>NC_080584.1:12060552-14689302 GCF_029962835.1 Magnolia sinica | reverse complement strand
TCTCTAGCTTGGAAACTAAAAAGAAGGCTAAATCAAAGGATGGATTGGATTGTGTTATGGACTAGACCTAATAGACAATTCAGATTGATTGATTAGACCATCCGAGCAAACCCATTGATTGGAGCATGTATCTTTATAAATTAGAAATTCATAGGTTGTGCACATTAGTTTGGACTAAAATATCAACATCTATAAATCTTAGCTGTTATCATGGAAAAAAGGCATTCTTATTTCCTTGCGTTGTCAGCCTATTATGGACATTCAAGTTATATTCAATGGTCCTATTTTAATAAATCATAGGTTGTGACTACTCAACCAATCTGATTTTGGGTTTGTAAATCAGCCAGGGTAGGTTCTACTAAAGAGGTGCAATTTTAGTTCATGCATGCAGTACGTTTGCTAGGTTGTTGCAAGAACCATATACAGTCGGAGTATCTAATAGCTCGTCTAATTAATACTCTGGCAAAGTATGATATGCTTGATATATAGACACTATAAAGGGTCACACATGGCATGAATAAACTCAAATTAAACCCTTTAAATTGAGAAACTCATAGTATCTAACTATGATGAACCCTGATTCGTGGTCATTTATCCGATAATTTTCATTTTTAACAATACGGTAAGGGCACATTTGTCTATATGTAAATGGATTCCTATACAAATAGCAAAGTATTTACATAGGAATCCATTTACATAGACAAGAAGTTTGTCATATAATCAATTTACCAAGTTCTTGATTTTGGCCATGTTTGCTTGCTTTAGAAATAAGAGTGAAAATGTGTGAATATGTCCTCCGCCGATGATGATTCATGAATATGGGTATTAATGGGCCGGGTTGTCCATTTGGGCTTTCGGACCTGGCTTAAGCTGGAGTATAGGCCCAATGGTTTAGCCCAAGCTTAAAAATCTAACCTTTTTCAAAGTAAGGCTAGTCTTGGACATGAATTGCCAAAAGCCCATGAGCCAGAACTACCGGTTAGGGTTTTTTATTTTTTAATTAGGAAGGTGAGTTCGATGATAGGCTGAGAAGAATGTTGGGGTAAGAAACCCTCTTGATGTTGGAATCCCTCTTTAAATACAAATCATTCTTACATTTCTTGTTCCCCACCCTTCTCATTTCCATTCTTAGATTTCCCCGGAGCCTACCCAAAGATCTCTTTTATATTTACATCCGGTCTACCAAATCTGGGGCTGTTTGATTTTTTAGTTCAATTGTAATTACCATGTAAATGGGTAATAATTATTTACCTAGGTAATTATCACATCTTTCCAATGCTGATGTGACAACTTTTTTAATGCTTAAATTAAGAAATTTACAAAATCAATTTGGAGTCCATTGCGATGTATATTGCTTATCCACACCGCTCATTTGTTATTCCATCTGAATTTAGGGCATGACCACAAAAATGAAGCATATCCAAACTTCAAGTGGACCACACCACAGGAAACAACAGGAATCAGACGCTTTCTATTAAAAACTTCTTGGGGTCGTTAAAAGTTTAGAATCAAAATGATATTTGTGTTTTCCCCAAATTGCATGTATGTGTGACCCTATGAACGGGTTGGATGATGAAAAAAACCTCAACATGGGCCCAATGAAGGAAATAACTTTCATTGGTGGATGAATTAAGGCCACCGTTTTCTTTCGTGTGGGTCATTTGAGTGTTTTATTTGTCTCATTTTACGGCTCATGCCCCAAAATGTTCTAATGAAATAGATGGACGGTGCAGATATATCATATACATTACGATGGGGGTTCATAGATTTAAGTCAACATTTTTGTATCAATTTTTGAGGTGGAATTATTCTCACATTTTCAAACAAGTGAAAAAAGTAATAATTACTTATTTACCTAAATTTACATATACTATGGAAAATCAAACTAGCGATAGAGAAATCCCAAAACTTTGTGAGAGAAGAAATGGGCATGGACTTTGATTGAAATGAGCGGTGTAAGATCGGTTCTTTGAGCACACATGAGATACCATGTGTCCAAATCATTGAATATGGGCCTCAGCCACATAAACACACATGCCAAGTTACTTTGATAAGATGATCGTAGCCATCGCATTAGTGGTTTGGGAAATGGATGGTCTATAATAAGCATGCTAAAGAGTTCTAGGCATTGATGTGGATTGTTAATCATATGGGGCCCACCTTTGATTTCCCATCCCACTCAAATCACTTTGATCGGATGATCCTAACCATCAGACTAGTGATTTCGGAAACGAATGGTCCATATTAAGTCTAATAAAGAGGTGTAACTATTAATGTGGACTGGTCATCATGTGTAGCCCCACCTTTAATTGCTTATTCCCCTCAGGTCTCAATCACATTGATCAAATGATGTTGACCAATTGATTAGCAATTGAGAAGATGGTCGTTGAGTAGAATAGAGTTCCAAGCATTGATATGTACAGTCCATCACGTGGGCCCACCATCGATCTGCCACCTCTCTCGAATCTTTGATTGAATGATCCTAACCATCAAATTAGTGGTTTGGAAAATGGACAATCAAAATTAAATACACTAAAGATGTCTAACCATTGATCCGGATCATCCATCATCTGGGCCCGACCTTTGATCGCTTGTCCTCTGGATCAATTTTATGGAATGCCCTAACCATTCGATTTACACATATAAATGGCGTGCAAACAAACAAACCCAAAATGTCCACGAATTTAATAATTATGACCAACCAAGTATAATAGGAGCTTCCTAACACATCTAAGTGGGGACTTATTAACCTAGGTAGTTTAATTTAAATCATTTCTTGTCTTAATCTACAATTTATAAATAATCTTTGCAAAGGTAGTTTATAATCCATCACACTACCAAAGTGGTGGAGTTACCATCATCTCATCATTTAATAGCAAGTAGTAGGGCTGTCAAAGGGCCCCAGCATGGGGTAGGCTTGGCCGGAATTTTGAATTGCTTTGAGCCAGGCTGTCGGGTGAGCCCTATTCAAAATTCTAACTTTTAAAGCCTGAACTTTCATTGGTTTATTCGTAGGAGACCGGCTCTCTCTCTCTCTCTCTCTCTCTCTAGAGAGAGAGAGAGCCGGTCTCCTACGAACCGTACCGCATGGAATTTATGTACGAGCCTTCATGTACGCCGTAAGATGAGGAGAGCAGCTGGGATTCCACTGCATTGAGAAAGAGAGAGTCGTCGAAAAAAGACCCTCTCCTACAATCACGCCTATGGAGACGGATTAGCTAATGCCAAGTTGAGTGGTAAGACTTGAACTGACGTCACCAAGTTTTGTGGGCCCACCTTGATGTATTTGTTGTATCCACACCGTCCGTCAAGTTTTAGAGATCATTTTAGGACATGAGAATAGGAACGAGCATATCGAAAGCTGGAGTGGACCCTACCACAGAAAACAATAGGGAGAGAGACACCGACCGTTGAAACCTTCCTAAGGTCCACTCTTATGTTTATTTAAGATCTAACCTGTTCGTCAGTTAACTTAGATATTAAAGAAGGGAAAACACTAATATCAGCTTGATCGAAAACTTTTGTGGCCCTTAAATGTTTTTAATGGTGAGCCTCACTCTCTCCATCGTTTTCTTTGGTGGGGTCCACTCAAGCTTTTGATCTGATTCATTCTTTGGCTCATGCCATAAAATGATCTCTACAAATGGATGGACGGTGTGGATACAACACATACATCATAGTGAGGCCCACATAATTAGGTGGCGTCACTTCAGTAGTAAGTTTACTTAACCCGTCAGTTTTGGATGGGGATTGCGTCCTACCCCCGACCGGATGGGCAGGGTTCTGCAAGGTGGACAGTAATGTTTACATGCCATCCGCAGCCCTGCGAGGTCGATAGCAATGTTTACATGACATCCGCACCGTTCATAACATCATTTCTACTGTGATAACTAAAAACAAAAATATTATCTTGATTCAAAACTTATGTAGCCCCATGAATATTTAAACCATGGACATTCAATTCTCATGTTTTCTGTACACTTGAGTATTGGATCCAGCTCATTTTTTATGCCAAGTCCTAACATGATCTCAAAAAATAGATGAATGGGATGGATTTTTCGAAAACATCACGGGGCACCCCACCTAGGTTCTAGCATAGGAACTTCATGCGAAAGGCTTTAGCAGGAAATCGAGAAACATTGGCCGGTAATCGGCTAGCCAATGGCTAGTGGTCGATGCTCCGTGTGCCCCACCATGATATGTGTGTTTCATCCATTCAGTCCACCCATTCTTTTATATCATTTTATGGTATGAGACTAAAAATGAGGTTGATCCAAATCTCGAGTGGACCGCAAAGTGTTGATTGAACGCCCACCATTAAAAACTTCTTGGGGCCACAAAAGTTTTGGATCAAGCTGATATATATTTTTTCACTTCTTCCAAGTTTGTATGACCTAATCAATAGGTTAGATGTCAAATAACCATTATAAAGGCCTAGGAGGTTTTTAATGGTGGACTTTCAATCAAATTTCTTTTCCACGGTGTGGTCCACCTAAGATTTAGATCCACCTCATTTTTCGTATCAAGATATAAAATGGATGGACGGCATGGATAAAACTCATACATCATGGTGGGGTCCACATAGAACCGACCACTAGCCATCTGGCTAGTGACAACGTACTAGCCAAACCACTTTCAGAAGTCTAAATTGGAAGCGGATTGCGTACTGAGAAACTCAGTACCCTAAGTGCACTAAGTAAAATCTGTGGGGCCCATCGTAATTTATTTATTTTATCCACTCCGTCCATCCATTTTATCATATAATTTTATTGCATGAGTTCAAAACTTAAGCCTATAAAAATCTTAAGTGGACCACATCATAAGAAACAGTATGAATTGAACATCTACTATTGAAAAATTCTGTGAGGCTACAGAAGTTTTGGATCAAGTTGATATTTTAGCTTTCCCTTCATCCATGTATTTATGATCTTATGAATCGGTTGAATGACAAATAAACATCACTATGGGCCATAGGAAGATTTCAACGGTGGAAATCATTATTCCCACTGTTTCCTGTGGTATGGTCCACTTGAGCTTTGGATATGCTTCAATTTTGGTTTCAACCACTATAATGATCTAGAAAAACGGATCAACGGTGTGGATAAACCAAATACATTCACTGTGGGCCTAACGATAAGAGCGTACTAAGTAACTCAGTACTCAATCCAATTTCGTCTGGATCAAACGTTGTACCACACACGAGGGGAAACAGATTGGCTACCCCCTGCCACTAGCCATGTGGGCCCCACTATGAAGTATGTCTTTTATCTATGCCCTTCATCCATTTTTAAAGATCATTTAAGAGCTTAATACAAAAAATGAGACGGATATAAATCTAAGGTGGACCACACCACAAGAAAACAATAGTGATTGGATATCCACCATTAAAATCCTACTAAGGCCCACTGTACTGTTTATTTGACATCCAATTTGTTGATTAAGTCATACAAACCTAGATGAAGGGAAAAAAACAAAGATCAACTTGATCCAAAACTTTTATGTCCCTCAAAATGTTTTTAATAGTCGACGTTCAATCAACACTATTTCAATCTCTCCCTATTATTTTTTGTGGTGGGGTCTTCTCCAACTTTCGATATGCTCATTCTTTTTCTCATGTCCTAAAATGATTTCTAAAACTAGATGGACGATGTGGACATAACAAATACATCATGGTGGGCCCACAAAACTTGGTGACATCACTTCAATTCTCGCTACTCAACTTGGCAGTAGTTAATCCTCCTCCCTCGGCATGAGTGTAGGAGAGAGTTTTTTTTTTTTCCAAGACTCTCTCTTTCTCAACGTAGTGGAATCCCAGCTGCTCTCTTCATCCTACGGCGTACACGAAGGCTCGCACATAAATTCCATGTGGTACGGTTCGTGGAGATCAACTCTATATATATATTGTATATGGGAAAAGGTTCTACACGTTGGAGCTCATGGGAACTTCCTATGAGGTCGAGCTGTGTGGGCCCCACTATGATGTATGTCGAATATCAACACTATGAATTTGATGGGTCCCATTTAAATTATGGGATATGTAAAAAATCAGCTGTATATGGAACTTAGATGGGCCATACCATCTAAAATCATGTGAAGACATGCCTAAAACATATAAAATCACTTGGTGGGGTGCACCTGAAATTTGGATGCTTCTGAAACTTGATCTGACCTCTCATCCAAGTGGGACACACATAATGAATGGATTGGATTTGTGAACCACATCTCGGTGGGCCCCAAAAATGATTATGAATGTTTTAATGGGAGGATAACCCCTCTCAACTTTTGTATGTGGTGTGGCCCACAAAAGTCATTAATTGACTTGATTTTTAAGCCCGAGACACACCATGGAATAGTGCATCTGACTTATGGGGTAGATGTTCGACATGCATCACAGTAAAGCTCTCACGGCTTGACCTCAGGAGAAGTTCCCATGAGGCGACTGCACGAAACTATTTCTCCCGCACACAATTATAAATAAACAAGGAATGCTGACACACAACTAGTTGGACCGTCCAACTAGTTGCCTGAATTAATGCTAATTAATGTTAATGAATGACGCCCGTGCAAAAAAAGATACCTTAAAGAGGAAAAGTAGTTACTGGCTTGGTATGGCTCCACCATCGTGTTCATGTAAAATTGACCTCAGCCATTTGCTAAGTTATCCAATGCTACACCCGGGGCTCTTAAATCAGCCCCACCGGTGGTTCATATCAACCACACTATTAAAAACAATATAGAAGGAATGCTTACCCTAAACCCTGTTTCCCTTGGTATGGCCCCACTTGAATCATTTATGAACCTTCATTTTAATCATAAGGCCTAGAATCTGGTGTGGAATTCAATGGTTGGAATGGATTTCACATGCTCATCACGGTGAGCCTGCAACAATCAAGGGTGGACGTCTCTTCCAACTGTTTCTATTAGTATGGCCCACTTGAATCACATATCAGCCTGTTTTTTTGGCTCGGTACCTTACACAGGATTACACATCTAATGAACAGAGTGGTACACATCAAGCCGTCAATCCCTTTTCTAAAATTATTTGAAGGCATGAGCACAAAAATGAGGTAGATCCAACGCTCAAGTGGACCACACCAAATAATAAGCTTGGTTGCGTTAAAATGCACAAAGCATTAAAGGTCAGTTGTATTAAATGCAAGAGTCATTTTTGGTGTGGTCTATTTGACCGTTGGATCTGCTTCATTTTTGGTTTGATGCCTTAAAATAATCTGAGAAAAAGAATAAACGGCTTGGATGTACAGATAAATCACGGTAGGCCCACCTACAGAACTGCCCGTCCGAAGCTAGTGACGGGCGGGGATAGTGCGCATTCCGCGTCCTCACGGTAGGCCCCGTGCGAATGTAAAGGCGGACCCCTGTGACGGTTGGTTCCCAAAAATGCGGGACATTCCCGAGATTGGTGGGGAGTGGATCAGTGTTACCTGGTAAAAACAGCACTTGGGTGCTTACCTGACCGTGGGGCCCACCTTCATGTATGCGCTGTATATCCATGCCATCCAACAGTTTTGACGCATCAGTCCAGTATATGATCTTGAAAACGAAGTAGACCCAAATTTTAAGTGGATCACCCCACAGAAAAGAGTAGACATTGAATACCCACCATTAAAAACGAAGTAGATCCAAATTTTAAGTGGATCACCCCACAGAAAAGAGTAGACATTGAATACCCACCATTAAAAACTTTCCACCGCCTATCGTAATGCTTTGTAGGCCCCACTAAATGTATGTGTTGCATTAACATCATCCGTCCATTTAGAAAATTAATTTTTTGACATGAGACAGAAAATGAGGCAGATCCAAAGCACAATTATGGAAACTGATATTTGTGTTTTTCCTTGTTTCATGTTTATGTTAACTTATAAACATGTTTAGAGAAAGCTTATATTTGTGTTTTCCCTTATTCCATATCTATGTTAACTTGTAAACATGTTGGATCTCAAGTAAACATCATGGTGGGCCATATAAAGGTTTCAACAGTGGGCACTGTTGTTCCCACTATTTTTTATGGTGGGGTTCACTTGAGCTTTGGATCTACATCATTCTTTGACTTATGCCTTAAAATGATCTCTCTAAATAGATGAACGGTATGGATACAACACATATGTCATAGTGGGGCCCACAGAACGTGGTGACATTACTTTAGTAGCTAATCCGCGATCACCGGCATTACGAGCATTAACCACCGCCTTAAATTGCGCCTAATAGTAGTCTGTTCGAGACAGATACTACAAGTAATCCCACCCCTGTTTTTGTTTATTTTTTATTTTTAAATAGGCCTAGCTTGATATGTATGGGAGATCCACTCCGACCATTAGATGTAAAATCAAGTAATAGGCCTAGTGCCAATAAATCAGGCTAACTCGTGATTCATATGGGCCACACCAATGAGAATAATTAGAAGAGAGACATCCACTCTTGATTTTTACAGGGACCTTCATGATGAAACTGTGAAATCTATTCCAACCATTAGATTTCAGACCAAATTAAGCCTATGTCCCAAAAATTAGGTTCATAAATGATTCATGTGAGCCACACTAAGTGAAGCTGTTCAGAGGGTGAACCTTTCCTTGTGCACTAATTCTAATAGTGTGGTCCTCTTGAACTCCATATGGGGATAAATTTTAAGACCTTGATCTAACTTGGAGTGACATACATGATGGTCAGAATTGATTTTACATTAACACCATGCTGGGCCCACCTAAGCCATTACCGCTTTAACATGCTAAAATGAAATTAGCCTGTAAGCTTTTACTTACATTAATTATGAAGAAATTTTTCATTAAATGAGAAGCTAGTTAGACGAAAACGTAATGTCAAGACTAGTTGAGCATTTATCTCTCTCTCTTTCTTTTTGTGTGTGTGTGTATATATATATATATATATATATATATATATATATATATATATATATATATATATATATATATATATATATATATATATATATATATACACACATACTATCAAGTAGATTTAGTGCTTAGTGAGCAACACTATCATTTGAAATTACTGGGAATAACGCAAGTGTGTTATATCTAAACCATTCATTTGTTTTGTAACCTCATTTTATGGCATGGGCCCAAAAATGAGGTAAATCCAAAACTTAAGTGGGCCCAAAGAGGTTTTCAACGGTAAGCATTCAATCCCCAATGCTTTCTATGGTGGGGTCCATTTGAGCTTTAGATTTACCTGATTTTTTGGCCCATGCTCTAAAATAATCTGAAAAATTGGGTGGATGGTGTGGATATAGCCCACACATCATGGTGGGACCTACACAACTTGCTAATATTGAGTGAAATTGTCAACGTAATGCAATTCCACCTGCTCTAATTCCAAGCTTTTCCATCTTCCCAAATATGGAGTGGAATTGGCACAGGACCAGATGAATCCCATCCCACCTAATCCCACCGCCCAAACACGCCCTAGAGGAATCAGTATGCCGTGTGAAGTTTTAATAATAAAGCATTGAAACACCACTATTTCTATTTCTAGTATGTTCCACTCAGATTTGAAATTTCTGTTTTACCTCGTGTCTTTAAATGATATGATAAAACAGATAAATATAAATAGTAAACATTAACATAAAGTATATATATATCAAGGCGGGCTCCATGTGAAGTGCTCCACCTAATCCGCTAGCATATATTATTCATTGCCATATCTTGTGACACACAAGAAAATTTAATAATTCTGACCATATATTTTATTGGCCAGGTGATATCAATGTTATCGCGGATAAGTCACCGACCGTAACATCTGATAGAAACAGGCAGCGGTTGATGTGCTCATGCTAACCAACCAGTCTATCTGATGCTTGACCACAACTAACCTGGTAGACAAGACCCTGACTGATCCAAAACGCAGGTGGCCCACCCAAGAGAGCAAGTTAAGAGCTGTTTCTTACTGTTGTTTAATTACGGGCCACCTTATATAGTTTATCTATACTTCAAGGGAGTGGATTGCTTGGGCACAAAGATATCTCTGTGCCCGAGATTGCGTGGGAGGTCATAGAGATGTCCTTGATGAATCCTTTCCGTCCATCTGTTTTGAAAGGCCATAGTACGACACAATTCTAAAAATTAAATAGATCCAAAACTCATGTGGGCCATAACATATCAAATAGTAGGGATTGAACACCTGGCAGTGACAGAAGTTTTTGGATCTGACTGAGTTTTAAAATCCTTTCCTATCATGGTCTTTCGTATCAGTTGGACGGAGTGGTTTTGTCATAGACATCTCTGTGGACCCCATGCAGCCCCGGACAGAGCGTTATCCCATCATATGTTATAGTAACTCTTGTGGGCCACTGCGATGTATTTGTTTATCCACACAGTTCATCTATTTTCTGATATCTTATCAACGCATGAGTCCAAAAATAGGTAAATCCAATGCTGAAATACATTTAATGTAACCCAACTCACTATTTGCTGTGGTCCATCGTCTACCTATTTTTGGGCTCATATCTTAAATTTATCTATGAAAATGGATAGAGGGCGTGGATAAAAAAATACATCAAGGTGAGCCAGCACGGCTTATTGTCCGAGCGACACAGAGGCTGTACTGGGGAAGAGGATTACTGGTGGCACCTGTGCACTGAGCTGTATGGGGCTCATAAAGATTTCTGTGAAAAATCCAATCCGACCATCTGTTTTCAAAGACCACGGTAGAATAGGATACTGAAAATCAGGTAGATTCAAAAGTCACGTTGGCTATACCATACGAAAACAGTACGGATTGAAGGGCTTAAAGTGATAGAAATTTTGTATTGGGATGATATTTGTTCCTACAGTTTATCTGACCGTTAATAATTCTATGAACGGTTTGGATGGTATATATACATCATGGTCGGCTTCAGGAAAGTTTCAATGGTGGACGTTGCTGCTCCCACTATTTTGTTGGAGTGGCCCACCTGATTTTTGTTTCTGCTTGGAATTTAGAATCCTGTCCTACTGTGGTCTTTCAAAAGAGATGGACGGAGTGGATCTGTCATGGTCATCTCTGTGGATCCTACTAGAGGTGTCGAGTTAGTTCAGTTAGCTTGCCCGACGTGACTCGAAAAAGCCCGACTTGGATGGAAGTGGAGTTGGGGCCTAGTTGAGCTGATTTTTTGAGCTTGAAAAATGAGTTCGAGCTGGCCCAGCTCAAATCAACTGGGATCGAACTCAGCTCATATTGAACTCGGATTGAACTAGTTCAGTGACTCAGTTACCTTGATATTTATGTTGCTCACCAAGTATTTGATGAGATGATTCAAAGAAGTATGGCCCGTGGCAGGGAAGGTAGGCATATGAAACCAACACCATTTCTTTCTTAATTTTTCTGTTGCTTAGAAGGTGTTTGATAAAATACTTATAAAATTATTGTTGCTGTCTTAAATGCAGTAAGATTTTGAAGGTAGTCCAGGTGCTTGTAAAAATATTGTAATGGTGAACTCGACTTGAACTAGCCCGAGTTGCTGATCGATTTGGGCTGAGCCGAGTTGGCCACTCACGCTCGGGGATTGAGCTGAGCCGAGTTTGAGATAAGGTCATGGCTAAGCTAAGTCGAGCTAAGGCACTTCTTCAACTCGATGTACGCCCCAGGATCCCACGCAGCAAAGGGCAATCCGCTCCCCTCAGTCTTTTAAACTCACACGGACCGGATGCAAGTGAAGGGCTTGTGTCCTATCCATATCTTTCGATGTTCTTTGGTCCATTTGACCGTTGGATTGAGATGATTATTATTTTTGTTAAAAAAATGAGGCTAAAATGATCTCATCCATTCAATGAAAGGGTTAGATGCCCTACATAAATCATGAACGCAAATCAAGGCCTTGTGTCTTATCCATATTTTCCCATATTCTTTGGTCATCCAACCGTTGGATTGAGATGATTTTATATAAATAAGGCTAAAATCATCTCATTCATTAGATGAAAGGGTTAGATTTCTTGAATATATCAAGTGCGGCCCACACCTTCCCTGTATGAGCATAAGCTTTACGATGGTACCGGTATCACTGGACTGCACCCCACGCATGTTGAGCGCGAATGAGAGAAATTAAACCACTTTGTGCGGACACACTATTTGCAGACGAACATACCCTTGTATTCACGGTGGCTAATATATCTATAGCTACGGTTATAATCCGTAGCTACAGCATGAACACAAGTAGAGGTGGGTATCGAGCCGAGTTTAGTCAAGGTGGGCCAAGCTCGGCTCAACTTGTCCATGATGTACTCGAGTTTAAGCTCGAGCTCAACATTGAAGCTTAGCTTGTTTGCCAAAGTTGTCGAGTCAAGCTAGTGGTTCGCGTCTAGTCGAGCTCGAGTTTATTGGGTGAGAGCGTAATGGATTCTGTTCTTGATCTTCCTCCATTAATGAAAAATTCAAAAATCTTAAGAGAATCAAAGCAAAATCCGATGAAAAAACCAAACAAAGCTTTGAATCGGATGAGGAAACCTGTAAGAACCGATCTGTTTTTGATCTTCTTCTATCAGCAAAAATCCAAGTATTAGAAAAGAAACAGAGCAGAACACAAATCAGAAATCCAAGTAAAGAGCCCTAGCCAATCAGATCATTGGATTTCCTTGAAGCTCTAACAAATCTGAGAAGAACCCATCTCGGATTTCTTGAGTTTCTCGCCCAAGAAGTAGATCTCAAGAGATTGAAATCAAATTATTGTGGAGCTGAAATGAAAACTGGTGGTGGTAGTTCGGGCGGGCGTGCGGCTGGTAGTGCGTAGAGAAAGAGAATAAAGGGAAAAGGAAAGGGGGTGCATGCAGTCAGGTAAAAACTCTAAGGTTTTTTTATTTATTTTTTATATATATATATATATATATATATAATATTTATTAATTGAGCTGAGTTGCGTTGAGTTCAAGTTGAGTCGAGTTGAAATGCTCCATGGTGAAAGTTGGCTCGAACTCAACTTAAGCTTTGAATAATTACCTTGGCTTGGCTTGATCGGCTTGAATTGGCCATTCAAGCTAAGTTAATCCGAGCTGAATCAAGCTCAGGCCGGCAAGTTTTTCGAGCTAGCTCGGCTCGTAAACAGCCCTAAACATGCGGTAATCATCGTATGCCAATGGGGTGTCCGTATATAATAGTCTACTTTCAAAATGTAACGTTTGGGAGCGGATTGAAAAGACGCTGGGTAAAAGTTTGTGTTTACAGTGGTCAATTTCTCCGCGGAATTATGTAGAACCTGGGTAAGAGCTCAGTGGCTGCTACCCTTACCGTAGGGCCCACCTTGATGTTATGTTGTGTATCCACTCTGTCCATCCATTTTTTCAGACAATTTTAGAATAAAGGATAAAAAATTAAGAAGATCCAAATCTCAGGTGAAGCACATCAACATAAACAGTGATGGATGAATGCTCATAAGTAAAAGCTTCTTAAGGCTTCTTAAGGCCCACTGTAAGAAGATTAGTAATATTTATTTTCCATCCAACCCATTTATATGGTCAATAAGAACTGAATGAAATTAAAATACAAATATTAGATTGATCCAAAACATTTGTGGCCTAAAATATCTTTTAATGGTTATTTACCACTTTTTCTAGTGGTGTGGTATAATGTAGATTTATATATGATTAATTTGTACATTAACGTCCTTAAATGATCTGAAAAACCGTATGGACGGAGTAGATATGAATAATATTCATCAAGATGGGACCCACACGGTAAAGATAACACCCACGAAGCTGTTACCCGGGTAACAGCTAATCCGCTCCCGCGCATGTTAGCACCCTTCGTGAAAAAGGAAAAAAAAAAAGAAAAGAAAAAATCGCCATCAAGATCGAAACCATCCAACAGCATCATCGCCGGCAACTACTAGTCTGCGAGTCAATTGAAAAACCAAACTCCCCCAAAAACCCCATTCTTAGAGAATATCAAAACCCTTTCTTTCTCTTTTTGCGTTTTCTTCCATTTCAGTTCCTGCAATCCATGGAATCCAACGGTAGTCCCACGGTGCGAGCTACTTCTCCTCCTTCTATAGGGTTTATTTTCTGGGAAGATTAGGGTTCTGGATTCCTCGATCTCAGAAGAAAATTCTCTTTTTCTGTTGTTCTTGGGGCAGAGGGCAGGAGGAGATATGGAGAACAGCTTGGAGAAGATCAAGCGGCAGCTGACTTCGGGTTCCGGAAAGAATATCTTGCAGGGGCCGCTTCTCAAACGATCTGAAACGGTACGGATCTCGATTCATCTTAAAAAAAATAAAATAAAATTTAAATTTCTCGATTTTTTCTAAAAATTATGCGGTGATTTAAGCTGCGTTTGGTTGCACCAACTATCGTGAAATTCCATTATTTATCAGTCTAATTTGCTGAAAAATATCATGGAATTTCATGTTATTTGGTGCAACCAAACGCAGCCGTGGATTTTATTTTATTTTCTAGTCATGAATTGTGATGCTGGTATGCAAAATGAGAGTAATTTTTTATCGAGAGATGATCATAGCAAGCTAAGCTCGCTGCGCTTCACCGGTTTTCCTGCCGTGACGCATTTTTAGGAAATCTGAGCCGTTCAAGAGGTGGGGCTTGTCATGAATATCATGTAATAGGCCGGTCCACTCATCAGGTGGGTTATAGTGCCCATTTGTTGGCCCACACCTGATGAGTGGACCAGCCTGATTTTTTTCTGCAGGTAATTTTCCTGATGGTGCCCGCCTTTTCCATGTTGGATGTGTTCTATGAATGTGAGACGTTGGTGGGCCTCATTGAAGATCACTTAAAAATTGTGTGGCCTAGCTGATGAGTGGACTAGCCTGATTTTCGCACACGCAATCTTCATGATGGCACCCGCCATTTTCCATGGGACAGATGTTCTGTGAATGTGAACTTATGGTGGGAAAACCGTCATAGCAAGTTAAGAGTTTTTTTTTTTTTTTTGAAAGATGACGATTTATATATTAAGAAAAAGAAAAAAATATAGAAACAGGAGCGAGGATCCGCTGAGAGAGAAGAAACTACAAGACTCCAAGAAAAAGAAAATCAAAATCCTTTAAAACATCTACATGAGCGGCCCATTCTATCACCAAACACTTTTCTTTGGAAGCAACAACATCTGCGGTATTCGAAACATCCCTAAAACATCTACCATTTCTTTCTTCCCAAATGGACCACCAAATTGCAAGGATAGCCATTCTCCATATCCGAGTCTTTTTCTTTCCTATTCTGATCCCATGCCAAGCTTTCAGGAGAAGATCCGCCAAGCCCGAGAGACACCAATTGATTCTAAATCGAGAAACAAATTCAGCCCAAATACTTGCAATAAAAGAACAATGAATGAGTAGGTGATTGACCGATTCCTCTTCCCCCATACAACATAGGCAGATATTAGCTAAAACCATCCCTCTTTTCCTCAAATTGTCAACCGTCAGAATCTTCTTTTTTCCAACCAGCCATCCAAAGGCCACTATCTTGGGAGGGGCCGAATAATTCCAGACATGTTTAGACATATGCTCGTCAATAGGATTGTGGTTGGAATGAATCAGATTGTAAAGTGATTTAACTGTAAAATTGGAAGACTTTTCCAATCTCCATATGATCCTGTCTGCGTTCACCTGATTTGGGCTAGATTTATAAATGCAGTCAAGTAGTTTCACATATTCAGAGATCTCCCAATCTTCAGGGTTCCTTCTACAAAGCAGGTTCCACTCTGTCTTACCAGTCAAAACAGAATAACAGTTAGCTAAAAATATGTCTTGATTTGGAGCCAGACGAAATATGTTCGGGAAGCTGTCTTTAAGAGGCATATCTCCCACCCAAATGTCTTCCCAAAAACGAATTCTATCTCCCTTGCCTAACTCAAAACCAACACCTTTGATAATCTCTTTTTTCATATGGAGGATTCCCTTTCAAAGGGCCGAGGCCCTATACAAGGATGAGTCTTTTGTCCACCAGCCACCCACCGAACTACCATACTTTTGATAATCTTGTTCCAGAGGCTTCCATTTTCCGTCCCTAATCTCCAAGTCCACTTCCCTAGAAGGGCCTGGTTCATCATCTTTAAGTCTTTTATGCATGCTCCACCTTCTTTAATTTGCTTGCACACCTGTTTCCATTCCACAAGATGAAATCTCTTCTTATCCTCCTTACCATGCCATAGAAAGTCACGTCTAAAGAAACCAAAACTGAGGACGAACACCTATATAAGGACATAAAATACAAAGACAAATTTGAGAGGGCAGACTTATTAAGGGTTAAATGACCTCCTAGGGATAAGTAACGACATTTCCTTCTGGTGAGGTATTTCTCAAACTTGTGAATGACCTTATCCCATAAAGACTTTGGAGGCAAACCTATGCACAGCGGGAGACCAACGTAAGTGGTTGGGAAGGAAGCCGAAGAGCAACCGAATAGAGCTGCATAATCACAAACCTCCTCTTTCTCCATGTTAACCCCGAACATTTAGGACTTTGCCATATTTACTCTCCCAGCAAGGTAAGATGAGCATGTTTCGGTTGTGATCGCTTCTTTGAAAGAATGTTTTGGTTGTATTAGATTGTTTCTCATTTCTATTTGGGTTTCAGTTAATAGGAATTATGGGATCCTCAACTGGAAGATTCACACAGTATTCTTGAACTTTCAATACTAACGAGTGGGGCCTCGGGCTCGGTAATGTAGAACATTGTGGTTTGCCAGGCCCCATTGTGGATGGACCATGCACAAAAACTTCCTAGGTAGGACAACTATAAAATTTGAATTTATGAAAAAAAAAGACTTTTTTTTTTTCTTAGTAAGGTAACACCACCGGGATTGAACCCTGGGTCACTCATACACACTACACTGTCTCTACCAGCTCATCTAACGAGCGGGAGACCAAAAATACAGCAATGGTCGACATTCGAGAACAACAATACAGCAATGGTCCACATTTTATGAAAAAGTCTTGATATTGGCAGCTAGGGTCTTCTGATCTGGAAATTTTTTGGGCATGGTCCATTCCCATGGGACACAACGGACCAATGGTGTGGACCACTAAATCATGGGCCCCACTTCTTGAAAATGAAAACCTGAATAGCGGAAATTTTTGATGCTCACCTGAGCAATCTTACTAGTAGTAGTACGGCCTCCCTTCTGAAAATCTAAAGCACTTATCTCGTGGAACCAATCATGGAGTGACTATATGGGTGTCGGGTGATGCCTGCCCCAAAATCCTCCCATCACACAATTCGAGTTATCTGATTGGTAGCTTGCAGATGGATGGCTGCAGCCAATTATCTACATTTAACAGGAAAATGGGGGACCAATTGGACAGTCTGTATCAGCCAATAGGGGAGATTTTGGAATGTCCTGTCTACAAGGAGGCCACTGATGAACGGTCTAGATAACCAAATAGTTAGTTTCACCTGAAACAGTTCAGTCGTCTAGGATCTTGCTGGTGATATAGACCCAAATTGAACCTGTTAATGAAATAATAAAGTATGGTGTATAATGTTAGCCTCTTAAGTTTCTGATCACGATGACAAAAAGCACAAAACCATGTGTTATGTGTGAACAATTGGTCCTGCAACACGGAGAACTGTCTTGTGCAAAACTAGCCCTGGTATTTCGTTACCAATTAGGAGCTATGATTGGTTTTGACTTCTACTGTAATACATTTTTGGGACATTTCTTATCTTCATTGCTTGCAGTTCCTCATTGGTAGTTGCTTCTATTTTTTAAACAGCTGAGGAAATGGAACGAGCGATGGGTGATCTTGGATCCTACCACTGGGAAAATGGAATACAAGTACACTATCTGACATATTCCATGGAAAAAAACCTCTGTTTCTAGCAATGATTTATTAGCATTATACTCACCACAATTCTCTCTATCATTTGCATGCTTCAGGACTCGGAGAAATGAGACAGTTGTCAAGGGAACCATCGAATTTGATTCAAATAGCACAGTCACTGTTTCTCCTGTGAACTTTCAGTAAGATTGATACTTTTTACCCAATTTCTATTGTTAGACATTTAACTGCCTTGGAAGCTTGCTGAGCTTGTATCCTTCTTTTGCATGCTACAGTGGACTGCCGAAGTATGATGGCTGCTGCTTTTGTATCCACGTGCTGCAACTCATTAAGTTTATTTTGGCACTAGAGGAGAGTTTAGTTTTGGTTCCTTAGGCTTTTATATTTTTTCAACAACTTTCAGACTAATTCTTATCATGAATTCCTTTAACAAAGCCCACCAGATATTGGGACTCCACAGAAAAAGGAGTACTATCTTTGCGCAGAAACTCCTGGTGCTACTAGAGCTTGGGTATCCACTTTACAGTAAGCTTATGGAGCTTTCACTTGGTGTTATGCTGTAGGAACAAGTACATTTGTAAGACGGCGTCGAGTTCTGTTTGCCTTTGGTATTTTTCATGAGTTATTAGTGGCGTCTTTCCTTGCTATGTTTTTGTTTTCCCCCCTTTCTTACCCCTATAAGGCTGATTGTTTGTGGATCTTCAATCCATAGGAAACAATGGTGTTTTCGTTGTTTTATTCTTCATGTTTAAGTATGTGAATGGATAAGATCAGTGAGGTTTGGCAGTGGATTAGAAGTTTAAAGCACATCTCAAGTGATGTCACTAAAGAGCAATTTTTATTTTTATTTTCTTTCAGGACATTTCTTGTACACTTTTTCACTTGATGAATTTCATTGGAAGCTCCATGAGTTTGTTTTCTAAACTGTACTTTGTTCACCTGAACCTATTTGTGAAGCCAATGCAATCAACATACCTGTGTTTTGGGGAACACATTAATCATAGTGAAGTCGCTACTTATGTTCCATAGCCATCTTGACATAAATTCTGAACCACCTAATGTTTTGAATTGAAAATGAATATTGTTTAATTTCTCTGCCATATTATACTAATACCTAGCTGTGGTTTACTTATGCACAATATTACCAGCAACTTGGTTCACCCAGGCCACACATCATATGTACATTTGTACTGAAGGAGTGGTCAGACTTTCTCTGTTTGGCGTTTGCTGGGTCATGCCTGGCTCAGTGGGAGAGGAGATAGTATCATAGACTGGAGGTATAGCCAGAAAAAAAGAAGGTTTGTTGGTGTCTGTAATTGTTTGGCTGCTCTATGTTCTGTATAAAGAGAATGACATAATTGCTACTTCAACAGTAAGGCAGAATCTAGTTAGATGATCTCATACAGGGCCCAGAACAAAGAAATCTCTTTGGCGATTCGGCTTCACTTTCGTGAAAGGCCAGTTACCATGGGTGATTGTGTTTCCTTATTGTAATTGGGTGTCTGCGTGGGTTTTGGGATGGTTCCTCACCAACCCTCCCCTAGGTTCTGTTTATTCCTCTTTTTATCAGGTTTTATTAGTACTTTGTTTCTGTTCAAGAAAAAAAAGGGGGGGTGAAAACGTCCCTTTGTTCATTGGGCAGGAATGACTCTCTCTCTCTCTCTCTCTCTCTCTCTCTCTCATATGGGAGTGTTATGAAAGAGTAGTTTATTCCATTGCAATGTCCATTCTTTGGGAGAAACTTGAAGGAATATCAGATCAGTGTTTTGGTGCCTTAGTTCAGTTGGTAGAAATGAGGTTATCATATTCATATGGGATGTTATGTAAGTGTGGGTTGTCATGCAGGAAGCTAAAATCCATTCTCCAGTGAAGCTTTTGGTAGGTTAGATGAGTAGATAGAAGTGTTTATGTTTTGGATCTCCAATGATTTCATGCAAATCCTTTTCTATTTTCATATTTGCTTAATTGTTGGTGGAAGCCCATCACCTCTAGCAGAAGTATGACAGTGCTCCCACTTGTCCTGGAGTGGAGATTTTTGTTGGACGATGACATTGGCAGATAAATACTCATGTGGGCTTATCTCAACAATAGGAAGAGTTTGCCTGAGGACATGATCATGGTGTGTTGGAATGGCTAACCATCTCTTCAATCATCTTTAGCAGTTCTCTGAGCGAGGAGTTTCTCATTAACCTTTTAAGGTAAGTTGAATATTTCCAGCTAAGATAGAATTGGATCAAGGGTGGTCGAGTGCCCCTTTTAGTAACAAGGGCTTTATTTTTGTGGACATTTCTTCACTTTACAGTTATGTGGAGAGTTTGGAAGGATAGTGTCCAGATCTTTGTATGCAATAATGAGGAAGGAGTTTTTGTTTTTTCAAGGTAATGAGGAAGGCGCTTTGCTGTGTTAAGTGTTAACACGGGAGATGGGCATACGATTAGAAATTGAGGAGTTGGAGGCAAGAGGAAGATCAATAATGAAAATAACGGCTGGTACCTGTGCTCAAACTTTTGCGGGTGTTCGTTGCATGAGCAGAGGTTGATTGGCATTAGTGGTGTGGCTCAAGATGGGAGTATTGAAATTGGTATTTATTTCCTGGTCAGAGTTGAGGGCACTTTTAGAAATGCAGGCTTTTAGATCATCTTTGTCAGGTAAGTCTATAGTTGAGTCTCGACTCCTTCAATGTCGTTTCTTGGTTTTGAGGAGGAAATCCAGGATTGTGGAAATCATCAAGCATCATCGATGGGATCATGAATGTGGCTAGAGTCTTGGAGGTCTGTGAATTGTCATATTCCATGGATGCTAATGATTTTGTGGATTATCTTTTTAGAAAATGGGTTTCTTTCAGAATATTTTTCTATTAGGTAAGGTGTAAGCCGCCTATGATTAAGTGTTCTTTCTTCTCAATGAAACTTTTCATAAAATAGAAAAGAACCAAATGAAAATTATGGCCTATCTTCTAAATAGACATTCTGTTGCATATTACATTTTCTTAGTAACAGTAATCCACACATGACTGCATTTGGAAGCCTTGAACAATGTGGTGCATGTGCATGCACCTGTCATTCTTGAATATCATATAATTCTCTCATCTTATTTCTTGAATATTATAACTCTCATAGTCATTATATACATTTTGTTTCATGTTCTCAAAATTATTGCTGTTTTGCTTCTTGGAGTACTTTTGAACTCTGAAGTGTAGTAATGAACATATTGTAATCTGTTTCACATTTATCTTACTTCCCTTTCTCTCAACCAGTGCAACACAGTTGGTACTAAGGGCTCACAAAGAGGCCGTGAACTCTCTGACTGGGAATGGTTCTGCAAAACTGGGAACTGTTGCTACTGTGGTTGCCGCTGCCAACTCAACAGCGATGGAATCTTCCAAAGAAATTGAAGCTGCGATGAGGATATCTATGAGAGCAGCTTTGGGTTTGCTCACAAACAAGACAAATGATGGCCAACTGGATGATCTGACAATCATGAAGGTGTATAATTACTAGAAATTCAGAATCTTTATCTTCCTGTCCATGAAGCTCTATACCTTGAAGTTTGCAGCCGTACACATCTCCCAATGTTGTCTATTGCCTTGATTTTATTTACTCATTACATCAAGCGTGTTTGCCATCTAATGTACTTGGACCTGAACCTGGTGGCTGTGTTTGACATGGATATTGAGGTGTCATTCAAACATGCTGATTTCAAGTTGCCTGATACACCTTATCCACTACCTTTATGGATATGTGTTTCGTTTTTCTCCTGTTACTAAAGTCGTTGCTTATAAATACATTCACATACATATATTGACCATCCTGTCATTACAGCCTGCTCATGGCAGGATAGATGAAAAACTACACTAAATGATGATCCTCGATTCCTGATCATCTGAGTGATGGTCATTTTTTCTACAGCTGTCTTTTTACAGAGCCATAGATTGGGTGGTTAGCATCGTTTGCCCAATGTGGTCCTGAATCGTTAGCAATCCAAGGTGGGACTCCTTGGCGAATTCATGTTGATGATTGGATCTATTTTTCTCGTAGTTATCTTGACTGACCATTTTGTATCCTACTGATTGGATGGTTAGGATTGCCCGGTCATTGTGATTTAAATAAATAAATAAATAAATAAATAAATCTTGCCCTGCTAGGAGTTGGCTGGAACAAATTAATGGTCCAGATCATTGGCTGTCTGTCTTGAACTTGTAGCATGTAGTGTTTTGAATAGCATTCGTAGTGTAGCTACGACGCTACGTAGCATTAGCAAATAGTGTAAATCCTATGTAGCGTGGTACCAAGGTGTTCCATATCCGTTAGGATACGCCCATAAAGGCCGATACGGTGATATTTATAGGTAACGGCCATGATCGTTACGTGATACGGGGGTGAAAGGGGTGGCCGTAAAGGCCATTATAGAGCATAACGACCGTTACTCCCATAACGGTTGAAAAATTATCACTTTATTTTTTCCTATTTAAATTCATTTTTCTCCTCTTTTTCACTTTTCTCATTCCAAAAACTCTCCTATATCATTTTACAACAGATTTCGACTACTCTTACTATAGCTTTTAAGATTAAAATTGTGGATTGAAGTGATTTGAGCGAATATATTCTCCAAGGGCCTTTTTTTTCAAAAAATTGAAAAAGCAGTATTTATATCTTTCTCTGATTTCTAGTTATAATGCTTGATTGTGATGTGTAAACATTAGAGACATAATCGTATTAAACAATTCACTAGACAGCCAGATACAACACTCTCACCAAAGGGTGGACCGTTACACTACCATAAACATGTTCAAAACAAAAAATGAATACATATTTGAAATATTTACATTATTATTGATTTTCTATATTTTTTTTTTTTTTTTTTTTTTTTCAGAATTTTTTGGGCAAAAGAAAATTTTCAACTGTTATGGGGGTCGTAACGGTTGTTACACCCCGTATCGGCCATAACGGCCCATACCCGTATTGGTAATGGTGGTGACCATTACGGCTATGGTTACCGATAGGGAATACCTTGCGTGGTACAGGGGCTGTAGCATACGCTACGTTTTTTTTATTTTTTTTTAAAAGAAAAATATATTTATAATTATTATAAATGATAGTAGTATTTTGTATTTTGTACTTAATACTCTCAACTTGTGGGATTTTAATTTCTTATCATCGTTAATTAAAGTGGTTTGCTTAGAAAGTTGATAATGATTTGATTTGGTTTATATATGTGGATTTGCTTTTGATAAATGATAATTAATAACTTGTTTGAACATGTGTATACTTGAAAAAGTGAATCATCTTACGCTACTTCCTCTACACGCTACAAAGGTACATACATGCATACATATCATTTTTCTCTTTGCTATTTATCATATTTTTCCTTAATTGAAATTAAAAATAGAAGTATTGTGTTGCTTACGCCACACACTACGCACGCCACACGCTACACTACTTCCTCTACACGCTACAAAGGCTGAACGCTACGCAACACGCTATTGCTATTTAAAACACTGGCCACATGTCAATGCAATTAATTGTGTCATTGGCCTATTATACATCATGTATGATCATTCCTCGTGCACACATATGAGAACCTTCAACTTCTCTCTAGCTGTATCGGAAAAACTGGAAATAGTTCTTCTTTTCATGCTGTGGGCCTATTATATTTGTTCTGCAGGAGACTCTTCGGGTCAAGGATGAGGAATTACAGCAGTTGGCAAGAGAACTTCGTGCTCGTGATTCAACAATAAGGGAGATAGCAGATAAATTATCTGATACAGCTGAAGCTGCAGAGGCTGCAGCATCTGCAGCTCATGCAATGGATGAAGAGCGGAGAATTGCTTGTGCAGAAATTGAACGCTTAACCAAGGAAACACAGAAGCAGCTCGAGTCATCCATGTTGAAGGTGCCAATATGTTTCCACTAAAACTTTGGTTCTAGCTCTCTTATGGGAATGGCCACTTCATGTATTATTGTATGGTCATTAAGGTTAAGGTTGGTTGCAATCTGATGTGCTCTGTCATTTACAATGGAGTCTGTTTCTCAGCCAGCAGTCATAAATAATCTCCGACACCGGATAATCTCGGCCATAACACTGGTTGATTGTTTCCTGTTAAATGTAGGCTGTTGGATAAAGCTGCCATTTGCAGGCTACTAATTGGAAAACTAACATCATCTGACGAGGATATCGTTTGGGCTGGATCTCTGAAAGGCAGACAGACTCCTTTGTACTGTTTATTGGCTGAACAAAAGATACTGTTTATTCTGAGGGAGCATCAATAAAACCTTGACCTATTTTCTTTCCCATGTTTTTCCATTTCAAAATTTTTCTTCTAGGAAAGATCTTGGCAATGGATTAATGATCATACTTTGTTCAGGTGCCAGTTTGGCTCACTTTCTATATTTCTTTGGAACTGTACTTCTATTGTTCTGGAAATGATTTCTTGCTTTGTTAATTTTTAGGAGAACCTCCCAAGTTTTTTTCGATGTACGAATTTAAACCTCAATACTAATCAGGTTTGGCAAATGGCTTCATCATAATCATAGTCATCATCACCGTCACCTAAGCCTTACCCCATCTAATTGGGTCAGAAACACGAATTCTGTCCTGCCATTAGACTCTATCACGGGCCATATCCTCAATTAAACCATGGGTCCTAAAGACTTTTCTTATTACCTCCACCATCGTCCTTTTGGCCTCCTCTTGCCTTTTAGAGCCTTCAACTTCAACCGACACCCTAAGTGCAGTTCTTGATCGTTGTTGCACATGACCAAACCATCTAAGTTTACTTTCTTTCATCTTGTTTCCTCTTGGTGCTATTCTTAGGTTCCCCTAAATACATTCATTTCTAAATTCTAATTCTATCTTTCCTTGTCTTGCCACTTGTTGACATCGAGTTTTGGACTCTTATAAAATAGGCCTTCACGTGTCTAACGGCACCTTCGTGCCTATCCAATTCATCCTCATTTCACCTGTGCCAACAAACCATCATTGGCATCACGCTCCAAGGAGCGGGCCCTTCAGCAAAGCCTGTGAAGGCAGGTTCTAGGGCCACGATCAACGAATCTCGCGCATTTTGCTGTCCAATCGTGAGGCGCCACATGTCCGTTGCCTCTCGGGTGAGAAATCCATGTACCATAGGATTATAAATACCCCCTTGTACTTATTTTGAGGAGAGACATTCAGATACATTCAGACTGAACTTTAGACTCTCGGATTACAAGGGATTTCAGGTGCAAATGCTCATCAAGTTGAGCCTCACATGCTTTAATGCTCTCACTCCCCATAGAGGGAGGGCCTTGTGCCATGTACTAAACGTCTAAGGGGAAGCCATGGCGCTATGCGCAGGCGCCCAAAGGATAGGGCTCTGTACCTAAGTGGAGATCTATTGCGGCATCTGCACTGAAATGCGGAGCACTTGTGTTCAAGAACCATGGGCGTCATAACTCGAGACCAGTCACTCTCCTAGCCTCACTCCCTGTGCCAGGTTGCAGACCTGTTGCAGTGTTTGCACTAGGCACAGGGGGTCCCTTCGCCAAATGACGAGCGTTAGAGCGATGATCTCTGCTTCATCTCTAGCATTTGAGACCCAGGGCATTGCTATACTGACCACACTGGTGTACGCTAAGGCTATTCTGAGTCTCCCCAACCTGATTGATGATCCAAACACTTTGAAAACAAAAGATTGTAGATTAGGGTTTATTATGCTATTCTGTACCATGGTAGTTTCCTTTAGTTTTACCTTTCAATCAAGGATTTTCCCCAAGGAGGTAATTTAGGGCCTGTGGCAGACTACAACCTGGAATGTAACTTGTTCCTAGATTAATGAAAGCCACTAGGTATGGCATGTTTTGGGTGCATGACTCGCATGTCCTTGCAAATGGATGGTAACCATTTATGCCATTCCAACATCAAATCCTAACCAACAAAGACATTTTGTTATGAACAAAAATGGCGACTCCACTGGGGATTGAGTCTGTCGACCTAGGTTTGTTGTGCTGCATCACGTCTGGTAGCTGTATACGTCACGGTTGTCGAAGGCAATCCTAGGGATGGAAGAGCCTTGCATTTTATCCTTGTGTGGGCATGACACGTTGATAGGTCGCACCGGCATTCTTGAGGCTGAAAGGAATAACTGTCTCAAAAGATGCCGATTGGGGTGCGGAAGGCCATAGCCTCCTTGTCTTTTGGAGCCATCAGAATCTGATTGTATCTCGAAGAGCCATTCATAAAGGACATAGTAGAGAAGCCTGTGGTGCTGTCGGTTAGGAGGTTGTGATTAGCACCACTCATTAATCTCAACATCCTCATTTTCACTACGCTCATTGTATGGACATGTTATCCTTGATTGCCCAACGTTGTCCCATAAAATATGGTTGGTCTTATAGTCATCCTATAAAAATTTCCCTTTAGTTTCATTGGTATGCAACAATTACATAAAACTTTAGAGGCACATCTCCACTTGGTAAAGAAAGAGCAATGGAACTGATTTCATATTATTACTTGTATTATTTTACTGAAAACATTGAAAAGATTAACTAATTTTTATTGAAAATAGAAAGACGTAACAAATCATTGAAGGCATTAATTGATTTTTTTTTTTTTTAAAAAGCAACGATTTCATTAAAAAAGGCAAAAGGGATAAAAACAAAGAGCCAAAGGGATAAAAACAAAGAAACAACAAAAACAACAGGGAAAGAGAACCCAGACTGCTGAGATAGCAGAAAAAGAGAACCCAGATTGCTGAGATAGCAGAAAAAGGCCTCTAAAAACCTAAAAACGAAAAATCATAAGAGTGCAACTCGATAACATTACTAGCCCAATCAATTAACATTTTCTTAGCCGTAGAACCCACAGACATAGCAGCTGAAGAGGTGTCATTAAAGCATCTGTCATTCCTCCCTTCCCAGACGGACCACCAGATAGCCAAGATGGCCATGCGCCATATGATAGATCTCTTCTTATCCAATCTGAGACCATGCTAGGATGATAGAAGGTTAGAAGCAAGGCATTCCGTATCGGTATCGGTTGGCGTAACGGTGCCCACCGATACCGATACGGATACGGGGGTGTATCGGTGATACGGGGGCATAACGGCCCGTAATGGTGCAATTTTTTTTTTTTTGCCAAAAAAATATGGATTAAATCCGGAATATTCTAAGCATTCCAAATATGCATTCATTTATAAATTGGAACATGTTTATGGTGGTGTAACGGTCCACTCTTTGGTGAGTAGCTGTGTCGGACTGTCTGATGAATTTATGAACCAGATAACCTGGTATTGGCTATAGATATTTTATATTTAATTATCTAACTATATAATATCAATATGAATTAATTAGAATGAATCTAATACTAAAATATCTCATATTTGTAGGTATTGGTGTATTACATTCCTTGTGACTTGTGTACATTTTATTTCAACATACAATCTAGGGACTTTTATGTCCAATTATATAATTCATATATCTAACAAATTAATATAATTTTTCCCAATAAATCTTAAGAAAAAATTTGAAATTATATTCAAGTAAATAGTGTTGTTGATTTAGAGCTGATTTGGTGGACCATTTGAGGTCTGGATCTGCTTCTTTTTAGGGACCTTGCCTTGAAATGATTAGGAAAAACTAATGGGTGGCATGGATATATAATACAACACATAAATCAAGGTGGGCCACATGCACTAAAACAATGCAAGTGCATAGTGGGCATTCAATCCTACTATGCGGTCCACTTGAGATCTGGATCTGCTTCATTTTAGGGACCATACCTTGAAATGATCAGGAAAAACTGATGGGTAACATGGATATATAATACAATACATAAATGAAGGTGGGCCGCATGCACTAAAACAGTGCAAGTGCACTGAGCGGTGTGCGCCGCAGGCCACTTGAACAAATAAGGACAGCCACGCACCCATTCATTTTCAAGACCGAGAGAGAGGGAGAGAGAAATGAGAGGGAAAAAAAATGAGAGGGAAAGAAGGGGAAAATGAGAGAGAAGAAGAAAACGAGAGGGAAAGAAAGAGAAAACGAGAGTTGCAGCTGCAGTAAGGCCGCAACCCAAGAAGAAGAAGAAGAAGAAGGAGAAAACGAGAGGGGCCACAGCTGCATTCCGAGGAGGAGGAGAAGGAGAAGAAGGAAAGAAAGGGGAAAAAAAACTATGTTTTTTTTTTTTTCTCTAGGCCTGTAAAGGCCGTTACGCATACAAAATCAGAGGGGTGCCCATTTTGACCCCGTATCGCGTAACGGTGTCGGCCGTTACCGTTACGTATCGGCCGATACGGTCGTATCGGAACGGATACGGGACACCCTGGTTAGAAGCTGAATTCGGAACGCACCAACTGATGGAGAAAGCCTAACAGAAATCTGCCCAGATTTGGGCTATGAACGAGCAGTGAACCAACAAATGATTCACAGATTCAGCCTCCTGCATGCAGCATAGGCACACATTAACTATTTGCATACCTCTCTTGGAAATGTTATCAATGGTTAAGATTCTATTACGACCCACCAGCCAGGCAAAGCAAATAAACTTGGGAGGCGCTTGATATTTCCAGATAAAAGGGGAGGCATCATGGGTTGAAGTGGACGTGTAGTGTATATGAATGAGTAGAGGGACCTGACCAAGAAGGTTCCTGATTTTTCGAGCCTCCAAACAAGACTGTCGGGCTGATTGAGGATGGGCATGGATTTGGATAGGCAATCGTGAAGAGACAGAAATTCCGATGCCTCGCTGTCATTTAGATTCCTGTTGCATCTGATATCCCAGACCACTTGAGCAGGCGAAAGAGAAGCATCTGCTGATAAAGACATTCTTGTCAGGGGCCAGATGGTAAATAGAAGGGAATCGGGTTTTGAGGGCCTCTTCTCCCACCCATAAATCTTCCCAAAAGTGAATAGACTCTTCGTTTCCCAACTCAAAACAACAGTTCTGACAAACAGAAGATTTAGCCCGCAAAATCCCTTTTCAGATATGAGACGCCTTATAAAATGAAGACTCCTTAGTCCACCAGTCCCCTGGGGATGTGCCATATTTCCTTTCAATAATTAAAGACCACATGGCATTTTTTTTCTACTCCTAACCTCCAAGACCATTTCCCTAATGGGGCCTTGTTCATGAATTTAAGATATTTGACGTTGGTGCCCCCTTCTTTAAGCCCTTTACATAAGTCCTTCCAATCCAGTAGATGGAATTTCTACCGATTATCCTTTTCGTACCATAAAAAATCTCTTCCGATCTTGTTGATGGACTTTAAAACCTCGGTTGGACATATAAATAGAGACAAAGTATAATGGCAGGTTTGTGAGAGCTGCTTTGATCAGAGTTAATTGACCGCCCAAAGACAGATAGCGGCATTTCCAAATGGCCAAAGATTTATGAAACTTACTGATAACCCTCTCCCACATAAATTTCGGAGGGGCGCCCATTGATAGAGGAAGGCCGACAAACATCGAAAGGAAGGATTGGATGTGGCAACCGAGAATATTAGCAAAAGACTACAGCGTTTCAGGAGGGACATTGATCCCAAGCAACTTGGATTTCCCCCTATTGATCCTGAGTTCAGATACGGCTTCAAAGCATCGCAACGCTGTGTGAAAATTTTAGATATAATGGGCTGAGGCCTCAGAGAAGATTAACGTGTCATCAACGAATTGAATATGCGTAATAGGATGCGTCATCCCCCCCGGCATCGCTATGCCACACAGAATGCCATGATGTTGCCCATTGATCAACATCTTGGAAAGGGCCTCCCCAACTATTAGGAAGAGGAGAGGAGACAGGGGATCCCCTTGGCGAAGACCTCTAGAGCTTTTATAGAATCCTTTGGGAGATCCGTTGATGATTACTGAGAAATGAGCAGAACCAATGCACGTAGCGATCCATTTTCTCCACTTAGCCTCGAAGCCCATACGGGTAAGCATGTAAAGAAGAAAACCCCAGTCGACACAGGGTGTCCCGTATCCGTTACGATACGGCCGTATTGGCCGTTATGTAACGGTAACGGCCCAGGCTATTACACGATACAGGGTTGAAACGGGCACCCCCTCGATTCTGTGACCGTAACGGCTGTTACGGGCCATAACAGCCGTTACGGACCTGTAACAACTGTTACGGGTCTAAAGGAAATTTTCTTTCTTTCCTTCTTCTCCTTCTCCTTCTTCTTCTTCTTCTCGGGCTTTGGCTGCCCACCCCCCCCCCCCCTCTCGTTTTCTCCTTCTTCTTCTCGGGCTGCGGCTGCAGCTCTTGTTTTCCCTTCTCTCTCATTTTCTCTTTCTTTCCCTCTCGTTTTCTTCTTCTCTCTCCATTTCCCTTTCTTTCCCTCTCATTTTTTCTTTTTCCCTCTCATTTCTCTCTCCCTCTCTCTTGGTCTGGAAAAAAATGAATGGGTGCGTGGCTGTCACCTTATTTGTTTAAGTGGTCTGCGACACACGCCCTTAGTGCATTTGCACTGTTGTAGTGCATGCGGCCCACCTTGATAGCTGCCGTAGTACGTGTCGTGCGAAGACAAGCACGACGCTTCTCGAGCTGAGCACTGGCATTCAAAGGAGATCAAAGTTACATGGGCCCCATAGTGATGTATTTATTATATCTAAACCGTTATCTATTTTTAGAGATCATTTTAGATCATTATCCAAAAAATGAATCATATCCAAAGATCAGGTGGACCACACCACAAATAGCAGCGGAGATAATGATTTTCACCGTTAAACAATTTGTAGGGCCCACCATAATGTTTATTTTACATCCAATCTGTTCATAAGGTCAAAAATACCTGAATGAAGAGGGGAAAAAAAATTCATATTGATCCAAAACTTCTGTGACCCCAAAAAGGGTTTCAATGGTAGACGTTCAATTCCCCACTAGTTTTTGCAGTGTGGTCCACTTGATAGTTAGATCTGTCTTATTTTTCGTCTCAAGCCTTAAGATGAGCTCGCAAAATGGATGCACGGTTTGGATATAACACATACCTCATGATCAGACCCATAGAACTTGCTGACGTCAATACAGCAGCTATATAGGTGAGGTACACCAGCCAATCCATGCTACCCATCAGTTTTTCCTGATCATTTCAAGGCATGGTCCCTAAAATGACGCAGATCCAGATCTCAAGTGGACCACACAGTAGGATTGAATGCCCACTGTTAAAAACTTATTATGGCCCACTGTAATGTTTATTTACCATCAAAACTACTGATAAGGTTGCATGGACTTGGATCAAGGAAAACAAAAGTCACAGCTTTAAAAAAAATAAAATATAATAATAATAATAAAAGTTTTAATTGTGGGAATTCAATCCCTACTGTGTGGTCCACCTTAGATATGGATCTACCTCATTTTTGGACCATGCCTTGAAATGACTTGATAAAACGGATGGATGTCATTGATATACAATACATACATCGTGGTGGGACCTATGTACATGGCCGTAAAAATTGTCCATGAGGCATACATTATTTTAAAATTAATAAATTAAATTATGACACTATTGTTGCCATGTCACAATTCCAAAATTAAATTATTTAAATGATTTTCACCGTTAATTTGCAAACACTTGTTTTGCTGAAATAGGATCATTTGATATTTTTCATTTATCACTGTTCAATAAATATCCACCAATCCATTAGTGAGATAAGTGCTAATAGATTGCATGAATTTAACATTGATTTGGGGCATCAAATGGTCCACCAAATCAGTTCTAAATCAACAACACTATTTACTTGAATATACTTTCAAATTTTTTCTTAAGATTTATTGGGAAAAATTATATTAATTTGTTAGATATATGAATTATATAATTGGACATAAAAGTCCCTAGATTGTATGTCGAAATAAAATGTACACAAGTCACAAGGTATGTAATACACCAAACCTACAAATATGAGATATATTGGTATTGGATTCATTCTAATTAATTCATATTGATATTATATAGTTAAATAATTAAATATAAAATATCTATAGCCAATACTAGGTTGTCTGGTTCATAAATTCATCAGACAGTTCGATACAACTTTTCACCAAAGAGTGGACTGTTACACCACCATAAACATGTTCCAATTTATAAATGAATGCATATTTGGAATGCTTAGAATATTCCGGATTTAATCCATATTTTTTCAATTTTTTTGGCATTTTTTTTTTTTGCACCGTTACGGGCCGTTACGCCCCCGTATCGCTGATACACCGCCGTATCCGTATCGGTATCGGTGGGCACCGTTACGCCAACCGATACCGATATGGGATACCTTGTCGACATGATCGTAGGCCTTTGCTATATCTAACTTACAGAAAATTCCTTCGGAATGGTTCTTGTGGCAGGAATGGAGAATTTCATTAGCGATTAGCGCACCATCCGATATCTAACGACCTTTGATGAAAACATTTTGATTTGGCGAGATGAGTGTGCCTATGACTTTTGACAGACGGGAGGATAGAATTTTGGCCAAAATTTTGTAAGGGCTCCCAATCAAACTGATGGGCCTGTAATCAGAAAACGTCGCTGCCCCAGAACTTTTAGGAATGAGGGCTATGAAGGAGGCCCCCAAACCTTTCGATAGCCTGCCTCTTCCATGAAATTCGTGGATGAACAAGAGGATATCTTCACGAACAGTCTCCCAAAAGGACTGATAGAAGCAAATAGGAAAACCGTTTGGGCCAGGAGCCTTGTCCCCTCCCAACGCATCAACCGCAGCTTTAACCTCTTCCTCTGAGAATGGAGCCTCCAGGAGATCTGAATCAGACCCATTTAAATAGTTGAAGGAGAGAAGGTCCAGTCTCTATCGGTACCAGTTATCAGAAGATAAGAGATTAGTAAAATGATTGATAGCGAGATCCTCAATAGTTTGCTTGTCCTCAATTCGAACTCTGTTCTCATGAATGCTAAGAATAGCCTTGGATCGAGCATTCATGTTAGCGATATTGTGGAAAAATTTTGTGTTCTTGTCGCCCTCTACGATCCACCTGACCCTGGCCTTTATCCTCCAAGAAGATTCTTCTTCAAGGGCTTTGTTGGACAGATCTTGAATGATGCTGATACGTCTAGCTAACGTGGCAGAGGGGATTGGATTTCCGTCGAATTCCGAGTCAATAAGATGTAATTCCGAAAGAAGAGAGTCTATCTCAGCCTCTCTTTTCTGATTTTCCTGCTGACGCCACTCCCTGATCTTACATTTAAGCATCCTGAGTTTACAAAGAAGTCTATGCCCAGCAAAACCGTCCACCTTGAAATTGGACCACCAATCTACAACCTTTTCACGGAAGCCTTCAATGTGCAGCCAAGAAGAGCTGAATTTGAAGGGTTTTGGACCCCAGTTGTTGTCGTCCATCGCCAACATAATCAAGCAGTGATCTGAGGTTGTTCTTGGCAAAGCCGTTTGGATTGCTAAAGGAAAAGCCTCTAACCATTTAGGTGAGACAATATATCTGTCCAACCTGGATTGGACAGGGAGCCTGCGACCATCAATCCAAGTGAATCTAGCCCCAAGAAGAGGAAGATCAATGAGCTCTTAACTCTGAATCCAGTCCAAAAAACGAAGCATGGCAGATGACACCCTTCTCCTTCTAGAGTGTTCGTCCGCAAATCGAATAACATTGAAATCACCCACCAGGCAAACCGAACCTGCAAAGGATTGTCTTGCCCGGGTTAATTCGTCCCAAAAACCGGAGTCAACATTAGGCCCATAAACAGCGCATATAAGACACTGAAAATTGGACAACTTATCTTGGAGTTTGGCCGACACCAAGAACGATGCACTGGACAAGGACAGGAGTTCCCATTTGGACAATCTCCACGCAACAAGGATGCCACCCGAGCTTTCCACCGCATCCAACGTTGTCCACTTTGCGTCATTAGCCTTCCACAGAGTGGATAGCAAGCTGTCTTTAAAATGAGGAACTTTAGTCTCCTGAAGGCACGTCACGTTTAGATCATTTCTGCTGATCGTGGCTTTTATTAGGCTCCTCTTTTGTTTGGAGCCCACCCCCCTGACATTCCATGAAATAATCTTCATTGATCAATAGTGCTTCCTTGGTTTCCTCGTCTCCCGTGCTTGGATTTGGAAGCAGACAGAAGTCCTGATTTTGGATCCAACCCATGGAGTTGTCGGTTGCCACTGAGCTTTGATTTATATTTCGCTGGGGGTCTTGACTTTGGACAAGGTCTTCCTCTGTCCTCGATACACTAAAGAAGGGCAATGTAATCTTCCATACGGTCTCCAAAAGATAAACCAAGAGCTCTGCCCACATGCCCAATCACCTTTCTAATCCAACATTTATTTTGCATTTCGCCAGGGAGGTCAGATCAATTCCCCACCACCGGCGGAGCTTCAGCCTCAGGATGAGCGATCATCTGGAGGGGTTCAACAGCTAAGACCTGATCAGAAGGGAAGTCTTGAAATAATGTGAGATGGCCCAGGTCAGATGATTGTCCGGTTGGGAAGGTGTAGTAGTGTGGGGAACGGGGGGTAGAAGGACGGGATTGGTATTCAGAGTAGCAAGAGTCGAACGTCTCTTGCCCCAAGAAGTCGTCTTCGGGTTGGGTGGTAGAATTGGAAATGAGTAGGGGGGAGAGTGTAAGGTTAGGAGTTTTCCAAATGGCTGAGGAAGATTGAGGGCGGATGAAGTTTTCTGAAGGGAAATCGCTAGAGGAAGGGGAGTGGTGGATGATAGGTAAAGTTAAAGGTTGGAGCGAATGAGAGGTTCAAAGGGATCTAAGTCGGTTGAGAGGTAACCACGGAGACCTGGATCCGGATTTGAGTTAGCAACTCCGCTCGGCTCCAGAGAGGCACGAGATGTGATGGCTCGACATGTGTCGAGGCGGGGATCCAGCATCAGAAGGCACGTGTCGAACGAAGCGTGTCGGGGAAGCTGAAAGGGATAGGTCCATCACTTCGCCTGACGATAGCTGTTGACCTGGCCGGTCCATAGACCGACGTAGGATATTATCTCTTGGATAATCCGTCTTACGCTCGGTCCTTGAAACGTGTACCGTCATCTGGGAACCAAGCGTCGAGAAGCTGGGGCCACGTGTTTGAATACGCGGCACACGATGTACTGCGACTTCAGAGGTGGGCGGCCAGAGCGACCCGATCTCACCACGTGTTTCGCGAACGGCGCTGATGCGAGCTCCATTTTCAACAGACGTAGAGGGAGTGTCAGTCGGCAGCGAGGGTATACCGCTGGAGCATGAAAATTGTACATGCGTAGTAGACGGCAGTGGTGGAGCTTCCATTGGCGCCTGAGAGGGGCATTCCCTGATGCGCCAGAGATCACCCCATCGGGGATACATTTCGTCTAAAGGTTCTCTGATTTTCGGAAAATCGAGACGACAATCGTTTACGACAACTCGAATGGATGTAGGAGGGGAATCCTCCTTCCTTCTTACCTTGACTCTAATAATGCCTATCTCTTCTCCAAGCTTGGTCTTTGAATCAAGTTCCAGATATGACCTGAGATAAGCTGCCACCGATATGAAGAACTCATCAAATCAGAGTTCCATCAGAATACCCCAAACTTGGAACCAGGCATTCTCCATTTGGAAAATGGAAAAATCCTCCCATTTCATCACCTTTGCTACAGGGTATCCAGAATGCAGATGTCCTGCCATGAGCAGCATCTCCGGGTTGATTCCTGGGCAGACCTTCACCCATAGCTCGTTGTAACCCAGCGGCTTTATCTTATAATTTCCGGCTGTGAAGGCCGTGGTTTCAGATATCTAGTCAATCACCTGGGAGATGGAAGCACCCTTTTTGCATAAAATAACTATCGTGTCCTTTAGATCTTCGTTGGCCCTTTTAAAGCATTCCATACTAACACGGATTGAGCCGTCTTCGTCTGTGGAGATGGGGGCTTGGCTCGGAGTAGGATCGGTAAGAGGCTTGGGTTTAGGGATGGGGTCGGGGTTTGGGGGAATGTAGGGTTGAGGAGGGGTCTGGTGTAGGAGGACCTCCCTGAAGGAAGGAGCGGGGGGGGGGGGCGGGCTTTGGGTCGATATTCCATTGAAGGAGCGAGAGGAGGTTTCTGAGGGGCTGATATTTTCGGGCCAAATCTCGCCCTCTGAACTAGCAGAGGGCGGTCGGTGAACTTCACACCATGCAGCATTTGGACAGCTCTCGCCAGTTCCTCCTTCGAGGACATACTCACCAACGCAAAGCCTCTAAGCGTTTTGTATTGGTGGTCTCTGGGCATGACCACGTCCATGACCGCGCCTGCTCGGCCGAAGACTCTCGAAATGTTAATTGGGTACCACCCTTCCGGAAATCCCTTCACGAAGAGGGTAGGATATGAGTGTCGATTCTTAGCAGTGGATGATGAGGAGGTTCGCTTGCGCCGCGTAACAGTCTGCCATTCACTGGCATCGTACCTATCTTCTTCATCGACCTGTTGTGATACCGGTGATCGAGATTGACCTCCCTTGGAAATATTCTCGATATTTGACGGACCAGGACGTCTCGAGTCTTTCGACTCGACCGTAGACGTGTCCCCCCAGCGAGGAGGAAGAGGTGATTGGCGCGTCCTTGTCTTATTCTTCACTATCCGTTTTCCTTTGTCCTTCTCTCCATGCCTATAGTCACGATCGTCCATCACTTCCCAATCCGATTTCCAGTCTCTCATCGTCGGTAGTCTCTCCCAATCCGATTTCCAGTCTCTCATTGTTGTTGGTAGTCTCTCATCGTCGGTAGTCCCTCATTGTCGGTAGTCGCTCTACAGGGCCTCCAGAATGCAGAAATCTTATTGATGGGAGAAAGAGTTCTTACGATTGACAACCTTCAAAAGAGATCATTGCTCTCACAATCCGATATATATATATATATATAATGTAGTATTTGAAAAATATCTTGTAATGTGAGTTACGTAGCGTGTAACATAGTCCATGTAGTGTTTAGTGTATGCAAATTAGCATATGGCATAGGCTACATTTGACTAAAGCTATCTTTATAAGCTTAAGGCTAAGCTACGCTACATGGCGAAGCTATTTAAAACACTGATTTACATTAAATAAATGATGCCTTGGATTGCTAGTGAAGCTATTAGGTTTCTGAGAAGGTTGCATATAGTATCAGAGTTTTGCATTGCTCAATGCACTTCTCCACATGAAGCTCTATGTGGTTGCCTAGTTCATGTTTTGGGACAACTGTGCTGTGCATCTGGTGTGCCTAGTGGCCCAAAGATCACTCACTTTTGCACATCCTACAAGTAACAAGCGGAAGTTTTTTTGAGAATTAACGCAGAGGATTATATTGATAAAAAGGGAAAGAAAATACAAGAAAGGGAGAAAAACACAGCTCTGCTGAGATAGCAGAACTGCTACGCAGCTAGAAAATCAAAATTACAATCTATTGCCTTAATCGAGTAAGTAGTCCATTCGACCAGAAATTGGATCACCCTAAACGTAGTGGACTCCATCGAGTTGGCTTTGTCGTTGAAGCATCGATCATTCCTTTCGACCCAAACAGCCCACCAAACCGCAAGAAGGGCCATTCGCCATAGAGGAGTCCGGTGTTTCCCGCATTTAACCCCATGCCAGAAAGAAAGGAGATTGTTAGTTGAACTCGGAAAACAGCAGAGCACGTTGAAGCAGTGGAGAAAAACCGACCAAAGCTTGTCTGTGAAAGGACAGTGAATGAAAAGATGATTGACCGTCTCTTCATTGGCCATGCAACAGATGCATATATTGGTAATTTTCATTCCCCGCTTCCGCAAATTATCAACAGTGAGAACCCTCTGATTTCCCACAAACCAACTGAAGACTGCGATTTTGGGAGGGACCGAATATTTCCAGTCATGATATCGCAATAGACTAGCAGGAGGAGCAATTTTTTCAAGCAAGAATCCATAGAGGGATTTAACAAAAAATCTGCCCTGTTTATCTAGACGCCAGGACAGACTGTCAGGCACATTGCGATTAAGCGATAGGCTGTAGATGCGATTGAGGAGGATAGCGTATTCTTCTGTCTCCCATTCCTTAAGGTTCCTTCTGCATTCGATGTTCCAAACGAGATTTCCTCCAACTGATGATAAGCAGTCAGCAACCTTGCAGTGGGGGAATTCGGTGATGCGAAATATGTTTGGGAAGGCTGTGTTGAGCGTGTCATTCCCCGACTAGGGGTCCAACCAAAACCGAGTTCGGGATCCATTACCTGTCACCATGGATATACCGCTGAGAACTTCCAACTTGGTAGAAAGGATGTCCCTCCATATAACAGACATCATGTGGTTATAGCTGCTATTGGTCCACCAACCCCCTTGGACCTGCCGTATTTACTCTTTATCAGCTCGTTCCATAAGGCCCCATCTTCGTTCCCGAGTCTCCACAGCCACTTCCCAAGAAGAGCGCGATTCATAAGCTTTAGATCCTTGATACCTGCCCCACTGTCTTGCGTCGGACAAAAGACAACCTCCCAATTGACAAGATTAAATTTCTCCTTATCTGTCTTTCCTTGCTAGAGAAAATCTCTTCTTAGCATTTCCAAAACATTAACAACTGACGCCAGACACTTAAACATCGACATGTAGTAGATCGGAAGGTTTAACAGCGCTGAGTTTATAAGAGTTAACCGACCTCCCAAAGATAAATACCTGCTCTTCCAGTTTGCTAGATAGGACCTGACTCTGTCAATGATCTTATCCCAAGATTTCTTAGGAGGCTTCCCGACACACAAAGGAAGGCCCACGAAAGATGTAGGGAGGGAATCTACCGCGCAACAAAAGAAATCAGCGTGCTCCTTTAGTTCTGCTTCGTCCATATTCACCCCCAACATAGTGGACTTGTACATATTTACTCGGAGGCCTGAAACGTCTTCAAAGCAGCGTATAATAGTGCGTAAATTGCTGACTTTCACTTGCTCAGCATCGCTGAAGAGAAGGATATCGTCGGCGAATTGAATATGGGATATTGGAGCGGACATCCCTTGCACTTTAAAGCCTCTGATAAGGCCTACTTCCTGGCCCCTACAAAGCATGCGGGACAGGGCCTCACCCACAATCAAGAACAGAAAGGGAGAGAGCGGGTCGCCTTGGCGAAGGCCCTTGGAGCTAGAGAAAAACCCTTTCGGAGAACCATTGATGAGAACGGAGAAGACAGCCGAGCCCATGCATTCTCTGATCCATTTGCACCACCTCCCACCGAAGCCCATTCTGTGATGCATATACATGAGGAATTCCCATTCGACATGGTCGTACGCCTTTTGAATATCTAATTTGCATATGAGGCCCTTGCTTTTGGATATGAATCTGGAATGAAGGAAGACATTAGTGATGAGGGTGCAATCAGTGATCTGACGACCGGGAATGAAGGCACTTTGATGATGAGAGATAACCGAGCCAATGACCCCGACCAGACGGGAGGCCAGAACCTTTGCTAGTATCTTGTATGGGCCCCCAATTAGACTTATCGGTCTGAACTCAGACAACAAATTGGCTCCTTGGCATTGGGTAATGAGGGCAATGAAAGAGGCCCCCATCCCTCTGGACAGTCTGCATCTAGTGTAGAACTCAAAAAAGAAGTCCATTACGTCTCCTTTGATAAGCTTCCAGAAGCGTTGGAAGAACGCAATTGGGAAGCCATCGGGACTTGGGGCCCTGTCCCCTTCCAGATCATCAATGACCTTCTTCACCTCAATGATAGTGAAGGGAGCTTCCAGAATAGCTACTTCTTCTTCAGAAATTCTGTTGAATTGAAGGTCATTGAGGGTGGGTCTGTTCTACCCTTCTTTCCTCAAGAGATCCTTGTAGAATCGAACAACTTCTTCGGATATGCGGTCCATGTCGTTTGTACTAGTTCCCTCTATCATTAGACTAGTTATCGCGTTCGTTCTAAGATCTTTCACTAGCCATACGATGAAAAAACTTGGTGTTTTTATCGCCTTCGCGGATCCACTCACACCTGGATTTCTGATGCCAAGAAGTTTCTTCCTCCTTTAGTTTAGCAGCAAGGGATTGAATCAGCTGAATCCTCCTAAGGAAGGATTGGGGAGGATTCTGACCTGCCTCGACTTCCCGATCAATCTGCTTTAGCTTAGCAATGATGCCCACGAGCTCGGCTTCTCTTTTTCTCGCCTCTGCCTCCTTCCAATCCTTCAATTTGCATTTCAACATACGCAGCTTGCTGCAAAGCTTGAACCCGGCGAAACCAGAACTCGAGAATCCTACCCACCAATCTTCAATCATTTGGTGAAAACCTTCTGTCTGAAGCCAGGCAATGTCAAATTTGAAAGGCTTGGGGCCCCAATTTCGATCGTCAACTGCCAGCAGGATCGGGGTGTGGTCGGACGTGGTTCTGGGAAGAGTTGATCGCGCAACTTGGGGGAAGTGGTCTAGCCACTCGGGCAATATCAAGAAATGGTCAATCCTGGTTAAAATGGGACTCGCCCTGTCATTAGTCCAGGTAAATTTGCTTCCCAACAAAGGGAGATCGACCAAAGCTTCATCTTCTATCCACTGAGAGAATCGGCGCATGCCCACCATGACTCTGCCACCCATAGATTTTTCTTTGGCCCTTCGAGTGATGTTGAAATCGCCCCCGATGCACCAAGGACCATCGAACTTCTCTCTGGCTGAGTGCAGTTCCTTCCAACAAGCCTCCCGTAGAGATTCCTGGTTAGGACCATAAACAGAAGAGATTAGGCATGTAAAATCAGAAGAAGTGTCTTTCAGAATAACTGAGAGAGAAAAAGATCCGCTCCAGCTGTTGATTAGATTCCAGGAAGAGGTCTTCCTCGCCACCAAGATCCCTCCTGAGGAACCGTCAGCGTCCCGGGTAACCCATTGCACCTTGGATTGGTTCCAAATAGATCCCAGCAATCTGATGCTGAAGTGCTGGACCTTGGTTTCTTGAAAGCATATCATGTCTGCTTTGCTTCTACTGCTGATGTCCTTTATAAGTCTCTATTTATGTCTGGACCCCACTCCTCTAATGTTCCAGGATAAGGTTTTCATTTGGGAACCGAGCTACCCCTACAGGAACAAGCGGAAGTTGAATGTGCATTGCTGGCAGTGTCTTTAAACCGTCCATCGTTATCATAACTGGCCCCTACAGGAAGAATTCGCCGTCTTGATTTTTGGGCAAGATGATTTACATTGTGAGGTCCAGTTGATTCACAGCTTGGATGACCTATGCCTGTGCCAGGTCCGCCTGGATGGCCACACGTTGACAGGTGGGCATGGGCTTGGCAAAATTCAGTTTCGTCTAAATCACTTTTGAGCAGATTTCAGTAAAAGGGTAATCCTATGATGCATTTTCATGGAGGCATTCAAGTGTATTATTACATGAATTTGGTCTAAGCAGTCAGGTGAGCAGATGTATCTGTATTATTCTTTAATGTTCCATTAACTAATTGACATAATTTCAGCTTCAATCTGCATATGGCTTTTCTATAAGCTCTGATTAAGACAATTTTGAAGTGCGATGTGCTAGCCCTGACTTGATTAAGAAAGCTAAAATGAATTTTGTATTTTGACCTTATCAATTACTGTTGGCTTTCATTGTTAAATTTACAGTTGAGAGCATCTGAAGAACAAGTGATGGCTCTAAGTAAAGAGAGAGAACAGCTGTTGAAGCAAAGAGATTCTGCCTTTCAAGAAGCACACATGTGGCGTTCTGAGCTTGCAAAAGCTCGAGAACGTGTGGTAATATTGGAAGGAGCTGTTGTTAGAGCTGAAGAGAGGGCCAGGGTCTCGGAGGCAGCTGCTGAAGCTAAGCTAAAGGATGCTGCGGAGAAAGAATCAACTGCTGCAAAAGAGAAGGGAGAGCTTCTAGCATATGTGAATATGCTGCAAACACAAGTTCAAAGGTTACCTTTTGACCCCTCTAGGTAGATTTACTCTTGGAATGATTTGATTTGTATGTTCAATTTTTGTTGTCCACCTTCGACCACCCATATTTTTCCATAGTTAGACGGCATTAACATACTTCATGTGCTCATTGATTATCTCAATCATCATGCTATGATTACAAGTATGGGAACAATGGTAATGTAGAGAAGATGCCAATGGTCCACATTCCTGTTGAGGTCTACATGCCAGTTGAGGGGGAAGATAGTAGGGTGTGGAGAAGAAGCCCTAGTCAATGATTCTCATCTATTATCTTTCTCTAATGCCACATCAGCTAGTAGGAAGTGTTGTCCATATGCATTGGTGTGGCAAAAACATGTGCCTCCTGGAGTGGAAGCTTTTACATGAACTTCCATGGTCAAGAAAATTATTCTTTTTCTTCTTTGATAGAATTGTCTATCAAGGAAAGAAAATAACACAGAAGGATAACAGAGGCTAGCTATCCATCAAGATAATGGATAGCAATGGCCAATTACAAGAGATAGCCTTGAGATGCCACTTCTTTGAGCTAGGGATCAACCATGCAGTTTGCCTCCCTAGTCCCCTGCAAAAACAGTTTACCCCACATGAGCCTTATCAATAATTTTGTTTACAGCAAAACTTTCTTTTCCATGGGGCACTACAAGAGGATGAAACCCAAGAAATAACACTTCCCGAAACTCCTCATGCCAAAAGACCACCAGAAAATGAGTTAATAAGCTTTATGCCTGTGAGCATAGCTTCCAATTCTGTTCTATTTGAACCACCCAAACCAATCTATCTGGAAAGGCCATCCGAACCACTCTATGGTTGTGAAAAATCTTAACTCTAGATAATCACCGACACAGGTAGCACATGCTTCCCTCCTTTTTTTTTGTGTGTGTGTGTGTGTGTGCGTGCGCGCGCGCGCAAATCAGAGGTAAGTGATCTCCATCTTTTCATTCATTATTGTGAAGCAAGGAAAATTTCTGGTTACATTCTCCATCAATTTGGAATTTCTTAGTATAGTTGCACGGAGCGTGAAGAGGAGTGGCAAACAATTCAGGAGCATGGGCAAGGAAATGTTATTTTCAAAATGTTACCAAATGGCTAGGAAGCAAGAGCAGGAGTGCAAGCATGATTCAAAGTGGGAGTGGCATCTAGTTAAAAGTACCCTACAAATAAGTTCCTGATATCTCTTGGGGGAGTTTTAATACGTTGGGAGGAAGCTCTTTGAAAGAAAGAGGGAGATTGTCATGGAGGATTCAGGAGCAAAGCAGGGAAGTGAAAGTGTTATAGTTGCACGAAGCGTGAAGCAAAGCGGCGAGATTTTGGAGCAGGAGCAAGGAAGCGTTTGTATCAAAATGTTATCAAGTATAAATGGTTAGGAAGCAGGAACAGGAGTCTGAGTCCGAAGCTTGATTTGAAACGGGAGCGGCAGCTAGTTAGAAGGATCCTACCACTAAGTTTGTAAGATCTCTTAGGGAGTTAGTGAAGTGTTTGTGTTGGGAGGCCCTTCTGGAGAAAAGAGGGAGATTGTCATGGGGGATGTTTCCTCTTGCTTTATTTTAGGAGATTTTGAAGGAGGAACAATCACATTCTCAACAATGTTTCATCCCCTCCCCAGGGAAATATAGAAATAGTTAAAAGGCAGTATCATGAAATGGCTATTCTCACATTCGAATTCCAGTGGGGTTTTGGGATCACATCTTTTTGTGATTAATAGTGAAGGAGCTTTATTCTCTTCAGAACTGAAGTGTAAATCTCCTCATAGAGGGTTTTGGAAGCTCCTCTCTGATGAGCCGTCTCTTGGAAATCTGCGTCTGGTAGTGGAGTACTGATTGGAGATGCAAATGCATGGTTCGGGCATTGGTTTTGGGTCCGCACTTGTAGAGGAAATATTTCGAAAGCGGATGCTTCAGCTCTCAGAAAATGGGACTTTTCTTCAACTTGTCTGGGCCTTTGGTTGTTGAAGGGGACTCGGTTGTTCTCTTGGGCCTGTATAAACTTCTTCTATCCTTGGAATTTGCCAAGTCTCTGTTTGGGTTGGGGTCCCACAAAATTGGGATAATCTTAAGAAATAAAATTTTATTATACCAAATAGATGCATTTTGTTTAAAACGGATGAGGAACCTGTTGATCACCTGTTCATTCCTTGCATGGTGGCAAGACAAATTTGCGCTTTTTTCCTAGTGAGATTCGGGTTGAATTGGACTTGAATGGCATCAATTGGAGAGTTATAGTCAGAATGGCACCATGGGCCTTTTAGGGGATGCAAGAACAATATTTGGAATATGGTGTTCTTTGGAATCCTTCAGGGAATTTGGAAGGAATAGCTGGGTTTTTGACAATAAAGCTACCGTGGTTGAATTGTTGAAAAGAAGAATAGAGTATATAATCGTCAGTTGGGCTCCTTAGGGCCAGAGTTCTGCAGTTATTGTATTGCAGATCTTTTAAGGTGTTTAGAGTGGGAATTTTGTTGCCCCAAGTTAACTGGTGTTTTGCCGATTGGGCCTTTTTTATTTTTCACCTTTTCAGTAGTGTTGGCTTGCAGGGATAGTGATGAGAGGGTCGATTCCTGTTCTGCCTTTCACATCTCCTTTGTAGGTCTTTATTTATTTATTTATTTTAAGGTCATCTTCGGAAAGTAAAAAATAAACTGTATGTGTGGCATTGCACACAGCCATCCAGAGCATCCAATTCATGGTCCCATTTGTGGCTTAGCGAAGAGTCAAAACCGATGGGATTATCTGACATCTGATTTTGCCAGTTGATTCTAGACAGCTTACCTTTATTTTAAACCATTAATCTGATAGCTGCCCATTGGATGGCAAGGATTGCTCGATCACTTTGATTTTCTGGTTGTGCTCCATCCACAATGGCATGCACAATTTGGATGGTCAGGATTGATGTCCGTGTATGCCACATGTACATTGAACGAGACTTACCATTTTCTTACAATTCCAAGTAACCGGCTTCAACTTTGTCCTTCCTGCTTAGCTCTGGACGCACTTAACCTTTTATGATTTTATCGTCTGCAGACAGCAGAGCAGTGGAAAACAGGTTTTCGAAGAGAAAACTGAGTCATGCTCGGGTGCCAATACTACCCTCCCATTGACAAAGCACGTGGACTCGTCGGAGGACGATGTGGACAAAGCTTGTTTGAGCATTTCAAGATCAAGATCAGTCCCGGAATCTGGGATCGCTGACAATGAATGGAGTGATGTTCAAACGACAGATGCAAGGATAGCTGATGTAAAGGAGATCTCCCCAGAAGGAGAGGGAAGCAGCTTAGATATTCCTGTGGTTAGTGTACCGGTTGACAGCTGTGATGATGTGGGGAGCTCTCCTCAACCCTGAAATGCTTGTTCTAGAGCCTTGCGGAAACTGTAAGTTAGGGAGAATGATACTTGCACACTGACTCATTGCATGAGTTCCCATGAGAATACATTGCGGATGTGTACAAGATCTGGTCGATGGCCCCTCTGGTGATCTCCATCAAACATGGGTCATGGCCCTAAAGTCAAGCCTCTTTGATGAAACGGCTTGATCAAAATGGGCCCAAATGGAAAGTGACCTTCTATTTTTTATTCCTGAAATCATGTACAGGTTGCCCTAGTTTCGTGATTTATGGGCAGCGCTTATATACAGTGTGGATCATTTGGATGAATTTCTCCTGGTCATGTGCTCATCTGCCAATGTGTCCCCATGGGAACTCGTGTCGGTAAGTCTCTGTTCGAATAGCATTTCTCCATTGCTATGTGGTCCATTCTAGAGTTCTTTGATGATAAATATCAAAGTTTTTTCGTACCATAATCAATCTTGTTATTTATGATGCCAAATAATAGCTTTACAGGAAAATACAAATGCCCAAGTTTGAGGATTTTCTGGCCTTTGTTTTTGTTTTTCTTTTTTTGGTAGAATTATATGATGCTAATAATGGGTCGGGATGGTCTAGGGGAATTCGAAATCCAATCCCTACAATCATTGGGCCTCGATTTCAGCCACGGACCTGATCCATTAGTGCATGGCCTGGGTCTGGATTGGGTCTAGGCTAGTGGGTCTAGATCCGACCCATTTATTTATGGGTAGTGGATTAGGTGTGGCCCTTACCGCGGGGTCCACCTTGATGCATGTTTTCTACATCTATGCTGCCCATCTATTTTTCCAGATTAATTTAGGGCATGAGCCCAAAAAATGAAGCAGATCCAAGTTTCAGGTGGACCATACCATAGGAAACAGTGGTGATTGACCATTAAAAAGTTATAATGGGCCACAAAAGTTTTGGATCAAGCTAATATTTGTTTTTTTTCCCTTCATCCAAGTTTGTGTGACCTTATCAACTGGTTGGATGGCAAATAAACATTACAGAAACTTTATGATAGGCCCTAAGAAGTTTTTAACGGTGGAGCGTTCAATCACCATTATTTCCTATAGTGTGGTCCACCTGAGATTTTTATCTGCTTCATTTTGGGCTCATTCCGTAAAATGATATGGTAAAACGGATGGATGCTGTTCCGGGTCTTAAAGACTTTAATTTCTTGTTTCTTGGCTTGTAGCCTTGGCCCTGCTATCTCAGCACGCCTTTTGGTCCTCTTTGCTTTCCATTAATATATTCTAGTTGCTTGAAAAAAAAAACAAAAAAACGGATGGATGCCATGGATGTAGCATACATACATCAAGATGGGCCGCACCTAATCTGCTCCCTTGTCCATGAGCTGGGATTGGGTAGTGCCCCACCAGTACCTAGCTAGAGATGGATGGTCTTGTAGGGGCTATATGGGGCCCACCATGATCTATGTGGTTTTATCCATGCAGTCCATTTATTTTGAAAAAAAATAAAAAACATTTTCGGTGATGAGCCCAAAAATGAGGCAGATCGAATGCTCAGGTTCTAGGACTGCACCACAAGAAACAGTGGGGATTAAATTCCTACAGCTGAAAACCTCTTGGGGGCCACTGACCACGGAAGTTTTCGGTCAAGCTGATATTTATGTTTTCCTTTCATCCAGATATATATGTGACCTTATGAACAGGTTGGATGTCAAATAAACATCACGGTGGTCCCCGGGGAGGTTTCAATGGTGGGGTCATTGTCTCCACTGCTTCCTGTAGTGTGGTCCACTCAACCCTTCGATCTTACTCCTTTTTGGGCTCATGCCCTAAAATGATCTTTCAAAGTGGATGGACGGCTTGGATAAAACACATCCCGGTGGGCCCCACAGAGCCCTTCCGTCCGTCTCTAATATTTAATTTCCTCCCTACTACCTAACGAGGAGAAATGCACCAGTGTTCTCAGATCACTATTGAGTGCTCCTTGATGCATATGTTAAGTTTGGCAGTTTAATCAATTGATCTGAACCGTTCATTAAGTCCAGAACACATTTCACGGCCAACCATGCAAACATCACTGATCGGATGAACTAATCCATCCTTGTCTTGGTCTTATTTTTTATAGCCATCCTTTTTTTTTTCCAAGCAATTGATGGGATGTTACAATTGCCTAACAAAAGAAACTCTTTATAGTCGTAAGCAATCCAATGCAACTAAGAGCACCGTTACTTATGATGCTTTGAGAGCTCTGGAGCATTTCTCTTTAGCATGTAGTTTATGTTGAGTGGAGGTTTTTTTTTTTTTGTTAGCTTGTCAGTACACAACACTGTCAGTTGACACTACACTGTTTGCCACCCCCACTAGGTATGGATACCAAGACCTCAGTGTTGAAACGAGGTATCTTTCACTCAGTCCACCACTTGAAGTATGGATCAGGGTGTTATGTTGAGTGGAGTTATTTGATACTCTGGTTACCTATGACGCTTGATGTGCAGGCTGTCAGAAATTATACATGCGCATATATATTAACTTGAATTATGCAGGTGGCCACTTGTGTGTTGAAGTAGAACTGTTGGATATTTCACTTTTAAACGTCCGATCAATGTCCACCTTTGTGGTCCGTCGATCAACGAAGTGTAATCCTTGGTTCAGAATACAGCTAAACTGGGACGCATAATTTGTTTCCCGTTAGTTAAAAGTATGGTGCAATTTTTTATTTCTAGTGTTCGAGCTATCACAAACAAATGGTTATAGTAGGTTCGAGCCCAATACATCGATCCTTTACCTGTGCGCGCAGAACAGTGAATTCACTAATATCATTTTCTAATCTTGGTAAATCTTAATCTTCTGCATGATCAGGGTGGGCATTGAGATCATCGGGATTGAATAAGATTTAGAATTTGAGTCAAACTATGTATGCTTCGCTTAACCATAATTCCATCAGTCCCTAATCTCGATTGGAGAATTGATTGAATTTCATACTTCGATGTATTTAATTTTCTATTTGTTAGCATAGTCTATATATCTAGCACAACAACTCGGTTGGTTGGGTTGGATTGAGGGTCAACCCATGCTTGATCCGACCTAAGTAATTGAGAATGTTGATAGATTATAGGCAAACCGCTTTTAGGATGCGATGAGCCTAAATGTGGTTCTGCATTGAACAAATATGAAGAACCACGAATGATATTTTGTATACACAAATTTGTGTAGTAGAAAAACAAAAGAAAAATCCCAAATTTAGAAAGAAGATTATAAAATTTACACCACTGCTTTGGTCTGTTTCTTAAGGTCTTTTGGCTAAGATTCGTATGAACCTTACTGATAGATCAGAGTACACAGTTGCTCTTTTTATTGGGTTGTAAGTGAGAATGGGTTCGAATGTTGTCCAATGAACCACTCATGCAATGTTTATGTTGGCCATGGTTGTTTCTCACCAACGGCCATATAATAGTCATATTGAGTTATATGACTTTTGGGCAAGCCATATGCAGCAATTTCTGCATTGTCTAGATTAATGTTACATGAGCAGTTATACTTCTTTTCACTACTAGTTTCCAGTCTTTATAAAAATCACAGTAGTCTCATTCAAACCACTCGCTCACGCTAGCCATCTGACCCATATTTCATGTCGCACCGGTTCACATAAGTTTGCGAAGGAGTGATCTATTTGTGACACAATGCATATATGTGAAGTGCGCCATTAGTGCCTCTACAGCCACACTGCCTCACATGCATACACCCTCTCACCAAGCCCGAGCATGAGATTGTGCCCGTGCACAAGTGAGTCCTGGTATTCCATGGATCAACCAAGCAAATAATAAGGTAATCGACACCCTATATGGAACTATTCCTAACAACGCTAAAAATGCAATAATTTTTCAAACAAAATCTTTGATTTTATATATATATATATAAAAAATATTTTAAAATAGTTTTAATCAATGTTTTTCACAACATGTGCATTGAGAACTCCTTAGGACCTGTTTGGTGGGACAGATCCCATGGGAGTAGGAGGGATGGGATTTTAAGGTAATGATGGTGGTGTCAGTGGATTGGTTTAAGATCCATGGAATTGTTATATCCCCGGACAGGCTCACCGTGTCTGTTTGGCACGCCCGGCATATCCCGAGATTTTACCTTCCAATCCGTCCAACAAAACACGCCCTAGGCACGATTGAACGGGATTAGGAGGGTTGGGATCAATTTTAAAGTAATCGATGGTGATGTCAGTGGATTAGTTTAAGATCCACGGGTTTTCTATATCTTGGGACAAGTTCACTGGGTATGTTTGGCTCGCTTGGCGTATCCCAGAATTTTACCATCCGATCCCTCCCTGATCCCTCTTAATCCGCCCGGCCAACAACAGGCCTTTGACAGAGTATGAGCATCGCATCGCTGCTCAAGAGTAAACGCCTAAGTTCATTTTTGCCAACTTCGCGATGAAGCTTCTAAGGCCTGTTGTTGACCACTGGAGCCCACATGTTGAGTGTTCATCTAATCAGAGCCATCCACAATGTGGAATCCGTACTATGAAGGCCACCCTTACAAACTTATACCGAAAAGATGATCGTTACCACCACTATCTATGGATGAATTCCGAACAAGGAAAATAAAAATTTCAATGGCTCCTAGTCAAATCCAAAATTCAAAGATTAAAATCACTTCTGAACTGTGAAAATATAGTATAATATCTTAATTTATAGTAGTAAAAATAATATGAACGGTTCAGATCATCAGAACATCTTATGTTGTGGGCCCCAGTGGCTGGAGATACACACGCTCGATCTAATCTCGCGATGGATGCAAAACGAAAGCATGTGTGGCAGAGGATAGAAACCGATAACGAGAAACGGATTTTGATTTCTATTGCTCTGTTTTTCCCTCTCTTTATCTCTCTTCCTTTTCACAAAACCCCAATCGCAGGAGAGCGAGAGAGAGAGAGAGAGAGAGAGAGAGATGGCGAATTCGATGGCGATGGCATCTTCCTTCTCCAAAACCCTAGTTCCCACGATGGGCGTGGGCCCGACCAAACAGTGCCAATCAGCACCGTTGATTTCAATCCCCACCAAGAAGCCCCTCACCATCCCCTCCGTGAAATCAACTGCCGCGGCGATCGCTACAGCGGCAGGCGGCTTCTTCCTTGCGGCGTCCCCGTCGCTGGCGGCCGAGATCGAGAAAGCTGCTCTCTTCGACTTCAACCTCACCCTCCCGGTCATCATGGCCGAGTTCCTGCTGCTGATGGTGACGCTCGACAAGATCTACTACACGCCGCTCGGCAAGTTCATGGACGAGAGGGATGCTGCGATCCGTGAGAAGCTGAACAGCGTTAAGGACACCTCGGGGGAGGTGAAGCAGCTGGAGGATCAGGCGGCTGCTGTGATGAGGGCTGCAAGGGCTGAGATCTCCGCCGCCCTTAATAAGATGAAGAAAGAGACGTCGCGGGAGCTTGAGCTGAAGCTGGCAGAAGGGAGGAAGAAGGTGGAGGCTGAGCTAGCTGAGGCGCTCAAGAACCTCGAGCGGCAGAAGGAGGATACAATCAAGGCCCTCGATTCCCAGATTGCAGCTCTGAGCGATGGGATCGTCAAGAAGGTCCTACCTATTAATTAATAAATTGTAATTAATTACTTGCATTTTGTAATCATTATTGTCATCCTCAACAGTCTTGGAGCCTCTTGATAGTTGAATTTGTATTATTTTGATGCTTCTTGTTTTTTTTTTTCATTATGGTTGTCATGTAACAAAGAACTTTCCTCATTTCATCTTCTTTCATGTGCTTGTTTTGGAGTTGTTATTTGCAAGCACTGTGACAAATATTGCTGAATTTTTGAAAATCTCATGATATTTTTGCAAAAGATCAATCAGATGGTATTATTGCATTAGTATTGTGAGAATTGGAAATTTCAATTTTTTGCAATTTTATTACAAAATGATGTTGGTATTAAACTGGACTTTTTTTTTTGATCGGCAAAAAGATGTTAGCCTGGAACTTAATTAGAATTCTAAGTAATTCATTACATATATATTTAAAATTTTTAGCACTATTTATTAATTTATAATAAATAATTTTAATTTTTTAGCAAGATTTTTCATATAATATCCTGAGAAAAACCTCAGAATAGGAAAATCTCTGGAACAATTGTCAGTGTGCTTGTAAGCACTGTGGTTTGAATGTTTCATGACCCAGTCCTTTCATCTGATGTGGATCGACCATGCCCCATCATCTCCATTATTGGATGGTCCTAACCCTTTGATTGGTGGGCCTGCCGAAGAATGAAGAAAAAAATGGCAGTCCACAGTTAAAACCCCAAGATTAGATATGATTAGAATCATTGTCGGCACATGCTCCATCCCCAGTTGAACCTGTCAAATTAGCATTCTGGATCAATGGAGTGTCAACAGTATCGACTAAAGGATCCTCAACCCAACAATAGAATGCACAGTATACTCATGTTTTGTCATTGCAAGAGTGGGGCCCGCAGCTCTTTGATACAGATAATCATATAGGCCGCACTAAGAAACTCCTGATTTAACATCCCAGCACCATATCTTGGGCCTTACTTCAGTTGATTGTGTACAGTTGTATTTCTTTTTGACAATCTTATTTATTATTCTCCCATCAAGAAGATCTCTGTGGTGGGATCCATCCACGATCCCTAACCATAGTTAATGAAACTGTTTTATACCACAAAATTGTAAAAAGAAAAAGAAAAATGATGAGGGATAAGTATAGAACAGTGTTTTCCTTTTCTTCAAAATATTGGCAAAAACATGAACTGAATAAAACTCATTTAAAATCATGAAATGTGAAAAAAGATTTTTTTTAAAAAAACAACAACTTCTATATCTACATGGGGAGTTATTGTTTTAAATAGTTAACCCTAAGGGGCTGTTTGGACAGCAAGATTTTCCTGTCATAGGAAAGATACAAATCTTGGGGATGCTCAATTGTGGATTGTTGGCTCTTGGATTGGTCAACATCGTGAACTAGAAGTCACAAATCCTGAAACTCATAAATCTGTTGTTTGGTCGAGAGATTTATAAAGATGAATGCTAAATTGCACCTAGAGAAGGAGAAAAATAAAAAGAATAAACAACAAAGGAAAAAAAAAGGTTCTTGTTGGATGATGTCTGGACACCATTTGGTTAGTGGCCGAATGCTTGTTGTAGACAAAGGGGTGCCGATTGGAGTTTCGGTTGGGATTTTTCAATATGTGATTGTGCAATATCTTTAGTGCTGGTTCCAAAAAGACTCGTATATTTCATCCATTCAGATTCGAAGCCATGTGTGCAGAGTGCTCGGACGGTTATGAGTTAATCACAGGTGATAGCTGTGGAGAATGCTTTTGATGGAACCACCTCCCTTGGAAATGTCTGGTCCTAGCCTCAGATTTTTAATGATGGAATAAGGCAGTTTTCATAAGCATTCTTTTAAAGAAGCCCCCAACCTCCAAAAAACCTGCCCAAATCCAAAAGGAAAGAAAAGCCAATCCTATGGAAATGCATCGGAAAAATATCTGAGCCAACCAAATAATCCAATTTCATGAAGCTCTGAGTCTACAAGGAATCCACTGGGTCCAGAAAGACTAAACATCCTGGCTCTAAAATTAGGAGAAAACTGGTTTCCATACTACCAAAATGGTTAGGTTAAACTGAAATAGGATCCCTGTTTGGGGTGAGGGATTTGGGAATTACATGGATTTCAAAAAGCTGCTGTTTGTTTTTAGTTTGGGATTTGAGAAATCTGTGGATTTGCAAGTGTACACCCGATAAAATGATGGGTTTGGGGTTAGTCCAAATCCGCAAAAAAACATTAAAGACTTTGCAAATCCACAAAGTGAGAGACTTTGCAAATCCACAAAAAAACATTAAAGACTTTCTTAAAAGTAGTAAGAGCTAATTCATTGCAATTAATGCTCTGAAATCTATGGGTATGTAGCTTGATTCCTAACTTGTGGTTTGGGATTTGTTAAATTCAAATCCAATGCCAATTCATGAATTTGACAAGTTCATGGATTTATCAAATTCGTATTCTCATTTCCATGATCCCAAACAAGGCCTTATAAAAGATAATGGTACCCCCCACATTAGACCCAAATGAAATTGTGGAAACCATCCATCCGAGAAAATCCTTGACATATATCTAGGCCCCAGTCTCTGTTGGTCCCAACCATGATTGACCATATCAAGTGCTCACTATCCAGGAGGACAATAGGAATTTAGTCGGGCCCCTATTAGATAAAGAATCGAGGATTCCACCCACTAGATAGGGTCACTCAAAGCCCCCGATCCACACGGATTCCATGCCATTCTTCAGAATAAAAAAAGGAGTGTAGTGGATGCAGATGTGCCTAAGCTCATCCACCATTGCTCTGCTTTGGCCCATACCTTCCACCCATTTGAAAGGGAACCCAATTCTAGGTTTTTTTTTTTTTTAGATCTTCATATTCTTTTCCAGTACTGTATATGTAGAAGAAAGAGTAGAAGAAGTGGAACAGCAGTGTAAGTGGAAGCGGCATGGTGCATCCCTGTATTGGTGGGTCTTCAGATTCTGCCCATCTTACAGCATCCTGCTCTCGGCAGCAGAGGCGATGCTCAAATTGAACTGGGCACAAAAGTGGATGTGGCTCAATTCCGAGTGGTATGATGACAAGGAAGTTTGCATTTGTCAATACTCAGGAGGGCATGACACCAGGAAGATCATGAGGTGAGAGAGTTCCTTTTGTGTGCTTTTTTTAAAAAAAAAAAAATAAAAAAAAAAAATAAATCTTAGTATGCTATTTATTTATTTAGTTCTGCTTGAGTAATGGCTATTATGATGTGCACTTCGTAGAGGTTTTCTGGAGTTCCGACCAGCCCACACCGTGCTGGTGGCAAGCTTGTATGATGGTTGCAAATGTTGGTTTAGTGGCCCATCATGTGGATCACAATCCTGGCCATTAGACTGCTGCACGTTTCTCCCATTGGATTTTGGACCCTTGTTCATATTATTGCTCAACTGTGGATTAACAATCCATTTATACCACAGTGATCCAGTGACTACCATAATCTCATTGCCCCAACTCATGTACAATGCCGCATACCAGATTGGTTGATGTTGTTTTTTCAGTCACTGGGAATTCAATGAAGTGTGCACATCTTAGTAACATTCCTGCTTTTTTTTTTTTCTTTAGATTTATTTTGTGAAGATGTCAACTGCATTAGGGCCTGTTTGGATGGGTTGCAACAGGGGTTTCAAGCCTGCCTTTTGGTTGACTCAATGAAAACAATTGAATTGTTTTTCATCGAGTTAGCATTTTAGCACTTATTTTGTTGAGTGGGATGGTGAAACGGGGTTTGCAAAGTGTGCATCCAAGCGCACATTAAAAACCCTGATTTGGCTCAAAAGGAGGTTTACGCCTTACGCCTCCTTTGGAGGGTGTGTTTAAACAGGCCCATAGGGTCTCTATCCTGATTGCTGTAATGTGGTTAGCTTTTATATTCCCAACAAGGTTAAAAGTATCGTTTGAAACCGGCACATATCGATACAGACTGGTATCATACATGAATGATACAGCTGTCTCGGCTCGTATTGGTTTGAAACAGCCTAATACAGGGCAATATGGAGCAATATGACCCCGAACTAGCGGTGAATGATGCGATGTGCCAAAACTGATTTTTAATCCTTGATTCCCAGAGACCCTTAATTGTACTTTGGGATTTTTTCTTCAGTTTTCATTGTCATGTTGATGTCAGAAAGAAGCATGGAATTCATAAGATTTTGAAGAACTGGGTTCTCTACTTGTTCATGGATTGCTATGTATGGATTCATGGTTACCTGGCGAAGTTCCTTATTTCTTCAGTGAAACATTTTAGACAAATAGATTATTGAGTTAGTTTGGTGTATCATTTATCTACATCATCTTGCAGGGCAGCTACTTTCTTATTTGATTGACCATAACTCTTTCTTCTTACTTGATATGGAATCTGTCTTCACTGCCAAAGTATTTAAGATGTGCATACCCAGTAACTCTTGCCCTCAATTTATTTTTCATTTTTCTTTGATTTTCCTTTTTTTTCGCTGTAAACCATCAAGGACCTTACATCCATGCTGTCCATCCACTTTTGACAGATCATTTTAGGGCATGATCCCTAAAAGGAAGAATATCCAAATCTCAAGTGGACCACACCACGGGAATCGGTGATGATTGAATACCTACCATTACAAACTTCTTGGGGGCCACCGGAACGTTTATTTGCAATCCAACCCGTTGATAAGGTCACAAGGACATGGATGAAGGGACCACACAAATATCATCTTGATCCAATACTTGTGTGGCTCACAAGAAGTTTTTAATGCTCAATCACCATGTTTCCTATAAAAGTTATCCATTACATTAAAATAGTTCTGACTTGTAATATGTTTCAGACCATCTAAATAGTGGGGCACACTTTGTACGGAGCATATCAAGGAATCCTCATCATCCATTTAATGACTATAAAATGGACGGTTAAAGATAAAATAATGAGTACGTAAAAATTCCATTAGCAAATCGGATGGCTATCAACGAATTTGTGATATATATATATATATAAAATTTATTTTTTATGAATGGGTTTCTGAAGCAGGGATGTGGGTATGCTTTCATAATAATAAAAAAGGGAGACGGATTGGCTACTCCCCCTGACACCAGCCTCGTGGCTGGTGTGGGTGCTCTGTGGGCCCCACCATGATGTATGTGTTTCATCCATTCCGTTCATCCATTTTTACAGATCATTTTAGTGATTGATACAAAAAATGATAGGGATATAAATCTTAGGTGGACCACACCACAGGAAAACAATAATGATTGGATATCCACCATTAAAATCCTCCTAAGGCCCACTGTACTGTTTATTTGACATCCAATCTGTTGATTAGGTCATAAAGACCCAGATGAAGGGAAAAAATAAATATCAGCTTGATCCAAAACTTTTATGGACCCCAAAACGTTTTTAATGGTCAACGTTCATTCAACACTGTTTCTTGTAATGTGGTCCACTTGAGATTGAGATATACCTCATTTTTGCTTTCATACTATAAAATGATCTATAAAAATAGATGGACGGCATGGATGAAACACATACATCATGGTGGGGCCCACAGAGCACCGACCATCAGCCAATGGCTGGTTGCAGGGCGAGTAGCCAATCCGTTTCCTTAAAAACAGGGCTGGTGTGTGTCGGGTCCGTGTGTAAAAGAAAAAAAAGAGGGGCTGGTTGGTCCCGAACCACTGTCTAGAAGAGGAGTTACGGTGCAATGCTTGTGCAGAAAAGTTGTGTAGTCACTCACGGGTTTTTAGTTTGCATAGATGGTGTCCATGGGACCTAAAACTTCAGTAAATGGAAGAATCCTAGCCCTTTCAAAGGCAGTAAGCAAATGGACGGTTGAGAGGGACGTGGTTTGGCTAGTGACGCTGCCACTAGCCACACCAGCCTGGTGGCTAGTGGTCGATGCTATGTGGACCTCACCATGATGTATGTGTTTTACACACGCCGTCCATCCTTTTTGAAAGATAATTTTAGGGCTTGATCCCAAAACATGAGGTATTTATAAATCTCAGGTGGACCACACCATGAGAAAATAGTAGTGATTGAATGTCCACCATTAAAAACCTACTAGAGCCCACTGTAATGGTTATTTGATATCTAACCTGTTGATTAGGTCATACAGACTTGGATGAAGGAAAAAAAATCAGCTTATACAAAACTTTTGTGGCCCCTAAGAAGTCTTTAATGGTGGGCGTTCAATCAACACCGTCCGGTCCACTTTAGATTTGGATCAACCTTATTTTTGGGCTAATACTATAAAATGATCCGGAAGAATGGATGGACAACATGGATGAAACACATACGTTTCCCTGTTATTGTGCTATTGCCTTAAAAATGGACGCGGATTTCCTGTGAAAGCCTTTTGCAGGTAGTTCCTGCGCTAGGAATCCAGGTGGGGTCCACTGTGAGTTTGTGAGAAATCCTCACCTTCCACCTTCCATCTGTTTTGTGAGTTAATTTCAGGACATGATGCGAAAAATGAACCGTATCCAAAGCTTAAGTGAGCCGTACTAAAGGAAAATGTGGTTAGGGAAATTTCTACCATTGAAACCTACCTAGGTTCGACAATGATATGGTTAGGGAAATTTCTACTGTTAATAACTTCATTCCTACTGGGATGAACTGAAGTTAGAAAAATTACTGATGTGGGTCTCCACATCTCTATCCTTTGCCAATCTTTTTTTATTTATTTCTTCTTTTTTTGTTAGCTTGTTAGTACACAACAGTGTCAGTTCATACGTCATTGTTAGCCACCCCCACTAGAGAATCGATACCAAGACCTCAGTGTTGAAATGAGGTATCTTTCACTTAGTTTACCACTTGAGCTATGGATTTGGGTGTCCTTTGTTAATCTGAAGGTGAGCAACTGTAGCTTCAAGTGTAGGCGATTCTCAATAAATTTTTTTAACATAAATATCCTCTCACTTTGCCCATAAACCAGCTACAATTTTCTTCCTAAAAACATTATAAAGGACTTCATTCGTGAGACATAAACGGATTGAGGATAAGACATTTTTATCAAGAGTATTCCATTCTTCATTAGTTACAGTAGACTCTCTCCTCAAGAGCACCATCCTTACCTTGCTTGGTTAAGGAACTGATCATCTTGATATTCCATAACTGAAAGTTATTTTTCCCTTAGTATTTCGCAATATCATACCTAGTGCTTCTCATTGATGCTAATCCTGCAGATTCAAACCTGTGTCCCAACGATTGCTCTGATACTACTTCTTTATTCCACTGTTGCTTTTTTCTTTTTCATATTTCTCCAACCTAAGCCTTAGAAAGCTTGCGAAGTATGGCTTAACCCTGCTTGCTTTCTTTCCGTTACTACCGCCTTAAGTGTTCTTCTATTTTGCCTACCTAGGCCTTAGAAAACCCGCGAAGTATGACTTGATTTACACAACATTGAAAGTTTTCTTGAATTCTCTTAAAAACTGTATAGCCTAGTAAAGTAGAGACTGTATGTCGCGCGGGCAGAAAAAGGTACCTAATTGCTTAATTTTCTGTAACCGAAGCTCTTACCCAGAATCTACGGCTGCAGATTAATTGCGGTAGTCACTTGAGTTGTGAAATTTTATGATTCATTGACTGTTAAGCGATTCTACGGTTTCTAACTAGCCGTAGATTCTAGGCTTTATTTTAGCTAGTGACAACTCCAAGTTAAACATATTTTTACCTTTTAGCCAACCTTAAATTTAAATAAAATCAAACCAAAATTGACAGGTGGAAAAAGTCAAGAAAGTGTGGGCATTATTCCACTGAGTGTTTGTGCATTTAGCCAACCTTAAATTTAAATAAAATCAAACCAAAATTGACAGATGGAAAAAGTCAAGAAAGTGTGGGCATTATTCCACTAAGTGTTTGTGCATGGGACATCGTTCACACGTAGTTTTTATTTTGTAATACACACGCACACACACACCACCACACACTCACGCCGTGATGGAATTTCACCAACTATGGGTTCTCAACCCTCAACCAGGTGTCGAAACTCCTAAGAGTCTACCACCGGAGTAAGACTCAGGACCCAACATCGTTCACAGGTTATCAATGGCTCAAGCTGCCCTATTAGGCTTCCTGGCCTCGCTCAAGCTGAGCTTGAGCTAGAGTACAAGCCTTGGGGCAGTATCAGGCTTGAATTCAGGCCCATCTGATGAATGGGTTTAGATCACACAAGCATTTGCCACTTTGACACATGCATGGGGTGTAATTAGGCTCCCTTAACGTCTGTGGCCTGAGAAACCTTATTCTATTGCTAGAACGAAGGATGTCATATTCATCCGATTCAACCTGACCCTAGTTTATGGGCCTGACCTGAATATGACTGCACCCGAATATAATTGGGTCCTAAAAGCTGAGACCCAGGTCTGACCTTATTACCGGACTGGTCCAAAAAAAATTTGACCCTGACCTGTTAAAATGGGGTTCGGTCCTAATACCCCTGATGGTTGGATGGCTCGGATGCGGTTTAAACCGTTGGGAATTTTTGGCCAGGTAGCTGTGGGTCCTGGACGTGGTTTGGCTAGTGACCATAACATCAGCCAGCTAGCTGCTGTCAAAGCTCCGTGGGCTCCACCATGATGTATGTGTTTTATCCACGCCGTCCATCCATTTTTCCAGCTCAATTCAGGTGGACCCTGCCGCAGGAAACAGTGGGGGATTGAATGCTTACAGTTGAAATTTTTTTACGACCAAAGAAGTTTTGTATAGAGTTGATATTTGTGTTTTCCTTTCATCCATGTCTGTGTGACCTTATCAACTGGTTGGATGGAAAATAAATATTACAGTGGACTGAGGAAGTTTTTAACAGTGGTTGTTCAATCAACACTGTTTACCTGTGGTGTGGTCCACCTGTGACTTGGATCTACCTCATTTTTGGTCTCATGCCTAAAATAAGCTGGAAAACTGGATGGATGGCGTGGATAAAACACAAGCATCATGGTGGGGCCGACAGATCTTTGACGCCAGCTAGCTGGCTGGTGTTAGGGTCACTGTGGCCAAATCACGTCCACGGTCCATCTTATATTACGATGAGCGGGATCCTGAAAGTGCACCTTTGTCGCCCTTGGTGACGCACGGCAATGCAGCGTGCAAGTGGGAGATAATCCAAGCCGTCCATCAGATGGGTCCCACTGTTTAGGGGCTTTGTCTTGAAATTCAGGGTTTTGGGATCATCAGATGGGTAACTAGATTGAATGTGGACCATTGATCAATGTTCCTAAACGTCCATTTCTTCCCTTATTAACAGATTGTCTGAATTTTGAATAAAAGATATCTACAGAGTGGGTCGCGTAAGAATGGCAGATCACACTTTTTACATGTATCACACGTTGCCACATGTGTGAGAGATGAGTACTGAAAAATGAAAAATATGCAATCCAATGTACATTCTGCCCTATATAAAAATTAGGGGTTGTTTGGATGCCCATAAATTTTCTTAGCGGTAAACACATTACCACTAAGAAGAGTTTAAGGTGTAATCAGTTTATATGCTATTTTGTTTTGGCTGTTAAGCCTGCGGTAATCTATTTATAAGTAAATAAATTGTGTGTTTGGTTTACTTTTTATTTATTTATTTATTTATTTTTTTACACACGCACACACACCCCACACACTTACACTAGCGGAATTTCACCACCTATGGATACTCAAACCCTCGACTGGGTGTTTGGTTTACTCATAACAGTGAATAAAGTAGGTATTCATGTGAGAGAGCTTGAACAATGAACCTTTCAAAATTTGTAAAAGTAATATAAGAAAGACTTGATGTTTTTTAAGAACTTAGGAGGGCATTAAAGCATGCACACACTAAACATATTAGATGTCTTCCATCCATCATGTTAGGCCCCAAATGCAATTTAAAAGTTTTTAATAGTGGGTGTTCCATCCTTCCCTCATGTGGTTCATTTAATAATTGACGAGCTGCTTTTTAGGGTGACAGGAAAGCATCAAGCGAAGTATATGATGGATACATTGGATGTACCATATACATTCTGGTGGGCCCCATATATTATGAGTGTATATTACCATTGTGTTCTAACATGTATAATATCTTTTAAGTTATAAAGATTTTACTAGTAATCTAAAACATGACTTTTTATTGAGTTTCATATTATAATTAAAAGTTGTAATCTGTTTATCGTATATAAAGCTTTGACAGGCAGATACATGCATCCAAACAATCTCTGTTATCCTATTACAACTAAAGGATTTTTCGGGCATCCAAATGACCCCTTAAGGATTCTTAGGTTATACTACCTCGTTAATATGATATGTTTATCCTAGTCTCATTTAAATTAACTTTCACTAAGCTATCTCATTATAATCAAGTTACGTGCAATTAACTTAGTTAATGAAGTAACTTAATGTAACTTAAAGTTAAATTAAAAGGTATGGGGATGTAAATACTATGTTAATGAGGTAGTATTATGTAAAAAATGGTTTTAGTCTGTACTATAGAAAAGGTAACAAGGCCCAACTGGTTGGACAGCGTGTTACAGTCCAGACAGTGGATAATTTCCATCCTTCCCTGTGTGTATGACATCCAACCCATCTAACTGGTTGGACCCATCATCAGGATCACCTTATAGAAAAATCAGTGACATCCACTCATTGAATGGACCACACTTGTATTTTGAGATTTATCAGTGGCTAGACATTGTTTTCTATGGTGTAGCCCAACTAATGAGTGGATGGGGATGTTTTATTTTTATTTTTATTTTTTTCAGAAGACAATCCACGTGGTGGGACGAACCTATTGGAAGGGTTGGATGTAGCACACTCGGTATTTTGTGGTCCAACCCGTTAAACTAGGGTTTACACATCACACGTGTCCAAGTTGCACACGTATGTGCAATCTAATCCATTCAATGGGTGGGTCTGACGATGTAATTCCGTTTATTTGACTGGACCCGATGTGAACATAGCTCAAAACCAAAGGCCAGAGATCTGGTGGTTGCTCAAGGGGGTTACCCAGATCGATGAAATACGGGTAGGGTCCTCGAAAACAAAGACCCGACCACTAATATCCAAACCCAGTCATACCAGGTCTTGTTACTCTAGGACCCGACCGAACCTGACCGTTGATTTCCCAGTGCATATCCTCCAGTGAAGGATACCGTAAGATCTCCATGATATTTTTGAGGGCCAGCAGCATCTGAAAATAGCGGGAATAGGGTAGCAATGGGCCGGGTTTTGTCTGGCCCAGAGACCCCCAGGTCTGTCATGGGCCTAGACAAATGCCCCAGACTGAACCCGAAAAGATTAGTCGGGGCCAGGCCTTAATCGACCCGATCTGGTTTGAAATTGATAAAATCCATATTTTCCCACTTGATTGTTCTTAATCTTCCTGTGATCATGCGGTCCACATAAGCACAAAAAATGGACGGTTTAGACGAATGAAATGAACGGTCTACATTCAAGGCAAATGGGTCACCCAACTGGGGATTGGAATGGCATTTTTGTTGCATAAAAGGTTGGGTCGGGCTAAAGTGACTTGACCCAAAAACTGATCGGATAATGCTTGAAAGGCCCGAGAGCAGTGAACCCAGCCCACAGCTGGGTCAGCCAGCTCTACACGAGTTGAGTTAGCTCAGTCAGCTCGCTCGACTCAACTTGGAAAAGCTCGACTCGCCTCGGCTCGAAATTGGATTCGGACCAAGTTGAGCTGGTTTTTATAGCTCAAAAAAAATTTCGAGTCGAGTACAAGCTTACCCATGCTCGACTTGAATAAATACAGATCAAATTGGCTCAGTAACACAGTTATTTTGATATTGATGCTGATTGCTGCGTGTATGATGAAATGACTAAATGAAGTGTTATTTCAAGTGTATACATTCTTCGCAGGATTGACCCGCGGCGAGGAAGGAATGGATACGAAACAAATCATTACAATAATTTATTTTTTATTTTTTTAATTATTTTTACATTATAAGATTGCGCTCGTATCTTAATTTTGATGCTCCTCGCTAAGTGTTTGATGAAATACCTATAATGTGCTGTTACAGTTTTGCATTCTATAAAAAATTGAAGACACATTTTGTGTTTTAAAAAATGTCACACATGGGCGAACTCGGCTTGAATTGGCACGCACTGCTAGCCGAACCGAGCTAGCTAGTTAGGCTTGAGGACCAAGCTGAGTCAAGCCAAATTCAAGATGGGGTTAACCACTGGTCAAGTCAAGCCGAGCCAAGTTTTTGTTGTTTTCGATGTTGAAATGGTCTTTATTTATCCATGGGCAATGAGATATGAGCTGTGCCAAGCTCAACCGGCTTCAACTCATGTACAGCTCTAGTCAGCCTTGCCGGGTTGGGCAGGCAACCCGACCCATTGCTACCCTTACGTGGGAACCCATCCTCACATGTGACACTGATGTACAACTAACAAGACCATCTAAATTGTGGGTCCCAATGTGGATGGAGCATATCTCTAGGGTCACACTGATCAAGCAATGCTAACCATCCAATTAATGGGTCTGAACATATGGTTAAAAGTAAAATAGTGAGTGAATAAAAGGGAAAAACATACATATGGTTAGTATATCTTCTTAGTGCAAATTTTCTTTCATCCTCAATTCATAGTTAGGTCAGCGATTTGGATGGTCTTAGATTGCCATGCAACTATACCATGCAAATGTTCAAAGAGTCACCGTTCTTTTTTTTTTTTTTTTTTTTAAAGGTGCATAACTAATATAGAATTCTGACTCCATTTTTTAAAACCTTTTGGAACTGTTTGGATACAACTATATATATATAAAATGACCGGATCTAAAATAATAATTTAATTTTGTACGAATTTTAAACCTCATTTGACAAACATATATGTTAATATGGAACAGTTTGGAACTATGTTTGTAAAATATATAATATACAAATTTAGAATTAAAATTAGTTATACTAAGCAGCATCTATCAAGAATCCACCTATCTGACAATTAAAATATGATTTCACTATTTTATGCTGGATCATGATCCATCTCAAATGGGGTCCACTATTTAAATATTTTAATTTGAGTTGCATATTTCCCATATTGATTTATGATTCATGTAAAGTCGGCCAACCATTTGGACGGTTTAATTTTGATTTATATATTCCCATGCGTATTTTTGGATAAGGGTAGCAATAGGCCGAGAACCCAATGAAATTGACTTAGCTTTTAATTTAATTTAATTATTTTTATTTTTTACGCACATACTCTCACACCCACACACATCACAATGGGTACTTGAACCCATGACCTTAGTTTTGAAACTCTTGTGAGTATACCATTAAGCCATGAGTAAAGACTGACCTAACTTCATATACGTAACACATTTTATATCCGACAAATGTCAATTGAGTAGTTGATTAAGCAACCCATGCATCTTGAATGTAGACCATTAATTTTATTTATTTTAAGTGCAGTACCATTTAATTAGCAAATAATTTATTAAAATCAAGTGAGAAATATAGATTTTATTAAAATATAGGCAAAGCTTAATTAGGCCTGGGTCCAATTAATATTTTGTCGGCCCGCTGTACTAGGCCCATGCTAAGCATAGATTAAGATCGAGTCTAGGGGCTCAAGTGTTTAAGTACTAGGCTGGGTCTAACCCAAAATTGATACATTGCCAATCATTATATATATATATATATATATATATATATATGGTACCATGCGGTCGCACCACTGTGATGTGTGATGGACATTCACACCGTGAACCCAAGTTGGTTACACCATTTGAAACCGTGTGAAATCATGTCTAAAACATCTAAAAAGCACTTGTTGGGGGCCCACCTGACTTTTGGATATAGCTGAAACTTGGTGTGATCCCTCATCCCAGTGGGATACACGTACGTAATGAATGTGCTGTATTTCTAAACCACATTTCAGTAAACCCTATAAACAATAATGAAGATTTCAATGCATGTGTATTCACTGTCAACTGTTTTCCATGGTGTGGCCCCACCTAAGTCATGGATTGGTCTGATTTTTAGGCCTGTGGCCTATCATGGAAGGTTGCATCTGATTGATGGGTTGGATGTCCGTCACTCATCACCATGGGATGTTCCCATGATATGGACCTCATGGTGCCTTTTCCTTACATTACTATTCTTAAAAAAAATAAAAAAAATCTGTTCGTTTGGAGTCTTTCAAGTGTCATAAAATAACAGATTTTGGATTTTGTTAGTCATTTCTTAGAATTTTGACCCATCTCACCAATATAAGAAATATATAACTGGTCATAGATGGCGCTTCCTCAACAACCATTTGGTCTTTCTTTTTTTTTCTCTTTACAATAAAGTCTTCGTAACCTTTTGAAACACTCAACTGATGTTACACCTTACCTTAGACGTCTTAGTTCACTACAAATTAAGGATAAGGTGGTTTTAAGGCCATCTAGACCATCTACATCCTTGACCCACTTGTGAATGGACCATCTGATTTTGGCGTTGGTATTTAGACCATTCACAATTTTGTATGCTGGGGATTCCTGCAGCACTAAGCTCCTTGGGACCCACTACGGTGTATGTGTTAATTATATCTACGCTGTTCATTCATTTCACTGGCTCATCTTATTGTGTAAGCCTAAACAGAAGGTAGATCTTTGTTTATGCAAGGCATACTACACAAAATAGCAGGGCCACAAATATTTTACATCAAGCTAATGTTGTTTTTCCTTTCATCCAGGTCAGAGTCAATGTAACGAAAATAAGCATCATGGTGGGCCCTAGGAAATTTCCAACCGTAGGGTCATTATCTCTTCTGTTGACTTCATCGAAGATAAACTTCATGCTAAGCCTTAGGAGAGCTATAACGATGTGCATCATTATCTTTGTTATTTTTTGTGGTGTAGCCTACTTGAGCTTTCGATCTATGTCATGCATGGACTATTGCCCTACAATGAGCTGGCAAAATAGATAGGCAATGCAAATATAACACAAACTTCATGGTGGGTCCCACAAAGCTTAGCAGGTAAGAATCCCTTGCAACGCGGTGCTGGGGCTATCTACTCCCCACTACTAACCTTGAACTGTACATTTCATAGCTTAAGGGATTGGATGGTTAGGATCGCTTGATGAGTTTCATTTTAAATATATGCTCCATTCACAGTGTGCCCCATTATTTGGATGGTCTATATAGCATTGGATGAGTCGCACATCTGAGGATGACTCGGCACCATTTTGAAAACGGTGGTGAACTATTTCTAGATTATCAGTCCTTACATTTTCCTTTTTGGGGGCATATGAGGAGCCTTTCTTTTATGCCGACTCGACAGGATTCGAATGTCAAATACTCAGACCAATAATGTAGCCTTGGCCTTGACTTCTTCAACCATACACACCTCATCTGTCAGGAGAGAAACCCCCTACACGCGGTCACACGTGCCAACTTGGCACATGTGTAGGACATCCAGACCATGCGCAAGGAGGGCCTTACTGCCTACAAGATCTGGCCCGATAACCTCTTTATCTAGCATGCTACTAGCTTATGTAGAGAGAGATTCATCGGCAATACTTTCAATACTTTCCATTGTTTAGATATATGTGTGGCCCATTTAATGAATTGATCAACTTGATCTTAATTGGGTTACCTAAAAACGTTTTATCTCACCTGATGGACGGTTTGGATTTCCCATACAAATGCCATCCTGACACGTGTGGCCACGTGAAGAGTTGCATCTCATCTTTTTATCACTTACCCGATCCTAATTTTGGTTTCACAGTCCAACAAGATTTCTTCCTCGTGCTTACCATATCTGTAACGAACCAGAATCCGTTCCCACCTACACTCTTTGTGAGGTTTGCTACAGTACATCCCAACGTACGGCCGTTGGATTTGAGCCATTCAGCAATAATGAAACGGTTGAAATAGTCTTATTTGAGATCAAAGGCCCTTTTTATTCTATGGGACTCACGTAGAGAAAAAAATCTTGAAGATTGGAATACCCTATCAATAGCCCAAGGAACAACGGTTTATATTCAAAGAGAAAAGAGGTAAATGATCAAACGGTTAAAATATTGCATTTGAAATTTTGGTTTTTAAGTTTCCTCCGTCCATGGAAAGGCCCATCGTAAAAAAACAGTTTAGATCATTGAAACATGTGTCCAGATCCACCGGCTATGGAAGTGGGTCCACGATGATGGGTGTGTTTTATTCACGTCGTCCATCCATTTTTTAAGCTCATTTTAGGGTATGAGCCCACGAATGAGGTAGATCAAAAGCTCAAGTGGACCCCATTGAATGGAACATTAGTGATTTGACAGACCTCCATTAAACTTCTTCAGGCCACAAGTTTTGGATCAAGCTATTATTTGTGTTTTCCCTTTATCCATGTCTTCGTGACCTTATCAACTGGTTGGTTGGCTAATAAACATTACGGTGGGCCCTAGGAAGGTGTCAACGGTGGATGGCATTATCCCCACCGTTTCCTATGGTGTGGTCCACTTGAGCATCAGATCTGAATCGTTTTTGACATATTACCCTAAAATGAGGTGGAAAAACGGATGGACGGCGTGGATATAAAACATATACATCAAAGTGGGCCCCATAGGGCCTACACAGCCAAGCTGGGTGATGTTGGGGTCACCACCGAATCCGCTTCCACCGGGTACTTTCCCCATGGAAAAAAAATAAAATCAAGTGACAAATTATCGCTCAGATTCTCAATGCCCGTGATATTTTAGGGACAATTGGTCAAACGAGATTCTAAAGATAATATTGTGGGATTTTGAAAATATCAAGTCTTTTTTTTTTTTTTTTTGGTTTTTTGGTTTTTGTTTTTCCTGATTTTATGATGAAATTATTGCCATTTTAATGCAAAAAAATTATTTAAAGGTTAAAGAATCATTTTAAGATATATTTTAAAATTTAAATTTATTTATTAGTTTATGATAATAAATTTCAATTTTCAGCTAGATTTTCCAATAATACGGCGAAGAAAAAAAAATAAAAATAAAAATAGTTCGGTGAACTCAGTAGAATTGACTCAAAAAAGCTCGACTGAGGGTTTAAGTTGAGTTAAGCTGATTTTTTAAGCTCGAAAAATTTGAGCTAGACTAAGCTCAACTCAACTTAGCTTTAAACTTGACGCCAACTTGACTCGCTTTGAATTGATTAGACTTGAATTGGGTTTACTATATATATATATATATATATATATATATATATAGGGAAAAGGTACTATGTGCTCGAGTTGATGGGACCGTCTCATGAGGTCAAGCTGTGTGGGCCCCATCGTGATGCGTTTCGAACATCTACTCCATCAGTCAAATGCAACATTCCATCGTGGGCCTAGGTCTCAAAAATCAAGTCAATCCGTGACTTGTGTGGGCCATAACACATACAGAAGTAGGGAGGGTCCGTGCACCATTAAAACATTCATAATCATTTTTTGGGCCCACTGAGATGTGGTTTGCAAATCCAATCCATCCATTATGTGTGTCCCACTTGGATGAGGGTTCAAACCAAGTTTTAGCAGCATTCAAAACTCAGGTGGGCCCCACCAAGTGCTTTTATATGTTTTTGGCATGTCTTCACATGATTTTAGATGGTATGGCCCACCTGAGTTCCTTATACAGCTGATTTTTGGGATATCCCATAATTTACAGGGGACCCATCAAATGCATGGTGTTGATGGTTGACACGCATCACGGTGGGGCCCACACAGCTCAATCTCACGGGAGCTTATCGCGAGGTCGAGCGCATAATACCTTTTCCCATATATATTAAAAATTCTAAAACTTAAACGCGAACTTAGCTAATAAGCTCAAATTTAAACTTGATTCGAAAAATCAAGCTCTAGTTCGGATTAAGCTAACCTGATCAGCTGACCATACAGAGCCGTGAAGGACGATTAGGCTTGGGGACCAAGACGAGTTCAAGCTAGGATAGCCGGCTGGCATAGCTGAGCCGATGTGAGCTACGCTCGACCCGGTTTGGCTCGTATACAACTCTTGGTACCACTTGCGTAGAGCATCTCATATCTCTGATCAATGGTAATTCATTGGTTGAATCTGGACCATTGACTGTATTTTATTTTAACAATCCAATAATTTTCCACCAATTAACCACTTGGAATCCCATATTAGGTCAAATTTATGCAAGCGGATTAGGTGTTACTCGAGTAAAACCTTAGTGGGTATTATCCTTACCGCGGGGCTCACTTTAATGATGTATTGTAGATCCATGCCTTCCATCTGTTTCTCCAAAACATTTTAGGAAATGGTCCCAAAAATTAAGTAGATCCAGGTCTCAGGTGGACCACACCACAGGAAACAGTGTTGATTGATCGCTCCACCATTAAAAACTTCCAAAGGACCCATTGTAAGGTTTTCGTAATGATTATCTCGCGTCCAACCTGTTGACAGCCTCAACCAGACCTGGATGAAGGGAAAATACAAATATCACCTTGGTCCAAAAACATTTGTGGCCCAGAAAAAGATTTTAATAATCATTCACCACTGTTTCCATTGGTGTGGTCCACCTTACATTTTGATCTTCTTAAGGTTTGGGATCACGTACTAAAATAATATCAAAAAACAGATGGACGGCGTGGATATACAACAAATACATCAAGGTGGGCCCCACACGGTCAGGATAACACCCACTAAGGTGTTACCTGGGTAACACCTAATCCATTCCCAAAATTTTTGACCATGGCCCATCTAAATTGGGACCCACATCTTGGACGGTGTACGTTGAAGTACATGTACGCCATGTATATAACTCCTGCATCGCATGCTTATGGAGCATCATACTCTACCAGAGCATCAAAGCTTTTCTCGAAGGTCCACATACAGCATGTCTGCGGCAGTAAAGTCATGAGGGGTAGATCCTGCATCTTATGCATTTCCACTGCATAAAGTTGTAACATTGATAAAGGTACTTAGAAAACATTAAATGGTCGTCCATGACCGAAATGTTTGAACTGTGCGGTCCAAATTTCCATGCACGAGCTTGGAATGCTAGCATCCGATGCACTGAATTGCTAGCATTTATGCACCAACTGACAGCAGTAGGAAGAATTTAGTGTATACATTAATTTCAGCCGTCAGATCATGATCATATATTGACAACAACTGGCCAAGAAAGTCTATACTTGAAGCAAGTCATATGGCCCACCAATCTTGATCATGCTATCATTGTTTCAAAATTTTTATTAGATAGTGAAAGACAGAGATTCCGAATTTCTTTGTACCTTACTATAATATTCGTCCGTAGATCATGCGTGACCTAATGCAAACTATGGAACTTCAAATATAAAATCGACGGCTATAATAAAAAATGTTTGTTTGTCTATTTCTCATGTTTTATTTGAATTATTGTCTTCAATTTGATCAAAGTGATATGGGATGATACGCAATTGAAAATGAAGGACTCCTATCTAATGACAATCTTTCTAGGTTCACGTGGACCTATATGTCAATGGACATCATCATAAGGTACGGAAAATTAGCAATGGATCATAGCATTTGAGACATTAATTATAGGCCTTGACTAAGACTAGAAACAAATTCAAAGGTGGAAAAAGAGCCACATTCAACAAATCTTACCTTTAATACTTTTATTCTTCCCTTAATTCGTGGAGAATGAGATTTTTTAAATAAAATATGGATTGAAATGTCAGCCTTATGTTATTATTTCCAACAAATTGTTTGGCTCCTCCGAAGCCTAAAGAAGTTGCGCCGCAACCTACCTTGGAAGAACTAGATCCAGTGTGAAATGGAGAAATATATAGAGAATTAGATATCCTTAATCACTAGATTAATGACATTTGTAAGGAATGTAATGTAGTAGCCGATGGTCTAGCCCACAATGGAGGTAATAGAGTGTTTAGAATAGGTGTCAATCTTCTAAGAGAAGTGAGAGGATGCTTAGCTATGAAGAATGCACGTTGCAAAAAAAGAAAAAAGAAAAAGAAGGGAGATCTGAACATGATTAATGCTGGCAAAGCTAAGACACAAAAGAAATAAGCCAAATCAAAATTCAATCATTAAAATGGAAAGTATAGAAATTTACATGGTTCGACAATATATTTACATTCACGAGATAATAATATTAAACTTTCTTTTTCACTAAAACAAAAGAAAACAAAATTATAATATTTATCATTCTTCATTAATTTTCTGTATAAGAATTCTCTCATCAAGGAATGCTCCAGATAAATGCATTCTCTATATACAGATTGTCCTTAAATAAATAACAATATTACATGAGAGAGCACATGCTAAATCCTAAGAAAACTTAACTTCATTGTTTATATATGTACACATGTATCTAAGAAAGGGAAAGATGGATGTTTCCGAATAGAAAACATTACCTTTTTCACCTCCTTAACATTCTCTCACTTGAAAGCTAGTTTCTCTAATAGTACAGAACGCACTCCCAATAAAAATTTCTCAAATGTCATCAATTGTTAATTAATAACCAGATGAAAAATCCTACATCAAACAAACTTCTTCCCTGCAATAGGCTTCGTCGGCATCTCTACTACTTTGTTATTGGTGTAAATCTTCTGCACTAAGATCTGTCTATCTTTCACCATATCATGAAAAAAGTGATGCTGAATATTAATGTGCTTGGTCTGAACATGAAATACTAAATTATTAGCCAAGTGTAATGTGCTCTAACTGTCATAGTGAATTACTAAAACTTTTTGCTTAATTTTCAATTATTTATTCAACATTTTCAACCAAATACCTTAATTGAATGTTTATATAGCTGACATGTATTCTAGTTTCATAGTAGACAAGTTCATCACCGACTATAATCTTAACATCTAACTAACTGCACCGCTAGTTAAAGAGAAAATATAAATTGTGGCAATCTTTGTTTTTCACGACCTCCTACTTAATCAATATCCACAAATCCAATCAACCTTAAATTTTGAATAGAACAAATAGTTGTCTCAGAATACTCTTTTAAATAACAAAGTTGCTGAGATTACAACAAAATAAAATTTTTTCTCCATATTTTATCAACAAAACCTGTCATTTAAAACCTCACATTGGCAATTATATTTGATTTTAGAAGGAATCTAAACTATAATAGTGATGATTCGGCGGTATAAAACACTTTTAAGCCAATTTAGATCCTCTAACGTAGGTCTCTCCTTGATTTATCATAGTATAAAGAATTGAGATCACCTTACATCAAATCCTTTGACAAGTACTGAGGTACATACATGCTCACCATTCACAAAGTATACCACACATGGAGATAGAGAAGGAAAAGCAGAAGGAGATAGTGTAGATCTCTTCTCTCTATCTTTATCTTACTCTTCAAAATGTCTCATGGGTGATGGGGACGTCCAAAGTGTTATTTGATATTCTCTTCCCATTGGGATAGAATCATAATTATAAGGAGGGGTTAGAGTTTTATGGGTGTATCGAGTATGGTGCTCCGCTACTATATGAACTTCGATGTCATCTACTGTGAAAGAAGTCTGTTGGTCTGCATTATCTATGCATTATACATGATTTAATTCTCCATTATCATGACCATTTACTAAAGATCTATATCTCATGCTGATTAAATATTGGATAATTTGATCTAAACCATCAGGTCATCATCAAGTGCAATTAAAACAATTTTAATGGTTAAAATAAAATTCTAATAGTTGTAAAATTTTAAAAAGTTAATTAAAACATCCAGAGTACTAGTCCCAACAAAAACCACTTGATGGTCCATGATTTAAAAGGTTTAGTTATATAATAGTTCTTAGGTAAAACCCGACGAGTTCCTTATTAGCCCATGTAAGAATCAATAATTCCTAATGAAAGTACCCAACCACGTTTATTTTTAACAACTTTTAAGTAGCGTCGTAGGAAGAACCCAAGCTTACCAATTATGGCCATGATTTTCACACGTTTTTAAGTATAAGGATTAATCAATCCCATGCAACATTAAATCAAGATCATCATGAGCATATAGTTCAAGCTAATAGGCACCAAACCAATGGCTTGAACTCGATCTAATCAATGCAAGTGCTTCGAAGGTGTAATCTTAGATCTTGTATCTATGGAACACTCACACTCCTATGCGGCACAAAGGCACACTGACAAAAAGTTAGTTATCAGATGGTGGGCTGTTCATCATGACCTAAATCAGTTCCCTCATACCGAATGACCATACATCTTATGATAGAACATTCACGGATGTGCTTTACATAGGGCACTGAGATCCAAGAACTATCAGAGGACTCAATCCGCAATTAACCCATATATATGTAAATTCAGTGCGACACCATACACTAAGTCATACTAAGGTGTCCACATGAGACTTATGGTCATCCCGATCCATGGCTGAGATTAGCCCCGTCCTATCCATATAGTCAATGGATTAGGACTCACAATGATTTTTTAGGGCACACTCTAATAGAAATGTTTACTTTATAGTAGTCTAATGATCTTTACCTAGCTTCACCATGTATTTATTTATTGTTCCCACTACTTGTACAATGTCTAATCTAATGTACACAATAGCAAACATAAGGCTCCCTATTCTAATGAACACAATCCTTAAAATAATATTTTTCTTCTCCGCTTTTATGATAGAACACTGATACGAAGATAACTTGCAACTAACTAGAAATTAAGTACTAATTAGAATAGAATTTTACATATTAAAGCAGCACAAAACTTTTTCAATATAATCCTTCTGAGTTATCTATACTTTTTTGTTATTTCCATCTTTAAATGCAGTTCTCTAAAAAATCTAATAAGTTAAACCCAAATCATTCTTATTAAATTTCCTAGCTAAACGAGCTTTTAATATAGCAATATTAGTATCTCTACTAGTACTTGTAACCAGCCAATCATTCACATACAATAATAAGATAATGAAGTTATTATTACCACAACAACGAACATAAACATAATAATCTGCCTTATAATGAGGTATCTTTCACTCAGTCTACCACTTGAGCTAGGGATCTAGGTGTTATACGAAAACTATCCTACTAAAGAATACTCTAGAAGAATGCCCTCTCTCTACCATGTTCTTCTTAAATAGACACAACACATGAGAAAGCATGTGACAAATCTTAAGAGAACTTGGCTTCACCTACATATGTAAGAGGGGGTGAGAGGGTTATTTCCAAATAAGAAATGTTCCCTCCTCTACCTCCTCAATGATGCAAGCATTGGATTCTTGCACCGGAATTAGTTGGATCCCCAAGGTAAGGAGAAGTTCGAGGAATCCCTACCTCTCGTAGAACCTATAAAGATTAGAAAATTTTAGTTGTATAGTGTGGTGGTGCATTTGATATCTGCTTGCCATGCTTGGATGCAATTTTTTTTTTTTTTTTTGTATCTCACATTAATAAAATTACAGGTGGTTTTCTCCCACATCTTGGTGAAAAAAAGATCATTTGGCTCCAAAAATAATAACATTTTGTGTTGGGAGCCATGTATGGAAATCCTGAATTTGAATCAAATAAGTGAAAGATGAACACAACAAAGTCCGCATAGGAACACACGAATTTTATTAGGAAAACCATTGCGAGAAAAAAACCACAGCACAAAGCAATAGCAAAATTGAATGTGAATAACAAATTATAAGAGATATAATCACTTACCGATGTGCGTAACCCTTCAAAACCTTTTTAAAAATATTTAAGCTCTCTCATGGTTTGAATGGCATACAAACATCAAGGTGGAGAGCAAGAAGGTTTCAACTATAGGCATTTCTTTCCCCTGATTTCCCACTCTTGTGGGTCACTTGAGTTTTGGATCTACATCATTTCAGATAATTTTAGAAAATGAATCAAAAAATGAAGCAGATCCAAGGCTTAAGTGGACCATGCAGTGGGGATTGAACTCCCAACATTAAAACTTCTTGTGAGCATGCAGCAGAAGAATTGGATCAATCTGATATTTGTGTTTTCCCTTCATGGAGGTCTATATAACCTTATGAACAGGTTGGATGGAAAATAAACATCACGGTGGCCCCTAGGAAGATTTCAACAGTGAGTTTTATTATTGCGGTGCTTCCTGTGGTGTCGGTCCACTTGAGCACTGGAACTGCTTAATTTTTAGACTCGTACCTTAGAATGATCTGAAAAAATGGATGGGCAGATAAAACCCATATATCACGGTGGGCCCCACAGAGCCCCTTGCATGGACGCATTAAGCATTTCATGAGTTCAGCAGGAGAAGGATGCAAACCTCTTCCGGCACCAGACAGGGCCCAAAGAAAGCATTTGCCGGATGAGAGTTTTTTGATACTCTGGCAGAGTACCATGGCTGAGTGACACTTGCTACTCAGTTCCATGAAAATTTCACAAGTTCCGTACATTAACTCACAGTGGCTATTAAATTGCACCGAGATTTAATATCCACCGTACATTGACTCACATGTAGCAGTTAAATTGTGATAGCTACCCTCCTGAAGTCACAGTCCAAAATCAGATATAGAATGATTCAACCTCTGGAGTTGTGGACCCTTGTTTGTTGAACTACTGCCTCTGGAGATTTTTTCATTCTAGCTGTCATAAATGTTCACATTTTAAAGAATGGCCCGTTTGGATACCACTAAATAAGATACTTTTTAATTTATGTTAAGTAATTAAGTTATTATTGTTATTATTTACTTAAGTTAGTTTGATAAATATTAATGTAAAAGTATTTTATGTGTAAAAAGCTATTTATCTTAATAAATAATTTCTTTTAGCTTTTTAACTTATGACTTTTTGCTTCTCTCTTGGGTTCGTGTAAAGGATACTCTGTCTCACTGTTCATGTCAAAGGAGGCCGGCCTCATGCTATGGACTTTCCATATTGAAGGTGGGGCTCACATGGTGGATAGTCCACGTAAAAGGTGGGCCCCACATTATAAATGGCCCCGTATTAATGTGAGCCCATATATGGATAGTACACATCAAAGGATAGCCCATCATGATAAAAAAAACCCACATCCAAAGCGGCTGGTATGATGGATACTCTGTCTCACTGTTCATGTCAAAGGAGGCCGCCCGATGCGGTGGACTTTCCATATTGAAGGTGGGGCTCACATGGTGGATAATTCACATAAAAGGTGGGCCCCACATTATAAATGACCCCATATTAATGTGAGCCCATATATGAATGATACAAATCAAAGGATAGCTCATCATGATAAAAAAAACCCACATCCAAAGCGGCTGGTATGATGGGCGACCCACTTCAAAGGTGGGGCCTACATGATGGACGGTCTACATCAAAGTAGGGCTCCACATGATGGGAAGTGGACATTGAAGCTTGGCCGCACATGATGGATGACCCATATTGAGGTGGCCCCACATGATGGATGATCCACATCAAAGGTCGGCCCTAACGGTGAATGACCTAAATTCATGGTGAGCCGCGCATGATGGGCAAGGCCACATGATGGATAGTACACATCAAAGGTGGGCTCCAAATGAAGGGCAATTAATAATGGTGGGCCTCAAATGATGGATGGTCCACATCAAGGTGGGCCTCATATGATGGACGGTCTACATCAAAGGTTGGCCCTAACCATATGGGTGGCTCATATATAAGGTTAGCCCTGCATGATGGACGGTCCATATAAAAGGTGAGCTCCACATTATGGGTGGTGGATATTGAAGGTGGACTCCACATTATGGACAATAACATTGATAGTGGGCCCCACTTGATGAATGACCAAAAGCAAAGGTGAGCCTTACATAACGAATAACGCACATTGAAGGTCGGACCATAATAACAAATGCCCCACATCGAAGGTGGGCCCTACATAACAAATAATGCACATTAAAGATTGGACTAAGTAAGGAACCGTGAGTTGGTCCCCTTTCTCTTAATTCTTTAGTCTTAAAAATATTGATTTTAAGACAAGTTATTGCCTTGTTCTTATTCCCCATAGTCCGTTGGCTTCAAGTGCATTTAGTGCTTGGCCGGGATCGAACCGAATACCTTGTGACCCTAGGCACCAAAATAAATAGATTAAGACTAGATCTGGAAAGATTGGTTGTCTACTCATCCATAAATTACAAGGAATTAGGCGATTCATGAAGCAATAACTTTTTATTACTTAGGTAATAATTTATATCGTTTAACAACAATGTAATACTCAAAAGTAAGAAATAAGGCCAAGTGCTAATTGTATTGAATTGATGAAGAATATAGTTGGTAAGTAAATAAAGTAAAAAAGTAAGATTATCAACAACAATTCGAGTAGGCAAAGCGGTCATGGATGGTTGACAGCCATTTAAACCTTGTGCGGTTTTAAGACAATTGTGGTTTGGCCAATCTAGTCATGCCCCTGATGTAATCGGTAAGAAAAAACTTAGAGATTTGAGATTCGATGACAAGGTCGTGGTGGATGAAGAGCTAAACTATTTCTAACTTGCTACTGAGATGAGCTACACATAAATAGTTGAAAACTAAACTAAAACTATGCTAATTGATTTACACTTACTATATAGCATTGTTCTAAACAAAAGTGGAGAGGTTATACTAAGCTAGGTTAGACTAAGATAAGCATCCATGTAAAATGAAAAAGATAAGTGGCATTGTGCTAAATTAGAGATATATGTATTTGAATTGACAATGGCCCAAAACTCTGTCCCCTATTGCCCAAAACTCTTTATCCTCTGATTTATTGATTTGGATACACGGTGGCTTTACGTAGGATCACCTTAGCTTATGAGATTAATCAACTAATCGATAAGTACACTTAATCTACTGTGATTTTAATTCCTGAAGGCTTTCCTTTCTCTTTGCACCACTAACTAGGTTTTTTTTATGCACATGGCTAATTGCATGTGGCCATATGTTAGTTTGCATTACTACCTTAATATTCTTCTTGCATTTCCTTTTAAAGGGTGTTTGGATTAGTGATTATAACAGTAATGTGTACTAAAAAGTAATGATTATTATTTCTACTTTTGTGTAAAGGAAAATAGAGTAGTAACGGTATGCAATGCTTTTTGGGCATCTCCACTTCTCGCATGTAAAGTAATTTCGCAAGCTAGATACACTTGAATGTGATTTTGTCAGTATGTTTTATATCCATATTGACCATCCATTTTAGGGCGTGTCCCCAAACATGAGCTTGATCCAACATCTCTATGATCCTGATGTGGAGCGGGTCGCGGACAGTTTCATGGCCAAGATGGATCAGAAAAGGCCCGGTCGACGACAGAAGTGATTCGGACCATCGGACCTTAGATCGGGCGTATCTTGCAATCCGGAATGAGTTACTACCATTTTGTAATATGATTTTGGGGTAGAACGAGCTAACTTTAGCCAACCAATATGCTATGTGAATTGAATGGCCCAAAATGCGAAAAACCCCTTGCTAATGGTCTTTTCCTCGTTTAATTTCGATTTGGACTACAAGTAGTAAGTTTTAGTTTGATTATAACTCTTCATCCGTTGGGCTTTAGGAGTTGCGCCCAACATGAAAAGAGCTTAGAATAATTAGGGGAACGGTTTGGTGAAGCCAAATAGGACACTTACTATTTTTGGCCGAAAACCTTGCGCACTAGTAGACATCACGACCGTCTGTAAATAGTAAGTTTACTATTTATAGTAAGTCGCGGATTCTAGGAGTTTGAGTTGTAGTTTGATTATGATTTCTTTCCCATTGCTTGATACCCTTATTTAAAGGGTTGTGAACTCGATTTTAATCATTCATCAATCAATTTCGAATTTATTTCTATTTTCTGCTTTCTTTCCTCGTGGATTCGAGAAGTCTCTGTGAGGAGTCCAGAGAAGTTCCGTGGATTCGGAATAGTTATCCTCTTGAGGAAGACGGTGCTCGACCTCACGTCCTCCCCTGCGTCAGATCCCAATAAGTTTTCAATGGCTGGCATTCAATCCCCATGCTAGCTATGGTGTGGTCCATTTATTCTTAGGACTTGCCTAATTTTTTGTCCCACTCCATTAAATGATCATGCAAGGAGGATGGATGGTGTGGATATATCACATACATTATGATGGAGCCCATGAAAGTATACCACGACAACACACTTCTGCCCATCCTCGTCACGTGGTGATTCCCTTGATTTCACGTAAAGTAATATCCTCTCCAAGGTAAAGAGTAATGATGTGAGTTTTAATGGGAGAAAGACTGTATCTAATGTTTTGGTTGTACACGCGTCTTGATATTATTGTAGGACTTATGGCCTCTTGGTCTACTTATGTGTGACGCGCATCCCTAAAGCATCCCGATGGTTGGATCAATCTATGACAGATCGGGTGTAAACACATTACAATAAGAAAATTGGAGGGTTACTACTTTCCACTTATTGAACAAGTTTATTTTATTGATTAATGATAAAAGTGGAATTATATGGGTATTTTATTGGTCCACCAATACCCTTGGCTCAATAATCAAACAATCCTGACCGCTCGTTTCGTGGCCCCACAATGACCCACAATGACATGTTGCACCCATCAAATGACATGGTAGAAACAGTGGACATGGAGCATAGTAGAGAAAAAAACGACGCATTAGCTACTTTAGTTTTCTGCCTTTGTTTCTACACAATCAGTTTTATTTTTTGAACCGTCAGTTATTCATGTCCGGGTTCTTCAATGGATGGCTCTGATTAAGAGATACCCTGCAACGTGGACATTGGGATACGTCAATAGACTCTCTTCTATGAAAAAAAAAATAAAAAACTTTAGAAAGATCAATGGATATTACGCAGGCACTTAGAAATTGCTTGAAAGATACATATGTGTCATACATGTTCTAATTACCCAAACTATGGGTCCCAATTTAGATGTATCATGAACCAGAGATGGGATTTATTTGATTATCTGACTAAGGTATTGGTGAACACTTATTGGACGGCTAAAATTGATAAATATCCAATACAGTATTATTTAAACAACAGGTGTCCGCAATGAATGAGTGGTCAGTTCAGTGGATTCCGGCCCCCATATAGTCTTATTCTGCCAGAGAATCAAATTGTTCCCCTTTACTATGGAGGTCAGTTCAATGAATCAGGGATATGTGGGCCCACTTTGATGCATGTGTTTTATATATATGTTGTACATTTTTTTCCCATCTCTTCGGGTAAATAAGTATATATAAATATGTGACCATGACTTTCACAGCTGATCGATAGAAGGGAAATTAGCCTTGCACTTAGCCAATTTTCTAAATTACCTTTTAAAAATGAATAAAGATTGACCATTAATAATTTATGGGCTTCATCATGATGTATGTGTATGATCCATGTCATTCATTTATCTTGTTAGCTCATTTTTAGACATGAACCTAAAAATAAGATAGATTATGACTTCACTTGGTCCACACCATAAGGACGGGTGGATAATGACGTCCACCGTTGAAAGCTAAAAACTTACTGGGCGTGTAGTCGAAATCCAACTTGTTTATAAAGTCAAATAAATAACATGGATGAAAGAAAAATACAAATATCAGCTACATCTAAAACTTCTAATGCCATCCAGAAGCTATCAATGGTTGACGTTCATTTTACCTTGTTTCAAGTAGAACATAACAGAGACTCGGATCCTTCTCTACTTCTGGCTCATGCATTAAAAAGAGATACGAAAATGGATGGACAGCATGAATTAGACACATACATCGTGGTGGGCGCTATAAATTTTAGTTCTCAATTCATGCTTTTTTGGGTCAAAAGCTGGAAAAGGAAGCGGATTGGCTGGTGTACCACACACTAGCGATATAACTGGTGTGGCTACGTGTGACGCTCCTCGAGCTCCGAGTTGTAGGGACGGTTTGAAGGAGATCAAAGTTACATGGCCCAAAATGATGTATTTATTATACGCATATATATCCATACCGTTCATCCTTTTGTAGATATCATTTTAGAGCATGGGCCAAAAAAGGAATCATATCCAAAGCTCAAATGGACCACACCACAAATAGAAGCAGGGATAATAATTTTCACCGTTAAAACATTCATAGGGCCACCATAACGTTCATTTTCCATGTATTATGCTAATAAGGTCATAAATACCTGGATGAATAGGAAAAACAAATATCATGTTGATTTAGAACTTTTGTGACCGCGAAAAGGGTTTCAATGGTATATGTTCAATTTCCCATTGATTTTTGCAGTGTGATCCACTTGATCTTTATATCTTTCTTATTTTTCGTCTCAAGCCTTAAGACAAGATCTCCAAGTGGATAGATGGTTTCGATATAACACATACTTCATGATGGGACCCACATAACTTGTTGATGTCAATAAAGGTAGGGGTGTACACGAACCGAGCTAGCTTGGTTAACTCGCTCAACTCGACTAAAAAAAGATCGTTTTGACTCGGTTTGAAGCTGAGTTCAAGTTGAGTTGAGCTGATTTTTTTAGCTCAAAAATGAGTTCGAGCTGAGTTTGAGCTGGCCCCAGCTCGACTCGACTCGGATCGAACCCAGCTCGAATCAAACTTGGATCAAACCAGTTTGGTGACTTGGTTACTTTGATATTGATGTTGCTCACCAAGCATTATTTATTTTACACATGCACACACAGCCTACACACTCATGCTAGTGGAATTCTTCACCTATGGATACACCCTTGACTGGGGGTTGAAACTCCTGAGAGTCTACCACCCGAGTAAGAGTAAGGATCCTGCTCACCAAGTGTTTGATGAAATGACTCAATGAAGTGTGGCTGGTGAAACTGTAACATCCTGGTTTTTCACTATTTTAGATTTTCAAAAATCTTTGAAATTATTTTTTATTAATTAACTTATAATATCACTTAATGACCATTAACACTCAATGTTAGTTTATATAAGGGTGTACCAGTAAAGAACCACACTAGTCCGATCAATCAGCCGTAGAAAGCCAATGAATCCGCCCAATCACTTGAACATTAGGTGTAGTGTAACGTCCCACCCAACCAGAACAGTGTCCTGGGGCGTCCACGTAGGATTTGCCACAGGACCGTTCGTTTAAGTCACTTATAGTGAGGTATCACAAATAAATTAGACCAAGATTAGCCCAATTGAATAGGTCAGACGGGTCCTGATAGAACCTGGTGTGGGCCTCCAAGCCAGATGATCGTTAACACATAGCGACAGCCCGTGCAGGCTATACCGTGACACGGGAAGGTTAGAAAATTATAAAAATTTAGGGGAGCATATATCTCACTGGGTTTGGGGACCATCGCGGACCACGGGCCCAGTAGATACCTAGAAGTGGAATCTGACACTTGCCAGATGTGTCCCACCAATGCCAAAAATTGAAATCTGGCACGTGTAAATAAAACTGAAATGTAAGACATTTCAGCGGTCAGATTTCTTCATAATTTACAATGAGGGTCTAATGTATTTTTCTACACATGCCCATAAAAATCTGGGACCCGATCGTGAAACGGTGACTGTTGATCGTAAATCGGACCGTTGCGGTAAAACCCCGCATCCGTTTGCCCCCAAATTTTGCATGGCCCTTCATCGGGCCATGGAACACCTATCATATTAGTTTCATGGCCAGAGGGCCACCATAACTGCCCCGATTCTCTAAACAATCTCTAAACCGCTCGTTGGTGGACCACTAGTTCTAAAACTATAGAATAATGTCCATCTTACTGGGCTTGACGCCCATCGTGAGAATCAGACTGAGGTACTGTCAAGAACCCCGCTCAACTTGAGCCAAAGGACGAGTGCATGAGAAGTGCAAATACCTTAAAGGAAGGAGTTGAAACTTAAGTGAATTAAGTCATCCACTCTTATGCAAAGTTGAGGATTTCGGACCGTCGGTTTGCGACCAAACTTTACCCATAGAGAAAGAATATTTTCCTGCTCATATCCGTATAGCCGCGGCCCTGATCGACTATCGGTGACCGTTGAACAGACTTCTTATCATATATATCGATCGGCGCATCCAAATGGCAGGCCGATCATATCCATACGTAGATCATCGTTAGGGCTAACTATCATACGGTGTATATTGACTTGTATACCCCATAGTAGGCCCTAGATGCTAGAAAGACCCTCTCATAGGTTTAGTATAGTAAAAATCCAACACTTGGGGCCATCACCAAATCTGGCATTATAAAAGGGCATCATTTGGGGCACCCTTCTCCCCATACGAATTTGCCCTAGAGAGGAGAAAAGAGGAGAAAGAGAGAAGTAGAGAAGGAAGAAGGGAGAGAAAGGTGGGCCCAAGGGAGGTGAGATCTAGAGACTCCTCTTCCCTTTGCTCAAGAAATCCCACATCCATAAATACAAGTGATTTTCATCCGATTGGGGAGGTAACCACCCATCCTTTTTGTAATATTTTATGTTGAGCTAGGATTTGTATGAAATCCTAACATGTAAGTGCATTGTCTTAGGATTCCAACCGATCAACATTGAGTTTGGCATTTTTAGGTCGTTTTTCGAGATCTCAACGATCTATAGGTGCGGACTATTACTCCTAGGTGGTCTAGCACCAATTTCATTATGAGTTTAATGATTTTGATTGCTTGGTTGATGCATTTAGGGAATATAGAGAAAACCTAGGAATTTATGTTTATTTAGAGTGGTATGGAATTGTATGTTTTATTTGATTTCCTCACATGATATTGTTTTTGCTTCTTACATGACTTGGTGTAAATTTGATGATCACTTGTTGCTGTCTTGTTGGATTTGCTCATATGATGATGCCCTATAGCATGCGTGCCTTATTTATTTCCCGTGTAATTTATTTCCATGAGTTGTAGGAAGTGAGCAACTTCCTCACCAACACACACAACACACATGCATCATTGCTCATAAATTGTGTTAGCTTGCTTATTAGAAGAATCTGAATTATATGTTGAGGTGTGAGAACATGATCCACGTCATTCATTTATCTTGTTATCTCATTTTTAGACATGAACCTAAAAATAAGATAGATTATGACTTCACGTGGTCCACACCATAAGGACGGGTGGATAATGACGTCCACCGTTGAAAGCTAAAAACTTACGGGGCCTACAGTAATGTGTAGTCGAAATCCAACTTGTTTATAAAGTCAAATAAATAAACATGGATGAAAGAAAAATACAAATATCAGCTACATCTAAAACTTCTAATGCCATCCAGAAGCTATCAATGATTGACGTTCATTTTCCCTTGTTTCAAGTAGAACATAACAGAGGCTCGGATCCTTCTCTACTTCTGGCTCATGCATTAAAAAGAGATACGAAAATGGATGGACAGCATGAATTAGACACATACATCGTGGTGGGCGCTATAAATTTTAGTTCTCAATTCATCCTTTTTGGGTCAAAAGCTGGTAGTTGAAATGTCACAGCGGTTGGATAGAGAGAAAAATGAAAAATCAAACAGCAGGAAAAGGAAGCGGATTGGCTGGTGTACCACACACTAGCGATATAACTGGTGTGGCTACGTGTGACGCTCCTCGAGCTCCGAGTTGTAGGGACGGTTTGAAGGAGATCAAAGTTACATGGCCCAAAATGATGTATTTATTATATATATCCATGCCGTTCATCCTTTTGTAGATATCATTTTAGAGCATGGGCCAAAAAAGGAATCATATCCAAAGCTCAAACGGACCACACCACAAATAGAAGCAGGGATAATGATTTTCACCGTTAAAACATTCATAGGGCCACCATAACGTTCATTTTCCATGTATTCTGTTAATAAGGTCATAAATACCTGGATGAATAGGAAAAACAAATATCATGTTGATTCAGAACTTTTGTGACCGCGAAAAGGTTTTCAATGGTAGATGTTCAATTTCCCACTGATTTTTGCAGTGTGATCCACTTGATCTTTATATCTTTCTTATTTTTTGGCTCAAGCCTTAAGACAAGATCTCCAAGTGGATAGATGGTTTCGATATAACACATACTTCATGATGGGACCCACATAACTTGTTGATGTCAATACAGGTAGGGGTGTACACGAACCGAGCTAGCTTGGTTAACTCGCTCAACTTGACTAAAAAAAGATCGTTTTGACTCGGTTTGAAGCTGAGTTCGAGCTGATTTTTTAAGCTCAAAAATGAGTTCGATCCGAGTTCGAGCTGGCCCAGCTCGACTCGACTCGGATCGAACCCAGCTCGAATCAAACTTGGATCGAACCAGTTTGGTGACTTGGTTACTTTGATATTGATGTTGCTCACCAAGTATTATTTATTTATTTATTTATTTTACACACGCACACACAGCCTACACACTCACGCTAGTGGAATTCGTCACCTATGGATTCACCCTTGACTGGGTGTTGAAACTCCTGAGAGTCTACCACCTGAGTAAGAGTAAGGATCCTGCTCACCAAGTGTTTGATGAAATGACTCAATGAAGTGTGGCTGGTGAAACAAATATCATTTTTTTTCTTGATTTTTATGTTGCTTAGAAGGTGTTTGATAAAATACTTGTAAAACCATTGCAGTTGTTTTACATACAGTAGGATTTTAAAGGTGCAGTTTAGGTGTTTGTGAAAATACTGCACAGGCGAACTCAGCTCGATCTTGGCTCGAACTGGCTCGAGCTGTTGACCCAACCAAGCCAAGCTAGCCAGTCAGGCTCGAGGACCGAGCCGAGCCGAGTTTGATCTGAGGTCAGCTAGTGGCCGAGCTGAGTTGAGCAACGGCCAGCTCAACTCGGTTTGACTCGATGTACACTCATAAATACATGAGCTAGATAGCTTGTGTGGTACACCAGCCAATCCGCTTCCCAGGATAAAGCCCATAAATGAAGCACGTGTAAATGTTAAGTGGATCACAAAACACGAATAATAGTGATTAAATGTCCATCCTTAAAAACTTACTTTGGGCTACCATAATCCAACCTGTTGATAAGGTTACACATACCTGAATGAATAGAAAACATAAATATCAGTTCCATGCAAAGCTTTTATGGCCATGAAGTTTTTAACACTAAGTATCTAATCATCACCGTTTCATGTGGTTTAGTCTACCTTAGATTTGGATCTACTTCATTTTTGGGACTTATGCCCTAAATTAAGCTGACAAAATGAATGTACGGCTTGGATATAAAATAAATAAATCAAAGTGGGCCCTACTGGCACGTATCGACTGAACCGCATCCCTCAACTATATTCGGGTTACAGTCATCTCTTTCGGATGTGGATTTCCTGTGAAATCCTTCCGTAGGAAGCTTCTGACCAAGGATTCTGTGTGGGGCCCACTGCGATGTTTGTGAGAAAGCCACTCTGTCAATCCATTTTTCAAGCTTATTTTAGGACATGCAACAAAAAGTAAGGTATATCTAAAACTTAAATGAGCCACACGAAAGGAAACAGTGGGAATTTAGTGACCACCGTTCCAAAATTTATATGGTCACAAAAGTTTTGTATGGGTTTAAGTTTTCAATGTTTTCACTTCATCTTAGTGAAAATGACCTTGTAAACATTTTAGATGGAATATAAACATCTAGGTGAAGCCTAAGAAGGTTTCAACTATAGGAATTCTTTTCCCCACTGTTTCATCTCGTATGACCTCATTTTTTGTCTAATGTCCTAACATAAGCTCTAAAAGCGTATGAACCTGTTGAATTTCTTACAAACATCGCAGTGGGCTCCACCAAAAATCCTTTCATAGGAACTTCTAGCAAAAGGCTTTCATCGGGAACTTACCACGGTGATGTTTTTGAGAAATTCATTCCATACATCCATTTTGTGTAATCATTTTAGGACATGGAGCCAAAAATAAGTAGGATCTAATACTCAAGTGGGCTAAAAATGTGAGAATTGAACGTCTACAATTGAAATATTCACGAGGCCATAGAAGTTTTGAATTAGGCTAACATTTGTATTTTCATTTATCCCAATAGGAATGATGTTATGAACGGAATAGATGACATGTAAACATTAATGTCAACCCATGAATGTTTCAAAAGTAAGAATTTCCCTGCACATTTTGCTTTAGTGCAGGGGCGGCTCTATGGGGTAGGTAAGTGAGGCAATCGCCTAAGGTCCCCTAATTATGAAGGCCTTATATTATAGCAAAATTAAAATTTCTTAATTACGAGGAATCTATATTATAGCAAAATTAAAATTAAGAAGAAGAAAAAAAAAGCCTAAAATTTTTGAAATAAAACTTATTGAAAGGCTTGCAAAATAGGAACATCTAAAAATTAGTTTATAAATTTTAAATTGAAAAAAAATATAAAAATTCTAGAAACTAACATTATCAATAATAACAGTCTAACTCTATCGTCTCTTTTCTAAATAATAGCATCATTCCCGATAAATTCTTCTCCTCAAACCTCGGATCACAACTACTTACTTTATTACTAATTAAGTTCTCAAAAAATTAAATTCTAACTTCATTTTTTTACTTACCATATCCGTTACAGTTGCATTTGCAGAAAGAAAATTTTCAAAATTAATGATTATAAAAAATTATTTACGTACAATTATGTTTCAAGTAGATTAAACGGTTTAGCAATTTTATCTATCGAAATTGATTTACTGGGTAAACGTGAATACAAAAGTTTAATTAGTAATTTTGTATCTAAAAATGCAAAAAGTAAATTTATGGTTTAATTTTATATTTATTAATTTTTTTTAAAAATATTTTAAATTAAAAAGCTTCATTTTCATGACTTGCCTAAGGCCCCCAAAAATGTTGACCCGCCCCTGCTTTAGTTCAGCCCACTTGAATCTTGTATCTGCTCATTTTTGGTATCTAAGTCTTAAAGTGAGTTACAAAATGAATGGACTAAGTGTATTTCTAACAAACATACGGTGGGCCCACTGAAGTTTCCGGCCCGGTAACTTCTGTGGAATGCTTTGGCAGGAAATCCGCGTCCCTCTCTCCCAATTATTTCGTCATCAGAATTTGTCCTACGAAAGCGTACGATTTACAATTGCGTACTGTAACATATATGATATGGTACATTCAGGAGAACCGGAGCATGGTAGAACACATATCCGTTCATCCGACTTGGCTAGGTTATTCATCAATCTGATCAGTCCAATTATCGGGCCTTATAATGGATGGATAACATGTCAGAAATCATATCTATCAAGAGATCATATCCATCACTTTCCTGTACTTTCCAGCACTTAGAATATTGACCATTAGACGGCTAGGATCATCCGATCTATCTGTATCTCAAATCAATTTCCATCCATGGTGGGTCCCACTAGCTGAACAATCCTGATTGAAAGACAACACTGCCACGTGTAATGTACGAACGTAGCTCTACCATATTACGGTCCATCCATGGTGGGTCCCACTAGATGAACAATCCTCCTCTTGTCTTAGTCCAACTTGATTTATGGAGATATCGCATCAGGTCCGTTGACTGACTCATTCTTTTCTTATTTTTTTCTATTTTCTATTTTCTCTCCTTTGTTGACTTGCGTAGTGGTATGGGCCACTCAGTCAATTGTCAAGTCTTCGTGGGGCCCACCATCATTATGGATTTCACGATCCAAGATTGTCATGGGTTGAAAGCTTCAAACACTGGCGGTAGGCTACAGTGACCGCAGGCCTACATTTTCAAAATGGTGTTGACTCATTCTTTGACACGTGGCACTCACATATCCATCGCATGGAAAATAGGAGGCCCAGTGATATTTTCATGGGATCCGACCCGTTCATAAGATGCGTCATATCAGAATGCACACACTGTATAAAAATCAGCCTGATCCAAAACTTAGATGGGCCACACCATAGGGAACATGCTGAGAGGGAACCCCCACCGTTGATTGGTTTGGGGAGTCCACCGTGTTGTTTATGTATAATCAAGGCCGTTCAGATCCTTAATCCTGTCCAGAAAGGTGTGGCCAAAATTTGGGTTGTTTTGGTTTCATTGACCCCTTTGATATTCAACGGTGGTGGGCGTTCCCTGCCTGCTCGTTCACTCCCTTTTGTCGTGGCCAATCTTATTTTTGGATCGGCCCGAGTTTGGTTTTCGACATTTTTTCTGAGGTGACTCATCTGATAGATGGGTTGGATAATGCGAATACAGTATGTGGGTCTCACATTTGCTTGATATCTGGCTGAGTCGTCGAATCTGAGTCGACTCAACTCGGCCAAGTTTACCGAGTTCTAAAACTATGGTATCCATACCGTTGAACTTGTGGGCCCATTGCGGATGGCTGCATATCTGTAAAATAACATTACTCTAGCAATCCTACCATTCAATCGAGAGTTATGAAATGGATGGTCAAAAGCAAACTGATGAGTGGTCTAAATTCTAAGGCAAAAATGGTTACTATCATCTTTTCAGTGTAATCTCTGCTTTATGCTCCATCCTTCTATTTTCTTTACAGTTTGGACGGCCTGGATTGTGCTATGACCACTTTGAATACACAAAATTCTAGCCCATCTAGAAGAATAAAAGTGTTAAAAAGACATGCAGTAAATTGCTCACCACCTCAGTTAGTGCCTTGACCATCCGATGCACTTTGTAGATGGTTGTTCACTCCCTAAGTATAGGGTTGTGATGTAATAATAAACTCGATAATACCGAGGTCAAATCCATAGGGACTGAAACTTGTACGTTTCCTGGAACTAAATAGAACTAGAACTAGCCTAAGATGCAGTCTAAATCAAATATAAATTGATGAATAATGGTGAGAGATTAATGTAAAACTTAAGAGATTCAGAGAAAGGAAACTAGGGATTCAGGGGATCCACTTATAGGGATCAGGGAGATCTTTTGCCTGCATCAAGAATCACAGAAATCAAACTGAACCTACTTGATCTAGTCTTCACAAGATGAAAGGTATATGAATTAGAATGGATTCCATCATCTAACCATGCCCGGGAGACAAAGCAAACAACAGGATTAAACTAACTACCAACCAATCACAGTGCATGTAAGTTAGAAAGGGTACCATCATCCTACCATGCCCAGGAGACGATGGTGAACAACAGGGCTTCCTGACGTCATATATATCAAAAGGGAAAGGAGATATTCAAGGCCATTGCAGATCCATTGTAATTTCAGTCACAACAGACCATTAAGACTAAAAACATTCATTCCATAATCAACTAAAATCAAATTCAGTTCAGAAATTTAAAAGCATGAAATAGTATCTCCCATCTCGCTACAGGCTTCACCTCTTAGCCCTAGCTAAGAGGTTTAGCCACACATGAATGGGCTGAACCTTTAACAAAGCAAACAAAGCAAAAGAAATATAAAGGAAAGAAGGAAACCCACAGCTGCTTCCTTCTCTCTCCCATGTTCCAATCGTCCAAGCTTCCTCCCTTTCCAGCCACGGCTCCTCCTTTTCTCCATTCTTTTCTTCTGTTTTTCTCCTTTATACATCCAGGGGCGGTGGAGGGCTGGAGTCCGCCGATGAGTCAGCTGCGGAAGCTCTCTTTACGCACAGTAGTCCGCAGACGAGTTGGCTGCATGAATAAACCTTACGCAGTCAAATTCGGAGCCTCCCACTCCCATTTTTCTTGCTTTCTTTCTAAAAGGAGACCGTCCTCTAGGAGTTTCTTGACAGATCTACATGATGAACGGCTCAGATCAGCCGTCCGATCGCCCCCAAGAGCGCACAACCCACCGCGAAAGCCGGACGGCGTCCGACTGCGAAACAGAGTGCGTTACGCACGTACGTTGTCCGATGGTGGGTCCACAATAAGCTTCAAATATCAATCCACGCCGTCCACCGGATTTATCTCGATTTTTTGGTCAGAATGGTGTGGTCCACCGATGCTTCTCTTCCACCGTCTATCATCCGTTTTAATGATCGAAAACGGATCTCCGGAGTCTTTTGAATTTTTATCCACCTAGGCCTGAGTGAGATTGGCGGTGTGAGTCTCATAAACGGTTTGGATCCTTCGAATAACTGCTGTGTGGGGCCCACTAAGGTCCGTCCGTAAGTCCCTATGAGGCGGAAAATCTGGATTTCTTAATCCGGATTGATTTGAACGGGTCAGCGCCTGCTGACCGCTCGGCCTTGCTGTGGTGGTTTGCTGGTGCACGAGGGTGGGGTACACGCACTGCGAGTGGGGTCCACCTTGATGTTTTCTAGGGAATCCAAACAGTCCATTCAGTTTCCTATCCAATTTAAGGAGCTGAAACCAAAATTGAAGTATATCCAAATCTCAGGTGGACCCCAAATCCGAGATTCATCGGCTAATCTGTCCGTTGGGACACTTCCATGGGGATTCAATGACTGAAATTCGGTATGTACGGTTAATTTATTGTCCTCGGGCCAAATATAAAGTTTCGAGCTAAACAGATGGTGAGAACCCTGTGATCTTGCATTATTTACCAATTTCGGGCCTCTTTAACGTGAATGCCTTGATTTCCTCGGATCCCTGGTATGTAAATTCTTCAGTCTTGGTTCTCTGGAGTGTGTCTCTTGCCTTTAGTGTCATTAGAGCATTAAATCCATGCTTTAAGCTCCCTTTTCAGTCCATGCTTGTAAATACACTCTGCATCACAAACATGATTAAAGCGGCCATTAAACGGTATCATGTTCGTAAATCTAAGCAATAGCTGGGGTCTAATATGCAGTATTTGACCCTCAACAATGGTGATTGACCAGGAACGTTTCATAGAGGATAATTTTGGGGCATGGTCTATCTATGGTAGGACCAATGGATACATGGTTTATATCATTAAGATTTGGGCCCCACTAGTTCTAACTGCCACACGTGTCATGGCTCAAAATTTATAGGCCCTAGGTTTTATATTCCAAGGAAAAGGAGCCATATTATGCCAAAAAAATAAAATAAAATCAGATCAAATCAAAGTAAGCGTTCAAACTGATTTCTTGAGAAAGGCTTTCACAGGAAGTTCATGTGCTAAGATTCTAGTTGAGACCACCATGGTATTTATGAGAAATTCACTCTGTCAATCTATTTTTCTCAATCACATGAGATAAAAAATAAGGTGGATCCAAAACTCAAGGCAACCATACCAGAGGGAAAACTAGAGAAAGAATTATATGCCATTGAAACTTTCTTGACCTATACCCCAATGTTTATACGACATCCAAACCTTTATAAGGTCATTTCACAGAGAAGAAGTGAAAACACCAAAAACTAAGTTCTATACGGAACTTTTGTAGTCATGCAAATGTTTCAACTGTGGTCACCAAATCCCCTCTATTTCTTCTTATATGGATGCCTTGAGTTTTGGATCTAAATCAGTCTCTTGTCCTATAATGATTTAAAAAAAAAAAAAAAACAAACAGATATGCAAAGTGGATTTCTGACTAACATCACAGTAGAAAATCTGTGTCCCAATGGATCAGGCCTCTTATCAAATCATATTAAATTCAACCATTGGATCTAAACTAATGAGCACGCTGGTACGGCAGCTTTACTATGATCCAGGGTTAGCATACTTTTAAATATTAGTAGTTTTAATGGACCAAATTTGAAAAGTTTTGTTTGTAGTTTCTAAGAAGATGCAGATTTCCTGCGAAAGCTTTTCATAGGAAGTTTCCGTCCAATGATGTGGTGTACTGGGTAACATGTCCTCGTGTGGCCCCACACAGCAGAAAGCCTTTCACAGGAAGTTTCTGTGCAAAGATGTGATGTGCTGGGTGACACGTCCTCATGTGGCCCCACACAGCACACAACATCTTGTGCAAAAACTTCCTGCCAAAGGCTTTCGTAGGAAATCCGCATCCTTTCTAAGAATAGCAGTGGTGCACACTCTATTCATGTATCCTTTTCTAATTTCTTTGTACTTTTAACTCTGCCATTTATTTTTTTATGCCCAGTAGAATTGAAAATTCCAAAGTCCAAATTACAAGCAAACCTACACATGATCACGTGTACAAATGTGAAAGATGTTGGGAAAGTATAGAATGTTTGGAAGGTATGGTTATTATTATATGTGCATGTGCCAAACATGGTAGGCCACTGAAGAATTCAAGCCCCATATTAGGTGGGTCTGAACATGTGGATGTTCTTGTCTAAAAGCAAGTCTGATTTAGTCAAGGTAGGAAGCTCCAATCAAGTTTTTTATTACAACCGTTTATTTATAATTAACTATGGCCCACCCTCCCATTGGACAGACCTGATTCTTGGCCCAGCGTGTCCACGTAGTTGTGGCCCTCTTGATGAATGGATTGGATCGGATCTCACACCTACGTGTCATGCTGCATGTGTGTCGCGGATATAAAAAATCTACCATTTTATTTCTATACTCTTATATACTTAGCAACTAAAAATCCAACTTAGTGAGAGTAACTCAGTCAAGACTCCACACGATGAATGGATTGGACCTTACACCTACGTATCATGCTGGTTGTGTGGCATGAACAATACTCATCGAGTCAAAACTGAAACTGACTCGATAAGAGTACCTGTGACTCGACTGTGTAACTCCCTGCTTTTTTTTTTTCAAACACACCCAGATTGGCACTTACACCTAAGACCTTATTGTTGAAATGTAATCTGTTTACCACTGAGCTATGGGTTATAACCTAAATTGAGGCATGATCTTTTAAGGGTATGTATATCAATTTACACCCTCTTTGTTAAGAGACTTGATTGCATGTGCTAGATATATACCTGTGCCTAGGGCTATATGGAGCCTACAAAGATGTAGGTAACAAATCCACTCTATCCATTTGTTTTTAAAGACCACAATAGGATGATAGGAATCTTAAAATCAGGCACATCGGAAACTCATGTGAGCTGTACCACATGAAATAGCGGTGATTAAACGCCCAAGGGATGACAAAAGTTTTGTATTGGGATGATATTTGTTCCTACAGTTTATCTAGTGGTGATAACCATACAGACAATTTGGATGGCACATAAACATCATGGTCGGCTCTAAGAAGGTTTCACTGATTGACATTTTTGTTCCCACTGTTTCATTTGTAGAGCTACTTGAGGTTTGGATCTGGTTGATATTTTAGAATCCTATTGTATGGTGGTCTTTAAAAATAGACGGACGGAGTAGATTTGTCATGGACATCTCTGTGGGACCCACACCCCCAACCATATGTATATCTTTGTGCTAGGGGCACGTGCAATCCGGTCTCATTTGGTAGACACATAAAAATGAATTGATCTTATTTTAATTAACAGATATTGTGTAGTGAATATTTTGATTTTAACATATAATCACAATTAACGACATGAATTTATTATAAACTAGAATCAAGATGTTTAATACATATTTACTGTTAATTAAAATGAGATCGATCTAATTTTAATAGTATGAAAAACAAGGTCAGATTAGGTAAGACACCGGGCTCACACAAGACGATGCAACTCGCCTTGATGTATGTATTCTGTATGGGAGATCATTTTAGGGCATTATCCAAAAAAATGAGGCATATCCAATTATCAAGTAGGCCATACCATATGAAACTATGGTGATTGACCATTAATGGGCCACAAAAGTTTTTGATCAAGCTGATCATCATTGTTTCATATGGTATAGTCCACCTGAAAATTGAATCTGCTTCATTTTTTGTATAATATCTTAAAATGATATGGAAAAATGGATAGACAATGTAGATACAAAATAAATACATCAAAGTGGGCCCACGGCAAGGGTCACGCCATCTAAAAAGAGTCAGGGTCTCACCTAATCCACTCCTATGTGAAAGGGGGCCTTAAAGTTTTATTGCCACATCATACACTACAAATTTTCTTATTTAAATATCTAATTGAGTCAAGTAGAGATCCTTTCCGGTCGACAAACCTAGCTAAATTGAATCTGCTTCATTTTTTGTAAAATGTCCTAAAATGATATGGAAAAATGGATAGACAACGTGACGACAAAATAAATACATCAAAGTGGGCCCATGGTAAAGGCCGCACCATCTTAAAAGAGTTGAGGTCTCACCTAATCCACTCCCATGCAAAACGGGGCCTTAAACTTTTATTGCCACATCATATACTATAAATTTTCTTATTTAAATATCTAATTGAGTCAAGTAGAGACTCTTTCAGGTTGACAAACCTGGCTAAATTGAATCTACTTCATTTTTTGTATAATGCCCTAAAATGATATGAGAAAATGGATAGACAGCGTGGATATAAAATAAATACATCAAAGTGGGCCCACGGTAAGGGCCACACCATCTTAAAAGAGTCGGGGCCTCACCTAATCCACTCCTATGCGAAACAGGGCCTTAAAGTTTTATTGCTACATCATATACTACAAATTTTCTTATTTAAATATCTAATTGAGTCAAATAGAGACCCTTTCATGTTGACAAACCTGGCTAAATTGAATTTACTTCATTTTTTATATAATGCCCTAAAATGATATGGAAAAACGTATAGACAGCGTGGATACAAAATAAATACATCAAAGTGGGCCCACAGTAAGGGCCACACCATCTTAAAAGAGTCGGGGTCTCACCTAATCCACTCCTATGCGAAACGGGTCCTTAAAGTTTTATTGCCACATCATCTACTACAAATTTTCTTATTTAAATATCTAATTGAGTCAAGTAGAGACCCTTTCAAGTCGACAAACCTGGCTAAATTGAATCTGCTTCATTTTTTGTACAATGCAATAAAATGATATGGAAAAATGGATAGACAGCGTGGGTACAAAATAAATACATCAAAGTGAGCCCACGGTAAGGGCCACACCATCTTAAAAGAGTCAAGGTCCCACCTAATCCACTCCCATGTGAAACGGGGCCTTAAAGTTTTATTGCCACATCATATACTACAAATTTTCTTATTTAAATATCTAATTGAGTCAAGTAGAGACCCTTTCAGGTTGACAAACCTGACTAAATTGAATCTGCTTCATTTTTTTTTTTTCGTATAATGCCCTAAAATGATATGGAAAAATGGATAGACAACGTGGATACAAAATAAATACATCAAAGTGCGCCCACGGCATGGGCTGCATTATCTTAAAAGAGTCGGGTCTCACCTAATCCACTCTCATGTGAAACAGGGCCTTAAAGTTTTATTGCCACATCATATACTACAAATTTTCTTATTTAAATATCTAATTAAGCCAAGTAAAGACCCTTTGAGGTTGACAAACCTGGCTAAACATCAATTCACGTTAACCATTCAAGGTCTATAACTATGGTTGGAGTCTATTTAATAAATAAATAAATTCTTATTTTGTTTATTGGACGGTCATCCATTTACATGGTCACATCTCTTAGCACAAGTGTACTTGAATTTATTGCCTACACATGTGTGATCACACGTGTCAACAAAGATTACCTACCGTTGAACCATCACCTCAAGCTCAAATGCTAGCTAACTTTGGATGGGTGGGATGCGGATTACGTGCTGACCCTGCCAGTACCAATGTAGCTGATGGTCATTACTTTGTGGGCCTCACCATGATGTGTGTGATTTATCCAGGCCATTCATCCATTTTTGTTCTGTTCATTTTAAGGAATGTGCCCAAAAATGAGGAAGATCCAATTATTAGGTAGACGACACCACATGAAAAATGTGGTGATTGAACACCCACTGTTAAAAACTTCCTACGGCCTACTATTACGAACTAGAATGTTTATTTGCCATCCAACCGCTGATTTGGTCACATAGACCTGGATGAAGGGAAAACACAAATATCAGCTTTATCCGAAACTTTTGTGGCCCCTAGGTAGTTTTTAATGGTGGGTGTTCAATCATCACTGTCTCCTTATGGTGTGGGGCACCTGAAATTTCCATCTGTCTCAATTTTTAGCTTATGCCTTCAAATGAGCTGAGAAAATAATGGATGGCATGGATAACACATACATCATTGTAGGGACCACAAAACACCACCAATAGCAATAGTTGGTACTGGCATGGTACTCACACATCCAGATGGATGTAACTTCCACCAACAGTACACCAGAGAACGGTGGCTCTTGGTAGATTCGAATGTTAGTTTTCCACAAAAATATAAATAAGTTGGTCACTGTTGGTAGAGGTGTACATGAGTCAAGCTTGGCATAGCTCGGCTGGACCACTTGCTGACCCCAGCTTGAACTCTGTTTGGCTCGACCCTCGAGCTTGACTGACCAGCTCAGCTCGGTTCAGTGAGCAACTCGGGCCAGTTAAGCCGAGTTCAAGTTGAGTTCGAGCCATGATCGAGCCGAGTTCGCCTGTGCAGCATTTTCACAAAGATATGGTCTGCACCTTCAAAATCTCAGTGTATATATATAAAACAACAACAATGGTTTTATAGATATTTTATCAAACACCTAATAAGCAACATAAAAATCAAGAAAAAAATGGTATTTGGTTCGCATACGTACCTTCCTTACCACCCCGCCATACTTCATTGAGTCATTTCATCAGATACTTGGTGAGCAACAACAATATCAAAGTAATCGAGTCACCGAACTGGTTCGATTCGAGTTCAATTCGATCGAGTTGGGTTCTATCCGAGTCGAGTCGAGCTCGGCCAAGCTCGAACTCCGCTCAAAATTTTTTGAGCTCAAAAAATCAACTTGACTTAACTCGAACTCAGTTTTGAACCGAGTCGATTCGAGCTTTTTCAAGTCGAGTCAAGCAAGCTAACTGAGCTAACTTTGATTATGTATAGCCCTAACTATTTGTACTCGGTTTGTTTTTCGTCATATGCGATATATGCAGGCATGTCATAATGGATATAGCGGCTCAATTCAAACCTAACAACTTAACCCCAAACATCAAAATAAGCAAATATATCAAACTTGACAGTAAATGACCAAGATCTAAGGATATCAACCACTTACTCAACCACTTGTATAATATTTATAATGATCAGGCGATAATTAAAAGATATGATTTTTCCTCTAAAGATGGGTTGCGTCTTGACTTTCATAAGAAAAGACTTTTAGCGTATTGTGGGATTATATATATATATATAGGGAAAAGGTACTATGCGCTCGACCTCACGAGTCCATCCCATGAGGTTGAGCTGTGTGAGCCCCACCGTGATATATATATATATATATAAGGAAAATGTACTATGCGCTCGACCTCACAAGTCCGTCCCATGAGGTTGAGCTGTGTGGGCCTCACCGTGATGCGGCCCACTGTGATGCGCTCCGAACATCTACCCCATTAGTCAGATGTACCATTCCATCGTGGGCCTAAGTCTCAAAAATCAAGTCAATCCATGACTTGTGTGGGCCACACCATATACAGAAGTGGAGAGGGGCCGTACACCATTAAAACATTCATAACCATTTTTTGGGCCCACCGAGATGTGGTTTGCAAATCCAGCCCATCTATTATGTGTGTCCCACTTGGATGAGGGTTCAGACCAAGTTTCAGACGCATGCAAATTTCAGGTGGGCCCCACCAAGTGTTTTTATATGTTTTACGGTGTCTTCACATGATTTTAGATGGTATGGCCTACCTGAGTTCCGTATACGACTGATTTTTGAGATATCCCATAATTTAAAGGGGACGCATCAAATGCACGGTGTTGATGGTTGACACGCATCACGGTAGGGCCCACACAGCTCGACCTCACGGGAGCTTATCGTGAGGTCGAGCGCATAGTACCTTTTCCTATATATATAGATTACAATTCGTCACTGAGAACAACTATAAGAACACTTCTTCTAAAAAAATTGCATGTATTGGATTAGGATTAATTTCGGTGCATAATCAAAGACTTGTATTACAACTAAGGATTATTGTTGTTGAATTATTGCTACTCTTGTAATAGACTTACCTAAGGCAAATTGATAGATTTAATTTGGTTGGTGTGGAAGTGTGTGTCCTGCTATTTATAAATTTCTACTATAGCTACTATTCAAATGTATTTTTTTTTTTATTAGACAATTATAATACTTGAGGTGTCACCATCTAAATTCTTCCTTAGATACATGTATATTTTCCAAATTATTCATCTTCTCTTGACCGCATTCTGATTCTGGGTGCTCATTGATAGCACATTACAGCTCCAAATATCTTTAAAAATTCTTTAATACATTTCTTATCCTTGGTGTAATACCACGTGCTATCCCTCCATTGATATTTTTATCAGGACCTTCAAAAATAGGTTACAATAGTCACAGGGCCATTCAAGCAGCCCTAAAGTTTGACCAGCTTTCTATGGAGAGAAAACATTAACCACTTGAGTTTTCCCTTTAACTTAGGACCACTTGCAATTTTCTTTTAAGTTTTAACCCTTGATTTGGTGGTCATAAGTAGATGGTTAGGATTAATTAATTTAAGCAGCCATCCATGATTCTATATAGCACTTTACATGGTCTGAGTAGCGATACACAAGTGTTGCACGTGAGAGATTGAGTTACCACCCCCTTTTTTCATGGTGCAAAACTAACATTAACAGGGACGTCTTGCCTTTCTCCACAAAGTCACTCCTCCACGTGGCGCTCTGTATCTAAAGTCACCTCATCGTTCTTAAGAAACCTATATCCGTACTATTTTAATAATTTCTCAAAGGGGTAGGTTGGCGGTGATCCTGATACCGGTAAACGGTGGGATTTGATTCGGCACATCCAGTTGTTGGAGAAGGTCTAGTCAAGTACGGATTTCTCGGATAGTACGTGGCCTAATAAAATTCAACCATATTAAGGCAGGGACTAATGTGGTGGTAAAATCATATATCTGACAGTAACACGTGGCATATTTAAATCTTTCTACATCAAATCGTGGAAAATGTCAGATGTCCTTACATGTGTACTGTATATGACCGACAGCAGTTGTTGTGCATGAGCACGACTTGGCTGTAACCCAGGACTAGCGAAGCAGATGCAACCTTGGTTATAGGGCATCTCATTAATGCATGCATTGTTTACTGTCCATCTATTTATCCATGTTAACTAAGGACATGGTTTCACAAATGAACTTTGATGTCGACCACGACACTAAATAAATAAATAAATAAATAAAAATGATCAATGAATGTTCACGGGGGGTTGGCACAGTCTGGTGGAACCGTAAACTGGATCGGAACCAACCAAATCTCATGGTTTAGTACTATTATAAAGTGCTCAAAAATTAAAGAACCGTTTAGTTTCGGTCATCTCTTTGTTTGTTGGGTTCAGTCCTTGCTTCAGTGGTAGACCCTTAGGGCCTGTTTGGCCGGACCGATCCGACGGTATTAAGTGGGATGGGATTCAAAAGACGTCATTATTACCCATGGTAGGGACAGGGACTGTTCCCTGTTTTCGATGGGATAAGCTTAATTCCTTTTTTGTTTGTAACACGGTGGTACATTGAAAGGATGTATCCACCATCATTTGAAACTATTGAAAATAATACATGTGTTATATCTAAGTCGTTCATTTATTTTGTAACCTCATTTTATGGCGTGGGCCTAAAAATGAGGCAGATCTAAAACTTATGTGGCCCTAAATAATTTTTCAACGGTAAGTATTCAATCCCCATTGCTTTCTATGGTAGGGTCCACTTGAGCTTTAGATCTACCTGATTTTTTGGCCCATGCTCTAAAATGATCTCGAAAAATGGGTGGACAGTGTGGATATAGCCCACACATCATGGTGGGACCTACACAACTTGTTAACATTGAGTGATATTAGCTAAGGGACCTAAAACGATTCTATCCAGCCTACTTCCAAGCCTTTCCACTCTTCCCAAACATGGAGTGGAATTGGCACAGGACCAGATGCAATTCCATCCCACCTAAGCCCATCTAATCCAGCCGGCCAAACAGGCCCTAAGGAGTTTCAACATAAGGCCTTGGGTTCAAAACTTATAGGTGGTGAAATCTCATTACTGTGTGCGTGGGTGTGTGTGTCGGGTGCATGTGTTAAAAAAAAATGAAGCCTGTCCTTTGTTTTGGGTTGAGTAGACTCGGACTGTAAAATTGAACCTTAGATATGAACTCAGAACTGGACCCTCGGTCAATAAATATGTAATTAATTTTTTTAAAACATAGCAAGTTAAAAAAAAAAAAAAGAGTCTAATCTTCCTTTCTCCTCTCCTTCTTTCGTGGCCTCTCTCTCTCTCTCTCTCTCTCTCAAGAATTGGGCAATTGAATTGGATTATAAAAAACCCATGCAATTGGACTGGATTATAAGAAGTCCAAAACCGGTTTGGTTCTAGGGTGCAAACAGTCCAGCTTTCTTGGAATTGTTGGGAAGGATTTGGTTTCAATTTCGACCCATATTTGGAGCGAGCTGTACCGTGTGCACCCCAACACCCACTATTAAAAACTTCCTATGGATCCATGTAATGTTTATTAACCATCTAACTTGTTGAAAAGCTTCGAAAGGCCTGGATGAAAGGAAAAAATAAAATAAAATAAACAAAACAAATATCAAGTTGATCCTAAACTTTTGTGGTCTACAAAAGTTTTTAATGGCCAATATTCCTCAATTGTTTTGGTGTGGTCCACCTGAAAATTTTAACTACTTTATTTTTTAGACCATGCCCTAAAATAAGTTGGAAGAATAGATGGACGGCATGGATATAAATATCATGCACCGAGATGGCCCTACGGTCAGGATCGTGCCCACTTCGATGGTTCCGGCTGCAGCCAAGTCGGGCTCTTTGTGCATCCAGCTGATACATGTGAGGCCTTGGATGATTTATCAAAGTCATTAATATAATTGTCCCTATCATGGACGAATCATACTAAAATATCATTCAAATGGAAAGATTCTAGTCACGGCATCTTTGATCTCTTTGATTGTCCACACATTTTTTTTTCTTAATTTTGGATTTGCATGCCAACAAGTAGTTACTTGAGGAGGTTTTTGGGCATGGTCTATTTATGATTGAGGTCATCAAATGAACGGCTTAGACAAACCAACCATCAGCGTACATGTATAAATCGAAAGCACGATAGAAAACTTTCCTATTTGTCCCTGGCACTAATGATAGATTACAAGAGCTTTCTAAAGCTCACACGTGCGTGCAATAAAGCTCTTGTACATGCCACACATATTAGCATGGCACATAGGTGTGAGATCCAATCCATCCAATATTAGATTAGCCTTCAGCAAGATTTCTTACAAATAAATCTGGTCCACGTAACATGTGTGGGCCTTAGGAAATAGATGGATGGGTTAGAAAGCTTTTAACTTTATTATTATTATTTTTGTGTTGTATATTTGTTTTACAAACTGTGGCCAACCTGACGAGTGGATCAACCTAATTCGTGGTCCATGACATCAACGAAGTGTTGCCCTTATGATGAAAGGACTGAATGGTGCCCTATTGACACATGTGTGGTGTGTAAATGAGCCTTATGAAATGTGCGCGTATGAGCTCAAATCTCAGTTATCAAATACATTTATAGATAGTAACTAATTTGAGATAGGTAAGTTTGGTTTAAGATCACTTATAAGTAATTTTTTTGAACTTTTTTTTTTTTTTACTTAAAGTTACTTAAGGCCGGTTTGGATACCACCAAATAAGTTACTTTTCCTACTTACAACGGTAGATAAGTAACTTATTTGAGATAAGTAAGTTCGGCATATAATCATTAAGTAACTTTTTTTAAAAATTTAAAATTACATAATCACTTCGGTTTAATCAGTAAAAAACAAGATAAGCTACTTAAGACATAAATAACTTAGAATCCAAACACCCCCTTAATCACTTCAGCTTAATGAGTAGAAATCAAGATGAACTACTTATGAGGCATAAGTAGCTTAAGTAATTTATGATCCAAACGCGGCTTAAATGTTTCTATAATAACTTATGCCATGACACAATGTATGGGGTACTTTTTAGCACTTTGTTGATTGACTTAAATGCTATGGTTCATGTTTTTAAAGCCTAAACAAAGTTGAGCAAACTATCAATGATTCATTTCAAGCGTGGTACAATAATTATATTTAGCAAATACATTTTATATGGAGACAAATTCATATAACTTAGTTTCTATTTCTAAACTTGATATGTAAGATTATATTTTTGAATTTGGTAAAATAGATTCAATATTTTTAATTATGTATATTGTGATGGTATTGGTGATATGTGTGGACTACATTCAATTCATTCAAAATATGAGCTCCTTTATGATTTATTTTTATTCTAAAAATTAGCTTGATCCAAAATACAGGTGGGTCACACCACAGGAAACATCTAGGATCGAACACCCACTGTTCAATTAAATTTTTTATTTAGCACGTAAGGCCCTCCAAGTTTCGTATATTTCATCCAATCCATTCATATTCTGAGCCCTGCCATGTTTACTAGGCACTCAAAATTAGTGAATTTCAAGACTTAGACGGGCCACGCCACTTGATTTTATAGTTTTAATATGCATGATTTTATATAGTGTGGCCCACCTGAGTTTAGGTTATTTTGAAAAAAAAAAAATTCTTAAAGCAGAAAATGAGGATGATTGCATGATGGATGGATCAAATGAAAATTGGGCTACGTACGCTGCTTTGTAGAGTAAGATTATTTTAGAAATGTCACGGAGAATCCGGCCCCTTGCTACAGACTAGAAGCTGTTAATGCCAGCAGCTTTCTTGAGATTTTCTTTGTTCCCATTTTCAGTATCATCCATGTCCGTGTTACCTTACGAACGGGTTGGATGACACGCCCACAGGAAATCGGATTGCGTACTGAGTTAGTCAGTACGCTCTTATGGTACTGAGTAAACTCAGTTGGGCCCACTGAATTTATTTGGTTTATCCACGCCGTCCTTCCATTTTTCCAGATCATTTAAGGGGTTGAGCCCAAAATCGATACATATACAAAGTTAAAGTGGATCATACCACAGGAAAAAGTGGGAATAATGATTTCCAACAGTCGAAACCTTACTAGGCCCCAAAGTGATGTTTATTTGTCATCCAACCTATTCATAAGATCATACAGATATTGATGAAGGAAAAAAATAAATATAAGCTTGATCCAAAACTTCTGTTGCCCCCAAGAATTTTTGAATGGTAGAAGTTCAATTCACACTGTTTCTTGTGGTGTGGTCCATTTGATCTTTGGATATGCTTCATTTTTGAGTTCCATCCATAAAATTATCTGATAAAATGGATGGACGGATTGGATAAAATAAATAAATCATAGTGAACCTCACGGAGTTTACTCAGTACGATAATGTACCCAGTTAGTACGCAATCCTCTTCCCGCCCACAGCGGGGTTTTTTTTTTTTTTAAAAAAAAATATTTTTGGGTTAGCTTGTCAGTACACACCCATGTCAGTACACACTCCATTTTAGCCACCCCCACTAGGGATCGATACACACATTCCTGTCGGCCCTACGAAGGTTTTAGATTTGAACGGTGGACATCATTATTTTCCTTGTTTCCTATGGCATATTCCACTCGAGCACTGTCTCATTTTTTTGGTTTGTGCCCTAAAATAAAATGGTAATACGGATGCACGGCATGGATGAGGAATTTTTCACGGATGCTTCTTTTCTTATCTCATACGTAAAGAAGTCCTACGATTTCCAGTCAACCCATGAAAAATCAAATATTATATGGCTAGGATCTTCAAATATGGAAGGATGTTCTAGAGGCCATCCATGTTGATGCCCATCACATCAACGGTTTTGATCACTGCTCCTTTAGGAACGATCACTGAATAATTATACACCGACTATAGGGAAATTAAATTGGACCAATTGGGACCCACCAAGTAGACAAGCTCTATTGGTGACTTACCCAACTAAACATGAAAAACTCTCAAGGCAATTTACACCCTCCACATTGCTAATTACCAGATTGTGTATGGAGCATAACCGGCCACGCTAAGCAGATGATAGCAGCCACATGAATTTTCCAGTCAAAATTGGACCACCAACTATTTTACTTTTATGCATCTGTTCAAGGAGGCATGATTGCGGGTGGGGCCAACTGTGGTGTATGTCTGGCATCACACCTGTACTCGAGAGTTGCCCAACCATGAAAGTTAGACATCCTAAAAAGTAGACCAATCGACCCATGTGGGTCACCACGCTCACGCTAACGGTGGATTGGAAATGTTCACAGATGTGATCGTAAAGAGGTTATATTTGACTGGAGTTGCCACTGGCCAATATAATTAATTTGATTCTATGGTCAGCTAAACCCTGTAGAAATGTTAAGATAGAGAATCTGATGATTCTCTGCTCTAACTCCTTGATTTGCGGCCGAAGATTCTGAGTAAGGAACCATGGTTACAAGGAGGGAAAGTGTTAGGCACCTACTCTACCTGTACAAATGTACAGTTTCTACTTCACTAGATCTCTCAAACTTTTGACGATTATGATTAGTTGTTACACACTAATGAGGCAAGGAGTGTATGTAATGTTGCATCAAATGCAATGCCTATGTCAAGCTGTAGTTTTGGCTAGATAAATCTACCTTGACTACCTACCGATCATACTTATACTAATTGATCAGAGTTTCAGATGGGAAAGATCTGAATATGTCGACGAGCTACATTGCTTAAACTCGAATTGATTAAGCGCTTAGTGTTATGCAATGCAATGCCAATGGATGAGATAAGCAAGGGATTGAGAAGGGAATAACTGTTGCACAATGCGGATGCTAGGATCAGACAAAGCTTATTGAAGATTGGATGGTTGGATAGATAGTAGTGTCGCAGGGATTGGATTGAGAGGCTTGGATCAAGGCTCAGATGGCTCAGGTAGCTAAAGTTTTGGGTTAGACCGGGCTGACTTGGGCTAGGATCGCTTCCGCTGCTCTTTCCTTTCCTTGATAGATGAATGGAATTGATGAGCTAAGAGCTTAACGATTTCTTAGGCTCTTGGTCCATTAGATTCGATGCTTGATTTATGATTGAAGGGGTTCTTGGTTCCACTGGATGATTAAAATGTGAAGGGAATGGGGCTATTTATAACCTCCCAGCCCGATTTTCTAGTAAATCTCAACAAGTTTAAAAAGGGCTTGGATGACCAGAATTCAAGATTACCACATGACAAGATCTTAAGGATTAGAATGAAGGATAAATTGGTAGATATGGGTTAATAAGGAGGTATTAGATTTAGTTCACAGTGGCACATGATTGGATGTTGCAAAGGGGAGATAACCCACATGTATATGTCTCCTGCCAACAGGAGACTTGCCATGTGGCTGACGGCTCCTAGGAAGTAGACAGTGCCAAGTAGGATTTTATGCTTTAGCAAGGAGGCTTTACAATTATATGTGCGGACATATGTTAGAGGTACAATTAGAGCAGTAGTCCGACCAGCTAACGTATAAGTGGGTCCCTCACTACAAGGTACTAGAGCATGAGCATTAATACAATGTGGTCACCTACTTGGGTACAGTATTATATAGATTATGGTTATTTAATTTTATTATGTATAGAATTCATGAAATGTATGACATTCAGAGCTTTTTTACGATTCCAATATTATTACATTCATGTCATCTTTATGATTCCAATATTTATATCGGGAAAAAATGTATAGTGAAAAACTCATAAGTACAAACTGTTGTAATTAAACATTGTGTTAGAGGAATGTTTGGTTTATTGTAGTGAATTTTTTATTAAATCGTGGATGTGAATGATTGAAATTTAATCATGACTTGAAATTCGAAGTCAGGTCTGGCTACCTTGGGCATTGAATTTTGGAGCGTGACAGTACATATGAGAGAGATGTAGGATTTGTATTTGTATTTCTCCTTTTCTAGTGTAAAAGAAAGTTCTATTGCTGCCCTGTGGAGTAAGCATATTACTGAATTACTTAAATCTTTGTGCCTCTTGTTTCTTGTTTTAGTTTGGCCTTTTTTACTTTTGTTTGACTATTTTCTTTTGTGTTTTGGCTTCGCTTATATTGATTAAGTGCGATCATTTTTTCACAACAATTAAAACATATTCTCTTGATCCAAAATTGATTTTCTAAATGCACTTGGGAAATGGACCATTGCAAATATCTTTAAACCATTTATTCTTTTATACAATGGTGGCCTACTTGATGATTGGACCAGGCTGGCCAACGGGTCGGGCCAGACCGAGCCATTCATCATTGGCCACACATTAGCCTAGACTTTAAGCTTATGCTTGGCCCTCTAAATATGTTTAGGGCCTAAGGGCGGAGGTTCATGCCGTTTGGACTAGGTGAGTTGTAATGCCCCGAAAATCGGCACCCGAGTACAGAGACCTTGGTCTCGAGTTTTGAGTGTGAACCAAATGAAAATGCACGTGTGACCTCGTTCAAATTCACATTCATTTCACGCGCGAGCAATTAGAGTACCGCAATTCAAATTAGCGAATTCAAAGCGAGGTAGAGATTACAGAAATCAATAAATATAGGGTTAACAGTCAAAGTACAATTAAAAAGTAGCGTCCCTCCAAATGTGGATTATACAAGCCACAATATATATACCCAAGATAGTTAAGGTGTAAAGTTTTCAATTTTCACCTAATCCTCTAAAACATAATGGCGGTGGCACAAGTTGATTTAAGCCTACCCGTCTGATATTTCACAAGTGCCTGCATAAATAATATTGCCTTGTTGGTGTTTGAAAATACCATCCCAGGTGGGAACAAATAGCTAACTCAATGGTTCTATTAATTCTAAGTTACACATGTTATCAACTCAATCATCGCAGTTAATAATAAATAAGAAATCAAGCATTTTCTAAATACTCTCGTTAAATGCACGAATGAGATTATGGAATGATGCATACACCTTATAATCCAATGCTCCCTCACAACTGACTTTAACTATTATTTCGTAAATACACACTTCCTCATCAAGCGACTCAAACGCAAAATCGCAACATCCTATTCTAGTGCAATGCGATTGATGTATATGGTTAGTCAAGTGATTATTAATTCCAATTCATATAGCAGATTGGTGAAGTTAGGATACCGACGTTATGTCACAAGTCTTTATCCGGATCATGTGGCTCGTTGTAGCATGTAACGGCTCCTCACCAATGTTCCTTGATTCAAATTAATTAGGTATCATCCATTAATCTCACAAATCAACAATTCCCAAGGTACGACATAATACCAAAATGTATGATAATCAACTTGGTATGGGTTGTCACCCAAACACTAAGCATGATTACTCAGTTTTGAAGCGCGAGCTTCTCACAAAAAATTAAATCACAACAAAGGAAAATGGCTCATTACTCAATTTCATTCATGCCCGGGTCATTCAAACGGTACTCTAGCACGGAACCATCAGTCAAGTGATTTGATGGGCGTCGTTCGAATACTGATCTATCACATCTATTAGTGCTCACTAGTCACTATAGGGAGGCTCGTCACCTCAGCATAGGCTGACAGCTTGAACACGGTGTCCCATACTAACATACCCGGCTCATGAGTCTTGGTGGGATCGTACCACTAATGGTTATAATCAGACTCATTCAGTGGAAACATAGGTATCCTAGATTCAATTTAGTGTTATCACGCATCATAATTTCAAGTGGTCGGTCGACTTTTAGACTAGTTCGGTCATCTTGGAGCACTTCGGCTCAACCGGCATTGGGTGCTAGCGTCCCGCAAAGTCCAGCTACTGTCGGTCATCCATGTTTGACCCGGGTCGACTGAACAAGTCAAGAGTGGGTGGCTTAAATCGGGACACCCCTTACTTCAGGCGATTAGCCAACTTTCCTGACGTTATCAATAACCAAAGTATCATTACAGTTTTAACAGTTTGTCATATCGTCCTAGCACATAATTAGCAACATAATCACTCACGCATTTTGTCAAACACATGAGTACCAATAGAACTGCATGTCTATTTAGACATCGTATTGAGCATGTGTGCAACATTAAACTTGCACTTCTACCTAGGCATTTCGTCAAGCATGTAAGCATCAATGAAGAGATACATCCTATCAATCAAGCATTTTATCAAACATGTGAACCTCAATAGACAGTTAACGATACATGTTGCAATTAAACTCAAAATATAAACATGCAATGAATTGATATAAGCATTCGTTACAGGTGATCATTAACTGGACCCTTAATTAAGGGTCGATAAAAGGCAACCTAGGGATAGTGGTCCACACCTTTGCAATGATTCACCTGACTTAAAGGGCTCCTAGGATTAGGGATTTGGGGAAAATGATTCTTATACAAATTTAAAAGCAATTAGGTAAGATTCATACAATTTAATCAAGAAAAACTTACGTTGAAAAGTAGGATTTGTTTTTTACCTCTTGATCGCGAGTGGGATGAATTCAGTGGAGGAGAACGATCGAGGTTAAGGCTTGATTGAAGGGAACTCATCAAGAACACTCCAAGATTTTCCTCCTCCGTATTTCTTTCTTTCTTTCTCCTCTCTTTCTCTCTTTCTTTCAGGGTAAATTCGTATTGGGAAAGGGGGTGTGAAATGAAATGATATTTATAGTATTATATGTTGCACAAATGACCTTAATGGCCCTTTATTCATTATACTGACCTTAGAGGGGGTTGTTTCCAACCAATGAGACTCGTTGGGAGGTGTACAGATCAATTTAAGCCATGTGATAAGTGTCCCAATAGGCGATCTATATTTGGACACAACCATCTAATGATCGGACGTGCCGATTAACTGGAAAGACTCTAACTTAGATCGATGGTCATCGATGATTAATCGGGGTCATGAATATAGGGGTATGTGTGGAAAAATTTCTTTAGTCGACACCCCGACTTTGGTCGTGAATTGACGGTCTGAAAGTTACAACTATGTGAAAGAACAATGGACTAGTTTTACTTAAGTTCTAGATTTTCATATAAAGTATTCGCATAACCCAATCACCCGCCTCGTGAGTCCAAGTTGAATGATTCAAGACTCGATCTCAGCTCGATGTCCAACGATGGATGTTAAGCCCACAAAGATGAACATATTTCTATAGCATTGGGTTTAGTGTCCCACTAACGAGCGGTCTAGAGTTCATTCAGATAATCAAGGCATCTTTGAAATGAATTGGGTAGCGATATTTTTTGTGCTCAATGATTAGAGTTTTGATTAGCTAAGTTAATAGTGTGGCCTATTCGCAACTAGCTGAAATGACGATTCATTTATAATCACTCTTAACCGTTGGTTCTTAGGCTAAAAGGATAAGTGGATCAGTTTAGTTTGTTAATTAAGATCCGACGCCTGCTTGTCTCGACTTTTAGTAGGTATTTATTTAGATGTGGTTGTCTTGATTAGTCAGTGATAGGTTGGCTAGATTTGGACCATACGCGAACAAATCTCGAGGCTAAACTCGATGTTTAAGTGATCGGGCGGATTCATTAGCTTCCCACGGTTGATTAATTGGATTTGTGCGGTTATTTACCGGTATCACCCGCATTTAGGCTCACTTTGAATGCCAATGGTCAATAAGTGATAATGTAGGCTAGTCATATAAAAAAATTTTCAGAATTTTTGAAAATTTCAAATAGCGAAAATCCAAAATGCTACATGAGACCATCGATGCATACCAACTTGATGAATATCATGCATGCTTGTTGCATTGAATGAGAGCATCCTCTAGGCCCATGTGTCATTGCTTCTAGCAATTGTAGAATTGTTTATGTGAAAAAGTATATAGTTGATATGTTGGAAACTGCAGAAACACTTGGAGACGAATCAAGCAATGTGCACGCAATTGCACAACCAAGTCCAAACAGGAACAATCCAATTTTTATGTGGAAAAACCCTTGCAAGAAAAAACTACGGCATAAAGCGACGAGTAATGCACTATGAAAGCAAAAATTACAAGAGATAAGGTCTTACCTATTTGAACAAGCCTCAAATCTCTTTTCACAAACCCTATCTAGGCTTTTGAACCCTTAGAAACGATTTAGAAAGCCCAAATACACCTCTAGCTCACTCCCAAATCTCGATTATGCTTGTTATATATAGTGTTGTTGCAAGCGAAATAGAAAACAACTTACGTAGTTACACAATTATGTGCACATCTTCGATGGGACCTTTGATGGCATCGAACTTCTTCAATGCCATCAAGTAGCAACACCAAAATGTTCCAACAACCAACATGAATTTTCTTAATGAGATTGAACATCTGTTGATGGCATCACCATCTGCTCGATGGTATTGAGTGGTCTGTTGATGACATCAACAAGCCCCTATTACTGGTAGATTCAAAACATTAACAAAATGATAAACATACATAAGATAAATAATTTCCCCACAAAGGTTTCAATGGCAAGTGTTGAATCCTCACTGTTTCCTATGGTGTGGCCCAGTTAAGTCTTAAACCTACCAACCACAATGCTGCAGGTGGGGGTTTATAGGAATGTCACATTCCCATGCATTTGCAAACTGCACATTTGCCATCATGACACATAGGTCTGAGATCCGGACGTACATTGCGTCCTACAGGGCTTTATAGGGCCCATTGTGATGTATGTGTTTTATCCACGCCGTTCATCATTTTTCTCATATCATTTTAAGATATGAGCAAAAAAAAAAAAGAAGAGTCAGGTACAGGTCTTAAGTGGACCACAAAGTAGGGATTGAACGTCCACCATTAAAAACTTCTTGGGAGGTGGAGAAGTTTTGGATCAAGCTAATATTTTTATTTTCACTTCATCTATGTCTACATGACCTTATGAATAGGTTGGATGGTGTGTGTGTGTGTATATATATATATATATATATATATATATATATATATATATATATATATATATATATATATATATATATATATATATATATAACATCACGGTGGCCGTTAGAAAGGTTTCAATGGTGGGTGTCATTATCACCGCAGCTTCCTTTGGTGTGGTCCATTGGTTTTGTGGAATTACTTCATTTTTAGGATCATGCCTTAAAATGATTTGAGAAAAGCTATGAACGGCGTGGATAAAACACTTACATCATGATAGGCCCCACGGAGCGCTGCCCCGACGGATTACTGTCCGGGTGGGGGTAGGACACAATATGCGTCATTGAGATCCAATCCATTAATTAGAAAGGCATCAATATATTAATGCAATATCCTAAGAATTAGGTTATCTAATGACCAGGTAGGCTACAGTTTGCAAAACAAATGCATGGCTCTAAAATACTTGGCTGAAGTTTCCTAATCCATCCAGCTGTTTCCAATATTGGGGCCCACCTAGTGACCAAAACCAAATTAATTATTTCAAGGAAACTATGGTCAAACCTACTAGTACGGATTTGATCTTTGACCTACGTGCCACAATGGCACATGTGTGCGGATGTGTATGATCTACACGTGTGATATCAACAAACTTTCCAATGAGAAAGATCTTCAATTTTACCATTGCATTTGGTAAGTTTCTAGAAGACGAAATACTGACCACAGGAAACAGGAGGCTAGGCTGTGTGGAAAAAAAAAAAAAACACAACTTTGGAAAATTGATTAATTAATTTGTGAACCAAACACAATAAAATATTAAAAAATAATTTTCAAAAAAAAAAAAAAAAAAAAAAACTTCTTTAACAAAGATTGAGAGGCATTGAGGTGTGAAATGACCGAAATACTCTCATCTATTTTTTTTCCTGAAAGTGGACTCATGCATTGTGGGGTCATGCGACTTGACTTGTGTATGATATCCAACCTTTCCAACAGATACACCTACAATGATGATCAGACAAACAAAAAACCAGACTAATCCGATATTAAGGTGGGCCCCAGGTAAATTTAGAGGTTTTTGGTTGTGTATAAAATTTGTTTTTGACTGATTATCCGGTTGATAATTGGATTACCTTTATTTTTCGTTCTTCTGATCATCATTAAGATGACATGTTAGAAAGGTTGGCTGTCATTTCTATAATTTTCCTTGCTAGACTTTTCTAAGAAATATTTTCTAGAATACATCCTAACATAATAAGATAAGCCGCGACTTTAAATTCGAGTCTTATTCATCTTTCAAAGATCTAAACGGTTAACGTGGCCTGTTTTACTTTGAAAGGATGGATGGACATTAAATAGAAAATCTTAATTGGAATACAATAATCTCATATTCTTATTCTAAAAATACATAGCTAATATAATCTTTATATAATCGAAGGGTTGAAATATTTAATATAAAAGATTTTTGCATATCCTCCATCTAAGGGAAGCCGTCGTCATAGACCAATCGAGTCATCTTAAAAAAAGAAAAATCCATCTATTAGAGTCACGAGATGTCTTATTGCAATACGTAAGAATGTGTTTTAGTTAACCTCTTTGGAATTTAAATAAGATAAAGCGAGTTCAAGAAAGTCAAACTTCACATGGATTACTGTGCTAAAAATCCCATTTTCTCATTTAAAAATACTATTTTGGTCTTTTTCCAAATTTCATCTTCTTAAAGAATATCTATTCCTACAATTAATGATTTTCCAAATACATTTTCCTGTACTTTTTTCTATTACAAAAAGTGGAAAAATGAGGGTGTTTGAATAAAAAAATGGGTGTAAATACTGCATAAAGAACATCCCCCAAGAAATGCCATTCACATGAGACCAAAAAGTATCAAAAATTGTCAAAAGGATGTGTTTAAAATATGAGAAAAACTTTAATACTCTGGCAGCCGGATAAATGATACACATGCACTTAGAAATTAAAACTATACCATTCAAATTATGTGTAATAGCCTAGATGTTTCATCTACCAGAAATTACACTTATTTGATTTTTTTTTTTCTTAGATTGGTTAACATTTATTGGACGGTTTTAAATGAAAATAATCCAATGGTCTTATTTCATGCCCTAATCTGAGGTTGATGTTTCAACCTATCTGATTTTTGGAATGTAACTTACCAACTTTTTTTTCACAATTTAAGGGTTGGATTTTGAGCTAATATATTCCACCGTATACCATCTTTAAGTGCTCGTGTATCAAGCGTCATGCACAACCAGAGTATCAAATAATTCCCCTAAAAATATCATCCATAAAAGTCAAAGTTCCACAAAATGATAGTCAAATGTCACGCTCCTATTGAATTTCCCATCTTACCCCTTCATCCATTTTACATCACTCCAACGTCACAGGTTTTCTAATTCCACACGCACGTGGGAACTATTTCAAATGCAGACACACGTGTCTAGTGTGAAAGATTGGATCTTTCCGTTAGGTGGTTTAGACTGCTCAGATCTTCTAGCCTAAAAAAATCAGCCATTTCACACTTCAGGTGGACCACTACAAAACCAACGGATGATAAAAAAATGTTCCGTACGTTAGTTAACTTCCGACCTGAGCATTCCAACTGCTTATTTTAAAGGCAAAGGGCTGAGAATTGTTTATTTCCGACCAGATTGAAAGCTCAGGTTTTACTACTTAGCACGTGTGCATTCATATGGCGGTCATGCTCCACACGCGTGTGGAATCAGCAAACCTCTTTTTCACCACCCCTCTTAGATTTTCACACGTAACAATCCAACGACAACAATAATGATGATGATGTGAGGTCTCAACTCCAAACGGTTGTACCACAAGTTATAGTAGGTCTAATCGTTAACTTTCAAGTTATTAAGTGCATTTGACATCCAACCCTTCCAATATGGTAGCCCTACCATGAAGACCACCCAATGAAAAATTCAGCCCTATATACTAATAAAATGAACCACACCTTATAAAAATGTATAGCCATTGATAAATTGCAAAACACAAATGTGGTACATTCAATAAGTATCCGGTGCTATTTTTTAAAAGGTGATTCTCATGATGAGGCCAACCTATTGGACGGATTAGACTATATATAAACACGAAATGTTAAAAGCTATATGCTGATTGGACTATAACTTCCAATCCAACCGATTGCACTTAAACCTTCTCAATAATAATAATAATAATAATAATAATATAATTAGTATTTTCGAGTTCATGTATACTCGAAATTGTTTGGGTCCCCATGTGGCATATGAAATGCGGACCCTATGATGTGTATGTGTCCATATGGGATGTGTATGTGGTGAGTCTCCTCCAGAAAATAGGATGCTTCAAAAATAAGCAGTATCCAGATCTCATTGTGACCAGGGCAGAACTGTGCGTAAACTTCTAGAATCAGTTAGGCCCACCTGAGTTTTGAAATGGCTTAAAATCTGGTCAGGTCCTCACGGAGGTTGGGTGCATACAGTGAATGGATTAGATTTTTGAACGACAAGATGGCGGGCTCCACACGTTTCCATCCATTATCAACTATATCATGTGGTGTGGTCCACCTAAGTCTTGGATAAGGCTGTTTTTAGGGTTTGGAAGCCTAGAAGGAAGGAGCATAACTATTGGACGGATTGGATGTCTGAAACACATTAGGGTGGGCCACGTGGTAGCATCAACTACATGTGATAGGTTCTCTTTTTATCTACCTGCTTACATGTGTGTACAGATGTAGGTATACGTATACATGTATGTTTGATATAATACTCGGGCGAAGTACATGGTCCATGCGCATGCACTAGGACTCTACGTGGGACACATGTAACTAAACTTTTAAACTGTCTTAATCCAAATTAGTTCGATTGATGGATCCCAACCTCTGATTTATGTCCATTCTTTTGTGGAATTAGGACCATTTATGACGTCTCATCCTAACCGTCCATTATACGGTGAGTTAGGACATCCAGGTGTTGTTTTTCCTATTTATTTTGATTATGGTCCATCTAAAGTGGGGCCCACACAACTTTATTTCATTTTGTTTATGGTCCATCTAAAGTGGGGCCCACGCAACTTTTTTTCATTCTGTTTATGGTCCATCTAAAGTGGGGCCCACACAACTCTATTTATTTAATTTTTACAAAGCTCTTCTGGAAGAAGCGAAAACAAAAATTCTATAAAGACCCCCTCCCAATCGCATGCTTTGACCCATAAGCAACAATCTTCACATTGACGCCCGCAGAGTCTTATCATATGTGGGACTATAACATCCATAGCTTGAAGGAAACATATGAGAGATAGGAAGAGATTGAGAAAATGAGTTCTTTGGACAAGCAAGAAGGAGAGGTGGTGCTTCCCGGATTCAGATTCCATCCGACCGACGAAGAGCTCGTCGACTTCTATCTACGACGGAAGGTGGAGAAGAGGCCCATCAGCTTAGAACTCATCAAACAGATAGATATTTATAAATATGACCCATGGGATCTTCCTAGTAAGTTTCGTGCTTTTCGCTAAGTACTTCTCTTTTTATTTTTTTTCATATGTGAATCAATGTCTTCATCGTCATCACCGTTCATCCCACTAAAACCATCATCACCATATTCATCTCAAGATTTGAAGTATTTAGTGGTGATGATCATTATGAGATGATCATGATCTTAATGGTTGATTTTCAAGCATTTTCTGAATATTAGTTTCATGGTTTTATTAATCTTGGACCATCTTAGTTGCACTCTTACTAGATTTTGTTTATAAGAAAGTATATATTTTCTCTACATCTTAAAAACCAGACCAGATTTGGTTCAGACAGGTTCGACCCAGGTTCGAACCAGGTTTGAACCCTAACCATTAGGCTAACAATAGATTAATAGTAAATTCTTTCTATTCTTGTTATTTTATTAAGTAGATTTTTAGGTTGAAATGGGTGAACAGCTCACAAAAATGAGTCTAGGTCAGGTCCTAGTTTTAAAACATTGATTGTAGAAAATCTGAAATATTAAATAACAACCCGTCATATGATCAGATGCCCCAAACATTTCACAATATCAAATATGTGAAATCTTCTACCACTCGGAGCTGCTTATGGAGATTGAGTTCTCTATTAGCAACCTATAAAAACGTTTTTCAATTGTGCAGGGAGTTTGTACATGTGGGACCCATGATTGGGTGATCCAGACCATTAAGCTCTTGGAACCATCATGCATGGGCCATGCGTCAATCAAACATGGCTAACATTTCAATTGTTAGCATGCAAATGCATATACATGGTTAGAAGAAAGATATTAACAATCTACATTCAGTGAAAAAAGCCAAAGATTGGATGGCTAGGACTTCAAATTTGGGAGATTTTGAGGTCATGGTTCATCCATGAGTGGGCCATAACACAACCATGGCCCTACATGGGCGAAGTTCATGCACAACAAGGAAGTTCCCTACTATCCACTAATAGAGAACTCAGCCTCTTATTATTATTGTTCTATGAAAAATAATTTAATTCCAACGGCTAATATCTAATTAAGTTAGTTATCACATGGCAAGGCGTACATCCAGACTGTTCAATGATTGCAAGTCGAACTGATCGGATGATCTTAATAATTGATTTTACACACTAATTTTAAACCATTGGTTTGATGGTAAAAACTGGATGGTTATAACCCAATATCTATCCAGTCTAAAAACTCAACAACTCGAAACTCAGCTAAGTCAACCTGATAAATGAGTTCTAGAGTAGAGTCAATATGAACACTTTCTCGTGAATTTGACTCATAACCTGCCGGCAGGGCTTCTTGATTAAGCTCTTTGACTGGTCCACCTAACTTTTTAGAAATAAAAAATAAAAACATTTAACTTTTTTTTAAATAAAAGTTTAAAAAAGTTAGGCAATTACAAACTCACGGAATCAGACATCAATGTCTGATATACCATGTTTTAGGGGATTATGTAGAGCTAGTTAAAAGGCCAGCTCCTCCATAGTTCCTTATAGAATAGGGTTGTTTTATAAGTAATGGGTGGGGTCCAACTGGGTGGCATCCAAACTGTCCACAAGGGTTGTACCACCATGTAATTGGATCCTTCAATACTTAGGCCTGGTTGATCATAATGTGACCCACCATATAAATTTGAAGATTTTTTATATTCATTATTTTATGTGGTGTGGTTTATTGCTTGTGTATGTGTCATGCAACATGTGCATTACGTTGGCCCCACCATGATGATGATAGATGCTCAAAACACCAGACAACAAAATTATTAGGTAGGCCATTTAATTTTAAAAAATAAAATAAAATTGACTAAGAATGTCCAAATTCACATGGTAGCTGGCTTGATAGTTAGATTGGCCTGTTTTTTGGGGTGTCCCACCTTCATGATGGAGCAACCATGCTAGAAAGTCAGATGCCATCAACACAACTCATGGGTATCACATAAAATATTTATAGAGTAAGCTTATTCTACACGGAATTGTAGAGGAACCATATTGTAAATATTTAAATATTTTTATGTAATTATTAAATAGGGAGCCGAGTCAAATGATGACTCATTCATTATAAAAGTCCCTGTAGCATTTTCTTCAGGACCAAACGTAGTTGTGATTACGTCTTACAACATATTTTGGGTGATCTGGTTAAGAGGTGGACCATTATGGATAGGTTATGATAAAGAAAAAGAACACAATTTTTAGATGATCAGAACCGATTTTAAAAAAATTAATAATAATAAAAAAAATAGACGTTTGAAAACAAAAGTGGCCAATGGCTAAAATTCAACCCAATGATGAGGATGTTAAAATTTGTCTACTACTTATCCAAGGTGGGGCCCACTTCTTGACCAATTCCATATGTACATTATCCTAAGAATCCAATGAGAACAACTTTGAGAGATTGTGGGGTCCACTAGAATAACAACAGCACCACAAATAATAATGAGTTTCTGGTTTGTTACAAGTTGGGAATTTCCTTGTTTGGTACCTAATCTATACATGTGGCTATCCGAGCCATTGATCTAATGGCCTCCATCATGAATGAATCATGTCCAAATAATCTACTAAATTAGAAGATCCTAACCATCAAATCTTGTCTCTCTCTTAATTGCGGAATGTCAGCGCATTTTTACTTATCCAATGCCAACAACGGAAATGTTAGAGTTGATCAAATGAACTGATTGGATAAACCAAACATGCCTTCCACATGTACAGATCAGTACCAAAAAAGGAAGTTTCCACCTCCAATAATAATGATGATGATAACGATAATGTTGCCCGAAATTTTCAATATGTGCACTTAACCTTAGGTATTCAGTATCAGTAATGGTGGCCGTAATGACCATGATAATTACTGTTATGATATAGATTGTAATGGCTATTATGGGTTATAATTCTTTTTTTTTTTTTTTTTTCTACCTATACTGGCCCGCGGTTATGGTCCATAACCAGCGATGGTTCCATCTTTACATAACAGCCGTTAGGTTACATTTTTTTAAAATATTTTGACTTAACCTGTTATCTCTTGTAATTAAATGATGGTTGGTACGAATCTTGCAAGCATTCCAAAATGCAAAATTTCAAATAACCATTTTGCAATGTATGTCAAGATTAAAGATTCTTGCTCACCAATATTGGATGGTGCGAAGATGCGATGTTGAGTAGATGTGAGCACCACTCTCATAAGAACAATGACGACGATGATAATCGTGATGACGATGGCCGACCAGACATCAACATCTATACAGTTATTATTTTCTCAAATATTTTATCTTCTTTAAATAAATAGTAAGATATTCCAAACGAGCCAACATCCATCATCCAACCACCAACAACGATGATGCTCGAAAATTCATATCCATATCATAATTATCAACATCATATCCTTGTACCAACTATATCATCATCATCATCACCATTAGAATTCAGTTTTCCATTTTCAGGAACTGACGTCACCAGCATGTGTCACCCAAATGGGGTCCATATTCAGAGTTGGTTGGATGATAACAAGCATCCATGCTTTCCATAATTGCATCAGATGAGACACAAGAAGAAAATTACCTTGAATGGGTGATTCTGATGATTTGATTTGTTTTGCTTAATTTGAACCATTGAAAATACATTCTTAATGGTTCACATTCAAATCAATAAATCGACAGACGATCATTTTCGGCGTGATTATCAGATCATATGCCATTCAAAATACCATTGAGAAGATGGTCGTACGCTTCTGATTATCCAACCATCTCTACAAGTGGGCCCCATCTGTCAACACTTGTTGCTATTATAAAATCTTCTTTGAATGGTTTACACATGGTCTATGATGTTAAAAAGTGGACCCCACCTGATGAATGGCTCTTCTTTTATTTTTTCAGAGGTGAGCAATGTGGGAGGGAAGGAGAAGGAGTGGTACTTCTATTGCCTAAGAGGGAGAAAGTACAGGAACAGCATCAGGCCCAACAGGGTCACAGGGTCTGGATTTTGGAAGGCCACAGGCATTGATAGGCCTATCTATTCTCCTGGAGAAAAATCTAATGACTGTATTGGGCTGAAGAAATCTCTAGTTTATTACAGAGGAAGCGCTGGAAAAGGCACCAAAACTGATTGGATGATGCATGAATTTCGCCTTCCTAGTACTGCTGCCAAAAACACTAACATTCTCAATGCCAAGAACACTCAAGAAGCCGTAAGATTTCTCTCCTTTTCTCATTGTACAGAAATCATTCATATATACATGCATACAAATGCGTGTATAGATACATATATAGATACGTGTATATGTGTATACATACATAATCACATAGGTACATTCATACATGCATGTGTGTGAATGTACCCAAGATACATATATAGACAGATGCATATGTGTATACATACATAATTACATAGGTACATTCATACATGCATGCGTGTGAATGTACCCAATGCTGTGAGACGCGGGTGGCAATGGGAAATACTTGGGAGAAATGACTGCACGTGCGTGAAATCCATGCCATCCATCACCTACAGCACTCCTTTTGGGGCCAGACCCAAAATTCAGGATGATTCAACACGCAAGTCGGTACCCAAAAAATTTATATTTAAAACGTTTGAATTAACATGGTATGGCCCACCTGAGTTTTTGAATGGGTCACCCAAAAAAAATTATATTTAAAACCTTTGAATTCACATGCTATGGCCCACCTGAGTTTTTGAATATTGTGATTTTTGGGTAACTCTTTCATCCTAGTCCCAATGAGGCACATTGGATGAATGGATTGGATGGCATATAAACACTATTATGGGTTACTAATTAGGGTATGCATTCCATCCCAACTATTTCTTGTCGCGTGGCCTACCCAAGTTTTGGACGATCATCATCGTACACGGCGGACGAGGTAGATCATATGAAAGATACATCTACATGGCTCTATATTTGTGAAAGTAACGCAGGTAGTCCTAGTGCTCAGTGGCAATTAGCTCGATAAGGTTGGATAGAGGGGTATTGATGTGGACTGTATTGTTAAACCCAGTAAACAGTAAGAATTCCAAATCTAGATTATGAAACACATGCACATGCAATTATATGAAACAAAGAATGACAAAATTAAGGTGGAGATCAAGCAAGTGCCTTAAGCCATGATGATCCAATGATACAAGGTACTTTTCTGGACACTTGAGCTTGATGATAAACGGTTTTGATCATTGGTTCATCCCTCCACGGCGTAGACAACTTTAAGATATATTTGGTTTTCCAATTACAATTAGAAATGATTATAAAAATAGGTAATTATAACTTACTCCACTAATTATATGGTGACATCATTTAGATTTGACTACAATGATTACATTTTGCCATTGGTTGCTTGCCGTGTAATCATTGTAAAATTGGTGCTTTTATAATATAAAAGGGTAATGATTATAATTTTCTTTATATATTTTTTACAATTATATTTAACTCTCAATTTTTATACTGTAATTCTCTATTAAACAAACACCTTGAAATGATAATAATACCTCATTTACTTTGAATTATAAATTGACACTTATTTCAGTATTAAGTATCTATTTATGATTTATTTTTTTTTTATATAGGAAAAAAATAGATGTAATAATAAATATATATTGTAACTTACAATTTTTTAAAATAATAATATTAAAATTTGAAACTTACAATTTTTTTTAAAATAATAATAATAAACCATATATGTTTATAATGTTTTTATTCATCCAATTGTTAAAACTCATTCATATTTTATTATTATTATTTTTTTTACACACGCATACACACCCACCACACACTCAGGCTATAGTTTTCTTTATATATTTTTTACAATTATATTTAACTCTCAATTTTTATACTGTAATTCTCTATTAAACAAACACCTTGAAATGATAATAATACCTCATTTACTTTGAATTATAAATTGACACTTATTTCAGTATTAAGTATCTATTTATGATTTATTTTTTTTTTATATAGGAAAAAAATAGATGTAATAATAAATATATATTGTAACTTACAATTTTTTAAAATAATAATATTAAAATTTGAAACTTACAATTTTTTTTAAAATAATAATAATAAACCATATATGTTTATAATGTTTTTATTCATCCAATTGTTAAAACTCATTGTTGCTTGCCGTGTAATCATTGTAAAATTGGTGCTTTTATAATATAAAAGGGTAATGATTATAATTTTCTTTATATATTTTTTACAATTATATTTAACTCTCAATTTTTATACTGTAATTCTCTATTAAACAAACACCTTGAAATGATAATAATACCTCATTTACTTTGAATTATAAATTGACACTTATTTCAGTATTAAGTATCTATTTATGATTTATTTTTTTTTTATATAGGAAAAAAATAGATGTAATAATAAATATATATTGTAACTTACAATTTTTTAAAATAATAATATTAAAATTTGAAACTTACAATTTTTTTTAAAATAATAATAATAAACCATATATGTTTATAATAGATTTGACTACAATGATTACATTTTGCCATTGGTTGCTTGCCGTGTAATCATTGTAAAATTGGTGCTTTTATAATATAAAAGGGTAATGATTATAATTTTCTTTATATATTTTTTACAATTATATTTAACTCTCAATTTTTATACTGTAATTCTCTATTAAACAAACACCTTGAAATGATAATAATACCTCATTTACTTTGAATTATAAATTGACACTTATTTCAGTATTAAGTATCTATTTATGATTTATTTTTTTTTTATATAGGAAAAAAATAGATGTAATAATAAATATATATTGTAACTTACAATTTTTTAAAATAATAATATTAAAATTTGAAACTTACAATTTTTTTTAAAATAATAATAATAAACCATATATGTTTATAATGTTTTTATTCATCCAATTGTTAAAACTCATTCATATTTTATTATTATTATTTTTTTTACACACGCATACACACCCACCACACACTCAGGCCGTAGTGGGATTTCACCACCCATGGATACTTGAACCCTTGACCGAGTGTTGAAACTCCCTAGAGTCTACCGCCCGAGCAAGAGTAAGGATCCTTAGAACTCATCCGTATGGTTGTTTTGTTCCGTGGGCCAACAAGAATGGACAATCCAGATGAACCAATCCAATTAGGTTGCAACCAACGACTGATATGAGTTCATCAGTTGCACTCACAGAACCTATTCTTTCATGAATGAGATTTCAAAGTAGTGAAATTATCTCATTTTCTTCTTCTTGGTGTGGCAGGAGGTTTGGACTATTTGTCGGATTTTCCAGAGAACGGTTTCTTACAGGAAATATACGCCGTCAGATTGGATCGGACCGTCAATCAAACAACACCCAACTGATTCTAGCTCCAAAACATGCAGCTTTGAGTCTGATGATGGAGACAAGTACAAGTATTTTAATGCCTCGGCGATCCAACGGTTTGAAAAGAAGCCTGTTATTGACCACATTGAAACAAAGGACCAGATCTTTTCAGGCCAGTTGAGTTCCATGGCCCAGTCAACCGTCACAACATTTTATCCGGGCTTTCCAAGTTCAAACACCAATGAATTCTTTAAAGAAGCGAGCTGGGATGAGCTGGGAGCGATAGTGGGGTATCCGATCCATCCGGATGTTTTTAGCTGTAGATACTCTTTATAGAGAGGTCCACTTGGATTCGTCGCGCGATGAATCGAGCTTCGTTCATCACCATCTTCACGTTACATAGTTTGCGAGTCCAGATCGATCCTATGGCAGGATCTACTATAGATGGACTTTGAAATGATCCAGGTTCAAAGATGAAATCCATTAACCCATTGTCCAAGATCATCCAATGGTGTTGGTTTTCCTAGAGTGGACAATCTGTTATACTGAAAACAAGATGAATGGTCTGGATTCACCCAATATACTACTATGTTTAAATCTAGTGGCGATGAACCAAGATTGATTCAACTTGCGACGAACCAGAAAGCTAGCCAACAGAGTATTGTATAACAAATACGTAGGTATTGGTTCGCCCCCAGGTATTGTGATTACATGCATAAAATAATACAAAAGAGAGATTAATAAAGATATTTTTATTGAATATTTGTACTTTGTATGGAAATTTTTGAATGGTTTTTTATAATTCTCCTAAGTGTCTACAGTTAGTTTTGTTGGGGAAAAATATGACAAGTCCAGAGACCTGGTTATGGGATGGACCAACTCTACTGACACAGCCCGGGATTCCGAGGCAATAAGTCTAAGATTGTTTAATTTCGAGGACGAAATTTCTTTGTTGGTGGGGAGGGTTGTGAGACCCGACCCGAGTTCGCTTGTGTGCATGTGTGTGTGTGTGAGTATGCATTTTGTTCTTTTTGGTCCAGCGGTCCTACCGGTCAAATTTCGGCAACCCGCGACCTTTGGGTAGCGTTTGCGGTCATCCTTGAGTCTGGTCACATTGACCCGACTCGGATCGGCCCGAGACCTATGCTATCTCGTTTGTATCGTCGTTGTAATTCCAACGACGCATCTTGTGCATTCATCCAAGTTATAGATCAAAAGTTGTGAGCATTTCATCATGTGGCCTACTTTTTGTACAAAAGCATATGGACCACTCTCAGGCACAAGTTCCCATGCACACCACCCACACACACTACAATTCCCATGGAATAAACACTACCCATCCTAAACACTACCCACACCTAACCTACCCTAGCAAGCATTGTTTGTATCACCATAGGTCATGATTTCTTTCTCTAACCAAGGAGGGAGAGTAATGATGACTCTCCTACAACCTTCCCTTCCTCTCTCTCCTCCTTCATTCTCTCATTTTCCTCTTCCATGGTAGAATTTCCAGCCCTCCCTCTCCCAATTTCCAGCAACTTTCCCTTCCTTTCTTCCTCCATCTAGCCACCACAAACTCATCTTGACCATTGAACCTTTAAGCTTGGAGCTTGGAGTACCTAGTGTTGGTGGTAGCTTGAAGATTCAAGGTGGGTGTTTTCCACAAATGCTAACCTCCCTTCCCTCTCTTATTTCTTTTATTTCTTCATGTAGGGAACAAGTGGGACCCACCAACCCATGGTGGGGATCCCATCTAACCCTTTTGATGTGACTATTGGCCATCCATCGTGCATGTGTTAATCTATGATGGGGCCATTCTCCATGGACCCCATCATGATGTGTTTCATGATCTCAACCCTCCTAAGGTCATTTAGACCTTTGTTTTATGGTGGGGATGGCATCCCCATCTCAGATTTTTACTATGGAGGTCCATGCATGCATAGATCCATAGATGAGCAATTGTATGGTTGAATCTTCTTTGTGCATAAGGGGTTTTTAGTGGCGTAACCCCTCTTGAATGGCCGATCTCCTCCTCTTATTTCCTCTATTTCTTTTATTCCTTCTCTCTAAATAATTGTTGGTCATGGGGGGCCCACCTGATGTGCAAGGCACATCCAACCGTCCATCCTTGTTGGGACGTCTATATGTCCCATTTTCTGGACATGTGGAGATCCACCTTGCTGTCCATTCACATATGTAAGGTTGGGATCATTTGGGAGTATGTCCCAGATGTGTGTGGCCCATCTAGGTGGCCACATCTTGATGTGCATGAAGATTATTTTGCTGGAACTTTAATGGCGGACTGCACTAGGCAGCTATATACCTTGCTGTCCAGATTTTTTTTTAGGGCCATGTTGCTAATTGTTTGGGGCCATGTGTTGCCTTGTTTTGAAGAAGATAAGGGTGGGTTATTGGTATGAGGACCCCACCTTAATACATGCTGAAAACCTATCTCATGCAACCCTTTTTGGGACGTCCAGGGGCTGGGCCTAAGGGCCTGGACGGTCCAACATATGGGACCGTCCAGCCATGTTGGTGGAAGAGGGAAAGACCCCAGTGCGATCTGATTTTGGGGAGGTGGCCAACTTATGTGGACCCTACCTTGTTGTACAATAATGGAGGCACCCTTCCCTCCAATTTTCCCTTGATTTGATGAGCATAGGCCCACTCCTTGGGTGATCCAAAAGGGGACAGCAATCTTTAATTATTCTGCAACATTGCTTTCCATAAATTGTATGAATTATTAAAAATACTTTTACTGCTCTAAAAAGTGTAAAATTTTACAGAGAGGTGGCCCACCCATGACAAGACCTACCTACAAAATTTTGGGGCCAATGGACACCTGTACACACCATGGTGGTGGCTGGACTGGCCCATTACAATACGGTGTCCAGATCAGTCCGATTTTTAGGACAGATTGATTTCTTTAAATAAATTAAAATATTTATATATGTCTAAAAATTCTAAAATTTTGTGGAGATATGTTCCACCCATTCTAGGACCCACTTACCAAATTTTAGGGCCAATGGACCTCTGTGCACACCGTGGCGAGGGCCGGACTGGCCCACCACGTTGGGACGTCCAGGTCAGTCCGATTTTCTAGACAGTCTATTTTATTTAAATAAATTAAAATATTTCAAAGTGTCCAAAAATATTAAAATTTTATGGGGGTATAGGTTACCTATGGAAGTATCACTCTGTAAAATTTCATACCCAAAATACATTTGAGTTGCCCGTGGTATGGCTGGAAGTGGTCTGCTAGGCAGGGACGCCCAGGCTGGGGCATCCAGCCTGCTTCGTGGGCCCACCTTGATGTGTTGAATGTCCCACCACCCATCCATGTAGGGTCCTTAGGGGATCGATCATACTTGCCCCCTTTTTATTCAATTAGAACCCATTAGGTGGATTTTTGGGCCAGATACCCCAGGCCCATAGGGCTGCCTACACATGGGAAATCCCTGCCTTAGGCTACTGCTGGGCCTGCATTCTAACGGTCTGGCCCATTTCATATATGTATTGTATATCCTCTCTCATCTGGTAGGGCCCACAGTGATGTGTGTGAGCCATCAAGAATTAATTATACTAAGAAATACTTCTAATGTTGAACTCCAACCAACTCAGAAATTTGGGTGGGCTGGAATTTGGCATTGAGCCCAATAACTGTTGCCTATAGATGTTCTTTGGGGCAATATGGCCCACTAGATTTGAGGAGGATTTATGTTAGTATCATATCATCTTAATTTTTTTTATTTTTTTGGGCTTAATTAGTGTATGATTAAAGGCCCATTCCAAATCGGATTCTTCTTGGGCTAGTCTCTTAGTTAAACATGGGCCTTATAGCCTTGGTTGGGCTGGAACTTTTGATAGGCCCGTTGAACCCTTGGGTCCTATATTTACCATGTCATTATGATGGGCCTTATGGGCCAAATACTCAAGTAGTTGGGCCCTTGTTTGCCCACTATAATAAATCCATACTTGGGCCGAGATGTGAGGCCCAACTTACATGTGTTAAAAATTTAAGGATTTCCTATATGTTAGGATAATGGGCTGCCCATTAGGCCCACCACAATGAATGAACCTATGACCCTTATGGTTGGGCCCTAACCTTGCTTAAGGGCCCACCAGGTTGCCTTTGTTTTTGGCCTTAGTGTGTGGCCCACTAGGCCATGGATTGATTGTGCCTTGGACCTTTCTTTGCATATGTAGCAGGCTACCTTTTGGGACCCAGTTGAGGTTGGATGTCCTCCTTGGTGGCCCTAAGGTAAGTCCATAGAAGCCCTTATAGGTGGTTAAAGGCCCACCTTGGGCCTGGCTAGGACCGTTCCTCCTTAGGATTTTGACTCTCTTAGTTTGTGGGCCATCCCAAAGTACTGGACTCCCACTAGAGGACTTCTCTTCTTCTTAGAATAACTATCGATGTGCCTAGATCTTGACCCTCCTTGGGATAGACTATTTCATATTCCTCAGGTAGCACACTTACATCGTTGCGACCCATATGCATCATCTGTATGAATTGATTGCATTGTATAGTGGTCATTCAGGGATGGAGTTTCTCCCCTTGTGCACATTGAGTGCCTGAAACTTGTGCATGATCTGTGTGTGCGACTCATGCATTAGCATCGCATTTCATGAGGATACCGCCCTTGCTTCATCAGGGTCTTGCCTCTACAGGGACATTTGTGGATGGCTGCATGTGTGGACACCGAAAATATTACTTGAGCATACCGGGTGCATAGGATGCCCATGGGTGAGATTCCCAAAACTTCCATGGTACCAAGGATCTGCTCCAACGCCGTGAGTGAGTGAATACATAAGTGCACGAGGGCCTTATACCGTTAGGCTGCGACTCCCACGTCGTGTAGTCGGTTGGATAGGGGTGTAGCCTTACCTGCTGGAGAGGAGGAGGCAATGCTAGGCAGCCGACCAGCTCGTAAATGGATCCGCTACCTTTAAGCCTTGTTGGTGATTGGTTGTCCACAAAGCGGGTAGTGAGGTCTCTTATGCTCGTTTGATGTGTGGGGTCTATAGAGCAATTCAGTAGTGTAATGGACCCCAGTGATTTCCTTATGATTGGAAACGTACTTGACATATGGTTTGGATATGAGCACTGACATTACTTGCATCACATTAGCATTGGCTATACAAGCCCCTTCATGCATTGCTTTGTTACGGCGTCCAATACTCTTTACATCATATTCATGGTAAGCCTAGGTAAGGTTAATGATGTTTTCTTTGATCATGCTTCTCTCCTTGTATCTCCTACTACTCTTCTGTGCACCATTATCACACACGTACACCACCCTCTAAGCTTCTATAAGCTTATGCACGATTGATGCGTGCAGGAGATTCTAGACAGGCGTCATAGCAGCAGAGCGTGGAGTAGAGCTGAGCATTTGAGGACCGTAGTGTTGCCAACCTTTCTCTCTTTTCCTTTTTATCTCATGTATGTCCTTTTGGACCTTATGGATGATTGTAAAAGTTCAGATTTTTAGTGAATTTTGTGATGTGTGCCTTTGTTATTCTCAGATGTACTTGTTGTGATCTTGGGTATGCTCGCATTGGAAATGATTATACTGTTATGAAAATCCTCCTTGTAGGATCCTAGGATCGGAACAGCCCGGGATTCCGAGGCAATAAGCCTGATCGAGGCAAAAGAACTAAATGCCTCAAGGAGAAACTTAGCTCGGATTGCAGGGAATAGAAACCTCGACTGAGACTTATAAAGTCACAAGCCAAAAGCAAAGTACATAAGATGCATGAAGTTGACTCAGAAGATGAGGCAGCAACATCTAAAAGGCCAATTATAGTTTGAAGCTTAGAAGTCACCTAACCGACCATAAAACCGACCCAACAAGGTCAGTTATAAGGTCGACTATCGGAGTAAGAGAGGATATCGATTACGGATCGGCTCCATCTCGCCCAACAGGTAGCTAGATCGAATTAACTCATTATTAGAGTCGGTCAGGACCGAGCCGAGCAAGGAAAAGACAACGTGAATGAAAATACTGTCCCGAAAATCTCGTAAAAGGATCCTCGATCCTGAGGATCTCGGGATTGGATAGAGATAAAAAACGGATTGAAATCAAATCTCCAAGACATCAGGGGAAGAATCCCTGCACGATGGGACCCTCTCATTCCTATAAAAGAGGAATCTCCAAGCTAAAAGGTACGCAGAAAACTCTTCTCAAGACCCTTCTAGTACAGTCCCATCACTGACTTTAGCATCGAAGGGTCCCCGGCAACAGATAGGGATATAAACTATAGCACTTATAGGATGGCAGAAGGTGCATCCGTTTTTTGCATCAACAGATTGGCGTCGTCTGAGGGAACCGATACGAAAAGTCGTTTTTCAGGCTCTATCCAGTAACTTCAAGCGTCAAGCGAATTCTAATAGCAAGGACTAGAAAAACTGCTCAAAACGAGCCTACTGAAGTCGTTACTGGACCATTGACACTTGAAGGTCCGTCAGGTACAAATTGGGCCTAAGGGGCTCAGAACCAACCTGACAACCGACAAGGCCCTGTCCCCCGTCCTGCATCCTCCTTTTCAACCAGGCAAAACCAACGAAACCGAGGAAATGGTCGGCTAGATAGGGAGGTCCAAGAGCTCAGGACCGATCTGAATTATATGAAGTAGATGCTTGAGCAGATTTATCGCTAGCAAGTTCCGCCTCAATGTGATAATGACCGACCGAATGCTCCGCAACAATTCTTCGACCCTCAGCTTACCGCTTCGCGATCTGTCCCTCAGTCAAGTCAGCACCAGGGTCCGGCCGAACCTATGCCCGCTCATTCCGTGACCGCCTCGTTTCAGCCTCCGATCTAAGACACGAAATAGATCGGAGGATACGCAGCAGGCCTTCGATTGAGGGTACGGCTGATAGTGATGAACTCTGAAAAGCCAACCTCTAGACTTCAGGAGGGAAGTGCGAGAAGAAATCGTTGACATGAAGCAAGGTCACGTCATACATCCAACGAAGCTCGAGATAAAAGCATCTTCGTTCATAGAGGAGATAATGCAGGCTCGGTTGCCGGAACAGTTCCGTCTTCCATAGATTACGCCCTTCACCGGTAAGACCGATCCTACCGAACACATCAAATCCTTTTAGACATATATGGAGTTGCACGATGCCTCGGATGTCTTGATGTTACGAGCCTTCTCCCTCACTTTATCCGACGTAGCTCGACTTTAGTTCAAAAAGTTGAAACCAAAGTCCATTAGCTCGTTCACGGAGCTCAGTGATGCCTTCCTCACCAATTTCACCTGTGGGAAGAAATTGAAGCCTCCTGCGCACCTGAATGACATAGTGCAAAAAGAGGGAGAGTTGTTGAAAGATTACATCAAGCGTTTTAACTTTGAGTCGCTCTAGGTTCGGAAACATTTAGACGGGACAACACTCAACTCGATCATGCAAGGCATCAGAGATAAACCATTTCTAGCTTCCGTGGACAAGAACCCGCCTACTACTTTGGCCGAGTTCATGGCCCGATCAGATAAGTACGCGGATGTCGAGGAAACCCGGATCATGCACGAAGCCACCCAAAATGCAAAAGTCCCGGCCAAAGAGTCAGCAAAGAAAGAAGTTCACTCGGCCAGTGGAAAGAAGCGTAAAGATGATCGAACGCGTGATGATCGTAAGTTGGGTAAACGACCAGACCGCAAGTTTTCAACGTATACCCTGCTCAACAAACCGCAAGAGTAAGTTTTGATGGAGATTAAAGGCGAAAGATTTGTCAATTGGCCAGATAAGCTCCGAAGCAATCCGAACCGATGGAGTAAAAATAAGTACTGCCATTATCATCGCGATCATGGACACAACACAAGTGATTGCTATCACTTGAAAGAAGAAATCGAGTGACTCATCTGAGAAGGCCGTCTCAGAGAGCATGTCGAGAGAACTGGGACGACGGAAGAACGCCCGGGTGATAACTGACCCACGGAGGAAATCCGAACCATTGTCGGTGGTCCCCGAGGTGGAAGCGACTCAAACAATGCTCAGAAAAATCACGCCAGGAGCATCAGTCGGCCTGAATCCAAAATCCTGATACTAGCTCGGCCTTCGAAAGAAAAGAAAAGGGAGAAATACTGCATATCATTCACTGATGAGAACACCTGGGGTATCTATCATCCACATGACGATGCATTGGTCATCACCCTCACTATAGCGAACCGTAAGGTATTTCGCATTCTCGTTGACACAGGGTCGTTCGTCGATATATTATTCACTCAGGCGTTTGATAAAATGGGTGTCGAGTAATCAGCATTATAGCCGGTTCACACCCCCTTGATTGGTTTCTTTAGGGGACGAACGATCCCCGAAGGAGTGATCTCATTACTACTTACTGCTGGTAACTCTCCACACTAGGTGACGGTAATAGTTGACCAACCATCGGTCTACAATGCTATACTCAGCTGACCCTCACTAAGCCTTCTCCAAGCTATTGTATCAACGTACCATCTCTCCATAAAGTTCCCAACCGAGTCGGGAGTAGGAGTCATAAAAGGGGATCAATAGGATTCACGACGCTGCTACGCAACAGCTGTGAAAGCTCCGACCGAGATAACCACTATTGAATCGTTGGATCCTCGGGCTGAGACATACGAGCGAGGCTAGCCGGTAGAAGATCTTATTCCAGTACCCTTGTTCGGGACAGACGAATCCAAAATAGTACAAATTGGCTCGTCTCTGCGGTCGTTTCTAAAAGACAAGTTGATATCATTACTCTGACGATATGCCGATGTATTTGCATAGAGTCACGAAGATATGCCCGGGATCGATCCCTTAGTGATGACTCATCGACTCAACATCGATTCGACTTACCAACCGATCCAACAGAAGTAACGCCCGCTTGGCCCTAAAAGGTATGCCATCATTGAAGAAGAGGTTAGTAAGCTCCTCAAGGCTAAATTCATTGAGAGATCTACTATTCGGAATGGGTAGCCAACGTCGTCCTCGTGAAGAAAGCTAATGGGAAGTGGCGAGTTTGTATTGACTATACCGACTTAAACAAAGCCCGCCCAAAGGATAACTTCTCTCTTCCAAGGATTGATCAGCTGGTGGATAGCATGGCAAGACACGAACTTTTTAGTTTTATAGATGCTTATTTTGGGTACAATCAAATTGTAATACATCAATCAAATAAATCTAAGACTACCTTTGTTACCGACAAAGGACTTTACTGTTATCGTGTGATGTCATTTGGTCTAAAGAATGCAGGAGTGACGTACCAACAGTTGGTAAATAAAATATTTGCTCGATAGATCAGTCGAACCATGGAAGTATACATTGATGACATGATCGTCAAAAGTATACACGTGGCTGATCATATTACCAACTTAGAAGAGATGTTTCTCATTCTTTGCAAATACCAGATGAAGCTAAACCCGAGCAAATGTGCCTTTGGGGTTAGCTTGGGTAAATTTCTCAGATTTCTCGTAAGTCAGTGAGGGATTGAGGCGAATCCAGAGAAAATCAAAGCATTACTCGACATGGAATCCCCAAAAACGATCAAGGATATACAATGGCTGATTGAACGAGTAGCTGCACTCAACCGCTTCCTCTTTCGAGCTACTGATAAGTGTCTTTCGTTCTTCAGACAACTTAAGGGTCGACAAACGGTAGAGGGGATGGAAGAGTGTGAAGCAGCGTTCCAGCAGTTGAAGTCATACCTCGGATCCCCACCTGTCTTATCGAAACCCGAGCTTGGGGAAGCTTTGCTATTGTACCTGGTGATTTTCGATGCAACCATAAGCTCGGCTTTGATACGAGAGCATGAAAGGAAAAAACTACCGGTATATCACGTTAGTAAAGTATTATTATCGGCAGAAACAAGATATCCGCTTCTGGAGAAGGGGGACCTAGTTTTAGTCGTCTCCTCGTGACGACTTCGGCCGTATTTTCAAGCTCACACTATTATCGTCATGACCGACCTCCCATTGCGTCAGGTCCTTCAGAAATCAGAAGCTTCCGGCCGACTAACAAAGTGGGCAATCGAGCTTAGTGAATTCGACATTCACTATAAGCCGAGAATGACGATAAAAGGAGAAGCTGTGGCCGACTTCATCGCCGAAGTCACTCCACAAACTGATTCACTTACCGAGCTTGGAACTGAACAATCGACGACTGTTTCTCCCTAGTCATCGCCCAACCCAATCCCCTGGAAGCTTTATATCGACGACTCATCCAACTCTAAGGCAAGTGGGGCAGGGTCATCTTGGAAACTCCCGATCAAACTTACATGCAGTATGCTTTAATACTTGGATTCTAAGCCTTGAACAATACAGAAGAATACGAAGCCTTATTGCTCAGCCTCCAACTAGCAGCCAGTTTGGGTGTGACTCATCTCAATGTATTCAACGACTCTCAGTTGGTTGTTAATCAAGTTACTAGCGTGTATTAAGCACGAAAAGAGCAACTGAAAGCATACATAAAGAAAGCCAAAGAGTTGATCGAGGGTTTTCAACTATCTATTGTGAATGAGATCCCTCGCATAGAAAATGTTAAGGCTGATCTACTGGCGAAACTTGCCTCTGCTAATGAAGACGACATACCCAGGTTCGTTCCAATCGAGTACGTTGCTAAGCCAAGTATCGATAACCCGGTTAGCTAAAGCGTACATGCAATTGATTCAGAACCTACTTGGCTTGACCCAATCGTCCAGTATCTCCGCAGTGGAGAGTTGCCAGAGGATTGTGCCGAGACTCGACGATTGAAAATTCGAGCTTCTCGTTACAGGATACTTAATGGGGTGTTGTACAAGAAAGGATTCTTCGCTCCTTTACTACGATGCTTGAATCCCGATGAAGCCGATTATGTGTTACAGGAGATACATGAAGGGATTTGTGAAAATCACTCGGGAGGACGGTCACTCGCCCATAAGGTGTTACGTTAAGGATATTACTGGCCGACCATTCAGCATGATGCTCGTAAACTCGTCCAAAGATGCGACAAATGCCAACGATTGGCAGCCGTTCTGAGGCAACCTCCCGAAGAGCTGACCCCTATGACCGGTCCTTGACCCTTCGCGCAATGGGGAATCGACATCATCAAGCCGCTCCCATTAGGGAAATGCTAGACCAAGTTCGTCGTTGTTGCAGTAGATTACTTTACAAAATGGGCCGAGGTCGAGCCATTGGCCAGAATAACTGAACAGAAAATTACAGACTTTGTTTAGAAGAACATTATCTATCGATTTGGGATACCTCGGACTATTATCACTGATAATGAGAAGCAGTTCGACAACAGACAGTATCGAGAAATGTGCGGTAATCTCAGGATCAGAAACATTTATGCATCCCCTCATCATCCTCAGACGAACGGACAGGTCGAGGCAGTCAACAAGATTATTAAACAGCATCTCCGAACCAAACTCGACTGAGCTAAGGGGCATGGGCCGAAGAGCTTTCTAAAATATTATGAGCATACCGAACCATCACTCGAACAGCCATAGGAGAAACTCCTTTCTTCCTTGTGTATGGATCAGAAGCCGTCACCCCGGTTGAGATCGGGTTGCCTTCAGCCCGAGTCAGCTCATTTAATGAAGAAGACAACGAAGAATTGCTAGCTCTCGGACTCGACCTTATGGAAGAACAAAGAGAAAAAGCTCGACTACGTATGATGGCTCGGTAACACCAAGTAACTCGGTTCTACAATGCCTGAGTCAAGGTTAGACGCTTCCGAGTGAGAGACATGGTCCTCCCAAAAACATTCCTAAAAACTATAAAAGTTGGTGCAGGCACACTGGGACCCAATTAGGAAGGAGCCTATGTTGGCTCGAGTACCATCCGACCCAGAACATATCGGTTGGAAGATGTAACTGGGCAATTGCTACCTCATCTTTGGAATGCTGAGCATCTAAAGATCTATTATCCCTAGGTCGGCCATCGAACATTCATAACAATTCGGATAAGCAAAGAATGAAAAACATGTAAACTGAGTCAAATGAATAAGAAAATCGAGTAAATTTATTCACCAGTATGTGTTTTACATTAGATTACGTTAGTCTATACTTTACAATTACATTGATGGAACCACAAAAATAAAGGCAAAAAGAGTCAACCACAATATGCTATGTCCCCTCTCGGTTGCAGATGCTCTTGAGCCCGCCTGGTATGCTTGAAGTGCTTGAAGCTTGGTGTGCTTGAAGTGCTTAACAGCTCCAAACCAGCTCCAAGGTTCATTAGGAGCTAACTCAGGAGATAGCTCGGACTCAGCTGCTGCCGCCACTCGGAGTGACCTCTAGTGCCCCCTTAGGAGTAGCCTCAGACTCGACCTCAATACCAGCGGCAACATTAGCAAACCTGGCTGCCTTGGTCTCCGAACCTTCAGACCCAGAGGTAACTTCGTCAAATCCCGAGAGATTAAGGTTGGGGAAAGCTTCCTTCATCAGTCCGACATACTTGGTGTAACCGTCCTGATACAAGCGATCCCGCTCCTCTAGATACTCTTGAGATTCAAGAAAGGCCTTTACGGCCTGGTTCTTGGCCTCCTCTTTGGCTTGCTCGATGTTAGCCCTGGTCTCAGCCTTGAGCTGAGCCAACTTGTCTGCTGAAGAGGCATGAGCTTGGCGAATTCGCCAACTTTCTTCCTAGGCCTCTTTCAATAACGAGGCCACATGAGCACACTTGGCCTTGGCGTCCTCGACAGCCTTCTTGGTGAGCCCCAAGTTACCGGTCATTATGACGATCCAAGCCACGACAGCTTCAAGTTGTGCTTCCGCTTCTGCTCCCCGTTTTCGAGTTGCTTCAGCTTCCGCTGCCCGACTCTAGGCCTCGGCCATATCCACGCTAGCCCTGAGTAAACAAGGGGCAAACTACAAAAGAAAGAGGCAAAGTCAGATTAAAATCGAAGGGATCAGCAAGATGAGTGAGAAGTCTGAGTTTTACCTCAAGGAGAATCTTAGCAGCATGAGAGAGAGTCCGCCTCTGGGGAGCTTCGAAGAGGGCAGCGAATTCTTTCTCGCTCCCATGAGAAAGTGCCCAAGGGACCATGTCCGACACAGCCCGTTGGAAGAACGACGCCTCCTGTTGAGTCATCTCCCCTCCTGAGGGCTCTCCCCTTTGCTCCTCCCTCTGCTTTAGAACCAACTCTGCAACGAGTCTTAGCTCAGGGGCCACATGAGGTTCGGGAGCTACTACATCCGCCACTCCCGCCTCTTCCTCTAGATCGGGGATTATCACGGTCGGGACGGCTAGTGTGGCTTGCCCCTTAGCCTTTGAGACTGTCTTCTGTCTCTTTGGAGGGCGAGTCTCGGATCGAGTCTCTGACCGTGGAAGAGCCTTCAGCTTGGAAGCCAGACGGAGAATAGGCCTTGCCTCAGCCATCTTTGCATCAGGAAAATCAATATGAGTTAAGTAAAATTCGAAGAAAACGTAACTAGACATCCAGAAGTTACATGTTACGGCTAAGTCTAAACTCGAGAGAAGAAGACGCTCTAGTTGGAGAAGTATCTTCCAAGACTGCTCCTCCGGATCCAACGCCTTCATATCCTTGATTCGCATTAGGGCGTTGGTTCCAAGTTTCGGCCTGTGCACAGGGACATCTGCAAAATGTATTCAGTCAGACTCAAAATAAAAGAAAAAATGCAAGCCAAGTCACCTGCTTGGGAGAACGCCCGAGGAACGCAAGGTTCAATAAGTCCTGGCTCGGCAGTCTCTAGTGGCCACATGCCCTGAACCATCTGTCTCCGGTGCTTGTTTGAGGTAAGAGGGTTGGTTATTAAAGGCCCGCCCTTATTCCACCAAGCCCATAAAAAGTATCAGCTGGGCTACTGCAGCTTTGGCTATACCTGATACAAATGGAGAAATTCGTTGATAATCCGTGGGGGCTGCTCTATCTCAGCCCACAACACCGAGCATCCGAACAAGTTCCTCCACTCGCTTAGGACTATCTGCCCAGGCGCTATCTGGAGTCGGGAAAGCAAACCCCAAGCAATGCCTTGGAGGGGCAGACACAGGCCGCATTATAAGGCGACTTGAAAGATTGTGACCATCCCAACCGGAGGACAGTTGGGTAACTCACTCGGCAAGGGAAGGCGAAGGATGACCGAGTCCGGGACATGATACCCAACTCTGATCTTATCTAGATCTGCCTCGGTTAAAACCGAGGGAACCGGACCCCTCTGCTTATCTCCTGTCTCCCCTTCCTCGACCGTCGAGTCAGCAACCTTCACCGATCTCCGTGTGGAGACCGACCTACTGGCCCCTTCGATCTCTTCATCCTCTTCTTCCATCTCCTCCCCAGGAGGATTAGGTCTGCCAAGGGCAGTCGACAGTGATGCTTCTCCACGAGAGGGACCTATCGAAGCAGGGCGCTCCGCTAAAGACCCAGTTGCCCTTTCCGAATACTGAAAGGCTTCATTGTCACTAATGGCCATCTCTGCCAGCAACGAGGGCGATTTCGAGACATTCCAAAAATGTCTCACTTTGCCCTCATTACCGGAAACTCCCTCCTGGGGGCTCTGAGAACTTTGCATTGTTATAAGAATAAAAAGCGAAATGGAGGGAGAGAGCTAGAACTCACCGAAGATGGCGGAGAGGACATGAACGAGGAAATTAGGAAAGACGAAATCAATGGAAAGCGAAAGAAAGAGAAAACGAAAATGATAAGAAAAGAGCGCGCGCGAAAATGAGGAAGGGGCGTCCCGCTCCTCCTTATATAACCCTGCCACGTGGCAAGGGCATTTAAGGAGAAGTCGAATTAATGATCGTTTCGACTCCCCTGCCTGACATGTGGTGCACGCCAACTGACAGAGATGCCCCGTCTGCCACACGTCCGAAGCTCATTAGCCGAAAAACCGATTTGATGGCCTCTCGCGCGTGCTGCCTCGATTAATGAATCGACGCACGTTCAGGATGACATACGACTCCTGCAAACATTAAATGCTCCATCATAATATCGGTCTTCGGTCCAAGCCGACCCAAAACTCTTTACTCCCTAGCATCAACAAAGTCGACGCAAGGAGTAAGGGGGCTTACTGTTGGGGAAAAATATGACGAGTCCAAAGACCCGGTTATGGAATGGACCAACTCTACTGACACAGCCCGGGATTCCGAGGCAATAAGCCTGACTGAGGCAAAAGAGCTAAATGCCTCAAGGAGAGACTTAGCTTGAATTGCAGGGAATAGAAACCTCGACTGAGACCTATAAAGTCACGAGCCAAAGGCAAAGTACATAAGATGCATGAAGTTGACTCGGAAGATGAGATAGCAACATCTAAAAGGCCGATTATGGTCTGCAGCTTAGAAGCCACCTGACTGACCATAAAACCGACCCAACAAGGTCAGTTATAAGGTCGGCTATTGGAGTAAGAGAGGATGTCGATTATGAATCGGCTCCATCTCGCCCAACAGGTGGCGAGCAACTCTATCCATAAAGCTGGCTCAGACTAACTCATTATTAGAGTTGGTCAGAACTGGGCCGAGCAAGGAAAAGACGGCGTGAATGAAAATACTGTCCCGAAAATCTCGTAAAAAGATCCCCGATCCCGAGGATCTCGGGATTGGATAGAGACCAAAAACGGATTGAAATCAAATCTCCAAGATATCAGGGGAAGAATCCCTACACGATGGGACCCTCGCATTCCTATAAAAAGAGGAATCTCTAAGCTAAAAGGTACGCAGAAAACTCTTCTCAAGACCCTTCCAATATAGTCTCATCACTGACTTTAGCATCGGAGGGTCCCTGGTTCTAGCCAGGGTCTCCTTTGTTTCTTCCTTTTGCAGGTGGTGGGACGGCAGAAGGTGCATCCGTTTTTTGCATCAACAGGTTTGATGCATGGATTTTTGACTCGACTGGTATTGAATAGAGTCGAGTGGGTCGACTCGGCAAGGCCGATCAAGTTATGTGTGAATCAGATTGTAGTCATATTCTGGTGAATCTGAGTCAACTTGGACTAGTCACATCGAGACGAGTCATCAATCCTTCGTTTGAAGAGGTTTGCAAGACGGCCTAGGCATTTTTTATTACGTGGGTTACACTTTTTAATGTTTATAACCTAAAACATAAATAGAAATTGCATCCAATAGAGCATTGGAATGAAAAAGCATTACGTATGTGTGTACTGAATGTGCGACCCATGGTAAAAATGATAAGATGGTAATTTTATTGAGAGAATTTTTTTACTTTTTCATTACAAATTACATATGACACTTTTTCATTAGCATTGACAAACCACATCCTTTAAAAATAGTTAATTTCATACCTCAGCTGGCCACAACATATAAAACAAATGGGTAGTTAAAAATAATCGTTTAAGCTTTCAGTTAATTACTAGCTATGGAAGGCTCATATCTCGCACACTTGTTCCACACGGACACATGTGGACTTATAGCAAACCTCCTCCTCCATCTTTTTCTTCTTTACCTGCACATTTCTACCTGTAGTATTGTATCATTTTTCAGCCCATGTGTCACTCATGTAGGACATTAGTACCATGAAGATCAGATGGCACAAAAATCAGTCCATCCCATCATTAGATAGGCTACACTATTGGAACCGATGGATAGCCGATGGTATGAATCAACATATAGGTGTGGCCTACCTAGTGAGCAGATCAGCTGGAATTTCGAGAGCGGCAATCTTCATGTTGGGGCTTATTATTTTCATGGCACCAATAGCTTCATTGGTAACTGAGATTAATTAGGTTTGACCTTCTCTCTCCTCGACACAATATAATACGTGAATGAAAATAGGTGTTCAGCTATAACATTGAGTCAGAGAGGAAGTATGGGCTTTGAATATAGATGATTAGGTTCCAACCCATCTAAGTAATTAATTATATGATTCTTTGTATCTTCTAATTAATTAGAAAACATTCAATGTGGTAATAAAATTTTAAAAATTCTTATACTAAAATGAAATCCTCTGAAAATAGAAAAGGTCACACCTTTAAAATGACAAAAAAAAGAAAAAGAAAAAGAAAAGCGCATTCTTAGAACGTGAAGAATCATTCTCAAAATATGAAGAGTCCTAAAATGTAAAAGGATTTCCTCATAATACGAAGGGTTTCAAAATGTGAAAAGTTAGGATCTAAGAGGACACTCATGGAAGATGAAAAGTGTGGCACTCCTATATGCCACTCATTATATATACTAATATTCTCTTACATGTCCTATATAACCACAATATAATGATTTTTCCTGTAATTTATTTCCTGAGTTTTGAAAACATTGATTATGCAAAATAGGTTCATCTTAGATTCAAACATTTAGAAAAGATATTTTCTGTGGCACCATACCAGAAAATATTCTTATCCATTTAACTTTTCTAACAAAAACTAACCTTTATTAAATGAAACCACTAATGTATTATAATACTAGCAACTCGATCTAACCTGGTGCTTAACAAGGAGACTAACAGAATAACTGTGAGGCCTGCTAAGCATAATGATTTAACATTATATCTTACTTATACCAATCTCTCTCTCACACACACACACACACACACACACACACACACACACACAAAGATAAGTAAGATTTCATATTGAAAATGTGATCACATGGAAAAGTGTCTATTACATAAAATATTAATGACCAAAGTACGTCATAATCTTACTAGGCTTATTCAACTACATAGTCTTTATAGGTGTCTATCGGTAAGCTTTTGTTCATCAATTCCACAATCATCTTATTTTGACCATATATGTTTAATATACAGTAGATGATTTTAAACACCTTCTTTAACAAAATTGTATTTAATTCCAATTTGCATCACTCGACTAGGATGTTTTTTATCTTTGAAGTAAGATATTACTATGGCATTATCATCATAAATTCTCAGCGGCTCCTAAATATTCCAATCCAATATGCATCGCCCTACTAGGATGTTCCACAACATATTGCTTGGGTAGTGCCCTCAAAGTACACTAGAAACTCCGCTTCCATCATAAAAGAAGAGATGAAAACCTATTTAATAGTTTTGTATGAAATGGCCTTGTTAGTAAGCAAAAGGTAAAACCAGATGTTGACTTTCAGTTATCAATGCAATATTCAACGTAATCGGAATTGGAATATCTAATCACTTCTAACTGATTGTATTTTATAAGTATGTAATCTTCAGTCCCCTATAGGTAGTACGTGACTTTCTTTATATATAGCTTTCCAATGATCCAACCCAGGATCACTCTGGTATCTGTCTAAATTTTCAATAGTAAAACTAATATCGAGTTGAGTGTAAGTTTATGTATACATAAGGCTTTCCACTACATCAGCATTAGGTTTATCTTTCATCTATGCTCTCTTTATATCATCCTTTGGACATTAGTTCTAGCTAACTTATCTCTAATAATAGGTGCACCACCATCCCTACAGTTCTTTATATTGTACTTTTTGATAATCCTATCAATGTACACCTTCTAAGATAGTCTAAGCCATAGTTAAGATCTATTTCAATATATTTTTATGCCGATAACAAAAGGAATTGCACCCATATTATTTATTTTTAAAATTCTTAGAGAATTGTTTTTTTCATTTGTGACAACATACCCAAATCATTACTAACAAGAAAAATATTATCCGTATAGAACCAAAAAAAAAAAAAAAAAGGATAAAAATTACTCCCATGGACCTTAAGATATATATAAGCAAATCTATAGTATTTTCTTAGAAATCGAAGGCAACATCTATATGAACAAACTTGAAATACCACAGTTTGGAAGCTTGTTTAAGTTTATATATGAATTTTTTTTTAAAATTTACACATTAATTGGTTGTGTATAAGTTTGTTCAATAAAGCCCTTTAGCCAGTACATATAAACTTCCTCATCTAAGTTCTCAATCAAGAAAGCCATTTTCATATCCATTTATTATAGCTTGAAATCATAATAAGCCACCTTTGATAATTGATTTTGAGTGCATCCTTCTTAGATATAGGAGAGAATGTCTCATAATGATTGATGCCTCCTCTCTAAGTCAAGCTGTTGGCAACTAAACTAGCTTTATACCATTCAATTTTTCTATTTGGGTCATGTTTGATTTTGTATACATATTTACAACTAATTACCTTAAGGGGTCATTTGGATGGGAGTAAATGAAGGTAAATGGCCTCTGAGGTGCGTTTGGATGGAGAGTAAATGCATGAAAATGAAATGCATCGGGAGTAAATAGGACTGTAAATGAAACTCTCTCATAGGAGATATTTGGAAGTAAATGAGGTGAAATGCCTTTTTAAGCTCTCCTAGAGAGTTGCATAAGTAAACAAAGGTGTCGCTATGAATAGAGGTGTACACAAGTCGAGCTGAGCCGAGCTTTGCTCAGCTCGTGCTCGACTTGGACTGCTCGAGTCCCAGTTCGTGCTCAGCTCGGCTCGGCCTTCAAGGTCGGAACAGCAGCTCGTGCTCGGCTCGTTCGAGTTCGAGCCGAGTTCAAGCAAATTTCGAGCCGAGTTTGAGCTTTGAGCCGAGTTCGAGTTATAAATTAATATTCATTTGAATTTGAATTCGATTATCAAATTGGAATTCGAAGTTGAACAAAGCAATAAAATATATAAAATGCATAATTTACAATTAAAAAACTTTGATAATTACATAGTTACATTGTTCAAAATTATAATTTACAACTAATAACCTCCATAAGAGGAGTGTCTTCCTGTGTTGTCATCCGATCCATTCGAACTACTATTTATTTTTTCATATACATATTAGTTCACTTCCTCTGAATCAGAAGGTGAAGAGATGTTTCTTTCGTGCTCTTTTACACTTTGAACTAGATTTTTCAAACTTTCTTTATATGAAGAATTGTATGTAGTACCCAATGCCTTATAAAATTCACCTAGACGGGTGAGAAATTTGAATTTATTACTCTTCTTCTTCTTCTTGCTTGTCATACTCGATCCTGCTTCAACATCGTGTTATCTTTGAGGATATCTTGAGGATATCGCTGAAGTGTAGAATCTTCTTCCATGCTGCATTTTAAGGTGAGTTGGAATTGTTCTTCCTCTAAAGCTTTTAATCTGGCTTCTTCCTCTGCATCATTTGTGAAAGTTATTCGTGTACTAGATCAAAAATAAGAGACAGAAGGTTTGGATGGAGTGGAAGGTTTTCTATTTGAATCTAAAAGGGCCTAAAAAAGAATTTGGACATCCTTAGGGGCTTTGGGGCATGGTTTTACATCACCACCTCGACATACAAGTGTAATCGAAACCGATTAGTCTTGTTCACAAACTTTGCGCCACACAAACCACACATAATCTTTGTTCTTCCAGACCTTGGTGGTGATTCAATTAGGAAAGTGTAGTCCTAAATGTTTGTCGATAGGTCAGATGGCGACATATCTACACTCAATTTTTAATATAAAAAAATCGGAATATTGATAAATAACTTGAACTTGATATAGGAACAAAATAAAAGCAATATAAATGTATCAAAAATAAAAGCAAATGAATAGTAGTGAGTAAATAAATATCAAAGTCTTACAAACCACATTCCACCACTTTTATATTTTAAGTTAAATAATATTACAGATCATTCAAGTTTCAACAAAAAAGAATTGAAAAATCGAAAATAATTATAGATCTACAGGTAGAAACTCATCATGAATCTTAATCTCTTCTTCTTCATCATCATTCATATATCCTCCCTATAGCAGGCACAACCAATCTTCCATACAAATCAACGCTTCAACTGTATTTGGTGCAAGTGAGCTTCAATACTTGCTCACAACCCTGCTCCCTATGCTGAATATGGATTCTGATGCCACTGTTGAAATTGGTATTGATAATGTGTCTCGTGCCATTATAGATAATGTAGGGTATTTTGATTCATTAACCCTCATCTTCCATTATTCTAACACATCAAATTCGAATCATATTATGATTGGCTCATTGAGGTACATTTCTAGCTCTGATTCCTTAGTCTCAACTCTCATTCGTTCTTATGACGAGTATGATATGTATTCATTTAGCACATCATCATTATTAGGTATAAAAACATTCGTATCTCTATTTACTTCAACACCTGTTGCAGGTAAAGTAGTAGCATACGAATTGTACAAATCTTCAAGGGCTTGACGAACCTTGAACGCCTCTATTACTGCTCTACACCTTTAACTGTGACTTCTTCGAAGTCATCTCACACTGCTGATCTCTTCTTCTTCCATTTGCTTGCAGTTGACGTGTCTCCCTCTACGATTAGAGGAGATGTGGCTGATGCACCCATTCCGGGGGTATTTGGGCTTTTATTTTGACTAGTCATCTATAAAATAAAGTTCTTAATATATTATATAGCTCTAGACGGGCATACTTACTTAATTGTCTAAATCAGTCACACGTTTAAGGTTGGATAGATTGTAATGCCTTCATTTTTCAATTTAAATACTACGTCGAAATTTCGGTAGCATTTTTTCTTCTCTCCATAATATATTAATCCTGTATTTGATTCCCATGTCAATCATCAACAGAAAGTATGGACATTTAATGATGAAAATAAATTTATGAAATATATCCAGAGAGAAAAATGAGAGACGAAACTAGAACAGACATATGCATTTAAATTGGAATAATGAAGACATTACAATCTATCTAACCCTGAACTATCCAAAAAGGGACAATTTGAGAATTTATATGCATCTAAGAATACACTTAATATATGTCTGACAACATAAAAATCCTCAAATTAGCAACTGATTATCTTATACTACAACTAGAACAATAAAAATAATTAAATCAGTCACCCATTTAATGTTGAATGGATAGTAATGCTTTCATTATTCAATTTAAATGTCACGCCTAAATTTCAGTAGCATTTTCCCTTATCTCTCCAAAATATATTAATCTTGTATTTCATTCATACGTCAACTATCCACACAAAGTGTGAATATTTGATGAGGAAATAAATGTAAGAAATATATCCAGAGAGAATTAAGAGAGACGAACCGAAACAAGCATGCGCATTTAAATTAGAATAAATGAAAACATTATTATCTATCCAACATTGAATTGTCCAAAAAGGAACAATTTGAGAATTTTTATGCATTTAATAATACACTAAATATATGTCTGGCAACATAGAAATCCTCAAATGGACAACTGATTATCCTACACTACAACTAGAACAATAAAAATAATTAATATCTATGCAAACAAAAGAACAGGCTGAAAGAATAACTATTAAAAACATTTATAAAAATAAAAGATATCAACACTAAATTAAGACTAGCTAACAAAAACAAAAAATATTACATCTCTCTTTTAGACTCAACGAGTTGATCTAGTAGTTCCAAGCTAAGACCCTTGGGCCGACGTGAAAGTGAGCTTCAAAGGAGCTACTGCTCAGAGAGCACGACTAGAGGTGTTACCTCTTCTACCAAACAGGCTGTTGAGAGCTTGGAATTGAATAAGAAGTGACAGATTGTTGGTGTATTTCATTTATACATTTGGACTGGGGGCCACCCAATTACTGGATTAGCCTGATATATTTAGTGTCCAATATTGTGGTAGAGAGACCTCGTTGGATGGGTTGGATACCATTTATACATGAAGGTGGGAGTCCCACTATGGGACCCACACACGGGAAAAATGAATTCATAAGAAAATAGTCGTTCATAAGGTGAGTATATTAAGGATGCCACATATGAAACTTTCCTGAGGTCCAATGTGATGTTTATATGAGATCCAACCCGTTCATAAGATGAGTATATTAAGGATGAAGGAGAAAACCACAACCTAATCTAAATCTAAATTTTCAATGGCTTAAGAAGGTCAATAGTAAATGCTTTGATGTTACAACCTATGGATTGAGAAGTATGCTAATCATCTAAACCGACCAACGAATAGATCACCATAGTACGGATGGGCCCATTGATCCAAGGGTTAGGAATGAGTGGTTAGAAAATCAATGGAGGAAAAAGTCGTCCAATCAGGACTTGTACCATTGCGACCGCACCGTCGCCGCGGTTCCGACGCCGCATCTCTCGCACCGATCCGATACCCTGGCAGGAAGATGTGAGCCGGCGTTTACTTCAAAGAAAACGCCGCGCGTTTGCAATCCTAAGAGAATCTCTACAATATGTCAAATCAATCCCATCAATCAATCCCATCCATCACCTCATGTCAAGTACAAGCAACCCATGCTATCTCTCTCCAAAGTCAACCCTTTCTCACCCTCTCTCTTACACACCCATGCTAGTCAAGTACACATCACCTCACCAATCACTCACATCCATCACTCTCTCTCTTTACATCCCATCTCTCCCTCTCTCTTTCTCATTTCTCAACTCAATTCCAAGCAACCAAAGAGAGAGCTCACGTCCAAGCTTCTCCATGTGAGAGAGTGCATGTGTGTGGCCCACTTTCCCATCCCAAATCCTCCATCCTAGCCTTTCACTTCTCATCTTCCACCATCAAAGTGAAGCTTAAGGAGACCGGCATTTCAACGGACCGAGAAGATCGACCGGTGGGTGCTTCTATAGGCTAGATTTTCATGTTCTTATGATGGGCCAAGTGAGGCCTACCGATCAATGGTATGGATCTCACTTTGGACCCTTGATGTGGCTAATGGCCCACCTTGATGCTTAAGATCATTCCATGATGGGGCCATTCTCCATGGACCCCATCATGATGTTTATTTTCTTGCATGAATATGGTCATCTAGACCTTCTAGTTTGGTGGAGAAAGGATCTCCACCGTTGATTTTCAATTTGGTGGGCCCATATGCAATGGGACCCATTTGATGTATGATTGGATGTTTGAAACGGAGGGCCCATAGTGTCGGGTCCCTCCATCACACGTGTATATCTCTCTCTCTCTCTCCGTCCCTTTCTTTTATTCTTCTTTCCTTATGATGTTGGTGTGATTGTGTGGCCCGCCCGAATAGACCCCACCATAAGGCTTGTATTTTATCCTAAACCATCTATAGGTGGGACCCACCTTATATGTATTATATCCACAACACTCATCATTTGGTGGCCCACCTAAACAGGGCCTACCTTATGCGTGTGAAAGGCACAGACCGTCCAGCGTCCAGGGACGCTGGGCGTCCATGTGAAAACACAAATATAAGCTTGGTTCACAAGCCTCTTGGTGGCCAACTCATATAGGCCTCATCTTGATGTATGCTTCAAATCCAAACCGTCCATCTCATTTTTCAGATTATTTTAGGCGTTGAACCGAAAAATGGGACTGATCTAACTTTCTAGCGGGCCACACCCTTGAAAATAGTAATTCCCACCGTTGAAACTCACCTTAATTTTTCTACATGCCCAAAAATGCCCAATATTGGACTTGATGGATTTGTTATACATGGTAGAATCTATCGGCGGACCCGGATTCAGCAGATGTGGGCCCTACCTCTGAAAAACCACAAAATCTAGGGTTTTAAAAAAATATATATATCAAACAGCAGCATTGCTGCTGCTGCTGGTGTCAGACGCTGACACCGCGCCAGGCGGGCGAGCGGACAGCAGGGTCCCACGGCTCCAGCCGTGGACCCCACCTTGATGTTTACCTGTCATCAAAGTCGTCCATATGGTGGGCCAGCCCCCTCCAAATTTCAGCCTCTTCCAAGACTCGGTGGCCCACATCATGGGAAACAATGGGACTGAATGTCTGCCTTTGAAAACTTCTTCTGGACTGAAGTTTTGGATCAATCTGAAATTTGTTTTTACTCTTCGTCCAGGTCTATGTGACCACATGGACGGATTGGATGGTGAACAAACATTATGGTGGGCCCCACGTGGGACCCACAGTGATGTATGTATTTTATTCACACCGTCCCCAGCACGGGACGGTGGAACCCACCGTGTATGTGTTCTCTCCAGGCCGTCCACGGCAGTGGACGGTGAGCTCCACCATGATTTATGTGGTTATCCACACTGTCCACTCTCTGGACAGTGGACCCCACCATGATGCTTGTGTTGCATCCCCAACCGTCAATCCTTTTTGCAAGCTCATTTTAAGGCATGATTCAAGTGGTTCAAGTGGGTCAGATATGTGGTTCAAGTGGGTCCTACCACTATTATTTGAAGTAAGGATCGGTTGATCTTTTAGCATGAATTATATATATATATATATATATATGTATGTATATATATATATGTATGTATATATGCCTTTGTGGCCATTTTTAAGACCCACCTTGACATTTATAGGGCCCGTGTTATGAGGCCCATTTGATCTACATATGGGGCCCAATTGGTGTGGTCCATTTGAGATACATAAAGCCCATGTGATTAGGCCCATTCTGATATATTCTGAGGCACATGGGTTATAGCCCATTGCAATGTACATATATGCATGGGGCCCAATTGGTGTGGTCCATTTGAGATACATAAAGCCCATGTGATTAGGCCCATTCTAATATATTCTAAGGCACATGGGTTATAGCCCATTGCAATGTACATAAGGCCCGTTGGTAAGGCCCATTAATGTGGCTCAATTGATGAATGTAAAGCCCATGTGATTAGGCCCATTCTGATATATTCTAAGGCACATGGGTTATAGCCCATTGCAATGTACATAAGGCCCGTTGGTAAGGCCCATTAATGTGGCTCAATTGATGAATGTAAAGCCCATGTGATTAGGCCCATTCTGATATATTCTAAGGCACATGGGTTATAGCCCATTGCAATGTACATAAGGCCCGTTGGTAAGGCCCATTAATGTGGCTCATTTGATGAATGTAAGGCCCATGTGATACGGCCCATTTGATGTACCTAAGGCCCATGGATCGAGGCCCAACGGGTTGTCCTTAGGGTCCATTGCAATGCATGATTTCTCCATGGTTTGTGGCAAGCTATGCCTTGGGAGCAATGTTGGTTTGACGTCCACATTGCAAGTATAATGTTGGTTAAATGTCCGCATTACGACTCTCCCTAGGGCCCATTGATAGGCCGTACTTGTGGTGTGTAGGCCTTCTAGGCCCATCTGCATTGTAGGGATAATTCATCACTTTATAACATGCTTAGTATAGCTCCATGATACATGTCCATACGCATCATATGTATGCTTGATATGAGGAATGTTTGATCATAGCATAAGCCGTTGGGTGAAAATATTTACGGGACTCCTTGTGAGGTGGAGTGCCCCACATGATTGCGTGGTACGCGTAGGATTGCTGCATGATTATACAGTGTGACTCATGCATCTCACATATATGTGACTTGATCATTGTATGCCCTAGCGACATCAGGATCGTGGCCTCCACAGGCACATCGTGGATGGTCATATCGGATACCGAAAATATTGGCTCTAGCATTGTGGGCACGTAGGATGTCCTTGGTGAAAATCCTAGAACCTTTTTGGTGTCAGGAGATGCTCCAACGTCTATTCCAAGTGGATACATGAGTGCCCGAGTGCCGAATACCAGTAGGTCGCGTCTCCCGCTATGTCATGGTCGGTTGGAAGGGGGTGTGGCCTTATCCGCCCAAGTGAGGGGGTTATAAGCTAGGCTGAGTTTGACCAACTCACAAATGATTCCGTTATCGATGAGTCGGGTAGGTATTGGCAGATTACTGGTCAGGCAGATAGTGAGGTCTATCCTGCTCGTTGGGTTGTGCAGCTAGGGAGGAGGCAGTCAGTGTGGAGTGTATTAGACCCCGGTGATATCCAGAGAGGAACTGTACTGATATGTGTACTTGATGAGGACTGACATGCTTGCTTCGCATCTCGCATATGACATTTGGCTACATAGGCCTTGCATCGCATGGCCTTGGTATGGCCGATAGCATTCATGCCTTGCATCACATAGCTTTGATATAGCTGATAGCATTCATGGACTTACCGCATATTTCTGCATTACTCTGACATTGTACACTTGGCGCTGGCCTTGCACACACACTTACACCACCCTCTAAGCCTTTATAAGCTTATGCACGACAGTTGCGTGTAGGTAGTGTTGGACAGCAGCAGCGCTGAAGCAGGAGTGCGCATCAGTTTATTTTGAAGCTTTTGATCACCCTGTATTCCCCTTTCTGCATTGTACTTAAAAGTTTTTGATATAGTGGATATGTGGTGATGTTGTTTTGTGACTTGGTTATGCTTATGGTTATGCTACATTACAAAAAAAAAATTCTACTGAAAATCCTCCTTGTAGGATCCCAGGATCGGAATCTGGCATGAGAGTGCCGGAATCCGAGAATGGGGCACTACGGAGGCGGCTTAAGAAGGTCAATAGTAAATGCTTTGATGTTACAACCTATGGATTGAGAAGTATGCTAATCATCTAAACCGACCAACGAATAGATCACCATAGTACGGATGGGCCCATTGATCCAAGGGTTAGGAATGAGTGGTTAGAAAATCAATGGAGGAAAAAGTCGTCCAATCATCTTTTAGAATTATCCTCTAATGTATTTATGATGCATGGTCCATCCACGTTGGCAACCAATGGATGGAAGGCCATGGTTTCATAGTGAGGCCGAGGAGTACTTGATACTTAACCTAGATATGGGCAATTCACACAAGATATTCTAGAAGTTGAAGAATCAACTTAGCATGTTCATTAAGTTAAGTAGATAAGGATGAAAATTAATACAACCAATTCCACGCAGAGATTACAATAGCAAGATTAAGCTAAAAGATATATATATATATATATATATATATATATATGTATGTATGTATGTATGTATGTATGTATGTATGTATGTATGTATTGATTTTGATACAATCACTTTGCATTCATATTAAGAGCTCCAAAATTGCAATGTGATTTGCTTTCAAGTTGGACACAAAATGGATGCAAGCAAAACAAGAGGTCATTATCAACACCAGAAATAAGCATCAACATCATCAAATATCTGTTTTGTTTCTTCAATAGATGTTCATAATTCAATTAACTTGTGCATCCAAATGATGCCAGAATTTTTTTGTTTCTAAGATCAATCAAACCATCTGATTTGATAATCTTAACCATCTGATTTTACCTAACTGTTAGAATAAGGGATCAGCCACTATTTTTATAGTTTAGTCCTAAAATTCACAAAGATTGGAGCAGGTATAAATGAGCAAAGACTAGAAACATATGCATAAGTATATATAACCAACTACTTACTGGGCGAGCTGCGGCAGGGACAAGGGCACGCGGCAGGGCAGGGATGAGCTGCAGTAGGGATAGGGGCACTGGGCAGGGCAGGGACGCTAGACAGGGCGAGGTGGCCACTGGACAGGGCAATGTGAGCGCGAGAGAAAGAGAGAGACAGAAGAAGAAGGGTGAGGAAAATCGCGACCAGGCAGGGCAGGGACTGCCGGATGGTCGCTATGGCCACCAGAAAGGTCGCCGGACAGGTGAGGGAAGAAGAAGGATAGGGTAATCGAGTGGCTAAGACTTGAGAGAGAGAGAGAGAGAGAGAGAAGAAGGGTAATGGCCGATGGGAGATGGGGGAATGAGCACCTGAGGGCTGAGAGAGGGTTTTTTTTTTTTTTGAAGGGGACCAAACGAGCGCTGGATGGCTGATGGGAGTTAGGGTTTTGTTTTTTTAAGGGTATATATACCCTGCACCGAGTCGAGTCGAGTTGAGTTCAAGTATTATTCGAGTGGAGCCGAGTCGAGCTGGGGGAAGATCGAACTCAGCTCGAACTCATTTCGAGCTCTAAAAATCAGCTCGACTCGGTTAGAACTCAGCTTCGATCCGAGTCGAGTCGAGCAAGTTCGTGTACAGCTTTAGCTATGAATATGTTTACCGTACATATGGCACACTGATGATACTCCAAAACAATTCAATTATTGGCTTGTAAACACCCCCACCTAAATGGTAAAGACACCACTTTTAAATCAACTGACTATGTTTTGATAAAACTGCACTTAGAATTTTCAACGGTTGTTGAATAACCTAGAAATTTAGAGGTAGAACCATTGATTCAACCCACACAAGGCTACCAGACCTGATCCATAGATCTCCAGCTTCTGATCCCATAATAGGAGCCCTTAGGCAACCCTTGCCAAAATCTACTATTCTGGTAAACTTTGATAAAACATCACATATCTGCAAAAGGAACCCCTGAAAGCCAGCCAAAAAAAGGGACATTAGAGTCAAACCTACTCCCAAAGAAGATAAATGGCTTGGATCTCCTGATCCCTAGCCACTCAAAGTTAAAACGATCATAAAATAATAAAGAAAGGGGAAAGGAATACTACTACTAGTTCAAAATTGAGAAAATGAGATCATTGGCCCCTCGTGGTCGAATGGACACCTATCACTATTTCTTACTAACCCTTGATGTAGATACCCTCTAACAGATCTTACGTGGCAAAATTTCACCAAGTGTCTACAGTCGGCCCACCATGAGCTAACGGTCTAAATCTATAGATTCGACCCCCCAACACTCAGATTAAGGGGGTTAGAGAAGTGTTAAGAGAGGTCGAGAAGTAGTAGAACTAAAAACCTAAATTTAGAAAGTAAGTTAGTTTCTAAAAACATAGAAATAGAAAGTTTGTAAAGATTAGAAAATAAGACTAAATCCTAAAATTAGAAAGGAAGAAAAATTAGAAAGAAATTACCAATTTAGAAAGCCTGTATCAAGGTCCTACAAAACAGAAAAATTAGGTTAGTTTCTGGTGCTTCCTTTGGCTAACCCATCACTCTAACTTCTTTGTAAGTGGTTTGTTTTCATTTTTCTTCTAAATTTAAGTTCTTAGTCACATTTTATTTGTGTATAGGGTTGTGATGTAGTAATAATCTCGGTAAGACCGAGGTCGAATCCACAGGGACTAAACCTTGTACGTAATCTAAAAGTAACTTGAACTAGAACTAGGCGAAGATGTAATCTAAATCAGGGAGAATTAAGAGAACAATGTTGAATTAATTAACTAAAATGTGTAAATTCAGATGTGGGAAACTAAGGATTCCAAGGATCCACTTGTAGAGATCAGGGAGATCTATGCTTGATTCACGAACACAACTATAATCACAATTCTATCTTCATCTAGTTGAAAGATATTTCATTAAAAACCAATTTAAACTTCCTTTGATCTAGTTTTCAAGAGGTGAGAGGTATGAGAATTAGACTTGATTCCATTACAAGGCCATGCCCATGAGACAAACCAAACAACAAAATTTAACTAATCCACAACCAATCTGAGAGAGTTATGAATGTTAGGAAGGATTCCATCATCCAACCATGCCCATGAGACGATGGTGAACAACAGGGCTTCCTAACTTCATAAACACAATAATGAAAATAATATGCTTAAAGCTATTACAGATCCATTATAATTTAAGTCACAACAAACTATTAAAAACTAAAAGCATTCCTTATAATAAAACTAGAATCAAAATCAATTCAACTTAAACCTAAATCAAAAGGCATAAAGAAAAGTCTTCCATCATACTACAAGCTTCACCTCTTAGCCCTAGCTAAGAGGCTTAGCCTATCATAGACATGATGGACTAATTCTCAAAGGAAAACATAAAAGAAAGAAGAAAATAAAGAAAAAAGGGAAGAAGAAAACTCTCTCTCTCTCTCTCTCTCTCTCTCTCTCTCTCTCTCTCTCTCTTCTCTTCCACGTCCCAGGATCTGCCTCCACGACTGCCCACGTCCAAGATCACTTGCTCCACGTTCTCTCTCTCTTTTATAAGGGTCTGGAGGGAGTCGGTGTTGCTGGATTGCATGGTCGGTTGAGCTTACATAGCTATGTTTCTTGCGTAGCGAAATAGAGAGAGCATCGGTCACGGATGGATTGCGTAATCGGTGGGGTCCACAATCATCATCGCTTGGGAAAATCCACTCCCTGCATTAGCATGAAGTTGTGTTGGGACATGGGCCAAAAGTTGGAGTGAATCTATTGATCAGGTGGCCCATAAACAAAGTATGAAGGCGCAGTGAAACCTACTCAGTTTGGTCGCTGTGCGGAAAGTTTACATAAAGTTTGTGGACTTTAGTTTATTAGTTGGTTTAGGTGGGGTCCACTTGTGATGGTCTCTTTGGGAATCCATGCCCTTCACCACTTTCATAGGGTCATTTTAGGCCATGTCCCAAAAGATGGGGCAGATCTTAGTTATAGGTGGGCCACAATCCATGTGATAAGTAGACATTTCCCAACAACCGTTATACATTCCTGAAGCCACGTAACTTTACGTAATTAGCTGTGGTATCATGTGAGCCCATGTATATGTTTATTTTGAAGATCTATTCTGTCTATCCAGTTTTTCATGCCATTTTAGGAAACTCTGTCAAAAATGAAGTGGTTTAGTTAATCAGGTGGACCGCACGGTCCCACCAAGTAGCGAGAATACTCACCATTAAAACTTCCATTGAAATCGTCCAATAGTGCCATGCACTTGGCATCCCCCTTAATTACAATTCTATCCATTCTTTTGTCAAATCTTTTGTCGTCCATATCTCCTAACTGCACCGTGCAAATAAGACGAAATTTCACCAGTACTTATTATTTTTCACACTCTTTCTAATGCCTAAGTTTGAGCCTTGATCACTCATAGATGACTCAGATGTCTTTTTAACGAATAATACCACTCCGAAGTCTAAAAATAATGTTTTATACACCTGATAGGGAAGTTAGCCGGTAGTCTTAGAATATACCCAAGATCTTTGAAATGATCGATTTATTATGATATTTGGGTGGCCCATTTGGGGGATCCACATACGATGGAGGGTCAGATGACATGCTAAAAATAGGAAGACTTGATGGTTGGTATTCTAGTCATGTATTTAGGTGATTGTACTATCAGTTTTGTAAATGGACGAACACAATGTGGTTTTCGGTAATGATTAGGAGTATAATATGTATATCGTTAGATTCGAGTGACTTTTTCATATGTATAAGTTCCTCAGATTGTAATTCTAATGGTAGGTTAAGCATATTCATAAGGTGTGAACAAGATGGACCGGTCAAAATCTCGATCTGATAAGTGTATGAACGGATATAGAGGTAAAGTGACTAATTTACTACGATCTAAAAACTGAAATTCGACGTGTATGGTTAATTTATGATAATTAGGGTTGGTATAAAATTTCACATTAAACGGATAGTGGGAACCCTATGATCTTGCATTCTGGACGACTTTCAGGCCTCTTTATCATCGATCTCTTGATTTTCTCAAATCTCTAGCATGTAAATTCTTCGATCCTGGTCCCCTGGGGTCTGCCCCTTTCCTTGGTGATTTTAAAACATTAAATCTAAGCTTTTAATACCCTTTTCAATCCAAGCTCTTTAAATTCACCTTGCAACAAAAACACGATTAAAATAGGACGTTAAGCATTATCATGTACGTAAAATCAGGTAATAATTGGGGTCTAATATGCAATATTTAACCCTCTACACAATCAATCAAACAATTACAAACAATTTATTTTAATTCCAATGAATCATGAGACACATTGGATTACTCGCTTGAGTCTGATAATGTAAGTTTTTTTTAAAGCAATCTAGATCATAGAATTTCAAGATACATCAATGTTGGGCATTACCTTCTCTTAAACTCAAGCGCAGGGTATAGAAACCTAAATTTAGAAAGTAATAATCTCGATAGGGTCAACAAGAACATTGAGAAACCCAAATCAGTCCAAATGTCTATCAAAAGGGACACTCTGCTAAATAGGAAGCTTAAAAAATTGTCATACACATGCCTAGATTCTACTCAAACTAGCAATTAACAAAAAATCAATTTTTCAAACAAGTCAGCCAGTTCAAGAGTAGGGTCGGATTTAGGGACGTCCGGCCATCCTTTTAATTATAAAAGGGTGTCTAACTGCCCTTTCTCTTTCTCACATCTCTATTAAGCTTAGAACGCAATCCATTCCACACATCCCAGCATATCATATGCCATTTCATTTTTAATGATTTGGTTTTGCTTATTTGTTTATTTACTTTGCTTGTCTGCCCAGAGTTGCTTAACTGTGCATAGTAATGCTAGGAGATTTTATTTTATTTTATTTTGCTTGCCAGTCCCTTATGGGGCTATGCGAAGCATGGCTAGACATACATTATCATTATAGGTTTGAAATTTCATTCAAAGTTACATATCCCTTAAAGTAGAGACCGTATGAAGTACAGGCAAGAGAGAGTGTCTAACATCTTCCTCCCCTGTAACCAAGACCCTTACTTAGACCTCTACGACCGTAGGGCAATCACAAGTGTTTTTTCGAGTTAGCAGATTTTACAAAATCCCAACCCCAAAGTAATTTTGTGGACCCTAGTCGATCGAGAATGAGAACGAGCCTAATTGGCTAATGGTGACTGAATATTCAAACATATCATTTTCGATCATCTTTGAAAAGAATTGCACAACCAAGAAAATGAGGTAAAATAAATTCAATCATAACCATCATCTCGCTTTGTAACCAAAGAGTGGCGAGCGCACAACACTCATCACTCTCTCCTCGTGATGGGCAGCGTTAGGACGAACAAAAATAGGACGTCAAACCTAGTGGGTGGCATTCACACGGCTACATTATTGAAATCATACCAATAGAATTAACCAAACTGTCCAAAGGTTGGCCATCTGAATGGACAGTTACAAAATATTGGCAAGTTGCTTGTTTATGGCCCACTCAAGGCTCGAAATTTCCCCAATTTTGGATAAACTATATATTTCCATGGACTTATTACAATCATTCTGCTAAATATCACATGTTGCGGTGAATATATTGAAAAATTCTTTCTAATTTCACATATTTACTCCCATCCAAATAGAATATTTAGATTTCGAATGCATTTCATATGCTCCCATCCAAACACAACTGAGTAAGTCATTAACTCTCAATTCATTTACCTCCAATTCCATTTCCCATCTACCTCCATTACAAGCTCCCAAACAAGCCTTAAAGCCTGTTGCCAATTGAATAATATTTCAAATTTTGTTGTTGTTCATGGATTTTAACTCATCTTTCATTTGCATCAAATCATCTATCAAAATCCTTATCATTCGTGCCCTATGAAAATATTATTAGATTATTTGTGACTCTATATCAAATTATAATCCTTGAAGATAAAGATTTAATTATTTAAAATTACAAATCTCCTCTATACTTTTGGTTAAGGCCCTTCATTTATCAGTTCTTGAGCGATATTTCTTTATTGAGTGGTTCATTTTTTATGAGCTACTATTCCTTATGGTTATAAACGATGTCCTGTAAAATAAGGGTACTTTCATAAGGGTTGGGTAACAGGATTGATACCCATTTTTCTTCTAATACCACATTGCATGGTTCATCACTTTCACCTTCATCATTATTTTTCAAGAATCTAGTTGTTCAAGTTTCAATGATTATAATGTTGTGATTAGAACAATAAAACATATAGCACTTTGATCTTTTACAGTATATGATAAAAAAAAAAAAAAAATGTTTTTGAGATCAATTTTTTTCTTATGAATTATACAATTTAGCATCTCTAAAATAACCCCAACACACACAACACACACACCATAAGTGTCTTAAACTAAATTTCTTTTTTGTCCATAACACAAAAGGAGTCTTAAGGACTGCCTTGCGCTAGGAACTTGATTTGTGTAATGAGAAATTACCGATAATGCGATGCACTATATACATAAGGATCCAATTACACTTCTCAACAATACTATTTTGTTGAGTCGTTCTCAATCATATATTAGAAAGCCATTCCTTTTGATTTTAGAAAACCAACAAATGAATTTTTACTTTGACCCAAGTCAATATATTTGCAGTAGTGTTACTCTCATTTCAGTCAATCAAGGCAACTCATGTGACCGAGGGCCTATATCAGAAGTACATGTGTGTGTATGATTATGTGGGCATGCTAGAATCTGTTAGACTCAAGGATATTAACTGAATTAACTGGTACCCCTATGCCAAGATGGAAAGATTGGAGACTAGATCTGGACCTAGAGTCCTCTAGACCACTAACTAATTGATTTAATGTGTGTCGTACTTTCACGATTTGAGCAAGGGTAGGGATTAGCCCTTATAAATGAGTTCTTTTTACCTTGTACCAGTGACTACGGAATTAGCTAGTTTAAGGACTTCTATTTCACAAGTGCTTTAACACAATAATATTCCTCAATCAAAATAGAAGATTTGCACATAAAAGAATACATGCTAGCATAAATAGAATCGATCTTTATTAATATATCGGCCCTGTTACAACCATTATTTTTTATACTCTTATTAAAGTGAGAAGTAAGATAAATAGCTTGTGTGCCTATCGGAATAGACGATCAAGGCAGATGGTCAGTAGGATATGACCAGAGTATGAACAATTGAATCAAAACTCAAATGAATATGAGAATCTGGCAACTTAAGGTTACAAATATTTAATATATTCTTAAGATAAATGTACTATTGTGGAAGCCGCTGGGCAGTAGTGAACTAGGCTAAGAAAAGTAAAATAGGCATGAATGTAAAGTATACATATAGATAGATGAGTTTGGCATGGGGCCATAAACTCTTCTCTGGGTGTTCCTTTTATAGCTTTCTCGAAGTGGTGAGAGTCCCTTGTTGGACTTGTAAGTCCTTTGGAATTTTTCATGTGGGATTACCGAATACGTAATTTCTTCCTTAGCAAACCAGGACTTGCCTTAGAAAGAAATGACTCTAAGCTCATTGCTTTTTCAGGTCTTCTTCTCGTAGATGATCCTTTGTGGAGATCTTCATAGCCCACTAAAGATTTGGCCTAGTGCCCTTAGGGCTAACCTTGGATCGATCACAAGTAGTCAACATCTTTGTTAATGGCCCACCTTATTAACCTCGAGGTGTTGGTCGTTTTAGATTAAACCATCTTTTAATCTTAACCATTCCCGAGGTAATGGTTTAGAGTGAAATGGTATTTGATACCCGATACCAATTTGTTACTGAACCAAGTTGGATCTAGTTTTCTTATTCTCTTGATTCTAGACGGGTCATGCTTGCGAACCCGAACTAGATAATGTTTCTGTTCCTTTTGATCATGGCTCAATCCAAGGTTGGATTCGTTTGGAGATTGGTTTAATATGCGGCTCTTCAAAATCTTTTGTATCACTACTGGTTCTCCGAACGTCTCTGGAAAAAATTTTCATTTTGAAGTACTGTAAGAGATGGCCTTACGAATGAGATCATATCTAGTTGTGGGATAATATATGCTCGCCTGAAAGGCCTTTCATAGACATACAAAGCACGTCCCTCATTTAATGAGTATGTTAGCATGGCCGTTTGGTATGCGATGATTCATCCCCTTAAAGGGCTTAATAAGAGTTTATATCATCACAATAATGATAGAATACGTAATGTCAAAGGAAGTTCAAATGCAGATCTTCTTCAGGTGAGAGTACGATTATATTGGTCTACATTAGGGTGCCGAAAATGAGTGTAAATAAGTAATATACACTGCAATCTATTTAGTCTTATGACCTTTATATTTTTGTCTAGTTGATTTGTCTCTTTGACCCAAAAACCTGCAAAAGCATTTACAACATCTAACTTTCCATTTTATAAATAGACATAGCAATATCTTAAGTAGTCATAGATAAAAGTGATAAAGTAGTTTTCTCTAATAATACAAGGTGAAAATTGTTTATAAATAATAGTGTGTATCAATTTTAAGAGTTCTTTACTATGTATGCCACCATTCTTGTTAGTTGTAAGTTGCTTTTCTTTTATATAATTTACATAAATATCATAATCAGTGAAATCAAAAGTGGTTAGTAATGTTTCACTCACTAACCTTATAATTATGTTTTAAAATATGTGACTCAAATGTCGATGTCACAACATCAAGTAATTTTCTTTAGGCAAGATATGTTTCGATCTAATATTTACATGCAAAAGTAAGAAGAGATTACTCAAATATAAAATTCAAATTTAACTAAGACGGACCATCACTTTGATATCTAATACCAAGTAAAATATTATCTTTATATAAACTAAAATGATTATTTACAAAATAAAAGTTAAAGTATTTTTTGTCAAATCTAAATAAGAAAATTAAATTTCTATAGATTGAAGGTGTGAACAAACTATTGTTTGGGTTTAATTAGAAATTAGTTGTCAAAATGAATTTACATATGTCGATTGCTCGTACTTCAGACTCTAACTAATTTTCCATATAAAATTTTTTATCTCCATCACTTGAATTTTAGGCTTAAAAGGAATTCTTGTATTAAATTTGAAATGTGAACAGTTACACTAGAGTCAATACATCATCTGTTTAAAGGAACATCAATAAAATTAGTTTAAAAACATACAAAAATTATATTATTACTCCTTAATTTGAACTAACTCTTTCACTTTTAATAATCTTGTATTAAATTTGAAATGTGAACAGTTACACCCGAGTCAATACATCAACTATTTAAAGGAACATCAACAAAATTAATTTGAAAATATAAAAAAAATATATCATTACCCCTTAATTTGAACTAACCTTTCACTTTTAATAGTCTTTCTACAAGTGTATCTTCATTTCACGCGCACGCACACACACACATATAAAACTTTACCAGGGTCATTGTTATTCTTATTTACATCACATGCAGAGTCTTTCATCTTCTTTAATGGACTCCTCTTACCTTTTTTCAGACTTTTCTCTTTTTATTTTATTCTCCTGCTATATTAGATGAACAATATAAACAATGTGACATCTTTCCTATTTAAGTTGTGATTCATTTTATACACGTTGTTTTGCAGTTCGTTAAGATTTCATTTTTCTTTGTCGATATTTTAATGGATCTTAAATAGTCTGAACGGCTAAGGAAGCGAGTTTTACAATAAATTGTATAAGGAAAGCCAGTTTACCAATTTACTTCCATGTTTACAACACCAACTTGTTCTACCATGTATGCCTTTTTCATGAATGTGCTCTTGCACATCGTTTACTCCATTGTACTTTATAATTGTTAGTTTCACCATGAGAGTTCCTACCAACGATTTTTTCAGAGACAACGTTTCTGCACAAATGCAAGATATTCTTGTGCCTTTGTGAATATTGGTGTGGATATACAATGTATTTGGCAAACGACATCTTTATATATGAGATTTAATCGGTTCGATCATTATTACTTTTCATATAGAATTTTAGTTTATGAGAACTATCATTTGTGTGCTAAGTTGGCTTATTAATACGCAGAACCAAGTCCAAATTCATAAAGCCTAGTGTAAATAGAACTTGCTCATGCTAATCTAAATAATTAGGTCTAAATAACAAGGGAACATTATACGAAACTAGTGTTGGTATATGGCCTACCGAAAAATATTAACATATTTACTAATTACCAAAAATTAGTTTGAGATTCACATTAATTCATTAATTAAAAGTAATTCTAAAAGTTATTCATATATTTACTCTAGTAAGCAACCTATTGCATAGTTGCAATCTCTCCTTTATGTTGAGACCACAACTTGCTATTTGTCCACTTAATGGAGGAACAACATCATTCATAGGGCTAACTGATTGATCATACCGCAATTGAGAAGAGTTTACACCTTTGAATACTCCTACTCAACTCAATTACAATGTTATTTTTTTTATTACCCTACTCCAATATCTTGTAATTGTTTAAAAGACAATCTTACCTTTGATCCATTGATATTTGATTTTTTAATTAAAATATTAAAATATTGATAATAGTACTTTTCGAGTTCTATTATGATTCAAATGATTAATAATTTTATTTTGATATTTATAGATCATCATAATTTGGTCACTTTAATGACTACTGAATTGTTCTAATTTATGAATTTCTAATCAAAGTTAATACTCTCTACACAAATGGCCTAGGAAAATCATAAGTGATTGCTTTAGATTGATTATTATATCACTAGTAGCCCACTCAATTCATTTTGGTCAAAAAATTTGACGATTTGACCATACTACTATATTTTAGCTCATGGACCAAAACATATATGATAAGCTCAATAAGGTGATAATCATAATTCAAGCAAGACACTTTTGCATGCATAAGGTTAAACTAATCATTACATGTGTGAACATAACAATTATTTTGTATATGTATACTCATATCAAGAGTGCAGAATTATGTCATCTGATGTAAGCCCATTGATCCATATTTGATTGTTGAATCACCGTATATGAGCCCATCGAATACATCATATTATTTATTGATGATCCCAACAACATTATCTTTTCTATGGAAGAATTCCAGTAAACTACATAATTATATAGAACTTGAAACTATCATTAGAGTCCATGAGCGTATGGACTTAAATCCAACAATAAATTTGATATGTGTATAGAAGATCATATGTTGAGTTAACGATCAAATCATCACATGGAGGTATTGCATAAATAGTTTTTAAAATGCATTGTCAGAACCTATGCTCTAATACCATATGTTAACAATTATATAATTTTATGAAAAATATATATTGATAGGATCTTTACTTGATACATTTAACAAAACCAAATGCCGCACGAAGTAGGAGGGCTTACCTTGCACCATTGAATTAGACGATGAAGCTTGATGGTGATGAATCATTGCTTAAACACTTTCAATTGTCTAGATCTTTACTATGCAACACCTCTAGCCTGATCGATAACTGAGATCAACTAGGTTTAATCTTCTCTCTCCTTAACTCGCTATGATGCATAAATGGAGATGAGTACATTCCACTGCAATATTAAGCTGGAGAGAGGAACTAAGAGCAATGTATTTATAGATGATTTAATTCTAACCCATAAAAAGAATCAAGGGGGCATTTGACGTATGGGTTTAAAGGGAATTAGGTGGGAGTGAGTTTTAAGATCCCATGGGATAAGTGGGACTCACATCGGGCATGGGTTGTGAAGCCCCTTCTTGGAATCTGGGTCGGAGCAAGGGATTTCTATAATTCAGCTTTGGATTTCGTGTGCCTAGTGGTCAGTGCTATGTGGGGCCCACCATGATGTATGTGTTTTATCCATGTCGTCCATCCATTTTGAAATATAATTTTAGGGCTTGATCACAAAATTGAGGTAGATATAAATCTCAGGTGGACCACGCCATGGGAAAATAGTAGTGATTGAATTACACCATAAAAATCTCCTAAGGCCAACTGTAATGGTTATTTGACATCGAACCTGTTGATTAGGTCATAAAGACTTGGATGAAGGGAAAAAATAGTTATCAACTTGATCCAAAACTTTCGTGGCTCCCAAAACATTTTTAATGGTGGGTGTTCAATCAACACTGTGCGGTCAACTGGAGATTTGGATCAAATTCATTTTTGGGCTCATACCATAAAATGATCTGGAAGAATGGGTGGACGGCATGGATGAAACACATACATCATGGTGGGGCCCACAGAGCACCAATCGGTAGTGGCAAGGTGAGTAGCCAATCCATTTCCATTCCAGACGTCTTCTCTTCCAAACACGAAGTGGGATGGCCTCCAAGCCATGGTATTACACGATGTAATTATTACATTTTGCTAATCCCATCCAACTTAAACCCATCTAATCCCATGATCCAAACCCCCCCCCCCCCCCCCCCCCAATTGATTGTGTGACTCTTTGTCATCTCAAATTAATTATAAAATATTCAATTCGACAATGGAATTCCAAGAGTTTTTTTTATACAAAAATGAAATCTTTTAGAAATAAAAAGTGTTGAGAATGGAAAAAAGACATTCTTAGAATGCGAAGAGGCATTCTAAAAATATAAAGAGTCTTAGAATGTGTAAGGACATTCTTTGAAATATGAAGAGTTTCGAGTATGTGAAAAATAAAAATCTAAAAGAATGCCCATAGAAGATGAAACACGTGATCATATAGGCCACTCATATTATATATATATATGGGAAATGCTCACCTAAGCACCAGTTCGCACGGAACTGGTGCGAACTTTTTTGAGAACCCATCATACGTGATGTGGATCCAAAATCTGAACCGTTCATGTGAAGCAGCACCTCATGAAACCCCCCTGGCCCAAGTTTTACTTTGATCTAAAACTTTGATGGGCCATGAAAAATGAAAACAGTTTCCTCCCTTGATTTGCATTTCTCTTTGCTATGGCCCACCAGAAGTTTAGATAAGGGTGAAAATTTGTCACATGGGGTTTCATGGGATTCTGCATCACATGGACCGTTCAAATTAGACACCCATAACACATGTGCAAAGGTGCGCATATGCGTAGGTGCATAGGTGAGCATGACTCTCTCTCTCTCTCTCTCTCTCTCTCTCTCTCTCTCTCTTTATATATATATATATATATATATTCCAACAAGCCCAATTGGCCACACCTTGCTTACAATAGTAGATCCTATTGTCGATCATGTTTGTATGCATTTTTTTTCATATTTTGGTAACACATCATTTCTCTAAGTGTTTGAAATATATAAACATGAACAGTTTCAAAAGAGAGGATTATAAAATATTAACGCATGAGCACATGTATAGTGTGTTAATGCACCAGCTAATATAAGTGAGGCCCATAGCTTAGTGATGAAATGATAAAAACCATTGATCTGATGGAAGTGGGACCCATGTATAGGTGATCATGACCACTGACCTGATAGAACACTGAATATGATGGAAGCATGCAGCATGCTAGCTTTTTTGAATGGATAGACATATTCAGTAATTGGGTCGCAACTTTCCTTTTTTCTTTTTTTTCTTTCTTTTTTAAGAATTAAAGGAGTACTATATGTTATGTTGAATATGTAATAATAAAAGAAATTAACACAAATTAGATTATCCAACCAACCAAAATATATGGTTGAGTGCATTCAATGGGAAAAGATCCATTGAATGGTTAGATCATCAAATTAGGTGGAGATCCACGTTTTAAGTAATTCCAATCGTATGCCTTAGATATTATTCCAATAATGATCTATACAATATATAATAAGTAAAGCATTTGGCCAATGGCTTTTTACTTAAATACACCTAAGGCTTCATAAGAGTGCAGAAATAGCATCACTTTTCAAATCATTATTTTTCTACATGTCTTACAATCTTTTCAATTTTTATTGGATGAAACTACCATGCATTGAGCATTGTATCAATAAAGGCTCGTGTACCTTGTTTTCTACACTAAACCTTCTTTTACGACTACATTTTGGCAAATTCTTCTTTTACCCTTGCACTCCAGTGATCTTTTGTGCTTTTTACTATTCCCCGACAATCTTTCATGCTTTTTGAGCATTCTCTCTGACAGAACTACCACTCAGAAAATTAGACTCTAAGATTGTTTAGAAAGAAAATAACATGAAAAGAATATCGTAAAAATTTCACTTTAAAAGATGGATTTTTCTTCTTTCCTTAAAAAATGTTCACGAGCTTGGATTTAATCCCAATTTTAAAGGTCAAATAGTGTACCTTCGTTTATCACTACTCTTTGACTAACTCTTCTTTTATATTGTAATCTAGTGATCTTTCATGCTTTTTTACCATTCTCCAACAACTTTTGTACTTTTCGACTACTCTCTTGAGCAGAACTACCACCTCTGAAAAATGAGCTCTAAGCTTGTTTGGGAAGAAAATGAGAGGAGATGAAATGAGAAAAATATAGTAAAATTATCACTTTTAGAAGAAAAGTTCTCCTTTCTTTTTAAAAAAATGTTCATAAGCTTGACTTTGAGCCCAATTTTAAAAGGTGAAATGGTGTTTAAATGAGATAATTCATGTCCCATTTCAATACTTACTAAGTTACCTTTCCAATGAGCCAAAGATTACCCCTTATTCAACCAATAATAAGGGAATTATGATGTTTGGGTTCTAATCCTTGGAATTATGATGTTTGGGTTCCAATCCTTGCTCAAGTGGTAGAATCTGAGGAGTTTCAACACGAGGTCTTGGGTTTGAAACCCATTGGGGTGAAATCCCACTACGACGTGCGTGGCTGTGTGGCGGGTGCGTGTGTAGAAAAAGAAGAAGGAATTATGATGTTTTGTGGAATTGAGCAATGCGAAAACGAACTCAAGCACCATAATGAGCTTTGGGCCCATTTTTGAAACGTCAAACGGTATTTAAATAAGGTGATTTCAGTCCCATGTGAAAGCTCGTCAACTTATGCTTCTAACGAGCATAAGATCGCACCATTCTAATCTGTAATTAGGGAATTCTGACCTTTTTTTTTTGGGATCATGTGATCTGATAGCGAGAGTGAACATGAGTGAGTGTCATTATGGACTTTAGGCCCACTTTTGATAGAAAAATGACATCAAAATAAGATGCTTCCAAAGCTATTTGAAAGTTTATTGAATTACTTTCCAATAAGCATAATATCACCCTGATCCAACCTGTAACGAGGGAGTTATGACCATTTTCATAAGATCGCGCAATGTTAGAAATGAGAGCATACACAACCAAATGCAATCATGGACCCTGGGCCCACTTTTGAATGGTTAAATAATGTCCAATTGAGAAGATTTCAAAGTTATTTAAAAGATCATCAAAGTATCTTTTCAACGAGAACAAGATCACCTCGATCTGACTTGCAATGAGGGTATTATTACTATTTTCATGTGATCACACGATACTAAAAATGAGATTGAACGCAACCGAACACTAGTATGAACTTTCGGACAACTTTTGGATGGTCAAATGGTGTCCAAATAAAACGATTCCAAAGTGAGACCATTTGGACACCATTTAACTTTAGAATCATCTCATTTGGACACCATTTGACTTTTCAAAAGTGGGACCAAAGCCCATGATGACGTTTGGTCGTGTTTGCTCTCATTTTCAACATCATGCAGTCTTACAAAAACAATTATAATTCTCTCGTTACAGATCAGATCGTGGTGATTTCATGTCCGTTGGAAAGGTAATTCAATGAACTTTCAAATGGCTTTAGAATCATCTCATTTTGATAACATTTTATTATTCAAAAGTGGGCCAAAAAATCTATGATGACGTTTGGGTGCGGTCACTCTCGTTTTCAGCATCGCATGATCCCACGAAAATGGACATAATTCCCTTCTTACAAGTTAGATCAATGTGATATTATGCTCATTGAAAAGATAATTTAATAATCTTTCAAATAGTTTGGAATCATCTTATTTGGACACTGTTTGACCATTTAAAAGTGGGCCCAAACTTTATGTTGGTGTTTAGTCACATCCTCTTTCATTTCTTACATTGTGTGGTCCTATGAAAACGGTCTTGACTCCCTCATAACAGGTCAAATCAGGGTGATCTTATGCTAGTTGGAAAGATAATTGGATGAATTTTTAAATGGTTTAGAGTCATCTTATTTGGACACCATTCGATCGTTCAAAAGTAGGCTTAAAGTCCATTATAGTGTTCGGTTGTGTTCGCTCTCATTTTCAGCATCATGCAATCCCACGAAAACAATAATAACTCCCTTGTTACAGGTTAGAGTGGGGTGATCTTATGTTTATTGGAAATATAATTTGATAAAATTTTTAAAAAATTTAAAATCATCTCATTTGGAGATCATTTGATCATTCAAAAGTGGGCCCAAAGTCCATGATCACATTCGTTCATATTCACTCTCGTTTCAAGCATCACGTGTCTAATGAAAATGATCATAACTCACTCACTATATGTCAAATCGAGGCAATCCTATGCTCATTGGAAGGATAATTCGATGAAACATCAAATGACTTTATAATCATATCATTTGGAGAGCATTTGACCTTTCAAAAGTAGACTAAAAGTCCAGCTCCTGTTCTTTCTCTTTTCCAAAATGTGTGATCCTACAAAAATGGTCATTAACTACATTATAGGTCGATCAGGGTGATCTTATGCTTGTTGGAAAGATAATTCGATGAAATTTTAAATGACTTTATAATTATCTCATTGGAAGATTGTTTGATCTTTTAAAAGTGAACTCAAAGTTCAGCTCTTATTCGCTCTCATTTCTAGCCTCACATGATCACATAAAAATAGTCATAACTCTCTCGTTACAAGTAAAATTAGGTTGGTCTTATGCTTGTTAGAAAGATAACACGATAAACTTTCAAATGGCTTTATAATTATCTCGTTTGCAGACCATTTAATCCTCCAAAATTTGACCCAAATTTCAATTTATGTTTACTCTTGTTTCCAGCATCCCGCAATCCCACAAAAATGGTAATACCTCCCTCATTACAGGTTAGATTGGGACGATCTTGGGCTTTTTGAAAGGATAATTAAATAAACTTTGAAATGGATTTCGTATCATCTCATTTAGGCATCGTTTAACCTTTCAAAAGTGAGCCTTAAGTCCATCTATTGACAAAAGACCAATCTAAGCATAATTTTGTGAAGAAAGAATAAGAACTCATCTTCTAAAATTGAAGGTTTTAAAATTTCTTCTCTCCTTATATCAGTTTCTTTCTAAAAAGACATATCTGAGTAGAATCTTTACAAAAACATGAAAAACTCATCTTCTAAAAGTCAAGTTTTTTATATTTCTTCTCTCCTTATATCAGTTTCTTTCTAAGAAGACCCATCTGAGTAGAATCTTTACAAAAATATGAAAAACCCATCTTCTAAAAGTCAAGTTTTTATTATCTCTTTTCTTTCATTTCTTTGTTTCTTAGCAAAAGATCCATTAAGCATAATATTTTATAGAAAGAAAAAGAACCTATCTTTTAAAAGTAAAATATTTGTAATAATTTTTTATCTCATTTTCTATCATTTTCTTTCCAAACAAGTCAATTTCAATACAATAGGTAAGAAGAATAAAAGCTTATTTTTCTTAGGTGAAACTTTTACTGTGGCGAGTAGTCAAAACGCCTAAAAGATTGTTGAAGAGTAGTCAGAAAGCACAAAAGATCGTCAGAATACAGTGGTAAAAGAAGAGTTAGGCGTAGAGTTATAATAAATGAAGGTACATGATAGAGAATTGAAAAGGGTATTTACAAGCATTTTCAACCCGAAAATTCGAAAAATGTGTTTTAGGTATAATAATAATAATAATAATAATAATAATGATTTGAAAAATGGTGTTATTTTTGCGTTCCCATGAAACCTTGTGTGTATTGATATAAAAAGCCATTTGACCGATTTACACCCACATTCAGTTTTCTTAAGGCCAAGAATTTTGAATATTCAAAAGACATGGGACAATATTTTAAATGAAAGTAGGGTATATTAGGAAGTAGAAATTCAACTAATGTCCAACATATAGTTCAGAGTTCACCTAAGTTATTAAACAGTTTAGATTTTAGCTGAGAGAAGCGTTTGGTCAATTTTTACATATACTTTTCTCCGTGGTCATTTTTGTCATTTTAATTTCTTCCTGTGAATATTCAACACCCACTTGCCTCTTTTTGCATGTAGCTAGCATGAAACAAGCCCATATGAAAAGGTTTTGTACCTACCGTGATAACTGTGTGACATTCACTTTATACATTTGTTGTATCGGCTTAAAAATGAGGCACGCTAAGACTTGAGTGGGCTACAATACAAGAAAGAGTAAAGATGGATCATTCACTGCTAAAACCATTCTATGCTTCTCTCTCTCTCTCTCTCTCTCTCTCTCTATGTGTGTGTGTGTGTGTGTGCGGGCGCGCATCTGTGCATGTAGCATGCATGTATGTATAGCCCACACCTTTCCCTCCTCTCTCCACATACATATACCCTAGAGGCAACAATAGCAACAGTAACAACAACTATAGAGAAAATCCTTGACTAAGATCAAATGCCAAATAATTTTTCTTGCTTGATAGCCAAGTTTTGTGTGTGCATGCAATGTCAAGGTAATCATGCATTGTGTATAGCTTCAGGGCCACAAACACTACTTAAGATGGGTCTTTAGCCACCATTAGTTGTTAAGCATCATGCAAATCTCTCTAGCTTTCTATCTTAGCCTCAAAGTGCATCTTTTATATGTTGGATGTCAAGATATCTTTATAGCTTTAAGGCATCACATGACAGGGAGCAAAAGATGTCCTCTAATAAAGACAATCAATCCATGCTTTAAAAGTCATATATCTTAGACTACTTATCCACAAGTGCCTAAGTTCCGTGCACAAAATGATTGACAAACTATAACAAGTACTTTTATCGCAACAACTTACCAACGAGACAACTAAAAAAAGGTATTGTTTGTCACCCGTTTAGCTGGGATTCTGCAATCCATAATAATATGTGTCACCTAGGACGTTACATTAGATCCTACAAGTGTAGACTAAGATTATAAGAATAAAGGTCCTTCAAGCAAACATTCCACTGGAAAAGGCAAGGTGAGAGGCTTTTAGACTAGGAATTGATGACTCATCCAAGTAGAATATGACTTACCCAAGTTAACTCGAACTTGGTCAAGTCCAAACTGAGTCAGGTTGAGGATTAGGGAGTTAACTCAGTTCAACTAGGCCAAGTTGCCTTGACTCGCTGAGTTGCGACTCGAACTTGGGACTAAACAAGTCAGTCCGAGTCACCGAGTCTGGAAAACTTATTCAGACCCATGTAGAGATTTTATTTATTTATTATTTTATTTTATTTTTATGTTATTGCCCTCATTAGTCGCAGATGAGACCAAACAAGTCAGTCCAAATCACTGAGTCTGGAAAACTTATTCAAACCCATGTAGAGATTTTGTTTTTTTTTTTTTTTTAATTTTTAATTTTTAATTTTTTTGGCCACTGTTAGTTACAAAAGAGCTTGGGGGACTCTGTACAAAGGTTGCCTTGTAAAACTGGTAGGTCCCAGCATGTTGGAGGGATGTGCAGTCGATAAGCTGCCGTGTTGGTTACGATCCTGGCGTGTTGGAGGTGTAATTGACTATCTATTTCAAGGAGAAATAAATCCCAAGAGGGGTCGTTGGGCTCCATGGAATCTTTAAAGGGTCATGAAACAGATTCCCAACGAAAGAGATTTTGTATATTGTGTTTGGACAGTTAGAAATCCAGCTTTTGTGTTTAGATGATGGGATGTGAGGTGATTGAGAGGAGAGGAGATGTCTTTTTCCCTTCTCAAAAATATGACTGTTAGGTGGGAATTCATTGATTGTAACCCAACTTAAAGATGGACGCGGATTACCTGCCGACGTTGCCAGCAGTGAAGTGGCTATTAGACAGTGCTCCGTGGGCCCCACCATAATATATGTATTTTATCCACGCCGTCCATCTATTTTTCCAGATCATTTTAGGACATGAGGACAAGAATGAGACAGATCTAAGTCTCAAGTGGACCACACCACAAGAAAATAGTAGTAATTGAATGCCCACCATTAAAAACTTCCTAGGCCCCACCGTAATGTTTATTTTCCATCCAACCTGTTGATTAGGTCACACAAACCTTGATGAAGGCAAAACAAAAATATCAGCTTCATCCAAAACTTTTGTGGCCCCCAAGAAGCTTTTAATGGTGGGCGTTCAATCACCACTGTTTCCTATGGTGTGGTCCACAAGAGATTTGGATCTGATCTGAAAAAATGGATAGACAACATGGATAAAACAAGTACATCATGGTGGGGGCCACAGAGCACCGTCCAGTAGCTACTGGGCAATCCGCATCCGGGCAAATTTTGGGAAGACCCAATGCTGAAAGCAACGAACCGATTGGCCAGTGGGCCCATAACCCTCCCTTGGGAGAGGAAATAACCGATTCGATGACTTTTGGGGATGGGCCATCCCCCAAAATACATTAGTTCGGATGATCCTAACCACTGATTAGATGAGTTTTGAGGATTGCATCTGGTAATTAGAAGATAGTCCAACCAAAGATCACCTAGGATAATCTGAGTGGTTACTGATGTACACCCCGACCCCATAAGAGCCCAATAGATAAACATGGAATGATCACATGCGTTTGAACATATGGTAATTACCACACGTTTGTGGAGCCCACTATGATCTGTACCGTAGAATACAAACTGTGAAAATAGTGAGACTGGTGGACACAAGACATGCCGAGAATCATCCCTATCAAAGATTTGAGGTAGGACACATCACAGAGAGCAATGTACAATCATGCCCGGCCTATAGACTCACTTGTTGCAGCCCACCTAAATGTTGGGACGTCTGGATTTTTGGTCCCTCTGATGGTGGGGCACACCTGATGACTGGCTTGGATGCCATCAATATAAACAACAGTGGACCCCACATTCCATCTGGAAGTTTCTTCGGTAAGTCGTCTCCCTCCCAACTTCTTCCCATCTTTCCCCTTAGGCTGGATTTTGGGATCTAGGCCTAACATTGGGGGCACATCTTATAGGCCAATTGGATCGGCAGACTCCACACTATGGCTGAAAGTCAGGCGCATGACTGACCCGACATTGGGTTGGGCTCATGCAGGATGAATCGGGTTCGGCCTCGGGCTGGGGCTATACAAACACCAACCCGATAAAACTTAGTTGAGGTCTCAGGTTGCCTGACCCAACTTGAACCTGATCGATAAATAAATTACTTATAAATTATTACCGAGTGTAGATCATCTGTGTTGAAGGCACAGGAAGTTCCAGTGACATTGGGTCTCATTGGTCCCATCGGTCCACATCATTTCTGATGACCCAAGCTAACAAGATGTGCCGGATTTCCTCTAGTTGTCCTATATTTTAGCTTGTTTGTTTAGAAAAAATGAATTTCTTTATGTTAAATGACTACATATATAATTAACAAAATCGTAGATACAAAAAATAGGCCGTGTATTGAAATATAATAGACTAATGTAATAATGAAAATATTAGCATGTATCCACCCGCCTAACCTGACCAACCAGACCGAGCCCGCTTGCCGTTGGGCTTGGGTTGAGAATTCCCAACCTGAGGTTGGGTTTGGTTGGATTAGGGTGGAGGCATAGGAACCTTGGGTTGGGCTAGGGTTGGGCACCAATCCGACCCAACCCCGCCCAACTGTCAGCCCTACCCCACACAGCTTGAAGTTTGGTAGTTACCGTGCACTAGCATGCATGTGATCATTCCCTACATAAACAGTGCAGATCCTTTCACAATACCTATTTGGAGAGATGCAAATGCAAATAATTACCAGATGAAGGACCTTGAAGTCAGTCCTTGGGAGCATAGATTGGCCATCAAAACATTACAGACCGTTGAAACAAATACAGGGAAGGGAATCTTGATTGAAATTAGCATAACTGGGCTGGATCTCCCAATCAGTACAAATGTGGGCCATGGCTCGGTGATCCAAAAACATCGATCTGATGGACCCAACTGTCACTGGCCCATGCACAAAGAATCTCCCTGAGGTAAATCCTCACCATTCAATTGGGGCCAACAAATAAACAGAAGAGAACCCAAGGAAAGGCCAAACATTCAGTTCTGGAATCTTCCAATCTGGGGTCAGGGAATCGACAGTGGGCCCATGATATCGGTGGTTTGGAGCACTGGATGATGCTGCAACTGTACAAACCGGAAAACCCAAGCGAACAGTAGATACTCAGGGTTGAGCATTGTTATACTACAAACCATGACGGAAGCACCAGGTCATGCGACAAATTTCAAACATCGAGTGTCTGTGTGTATGACCTGGCAACGGCACGAGCAGAACCGCATCCCACACCTCACACATGTGTAGTTGGCAGTGAACCCGCAGACAGTGCAGAAATGGCGACGTGATGTTGAGCTTGGGGGGCCCACAGCAGCCCTCAGATAGGATGGCACGTGTGGAGGCAAGGCTTCGAGATTTGCCTGTTTGCAGAGATTTAGGGGATTGGAACATGTATTAGCAAAGCCAAGCTCTAACAGGGGGATTCAAAACCAAAGCAAATGACTTCTCTTACTTCTTGTAACAGCTCCATGAACGTTCTTGGGGCCTTCCTTGCGTTCTCAAGTGCTTTTGCCTGCCTGGTTTTCCGCTTTGTATTCTTGGACTGTTTTTTCTGCATGTACCCTACATTAGAAAGTAAAAAAGGGTCAGCAGAAGCAGGCATCCAGTCAAAAAGACAACACATCTAATATCTATGAGAAATGCGCACCCACGGTCACATGTGCTGATGTGGCCAGTGTTCAAGATCCAAGCTGCTCACAAGCAGGTCCCTCCCTATACATTCCTGGGCAAAACAATCAGATAAGCTTGGCCAAGTCAACTCAACTCAGCAAGAGTTCAAGCGGAGTAACCAGGAAACTCAGTCCTGGGTCCAACTCAATCCCAATTCAACGAGACTCAAACTTGTCATCTTTTTATTTTTTTTGAAAGATGACGATTTATTGAAAGGAGCCAAAAGCCAAAGAATTACACCACAACCCAGGATATACAAGAAAGATCACACTCACCTAGGCTGGACTGAGATCGAATCCCATTCCATTACATCCACCTTGAACCTCCTAAAAAACTCCCAGAACATTTGAGCAAAGATTGCAAAAGCATCAGTTGTTCATTTTCCCCCGTAAAGCCCACAAACCAGCCGGGAGGGATGTCCTCCACAACCTCTTTCCTCTCTTACCAACCCCGCCCCTGTGCTATGACCAAAGGGGATCCTCAAAAGACTCAGGTAGCACCCAGGCCACCCCAATACTCCTTCCCACACCTCCCTCACAAAAGCGCAATGACTGAATAGATGGTCTACCGATTCCTCATCCTGCCAACAAAGTGAAAAAATGTTAATCATAGCCATTCCCCTCTTCCTTGGGCTATCGACCATTAGCACCTTATTCCAGAGATGAATTATGTGAACCATCCCCACTTGCCCCAGGCCCAATGAGCATCCTGTAAAAGGGTCGGACAGAAAATTTCCCAAATTTATCTTTAAGCCACACTAATGAATCCAACTCCACCAATAGCAAAATACCAGCAAGCCTCCTGGATAAAGTGATGAACTCTTCCTCTTCCTCCAGCGAATTTCTCCAACATGGAGGGGTCCAAGACACCTCGGTTCTGCCAACTGAATAGCACTAATCAATGGGCACGTCCAAGTTCGAGGTCAAGTTCGCCAACCTCGTCACGGCCCCAATGAACATGTTGTAAAAGGATCGGATGGAAATTTTCCCAAATTTATCTTTAAGCCACACCAACGATTCTAACTCCACCAATAGCAAAATAACGCAAACCTCCTGGATAAAGTGATGAACTCTTCCTCTTCCTCAGCAAATTCCTCCAGCACAATGGCCGAATAGCACTAGTCAATGGAGACGTTCAAGTCCCAGGCCAAGTTTGCCAACATCAGGAACTCATTGCATAGCCTCCTCTTTCTCAGCCAAACATCCTACCAGAACCTCACCCTTCTCCCCTCCATGAGAGTTCAAGTCCCAGGCCAAGTTTGCCAACATCAGGAACTCATTGCATAGCCTCCTCTTTCTCAGCCAAACATCGTATCAGAACCTCACCCTTCTCCCCTCCATGAGAGTACCGCACCCCCTTATAGTATGAACATTAATAAAATGAAATGAGGGAGGGAATCGAACCCACAACCTCTGCCAGAGTGAAAGATGGTCTTAATCAACCACCATTGAGTGGTTTGATGACAGCATTTCTATTGCATATTACTTATACTATCTTATCTAATTCCTATCCCTAATTTTTATACTTCCAATTATAAAATATTGAGTCAAGTCGGGTCAAGTCTTTGAGTCAACCTGATCTGACTGAACATTAAGTCGAGTTTTCAGGTTTTTGGACTATCATGTGTGGTCCACCTGCCAAGCAGATTGACCTGATATTTGAGCCAGGGCATTTGCATGATGAGGCACACCTGATGGGGAGCTTGAATCTTGAACAGAACGACATATTGGCAAATTGGCATGTGTGGATATGGGTCAGAAATACAATTCTCATTATGAATGGGTCATGTCTAATCCAATCCAGCTCTGAGCCAACTCTTTAAATGGGACAGATTTGGAACACAAAAGTGGACCTGACCTAGACTCTGCCCAAGCCCGATTTGGAATCAACTTGTAGAATTTCTTCGATTAAGGTAATAAGTAAAACCCAACTTCCTGAAGAAAATATGAAGCATGATTGTTAACAGGAAATCCATCTTAAGTAGGGAATTACAATCAGACCAAAACAAGTTAGACCCATCCCATAGGAAAGTGTTTTGGGATTGGATCCTCTTAGTCTTGACTCGAGCCAGACCTGACGCAACCCTTGCTTACTTCGAGCTAGGCCCAACCCATGTACTGATGGATTGGGTCTGGGGCTGAAATCCAGACCTAGTTATTAAACAGGTCGGATGTGGAATTCCCCTCAAACCCGACCTGAACCAGCACATTTGCACCCCTACACCAAGCAACTCCATCACAATAACTTAACCAGCTCTATTTTCTAAATAAAGAACTCTAGATACGATCAAACTCTTGTTTCTCAGACCTTAACTTCTTTACAGGTGAAATTTGCCACAACTGATCCTAGTGGGGCCTAATAAGGGCCACCCCCAAAATAGCATACATTCAAGAAAAAAAAAAGGCCTCCTATGCATACTAATGTGGAAATAAATGTAATTTTGTTTGTGTGTGTATGTATGCCGTGTACTCCTGTGGAGCATTGTATCTTTCTTTCAAAGTTTGTGTGTGTGTGTGTGAGTTAGTCATCTTTGACTAACAACATATACAACACAAGTTGTTGCCTTAGTCTCTCTCCCCTTTCTCTCTTACACTCCTACAGATTTCTTCTATAGCAGACTTCTACCACTAATGCCCAATTTAATGGTTGATAGTAAAAAAGAATGTTTCGATGCTAAGGATTTAATAGCCTAACTTTACACGTTCCATCAGTCTTAGGGCTTTTGGCGCATTGGTTAGGTTCTTAACAATTGGTATCAAAGCTAACACCACATCCTGTGTTCGAGTCATAGAAAGAGCGACCTATGGAAAGGGCTACCTGGACTTAGAGTGAAAGCCGCCACGATGTGGAGAGGGCTACCTGGAAAAGAGGCCAGAGTAAGAGCTGCCACAGCATGAGCCGCTGCGGACGTCGGCTGCGGAGCGTAGTGGAATGTTACGATCCCAACAGTTTAATAGCCTAACTTTACTTGTTCCATCAGTCTTGGAGCTTTTGGCGCATTGGTTAGGTTCTTAACAGTAGGAGAGGAAGGTTGTTCGACAGTAGGAAGTTTGTTGCTATTTTATAAGGGGGGAAGTTGTTTAACGTTGTAATGCATCTTATAAATTAGTAGCAGTCCTTAAATAAAGGAGTGCCTAAGAAGTTTATTCATGATAATACTCTTGGAGGTCGATTTTCCTCGAAGTAAACCAATCCTATCTTCCATCTCTACAACTATCATATCCTTTCTTTTATCCTATTATTACTTCTCTCACAACCAGCCAAGATAAGCAGACGTGGGAGGAGAGGTGGGACTAGAGGCCAAGGTGAACGAGCAACCCTAGCCGAACATAACACCTATAGAATAGCAACAAACTCCTTACTTTGACTACAAAACTTCAAAGCCAAATAACAAACCATACCCATGTACAACTGACACCTTAAACCTCTCAAACGTTCACCTAACCTCTTTATTAACAATGATGTGGCCTTGTCGTGGCATACGCACGTAGAAATCCAAGTGATTAATCATGAGCACATAACAACTCTCCCCACGTACAACTGACACCTTAAACCTCTCAAATATTCACCTAACCTCTTTATTAACGATGATGTGGCCTTGTCGTGGGATACATTTGTGGAAACCTCTGCTTAATCTCTTCCAAATCCTCCCAAGTTGCATCAGCTGGTGATAAGCCTTGCCAATGAATTACTATTTCTCGTCATCGATTCGATTCCTCATTCAACGATCTAGAATCACTTGTGGTGTTGGGAGTTGGGACGATGGAGTCATCTTCATCTTGGATCACTGGAAGGGAGAGTTGTACCGACACATTTGCTCCAATTTGCTTCTTGAGGGAAACATGAAATATTGGGTGAATGCAGGACCCAGCAGGTAAGTCAAGCTTGTAGGCAACCAGCCCAACCCTTTGAAGGACCTTGAATAGTCCATAAAATTGGGGTGAGAGTTTAAGATTCTTATGAAGAGTGAGGGAGGTTTGCCGGTAGGGTTGTAGTCTTAAGTAAACCCAATCGCCAACCTTAAACTCCATATCCATGTGATGCTAATCGAAGAGCCTTTTCACGCAAGATTGAGATGCCTGGAGATGATCGCACCACTCCACCAAATCTGGTCTCTCTCCAACCTCTTTATCCACTGTTTCAACCTTGGTGGTGCCTAGAACATATGACAATAATGTTGGTGGGGTCTGTCCATAAACAATTTCAAATGGGGTCTTCTTTGTTGAAGAGTGGATGCCGAAGTTGTAGCAAAACTCAGCCCATGGAATCCATTTCACCTACTCCTGGGGTTTGGAACTTGTAAAGCAACGAAGGTACATCTCTATCGTCCGATTGACCACCTCCGATTGTCCATCAGTTTGGGGGTGGTACGAAGAACAAAAATTAAAATCAGTACCATTCAATTTAAATAACTCCTTCCAAAAAACGCTTGTAAACGTCTGATCCCGATCACACACAAGAGGCAACTTAAAGACTTCATTAAAAAATACTTGGGCAACACTTGCAGCCGTGTAAGGATGGGAAATAGGTATAAAACGGGCATATTTGGACAACCTATGTACCACAACATAGACGGTTGACTTGGCCTTAAACTTGAGTAGGTATAGGTAACGGCTACAATAGTCCAGCTGATGATAGATTCTCAGCTTCGTGGCGCTGACAAGTATCACATTGCTTGATAAATTCCTTGATTTTTTGCCTCTTCCACTTCCAATAGAAGATTGAACGAATCCAATGTAGTGTCTTACGGTAGCCCTCGTGGGTATTGAAATAGATCTCCTTGATGATTATGGCATTGAGTGGAAGCATATATGATTCTTAAAGAAAAGAATCCCATCACGATACTCCCAAGGCCCAACGGCTTCACCATTTAGGCTCAATTGAACTAGCCGTTGCAATTGAAGTCTTACGGCTTCACACCGGGCTCGAATGGGGTCGCCTGTGGGATGCAGGGGCACACTCGGGGTGGGCGGCGCCCGCAGGGGAGGTCTCGTGTTCGAGACTCCTCACCGGATGTGATTAATGCGCATTTCACACCGGGCTCGAGTGGGGTAGCCTATGGGATGCGGAGACACACTCGGGGTGGGCAGCCCATGTGATTTGGGGCCCACGAAGAGGGTTCGGCCGAGGTCCTAACCCATGCGATGTGGGGCGTGGCTTATGAGATAAAGGGATTAATTCGCCATAATCTAACAGTTCGAGCTTTTAGAGCAAGTGGTTAATTGTCCTGCATCAAATTGGTGTCAGAGCAGGTCTCGTGTTCGAGACTCCTCACTGGGGTTGATTAATGTGAGGCGGGTGGCTCGTATGAGGCGGGTCCCACTGATGTATGGCAGTTGGCTCGTGTGAGGTGGTACCCATGTGATTTAGGGCCCACGAGAGGGGTTCAACCGAGGTCCTAACCCATGAGATGTGGGGCCTGAGCTTTAAGATAAAGGGATTGATTCGCCATGCTCTAACAGTTCAAGCTTTTAGAGCAAGTGGTTGGTTGTCCTGCATCATCCACCTTAATGAGTTCCAACCACCTTAGCACCAGTTGTGAAATGGCTGCAACTTCCCCCTTCTCATCCCGCCTAGACAAAGCATCAGCTACCATGTTACTATAGTGATTCTCTACTCCTAGAGATATTTTAAGCTTCTCGGATAAGTTCTAACAATGAATTGACACCTCAAAAGATATGGACACCACTTCTGCACCGCTAGGACCAAAGCTAGCATCTCCTTTTCATAGGTTAACAAAGCCAAGTTTTTCCATGAAAAGCTTGACTAAAAATGCAATGGGCCATCGATCTTGGATCAATATTCCTCCAATACCCAAACTTGATGCATCACACTCTACAATGAAGGGCTTAGAGAAATTAAGAAGTGCAAGGACTGGTGATTGTGCCATTGCTTGCTTCAACTGTTCAAATGCCTCTTCTGCGTTGGGGCGTCAGGAGAGTCTTTCTTTAGCATGGATGTGAGTGGGTGTACTATCTTCCCATAATTTTGGATGAACTTTCGATAATACCCAATCACGCCTAGAAACCCACAAAGGGCTTTGAGAGTGGTGGGCTTGGGCCGACTCAACATTGTCGTCGCCTTGTCGAGGTCCACATCGACCCCTTCTTTGGAAATGGCATGGCCAGGGTACTTGATTTAGGTCTAGCCAAATTGGCATTTTCCATTTTCACAAACAACTTATGAGCTCTCAAAACTGATAGAGCAACCTCTACATGATGTAAATGTTCCTCCCAATTTTTACCATAAATTAAAATGTTATCAAAGAAAACCAAAATAAACTTATGTGGGTACTCTTTGAAGACTTTGTTCATGAGCGATTGAAATGCGGAGGGAGCATTGGTGAGGCCGAATGGCATCACAAGAAACTCATAATGTCCTTGACGAGCTTGAAATGCCATTTTTGGAACATCGCTCGGATGCATACATATCTGGAGATACTCGAACCGTAGATTAAGTTTAGAAAAAGAGCACGCCCCATGCAATTCATTGAGTAACTCATCAATCACCGGAATTGAAAATTTGTCCTTGATGGTGATTTGATGAGCCCTGTAATCGATGCATAACTGCCACGAACAATCATGCTTTTTGACAAGTATAACATGTGCAGAGTAAGGAATATTACTTGGTCGAACAACCCCTAATGCAAGCATGTCGAAGACTAGATGCTCGATCTCAGCCTTCTGGAAGTGGAAGTAGCGATATGGTCTTTACACAAAACGGGCTGCTCCCTTGCACCAATGGAATCTTGTGGTCAGTCCTAGGAGGTGGTAGCCCTTTTGGTTCAGTAAAAACATCTTCATATGATGCTGGGAGGAGTTGTAAATGTCAATATCCTTGAATAGTGGTCAGGTGGAGCTATGGGGCCCTCATAGAAAGGGAGTATAATTGCAACAAGACCCCTTGCTTCTTCTTTTTGAGTTTCTCGATTGATATCAACATCATCTACAATCTTATCCCCAGTTGTAGACGTCCCATGTAGCGCCATTTTTTTGCCTCCAATGTGAAACCTCATTTGCAACTTTGAAAAGTCCCACATGATTGGTCCAAGTGTCCTCAATCACTAGGTCCCAAGGATAGCATCGCATCCTTCAAGTGGTGGGAGATAGAAATCCACAATGATGGGAATCCCTTGTAAAGTCAGAACCACCCCCTTGTAACTTCCAGCACTTGCTAATTTTTATCCACTTGCAATCGCCACTTCAAATTGTCCCTCATCCTTAGGATGCAGCCCACCTTCTTTGCCATATGGTTGTTTTAGTGAGCAAGTAAGTCAAAATCAGTTATGTAACAGCCATAACTGTTACGCGTTACGGGGTCGAAACGGCCATTACAGAAAAGACAGCATGTAATGGTCCATAACAGACCCGTAACAATCCAAAAACATGTTTTTTCAAATTAAAAATTAAAAAATGCCGTAACGGTCATACGGCCCGTTGTAACGGTAATGGCAATGGCCGTTAGGACCACCATTACCATTATTGAACACCTTGGTTGTGAGTGCTACTTGAATCCATCAAAAAAGTAATAGCTTTACACCCCAGATTTCTCTTAAATCACATCGTCTGTGGGGAGTGGGCCCCAGTGATGGCGTGAAGTAAGCTCTCAGGCATTTCCACTTCCACCTCTTGTTGTGTTTCTGCTGCCACATCATCTCTGTCGTCATCACCTTCATCTTCCTCGGGACAACACCCTTCAATGAGGAAAAGTTTCTTACATCTATGACCCGGCCTGAACTTCTCATCACAATTGAAGCACAACCCCTTGTCACGCCTTTACTAGAGTTCTACAAGAGTAAGCCTATTGATGGCCGGAATGGTGGAGCATAAAGGAGTAGAAGTCTAAACTGGTGTCACTCTTCTCAGCTCGTGGTAGTGCTCATTGTTGGGACCAGTTCCTTGTTTCATAGAATTGTGCCAAGCCCACGGCAACAAAAAGAGTAGTGGCCTTAGTAGCCTGTATGTCAACCTTGATACTCTCCTTGAATCCACTAATGAAGCAGCCCACCTGTTGTGCTAACATCAACCTCCCTACTCTAGCGAGTAGCCTCTTGAACTGGCCTTGGCAATCATGAACAGAACCAATTTGCTTAAGCTTGGCACGGTCCCCAAAGATATCCTCATATTGAGTGGGCCCATCCCTAGCATGCAGTCCTTCCTTGAACACGTCCCAAGTAACGGACTGATCCTCTTTCAACAATTGGTACCAAAGTTGGGTGTCACCCTCTAAGTTGAAATAGGCTAGGGGAATTCGCTCCTCATGCGGAGTTTGATGAAATCCAAAGAACTAGTTTGCTTGGCATATCCAACTCATCGGCGCTTCACTTCCATTGAAGCGTGGAAAGTCGAGTTTAACAAGCTTAGGAAGATATGAACTAGTTGAGCCCACTTGCACCAATCCCGAGTTGTCATTGGCTCGCCCTCCTCCAACTCGATTTTGGCTATGAGAGCTCTCTCCTCACTCTCGGACGCGACAGATTGTCAACTAGTTGAACCGAGCATTCATAGTGGAGAACATCCCATGGATCTCCTTAAGCATTCTCTCTTGGCCGGATGCCAGGGAGCTAACCTCCTCCTCCAAGCGTTCAATACACTACTCCTCCATGCCTATGTCTGATACCAAACTGTTATGTTCGGCTAAGGCTACTCGCTCACCTCGGCCTTTACTCCCACCTCTCCTTCCACGTCTACCTATCTTGGCTTGTTGTGAGAGAAGTAATAATAGAATAAAAGAGAGGATTAGGTAGTTGTAGAGATGGTTAAGACATAGGATTGGTTTACTTCAAGGGAAATTGGCCTCCAAAAGTACTATAATGAATAAACTTCTTAGGTACTCATTTATTCAAATACTACTAATTTATAAGGCGCAACAAACTCCCAACTGTTGAAAAACCTTCTGCCCCTACAGAATAACAAAAACTCCCTACTTTGAATAGAAAACTTCAAAGTCAAATAACAAACCAACCATACCCACAAACAACTTACCCCTTAAACCTCTCTAACGCTCACCCATTCTCTTTCTTAATGATGATGGGGCCTTGCATGTGGCATACACAAGTGGAAATCCAAGTGATTAACTGTGAGCACATAATAGAGAAGCACCTAATACTTTGTGTGAACAACTTTTAGGGTTTTAGCCTCTTATGCATGCATGGGGTGTAATTAACAACCATCCACCCCCATAATTATTAGTTGAGACTCAATAAGCCAGCCTTAAACTCCTTTAAGGTGGATTTTAAGGCAGAAAAAAGCTACTACTCGATTCCCCCTACTCATGGGCCACTAAGACACCGACAAAACATCTCAAATGAGTGTGCTTGGACAAACCCTGGACTACATCAGGTGACAACAAGCATCTTCTGAACTCATTGTAGATCAAAGACGCAAAGTATTCAAAATAATTGCTAGTAATGGAAGTTGTGAGTACTTATTTTCTAAGGAAATGGACAAAAACTCCAGATAAGTGGTGAAGGGATCCGGAGCCATACAGGCTTGTGTTCTTCAAAAAATGCAATAAGGTATTTGTTTCTGATTGATTTCTTGTTAATTCTTCCATTGGAAAAAGGTATTACAATGACGTTTTGTAATTTCGTCTTCCAAGGAGACGTGAAAAATTCTACCAGAACGCCAATGCAAACTTGATCTAAAAGTCATGCGTGATGAGGAAAATAGAAGATGGAGTTATAGAAATGTTATTTCCATTGTCAAAGGTTGCCATAATTAAGATATTGAGTGTGGCCATAAAGAATATATTAAATAGTTACAAAAATAGACGGACACAGCTATAGCCACATCACGTTGTATCCCTTACTCATATTCATATTGTATCCATCATCTCATTAAGTGGTCATGGGATCAGATTGCATCAATTCTCCCATCTTCAAAGTGAACTTGCCCTCAAGTTTGGCTTTTGTGCTGGTCCAATCTTCGTCTTAGACAAGTTGGAACGAATTGAGGAACTTCCTATGGAGAGGTGCAGAGGACAAGAAGAAGCTTCATTTCTTGAAATGGGATGAGGTCTGCAAGCCAACACATGAAGGAGCTAGAATCAGAGTGCTCAGATCTAAGAATGTAGCCCTGTTGGGAAAATGGCTCTTGAGGTTTGGCTTGGAAGATGGGAGTTTGTGGAAGGACATTATTGCATGCAAATATGGTGCTAGGGATGGTGGATGGATGGCCAAGAAGTCATCCTTGTACAGAGCCTTGGCAATTTGGAAGGCCATTGCGAAGTTGGTAAGTAGGTTCATGTAAGGTGTTGCACTTTCCCTTGGTGGTGGCTCCCACATCCTCTTTTGGATCAATTTTTGGTGTGGGGACAGGCCTCTCCCTTAAGTTTTCTGTGGAATGGCCAGGCTTGCTCCCGATCTGGACATATCGGTAGCTCATTGTTGCTCTTCTATGGGTGGTCAGCTTGTGTGGTGCCCTCCCTGCCAAAGAAATCTCTCAGATAGGTAATTGGAGGATATGACACAGCTGCTCTCGGTACTCCATCCCCTAGGCTTTCGGAGGAGACAGATGGGTGGAAAGGGAAATTGGAAAGCTCGGGCAGTTTCTCAGTGTGTTCATTCTACGAGGCGATCCATGGTCATGGGCCTCATTCCGATAGTGCCCCAGCCAAGTTTGTGTGGTTACAAGGGGGATCACCAAAGTTGGTAGCCTTTGCTTGGTTTGCGGGAAGGAAAACAGTTCTTACAGTAGACAACCTCCAAAAATGCAAATGGTAAGTCCTAATATTGGTGCTGACGGGATGCAGAACCCATCAACCATTTGTTCCTTCATTTTGCCTTCACAAGAGCAATATGGGAGTATTCCTTTGGGTTGTTCATTAACTGTTGTGAGATGCCAGGGTCAATCAAGGTTTTCCTCTTAGTGTGGCACAAGGGAGGTGGTGACAAGATCCGAAGAAAGATGTGTTGAGTTTCTCTCCTAAGCAGGCTGTGGGCATTTTGGAGAGAAGAATAACAGGACCTTCAAGAACCACATCAGAGAGACTTCAGCAGTTTTCAATAGAGCTTAGTTGGATGTTTTAGAGTGGGTCTCCCTTTCAATGGGCCCTTGTTACAAAACTTGTATCCTTTGCTTCCCTCTATATTTTTCACACAGATTTCTCATCTATGCTTCTTAAACAAAATACAGTCTCCTTTCAGTAAAAAAAAAAAGTAGGAGAAAGGAAATATACATATAGACGCCTAAAAACAAGCATTAGTCATCAAGATCAAGGGCTGAAATCGACCCTAGCACATCCACATGACATATTACACTTGTCCAAAAGGAGCATTGATCATCAAGATCAATGGCTAAGATCAACCCTATCATATCCACATGGCCAGTGGATTAAGGTGCCCATTGGTTTTCTAGGGCATAACTTCAACCGTCCAACCCAAACCCAACCCATTGCCACCTCTACTAGTGTATTTAGGTAAGAGGGAAGAAGAGATGTGAAAGTCATTAAAAGAAAATTCACTATTATAAGATTAAAAAATATCCAATTTTGAGATTTTTTGTTTAAAACATTAACCAAGGACAAAATGTTTCCACTTTTCATTGCTTAACCAAACATGGTTAAAGAAAAAAGTTAACCAGTTATTTTTTCAACTTAACCAGTTATTAGTGTATCCAAATAGGCCCTGAGGGAGATTTTTATAAGACATATTCAACTGGCCATTCTACATGAAGTAGAGTGTTGGGCAGTTAGAAGGCAGCATTAGCATACATTGACTATTGCAGAGCTGAGGATATCGACATGGGTGTGTGACAGAACTAGGAAGAATAGAATTCCTTCGAACCAGCCTAAGAGTATTTCCAAAAGAAGACAAAATTATGGAGAGCAAATTTAGATAGTTCTGTCATATGCAATGAAGACCGAAGATGGCTCTGGCGCTCCAGTAAGGAACATTGGTAAGGTCTGAAGGCTGGAAAAGAGGAAGACCTAAAAGGACATGGATTGAAGTGATGAGGAGAGAGAGCAAAGCTTGTTCACTTATCAAACATAGGGGCTTAGATAGGAATGACTGATGACAAGATTCATAAAAACAACCCCGTATAGCTATGGTATTGCTACGATGGGCATAAGAAAACATACCAATTCTTAATTGGTTACATTAAAAGGCCAATGAGAAATTAATCAATTGCTCAAATGCAGGATCCCGTTGGTTCCACCACCACTTCAAATTTCAAAGAAAGTGAGCTTACTTTTCAATCATTCCACACTACACAGTGGTCGGGCCAATTGTGAAATTTCACCACATGTGAACATTATCGACATCAAATCAAGATCAGAAGGCACTAAGAAGTGAAACCCACATTATCCCATAACCTCACATGTGTGATCCACTTCTTATCACATGTAGTCATGAACCCTTCTTTTTTTTTTTTTTGAAGGGTAGTCTTGAACCAATATTGGTGGGACACTGGTAGTGAAATTTCAGTATTTATGTTACAACCATGAACCAACATCAGATGAAACCAATAATCAGAACCCACATTATCCCACCAACTCTTTAAGTGTCAAAGCAGGTGGGCCAACTTCATATCACAGTACAACCTCGACCAAACAGTGATAAGGTTCACAAATAGCAAAGTTCCACTATCGGGTATTGGCACCAGATCATTTTCACAATAAAACATAAAAGAAAGAACAGGTATTGGCAGGAATATATATATATATATATATATATATATATATATATATATATATATATATATACTCATCTCAAATCTAAAAGCTTACTGAGATTTCATTCACAGAAGCATAAATAAACAACTAAACAAAAAAGATTTAAAAAATGAGACCTTCATCATCATCAAGTGAAGCATCGCTGTCATCATTTATCTCTACCATTTCCGCTCCAGCATTGTCATTCTCCAAAGCCTCGAGACGAGCAATTGCTGCCTAAAATGAAACATTCCATAAAGAGAAACACCACAACTTAAACGTCTTCATGGACACTAAAAAAGTCCAACCAAGCATGGTGACCAGCACCATTGATCAGGTGGGCCGTCATGTGAATCGACCATCTCCCAAGATCACATTCATTTGACAACCTAACTCCCGAATTTTTTATTTTTTTTCTCATTAAGCATGAACATTTCCTCATTTTCCAAGAGAATTTGTTTCAGTCATCCATTTAACGGCCACTGACCAGATGCTACCGCTCCCCAACCACCTTGATTTTTCATCTACAGCTCATCCACACAATTGCCCACCAAACCAATGGCCCCGATCGCTGAAAACACAACACATGTGCAGTGTATGAATTCCCATTGCACTTCATGAAATTCTACAAAAGGCATGAATTATAGCAGAACTACTACTTATTCCATGAAAGAAGTCTCCAAAAACAGGAAAAACAACAATAAGCAAATAACCAAAAATGGTGCTCTTTGGTAGCCCAGAAACCGTACAGGCAACCCCCTTTCTTCGATCCAGACCGTTCAACTGGAGGGTCCCAGGTCAGTTGGTTCATTCTGATAGACTTCTTTTTCCACCAAACCATCCATTTGCAGTCCACCACTCGTACGGACAGTCAAGATCATCCATTGGAAGGCTTGCCCGGCCGAACGGCACAGATGAACGGTCAGGATGACAGAAGAAGCAGACCGTACCTGCAGAGATGCTGGACCCGAACAAAAGATGACATCTTTTTGTTCGGTCGAGTATCAATACAATATAATACCTCGAGAAAAATCAATAGAAAATACTGTAAATGGGACCCGAGTAAGATCGAGCGGCTGGGATGATCGAAGAGAGAGATAGAGAGGGGGGTAGGGGCCACCTGTGAGCGATTATCGCTGCTGGCGAGGGCAGCGACCATCTTCGAAGCGACCTTCCGATTCCGACTCGACGTTCGGCGGAAACTTCCGGTGATTTCATCATCCATGGCTCCGAAAAAAGTCGAGGAGATTAAAATTCGGATTAGAGTTTGATACGAGAGATTTTCAGGTTACTCTGCCGGAGAGCGAGAGAGAGGAAGAGGGAGAAGGAAAAGGAGTGAGAGAGAAGGATGCGAATTGACTGTACTACCCCACCAGGACCGGAAGCCGACTGGCTGGTGTACCTCAAACCAGCTATATAGCTGCTGTGTTGACGTCAGCAAGTTCTGTGGGTGTGATGACGAGGTATATGTTATATCCAAACCGTCCATATATGGGGAGCGGATTGGATACTGAACGCTTCAGTAGCCAAAACGCTACTGAAGTGATGTGGCAAAACGCCATTGGTTAGATAACAAGAGCGTGTTCCCTTGGTATAAATGCTACTCCGTTAGATTAGTTAACGGATCTTTCTACCTTTACGCCGTGCACCACTCGGCCATGAAATGGGATTGTTATACTGAGAAAATGCAGTTAGGCTCACTATGAATTTATGTGATTTATCCACACTTTTCGTTTGTTTTTCCATCTAATTTTAGGCGTTGAGCTCAAAATTAAAGCTTATAAAAATCTCAAGTGGACCATACCACAGGAAACAATGGAAATAATACCACAGGAAACAGTGAAAATAATGATTTCCACCGTTGAAACCTTTCCAGGCCTACAGTAATGTTTATTTTTCATCCAAACTGTTCAAAGGATCAAAAACATGGATGAAGGTAAAAAACAAATATAATCTTGATCCAAAACTTCTATGGGCCCCAAGAATTTTTCAACGGCATAAATTCAACTCACACTGTTTCCTTTGGTGTGGTTGATTTTAGCTATTTATATGCTTAGGTTTTGAGCTAAGGCCATAAAATTATCTTATAAAATGGATGGACAGGTAGGATAAAATATATAAATCATGGTGGACCCGACGGAGTTTACTTACGCAATCCGCTTCCCTTGGCCACGTACCGTTACGCATGCATTTTTTCTGTACGCGGATTTCTTCCCGCGCTGGGAACTCAGGCCCACTGTGATGTTTGTGAGAAATCCTCCCCTTCCATCTATTTTTTGAGTTCATTTCAGACATGATGCCAAAAATGAACCGTATCCAAAGCTCAAGTGGACCGTACTAAAGGAAAATGTGGTTAGGAAAATTCCTACTGTTAAAATCTATCTGGGTTCGACAGTGATGTTTACAAGCCATCCATACCGTTAATAACTTCATTCCTACTAGGATGAACTGAAATAAAAAAATATTAACATGACTCAAAACTTCTGTGGCCCACGAATATTTCTACTGTGGACGTTCAATTATCACATTTTTGGCCCACTTGAGCTCTAGAAACGGTTCATTTTTGGTTCCAAATCTGAATTGAACTCAAAAAACAGATGAACGGGTAGGATTTCTCACAAACATCACAATGAGCCCCACCTGGTTCACAGCGCAGGAACTTCCTGGAATGTCTTTTGGCAGAAAATCCACGTCCGGTTTTTTCTTAAGATAAACAATTACTTGCACGTGGCCGAGTGCATCCATGGCCTAAACGGAAAACATCTCAAACATCCGCTAACGGATCTCGGTTGGAAGAGTATTTATTGAAAGGAAACAGCAGCTGGCATCCACCAGTGGCATTTTGCCACATCACTTCAGTAGCATTTTGGCCACTGAAGCGTTCACGATCCAATCCGCTCCTCTGAGAAATGGGTTGTTCTCAGTTTCGAGAATCCAGCTGTTCTTTAATCAGATGCAAGAAGCCAAAAAAATCAGTGGGAGATTGAACGCTTACCATTGCAACCCTTTTTGGGGTCACAGAAGTTTTGGATCAATATGAAACTTGTTTTTCGACTTCGTTCAGGTCTTTGTGCCCTCATGAATAGATTGGATGTAAAAATAAACGTTATGATGGGCCCTATAAATTTTTTAACCGTGAAAATCAATATCTCTGCTTCTATTTATGGTGTGGTCCAAATGATCTTTGGATATGATTCATTCTTAAACAATTCTCTAAAATGAACTCTAAAAATAGATGAACGGTGTAGATATAATAAATACAGTGTGGGGCCATGTAACTTTTATCTCCGTTGAACCGTTTGTACAACTCGCAGCTCGTGGAGCGTCGGTGCTCGTTTTCGGACGACACGACGGACGGTCCTGGCGGGGTCTCTGTGGGGCCACCGTGATGTATTTATTTTATCCACACCGTCCATCCATTTTGAAAGATAATTTTAAGAAATTTTCCCAAAAATGAGTCAATCATAAATCTTGAGTGAACCACACCAATGAAACATTAGTGAAAATGACGTTCACCATTGAAACCTTGTTAGAGTCCGCCGTGATGTTTATTTGCCATCCAACCTGTTTATGAGGTCAGACAGACCTGGATGAAGGTTAAAAAATAAAATATCATCTTGATCCAAAACTTCTGTGGCCCCCATGAGATTTTCAACGGTATGTGTTCCATTCCTACTGCTTCCTGTGGTGTGGTCCACTCAATATTTCGATTGAACTCATTTTTAAGCTAATGCCGTAAGCTGATCTTTCAAAATGAATGGACGGCATGGATAAAATACATACATTACAGTAGGCCCGTAGAGACTCCGCAAGGACCGTCCGTCTCTAGTCAGGTCCAGAAGCTTGTGGAGGCCACCGCTACATCCGCGTGACACCGACTCCGCTCATCGGTCTTGCAAGATCATTTTAGGAAAGGAGTCCAAAAATGAAACGATTCAAAACTGAAGTGGGCCTGCCAAGGAGATGGTGGAGATGGAATTTCCATCATTGACTAGTAATAGCTTATTTAATCTTAAAAAATAAGCTCTTGATTTAAGAATAGATTATTTGATAAAACTTTAATTTTAGAGTTATTTTTAAAAAAAAAAATAGCACAAAAAAATTTTTAAAAATAAGCAACGGGGATGTCACTTTTTCTTTAAGAGTTTATTTGGCTTTACTGTTGCATATATTTTTATTACTTTTTAGATAAATTTATACTTAATCTTTTTTAGTAATTAGCATATTACCCTTTTCTCTTCTATTTACAACCCAAATAAGGTGGCCCACATGATGAACCCATATTGAAGGTGGGGCTCCCTATGATGAATGGTCTATATCAAGATGGGTCCAAATAATTCACAATCGCATTAAAGGTGGGCCTCATATGATGGATGACCCGCATCAAAGGTTGGATGGTGGACATTGAAGGTGGGACTACGTGATGGAAGGTTGACATCAAAGGTGGGCCCACATGATGAACAACCCATATTGAATGGTGGGCCCCACATGATGGATGGTTCACATCAAAGGTGGGATCCACATGATGAATGATGGAAATTGAAGGTGGACCACATGATAGAACGTTAGCATCAAAGGTGGGGCCCACATGATGAATGACCCATATTGAAGGGTAGGCCTGTAACGTTCTGAAAATCGACGCCCGAGTACCTAAACTCCGGTCCCGAGTTCCCAAGAGTTAACTTAATAAAATACACATGTGTCATCATTCATATTCAAATTAATTTCATATGTATAATCAGAGTTGCACAATTCAACTTAGCGGAACCAAAGCGAGGTAGATATAACAAAAATTCATAAATATATAGTTAAGAATCAAAAATACAATTTCAATAGTGATGATCATCCAAAATGAAAATTATATAAGCCACAACGAACATGCGATAAAATTTACACATAAAGCAAGCCCGATCGGGGACTCTAACATATTCATACACAAAACTAAAATAAAAGCAAGATCTTCCAGTTTCGTCTGACGCTCCCAAGGCATCACAGCGAAAGCATAAGCCGACCCAAGTATACCCTTCCGGAGGCTTCGATGGAACCTGCATCAACAACAATACCTGGTTGGTGTTTTATAAGTCTCCAAAGACTCACAAATATCATAGGTACACCTCGTAGCAACGTATTTGGTCGGATAAATCCTTAGGCTTTTAATTCTTATAGTTATTCCTTTAATTCATTCAGTTCTACTAGCATCATTCGATATAATGTCATAGCTAACAGAGAAGTTCCTAAGAAGAGGTTGATGTTAAAATCCACTTCTCGATGAGGTGGTAAATCAGGTATGCCTTGAAATTTTCAAGGAATTCCGATCCCTCGGTATCCAGATTTGGCCTATCAATAATTTGTATGTCTTTTCATCTTTTTTCACTGAGTTAGGTGCACCACTTGAGTTTTGAATATGCCTTTGTAACATCCTGAATTTTCGCGGCCCCAGTACATACTCATGCCCGAGAATTTCGGTGTTAATAATGTAAAAATTGGATGCTTTAAAATCGCACCTTTTTTTTAGATAAATCACATCCAGTTACATTCACGAATGTAACCATTCACGAGAATAAAATTGACTATATTTATTATTATATTAGAGTAAAAAATGGATAGATAATTCTTTAATGCCCTCTCAATGGGAGCTTATTACATCATCAAGTTTGCAGTGGAAAATAAATAAAACAATTCGTGGTGTTATCTTTCTTATTTTTTTTCGAAAGAATCTTCCATAGAATGATTATTAGTCATATCATCAACCTGTAATTCACCTGTAATATCTATATGGTTGGAGAGAGTCAATGCCCTACTTATAGTGATGATTATCCTTTAAGATTAACGATAATTTAAAAGATTCATAAGAATAATATGAGGGTTTTGATACGTCTCCTACTCCACCATGTGAATGCATGCTATCAAAGTGCGTGCAGTATATCATACGTAGTGATTATTACAATGTGGAATATAATTCATAGAAAACCCGGCTCGCCCCGCATTCTCACACTACGGAGATTCGTTGGTGTGTCCAATGCTACCGTAGATTTACGTAAACACCTCAAGGCGTCATAATACATGAATCAGATGAATTACGTGACATAATTTGTTCATGGAGTGACTATTTGCGACATCTAATCTCGAAAGTGATGTAACACACATTGCAGATTACTTACATTGATTTGTGCACCACTATCCAAAATCCATGGCATTACGCGTTAGCCAAGAGGGTCACTACCCAGAGCACATTACGTCCATGATAAAATATATGAATCACTAGATGTAAGACCTCCAACACATTACTTGCATCAAATGGGAAATAAATTGAAACATGAGAGTTTTAGAATTTCAAAACACATGCCTGAGTCATTAAAGAAGATGGCACAAGGCTAATCTAATAAAGGAAAAAAGTAGCATTAAGCTATCTTAATAAAAGAAAAGAATAACAAACAGGCTAACTCAACAAGAATAAGGAAAGATTAGCAAAAAGCCAACTCAATACAGAGTGGAAGCACACGTCGCTCTCAAAATTAGTAATGGACAAGGCTTGTATCCATCACCCCATATAAATTTATAAAAATTATACATAATTAAAATCATACCTTAATCATAATTCCTAAAAGGATAAATAATTTATAATGGTAAATCAATCAATTGAATTAAAAATCACAGTAATATGAAAATATGCAAAAACAAGATAAATCATATCAACTCAAATTAGTGTAAGCTTTAAAAGAATCCCTCATCCTAGTCTTAGATCTAAACTTTAGGTAGATATACATGTAGGAAAGCTTCTATATAAATCACGACATCGCTTGAGCAAAAGAGAGACACCACACATGTGAAGAAGGAAGATGATGATGGGCGTCTAGGTTTCTCTCTCTCTCTCTCTCTCTCTCTCTCTCTCTCTCTCTCCATTGGATGTGGGAGTATGGGCGCGTGGGTGGAGAAGAGGACATACATTCCTTTTATAAAATGAGTGGGCATGTGAGAGGGGGTGTGTTTCACATCACACTTGGATTGAGTTTCTCCAATTTAACATTCTCTAACTATATTTGTTTAAATTTAATTCATCCAGTATGTCGAAGTCGTCGAATAGAGTCGGGGTATATGATTTTCTTAGTGATTTGAAATTTAGATTGACCTATCTTGAAAATTCTCCTAACGGGTGTCAAAACAAACTTGATATCAATTAACGGTCCATACTTAATGATCAAGAGTCAATTTTAAGAGAAATGTATAGTTAGAATAGGTAAACGGTTGGACAAAAATTGGTGGTTGATCAATGGTGGAAAAGTCATAAATATGAAATTTCACCTTTTGCACCAAAAGGAATAAATTGACTTCAACATTTAATAGTGTAAGATCATATATTTGGGTCTAAATTTTGTATAATCTTATAGTCATATGAGACCAAAGTGTGGTTCAAATTTGAGTTGCGATAGATGGAAGGAAGTCGTTAAATTGAAAGATCTAGATTTATAAAGAATTGGTAAGCCTCAAAAGGATAACTTCGTGCCTAAGGAAAATCCTACCAAAATGGGTCTTCATATTTTATACTTAGTGCATATGATGGGAAATCCAAATCGTTCATACGAAGAAAAATATCCTACTACGACTACCCACGATGTTTCTTCACTCGACAGACACCAAAATCAACGGTTAAGGAACTGATTTGTCAATTGGATAACTTTTACAATGATCTAAGCGCTGAAATTTGACATGCATGGTTAATTTATGATACATAAGCATTGTATAAGATTTCACATCAAACGGATCGTAAGAACTATGTGATCTATAATTCAAGGGTCTAGGTTAATGACATTTTCATGATTATTGCTGATATGAGAGTTTTGAGAAATCTAATGATTCTACATAGTTATATGCACGTTTCTAAATAATTCTTACAAAAGAACTTATATCTAAATCATTATGAATAAAGAATTATTTACCAAATTAGTTAAAGGAATGTACATATATCAACCAACCTAACAGATGGTCAGATGACATGATAAAAATAGAAAACTTGATGGTTAGTACTCTGATCATGTATATAAGTGGGTGTATGGTCAATTTTGTAAACTGATAATCACAAGTGAATTTTTAGAGTGATAAAGAAGCATAACATGTATACTGTTAGATTCAAGTGACTTGTTCACATGTATGAGTTTCTCAGATTATAGTTTTGATGGTGGGTTAAGCATATTCATATGTGGTGAACAAGATGAACGGATCAGAATCTCAATTTGATATGTGTATAAGCGGATGCAGAAATCAAGTACCTAGTTTACAACGATCAGGTGGTTCAAACTCAGAGTCGACGGTTAAATATCTTAACTCAGCGGTAAATAGTTGACTGAACGGTTGCTTATGATGGAAAAGTAAGAATATTTAGGTATATGATGATCCTATCTCAAAATCAACGGTCAGATGACTTGATCTATGAATGAAGATTATTCCCAACGGTCAGATTCATGTTGGGGAATAGATATAAGGTTAGGATAATTAAATTGGTATCGTACACATATACATAATAAGTTAAATTTTATGGTAACACTTGAAAACTTTCAATACTCGGGTCTTGAAAAATTCAGGGTGTTACAGCCTTATCTCAAGAAAGAAATCCTAGCATGAAAGTGATAGATAGAAAAGATGTTACATATACATTGTGGTATGTCCCTCGAGCTTTTACTTCCCCATGGCAACAGGAGTCTTTTGACTTTTCCCTTGAATTATATATTATTTCGTTGGCTGTTTGTTCGTGTACCATTTAAATGGAAGTCTATTTTAAAATAGAAAATAAAAAAATAAAAATCAGCTTTTTCTCTGAGGTTATTGATTTTTACCATTATTTGACGGGTTGAGTACCAAGTCGGCTACTGAAGTGAAGTCACCAAGTTCTGTGGGCCTCACTATGATGGATGTGTTGTATCCACACCGTTTATCCATTTTGAGATGTCATTTTAGGGCATGAGCAAGAATGAGTCAGGTAAAAATCTGTAGTGGACCCACCACAGTAAACAGTGAGGAGAGTGATTCCCACCATTGAAACTATCCTAAGGCCCACCATAATGTTTATTTGAAATCTAACCTGTTCAAAAGTTTAAAAATATATGAAATAAGGTAAAACACAAGTTGATCTAAAACTTCCGTGGCATGTAGAAGTTTTTAATGGTGGGCCTCACTGGCTCCGCTGTTTTCTATGTTGTGGTCCACTGGAACTTTGGATTTAACTCATTCTTTGAATATTTCCCTAAAATAATCTCTCCAAATGGATGGAAGGTGTGGATACAAAACATACATCACTTCAGTAGCGAGACCTTCAGTAGCGTGTCTCGCTACTTAACCTGTCAGTAGCTAATCTGTGCCCCGGATGTTGTGCCATAAAGATTCCGTGCATGCTGAGTCCGTAAAAAATGAGGAAGCGGATTGGCTAGTGTACCTCACATCAGCTGTATAGTTGTTGTATTAATGTCAGCAAGTTCTGCGAGTCTGATTACGGGGTATCTGTTATATCCAAACCGTTCATTCATTTGGCGAGCTTAACTTAGGGCTTGAGACGAAAAATAAGACAGATATAACTATCAAGTGGACCACACTGAAAAAAGTAGTGGGGGATTGAACGTATACCATTGAAACCCTTTTTGGGGTCACAGAAGTTTTGGACCAATATTAAATTTGTTTTTCCTCTTCATTCTGTTATTTCTGACCTTATGAACAGATTGGATGGAAAATAAACGTTATGGTGGGCCCAACGAATTGTTCAACAGTGAAAATCATTATCTCCGCTGCTATTTTTGGTGTGGTCCAGATGATCTTTGGATTTGATTAATTTTTTGGATAATGCTCTAAAATGATCTCTAAAAATAAATGAACGGTATAGATATAATAAATACATCACTGTGGGGCCCATGTAACTTTGATCTCCTTTGAACCGTTCATACAACTCGGAGCTCGAGGAGCGTTAGTGCTCGTCTTCACACGACATGCCTACAGCAACTATATAGCTGGTGTATGGTACACCAGCAAGTCCGCTTTCAGGAACACTGATGGGGACAGGCGTGGATTGGATACTGACAAGGTCAGTATCCAAATCCCTACTGAAGTGACGTCACCAAGCTCTGTGGGCCCACCATGATGCATGTGTTATATCCATACCGTCCATCCATTTGGAAAGATCGTTTTATGGCATGATAAAAATAATGAGATAGATCTAAAGTTAAATTGGACCCCACCATAGAAAACAGTGGGGATAGTGACAACCACCGTTCAAAACTTCTTAGGGGCCACAGAAGTTTCCGATCAAGCTTATATTTTTGTTTTCACTTCATATATCTTTATGTTAATTTATGAATAGTTTGGATCTAAAAAATACATCATCGTGGGCCCTATAAATGTTTCAACGGTTGGTGTGACTGATCCCACGGTTTTTTGTGGTGGGTCCACTTGAACTTTAGATCTATATCATTATTTTTCTCATGTCATAAAACGATCTCTAAAAATGGATGGATGGTATGGGTACAACACACGCATCATGGTGGGGTCCACAGATCTTGGTGACGTCACTTCAGTAGCGATTTGGTTACTGACCTTGTCAGTATCTAATCCGCACCCGATGGGAAACACGGAGGGTAGAAATGAGGTAGAAATGAGTTGGGCTTGGGCTAGGCTAGGCCTGGCCCGTTTCGACACTTACGAACTATGGCCTGATCCCAACAGGACAAAGTCCGAGCTTGAAAAGGTTAGTTGGGCCTGAGCCCAACCAAACCTGACTAACCCAACCCAAAAAAATTGATAAAACCCCACTTGAATTATCCTAAAATAAGTGTACTATTTTAAACCTCAAGAAACTATATTGTGAAAAATAAAATTATTTATTTCAATAGCAATAACAAAAATATATAAAAGAAATAAAAGATGGAGAGATAAAGATGTAGAGGGATATTAACATATAAATATTTTTACAAATAACAGAATCTCATGATCTATTCTGATTATATATTCTAATATACTCAAACATTTTTCCTTAAACACTGACACCTCATGGATCAAGTGTCCATGTGGTGTGGATGGGAGTGTGGGTGTGTGACTGTTTTTTTTTTTTTTTTTTTAAACAAATCTTCTTAAACTAAAATGCCAATATACTGATGTTTTGGATCAGGCTAATGTTTGTGTTTTCAGTTCATCCCAATGAGAAAGTTTTATTCCAATCGTCTCCGATTGTATGATCAACTTATTTCCTGTTGTTTCCTATTGTATGGTTCACCTAGTAAATGGATAGGATTGATTTTTTAAGCATGCTATCATCATGGTGGGGCTTACTTAGTATTTGGTTGGATGGCACATGCAGTGCAGGGCTGAGGATCAAAGAGGCACTAGTGCATGAGCACGTGAATGACTCGTAGACTAAGGTTATAATTCTACGAGGACCCGCAGACGAACCACTATATAAGAGAGTAATCTATTGATATTAGGATACATCGGTTGGAATCGTCTGCAACTCTTCTACTGGGCGAGTAAACAACTGAGCTCTGTTGGGCCTACTTTTTTAATAGAATATGTAAATCCGCTCCATCCATCGGATGATAACCATTATTTGATCCGTACAAACGAAAGATCAGCCTGATAGAAAACTGAAGTGGGCTACACCAATTAGAACAATGTAAAATTTCTTCTAACCTCAACTTGAATTGACTCAGATCGAATCAAATCGGTGACTCAGTTACTTTGCTATCAATGTTGCTCGCCGAGTGTTTGATGAAATGACTCACCGAAGTGTTGGCAAGAAAAAAATGGATATGATGGGTGTTTGATTTTGATGTTGCTTGCTGCGTATTTGATTTTGACGCTACTTGCTGGGTATTTTACTTTGTTTGATTTTGATGCTGCTTGCTGGGTGTTTGATTTTGATGCTGCACGCCGTTTGATGAAATGCTGGATAGACCACATACATTTAAGATGGGTCCAACTGAGTTTAATCAGTACGATAAGATCACACCCAGTCCGATTTCGTTCTTGTCATCTCAGAACAGGTTAGTAGGCGCTAGGAAAGTTTCAACGGTCGGCGTTTTTGTTACTGCTGCTTCATGTGATATGGTCCACTTGAACCTTGCAACTGTCTCATTTTCTAGGTTCATAACTAAAATGATCTGCAAAAATGGATGGACGGAGGGGATAAAACTCATGCATTATGTTTGGCCGCGCGCAAAGAGCCCCTGCGTGGAGCAGACGCGGAATTCCTGTTAAAGCCTCCATTCGCTGGGAACTTAGGTGGGGCCCACCGTGATATTTTTGATTAATCCACCCCGTCCATCCGTTTTTTGAGATCATTTTTGGAGATCGGGAAAAAAATGAGAGGGATCCAATGCGAAAGTGCGCCGAAAACGTGAGGATTGGATATCAACATGTGAAATATTCGTGGGCCACAGAAGTTTTGATTCAGGCTAATATTTGTGTTTTCAATTAATCTCAGTAGGAATGACGTTATGAACGGTATGGATGTCATGCAAACATCACTTTCGACGCAGGGAGGTTTCATCGACATGAATTTCCTTTCCTTTGGTGCGGCACACTTGAGTCCTGGATATTCTCACTTTTGATTTAAAGTCCTAAAATACGCTAAAAAAACGAATGGACGGGGTGGATTTCTTATAAACATCACGGTGGGCCCACCTAGGTTTAGGTCATAGGAACTTCGTGCGAAAGGCTTTCCCAGGAAATCCGTATCCGCTGGGGAGGATGCTGGAAATTCCAGGAGATTAGGATCCTCATTTTCAATCTTCTCCATTACCCTTTCCTTCTCCCATCTCAGCAGTCAGTGGCCTTGGCCTTCTCTGCAATCTGCAACTGCGACGGACGACCATCATCATCAGCGGTGAGATATCACCTCCATCACCATCTTTTTCTTCATTAATTTTGTAGAGATTATCATCATCTTTTTCTTCATTGATTTTGTAGAGATTATCTTCAATATCATGGCACGTCCAGCTAAAATCTATCAACGTAAGTATATAAAGAATAAGAATTCTAGAAGAAAGGAAGTCTTATGGAATTCTATTTCCCTAGAAAAAGGGAAGTCTCTATCAGATTATCCTGAAGATACCATCTTCAATATTCTAGTTCGACTTCCAGCTGCATCTCTTAATGACCTAAGGCGTGTATGCAAGAACTGGTTAGACATAATCTCTAGCCATTGTTTCATCCAGTGCCACCTCGCTCGAGTCCAACCATACATTATCGAAAGAGAAACACTTCGGAATAATCAGATCATTGGTTACCTGGACTTAAAAGATTCCGAAATAAGGGTGCGGAATCTGGCTATAGGTTGTGATGGGGTGATCTTAGCTACCTGTAATGGATTGCTTTTGGTAAAAGACGATTTTAATTACAACATTCATATCTCCAATCCAGCTACCAAGCAATTGCTACGGCTTCCAACATATTCTAAATCTTCCTCTGCATCTTACCATTCCCAACTTCTACATGATTGGGAATATTATGTGGACATCAACCATACGAAACTCGACTTTTATAGGTTTGGATACGCTCCTTCCACTGGCGAATATAAGTGGTGCACTTCTTTCACGAAGGTTATGGTTTCCATCAGTCGTGTGAGATACTAACCCTAGGTTCGAATTCATGGAGAAGGATTGATATCTCGTATCTCGCTTTGCCATTCATATTCGAAGAGCAACTATTGCTGAATGGGGTTTTGCATTGGGTGGTTGGTTATAATTACATAATGTCAATGGATGTTGCCCAAGAGACATTTCATCAAACGCCGATTTCAAATTTCATCAGGCCAAATTATGATACAGTTTGGCCTTAGGGAGATTAGAGGCTCTCCATCTCTCATTAACAGAATATCTGAAGTTGAATTTGAGGTTTGGATCTTGAAGGACTTTCGGATGAATGAGTGAATAAAATTACGTAATATCGACGGCACTGCAAGAGGCTTGATTAATCTGCTTCCTCCTCTTTCTTGCCTGAGAAACAACGAGGTTATGTTCCAATCTCGTGAAAAGAGAACCGGGCACTTGATCTTGTCCACCTACAATTTAAAACTCCATAAGATGATTCAGGTCAAACTCTATCCAAAAGAGTTTTATGCTGAGATTAGTCACTTCGACACCCTTGTTTCTTTGAAGTTTTAAAAAATAATATTAAAATTCTGGTACTAATGTTAATAGTGGAAATTGAATATATATATATATATATATATATATATATATATATATATATATATATATATATATATAGTTTTTTAATAGTTAGGGTTTATTTATATGAAATAACTTATTGGTTGTAATGGTGATTTTTGTTCTTTATCAGTTTTGTTTTTTTTTGTTTTTTTTTGTTTTGGCAATGTAAGCATGGGTCTTTTAATGAGAACTGGAGGAGCCTATATATGATTATTGGGTTATGATGTTTGGATCATAAAGTAAGATTGTTGCATGAGCTTATCTTAAAATCCATAGTTCTAAAACTCGGTGACTCGACCCATGCAGCTGAGTCAACTCGATTCAATGAGAAATCAAGTTGATAAACGGAACGAAGCTTATGCCGTCCATCACAGGGTGGGTCCCATGGTATATATATGTCAATTATTAGGCAGATAATCAGGTGGGCCACACACGTACGAATAAAACAACTTCGTGGCTGCAGGTCCTGTTTACCAACCTGATTTTCACATTAGGAGGTGGGACCGGACCCACTGTCTAAACAAGTTGAATGTCGGTTATTCAAGTGAGCTTGGCACGTCCGAGCACTTGCTTTCTCATTCTCTGGCCCATTACATGCCACTCTACACGTCCTCATGTTGTACATGTGTCTGAAATCAAAGCCATCCAATAAGTGATTTCTATCGTTGAGATAACCTGCCTGATCAATAACTATGTTGGTCCTTTCATCGTATCAAAATGTTAGAAATTGTCATGATGACTGTGGCCACAGATGGCTGAACTGGCCTGATTTTACACCCTGGTCTCCTCAGCAGTGGAAACCATATGATGGATGGCTTGGATTAGTCTCTTAATGAGAGGCTGGGACTCGATTTGAAGCTCGCTCCTAACCCTTGGCCAGGTTTAGGGGCCCAGACCCTGGCCCAACAAGATAAGGCTGCCTTGGCCGAGCTTGAAAGAAGAGTCGGTGACTCTGATTGGCTCGTTCAAGTCAACACAGGGCTCAGTCAAGCTGAGGATGAATCGTCCTAATTCACCCGAGTATGGACTCATGGTATTGAACTGGACTGAGTCACAGTGAGTTCGAGTCAACTCGGGCGAGTCACGTCAGACCAGCCCGAGTCTAGAAACATGTTTCCGCGCGCCCTCTAGACACAGCATGCATGTAGGGAATTCCGATTGCGTACTGAGTAAACTCAGTTGGGCCCACCTTGAATGTATGTGGTCTATCCAGGCCGTGCATCCGTTTTTCCATATAATTTAAGGGGTTGAGTCCAAATTTAAAGCATATCTAAAGATCAAGTGGTTCATACCATTGGAAACAGTGGGGATAATGATTTCCACCCTTGAAACCTTTCAAGGCCCTACAGTGATGTTTAATATTTGTCATCCAAACTCTTCATGAGATAATAAAGACATGTACGGAGGGAAAACACAAATAGAAGATTGATCCAAAACTTCTGTGGCCCCCTAGACTTTTTCAAACGGTAGACGTTCAATTCAACTGTTTCCTGTGGTGTGGTCCATTTGAACGTTTGATATACCTCTTTTTTGGCCTAAGCACTAAAATTATATGGTAAAATGGATGGACGGAGCGGATGAAAATACATATATCATAACGGACCTCACATAATTTACTCAGTACCGTCTATCCATTTTGTAAGCTCCTCTTCGGTCTTGTAGTAAAAAATGAACAGGATCCAATACTCAAATGGGCTGAAAACTTGCGGATTGAACGTCCACAGTTAAAATATATGTGGGGCCATATAAGCTTTGAATCGGGATAATATTTGTGTTTTCAATTAAGTCCAGTAGGAATGACGTTATGAACTGTATGAATGGCATGTAATGTAAACATCAATGTGGACCCCAACGAGGTTTCCACGATAGAAATTTCCCAACTCACCTTTTCCTTTAGTGCAGCCCACTTGAGGCTGAATCATCATGACTCGGACGGGCTCATGTTATTGGACTGGACTGAGTCGTAGTGAGTTTGAGTCAACTCAGGCGAGTCGCATCAGACCAGCCCGAGTCTAGAAACCATGTTTCCGCCCCCAGACATAGCATGCATATACGTGGATTCAGGCCATGCTTTTGGTATAGGAACTGGAGCATCGTGTATTCGAGATGGGGACCTTAAGATACATGGTCCAGATCTCCATATAATCTGCTTCGATACATGGTCCAGATCTCCATATAATCTGCTCCATATGTATATAAAATTCTGCACATCAGCAAACCATTTCGTTCACACATCCAACCGCCCGTTTGGGCCGGTGCACAGCTTGTATGAGATCCATCCATTCATCACGTGGGCCACATCTTGTACATTTCCTGGCCCAAAAGATAAAGTCAGTTGAGACAATATTAGCTGGGCGTAATGTGGATGGTGAATGTAGATTTCCTTAACATAAGAAGTACCTTCTTAAATGCAGCCGAATGAAAGTCTGTATGACGAGAAGCCTGAAGAGCCAGCACCTGTTGTGACCTCCTCAACAAATGCGCCTTCGACAGTTGGCTCATCCTTTCCTTCTCGATTTGAATATGTAGATAATATCCGGCCCCTCTTCTGAGGCTAGTCCTATAGGTGCACAAGTAATTGATCATGTTTCGCCTTCAAAGTCTTCAAGCTTCTTTGCAGACTTTGAAATGGACAGTGGATATATATCAGGAGAGATCGATACCAAGACCTCAAGTGTTGAAACGTGGTATCTGATGGCCAGCAATGCTTTCCACAAGTTGTTTCTGATATTGCATATTTTTGTTGTTGGAGACGTGTGACACACACATACATGAGAAGGTCTCAAGTGACCCCAACTGGTTGGACCACAAGTTGTGGTCCAACTAGCTGATAACTTCCAACCTGTCCATCATGAGGATCACCATTTGGAAAACTCAGCAATACCCGCTTATTCAGTGAACAATACTTGTGTCTTGCTATTTATCAATGGCTGGGATTTTTTTATTTTATTTTTTGTGGCCTGCTTGATGAGTAGATAGGGCTGATTTTTTGCATTAGGTAATTCTCGTGGTGGACCCAGATAGATAGATAGATAGATAGATAGATAGAGAGAGAGAAGCATGCTCACCTGCGCATGTTTTCCCATGTGTTATGGCCCTAAAATCCGAATGTTCCATGTGATGCGACACCCCATGAAACCTCCAGGGACCAATTTTCGGCCTGGTGCAAAACTTTGGTGGGCTATAGCAAAGAAAGATGCAAATGAAGGGAGGAAACTGTTTTCTTTTGCCATGGGCTACCAAAGTTTTGAATCAGTGTAAAAGTTGAGCCTTGCGGGGTTTTATGGGGTGCTACATCACGTGGACCATTCAGATTTTGGGCTCACATCACGTGTGATGAGTTCCCAGAAAGTTCAAAAACTCGCGAGAACTGGTGCACAGGTGTGTGTGTGTGGAGAATGCAAGCCATTAATTACATCTTTCTGGATCAATCTACATGCGTCACAAGTGTATAGATTAAGTGCCACATTTATCCAATTTCATTCAATAGATTCACTCGTTATTTTGAAGAGGTTTTCTTTGTTTATACATATCTGAAACCCTGTCCATCCACACGCATCTGACGTCTGAGCTTTCCAGCTGATTAGTAACAACGATTAGATATCCAGCCTCAAAATTCAGGCCCTTTTCAGTCCTCAGGTGCTCACCAATGTACAAAATAAATTGACGGTTGAAATGAGTTTTTTGCTGCAATATTGTTTTGTATGCAGTGGCCCATCTGAACATTAAAATGCCCTGATTTTTAGCCAGAATGTTTAGTCAATGTTTCAATCAGATGGAAAGTTCGCACCTCACATGCATGACATTCACGTGGCCTTAGCAAACCTTTATTTTGAAAACATGATACAATTTCTATTTATTATTTTCACGCACTCTTTGTTTTTGTTTTTGTTTTTTCGAAGATGTCAGAAGAATTCCCATTCTTTATTCTCTCCAAGTCTTCTTTGTTTCATTAGTTTTTGCGAATTGCGCTTGCCTTTTTTTAGTTAAAGATTATATTAAATCGGATAACGCATCCAAATGCACACAAAGAAACGTACATATGCATCGTGGTGGAATCTTTTGTTGCTTTCACATATATAGATTGCATGACATGGGATAGTTCTTTTATGAAGCTCCATTTAACTATATGTTTGGTCCATAAGGTTCAGGCCAAATTGTGGTTATTTTAGTTATTGATGTAGAGCGGGTCGTAGACAGTTTCATGGCCAAGATGGATCAGAAAAGGCTCGGTCGATGATAGAAGTGATCCGGACCATCGGACCTTAGATCGGGCGTATCTCGCAATTCGGAATGAGTTATCTGACGTAAAATATATGATTTTGGGGTAGAACGAGCAACTTTAGCCAACCAACCCGGCTATGCCGGATTGCGCAGCCTGGAATTGTGAAAAACCCCTTGATCGATGGTCGTTTCCCTGTTTTAATTTCGTTTTTACTGTAAATGGTAAGTTTTAGTTTGATTATAACTCTTCATCCGTCGGGCTTTAGGAGTTGCGCCCAACATGAAAAGAGCTTAGAATATTTAGGGGAACGGTTTGGTGAAGCCAAATAGGACACTTACTATTTTTGGCCGAAAACCTTGCGCACTAGTAGACATCACGACCGTCTATAAATAGTAAGTTTACTATTTATAGTAAGTCGCGGATTCTAGGAGTTTGAGTTGTAGTTTGATTATGATTTCTTTCCCATTGCTTGATACCCTTATTTAAAGGGTTGTGAACTCATTTTTAAGAATTCATCAATCAATTTCGAATTTATTAGAATTTATTTCTATTTTCTGCTTTCTTTCCTCGTGGATTCGAGAAGTCTCTGTGAGGAGTCTAGAGAAGTTCCATGGATTCGGAATAGTTATCCTCTTGAGGAAGACGGTGCTCGACCTCACGTCCTCCCCTGCGTCAGTTATAGAGGATAAATTTATGTGGGCCGTTAGGCTTTAAGATTCTTTTTAAGGATTTTGGGATATTAGATCATCAGATGAGCTACACTTAAATTGGGATTATTTTAAATGGTGCATATTACTTTTTAAGGATTGGCCCATCTTACAATTGGATTCACCATAATTTTTATTCATCTAATAATAATGTTGGTGTGCATGTACTAGATGGGTTGGATGCAAGACACATACCACATGGTTTCATTTTTAACTTTATTGTAAAGCAAATGAGGACATTAATTTAATTTCTCCTCTTTAAAAGAACTATTAGGGAATATTAGTTATTGGAGGCATTATTTAGCAAAATTCAATTCCTTGACAAATTTTATAGTAAAAATGCTGATTTTTTTAATCTGACTTTTTCGTGGTTGATATGAAATTTTATTGGGATTTTTACCACAAAATTCTTTGAAATTTCGCATTTTACCAATCAATACCTGTATGAAACCAAATTTTGGGGAGATGCTTTTTCAAGGTGAAAGTACCAAAATGCCCTTGTTTAATCTTTTCCTTAAAAGTAAGGAAGTCAAGAACCGTGGAGCCTACATGGTATGTATATAACATCCAATCAGTCTAATATATGAAACCCACCATGATATTCAATCGCCAAAAAATTTGGCCTATCAAATAACAAGATGGACTACTTATGAATTTAGATGTTGAGTGGTGTATCACTTTTTATGGTTTATGGTTTAGCCCATCTAATCACTTTCATCTGCCAAAGTTTTGGTCCTTATAACATGCATCTGTTGGATGGGTTCGATGTCAAGCATGTACCTTATGCCCGGCAATTCTTGACTCACCACTTAAAAAAAGAAAAAGAAAAAAGAAGAAAGACATGTTTAGGTAATATTTTATCTCAATAAGCTTTGTTAGGTAATTTCAATTGGTGGAAGCATTATTTGATAAAATCTAATTTTCCAAAGAATATAATTAAAACAACTATAACTTACAAGAATATATACCACAACATGAAGTTCACAACTTCGCATGCCATATTCACCCAATATATGCTGTTTAACAAACATAGATGAATAGATAAATGTCAACCTTCTCATCCGTGATGTCCACTAAAAGTATCTTTCACTTGTTGCTTAAGATCAAACATTGTTGTGCCAAAACTTTCTCTACGAATGCCTGATGGACACTTCAATCTCTTTTGGAAACTATCCATTGCTCTTCTTTTCAGCTCTGATAGAACGTTCGACGTTGAATCATGATCACAATCCGCCGATGAACATTCGACAAATAATCCACCTGAAAATTGGCCCTTCTCCTGAAATTCATCCACCTCTTTGATCTTCTTCACCACAAGCTTTCCCAAATTGAAGCGCCATAGGTAGTTTGGGACATACCCTTTCAAGCATCTGATATCTTCTCCAAGTCCCATGGTAGATACTTCGTCTTTAATTCTATCTACATTTTTCACCCATACTTCTACCTCTTTCTTTGGATTCTTTTTATGTTGGGATTTTGCACTTTGTAATTGGGTTTTTATATCCTCTTCATGGGCACTCAACTCTTCCAGTTTTCGTTGTAAAATCATCACATTTTCTTGGATGTTTAGGAAATAGTAAAATTGTTTCCCAAGATGTGCCAAAATGCTTATCAAAATTTCAAATATAATCTCCAAAGTAGACATCGCGACTGCACATGCAATGAAAGAAAAATTAATAAAATTCAACTAGAAATGTTTGCATTTAGTTAAATGAATGGAAAAATCTAGTTTAGTATGGTTTGGACTTAAAATAATATGACGAAAATATATTTACATACATCCATGTATATTGGGAAAAGGTACTATGAGGTTGACCTCATAGGAAGCTCTGTGGGCCCCATTAGGTCGAGCTGTGTGGAGCCCCACTGTGATGTGTGGTGGACATCAGCCCCATCAATCAGATGCAACTTTCCATGGTGGGCCACACCATAGACAACAGTTGAGAGTAGAAGTTCACCTATTGAAAACTTCGTGATCGTTTATAAGCTCTACTTAGATGTGGTTTAGTAATCTAGCCCATCCAGTGTGTGTCACACCAGATTTAAGCCGTATCCAAAACACAGGTGTGCCCCAACAAGTGCTTTTAGATGTTTTAGGAATGGTTTAGATGCAGTATGGTGCAAGTTATGGTGGGGAGTTTGGATGAAGCCAGTGAATGCACCAAGCAACTGTAGCAACAAGTAAGAGGGGATGTGTTCGGAGCTGGAAGTGGCTGTCAGGAATGCAAGAAAGAGCGAAAATGGCCGGATTTGGACAAAAATTCAAAGATTTAGAAGGTGGAGCTCTAATACTATATAAGTGGAAAATTTCTCTGTATTTCATTGAAAGAAGGAAATTCCCAATATATAAACATGGCTAGTATATAAACAATACATGACTGAAAATGAAAATGGCCTAATAGCTACTTACTGGTCCTAAAAATCTGATCAATATCAATTTATAAAGATATATCAGATCCTAAAATCTAATTAATATCAATTTACATGGATTAATACAATGTAATAAGGGAAAACACAAATATCGGCTTGATCCAAAACTTCTGTGGCCCTCAAGAAATTTTTAATGCTGGGCATTTAATCACTACTGTTTCCTATGGTGTGGTCTACCTGAGATATAGATCTACCCCAATTTTTGGGTCCACGTGTCTTGAAATGAGCTGGAAAATGGATGTACGGCATGGATAAAAGACATACATAATGGTGGGGCCCACAGAGCTTTTCCGGCACTGATCAGCACCCACATGATACTGGAGGGGTCACTCCCGAATCCGAATCCAGGCACATGTATCCAACCCGTCCATCAGGCTGGCTCCGCCATGAAGATGGGACATCTCAAAAATGGCACGGACCATCCACTAAATGCACCACGCTACAAATTCACGTAGAAGGACCGACATTTCTATTGGATTGGGCTGATTTTGGACTCGGATTCGGTGTTTAACCGTCGGTACTGGTCAGTGTTGTGGGCCCATAATGATGTATGCGTTTTGTCCGTGCTGTTCATCCATTTTTTTCAGCTAATTTTAGCGCAGTATTTCAAAAATGATGCAGATCCAAATCTCAGGTGGACCACAACACAGTAAAAAGTGATGATTGAATGACCACCATTAAAACTTCTTGGGAGCTACAAAAGTTTTGGATCAAGCTAGTATTTATATTTTCCTTTCATCCAGGTCTGTCTGACGTAATCAACGGGTTGGATTGGAAAATCAACATTACAGTGGGTCTTAGGAACTTTTAAACGGCGGGCGTTCAATCACCGTTTTCGTGTGGTGTGGCCCACCTGATAATTGGATCTGTCTCATTTTTGGGATCATGCCCTAAAATAATGATCCAAAATGATGGACCGCGTGGATAAAACACATACATCATGGGGGGACCCACAGAGCTTTTCCAGCACGGACCATTACCGAGATCTGTGACTACCGAATCCGAATCCGCTGACCATGGGGGGATTTCCTATCATCACGGTGGGGCTAACCTGATGCACGGGTTGAAAGAAATACACATGCCATGGTGGGTCCCACGCTAATAAAAACATAGCGAAACCTCCCTAATTCAAACGGCGGGTGTACCTGATGGTCGGATTGGGCTGATTTTTGTTGTGTCCCATCATCATCTCAATAAGTCCCACACCAAATCGGGGTCCTCCATGTTCCCCATGATGTGGGCCACTTAATGATCGAATCACTTTGAATTTTTGAAGTTCCTCATAAAATGATATGGTCCACCTTTTGGACGGGTTGGATGTCATCCACACACCAAGGTGGCCCCAATATACATATATAATCATTACCCAAAATCCTCGAAAAACCAAAGAAAATATGCGTAGTTACGCGATTCAAGATTTTGAGTCTTGGCAGTTCATACCTTAATTTCCAGTCGCAGCAGATCGAGATACGGATTCTCAGTTGATGCCAAACGCTTCTTCTCTCTATCTCTATTTCTATCTCTATCTCTCTCCATTGGAAAAAATAGGGGGAGAGGATTAGGTGAGACCCCGGCCTCACCCGGGCGCGGTTTGGCTAGTGACGTTGCCACTAACTAGGTGGCTAGTGGTCGGTGTTCTGTGGGCTCTGCCATGATGTATGTATTTTATCCACGCCGTCCATAAATTTTTGCAGATCATTTTAGACGCTGATCCCAAAAATGAGGCAGATCTAAAACTCATGTGGACCACACCACGGGAAAACAGTAGTGATTAAATGTCCATTATTAAAAACATCCTAGGGCTAATGTAATGTTTATTTGACATCCAACCTGTGGATTAGGTCGTAGAGACCTGGATTAAGGGGGAAAAAACAACATCAGCTTATTCCAAAACTTTTGTGGCCCGCGGGAAGATTTTAATGGTGGGCGTTCAATAATCAATGTGTGGTCCACTTGAGATTTTGGTCTCATTTCATAAAATGATCTGAAAAAAATGGACGGATGGAATGGATGAAACATAAACATCATGGTGGGGCCCACATATCACCGACTACTAGCCATTGGGTAGTGGCAGGGTCACTAGCCAATCCGTTTCCAGCCTCACCCTAAGCAGGCCCATCAGGTATTTAGCTTGGAGGGCCACGGAGGGGCCCATGTATGAATATTATCCACACCGCTCATCCATTTTTCCATAACATTTTAGAGTGCTGGAACAAAAATAAGGCAGATCTAAGTATTAAGTGGACCACACCACAGGAAGCTGCAATGCCAAGATGCGCACCATTGAAACCATTTTAGGGTCCACCGTGCTGTTTATTTTCCATCCAACCTATTGATATGGTCACATACACCTTGATGAAGTGAAAAAAAGAAATATCATCTTGATCCAAAACTTCCGTAGCCTCCATGAATTTTTTTAACGGTACGATTTTAATCCCCATTTTATGATCCATTTCATCCTTTTTTTATTGTCTATTTTTGGATTCATAATCTAAAATAATATTTAAAAATGGATGGACGGTGTGTATAAATTTAATACATCACGTTCGCCCATAAGTTGCCATCGGAGCCTCCGCCTGTCCCAACAGACGGGGGTGGTACCGCGCCCTCACCCAAGACGGTGCTATCCTTGCCGTGGGGCCCACCTTATATAAGTATCATGTATCCACTCAGTCCATCCGTTTTTACAGATGATTTTAGGGTACCGTCTAATCAATAAATCAGATCAAATAATCATGTGGACCATACCATAGGAAACAGTGGTGATTGAATGGTCTACCATTAAAAACTTCTTAGGAGACAACTTAATCTTTAAGTAGTGTTTATTTTCCATCCAATCTGTTGATAATTTCACATAAGCCTGGATGAAGGGAAAAAAAATAATATAATCGAGGTCCAAAACTTTCATATCCCATTAATGGTCAATCACCCCTGTTTCCTGTGTTATGTTCCAACTGATTATTGGATCGATTTTGTTTTTGGAATATGCCATAAAATGCTCAGGAAAAACAGATGGACGGCGTGGATGCTAAATAAATGCATAAAGGTGGGCCCCACAGTAAGGGCCGCACCATCTTTGGGTGAGTCCGGCGTCTCACCGAATCCGTTCCCTAGTGATTAAACGCCCAGCTAATCTGCCAACCGTAACCAGTGATGTAGATGATCTCTGTGTATGAATTGTATATCCACACCCTTCATCTGTTTTGAAAGTTTATTTTAACCGTCGGATCCAAAACCGAACCAGATTCAATTTCAAATGGACCACATCACTGGAAATAATATCATGGACCTTTAAAAAAATCATGGTCTAAATAAATTTAAATTAAGCTGATATTTATTTTTTTTACTTTCATCCATGCCTGTTTGACCTTATCAACCGGTTGGATGTTTAATAAATACTATAGTGAATGCTAAAAAATTTTAATTGTACGCATTCATTGACCGTTCCGTGTAATTCACCTGGAATTTATATCTACTTCATTTTTTTAGATTAATATTAAAGTGAGTTGAGTTGAATTGAATATACAATGAACACATGGAAGTGGGCCCTACCGTCGAGTCTCACCCACATCGTTGGATCGAGGGTTGCCGCCAAGTCTCCGGGCATGGATTTGCGTCATGACATCTTCCCCTCTGATTTTTCTATGCTCATTCCAGGTCTTCGGGCAGGGATTTAGGTTAGGGAGAAGGATTGCATGCTAAGTAAACTATGTAGGGCCCACTATCATTTATGTATTTTATCAGCTCTCTTCATCCATTTTAAAGATAATTTTAAGACTTGATCCAAAAAATAAAGCATATACAAAGCTTAAGTGTACAACGTTATAGGAAATAGTGTGAATTGAATGTCTATCAATTGAAAAATTCTTAGGGCCATAGAAGTTTTGTATAAGCTGATATTTGTGTTTTTTATTCATACGTGTGTGTGATCTTATGACTAAGTTGGAAGACAAATAAACATCACTGTGGGCCCTAAGGCGGTGTTTGGCGTGAGGAATTAGATGGGATTGCACAAGACGAAATTGATTTTATGCAATGATGACATGATATTAGAGTTTGTTTACATATCTCATGGTTTAGTAGATATTATATATTGTGTTTTGATTGTAAATATTGAAAAGTTAAATTCTAGAGTTTACATGAAATTATGTTTGAATTGATATGTGGAATCAACAAAACCCATCATCCATGAAAGACATTGTTTAGAAATATAGCAGACTTTACATGCGCTAATGACTTCAACAAGTTATGTGGACGGCACTGTGATGTATGTGTTATATCCACACTATCCATCCATTTCGCGTGATTGTTTTATGGCATGGGAAAAAAATTTGAAGATCCAAAGCTTACATGAACCACACTAGAAAGCAATAGAGAAAATGACGTCGATATTTGAACCCTTCCTAGGGTCCATCATGATGCATTTTTACCCATCAAACCAGTTGATAAAATCAGATAGACTTGGATAAATGGAAAACACAAATATTAGCTTGATTTAAAACTTCCGTGGCCCCTAAGAAATTTTCAACGGTAGGCATTCAATCACCATTGCTTTATGTGGTGTGGATCATGTGAGCTTTCAATCTGCCTAATTTTTGGGTTCACACCCTAAAATGATCCTGAAAATTAGATGGATGGTCTAGATATAGTCCACATATCATGGTGGGACCCACAAAAGTTGCTGACATCAATGTACCCATCAGTTGGATCCCACTGTGCACGGGGGAGATGGTCTGCTGCATTTCAAATTTTAAATAGATTTGAAAAGCCTCCTCACAAATCCCATGTTTTAAATGGATTCTTCGTAATCATTCTCGATGCAGTCTCATTTTCCAAAGCATATACACCAAGTAATTATTGAAGAAAATAAACATGGTATGGGATTTAAATGGTGATATTTTCCGTTTCATCCAACTTAATCTAATATAATTTCATGTACTACGCATATTTCAATAGTGGAAATCATTATTCATCATGTTTCCTTTGGTGTGGTTTACTTGAGCTTTGGATGTGATTCAATTTTGGGCTCAACTCCTAAAATGAGATGAAAAAATGAATGGACGGCATAGATAAACCAAGTACATTCAAGGTGGGCCTAACAAAGCATAATCCGATTTCGAGCTAGGGTTGACTTTTGATAGCTCGGGTTGGGCTTGGGTAGGGCTCACGTAAGGTGACAGGTTTTCCCAGCCATGCAGTTAAGGGGAGCGGATTAGGTGAGACTCGGCCTCACCTAGGACGGTGCGACCCTTACCATGTGCCCAACCTTCGTATGTGTATTCTATATCCACCCCGTCCATCCATTTTTCCAGATCATTTTAGGTACTATCCAAAAAATGAAGCAGATCCAATTATCAGGTGGACCATACAAAGTTTTTAATGGTAGGATGTTCAATCACCACTGTTTCCTAGAGTGTGGTGCACCTTAGATTCGAATCTTCTTCATTTTTTGGATAATGAGCTAAAATAATCTGGAAAAACGGATGGACTGATGGATACAGAATACACACATCAAGGTGGACCCATTGTAAGGGCCGCACCATCTTGGGTAACGCCGGGTATCACCAAATCCACTCCGGCAGTTAAGTTGGGTGGGACTTGGGTGACAGGTTGACCAGATCTGCTGTTAACAGTAAAGAATGATTGAAGTCTATTGACTGGAGGAATTATAGATCGTACAGTTCTTTGATCTAAACCGTTTATCGGATGGGCCCTCCCTTTGATTGGTTAGTCCTAGAATATCTTCCATATTGGAAAATAATGACCCTTCAATACGTGGATTTTAATAGACGGTTAGGGAGAAACACAGCAAATGTCCCCATCCAATGTAAAATAACGTAATAACCGAAGGTTGGGATTTCTAGCATCTCTATCCATGGTGGGGCCCATCAGGTTATTAGTTTGAATTTTTGCATGCTGGTGTAATTGTGGACGCAGATTGCCTGTGACCCTAGGTGCAGCAAGTTCCTGTGCCCAGAAGCTGTCTGGGGCCCACAGATATGTATTTGACAAATCCACTCCGTCCATAAGTTTTAAAATACCACAATATGACAGGAGGATAGAAATATGAAGATCCAAAATTCATGTGGGCCATAACTTATGAAACAGTGGAGATTGAACGACCAACATTGTAAACCTTTGGGGGGCTACAGAAATTTTGTATCAGGATGATATTTGTGTATACTTTTTATCTGAGTGGTAATGGCCTTATGAACGGTTTGGATGCTATATAAACATCATGATCTTCTCCAGGAAGGTTTCAATGGTGGATGTTTTTGTTCTCACTTTTTCGTGTGGTATGGCCCACATAAGTTTTGGGTCTACCTGAAGTTTATGATCCTGTCCGTTTGTGATCTTTTGAAACTGATGGACGGAGTGGATTTGTCACGGGCATCTCTGTTGGGCCCACACAGCTTCCCGGCACAGGCAATCGGAGTTCATCTTTCCAGCCTACACGAGTTTCAATTCTTGCTAGTGGGTCCCTTGATTTGTCAGTCTAGAACATTTCTCTTGTGTGTCCCACGGTATACGGGCATGAATCAGCACTCTCCTTGACAGGAAAATCTTGACCTTTAGATCTGCCAGCACGCACACAGATATGCAATTTAAAAAAAAAAAAACATTTGCCCAGATTAAACTGAAAAGGTCTTCCAATCTAGGAGATTTTTGGGGCATTCTCCTCTAGGGTTGGACCCAGCAGGTCAATGGTCAGGACCACCCATTCATGAGCTCCACTTGTCCAATTGAAAACGCAGGGCCACATGTCATAAATAACGATTTTCCTATAGTTATAAAAAAAAATAATAATAATAATAATAATTATTATTATTATCTATGTGAAACTCAAGCATAATAGTCACCTCCCATAAATTTTTTCCTGTTCTGTGGCCCATTTGAGTTTTTAATCAATCTGATTTTCGGGATATGGGAGATTATTGAGGTGAAATATTTGATGCACAGATTGGATGTGATATATACACATCAAGTGGGCCCCACGTCTGCCCCTTACCATCATAAGCTTGCAGTGGTACCAGTACCAATGGAGCGCACCTCTCCTTGAATTATCCATTGCCGCAGACGGCAGTGATAACTGATAACGACTTGACCGTTTAAAATATGGAAGCGGTTCCAAGTAAACTCTGTGGGGCCCACCATGGATGCATGCGCTTTATCCCATCCATACATCTGTTTTTACATATCATTTTATTAGGTGAACCCAAACTTGAATCATATCCGAAGATAAAGTGCACCATACCACAAGAAACAGTGGGAATAATGTTGTCCACCGTTGAAACCTTTCTAAGGCCCGCGGTGAAGTTTGTTTTTCGTATGTTCGTCGGGTCACAAAGACATGGATGAAGGGAAAACACAAATATCAGTTTGATCCAAAACATCCGTGTACCGCAGGAAGTTTTCAAAGGTAGGCATTCAATTCACAATGCTTCCTGTGGTAGAGTCCACTTGATCTTTGTATATGCTTCAATTTTGGAGTCTATGTACTAAAATAATCTGGAAAAACAGATGTGGAGGTGTGGATAAAATACATAAATCACGGTGGGCTCCATAGAGTTGACTCATCAAGCGTACTGAGTTATAATCAATCATGGTGGGCCCCTCATGCACGGTTTCGATGTCCAGCGTGCATTACTCGTTGCATGTGAAATGGATGTCTGGGAACGCGAGCGGTGGAGCCGGTTGCGTCCTACCCCTGCAGGGATGGACTTGGTCCTGAGGGGGGCTCTGTGGGGCCCACTGTGATGTATGTGTTTTATCCATGCCATTCATCCATTTTAACGGATCATTTAAAGGCATTAGCCCAAAATGGAGGCAGATCCAAGGCTCAAGTGAGCCACACCACAAGTAGTACGGACAGTAATACACCCTTAACAACCTGTTGATAAGGTCACATAGACCTGAATGAAGTAAAACCCAAATATTAGCTTGATCGAGAACTTATGTGGCTTCAGGAAGTCTTCAATAGTAGACGTCCAAACTCTATTGTTTCTTATAATGTGGTCTACTTAAGCTTTGGATGTGCCTAGTTTTTGTGCTTATACCCTAAAATGATCTGCAAAATGGATAAACAATGTGGATAAACAAATATATTATGGTGGGCTAGGGTCAAGCCCGTCCTCACAGGAAATGGGATCCACCATGAAGTATATGTTTTATCCATATTATTCATCCATTTTGCAAGCTCATTTTAGGGCATTGACCATGTTGGCTTCCATTCAGGCATATATGTGATGTGTGCACGTGTTAGGCATGCTAGAGCTTAATGATGCTCGAATCAAACTACACGGGGAAAGATAGAGAGTTAATGGGATCCGACCATCAGTGTACAGTTATCAACTAGTTTGCTCCAGCTTCAGCCAAGTCCGGAAAGAACCTAATAAGTGAGCTTTTTAGGTTGGAAAAGCCTGCCATTTGGGCTGCGGTACATAAACAATTAGATTTTCAACATGGTCATGGGTAGAGCCACAAGAGTTTCAATACGCAGTCATGGGTTCAAGCACCCATTGTGGTGAAAAACCACTATGGTATGAGTGCCTATGTAGAAAAAAGAAAAAGAAAAAAAAGCACAAGTAGATATTATATGTCACATAATTCTCTAATTTATGGATTTTAGTTCTTTTAAACTTTGAGGTTTCTTAATTTATTATCTTTCTTGGATTTTGGTATATTGATAGATAGTGTTTTGGAATATGAAGTTCTCTAATTTAGAGTTTTGGTTCTTTTTGGACTTTGATGGACAACAATGATAAACTAGATTTGGTTGGTATTTCTCCCATCTACTGTGTATTAGAAAATTAATGAATAAATTTTCTTTTCTTGTTGAAACAACAAGTTGTTTGGACTTATATCTATCTTTAACTTGGAATGTTATGTCCTCTCAATAGATATTGATGTTAGCTATTCAACGTGATTCAATCATTCAGTTCAAACTTCAATTCAAGCTAAAATTCATGCATCTTTAGGTTTATTAGAGTATATGATATTTACTATAGATAGTTATGGATAGATTCATGTGTATTGGTTAAGATCTCTACAGATCTCTCACCTCTTCTATATATCTATTTTATTGTTGATGAAATAAATAAATTACACTGTCCACAATATAATATCTTGTTATTTATAAAATTCGATCCCTTGGAGATGTGTTTATTGACAATCTACAGTAACACCCATGAAGTCACATGCAATCAAACAAACATGAATAACAATGGAACAATGCATTAGGTATGTGGAAGAGTATAAACCAGTCATTTGTCCTCTTAGGCATCTTTCATGCTTCCTTTTTGCGGGTACTCTTGTTACTACCATTAGAGGTGGGCATCGAGCCAATCCGATTTTTTCAAGAACCTGACCCGAACTCGATCCGATCTGAATCCTTGCTAGCTTGACCCAAATCGAGTTCGACTCAGTTAGGGAAACCAAACCGAGTCGGATCGAGTTGAGTTTGTCCGGTCGATTCAGACTCGGCTGAATTAAGCCAATCCAGATACTTCGTGTCAGAGAAATCTGGAGAGAGAGAGAGAGAAAGAAGGACAGGTGGAAAATCGGGAGAGAATAAAGGAGAGAGAGAGAGAGAGAGGAGGAGGAGGAGGAGGAGGAGGAGAGCTAAGGCGGGACGTTACAGCCGAGCCAGCACCTCGTGTGGTCCACCAGTGAGCCAAGGTGGGCCACCACTCGAAAATACACAAAATAAATAAATAAATAAAATTAAAATGAAACTTACCTGATCAATGGAGGAAGATGAATGGTGAAGATGGGTGTCGGGATGCTGAGTGGAGGGATCGAGATGGGTGGGTACGGTGCCACTCGTTTGGATAGAGAAAGAGAAGGGATTAGGGTTTCCTTCAGGTGAGGGTAGTAAAAAAGTAAAAATATCTTATATAGGTACTCGACTAAATCAGATATGATCGGATCGGATCGGTCTAGATTGGTCACTGATCCGAACTCGACTTGATGTACGGTCGAATATGAGTGGGCCTACTCGATCTGACCCGATCCTAGCCTTTAGTTCGGATCGGGTCGGATTTTGCCCAGCTCTAACTACGATACAAATATTTGTGATATCAATTTTTAAATATTTTGAAATATAAAGTTCTACAGTTTGGTCATTTTCTTATATCACTCTTTTTGAGACATTTTATGATGACTATATAGTATTTTGTGATTTGTGGTTGTCCAATTGAGGGATTTTAACATTTTGATGATGAAGGGTTATACAGTGTTTTGGGATTTAAGATTAGCAAATTTAAGGATTTTAACATTTTGATGGATACAAGGTTTTTCAATTTAAGGGATTTCCTTACATATATAATATATTTTAATTTAATTTGTAAATATTATTAGCTAAAAAAGATTACATTATGAAAATCATAATTTATTTATTTCACTGAGAATAACAAGAATATATATATAAAAAAAGATATGTGAGATATCTTAAGAGATAATATGAAACTATCTAAATAACTATCTATCATGTGCAACTACACATGCACAATTATACATAAGTATCATATATTCTAAAAATAAATAAATAAATAAATATATATATATATATATATATATATATATATATATATATATATATATTCTTTTAGTCTTCCGCTTGCATATTTTACCGGTCCATGGTTTTCTAGCTACGTTTGGTATAACAAAAAAATAAAAGGTGTCTAGATTTCTGAGTTGTTTTCCTAACCATCCATCCGTAGAGACCCAATAAGATGTTTGGATTTCCAATGTAAAAATTTTTAGGGAAACATCATCCATAATGTTCCTTGTTATATTAATGGTCTGGATGGTTAGTGATTAAGACCATTAATATGTTGGAAAGGGAGAATCTTTCGGGCTAAATGATCGTGCTCAACCAGGAGTCACTCCACTAGAAGCTACAATCAATGGATTCGAGCAAAAATCGGCTCACCAAAGTTTTGGTCCTTCTGGTGATCATAATATAATGAATTTGTTGGATAGTGACATGGGAAAGGACGTGAGGTCGAGCACCATCTTCCTCAAGGGGATAACTGTTCCAAATCCCTGGAACTTCTGTGGACTCCTTGAGAGACTTCTTGAATCTGAGAAAATAGAAAATAAATTCTATAAAATTTGAAATTGATTGATGAACGAAATAAACGAGTTCACAACCCTTTAAATAAAGATACTAAGCAATGGAAGAAATTTCAAAATCAAATTACAACTAAAATTCTTACAATACACAACTTACTCTTAAAATAGGGAAACAACTATCGATCTAATGGTATTTCGCAAATCCAGCTTGCGGAACCTAGCATGGCAGGGTTGGTGGCTAAAGTAGCTCGTCCTACCCCAAAATCATATATTTTTCGTTCAGTAACTCATTCTAGTTTACAAGATACATCTGTTTTAAGTTCTGACGGTCTAGATCATCTCCATCTCTGATCGGGCCTTTTTTGGTCCATCTTGGCCAAGAAATTATCCACGACCACTCTACATTGGATAGGCTTGATATCAAACAAGTACCTGATGGGCCCACAATCCTCGTTTCACCACTTTTTCAAGGGAAAAAAAAAACTCGATGTCAAACAAGTACCTCATGGGCCCACAATCCTAGGTTCACCACTTTTTCAAGGGGGGAAAAAAACTAAAATGTGTTGATCAGGTAATTGCTCTCCTCAATCAGCATTGCCCAATAATTAGGTTGGTGGAGGCATTATCTGGTAAAATTCAACTTTCTAAGAAATGTAAGTTAAAACAGCTATAATTTATAAAAATACCATAACATGAAATTCACAACTTCACGTGTCATCATACATATATAAATTACTACATAAATGTCAGCCCTCCAATTGGCGGTATCAGCCAAATGACTACGTAAACGCCAACCGATTAAATGCTTTAATTTCTTTTGGAAACTATCTCTATCTCTTCTTTTCAACTTTAATATTATGAGAACATCCTTTCACCATTGGACACTGAATCATCAGAATCCAACAAACAATTGAAGTGGATGGGTAGTTTGGGAAACACCATTTCAAGCATATCCTTTCTTCTCCAAGTCATGTTCCTGTGATAGATACCTTATCCTTAATTCTTTATACATTTTTCAGCTATATTTCTACCTCTCCCTTTGGATTCTTTTTATATTGGGATTTTGCACTTTGTAATTCGGTTTTCATATCTTCTTGGCAGGTGCTCGACTATTCCATTTTTAATTGTGAAATTGTCACATTTTCTTGGATGCTCAAGAAATAGTAAAATTATTCCACAAGAAGTGCCAAATTGCAAATTAAAATTTCAGGTATCACCACTAAAAAGGCATTGCAACTATGCTGCAATAAAAATAAAAAAGATAACAAAATAAATATTCAATCCTTGAGTGGAAATGACACCAAGGACAAACGTCCTGTTTGGTTCCAATTTCGAATGAAATGCAAATTAAATGAGTTATCATTATTATTTCCAAGTGTTTGTTTCAACTGGAATTTTGGCTCCTAAATCGTGAGTCAAAAGTAGGTAAAGTAAATTGTAATAATTACATTCTACATTATAAAATTATCATTTTTATCATTATTCCTACATGAAATAAATAATATAATAAAATCATCATTGCAGTCAAACATAAGTATTGTCACCACATAATTACAAAGTAAATAATCATTACTCATTTACAGTCATTTACCCTTGTAAATGGAAAACAAACAAGCCCAAGTTTACATAGTAGGGTTGTCAACAAGCTAGTCTTAGCGCAAGCCAAGGTTAGCTATGCACTGCCCATTTAATTTTCTAACTTGGAATTTAAGCCCAGCGTTGGCCCATTAACTTGAAAACCAAGCTTAGAACTGGCCCTTGGAATTCGCCTAGATTGGGGCTTAAGCAAAATAGCATGTGACCAAAAAACTGTTTGGAAGTGTTCTTATTTTGTTCAATCTCAATAGTTAAAAATGAATAGAATGAAAAAAGTAGCAATATATTTGCATACATGCATCTATATATCATATATAAACAAGGTTAACTTAATTAAAATAATTATTATTTTTACAAGTATGAAGAATTATGTATATAGATAGTCAGATGGTGTTCTTTACCATTTAAGCAATCCACATATAAATCAATTCAGCCTTCATTTAAGCAATCCACATATTAATCAATTCTGCACCAAAATATTTTCATCTTCTACTTATTTTTGTCAGAGTGGCAAGCACCAATCTCCATATAATTGCCCCTCTTTTTAATCTAACTTGTTTTATTGAAAAATATATATGTTTAATTCAATTTGCTAAAAAATGGGGGTTTTTTTTTTTGGCTATCTTTCGAAATACACATATTTCAAACTTCTAATCAATTATAAGACTATTTCTTTTTTCAAAAATATCGATTTAAAATGGAGTTTGGCTAAGAGAGGGCTTGAACAGGGCCTTGAATGAAAATGTCATAAAATTCAATCCTAAGGGACCATTAATAGGCCCAAGCCCAGACCATGGGCTTATAAAGTAAACCTAAATCCTCCCAAGTGCCAGATGGGTCGAACCAGACCATTAACAGCTCGAGGCAATTCATGTCACACATGTGCAGTACCTAAGTCACAGATCTGATGGGAGATGCACTATCAAGAGATCAAGAAGGTGGGGGGCATACATTACGTGTACCTTGAATATAGGAGTGTTGGTCAGGGATTTTCCAATTGCCCTGCTTTTTCATAACATGTGGGACCCACTTGATGGGTGAACCAGCCTTGTTCACCACGCCCGCTTGATGAATGGCTAGAATATTGCACACTTATGGACAAATGTGCCATGAATCATGTTATGACCAAAATATGGATGAACAGGTGTCGATTGGAGTTCACCAATGTACCTACGAAGACCAGATGAAAATGACCACAGTATGCTGATTACGGTTGTAGACCCTCTTATGCCTAAGTCAGATTGATTTCCATGTGGTAGACCAGTTCGATTCTTCACATAACAAATCACCCCCTTCTCCTGGTGCCAATGTCCACAAAAAGGTGTAATTGGCTGGGTGGCCTGGGCCCTAAAGCGTGGCCTGGGCCCTAAAGTATGGCCTGAGGGTCGAGCCAGGCCGAGCCCCTAAACTTGGCCCAAGGACCATGCCAGGCTTGAAATCTAAGCTACATGCCCGGCCTAGGCCTGGCCAATGATAAATGTCCTGCCTTGGCCTGGCTCAGGCACGGAGACATGCACCATGTTACAAATAACATGCGAGTTCTAGTCCATGTTGCACAGAATATATAGTGAGATCTTGTCCGTTCATCTTGAGGATCCCATCATGTAGATGACTTTTTGGTCCAAAACTAAGGACATCAAAGCTGGGTCATGGTGTTAGAAACAAATCAATGGCTAAGAAAATCTTTGTAATTTTTTTCTTGGACCATCCATCTTTTTTCTTTTTTTCTTTTTTTTTTTAAATATATTTGGCTCACCTAATGAATTAGCATGATTTTCATACAGACCATCTGTAGAATGGCACCTGCAATTGCACCAATATGGGTCCCACCTTCCTATTCTCTCTTTTCCTTAACAAGGATGGCCAGGGCTAGGGCCATTTATGAGAAGACCACGGCAGAGCTAGGGCCAACCCCAGCCAGCCTTACCCTGGCCCATTCCTGTTTGTGGGGCAGTTGAATGACCCAAATAGTAGATCTGGCCTCCATTAGGTACAACACATATTTCATGACCTACAATGCAAAATTCACACTAATGGAAAGATTCCAACCATCTGATCAATCACACCTATAAAGGTGGACAGTCTATTCACACTAATGGAAAGATTCCAACCATCTGATTAATCACACCTATAAAGGTGGACAGTCTAGGCTCTAGCCATGACTAAGGCCTGCAGAGCTAGGGCCAGGGCCAGCACCCAAAGAGGCGCGGCTTGGATTCCAGGATCCACTGAGGTGGGTGGATCCCGTGTGGTGGGGCCCATCATAATGTATGTGCCTTAAATACTCACCAGCCATCCTCTTTACAATTTATTTTACAGCATGATCCAAAAAATGAAGCATATCCAAATCTTAGGTGGACCACACCACAGGAAACAGTGGTGATTGAATACCCACCATTAAAATCATCTTGGTGCCACCAGAATATTTATTTACCATCCAACCTGTTGATAATAAGGTCACAAAGACCTGGATGAAGGGACCACACAAATATAAGCTTGATTCAAACTTTTGTGGCCCACAACAAGTTTTTAATGGTGTGTACATACGAGATTTGGATCTTCTTTATTTTTTGGTTCATTCCCTAAAATGAGTCATAACAATGGATGGATGGCATGGATGTCAGTCACACAGATCACATAGGGCCCCATAGGGATCCACCCACCTCGGTAGATCCAGGGATCCATCAAAGCCATGCCCACCCAAAGGCCTAGGGACCAAACCCCATCCTTAAATTGGCCCATTGTTGTTCCTAGGGATAGTTGGACAGCCCAGATAGTTGAACAGGCTGTCCATTCGGTACAACACACATTTTGTGATCTCCAATGCAAAATTCACACCAATATAAAGATTCTAACTGTCCAATGCTCCATCGGTAGACTCTCAGGAGTTTCAACACCCGGTCAAGGGTTCGACTACCCATAGGTGGTGAAATCCCACTAAGGCGTGAGTGTGTCGGAGTGTGTGCATGTGTTAAAAAAAAAAAAAAAGTAAAAAAAAAAAATTTACTTTTAAAACTTGATGGGGATGACCTAAGAAAGCCTTCGGCCGGAACTTGCAGCGGGAAGCTAAGAGCCGACCGTAATGTTTGTGACAAATCCATCCCATCCAGCCATTTTTCCACGTAAGCTTATCTAAAACTAAAGTAAGTCGCATGACAGGAAAAAGTAGGTAGAGAAATTCTTACCATTGAAACTTTCCTAAGGTAACCGTCATGTTTATACGTCATCCATATCATTCGTAAGCTCGTTCTCATTAGGATGAATTGAAAACACAGAAATATCAACCTATCCAAATCTTCTATTGCCCCGTGTATGTTTCAACTGCCAACGTTCAATCTTTACTTTTTCCCATCATGTAACCCACTTGAGTTTTGGATCTGCCTCATTTTTCAGCCCACATCCTAACATGATTTGGCAAACAAAAAAATTATGGGTGAGGTGGATTTCTCACAAACATCACGTTGGGCCCCACCTAGCTTCCCATCACATGAAGCTCCTGCGCAAGTTGCGGGCAATTCATGTCTTATAAAATTAGACAATTTAAGCTCTAGCCATGACCGAGGAGTGTAGGGCCAAGGCTCCTCCTTCAATTTGAAATGGGCCTTCTCATGGATGGCTGAATCTTGTGGTTGGTATAATCATTGCAAATGGAATATAATGTTGACCTATTGGACTGTTTAAATCAAACTTTTAGGTTATCCAAGTACATTGACGTAGCTAGGAGCATCATAACCGGTAGTACTAAGTCATTATTTTATATAAGACTAATTAAATCAATCATCACATGGAGGGTCAAGATCAAGTGAAATAAGATTGCATGGATCCATGAGAGATTTTTTTTTAAAAAGGCATAACTTGCATTATAATTTGTAAAGTAATTATCAATGAGCTTTACGTCCTGGCCATAAGAAATTAGTCCTTGAATGTTTTTTTTTAATAGGTCATTTTATGATTAAAATTTGACTTTTGGGTGAAATTTTGTTATTTTTAGTAAATTATGATTTTTGCTATTTTTAATGTATTTTTTAGTTCGAAGAAGTTTAATCATTTTAAAAATCCTTGCTTGGGTTATTTGAAGAGTTTGAGCTATTTTAAAAGTCTTCTAAAATTATCAATTTAGAGCTTATATAAATCATCTAATTGCTTTGTAGGGAGACTTCATTCAATCTTTATTTATACTTTCTCAAAAATATTTTCTCTTATACAAACCTTTTACCATGTGGTTTAAGGTTTCAAGGTTTCTTGTAGATTCATTGTCTATGAAAGAGGAAGAATATTGTCTTTCCTACATCATTCTCTTTAAGTAGAAATGTTGAGAAATGCTCACCTACATCCTTATTTACTTTTTAACCAGTTGTCAATCTTTACCCTCTCATGTGATTGTGAAATCTGTTTGCCCCACTAAGAGAGTTACCTTATGTAAAGATAACCTCAATCCACCAATTAGATGGTCGAAGACCTATACTTCTCTATTTCATTGGCAGAGATCAATTTTCTATGGTATGGCCTACTTGGTAACTAAATACTTGTGTTTTGTACTAAGTGTAGGGTTGTACACAAGCAGAGTTAGCTCGGTTAGCTCGCCCGACTCGACTCGAAAAAGCTTGATTCAACTCGGTTTGAAGCTAAGTGCGAGCTGAGTTGAGCTGATTTTTTGAGCTCGAACAAATTTTGAACCAAGCTTGAGCTTGGCCGAGTTCGAGTTAACTCGAATCGAACCCAACTCGAATCGGACTCGGATCGAACCAGTTCGGTGACTCGGCTACTTTGGTATTGATGTTGCTCACCAACTGTTTGATGAAATGACCCAACCAAGTGTCGGTTGGTGGCAAGGAAGGTATGTATGTGAAACAAATAGCCTTTTATCTTGATTTTAATGTTGCATACGAGGTGTTTGATGAAATACCCATAAAAATTGCTGCTGCTGCCATTTTACAAATAGTGAGAATTTGAGATGCAGTCCATGTGTTTGTGAAAATGCCGCAGAGGCGAACTCGGCTCGAACTGACCCGAGCTACTAACCAAACCAAGACTAGCTGGCTAGTCAGGATCGAGGACCGAGATGAGCCGAGTTCGAGCTGGGGTCGGCAAGTGGCCGAGCCAAGCCGAGTCGAGCCACAGAGGCGAACTCGGCTCGAACTGACCCGAGCTACTAACCAAACTGAGCCTAGCTGGCTAGTCAGGCTCGAGGATCGAGATGAGCCAAGTTCGAACTGGGGTCAGCAAGTGGCCTAGCCAAGCCGAGTCGAGTTGCACCAAGCTCGACTCAGTTCAACTCGTGTACACCTCTAACCAAGTGCTGGGGCCTATTGGATAGAGGAGCTAATGCTCACATCATTTGGTAGAATTTATATGCTAGTTGGAAAGTAATTTATCATTTAACCTATTAGAAATTGGGCCAAAATGGTGTGGGTGTTTTTGTGTATTTCGATGTAACATCCAACCCATCCAATGGGCTTGCCCCACCATGAAAATGGCGCGGATTCATCCATTAATGTGCTACACCATATACTTAAAAAAATCACAAAATGCCTCAAAACTAACAAATTCAATTAAAGGGCTGGGCTTTTACACTAGATTGGGCTTATTTTGGGGGTTTCTATCATCATGGTGGGGCTCACTTAATGCACTGATTGGATGTTGGATGAAATATACACACCATGGTGGGTCTCATGGTATAGAAAACATAGTAAAAACACATATTTTCAAATAGTGGTGCACACCTATGGTCATATTGGGCTGATTTTTGTTGTCCCATCATCATGGTAGCCGCACTTAATTTAGGGTTGTAAGTTCAAAAAAAAAAAAATGCAAAAAGATATTTGAGAAAATCTTAAAGTATTAAAAAATTGATTTTACAATTGTATATATTTTGAGTATATTTAGAATGAGGTAGTTAAGGAGTTATAAAGAGAGTGGAGGTGAAAAGTAGAGTAGTTGAGATAGCTTTCAAAATTATTGTGAGATAACATTGGATGTATTGTAGGGGGGCAAAGAGAATGGAGATAGTTTCCAAAACTACCATGACATGAATGTAGTTTTCAAAATTACCATGACATGACCTTTTATGTCGCTATAAGCCATGTTCTCTATTGCTCTCCTTTAAACATGGTCGCAGAAGAAGACCAAGTTTGATTAAGATATCATGAAAAGCATTTCGAAACAGAGGCTTTTTGTAAATATCAACTAACTCTGACAAGATGTAACAAAACGAGTAACAAGCAGGCCCATGACAATTTTCTCTCTTACAAAGTGGTAGTCCAATTCAATATATATGCATAGTGCAAGCATGAAATACTAAATTAATTGACATGTAAAGAGTGTGGAGGTTGTCACACAACAAAATAGAAGTATATTGAAGAAAAATTCAATATTTTGAAAAATAAATGTTAGCCATGTAAGCTTTGTAGTAGTAGATGCCATGGCATGTATCTAGCTTTTGCACTTGGATGAGCCACCATTAGCTATTTTTTGGCACATGAGGAAATTAACTTGGTACCCAAAAAAGTACAATATTTAGTTTTAAATGCCCCGTGAAAGAGAAACTAACCCAATCAGCATTGGAGAAATAGTTAATGGTGATTTCATATGTTGACAAACAAAATTAACTAAGTAGGATAGATTGAGAGAATGTGAAAACTGGCATCAATAACCCTAGATAAATATTACAAAATTCACTTGACTACCTGAGAATGAGCAACTATAGGTGACTTCATATGTTGACAAACAACATTAACTAAGTAGGATAAATCAAGTTGGGTCGTGGTCAAATACTGTAAAGTATGGACAATGCTATGATAAAACTTTAGATCAAGAAAAGAGTCGGATAGATTAATAAAATAGAATTGCATAATTCGACTAGAAAAGAAAATACCACCATCAAAATAGTTGACCTCAATATTAAGAAAATAATGTAAGAGACGTAAATCTTTCATAATAAATTTTCGGCCTAATTAATCAATAAATCAATCCAAGTAACGAGATGAATCACCAGTAACAATAATGTCATCAACATATAATGATGATGATGATGATGCGCCAATACCAAAACAATAGATAAAAAGAGAAGAATCAACCATACTATAGAAAAATCCAATGGAGAGTAAATAATTGTTGAATCTACCGAATCAGGATTGTGATGCTTGCTTAAGACCATATAGAGACTTATGAAGTTGGCATATTTCAATAGGATATTTATCATTAATGAAACTAAGAGGTTTATCTATAAGTACATGTTCTTTAAGAAAACTATGCAAGAATGCATTCTTGACACCCAACTATTTAATAAGTCAACCATAAATAATGGAAACAATTAGAATGGTCTGAATTGTAGCTAGCTTAATCATATGACTAGATGTATTATTGATTAAGGTGCCTTCAATCTGGTGAAATTTAGGGTCTTCAATTAATTGACAACCTGGTTGATCGATCAAGAAAATCTTGAATAAATCACTTTAGTCTCTGGACAGTTTTGGACATTGTTTGATTAATCAAGTATCATGGCTCAATCGATCAAGATAATTCTAAAAACCAAGTCAGTTCTCTAGACACTTTTGAGCATTATTGATCGATCGAAAGAATCGAGTCGATTCGATCAAGGGTCCATCGTTCAGACTCGATCTATAGAAGGTTCAATCGATGGTGTGCGCAACTTTGCGTAAGTGTGCGAGTTTTGTTTCTAATTTTATAACTAGGCTATACAAAATTTTATTTTTGCGAAATTAGGGTTAAGCAAAACGTTGTGCTCGAGAAAAGTAGAGTTTTGAGAAGGAGAATTCATCTTGAGAAATGAGGGTTTCGAATATATAAGTTGTCCATCTCTTGTAATTCTCTTTTCATAGTGGATTATTTATCGCTTGATACCATAGTTTTTTTCTTACAAGAGTTTTTTCACGAAAAATCATTGAGTTCTCTATGTTTGCTTGAATTTTCATTTCTTTATTACGTATTTGATTTATTCTAAGGTTGCTTCCGCATATAACATGTGGTGAATGCGCATAACAAGTAGTATCAGAGCACGGGCTTTACGTTGGGAGTTTAGATTGAATCTAAGATATGGGTTCAAAGGGATCGAATGTAAAGCTCAAGATAGAGAAGTTTATGGGAAAAAAATAACTCCAAATTATAGAGATTGAAGATGAAAGCCCTCCTAATTCAGCAAGGAATGTCACGGGCTCTCATTGGTTGAATAAGACGTCCCGAAACTATTAAAGAAGGGGATTGGTATGACCTATATCAGAGGGCGATTAGCGCAATTCAATTGTACTTGACCGATGATGCCTTGTATAATGTTATTAGTGAAATGACTACCACAGACCTATGAATGAGGTTGGAGAGCATCTATATGATGAAGTCATTCTCTAATCACCTATATATGAAGAGACGGTTGTACACTCTGAAGATGGCGGAATGGTCAAATCTTTCTTAACATATCAGTATCTCTAACAAATTAGTTTGCAAACTGACAAGTATGGAGGTAAAGATCAATAAAAAAAGACAATGCCCTAGTATTATTAACATCATTTTGGATTCCTATGAGAATCTAATGGATACTCTATGACATGGTAAGGATACATTCGACCTCGATATTATTATCCTTGCTCTTTAGTTGAAGCAACAAAGAAGGACTAAGGTAGGGAAAGTACTTCTACAGAGGCACTAGTTGCAAGAGGGAGATCGTCTGAACGAGATAAGGAGAAGTTGCCATTGAGGTCTAAGTCGAAAGACAAAATGAATGTTAAAGTGTTGGAATTGTAGTTGGACATGACATATGAAGAATGACTGTACAAATCCCATCACTTAGAAATTTGAGAATTCAAATAATTCACCAAAAGAGGCTAATTTAGCAAAATCCAGCGAGGAGACAAGTGGCTGCGGTGTATTGTTTGTGTCCAAGGTTGGACACTTGTATAGCAAGTATATTTTGGATACGAGGGCATCATATCACATTCACAAGTGTTCTCATTAGAGTTTATTCACCACGTACAACAAGTATGATGGTGGCCTGGTTCTTATGGGCAACGATCATACCTGTAAGATAATTGGAATTAGATCAGTTCATATTCGAATGGTTGATGGGGTGAAGTGTATTATGACGGATGTTAGGCATGTTCCTGATGTAAAGAATAATCTAATATCTTTAGGAGCTCTTAAGAAACTCAAATGTAAATTTGTCGGCTATAAATGTGTCTTAAAAGTTTCGAAGGGGACACTCATAATTATAAAGACACAAAGAAGTAGAAACCTTTATAGGTTAATCGGAAGCACTGTATCAGGTGGAGTTGCAACATCTATAGCGGAATCCATGTCTACATGTATATGGCATGCGCAGCTAGGCCACATAAGTGAACACAATATGAAGGTACTACTCGATTGTGGTTTAATTCATACTTTTAAAATTTTGATTTAGATGAGTATGAGCATTACATATACGGTAAACAATTGAGATTGTCATTTAAAATTAGAAAACATGTAAGTGAAGGACAACATGACTATGTGTATTTTGATGTATAAGGGTCGTTGTCCGTTGTTTTTAAAGGAGAATCGTCATTCTTTGTAACATTTATTAACGAATACTCTAGAAAGGCGTGAGCCTTATTTTCTAAAACGCAAAGCCGATGTGTTTGCCTCTTTCAAGTCATAAAAGGTTATGGTTGAAAAACTATCAGGGCGGAAACTAAAAGTACTAAGGACCGATAACAACAAATAGTTTACTTCAAAAGAATTTAATTAATTTCATAAGAATGAGTGGATCGTGACACAGTTAACCATACATTAGATCAGAATGGTGTAGCGAAACATATGAATTAGACTTTTTTGGAAATATTCTAAAGTATACTAAGTAAGAGCTATGTGCTGAGGCCGTTAACACGACTTACTATTTAGTGAATCATTCCTTGTTTACACCAATTAATTGTAAATTTTCAAAAGAAATATGGAGTGGTCATAAAGTAGAATACTTATGGCTGTAGATATTTAGTTGTAATGCTTACTCTTATGTACCATCAGTTGAGAGAGATAAGCTAGACCAAAGGGTAAAAAAGTGTACCTTTTGTCGGCTATGGTGATGAAGTAAAAGGGTATAGATTGTATGACTGGGATTCACGAAAAAATATATTTTATCATGACATCAAACTCAATGAAGGTTCCTTGTATCGGAAGGATGAGCACAAAGAAACTAAAAATTGGTTATTGATGTTAAAATAGACAGATATGAAACACCTAAAGAAGATGAGCAGCGAGAATAGGTGCATAAAGAGGTGGTGACACCATCTGTTGAGAGAAATCCACTGAGAATTTATAAATTACTAATGAAATACATGGATGACTCAAATGTTACGTTTGCCCTCATTACGGATGAGGGAGATTCATCCACCTTTCAGGAAGTATTAAATGACTGAGATGCTGAGAAGTAAATGGCGACGATGCATAATGAGATGAAGTCTATATATAAGAATGAAACGTGGGAGTTGATGGAGCTTCCCATTGGGCAAAAAATGATTGAGTGCAAGTGGATCTTTCGGAAGAAACTGAATAGGTATAAGGTGAGACTAATTATGAAAGGATATGCTAAGAAAGAAGACGTCGACTTCAGTGAGATATTCATGGTAGTTGTGAAGCTGATATATATCAGATTCGTATTGGCGTTAGTTGCTCAATACAATATATAATTGGAACAGTTGAATGTGAAGATAATTTTTCTACATAGGGAACTAGAAGAGCAAATTTACATGAAGTGACTTGAAGGGTTCAAGGTACAGGGAGCATAAATAAAGTTTGTAGATTAAAGAGGTCGTTATATGACCTAAAACAGTCACCTAGGTGGTGGTATAAAAAGTTTGATTATTTCATGATGAGTCAGCGGTTTACTAGAAGTGAATTCGATCATTGTGTCTACTTCAGATCATTAAGTGATGAAGAATTTATAATTTAGGTATTGTATGTTGATGATATGCTTATCACCAGTCATAACATGCTTGAAATCAACATGTTGAAGGCTTACTTATCCAAGATATTTGAGATGAAAGATCTAGGGGCTGTAAAGAGAATTCTCAATATTGATATACACAGGGCTAGGGAAAGGAGCAGGTTATGATTGTCTCAAGATGAGTATCTTGAAAAGGTATTGGTCAAGTTCAGATTTGATGTGGCTAAACTAGTTAGTGCACCCAACGCTAATCACTTTCAGCTTTCTTTGAAACAAGGTCACATGCCCGATGAATAAAAACAATATATATCTCATGTGTCCTACTCAAGAGTGGTTGGTAGTCTGATGTATCTCATGGTTTGTACGAGACCTGATATTTCAAATTAGTGGATGTGGTGGATAGATACATGTTAAACCCAGTAAGTAACACTAGGAGACTGTGAAATGGCTACTTTGTTACATCTAAAGTATGACTGAATACATCTTATCATTCAAAAAATCTGAGGAGAAACCGATAGGCAATGTAAACACCGATTATGTTGGTAATGCAGATAACAGAATGTCAACTTTTGGTTACTCATTTGTGTTAGTGAGTGAAGGAATCAGTTAAATGTCAAAGCCTCAATCTATGGTTGCTTTTTTTACAACCGAAGTTGAGTATATGGCAGTGAAAAAAGTATTCAAGGAAGCGATTTGATTGAGAGGAATGGTGAATGAGCTAGGGCTTCAGCAGGAAGTCGTGCCTGTGCATTGTGACAGTGAAAGCGTGATAAATTTAGTAAAGAACTCGGTGTATCACTCCCGAACTAAACATATTGATGTGCATCATCACTTTATTTGATAGATACTAGAGGAAGGTGATGTTACTATTAAGAAGATTAACACTAGTGTAAATCCAGTCGACATGCTTACAAAGGTGGTTCCCATAGAGAAGTTTAGGTTTTGTTCAACTTCTCTGAGCTTGACAAAGGATGAATGAAGATAGAGTATGCATGTGAATCGATTGTGAAGCTATGTTGAAGATTAAAGATGGGGATAATAGCTTGGATTAGTGAATACTTTAGATTGAAGCTAGATAGAGATTGTCAATCAGGGTGCCTTCAATATGGTGAAATTTAGGGTCTTCGATTGATCAACAGCGTGGTCAATCGATTGAGAAAATTCTGAATAAATCAATTTAATCTACCGACAGTTTTGGACATGTTTGATTGATCGAACATCAGGGCTTGATTGATCGAGATAACTCGGAAAAACTAAGTTACGTCTTTAGACACTTTTGATCATTATTGATCAATCAATATAATCGAGTTGATTTGATCGAGGGTCCATCGATCAGACTTGATCAATCGAAGGTTTGATCGACAATGCGCACAACTTTGCGTAAGTGTGTGAGTTTTCTTTGTAATTCTGTAACTGAGCAATATAATATCTTGTTATTATAGGGTTAAGATTAAGAAAAATGTTGTGCTTGGGAGAACTAGGGTTTTAAGAAGGAAAATTCGTTTTCAAAGATGAGGGTTTCGAATATGTAAGTTAACCATCTCTTGTAATTCTCGTTTTATAGTGGATCGTTTGTCGTTGGGTACCGTGATTTTTTTTCGTAAGAGTTTTTCTACATAAAATTATTGTGTTATCTATGTTTGCTTGAATTTTTATTTCTTTGTTGCATGTTTGACTCATTCTAAGGTTGTTTCTGCGCTATCCTGTAAGGGCTACACACAACATGTATACAAAAATCTACACCTATAACTTATTAATATCCTTTTGCAATTGGATGAGACTTGAGTCATTCCAAATTTTCATATTATTTAAGTTTAGTTTTAAACAACCAACGACATCCAATCACATTCGTAGAGGGTTCATGTGGCACCATTTATCGAGTTTTATTAGTATCTAAAGCAAAAATCTCTTCTTGCATTACTCGAAACAACCCAGGGTGTGATTAGGCTGCCTTGGTTGATCCAACTCAGATAATTGCGGTGAAATTAACAAAATAAAGAAGGGGCGATCTAAGACTTTAGAATGCCTGATTAAATATTATATTGTACTAATGACCGAGTAGTGAAAATTTTAAATTCTTCACTACTGCATCAAATATAATACCATCTATAGAGCTTAGATGATACAATTCTTGTGGGTAGTGATTAGAATGGACTAATGTGGTTGGAGGTAAAGTTAGTATGACATCTGAATTAGATGTAGTTGACTGGGTTAAATTAATTTTGTTCAAGTGCTAAGAGGAAGCTTGTGGCTTAGATGTGTCGAACGGAACATTCAGAAGTGATCTAGACTGATTTAAAGTAGTTAAAATCTCAATATTTAGAGACACTATAGGATCTAAGGTTTAGTCGACTAAATACATATCTGTCCAATCTGAAAAGACAGAGAGCTCCCTATGTACCTATAAACCTCTAAAGAGTATATCAACTTAAGTAAATGAAAAAACTATTTCATAAAAAACTACGTGCTTAGAAATATCAACTCAATTAGTACTAGAATGTAAACAATGATAATCTTTATGATATAGATTGTAGCCCAAAAATACACAAGATAGAGATTTCATACTAAATTTATTAACACCATCATATTTTAACGAAGACAAACATAAAGATCTAAAAATTCGAAGGGTAGATAATTAGGGACTTGATTACAAAGTAACTCATAAGGTGATTTCATCCCAATGTTTGATAATACCTTAAAAAAAAAAAAAATAAATAAATAAATAAGAAGAAGAAGATTTCATTCAATTGGGAAGATGTACAAGTATCAGGAGGGCCACACAAAAAGCAGAAGGTCACCCCTATCCCGAAGGGGTCCTAAGTATCCCAAAAAAAAAAATCTACAAGCAAAACACGCCCAACCAGCATGCAGACGGGGAAGAGCTCAACTCGACGAAGCTGCACCGAAACAGAAATGGAAAGCTAAGGCTCCCTCAGGTAGCCTAAACCCACCCTATCCAAGAATAGAAGACCTTTGGTGGTGGGGGGAAGCAAGGCTACAGAGGGGTAGGACACGCTGTCCTAAGCTGCGCTGGCCCACCTGGCCAGGTTGTTTGCTACTGCGTTGGCCTCTCTGGGGGTGTAGGCGAAGGATATGTCCAAACGGTCCCTCAATGCCCTCACTCGCACAAACCAATAGTGTAAGGACCAAGAATGACACGCGTTATTAGAGAGGATCTGCACAATTGACTTGGAGTCGCACATCACTTCCACCTTAGAGAATCTCATCTTGACACATATGGTCATGCCCTCATAGATTAGTCGAAACTCGGCACGGGAGCTGAAGCCCGAGCCATAGCCAGAAGAGAAACCAAAGAGAACAAGCCCTCGGAGTCTCGCCCGACACCCCCACCCCCGGAACGGCCCGGGTTTCCCAAGGCCGAGTCATTGACGTTTAATTTGATCCACCCCATCTGGGGCCTCACCCATTTCACCACCAAGGGGTGTTTTGGTCTAGAGGCCGGACTGGTAATGCGGAGTTCAGCCAGCATGGAAGCAAGACAGCGAGACATCACCCTCGGAAAGGGAAGACGGTCTAACCCTCTCAATCCAGCGGTGGACCTAGAGGATAACCCTATAAGAGCTGAAGATTGATTATCATAGCAGGCTCTGTTTCTCTCTGCCCAGATTTTTCAGAAAATGAATGCGGGCATGAGGGCACTTAGGGTACGCAAACTGCTCCCCGAGTGTTACGTGGCCCACCAAAGAGTGGCCCTGGCAATAGCGGAAGATTGGGCCGAAGAGTGCACGATAAAAAATGGGTGGAAATGCTCCCAAATGTGAACCACGGAGTGGCCTGCTGAGAATAGATGGTCGATAGATTCTGAATCTGGCTGAAGAGGAGTAGGGCAGCACCAACACTTGGACGACACTGAACACCCTTCGATTGGGTTCTCTCATCCACCGGAACCACTTTATGGATAATCTTCTAAGAGAAGAGCGCCGGCTTTTCCAAAATCTCTGGATGCCACTCCCAATTAGCCCACCACACCTTTGGGCCTGCTGGACACAATAAATTCCAAGCCAAGCTAACCTGGAACTCGCCAGAAGAGGAGGGGACCCAAACACATTTGTCCACATCGGAAGAAGTGCAGAAGCCCTCATCAGCCACGTGGTCCATGACCACTTGGGGAAGCAAGGCATGGGCATCATCTTGATCAATCCAGCCGAGCGGGCCGATGAAGTCGCAGACCCTGAAGGGATGATGAGGAGGCGAGGCTTGGGACCATTCAGAAAGCGGACCAAGCCCTGACTAAAGATTGATCCAAAAATTTAGCTCACCCAGGCCCATGATCCAATGCGAGCTAGATAACACTTCTGGAAGGTAACCGCAAATCCGTTTCCAAGCAGGGGACACGTGAGGGGATCAGCTGGTCCCGCTAGGCTCAATGAGATCGTCTTGGTATTTAGCTTTGATGAAGTTTGCCCAGCCACTGTGATCTCCCCTGCAACCAACAATCCAGGCTAGCTTCATTTTGAAAGCACCCATGACACAGGCCAGATTCTTAATGCCAAGGCTACCTTCGTCCTTGGGACGAGACACGCGATCCCAACGAAACCAGTGGCATCGTCTGCGGTCCCCATCTTAGCCCCAAAAGAAGTTAGCGCATGTCCTGTCAAGGTCCTCGAGAAGCGATAGGGGGATGTCAGCAGTGACCATGATGTGGGTTGGGATACTCTGCAGCACGTGATGGATGAGGGTAGCTCGACCAGCCTGGGATAGAATCTTGGCCTTATAACCTGAAATACACTGTTGGAATTTTTTAACTAGTGGTTTGAAGTACCTCCTCAAGGATCGCCATTTGAAGATCGGGAGGCTTAGGCAAGTGAAAGGAACTGCACCCCGAGTGAAGCCGAAAGTGGAATGGGCAGCTTTGGCCATGGCTTCTAATTGGGATGAAGAGAGAATGAAGAAACTTTTTGTGGAGCTGATCTTCTGCCCAGAAGTAGACTAAAAAAGCTGGAGGAATGAGGCGATTTTCCTTTAGGTGGCCCTCTCACCATTAGCCAGTAGGAGCGTGTCATCAGCAAACAGTTGGTGGGAAATGAGCAGGCAGGATCGGTGCATGGAGAATGGGATGCAGTCGCCATTGATGAAAAGTTGCTGATAACCTCTACTTAGAACCTCTGATGCCACAATAAACAACCCCGGAGAGATCAGGTCACCCTACCGAAGACCTCTAGAAGAATGGAAGAAGCCTCTGAGTTCACCATTGATTAGAATTAAGAACCAAGAGTTGGCCCAGCGTTTCTCGACCAAATTTATCCAGCTAGGCCCGAAACCGAACCGATGAAGGACTGATTTGAGGAAATGCTAGCCTAATCTGTCATAAACTTTCTCCATATCAAGCTTGATGAGAATGTTGCCCCCTCTGACTTTCCTGTCGATATCCCTGAAAATCTCTTGTGCTAGAGCACAACTTTTAGCGATGGATCTCCCTTGTATGAAAGCTCCCTGCTCAGGAGAAATGATTTTTGGGAGGACTTTACTCAGCCTATCTGCAAGCAACTTAGAGAAAATTTTGTAAACACAGTTACATAAGCTAATGGGGCGAAAATCAGAAAAATTTTTTGGGTTAACAGCCTTAGGGATGAGGCAAATCAGAGTGACAGAAAAAACCCTAGGAAGGGGGGTCCCTCTAAAGAACGATAGGGCCGCCTGGACAATATCCTGCCCAATGATATCCCGACAACCTTGGAAGAAGGCACCGATGAAACCGTCTGAGCCCGGAGCATTGTCAGGCGGAAAGCTCCTGACAGCCGAGAGGACCTCATCAATGGATGGCTCACAGAGAAGCTCCCTATTATCATCAGTAGAGATAAGCGATGGGATGCAGCTGAGTAGATCCTCATGCGCAACAGTGGGTTCAACCCTCAAGAGAGAGGAGTAAAAATCAGTAGCAGCCCTTTTGATTGAATCATTGTCAGCTGCTTCCGAGCCATCTTCTAGCTCGATGCGATGAATCATAGATTTCCTAGCTCGGTCCGAAGCCAAATTGTGGAAGAAACGCGTGTTCTGGTCACCCTCTTTCAGCCAGTTACATTTGGATTTCTGTTTCTAGTAGATCTCCTCGCATAATTCCAGGAAGGCGAGGTTATCCTTGGCTGCATTTAGATGCTGCAGGTTCTCCTGGGAAGCTGAAACAAGGACTCATCCTCAGCCCTAGCAAGCACAGTCTCAACAACCTTAATTTTCTCGAAAATATTCCCGAAAACCTCTTTGTTCCACGTCCTTAACGCTGATTTCACGTTCTTCAGCTTGTTGTGCAGGGTGAAGAGCGGATCCCCCACTATATTTGCTTTCCATGAGGATGCAATAAGGTCGAGAAAAGAATCATGTTTCACCCGCATCGTTTGGAACCTGAAAGACCTCGGAGTTGGAGAGGAAGAGGCCGGGAAAGATATTAGCATCGGGGTGTGATCTGAATTCAGCCTGGGTAAGAGCTTGAGAGCTTGACCTGCAAAGCTGGGAACAAGTCTATCCAAGAAGAATTGCAACAGGCCCTGTCTAGCCTAGCTCCTAGCTCCTAGCTTGACTGCTCTGGTTGTTACACTAAGTGTATAAATTCCCCATGAAGTCGGCATTCGTCAGATTCGTCTTTTCCAGGCCCTCAGCAAATTCAGCAACGCTCTTAGAGTCGAAAGGGCCTGATCCTCTTCGCTCAGCTGAAGAAAGGACTGCATTGAAATCACCTGCAACTAGCCATGGCAAAGTGGAGCTCGATGCAATGCTAGTCAGCTGATCCCAGAGGAGTTGCGCGTCACTCTTGAGCACTTGGCGTAGATAACAGTTGATAGTATCTTGTTAATTAAATGATTGTCGTATGAAATGCCTCAACCCAATATTTTTTTGACACTGAAGATTGAAACAACATTGACAAATCAAATTCAACAATGTTCCTATGCTTCTTTTTGGCCACTCCATTTTGTTTAGGAGTATTGGGACAAGAAATCAATTTTATAATTCATTCATTACTTAAGTAAGTTAAAAATTTAGAACTATAAAACTCTCCATCTCTACTCTAAAAATTTTTAATATTTAAATCAAATCTTCAATCTACTATTTTTTAAAAAAAAAAATTAAATACAAAATAAAATTCATATTTTTTCTGTAAAAGATATATTAAGAAGAAACGATAGTAATCGTCAATAAAAACAACACAATAAGCAAACTGTTGGTTAAATAAAATTAATGAAGGGCCCTATAAATCGCAATGTACTTTAAAAAGTGGTTGAAGAAAAATATTATTATTGTTAATAAAAAAAAGGTTTACATCCTCTATCCAATCGACAACTATAATACAATGAACTGATTTATACCAGACATCAACATCAATCAATTCTTGAAAAAAAATAAAATTTTAACTACTTTGAGGTAGTGATGAACAAGCACTGGTATCGAAATAAAATTTTAACTACTTTGAGGTAGTGATGAACAAGCATTGGTATCGGATCTCCACTAATGTAGTCCGATTCTTAGTATAAAATGTGCCACTTTTTTATTCTTCATATTTTAAATACCTCATCTCTTATTCTTACTTTCCTATGTTCTCCATGCACTATTCTTTTCAATAACAAAGCCATTAGATGAGAAAGTAAAGTAGGAAAGGAAATCCTTTGTAAAATTACACATGGATAATAAAATTCTTTTCATTGTAGGGATTATATATATATATATATATATATTAATGTCTGCATCCCCCACATATGAAATAGGTAAATGTGACCTATCCTTAATCATAATATTGTTATTACCACAATGAGGCTACATACTATGAAGAGTTGCAGTGTTATTAGTCATATACGAAGAAGCACCTAAGTCAGCAAGCCATTTAGTATCATGTGGATATGTAATGATTACTAGAGCAAGAGCCTCAAGATGATAGACACCATCAATATGGTGCTAGTATCTTGGAGCAGTATGATTCTTATTTTCACAAATTTAGCATTTTTCTATATTGATCCTGTTGTAGTTACGACCAAATTACTGCTGTTGTCGGTTATGGTCATGCGATTAATAATCTTGCAGTTGTCTTTGGGGATTTAGGTTTTGTGCATGTTGATTGACTTGAATTTTTTGAATAAATCCATGCTTAGTAGAATTGAATTGGCTTTTTATTGTTGTCAATTTTCTAATTGTTTTGATCGAATCTATTGTTCATGTTGCCTCTCTGCTACACTACAAAGACCCACATTCTAATTTGGAAAAGAAAAATGATAAAGCTTATTTTTTATTTCATGACTTTGAAAATGATGAATAATATAAGCATATCATGAAATTAGGGGCTTCGACATTGAAGTGGTAAAACTCTCACATTACGGTTCTAAACCTTACAAAAGCTAAAAAACTTTAATATGAATTGTAACTAATTTTCCTATTGCACCCTGATTATAACATATGCACAATATTTGAAATATTGGTATCACTACAAGTATTGTTGTTAAGGATAAAAAAATAATATTGATATGGACAATAATATCCTCGATCTAGGAAAACACGCGGAAAATAATAAAATTTTTCAGTGGAACTTTAAAAGATGCCAATATATATATATATATATATATATATATATATATATAGAAATAAAAATTATAAAAAAAACATATATAATAAGTTTTCAACCAACGAGCCTAAAGCATGCCTTGTCATAAAACATCGTGGCAATCAACCTTATTCATCCATGCAACTATCACATGTATCTATTTAATAAGGACTTAGAAGTTGCGGTGATTGAACAACCATGATCGTCCAATTTGTTTTGAATTTATCCGGTTGATTAGTGACCGTTCTTTTTATTGGCTGCTAATCAATATATAGCCACGTGGCTTTGATCCTTTTGCTATTTGCCACATGACGTGACCTATCTACATGATAGCCCACTAGAACAACACTCTAGATCATAAAACCTATTACTCAATCGTAAACATGTCAGGGATGTCTTTATTCCCACTCAACTAAGAGTGCATAAATAAATCTGACCTTTGTCCATTTACACACGTGGGAATATGAAATACATGCACTTGTTTAGATCTTCTATCAGTTTAATAAACTCACATGGCCCGCATATTACAAAAGAAATGGACAGCTATAAGAAATGCTTTTAATCTAAACGGTATTCCCACGCAGTAAATTCTGTTACTTTATATTAAAGGGGGTGTTGATTAGCATCATTGTTATTTGATACTTTAATAAAGCATGACACTGTATACGTAGACACTCAAAAGTTTGTAACATCACCTTTAAATTTTCATGGGGCCCACATTGAAGTATGTATTACGTATCTACTCCGTCCATCCAATTTTTCAAATCATTTTAGGGCATTATTCAATAAATAAAACGGATCCAATTATCAAGTGGACCCTACCATAATAAACAGTGATGATTGACTGTCCTACTATTAAAAACTTCTTAGGGCCCACCGTAATGTTTACTTAGTGTTTATTTACCATCCAATCTGCTGAAAGGTCACGTAGCTTGGATGGAGGTAAAAAACAAGTATAAGCTTGATTTAAAACTTTTGACGCCCAATAATAGTCAATCACCACGGTTTCTTATGGTATGGTCCTCCTGATAATTGGATCTTCTTATTTTTTAGAATAATACCTTAAAATAATCTGAAAAACCGGATGGACGGACTAGATATATAATAAATACATCAAGGTGGGCCCACGGTAAGGTCCGCCCTGTCATGGGATCCTCCTCGCTTTCAAAGCTGTCCAATCATTTTGAAAGCTGATTTTAGTGCATGATAATTGGATCTTCTTAGTTTTTGAAATAATGCCTAGAATAATACGAAAAAACAGATGGACGGTGTAGGTACATAATACATACATCAAGGTGGGCCCACGGTAACCCCACGGTAAGGGCCGCACTGCAGTGGGATCCGCTCTCTCTGAAAGCTGTCTACTTCACGGCGGATAAGTATTTTTAAAATGGCGGTGAAGGGTCATCTGATTCTCGTCAGAGGGATAATATTATTTGAAAAGGTCTTAAGTACAAGCTCTTAGACCACAGGTAATGGTCCATCCAGTTGATAAATTTCAATATTTAATTTAAATACGATATCAAATCCGTCCAATTTATTAGTCCCGTCAAAATAATATTTTTGAAGAAAATCATCAAAATATATTTATGTAATGGACTAATATTTTATTTTTTATTTATCAATGGATGAAAATTATTTTCTATGGTGTGGTCCAGATAATGATTTCATGAGATTATTTAATTATAAAATGATTTCCATTTTTGGGAAAGTCTATTATTAGGGTTGGATTTTTCATTAAATTAATTATTTGGAAGTTATACGCTGGATGGACCATAACGTGAGGTCCAACCGGTTGAGCTTATACCTTCTCGTATCATTAATATCTCAATTTGATCTGACTGACAGATTCTCTTCCTTAAACCGTACAGTATGCTTCTCATGTCGGCTCCCGCAAAAATTGTATATACCTTTCATCAATCTGGCGATCAGGACCGTTCATATAGTGGAGCCCATGACGGATCGTAATCGTATAAGAAAACTCAGCCATTGATGAATTGAATTTCTCAATTTAAACTAAGATCCTTGCTGTTATTCCGTTATTAACCATCATTAAAAGGTCACTTTCAGTAAGCTAAAATCATCCAATTTGCAAAAGCTTTGCTATATGGCCCATCCACTGTGCCATGTGGGCCCACCAGGTGAACGGTCTGGATCGTCTAATTGACATGCCACGTGTTCAATTTTGAACGGTCTATAAGTTGCACAGTGCAGTTGCACCTATGATGTCTGTAGTGGGTCCCACCCTATGTATGATGGAAGTTACAAACGAAAAGTGGGGCGCTCCACTAGTCAGGTATCCCAAGCACGTACATTGAATGTGGACGATTGGCAAAAAGTTCTCGGTGGCTGAGACTTCTCTGACATCATGCCATCATTTCTACGAATGGATTTGACCCTTTGACCGTTGCATCCAGTTTTAGGGCAATCCATACCGTCCAAATCGTTGGCCCAAACGTGGATGGACTATATAAAAAGATCGAGCTGAGAAGATGATGGCAATGGCGTGATTTGACTTCAAGCTTGGTTTTAGCCATCCATTCATTATCCATTAATTTAATGGTTAGGATTTCTTAGTCTGTGTGATATTAGAGGCATGGTTCATCGATGATGTGTTACACAATCTGGACGGTCTGGATAGCCCTACATTAGTGCAGACGAGGCAGACATGGGATGATTTTGACGACCGATTGTGAATTGGACATGATTCGACCCCAACGAGCAAAGTAGATTGGATGGTGACCCGAACACCACCTAGCTAGGTGGTGTTGTGCGCTGTGGGCCCATAGTGATGTATATGTTTTATCTACGCCGTACATCCGTTTTGAAGGACCATTTTAGAGCTTGAATCTAAAAATGAAGAAGATCAAAATGATAAGTGGACCACACCACAGGAAAGAGTGTTGATTGAATGCCCACCGTTAAAAACTTCTCTGGGCAAAAGTTTTGGATCTAGCTGATGTTTGTGTTTTCTGTTCATCTAGGCCTACTTGACCTTATCAACGGATTAGATGGCAGATGAAAATTATTGTGGGCCTACGAAGGTTTCAACGGTAGATTCTTATCCCCACTGTTTTCAGTGGTGTGGTCCGCTTGAGCTGAATATCAGCTTTGTTTTTTTGTTTCATGCCCTAAAGTGATATGGAAAACATATGGACGGCGTGGATATAAAAAAAATATATCACAGTCGGCCCTGCAGCACCCAACACTACCTAGCTGGGTGGTGCTGGGTTCACCACCCAATCAGCTTCTCCAAACAAGACCCAACCGGGCCCAGCGTCTCCTCTATCTCTGGGCCAGGCTATGTATGTAGTGAGGCCCACTCGGATGACCCACCTGACACGTGTGGCCGACTATAGAGGCGCGTATGAGCTTTTGGCATTCTGCTGCAGTCAGCGTTCTTTGATTGCCGGCGTAGATCTCGTGATTCAATGAAGGCCCGGGCGGAAACACGTGTCAGAGATCTGGGTTCATGGCAGACGTGGCATTGATCTCGACCATTCATCAGGTAGTTTGCACTATGAACATGCGACACACCAGAAATCAGGGCAGTATTACTTATCATCTGAGCCACACATTTAAGTTAAACATGGACGGTTGTAGTCTTTTCTAACCGCCCATCTTTATATTTAAAAATTGACCCTCCTCATTAGCAGATCAATAATATTTTTTTCAGTTGGGATTTCCACTATGCATACTTCCTAATGAATGGGCTCGATCTCTGACACGTGCACCCCCAGCCAGGATCTCTACACGTGTTCTGCCCCCGCACATGAGGGCGTTTCTATGGAGTCACCACCCTATCTGATATATACACTGGAAGAGTACATAACAGTCATATCCATGCACTTACCCATGTCACATGTGTCACACATATAACAAAATCCAAGTCATCCATATAGTAGGACCCACCGTAGATTGAAGACATTCCTAAAATCATAGCAATTGGACAATCCTAGCCACTGATCAACTTGAATCCATTCAGAAACATCAGAAATTTTTTTCTTATGGACCATCGGAGTAATTTTGGTCATGACCCATCTAAACTAAGGCCCACGTTTTGCCGGGTGCGGATTAGTTAACCCATATCCACCGAGGTGGGTGGGAACCCTGATTGTGGGACCCACAGTGATGTATATGCCTTAAATCCACAGCGTCCAACCATTTCGAAAGCTCGTTTTAGTGCATGATCCAAAAAATGAAGCTGACTCAATTCTTAGGTGGACCACACCACATTAAACAGTATGATTAAATCCCCAGCATTAAAAACTTCAAGGAATCCACCGGAATGTTTACATGCCATCCAACTGTTGATAAGGTCACAAAAACCCAGATGAAGAGACCACACAAATATCATCTTGATCCAAAATTTTTGTAGCCCACAAGAAGTTTTTAATGGTCAATCACCACTGTTTCCTCTACATAGGTCCATCTGGGATTTGGAACTACTTCATTTTTTGGATCACACCTAAAATGAGCTTTCAATACGGATGGACGGCACGGATTAGTCACATAGATCACAGTGTGCCCCACAGTCAGGGTCCTACCCACGTCGATGGATCCGGGGTCTCACCGAATCCGCTCCCGGTTTTGCCGTGGTACACCATCTGTCGGACAGTGTACGTTGAAGAACATCCAACGGTCCTAGTTCAACAAACCAGTGTCCACGAATCATGGGTCAGGATTGCTTGACCAATCTGATCTGGGACTGACTTAGAGTCAGTGGATTCCATAGATAGTCGATTTGATTTGAGTTAATATCTGCCACGTGTACATTTCTGAGTGCCTGCGTATCAAGAGACCTTTCTGCCAGAGTGTAAAAAAAAACTCTCCTACAAAAGCGGCTCCCTCGGAAGCTTTACTGTCCACTCAACTGTCAGCAGCAGCAGCAATGGAGACAGCCTCTTTCTCTCTTCTCCACAGTCTTCCCATTTCCAGAACTGCAATTCCAGAAATTACCAAAATACCCCTCACTTCCACGCTCTTCTCTTCCACATTCTCATCCTCCTCTTCTTCCTCTCATCGGAATCCCATCTCTCCCAGCAGAAATCCACGACTCTCTCGATCTATCATCGCTTTCAATGCATCGGCTGGCGATGCAGATTCCATTACGTCGCAGGAACTTGCTCTTCTTCTTGAAGTAGAAGGGTGAGATTTTATTGTATATATATTTTTTTTGTAATCGTTTAAAGTAGAAAGAATCGGCTGTTGGGTATTTCTTTTCTTCGATTTTCATGCCTGTTTGATGCTGTTTTGTGGGGTTTTAGCTGAATTTTCTAACTTTTTGTGTGTGTGTATGTGTGTTTTTTTTTTTTTTTTATCTGCTTTTATTTTTGGTGGGTTTTCGTTGGATAGATATTTGAAGAATTGGGTTTTCTTTGATTCTTTATTTTATTCCAGATATTGCAAGCAATGTGTTGATGTTTACAAGAAGCAGAGTTATTTGATACTCTGGGTATTTGGTTTCTTCGATTTTCATGCCTGTTTGATGCTGTTTTGTGGGGTTTTAGCTGAATTTTCTTGCTGTTTGTGTGTTTTTTTTAAATGGATTTTATCTGCTTTTATTTTTGATGGGTTTTCATTGGACAGATGCTTGAAGATTTGGATTTTCTTTGATTCTTTTTTTTTTAATTCCAGATATTGCAAGCAATGTATTGATGTTTACAAGAAGCGGAGTTATTTGATACTCTGGACTGTACGAGGCCTGATACGCAGGCACTTGGAAATTTTACACGTCGCATACATTAACTCATATTAACTGACAAACTTGTGGAACCTGCTGTTTTTAGGGAGCGGATTAGGTGCGGTCCTTACCGTGGGGCCCACCTTGATGTATGTATTCTATATCCACGCCGTCCATCCAATTTGCGAGATGATTTTAGTGCATGAGACCAAAAATGAAGCAGCTCAAAATCTCTGGTGGACCATACTATAGGAACCAATGGAGATTGAACGCTCCACCATTAAAAACTTACTAGGGCCCACTGTAATGTTTCTGTGATGTTTATTTGCTATCCAACCTGTTGATAAGGTCACAAAAACCTTGATGAAGAGGAAAAAAAAAAAAACAAACATCAGCTTGGTACAAAACTTTTGTGGCCCACAATAAGTTTTTAATGGTCAATCACCACTGATGCCCATGGCATCTTCAACTTGAGATTTGGATCTGCTTCACGTTTGGGTTCATGCCCTAAAATGATCTGACAAAACGGATGGACAGTGTCGATATAGAATACATACATCAAGGTGGGCCCCATGGTAAGGGCTGCACAGTCTTGGGTGAGGCCGGGTCTGCACCTAATCCACTCCCCTGTTTTTAACTTACTGTCCCTAAATCAGATTGGTTGAACAATTCTAACCTGTGATTTGTGGACACTTATTTGTTGAATAACATCACAGGATATTTTTCATTATTAACCGTCCGATAAATGTCTACCAATCCGATAGTCAGATGATCAAGCGTCATTTCTGGTTCATGACACATCTAAATTGGGACCCATAATTTGGACAGTTTAATTTAAGTTACTTGTGTGCCACATATACAATTTCTAAGTAATTTCTAACGCCTGCGTATCATCTATTGTACTCTGCCATAGTATCAAAGTAGTTCTCTTGCAAGAAAGGCTGCGAGGAGTTTGTTTGATTCTGGAAGATTATGATGTTTGATACACATGCGCATTGCTAATTACACGTGGGGTACATGTAAGTCAGTCGTGCTGTCCAAATAACAAGCCCCACTGTAGATGTCGCATGGATCCAAAATCAGATTCGTTGGACAATCATATCCTATGATTGCTGTCAGTTAGGCAGTTAGGATTATCCGTCCAATGTGATTTTTGGGTTGTGGCCCATATACAGTGGAGTCAGCAAATTGGATGGTTTGGATTGAGGCATATGCACTGGCCTACATGCTGCTGAGGCACATCTACAAGGTCTATGTGAATGTGTATGGATCGTAATACTCTACCAGAGGAATAAGCACTGGCCTAGATGGAGGTAGCCCATCTCTAGCATCTTCGTCCTACATGTGCTACACATGTAGAGTCATTGAGATTATTGATATGGTGTGGGTCACTACATGCATGGGTGTAGGCTGAGAATTACTGTGATTGAACTATCGTGGCCAATTGTAGCAGTGCCTCTGACCAGAAAAATACTCAAGCAACTCTCTACAAGGAATGACTGAAAATTGTTCCAATTGGATGGCTAGGATTGTTGATTATAATTTCTTCTTCTTCCTCCTCCTTATATCTTCTTCTTTGTCAAAAAAAAAAAAAAAAAAAGAAAAGAAAAGAAAAGAAAAAAATTAAAATTAAAATTAAATAAAAATCTTTTGTCCTCTAGTTTTTGATATTTCCCTTTTGAATGTTGGCTTCCTACCAATAAGAGAGATCAAGATAAACTTATGTTGACAGTAAGTATGGTGGAGATGCTAGAAATGAGTGAGGAACCATGTCCTTTTGTGCTCTCTACTATTCATAATCATATCTTTTCCCTTTAATTAGTTAGCTTTATATTGAATAAATAAGATAAAGAGGAGAGCTTACCCTAAGAAGAGAACTAGATGTAGAGTTAAATGACATAATGCCCTTAATCGTTCAAAAAGCCTTTACTAATCAAACAAGCACCAAAACATCCTAAATATTTCCTAAAGTAAAGGAGGTTTTTGTATTATCAACAATTTGCATTGTTTGAAAGATTAGACCTTGCCGTGGTGTGCCGTAAAGGCCGTTACGTAAAGGTAACGGTGGCAACCGTCACACGTTACGGGGTCGTAACGGCCGTAACAACCGTTATGGAAAAAATGACCCGTAATTGCCGTTAACGGCATGTTACGTCCCCTATAAAGGCCATAATAGCCCGTAATGGTCTATTACGGGACATATATATATATATGTATGTATGTATGTTTTTTATACTTTTTAATTAACATTACGGGGCGGATATAGGTGTTTTTTTTGTTTTTTTTTTTTTTTTGGGGGGGGGGGGGGGGGATGTAACAAGACAACTGACGATGATCTGAAATAGGCACTGGGTCGAGGCGTTGTTGTTGATAGATGTCTTAAATCTGTAATTCATCGGTTTGTCGATGACAGATTCGATGCCATCGAGTATTTTCCAGATTTCCTCTGTTGGTTGCTGGACATATTGGTGTCATTTTTCGATGACATCGAATGTTGGTCGATGCCATCGAAGCTGGGTCAAGCAATCAAAGGTTTCTGGAAAATCCATGTTTTGTCTCTAGTATGATTTGGCGGTTTTTCAATGCCATTGAAGTGGCTTCGATGTCATCGAAGGGTGTTTGATGACATCGAACTATTTGAATTTGTTTCCAATTTCGTTTGACGTTCTTCCCAAGGCTACATATATGGGTGTAAACGGGATTGAGAGGTATCCTAGGGTTTCTAATTCGTCCAGAGGGTTTCAAGGGTGAGATTCAAGGTTGTTTGAATTGGGCAATCTCTCTCTTTGTAATTTCTACTTTCATAGTAATTATTTGTTGCTTTGTGCTGTGGTTTTTTCCCGCAAGGGTTTTTCCACGTTAAAATTGCCGTGTCCTTTTCGTGTTTGCTTGGTGCGATTAGATTACTCTCCTAGATTCATCTTTGTGTGCTTCCGCGGTTCCCCAACAGGCGCATACATGGTCACTATCCTTGAGATAGTTCACTCCCCTCGGTATGCCGAACAAGTGCAGAAGGTTGTCACCGCATTATCTTCTAGAATACAATGCCCCAGCAAATAGTTCTCTACAACGTGCACTGGCTGCGAGAATCCTAACACCAATGCAACACAACAGAAATACCTCCTTCCTTCTTTAAGCCCAAAAGAGAAAACCTGATTTGAAACAGGAAGAGGAAGAAAAAGGGAATTTTGATTTTCGATGTTGTAAAAACCCATGCCCTAATCCCATCCTTTATAAAATGTGATAAGTCCCGTTGAGAGAAATTGTCTCAACGTTCTTGATATGCCCGAGTTAGGAGGCACGTTTCACACTATGGAACAACCTTATCAAGGTGGGCCAGATCCAATGGATGCGATCAAAAAATAAAGGATTAAAAAAGAGTTTGTAAATCTGGGCAAAACCAAACCCATCAAGACTCAACTCAAGGAGGCCCATCCATGCCAATCGGAGTCCGATTCAAAAGGTCATAAGCAAATGAGGTCCAATTCAAAAGTTTATAAGCAAATATTATCCATTTCTTCAGTACCCATGTTTTGTTTAGTACACATGTTGCCAACATGATATGTGGATCAGCTTTACTTAGACAATGGGGACACCTGATGAGCAGCTTGGTTCTTGCACATTTGTGTCAGGTGGCCATGTTAACTGCTTGTCCATTGAAAGTGCACTTGTACTAAGCGGTTCCAAGACACTAGATCTACTAACAATGTTTGTGGGAACCAGAACCAGTTTATCATTCCTCAGCGGTATCTTAGTCTTGGATAACCTAGAGACTCAATGCTAAAAATATTAGATACTTTGTTATGTGTGATAAGATAACAAAATGTTATTTAGGTAGCATTTGCTTGTACTTATACCTCGTGCATTTTTTTTCTTCTTTTAGGGTACTTGTGGATGTCTATCGGTTAGGAAACCGTCAAGCATTCAATGCAGGTAAGGATTAATTTCTCTTTTAGTATGAAAAAAGTTTCATGTCCTTGCTTTCTGAGTGTGAGGAGTTGATTATGCCTGCCCTTTTGAGATGGGCTGTCGTAAATTTCATGTGTCACCCTCTTATAGGGACTTTGTAAACCCTATTAATATTGGAGGAATAAATTGAAGGGTTCTGATGCACCAGCTTTGTTGATCTTGGCAGTTGACATGATACATATGGGCTCCACATGGAGGGGGGATGCCCCAAAGATTTCCCAGATTGGAGGATCCCATCCCTATCCTTGGGTTACAAATAAAAATATTTAGACAATGAAAAAACAAGTAGGCCGGGAAAAAAGCCAGGAAGACGGACAGATGGGATCTTCTGATCTTGAAGGGAATTGGGGCAGAAGCCATCCACTGTGGGGCCAATTAGATCAATATAATATAGGCGCTTCACAACACTATTCACATATTTATGCACCAGGACCCAATATTTCTCTCACTGTTAAAAAGGCCTACTGAATATCTCACTCTTTTTGTGTTTTGTTCTGTTTTTTATGATGCTATCAGCATTTCAGAAGTTAGGGCTGGATTGTGCAAATTGGACAGATCCAATATATTTAGATCTTGCAAGGTATCTGCTAACTCAATTATCATGTCCTCTGCATCCTTCTTTTTTTTTTTTAAAAAAAAAAAAAAAAAAAAAAAAACCTGTTATCTAAATTGGAGGTGCTATCCTATCCTACATGGTGACATAATGGTAATGCTTCTTAATTCCCAATAAGTAATGAGGAATCACATGATCCTCAACCGTGGATATGCACAGCATTCTCAGGTTTTTGGTTTGTCCCACTCAGGTGCTCAGTGATCCAGGTTGATCTGATGGGCTCACCTTGTATAGCTCATGCCCCATAAAATCTCTTTGGTTTATCAATCCTACACTTCAATTTGTGGCCTGCAAACATATGGTTAAGGTAAGAAATACGGCAACAATCCACCTTCAACTGAAAATAGGCCAGAGGCAGGATGGCTAGGATCTTGCAATCTATAGATTCTTGCGACATGATACATCCACAACTTGGTCCTAGGTTCAACAGTTTCGATCATTGAAAACAATGGCCAACTCTTGCAAACTCACAACCTGAACCTATTACGCTTATCCTTAAGTCGTGGTTCACAAAATTCCTCATTCTAAATAAGGATGATTAGCTAGTGCTAGAGCATTGCCCCTTCCTGATTTATAGCTTCTACATTTGTATATAGTCAAGGTTCTCCATCTAGGAAAACTAATTGTGGAGGCAAAATGTCCAAGACCTACCAGCATTATATATAGTGGAGATATCAGGGCCAAAGGCTGTGGCAAATAACTTATATTTAATTATTTTGCAGGAAGGCTAGTGGTGATGAGAAAAGGATGCTGGTCATATTTTTTAACAGGGTACATACTCAGAAGAAGTTATACCTTCCATTACGTCAGGAATGTCAGTGTACACATCTCTCACTATCACAAGGCTGGGGGTGGTAATCTGACACATCTCTAAACAGGATTTGAAATGTGTTCCCGTCCTGTCCATGTCTTTGGACGGTGGATGAAGGTGCTCTTGGTGCACACCGAGGAAGGGAGGTACAGAGGGAGGGAGACTAGCATTTTTACACATGCATGTAGCACATGCTTTTGAACAATACACCAGTAACATGTGGCACATTTGCATGATTTTGAGTATCTAGTTGAAAGTGTTCCTGATTAGAAGGGCAACAATTTTTTCATACTGAAATGGTATTTATTGAGCATAAAAAAATAAGTAGGGTGCAAATAATTCCATCAAAATGGGACAACATTGAAAAATCATTTCATGTCATCAACTTCGAAAGGTTCGGTTACTAGCATAGCCACTGGCCTTCTACAGCTTGCTTGCTAGAAACCCACATTATTTCAAGGTCATCAGATAACATGTTTGTTTTGATGAATGTCTTCTATGAAGGACTTCCTCCATTTGTATTGTATCTTGTCATTAACTCTCCATCCAATGTTATTTCAATCCAAATCCCAAGTCCATTATTAAGTTGTAACGAAAACAACATAGCATTTGCACATTTGTTGAATGGTTCCCTTAATCATTGAATGCTTTCTTTAATTTTCATGTCCTCTTCATTTGTGCAGATTGGTTGGCCCACTTCATTGCCTACTAGTGAGAAAGAAAACTTCATGAAAAGTGTTCTACGAGAAAAGGTATTTATTTGCTAAAATGCATACTTTGCAAAGGTTCTAGTCTCATCACTTCTGTGAAGTACCTTAGAATCCAGATTTGGTTCATATCATGCTCTGGGGTTGAACCTGGTTGGCAAAATCCTTCATGACTTGTTGATTCAGTTAATAACAGAAAACTTTTTTTTTTTTTTTTTTAAAATTTAATTTTTTAATTTTTTAATTCTATTTTTTGAAAGATGATGCTTTATTAAACCAAAACCAAAAGGAGAACAAAGGGAAAAGGGAAACATAGAGAGAGAAAACAGAAAAAGCCAAAAACACCTAGGAAAATCCTACAGAAGCCCCGAGCTAGAATACAACAACAGAACAGTCCCCGGCTGAAACCCAAACATGCTCTACTTCAAGATGCCCAATCCCGAAACAGCGTAAAACTGTATTGAGAACCCCTGTGCTCATGATACCTTTGTTGCAAAAGCATCTATCGTTTCTTTCTCTCCAAAATGACCATAATAATGCCAAAAGAGCAAGTCTCCATCTTTTGCTTCCTAGCTTCCCTCCATCCATTGCATGCCACACGAGGAAGTGATCTTCTATGGAGCTAGGCATAACCCAAGAGATTTGAGGCTATTCCAAGGACCCTAGCCCATACATCAGCCGTGAACGGGCAATTAAGGAAAATGTGATCAATCAACTCTGCATTGCAATTGAAAACAAACCAAAAACAATGAAGGCTTTGGGGAGGATGATTCTCCTTTTCTTTTTCTGTGTTTGAGACAACCCTAAAGGGTTGAATATATAGGGTTTTACAATGACTATACAAGGTAAGATGATAAATACAAAATCTTCTATACAAGGAATGTGGCCTGTCTAACATCCCCCCTCAAACTAACGCTTGTCATCAACAAGTAATAGTTTGCTAACTTGAAATGAGTGTCGTGCTGAAGTGAGGGACTTCGTGAGAATGTCGGCAATCTGATCATGGGATGCGACATGTGGTAGCGAAATGATCCGAGACTGAAACTTCTTGCGGATGAAGTGACAGTCAACTTCAATATGCTTTGTCCGTTCATGAAAAACTGGATTTGAGGCAATCTGAATGGCACTCAGATTATCTACATGGAGTAGAGTGGGATCTTGTAGATGAACGCCCAAGGCAGAAAGAAGTCCACGGAACCAGATAATCTCACTACAAGCTGCTGACATTGCTCTATACTTGACTTCCGTGCTTGATTTGGAAACAGTGACCTGCTTCTTACACTTTCAAGAGAGGAGAGAAGTGCCGAGAAAAACACAGTAGCTAGTGGTAGATCTGCGTGTGAGAGTACAACTGGCCCAGTCAGCATCTGAATAAGCACGAAGATCCAGAGGGACCGTGGAGGAGAAGAACAGAGATCGATACAGAGTTCCACGTATATACCGTAAGATGCGTAATACTGCAGTCATATGAAGAGTTTGAGGAGCAGAAATAAATTGGCTGACAACTTGGATCGCGTCGGCAATATCAGGATGAGTCATTGTTAAGTAAACTAGACTCCCAACCAAACGGTGGTATAAGGTGGGATCCGCAAGGAGTTCATCATCGTCACGGCCATATTGAACGTTAAATTCAAAGGGAGTTTGAACTGTCTTCTGATCAGTTAAGGAGGCCAAGGCGAGAAGATCCTTGGTATATTTATGCTGGCTGACCAGGATTCCACGTATAGAACGCGGAAATTCAAGTCCCAGAAAGTATGTCAGATGACCCAGGTCCTTCATCTTGAAGGATGACTTCAGAATTTCCTTTAAAGCCAAGATGCCAATATCATCGCTACCAGTCAGAAGTAGGTCATCAACATATATGAGAACAATGACGATTCCATGCTCAGAGATGCGCAAGAATAATGATGGATTATGACCACTTTGAGTAAAGTCAGCTCCTGGAACAACATCATGAAAATGTTGGAACCATGCCAGAGGGGCTTGTTTGAGACCGTATAGAGCTTTCTTCAGGCGACAGACTTTATTGGCAGGGATTAAAGATTCAGGAGGAGGTTTCAAATAAACTGTTTCTTGGAGGTATCCATAAAGAAAAGCATATTTCACGTCCATCTGAATGAGTGGCCAAGAGCGAATTGGTGATACTGTCAGAAGAGTGCGAACGGTTTTCATCTTGGCCACAGGAGCGAATGTCTCATCATAATCAATTCTGTGTTCCTGTTTATATCCCTGAGCGACAAGTCGAGCTTTGTATCAATCCAATGATCCGTCAGACTTGAGCTTCACAAAATAAATCCATTTACTGCCAATTAATTGTTGGTCAGTAGGTCGAGTAACAATGTCCCTTGTATGGTTATCATTCAATGTTGCAAGTTCTTCTGCTATAGCCTTCTTCCAACAATCATGACTGGTTGCCTGATGGTATGAAGTAGGAATAGATACAGTATCTAGGGTAGTATTCATAGCAGACATAGAGTATATCAAACGATCAGGCTGTCGATGTACATGAGTGGAACGACGTACCAAGATAGGATCCGGATCGGTTACGGGTACAGTAGGGAGAGTTGTTGGTGATGGATCTGTATGTGGTCATCGTGAATAAACCTGCAATGGACAATGAGGGGTACTCAAGGTAATCAGAATGTCAGGAAAAATAGTAAGACCAGGAGAGTCTGGTGTGGGCGAAGGAGGAATAGATGAATGGAAGGCAATATGCTCAAGAAAAACAACATGACGTGATACCCGTACACGACGAGAGACCGGATCATGGCAACGAAAACCCTTCTGAGTTTCTTCAAATCCCAAGTACATACATTTGACTAATTTTGGAAAAAGTTTGTTACGTTTCTGAACTTTGTCACTCACCCTATTACCTTTTTGAACTTTGTCACTCACCCTAGAAACAGGGGGAATGGGAATCCGAAGACCCTACTCAGTAATAAGGTGGAATAGGATGAAATAATCCTCATCCTTATTGCCAAAAACCACTCCCAACAATTTACCCACATGACGGACTGCTTCCCTAACCCATCTCTTCTTTTTCACTATCTTAACTAAAGCCTCTAGCTGGCTTTGTGAGACGACAAAAGGGGATCCAAATCCCTGCCTATATCCTTCTTTCTCATTACCCAAGGATGTCCTTAAAGGAGACACCGTTAGAGCTTCCGTTAGAATATTCCTTTCCAACATCGCTACCAACCCCTTCTCCACCCCTGAGAGAGAAAAATGGAAATTTAGACTTACCGCCTCAGTCCAATAAGGAATTAGAGCCCATTGATTAGCATTTGCAATAGAATGATTGCTATCTTCTGAGAAATCTACAGAAGAGGGAGAAGGAAACCACAATGGACAGGAGGGCATGGTGTGCCATAAAAGCCATTACATAAAGGTAATAGTGGCCACCGTTACACGTTACAGAGTCGTATGGGCTATAATGGAAAAAATGACCCGTAAACGCCCCCCATAAAGGTCGTAATGGCCCCGTAACAGTCCATTATGGGGCTGATACAGGTTCTTCGAGTTGTTTTTTTTAATTTTTCCTTTTTAAATAAAAGAAAAGAGATCGTAACGGCCGTTACGGGGGCTGTAATAGCCATTACTACTTGTATCATAAAGGTAATGGTGGTGATCGTTATGGCCACCGTTACCGTTATGGAATACCTTGCCGGAGGGGGCTTCTTTCAAAGGGCAGTTTTTGATGGCATACCTTGGAGCTGGGGAGGAGCTTCCATAGAACTGAAGGGGGAGCAATCTCTGATCTGTGAATAGGTGACAATTAATACCAATGGGCGATGGAATTGGTCTTCTGACAGATCTTCCTCATTAGACTCTTCTATGGATAACGAAGGCTGAAGTGGAGGGATTCCATTATGAGAGTTAGGAAGACTCTCAACTTTGCAGCTATCTTCCGCGGCGAGTAGAGAAAAGGGACAAACTCCTGAGCAATTAGGGGCTACTTCCATTTCCAGGAAAGGGTAGATGTCTTAAGCATATATGTTTCCAGGGGATGAGGAAGGAGGGAGTATGGCGATTCCTCTCTCTTCTTCACCTGCTCCAAGCACGTTTCCTCTTTGAGCCTGAGGAATCGTCCTTTTGGAGTCTTGTGTGAAGGAAAGTTTGCCACATCACCCATCGAAAGAAAAATCTCTGACTAAAGCTATACTGAAATGAGTGCAAGTCACCACTTCCACTAGGATTCAATAGAGTCGACATGGGTGAGTCCAAGGAATAGATTTTCCATGTTTTAATCACAATTGCTTTGATTCTCAAGTATGTAATCTGGTTTTTGATAAAACAGATTAGCAAATTTACTTTCCATCTTCCCAAAATTCATTGATTGTAATCAACCTATGCAATGGACTATTAGGTAGCGCTTGATTGTAGTCAACCTATGTAATAGTCTATTACATTGCACCTATGGGAGTTTTATTCTATCATTGTTGGTCCCCTGCCCGGACAAAGGAGGAAGATTGCATCAAGTTGGAAGCCAGCGTCAAACTTATGCCATCACTTCCAACGTGAATCCGAACAATATGACATTCCAAAGATAGAGTGGAATGATAAAGAAGGATTTTTGTGGCCAATCTCAATTAGTTGGGATAAGGCTTAGATGATGATGGTGACTTTCTGTCTTCCTAAAAAATTTCAAGTGCCATTTTTCAATCCTTGGACAAACCATATAAATCGTCATCGCTTACTCCCAAGAAATTGAGCAATTTTATGAATAATGAAGATCTATTGGGGAATGAGGAGTGGTACAGAAAAAGAGCATTTAGTCCCCCTGAAAGTTGCTTCATTAGTTTAGCTTCTTGTTAGGGGCAGAATTTTCACTGTTGACAGCCTGCAAAAAAGAGGGATGGTTCTCCCAACGTCTGCCTGCTCTTTTTGGAAAACACAGAATCAGTAAATCACCTTTCCTCCACCGCCCCTTTGCCCACAGGATGTGGTCATGCATTCTAGCTCTTTTCTGCACCTCCTGGGTTATGCCTTTTGCTGTCGAGGATCTTCTCTTTGCTTGACATAGGGGAGATGCTGGAAAGGACCACAAAACATTGGAAAGAGTGGAACAATCGTTGCTTCCAGAATTCCTCCTCTTCTATTTTTCGAGTGGTTGTCTTCATCTCCTCCTCTTCTATCTCTCGAGTGGCTGTCTTAATAAAAAAGGAGGTTGCAGAATGGTTGTCTTGTCTCTCGATTTCTAACCTTTGTACTTTATCTTCCTCTTTGGGTTGTAGCAGGCATTGCCTGTTTCTTTGCCTTTGCCTTGTTTTTGTTTTCTTTGGAGTTGTGGCAGGTCTTGCCCATTCTCTCTTTTCTTTTGGTGTTCCTCTTTTAATAAAATTTGATAATCTTTAAAAAAAAAAAAAAGAAGAAGAAGAAGAAAGAGAAAAGGAAAAGAGCATTTAGTCCCCGACCTTTAAAAAAATTTCATTTCCTATATCTTTTGGTGCCTTTTCATTGTGATGTTTCCTTAGTCGATCTTTTTGATGAATTTTTGCTTGTCTTGGATAGATAGTTTTCAGTGGCCCATTGTCCTCTATCAATTTATTCTCTCAAGCCTATCAACAATCCAGCGGTCAATTTTACCTGCATAATCATAGAAGTGCTTTTTTCTTTTAATGTTTAATGATGCTTAAAGTTCACAGATTGTTTAGGCGAAACTATTGAACAACTGATTAGTTTGCTGGCAGCAAAAAGCTTTGGATGAGTTTGTGATGACACAGAGCTTTTCATTACGGCCTGGAGTTGAAAAGTGAGTATCCTCCTTACTTATGATCCCATCTTGCTGTGATAAGTATACTTTATTGGATTACATGATATTCTTGTATGAATTCACCTTAGTGTAGCTTTCTGAACTTTATATTTTCAAGAACACCAGTGATTCCAGTGCCTGTGGGCAAAGTCTCGCTGCACACACACTGAGACAACTGCCCGCGTCTGCATGTACACACCCGCACACACACATAGATACATGCAAGCACATGCATGCACATGTACAATGCGCACATGCCCACACAGACGTACTGGAATGTTTGCAGTTCTGGGTCTTGTTTGATTTAATAGCTTTTTATAGAATGAATGGTCCCAACTACGGTTATGTCAAGAGTTAGAGATTCCACCAAAGGTCAGATAAGGTTCTTTTTGTGGACTTCAAAATTTTCCTACAACTCTTTTCTGGCTTCTTGAATGAGAAAGGGGCCTCTTTTTGTTTTTTGTGTTTGTTTTTTGCCTTTTGTTTCTGGAAAATATAGGCTTCTCATAACAAATCAGTACCTGGGAGGTAGAACTTAGAAGAGATCCATGACCTTTGAATTTCTCCCATGATCTCCTTTCACCATATTGATAGTGAGGCTAATGAATTAATGGCTTTGCTAACGTCCCCACCTTCATGGGGATGTTAGCATCCTCCCCAAATCTTTTTAATGAGACGTGAGACACCCAATTGTCAAGCTGACCTGCTTACACTTTCATGCAACTGGGGACAAGCCATGGTGCAAAAATCATGCCTGTCGGATGATCCTAGGCATCCGGTTAATAGCATGGAAAATGCATAGTCAAGATTTAGTGGATAAACAATAGGTCCAACCATCATCTTGAACCATCTATCCATTAGATCCCACTTTGTATTGCTTATGATTCCAAAGTAGCATATCTGTTTGATGATTATAACCATTTGTTCTATGGCTCATAAAAAAAGCAAATGGTTGTAACAATTTGGCCACATTCATATGGTTAGGATCTTTTGATTGGTGCTATTCTTGCACCATGGCTTGCTCCCAATGGTACTATTGAATGAATGGTCTAAATTGATGATTGGGCATCCCATGTGTCATTAAAAAGGTTTGAGGATGTTGCTAACATCCCCATTAAGGTGGGAACGGACGATAGCAAAACCCATAATTAATTTGAGCTGATATTTAGTTTAGGAAGTTGGTGTTATGGCCAACTGAACATTCTTCAAAAAACACAATCACCTTTTTCTCATTGTTCAACTGTTCTCCAAACCATAGCACCTATCAATAAGCAAACTTATCATTTGTAAAGAATGAGAGAATCCAAGACTCTGGAATCTCAGTTTCTTAGCTACAATTCTTGTTGTTTTCTCATTATCAATATTTTAGTCTCATATTTGGTGCCTTCTGTTTGCAGTTTTATTGATGATGCATGCAGTGAAGGTATACCTGTTGTTTTACTCACTGCCTACAGTAGAAACGGGGATAAAATGGCCAGGTTCGTTTTGGCATATTTGATTTTTATTCCAAAATATGTTGAATACTTGCCTCAGTTTAGCATCCAATTCAGTGTAATAAAGTTATGCTTTCAAAGGGCTCTTTGAAATTCATTCTGGAAGCCATATTTTAAAATGATTCAGACACAAGTATTCAGGTACCTAGAGGGCCTTTGAAGCAGAATGGGAAATCCCTGTTTGAGACTTCATTATTCCGGGTCTTTCATCATCCAGTTTTTTTGGCCGTCCACCCTAATCAAATCTACCGTCCTCATCAGGGCTGGGTCTAGATCTCAGGAAACATGACCGGACCATCTCAGTAGGTTCTCTATCTCGGGATACTCTGAGCTGCTTAAGAGGCTTAATTATTAGCCTTTTCTTAGTGAATTGTAGATTTTGTAATGCGCCACTGTGTTTCAATGGTGGATCTTCATTTATGGGGCATAGATCTTAAGCTATGGATGGCCTTTCAATGTTTCAAGTCTTCATCAAGTATCTAGGGCATCGTATTCCAAATCGGTTACGTAACGGCCGTTACGTAACGGTAACGGTCGTAACTATTACGCGTTACGGGGTCGAAACGGCTGTTACAGAAAAACGTGCCGTAACGGCCCCGTATTGGTCCCGTAACGGCCCCGTAACGGTCCAGGAAGCACATTTTTCAAAAAATAAAAAATGGCCGTAACGGCCGATACGGGGGCTGTAACGGCCGATACGGCCCGTATCATAATGGTAATGGTGGTGGCCGTTACGGCCACCGTTACCGTTACGGAACACCTTGAACTAGGGTGATAAGTGTGGGGGATGTGGGGAGTGGGAAAATGTATTGGGGCCTTAGTTGCATGATGCTTCTGACTATGTGGTGCTCCCACTTCAAATTGCACTTCCACTCCCGCTCGTGCTTCCCAGCTGTTTATACTTGCTAATATTTTGAAATAGACGCTTCCTTGCACTCAAATCTGTTGCTGCTTCGCTCCACACTTTGTGCAACTATTGTTGATGAGGCTTGTCCTCAGTTTTTATTTCCCTTTTTCAGGGGAGGGGGTTGTTTACCAAGAGAGAGGGAGCGGGAGCAGGAGTGGCAATGAAATGAAAGGACATTAGGTGGCGTTCTGTTTTTGACTCTGTGTCCATGCACATCTGGATTCCTGACCCATCATCATCTTCATGATGATGGTTCTCAGAGGACATGAAAGGACATGTCAGGCACTAGTAGCCAAATGGCACGAATATAGGTGTGACAAAGCATGGAAATGTGGGCCCAAATTTGGTGGGGTAATGGTATTTCTTATGGCCAGGGGACATTGATCCTCTCATTCAGGCCTCCTCATATAGCAATTTTTAGTTATTGTCCAAGGGAATTAAGGTCAACATGGTCTGACATGGAGTAACATACAAGGTCATCTGGTTGTTTGATGATGAATGCTTTGGCAGGAGCTCAGTGAAATTGGAACGAGGCATGTTCAATAGTCATCATCTTACAGCATTAAATACCGCTTGCAGCTAATGGGTGCTGTGACATGCCAGGGGGGTGGTTCCAATCTGACTGTGTCGTGTTTTGTACAAATCAGTCAAGAGGTTTAAGCGGAGCAGAAAAAGGTCATGGTATCTTTATATAGAGCCTGGCTTAATGCTTGCCTTTCCAACCTGCTGAGGCATCCCTCCATTGATAGGGGTCAGGGGCAGGCATCAGATGTTCAAAATTTCTTCCTAATCCCATGGGTGCTTTAGCACGGGGAGCAGGCAAGACAGTTGGGGACCTGGTTTGACGAACGCGGAATTGTTTCTGAGGTGATTCTTCCCCAGCTAGAGAAAAAGCTGGAGGGCTGTGGAAAAGGAGTTGACTAGGTAATGTACAAACCCATGAAACCAATAAACTTCATCTTCTGAAAGTAGACCTTGGGAAGCAAACGACTAAGAACAAGAACTATGAGAGAAGTCCTACTGAGCATCAAGTTGGTGCGGATGCATATATTTGCTTCACGACATGGCTTCAGCTGGATACCAATTCCCTGCTTAATGGAGTATGTGGCCCACCCTACTCTTGTACTTGAGTGTGTCAGAAAATGAATTACTGACCATCTGCTACTGTATCCCATGCACGATGTGTCAGTAGTCAGCATACATGGAAACTTACCTCCCAAATGCACACTGGCAGGATGTTGGTGTCTTTCTTTCTTTCCTTTTCATTTTTTATTGGTTAGATTTGGTGTCTATTCCTCGTGCATTTATACTCAGGCCACTTTGAACATGAAATATTCAGTTTCTCCTTTAATAAGCCCCTCTTTTATTGGTTTCATTTTATGATTACTTAGGTGAAAGGCAATGCATTCTGCTAGATGCCAATGATGATCCTATGTGTGTATCATGAAGATTGTTGTTATTTCTAATCATGTTTTTGTTTTATTTTGTTTCATGTTCACTGATCTTGCATTTGCTGTATGGTAATGTTATATTGGTATTGTTTGTCGGGCCTTCCATCTATAACCCGATATATTTTTTGTTTACCAGTTAATCCTCAATGACTTATATAAAGAAAGAGGCCCATTTCATAGTCCTCACAAATTGCAGTTCTCAAGGATTAACAGCCCCCTATTGGCTGCAGAAATAGGGGGCCTTGGACTTGTCATTTTCCATGGTTGGGCCCCCTGCTTCCTACGAACTGGGCTGCAGTCCTTGAAGGTGAACATTTTGCAAGGAGTACCCAGACTTTTTTACCTCAAGGGCCTGTTTGACAAGCAGGAATCAGTGGAAAAGAAAGTAATTCATAATAATTATTTGATGATGATTTTGCAAGGTACTATTGAGAAAGGGTTTCCATTTTAAGTGTTATGTTTGATTTGTGGAAATCTCCAATTCATATCGTCACCTTGAATCTTGTGCTTGAAAATTATAAAAGTGGAAAAGTGTAATAATTACATCATAGAATCAATGGTTTTCTTTGCAAATCAAATGGTGGAAAACATCATATCAAAGGAAATGTGCTTCTTTCCTTCTTTTTTTTTCCCCCCATGAATTCCCAACTTATCAAACAGGCCCTAAAAGAAATGCTAGAGTTAACTTCTTTCTCGAGAGTATGTATCTATTCACCCATGCAAGCGATCAGCTTTTCCAAATGGTTGGTTCAGATCCACCATGTATTGGGGCATTCTTAGGGGTTGGTGCATACTATAACATTCGATCTCCATTTCTATTAATTACTATGTAATCTTCCTTGCAAAACATGACGAAAACCAACTATCTTATGTATCCTTTTGTTCTTGTAGGGCTGTCATTGAAAAGCTTGGTCATGAAAGAATTTCTAAAATAAAAATAGTGGGGAAGGAGGAAATGGAAGGAAGCTTTTATGGTCAACTTGTACTTGGTAAAGGAGTTTCTTCTAGTTTGGATGAACAGCTAGCTAAAGAGGCAAGAAAAGCAGGTGAATTTCAACAGTGACTTTGTAGATTCTCCACCTTCCATTTGATGTTAATGTTAGAGCTAGACTAGTTTGCATTTCCACCATTTCTGAAGTGATGATGATTGCTTAATTGGTGACACATGGGATGCATGTAGATGAGTGTCCATATAGACCATTCAAGTTGCAGACTCCAATATGGATGAAGCATATTCCAATTTTTGCAATTAACTATGAACTAAACCATTTAATTGGTGACCATTATATGGATGATTAAAAAGAAAATGGTCAGTGGTCCAAATTCAATGGTTGATATCAGATGGCTTTTGGGTGTTCCACAACTACATGGTTCCCATCAGTCCTCACTCCTCACACATTCTCTAGACTCTCTACTCTCTTACAGCTTACAAGGCTAGGAGGCTCTCCTATAAGGGCTAAAAATTATTTTAAAAAATCCCTGCGCTTGTAATATTTTTACATAATTTTTTTTTCTATTTTTCCTTTTCCCCCTTCTTATTAAAAAAGAAGAAGACTGCATATACTCTTTGACAACATTGTTTCTTGCCTAAGTCCTATAATTGCTCTTTGGACCAGCTTCTGTCGAGAAGCAAAGGATAGCTGAGGAGGTTGCGTCATTGCTAAAACTGAGTGTTGATATTGACACCATCCCCTCTGAAAGGTCAGTTAAGAAATTTCATTTAAAAAATAAAATAAAATGCCCTATAGTCAAAATTATAGTTGGATTTGTTTATTGAACATATTTCTTAAGAGGATTTATAAAGTGCTGATGCATCAGAACTTGAAAGTGTCCAGATGCACCAGTCTGTACAATGGAGCTCATTATTTGATGATCTAGACCATTGAGCATATGGGGCCTACCTTGGATGTGGGACTTTTGAAACCCATAGTAGATGTTTCTTACCCTTCGACAATTGACCTAGAAATAGGTGGTTGAGAGAAAAATGTGGCAAGGGTCCAGAAAAAAAACAGCTGAATAGTCAACAGCTAGAATCTTCTAATCAGGAAGAGTTGTTGGCCATTCCCCATTTGTTGTGGATCCCAGAAGATCAAAGGTCTCAATCAACGAACCAGAGGTCCTGACTAGTACAAATGGGTGCATGAAAACTCCATAACCAAGCGTGATATGAAAGACACTGATGGGGACATCACACGCACATGCATGCCCCCCCACCCTATGCATGTATTCAAGGAAGAAGGCCCCACTATTGATCTGGATCGATCATGACATCTATGAAGGACTTCTTAGTTAGGGGTTTGTGTTATGGATCATTGGAGTAGACCCAATCATCATGTAGATCCCACCATTGGATCTCATGGTTGTGGCTCACTACTCTAGATGATTTAGGACTTTAAGTTTTGGTTATTATCGTTATTAGAAACATCATGAACGGTTTTGATTGCGTTGATTAGTTGTTACTTCGTCTCTAAGTATTAGTGTGCGCACATGGCGCAATTTTTGGGATTTAGGATTTTCTTATAAATAGGCAACCCCATGTAGGTTTTTTTTTTCATTGAAGTTTATGAATAAAATTCTGCGTTTTTTCTTCTCAATCCCTTTGAGTTGAAGAAGCTAATTGGGTGTGAAACCCTCCCTTCCTCGAAGGGTTAACTACCGTGGTGCGGAGCTACAACTATCCCAAATCATCCCAATTTCTTTCACCCCACATCCACCATCTTCCACAGCCCTCCCTTATTCAGATTTATCATTTTTTGTGCCCAAGTTCTCCACTATAGCAGATTTCCAGATTCTGGCCCACCAGAGGGGCTGAAACTTCGGCGGAGCACCACGCACACACTGGAAGGCGGATCGTTGCGAAACTTGGTGTAAGAGTGGGCCTCCCCTGGCCGACCACACCCAAGGAGTCCTTTTTCAATTTCGTGGGCCTCACACACGTGCGGCCTGACAACCACGCACGTGCGTCCAGGTGGGCCTACTGTCCACACACAAGATCCTTCTCAGGTTCTTCTCTCTTCTCTCTTGCCTTAAATCCCAAACCCTAACCTTAGAAAATCCCAAATCCTAAGTATTATCAACTTTTGCAAACTCTAAGTTTTTCCCCTATTTGAAACATTGTGAATCTCTTGAATTGGGGAACAGTCCTTTGCAGGATTGGATGAATCTACACTCCATTGGATATTGTTTGGTTTATAATTCTACTTGATCTAGCCCTAAACGTGTGTAGGCTTGGACCCCCGTAGATTCCCCCTGTTGAATGTTTGAATGTATGTGGGATGTGATTTTTTTTTTAATTTTTTAATTTTTTTAATTTTAAATTTTTTTTTTTTTTTTTTTTATTTTTTATTTTTTTTGTGATTGTTTAGAAATTAGTATGATCTAAAGCTTGAAATCTTGTACCTCTTTAGTTTGTTTATATCTATTTTGCATAAAGTCTTATCATATGTGGCTGTTTAGGACCCATCATTCACAACATGGACTGGTGAATTTTCTGTTGTCAGAAAATCCCCAATTTTCATGGCTGAATTTTCTGTTAACAAACTATTTAAGCAATTATGTTGCTGGAATTTTAGTAGCGTTGTGTAGTTTCCCTCATATAGAGTCCTATAGGATCATTTAGTCTCATTTAGACGCATATAGTTGTATTAGAGGGTCTTTGAGTTGAGTGAGTAGTTGTATGCCTACACGTACTGGTCGTGGTTTTGGCTTGCACCCTACACTAAACATGGAGCAATTGCAAAAGTCGATGGACAATATAACCCGGCAGTTTGAGTCTTTGGGTAGGCGTTTGGAACAACGTATCGACCAACGCTTTGAATAACTTAATGTGTGCGTTACCCAACTAGAGACCTCCGCCCGAGCAAACCTAATCATTGGGGAAGATGCCTAATCTCAAGCAAGTGGTTAGGAGGATAGACAAAGTAATGGAGGTGGCCAAGGAATTGGTCATGGGCACGCACCTGTGCACCCACCCCGCGAGGGGCATTATGATCACTATAACCCAGATGCGCGACTCCTCCAAGGAGTTAGAGTAGAGGCCCCTACATTTGATGGTCACTTGGACGCTAAAGCTTTTTTAGATTGGTTGATGGATATGGACTACGATTTTGAGTGGTACGGCATTTCGGATGCTCATCGAGTTCGATTTGTTAAGATGAAGCTTGTGGGCCAAGCAAAGAGGTTTGGGCTATTGTGGAGCAAAAGAAAGAAAGGTCGAGGGAGCCCCCAATAGTCCATTGGGGAGAAATGAAAGAAACTCTTAAGGAAAAGTACCTCCCTTTCTCCTATCACTTGAGGTTGGTTGAAGAATGGCAGTCTTTTCGATAAGGTTTTATGAGTGTGGCTAAATACATTGAGAAGTTCGAAGAGTACTTGAGTCGGTGTGAAGTTGATGAGGATCCCGCACTCCCCCTTGCTCGATTTAAGACGAGCCTCCATTCTGACATTAGGAGAGAGTTGCTCTCCAAGGACATAGACACTCTTGAACAAATGTATCAAGTAGTGTTGGAGGTCAAGCAATACCTCAAAACACCCGTGGAAATGTGGTTTGAGCCTCGCGATTCTAGCACTAAGGCCAACGCTTTTGGGGTTAAGCCCAGCACTGGATATCAATACAAGCCTTCCAGTAGTGTTCAATCTGGGCCCAAGGATGATAAGGGTAAAAGAGTTGTTGGGTCTAGCTGGCACAAAAGTGATGCGACTAGGTATTTTAGATGTCAGGAGTTTGGTTACTTTGCCCACCAGTGTGGCACTGGCACAAGAGAGGGTACCAAGGTATTGTTCCTTATTGATGGGCAAATAGAAGTAGTGCACCCAGAAAGTGACGATGAGGAGGAACAATATAAGCCAGCAGAAACCCCTAGTGATGAGGAAGAGGGAGCGCAAGAGTCTGCGAACCTTGCAGTTGTGCTTTGTGCTTTTACACAAGCAAAGAATACCGACGATTGGCGCCACAATACGGCTCTCTATACTCATGTAAAATGTGGTGATAAGAGCTGCACGATTGGCGCCACAACATGGCCCTCTAAAGGAGTTGTCGGGTCTAACTCGCGCAAAAGTGATGTGACTAGGTATTTTAGATATCAGGGGTTTGGTCACTTTGCCCACCAGTGTGGCACGAGAGAGGGCACCAAAGTGTTCCTTATTGATGGGCAAGTAGAAGTAGTGCACCTAGAAAGTGACAGTGAGGAGGAAGAATATGAGTCAGCAGAAACCCCTAGTGATGAGGAAGAGGGAGCGCAAGAGTTTACGACCCTTACAGTTGTGCATTGCACCTTTGCACAAGTAAAGAATACCGACAATTGGCGCCACAACACGGTCCTCTATACTCACACAAAATGTGGTGATAAGAGCTGCAAGATGATCGTGGATAGTGGTAGTTGTACCAACGTGGCATCAATTGGCACTGTGAGCCATTTAGGCTTGAAGCTTGAAGCCCATCCTCAACCCTATAGAGTGTCTTAGGTTGATGAAACTTCTAGTCCAGTCTTGCACCGTTGTCTTGTTCCCATTCAGTTTGGATTATATAAAGCCACACTTTGGTGTGACGTTATTCCTAGGAAGCCTATTGATCTTGTCCCTATGTCCGTCCCATAGGTCATCAGTCTGCAGAGTCTTTTGCACATCACATTCATTCATTGCATCAAGAAATCAGGCGAAAGATCAATACTAGTAATAAACAACACAAAATTTCTACGTACCAACATAAACAATTCAAGGAATTCAATGTAGGGGACTCTGTGATGGTCCGCATCAGGCCAGAGCGGTACTCTCAGGGAGCCATTCGTAAATTACACGCGCGTAGCGCTGGACCATTCAAAATTATAAAACGAAACGGTCTCAATGCGTGTGGTAGATCTTCCACCTTCCATGAGAATTAGTTCTACATTCAATGTGGAGGATCTAGTTGCATTTCAGGGGACCACTGATATATTGTCCAGCCTTTCATCGAACTATCCTGATTCACCAGACCATTCCCTTGATCTATGACCTCTTCTTGACCCATCTTCCCAGCCTCTACCTTCCATACCTACCATTCACACACCCAGAGAGGAGATAAATGATATTTTGGACCATCAGATGGTATCGACATTGGATGGCGGGTTTCAAAAGTTCGTGGTGAAGTGGAAATCACGCCCTGCTTCAGACGGTACATGACTCACTGAGGAGGAACTTCAAAGACTTGATCCTGATATTTTGGAGCGGTTCAGGAGTTTTGTTTCGCCAGTGGCGAAACCTTCGCAGCCAAGGAGAGTTGATGGGGACATCACGCGCACATGATTGCCCCCCACCCTACACACGTACTCAATGAGGAGGAAGGCTCCACTATTGATCTGGATCGATAACAATATCTATGGAGGATCTCTTAGTTAGGGGGTTGTGCTATGGATCATTGGAGTGGATCCGATCATCATGTGGATCCCACCATTGGATCTCATATGATCGTAGCCCACTACCTTAAATGATATAGGACTTTAAGTTTTGGTTATTATCGTTATTAGAAACATCATAAACGGTTTTGATTGCGTTGATTAGTTGTTATTTTTGTTACTTCGTCTCTAAGTATTAGTGTGTGCACATGGTGCGACTTTTGGGGTTAGGGTTTTCTTATAAATAGGCAACCCCATGTAGGTTTTTTTTTTTTCATTGAAGTTTATGAATAAAATTCTGCGTTTTCTTTCTCTATCCCTCTGAGTTGAAGAAGCTAATTGGGTACGAAACCCTCCCTTCCTCCAAGGGCTAACTACCGTGGTGCGAAGCTAAAACTATCCCAAATCATCCCAATCTCTTCCACCCCACATCCACCATCTTCCACAGCCCTCCCTTCTTCAGATTTATCCTTTTTTGTGCCCAAGTTCTCAACTACAGCAGATTTTCAGATTTTGGCCGACCAGAGGAGCTAAAACTTCGGTGGAGCACCATGCACACACCGGAAGGCAGATCATCGCGAAACTTGGTGTGAGAGTGGGCCTCCCCTGGCCGACCACACACAAGGAGTCCTTTTTCACTTTCGTGGGCCCCACATACGTGCAGCTAGACAGCCACGCACGTGCGTCCAGGTGGCCCTGCTGTCTGCACGTAGGATCCTTCTCAGGTTCTCTATCCTCTCTTCCCTTAAATCCCTAACCTTAGAAAATCCCAGATCCTAAATATTTTCAACTTTTGCAAACCCTAGGTTTTTCCCCTATTTGAAACATGGTGAATCTCTTGAATTGGGGAACAGTCCTTTGCAGGATTGGATGAATCTACACTCCATTAGGTATTGTTTGGTTAATAATTCTACTTGATCCAGCACTAAACGTATGTAGGCTTGGACCCCCATAGATTCCCCTTGTTGAATGTTTGAACGTATGTGAGATGTGATTTTTTTATTTTATTATTATTATTTTTTTGTGTGATTGTTTAGAAATTGGTATGATCTAAAGCTCGAAATCTTGCACCTCATATTTAATTTCATGTCCTGCATCAGATACCAACTGCTTTCGACTTCGTTACTACTTCACACCTATTATAACAAAGAAAAGGTAGAATAAATAATGCTGGGAAACATTCTACTCAATCGAGGCGAAGAGACTGGATATAAGAGAAGAATCTTGGACTCATAACTTGAATTTATAACAATCGATGAGGGAACAACAAGAAAGAAACAATCTTCTTTGTGTTATAAAAAAAGAAAAAAGAAAAAAAAAGAAGAGAGACTTTTATTTTCAATTCTCAACTGCTCTTGTTGTGGTCCAAATTCATGCTCTTCTTAATAGCATAGTTTCATTAATTTCCTTGTTTTATTAAGTACATGATCTGATATTATTGTGGTTTAGTGAAGTTGACAAACCTTTTTTGTGTGGGCATATGCAAAGAAGGGGGCTCTTATGTGTGAGCAAAGAAACCGCTTTTCTTCCCTTTTCTTTTAGCAAATTTTTGCATAAGAGTGGCCATTGGCCTTCAATGGAAGTAGATGTTTGACCTATATCCCCTTCACTCCAATAGTAATGCTGATTGCTGGTCTTCTACATAGGTTGCCTATTCTATCTGGAAACACATGATTCCTACATGCTTCGGGTCCTGAAGTAGTTTATTCTATGCATTTTTCTGTTGCTTCCCAGTTCCAATATCCGAGGTTATGTATAGCTTGACAGTCGACGACATGACATGATTTTGGTAAATGTATGCTTTGCATGATAACAATGCAGTTTTTTTTTTTTCCTATTCTTTGCTCAGTGTCCATCTCTACTGTATACAACACCAATAGTTTATTTATTTATTTATTTTTATTTTTACATTTTGTCCTTGCAATTAGTCTTCACAACATTGGTTAAGAGAGGGTAAATTCATCATAAAATTATAGCTGCTTGGCAGGGAACATTTGATATTTTTCTGCATAGGAGTGGCATAGATTGCATCCGCTGCCTTTCACATTCTTTTAATGAGCTCTCTGATAGAGGCTTTGTGGGGCCCAACCTGACGACTGGGTAACATCCACTCCATTCATCTGTTGCCTTGGCTCATGTTGGGGGCATCAGCCCAAAAATTAGGCAGATTGAGGACTAGAGTGGACCATAGAAAGGGAGAAAGGGAAAAGTGAGGATATAGGAGACTTTGATAGAGGCTTTGTGGGGCCCAACCTGACGACTGGGTAACATCCACTCCATTCATCTGTTGCCTTGGCTCATGTTGGGCATCAGCCCAAAAATTAGGCAGATTGAGGACTAGAGTGGACCATAGAAAGGGAAAAGTGAGGATATGGGTCACGCACCACTTGCTGCACTTGCTGCACCTCTCCTTTTTATTTTTGCTATGCCCTCCAAATTTCTTTGCCTTTCTTTGTATCCCCTCACTCCACATTCATTGACATGCCATGCCATAGTGATAAAAATGATAACAATGCTCATATGATATGTCGAAGCTGGGATCAAACTTGTACAACATGGTTGCAACGTGAGCTGGCACCAGTTAACTACCGTCTCATCCTAGTTAAGAATGTGACAAAGAATTTTCCATTTATACTATTCAATAGTTATATATTATACTATTGAATACTATGGTGAAAAAATCAAATGGAATTTCTTGTTTCATGTTGATAATTTTTTTTGTCATTTTAAATTAAATCAAAGGCAGGGATGGAGTTTTTACACTTATGTTTCTTATTTTATTGAAGCTAGTTTAGATAAATTATCAATAAAGAAAAGCAGCTCAGCTACCTGCTGTCTAACTTAATGGGGACTGTTGGCAGCTTTTCCGAACCATCAGTTATTTGTATGTGTGACCCACCTGTTGAGTTGGTCAACCTTATCTAGAGCCAAGTCATATACATGGTGGGACCCATCTGGTGCACATCTTGGATGTCCCATACGTGTCAATGTTGAGGTGCACATGATCCCTTCACACATTAATGTTTGAATATATTTAACAGTTGCAACAATTTGTTACAGACCACTCAACACCCTAACAAATTCTTTTTTTTTTTTTTTTAAATTGTTCTCCAACTAACACTTGCATAAAGATTGGAATCTAATGCGTAGCAATATCCAGCTTGGAAAAGATTGTGGCAACATTGCGTGCTGGTGCGGAGTATGTGGGACTGCCTGTGCAAAACTGCATTCTCATTGCAGGTAGTCAGCCTGGATTGCTTGGAGCTGAGTGTATAGGCATGCCGTGTGTGGTCCTTCGGAACAGGTAAGTGCCTTGGTCCTTTTTCTTCTCTTTTATCTCCATATTTCCATGCCATTTTCTGAAACTTGTTTTCAGTTGTACCAGTCGTTCACATGCAATGTTTTTACTTGGAACTTCCTCTGAGGTTGAGCTCTGTTGGGCCCCGCCGTGATGTGTCGGACATCCACATCATGCATTTGGTAGGTCCCCTTGTGCCTAAAACACCTAAACCACTTGGTGGGGCCCACCTGAGTTTTTGATAGGTTGAAACTTAGTGTGACCCCTCATCCAACTGGGACACACACAATGGATGGCTGGATGTTTGAACCACATCTCAGTGAGCCCTATAAACGACCGTGAAGGTTTCAATGGGTGGGTATCTACTCTCACCTATTCTCTGTAGTGTTACCCGCCCAAGTCATTGATTGGCCTAATTTTTAGGCCCGTGGCCCATCATGGAAGGGTGCATCTGATTGATGGGGTGGATGCCTGACATAGATCACAGTGAGGCCCACAGAGCTTGATTTTTCATAAGGAGTTCTGTTGTTTGGCTTGCAGTGCAGTTTTTCCATGGAGTCATGTGAAGGTGTAAATATCAACGGTCAAACAGTCTCCTAATTTCCATTGTGCCCCTTAGAAATTGATTTGATGTCCTTTCTTGGCAACATTGGATGTCCACACATTTTTCAGAGAATCATCGAAATGGAAAATGGAAATGGAAATCGTAATCAATTTTGGGCTGAAGGATCCCTTATCCTTTACCCAACTTGGGTATCTAATATTCTGAAGGATCCAAGTATCAATGGTTGGTTGCCTGCGACCATAGTTATGGGTTCAAGCATCCATTGTGGTGTGAGTGTGCGGGCATGTGTAGGGTGTGTGAGTGCATGTGATATTAAAAAAAAAGAGGGTATCAGTGGTTGAAATTGTTGCATTTAATAGTTTTGGGCTGTTGAAGGTGGATACTAGATCCCAATATCCTGTTGTATGAACCTCATCCACACTGATAAATATTATATAAATCATTACACGAGCAATGCAATTTTCATGTGAAGAGAGATTGAAGATGCATTTGTAAACCGAGAGGAGCTGAAAGCTTTTGTGTATTTGAGACAACCCAAAGGGGTTGAATATATAGAGATTACAGCATCTATACAAGGAAAGAAATAAAATCAGAATCATCTACCTATGGAAACCAACTATATAAGGTATGCTAGCTATACAAGGTATATTTCAGTCTGTCTAACATCCCCCCTCAAACTAATGCGGGTCATCGACAAGTAATAGTTTGCCAACAAGAAATGAGTGACGTGCAGAAGTTAGGGACTTGGTGAGAATGTCTGCAATCTGATCATGGGATGCAACATGTGGTAGAGAAATGAGCCCAGACTGAAATTTCTCACGGATAAAGTGACGGTCAACTTCAATATGCTTCGTCCGTTCATGAAAAACCGAGTTAGAAGCAATTTGAATGGCACTGAGATTATCAACATGGGGTGGAGTAGGATTCTGCACAGGAATGCCTAAGTCGGAAAGAAGTCCACATAACGAAACAAGCTCACTACACGCAGCAGACATCGCCCGATACTCAGCTTTTGTGCTTGATTTGGAAACAGTGGCCTACTTTTTACACTTCCGAGAAAAACACAGTAGCCAGTGGTAGATATTCGTGTGAGAGCGCAACCAGCCCAATTAGCATCCGAATAAGCACGAAGGTCCAGAGTCGCCGTGGAGGAGAAGAACAGTGATTGATCTAGAGTTCCACGTAGGTACCGTATGATGCATAGCACCGCAGTCATATGAAGAGTCCGAGGAGCATAAACAAACTGACTGACGACTTGGACAGCATAGGCAATATCAGGACGAGTCATAGTTAAGTTAACCAGACTCCCAACCAAACGTCGGTATAAGTCGGGCTGTGCAAGTAGATCACCATCGTCGCGGCCATAATGAATGTTAAGTTTTAAGGGAGTCTGAACTGTTTTCTGATTTGTTAATGATGCCAAAGCGAGAAGATCCTTGGCATATTTACGTTGGTTGACTAGGATCCCACGTTTAGAACGTGAAATTTCAAGCCCAAGAAAGTATGTGAGATGGCCGAGGTCTTTCATCTTGAAGGAGGATTGCAGAACTTCCTTTAAAGCCAAGATGCCAGTAGCATCGCTACCAGTCAGTAGGAGGTCGTCAACATAGACCAGAACAATGACAATTCGGTGAGCAGTGATGCGCAAAAATAAGGATGGGTCATGACCACTTTGAGTAAAGCTAGCACCCGTAACAACATCGTGAAAGCGTTGGAACCATGCCCGAGGTGCCTGTTTGAGGCCGTACAGGGCTTTCTTTAGGCGACATACCTTATTGTCAAGGATTAAGGAGGCAGGAGGAGGTTTCAAATACACGGTTTCTTGGAGATCTCCATGAAGAAAGGCATTTTTCACATCCATCTGAGCGAGTGGCCATGAGCGAACAGAAGATATAGCCAGAAGAGTACGAACAGTTTTCATCTTGGCCACGGGAGCGAAAGTCTCATCATAATCAATTCTGTATTCCTGTTTGTATCCCTGAGCGACAAGTCGAGCCTTGTATCGATCCAATGATCCATCAGACTTGAGTTTGACCGAATAAATCCATTTGCTACCAATTAGCTGTTGAGGGTCAAATATTGCATATCAGACCCATTTATTACATAGATTTACACACATGATACCGCTTAATGGCCTGATTAATCGTGTTTATAATGCAGAGTGTATGTACGAGCCTAGAAACGGTATCCAGAGTAGCATTTATGGCAGACATAGAGCATATCAACCGATCAGGCGCTCGATGTTCACGAGCGGAACGACGGATCGAGGAAAGTTTGGGATCAGCAACGGGTACAGTAGTTTCGGGTTGAGTAATAGGTGGTGGATCTGTACGTGGTCGACGTGAGTAAACCTGCAACAGACGAGGGAGAGTACTTGAGGCAAACGGAATTTCAGGAAAGGTAGTTAGACCAGGAGAGTTTGGAGTGTGCAGAGGAGGAATGGATGAATGAAAAACAATGTGCTCAAGAAAGACAACATGTCGTGAAACCCGAACACGATGAGAAACCGGATCATAACATCGAAAACCCTTCTGAGTTTCCTCAAATCCCAAGTACATACATTTGATTGATTTTGGATATAGTTTGTTACGTTCACGTGATGCCAGGTGAACATAACATATACAACCAAAAACACGAAATGTGGAATATGTAGGAGGTAAGCCGGTGAGAACAGAGTAAGGAGATTTACTGTTCAGAACTTTGGTTGGCATCCGGTTAATTAAGTAGACGGAATGTAACATTGCTTCTGCCCAGAAAGAACGAGGAACACTCATAGCTGTCATCAGGGTGTTGGCAGTTTCAACAATATGACGATTTTTTCTTTCAGCCACCCCATTCTGTTGTGGAGTATCAAAACAGGTGGTTTGATGAATAATCTCATGCCCTTGAAGAAATGTACGAAAATCAGTTGAGAGATATTCCCCCCCTGAGTCAGAGCGGAGAGTTTGAACTGAAACCCGAAATTGAGTCTCCACCATAGAGTGAAATAACTTGAATTTTTCAAAAACCTGTGACTTCGATTGCAGAAAGTAAATCCAAGTGTAATGTGTGAAATCATCAATGAAAATAACATAGTATCGTAACCTAGAGAGAGACATAATTGGTTAAGGACCCCAAACATCTGTATGCACAAGTTCAAACATAGAAGATGATTTTGTAGTACTTAGGGAAAATGGAACACACTTACTTTTTGAAAGATAACAGGAAGAACAAGAATAATCCAAATCATTTTTATTAAGAGAAATATTCCCTAACATGCCAGACGAAATTAACTGAAGTAACCGATCGGAATGTGGATGACTCAGGCGAAAGTGTCATAGTCGACAATTTATTTGCCGAAGAAATATCTGATGAAGAAGGAGAAAAGAAACAACGAGCCGGAGTGACAGATGGATCAAAATCCAGCACGTACAGACGACCATGCCGCGTACCCCTCCCAAGTACCTTTCCCATCGCCAGATCCTGCACAAAACAACAGTTGAGAAGAAATATGACTAAGCAGTTATTTGATGTGAGTTGACCAACTGAAATTAAATTGAAGGAGAGGTTAGGGACATGAAACACATCACGAAGGGTGAACTGGCGATGAGCAGAAGGAGAGAAAGTCAATGATCCAACAGACTGAATAGGTAGTCTAGTGCCATCTGTAGTAGAAATAGCCTGATTGTCGGTATAGGGACGAATGTCACGAAGATGGGATACAGCACTGGTCATATGATTGGAAGTACCCGAATCGAAGAACCATGTAGAAGATGGGGATATACCTGACATACCGGCCGCAGAAAGGGCCTGAACGATTTGCTAGAGCATCGCAGGAGTCAACGGAGATGAAAGACCTTCAGCAGAAACAGTAGATGTAGAATCACTAACAGTCGGCTCGGAAGAAAAAGTAGCAACAGTAGCAGAAATAGCACGACCACGGCCACAACCACGACCACCACGTCCACGGCCGGAAGAAGATACATATGCACGTGTACGGCAATCTTGAATACCATGACCAGTTCGTTGACAATAAGCGCACCATTCTTTGCATTGAGCGACAACATGACCCACCTTGTTGCAGCCGCGACAAGTTAAAGGAGAAGAGCCACGTGTTGGTGTAGTGGTGGACACAACAAGCACCATATCAGATGATCCCGGAGTCGAGGAAGGAAGTGATAGAACTTTCAGTCGTTGTTCCTCAGCCAATAGATCATTAATAACCGAATTCAGTGATGGAGTAGGGCTACGGTTCAAGAGAGCAGCCCGATAATGCTCGAATTCCGGACGCAGTTTCATAAGAAATTGGCGAACTTGCGCACTCTCGCGCATAGTTTGGAAAATCCTAAAGTCATTAGGAAATATTGGATCCATCAAGGCCATCTCAGTCCAAATGGTGACAATTTTAGAATAAAATGATTGAATACTGTCGTCATCCTGAATAAGGTTAACGAGATCCTGTTCTAGACAATATGACCGGGCCGTATTACTTTGTTGATAAATTGTTTGAAGATGCTCCCACATTGCCTTAGCCGTGCGATGAGGTGTGAGGCCAACAACAATGGACCAATCGACCGAATCGAGAATCCAGGTAATAATCCGTCCATTGTTCATTTCCCAATCAGCCAATTTATCGGCATCCGTGGAAGTGAGAATAGTAACAGATCCATCAATTAGTCCCTACGAACCACGACCCTTGAGGAAGTTCTAAAAATGGATGGCCCATAGCGAATAGTTGGTACCATCAAAACTACACCTTGAGGCCTCTGTACGTGATGAGTTCTTGTCCATTGATCGGAATTAATATAAAGCACGCAAAGAGTTGCAGTAGAAGAATGTTTTAGGTGTACCGTACAGCAGGAGATACCCAACGGGTAGCAGTAGCTGGATCTGGCGGAATAGGAACAGCAACAGGAGCTCTGGATCTGGAAAATGTAGATCTGGATCTGGCGGAATCGCAACAGCAATAGTGGATTTGGATCTGGATAAGCGAGATCCGGCGACGCAGCAGCAACAGCAACAGATCGGGCGACGCTGGACGAGCAGAGGGGCGATCGGACGTGAAGGGGTGGTCGGACGGGCAGGGGGTGGTCGGATCTTCAACAGGGGACGGTTGGACGCGCAGGGGGTGGTCGGATCTTTAACAGGGGACGGTCGGACGAGCAGGGGGCGGTCGGATCTGCAACAGGGGGCAGTCGGACGAGCAAGAAGTGGCCGGATCTGCAACCGGGGGCAGTCGGAAGAGCATGGGGTAGTCGGTTGTGCAACAGGGGGGCGCGGGACGAGCAACAGAGGGCGTTGGACGAGCAGAGGGATGATCGGACGACGCAGGGGTGGTCGGATCTGACAGGTGGTGCCGGATTTGGATCAGTGATGCTCTGATACCATGTAAACCGAGAGGAGCTGAAAGCTTTTGTGTATTTGAGACAACCCAAAGGGGTTGAATATATAGAGATTACAGCATCTATACAAGGAAAGAAATAAAATCAGAATCTACCTATGGAAACCAACTATATAAGGTATGCTAGCTATACAAGGTATATTTCAGTCTGTCTGACAGCATTTGTGGTACACGTGCCAATGTCACACATGCAAGAGATCTACGCCATGTTGGAAAAGTAACAATCTAGACACAGAGGATAGAGGAAAAAGATAATGAGACAATCGGATCTATCGGCTTCAAGGATTGACTTGAATAGTCAATTTCTCAAGACAGATTTGCTGCCCTTTTTATGGTAGTTCTAGCAAGTGCAAACGAAGAAAATCTGCAAATTGTCTTAGGGATACAATGAACTCTCAATCCGAATTTCAACATGAAAATTTGCACATTTTAATGTTAAACAAATCTCTAGTTTTGACACTGATATGCCTTAAAAAGGTTCTGAATAAACACAACAAGAGATCATATTCGAGAGAACTTCACAATGGATGATATATCTGAAAATGGAGAGAATGTAATAATGTTTCTGGATTATCGTATTCAGGATTTATAGCAATTGAATGGTTATGGAGTTCTTCATGAAGAGATACCAATGTGCCTCTTCAAGACATCCACACCCATTCGCAACAAACAATATTCTTCCATGAAAGGACATGACCATTTGTCCTATGGAAGTTATTTCTATTCCTTTTAAACAGAAAAAGTCATCCAACAGTATAATATTGTTTCCACATGAGCGACACGTGGCATGTGCGCCACACGTACAATCATGTCACAGTTACTCTCAATCAACACAAAGGTAATAAAACTTTAGGGTAGACCCTAGTTCAATTTTAGTTGCACCATGGCCCAAAAAATTTGAACCTTGTGCCAAAAAGATTAAAGCTCCCAAGCAACCCTACAGCCCACATTGCACACGCGGATGGTGCGATCCTTGAGGAGATTTGAACCTTGGTTGCAGAAGCAAAAACCCCTTCTCTTACCGACTAGCTATACATATTATTTATAGAAAGTTTAAATAATTAATATATTTATTTACTTTTTAGAAATAACTTTTATTTTTGAAATTTATTTTTATTACAAAAAGACAACAGGTCACTCATCAGGTGGGCGAAGCATGTTCTTCAAATGTAGATCATTGATCTTTCTTTTTCTTTTTCTTTTATCCAACAGTTGATTTTTCTCACACAAATTTGGTTTGCCTGATTAGTGGGCCAGACTTTTTTATGCTCCAAAAGGCATGTTCGTCGCAAGAAACCTAGTGGGTGTCCCAGATCTCCCACACTTGCCATATTTGCAACTGTGTTCACGGATTACTTCTTCAATCTTTCCCCTTACTTTCACAACCAGATGCTTGATCAAATTACAAACCACCCCATAAATTCTCATTCATAGTGACAAATCTCGTTATTGGCAATTTCTCGGCCCAGAAAGTTCTCAAGAGATTTTCAAATTTTGATGTATTTCTTGGGATATTATTGGGAAAATCTCATTGAAGGTAAAACTATTTATTTAATAACAAAATCCTGAATGTTTTTACTATTTTTTCGAGTTAATATTGCGATAAAATGTGATATTTTAAGATCTTCCAAGTTTTGAAAATCTTGCTATAATGCCAATCTTTTAGTGTATTTTTCGCAAGATTTTCAAAATCTTAGTGATACAAGTCACACTGCTTATAGTATGCTTCTTTTGCTGTACTCCCAATAATGGGTAACTCCACTGAGTTGCTCACTATCATTATTGTAGAAGCGACTCACCTACATACCAAGTCACCAATTCAAACGGGAAGAATCGTGGGCCCCGTGAGGATGGTGCTTGGTTCGAAATTCTCACTGATCCATCGATCCCAACTAGGTGAACAAAGACGTTGAATTCACAGTTAAACAGGATAACGGTTATCTATCAAATTCAGTGGGTGAAATCAGGTGGTTAAGATTCAAATCAGTGTGATTTCGGGGCCCCGCTCCACCCACAATGGGGCCCAAATTTTGGTAAAACAGTCAATTCCACCCCCTTTTGCATTTGCTCTAAGAAAACTCTTTTTGTAAATGCTATATTTCTTGGATTTTGTTCTAAATAGTTTATTTGGTGTGGATTATAGCTTCACGGCTAGAGCAGAGTTTCCTTCAGCTAATGCTGTCATGGATGGATTTGGAGGAGCAGACCTCACAATCTCTAAACTACAACGGAAGCGATGGTCATGAAATCTCATTAAACAAAAAAAAAAAAAAGTATGAATGATGATATGTTGCATATTTAGAGAAATTTTGTTACTTTGGTTTGTTTAATCATTTGGACCTTCTTCCAATCCATAAACACGAGATTAGTTATAGGATCCTCGCCATTTCGTAATTCAGATGTTTTGGATGGTTGTACATTGTTTCTATGGTGTGGTTCACCAAAAGATTGGATCGGCCTAACGTTGGGTGATCCTGCTGGAGGAGTTGGATGCCATACACCATGGTGGGCCACCCATGCTGATACTTGCATGAAATTCTCATCTACAACAGTTGTACATAGTTTAATCTAATTGTCCTTCCACGCCTGTTGTTACTCGCCCAGACTGTTCATCTAGTAGACCAAATGTGGCAAATGGGCTAAGCTAGCGAGTCCAGACCCAAGCGTGGGCTCACATCTGTTGGCCTAGCTGAATTGACAGTCCTGGGCTTACTATTTGGATAGCAGGCCCCACTGTGCACCATCTCACAACTGACTATCAGTAACCATGATCCATATTTCAACACCATGGTATGAACCAGCGAGGACCTCTACTTTAGTAGGACTCTTCTTGGCCCACCTACAGTGGGGACTACTAGATTATGGTCAAAATCTAACTATGATTTTTCATACTCAAAAGTGAAATTATTTTTTGACTATTTATATTCACAGTTTCTTGATTTTGGAGTGGAGGTTTGAAAATTCTCTAGTATGCATATGATGTACAAAACCCCATTTGCTAAGTGGGCCGAGCGAGTGGCCTAAGTGGAAGATTTTTAACTATTTGGGCCAGGCTTTTGGGCGAGGCGCAGCACATTGACAACCTTAGAGAGTATGTGGTTTGAAAGATGTAGCAAAGAAGGTAGGAGAAGCAATGTTTTTGTACAAAGCAGCTCTTTTAGCACAAGGCGTCACTTTGTAAATTACCTAAATGACTTTTGTCTTAATTTAAACTCCATTAGGGGTAGCCCTGAAGCTTTGCAGGCTCACTCCACTTTCGAGGGCAGTTTGGGCCAAGCGAAGTAGTCTGTTGGGCTTGGGTTCGGAAATGTGGCCTGTGTAGTCGACTCGAAGAAAGTCACTAGCTTGCAAAGTGTTAAAAAAAGAAAAAATAAAGTAAGACCTGGGTTTTAAACCCATGACTTCAAGCAGTATGGCTGTCAACGGGCTGGGCCTGGGGTTGGCTTTAGCCTGGATTTTGAACTGTTTTGGGCTTGGACCGGGTAGCCTGAGCCCGACCCATTGACAGCCCTGTCAAGCAGTGGCTGTAATGCCTCTAACCAATAAGCGATGCACCATGTATCTGCAAGACCTAGTAGTAGAGCTCGGCATTGAGTCGAGTTGGACCATGTTAGGCCTGACCTGACTCGACTTGATTTTGAAATAGACCGGACCCGAACTTGACCCAACTCGGTATCGAGTCTAGGACGCCTGACCCGATCGGAGTATGGGTCTGGCCTGGACTAATCTGGACCAAGTCCAACTCTATCACAGGTAGAGTCGGGTCCGGTACAACGGGTATCCACGGGCTGAAATCACAACTCAGAACCTAGGTGCACTTGCTGGAATTGCAGCCTCTCCATCAGCTACATGGCATCTCAAGATCTGAAATGCCAAAATTGGGATTTTTTATTTTTTCTGAGTCGGGTTTCGAATCGAGTCGAGTTAGTACCGAGTTGGATTTCGGGTTGAGTTGAGTCGAATTACTGGGTGACCCGAACTTGGATTAGATGAAGTCTACTTGGTTCGGATCGACTGGCCCACTCAGTTCGGGTCAATTGGGACGAGATGAGTCTGCCGAGCCGAGTTGTCCCGTGCCCAGCTCTACTTACTAGTATTATTTATTTATTTTTAGATGTATAACTATTTAAAGTCTTTGTAAATAATATTACTTTGTATTCTACTTGAGAGCATAGTTTAAAAACTCAAAAGCTCTACCCGAGTCAATGTCTAGTTGGGTCGGGTTGACCTGAAGACTCGGATGTCTTTACTCAACTCAATATTTGCTAATTAAAGAGTTTTGCTAATGACCCCACTTTCATGGGACCATTATCACCGTTCCAAACATTTAAAACAGCACACGGGGTGACCGATCATTGATCCGAACCATTCATTTATTCATAGAACTAGCAACAAACCATGCATATCAGATGATTCTAACTCTTTCAATTGGGCCAATTTTTTACAAATTGTCCATTGTTTATACAAGCTATAAATCTCTTAGTTAAAATCATCGAATCAAAGTGTTATTTTAGAATTATAAGAAATATAAAGTGGGATCAGACCTATTATTTCTCCCAGCAATCCCGACTGGCATGATTTTTGCACCATAGCTTGCTTATAATTACATGAATGAACGACAGTTCCTAGAGAGAGAGAGAGAGAGAGAGAGAGAGAGAGAGAGCTCAAGCCAGTTTAGTTGTACACCAACTAGTTAGCATTATAATTACATGAATGAACGACAGTTCCTAGAGAGAGAGAGAGAGAGAGAGAGAGAGAGAGCTCAAGCCAGTTTAGTTGTACACCAACTAGTTAGCATGTGAGGCCAACCATGATGTTTGTATGACATCTCGCCATTAAATAAGGTGTCCCATCGTGAAAATGGGATGCCCCAAAATTCAGGTCAATCCAACCATTAGATATGCCCACATGAATGTGGAGTTTGGAGTTTTTGGGGGTGGTGGCTCAACGTTTACGATAGTGAGGCCCACTAGATAGTTGCATTGACCTGATTTTGGGAGCATCTCATTTTCATGGTGGGACAACCTTGTTGGATAGGCAACACTATGATGAGCCCCACATGCCAACTAGTTGGATGTCCAACGAGTTGTGCATGTGCATGTGATGTGTGTGCATATATGCCAACTAGTCGTACGTCCAACTAATTAGTGTTTGGTCCCACCATGATATTAGTATGACAACTTACACGAGGTTGTCCCACTATGAAAATGGGATGCCCCAAAAACCAAGTCAATCCGACTATAAAAATGGTATACTCAAACGAGGTCGTTAGGGATGCCCCACGTGAATGTGAAGTTTTTTGTATGATTGTTCATGATTTTCTATGGTGTGCCCCAGTTGATAGTAGGATGACCTGATTTTTAGGGCATCCCATTTTCATGATGGGACAACCTTGCTGAGGCTAGGCAAGATGTCACACGAACACCATGGCGGGCCCCACATGCCAACTAGTTGGAAGTAGAACTTGTGCGTGACCATTTCTCACACGTGGATACACGTGCACTTGCACATGAGTAGGAATTAAATTTATACATGAAGTAATAATAAAAATTTCTCAGTGATGAGAAGATTATTACAACATAATAATGGAATAGTTTGTGCTAATTCTAGTTTGAATATGAACAGTAATGAGTGGATGAAATGGTTAGGTCTAGATTTATATCATTCTCCTTAAGAGTCTTATGGCTCATCATATCTACATTGTGCTTTCTAGACTGTGGTGGACCTTCTTCACTTGTATCAATTTCAACGGTTGATGATGATTCTCCCTTGTTTGCACTTCTTCTCACCTCTGAAGTAGTGATGGATAGTGATAGCTCACAACTATTATGACAGGGCCCACCAGCCGTTTGTTTGTTGGGCATCCCATCAAGAGAGCATAGTTGGCGAAGCTGCAAGAGAGAGACAGAAATCAGAATGTTGGGTCAGGTAGGAAAGAATTAAGGTGGGCCATGCCCATGCCAGGGAAATCAACGTTGTCCGTTGACGTTTTTCCTCACAGTGGATGGGGCATATCCCATAAATTACACTTTTCAGATTTATCCTGACCGTCAGATTTCAGTATTGAATTTGAGACGTAACGAGTTTTCTCTAGCCGTAGATTTGATGACCAGTGAATAGGCAAACAGGATCATCCCGTTGGCGTGATTTTTGGGGTATGCCCTATCCATAGTGGGAGGACAGGATTAAAACAATCTGCACTGGTATATGTTAGGAAACCTATGTAATTTGGACTTTTAAAAGTCCATGCCATGTTTAGTTGGATTAGTTGCATGCTAGCGTACGTAATATCTTTTGGTTTTGGTTTGATAGACTGTAGGTTATCCATTGAATGGATGCCATGCACTTCATAATAGACAAGACAAGAGATGAGTTTTAATTTTAGAGAAGCTTGTCTTGTGGGAAAAACCTATACATAATTAATGCAAGCAAAGTAAAACCACATAAAAAAAGAAAAAAAGTGCCAAAGCAAAACTCAAAAACTAAAGTGAAAAATAGAGGTTCATGTGATTTGACAATATACCTATATTCACCGGATAACAATTTGGATTTTTTTTCCCCCACTAATTTAGAGAAATCAAGAGTAAAAGGTTCTTTCTCCAATTTTTCAATTTACAATCCTCACTAACGAATCACTCATAAAGATGATACATCTCTCTCTCTCTCTACATATATTCTTTTTTATAGAAAACATATACAAGAGAGCACACATGTCAAAAGCCTATGATAACTAAGCTTTACAGTACAGCATTTCCTATTTGAAAACATCCACCAATTCAATAGCTTGTTCAATCTTCCAATCCTTGATCTCTATTTTAAGCTTTATCAAAGGGGGCCATCAAGTGGTCCAAGCATTGGGTTCAAAGGATCATCAGTTTACATGCATAAACAATCAGTGCGAATGTGTGCAACATCAAACAATTGTTTTTATTTAAAACATATATCGCCAGTGTATAGCATGTGAGACAATGCATGTGGAGCAGGGACGAGATAAGAGAAAAGGAAGAGGGACTCAGGTGAGAGAAAACAAGGTGAGAGATTTGGTGGGATATATGAGGCTACATGCAAGTGCATGCTAAATAGAGGTAAGAGAATAATTGACAATCCATCCTCAATCTTTCCTTTGCTGTGGCTCACTTGAATTCTCAATCTACCTAATTTCTTGACTGGTATATAAATAGATGTCACATAGTCATCAAGATGGGTTCTACAAAACCTTTATCGCATGATCTTCTTAATTTGATGCTTTATGCAGGCTACATGCAGAGTAGAGGAGTAGAGTCCATGTGGACTATAATATTAAAACAATTAAGAAAGTCAGTTTAATCAAAGTCATTCATGATGCTTTGTATGGTAAAATCTGAACCATCATTTACTGAACAGCTACATTTTAAATGATAGTTTTACTTTTTTTTGTAACCAAAGTTTTAAAAACTAATTGCTAAGGCAAAAATGTTTAAAACTATTGGCACTATATATAGTACAAATTATTCTTGAAATGACATACCATTATACATTGAGGTTGGTGAGCATGACAATCGGACTGTTAATCTAGTTTCAGATTTTACCATACAAAGCATCATGATATAGATTTTCGAACTACAGGCCTACCAAGAAGTGGTCCAATAATGGATGGTCCAGATTGTCACTTGATCAAAACTAGAGGAAATAAATCACCTGATTTGCAGTGCCTGTCCTTTCTTCTCTCCAAAAGAAGTTGCCATGCTTGGACTCCCATGCTCTTACTCCGTCTAATAATGGGCTGCAAAACCCAAAATCATCTCTATTAGAAGAGCTGAGAAATTTTTATTTCATTCCTAGAAAAGATCCAATTTGGGAAGCAACAATCTGTGGAATTCAATTCATGCAAATATGTGTGGGGCCCACCATGGATCTCATATTGCCCAAGTATCACCCTGATCAGATGATCACAGCCATTAAAATAATTAAGGGTCTGCCAGAAAAAAACTTGGGTATTCATGATGATCCTAGCTACCATACGGATGGATGGATCCTGGTCTGTATTGTCATGTCCCAAAAATTAGGTTGGTCAGACAATCCTAACCATTTGATTGGAGGAGAAAGTATCTACTGCCCATTTCTGGGGTCCTCATCAAGGATTTCGGTTCGCCTAATCCGTTCCTCTTTCAGAAAAATGGTCAGTATACAGTAGGGTCAAGCTCATGCACGGTCCAGATCTCGTACATGTCTGCGACATGATCCGTTTTCTCATGTGTGGTAAAAGGGTATCCTGATCTCTCGACTGTATTTTTTCATTTTTCAGTTTGTACATGTGTGGTCCATGATCAGGTGGTCCAGAATACCCTAATACATGTGTGGTCCATGATCAGGTGGTCCATCGAGCCCAAGGTTTAGATGATGGTCTAAAACCCTAATAACAGCCAACTAGCATAGATGTTTTGTAATGAAAATTTAATGGCCCCTTAAATAGAAAAAACTGGAAATCAGAAAATAAAAAAATAATATATTAGGGCATGTTTGGATGTGCCACTTAAAAACTGAGTTCATCTTATTTTAGCCAATCAGAATTATGCATTATAGTTATTGGTAATTATCAAGATTGATTTCAATCCTTACCAAAGGGTGTGTTTGGTTGCAGCAAATTTCATTAAATATCATGCAATTTTGCACCAAATCAGATTAATTAATCATGAAATATCTAGATATTTCATTGTATTTTGGTGCAAACAAACACACCCAAAAAGAATTATGATCTGTAATAAATAATTATGCTAACTAAAATAAGATGAACTTGTATTTAAGTGGCACCCTAAAACAGGCCTATAGACTGTTTTTCTTTTCTTTTTCTTTTCTTTTCTTCTTTTTTTTTTTTTTTTTAAAAAAAAAAAAGCAAAAGAAAATTTTATTCCATAGCATAATGCGAATGTATCTTAATAACATTGTGCATATACGTTATGTGTGTTGGCATAAACAGGCAGTCCAATATTCCCCATTTGGTGTGCTAAAATCAGTAGATTAATATTATTATTTTTATTATTATTATTATTTTTAATGTTCCACTGAATATTTTAGAGGCAATCCCAAGCAATTACGACATGTCTTTTAAGGTGTGTTTGGTTGCACCATATATCATCTCTTGAAATTTCATTCACCCAATATCATTTTGTGAAATTTTAACGATATTTGGTGCAACTACATGCACCCTCTACTAAAAAGCAGTTAAGTTGCATTTGTTGAATTAGGGTGTGTTTGGTTGCATTAAACAGGTCCAATTTTCCCATTTGATGTTAGTAGATTTTTTAAAATGCTAAATATTTTAGATGCATCCTCAAGAAATTATGGCGTCTTTTAAAGTGTGTTTGGTTGCACCAAATATCATATCTTGAAATTTCATGCACCCATTATCATTTTGTGAAATGTCACAGTATTTTGTGCAACCAAACACACCCTCTACTAAGAGGCTGTATAACATGAAGTAGGGTGTTTGGTTGCACCAAATATCACGAAATTTCATGATTACTTAAAACTTTTGTGATCCAGGGTTCAATCCTTGGTAATGTTACCTTTTATATATATATATATATATATATATATATATATATATATATATATATATATATATATATATATATGAGTAAATTTACATAATAATAATAATAATAATAATAATAATAATAAGGGCGAAAAAGAGTGCCGGCACATCAGCAGCACATATCTGAAATGTTTCTAGCTTTCTTTTATTTTAGACAATGATTTAATAGCCACTGTTTCAAAAACAACCATAGTTATTTACCATTTTTTTTTGTCTGTCATTTCCACCTTATGGAGTGACCTTTTGAGCCCCTGAGTTGGACCCTGGCCCATAAATCGATCTCAGCCATAAATCTTGGGCTGCATGTTTCACTTGAATACCATTGGTGCATTTATGTTAACCATCTACTGGAAGGACAAAACTTGAAAGATTTGAATTGCCCTACCATAGATATTTCAAGGCATGGTACATCCATGGTGGGGCCGACAGGATAACAATCTGAAGCATTGAACAGTGTGCCCCACAAATTTGAAGCCTATATACTAGGCTTGAGTATCATGATTCCTCAATTAGGGTTAGAGAACTAAAATATATTTCTCACTTCCTTTGGCTCAAGTGATCAATGACTTGCTCTTCATACACAAGGAAAGCATGTACAATATCCTAACTGATCATCAGGTGGGCCTCACAATAGATGGGGCATATCCCAAAATTCACACAGATTGGACAATTTTAACCGTAGGATTATGGTATAACTCAGTGTGATTGTTATTGGTGTGGTTTTTGGGGTATGGGCCATCAAAGGTGGAACCAACCCTATGATCGGCTCAGATTGGGTAGAACTTTGCCACGTGTCTATCAGCTAACAAAAGGGTAATCAAATCAAGCATACCTTTGCAGCAAACAATGGCCAGATTTGAAGCGCGGATGATAGTCTTCAGAGCAACTCGACGAATCGAAAATACCAACGTTCTTGTGATGCATCCTTCTCCTCTTAGAGAGACCTTTCATAGATAGAAATGCTTCAACACCCGCGCCATTCTTCGAACTCCTGTACATCTGTTGTTTCAACTATGTCAGTACTATGGATGCCACGTCGGCTTAGTCTGCATGCATATACATGCTGCAACATCTAAGCCGTCCGATCGAGTAGGAACTACGACCGTTCAAATGCCCTGGCCCGAAAATCAGGTCGGTCCATTCATCAAGTGGGTCCCACTGTATGAAACGCATGGGTGGTTAGAAATATTCTTTGCTGAGCTTCTTAGCCATCTATTTTGTTTTGCACACTGCAGCCCCACCTGACTCATGGATAGCTAGATCCAATCCATCCATTTAGTGGGTCCTGCCCATTTAAGACGTTGAACAGATGGTCATAGCCATCACTCTCTTGTATTGAATCCATCTAACCTCTGGCTGTCCATGCAAATATTGTCATTGTCATCCCTTCCATGGCCATTCGTGAGAAGAACCCCACTCAATAAATGGTCTGGATCGCGCACGCCACCTTCCATGTATCAGTTAATGGGTGAAGATGTGGAATGAAAAACATTGTCATGCATGTCATGCATCACATGGCCCATCATTTTTCATATCATTAGAGATAAATGATACAATTAATTGGATCAGTTGAGATATGACTATCTTAGTTTGACTATAAATAAGAAAGTGAGGGTGTTTCGGTATTGTAATTTGAAGGTGAATTTAATGTGTTCATTGTAGGTGTATGCTTATATTCATTGGTGAATTTAATGTCTTCATTGTAGGTGTTTTTTTTTTTTTCATTGGTGAATTTAATGTGTTCATTGTAGGTGTATGCTTATATTCATTTAAAAATAAAAATAAAAAGTCCTTTAGTTTTGGGTGTCCCGTTAGCAATGTACACACAAGATTTGCTAAATATCTGGATCCATTCTTATAGGCTATGGCCATTGGATCTGGGGTCATGTTTCAATGATCAAACTGAAATCTTTGAGATTGGAAGATCCTACTTCCTATTGAGGGTCACCAAAACAAAGGTTAAAGATAGATGGGGATATTCAGAGACAATGAGTTAAATGATCAAAGGTTAAAATATTCCAATTCAAAAGCATTTTTTTAACTCCCCATTCATATAGTGAGTCCAGTCATATAAATGGTGTGGATCATTGAAACATGACTCCAAATCCAATCGCTGCGGTGGTAGCATTTCAATTATCAAAGCATTGGAATGGGTCATGTTTCAATAATCAAATCATTTATCTGACAAGATATAGAGTTTAGAGTTGGGAGGACAATTGCCAATGAAAGGCTTTCAGAAAAAATTCATAAGTTAGTTAGCGAAGCTAGGTGGGGCCCTCCATGATGTTTGTGAGAAATCCACCATGTCAATCCATTTTGTTAACTCATTTTAGGACATGAGATCAAATCCAAAACTCAAGGAGGCCATGCGAGATGGGAAAATGGGAAAAGAAATGTCTACCATTGAAACCTCCTTACGGTCTGCCATCCAAACCATTTATAAGGTCATTCCCACTGGGATGAACGGGAAACATTAAAAAAGAAAAAGCCTGATACAAAACTTTCGTGTCCATGAGAATGTTTCAACATTGGTCACTCAATTCCCACCGTTTCCTCTCCTGTGGCCTACTTGAGTTTTGGATCTGCCTCATTTTTGGTCTCATGTCTGAAAGTGAGCGGCAAAAATGGATGCATAGGGTGGTTTTCTCACAAATATCACAGAGGGCCCCACCTAGCTTCCCAGCATAAGAACATTAGAAAGCCTTTGGTATAATCCACATCCAGTTGATGGTGGCTGCCTTGAAAATCTTCAAGACTGGAGGATCATAAACTTCTGATGGATGTACAGCAAAACAACAGTTAAAGAAAAACTAAACAGTTCATATTCAAATAAAATGAGTTAAATGATCAAAGTTTAAAATATTCTGATTTTAATTAGATTATTATTTTTTCTTTACTCTCACTCATCACAGTGAGACCTATTATATAAATGATTTGGATAATTGAAATATGACCCTAGATCCAATCACTATGGTCACAATGTATCTTATAAGGTGGTAATAGACCTACATAGTGATATAAATCCATACAATAAGTTACAACCTGTGTATGGCGATAACACATGTGTATAAAAACGTTTCATTTTTATCACTTTCCATGCATTCCCATACAAATGCATAGCACTAGAATGTATGCTTATCTAGATAACCCTAGTTAATTTAAGACTATACCAAGGTCCAAAATATCAGAAGACGTCATAGTGTCGATGTATCACAATGAACTGTTCAAATGAAATTTTGAGCTGCGTTTGGAAGCACACGGAATTTGTGAATTAGGCGGAGGATTTCGAGGAGATTTCATTATGGAAGGGACATGTTTGGACAGACATGCACAATGGACTTTGCATTGGCCCAGCTATATATCCTCTTTCCATTAGCCAACCCAAAATGGCTATTCCTCTCATCTCCATCTAGGAAATGATCTATTTCACCAAACTGCTATTTCAAGACAACCAAATGCACCTTTGAATATATTTGACTGCATTACCAGCTCAGCATAATTGATTCTACAGTTTTGAGTTTTCACCCAAAAGTAGAAATAGGAATCTAACTTAGATATAAAGCTTAAAAGAATGCTCATTTAAAACTAAAGATTAGTAAGTTTAAATGAGGTTAGCTAATTCCATCTACACACTTGCACACCTGCTAATATGAAGCGTTTGTAAGATCAGGCCATTTTACAACTCATGTGAACCACAGCATACAAACAATGGGTGTCCAGGAAAAACTGGTTCACGTTGTATATTGTAGCCCACTCAAGGAACTACTAGAAATTACATATTTCATTCCCAGACCAAGCATATTGAAATAGATTATCATTTTGTTCTGGAACAGGTTATATGTGATGAAGTGCAAGCATTCTCTTGGTTTTTCAACTAAGTAAACTGGGGATGTCTGTACCAAAGATCTCACCAGTTCTCAGTTTTGTTTTCTAAAGTACAAACAGATGTATCTGTGGCTGCCATCAGTTTGAGGGTGAGTATTTGGGTGTCTAGCACGTATCTCATGTGTGTCTCGTGTGCAATGTTAAGGGTGTGTGTGTAGAATCCTGTAAGCACAAGAAGTATAATTTTGTTATATAACATAATAAAAAACCCTAAAGAAGAGTACTGTTATATATATAATAATAATGTCTTGAATTATTCTTTAATCAAATAATTTTGAATATTACAATTTTTCTATATATATATATATATATATCATGTTTGACATTTCATTTTTACTCTATTAATGGGATTAATTGGGTTTAAGCTATACACCGTTTATCTAAAGACACACTTGCACTGTTGTTTTGGATTAAGCCACTTGAAGAACGGCCCGTTTAAGATTGACCCGCCAAGTGGTAATCGCCATGTGTGACCGCCGTCTGATGAAAATCCAGTGGCACTCTGAATGTACTGACCAGATCAATTCTCGTGCATCTAACATAAACCTATCTAGAATGTGTTTTTAAAGGTCCATGGCCCTTACGGAATATGATGAAAATAATACCTGAAGATGGCTTTTGACATGAGATATCCCCAGCCCTTCCACACCCATCAGCTGTAGAATGTGCTTTGGAGTCGCTTCTGAGAATAAATAAGTAAATAAAAGAGAGAAATCAGTGTCCCATCAACCGTAGATATCATGCATAAATTTTCTAAAATTTGATGACTGACTTGTTTTTTCTTCTTTTTTTTTTTTCATACCCCCATTTCCCACCAACGTGTAGTATGTGTTGCATATTCTTTGAGGTTTGCAATGTGGGCCACACCGTACTCGGAGATTACTTGGTGAGTTAGGTTGTTTAACTCAATGGGTGGGCCACACCACCAAAATCAATGGACTGTAGATGATTCAACTCAATTTAGGGTTTTGGCCTACCTAGTTAGTGGATCAACTTGAGTTTTAGCTAGATGATCTTCAAGGTGTGGACAACCTTATACACAGCTCAGATCTTCAACAAAGATGGCATCTTGGAGGGAAAAATAGGGCTGCATGTGAAAATTTACAACCATCCTATGTAAGTGATCATCTCTAGGGTTCCCAAAATATAAGATTCATGAATCAACGGTGGTGGATTAAGCATCATTTTATTTTTTTTGTGTGATAATTTTTCCTGTGATTAAAGGCCCCCATTTGATGGTCCACAGAGAAGTGCAATGATTTAATTTATGAAAATCATAGGTTAAAATGGTTATTTTATTCTCCATTCATCTCATGAAATCAAAAGGAGGCTACATGAGAAATATATTGACTATTTTGCCACTAAAACTCACCTTACACAAAAGTGAGATCGCACCTTTGTACACTTACGATTTCGTACAACTTCCATGATTTTTTTTTTTCTCCAAATATTATCCTCTTGTAAGATAGTGTTTGGGCGTACTCATTAGACAATATCGAAAAATTTTAAAATTGTGATTTGGAAACATATTAAGGGTGTGTTTGGGTCATGGCCATTTGCAGAGTAGAGGAAATATAATTTATGATTTTCAGATTTCTACTCTTAGCAGAATTTACGATCGTTACATTGTATTGGGAAGAAAAAGCTTGCCCACATCTGATTGAGCCCCGTTTCAAGATCTTCAAAAAATCCAATTGAGTAGAAATCCCAAATCAATTTTCTTATGGCCTGACTCAAAGGATATGTTTGGTTGCACTATCATGCAATTTTCCACTAAATTAGACTGAGTTTTCTATTATTAGTAGAATTTTCACTAATAAAAATTGGATTGGAACTATAAAAAAATTGCCCATATTTAGAAAGCACGGTTTCATGATTCTTAAAAAATCTAATAAGAGTAGAAATGGAGAATCGTAAATAATTTTTCTCTTGACCTACAAAGACATGTTTGGTTGCACCAAATATCATGAAATTTTGTACTAAATTAGTCTAAATTTTCTACTTTTAGTACAATTTTTTAAAAGTACGCATTGTATTTGGGGTATCTGAGTGGGTAGACTGTTTCAAGATTTTCGAAAAATCTAACAAGAGTAGAAATCCCAAAAATCGCGACCTTCTAATAGCTTATATGCCAAAGGATATAAGTTTAGTTACACCTAATATCATCAATTTTGCACTAAATTAAGCTGATTAATCATGAAATTCAATGATATTTGTCGCAACCAAACGCATTCAAACAAATCTTAACATGTTATGCTTGTATATGGACAAGATCACACGATCAAGAAAAACCAAAATCAATTTAATTTCTTTACCCCATCCTAGTGAGAGAGATAGAGAGAGGGAGTTCTGGTGAATTTCATCATCCACTAACTTCCACTCACTGAAACTTACTGTATGGTCCACCAAGGCAATCGACGGCTTCGATGAAGCGATTGTGAAGATCTACGGTCCATCGTAGGCGAGGAGCGTCAGATCTGTTGTACTGCCTCACTCCAAATCTTCCAAGATCTCTCATATTATTTGTGTTCTTGATAAAAGAAGAACTCACTATAGGACATTGGATGGTATATAAGTTAGGCTTGCCAACCTCTCCCTATTGATGTTTGTTCATCCACAAACATGTAGGATACCTGCCCATCCAAATACAGCCACACACGCTAAAACGGAATGCGTGTGAAGGATCTGAACTTTCCATCTGGTTGGAAACAGCGCTTAGATCTTGTAACGTAAAGATCAGTTCAGATCATATCTAGGGTGGGCCACAACATATAAATGGGTGGCTGGAAAATTTGTTCTTACCGTTGGTTTATTTTGTACATTGTGACCCATCTGAGGAGTGAAATGGCCTATTTTTAAGACAGAAGATGAATGGATGAATATTTCCAGCTAGATGGAGAGCTTAGATCTCACACACGTGTTTGATATTGGCACGTGTGAATTCACGTGGATGGGCAGGGCTCCACACGCGTGTGGAATTGTCAAGAAAGAATAATGGTAGAGTCTAACACTTGACTTTCGAGACAAGGCCAGTCAAAACATGCTGCAGAATGCTTTCCTGAAAGGTTAGATCAAACGGTAGGCTACAATGTGAGTTTGTCACAACTAACTTAGTTGTGAAATACTCATTGGTAGCATCATAATCCCAACCGTTTAAATTGTGTCACTCATAATGGATGGATTTTAGACTGAAAATTACCCCAAATGGACCATCCATCCTAAATATCAAGTTTGTGGCATCCAATGGATGCCCAAAACGAAACTATTGATTGTCCAATTTTCATTTGGAGAAATCAGGCGGTCAGGATCTTCTGGTAAGTGAAATTAGGGGTTTGCTTCATTGGAAGCAGGTCTCGAGATGTAAACGGTCCAATGAGTGCGGATATCTGCCATGTGTAGTGCCTATGAGTTCCCACAGTAAATTGTGACAAACGCACACTGTAGTGCAGCCTGAGATAAAATTCCAGCGTGACAAACATTTCCAAAAGTCTTCAATTATTAGATATGCTACTGACAACATACAATTAGATACAGACTTATATATCACTGTCCACGTGGTGGGGCCCACTTTGGATGGCCCACTTGAAGAAATCATGTTGTTTGAACGGGATCTGATGGTCTAATCCCCATTGGACATGGACGTCGATTGCATACCGACCCTGCCGGTAGCCACGTGGTTACTGATTACTGGTCGCTGCTCAGTGGGCCCAGCATGATGTAAGGTTTTTTTTTTTTTTTATTTATAATCCACGCCGTCCATTCATTTTTCCAGCTCATTTTAGGCACAAACCAAAAAATGAGGCAGATCCAAGTTTCAGGTTGACCACAGCACAGTAAAACAGTGGTGATTAAACGCCTACCATTAAAAGCTTCCTATGGCCCTCTGGAATGTTTATTTGCCATACAAACCATTGATTAGGTCGCGAAGACCTAGATGAAGGGAAAAGACAAATATCAGCTTGATCCAGAAATTTTTGTGGCCCAATAAGTCTTTAATGGTGGGTGTTTCATCACCACTGTTTCATGTGGTGTGGTCCACCTAGAAGTTGGGTCTGCCTCCATTTTTGGATCATAACCTAAAATGAACTGAAAAAATGGATGGACGGTGTGGATAAAAACACATACATCATGGTGGCCCACAGAGCACCGACCAATGTCAAGGTCAGTATGGAATCCGCGTCCATTGAACATGGAACCTTGGTGACATGTTTTTCTCATGTCTATCTATATCTCCAATCCAGCAAAGAGATTCCCTTGTTTGTGCAGTTTCTTTCTCCCGGGGAGTTCACGCGGGGAAGAATGTGATGAAGTCGGTCACCGTCTTGATAAGGGGGATAATTATTTCGAATCCAGGGAGCTTCTTTGGACTCTTGGTAGAGATAATTCTGGAATCCACGAGGGAAATTAGAAATTAAAAATAATTCTCAAAATAAATTTGTTGAACATAGAAAGTTGAAATGAGTCTACAACCCTTTAAATAGGGATACCAAGACTTGGAATAAAATTAGGAATTAAACTGTAAATAAAACTCCTTAAAATTCATAGCTTACTATAAATAGTAAATTTTCTATTTATAGCAAGTGTCTTATGTGGCTCAACCCCGTTATTCTCCTAATTGTTCTAAATACTTTTCATGTTGAGCGCAACTCCTGAAGCCCAACAGAAGAAGAGTTATAATCAAATTAAAACTTATTATTTATAGTAAAAATGGAATTAAACATGGAATTTGACCATGGATATGACAGAATCTTGCAAATTCGGCGTGGGCAACCCGGAACAGCCGGGTCGGTTGGCTAATGTATCTAGTCCTACCCCAAAATCATATATGGTTCGCCGAGTGTTTCATTCTGATTTGCGAGATATGCCTATTTTAAGGTTCTGACGGTCTTGATGACTTCTACATCCGATCGGACCTTCTCTAATCGATCTTGGACATGAAAGTGTCTGTGACCCACTATACATTAGGAATACATGATAGATGGTTTAGATTATCTTTCTCGCTGGTGGTACATTGATTATACTGATTGGATCATATGATTAGTAGCCCACGATAAGTGATAAGTGGGTTTGGCAAACGGACAATCCCGATTGATAATTTAGTTTGTCCACGTGTCCAAAAGTAGCTAGGTGTATACCTAGCATCTAAAACCATCAATTAGTCTATAAACTCCACAAAGCTTAGTCCACTTCGCTGGTATCATATTTCGCTCCGAGAAACCTAAATAGCACGTGACTCTCTCGAGACTCCAAAACCAAAAACAAAAATGAAAACCTCCAATTAAAACAAAGAAAAATAAGAAATATTGTTATATTTTAAGTGTTAAGTATGAATTTTTATAGCAAAATTCTTTAAAATTTTAAAAGTTAGCAAATAATGCCTAGATGAATAGAAGTTCTTGGATGTTCTAAAACACAGAGATATAACAGAAAATTTGAAATAATAATAAAAGAATCTGAAGAGCTGATGCATGTTGCTGTTATTGTCTTAAAGACAAATTTGCCCCCACAGTGGGTTCCAGCAAGTAGAGCTAGGCACGGGAAGACTCGACTCATTCGACTCGTTTAGACCTGACTCGATCCGAACCGAATGGGTGAGTCGGTTTGAATCGAGTAGGCTTCACCCAATCCAAACTCAAACTAATTCTAGTTCGAGTTACTCAGTAACTCGACCCGAAACACAATCTGGTCATCCTCGACTCGATCCGAAACCCAACTCGACTCGGATTCGAGTATATATATAATAAAAAATCCTAATTTCTAAGTATCTCTAACCCTACCCATTGCACCCGACCCCGACCCCGATCTCGACCCAAACTCTCTCTCCCTCCCTCATCAGCTTCCTCTTCCAAGTTCGGCAGCCGCCAACCACCATCACCATGCTCCTCCTCCTCTCTCTCCTCTCCACTCCCACTCCCTCCCTCCCTCCCTCCCTCCTCTTTCAAGCCTAGAAGCCACCCACCACCATCACCACCCTCCTCTCTCTCTCTCTCTCTCTCTCTCTCTCTCTCTCTCTCTCTCTCTCTCATTCTCCACTCCCTCTCGATCGGATTCGATGCCAACTTGACCCGACTCAATACTTTTGACTGGGTCAGACTTGATTCGGATTGGTCCAGGCCAGACCCGGACTCGGATTATGTCAGGCGTGCTGGACTCAGTACTGAGTCAAGTCGAGTTCGGGCCAGGCCTATTTCAAAACCAGATTGAGTCGGGTTAGCCCTAACTCGGTCCGAGTCGACTCGGTGCCCAACTTTACCAACAAGTTTACCTCGGGATACAACAACTCTCTTCCAAGATGAACGACGTCGATCAAGTGCACTCTTGATCTCTGCCACACGAATTCAAGATTGCCTGTACTGATTTGCCTAAGAAGAACACATAAGGAAAACCAAAGAAGAGAAAAAAAATCAGATAGATTTTGCAATAGAGAGAAGATAGCTTTATAGAGGAAAATTAGGTAGCCATTGAAGCTCCAGGCATATGCGAATGGTGTAATAAATGTATGTTGGCGCATGCCAACTCATTAATTTAGGTAGGTGTGCAACAACTCTATCTCCATGTGCATGAGTATAAAACATATGCCAAGAAAACCAAAAGTGACCAATCAAAGACACGTCCACAACCACAACCTCGGCCATCCACGTGAGGTTGCTCTCATGACATACCAGTAACGCCCTGTTTAACCAGAACAGTGTCCTGAGGCATCCACATAGGAATTACCGCAGGACCGTTCGCTTAAACCGCTCGTGAGTGGAGTACCACCAACAAATTAACCCAGGTTAGCCCACTAAGGCGGACCAGTCTGGTTGGGTTCGGGCCAAGTGCAGGTCATCAAGCTAGATAGCCTGTTTGTACTTGGCAACAGCCTATGCGGGTCGTGCAATGGCCAAGGAAGGTCAGAAAAATCTAAAAATTGGAGAAATCGCAGATCTTGTTAAGCTTGTGGTCCATTGCGGACCATGGACTCAATAGATTCCTAGAAAATAATTATCCACGCCGTCCTAACGGCACTTGCCAAGTGCAACTCACCCCAGTTGTAACGTCTCGAAAAAATTTGTACAAGGACCCGAGTACCACCTCAGGCAGAAATCGCATAGGACCAAAACCTTTAGAAATTAGGTTAATGTTAGCAAGTGCTAAACTAGAGTGCTTATGAAATTAGCACTAATCACTTTAAATATGATCTGCAAGACTCAAAACGTGCAGTATCATTGATGCTACGTTACCCTGAAATCTAGAATCCATCCCTAAATCCGGTTGCTCTCGAGAGCACACCAAAACTCCATATCGGACCTAGACTGTACGTCGAAAGTCCGATTACCCCGAAACTATACGGATATGATCGCATTACTGGACTTGACAACCCCCTCAAAAATCAAGTCCTAATTGTGTTTAGAAATGCACAACTTGAGCTTGGAGCAAAGTATGTGAGAAACGTGAAAATATTTAGAAATAAAATCTGAATTTAAGTAATCTGAGTTGTGTCTCTTGCGGGCCAAATATAAGGATTCAGACCGTCAGAATCTGACCCAAACACACCCTCAGATCAGGAGAAATGTCCCACACATGTCGGTGTACTTGTGGCCCTGATCGAGTGCTGGTGACCGTTAAACTGAAACTGGTCCACCACGGCTGATCTGTAAATTCGATCGGAACGAAAACTCAGCCTGACTTAGATCCATGGTCAGGGAGCTTAAGTGCAACCGCACGTGAAAAAGGGGCCACCAGAAGTGCTCCGTTGGACTGGAACAGTCCGCATTTGGATATAACCTAAGTATACCTTGGCCCTGGAGCCATTCCCATCAAACTTGGGCCTATATAAGGACCTTAAACCCTCTCTCTCTCACCTCATACGAATTTGAGAAACCCTAGGAGAGAGAGAAGAGAAAAGAGAAAGGAAAAAAGAGAAAGTGAGAGTGAGAGTTGGAGATTTTTCTTGGGATTCTATCCCGCTATTCCACGCACTCAACCACCATTCCTGTATCGCTATACAGGCGATTCCAATTCCGTTCTTAGGTAAGAAAACCTAACCCTAATCTGTTTTAGGATTTCAGATAGTATAAGTTATGAAATAACTAACTTAATTTATGCTATAGGTTGCCAATCTGCCGCAGACAAGACTTAGCTTTTAAAACTGAGTTCGCTACGAGTCTACCGGTGAAAAGTGTGGACTATAAATGTTTAGATTATGGTTTTCAAGGCTTTTAATGTCAGTTAATAGTTTATGACTAACTTGAATTGCTATCACATGCATAGACACGTTATTCCCGCATTTTACACCTATATATGAACTATATTGAATATAGTGTATTCTTGTGTTTGTTGAAATGTTTGTATGAGTATGAATTCTGTATATGTATTTGCCATGATTAATTGTTGTAGTCATATGGTTGAGGTATACGTGAAAATTTCTTAGTGTAATGATTTGCCCTAATATGTGTTATCACCAACATACGTCATGTATGTTGGAATATGTAGTCTAAGTGTTCGTAGAAATGTCTGAATGAACAAGTGTGTAATAAATTGTACTTTATATGGGCATTGAGAAGAGATTCTCAACTACCTTAACGATGTGTATGATTTCCTCCATGTAACTTATATTATTTGTCTGTTTTACTTAGACACTGCATATGTGTAAATTCATGTTTAAGTTGAAATCCATCAAATGCTCACATGCTTGTATGATTGGAATTGTTGATCCGTTACTGTTCTGATTAGCTTGTATGATTATCTGTTATAATTGAATGTGTTTGGGACTACAGAATAGTCCAGGCAATCGGTAACAGGCATTGAATAGGTGGTTGAGATTGATTTCGCCACATAGGACATGATCGATGAATCCGAGCCATACTTGGGATGTTGGCTGTGGTTAGGCCACACGGAATGCTTATGCACTTCATATCAGTCAACTCAACGTACGCTCGTACTAGTCGAGCTCGTCAAGTAACCCGATTTGACCCGATGTATGTTCACCATGTATAGATGCTACTGCTTGAATCTAGGGTACCAAACTCACCAGTGAAAACCCCTTTAAACCTTGGTACCTCGATCCGCTAAGACTCATGAGCCGGGCATGGTGGTATGGGACACCATGGTCAAGCTGTCGGCCTACGCTGGGGTGACGAACCTCCCCGTAGTGACCACTGAGCAACCCAGACTCGTGAGCCAAATACGGTGGTATGGGATACTGTATTCGAGCTGTCGGCCTACACTGATAAGGTGACGAGCCCTTTGTAGTGACCTCGAGTATACTCTAAGACCGCGTAGAGGCGACGAGCCCTTATGTAGCAATAAGAGTACACTAGGCCTGCACTGATAAAGTGAGGAGCCCTTTGCAGTGACCTAGAATCGTAACATCGTATGAGATTTACTATGATTGACAACCCTAGAATGGATCACTGTTTGGGAATTGATTTAAAGGAGGTACCTTAGCTTCCTAATCCTGTCGTATGAAAAGGACTAATAAAAACTTGGTAATCATATTCATGCACCACATTACATGTGTCGTTTGGCGATGTGTAGAGAGCACGAGGAAGTGACTGACATGTGCGACCGTTAGATGAAGATCACCGAGGAAGTGCAAGCGAAGGCATGCATCATTTATTCATACCATTCCTACATTAATCAGAGTACTTAGGGATGTTCGATTGTATTGCTTTATCATTACTACTTGACTGAATTGATAACATGTTAACCTTTGCTTTATTGTTCCACTGAGTTGATCACTCACTCTCACGTTACGGGACGGTGTCTTGAACACCAACCAGACCCTGTTGTAGGTTCAGATGATGGCGTAGCCTGCGAGGCAGAGCCGAACTTTGAGGACGATGAGGAGGCATTCTCATATATGTAGTATTCAGGCGGGTTCTCGTAGACCGTTCTGAATCGTCGGGGCTTCAGGGTTATACTTGTAATGGACTATTATACTTTTGACATTTTGTATTTTGAAACAATACATGTAATTATTGACCTGGTAGAGCACACATACTTTGGGGACATATACTGATTGTAAAATTATACATATTCGTTTCAATCTTCCGCTTGCACATTACAACTGTCTCTAGATTATGTTCTACTGATTTGGCTTAATCTTATTCATGTTTTATGCACTAATACAGACAATATTTAATCATCATTAAATATGTTGCATAAGTGATGCATTGGAACTCGGGAGTTGGACTTCTACTCGACCCCCGATTTTCAGGGCGTTACACCAGCCTTGACCAAAAGGCTAGGATTTAAATCTGTTACTTTTAAATGAAACGAAGATATAAGGCATTTCAGCCGTCGAATTTCTTCTAAATTTACGGTGAAGGCCTAAAACATTTTTCTATGCCCATCCACAAAATCTGAACCCCGATCGCAAAACGGTGACCGTTGATTGCAAATCGGACCCATACAACGTGTCCGTTTGTCCTCAAATTTTGCACGGCCCTTCATCAGGCCATGGAGCACCTATCCTATAAATTTCATATCCAGGGGGCCATCAGAACTACCCCAATAGCCAGAATGGACCCCACAGGGCCATTTAAAGATCGGAACCATACGATAAAACCCTGCGTCCGTTTGTCTTCAAATTTTGCACAGCCCCTCATCGGGCCATGAGACATATACACACCAAATTCAGTGGCCAGAAGGGTGACAGGGCTACCCCAAAGCCAAAAGGGGTGGTCCTTGAGGGCCATTGAAGGAAATTGTTAGAACTTAAGGCCATTTGGCCCAAACTTAGGAAATAAAGCCCTAAAGCTTTCTCACACACTCCCACTACTACTCCAACAACAAAATAGAGAGAAGTGAGAAAAGAGAGAGGAAGAAGAGTGTGGAAGGAAGAACAGAGAGAAAAGTGGTGCCCAAGAGAGGTGGAGTCTAGAAACCCCTCTTCCCTTTCCTCAAGGATCCCCACATCCACAACTATAAGCGACGTCCATCCGATTGGGGAGGTAAGCACCCCTCCTTTTTGTAATCCTTTGTTTTGAGTTAAGATTTGCATGAAAATCCTAACATGCAAATGCATTGACTTAGGATTCCGCTTAATCAACCCATGAGTTCAACACTTCTAGGTCGTTTTCTCAAGTCTTCAACGATCCATAGGTGTGGACTATTATTCTTAGGTGGTGTAGCACTAATTTTAGTATGAATTTAATGATTATGAATGTTTGGGTAATGTATTTGAATAATCTAAAGAGAACCTAGCCAAGACCTTTCATGATAGATCCTCCCAAATGACATGAAATGATTATGTATTGTTTGTTGTTCCTCAACATAATTAGGCATGAATTTTGTGATTGCATGTTCATATCATACTTGATTCTTGTACAATGTTTCCTTGTAGCATATATGATACATTAACCCTTGTGGTATTTTTGTGCTATGAGATATATATATGATTCTTGGTCTCTTCGCTAACCCCACACAACACCCATACACATTCATTTCATAATATTGTTAGTAATTACATTTGTAGAAAAATCTGAATTTTTATGTTTGATGTATGAGTGCATGACATCACTTGTGTTAGATGATGAATCCTGATTTGTTGAAGTGTTATTAAATACCTTTAAATCCCTAGGTTGGTTAGGAAACTGAGGTGAGAGAAGGTGATCCCATTGGTAGGACTATCCTGAGGCTAGACCAGCGAATTTGGGCCGATGCAAATGGGCGACAGTAGTTGGACTACATGGGTCGCTTGTACCCGATGTCGTCTGTCACATACTCATCTGGACTCGCACGGTCTAATCCAATTATTAACCAACCATGTTTGTTAACCATGCCTCCTCATGCCTTTATAGAACCTGGAACACCCTTCGCCCACTGAAGTCCATTAATAACCATTTGAAACTGATCCACTGTCTCGAGAGCCGGGCATGGTGGAATAGGACACTGTGTCCAAGCTATCGGCCTACGCTGAGGTGACGAGCATCCCCGTAGTGACTGCGAGGTACTTCTCAGCACTCACCATGTGCTTGAAATCGGGGATGGGGAACCCGGTGGGATCGAAGATCGCAGGGTCCTGGCCTCACAATTAGTTGAGGGCATTGATATCGTGGGGTGTGTCAATTTTCCTAATCTACTGGATGAATGAAATTAATTAAAAACTCAGCTAACACTATCACGATCGCATCGCATTAGTTAAGTTGGTGACTCAGCAGTTAAGGTCGCAATGAGGGAGCGTTGGTCATAAACGATCGTTAGACGGAGTCGCTCGAGGGAGTGTTGTTGCGAGGTCATGCATCATGTCACATTCCATGCATATGCATTAATAAGATTAGTTAGAAATTTATGAATGTTTGTCTTTCATTAAATTCATTGTGAAATTGATTCTTGTTATAACTTAAGGCTAATAGTACTCACTGAGTTGATCACTCACTCCCACTCTGGGATGGTTTTTCAAAACACCAACCAGACTCTTCAGTAGCTGCAGGTGATGCTGAGTTCGAGGAGCCGTGTGGCACGAGCGTTGACGAGGAGGATGAGCTGTCCTACTTCCAGCTGATGGGCGGTTCACCATAGAGTTAACAGACGATTTTGGATCGCTGAGTGGTGGACTCAACGTACTATTCTTTTGGACATATCATTTTTTATATTTTTACTTGGTGACGCCTGGTGCGACCCATTGATATATTTTTTTGGACTTGTATACATTTAGCCACTTCCAATTCAGTAGACTAGTTGTAACTATGATTCATATTTGAAGTAATTCCATACTGCTCATTAAGCTGGATTAATCACAAAATACTAAAATTAGTTATAAGTGATACCCATGAACTTGGGAGTCGAGTGTATGCATGACCTCTAATTTTTAGGGCGTTACAAGTTGGTATCAGAGCAAGGTTTGGAATTAATTGGGTCGTGGACCATGAACTCACTAGCGTGTCCGTTAACTTGAAAGGGAACACAATAGAGATACCAAAATGTTAGGGACCATCCCATGTAGCAGAATCGACAAATCTTAGATGGAAAGTAAGACTTCTAAGGAGTTAGGATTGGGGAACGAGAGGGGGTAGTGACGTTAGGAAGCAGATCCGAGAGTCTTACAGTACCTTATCCCATTGATAGGAACGAGCCTGAAACCGAACGATTAGACGGTCGAAACCAACGTCCTAGACCAAATGAGTAAACACCAGGCCAAACTTGATAGTTTCGACCCATTCGGGGATAAAAATCTGTGGATGAACGAAAATTTATCAGAAATAGTGAAAATGTGAATAAATTAGATTTTCACCACTAACTGAGAGGAATCTCATGAAATAACTAAGCTTATTGCGTAGATTATCTTCTCCTACCCCAAAATGATATATGGCACATCCTGGATGGCCTTACCCGTGCCTAAAAAATAAAGGATCAAGCGACCCTTCCCAGTCGGCGTGGCCCCGCCCGGGCGCATGACCCCGCCCAGACATCTAGCTAGCCTGTGGGACCCCACCCATCCAGCGTGGCCCCCGCCCAGGCCTCCAATGGGTGGCCCCCTCTCCTATGCAATGTAAATTCGTGTGGGGCCCACTCCTCTTGTTACTTACGTCTAGTTAGAGCCCTCCAACCCCATTTTCACTACTCTCACTACATTCCATCCCTTCAAAATCCCTAGAAAGGCCACTCCCTCCCTCATTCTCAACCCAAAAATTCCAAACCCACCTTCTTCTTCTTCACATTACCCATCTCTCTAACCCATCTCACTCCATCTTTCTTCAAAACCCTTCTTGATAACTCATTTTCAAATCCTTTCTCAAATCCCATTTCCTCAAACCTATTCTCAAAATCTTCTCCTTCAACTAACCCATCTCTCCTTCCTCATCTCCAACCCAAACCCATCCATCAACATCCGCTTCCAACCCATTTTCCCAAACCCATTTCCAAAACACATTCCCCAAACCCATTTCTAAACTCATTCTCAAGCCTTTCTCAAAACCATTCCTAGAATCTTCCCTCCAATAATCCACTTAGATTTCTCATACACAATCCATCCTAGTGGAAGGAAATGGCATTCCTAGCAACCATTGCCTCCTTCTTCTCCATTCCGGTGGTTCTTTCCCTCATGGGGAAGAAAAGACCGGCTCTCGACGAGGAGGGTCCGAGTCGAGAAAGGTGTGGTAAGAAGAAGGCCGATCAACCCGAGGGACCAAGCCAAGAGCAGCGAAGTAAGCGTGACGCCGATCCAAAGGGGAGAGCAAATCCCGAAGCCCGATCCAAGAGAATGAACGACCCCCAAAGGGAGCCCGCAATTCAAGCCTCCCAACCACCCATTGAAGATATGAAAAATTTTCACAAGCGCAAAGTCGCCTTCGAATCTTCCGTGGAGGAGCATCTGTTCGATAATTTCGCTCTACTCAATCAACTTATGGAAAAGGAATGGGGTCCCATATTCTATGGAGGTCCCCGGGCTGATGAGGGATAAGCTAGGGAATTCTACACTTAAATTAGAAACCCTAAATTCACACCCTTGGGCATTGATGTCATAGTGGGTAGCAAGAGGTTCCACTTCGGGGTGGAGGAAATTTTCGACGTACTTGGAGTGCCACTAGGGGAGGTACAGATTGATGAGGGAAATTTGGATACGAGTCGATGCCACGACGAATGGTCCTATTTTTTATGTGGATAAGTTACCCAATGGAGGCGAGATGTTAGCCCAAACACGTCAGCCTTGACCCCAGAGTACTGATTACTTCACCGCATTTGTACCTATAATGTGTACCCAAGGCTGAAAAATTGCACCAAGTGCTCCCGCTATATGGTGGAGTTTTTATATCAAGCGGGATAGGGAGCAAATGTGTGCATCCCCAGCGTAGTACTCCACCAGATCGTGAGGGCCGCAAGGGTGACTCGGAAGAATGCATGCCTTCCATTTGGTCGATTGGTCTGTCAGTAAGCTCGGCAATACGGAGTGGGCAGATCGGATGAGAATCCTATACTGACACAACTATCGGGCAATGACATGTTAAATAATATGGGGATAAGCCTCAAGCAGCGACAGACCCACATTGAGGAATTTGGGGATCCTGATGAAAAAGAAGAGGAATGCGATGGAAGCGACGAGGATGAGAATGAGGATAAAGCTAAAGGGGTTGAAGAAACTGAGGAAGCCGAAGAAGTCGGCAGTGAGTCGCTTGCCACTCCAGATATACGTGAGCGCTTGGATGCACTCGATGCTAGAATGACTAAGATGGAGGAAAATCAAGCATGACACCAGGTAAAGCAGGAGAAATGGATTAAGAAAATATATCGGGCCATAAAGACTTTGATTTGTTCAGCAAAGGGGAGGAAGCACCCCCATCCTCGTCTGACCCAGAAGAATAGTAGCTTAACTTTACTGATAATGAGTAGTTTGTTTTGAGTCAGTTAGGACTACTTCCATGTATTGAAGGATAGTTAGGACTTTTGCTTTGATTAGACTATATTTCCTTTATGTTTGGAGTATCTAGTGACACATATAATCCATACTGTAAGATGTAACTGGCCATGCCAATGGCATTTTGAATTCAATGTGAATGCATGGATTGCCTTAAAATTTTCTTGTCGCCTTGTGAATGCTTGTATGTATAATTACCTATACTCACGAATGGAATCTATAAGCCTTGTATATTTACTTATAACCTTTGTGTGGACGATGTCCTAGTGTTTAACCCTCTGAGGATCATCTTTCCAGGAAATGCACTCTTGAGGTGATGGTCATTTTGTTCGCCTACCTCACGGCGGCCTAGTCGAGAGGGATCACTTAACTCCTGATAATCAACAAGGCCACCAAGGGGCGACCGATTCCCACAACACGGGTAGTGCTACCCAAGAAGTGGCCTTGGAAGTGCCACTAGCACAAGCCACGGCATCCGCACCTCTGACAACCCCAGCTATTGACCAAATGGGTCAGATGTTGCTTCTTATGCAACAACAACAATAAATGTTAGCCACTATGATGGGAGTCATGGCCCACAACATGGGTATGCAACAATCGGAGTAACCCGGCATGGCCATGCCTGCAGCCATCACAAGCAACGTATTCAAGCGGTTTCAGAGGTTTAGGCCGCTTACTTTTGCTGGCACCCACCGCCCAGAGGAAGCTGAATATTGGCTCAACCGAGTCAACAAGTTGCTTTGGCCTCTCCATTGTTCTGAAGTGGAGAGTGTTGAACTCATCTCTTACCTCTTCGAGAAAGAGGCTAACTTATGTTGGGAAAGTGTTCTTATGACCATTACAGAGAACTATGTATGGACGTGGGAAGCATTTGAGGCCCATTTCAATCAGAAATACCTCCCACAGACGTACCGGCATGAGAGGGAGAATGAATTCTTACGCCTCCAACAAGAAGGGATGTCTGTGGCACAATACGAAAACCGCTTTACTAAATTGTCGCTATATGCTTTCCAAATAGTTACAGACGAGGCAACTAAAATGCGACAATTTACTGAGGGCTTGAGGAGCGGCATTCGCTCGAAGATGTGTTGTGCAAATATCAGAACGTATGCCGAACTGGTAGAGATGTCAATACGGGTGGAACAAGATGAGGAGAGATTCTCACGAACTCGTTCACAGCTGGGCCCACGAAGCAGGATAGAAGGACAGTCCTCATCCTTTGCCAGGAAAAGGTTGCGCCTGAATTCTCTGCCTAGGCTTGCAGCCACTCTGACCACTTCTACGTGACCTAACCAGATATGTGATTATTGTAGGAGGGCAGGTCACTCTAAGTCGTACTATTTTACAAGAATGAGGGACCTCAGCTTCACGCCCCCTCAGCGCATTAATAGGCCCCCGCAATAGGCCTTACAGATTCCTCCTCTGCCGATGATTAGGCCTAGCCAGCAGTTCCGTCGTCCTCCTCTACCTCAAGCTAGGCCGCCAAAACGGCCTGTGCAGCAACCCAACCTTCCACAACAAGCTCGAGTCCACTCATTTGCAACTGAGGGCCAGGATGCAGCCACACCCACTCTTACGACCTTCGAGGTGACAGCCCATATATAAGGTACTCATATATTCCTCTTGATGGACACTGGGTCCACTACCTCTCTTGTCTCGTATGCAATTCTCCCCCTTCATAGGAGTAAAGATCATTACCGTCGCTGGTTCTTTCTCGAAAGTAATAAAGATATGTCGTGATTGCCCCATAAACTTGGGATGCAAGGTGGTGTTCATAGACTTGATAGTGACCAAGATTTTCCATTATGACGTTATCATGGGCATGGACTGGTTGACTGTAATGAAGGTGGAAATCGACTATGATACTCTATCAGTGAAGATATACGAGGCGACGGAGCTTCCTTCATATTCTCAGTCCAGCTCGGCTATGCACGTAGAATTTTATGTTATGCTTCATTGGAAGAGGATTACAATGGACCCTCTCTAACATCCACTCCCGTGGTCCAAGAATTCGTCGATGTGTTCAAAGTCATACCTGGACTTCCTCCTCGACGTGAGATAGACTTCACGATCGACTTGACTCCGGATGCCACACCCATTTTCTTGCCGACTTACCACATGCTCCCATGTGAGATGGAAGAGCTTAGGACGTAAATCAACAATTTGTTGGAGTCGGGCTTTATCCGGCCCAGCGTCTCGCCATGAGGAGCCCCGATCCTATTTGTAAAGAAGAAGGATGACACATTGCGATTGTGCATAGACTACAGGAGATTGAACCAATGACGGTTCGGAACAAATACACATTGCCCAGAATTGACAACTTATTCGACCAATTGAGGGGTGCTCAATACTTCTCAAAAATTGATCTACAATCAGCGTACCATCAGCTGCGAGTCAGGGATGAGGATGTGCAGAAAACGGCCTTTAGAACCTGCTTTGGCCACTATGAGTCCTAATCATGCCATTTGGACTCACAAATGCTCCAGCGGTGTTTATGGATCGCATGAACAGAGTCTTTAGGCCATTCTTATACAGATTCATCATCATATTCATCGACGACATATTGGTGTATGCAAGGAGTTGTAAAGAGCATGAAGAATACTTGCGAGCTGTTCTCGAAACCCTTAAGAAAAATCAATTGTATGCGAAGTATGGAAAATGCGACTTCTGGATGGAAGAAGTCAAATTTTTAGGTCATGTGGTATCCAAAGAAGGTATTTCTGTGGACCTCGCCAATGTGACTGCTGTTCAAGATTGGAAGCAACCGAATTCAGTTACAAAAGTAAAGAGTTTTCTCGGTCTGGCAGGCTACTACCGAAGGTTCATTAAAGATTTTTCAAAAATAGCACGACCGTTGTCCTAGCTTACGCGGAAAGACATCAAGTTCACCTGGAATGAGAGAGTAGAGGCGACTTTTCAAGAGTTAAAAGATAAACTGATGTTGGCACCAGTACTCGTGTTATCTGAGCAAGGGGTCAAGTATACCATCTATACTGACGCCTCTCATGTGGGCTTGGGTTGCGTACTAATGCAGAAGGATAGGGCAATTACTTACACTTCTCAACAGCTAAGGAAGCATGAGGAGAACTACCCTACCCATGACCTCGAACTCGCGATGGTAATATTTTCTTTGAAGATATGGAGATACTATCTCTATAGTGAAGGTCACTTATGATATGCTGGAACTATACCACAATCACAGGAGTGGATCGGGAGAAATAGAAATGCTCCTAATGCCTTGCTGGGAACTCTTGATTTGGGTATAGATATTTTAATAAAAGTCTACGTACGAAATATTGAACACAAGGCCGGGCGTTCGCCCAAAGCACTTTCCTAATGAATAACCAACTTGAGCGGAGCGATTGACCATGTCATGGAGCTATTCCACTAGCTGCTCTTCTTAGCAAACTGACCGGGGAAGGAAATGAAAATGAAATCAAAGAAGAGAAGGGCTGGAGGGTGGGTTTAGCATAGTATACTGAGACTTCATTCCAACAGTTTCTATTTAAATAGTCAATAGTCAAGAAGTTGATTCCTGGGCATGGTCAAAGAGGGCTTTCGGTTGAGATAGGGCTTATTAGAAGAGTGATTCATTCTACTATTCTAAGCCTTGCCTCTTCAAGTCTCCTTGATCTGGTTCTCTCCTTCTCTCTGGATTCCCGTATAAAGAAGCAATTACCTAAAAGAAGAGGTGACAGGCAGTTGGACTGAACTTTCCCTAGTTAGGGGCACACAAATGAGAGATTTGAGAATAGATTCATTTTTCCTTTGCTTCGATCACTTCTCGAACGGGACTTCTTCCTATAGATACCGGATAGATAGATCTTAAGGAATCTTTGAACTACTTCCACGCAAGGAAAGATTCATCGATAGTACTACCGATGTCAGGGAAAGCTAACAGCAGACTGAGATAGCGATACCAAGCCTAGCTTGAAAGAGAGATTCTGTGATCATAAGAGTCTCAAATACATCTTCACTCAAAAGGATCTAAACATGAGACAGCGTCACTGGATGAAAACGTTGAAAGACTTCAAGTTTGAAGTCTCATATCACCCTAGCAAGGCCAATCTGGTGGCAGACGCCTTGAGCCGGAAAAGGACACTCGAATTTGAGGCCCCGTCGATGGTGAGAGAGTGGAACATAGTGGAATTTGTACGAGACTTCGACATGAAGCTAACCATGAAGGAACCGCACGAGGTCATAGCCCACATTCATGTCCAGCCACTGATTATCAGTAAAATCATTGAAGTCCAAGAAGGTGATGAATTGTTGAAAAAGATGAAAGAAAGAGCAGAGAATGATATGGAGTATGAGTGGAGAGTCGATTTTGATGGGGGATTGCGATACCGAGGCCGCCTTTGTGTCCCAAACTCCATGGACTACAGGAAGAAGTTCTTAATGCCGCCCACAACTCCAAATTGGCAATGCACCTAGGTAGTATCAAGATATACCGAGACCTAAGGCGAAATTATTGGTGGGACAACATGATAAAGGAAATAGAAAAGTATGTGTCCCGATACCTCACTTACGAACAGGTCAAGGCCGAGCACCGGCCACCACTGGGCCTTTTGCAGCCCATGCCCTTAGGGGAATGGAAATGGGACTTCATATCAATGGATTTTATCTCTGGTTTGCCTAAGACTAGAAAGGGGCATGACTCAATATGGGTGATTGTGGACCGATTAACCAAATTAGCTCACTTCCTTCTGATAAAAACTTATAGCTCCGCTGATGATTTAGTCAAGCTATATATCAAGGAGATAGTATAACTTCATGGCGTCCCATTGAAAATTGTGTCGGACCGGGACACTCGATTCACGTCGATTTTTTGAACGCGCATCCAAGAAGCTATGGGAGTGAAGCTGAAATTTAGCACCACCTTCCACCCGCAAATTAATGAGCAAACTGAACGGGTGAATCAGATATTGGAGGACATGTTGCGGGCTTGTGTACTGGACTTTCAGAAAAGTTGTGATGACTGTCTCCCCTACGCTGAGTTCTCTTATAATAATAGCTTCCAAGCTAGCATCGGTATGGCGCCTTATGAGGCTTTGTATGGGCGTCCATGCCGAGCCCCACTGTAACATCCCGGATTTTCACTGTTTTGGATTCCCAAAAAAATCCTTAAATTTTTTTTATTAATTAATTTATAATATCACTTAATGACCATTAGCACTCAATGTTAGTTTATACATGGATGGTACCAGTAAAGAACCACACAAGTCCGATTAATTAACCGTAAGAAGCCAACGAATCCGTCCGATCACTTGAACATCAAGTGTAGCCCTATAATTTACTCACATAGGACTCAAATCTAACAGACCCATCGTTAATTAATCAAGATAATCATGACTAAATTAAAGATCTAACCGGGGCCGAGTCAAATAAGGCCCGGATCTTAACTAATAGACCAAATTAACCCCGTTACCCTTTTAACCTAAAACCGACGGTTTAGAGTAAGCATGACCAAATCTCCACTTTCACTAGTTATAAATAGGCCACACTATGAATATAGTTAATCTAAACCCTAATCACTGCCTACGAGAAATCTTACTACTAAATTCATTCCAAAAATGTCCTGATTCTCTGAATAAGTTCTAGATCGCTCGTTAGTGGGCCACTAGTTCTAAAACTATAGAATGATGTTCGTCTTACTGGGCTTGACGTCCATCGCGGGAGTCGGACCTGGGTGTTGTCTAGAACCGTCTAACTTGGGCTAAAGGACGAGTGTATGAGAAGTGCAAATATCCTAAATGAATGAACTGAAACTTAAGTAAATTAGGTCATCCACTCTTATGCAAAGTTGAGAATTTCGGACCGTCGATTTATGACTAAACTTTACCCATGGAGTAAGGATATTTTCCTGCTCATATTCGTATAGCCACGGGCCCGATTGACCATCGGTGACCATTAAATAGACTTCTAATCATATCTGTCAATTGGCACATCCAAATGGCGGGCCGATTGTGTCTATGCGTAGATCATCACTAGGGTCAACGATCCAACGGTGGGTATCGACTCTTATACCCTATAATGGGCCCTATAAGCTAGAAAAACCCTCCCATAGGGCTAGTATAGTAAAAATCCAATACTTGGGGCTATTTGCACCAAATCTGGCATTATAAAAGGAGCTTCTTTGGGGCACCCCTCTCCCCATACGAATTTGCCCTAGAGAAGGAAAGAGAGAAGAGAGAAAAAAGAGAAAGAAGAAAGGAAGAAGAGAGGAAGGGAGAGTGAAGGAGGGAGAGAAAGTGGGTCATAGTTGAAGTGGGGCATAAGAAAGTTCCATCTTACAAATCTCTCCCTCTTCTTCAAGGAAACCCTCCACCACAACCACAAGAACCACTTCCGTTGATTGTATAGGTAAATCCCTCACCCTTTTTTCTTGAAACGCTTATGTAAGAGAGGAGTTGCATGAGGTTCTAATATGCAAGAGTATTGTCTTAGGATTCCGGCCAATCCACACTAAGTTCGGCACTTCTAGGTCGTTTCCCAAGACCTCAACGATCCATAGGTGCGGACTATTATCCTTAGGTGGCCTAGCACCAATTATACTATGAGTCTAATGATTTTAGCTACTTGGATGATGTATTTAGAGAATCTAAAGAAAATTTAGGATTTAGATGTTCGTTTGTGGATTGCATGAAATTGTATGTTTTATTTATTTCTCATATAATGTTGTTCGTGCTTCTCACATGATTAGGTTACCATGGATGATTATATGTTTATGTCTTACTTGATTTCTCATATGATGTTGCCCTATGACATGTATGATTCATTGATTCTTGTGCTTTTTGGTTCTAAGAGTTGTAGGAAGTGCTTAACTTCCTCACTAACCCACACATTACACTTGCACCTTTAGTTCACTTCATGATTTGTTTTGCTTGGTAGAGAAATTAAGATTCTATGTCGGAAGTTATGGACGCATGTTTTCACTTATATTAGATGATAACTATGCTTGTGGCATGTTATGAATTACCAACAACCTTAGGGTTGGTCAGGAAAATGAGAAAAGTGAAGGTGGTCCCGCTGGTAGAACTATCCTGAGGCTAAACCTATGGATTTGGGCGAGTGCGTGTGGGCCACAGTAGTTAGACTACATGGGTCACTTGTACCCGATGTCGTCTGTCACATGCTTCCCTGACTCATGTAGTCTAACCTATTTACTGACTAACCTTGTTTGTTAACCCTGTTTACTCACCTATGTATGGAAGCTGGAATATTGTACAACCGTTGTAGCCCATCAATAATCAAATTGAAGCCAATCCACCATCTCGTGAGCCGGGCATGGTGGAATGGGACATTGTGGCTGAGCTGTTGGCCTACGCTGGGGTGACGCGCCTCCCCGTAGTGACCGTGAGCGATCCCACATTTCAGCACTCCCCATGTGCTCAAAGTCGAGGATGGAAAAAATCTGATGGGATTAAAGATTGCTGGGTCTCGGCCTCACACATTGGGGGACCTTGACCTCGCAACCATTTTAGGGCATTGATACTTGGGGTGTATCAGATTCCCCAACCTGCTGGATGAATGGACTTAACTAAGAACTCGGCTAACACAATCATTGCATCGCACTAGTTAAGGTGGCCACTTGGCAGTCGAGGTCGCTCTGAGGGAGTGTTGGTCATACCCGATCGTTAGATGGAGTCGCTCGAGGGAGTGTTGTGGCGAGGACATGTATCATATCATCCGTCATGCATGCGCATTAATAAGATTAGTTGGGTGTTTCTGAATGATTAATTTTTGTTAAATTCATAATATAACTTATGCTTGTTACAACTTAAGACTAATAGCACCCACTGAGTTGATCACTCACTCCCACTCTGGGACGGTGTTTTAAAACACTAACCAGACTCGCTCATAGATGCAGGTGATGCAGATTCGAGGAGCCTGATGATGCAAGCCTCGAGGAGGAGGACGAGTTCTCCTACTTCCAGTTGATGAGCGGGTCTTCTTCAGCTCGGTAGATGGGGTGTTGGATCGTTAAGTAGTGGACTCAGCTTCATTCTTTTGGACTTACTATTCTTTTTGTGGTTTTATTGGGCAACGCTTTGTGTAATCTATTTATACTTATTTTTGGACCTGTGTATATATTTGATCTCCTTCATTTCAGTAGACTTGTGTGGTTGTGCTTCATGTTCCAGGGGATTCCAGGCTGCGCATTTGAACCTGATTAAACATATATTAATGAAAATCGGCTATAAGTGACCCCCAGGAACTTAGGAGTCGAGTGCATGCACGACCCCCGATTTTTAAGGCGTTACACCCGCATTGTTGGGAAGAAATTGGCAAGAAAAACTTGTTAGGGCCGGACTTGGTGTGAGTTACGACTATGAAGATTGAGATTATCCGGCGCCACCTCTTGACGGCCCAAAACAGACAGAAAAGTTACGCTGACACAAGACAGAGAGACTTGAAATTTGAAGCTAGGCACCATGCATTTCTCAAGATCTTGCCAATGAAAGGGGTTGTACACTTCGACAAAAAGGGAAAGCTCACGCCACGATGCATTGGGCCCTTCCAGATCCTAGATCGCGTGGGTCCAGTTGCTTACCGCCTGGCCCACCCACACTACTCGCCGGAGTACACAACGTCTTTCATGTTTCAATGTTGAAAAAGTACGTCCCCGAACCTTCGCGCATCATCAAGTGGGAACATGTGGAGCTCAATGAAAATGTCATATACATTCTCTGACCCACTCAAATACTGGATAGGAAGGAACAAATCTTACACAATAAGGTCATCCCATTGGTTAAGGTTTATGGACCCACCACGATGAAGAGGAGGCCACTTGGGAGACGGAAGCAGAAGTCCACAAGCATTACCCAAGCCTGATTCAACAATACGAATAGGTATAAATTTCAAAGACGAAATTTATTTATAAGAGGGGTAGATTGTAATGCCCTGTTCAACCAGAACAGTGTCCTGAGGCGTCCACGTAGGAATTGTCGCAGGACCGTTCGCTTAAACCGTTTGTGAGTGGGGTACCACTAACAAATTAACCCAGGTTATCCCATTAAGGCAGACCAATCTAGTTAGGTTCGGGCCAAGTGCGGGCCGTCAAGCCAGATAGCCTGTTTGTACTTGACAACAGCCTGTGCGGGTCGTGCAATGGCTAAGGTCAGAAAAATCTAAAAAATTGGAGAAACCGCAGATCTCGCTAGGCTTGTGGTCTATTGTGGACCACGGACTCAGTAGATGCTTAGAAAATAATTATTCACGCCGTCCTAACGGCACTTGCCAAGTGCAACTCACCCCAGCCTTAAACCAAAGGCTAGGATTTACATCTGGTACTTTTAAATGAAAAGAAGATATAAGGCATTTTAGCCGTTGGATTTTTAAAAAAATTTACGGTGAAGGCCTAAAATATTTTTCTACACCCGTCCACAAAATCTGAATCCCGATCGTGAAACGGTGACTGTTGATCACAAATCGGACCCATACGATAAAATCCCTTTTCCGTTTGTCCTCAAAATTTGCATGGCCCTTCATCGGGCCATGGAGCACCTATCCTATAAATTTCATAGCCAGAGGGCCATCAGAACCGCCCCAATAGCCAGAATAGACCCCATAGGGCCATTTAAAGATCAGAACCATACGATAAAACCACGCATTTGTTTGTCTTCAAAATTTGCACAGCCCCTCATCGGGCTATGAGACATCTACATACCAAATTTGGTGGACAGAAGGGTGACAGGGCTGCCCTAAAGACAAAAGGAGGGTCCTTGAGGGCCATTGAAGGAAATTATTAGAATTTAAGGCCATTCAGCCCAAACCTAGGAAATTAAGCCCTAAAGCTCTCTCACACACTCCCGCTACTACTCCAAAAACAAAAGCGAGAGAAGTGAGAAAAGAGCGAGGAAGAAGAAAAAGAAGGAGAGTGTGGAAGGAAGAAGGGAGAGAAAAGTGGTGCCCAAGAGAGGTGGAATCTAGAAACCTCTCTTCCCTTTCCTCGATGATCCCCACATCCACAACTACAAGCGACTTCTATCCAATTGGGGAGGTAAGCACCCCTCCTTTTTGTAATCCTTTGTGTTGAGGTAGGATTTGCATGAAAATCCTAACATGCAAATGCATTGACTCAGGATTCCGGCCAATCGACCCGTGAGTTCGACACTTCTAGGTCGTTTCCCCAAGTCTTCAACGATCTATAGGTGTGGACTATTATTCTTAAGTAGCGTAGCACCAATTTTAGTATGAATTTAATGATTATGAATGTTTGGGTGATGTATTTGAATAATCTAGAGAGAACCTAGCCAAGACCTTACATGATAGATCCTCTCAAATGATTTGAAATGATTATGTATTATTTGTTGTTCCTCAACATGATTGGGCATGAATTTGGTGATTGCATGTTCATCTCATACTTGATTCTTGTACAATGTTTCCTTATAGCATGTATGATACATTAACCCTTGTGGTATTTTTGTGCTATGAGATATATATATGACTCTTGGTCTCTTCGCTAATCCCACACAACACATATATACATTCATTTCATAATATTGTTAGTAATTGCATTTATAGAAAAATCTGAATTTTTATGTTTAATGTATAAGTACATGACATCACTTGTGTTAGATGATGGATCCTGATTTGTTGAAGTGTTATTGAATACCATCAAATCCCTAAGTTGGTTAAGAAACTGAGGTGAGAGAAAGTAGTCCCGTTGGTAGGACTATCCTGAGGCTAGACCAGTGGATTTGGGTAAGTGCGAATGGGTGACAATAGTTGGATTACATAGGTCGCTTGTACCCGACGTCGTCCGTCACGTACTCGTTTGGACTCGCACGGTCTAGTCCAATTACTGACTAACCATGTTTGTTAACCATATCTGCTCACGCCTGTATGGAACCTGGAACACCCTTCGCCCACTGAAGCCCTAGATAACCATTTGAAACTGATCCACTATCTCGATAGCCGGGCATGGTGGAATGGGACACTATGTCCGAGCTGTCGGCCTACGCTGGGGTGATGAGCCTCCCCGTGATGACCACGAGCGATTCCACTTCTCAGCACTCCCATGTGTTTGAAATCGGGGATGGAGAACCTGATAGGATCAAGGATCGCGGGGTCTTAGCCTCGCACGTTGAGAGGCCTTGGCCTCCTAATTAGTTGGGGGCATTGATATCATGAGGTGTGTCAGTTTTTCCAATTTGCTGGATGAACGGAATTAATTAAAAACTCGACTAACGCTATCACGATCGCATCGCATTAGTTAGGTTGGCGACTCAGCAGTTGAGGTCGCAATGAGGGAGCGTTGGTCATGCGCGATCGTTAGACGGAGTCACTCAAGGGAGTGTTGTTGCGAGGTTATGCATCATGTCACATTCCATGCATATGCATTAAAAAGATTAGTTAAAAATTTATGAATGTTTGTCTTTCATTAAATTCATCGTGAAATTGATTCTTTTTGAAACTTAAGGCTAATAGTACTCACTAAGTTGATCACTCACCCCTACTCTGAGACGATGTTTTAAAACACTAACCAGACTCTTCAGTAGCTGCAGGTGATGCTGAGTTCGAGGAACCGTGCAGCGCGAGCATTGACGAGGAGGATGAGTTGTCCTACTTCCAGCTGATGGGCGGTTCACTATAGATTTAGCAAACGATTTTAAATCGCTGAGTGGTGGACTCAGCACACTATTCTTTTGGACATATCATTTTTTATATTTTTGCTGGGCAACGCCTAGTGCGACCCATTGATATATATTTTTGGACTTGTATATTTTTAGCCACTTCTAATTAAGTAGACTAGTTGTGACTGTGATTCATATTTCAAGTAATTCCATACTACTCATTAAACCGGATTAATCGCAAAACAGTAAAATTGGTTATAAGTGATACCAGGGAACTTTGAAGTCGAGTGTATGCACGACCCCCAATTTTTAGTGTGTTAAAATACCCTTATTTTCAAATACAAAGCCTCAGTTTTTTTTTTTTAAACAACTTTTTAATGTGGGACAAAACTAAATCCAATTAAGGCAAGTTGGTTAACAAAGGCAAAAAATTAATTTTTCTAGATTTTTCAAATCTTTTCTTTTTAAAACATTTTAATCTAACAATCCCCCATAATTTGAAAAATCAAGAAACGAATAAAAATCAGTTGGGCAAATCAGTGAAACGAAGTGCATTAGTAAATGTATCTAAAGGATTTAAACATTGCCTAGTGTAAATATGTCTGGTTTATTGGGATGAATTAACATAAAGTTTTAAACTGACCACCCATAATAACAACCCAAACACATCATACATACAATATTTTAGAGCAACTTTAATTTCTTAAGCCAGTACATTACAACCATATGCTTTATCCCAGTTTTATGAGTGCTTTAGAGAATGTCTCAATTCTCACAGGATGTGGCCCCACTTCCACACTTATATAGGTGAATCTATCAAGGATGTACCTATAGCTAAACATCCTACCGTATCACAGGCACTATTATGGAACTCATTAAGAACATAGTCTAACCTTCCTCGATGTTGGTCATGACACTATTATGTTGGGGGACTGTGGAAGCACACAAAGATTAATAAAACAAAATTCTCCAATTGAAACAACCAATTTCAATCACAAAGACTCCAAATTTAACGTGAAAAAAATCCTTACGGAAAAAAAAAGAAATTATAGCACAAAGCGATAGTAATGCACTATGAAAGCATAATTTACAAGAGATGGGGAGAATACCTGATTCAAACAAGCTCGAATCTCCCCTAACAAGCCCTTGAAAACCCTATAAATGAATTTGAAAGTTCTGAGATACACCCTAATACCGATTACACCCATATTTATAGCCTTTAGGAGAATCACAATCGAAATTGAAAACAAATACCGCAGATACACAACTCTGTATAACTCTGTGTGATCGTTTAATAGCATATTCGATGGGACGTCGATGACATTGACATATTGTCAATGGCATCGAACCCCTTCGATGTCATTGAACTAAACGCCAAAATGTTCCAGCGATAAATCATGGATTTTCCAGACATCTTAAAATCAATATAACGACTAAATAAATACTTTTTTTTCCAGCATCTTTCGTTTTGAATTTCTTTTTAAGATAATTCCAATCTTTGGCAATAGAGAGATGTAGATATCATAGTTTTCGTTGGTCATCACATTCAGATTATGATTTCAGCATAGATAGTCATCATTCTTTCATTTCGATAGTTTAAAAGATGTCATTGGTTTATTCGCCTCAAGTGATGGGGCAGAATCTTTGATAATGTAAATCAGTTAAAGAGTAGTTAAATAGAACTTCATTTTTTGTTGTTATCTCTTGGAATTCTTCCTATAAAAATTTTTATTTCTAGGAGTCTTGGAAACGGTAGTTATATTGCCGAGATTTTTTAGAGATAAATCTGTATTTAAATTGTGGTCTTAAAATTCAAAGAATTTAGAGAGCCATGACACGTTACAGTCGTTGTCTTAAAGACAAATTTTCCCCCACAAGAGGATTCCAGATGCATTGGGTTCCAACAAGTCTACCCTCGGAATACAACAATTCTTCTTCAATATAAACAACGTCAATCAGGTGCACTCTTGATCTCTACCACCCAAACTGATTTGCCCATAGAGAATACATAAGAAAAACCAAAGAAGAGATAATTTTTTTTAGATGAATTTTATAATGGAGAGGAGATATCTTTATAGAGGAAAAGTATGTGGTCGTTAAAGATCGAGGCGTATGCGAGCGGCGTAATAAATACATATCGACGCATGCTAACTTATTAATTTAGGTAGATGTATAATGGCTATTTGTCTTTATGTACATGAGTACAAACTAAAACCTATGTTGTCGCACCACACTGCGCTTCGCCACGGCCACGGCCATGGCCGCACACGTATATGAGATTGCTCTCATGGTATACCCTCATTTTTCAAAATAAAGGATTAGTGGGGGTTTTGAATTTAAAAGCTTAGTTTTTTTTTAACAACTTTTCAATGTGCGACGAAACAAAATCCAATCAAGGGAAGTTGGTTAACAAAGGCAAAAAACCAATTTTCCCAAAAAAGTTAAATATTTTCTTTTTAAAACATTTTAATCTAATAATTCTATGGTGTTGTTTCTTGATGAATGAAATTACTAAAATGCATTCATTTATTTATTTTTTATTAAAATTAATCAAGTATAGAATTTTCAAAACTCACATGGTATGCGCATGACATGAAATTCATCCTACATATGCAGCCCAACGTGATGACATGCATGATAACTTGATCAATGAACCTAGTCTAGACTATATGTAACTTTGGATGTTTTTGGTGGTGTTTTCTTTTTCTTTTTGTTTTTTGTTTGTATCTTTTCTTCTTCTTCTTCTTCTTTTTTCTTTTTTCTTTTTTCTTTTTACTATGCAGCTCAATTCGTGATTGGATTAGCCGAATTTTTTGTTTGACTGATTCTCATAGAATTGCCATAAAATTCCTATTTTGTCAAGAAGCTCAAATATATATATATATATATATATATATATATAGAGAGAGAGAGAGAGAGAGAGAGAGAGAGAGAGAGAGAGAGAGAGAGAGAGAGAGAGAGAGAGAGAGAGAGTCTACAATTAACTCCACACCAACTTTTGAGTTAAGGGGTGTTGGTGGCAAATAAACAATTATAATTAATATTATAGTAGAAATTATAGCTATCTGCGTTGTGTATGTGATGTTGATAGTTGTGGTTGTTTGAATGACTTTTACCTTAATAATGAGGAAGAAATACTAAAATCTGTGGAGCCTAACGTCATATATGTGTCTGATCCACACCATCCATCTATTTTACTAGCTCATCTTAGGGCATGATCCTAAAATTGAGGTAAATCTAAGCGCAAATGGACCACACCATAAGAAACAAAGATAGTTATAAGGCTACCATTGAAAACTTCTTATGGGCCATAGAAGTTTTGGACCAAGCTTATATTTGTGTTTTCCCTTCATCTATGTTTTTACAACTGTATAAATAAGTTGGATGAAAAATACACATCAATATCAACTGTAGAAAGGTTTAATCTTTCGACGGCTGGATATCATTATCTCCTTCTTTCATGTGGTGCTGATAAAATGGACAGACGGTGTAAATCAAACACGTACATCACGTTGGGACTCACTGATTATCCTCGTGCGATGAACACGGTACCGTTTTCAAGGCTCAAATCCCCGTACTTTTTCCTCTTCCGAATAATGGTGAAAAGTAATCATTATTGGTTTGCCATCACTTACGGTGAATATTGAAAAACAAGAATGAAAGTTTAGCATTTTCAAACCATTGTATTTGAGCAGAATAAAATAAGAGAAAGGTCCCCATTCGGGTTTTAAAATGCTACTAAATAAACAAACATTCCAATAGAATCTATTGAATGTTCTTTCTTTAAATAGTATCCCGGCATTAGAATAGTCTAATTATTTTAAAAGATGATCTGCCAAACCATACCTATGACTTGATCAAATATATTATGGAAACTGTTTCTAGTAAGAAAGGCAATATCGGCGGATGACTTGTCTCAAGCAATCTGTTCTGAACGGTATATACAAGCCGTTGGTTTTTAAATACGTTTAATAAGAACATAATGCATAGGGTAGATCACGAGACACATGAGAAGAGTTAGCACATGTGAGTAATTAAAATTAATAGTAATGCATGCAATATATATATATATATTGTGGAAATGGTTCTATGCAGTGGGAACTTCCCATGAGGTCGAGCTATATGGGCCCTGCTGTGATGCGTGTTGAACATCTACCCCATCAGTAGATGCACTATTCCATGGTGGGCATCGGACTTAAAAATCAAGTCAAAAGTTGAGAGGGGTTATCCTTCCATTAAAACATTCATAATCATTTGTTGGGCACACCAAAATGTTGTTCACAAATTCAGCCCATCCATTTATGTGTGTCCCACTTGGATGAGGGGTCAGACCAAGTTTCAAATGCATCCAAATTTTAACTGGGCCCCACCAAGTGCTTTGATATATTTTAGGCATGTCTTCACATGGTTTTAGATGGTATGGACTGAGTTCCGTATATGGCTGATTTGTGGGATATCTCATAATTTAAAGGGGACCCATCAAATGTATGGTGTTAATGTTCGACATGCATTATGGTGGGGTCCACACAACTCAACCTCATGGAAAGTTCCCATGAGGTCGACGGCATGGAACCATTTCCCATTTTATACACACACACACACACACACACACACACACACACACACGGAAACGCCCACCTACGAACCAGTTTGTACGTACTATGTACGAACTTTTTTGAGAACCCATCATAAGTGATGTGGATCCAAAATCTGAACCGTCCATGTGAAGCAACACCTCCTGAAACCCCCCAGGTCCAAGTTTTACTTTGATCTAAAACTTTGATGGGCCATGAAAAATGAAAACAATTTCCTCCCTTGATTTGCATTTCTCTTTGCTATGGCCCACCAGAATATTAGATCAGCGTGAAAATTTGTCAATTGGGGTTTTATGAGATTCCACATCACATGGACCATTCAGATTAGACACCCATAGCACGTGTGCAAAAGTGCCCACGTGCATAGGTGTGCAGGGGAGCATGACTCTATATATGTGTGTGTGTGTGTGTGTATATATATATATATATATATATATATATATATATATATATATATATGTTTTTTTTTAAATATATTTAACACACGCACACACCACCACACATTCACGCCTTAGTAGGATTTCACCACTTATGGGTGCTCAAACCCTTGACCAGGTGTTGAAACTCCTAATAGTCTACCACAGGAGCAAGAACAAGACCAAGAGTATTATTATTATTATTATTATATATACACTCACTTGGACCAAGCCCAAAATTTAAATTGTTTACTTAATTAATGTAGCACCCATAAAACTCTTAAGGCCTAACTTTTACCTTGATCCAAAAATTAGGTAAGCTATAGCAAAAGAATATTTTCCTTACTTGATTTGCCTCTCTTTTGAGCTGCTAAAATTTTAAATCAGAGTAAAAGTTGAGCCCTAAGTGTTTCATCGGGTGCTGCATCATCAGGTGGACGGTTCATATTTTGGGCTAGTATCACCAAAAATAAACTCTCTCTCTCTCTCTCTCTCTCTCTCTCTCTCTATATATAAAGAGAGGGAGAGAAATTTTATATTTATGTTGAATCAGACCTAACATAGATCCAATATAGATTCTTTAGGGCAATCTTTATAGCAACCTAAGATTCTATATGATGATGAGTGCACCAGAGCCATCCAATAGGTGGGCCACACGGTAAGATATGAAAATGGATGATCCTAGCCATCTGATTGGAGGCCCTTCAATGCAAGGGTAGATAACAAAATAGTTAAGAGTCTAATGGGAGTTATTTTTGAAAGGTAAGCCACCCATAATCTGACCCGCTTGATAAACAATTCTGATTTTCAGATCAACCAGACACGTACTGTCGAGAGATGTCTCTTCTATATCATCTACTTACTAAAACTACCTTTGCTTTTGTACACATGCGGGCCCACCTGTTGAGTTGACCGGATTCTTTTGCAAGATCATCCACGGTTTAATTACCACCGATGATGGACGCCTCAGAAATCTCCAAGACTCCGAGATCTCGACCCTTTAATGTTGTGTCAGACAAATGCACGGTCGAGAGAGAAAGTCATCCCAAACGTCCAAATTGAACGGCGAAAAAGGCCAAATATTATCAAATCATTATGATAATCTAATCTGAGCAGCCCTTATCATAGTGGGCCCACCGTACCATCGGTTTGGATCACCAGTCGATGGGCCTTTCGTGAAAGAAATGGTACTCGGCAGCAAACTAAACATTTTCTGCCAAGCAAAAGCATTTGATCCTGAAAATCAAGGTGAAAGTTGAGAGATGTGCTCACATGATGCCCGAATAAATTGGGCCCACCTGATTTTTAAATCAGATCTGCCCCATCCATACTGTGTGGCCCTTCATGCTCACTGTAGATCCCAAGAATCAGGCCGATCCTTAGGTGGGCCACACAATCGATAAGAGATGCCCTTCATGCTCTGAGAACACTGGTTTTCTATGGAGGTGCCCTCACATGGCATTACTGGGATATTGTGGGGCCCCACGTGCTGTGTACACAAGATCCACCGTTCATTAGGTACGACCTTCGATGATCAAGTCATTGGCTAAAAAAGCAGTCTAATTGGAAACTCAGGTGGGCCACACCACAGGGAACATTTGTGAGGGATCCATCCAATCAAATATTCAGGATTTATTGTGGGGCCCACCATGGTGCGTTTATATCAGCCATTCAATCCATGCATCGGACGCCCCCCACCAGGATGAAAGGCCATGACCAAAATTCAGGCCTCTTAAAATTTTTATGATTTTAGTTCATCCCAATGGGAATGATCTTACGAACGGTTTAGATGCCATATAAACATTACTGTAAACCCAGCAAAGTTTCAAAGGTAGGCATTCCCTCTTCACTCTTCTCTGTTGTGTGGCGCACTTGAGTCTCGGATCTGCCTCATTTATACGCTCATCTGCTAACAAGAGCTGGAAAAATGGATGAACTGTGTGGATTTCTCACAAACATCACGGCGAGCCCCACCCAGCTTCCAACCGCAGGGAGTCGCAGGCAATCACCGTCCCGCGATATATGGCTATGAATACGAGGGGAATCAGGTGACTCGGTCACCTAACTATGTGGGTCCACCGTGATGTATGTGTTTTATCCATGCCATCTATCCATTTCTCCGAGTCATTTGAGCTAATAAACTAAGAAACGAGGTAGATTCAAAGCTCAAGTGGACCACACCACATATAATAATGAAGATTCAACGCCAATGAAGATTCAACGCCTACCGTTGAAAACTTCTTAAGGGCAATAAAACCTCAGGAAGGTTTCAATGGTTCACGTCATTATCCCAACTATTTCCTCTGTGTGGTCCACTTGAGCTCTAAGTCTGTCTAATTTTTTAATTCAGCTCATGCCCTAAAATGATCTGTCAAAACAGATGGACGGCGTGCTGAGACATATACATCACGGTGGGCCCTACGTCTGAATGGTACCCACGGCAAGACTCCGGTGCTAGTTAGAATGGTGGTGACTCATCTTCCTTAAATGTGGCATGCATACACTATCATCCACACCATCCAAATTATGGGGCACATATTAGATGTATCATGTATATAAAATCATTCTGACCAAATAATCCTAACCATCCAATTAGTGGCCATCAATTAAATGGTCATAAATAACTTGCAGGTGTTCCAACGTGAATTTTCAAAATAAGATCCATCCTATCAGCTGCTCAGCATGATTTTTGGGTTATATTCCCTCCACAAGTGGGTCAGCGATTTGGACGGCTTGAATTGCTGACTAAGTACTATCTATTCGAGGCCTCCTATATTGGGAGCGGATTAGGTGCGGCGCCCGCCTCACCCGGGACAGTTTCGATGTATTTGCTGTATATCCGTGCCGTCATTTTGCTAGATCATTTTAGGGCACGAGCCCATAAACAGAGCAGATTTAATCACAGGTGGGCCGTACTGTAGGAAACAGTGGTGATTGACCGTTAAATACTTCTTATGGGCCACAATAGTCTACCACAGGAGCAAGGACAAGAGCAAGAGTATTATACACACACACACACACTCAGTTGGGCCAAGCCCAAAATTTGAATTGTTTACTTAAAGCAGCACCCATAAAACTCTCAAGCCCTAACTTTTACCTTGATCCAAAAATTAGGTAAGCTATAGAAAAAGAATATTTTCCTTAACTTGATTTGCCTCTCTTTCAAGCCACTAAAATTTTAAATCAGAGTAAAAGTTGAGCCCTAAGAGTTCCATCGGGTGCTGCATCATCAGGTGGACAGCTCATATTTTGGGCTGGTATCACCAAAAATAAATTCTCATTCCTCTCTCTCTCTCTCTCTCCATATATATATATATCACCGAACTCTCTCTATATATATATATCACCGAAAATAAATTCTCATTCCTCTCTCTCTCTCCACATTTATATATATATATATATATATATATATATATATATATATATAAAGAGAGACAGAGAGAGAGAGAGAGAGAGAGAGAGAGAGAGAGAGAATTTATATGTATGTTAAATCAGACCTAACATAGATCCAATATTATAGATTCTTTAGGGCAATCTTTATAGCAACTTAAGATTTTATATGAAATTTAGCTAGTCCAGTCTACCTAATCCTTAAGGGCCCATTTGGCCAGCCGCGTTGGGTGGAACTAAGGTGAATGGAATTGTAAGAGTATCAATAAATACATGTGTAAGGTATTGTCCTTAGATTGTCTGTATCCCATATTTTCTAATACCGGGTTTGGAGTGCATGCCATTAAAGATAAATCACAGGATTTCCCTTCAAATCACACTTGGTAATCCATTATCATGGGCCTTGGAAATCTCATATCACACCTTCATACACAAGGCTTATTCTACAAAGCCTATAAAATAAGTTTTAAATCCCGTCCCACACCCATTCCAGACATGTCATTCCCAAATCTTGAGTTGGGAGTAGTATTGTAACCCTATTTAGTACAACTAAATGCCCATAACCAGACACGCTTAAGTCGAAATCCTTCTTTCCAACGTATCTCCTTAAATATTCCCCTGACATCAGTTTATTCTTGAACTTCCCCAGTAAATTGGTAGGAATGAGTCGGAAATCGAAAGATTAGATAGTCGAAATCATTATCGTAGAATAAATGAGCTAATACCGGACCGAACTTACTGGTTTCAACCCATTCGAGGACAGAGAATTAGGGGTAAACAAAAATTTACCGAAATTAGTGAAAATATAGGAAAATCAGATTTTTGGCCTCTAACCGAGAGGAATTTCATGAAATAGATAGGTTCATTGCGTAGATCGCATTCTCCTATCCCAAATTCATATATGGCACGTCGAATAACTCACCCCGATTTGTGAGATATGACCATCGCAAGGTGCACCCTTCAGGGGCTCGACGTCACCATGCCCAGTGGGCATAGCTAACGCTCGACCATCCAGAGGGCCGGCGTCGCCACGCCGATTAGGCGTAGCCAACGCCTGACCGTCCAGCGGGCCGGGCAGCCCGTTTTCTACAAATTTCAGCTCGACTTCAAAAATTCATATCTCCCTCGATATGACTCCGATTTAGGTGATTTAAAAGTAAGATTGAAGCTTAACAAATCTAGTTTTATATTAAAATAAGAAAAAAATAAAATTAAAATTAAAATATAGTTAAAATTAAGATGTTTTGTCAACTATCCAAAAAAATATTAATTTCGGACAACTGTTGCTCCTAAAATTTTAATAATTTATTTACAACTCCAAATTATATGAAATTTTGTGGGATGACTTGAAACTTAATGATAAATCATCATTAAAATTTTTAAAATAATTTAAGTACTAAAAGTATAAGAAGAGTTACAATAAATATAAACATTTTTAAACTTAATGATGAATCATTAATTTAGACAACTGTCACTTCTAGAATTTTAATAAAATTTTCTAGTAATCGTGATGACTTTCCCTCATCTTACTATCTCTTAGTGTTACTTATAAGTTTGACAAATTCATTCATTCCAAATTATACCCTACCTCATCTCACCACTCATCCACTTCCACTTCCACATTTAGCTACACTCATTCTACTAAGGTGTTGTTTCTTGATTGCCGAACATACTATAGATAAAGCATTCATTTCTAAATCTATCCTTCCTTAGCTTGTCACTCATCCACTTCAACATCCTCATTTCCGCTATACATCCTATGAATATATTGCTTCTTGACTGCCTGACATTCTGTCTATAAAATGTAGCTGCTTTTATATCCAACCATATGAAAACTCTAGATGCACATCTCCACTCTAGCTACCCAACTCAAATTCAATGAACAACATCCTTCTCAATATCTGGTTTTCATGAATTATAGGCCAACATATCAGATAGTTGCTATGGGGTAGTTGTCCATCAATCTTAACAAATTTCTTATTTCCACTCTCATTGTCATCAAAATTACATTCCATATACTATGTTTGCTGCAATTAACACCTAGTAAGCACATGTAAGAGGGGAAAGGTGACTTTTCTCAAAAATTAGTCATAGACAATATTTCTTTTTCTATGGCACTCCACATTAATGTACTAACTCACCTAGGCTGAGACAAGTATCCACACTTCTACTCGTGGAGAGGAGGAGTCATACTTCTAGTCAGACTCATAAACATCCACCTCAACTCCATTCAAGAAGCCCGTTATATTCCAGAATCTTTCCCTTGAATTCAAGAAGGGAAGAATACTTTTGATGAAATTGTGAACCATATCCATAGGTTCCAATGAAGCTCAAGGACATCCCCATCAACCCCATTCAGGATGCTCACTAGATTCCCAATGCTACTTATCTTGCGGTGCCTTTGGTTTCAACAACATGTAATGTTTCCAAACAACAATTTCCATGATGAGTATACAGTGTGGGCGCCTCCTCTCATGAAATGAGATCATCCTCAGCCCAAATATCATTCCAAAATTGTGACCAAGATATGGATACCCCCACTCATTAGTACTTTCACCCTTTCAAAATCCCATAATGAGGAACATAACTTGCTTATATCTAAATGATAAACCCTCTGCCTTGAGAAGTCATTTCAAAAATCAATCCCTATTTGCTTAGACATATTTTCCAACATTAGCTGATGAGGAGTTTGCTTCTCTTCGTTGAACCTATGCCACCATTTGTTTAGAAGTGTCCAATCATTTCCTTCCAATTATGACCCTCAATTCCCTTCCTCTTTGGTTTTCAATTATCAATGAGTTAATAATCGAATTGCATGCGTAACTTACTTTATAGTCTACAAGAAAGGGAATGACAGAAATTAGCATCAATGATTAGGTTACTATAGAGAAATATCTGGACAGAGTAGGTAGTTTAGAGAAAATGTCGTTGCATAAAATGGTAATTCATATAAAATTTTGTGCCTATAGAAACTTTTAGGGTAATCTTTGACTATAAGCATATTGAGAGATTTATTACCCCCAATTTGGACATAAATCGAAACGAGGACTCTCTTAGACCAAGACCAAATGGACAACCTTATAAATAGGATATTTAAACTTTCCAATGATGGTCATTCCCTAAACATTTAGATTGATCGGACTACGGAATTACGGAAGTATACACCTGCAAAGCATTCGCAGCTTGACCCAATTCTCAATCCTGGGCGACTACCAATGAACTCACCGCTTTGACTGAGCAGAAGACTAGGATCTACCAGGACTACGAAAGGATACAACGAACTTTCTGCCCTGGTCAGGTAGAGGATCGACGTATAGAATCAAAATCTAACACAACTGTCTTTCCGTTTTAGCCCAATCATAAAGAGTATAACATATTACCATGAGGTAAACTTTATCATCAAACACTTAGCACGATAATGATGATTTTGACATTTATTTTCAAACCTCAAAGGTGAAAACTTTTAAGGGCAGTACATCACAATGAGTTAGGCTATAGTATTTATTATATACACCCTAAAACGTATATAAACCTGAAACCAATAAAACTTAAGGAAATGAAATAATAATATCTTTACTTATTACCCTTAGGTAGTTTTAAGGACGAAATTGTTTTTAAGAGGGATAGATTATAACATCCTGAAATTTCACTATTTTGGATTTTCAAAAATCCTTGAAATTTTTTTAATTAATTAACTTATAATAACACTTAATGACCATTAACACTCAATGTTAGTTTATACATGGGTGGAACCAGTAAAGAACCGCACAGGTCCGATTAATCAACCATAGGAAGCCAACGAATCCGCCCGATCACTTGAACATCAGGTGTAGCCCCATGATTTACTCACATAGGACCCAAATTTAACTGACCCATCGCTAACTAATCAAGACAATTATGACTAAATTAAAGATCTAACCGGGGCTGAGTCAGATAAGGCCCGGATCTTGAATAATAGACCAAATCAACCCCATTACTCTTTTAGCCTAAAACCGACGGCTTAGAGTAATCATGATCAAATCTTCACTTTCACTAGTTATAAACAGGTCACAATATGAACATAGTTAACTCAAACCCTAACCACTTGTAACACTCTGAAAATCGAGGGTCGCGCATACGCTCGACTCCCGAGTTCCTGAGAGCCACCTTTAACCGATTTCATTAATGCGTTTAAATCAGGTTTAGTTGCGCAGCTTGGAGGTTCCTGGAGCATGAAACATATCCACACCAGCCCACTGAAATGAGTAAAAAAACAAACATACATTCATATACATGACCAAAAGTACAAAAGGGGCGCATATGACGCTACCCAACAATATCTCAAAAGAATAGCGAGTCCAAAAGAATAGGACTGAGCCCCCTGCTCAGTGACCCAATCCCGCCAATCAAGCTGGCGGAGAACCCTCCATCAACTGGAAGTATGATAGCTCGTCCTCCTCGTCCAAGCTCGCCTCGCCAGGCTCCTCCAGTCCCGAGTCACCTGTATCTATGAATGGGTCTGGTTGGTGTTTTAAAACACCGTCCCAGAGTGAGAGTGAGTGATTAACTCAGTGGGTGTTATTAACCTCAAGTTATCACAGGCATCAATTATAATATGGTCTTAATGAAAAGTAGACAATCACATACGTCTAAGTAATCTTATTAATGCGCATGTATGCAGCATGACATGATGCATGCCCTCACCACAACGCTCCCTCGTGCGACACCATCTAACGATCGCCAATGCCAACACTCCCTCAGTGCGACCTCGACTGCCGAGTCGCCACCCTAACTAGTGCGATGCAATGCGATCGTGTTAGCCGTGTGATTAGTTAGGTCCATTCATCCAGCAGATTTGGGAATCTGGTACACCCCACGTATCAATGCCCTAAACGGGTTGCGAGGCCAAGACCCCCCAATGCGTGAGGCCGTGACCCCGCGGTCCGCGATCCCGTCGGGTTCCTCATCCCCGACTTCAAGCACATGAGGAGTGCGTGAGAAAGGGATCGCTCGCGGTCACTACGGGGAGGCGCGGTACCCCAGCATAGGCCGACATCTCGGACACAGTGTCCCATTCCACCATGCCCGGCTCACGAGGCTGTGGACCAATTTCAAGTGGGTTATTGATGAGCTACAACGGTTGTAGGGTGTCCCAGGTTCCATACAAGTGTGAACAAGCAGGGTTAACAATCAAGGTTGGTCAGACAGTAGGCTAGACCTCGCGAGTCAGGCGAGCGTGAGGCGTGTGACATCGGGCACGAGGGTCCCATGTAGTCAAACTATAGCCACCCGATCACACCCGCCCAAGCCCACAAGTCCAACCATAGCATAGTCCTACCGATGGGACTACCGTCTCTCCTCAAGTTCCTGACCAACCCAAGGGTAGGGATAGTGACTCATAGCATGCCAACAACCAATGCCGCATCAAGCATATTCAACACATTGATCTCATGTTGCTCAACATACAATTCAAATTTTTCTACAAGCAAACTATTAATATTATAAATAAAGTGTATGTGTGTGGTGTGGGTTAGTGAGGAAGTTAACACTTCATGTTGAGAAATCATGTACACAAGAGTAATGAAATCATACGTAATATGAGGCAACAACGTATAAACATCAACACGGCATGAGCATATGATCATCCATACATCAAATCATGTGAGAAACATAAACGGCATCATGAGAGAGAGAGTCAACATATAAATCCAAACCATTTCAACCAACATACAATTCCTAGGATTTTCTAAGCTTTCAAAAATAACATCCAAGCAATCAAAATCATTAATCTTGTATTAAAATTGGTGCTAGGTCACTTAAGAGTAATAGTCTGCACCTATGGATCGTTGAGATCTTGAAAACGACCTAGGAATGAGGGCTTTTGGGGTCGGAGGGTCGGATTCCCTAAAACAACCATTTGCATGTTAGAAATTCATGAAATCCCTTCTCGTCACAAGGGTTTTAAGGAAAAAAAGGGTGATGGGTCTTACCTAGACGATCAATGGGATGAATGAGAGGTCGTAGAGGAGGGATTCTTCTTGGAGAAGAGGTAGGGAGTTGTGGGGTTTGATTCTTTGGGCCCCACCTCGATCTAGGGTCCACCTTCACTCCCTTCTTCACTCTCCCTCTCTCTTTCTCCTCTTTTCTCCTCTTTCTCTCTTTCTCTCCCTAGGACAAATTCGTATGGGGAGAGGGGTGCCCCAAATGAGGCCCTTTTATAATGCCAGATTGGTGCAAATGGCCCCAAGTCCTAGGTTTTTACTATACTAGACCTATGAGAGGGTTTTTCTAAGCTCTAGGGCCCACCATGGGGCGTAGGAGTCGACACCCACCGTTGGATAATTGGCCCTAATGATGATCTACGTATGTATATGATCGGCCTGCCATTTGGACGCGCCGATCGACAGATATAATTAAAAGTCTGTTCAACGGTCACCGATAGTCGATCAGGGTCGCAGTTATACGGATATGAGCAGAGAAATATCCTTACTCCACGGGTAAAGTTTGGTCGCAAACCGACGGTCCGAAATCCTCAACTTTGCATAAGAGTGGACGACTTAATTCACTTAAGTTCCAACTCCTTCCTTTAGGGTATTTGCACTTCTCATGCACTCGTCCTTTGGCTCAGGTTGAGCGGTTCTGGACAGTACTCCGGTCCAACTCTCGCGATAAACGTCAAGCCCAGTAAGATGGACATTATTCTATAGTTTTGGAACTAGTGGTCCACCAACGAGCGGTCTAGAGCTTGTTTGGAGAATCGGGGCAGTTCTGGTGGCCCTTTGGCCATAAAACTTATAGGATAGGTGCTCCATGTCTCGATGAAGGGCAACGTAATTTGGAAATTATCGAAAATGGGGTTTGGTCGCACGGGTCTGATTCACGATCAACGGTCACCGTGCCACGATCGGGACCAGATTTTGTGAGAGGGCGTAGAAAAATACATTAGACCTTTACCGTAAATTTGGAAGAAATCCGACGACTGAAATGCCTGAAATCTCAGTTTTATTTACCCGTGTCAGATTTCAATTCTGGCATTGGTGGGGCGCATCTGGCAAGTGCCAGATTTCACTTCTGGGTGTCTACTGGGTCCGTGGTCCGCGATGATCTTCAAGCCCAGTGAGATCTATGCTCCCCTAAATTTTTATAATTTTCTGACCTTCCCGTGTCGCGGTATAGCCTGCACGGGCTGTCGCTAGGTGTTAACGGCCATCTGGCTTGGAGGCCCGCACCAGGTTTTATCAGGACTCATCTAACCTATTCAGTTGGGCTAATCTTGGTCTAATTTATTTGTGATACCTCACTACGAGTGGCTTAAACGAACGGTCCAGTGGCAAATCCTACGTGGATGCCCCAGGACACTGTTCTGGTTGGGCGGGACGTTACACTACACCTGATGTTCAAGTGATCGGGCGGATTCATTGGCTTCCTACGGCTGATTAATCGGACTGGTGCGGCTCTTTACTGGTACCACCCCTGTATATACTGACATTGAGTACTAATGATTATTAAGTAATATTTAGGTTAATTAAATAAAAATAAAAAAAATAAAAATTGATGGATTTTTGGAAATCCAAAACAGTGAAAATCCAGGATGTTACACCACTACTCATGAAAAATCTCGATACCTAATTCATTCCACAAATGCCCCAATTTTCCGAACAATCTCTAGACCACTCGTTGATGGGCCACTAGTTCTAAAATTATAAAGTAATGTCCGTTTTACTGGGCTCAATGTCCATCGCGGGAATCGAACTTAGGTAGTGTCCAAAGCTGCTCAACTTAAGCCGAAGGACGAGTGCATGAGAAGTGCAAATACCATAAAGAAAAGAGCTGGAACTTAAGTGAATTGAGTCTTCCACTCTTATGTAAAGTTGAGGATTTCAAACTATCGGTTTACGACCAAAATTCATATGCGGAGTAAGGATATTTCCCTACTCATATCCGTATAGCCGCGGCCCCGATCGACCATCAGTGACCGTTGAGTAAACTTCTAATCATATCCGTTGATTGACACATCTAAATGGCGGGCCGATCATATCCATACGTAAATCATCATTAGAGCTAACTATCCTACGGTGTATATCGACTTATACACCCCATAGTAAGTCCTAGAGGCTAGAAAAATCCTCCCATATGGTTCATATAGTAAAAACTCATCCCTTAGGGCCATTTGCACTAAACCTGGCACTATATAAAAGGCCCTATTTGGGCACCCCCTCTCCCCATACGAATTTGCCCTAGGTGGAACAAAGGAAGAGAGGAGAGAAAAAGGAGAAGGAAGAGAGGAAGAAGAGAGTGAAGGAGGGTGTTGTTGGTGGAGGAGCCAAGGAAACTTGGAACCTTAACAAATCTCCTTCCTTTCTCCCACATCCACAACTCCAAGCTCCATTTCCAACCGATTGGGGAGGTAAGCACTTATCTTTTTGTAATCTTTTGTGTTGAGCTAGGATATGCATGTAATCCTAACATGCAAGTTATTTGGCTCAGGATCTCTACGAATCAACCCTTGAGTTTGGTAACCCTAGATCATTTCCTAAAGTCTTCAATGATCCATAGGTGCCGACTATTATCCTTAGGTGGCCTAGCACCAATTGTAGTATGAGTCTAATGATTTTGTTTGTTTGGATGATGCATTTGGAGAATCTAAGGAAAAACCTAGGAATTGTTGGGTTGTTTGGAATTGTATGGAATTGTATGTCATGTTGATTTCCTCATATGATGTTGTTCTTGCCTTTCACATGATTTGGTACAAATTGATGATTTCATGTTTATGTCTTGTTTGGTTTTCTTCACATGATGTTGTCCTATAACATGTATGCCTTATTAATCCTTGTGCAAATTGGCTCTACGAGATATAAGAAGTGCTTAACTTCCTCACCAACCCACACAACACACATGCACCTTTATTCATGATATTGTTAGCCTCTCTTGCTAGGAGATTCTGATACCTTTATTCATGATATTGTTAGCCTCTCTTGCTAGGAGATTCTGAATGGTATGTTGAGGAGTATGAGAACATGATATTGTTTATGCTAGTTGATAACCTTATTAGTTGGCATGTTATGAATCACCACCCAAACCCTTGGGTTGGTCAGGAACACGAGGAGAGCGAAGGCGGCCCCGTTGGTAGGACCGTCTTGAGGCTAAACCCCATGGATTTGGACGAGTGCGTGTGGGCAACAGTAGTTAAGCTATATGGGTTGCTCATACCCGATGTCGCTCCGCCACATACTTGCCTGAACTCATGCGGTCTGGTCTTCTGGCTGACCAAACTTGTTTTGTTAACCCTTTTTGCTTACATATGTATGGAACCTGGAACACCCTACAACCGTTGTAACCCATCGATAACCAAATTGAAACCGATCCACCGCCTCGTGAGCCTGGCATGGTGGAATGGGACACTGTGTCCGAGCTATCGGCCTACGCTGGGGTGACGCGCCTCCCCGTAGTGACCGCGAGCAATCCCTTCTTTTCGGCACTCCCCATGTGCTTGAAGTCGGGGATGGGGAATCTAATGGGATCAAGGATCGCGGGGTCTTGACCTCACACGTTGGGGGGTCTTGGCCTTGCAACCAGTTTAGGATATTGATACGTGGGGTGTATTAGTTTCCCCAATCAGCTGGATGAATGGACTTAACTAAGAATTTGGCTAACATTATCATCGCATCGCACTAGCTAGGTTGGTGACTCGGCAATCGAGGTCGCTCTGAGGGAATGTTGGTCATACGCGATCGTTAGATGGAGTCGCTTGAGGGAGTGTTGTGGCGAGGGAATGCATCATATCATCTATCATGCATATGCATTAATAAGATTAGTTAGATATTTATGAATGATTGTTTTTCATTAAGTTCATAATGTAATTGATGTCTGTTACAACTTAAGATTAATAGCACCCACTAAGTTGATCACTCACTCCCACTTTGGGACGATGTTTTAAAACACCAACTAGACTCACCCGTAGATGCAGGTGATGCAGAGTATGAGGAGCCCGGCGACGCGAGCCTCGAGGAGGATGAGTTCTCCTACTTCCAATTGATGAGGGGGTCTTCATCAGTTCAGTAGATGGGACGTTGGATCACTGAGTAGGAGACTCAGCTTTATTCTTTTGTGATTTTGTTGGGCAACGCTTGGTGCGATCCATATATAATTTTGGACCTGTATATATACTAGATTTCTTTCATTTCAGTAGACTTGTGTGAATGTGCTTCATGTTCTAGGAAATCCCAGGCTGCGCAATTAAATCCGATTAAATGCAAACTAATAAAAATCGGATATAAATGATGTCCTCGAACTTGGGAGTCGAGCCTATGCACCACTCCCAATTTCTACGGCGTTACACATCTACCTACTAAAACCACCTTTGCTTTTGTGCACATGCGGGCCCACCTGTTGAGTTGGCTGGATCATCCATGGCTTACCACTGATGATGGACGCCTCGGGAAGAAATGGTACTCGGCATCAAACTAAACATTTTCTGCCAAGCAAAAGCATCTGAGTCCTGAAAATCAAGGTGAAAGTTGAGAGATGTGCTCACATGATGCCCGAATAAATTGGGCCCACCTGATTTTTAAATCAGATCTGCCCCATCCATACTGTGTGGCCCTTCATGCTCACCATAGATCCCAAGAATCAGGCCGATCCAAATTTTAGGTGGGCTACATAATCGATGAGAGGTACCCTTCATGCTCTGAGAACACTGGTTTTCCCTGGAGGTGCCCTCACATGGCATTACTGGGATATTGTGAGGCCCCACGTGCTGTGTGCACAAGATCCACCGTTCATTAGGTATGACCTTCGATGATCAAGTCATTGGCTAAAAAAGCAGTCTAATTGGAAACTCAGGTGGGCCACACCACAGGGAACATTTGTGAGGGATCCATCCAATCAAATATTCAGGATTTATTGTGGGGCCCACCATGGTGCGTTTATATCAGCCATTCAATCCATGCATCGGACGCCCCCTACCAGGATGAAAGGCCATAACCAAAATTCAGGGTGTCCACGTCACGCCAATTTATAGGATTTCTGCATGAACGGACATCGTTCGTTCCCTGTAGTGTGGCCTCTTGAAATTTTTATGCTTTCAGTTCATCCCAATGAGAATGACCTTATGAACGGTTTAGATGCCATATAAGCATTACTGTAAACCCAGCAAGGTTTCAAATGTAGGCATTCCCTCTCCACTCTTCTCTGTTGTATGGCCCACTTGAGACTTGGATCTAACTCATTTATAGGCTCATCTGCTAACAAGAGCTGGAAAAATGGATGAACTGTGTGGATTTCTCACAAACATCACGGTGAGCCCCACCAAGCTTCCAACCGCAGGGAGTCGCAGGCAATCACCGTCCCGCGATATATGGCTACGAATGGGGGAAACGGATTGGATACTCCACCTGACACCAGCCAATGGCTGGTGGTCGGTGCTCTGTGGGCCCCACCATGATGTATGTGTTTCATCCATGCTGTCCATCTATTTTTACAGATCACTTTAATCATGAGATTAAAAATGAGGTATATCCCAATTTCAAATGGACCACATTACAGGAAACAGTGTTGAATGAGTGTCGACCATTAAAAACATTTTGGAGGCCATAAAAGCTTTGGATCAAGATGATTTTTATTTTCTCCCTTCATCTGGGCCTGTATGACCTAATCAACAGATTGGATATCAAATAAACAGTACAGTGAGGCATAGGAGGATTTAAATGGTCGATATCCAATCGCTATTGTTTTCATGTGGTGTGGACCACGTGAGATTTATATGCCCCTAAGTTTTTAGATCCAACCTAAAATGATCTTTAAAAATGGATGAACCGAATGGATGAAACACATACATCATGGTAGGGCCCACAGAGCACCGACCATCCCCCACGGGGCTGGTGGTAGGGGGAGTAGCAAATCCGTTTCCATGAATGGGTGGGGAATTAGGTGACTCGGTCACCTAACTATGTGGGCTCCACTGTGATGTATGTGTTTTATCCATGCTATCTATCTATTTCTCCGAGTCATTTGAACTAATGAACTAAAAAACTAGGTAGATTCAAAGCTCAAGTGGACCACACCACATATAATAATGAAGATTCAATGCCTACAGTTGAAAACCTTAGGAACGTTTCAATGGTTCACGTCATTATCCCCACTATTTCCTCTGGTGTGGTCCACTTGAGCCCTAACTCTGTCTAATTTTTTAATTCAGCTCATGCCCTAAAATGATCCATCAAAACAGATGGACGGCGTGGTGAGACATATACATCACGGTGGGCCCTACATCTGAATGGTACCCACGACCAGACTCCGGTGCTAGTTAGAATGGTGGTGACTCATCTTCCTTAAATGTGGCATACATACACCATCATCCACACCTTCAAAATTGTAGGGCACATATTAGATGTAGCATATCTCTAAAGTCACGCTGACCAAATAATCATCCAATTAGTGGCTATCCATTGAATGGTCAAAAACAACTTGAAGGTGATCCAACTTGAATTTTCAAAATCAGATCCGTACTATCAGCTGCTCAGCATGATTTTTGGGTTATATTCCCTCCACAAGTGGGTCAGCAATTTCGACGGCTTGAATTGCTGACTAAGTACTATGTATTCGAGGATTCCTATAATGGGAGCGAATTAGGTGCGGCGCCCGCCTCACCCAGGACAGTTTTGATGTATTTACTGTATATCCATGCCGTCATTTTGCTAGCTCATTTTAGGGCATGAGCATAAAAATGATTTAGATTTAAATCTCAGGTGGGCCATACTGTAGGAAACAGGGGTAAGTGGTAATTGACTGTTAAAAACTTCTTATGGGCCACAAAAGTTTTGGATCAATCTGCTATTTGTTTTTTCCCTTCATCTAGGTTGATGTGACCTTCTCAACGGTTTGGATGATAAATAAACATTACATAAGCAGGGGTGGTTGAACGCTCCACCATTAAAAACTTCCTACGGCCCACATTCATTAAAAACTTCTTAACATTTCTGTACTATTTTTGCCATCCAACCCGTTGATAACGTCACATAAACCTGGATGACAGGGAAAAACAAATATACGATTCATCGAAAACTTTTGTAGCCCATAAGAAGCTTTTAACGGTCAATCACCACTGCTTCCTACGGTAAGGTCCACCTGAGATTTTATTCTACTTCATTTTTGGGCTCATGCAAAATGATTTGGAAAAACGGATGGACGGCATGGATATACAATACATACATCAAGGTGGGCCCCACAGTAAGGGCCACACTGTTTGGGTACGGCCAGGGCCGCACGTAATCGGCTCTCTCTTGCATTGGATAGGCTGCATGAAAATGACATTTTTGGTGGACGATTGACAAAACATGCAGAAGTCAAGAAATATAAGAGTTCTTTTAAGGATGAAAAAGCCAAAAAAGCGTATCCTTTTCTATCAATCTCATGTCAAAAAAAGACGGTGCCTACTTTGTTTCCGTATTCAAAGCAATTAACTCCACTTCCATCCATCGACCAGTCATGGATTGTTTTTTTTTCTTACCATTGCTTTGAAGGTCACTGATCAGATGGCTAGGATCATCCGATCTTTCTATGTTTTGGATAATCCACCGTCGACATTAGTGGTAATGAAATGGACGGTCCTAAATGCCAATTGATTCTCCCACGTGTAACAAGATGGTCGTGCTGCAATCCGTTCTGTCAACCAGCTCCATCGTACATTTCCCATGTCCTAGTGAAAGAAAAATAGAATGGTTGTGACAGCTGACAGGAGACAAAAGGACTTAAAGAGTCTTAAATGGTGGTGACTTAGAAGCTGTATCATATGTACACGCAAACTGTAGAGTGTCCCAAAAGTCATAGTGATTGGACCATCACAGCCATCCAATTAAATGCTACCAAAAGGAGAGTTAAAATATAATAGGCAGCTATTCGAATTTGACTCTCTTTGGTCAAGATCAGCCAATCTCATTGATTTTGCCCCTTTCAATCGTATACTTCACTGGTACTTTCTGAAGGGCGAGTGGGGCATGATATTGAAAAGGAAATGAATTAGTTAACTTCACCGGGGCATATTGGAATTCATGAAAATGAGACGAAAGAAAATACATTTATTGTAAAATTTAAGTGAAGATGAGAAAATTGAAGCAAAAATCAAAGGAGATGCGAGATTTGAGAGCAATTGATGTGAAATGTTTTATTTATTTTAATTTTCTACTTATTTCGTAATGCTCTTAATTTAGTGTACATGTAGTATGTCGACGATATTCGAAAACAATTCAATTATCAATTATTAGCCGCATTTCTAAAACCACACTAATAGAATTATCCAAACCATTCAATTTAGCTATCTAAATGGATAGTTAAAAACTATTGGCATGTTGCTCATTTGTGATCCTTTTGTTTATGCCTGGCTCAGGTCTCAAAATTTCCTTGTGTCAATGCCTATATTCCAATAGGTTTATTATAATCATTCCGTCCAATATCATGTGTGTACATTAATTACGATATTAAAATTAATTCAGCATATCACATGTGCATTTCAATTCTTCTCGTTTACTCCCATTCAAATAAAATTTTTGCTTGCACTCCACATATGCAAAGCACCCACATGTACGAGTATGCCACATGTGATATTGTCCATCTCACTCTATATATACCACATCTGCTAACATGGTATGTGCTTGTGTGCGTATGTGCACATGTGCTATCATCTACCTTATGGTGCCCACATGTGTCATTTATGCTAATGTGTTGCTTTTGTCATGTGTGCTACCATACAGTTTCAAGTACCCCTCGATATGCCATGTATGATACCATTAAGATTAAGCACTTGCATGTGCCATAGTTTATCTTTACATGTTCCATATGTGTCATGTGTTAATATGGCATTTACCAATAACTATTAGGAAAATTCTCTCAAGAATTTTTTATTTATTTTACTAAATAATAAATTTAAAAACATACTTCAAATATTCTAAAAAAATCTTATTTAAAACCAACTTGAAAAACAAAGGTTTTTTTTTTTTTTCCTATAATTTTCTAAAAGTAAGGTTTCTCGAGAAATAATAGTTTATTTTCCACAAATCCTAACAAGCTGTTGTTAGATGTCTTCTATTAGTCTGTAATTAGGTTTGTCGATCGCATCGACAGGCCACTCAATCCCATTATGCAGCTGTCGATTCCATCGAGAAAAATTATTTTTTTTGGCATTTGCTCATTGAACAATTTTTTGGGTCTTAATCGATTTAATCAAAAGTGGTTTCGATTACATCGATGGTTCGTCGATGGCACTTGATATGATCAAAGCTCCTATCGACTGACTTGCGTAGTTTTGCAGAATTATGGGTTTTGTTTTCTAATTCAGTTTTAATCCCATTTAAGGATTTGTGATCATGGATTAGAGGTGAAAAAATGTGCTTATGGCTTTTGGTGATCAAATGGAATTCAAAGCTAGAGTTTTTGTAGTTTTTGAGATATATTCTCGAATTAGTAAGCTTTTCTATCTCTTGTAACATTGATTTTATAATGAATTCATAGTCGCTTTATGTCGTATTTTTTTTTCCATGAGAGTTTTTTCATGTAAAACTTTGTGTTCTCTTTGTGATAGGTTTGATTGATTTCTTATTATTGGATTCTAACTCGAAGTTATTTCCGCATGTCCACCCAACACAAGCTCTAAGGGAAAGCTTTTGTTTTTTAAATTGGTGGATCACCTCAAGGGTCATCGCAGATGGCTAACTTCGAGATTCTCAAATCAAGAGCCAGCCATTAGACAATATTAGTGATTCATCATGTTGATGTTCTAAATAGGCTTTATGCAAACGCAAAATGGACCCCACCTGTTGAATGAACCTGTCTTCACACACATACATAAGTGGCCCAACACGTACTATACGATGTCAGAGTCACGCCTATCCAAGTCACCAAAAGAGACTATGGGTGACTAAGATATCCACTGGGGTACATGTAAGGCAGCTCAGACTCGACCCATTATTTCAAGGTGGGCCAAGCATGGTGAGGGTGATACTCACTAAAGAAACCCTTTATATATTTGTGTGGGATCTACAGTGGTGTGTTTATGCATCCAAACCATTCATCACATGTGCCTCACTTGGATGAGGAGTCATGTCGATCCAAAATTCAAGTAGGTCACCAATCTCATGCCATCTAACCCATTCATCAGGTGTGTTTATGCCATCCAACCCATTTATCACGTGGCCCACTTGAGCTCTAGATGGACCTTACTTCCGAGCTTCTAGCCAAACATGAATGGGCGCAACTGATGGACAGAGTGGATGTGGCACACCCCACCGGCGACCCTAACCCGGCTTTGAACTGGGTTTAGGCCTTGCATGTATGGTTTGATCAATTTTTGAGTTGGCTTGGACTTAAGTCATTTTATCCACAGCCAGCTTCGCACGAATTTATATGTACATGTGTTATATCTTACAAATATGTAATTCTAATCATGATTAAACAAACCATCTATCTTAAATATGGACCATTGGTTTCAGTGTCTATTTTTGGTGTAAGTGTGGCCCACTAAATCAACAAATGGTTTAGAAAAATTAAGTGGAAAATAGGGATTTTGTGCTGAGTCTGGCTCAGTCCAAATCCAGCCCATTGGCCCCTGAAAGTCTGAGTGGACTCGGGCGAGTCTCAAGTCAACTGGCTGAGTCTTCCCCCTATACTAAATCCCACGCGAAATGAAAAGCTGTGTGCATAGTGAAGATATACTGTTCACCCATCATATAATTCCTCCTTGTTGGGTCCCACTTTACTATATACGAAGTGTCAACATCAAACACTGTCAGCACCGACGTGGATTGTATGGTGACTCAACGCCGCGTAGCTCATGGCGTTGTTGGGACATGGTGGAATTTGATGGAGTCATGCATTGGATGCCGGTAGAGATGGCTTTGTCAATTATCTACTCAGACCTAAACATACCAACACCAGGTCAGTAGGCAATCCTACTCGTATCATCACATGCAAGTATGGTTGTAATTAAGGCACTAGGACGGGAGGATGTGACACAAAGTTTCTGTGCTTCCCTGTCGTTGCTGCATGTATGCTAAGAGATGGGACAATCTGGACTGTACATTTAGTTGGTCTAGTTGTGCCTACACTTAGACCGTACGTCTCATTGATTGAAAGATGGTGACCCTTTTATCCATGCTATACAACTGGATGTTAAAGATAACTGATAAGTGATAAGGCTGACCAACGTGCATAGTGGAAAAACACCCACATGAATGAATGGCAAAATCATAAAAGTGAAAAAGAGAAGAAAACAGAGTTTAATAGGCATATGAATTCATTTGGTTCTATAGTTTGGCTACACCATTTCGGAGCATGATCTTTTTCATTAAAATAAAAAAAAAATATAAAAACATAAAAATATAAAATTTATCACTCTCTCCCTCTTTTATTGTAAAAGGAATTTTAACACACCCCATAGAGAAAAGGGCTGTCAGTAGTGGCCTATCCAGTGTTCAGCCACTTGAACACCAACTTTATAAAAGCAAACTTGAATTAGAAAATATATCGTGTTACTTTCACATTGATAACTCGAACAAACTTTCAACACATGCATTATACGAGAGAATGATGAAACAATTCATACCTTTAGCAATTCCATCTATAATAGAAGCCTACAAATGACGAACAAAAGTCGACCAACCAACCAGCGTTAATGGTGGTGTGTTGGTGACCGAACCCTATGCAAGAGAAAAACCTAGAAAGATATATTGTGTAGAAAGCAAACTTGAATGGGGCAATATCTCATGTTACTTTTACATTAATGACTCAAACAAATTGCCAAGGCATGCGTTCAGCGAAAGAATGAAGAAACAATTCACGCCTCTAGCAATTCTATCTGTGAATGGAGGCTTATGAATGACACGCAAAAGTCAACCAACCCATGTTAATAGTGGTGTTTTGGTGACCGACCCCTATGCAAGAGAAAAACCTAAAGAGTTTGTGTAGAACATGCAACCCTGTAAATGCCATCTCATTCCATATATAGCCTCACCTATAGAATTTTCTTGCTATAATCCCGTTGCTACTCATAGATTTTCTAGTAAGAATCGTGCTGCTACGCATAGAATTTTGAGTTTTTTAGGTATTGGATTTTGCCTTAATATTAGATAAGAATCATGCATACCAAATTCTCTATTAATTAACTGTCTTAATTTGAAACTCAAATTGTCTAATCTAATCTTGGACTTTCCATAAGTGTGGGCGCTTTAGTAAACCCTCATCGCATGGGCTCCATAACCAATAAAGGCACTCCAAAATAAGGGCAGGATTTTTATTTTTATTTTTAGTTTTTTTGAAATTCCTGCTTCAATGGGGCTATACAAAAACTTACAATTTGGGCTGATCTTCTTCAACGAAGGGCAGGATTGAATAAGTGTATTCCATTTATATCATGTGGATAAGCTAATGATTACCCAATGATATTTTCTATAGTCATAATAGTAATTTTCTATTGATAAGGCTTGATTGTAATGTGGGAGTGTTGTTTTGTTTTTTGCACCTTGTTTAGCTGAAAAATCTTTTTCTTTCTAATAAAATTATAAGTGGGGTGCTCCCATCTTTCGATTAAAGAAAAAAAAAATCATGGTGATAATAGAAAATAAGATTTCACTTGTTTGAATAGTAAGTAGAATCTGAAAACCGGTTGTGTGGTATGAACACCTCCCTAGTGTGTTGATGTCACCAAGTTTTATGGGGCCGACCATGATGTATGTGCTATATCTACACCATTCACCCATTTTATGAAATCATTGTAGTGTATGAACCCAACAATGAGGCAGATCCAAACCTTAAGTAAACCACACCACAGAAAGCAGCGGGATAGTGATTCCCACCATTGAAACCTTCCTAGGGCCTACTATGGTATTTATTTGCCATCCAACCTGTTCATGAGGTCACATAGACGTGGATGAAGGGACAACACAAATATCGTCTTGATCCAAAACTTTTGTGGCCCTTGAGAAGTTTTCAAAGGTAGGCGTTCAATCCACACTACTTTATGTTGTGTGGTCAACATGAGGTTAGGTTTGAATTTGCCTAGTTTTTGATATCATGTCATAAAAATCTTATAAATTGAATGGACTATTTAGATGTAACACATACATAATTTGGTGACATCAACACACCATGGAGGCCGGTGCTGTGGCACACTATGTAATCAGTTTCATAGAATTTCATTAGACATTTAGGGCCCGTTTGGGAGGATGGATTTGGAACCCTTGGATTCAAAACCCCTCGGATTTGAAATCCTCTTGTTGTGTTTGGCACCCTGGATTGGAAATCAACTTTAATCCAAAAGTAGCTATGGTATATTTACAAGGGTTTGAATTTAATTATTAAATCAACTTTAATATCTCTAATTAGTGATCGTATGTAATGTTTGAGATAATAGTTGTAATAAGCCCGTTGAAATATATACTTTGCCCGAAAATGACGAAATTCCAAGTCTTAAATGGGCCACAAGCACAAGATCATGTCCTTTTAACCATTGATTTAAATGGACAATGTTTGGACAGCACTTATCATCATATTAAAGTAATTAAAGCGACGCAATTGATAATTTAGTTGCTTTAGGATATCTGGCCATGTGCCCAATAGTTTAATACTCTAGTGACTTACATATTACACAAGCAACTCTTGGAAGGATTTTAGATGTAATCCAAACTTTAATGGGATTTGAATCCCCCGATTATTTTATGGTGCCAGCCTAATTATCTTTGATTGGAAAATAATTTTCATGTTTGCATGGATATTGTGTATCCAAACACATCCTAAACTTCAGGTGGCTTTATAACAAGGAGAGGCATATCCTTTTTTTTTTACACACGCACACACACCCCCGCACACTCACGGTAGTGGAATTTCACCACCTATGGATACCCGAAACCCTTGACCGGGTGTTGAAACTCCTGAGAGTCTATCAGTACCCGAGCAAGAGTAAGGATCCGAGAGGCATATCTCAATCGGCAAATACATAGGCATTTCATGGGTAAACACCACATCAACATCACGTTCGACGAGAAAAAGCTAATTTAGTAATGGGCTTGTTTTTTTAGCGGCCAATCATTGGTGGACGCCACAGGATAGACGGTGTGGATCATCCCAGACAGGCAAGACTTCTATGTTAGTTGTACACCATTTTTAAAAAATGGTGGTGACTCTTCAACGGTACACATGGCATAGCTGCACTGTAATCCAGATCGTCCAGACCCCTGACTCAAATTTTGTATGAAGCACAGCCAACAAATTGCACTGAGAAGATATGCTAAAGCCATCTGATTTTTATCTTTGGATGCGGATCATTCACTACTTTAACCATCCAGATAGCCATTAATTGGGTGGTTAGGATTGTTTGATCAACATGATTTTAAAGATACTTTTCAGAGGGGATTAGGTACTAAGTAAACTCTGTGGGGCACACTGTAAACGTATGTGTCTTATATCCACACCGTCCATCCATTTTTTCAGCTCAGCATATCTAAAGTTCAAGTGGACCACACTGCATGAAATAGTGGGGATAAGATGTCCACCGTTGAAACCTTCTTAAGATTTTTATCTGTCATCCAACCCCTTCATAAGGTCACACAGAAATGGACGAAGGGAAAACACAAACATCAACTTGATCCAAAACTTCTATATATGGCCCAAGAAGTTTTCAACGGAAGGCATTCAATTCACACTGTTTCCTATGGTGTGGTCCACTTGAGCGTTGTATATGCTTCAATTTTAATCATATACTAAAATGATCTGGTAAAATGGATGGACAGCATGGATAAGGAAATATATCAAGGTGGGCCCCACAGAATTTACTCATATTCTCCATCCCGAATGGGACCAATCATCCAGATTGTCCGGATGGTCGTACATGAATGCAGCATGTGAGGAGATGAATCACTGCTGTAAAGGAGGTGACCACTTTTTGGTACGCCTAACTACCATTATAGAAAAAAATATTCCACGTTTGGATGACCTGGTCATAGCATCGTATCAGCTTTAGCTGTCCATTGGAGGACACCTGTTAACATTACTGATGGGAAGATGTTTGGAGCATGTACACATATTTTATACTTTTTAATGGTCATGGATCTGTTTGGATTGCCAACTTGCTCTTTTATCCCATTTTAGGAGCTGTTTGTTTTTCCAATCATGACTATAAATTATAGTGACATGCTTACCTGGAGCTGGTTCTCATGAAAACCCGCGAGCACTTTTTGATATATGATATGTGCATAAAGTCCGACCAGTCCATATGATGCAGCACCCCATGAAACTTTTAGGGCTCAACTCTCAGCCTGTTCTAAAACTTTGGTAGACCATGGCAAAAGAAAACAGTTTCCTCCCCTGGTTTGCTTCTTTTTGCTATGGCCAACTAAAGTTTTGGATCAAAATGAAAGTTGGTCATTCGAGGTTACATAGGGTGTCGCATCACATGGATCAATTGAATTTTGTGCCCATGACACGTGTAAAGGTGTACATTAGTGCTCACCTAAGAAGATGCCCAAGTGAGCGTGACTCATGAATTAACAATTAATAATGACTATTGAGGGGTGTTTGAATAAGAGGAAAATATTTATATAATTACACCACAAAAATCAGGTCTAAATTGGGATTGGGTACTACTAAAATTTATGAGCCCTTTGTGATGTATGTGTGATCCACGCGCATTGTCCATATATTCTACTATCTCAATTTTTAGGGCATGAGTTTATAAATAAGGTAGATTGGATGCTCAAGTGGACGGCACTATAGGAAACAGGAGGTTAATCACGTCCACGGTTAAAATTGAAACTTTCGTATGGCCTATAACGATATACGTGTATTTATCATCCAACCGGTTCACAAGATTATAGCATTTATGTAGGATATACACAAATATCAGCTTGATCCAAAACTTATTGTAGCTCGTCCTACCTCCAAAATCATATATGGTGCATTGAGTAACTCATTTCGGTCTGCGAAATATGCCTGTTTTAAGGTTTTGAGAGTCTTGATGAATTCCACCTCCGATCAAGTCCTATCTGGTTCATCTTGGATATAAAAGTGTCCACGATCCACTCTACATCACTAACCTAACAAGCTTTTAGGAAAAAATATTAAAAGAAAATTTGGCCGACACGCCAGCATTCCCCATCAAAACTACTAATTCAACATTGAATCTAATGAATTTAAAAAGTAAGTTTCGTGCCGGAATCCTCCAGAATCCTATATGTAAAAGCTCATTTTCAACCAAACAAAGGCGGCGCCTGACATGTAACAAATGTGTGTGATGATCCATAAGCAAAATGCACCGTAGCCAAAAGTCATTACGGTCCACTCATTAGTTGGGGCTCACATGTCTATAAAAACGATGGACGGTCAAAGCTAGCCTATAACCGACGTCCGTGCCAATTTTGATTCTCTGGCTAAACAGCATTCACTGGGGGCCCACCAAATTTATAGATGGGACAATTTTGATGACATTGATAAAGACATTGTAGCCAATTTGTCTATCATGCACTCATTTTCTTGGAAATGCCTTGTCTATCAATATCTATCATTTTCTTTTGAAATGAGAATAAGATCCAACTATGATTGCACGGCCTGTTTTTAGCCTAAATGGCAACGATTGTAGGCCGTCCAATTGGTGGATGGACATCTTTGAACAGATGAATGAGAATATTCGTGGTCAGTTCGTCGCATCATTTCCTTGGAAATGTCTTCTCTATGAAATGATTTGCCCATTGATTTATTAATGGAATGCGGCCCACGGAACAGCTCCCACATACGCCTAATTCATTCATTAATTGGATGGACCACATGTTAAATATTCAAGCCATCCATTAAGTAGTGGGCACTCTAAATATTCCATGTACCAAAAATCAAAGTGGGATATCCTCCCATTGCGGCCAATCTCTACAAAAGCTAGTCAAAGTGGGTTGCGTGTAATCTGGATGGATTTGTACTGTGTATTTGAAAATTTTCAGGATGTATAAAGAGGATTCTATGATAATACAGCTGGATGACATCAAGCAATGCCACATCATCCATTAAGCGGTCCAGTGAAGGGTGATTGTGCTGAAACGATTACAACTTTTGGACTTTTTTCTTAACCATTCAATTTTTCTCATACCAGTTTGTCCCACCTGATCAGTGAAATGTTCAGTGTCCACTCTACCTGATGGATGGCTACGATTTTTGACACGTGTGCATGCCATCTCACATTCTATCAAAACCCTTTGAAAGTGTGGGCACAAGTCATATCAGCCAGTCAAGCTACATCTGTGAAGAGAGTATGGGGAGCGGATTAGGTGAGCCCGGGGTAACAGCGTGGTGGGTGAGTCCCTGACCGTGGGGCCCACCTGGATGCATGTGTTGTATATATATCCATCAGTTCTGTCAGCTCATTTTAGTTCAGGGTCCAAAAGAAATTAAGTAAATCCATTTCTCAAATTAACCACACGGCAGGAAATAGTGGTGATCATGGTCATTAAAAACTTCTTGTTGGCCACATGTTTTCGATCAAGCTGATAATTTGTGGCTCACAAGAAGATTTCAACGGTAGGTGCTCAATCCCTACTATTTCCTGTGGTGTGGTCCACTTGACCTTTGGATATGATTTGAGTACCATCCACACGATGGCCATTAATTGGGTGGTTAGGATTGCTTGATCAGGATGATTTCAAATATATTTCCATGGCTGGATATATATATATATATATATATATATATATATATATATATATATGTGTGTGTGTGTGTGTGTGTGTGTGTGTGTGTGTGTGCATGCCTACACAGCGAGGAGATGAATCACTGTCATCTACTCCATGCTTTTCTAAGGGTTAAGGGTCTGTTTGGGTTGCCAGCTTCAATTTTATTGCAATTTTATGTAATTGAGAAATTACATGAAATGAGTTTAAATTATTTTAGTTGATAATAATTATGTATTAGAGATCAAGATCTTTTTACTGTTAAAAATCCTTAGAAGTATATATATATATAATTACTGTTAATTAAAATGAGACAAACTCATTTTTAGACATCTACCAAACAAGCAAATCTTTACGTGTTTAATGAATTTTTATTTTATTCTTAAATGCTTATTGGTTGTTTGGCATGTTTACTCTAAGGGCACATTTTTATTAGGGGCTACAGCAGTTAAGTGTTGCGATGTTCCATAAATAGGTAATGATTATCACTAGTTTTTTTTTTTTTTTTTTTTCAAAGGCCATGCATTACCACTCTCGCATCTTTAATTTTGATCTTGGATATGCACGTTAAAGTACTCACTATGATTAGATACATGCGGATATAACTTGCCCAATATATGTTATATCTACATTGTCCATTTATTTTATACTATCATTTTAGGTACATAAACTCAAAATTGAGAAAGATCTAAAGTTGTGTGGACCACACCACGAAAAGTAGTAGGATAATTATGTCTATTGTTGAGACCTTATTGCCTACCAGTATGTTTATTTGCTATCTAACTAGTTCATGAGGCCACACAAACTTGGATAAATTGAAAACACAATATCAACTTCATCCAACCCTTTTGTGGACTGCACGAAGTTTTCAATAGCAAGAGTTCAATCCCCACATATTTACGCGGTGAAGTCAAATTTTACTTTGATTGTGCCTCATTTTTGTCTCCTTCCATAAAATGATATTGTAAGATAGATTGATGGGGTAGATATAACACATACATCATGGTGGGACCCACAAAAGCTTGCCACGTCAATACAACTCTGCCCATCTAAGTCGGTAGTACTTCTGGTGGTAATTCTAAAGGATTAGGGACCCACGAAAGCTTGCCACGTCAATACAAGTCCGCCCATCTAAGTCGGTAGTACTGCTGGTGGTAATTCTAAAGGATTACCATGATGTGTGACAACTAGTTTTATCTAATCAGCGACAAAGAATAATGATGTAAGTTTTACATTACATATAAAAGAAAATTTGGTCAACAGGCAGGCTTTCCCATCACAACCACTAATTCAACATGAATCAAAGGAATTTAAGAACAATGGTTTCATGCCGGAATCCTACCTGTAAATGCCACTCGTTAGCTGGGGCTCACAATAAAACAGATGGACGGTCAAAATCAATGATCATGCATGGCCAATGCTAATAGGACAATTTTTATTCTCCCTCTACACGGCATTCACGGTGGGCCACCAAATTGATCACATGGATAACGACATTCGTAGCCAATTTATCTACCATGTCATGATTTCCTTGGAAATTCCTTGTCTATCGACCTATCATTTTCTTTTGAAATAAGAATAAGAGCCAATTATGATTGGACGGCCTGTTTTTAGTCTAAACGGTGCCGACGGTGGGCCACCGGATTGGTAGATGGACATCTTTGATCAGATGAATGAAGACATTCATGGCCAGGTTCATTAATTACATGGCATCATTTCCTTGGAAATGTATTCTCTATGATCCCAAATCATTTTCTTTAGAAATGATTTGTACATGTGTGTGTGTGTATATATATGTAGGGAAAAGGTACTATGCGCTGGACCTCACAAGACCGTCCCATGACGTCAAGTTGTGTGAGCCCCACCGTGATGCGTTTCGAACATCTACCCCATCAGTCAGATGCACCATTCCATCGTGGGCCTAGGTCTCAAAAATCAAGTCAATCCGTGACTTTTGTGGGCCACACCACATACAGAAGTGGGGAGGGGCCGTGCACCATTAAAACATTCATAATCATTTTTTGGGCCCACCGAGATGTGGTTTGCAAATCCAGCCCATCCATTATGTGTGTCCCACTTGGATGAGGGTTCAGACCAAGTTTCAGCAGCATTCAAAACTCAGGTGGGCCCCACCAAGTGTTTTTATATGTTTTTGGCATGTCTTCACATGATTTTAGATGGTATGGCCCACCTGAGTTCCGTATACGGCTGATTTTTGGGATATCCCATAATTTAGAGGGGACCCATCAAATGCACGGTGTTGATGGTCGACACGCATCACGGTGGGGCCCACACAACTCGACCTCACGGGAGCTTATCGTGAGGTCGAGCGCATAGTACCTTTTCCCATATATATATATATATATATACACGCGCGCGGGGTCAAGCTCATGGGAACTCCCCATGAGGTCGAGCTATGTGGGCCCCGTCATGATGTATGTCAAACATCTACCCCATCAGTCAGATGCACCATTGCATAGTGAGCCTAGGGTTTAAAAATCAAGTCAATACGTGACTTGCATTGGCCACACCACATACAAAAGTTGAGAAGGGGTATCCTCCATTAAAACATTTATAATCATTTTTTGAACTCACCAAGTGGTTCACAAATCCAGCCCATCCATTATGTGTGTCCTACTTGAATGAGGGGTTAGACCAAGTTTCAGTGTCAGACACATCCAAATTTTAGGTAAGCCCGCCAAGTGCTTTTATATGTTTTAGGCATGTTTTCACATGATTTTAGATGGTATGGCCAACCGAAGTTCCGTTTACGGGTGATTTCTGGGATATCCCATAATTTAAAGGGGACCCATCAAATGCACGGTGTTAATGTTTGACATACATCATAGGGTGGCCCACAAAGCCCGACCTCATAGGGAGTTCCCATGAGCTAAATCGGCCATAGAACCTTTTCCTATATATATATATCCATCCATCCATCCGAATGCTCAGCTCAGCTGTGCACTAGTTCTCACTAAACTCATGCAAACTTTTTTAGAACTCATTATACGTGCTGTAACCCCAAAATCTAAATGGTTCACATGAAGCAGCACCTCACGAAACCCCTTAGTCCCAATTTTTACTTTGATCCAAAACTTTGGTGGGCCATGAAAAATGAAAACAGTTTCCTCCCTTGATTTATATTTCTCTTTGCTATGGCCCACTATATTTTTAGATCAAGGTGAAAATTTGTCTCTTTGGGTTTCATGGGATTCCGCATCACATGGACTGTTCGGATTAGATGACATGTGTGCAAAGGTGAACACGTGCATAGGTGGGCATGACGGGCATGACTCTCTCTCTCTCTCTCTCTCTCTCTCTCTCTCTCTCTCTCTCTCTCTCTCTCTCTCTCTCTCTATATATATATATATTGGTTTCATGACAGCTCCCGCATTAACCTATCGAGTTATTGTATGGAACACGTGTCAAAGATCCAAGTCATTCATTATAGTAGGCACTCTGGACATTTCATGTACCAAAAATCAAAGTAGGATATTATCAGGTGAGCCATTGGATATATGTTGAGTTTGGACTGTTGGACTTTTTTCTTAACCGTCCATTTCTTTTCTTCAATAGGTTTGTCTAGTGTAATGTCTAATGTTCACTCTACCTGATGGAGGGTTAGGATTTTTGACACGTATAGCATCTCACATTCTTTAAAACCCTTTGAAAGTGTGGGCACAAGTACTTAAGAAGAAGTTTGGGAGTAGGTGTATTAGGTAATAGTATAGTGGGTGAGTCCATGGGTACACCTTGATGGTACTCAATCCATCAGTTTTACTAGCGCATTTTAATGCCTGGTCCAAGAGAGATAAAGCAGAGAGCCATATCTCAAGTGGACCTCACCACGGAAAATAGTGGTGATTGACTATTAAAAACTTTCATGGGCCACAAAAATTTTGGATCAAGCTGATAATTTACGGACCTCATGAAGCTTTCAACAGTAAGTGTTCAATCCCCATTATTTCTTATGATTTGATTCACTTCCTTTGTATATGCTCTTCAATTTTCAATTCATGCTTTTGTAGACACATCACCGAAAATGAGAAGAAAATACCCTTTGGCTTTTAGCCAAGCTTCAATAAAACTTTTCTTTTAAAAAAAACCCAGACCCATCAAAAATTGGTAGGTATCTAAATCAAAATATCTGGACCTTCTGAGGCCTTAAACCATGCACCACTACGATAAAACCATCTTTATCTGACCCAGAAGCCTTTAAAATCTAGACCAATCAAATAAGAAAGCCCATTGACTTGATTCAAAGATAATTGAACAGACCAGATTGGTGGCCCATGACTCAATAAAACTAATTATTAGCTGATAATCCAGAATAGCTGGAATTTCGACTCCAACAATAAGAAATTCCGAACAGATCAAGATGAAAGGATTCCCAATGCCTCTTGGATATAACTATCGGATCTGATTGACCAATGCTAAATTCAGTAAAGAGTATATATATATGGCTATACATAATGGCTCATGATCCTAGAAGTCCTTCGTACTTAGCACATGGAAAAAGGCAAGCTAACGGGAGGTTATTTTAGTGCTACTTATAAAGAATAGTTGTTCCTTGTTCATAGTCCATCCCTATCTGATTATCAGCGGGCAAGAGCAAACCCTATACATAGCATATCGGCGGCTCTTGGGCTCTTGGAGCGCCGCTTGTCGTTGTCTGTATAAACTACAAAGCAACGAGCCTTCAAGGGGTTAATAGTCTTCAAGAACCAACGTATGAGGGTTGAGAGGGAAAAGAAAATATTGTAAGAAGGGTTTCATAAGGTTTTGGATGGGTAAGGTGCACGTGTGACGCCTGGCCAAGATTCTAATTGTACTGAAACTCTACCCAATTAACGAGATATTTATGATCGAAGCTATTAGATTAAAGATAAGATCGTCTGTATGATTGAAATCAGGGATATCCGATCGGCTCTTTCGCAGAAAAATATTATTTAAATTTTTTTCTTTTCATATTTCAAATAAAGTTGTATTCTACTCCACGCATTTTAAGAACATAAAAAAAAACATATATACTCTTTTAGTAATTTATTTTTGCAAACCTTCTCATCTATTTACATTCTTCTTCTTTAAAAAATAATAATAATAATAATAATAATAATTTTGCTCTGGGTCTTAAACCCTACACAATAAGGCTAAGGGTCTTATTCATTTCTTTTTATTTATCTAATATCTTAAATCCTACAAAATAAGAGAAAATGTGATATCGGTGAAATTATATTAAAAATTTTAAAAATCCTAAATCTAGTAAAATAAAAATTGCATGCTGTGCAGGCAAAAAATAGTACATAATTCTTTCTTTTTCTTTTTTTTTTTTTTTTATAATCGAGGGTCTTATCTAAAATCTATGAGGCAAATCAATCATAGGAGTCATCGGGATCCTTACTATTGCCCAGGTGGTAGACTCTCTGGAGTTTCAACACCCGGTCAAGGGTTTGACGTCATCATGAGCGAGAAACTCTTGTGATCCTTTAAACATGAATGATTAAAATATTTTAATTAGCCATGAGTTCTAAAGTTTTATTTGACGAGTGGTAATTCCAATTTAGATATATTTTATATTATTATTTTTTTATCCCACCTCATTTCACAGCTTTAAAATCAGTTTACAAAATGGAAGTGCTGCTTGGATAAAACACATACATCAGGGTGAACCCCAGTCTCTTATACCATGTCGGCACGTGGTGATGGGTCCACCTCGCAATCCGCGTCCGTGGATTGAAAGGGATATTCAACCAAACACGGAATAAACATGACCGAGGAGAAATGTGAATGTGATTCGCACAATGAAAGATTTGGCACATGCTAACTTGGTGGATGTGTGTTAGATCGGAGCCGTTCATCAGTTGGGGCCCACTCTTGAATATTTCCTATGAAGAAAATCAGGTGGTTCAAACTGCAGATGGACCACACCTAGCACGAGTTGCCTTAGCATTGCTCGCTATCAGAAAACGTAAGGAAGCTAGACTCTACCTATGCCACAGGTAAAGAGAAATGCATGAAAGTGATGGTTAGGATGGTCTGATCAGTCTATTTCTTGAACCATGCACCATCTACTCTCGGGCCCACCACTTGACCAGTCACGATGCACCGTACACCTGTAGGCAGGGCGCTTCTCCCATTCTCTCATGAAGAGATCCATGTTGAGATTTGTGTACGAAATAACTTGAATGGTCAAGATCATTTGAAGTACTTTTGAACGGTCCAAATTTCTTAGGGTTGATACGAAAACTTCTAGAATTTCTTTGAAAAAGGGGTCATGGAATTTGCTTTTTTGACGTGCATGGCACGTGACGAAGTGAAAAGGAATTGTTTTGCATGTAAAGGGACGTGCGAATGTCATAGAAAGAAGTCGTGGCGTGTAGATTATCAGAATATAGTGGACCCCGCTTCTCATTTTGGCGGGACGTGATTTTGGCGCGACCCCAACACCAGCCAGCTAGCTGGCCGGTGTCAAAGTTCCGTGGGCCTCACCATTATGTACGTGTATTATGGTGCCATCCATTCATTTTGCTATATCTTTTTACGGGAGGATCCAAAAAATGAGGCAGATTCAAATCTTAAAGGGTCATTTGGCACCGTGGATTGGAGGGGATTGGAGGGGGTTTTAAATCTCCTTAGTTGTTTGGCACCGTGGATTGGAGGGGATTGGAGGGGGTTTCAAATTCCCTTAATTGTTTGGCAACATAAAGTAATTGGGGGTTTTAAATATAGGGGGTTTCTAATCCCCTCTTTGAGAGGTTCATGGCCCACTACTGATGATCAGCACCATCCAAACATTGTCCATGTAAATCAGCACCTTTCAAACATTGTCCTGTCCAAACATTGTCCATATTAATCAACAATTAAAAATAGTTAGTTAGTCACTCAGATATGATCTTGTGCTTGCGGTCCATCTGAAACCTGGAATTTCATCATTTTAAGGCAAAACATACATTTCAGTAAGGTTATCACAACCATAGTGTCAAAAATTATATGTCTCATTAATTAGGGATGTTAAAATTGATTTAGTAATTAAATTCAAACCCCTATAAATATACCATGCATAGGTATTTTTCAATTAAAGTTGTTTCACACTCGGACGTGCCAAACAAACTGGGAGGATTGCCACTATACAACAAAACAATGTTGATTGATGGATTCCTGAGTGTGGAACCCACTTTGATATATGTGTGTTACATCCCTGCCGTCCATCTATTTTGTTAGATCATTTCAGTGTATGAGCTCAAAATGCAGCAGATCGAAATCTACTATGAGCAGTAGTGATTGACCATTAAAAGCTTCAAAGGGCACAAAAGTTTTGGATCAAGTTGATATTTGTGTGGTCCTTCATCTAGATCCTTGTGATCTTATCAATTGATGGAAAATTAACATTTTGTGTGGTCCTTTCATGCAAATCTTTGTGAACTTATCAAACAGATTGGATGGAAAAATAAACATTAGGGTGGCCCCTGAGAAGTTTTTAATGAGGAGCGTTCAATTACTACTATTTCCTGCGGTGTGGTCCACTTGTGATTTGGATCCGCTGAATTTTTGGGCTCACAACCCAGAGTGTCCCGGTGAAACGGATGGACGGTGTGGATATAAGATACATATATCACAGTGGGCCCCACAGTTAGGGATCCACCTTCGTCCCATTTAGGCCAGCAACCGTTGAGCATCCATGCCTTTCGACGCATGTGGCCCACCGTGAACATGACATGGCCAAAAAATCAGCCTGGCCCACTCATCATCTGGGCCAGAGATGCATGTCCATCGAGCTCGTAGCCTTACAACCGTTCATTTTTCTCGTACAATTATGTTCCTGATCCCGTGAGTAGACGGTTGATTTTCAGGCCTGTGCAAATTTCACGGCCTGATTTTTGGGCCAAGGGATGTTCAAGGTGGGCCCCATCAGATGAATGCCTCGAATCTCGCACGTACATAGCAAGTGCGGGAGAGTGGGATATGGATGACTATTGCGAGTAGCCATAGCAGGGCTACGTCGAGGCACGGAACACGTCGAGGCATTGTGGTTAGTATCCATCAGGAGTATGTATGTTTGATTGGGGCCCTTGTTCGGTGATCCGAACCGCCGATCTAATAAGGTATAGAGCTGATGGTAACTACCTCAAACATTTCAAGATTAAAAGATCTGAATTTTCTATAAATGCCCCACAACATAACGGTTGATAAGCCTGCCTACATTTAAAATAAAACAATTAAATGATCAAAATTTTTAAATATTTCAATATAATAATTATTTATTTATCCCTTCTATTTGAGAAAGATTTGGCATTGGATTTGACAATATAGATACAGCAAGTGGCATGCACAAAATTTTCAGAACGTTCATTAAATATATGAAGGATGGCTCCTTAATGATTAGGCTTTGAAGATTCATACTGCTTGGATAACTTGTGGATAAGAAAGAAAAAATCATCACAGCTATGTCAACATTAAAGTACAATTGATAACCGATTATCTTAGTAAAGACATATTCAACAAAGGTAAAACACAAACGAAGGCAACTACCGCTATACAATTGATCGTATATGATATTGCCACATAAGTAGTGATTATTCTCACATTGTTGCTAGAAAATATATAAATAATGGAGTACATTGAAGAAGGGATCATATCTCAATTAAGAACCAACAACAAATAAATCAAATAAATTAACTTTAGTGCAACGTTGCTTATCCAATCCTTTAAGATATTTATTATCTCCACCGCTAATTCTCTTAGCATCCAAGAGTAGTATTGTCCATCTTAGCTGTGCATAGGACTGACTTAATCATAATTAGTAGTTGCAGTTCCCTTTCATCTACACCTGCATACTAGATTTGAAGAAAGATTATAGTGTTAGGAATCATTTGTCTATACTTATATGTTGAGTCGACAGTAGTATATAATTTAGGTATTATCTACCTCTTGTTTATCAGCGCATTGATCGGTTAAGCACTCTAGTATTCTCAATTAAGACAATAGTCTTTACGAATAATAAGTCTTGTCATTTTAGGCTATAAACTTCGTTGTTCATCTTAGTTTGATATAACACTTGTTGCACTTTCAAATGTCACTAATTTCAAGATAAAAAATAATTTATCAGAGAAAAAATCTTATCCTCTGCAAATGATAGTGCACTTATTAAGTTGAGAGAATAGACAGTTGACCTAACACCATTTTTATTCTGCCACTCTATCTCAACATCAAAGATCACGGCGTTTGGTTTATATCAGATTGTAATCAATTCTGACACGCATACAAATTACACACGTGCGTCACCAACACCGTCCACATCGAGGCATATTGTATAAACGGCCTAGAGAATTCAAACACGCCCCAAATCCACACGGCAACGTATACGAACCTCTCATCACACCCTCATGCAGTTGGATTTTGGGTTCGTTGGCATCCCCATAACCCCATCTGGATCCCTTTATCTAATACCGTAAAAAAAATAATAATAATAAAAATAAAAATCACAGCAATCTAATGGTCTTAAATATCCATGGCTGGACTTATCTTCTAGGAAAGATCTTGACCATCCATTGTTAATTTGTTTCCTATGAGTGGACGATTGTATCATCAGACCAGTGTGATTTTTCCAAAGAAGCACGTGAAAGAGCAAGTCGGCCAAATGGATGGTCCAGATCAATGATATAAATTATCACCTGTCCAAATTAGGTATGGAGAGTTCCCACATTCGCTGCATTACATCATCAAGCGACCGTATGTCAAAACGAAAAGATGGACAGGAAAATTTGCATGTGGAGACGGGGACGACCCCAACCGGTTGGACCACAAGGTATGGTTCACCAACTATATTACTTCCATAAGTTCATGTAAGATCCAACCCTTCCGGTACATCGATCCCACCATGAAAATCTCCTAGTACAGAAACCATCATATTATCAGATGTGCCCCACCAACGAAAACAATTTTTAACCATTAGTAATTTGAAGAATTAATTTTTATTCCACTCTACAATTGAATATGGATGATTTGACAACACAGGTACGGCAAGTGGCATGCATGCACAAAATTTTCAAAACATTCATTAAATATATGAAGGATTGGTTCATTAATGGTTAGGCTTGGAAGATTGATACTGCTTGGATAACTGGTGGATAAGAACAAAAAAAATCATCACACAGCTATATCAACATTAAAGTACAATTGATAACTGATTATCTTAGTAAAGACACATTCAACAAAGGTAAAGCATGAACTAAGGCAAGTGCTGCTTTACAATTGGTGGTACATGATATTGCCATATAAGCAATGATTATTCCCATGTTGTTGCCAGAAAGTATATAAATAATGATGGAGTACATTGAAAAAGGGATCATTTATTAATTAAGAACCAACAACAAATAATTCCAATGTTGAAAGTATATAAATAATGATGGAGGATATTGAAGAAGGGATCATCTATTAATTAAGAACCAACAACAAATAATTCAAATAAATCAAATTTAGTGCAACGTTGGTTATCCAATCCTTTAAGATATTTATTATCTCCACCACTAATTAGTTTAGCATCTAAGAGTAGTTTTGTCCATCCTCGCTCTACATAAGACTGACTTAGTCATAATTAGTACATGCAGGTCCCTTTCATTTATGCTTGCATGCGAGATTTGAAGAAAGATTACAGTATTAGGAATTATATACATATACTTATATGTTGAGTCTGTTAGACAGGCTCACATGCCTTGTATACCTTGTATAGTTCGTTTCCATAGGTAGAAGATTCTGATTTTATTATTTTTCTTGTATAAATTATTGTAATCTCTATATATTCAACCCCTTGGGGCTGTCTCAAATACAAAAAACCTTTTGGCATCTCTCTGTTTTCACTGTTTTCATGGTATCAGAGCATTACTGATCCAAATCCGGCACCCCTTCGTCACCAGCACCACCTCCTGACAGATTCGACCGCCTCTGCATCGTCACACAGCCAGTCCGGCCATTCCTGCTGCATCCAGCCACCCCTACTGCTGGGTCCGACCACCCCTGCGATGTCTGACTACCCTTGCTGCTCGTTTGCTCGCCCCTGCTGCGTTGTCCGACCGATCTTCCGCCCCTTCGCATGCCCTCTGCTCCCTCAGCCCATCCACACGCCCCTCTACTCTCAGCCCTGTTGCTGTTGCGCCAGATCTAGATCCAGCAACCCCTGGTGCTGTTGCTATTGCGCCAAATCCATATTCAGATCCAGATCCAGCAACCCCAATTGTCGTTGCTATTGCGCCCGATCTAGATCCAGAAATTGCAATCCCTTGGGTATCTCCTTCTGCTACCTGCTGTTATCCTTCTACTGCAAGGTACATCCAAAACCTCCCTCTGCTGCGACTCTTCGCGTGGTTTACATTACTTCGGATCTATGGACAAGGACTCATCCCGTACAGAAGCCGTACATTGTAGTTTTGATGGTACCAACTACTTTCTATGGGCCATCTATTTTTAGAGCTTCCTCAAGGGTCGTGGTTTGTGAGGACTAATTGATGGATCTGTTACTATCTCCACTTCCACAAATGCCGATAAATTAGCTGATTAGGAAATAAAAAATGGACGAATTATTACCTGGATTCTCGATTCGGTCGATCAGTCCATTACTATTGGCCTCACACCTCACCGCACTGCTAAGGCAATGTAGGAGCATCTCCAGACAATTTATCAATAGAGTAATGCGGCTCGGTTATACCAATCGGAACAAGATCTCGTTAACCTTACTCAGGATAACGATAGTATTTTAATCATTTTATTCCAAAATTATCACAATTTGGACAGAGATGGCTATAATGGATCCAATATTTCCTCATGACTTTAAGATATTCCAAACTATGCGTGAGAGTGCACAAGTTCGATAATTTCTTATGAAGTTGTATCCGAAATTTGAGCATTGTCGGGCTGCTCTCTTGAACCGTAGCCCTACTCCTTCATTGAATTCAGTTATTAATGATTTATTGGATAAGGAACAATGACTGAAAGTTCTCTCTCTTCCTTCCTCAACTCCGGGATCATCTAATATAGTGCTTGCTGTGTCCACCACTACACCAACCCGTGGTTCCACTCCTTTGACTTATCGCGGCTGCAACAAGGTGGGTCATATCGTTGCTCAATGCAAAGAATGGTGTGCTTATTGTCGACGGACTAGTCATGGTATTCAGGACTGCCGTACACGTGCCTATGCATCTTCTTTTGGCCGTGGACGTGGTGGTCGTGGTCGTAGTCGTGGTCATGCTCTCTCTGCTACTACTGCCGTTATTTCTTCTGAATCGTCTGTTAGTGATACTGTATCTATTGTTTCTATTGAAGGTCTTTCATCACCTTTGACTCCTGCGATGCTCCAGCAAATCATTCAGGCCCTTTCTACAGCCTGTATGTCAAGTACATCCTCATCTTCTACATAGTTCTTCGATTCGGGTGCTTCCAATCATATGACTGGTGTTGTATCCCATCTTCGTGACATTCGTCCCTACACTAAAAATTAGGCTATTTCTACTGCGGATGGCACTAGACTACCCATTCAGTCCATTGGATCATTGACTTTCTCTCCTTGTACCTATCGTTAGTTTACCCTTCATGATGTGTTTCATGTCCCTAACCTCTCCTCCAATTTAATTTCAATTGGTCAACTCACATTCAATAACTGCTTAGTCATATTTCTTCTCAACTGTTGTTTTGTGTAGGATCTGACAACGAGGAAGGTACTTGGGATGGGTAGGCTGCATGGTCGTCTGTACGTGTTGGACTTTGATCCATCTGTTACTTCGGCTCGTTGTTTTTTTCTCCATCTTCATTAAATATTTGTTCGGCAAATAAATTGTGAAAATTATGGCACTTTCGCCTGAGTCATCCACATTCCGATCGGTTAATTCAGTTATTTTCTTCTGGCATATTAGGGAACGTTTCTCTTAATATAAAAAAGATTTGGATTATTCTTGTTTATCTTGTTGTCTTTTAAAAAGTAAGTGTATTCTTTTTCTTCTAAGTACTACAAAATCATCTTTTATGTTTAAACTAGTGCATACGGATGTCTGGGGTCCTTCCCTAATTATGTATCTCTTTGAGTTACAATACTATGTTATATTCATTGATGATTTCACACGTTATACCTGGATTTATTTTCTACACTCGAAGTCACAGGTTTTTAAAAAATTCAAGATATTTCACTTTATGATGGAGACTCAATTTCGAGTTCCAGTTCAAACTCTCCGCTCTAACTCAGGGGGGGAATATCTCTCAACAGATTTTCATACATTTCTTCAGGGTCATGAGATTATTTATCAGACCACCTGTTTTGATACTCTACAATAGAACGGGGTGGCTGAACAAAAAAATTGTCATATTGTTGAAACTGCTAACACCCTGATGACAGCTATGAGTGTTTCTCGTTCTTTCTGGGCGAAGGCAATATTACATTACGTCTACTTGATTAACCGGATGCCAACCAACATTCTGAACAGTAAATCTCCATACTTCGTTCTCACCGACTTACCTCCTGCATATTCCACATTTCGTGTTTTTGGTTGTATCTGTTATGTTTACCTGGCTTCATGTGAGCGTAACAAACTATCTCTAAAATCGATCAAATGTATGTACTTGAGATTTGGAGAAACTTAGAAGGGTTTTCGATATTATGATCCTGTTTCTCGTCGTGTTCGGATTTCACGACATGTTGTTTTTCTTGAACATATTGCATTTCATTCATTTCTTCCTCCTCCACACTCCCCAAACTCTCCTGGTCTAACCACCTTTCTTGATATTCCTTTTGCCTCGAGTACTCTCCCTCGTCTATTGTAGGTTTACTCATGTCGATCAGGTACAGATTCACCACCTATTACTCAACCCGAACCTACTGTACCTATTACAGATCCTGAACCTACCTCGATACATCGTTCTGCTTGTGTACATCGAGAGCTTGATCGCTTGATATACTCTATGTCTGCCATGAATGTTACTCTAGATACTGTCTACATTCCTACTTCATACACTCAGGAAGCCACTCATGATTGTTAGAAGAAGGCTATAGCAGAAGAACTTGCGGCATTGGATAATAATCATACGTGGGACATTGTCACTCGACCCACTGACCAACAACTAATTGGTAGTAAATGGATTTATTCTGTCAAGTTTAAGTCTGATAGATCATTGGATCGATACAAGGCTCAGCTTGTCGCTCAGGGATACAAACAGGAATACGGAATTGATTATGATGAGACATTCGCTCATGTGGCCAAGATGAAAACTGTTGACAATATCTTCTATTTGCTCTTGGCCACTTGCTCAGATAGATGTGAAAAATACTTTTTTTATGGAGACCTCCAAGAAACATTATATTTGAAACGTTCTCTTGGCTCTTTAATCCCTAACAATAAGGTATGTCGCCTAAAGAAAGCCCTATATAACCTCAAACAGGCACCTCGGGCATGGTTCCAACGCTTTCACGATGTTGTTAAAGGTGTTTGCTTCACTCAAAGTAGTCATGATTCATCCTTATTTTTGCACACCACTGCTCGTGGAATTGTCATTGTTCTCGTCTATATTGATGACCTACTTCTAACTGGTAGCGATGCTACTAGCATCTCGACTTTAAAGGAAGTTCTGCAATCATCCTTCAAGATGAAAGACCTCCGTCATCTAACATACTTTCTTGGGCTTGAAATTTCATGTTCTAAACATGGAATCCTGGTCAGCCAGTGTAAATATACCAAGGATCTTCTCGCCTTGGCATCATTGACGGATCAAAAGATAGTTTAGACTCCCTCAGAACTTAACGTTCAATATGACTGTGACGATGGTGATCTCCTTGCACAGCTCGTCTAATACCGCTGTTTGGTTCGGAGTCTAGTTTACTTAAATATGACTTGCTCTGATATTGCCTACGCTGTCTAAGTCATCAGTCAGTTTATTTCTACTCCTCGAACTCTTCATATGACTGCGATGTTGCGCATCCTATGGTACCTACGTGGAACTCTAGAATGATCACTGTTCTTCTCCTACACGGCAACTCTAGACCTTGTGCTCATTCGGATGTTGATTGGGCCGGTTGCGCTCTCACACGAATATCTACCACTAGTTATTGTGTTTTTCTCTGCACTTCTCTCATCTCTTAGAAATATAAGAAGCAGGCCACTATTTTCAAATCGAGCACAGAAGCCGAGTATCGGGCGATATCCGCTGCGTCAGTGAGCTTGTTTGGTTATGTGGAATTCTTTTCGACTTGGGCATTCCTCTGTAGAATCCTACTCCACTCCATGTCGATAATCTAAGTGCCATTCAGATTGCCTCTAAACTGATTTTTCATGAACGGACGAAGCATATTGAAGTCGACTGTCACTTTATCCGCGAGAAATTTCAGTCTGGGCTCATTTATCTTCCACATGTTGCATCCCATGATCAAATTGGCAACATTCTCACCAAGTCCCTCATTTCTGTCTGTCACTCATTTCTAGTTAGCAAACTATTACTTGGTGATGACCAGCATTAGTTTGAGGGGAGATGTTAGAGAGGCTCACATACCTTGTATAGTTCATTTCCATAGGTAGACAATTCTAATCTTATTATTTTCCTTGTATAGATGACTATAATCTCTATATATTCAGTCCCTTTGGGTTGTCTCAAATACAGAAAACTTTTTGGCTTCTCTCTGTTTTCACTGTTTTCAGAGTCGACAGTAGTTTGTAATTTAGGCATTATCTACCATTCGTTTTTTAGCGCGGTGCTCGGTTAAGCACTCCAATGTTTTCAATTAAGACAACAATCTTTACTAATAATAAATCTTATCATTTTAAGCTATAAACTCCTTTTTTTTTCATATTAGTTTGACATAACATTTGTTATACTATCAAATGTCATTGATTTCAAGATAAAAAATAACTTATTAGAGTAAAAATCTTATCCTCTGCAAATGATAGTGCACTTAATAAGCTGATAGAATAGACAATTGACCTAACACCATTTTTATTCCGCCGCTCTATCTTGACATCAAAGATCATGGCGTTTGGTTTAAATCGGATTGTAATCAATTCTGACACGTACACATATTACACAAGTGCGTCAGCGACGCCGTCCACATCGAAGCATACTGTATAAACGGCCTGGAGCATTCAAACACGCCCCAAATCCATACGGCCATTCAAACACGCCCCAAATCCATACGGCAACGTATACTAACCTCTCATCACACCCTCATGCAGCTGGATTTTGGGTTCGTTGGCATCCACATAACCCCATCTGGATCTCTTCATCTAATACCGTAAAAAAAAATAAAAAAATTTTAAAAAAAAATCACAGCAATCAATGGTCTTAAATATCCATGGACGGACTTATCTTCTAGGAAAGATCTTGACCATCTATTGTTAATTTGATTCCTATGAGTGGACGATTGTATTATCTGATCAGTGTGATTTTTCCAAAGAAGCACGTGAAAGAGAAAGTCAGCCAAATGGATGGTCCAGATCAATGATTTAAATTATCACCTGTCCAAATTAGGTATGGAGAGTTCCCACATTCACTGCATTACATCATCAAGCGACCGTATGTCAAAACGAAAAGATGGATAGGAGAAATTTGCGGGTAGAAACGGGGACTTCAAAAAAGAGCCCAGCTAGTTGGTCCACAAGGTATGGTTCACCCAGTGGATTTCTCCCATAAGTTCATTTAAGATCCAACCCTTTGGTACCATCTAAACCACCATGAAAATCATCTGGTACAAAAACTATTCTAATCATAAGGGCCCCACCATATAAAACAATTTCTACCCATTAGTATTTTGAAGAATTAATTTCTGTTCTATTCTACGATTGAGTATTGCTGATTTTTTAAAATATTGATCTTCATGATGGGTAAAATCTGTCAGACGGTTTGGACTTTCCATATACTTGAAAGGTTAGAAGTTATCCAGCGGTGGACCGGAACTTATAGTCTAGCCATTTGAACTTTTGACCTTCTTCCCAAAAAATGTCGGGCGCCGATTAGTGAATCGGGATTAATACCTTAGTGTGTGAGTCGTAGAACGTGGGGTCGACCTTGATATATCTGTTATATATCCACTCCGTCCATCCGTTTTTTCATATCATTATAAGATATTATACGTGAAATTAAGCAAATCAATATCTCAAATGGATCACAACTACAGTAAGCAGTGTTCATTGAAATATCAGCGTTAAAACATTCCTACGGCCCACAGTAATGTTTATTTTCCATCCAACCTGTTGATAAGGTCAAACAGACCTTTATAAAGGGAAAAAAAAATTATCAGCTTGATCCAAACCTTTCGTGGCCCCCACCAAGTTTTTAATGGTCAATCACCACTGTTTATTATGGTGTGGTCTACTTAGTAGTTAAGATCTTCTTCATTTTTAGGATAATATATAAATTGATCTGAAAAAACTTATGGATGGAGTAGATATATAAAAAACACATCAGGATGGGCCCCATGGTTAGGGTCTCACCCAATAAGCTGTCACCCCGGACCCACCTAATCCTCGCCCTAAAATGTCACCATCTTTCTCATGGCGAGGGTCTGACAATTTGGCTGGTATTGAAGGGCATCTTTGAAGAGTGTGGATGAATACTAGGTTCCTCCGCCTGAGTAGCTTCTAGAGTATACTCGAGTTTTCAGTTTGACAAGTGGGGCCCATTTTCAATAATCTTAATTTTTGATCATTTGTTTGATGCATCCCACCGTCATTGGATTATAATCAGCATCTTTTTTTTTCTTTTTTTCTTTTTTTTTTGTTTTCCGAAATGAATTGAATGTGATGGCTGTAACCTCATCTCTCTTTTTTGACCATCTATTTTATCCAAATGATCAGAAAGGTTATGATTGTCTCATCAAGCGTATTTTGTAGTAATGATACATTAACGGTGGAGTGAAAACGTATCAACGGTCTGGATTACTGAAATATTTTCCCCAGTTTTCAAAACAGGGAAATGGAGTATAATCATCAGAGCCTTCGGTCAAGATGCTACATGTTATATCTTTGACAGAGAGAGAGAGAGAGAGAGAGAGAGAGAGAGTCGGATTGTATAGTTTACAACACAGTGTGACGACGTGGCAAACGTCCGTGGGACCCACCATGATGTATGTGTTATACTTACCCAGTCCTTACATTTTGCTAGATTATTTTAGAACATGAGTCCAAATATAAGGTAGATACAAATCTAAAGTGGACCACACCACAAAACATTGCAGGGACAATAATCCCTCTGAAACCTCCATAAGGCCCATCATATATAAGAATCATTTGGTACCATGGACATGGGAGACTTGGAGGAGATTTGAGGTGGTATGTTTGTCATCTTAAAGTGATTGGCGTTTTCAAATCCTCTCATAAAGGTGGTTTCAAATATGATAATCTGCACTATTCAAACATTGTCCATGTAAAGGATTAATAGTTAAAAATAATTGGTGAGTCACTCGAATGTGATCTTGTGTCTGTGGTCCATTTGAGACTCAGAATTTCATTATTTTCAGACAAAGTATATATTTCAATGGCTTATTACAATCATTATGTCAAACATTATATACGTATATTAATTAGAGATATTAAAATTGATTTAGTAATTAAATTCAAATCCTTATAAATATACTATGCATAGTTATTTTTAGATTATAATGGATTCTCAATGATAGGCCTAAACACAATAGGAGGATTTCAAATCTAGGGCTTCAGAATTGAGGAGCTGCCAAATCCATGCTCCTAAATAAGACCTAATGTTTATTTGTCATCCAACTTGTTAATAAGATTGCGTGAATATAGATGAAGATAAAATACAAATACAAGCTCCTACATATAAACTATAGCCCTATCAAATTATCAATGCTCATGTCTTTGAAAATGGTTGGGTTCATGATTACAGTGAGGATTTGATGATCTCACTTATCTATTTTTTCTAATTTTAGGCGCTCGATATAGGTTCGCGAAGCCTAACCACTAGTGAATGGGTTCCATATGATTTCTCCTTGAAATATCTTGAGGGTCTTGACTCCTTAAATTCAAATTGAAAATTTTACTATGAATGTGATGGGACAAGTCCTTATCTATCGCATGCAAACTCCACCTAACCCTCTCACTATCTCACTTGACGTTGAAAACATACATATCCTAAAAATTCTCAAATAAAAAATTAAAGAGTAATAGCTATGGAATACATTATTATCTATTAAACTAACTTTAAACAATTTAAACCATTAATAGTATACTCTAACCATTTTAACCATGGATGAGGGGTGATTATCTTCTTGCCACACCCTTCGTAGGTCGGGAAATCATCAAATGTTCATGTATTTTTAGTTTTGTAAAGGTCCGTAAAATTGTGTAGGTACTATCAAGAATTTTCGTAATGGCACCAAAATAACTTTAATGTAGTTCCAATTTGTGTCGATGGATACTTACTACATTGAAGTAACTCTTTTTTTAATCTAAATTTTATTTAATATAGTGTTTATATATTTAACATAAGTTATCAATTCCCGCTCATAAGTCTTTGCATCCAAGGCTGCAACTATGGGAGAAAAAAGAAAAAGAAATGGGTCTGGCCCAACGATGAGAATTGAGAAGCCCATCACTGCCACCTTCGGAGATTGTGGGTTGGCTTACTGGTAGAGAGAGATGCATATATGAAAAAAGATGCCATAATGCCAAGTTATATGGGGCCCACCATGACGTGTTTTGGACATCCACACCATTAATCAGGATGCAGACTTTCATGGTGGACCATGGGCCTAAATAGTTAAGAGTGAATGCCCACCCATTAAAACCTTCGTGATTGTTTATAGGGTCCACTAACGTATGGTTCTAACATTTAACCCAAGCCCATCCATCATGCATGTCTCACTTGAATAAGGCCTATTTGGCTCAGGAGATTGGATGATATTAAGTAGTATTGTATTTCAAATACCACATTTTAAAGTCAGGGTTAGGTTTGTAATCGCATTCTCCGCTACTTGCTTTAATTTTTGTCATTAAAAAATGTGCAAAGGATTTCAGCAGTTCTCTTCAGATCCACCCAAATCCATCGGGGGTTGCACACCACCCACCTCACTCACATCACTAGGTTTTGTGGGCCCCACCATATTGTATGTGTTATATCCACACCGTCCATCCATTTTTCAAGATTATTTTAAGGCAAGGGTACAAAAACGAGGCAAATACAAAACTCAAGTGCACCACACCACAGAAAGAAGTGGGGACAATAATGCCCGTCCATGTGTTGCACCTGAGTTCCTGATACAGCTGTTTTTTAATATATCCCATAACCCAGTGGAGACCCACTACTGCACAGTAGCGGTATTAGAGGGCGCGGATTGGATACTGACAAGGTCAGTAGCCAAATCACTACTGGAGTGATGTCACCAAGCTCTGTGGACCCTATCATGATGCATGTGTTGTATCCATACCATCTAACCATTTATAAAGATCGTTTTATGGTATTAAAAAGAGAATAAGATAGATCTAAATTTCAAGTGGACCCACCACAGAAAACTGTGGGAGCCGTCACACCCACCGTTGAAACATTTACAGGGCCCACAGTGATGTATTTTTGAGATCCATCCTATTCATAAGTTAACATAGACATAGATGAAGTGAAAACAAAAATATCAGCTTCTCATCAGAAACTACTGTGGTCCCTTAGAAGTTTTGAACGGTGGATGCCACTGTCCCCACTATTTTCTATGGTGGGGTGCACTTGAACTTTAGATCTATTTCATTATCTTTGTAATGCCATAAAACGATCTCTAAAAATGGTTGGACGGTATGGATACAACACATGCATCATGGTGGGGTCCACATAGCTTGGTGACGTCACTTCAGTAGGATTTGGCTACTGACCTTGTCAGTGACTCAGTATTCAATCCGCGCCCGATATTAGACAGATTTCATGGTAGGCCCAGCTCAACTTTATGGTACGTCGAGCCCAACCTAACTTGACCCGACCCACTTACAAATAAATGGGCCAAGTTGAATTGGGCTTGGGCTTGATTATTTTTAGTGGGTTGGTTAGTTGAGCTATTGGCCCATTTAGTAAAGAATTACTGAGTCAGGCCAGGGTTAATCTCGACCCTACATATCGTTTTTATAAAGGGAATTTTGTTGGGTCCATTCGACATCATACGGGTTCATCCGGACCATTAAGTGGGGTCTCGGGTCCCCCAGCTTGCGGATCGATCAAACCCATTGATAGCTCCGGACAAGAAATTGATCAATGGTTGGGATTCATTGTACATATATGGTCACCAAAGCAGCAGATCAGCCTAATTTTTGTGCCCGGGCATCTCACAGTGGGGCCCAGCTAATGAGTTGCTTGGATGCAACAGGCCGGGACTGGGCCAGAGACAAAATCAATCTTTTTGTAGGCTCAGCCCAACGAGTTCAAATATGGGGTCCGTACCAACCCCGGGCCTGGCCACGTCACCACTAGATCTGATACATGTTGGTGATAAACTCGGGAGATCCACGCAGTTCATCAGCCTGTTATATGATCTGCTTATCTAGTGGGCCACATAAGTATGTTTAAAACAAGGAATGCTCACCTGCACACCTTCTTATGTGAGCACCGATTCGCACCTTTGCACACGTGTCATGGACACAAAATCTGAACGGTCCACGTGATGATACACCCATTAAAACCTTAACATCCAAAATTTCAGCCTGATATAAAACTCTTGTGGGTCATCGAAAAGAAAAATGCAAATCAATGGAGGAAACTGTTTCCATTTTACATGGACTACTAGAGTTTTATATTGGGTTGAAATTTAGGATAATGTGGTTTCAATGGGTTTTGCATCACGTGGACCGTTCGGATTTTTTTATCTATGACACGTGTGAAAAGGTGCGCACCGGTGCTCACGTAAGAAGGTCCGCAGGTGAGCATTCCTCTGTTTAAAACCGCCCGCGAGAAGTTCCTCCGGTCAGAAAAGGCTATGTGGGCCCACATAGATTTTCATGACAAATCCACTCCATCTATCACTTTCTCAAGATCACAATAGGACAGGAATATGAAGATCAAGCAGATTAAAAACTCAGGTGGGCCACACAATAAGAAACAGTGAGAATGGAAACGTTCACGGCTGAAACCTTTCTGCAGCTGATCATAATGTTTATATGCCATCCAAATCGTTCATAGGGTTATTACCACTTGATTAAACTAAAGGCACAGTTATCATCGTGATCCAAAACTTCCATGGCCCACAAAATTTCCAATGATGGGGATTTAATCTCTGCTGTTTCATGTGGCATGGTCCACTTGAGTTTTGTATGTTCCTGATTTTTGGACGCCTATATTATTGAGCTTGAGAAACTGACGGACGGAGTGGATTTATTATTGGAATATCTGTGGGGCCCACATAGCTTCCCGATCGCAGGAACTTCCTGCGGAAAGGGGGCATAGGCAAATGTGGACGAATGGTTGATTGGCTACTCCCCCTCCCACCGGGAGCGGATTGGCCACTCCCCCTGACACCAGCCCACCGGGAGCGGATTGGCTACTCCCCCTGACACCAGCCCCGTGGCTGGTGTTCGGTGGTCTGTGGGCCCACCATGATGTATGTATTTCATTCATTCCGTTCATCCATTTTTAAAAATCATTTTAGTGCTTCATCCTAAAAATAAGAGGGATATAAATCTTAGGTGGACCACACCACAGGAAAACAATAGTGATTGGATATCCATCACTTAAATCCTCCTAGGGCCCACTGTACTGTTTATCTGACATCCAATCTGTTGATTAGGTCATAAATACCCAGATGAAGGGAAAAAACAAAGATCAGCTTGATCCAATACTTTTATGGCCCCCAAAAAGTTTTTAATGGTCGACCTTCCTTCAACACTGTTTCCTGTAATATGATCCACTTGAGATTGCGATATACCTCATTTTTTGTGTAATATCATAAAATGATCTATAAAAATAGATGAACGGCATGGATAAAACACATACATCATGTTGGGGCCCAAAGACCACCGAACACTAGCCATTGGCTGGTGGCAGGGGGAGTAGCCAATCCGTTTCCCTCGCACCAGCCCGGTGGATAGTGGTCGGTGCTCTGTGGGCCCCACCATGATGTATGTTTTTCATCCATTCCGTTCATCTATATTTAAAGATTAGTTTATGGCTTGATTCCAAAAATGAGAGGGATATAAATCTTAGGTGGACCACACCACAGGAAAACAATAGTGATTGGATATTCACCATTAAAATCCTCCTAAGGCCCAATGTACTGTTTATTTGACATAATACAGGCCCAGATGAAGTTAAAAAACAAAGATCAGCCTGATCCAAAACTTTTGTGGCCGCCAAAAGGTTTTTAATGGTCGACGCTCATTCAACACTGTTTCTTATAATGTGGTCCATTTGAGATTGGTATATGATCATTTTTGGGCTCATATCATAAAATGATCTGGAAAAATAAATGGACGGCATGGATGAAACACATACATCATATTGGGGCCCACAGAGCACCGACCACAGCCATTGAGGGGAAGTAGCCGATCCGTTTCCGGTGAATCTTTTCTAACGGACGCGGATTTCCTGCAAAGCCAGGTTCCTGCACAAGGATGCTGGGTGGGGCCCACCAAAATGTTTTTGAGAAATCCACTCCGTCCATCCGTTTTATGAGATCAGTTTAGGATGTACGGCCAAAAATGAGGTGTATCCAACACTCACGCTGGCCATATAAGAGGAAAAATTGGGCATTCAGTGAGCACGGTTGAAGCATTTTTATGGCCATAGAAGTTTTGTATCAGGCTATAATTTCCATGTTTTCACCTCGTCCCATTGGTAATGACCTTGTAAAAGGTTTGGATATCATATAAACATCAAGGTGGAGCTCAGTAAGATTTCAACAGTAGAAATTTCTTTCCCCAATTTTCCCAATCGTGTGACCTACTTAAGGCCTGTTTGGATTCGTGTATTGTATTATATTGTACTGTATTCGGGTACTGTTCATGTATACAATGAACGGTTTTCATAATACATCCAAATCAAGGCGAGACAAATCGGTGTTTGGATTGGAGGTATTATGGAGAATAGTATATAGTATCTTATATATATCAACGTTTGGATAGGAGGCATTATGTTTGCGTACTGTACAACTGTATAAGTTTCCGAATATTACATGGACGGATTGAATTTTATCACCATTCTATCATGATTTGGTGGGAACGGATTGGCTACCCCCCACACCAGCCAATGGATGGTGGTCGTTGCTATGTGGACCCCACCATGATGTATGTATTTCATCTATTCCAAAAATATGTTTTTATACATCATTTTACTGTCTGATTCCAAAAACGAGATATATCCAAATCTCTGGTAGACCACATTACAGGAAATAGTGTTGAATGAGGGTCGACCATTAAAAACATGTTGGGGGCCATAATGTTTTCGATCAAGCTGATAGTTCTTTGTTCTCTTCATCTGGGTCTGTATGACCTAATCAACAGATTAGATGTCAAATAAATAGTATAGTGGGTCATGGGAGGATTTTAATGGTTGATATCCAATCACTATTGTTTTCATGTGGTGTGATCCACCTGATATATATGTCCCTCTCATTTTTGGGATCAAGCAATAAATTGATATGTAAAAATTGATGAACGGAATGGATGAAACACATACATAATCAGTGGGGCCCACACAGCACCGACCACCAGCCATGGAACTGGTGTCAGGGGGAGTAGCCAATCCGTTCCCTGATTTGGCACCACTGCACTGTGAAATCAACGTGACAATTAGCCCCATCGTATATTACCAGCGACAGACTGAGATTGCCACACCTGTAATATGTGGACCTATGTGTAATCATCTAGTCATCCACGCCCTAGAAAACAAAATGTGTTGCACAAAAACAAAAGTAGAAAACATACATTATAATTTTTGTAAACCAAAAAAAACATATCATTAAAAAAAAAAGAGGAGATGATATTCGGACACCAGCAGCAAAGAGAAGAACAGAAAGAAATTTTAAAAAAAATTTAAAAAAATAGACACGAATATTACAAATGCGTCAGATGTCATTCATCTCCAAGAAAAGAAAATAACAATAACAAAATTAGAAAGCCAACTTCGAAATTATATATATAATTTTTTTTTAAAAAAAAAATTATCCACTTCAGATGATATTGAACATTTCAGGAAAAAAAAAAAAAAACTGAAAAAACGAATATTACAAATGAGACATCCTTAACTACATACTATGAAATAGTCCTTCAATTCGTCTTTAATTACAGACGCAAAAAACATATCCGCTGCAACGGACATTCAAGTAAACACCCGTAAATAATATGAGACACCAAGCACCAAACCAACAATCGTACGATCTAGGTGTGGTTCGTTTCCTGGACCATCAGGAAACACTCTTTCCTCATTGTCATCTTGCACACCATTGTCACCAATTACAGTTGGCTCTCTGGGTGCAGCTACACATGTCCCGTTATCCATCGTCATGGTAGAAGTTGATGCACGAACAATCCGAGTTCCAACTGTTTCAACTGCTACTCTACCGATAGCGAAGGCCTGAATAATATAGTAAACCATGCACATGTATGTGAATAAATACGATTGTAAGATATGTAAATCAACATGGAAAATTGATTTCTTATAATGTATAGTGACGTTGTTAAAGATTCATCCAACCTTGTGTTGATTCCATGCAAGCATGACATCTTTATAAACCGTGAATGACTTATGTCTGCATCCACTGAATCCATGAACCTGAGCATTGCACTCTTCCCACGCCTAGTATATGCCGCGTGTTCTTCCCTCAAACACTACGTAAAACCTCATCTTCATTTTCTCTACAATTGGTAAACATACAGTTTCTCAGCCCAAAATTTGAGTGATGAAATTATAAGAAAGTTTGAGGATATTGATTATGTTGCCTGTGTTAAAGTCTGTATGTTACATCATTAAGGTCAGAAGTTTACCACTATACAAATAGATTCAATGACCTCTGATTCAGTAATTTTATGTCAACATAACCAATGAAAAGAAACTCATACAAGATTTGCCGAAAGTGACACTGGGAATCAGTAAATTATAATGAAGAAGAATATATCGGATCTAATCCAAATCTGTGAAGATTATCTGTATATAGAAAATGAATTTCAAACATGTGTATGTGTATCCTTCCTATATTCCGAATCAGAAACGCAATGCCTCCTGTGAAAATTATCTGTTACTAATATCCAATTGCATTAATTACATCAATCTAAAACAAAAACATGTACGAATATCAGCTAAAACAGAAACCATAACTACCTAGCTAAGAAAAAAATCTAATTGCTACAAAAGCATGTAGCAATAACCTGCTGACACCTGCGATTAAATAATGCAGTCATTGGAATGAGAGGCTGATCAAGACAGCAATAGATGTCTTCTAAAACAGAAACCATACCTACCCATCCAAACAAAAAAGGTTGACCAACCACACCATTAACAAATCATCCAAAGTTTAAATGACCCGACATAACTCCAGGCCTTTCAAATAGCGCCCTCAATTATCAAAATTATCTGTCGATTGTAATGCAAGTGAAGAGTGTATCAGTCCATAATTAAATATTCATATTGAGCACTGCAAGAGACCATCAAATGCAACTTCTGTATATCTAACCTTTTGCAAACACAACAAATCAGACTCACATTTATCCTCTAACATATTCCTACTGCAGAAATGACTACTGTATAATGAAAATTATATCAAGTTATAATCTCAGACAAAGTATCGCATAACAGTTAAAGTCAGAACCTGCAACAGAAAGTAGCACTGCAGTTTTCATATATGTAGCAGTCCAAAAGAAATATCGATCTGATTACTGCTCCAGCAGCAATCATATAATCCATATCTTTGCCATTTGTTAACCCACCAAACCAAAGTATTCATAGACTTGGTTGAAACGGTATCCACCCCAAAAGCCAAAGGAAAAAATAAAAAAAAAAATGTCCAGAAAACACCATTGGCCAAAAAATATTTTTAGTCATCCTAAATTCACTCCTGCCCACTCCGCGAAAGGATAACTTTTTCTATCCACTCATTTCTTCTCTCGTATCCCATTTTTATAAAATATCCTGCACTGACCAAATCGGATTGCAGCACCCTCGCAGCCCAAATCTGATCCTCATTACTCAGACCTTCCACATCCTCAAGTATCTCCAGCAACCTCTACACATGTGTCATACTTTTGCCCTGCGTCATAGTTATAGTCAGGGTCTTTACAGCCTCTACCATCTCCCCCATCTTGTCCCCTATTTGCTCACTCGGCTTACCCTTCCTACAACGGCTGATGTCACTCTCATCCAAACGACTATGAAGAGATCCTGACGTTTCCTCGATTGGGCTTTTGTTATATTTCTTCGCCTTATTTATAGATCCCTCACATGCGTGTGCGTGACAGTAGTCCTCTGACCGTCGTTATCATCGGATGAGAGTCGTACAGTATCAGAAGCCTCCTCATCAGAGCCGTCGTCGGAATACATTTCGGATCGGTTGCGCCGCTTCCCAGAAATGGGTGATGAGTAAGCCGTGCTTACAAATGATACTTGGCACAGTCATTGCCGAATATGAAGGCCAAGTCATCCCATCTATCGATGTGCTTTCCTCGCACACGTTCCGCATATGGGTGAGATTGTATAAAGAAAGAAAATATTAGAAATCATATACTGAAAAACTAGAAATTTTAGAATGATTTTTTTTTTTCTCTTAAATATCCAACCACAATATAACCAGCCCACACATCATCAGTAGCGACGACCATCTTTCTATCTGAGTCTCATCCAAAACCAGATGCATTGAGCAAGTCCTTGATAGAAATATATAACCTCTTCAAGGTCCGCAACTGATTAGAAATGTGACAGTTTTCAAGTAATATGCCACATGTCTCATTGATCTCTCTGATGGTTACCTTGTAGGCCTCGGGTTTGAACCTATTATCACTCTTCAGGCCGAGATTGACTTGTTCAACCAGGGCATCCACCAATAAATTGTCCATATTATCAGACCATTGAAGTCTACTTATTTTTCGAGAAGAGGCTTGCCTACGCCTTGGGGTAGATATACCCCTAGGTGAGAGCCCTTTCCTTAAGGGCGTAACAGTTCTTGGCGGAGTTTAAAGAGGTTGTGTAACATCCTGGATTTTTCACTGTTTTGGATTTTCAAAAATCCTTAAAATTTTCTTCTATAATTAGCTTATAATATCACTTACTGACCATTAGCACTCAATGTTAGTTGTACACGGCTGGTACCAGTAAGAACCGCACAAGTCCGATTAATCAACCATAGGAAGCCAATGAATCCACCTGGATCTTGACTAATAGGCCAAATCAACCCTGCTAGTCCTTTAACTTAAAACCGACGGTTTAGAGTAATCATGACCAAATCTCCACTTTCATGAGTTATAAATAGGCTACACTATGAACTTAGTTAATCCAAATCCTAATCATCGCCCATGAAAAATCTCACTACCAAATTCATTCCAAAAATGCCCTGATTCTCCGAACAAGTTCTAAATCATTCGTTGGTGGGCTACTAGTTCCAAAACTATAGAATAATGTCCGTCTTATTGGGCTTGACGTCCATCGCGGGAGTTGGACCTAGGTACTGTCCAGAACCGCTCAACTTGAGCCAAAGGACGAGTGCATGAGAAACGCAAATACCCCAAAGAAAGGAGCTGGAACTAAAGTGAATTAAGTCATCCACTCTTATGCAAAGTTGAGGATTTCGGACCGTTAGTTTACGACCAAACTTCACACGTAGAGTGGGGATATTTCTCTGCTCATATCCGTATAGCCACGGCCCCGATCAACTATTGGCAACCGTTGAACAAACTTCTCATCATATCTGTCGATCGGCGCATCCAAATGGCGGGCCGATCATATCCATACGTAGATCATCATTAGGGCTAACTATCCTACGGTGTATATTGACTTGTACATCCCATAGCGGGCCTTAGAGGCTAGAAAAACTCTCCCATAGGGTTAATATAGTAAAAACCCAACACTTGGGGCCATTGGCACCAAATCTAACATTATAAGAGGGCCTCATTTGGGGCACCCCTCTTCTCATACGATTTTCCATCTTCAAAGGGGTGAAAGAGAGAAAGAGGGAGAGAGTAAAGAAAGAAGAGAGAGAGCAAGAAGAGAAAGAAAGAGTGAAGGAGAGCAAGGGTGGACCATAGTCGAGGTGGGCCCAAGGAAACTCAATCTTGCAACTCCCTATCCCTTCTCCAAAGGAAAACCCTATACCACAACCACAAGAATCGTTTCGTTGATCGTCTAGGTAAGATCCCTTTTTTTTTTCCTTAAAACCCTTTGTGTTGAGAAATGATTGGCATGGATTTCTAACATGCAAATGTATGCTTTAGGGATTTCGGCCGATCAACCCTAAATCCACCCTCCTAGATCGTTTCCAAGATCTCAACGATCCATAGGTGCGGACTATTATCCTTAGGTGGTCTAGCACCAACTATACTATGAGCCTAATGATTTTGATTGCTTGAATGATGAATTTGAAAATTCTAGAGAAAACCTAGGAATTGTACGTTTTGTTTGAAATTGCACAGAATGGTATGTTTGTTTAGTTTTCACATGATGTTATTCTTGCCTCTCACATGATTTGCTACAATGATTGAATATATGTCCATGTCTTACTTGATTCCTCATATGACGTGCCCCATAACATGTACGATTCATTGATTCTTGTGCATTTTGGTTCTAAGGGATGTAGGAAGTGCTTAACTTCCTCACCAACCCACACCGCACACACACCTTGTTCGTCATATTGTTAGCTTTGCTTGCTAGGAGAAATTAGAATTGTATGCTGAGAAAAATGAGAACATGATGTTGTTTATGCTAGTTGATACATTGATAGTTGGCATGTTATGGATCATCATCCAAACTTTTGGGTTGGTCAGGAATATGAGGAAGGGAAGGTGGTCCCACTGGTAGGACTATCCTGAGGCTAAACCCATGGATTTGGGCGAGGGCGTGCAGGCGACAGTAGTTAGACTACATGGGTCGCTTGTACTCGATATCGTATGTCCCGTGCTTGCCTGACTCGTGTAGTTTAACCTATTTACTGACCAACATTGATTGTTAACCCTGTTTGCTCACATATGTATGGAACCTGGAACACCCTACAACCGTTGTAGCCCATCGATAATCAAATTGAAACTGGTCCACCGCCTCGTGAGCCGGGCATGGTGGAATGGGACACTGTGTCCGAGCTGTCGGCCTACGCTGGGGTGACGCGCCTCCCCGTAGTGACCACGAGTGATCCCTTTCTCTCAGCACTCCCCATGTGCTTGAAGTCGGGGATAGGGAACCCGACGGGATCAGGGATTGCGGGGTCTTGGCCTCACACGTTGGGGGGCCTTGGCCTTACAACTAGTTCAGGGGTGTATCAGTTTTCCCAACCTACTGGATGAATGAAATTAACTAAGAACTTGGTTAACATTATCATCGCATTGCACTAGTTAGGGTGACGACTCGGCAATCGAGGTTGCTCTGAGGGAGTGTTGGTCATACGCGATTGTTAAATAGAGTAGCTCAAGGGAGTGTTGTGACGAGGGCATACATCATATCACACATCATGCATATGCATTAATAAGATTAGTTAGTTGTTTATGAATGATTATTTTTCATTAAATTCATATTATAACTGATGCTTGTTACAACTTAAGACTAATAGAACCCACTGAGTTGATTACTCACTCCCACTCTGGGATGGTGTTTTAAAACACCAACCAGACTCTTCAGTAGATGCAGGTGACATAGAGTATGAGGAGCATGGCGGCGCGAGCCTTGAGGAGGATGACGAGTTGTCCTATTTTTAGTTCATGGGCGGCTTGCCTTAGTTTTGCGAGCGGATTTGGATTGCTAAGTAGGAGACTTGGTGAATCATTCTTTTGGACATAACTTTTTTTTGTACTTTTGTTGGGCAACGCCTTGTGCAACCCATAGTTATATTTTTGGACTTATAAACATTGAGCCTTTTCCATTACAATAAACTAGTTGTGAATTGTGATTCATATTTCAAGTAATTCGAAGCTGCGCATTTAAACATGATTAATCATAAAACTATAAAATTAATTATAAATGATACCCAGAAACTTGGGAGTCGAGTCTATGCGCGAACCCCAATTTCCAGGGCGTTACAGGTTGTCTTGCTGATCTTGGACTGAGGTGTAGATGACCACCCCTTCTTGTAGGTGACGAGTCCACATTTATATTCCTTGGATTATATGTGGAACTCCTCAGAAAATTCATTTCACCTACAAGTAACACATATTTATAGTAATATGACATGAGCATACAGTTGATCAACGAAAGTATTAATTCATGAAAATTCATAAGAAGATTATATAAGTCATCCTATCAAAAAAATCTACAGTAAAAGTAAATAAGTATGCAAATATTCCTGCTAAAAATATAGCAGATGAGTACAAAACCAATGAAAACTAAATACGTTGACTGGTGCATGGAAGACTGTCATTCCACATTCTCTCAGCTATGTCGTCTCTCTTCCTCACTCACTCTTCCCGACTGCGGTCCATCACCAGAGATAAAGCTCTTCCTTCCTCCGCAGTAGATATTTCCACAGGGGATGGTGCAGTATCCTCCGTACTGTCTCCACTGTCTTGTACTACCTCAGCAAGTCCATCATCACCACTAATATGGATGAAACTATGAAGGACACAATAAGCTATAACAATTTTAACTTGTGTTTTAAACTTGAACTGAGGAGGAGCACGTAGAATAGGGAAGCAGGCTTTTAAAAGCCTAAAAGACCGCTCTATGACATTTCACAACTAGGCATGGGGATAATTGAAAAGTTCCTTTTTATTTGCGGGCTTCCTTCCAGTACGGAACTCATTCAGATGATATCGCACACCTTGGTAGGGGGTCATAAACTCGGGCGTATGTGCATATCTAACATCAATAACATAATATTTTCCCACACATTGCATGTCAATATTTCAGTTAGGTTTCATTCATAAACACCTAATATGTAAATAAACACCCCCTATATGTGATTACCGTGAGGAATAAGAAAACAGTTAGGGCGACGGGTTAATGCATTTTGCAAGATATGTGCATCGGATGCAAATACATCCCAACCAGCAAGCACATACACAAATTTCATATCAAACGTATATGCAGCAAGAACATTTTGAGAGAGATATCCTTTCCTATTTCTGAAAGTTGAGCTCATTTCTCTTGGCACATAAGTCTGTATATGGGTGCCATTTAGGGCCCCGATGCAGTCCTACAATCAAACGTGTGCTACATGATTAGTTCACTCTTTATACGAATTAAAATTCTTACCAATGACATCTACCTCTTCTCTAATATTACCTGAAAGTATGCACTCCATAAAGGGTTGTCAAATATTTCCCTGGGTGTGTGTAAACCAGGAAACTTCACATATTCTGGGTATATACCGATAATTGCGTCCTACACCCTAGTAAAGTGTCTGCTTACGGTTTCACCAGATCTTAAAAATCGATGACCAATTACACGATTACGTACATTGTGTCCAACTGTATGTAAGAACATTACTACTTGCTCTTCCATACTATATCTCCTGGAATCGGATAGGAGTTTTCGATCTCTCAACAATGAACACAATTCGAAAAACGTGTCCCTTTTCATTCTCAGCTGTGTGAGACAATCAACATTACTTTTTCGTATTATGCCATTGACAAATCTCTCCCTCTTAATATAACAATCCTTATACTCTGATTTAATATAGTAACGACGATAATATTCTGCAGCACCCATTAGACATGCAGAAGCTGTTATGGCTATTAATGCAGCGGCTACTTCACTCTCAGTCCATTCATTAGCAGATGACCTTTCATTACTGTTTTCAGCACTATCGGAAGCCATATGACTATTGGAGATGAAAGTTATTTGATTGGGAATTACAAAGAATTCATAAAATTTATATTGAGAGTATGGAAAGGATATGTGACAAGCATTACAGATCAAATTTAAATGTTTGTCATGCATATGTTTTTATGTAAACTGTTTCATACATTAATATACACTTCTGTTTTATTTAATATACAGATTTGACTGCAAACATGAAACCATGCACATATTTGTTATCAGATAATTTAGCTATCATGTTACCATCCCAATCCAGATTTAACAGCTACACAAATATGTTTACTATGAAATAAGCGAAGGCAAATGTAACGTTTACAGTTATTTACTGTACACATTTATATTAATGTATGATAATTTAATGGTACAGGAAATGTTCATACAGTACTTATGCAAATCATAATGCAAAACATATTCAGGGAGTTTAACAGGTATCACCCTGATTTGAACATATACAGGCATGGATACATCTCATAGTTCGTGCAGACATCGTATCAATATCTATTTATAGCCTGTAAGTTACTCACAGGCAAATCTACCAATAACCTACAAGGGGATGGGGGATTGAAGTCGCTTCTCCATAACTGACTTATAGGCATCCATACATTCCCATGTAAGTGACCGTCACCTGTAATGACTTACCATTGACAATCACCTGTAAGAGACATACAATTACCCAAATAAGCTCTTAATGATTCTGATATACATATTAATCTTATGATTGAGTTAGTTGTCAATGAACATCATACATGGTGATATAAACAGTATTTCAAAATCAGTAATGACATACCTATTATATGGCAAAGAGATTGTAGCGAGTTGGAAATTTTGCACTGAGGGCTGCAAAACTTCTATTGTCTGCATCAGCGCATGATATATTGTAGGGGTGAGGGTTCGATTACGCGATGAAAAAAATTTGGTTAAGGAGATGATAGTTTAATAATGAGCTCTCATAGCATGCATTGCTTCTTTTCGAAAAGTAGAAAATGGTGATTTGAATTAGAATACCATATACTCATAGGAGCACTAAAAAAAACATATCGTTAGAGGACCAATGAGTTGTAAATATGCATACTGTATAGTTATCAGTGAACATCTTCTACTGATAATCCTGACAGTTAGCAATGGATACATAGCTGAAAATGGAAAAACCGTTATCTTAAGAGAGATTCATCTTGAAATGGCTATTAGAAATCCATAATAATCAGTTTAAATTTGTGCAGATGTCCAGAAAAACGATTTTGAAGAGTTATACCTCAGACAGATCAACCGAAAGTAGTAGAGCCATTTCAGATACAGAATCATTTTCAGAAACAGAAATTTTTGAAGAAATGAGACCATGCTCGGTTTTTATCAATAGGAGCAAATTAAAAAATTCATTCCACTATTTATAGGCATTGACAACATCACACCCTACCTGCAACTTGGAAGATATGCAACCGTCATTTCCAAAATCCCAACTAGGATTCTATACAGAACAAGATTTACCTTATATTATCTCTATCGAACAAATCTGGACAAGGCTGAAGGGTTTCACAAATACAGGTGTATACGACCAACAGTATACCCTCCATCCTCCTCCAGAAATATTGCACTCGATGAGAGCGATACAGGAGGTCTGCCTAGGTAGGGTAACTCTTACAGGCGAGAAGTATCACATGTTTTTATCCAGAGGAATGAGATTCATACCTGTAGGGATGACCTTCCGCCGGACGATGTGGGGTGCTTCGGCACGATTCGAAGGGCAACGGCGTTTGGAGTTATACTGCCTATGGTAGTTCTTATCAGTGGTTCGGAGAAGACAAAACTTGTTGCTATGGCGACATGCAACCTATGCAGTGACGCTTATCACCGCTGGTGTAGCGAACTTCTCTTCTCCCATGCGATAGAACGACATGAAGCTGATATTTCAGTCATCAGTCTTCCTTTCTCGAGAAGGGAAATACAGTGCAGTGCCGTCATTTGCCTGTAATGACGAGAGGCGTGAACTCTGACAACACAATACCGTGATTTCGAATTTTTGGTAACGGACTGAAATCGCGCGCATGGGATACCGTCCGTTATACACTCCAATCCAAATGCCGTGTAATTGGAATATTCGAGAATATTTACTTCTAATACGATACACCGCCCTCTTATATGCGAATCCAAATAGGCTCTTAGAGTGTTGCATCCACCTCATTTTTGGTAGAATGTACTAAAACGAGCTCAAAAAATGGATGGACGGAATGGATTTATAACGTACATTGCAGTGGGCCCCACCCAACATCCTTTCGCAGGAAATCCTTGTCCCATAGAGATGTCCGTGACAAATCCACTCCATTCAAATATTTTTAAGTACCACAATTGGACATAGATCTAAAATTCAGGCTTATCCAAAACTAAGGTGAGCCACACCAACCAAACGGTTGGAACAAAAACGTCCACCCTTGAAACTTTCCTGAAGCTGACCATTATGTTTATATGCCATCCAAACCGTTCATAGGGTCACTACCACTCAGATAAACTGTAGTAACAAATTTCATCCTGATACAAAACTTCTGTGACCCATAGGCGTTGAATCCCTACTATATATTATGTGGTATGTTTCACATGAGTTTTAGATTTACCTGATTTTTATAATCCTCTTATTGTAGTCTTTAAAAACAGATAAACGGATTAGATTTTTTACTAACATCTCTTTTGGCCCCACACAGCTCCAGGAATATTTGGTGCCCTGGATGGATGCGGATTTCCTGCAACAGCCTTTCACATGAAGTTCCTGCGCTGGGATGTTGGGTGGGGCCCACTTTAATGTTTTTGAGAAATCGACCCTTTCCATCCATTTTTGAGCTTATTTTAGGACATGTAGCTAAAATTGAGGTGGATCCAAAACTCAAGTGGGCCACACGAGAAGGAAAATTAGTGAAAGAAATGTCAGCCGTTGAAATCTTCTTGGGCTCAACCTTGATGTTTATATGCCATCCAAACCGTTTATAAGGTCATTACCACTGTGTTGATGTGAGAATAAAAACCTTATCCTGATTTAAAACTTTTATGACCATTTGAATGTTTCAACGGTGATCATTGAATCCCCACTGTTTCCTCTCGTGTGGTTCACTTAAGTTTTGGATCCACCTCTTTTTTTTTTTTTTTTTTAATGTCCTAAAAGGATCTCTCAAAACGGATGGACAGGATGGATTTCCCACAAACATCATGGTGGGTCCCACCCACATCCCAGTGCAGGAATTCTGCAAAAGGCTTTCGCGGGAAATCCGCGTCGATCGCAGGCAATCCGCTTCCCGTCCGCTCCTTCTGCTCCAACGGAGCTCTAGACCGTTGCGCATGAGTACATATGGAGAATTGCCACTCCATGCAAAATCACACCCGTTCGAAAGATCAAGACCACTCATTTCAAAGTTCAATAAGGTCCATTCATCAGGTGGGCCATAATACTCCATTGAGTGTAGAAATTTTCTCGTTCTTCTCATAAAATCCTGTAAATATCGATAATTGGAAAATAATGATTCTTAAAGCAAACAAATAGTGGCCTATCTACATGATCAACGGACCTGATCTATAACACGTGTATCATACCTGCATATTTTCCGTAAACCGGCATTCTATTATCTACTCCCGCAGAAGTCTCATTATCGAAAACGCGCCCGTCGCATGCGCACGTACGAATCGTTTTCCCTCCTTTTATTTCTTTCAAAGATAATTACATAAAAAGTTACCCATACTTTTCATACCATATACTAGATTTTAATTCTGACAAATGGGGTTCATTATATATTAATCCAAACCGTTGATATGATTTTAATTACTACAGATGAAGATCATGAAAAATATTTTGATCAAATTTTATTAATAATCTGATATTTTTAATAAAAATATTGATTTAGAAGAGGAATAAACTAACGATCAAAATTCAACTAGAAAAGGTCCCAAATTTTGCATTTTTAATAATTAAATTTATTAAAATAAATAAATTTATAAACTATTTACTATTCTTACCAACAGATGAATGGTCCGGATTCCTTCAATTGGGCCACCTTGTCATTATTGAAAACTCGTGTATAGTGTGTAAAAATGCGAGTCACGTATTATATAATTCCTCACTTTCAAATCTCTCTCTCTCTCTCTCTCTCTCTCAAAACCCATTTCTTCTTCTCTCTGCTCGAATCATCTCCTTCTCATTTTCTCCCATTTCTCCGCCCCTTTTTCTCCAAAACCCTAAAAACCTTCCTACACGGTTTCTGAAATCCAGTCAAATCGAAATTAGGGTTTCCCAAACGATCGAATCCGAGCAAGCTGTCCTGTTCTGATTCTTGAGATTTGCCAAAATGAATCCAGATCGACCAGATTGCTTGGATCATCTCCTGACGATCTCCCGAAGGATGCGATTCTTGTTCGGATGCTTCGGCGCTAAAGATGACGACGGCGACAACACCAATCCACTGATCCCTTCTGTGAACGAAGTGCGTGTTCTCGATTCGTATTTCTTGAATTTTCTTTTCTTTTCTTTTCTTGTTTTTTATCGACGGTAGAGATTTCCAGGAGTTCTTTTTCTTTTTCCATTTTTTTTTTTTTTTTTTTGCATTTCTCTGTAAAAGAAAGGTCTTAAAAGCGGAATTTAGGAATGCGTGCCGTTTGATCGGACGGATATCTCTATGGGGTCACTGTCGGGCTGATTTTGGACTGATCATGATCGGCGTGGGCCTGGCCCATGCTAATAATGGCAGGATGGAGGCTGAGCCCACCTAGGCCCGGCCCGGAGACATTACTGGAGTAGTTTCTTGCTACAGGATTTCATGCATGTGAGACTATGGCGTGGTGATCTGAACCCTTGGATTTGATGGGTCATGGGCCACACTATGGATTTGGAAGTCTCCCATGCATCATAGATTGGTTTCTACAGATAAAAATAAGTCATGGATTGGAAGATCATAGCCCTTCTACGAATGGAGTTACGTTAAGAAGAAACACGACATAAATCCATTGGAAATTAAACTAAAGAACAGAGGGTTAGGATCTTTCACTGCATCTGATCTATTGGGACCCTGTTAGATCAACGGTTCCGATTCTAAGCTATTCCCCTTCGCGCCCCCCCAGGGTTTCATTTCACTACTATGTATTTTTTATTTTTATTTTTTTAAAAATCTTATTAAATAATTTTTTTTAAAAAAAAATCTCCTCATCAGATGACGACATCGCCCATAATACGACCTATCGTTTTTATCTTGAAAAGTGAAAGGTGAAACATTCTTTTGGGCAGGACCGAGGAGGCTTCAAAATAGAGTCCGATCCTGGCCCATTAAAATAAACGGGCTCGATTTCCCGGGCAGGAACAATCTTGCCTGATTGAGCAAACCATGCCCAGCCCTTGACAGGCCACACACAGGCCCGTCTACCAGCACAGCCCATTGACTCCCCTTCAAATGGGCCTGGACTAAAACTTCATGCCCAGGACCAGGTTCTACAAGCTGATGGGCCTGCCCGGCCAGTTGCTTCTTTCTCTTGGCTGCCCCCTTCCCTGCCCCCCGGCCCCGCCCCCCCCCCCCCCCCCCCCAGTGGTGAAGTTGTTTATGGCTGATGGGGATAGACCTGTGTCCATCAGAAAACACTTAGGGTCTGTTTTGGTGCCACTTTAAAATGAGTTACCTCATATTGGTTAATTGTAATTATGTGAAAAAAATAATCTTGATGACCAACAGGTCTATGACCCCTGATACATAGTTGCGATTAATCAAAATGATCAGGTCATCTCATTTTAGTTAATTGTAATTGAGTATCAGAGATCATGATAGTTGGTCATCGATATTATTATTTTTGTCCTTGTGATCTCTAATACATAATTATGATTAACGAAAATGAGATGGATTCATTTTTAAGTGGCAGCAAAATAGGGTCTTGTTTTTAATCAATAAACAAGTACATGGTACTTGTGGATGTGATACAGAGTTCACCAGGTGTTCTTGCCATTCAGGGTCCATAGTTCAAAAATGGAAATGGTCAGACAATCCTAACCATTTGACCAAATAATCCATGCAGTTAAATGTTCGCTATTACTTATTTGGTCTTTTAGTATCTATCTGTATGCCATGGAATGTATTGTCACGATCATCCCATCTGCCTGATTTTGAGCTATGGGCTCCCCATGGTATACCCCACATGATGAGCGGTCTGAATCTCATCCAAATGACACATGGTTTTCCTTTGTTCACGTGTATATAAAATTTGATTGTTTTTTCTTATTCATCAGGCTCCTTTCCTATTGGAAAATAAGCCTGCATCTTTACATGTACGCGAAGGTAATGCTTGTGGATTTGATCTTGAATTGTATGTAAACAGTTTATTATATAACTATTATTATTACCCGTGCAAAGAAATTTTACAGAATCACAGCTGAGTAATTGGGTATGTGTTTCTAAAGAGCATAGAGTTGTGTTCAAGGATATGGAAAACGGTTCAAAATCTGCAGATAATAATGTTGATGGAGACAACAATGATATGGTGCTCAAGGATAAGGTGTGTGCATTTTTATGCTCCTAATTTGTGATCTCAATGATAGCAGTTTGATGTAATTTTTAATAATGAAACTGTTTTGTTTGTGGTAAGTTTTGTATTTGTTTAAATTGTTCTTATATGAAGCAATTCACTATATCTCTATTAATCTAAATTATATTGCAATTTCAGTTGTTTTATTGTCATGGTTTAAGAACTGGTCAGAGAATTAAACCATGCTCCTAGTGATAAAAGAATTGGAGTCTGCATCTCATCCAAATGACACATGGTTTTCCTTTGTTCATGTGTATGTAAAATTTCATTGTTGTATCTTATTCATCAGGTCCCATTCCCATTGGAAAATAAGTCTGCATCTTTACATGTATGCGAAGGTAATACTCGTGGATTTGATCTTGAATTGTCTGCAAACAGTTTCTTATATAACTATTGTTATTACCTGTATGAAAAAAATTGGAGAATCACTACTGACTAATTGGGTATTTCTTTCTAAAGAGCACAGAGTTGTGTTCAAGGGTGTGGAAAATGGTTCACAGTCTGCAGATAATAATGTTGGTGGAGACAATGATGATATGGTGCTCAACAATGAGGTGTGTGCAATTTTATGCTTCTAATTTGTGTTCTCAATGATAGCAGTTTAATGTAATTTTTAATAAGGAAACTGTTTTGTTCATGTAAGTTCTGTATTTGTTTGAATTGTTCTTATATGAAGCAATACACTATATTTTCTATTAATCTAAATTATACTGCGATTTCAGCTGTTTTATTGTCATGGTTTAAGGACTGGTCAATATTCAGATGTGGGCCCTATATGATTTGATGTCTGCATGTATGACTGTTAAAACACTAAATTGTCTATGGTTTGCACCAATAATATGATACTGATGCGGACACAGGTGCATTCAAGGTGTACCAACGAAGAAAGCGCCAACCACAAGTGCCGTCCTTGTGGATAGGCGAATATTGAGGAGCTGAAGACCTTTCACATGTGATTGGACATATAGAAGACCCCACTTAGGGAAGACACATGTGAAGGAAGATTGGAGAAAGAGGACCGAGCGCCCAAACTTTCCCATACTTATGTTATTTGCACGTTTTTTGACTTAGTTAGCGGTCTTTTAGTAATCTTATATCTTTATTTGCTTATCCTAGGGGTATTTTAGTAATTTTATGTCTTTATGTGCTTATTTAAGTGGGGTAAAGCCCTAAACACGAATTTCAACTATTGATGAATGAAAAGCAAACCCTTTGGTTGCCTCCTTCCTCTCTTCTCTCTAATGGTGCTTCTTCTCTCCCCTTGATCTTCTTCTTCTAATTTCTTCTTGTGCCCCTCCAACTTCCTCAAGGTAATAACTTTCTTTCTTCTATTGTTTTGGCTAATTCCTCTTCGATCAAAATCTTGAGAACCGATCTAAACCCTAAATCCCCAAATTCTCAAATCCCTAATCCGAGAAACTTCTTGGTTCTTCGGACTAGTGATCTTCATTGATCGATTGGGTGTGACCATGCAAGATCGGGAGGTCTCATCCCTCGCCGGATCCAACCTAAGTAGTAATTGAATTCCATACTCCATGGTTGTAGTGATGGCCCGCTCCATTGCATGTTTCCTTTATGATTTTCTCAGTTATGATGATTATTGTTAGAATTTTAGATCATTTATTCCTTTTATTTCCGCTGTTTAATTATCTCCATGAGCATGCATCATAATTAGGGCTGTCCTGCGTCAAATTTGGTATCAGAGCCTAGGCTTGCATGGTTTTTGTCTAGATCGAGTTATCAAATTAGGGTTTTGATTTTTAGGTTTAACTTGGGAAAGTTTCAAGTTTAGAAAGTTTTCAATTTTCGAAACTTTCCAATTTTAGAAAGTTTCTAATCTGGAAAATTTTCAGATTTGAGTTGTTTCCTGTTTCAACTTAATTGTGTCAGTTCATAGTAGTTTTGCATTCATCGCATTCATCTTGAAAGTCATAACACCTAGTAGTCTAGTTAGGTAGAGTTTGGTTCAAGTCTTCATTGTATGCCCACGAGAAGAGGTAGAGGTTTCGGACTTCAACCTACCATGAATAACGAGCAGTTATCTGAGCAACTTGCTCAATTGTTACTAAAGATAACCGCCCTAGAAGCGAGTCAAAGGCGTGAGTTTGCCCGCCTTGAGAACCAAATTACCACCACCATGACTAAGGTGGAGCAACTAGAGGCGTCCCAAAAGGAAAACCCCGCTGTAGGGGAAGATGCGCACTCCCAAGTGGAAGGAATCATTGAAGAACGTGCTGCCACACGTGGTGGTAGTGAGGATAGAGATCGTGGTAACGGTCGTGGTGTGGTGCGAGAGGCACGAACCACATGTGATCATCAAGACCGTTATGATCCAGATGAGCGTGCGATGAAGAGTGTGAGAGTTGAGGCCCCGAGTTTTGATGGACGCTTGGATCCCAAGGCATTCCTTGACTGGGTTGCTGACATGGACCACTACTTTGAGTGGTATGGCATGTCGGAAAACCATCAAATGCGGTTTGCTAAGATGAAGCTTGTGGGTCAAGCCAAGCTCTTCTGGACCAACACCGAGCGTAGGGTAGAGAGAGTTGGTAGAGCCCCTATCACACATTGGTATGAGATGAAAGAGAAGTTGAAGGAGAAGTACCTTCCTCTCTCATACCGTCAGAAGCTCCTTGACCAATGGCAATCCTTACGCCAAGGGTCAATGTCTGCCGCTGACTACATCGCTAAATTTGAAGAGTATGTGATGCGATGTGATATCCGAGAAGACCCTCTAGTAACGCTCTCGCGTTTTAAGACGGGCCTTTGTGCGGATCTTCAGCGCGAGCTTATCACTCGGCCCTTAACGGACTTAGATGAAGCATATCAAGTCGTGCAGGAGTTAGAGCAGTATCTGAAGGCTCCTGTCGTTCGTCGTTTTGAGTCCCGAGACTCCAATACTAGATCTAATTCCCAAGGAACTAGACCTAATATTGGTAATCAACCTAGGGCATAGGCGACCATTCCGCCTAGGCCTAGGGAGGACAAGGGCAAAGGGGTTCTTGGTGCCGGTCCTAGTAACATGAGCCAAGTGAGGTGCTATGAGTGTGGCAACCTTGGCCACATGTCTAATCAGTGTCCTACGAAGAGCCGTGGGAGAGCCTTAGTTATAGGCGAATCCCACGAGGGTGGAGATGACCAGGGTGATTATGAAGTTGAAGAGTATCACCCTGAAGGAGGACTTACTGATGAAGAAGTGGATGGAGAAGCAACGCTTGCAGTAGTCAGGCGTGTGTTAGCTCAGTCTCGAAGTAGTGCTGACTGGCGTCGAAGCACTATCTTCTACACTATTGCCAAGTGTGGTGAAAAGAATTGTAAGGTGATAGTGGACAGTGGAAGTTGTCAGAATGTGATTTCCACTAGCACCTTAGATCGCTTAAAACTGAAATCCACACCTCATCCAGACCCGTATAAAGTTTCTTGGGTTGACAAGACATCCCTACCTGTCACCCAGCAATGTCTAGTCCCCATCGAGTTTGGGTCATACAAAGAGTCCCTGTGGTGTGATGTTTTACCTATGGATGTGGGGCATGTTATCCTAGGTAGACCGTGGCTATTCGATAATGATGTCAAGATCTTTGGCCGTTCGAATGCGTGTACTTTTATGTATAATGGTAAAAAGATCAAACTTAATCCCATGCCACCTGAGAATACACTAGGAAAGAAGAAGGATGAGAAGGCAAGTGAGCCTAGAGAAATGGGGAAATCCAACCCTAAGTCTTTACATATAATCAGCGCAAGAGAGTTTGAAAAAGAGGCTAAGGAGGATTCTATGGTGTATGCCCTTGTGGCTAGAGAAATTACACCTGAGGTTCCATCAGAGTTGCCCTGTGAGGTGATCTTAGTCCTGAAGGAATACAGTGATGTATTTCCTGAAGACTTACCGAATGAGTTGCCACCTATGAGGGACATACAGCATGCCATTGATCTTGTCCCAGGGTCTACTCTACCGAACCTTCCTCACCACAGGATGAATCCTGCAGCGCATGCAGAGTTGAAGAAGCAAGTTGATGAGCTTCTGCAAAAGGGTTTCATCCAAGAGAGTATGAGCCCGTGTGCCGTGCCTGCATTGTTGACGCCAAAGAAAGACGGCATGTGGCGCATGTGTGTGGATAGCCGTGCCATAAACAAAATTACTGTCAAGTATAGGTTCCCTATACCTAGACTTGATGATATGCTTGACATGATGGCCAGGTCCACTATATTCTCTAAGATAGACCTCAAGAGTGGATATCACCAAATTCGTATACGCCCAGGAGATGAGTGGAAGACGGCGTTTAAGACGAAAGATGGGTTGTATGAGTGGTTGGTCATGCCCTTCGGCTTGACTAACGCACCCAGTACTTTCATGCGGGTGATGACCCAAGCTTTGAGGCCGTTCATGGAAAAATTCCTAGTGGTGTACTTTGACGATATTCTTATTTATAGTACCACTAAGGAATCACACCTTGAACATTTAAAGAAGGTCTGTAGTGTCCTTAGGAAGGAAAAGTTGTACGCTAATCTTAAGAAATGTGCATTCATGTCTAACCAAGTTGTGTTCTTAGGATTTATAGTGTCATCTGAAGGGATGCGCGCAGACCCTGAAAAAGTCAGGGCCATAGTTGAGTGGCCAGAACCAAGGAACATTCATGAGGTGCGAAGTTTTCACGGCCTAGCAACTTTTTATCGTAGTTTCTTTAGGTGTTTTAGAACTATCATTGCTCCATTTATCGAGTGCATGAAAAAGGGAGAGTTCGTGTGGTCTATAGCCACCGTCAAGGCTTTTAAATATATTAAGGGCAAGATGGTGGAAGCTCTGTCATGCGTCTACCTGACTTTTCTACAATCTTTGTAGTAGCGTGCGATGCGTCTGGTGTCGGTATAGGTGGAGTGTTGAGTCAAGAAGGACACCCGGTGGCCTATTTCGGTGAGAAACTGAATGAGGCAAAACAAAAATACTCCACTTACGACAAAGAATTTTATGCGGTAGTGCAATCCCTGAGACATTGGTGATACTACCTCCTACCATAAGAATTCGTTTTGTTTTCTGACCATGAGGCTCTAAGATATTTGCATTCTCAGAAGAAACTCAACCCAAGGCATGCCAAGTGGGTAGCGTTTCTTCAGGAATATTCGTTTGTTTTGAAACACAAGGCCGGGGTTGAAAACAAACCAGCGGATGCCCTTAGTAGGAGAGTGGCGTTGCTCAACTCTTTGAGTGTAGAGGTAGTCGGATTTGAGCAACTGAAAGATGAATACCCCATATGTCCTGATTTTGGGGGTACTTACACGTCGCTCTCTAGTGACCAGCATATTATGGGTGGATATGTTCTTAAAGATGGCTTTCTTTTCAAGGGAGACAGACTTTGTATTCCCCGTATGTCCCTTCGTGAATTCCTCATCTGGGAGCTTCATTCAGGAGGGATAGCTGGCCATTTTGGTCGTGATAAGACCATTGCCCTCGTGGAAGATCGTTTCTATTGGCCAAGCCTCAAGCGAGATGTAGCCAAAGTTTTAGGGCAGTGTCGAACATGTCAGCTGGCAAAGCAAAGAAAGCAAAATACTGGGTTGTACACGCCATTGCCAGTGCCACATGCTCCGTGGCAGGACATTAGTATGGACTTCGTGCTCGGGCTTCCCAAGACTATAAAAAAGCACGATTCCGTTTTTGTCGTTGTGGACCGTTTTTCTAAAATGGCGCATTTCCTCCCATGTTCGAAGACGTCAGATGCGTCTCATGTTGCTCGTCTTTTTTTTGATGGTGTGGTGCGTCTCCATGGGTTACCTAAAACCATAGTGTCTGATCGTGATGTTCGATTTACTAGCTATTTTTGGAAGACACTGTGGCACATTATGGGAACTCATTTGCAATTTTCTACTGCTTACCACCCACAAACAGATGGTCAAACTGAAGTGGTAAACCGTAGCCTTGGAAATCTTCTACGTTGTCTAGTGGGTGAACATGTTAAGACTTGGGACCTAATTTTACCAACTGCTGAACTTGCTTATAATGGGTCAATTAATAGATCTACAGGGTTGAGTCCTTTTAAAATTGTAAGTGGTTATAAACCTAGAATGCCCATAGATCTCTTACCTATGTCTGTTACCCAAAGGTCTTCTGAGTCAGCCGATGCATTCGCACGCCATATTCATGATTTGCATACACATATTAGACAGCGGTTAAATAAGAGCAATGATGATTATAAAGTTTTAGCTGATTCTCATCGTAGAGTGCAAGAATTTCAAGAAGGAGACTATGTAATGGTGCGAATAAGGCCAGAGCGATTCTCTCAAGGATCTGCAAAGAAATTACAAGCGCGTAGTGCTGGACCATTCAAGATATTACAAAAGGTTGGGTCCAACGCGTATCGGGTTGACCTTCCATCTGAAATGAGCATTAATCCAACTTTTAATGTGGAAGATCTAGTCCGTGCCCATACTCCCATTGTTGATACATCATCCCTTTCATGGCCTTTTTCTGAGTTTGCTACCCAACCCCTTCCACCCCCTCCTCCACCCATTACCCATAAAGAAGCAATTGAGGAAATCTTGGATGACGAGATAGTATCCACGAGAGATGGGGGTTTCCAAAGGTATCTTGTCAAGTGGAAGAACAAACCATCGTCTGAATCTACGTGGCTGTCGGGCGACGCATTGCAGGGTATTGATCCAGATCTACTTGAGCGTTACAAAAGTTTCAACTCGTCGGGGTCGAGTTTTTCTCACCCGAGGGGAATTGATGCGGACACAGGTGCATTCAAGGTGTACCAACGAAGAAAGCGCCAACCACAAGTGCCGTCCTTGTGGATAGGCGAATATTGAGGAGTTGAAGACCTTTCACATGTGATTGGACATATAGAAGACCCCACTTAGGGAAGACACATGTGAAGGAAGATTGGAGAAAGAGGACCGAGCGCCCAAACTTTCCCATACTTATGTTATTTGCACGTTTTTTGACTTAGTTAGCGGTCTTTTAGTAATCTTATATCTTTATTTGCTTATCCTAGGGGTATTTTAGTAATTTTATGTCTTTATGTGCTTATTTAAGTGGGGTAAAGCCCTAAACACGAATTTCAACTATTGATGAATGAAAAGCAAACCCTTTGGTTGCCTCCTTCCTCTCTTCTCTCTAATGGTGCTTCTTCTCTCCCCTTGATCTTCTTCTTCTAATTTCTTCTTGTGCCCCTCCAACTTCCTCAAGGTAATAACTTTCTTTCTTCTATTGTTTTGGCTAATTCCTCTTCGATCAAAATCTTGAGAACCGATCTAAACCCTAAATCCCCAAATTCTCAAATCCCTAATCCGAGAAACTTCTTGGTTCTTCGGACTAGTGATCTTCATTGATCGATTGGGTGTGACCATGCAAGATCGGGAGGTCTCATCCCTCGCCGGATCCAACCTAAGTAGTAATTGAATTCCATACTCCATGGTTGTAGTGATGGCCCGCTCCATTGCATGTTTCCTTTATGATTTTCTCAGTTATGATGATTATTGTTGGAATTTTAGATCATTTATTCCTTTTATTTCCGCTGTTTAATTATCTCCATGAGCATGCATCATAATTAGGGCTGTCCTGCGTCAGATACAGTGTCCATGTCATCCGATACATACATAGGCGCAGCCTGTGCCTGTACGTGTTCCAACATGGAGACTTAACCATGCTCCTAGTGATAAAAGAATTGGAGTCTGTTTGATTGGCTGGTGAATCCCATAGAATATTGATCTCATGGAAAAAAGGATAAGTAATTGTATTTCTATACTTGTATTTTGGAATGTGAGAAACCACTCACCAGGTGATCTTGGCATTCAGGGTCAATAGTTCAAAAATGGAAATGATCAGACAATCCTATTCATTTTACTGGATGACCCATCCAATGTTAACCATTACTTATTTGGTCTTTTTAGCTTTTATTTGTTTGGCAGAGAATGTATAGTTAGATCATCCCATCTGCCAGATTTTTGACCTATGGCTCCCCCTGTGGCATGCCCTAGCTGATGAGTGGTCTGAATCTCATCCAAATGACTCATGGTTTTCCTTTGTTCATGTGTATGTCAAATTTTATTGTTGTATCTTATTCATCAGGTCCCTTTCCAATTGGAAAATATGCCTACTTTATCACATGTACGTGAAGGTAATGCTTGTGGTTTGATCTTGAATTGTATGCAAACAATTTATTATCGTTATTACCCATATGAAGAACTTTTACCGAATCACAACTGAGTAATTGGGTGTGTCTTTCTAAAGAGCACAGAGTTGTATTCAAGGATGTGGAAAATGGTTCACAATCTGTAGACAATAATGTTGAAGGAGACAATGATGATATGGTGCTCAAGGATGAGGTTTGTGCATTTTTATGCACCTAATTTGTGTTCTCAATGATAGCATTTAATGCAATTTTTAAAAAGGAAACTGTTTTGGTTATGTAAGTTTTGTATTTGTTTGAATTGTTCTTATATGAAGCAATACACTACATTTTCTATTAATCTTAATTACATTGTGATTTTCAGTTGTTTCCTAGTCATGGTTTAAGTACTGGTCAATATTCAGATGTGGCCCTATATGATTCGATGTCTGCATGTATGACTGTTATAACACTAAATTGTCCATAGTTTGCACCAATAAGATAATATAGTGTGCATGTCATCCAATACATACATTGGCACTGCCTGTGCCTGTACATGCTCCAATATAGAGATTTAAACCATGCTTCTAGTGATGAAAGAATTGGAGTCTGCTTGATTGTCTAGTCAATCCCATAGAACATGGATCTCATGGAAATAAGGACGAGTAATTGTATTGATATAGTTGCATTTTGGAATGAGAGAAACTACTCATCAGGTGTTCCTGCCATTTGAGGTCCATAGTTAAAAAATGATCAGACAATCCTAACCATCTGACCAGATGACCCATGCAGAATGTCTGTATGCCACAGAATGTATTGTCAGGATCATCTCATCCACCAGATTTGTGAGCTATGGGCCCCTCAGTGTTATGCCCTCCCTGATAAGTGGTCTAAATCTCATCCAAATGACACATGGTTTTCCTTTCTTGATCTGCATGTATAATTTCATTGTTGTATATTATTCATCAGGTCCCTTACCCATTGGAAAATAAGCCTGCATCTTTGCATGTACATGAAGGTAATGCTCCTGGATTGGATCTTGAATTGTAAGCGAACAGTTTATTATGTTATTATTGTAACCAGATTTGATCTTGAATTGTAAGCGAATAATTTATCACAATTACTATTGTTATTACCCGTATGAAGAAATTTTACATAATCACAACTGAGTAATTGGTTATATCTTTCTAAAGAGCACAGAGTTGTGTGCAAGGATGTGGAAAATGCTTCACAATCTGCAGACAATAACATTGATGGAGACAATGATGATATGGTGGGGCTCAAGGATGAGGTGTGTACCTTTTTTATGCTCCTAGTTTGTGTTCTCAATGGTGGCGGTTTGCTGTAATTTTTAGCAAGGAAAGTGTTTTGTTTATGTAAGTTTTGTATTTGTTTGAATTGTTCTTATATGAAGCAATACACTCTATATTTTCTATTAATCTTAATTAATATTGTGACATTTAGTAGTTTCCTAGTCATGGTTTCAGCATTGGTCAATTTTCAGATGTGGGCCCTATATGATTTAAGATCTACATGTATGACTTTAATAACCCTAAATTGTCCATAGTTTACACCAATAAGATGATGCAGTGTGCATGTCATCTGAGACATACACAGTTGCACATGTTCCAATATAGAGACTTAAACTATGTTCGTAGTGACAAAAGAATTGGAGTTTGCGTGATTGTCTAGTGAATCCCTTAGAACATGGATATCATGGAAACAAGGATGAGTAATTGTATTTCTATACTTGCATTTTGCAATGCAAAAAACTACTCGCCAAGTGTTCTTGCCATTTAGGTTCCATAATTCAAAATGGAAATGACTAGACAATCCTAACCAATGTTTTAAATATCGATGATATCGGCCAATATATCCGATGATATATCTTGTATCCCACCTTTGTGATACGAAATGCATAGGTAGTCCTGACATATCCCACATGTTCGGTCTGGTGAGCATTTTCAATTTCCGATTCCTTTTTTTTTTTTTTTTTGAAATTATGTTTACTTAGTATCAAATGGTTACAAATCCATTCGTTCTTCATGTTTTGCATGAAAAGTTATACAGTTAGAGCTTTGATTTCTATTCTCCATGTTTTTTTTTTTTGAAAATTTCCTTCATTCCACTGTCAATTGAGCCTAATTTTGAAGTATTTAGGAGTATTTGATGAAATGATCATCAGATGCACTCTAATTTCAAAATTTGAGTGTAGGTGGTCCTATTTGGGGAAAATTCCCCAATTTCTCCCAAATTGCTTGCAATGTTGTACTCCAAACATGAAATCAAGCATGTATGAGGTCTGATCCACTGATTTGTTAAGTTCTTGTCAACTTTTGAAAAATAAAAATCATTTTTAATTAAAAATTATTAAAATATTATTATTTTTCAAAATTTCCTTTCAACCAAATATCAATTGAGAATATTTTCGAAGTATTTAGGAGTTTTTGATTAAATGATTATCACATAACTCTAAATGTTATGCACTTAATTTGAATATAGTTGCATTAGTTCAGTCAAAGGGCGCATGACTTAAGACCCCTATACAAAGGAAACCTGTTATGTGCGCTTCTTTTTTGAGATGTTATGATTGAAAAGTGTGCAATAAGGTCTTTTATTTTTATTTTTATTTTTATTTTTATAACAATCCATGAAGTTTCACTGAAAAATTCAACCATTTCCCAATGTTTCCCCATGTTTCCCAAAAAGTGTGATAAATTACCCGATACAAACGATATATCCCCTGCGATAACCAATGTGTATCTATATCCCAAGGATGCAATATGTAACGCGATACCAATATTTCGAACATTGATGCTAACCATTTAACCAGATGACCCATCCAGTTAAATGTTAACCATTACTTATTTGGTCTTTTAGCATCTGTTTGTATGCCATGGAATGTATAGGTATGATCATCCCATCTGCTAGTTTTTTGAGCTATGGTCCCCTGGTGGTATGCCCCACTTGATAAGTGGTCTGAATCTCATCCTAATGACATGTGGTTCTCCTTTGTTAACGTGTATGTAAAGTTTCATTTTTGTATCTTATTTGTCAGGTTCCTTTCCTATTAGAAAATGAGTCTGCATCTTTACATTTACACGAAGGTAAGGCTCTTGCTTTGTTGTTAAATTGTATGCAAACAGTTTATTATAATTATTATTGTTATTATCTGTACAAAGAAAATTTACAAAATCACAGCTGAGTAATAGGATATATCTTTCTAAAGAGCACAGAGTTGCGTTCAAGGATGTGGGAAATGATTCACAATCTGCAGACAATGATATTGATGGAGACAATGATGATATGGCGGTGCTCATGGATGAGGTGTGTGCAACTTTATGCTGCTAGTTTTTGTTGTCGATGATAGCGGTTTAATGTAATTTTTTGTAAGGAAACTTTTGTTTATGTAAGATTTGTATTTATTTGAATTGTTCTTATATGAAGCAATACACTATATTGTCTTTTTATCTAAACTATATGATTCGATGTCTGCATGTATTGACTGTTATAACACTAAATTGTCCACAATGAAGTTTACAACAATAGGATGATACAGTATGTATGCCATTCGATACATACATAGGAGCTGCCTGTGCGAGTGCATGTTCCAATACAGAGACTTAAACCATGCTCATTGTGATGAAAAAATTGGACCCTGCTTGATTGTCTAGTGCATCACATAGAACATGGATCTCATGGAAACAAGCTTGAGTAATTGTATTTCTATAGTTGCATTTTGGAATACAAGAAACTACTCACCAGGTGTTCTTGGCATTCACTGTCCATAGTTCAAAAATGGAAATGATCACACAATCACAACCATTTGACCGGAGGACCCATCCAGTTAAATGTTAACCATTACTTATTTGGTCTTTAGCATATAATTTGTATGCCATGGAATGTATAGTTGGGTTCATCCCATCTGTCAGATTTTTGAGCCATGGGTCCCCCGTGGTATGCCCCACCTAATGAGTGGTCTGAATCTCATCCGAAGGGCACACATGGTTTTCCTTTGTTCACGTGTATGTAAAATTCCATTGTTGTATCTTCTTTGACAGATCCCTTTCCTATTGGAAAATAAGCCTGCATCTTTACATGTACAGGAAGGTAATGCTCATGGTTTGATCTTGAATTGTATGCAAACAGTTTATTATAATTATTTTTGTTATTACACCTATGAAGAAACTTTACATAATCATCAAAAAATGCTTCACAATTTGCAGGAAATAATGTTGATGGAGAGATCGATGATATGGTGGTGCTCCAAGATGAGGTGTGTGCAATTTTATGCCACTAGTTTGTTGTCAATGATAGCAGTTTAATGTAATTTTTAGTAAGGAAATTGTTTTGTTTATTTAAGTTTTGTATTTGTTTGAATTATTCTTAAATGAAGCAATACTGTATTTATGTTTATCTAAGCTATATTGTGATTTCCAATTGTTTGCTGGTCATGGCATAAGACTTTGAAGTACTGGTCAACATTCAGATGTGGCCTTATATGATTTGACATCTGATGTACGATTGTTATAATGCTAAATTGTCCATAGTTTACATCTACAGGATGGTACAGTGTGCATGTCATCTGATACATACATAGGAGCTGCCTGTGCCTGTACATGTTCCTATACAGAGAGTTAAACTATGCTTCTAGTGATAAAAGAATTGGAGTCTGCTTGATTGGCTAGAGAATCCTTTAGAACATTGATATCATGTAAACGAGGATGAGTAATTGTATTTCTATACTTGCATTTTGGAATTCGAGAATCTACTCACAATGTCTTCCTGGCATTCAAACTCCATAGATCAAAAATGGAAATGACCAGGCACTCCTAACCATTTGACCAGATGACCACTCCAGTTAAATGACAATCATTACTTATTTTATCTTTCACCATCTATTTATATGCATGGAATGCATAGTCCGGATCATCCCATCTGCTAGATTTTGAGTTATGTGCTGCCTGTGGTATGCGCCGCCTGATGAGTGGTCTGAAATCTGAATCTCATCCAAATGACGCATGGTTCTCCTTTGTTCGGGTGTGTGTAAAGTTTCATTATTGTATCTTATTTTCAGGTCCCTTTCCTGTTGGAAAATAAGCCTGCATCTTTACATGTACAGGAAGGTAACGCTCGTGGTTTGATCTTGAACTGTATGCAAACAGTTTATTATAATTATTATTGTTATCATCCGTATGAAGAAACTTTACAAAATCACTGAAAAATGCTTCACAATCTGCAGAAAATAATGTTGATGGAGATGACGATTATATGGTGGTGCTCAAGGATGAGGTGTGTGCAATTTTTATGCTTGTAGTTTGTGTTCTCAATGATAGCAGTTTAATCATTAATGTAATTTTTAGTAAGGAAATTGGTTTGCTTATGTAAGTTTTGTATTTATTAGAACTATTCTTATGTGAAGCAATACACTATATTTTGTATTTATCTAAGCTATGTTGAGATTTTCAATTGTTTGCTTGTCATGGCTTAAGACTTTAAAGTACTGATCAACATTCAGATTTGATATCTGATGTATGACTGCTATAACACTAAATTGTTCATAGTTTACATCAATAGCATGATACAAGCCTGCATCTCATCTGATACATACACAGGAGCTGCGTGTGCTTGTACATGTTCCAATACAGAGACTTAAACCATGCTCCTAGTGATAAAAGAATTGGAGTCTGCTCGATTGGCTAGAGAATCCCGTAGAACATTGATATCATCGAAATGAGGATGAGTAATTGTATTTCTATACTTCCATTTGGAAATTCAGGAAACTACCCACCAGGTGTTCCTGCCATTTCAAGCTCCATAGTTCAAAAATGGACATTATCAGGCAATCCTAACCATTTGACCCGGTGACCATTCCAGTTAAATGATAATCATTACTTATTTGGTCTTTTGGCATGTATTTGCATGCATGGAATGCATAGTCCGGATCATCCCATCTGCTAGATTTTGAGCTATGCAAACCCCACCCCCCACCCCCCGAAATAATAATAATAATAATAAAATCTCATCCAAAGAACACATGGTTCTCGTTTGTTCACATGCATGTAAAGTTTCATTTTTGTATCTTATTTTCAGGTCCCTTTCCTATTGGAAAATGAGCCTGCATCTTTACATGTACATGAAGGTAGTGCTCATGGTTTGATCTTAAATTGTATGCAAACAGTTTATTATAATTATTATTGTTATTAGTTATTACACATTTAAAGAAAATTTACAAAATCACAGCTGAGTAATAGGATATTTCTTTCTACAGAGCACAGAGTTGTGTTCAAGGATGTAGAAAATGCATCACAGCCTGGAGACAATACCATTAATGTAGACAATGGCGATATGGTTGTGGTCGAGGTTGAGGTGTGTAAATTTTTATGCTCCTAGTTTGTGTTCTTGATGATAGTGGTATGGTGTACTTTCAGTAAGGGACCTGTTTTGTTTATGTAAGTTTTGTATTTATATGGAGCAATCCACTATATTGTCTATTTATATAAACTATATTGTGATTTTCAATTGTTTGCTAGTCATGGCTTATGACTAAATACTGTTCAACATTCAAATTTGGGCCTTATATGATTTGAGGTATGCATGTATGTAACACTAAATTGTCCATAGTTTACACCAATAGGATGATGCAATGTGCATGGCATATGATACATACATAGGAGCTGCCTGTGCCTGTACATGTTCCAATATAGAGACTTAAACCATGTTTGCAGTGATAAAAGAATTGGAGTTTGCTTGATTGGCTAGTGCATCCTTTAGAACATTGATATCATGGAAACAAGGTTGAGAAATTGTATTTCCATACTTGCACTTTGGAATTGAGAAACTACTCACCAGATGTTCATGCAATTCAAGGTCCATAGTTCAGAAATGGAAATGATCAGGCAATCCTAACCATTTGACCGGGATGACCATTCCGGTTAAATGTTAACCATTACTCGGTCTTTTAGCATCTATTTGTATGCCATGAGTACGGATTATCCCATCTGCTAGATTTTTGAGCTAACGCCCCCCCGTAGTATGCGCCAACTGATGGGTGGTCTGAATCTCATCCTAATGACATAGGGTTCTCCTTTATTCACGTATATGTATAGTTTCATTTTTGTATCTTATTTGACAGGTCCCTTTCCTATTAGAAAATGAGCCTGCATCTTTACATGTACATGAAGGTAAGGCTCTTTGCTTGTTGTTAAATTTTATGTGAACAGTTTATTATAATTATTATTGTTATTACCTGTATGAAGAAAATTTAGAAAATCACAGCTGAGTAATTGGATATATCTTTCTAAAGACTACAGAGTTGTGTTCAAGGATGTGGAAATTGCTTCACAATCTGAAGACAATACCTTTGATGGAGACAATGATGATATGGTGGTGGTCATGGTTGAGGTGTGTAAATTTTTATGCTCTTAGTTTGTGTTCTCGATGATGGCAGTTTAATGTAATTTTTTGTAAGGGAATTGTTGTCTATGGAAGTTTTGTATTTGTTTGAATTGTTCATTTATGAAGCAATACACTTAGATTCTATTTATATAAACTATACTGTCTTCAGTTGGCTGCTAGTCATGGCTTAAGACCAAGTACTGGTCCACATTCAAATGTGGGCCTAATATTTTTTGACATCTGCATGTATGTAACACTAAATTGTCCTTAGTTTACAACATTAGGATGATACAATGTGCATGTCATTTGATACATACATAGGAGCTGCCTGTGCCTGTACATGTTCCAATACAGAGACTTAAACCATGCTCCTAGTGATAAAAGAATTGGAGTCTGCTTGATTGGCTAGTTAATCCTGTAGAACATTGATATCATGGAAACAAGGATGAATAATTGTATTTCTATACTTGCACTTTGGAATTCAAGAAACTACTCACCAGGTGTTTGTGTGCCATTCAAGGTCCATAGTTCAAAAATGTAAATGATTAGGCAATCCTAATCATTTGACTGGATGACCATTCTAGTTAAATGTTTCCCATCTGCTCCACACACCCCCTGGTATGCACCATCTGATGAGTGGTCTGAATCTCATCCAAATGACACATGATTTTCCCTGTTCATTTGTATGTAAAATTTCATAGTTGTATCTTATTTGTCAGGTCACTTTCCTATTGGAAAATGAGCCTGCATCTTTACATGTACACGAAGGTCACTTATGGTTTAATCTCAAAATTTTACGCAAATAGTTCATTGTAATTATTATTGTTTTTACCCATACGAAGAAATTTTACAAAATCACAATTGAGTAATTTGATATATCTTTCTAAAGAGCACAGAGTTGTCTTCAATGGGGTGTGTGCATTTTTATGGTGTGTGCATTTTTATGCTCCGAAAATTCTTCACAATCTGAAGTCAATAACATTGACGGAGGCAACTCCGATATGGTGGTGCTCAAGGTTGAGGTGTATGCATTTTTATGCTCATAGTTTGTGTTCTCGATGATGGCGGTTTAGTGTAATTTTTAGTAAGGAAATTGTTTTGTTTATATAAGTTCGGTATTTGTTGAATTGTTCTTATATGAAGCAATACTATATATATATATATAGTGATTTCTGTTGTTTGCGAGTCATGGCTTAAAACGGTCAACATTCAGATGTGGGCCTTATATGATTTGATGTCTACATGTATGGCTTTTATAACACTAAATTGCCAATGGTTTATAGCAATAGGATGCACAATGTGCATGTCATTCGATACATACATAGGAGCTGCCTGTGCCTGTTCATGTTCCAATACAGAGACTGAAACCATGCTCCTAGTGATAAAAAATTGGAGTCTGCTTGATTGGCTAGTGAATCCTGTAGAACATTAATATCATGGAAACGAGGATGAGTAATTGTATTTCTATACTTGGCATTTTGGAATGCAAGAAACTACTCATGCCATTCTTAATGTATGATTTTAATTTTCTTTTTTTCCTTTTTGAGTCGTGCTACCTAAAGAATAAAGTCAGCATTGACTTTACAATAATGCAAATTCATTATTGACTTTCACTAGGTTGACATTAGGAGTTGGGAGGAATGCTACAGCCTCTGGTAACTTATTGTTATTTGTTGAGTAATCCTATGATTACGGTCATGGTTTTAAATATTGATCTCAGAAGGCTGTAACTTGTACTACTAGGCAGACACGTACATTTTGGATGCTTGATTTATTTTATCATCAAACAAAACTGATTCAACTTGGTTTCTAGTGATATTTACAGCCATGACTGCAGTGTAATGACTTACTGATGTAGGACAAAGTCAAGGACAATCACATGGACGGTTAGGATCGAAAGAAATCTGGTTAGAAAGTTCGATCCACGGGTCTAGTGCACATTATAGCTTCTGACAACAATAACATTGTGATTAGTTATCATTTTCGCACATATAAGATGTCGATGGAGAACTTTCATTGAGTTCTACATCCTAGGCAATGACAAAGGCCATTGGTCCCTGAATTGTTTTCCTAAATAAGGCCGTTTTAGGGGTTGAGTTTAAGTTTTAATTTAAAATTTACTTGTTTTTTGTATGTTATGTTTATTTATTTATTTATTTTAATTACTAGGGTATTTGGAGTTAAGAGTCATGTAATAGTTTAATGTCGTTGTTTACGTTATGGGAAAGAGTTTGAGTCAATTTAAAAGTCGTTTAAAATTGTTAATAAGTTTACTATATTAGGAAAGGATTTACTATTTCGGGAAAGTTACAAGTTTAGGGTTTAGGGATTATATAAGTCAAAAGGGCTTTGTAAACAGATTTTTCATCTATAATATCAATTTGAGAAGGTTGCAAATCCAAGCAAGTAGACCAAAAGTTACGGTCCACCCAGTAGATAATTTCCAACCTATTAAGTGAATTCGACATCTAACCCTTCCAATAGATTGGGCCCACCATGAGGATTACCCGGTGGAAAAATTAGCCCTACTCATCGGGTGTGTTACACCATAGGAAACAATGTCTAGCCAATGATAAATAGCATAATAGAAGGTTGGCCTGCTCTTTTTGTGGTTGTGGCTAATTTTTACATAAGGCAATCCCTGTGATGGGGCCAACCTACTGGCGGATGGATGTTGCTAGCACATGAAAAGTGGAAGTCATCCGCTGGGTGCATTGTAACTTGTGGTTCAACTGGTTGGACTTGAGACCTTATATATCAATTTTATCTCTTGTTTTTAGAGATTTCTCTATCCTTTCTGCGACACACCCACTATGCTAGTTGGTATCAGAGTAAGGTTTTTCTTTAGATTCATTGCTTCTACTGCTCGATTGGGTAGCAACAATCCTACCGATGATGCTCTAGGGAATTAAGCATTGATGAGTGTGGAGTTTGTGGCATTTTATCAGGAATTCGATTTTTTAAATCAAGAGATACAAACAAAGATTGATTGTTTGATTGAGGCCATTGATCATGAACATATTTGCAGCAACAAACAGCCCATGGCCGTCGAAGGGCCTCGTAGTCAGCTAGTTTGGGGTCTAATAGGTACAACACCCATGACACATCATAGGCTATGACCATATGGAGAGTGGGATGCTTTCTGGATAATCAGATCTTAAAGAAGAAGAGTGCCTCTTGATGAATCTATTGTCGAATTACTTGATGGATCCACGAATAGATTAATTAATGAATTTATGGTTGAATGGGAAAAAAATTCCAATTAAATTAGACGATCAGTTGATGAGTTGCCTAACACAAAAGGTTGATGGATTAGCGGATACAGATGACTTGATGGCTGAGGTCGGTACTTTCATGATCATTATGTCAAGCTTTAAGCATATTGTCACCCTTCTACTTTCTACACAACAACTGAACTGCATAGATCGATGGTTGGTAGTGAGAACAATTACAGCGTGGCTGGTCAATGTTTATTGGGAGTGACCAATCACAAATCTATTGTTACAGAAGAGCTGGAAGTTGACACCCCAGATGCGAAGGATCGTCAAAAAAAAAAAAAGTTTCGTTTGCTAAAGTTCCATCGAAATTATATTATTTCAATACGACTTGTAGGGGTTCACCATCAATTGTTCCTAAAGACAAAGAAGATGTGCTATAAGGAGGGTCATCACAATGGGTTACCACTACTATAAACTTCGGGACGAGTTTAATTTTTCAAGTGGAGGGTCTGATGTAGGAAAAAGTCAAGGACAATCACTTGGACAGGTAGGGTCAAAAGAAATTGGGCTAGAAAGTTCAATCCAAGTGTCTAGCTTTCGATGACCATAGTTTTGTGATCAATTTTCCATTTCATGCCTATAATATGTCATTAGAAAGCTATTGACGAGTTCCCATTGGCTTCTACATGGTTTTCCAAAATATGGTTGTTTTAAGGGTTAATTTTGAGTTTTAAGTTAAATTTTACTAATTTTAGTGAGTTATTTGTGTGTGCTCTTTTTAGGGTATTTTAAGGTTAACAGCTTAAAGTCCTTATTTAAGTCATGGTAAAGAGTTCGCGTCAGTTTAGAAGTTATTTACCATGTTTATTAAGTTAACTATTTTAGGAAAGTTTTACTATTTTGGGAAAGTTACATATTTAGGGTTTAGGGCTATAAGTCATGCAAGGGCTTTTCAAACAGACTTTTGATTAATAATAAATCAATTTTATCTCTCATTTTTAGAGCTTTCTCTCTCCTTCTGGATTCAGGGACTATTCTTGGGAAGAAGACATTGACATCTTGGCTTTCCACTATGCACCCTCAATGCCACATATCATGAGAAATCTTAATTGACAAAGTTTTTGCGCATCTTTTGAGATAAGCTCATGTGCCTTTACATTCTTTGTTATGTTATACGTGATAAGTGCATGCCAAGAGTTTATTTGTTGTTTAAAAGTCTAGTGAGTTGATGAGGAATCAGGATGGTGTGTTGTTGCCAACTCAATTTGCCCATTACTTGAAAATGGTAATTTCTAACTTGTTAATGTGGTTGGCAATGACCCCAACAAATCTTCTTCTTCTTCTTTTTTGTCCTTAATTTTTTTTTTTGTTCTTCTAACTTACTAATTATTTTGACTTGACAAGGTGGTCACTAAACTCTTATACACACCCATGGCTCCATAATTATTTATTTATTTATTTATTATTATTATTATTATTATTATTTTTTGTGATCTCTCTTTTCTTATTCGGTTCCATTTTAAAGAGAATGTACATGTTGCGGGATTTTAGGTACATAAACCTTTTGTCTAGTTATTGCTCCCACTTCAATCACGCTTCAGACTTTAGAGCCACTCTCCCGCTTCTTGCTTGTTCGTTCTTTTCACAATTCATGCAACTATTATGTAGAACTCTTTTGGAGCTTTGCAAAGCCATTTTCCTCCCAGTTTCCTTTATCGTACTTAGGAAAATCATTAAGTGAATATATATATATATATATATATATCTCATTTAGTTTGGACTGTTACCCCACTTCAATCATGCTTTATTCTTCAGAACCATGCTGCCGCTTCTTAGTTGTTTTTGCTAACCAACATTTTGGAACATATGCTTGCTTCTTACCGTATATGAATTTGTTATTGTTGTTATTTCCAATTTATGCAACTATTATGTAGGACTCTTTTGGAGCTTTGCAAAGCCATTTCTTCCTCCCATTTTCCTTTATTGTACTTAGGATATTCATTAGGCGAAAAAAAAAATCCTCATTTAGTTTGGATCGTTACCCCACTTCAATCATGCTTCAGACTTTAGACCCATGCTCCCACTTCTTAGTTGCTTTTGCTAACCAAAATTTTAGAATAAATGTTTGCGTTTTCCCATATCTGGATTTGTTGCCACTTCTATTCACAATTCATGCAACTATTATGTAGGACTCTTTTGGAGCTTTGCAAAGCCATTTTCCTTTAGCAGCCTTTTGAATTGGGGGCATTTAGATGCCCTGGATATTTCAATTACCAGGTATTGCAATGCCTGATTATTGTAATGACTGGCAATTGTAATTTCTTTTTCTGAGAAACCTCTTACAGCAGGGGATTGTGATTATAAAAAACAATCAATGCCCGTCTTTGGTTAGCTTACAAGTTGGGAACCATGTGTTACTACTGTGTTTTAAATATTGAATAGCATGTAGTATAGCGTTCGCCCCTTTAAAGTGTGAGGCTTAAGTTGCATAGCATGTACTTCTAGATTTTTAGTTAAGGTTGTGCTCGGTTGCACCAAATATCATAAAATTTCATGATGTTTTGCACTAAATTAGTCTATTACTAATGAAATGACTAATGAAATTTAATGATATTTGGTGCAACTAAACACAGCCTAAAATAATAGGAAAAATAAGCAAAGATCAAGTATAAAAGTAAAGAAAGAGCAACCTAACTGATTTAATATTATTACTTCTAATATTTTACTAAAATCTTTAAAAAAAAAAAAAATAACTTGAAGGAGCAACCTAACTGATTTAATATTATTGCTTATAATATTTTACTAAAATCATTAAAAAAATTATCTAGTTTTTATTTTTAAAAATGAAAAATGTAACAAATCACTGAAATCATCAATGGATTTTAATGTTTTACTAAAAAATAACTTGTAGTGTGAGCTATATAGCATGTACCATAGGCTATGTAGTGTGCAGTGTATGCAAAATTAGCATATAGCATAGACTATACGTGAATTAACCTATTTTCATGAGCTATATGCTACATAGCAAATCTATTTTGCCTTGTGCATTTGGATGCACTTATGCAAAACCTCGTCTTGTCTCCCCCACCCCACAACTTGTCGAAATGGGTGCTAAAAATCCCACTTGCCGAAAAGCATTTGGAGTGGTCTTTGGCAAGTAAACAAAAGTGTTGACCGAGAAAAAAAGGGATTTGCTGAAAACCTTTTGCAGGAGATGTGTCCAAATGAGCCCTTACTGTATATGTCAATGACTTCATGGTATTATCTCTGGACTAGCTTTCTCTCCAGTGATGCTTACATTGCAGTTCAGCATATAGGATCTTGGGCGACTTGAGGATTTTCTTGAAGTCACTAGATCTTAGCATGGCCACGTTTTCCTGTCAGTGATGTGCTCAAAATCTCATCTCTAAGGCCTTACTGTAACAGAAAGCTCCTTTTATTTTGTGATGGTACCACTAATTGTGGAATTGAATTATTAACAACCACTCATCCAAGCAGTATCCATTTAAATCATGTTTTTAGGCAGTTCAGGTGTTCTCCTAGTCCCCTAGGAGAACTCGCCATACAACCATTTGTTGTATTTGATGTTGCATTCACCCATTAATTGGCTACAATTCAACCCTGGCTTCTTTCTACCTCACTACTGCGTCTATACTGATTGGGCATATCGTTCTATTATGCCAATTGATGACTTTTGAGATCTTTCCCTACTAGTTTTTTCTCATCTTGTTGAAAAGGAACACAATAAACAACATTTTTCTTAGGATGAGTGATGCGGGACACATGATTTAATGCTAGCATGCAACGTGAAGATTATGAAAGAGTCTATAAAGTAATTCAATTAACAAAAGATGTTAATCCACTAAGTAATTAAGAGTAAACAATAGGAAATAAAATTTGATTTAACCTAAAACACATGCCCGCGTGCTAAGAAATCACATAAACCGATTAAAATTAAGACCGATGGAAGGATAAAACTTCCAATTTAGCATAAGCACGTTCCACACTCAATAGACGGATTTGTAGGTTTTATAATTGGGGTTAGGAATGAGAAAAATTTGAAATTAGGAAAATCAGGGTTCATGAGAATTGGGGATTTTGAAATTAGGGTTTTTAGAAATTTGAAAAAATAGGAAATTGAATATCTAGGGTTTAGAAGGTTGCAATGGGAAGGGAAAAGAGCAAGACAAGAGAAGAAGAATAATAACTTTCGAAGAAGAAAGAGGAAGGATGTAAAACAAAGAATACCTTGGGGAATCCACCACTAAACAAGCTTCTACCCTTCCAGACTTTAATTGGAAGGGAGGGTTTATTTTATTTTATTATTTTTTATTTTTAAAACCCTAGAAAACAATGAGGAAAATTCCTTCATACAAGAGAGCTCCTCTCTTCTTTTTTTCTTCTCAAATCTCCACTAGGGTTGGAACTCCACTCCCCTTATGGTTTTATAATTAAAAAATTCAGAATTAAAATTCAGCATAATTACAACTATGCCACTCACTTACGTAAAGTGACCCATCATCCAAAATAAGAAAACTAAAACATATATTATCAATCTCAACCATCAAATAACTCCTAAAAATAACAAAAACCATAAACAAAGCAAGATCATAGTCCAAGGGGCTCAGATATAAAAGATCTGGTGGCCCAATGGCTTGATCGACAAGATCCAACGGTCGGATCGACACGAAATAGACATCCTATGACCAAAATGATCTCCTAAGTAGCCACAGGCATCATCCCAAGGTGGGGTCTTCCTGATGCACGTCCAATGCATGTCGGGTCTTTAAAATGGCCTGACGGGCCCCATTTGGAACTCGTCTCTCATCCATAAAGAAAGTTGCGCTAATGTGGGTGGTCGTCTCCATCTCTGGTACATCTGAGTAAGTCCTTTGATGTCCCCATTAATTCCCCTCGGCTGCGGAGATTTCACCTCTGGCGAAATAAAGCTGCGGTGATGCTGGAGGAGATCCAGGTCTCGTCGCTGAAGCTCTGCCTCTATGATTCACGTACTGTTTGATTTTGGTTTGCCCTTCCACTTGACAAAGTACTCCTAGTAACCGCCATGTCGTGTGGAAACCACTTCTTTATCTAAGATATTTTTCATCTACTCTCTTCTCATAGGTATGGATGGTACGGATGGTATAGGTTGAGAAGAGGGGTCAGGTAATGGCCATGGATTTTCGGACAGGTCAGGGGCATCATCATCAAAATTAATTGAGGGTTAGGGGAATGTCCATGAAACGGTACAAGATCTTCCACATTAAATGTGGAACTGATACCCATGTTAAGTGGAAGATTTATCAAGTAAGCATTCAAACCTAGTCTTTTCAAGATTTTATATGGTCCAGCGCTATGGGCTTATAATTTTTTATGGTTCTCTGTGGAAACCTTTTTAGGCATATTTTAATCATGACTTTATCACCCATAACAAACTCTTTAAACCTATGGTGTGAGTTAGCAATCATTTTGTATGTTTCATTACTTATATTGCTTCTTTTTCTAATCTCCACATGCAAGTCATGCGTATGTTGTGTAGATGCATGTCCAAACTCTGAAGGCCTATGGAACATAGACATGGGTATGCAATCTATAGGGGTCTTAGGCTAATTTACTTGTCTTTCCAATCCACGTCCTCCCCAAGACTCATTTGATCATGATGAAGGTTTGGTAGAGTTAATGTGTGAATGTCTCGCATGGGTATAAGCTCATCCGGTATGTCCTCTGAAATAACAACACTGGACTCCTCCAATACCGAACTCACCTCAGATGGTAACTCTACACTAACCTTGGGTGTAACCTCAGGTGGCAACTCCATAATAATCTTAGGTGTGACCTCACTTGCCATGTGTGCATACAATGTCAAATCAGTTTTAGTCTCTCTTTCAGACTCAGTATTAACTATAGGAAGAGACTCAAGCTGGAGTTTCGTCACATCTTCAGGACCACATGTCTTGACATCCTCCTTTTTAGGGATGCTTTTGGGCGGGAGAGACTTCAAGACAATCCTTTTGCCTCCATACATAAACGAACAGATATTCGAGCGACCGAATAGTGTTACGTCCATGTCATACAACCAAGGCCTGCCAAAATGATGTGGCCTCTATCCATAGGCAAAACATCACACCACAATGTGTCCGTATAGGAACAAAATTGGATGGGAATAGGACAACGTTGAAAAATCAAAATTGAAGATGCATCAACCCATGAGACTCGATAGGGCTAAGGGTGAGGAACAACTACCATACCTAAGCGGTCCACGGTGCGAGTAGATACCACATTGATGCAACTGCCACTATCAATAATCACCTTGCAATTTTTGCCACCACACTTGGCATAAGTGTGGAAAATTGAATCCCTACACCAATCATCACTTTCTACAATTTGGCTTAAGGCGCGGCTAATAATTGCAAGTGGTACAGTCTCAACTTGATCCCTGACTTGTGATTGGACATGTTCTTGAGTGTCGGGGTTTTCCTGAAGGGAGGCTTCAAGCCGATTGACACGCGCATTGATCACGGTCAATTGAGTTGTGGTGGTCTAATTGTGCACTTCAATAGCCATTAGACGGTTGTTGATAACGTTAAGGGTCTCGTCAATCTGCTCTAGATTCATAGTGGGGTGTAGGCTAAAACCATGTCCTGAACGAGTGGGCATACACAAAGATACTCTAAAGGAAACCCTAGGTCCTAGGATAATGTGATGACAACGATAGTACTAACTTAGAGATCATGCTAGACACACTAACCAGAAAATTCAGCAAGTCGCTATCCTTAAATCTTATGTTGAAAAAATTCAGCAAGATAGCAATCCAACTGTGCCAAACTGAAAATTTAGCAAAAGTGTAATATGAAAATTACAAACTAAAAATTCAGCAATGTGACAACTTGACATTACTATGCTGAAATTTAAGCAATGGTATAAGGGAAAACGCTAGTTGAAAATTCAGTAATAGGATACTCCAACAAAAATTCAGCAATATGATCCTATATGCAATGAATGCTCTACTAACCCTAGATGTGACATTAACCTAGATGCAACACAAAAATCCTATGCTAAACCTATGGTCTCTGATACCAAATTTGATGTAGGACACATGATTTAAGGCTAGCATACAACGTGGAGATTATGAAAGAGTCCATAAAGTAATTCAATTAACAAAAGATGCTAATCCACCAAGTAATTAAGAGTAAATAATAGGAAATAAAATATGATTTAACCTAAATCACATGCTCGCATGCTAAGAAATCACATAAATCGATTAAAACTAAGATTGATGGAAGGACAGAACTTCCAATTTAGCATAGGTACGTTCCACACTCAATAGACGGATTTGTAGATTTCATGATTAGGGTTAGGAATGAGGAAAATCTGAAATTAGGAAAGTTAGGGTTCATGAGAATTGGGGATTTTGGAATTAGGGTTTTTAGAAATTAGGAAAAATAGGAAATTGAAGATCTAGGGTTTAGAAGGTTGTAATGGGAAGGGAAAAGAGGAAGACAAGAGAAGAAGAATAATACCTTTAAGAAGAAAGACGAAGGATGCAAGACGAAGAATACCTTGGGGAATCTACTACCAAACAAGCTTCTACCCTTCCACAATTTAATTGGAAGGGATGGTTCCCTAGAAAATAGTAAGGAAAATTTCTTCACACAAGAGAGCTCCTCTTCTTTTTTTCTTCTCAAATCTCCATTAAGTTTAAACTCCACTCCTCTTGTGGTTTCATAATTAAAAAATTCGGAATTAAAATTCAACATAATTATAATTATGCCACTCACTTAGGTAAAGTGGCCCATCATCCAAAATAAGAAAATTAAAACATATATTATCAATCTTAACCATCAAATAACTCCTAAAAATAACAAAAACCATAAACAAAGCAAGATCATAGTTCGAGGAGCCCAGATATAAAAGATCTGGTGGCCCGATGACCTACTCGACAAGATCTAATAGTCGGATCGACATGAAATAGAAATCCTATAACTAAAATGATCTCTTAAGCAACCCACAAGCATCGTCCCAGGGTGGGGTCTTCAAAATGGCCTGGCGGGCCCCATTTGTAACTTGTCTCCTATCCACAATGAAAGTTGTGCTAATGTGGATGGTCGTCTCCGTCTCTAGTACATCCGAGTAAGTCCTCTGATGTCCCCATCAATGAGTGTAGTTGAAATGAGGATGCTGAGACGAGAGAGTGGTAGCACCGATAGGATATGAGATGCGGAAATTTGGCCATGTGCAACAGGGACCAAGAATTACACTTATTATGAGTGAGTTGGTTCAAGTAGGACGGATCTAGAAGGCTAGAGAAGGTCTACAAGGATGTGGAGAAGGTAGTAAGAAAATATTTGATGACTTATAAATTTAACTGAGGTTGGTCCTTGATAGAGTGGAATGGCAAAACAGGGTAGCTGCAATGTTTCGAGTATTGGTACCGACTAGCCTTTTGGCGAATTCGATACGGGGGCTGTATCGGTCCCTTTTTCTGCTTCAAAATTCCCAAAAAATATTGAATTTTTCTAAAAAATTGGAAGGATCCCAAATATGTAGCTTTTGTGTTTTGGACTTGTATTTAATGGTGTAAAGTGCCATTATTTGGTAAGAATGCTATTTGTCAAGCAGTGTCAGCTTGACTTGCTGAAATCTAAAAGTCACTATGATAGGCCCCAATCGAACACAAACCAAGCATGATATGGTGGATTAGGGCCTGTTACATATAAATACAACAAAAAGAAGGAAAAATGAAAAAAGAAGAAGAAGAAAAAGTGATAGCTTACCTCTTCTTCCAATATTTTCCAAAATGGTCCATTTTGCATCAATGTTCATCGAATATCACTCAAATCTTGTTCTTGATCTTCAAAATAGGCCTTGATCTAGTTTAATAAGCTTTCATCATGGTTGAGACGAAGAAAGAAGTGGATGAATTGGAGAAAGATTGAAAAAAAAATCAAAATGGGGAGTAACAGCCATGTCTGCCCCATAACGGTGCCAAAACTGGCCCATTCAACCTTTTATTTTTCTCATACAGACTGGTTCAGCCCTGTATTGCATAATGGAGGTGATTTATAAGGCTACATAATTGCCAATGCAGCTGTAAAGTAATCGTTTTTCAAAACTATGGGTAGCTGATCCCAATTAGTTGGGATAAGGCTTAGATGACATGATCCTGTGGAATAGGAACAAAAAATTCATTGTGGCTAAACCTACTAAGAAGCCTACTATGCCATGTTCTTTGCTTGCAAAGAACCATTCGGTCTTATCCATAATGGAATCACCTGGAAGAACAACTTACTAGAAAAGATAATCCCAACTCCATACTCTCTAATCCAAGCCATTCTATGGGATATGCTTCTTACCCTGTCATGGTTCAAAATATCGGCTAATATATATTGGTATTTTGAGAAAAATATACTGCTCTATTTTTTGTATATATCAGTGAGACATCACTAAATCGGTCAAAACTCACATGACATGTATTGGTCATTAAGGGCCCATTTGGATTGTAAGTTGCTTAAGATAAGTTACTTATGCCACAAGTAACTTATCTTAGCTTCTACTTATCAAGAACGTAAGTATGTTTGGTAAACAACCTACTTATCAGCTTCTCCTCTCTTTGGTCTCTCCTATGCCTCTCTTCAGCAACTCACGAAAAGTAGAAAAGCTAAAAAAATTAACTGAAGTGATTAAGTACTTTTAAGTAAAAAAGTTGCTTATAACTAATCATAAACCAAACTTACTTATCTGAAATAAGTTACTTTTCTACTGCCGTAGGGTCTGTTTCGAGACAGGCTGCTACATGCTTTAGTGATCATATTTTGTCAACTCTGGGTTTCACACTTTTCTGTCTTTTAACAACTTCCCTGAGGCAGAATCATGTATCTGTTTGGAAACATTGTACAAACTCAATTCCTCCCGAGAAAAGATCTTCCAGAAACCTAACTCTATATCTTGCCCCCACATGCATCTAATCCCCTTCCAACTCATCAATCACCAAACACATGGAACACAATGGCCAGAGGCAGCCTTTTCTTCAGATAACTCTACCCACACACTTTCACCATGCATATGCCCTCCCTGATAAGCTTTAACCTTTGTTACATGGTTGCTCAATCCTAGCATCTCATGGATACATTGAAATGAGAGATACCTGTTTATGTCATTTTTAGAAAGACTGTAGAATAGAGTGGAATGGTGGAACAGGATTCATATAGCCAGCCCCAATTAAATGGGACAAAGGCTTAGATGATGATGACAAGAACCATTCTAACCACACACTGATAATCAGTTCATTCAAAAGGTCCCACCATTGTGATGATCCAGACAGTTCATTCAAAAGGTCCCACAATAGATGGGCCACATTGAAATTTCTAACTCGACAGCAATAATCTCTGATCATTACGTGGTGAGGCAGATGGTGCAAGCAGCTTGGGCATGTTTCCAAAGAGCAGGTCTCCATGGCATTCCTTTAATAAATTAATGATTTGATCATAATACGCATTGTTGTCCAATTAACTCATCCCTGAAAGAAAATTCCATTCCATTGGTTAAGAAAATTCCATTCCATTGGTTATGAATTTTACCAGGCTGAACTCCTTGAGTTAAGCTGCTCCTTACTAGAAACTACTTCTGAGATACAGAAAGCATCCAAGACAATGGAAGCTACCCCCGATGATGGAGATGATACAGCTTCCAAATTCCATTCCTTGTTTACTGGTACATCTGGCATGAAACTCAACTTGGAGGAGCAACCTGATCAGGTCCCCACTTCCCCTGCTCAATTTCATGAAGAACCAGGAATGCCGCTGATGTCTGAAAATTCAGATTTTCCAGAGCTTAACTCTAGCAGGTAAATTGGTTTCCTTCTGATTGGAGTTCTGATAAGCCCACACACATCTTACTTGTGCACTAATCTAGACTGCACATCATGTGGACCCTGCCATGTATATGACCTCCCAAAAATGAGGTGTTCCAACTCATCAGGCGGGCCACGTTGAATCTTGACCATGGGCAATTCTATACGTGTCTCCTGCCTGGTGAGTGCACTGGCCTATGTGCCAGGTTATCTTCTGAATCACAGCTCAGATATCTCACACATATTGCCTGGTTGGCACATGCGGCCACATGTATGTTGGACATGGGCCTGTGGGCAACCACTAGTGGGTGGGTCCCACAGAGTTTTCGCTCCGATATCCCTCTTCAATTTTCTATCAGAATTTGAAGTTTGAATTTTAAATAGGAGGAAGAAGACTGTTAAGGGAGAGATCAGATGTCATAAAGAAAAGCCTTTTGCATCCAAACTCCCATATCCTCATGACCTTAATAAAAAGGGAGGCATACCCAAGTTAAAGGCAATCCCTATTGAGAGAATTTCCCAGAGAGATAGGGATGGAGGAATTATACCCATTTGTCCATCAAGCCCGCCTCTAGATGATCTAAATTATTAATTGTGTTTGAAGGCCATCTTAACCGTAGGATCAGAGGGGTGATTAGATCCCTTCCTCTCCCACAGTAGTTAGGCGGACTGCTGGATGTAGGTTGTCCATCTTCGGTGTTGTGCAAAGGTCCCTAAGATCGTGTAGATATCATCAGATCCTGTGGACCCACCATTCAAGCCTTTTAGTGTAGAGGTGTGCTTGCACTCAGCAAAACACTTACAGTTTTCCTATTTACACATCTTGAGATCTTTATATCTACTTGTCTCGACCCGCTCTAATTCAAATCCAAAGCCCATTTCTGGCAGTTTCGACGTATTCGAAAGCCCTACAACTGAAGTGCAGAGGCAGAATCAGACGAACCGTATTGACTCCCTCAGAGGCAGTGCATTTGCTAGTTCTGAGTCTCCTGCCTCACCTTCGGAGATGCCTGCTCATTCAAATAGCAGCAATGCCTCACCTACAGTTACTCATGAGTCTCCTGCCTCACCGTTGGATGTGCCTGCTCATTCAAATAGCAGCGATGCCTCATCTACAGTTACTCATGAGTCTCCTGCCTCACCGTTGGATGTGCCTGCTCATTCAAATAGCAGCGATGCCTCTTCTACAGTTACTCTTGAGTCTCCTGCCTCGTTGGAGGTGCCTGCTCTTTCAAATAGCAGCGATGACTCACTTACAGTTACTCCTGAGCTTCCAATAGCAACCACGCAAGGCAAGAAGATCGTACGATTCAAATGTGATGCTTCTGTTAATCCGAACGACGACTTCCCTCCCTCAAGCAGCTCCCCAGCTAAAAGCGAAACCCAAACCTGCAACAGATCTGATTCCTCAGGCACTGATGATGGGAGAGGCCCACTACCTGGACCACAACATTCGCCTTATCAGACTCCATTGAAACTGACAGATGAAATGCAGACACCGGGAACTGTTTATCCAGCAAAACTGATAACTACTGCAATCCAGAATGATACCGGGATCCGATATCAGTCCGTTTATCCATTTCCGACTTCAATGGGGAACTTGGGTCCTTTGGAACAATGCCCAGAAGAGGACATTGAGCAGATTATTGATGCAAAGCTTGAATTGCTTTTGAAGGCATGTGAGAAAGATACAAGTGGTATGGATCTCTACACTTCTCTTGTGAATAGTTTTGCTAGATTCTCTAACTTTTTAAAAGAGTATGAATTGGCCATGAATATTTCAGAAAAAGAAAGTTCTTGAATAATCTTGTGAATTATTGAATTATTCAAGAACAGCCGAGTTTCAAGGCCTGGACCAAACTAGATGGTCAGGTTGGTTTGAACATTGAATGGGCGTTTGGATCTTAAGTTGCTTAAGAAAAGCTACTTATGCCTTAAGTAGCTTATCTTGATTTCTACTCATTAATTGAAGTGATTAAGTAACTATAAATCGAAAAGCTACTTATAATTGATAATAAATCAACTTACCGTAAGAAGAAAAAGTAACTTATTTGGTGGTATCCAAATGGGCCCTGAACGGCCACCTAACAAGCTCACTCACCGTCAGAACCCTGTAAAAATGGATAACTGTTTTGTTGAGTGTTCTGACTCAGTGAGACTTGTTGAGTCATCTCATCAACTCGGTCATTTCAAACTGAGTCACTCGATGAGTGAGCATGTTTTTTCAACAAATAAAGGGTAAATATCTATCATTGTTGTCATTGTATAAGTCTACTCTTTGTAACACAGCATTTTAAATATCTAATATTACTCAGATCCATGGTATTTAAAAAAGGTAAGTACAGGTCTGTAATGTCCCTTCTGAGAAAATGGCCCTAAACTGCTCTGTAATGGTCATAAAAGCTCGTCATGGTCCCTTAAATATCAAGTCGAGTTGAGTGTTCGAGTCAACCTGAACAGACTGGATATCCGTTCAAGTTGTTGGGTTTTTGAACTATGACACTAAACAACAGGACAGTGATAGATAGTTGTTAGTTTTCTCTGGTTTTTTAATTATTTTTATGAAGTAGATTGCCAGCTGAAATGGGCCAGAGTGGTTCTGACCCGTTGGATTGGCGGGTGCACACACTTGTGCTGAACCACATGCTCTTTTCTCACTACGTGTTTCATGTGTTACTGGTAGATCCCACCGTTCCTGATGAAAGTGCGGAGAGACTCGGCTGGGATTCTATTAGCAGGGACGACTTGGATTTTATGAGGGACGACTCGGATTCTATGAGCAGGGACGACTCGGATTCAAGCAGTGAGGATGGTGCCAACGTCAATTAAGTGATGGCCATTTTGGTATTCTTTTTCGTTACATTTGATGCATAGGTGTTGTTCATAAGTTCAGATGCAACTATGTTCTCTCTCTCTCTCTCTCTCTCTCTCTCTCTCGGAATTCCTTTTAGTTACATTTGATGCATGCATGCTGTTCATACGTTCAGATGCAGCAATGGTTTCTATACCTCTCTCTCTCTCTCTCTCTCTCTCTCTCTCGTGTGTTGTATGTTTGGGATTTGAATCCGGAGGGGATTTGGAGGGAACTATTTCCTGGCCACAAGATTCGGAACCCTCTTTTTGTTACTTGATATGATGGGTCAACTTTGAGTGAGGCCCAGACAAATCTCTAACATCGATACTCAATCGACGGTTGAGGGAAAGCTGTCTACATTCGGTAAGATGGAAGGGATTGGAAACCCCAATCTGGGCACAACTTTGGGCCCATCTCCTCGCAATGGTGGGACTAATCAGGTTGATCTGGATCAACATAAGGTTGGCCAGGAAGCAGAACACGCCCGTACATGTTTTGGGCTGGGCGGGCTTGTCATGTTTTGGGTCATGGCCCGTACATGTTGGATGAGGCCTTAAAAAAGCCCCGTTTGTTAATTTACAGAATCGATTAATAAATGGGCTGGACCAGGCTTCTGTTTCACTTGGTGAGCCTCGTTTTCTGGTCCTTTCAATTTGGGTTTGGAAACTAGTGGATTGTTTGGAAGACGCCTAAAATTGAGCTTCAAAGAAATTTATTGCACTGGCCTCCCCAGGCCCATATCGGCACTTTTCATACTAGATATGTTTTTGGGAATTTTACGAAAATTACCTAATTATTATGGATTTTACATTCAAGTACTTTCTTAGAAAAGGTTTTAAAAAAACCTACTTAATTAATTGATATTATTTTCATTCCACCACCTTCTGTCGTGGTTTCTGTGCAAGCAAATGTGTTGGTGGCTTGGGTGGCCTTGCTTTGACTGCTAAGTGCAGCATACCATGTTACCATGTTAGTAGGAACAAAGGGTAATAACTTACATTAGTCTTATATCTAATGTGAGAAATGATTACATGATGATAAAAACCTCATCCCAAATAGTCCCATACCTATTGGGGATTATAATTCATGAATGGGTGCACTAAAATTATATTTTTGCATTCACAATTTGAATATAAGATGACATTAATATTTCACTAATAACAAATGAAATTTTGAAATGAATTCAAATAAAACAAAATAGCTTCTAATCCGTTTTTGGACTTTGCCATGACAAAGCATTTTGCACTCATTTTAGGAATTAACCTAAGGCAGAGCAACGTGACCGTTTTGAACCTCCTAGGGCAGGGCACCATGCATCCAATATCTTAAATTTTTTTAAAAAAATTGGTCAATAAAAACCCTTTCCCAAACGGTACAAGCTTCTTCCAAAGCATACGGTTTTCTAAGACTTTCATCCTAGAACACAGGCCAAGGATCAAATATTCAAATACAATACATCCTAGAACACGGGCCAGGGGTCGAATGTCCACTATTGTTAAAATTTAAAATGCGGCTCAAAATAAACATCCTCATCGGGAATAACCTTGGGCAGAGCACTCATAATAGAATAACATGATGATCCTTCTTAATGCAGAGCATCCGCAACTTAATCATATTTAAAAGCAGGTAATAATAATCAAATGAATTAATTCCATATATTAATAGTTAAATAAATGCATTTTATTTTACGTGCAACTAAAATCAAATAACTTAAATCAATAATATGAAATAAATAATCAATAGAAATCAAAGTACCTACTAATGTAGGCTTTTTAACCAGAAAGATCACCTACCTGTTATGGTTGTCGATATTGACGAAGATCTAAACTCTCATGTGGTTGAGTTAAATGATCCAAAACAGTCTTGGCCCTCTATAAGTTTTAGAACTGGTTTTGTAGGGTATACCATGAGTTCCTATTGAAATCCACTCTAATTATTTGAAATGGAGAGTAATTTCAAGATATGGCCCTAGGAACATTAAGTGTGGATGACACTAGAGGAAACAGCTTAAAAGAAAGAGAATTGTCATCTTCATTTGGGAGCTAGTTCGCATCAAAATGAAATTAATGCCTTCAGAGGTCCTAAGATGCCGCGAATGATATGAAGAGATCAGATCTCCTATACAGTGGGCTCAATCTTGATTTAGGGGGACCCACTATCCTTTTAGGAAAAAAAAAAACTTCTGAGACAAGCAACTGTTGTACGCTGGCTTGATGATTTTTTGTAGGGGTGTACATCAAGTCGAACTGAGTTGAGCTGGCATCAGCTCAACTCAGCTCGGCCACTAGCTGACCTTAGCTTGAACTCGGCTCGGCTCGGTCCTCAAGCCTGACTGGCCAGCTCGGCTCGGTTCGGTCAGTAGCTTGGGCCAGTTCGAGCCGAGTTCACCTGTGCAGCATTTTCACAAACACCTGAACTGCACCTTCAAAATCTCACTATATTTGAGACAACAGCAATGGTTTTACAGGTATTTTATCAAACACCTTCTAAGCAACATAAAAATCAAGAGAAAAAGGGTATTGGTTTCATATACATACCTTCCTTGCCACCAGCCACACTTCATTGAGTCATTTCATCCAACAACGTCAATAGCAAAGTAACCGAGTCATTAAATTGGTTCAATCCAAGTTCAATTCGAGCTGGGTTCGATCTAAGTCGAGTCGAGTTGGGGCCAACTCGAACTCGGCTCGAACTCATTTTCGAGCTTAAAAAATCAGCTCGAACTCAACTTCGAATCGAGCTTTTTCGAGCTGAGTCGAGCGACCTAACCGAGCTAGCTCAGTTCGTGTACACCTCTAGTGTTTTGGTCTAAAAAACACTCAAAAGTTGCACCTAAGCTAAAAAATAAGAGTTAGGGAACTAAAGGCCATTCTTGTGAAAAAAATAATTAATAATAACTTTTTGATTGAGCTTAAAAGGCATTGCTTGCCTTCCAAACTGCTTTCACTAGTGCGGCTCACATGAATCATGGATGAGTATGATTTTTAGTCCACATGCCTAAATATTTGTGGAATCTAATGATTGGAGTGAATTTCATATAATTATCGCAATGGGTCTCTCCCAAAATTTCCTTTAGTGTCTCCCATTTGAATTACAAGTTAGTATATTTTGTCTTTGGGCATGGAATGGATCCTACATAAACATCAAGTCGGTTTTTAGCAATTAAGAAGTGTAGAGGGATATTGGGGCTTGATTTTTAGTAGGGCTCATCATGATGTGTATGTGAAATTCACTCTGACCCTAAGATGTATATTCCCAGTTTAGGCCCAGAGATAATCACACCGTCTTGTGATTTAGGTGGGTCACATACCAAAGTAAACAATTGGGAGAGAGACATCCATACTTATTTTCATTCCAACTATTAGATGTCACACCGAAATAAGGCCTAGGGCCTAAAAACCAATCTCATGGGTGATTTAGGTGGGTTATACCAAGGGAAATAGTTTGGAGGGCAATTGTTGCCCTGTACACCATTATCAATTATATGATCCACCTATATCACATATGGGGGTATTTTTGAGCCCTTGGCCTAACATGAGGTGATGCATCTAATGGTTGAAGTGGAGTTTACATAATGTCCTAGTGGGGCCCACCTGACTGCTCCTCAAAGAAATGCAATTGAAGGTAGTAGAATGATAATTATATCTATGAATGAGGTAATGTAAACTCCATACCAATTAAGTAGTTTTTAAATTTTCTTTAGAGAAATAGCTTTATTAATGTTTTTTTTTTTTTTTTTTATCAATTGAATTGAGAGCCACTTTAAGAAAATATAGGAAATTTTAGAAGAAAAACTATACAATTATTATTAAATTTACATTCCGATATCTTTTTTAAAAAAATCTACCCCATAAAGGTATGATAGATGGTGGACGACCCCACATAATAGATGTGGTGGTCCCCGCATGATGGATGATGAACATCTGAGTTAGGCCCCACATGTTGAGATACCACATTAAAGGTGGGTCTCATATGATGGACTGCCAAATCAAATCAAGGTAGCTACTGCATGATGGACAGCCACCTCGCATGGGCTTCACATGATAAAAGGTGAGAGGCCCCGGATGATGGGCACCCACATCAAAGGTGAGCATTGCATGATTGATACTCAACACCAAGGTGGACATCATAGGTGGGCTGTGCATGATGGATGGTCCACATTAAATTACGCACTGAATGATGGATGGCCCACATTAATGCCACTTCCCACATGTGGACCGCACATGACGGACCATCCACATTGAAGGTGGACCCACACAATGGATGGTCTACATTGAAGGTCAGCCCCACATGATGGACAGTAGACAGTAAAGGTGGCCCCTACATAATAGATGACCAATAATCCATGATGGTTTCTTGCAAATAAATTAATCAACATGCTTCTTAGGCAAAATTATTGTGTCAATTTTCTTAACCGTCCATACTTAAGGCCATTGATCAACTAGTTAATATTTGTTATATTGATGTGATGCTTTCATAGTAACCCATGAAACGTTCACTGGACCTAATGAACAGTCTAGATCAATGGATCAGATTTTCTAAGTATCCCAACGCAATTGAGAGCACTATATCTTATAAGAGTCTAGAAGCATTGAACCATTTCTCATTTCTAAAAGTGGTGCACTATCACCATGTGTAGCACATGTGAGATCCAATACATCCATTATGGTCACCCCCATAATGAAAATGAGATGCATATGCTATTTGATATTTAGTCAGTCAAATCATCAAGAGGGTTACATCATTTGAATTTAAAGGTTTTTTTGTGCATTTTCATTGGAGCACTTATGAAATCAAGATAAGCTGGTTCTTGAAAAAAAAATATGAAATGATTTTGTGTTTGTGATGTATCTATCCTGTAATTAAGAATTATAGTTTTGCAAGACTAATGGCACTTAGGAGGTGTTTGATTTTCTAAATCCAATTATAATTCAGGTTAAATAAATAATTATTATTTTCAATTGGAATTATGGCTTGCTTCCCAATGTGATTTGTCAGCCGCTGTCTTTGAAAATTTTTTGTCACTTGACTTGAGGAGAAAAGGTTTAAAATTGTGGGGTCCAATGTTTGTATCTTATCCACACCATCTATCCTTTCTCCTAATTATTTTAGGGCATGAACCAAAAAGACGAGGCACATCCAAAGCTCAAGTGGACCATGCCATAGGAAATAGTGAAACTTGAATGGCTACTGTTGAGAACTTCTACAGGCCAAAATTCATTTATCCATGAGATGACAAATAAATATCATTGTGGGCCATTGGGAGGAAATGACTGTCAACAGTGGACATCTTCAAGGTCACTATTTCTTAGAGTGTGGTCCACTTTTGTGTTAAATTTGCCTCATTTTGCACTCATGTCCTAAAACGTTTTGGTAAAAAAGATGGACAACATGGATAAGTCACATACATCATGATGTAGCCTATAAATTTAAATCAGTACCAACTAGAGTTGGGCACGGGACAACTTGACTCGACTGACTTGACTCGTTCAGACTCGACCCGAACCGAATGGGTGAGTCGGTCTAAACCGGGTAAGCTTCGCCCAATCCGAACTCAAACCAAGTCGAGTCTGAATTACCCAACTCGACCCGAAACTCGATCTGGTCAGACTCGACTCGAACCTTGCATTTTTTTAAGTGAAAAAGGGATCTCCACCGTTGATTTTTATAATTCAAGGCCCACATGATTTGGGACCCATTTTGATGAATGTATTTTATTTACATGGCCCACTTAGGGAGGGCTCATAGTGGCGGAGCCCCTCCCCTCCACTACCATCTCTCTCTCTCTCTCTCTCTCTCTCTCTCTCTCTCTCTCTCTCTCTCTCGATCCGACTCGATACTTCTGACCTGGTTGGACTCGATCTGGATCAGTCCAGATCTGGATCAGTCCAGGGTCAGGCATGATAGACTCAGTATTGAGTCGAATCAAGTTGGGTTTGCCCTAACTCGATCTGACTCAATTCGATGCCCAATTTTAATATTAATAGGTTCTTTCCAGCTAAAATTTAAAGAAAAAAATCTTCACCAATTTCCATTTCAAACAATGAGATAGGAAAAAGTAATTATAACTTATTTACTTGTATTCACATATACAGCTCTTAGGAACTGATTTTCATGGAAACTTCATGCCGACTTTTGACCTGTGATGTGATCATAAAATCAAGATAGTTCAATAAATGAATCACCTCCTGAACCTTTTAAGCTAACTTTTTAGTTAGATCTAAAAATCTGATGGGCCATGGCAAAGTGAAAACCTCCAGGCCATTAATTTGCCTCTAACCTTACTATGGCCCACCAAATTCAAAGACTCTAGGGTTCAATAGGCTCTACTTTCCACGACCCACAATGTTAGTTTACCTAAAATAGGATCACCTTCATGGCATCCAATCTGTCCATCATGTGCTCCCCCTCATGTCCCATTAATGCCCAAAAACGAGGCTGATACAAAGTTTAGGTGGGCCACACCACAAGAAACAGTTGGGATGTGGATGCATGCCCACCATTACAAATATTTCAGATTATGTGTGGGACTCGCCATGTTTTTTTATATACCATCCAATCCATTCATATTATGCTCCCCACCAGGATGAATAGTTATCCACAAAATCAGGCTGTTCTAAAACTATGGTGGACTGCACCACACGATTTTACATAGTGTGACCCATAGGAGTTTTGGATCAGCCTGATTTTTAGGCTGCAAGGAGATCATGAGGAGCCACACATGATGGACGGTTTGGATGTAATTAAAACAACGGTGGGCCCTACAAAATATGCATTACATTGTTGTTTATGCTCAGCCTACAAAAGCTTTTTAGTGGATCAGGCCTGCCATTGGATATTTAATATTTTTCATTTTCAACCGTCCAATTTTTGTCCACCAATCGAATAGTCAAATTATCAAAATACTCTTGATTTTGTTTAGTGATAAGTCTAAACTCGGGGCCCAAAATTTGGACAGTTTAGTTTGAATTAATTGTACGCCACGTATGCAATTTTGGAATAATTTCCTAGCGCCTGTGTATCACCCATCACACTCTGCCAGACTATCAAAGTTATTCCTCAAGGATAAAACCGGCCGTTGATTTCAATGTTTCTATATTTCCGGCGCTTGCCACTTTCGACAACCTCAAAGCGAAGAAAAAAAAAAACTCAATTTTGAAATATTAGAGTCGTTGACTGCCGGTCGTGGATGATATTTAATACACTGGAGGACATGATTATCCATGTGCATGCACATAGACAATTACACTTGGCATACACGTACCTTGATCTCAACTGTTGAACTGGTGCCCTCGTTCGCAGATCGGCTAGATTCTAGAACTTACATTGATCAGATGGTCATAAAATTTTCACTGATTACCATCCAATGGATGGTTAAAATGGGAAAAAAAAAACATGGCTGAATTCAACATAAAACATGCTCCCTAACAGGAGATCAGGATCATACTCGATCTGATTTTGGGGTAATACCCATCTAGAGTGGGTCCCACGATTCTGATGAGTAATGTATGCCACTTGTGCAGAGGTTTTCTGCATGAGCATGGATAATTACGTTCCATTACACCATCAGTGCTTGTGTCGTTACCCCAGTTGGGTTGGCCGGCAATAATTTCATATTTCAATATGGAGAGCCGGATTCACTACAACGCTGTGTGGGGCCCACCATGATGTGTGAATGACATTCAGTCCGTACATCATGTGATCCAACTCACTCTCCTTGGCACCCAAAGATCATGCTGATGAAAAACTCAGGTGGGCCACACCATATAAAAGCATGCTTACAGCCTCTAAAGTCATGCTGTGTGGACCACCTGAGTGTTCCAATGGCCTGATTTTTAGATGGTCCATTCATCTTGGCGGGGTGCATCTTCTAAATGGATTGGATGTTATATTCAAAACAGGCTAGGCCCCACACAAAATCTGGAAGGTTTTTGATGGTGGGAGTCCCCAACTCAACTGCTTTCTATGTTGTGACCAACCTGATTTTTAGATCGATATTTTCTTGGGTGCCAAGAACTCGAGGGGGCACATATGATGGACGGATTCAATGTCATGCATACATCAAGGTGGGCCCCACACATTGCATTGTAGGTTTAAGCTTACAATGAGCTTTTTAGAATGGGACTTCAAGTATGGATTTTGATTGCGTTTTATATTCTTCAAAATCATTCATGGGATTTACTCGTGTAGTTTATTCGAGCAATCCAGGACGTCGATTTCAGGTGAATTTTATGTTTTTGAAGAGAATATTAAAATTTTTTATGCAATGAATTAGTCAATGATTCTTTAATACATATGTTGCTGAAAAAAATAGCATTTTATAGAAGATGAATTGGGTTTTGTTCCATTTAGTTTAATAAGCGGCGGGCCGCACTAAGGCCTCTCCTGAGAGTAGGATTCCAATGTACATGTATGCGCAAAATCCGGGCCATTCAATGGGTAGCCTTTGCATTTGTCTCAAGCAATTAGAATATTGTTGATTGGCCTGCTTGGAGATTTCGAGGCATCGATTTCTATTTTAAAAATTGATGAATAAGAGACAGTATAGATGGAAGGCCTGCTTCATCCCAAAAAGTCCAAAATTCAGCATTAGAAGCCTCAAATGGTCAGGCATTTGGAAAATTAAGGGGAAGAGATTGTCTACAAGAGTTTCTCAAGGGATTTTTTTATCATGTTGGTATTATTCAAATCCGATGATCGGAAATTAGCAGTTGAATCGGAGTGTGTTTTGTATCGGATCGATGTTTCCTACAAGTCCATACCATGTTTTCAATAGAACAGGATTCAGTTAACTACATGGAATTGCAGGACTGTTAGCACTTCAATTTTGAATCTGCAAGTCTTTTGGGACACCGGCATTTTCAATTTCTTCAATAGCGGGAACGAATTCGAATATTCGACAGACTTATCAAAAATGCAACAGACATCAGGGAGAAGTAAAGGAAAGGTGCGATGGACCAAGCTGTATTCGTTTTCCTGTTTGCGGCCCACTGTCAGCTTGCAAGATTCTTCTACTCAGCAGTTTGGCGGGCCAGGTTTTAGTCGGGTGGTTTTCTGTAATCAATCTCATTTTCATAAGAAGAGCCCGTTCAAATATCCGAGTAACTATATTTCAATGACGAAGTACAATGTCATTACATTCCTTCCAAAAGCGCTGTTTGAGCAGTTTCGTAGAGTTGCCAACCTCTATTTTCTTTTGGCCGCAGCACTGTCGACGACTTCAGTGGGTCCCTTTTTGCCGATGAGTGTCATCGCACCATTAGTATTCGTTGTGGGCCTTAGCATGGCTAAGGAGGCTATGGAGGACTGGCACAGATTTGTACAGGTAATTTCTCAAAAACCAGCCAAACTAGTCCTTTGATTTTTGGATTATATTGTTTTGAATGTGGACTGCTGATGTATTTTCTTCTTAAGTGTCTATTTGTCGGACATTAATTGAAGTGTTAGTAGCATATTCCAATCTGGAAAATTTTCAAGGTGTTCCCATCCATGTTGGGGTCCATCATATCAACAGTTCTGATCAATTAAGCATGGGTTTGCATATACTGAATATCTTTTCTTATATATTTATTTTCTGCCCATGTTATCAAATTTCTGATGGATAGATCATCTGATCGGCTTGATTTTTACATAGAGGCTCCATGAAGAGTCGGTTTTACTGGACAGACAGTCTTGATTGATTGATTGGAGTGTCCAATGTCCAAAATGCAAACTAGTGTAGGGAGCTGGTGCAATATTCTGATTTATTTTACCTTGAGATTGCCCAACCAGTCGACCATGAATTCACTTAGGTAGTCCATGGACTATGAGACTGTGCATCTATAGCTAAGTTCTTGCATCCATAGTAAGTCATCCATTCTCCTATGAGAGAGAGAGAGAGAGAGAGAGAGAGAGAGAGAGAGAGAGAGAGAGAGAGAGAGAGAGAGAGAGATTAACCTTTACTAATGGTTTCTTTCTTCTGATGTTTTCATAAACCTTCACATAATCAAAGGCAGCATGGTCTTTCAAGACCATAGTATTAAAACTCAAAATCTCAATCCAAGTTGAAAGTCTGTCAAGCCGAGTCGAAAATAACTCAGCCTAGTTGTGACATTTAATATTGAAATATTAGAAATGCAGTAGATCTATGCAAACCAAGTCGAATTTGGTGAAATTTTCAGAGTTTTTCCAAGTTTTGTCGAGTTGCATAGAATTGAGTTAAGTCTACCGAGTCTCAACCAAATCGAGCCTATCCAGTGTTCGTGAGATCTAATCAGGTTGACTTGGCCAAGTCGAGATTTTTCGATTTTCAAACATAGTTCAAGGCTGTCAAAATCTGAGTTCAAACATATTTTAAGAGTTTCAAAGTTCGAGATCTAATTGATTCTCAACAGCATGATTTTAACCAATGAGAACATTGTTATTAAATCTGCAAAACTACCAACATGCTCCAAATTCATCAATTGAATTGGATATGCAGCTCACCATGTTGAGAATACTAACTCAACAGTTACCATGTTGTGTCTTATGGTATTGTCTCTATTGTTTCGTCCCACTATCGCTTAGTTGTGAGAATATGAGTTGTCGCCTCTATCTATATAAAGGTGCTCAAGTCTTCTAGTCTAAGGGTGGAGAGTGTGTAAGCAACATAGCTGTGCTTGCAAACACTATTCTAGTAAGAGAACAAGGGTGTGTTGATTGAGAGAATACTTTGGAAATGAACTCGATTTCCATGGAAATCGATTTTGCCACTGTTTGTTCAATGTGGAATTCAATTTCCATTTCCAAAGTTTAACTTAAAAACATGAATATCGATTTCTACCAATAAAACATGTTAAATGTCTATTCCAAGGTATGAGAGACAACTCTTGCCCTTTGACTGTTGACATTTTAACATTTTAATGTAGAACAAAGTCAAGGACAATCTCATGGACAGCTACGATAGAAAGAAATCGAGCTAGAAAGTTGGATTTAGGGTCTAGCACGCACGCCCAATGGCCATAAATTTGTGAACAATACCTATTTTCCGCATATAATATGTCATTGGAAAGCTATCAACAAGATCTACGTCCTAGCCAACGGCAAAGAACATTGGCCCAGTCATTTTAGGGGTCAAACCTAATTCAAAATTTACTATTTTTAGTAAGTTATAGTTTTTGCTAGTTTTAGTTATTTTAGGGTTTCAAGAGTCCTCTAATAACTTAAAGTCCTGGTTCGAGTCATGTAAAAGAGTTTTGAATTAGTTGAGAAGTCTTTTACCATTTTAGAATATGCACTATTTACTATTTTTGAAAAGTTACGAATTAGAGTTTAGGGCTTATATAAGCCTTGTCAATTTCTTTGTAAAGGGACTTTATTCATATTTCAACAATATTTTCTATTTTTAGGATTTTTCTTCCTCAAGGATTTGAGTTTTATCTTAAAGGAAAAAGAAGGTGATCTCTTCCTTCCCCTTTCCACCACTCACCTACAATGCCACATAATGCAGGGGCATTTTCACACCAGGGTCGAGTGGGGTCGCCTGTGGGATGCAAGGGCACACTCGGGGTGGGCGGGGCCCACGGGGGAGGTCTCGTATTCGAGACTCCTCATGGGGGGGTGATTAATGCACATTTCACACCAGAATCGAGTGGGGTAGCCTGTGGGATGCGGGGACACACACCGGGTGGGCAGCCCGTGCGAGGCGGTACCCATATGATTTGAGGCCCACAAGGGGGGTTCAACCGAGGTCCTAACCCATGAGATGTGAGGTCTGGGCTATGAGATAAAGGGATTAATTCATCATGCTCTAACAGTTTGAGCTTTTAGAGCAAGTGGTTAATTGTCCTGCATCAAATTGATATCAGAGCGGGAGGTTTCGTGTTCGAGACTCCTCATCGGGGGTGATTAATGAAAGGGCATTTTCACACCGGGCTCAAATTAGATTCAAGGAATCGAACTAATTGAGTACAAGAACTTAGCAAATACATTCCACAAAATGAGTGAATTTTTGCTGATCAAACTATGCTAATTGCACAAATCATAAACTGTTAACAGAAACCGAATCAAACTGAACCACAAACAACGGTGCTAGTGTTTAAAACCATTCTGCGGTCCAGTTCTGTAAGCCCACATGGATCTCTATATGCAGATGCAAGTGATAACCTGTAAGTGTGGGAGATACAGGCGATACATCAGATGGGTCCTTCGTAGATGGCCTGGCCCAAAAATCAGAATGGTCTACTTACAAGACAGCCATATGTGTACATTGGATGTAGATCACAGGCTATTTTAACCACCCCATCATCTTATAGTCGACCATTGTGATTTTTTGGGCAGATCATACATACATGTGGGGTCCAGTTAATGCAATGTTTGGATGCCTCACATGTGTCTGGTTGGCATGTGTGGTCATGTGTAGAGTCTATGTTGGTTAGCAAAGCTTCTCATGTTGAATGTAATTTTCCAAACAGTTGCTAACAATTCAAAACATCATGGTTGACAGGATTTGAAAGTGAATTCTCGAACTGTGAAGGTTCATGTAGGAAATGGTGATTTCAAAGACAAGCCATGGAAGGGACTTCATGTGGGAGATGTTGTCAAAGTCATGAAAAATGAGTACTTCCCGAGTGATCTCCTTTTGCTATCTTCTAGTTATGACGACGGACTTTGTTACGTCGAGACCATGAATCTCGATGGAGAAACAAATCTAAAACTCAAAAGATGCTTGGAAGTGACGCTCGGTTTGGATCACGACGTGGAATTCAGTAGCTTCAATGCTAAGATCTGCTGCGAAGATCCCAATCCGAACCTTTATTCCTTTGTCGGGAATGTGGAGTTTGAAGATCAGGTGTATGCTTTGAGCCCTGCTCAAATTCTCCTCCGAGATTCGAAGCTTCGGAATACTGAGTATGTTTTTGGGGTTGTCATTTTCAGTGGCCCTGATACAAAGGTAGTGCAAAATTCGACAAGATCACCTTCGAAAAGAAGCTGCATTGAGAGAAAGATGGACTTTGTAATCTATGTGCTTTTCAGTATGCTCGTTTTGATCTCGCTCGTCAGTGCCATCGGATCTTCCTTGTATACGAAATTTGAAATGGTGGATTGGTGGTATCTTTGTCTGACTGATAACGAGCACCAAGATCCATTCTTCAACCCGAACAAGGCCGAATGGTCCGGTATCCTGCAATTCATAAGATCGCTGATTCTCTATGGTTATTTGATCCCGATATCTCTCTACGTCTCGATTGAAGTTGTCAAGGTATCACAAGCATTGCTCATCAACTGGGATGTGAAAATGTACGATGATGAGACGAGCAGCTCAGCCAAGGCTAGAACTTCGAATTTGAATGAAGAGCTTGGTCAGGTCGAAATGATCCTGACTGATAAAACTGGTACACTTACGTGTAATCAGATGGAATTCAGGAAATGCTCGGTCGCTGGGATTTCATATGGTGGCGAAGTGAATGAAGTTGACCTTGCCGCATCGAAAAGGATGAATGCTGACCTTGAAAATTACAATTTTAGCATCAACGGGTCTGATTCTATGAGCCAAAGCCTTGATGTGTTCAAATTCTCTGTCACTGATTTCAGCACCCAAAAGGCCGTGTTTTTTAAAGAAGACGTTGGGAATTCGAATATTGGTAATGCGAACAATGGCCGCTTGGGAAGAGAATCTATAATCAAAGGTTTCAATTTCAGGGATGATCGGCTACTGAACAAGGACTGGATAAGGACTTCTCAAGTTTCGGACGTTGCTATGTTCTTTCGGATATTGGCCTTGTGTCATACTGGCATACCAGTTGAAGATGGAAAAACAGGACAGCTGAAATACGAAGCGGAATCACCTGAAGAGGTGTCTTTTCTGATTGCTGCTCAAGAGTTTGGATTCAAATTCTGCAGAAGAACTCAGTCCGTCATGGTTCTTAAGGAACTCAATCCTTCTTCTGGGGTGGAGGTGGAGAGGTGAAACTTCAAACTTAACAGAGAAACTGTTAATGAGATGTTCATAAGTGCACTTCCGTGGGACCCATGGACCACATATATCAAGTGGGTGCACTATGTTTGTGCAAGATCCAGCCACTCATCAGGTTGGGTGCACCATATATATGCCTGGTGCAAAAATCAGGCTGGTCTGTCCATGGACACATGTATGTTGTGTGTGGACCTTCATCAATTCTTTTTAACCATCCATTTCTTACGTAAACATGTAGCCTGTATGATTAGCAGATCGGCCTGATGGGCCATGGAATCTGTACAGCAGTGCCCGCCTGTCGAGCGTCTCTTGCAAACATGTCCCACATTGTCAGGTGTGAGCCGCGAGTCTCATGATAGTTAACCAGCATGAGTTCTGTTATCAGTGTTCAAACAGATTGTTGTCAAGAATGCTTTTCTTGTTACATGACGGGCGCATTTGATTGCACCAATTATGAAGAAATTTCATGAATTAGGGTGCGTTTGGCTGCACCATTATCATGAATGTAGCAAAGCATTGTTGAGAATATCTGTTTAACCCTGCTAACAGAACGCGTTCTAGTGAATTTTCATGAGACTTGCAGTTCACACCTGCAAACATCAATAGACTTTATAATCATGAAAATTCATGATCTTTGATGCAACCAAACTCAGAATACAAAAGCCAAATGATGCTCAATTCCTTTTACAGGGAATACAAGCTTCTAAATCTACTTGAATTTAGTAGTTCTCGGAAACGAATGTCGGTCATAGTACGTGATGAAGCTGGCCAAATCTTCCTTCTATGCAAAGGTGCTGACAGGTATGAATACTCTTACAGTTCGACCTCATTCCTCAATGGTCAAGATACTAGAATGATTGAGAATGATTTTACCATGAAAGGGTGCGTTTGGATGTTCAACTGAATTGAATAGCATTTAGTTCGATTAATGAGCCATGATTCTGTACAATGTCTTGGTACCTTATTGTGGTGTGAATTTTTATGTGAGGCCCATGTGTTCCCACATCTGATCATGTGGACCATTGGATAGGATCACTCCACCATGGATCATAACATGGCCCAAATATTACCCTGATCAAATGATCACAACCACTTTTTTAATCTTATGGCAGCTTTTTACCATGGAATTCTCATCTTATAGGGTTTGTTTGGTTGCACCAAATCTCATGAAATTTCATGATTTCATGAAACTGGATGCAACCAAACACACCCATAATCATATCTTTGGTGAAATGGTGTCTTTCTTCGATCTTTCTTTTTAGGCATGGGTGGGGTTCATTTAATGCGGTAATCATATTACAGTGAAATCATGCTTTGCTTCGATCTCTTTTCGTTTCTTTTTAGGCATGGGTGGGGTTCATTTAAAGTGGTGTTTGGATGCATGAATGAACTGAATTGCAAACACTCATTAAGTTAACATCATCTCCTAGCAATCATGATGAGGACATACCGCCCGCCCCCCCGCCCCCCCCAACCCAAATTACAGTTATATTCCCTTCATGTCCAGCATTTCCCACTTCATTAGACTAAATGATCGCAATTTAATTCAATAGTACATCCAAACACATCCTAAATATGTCCTTATGGCAATAGATCTTGCTCATATGTAAATGTAACATTCAGCCTTTTTTACAAAGACTTATCATGTTATCTTTTTGTTTGTTTTGGTTTACAGCATTATCTTTGATAGGCTTGGGGTCAATGGTAAGCAGTATCAGCAGGCAACAAGCTCGCATCTTTCAGATTATGCAGAAGACGGTCTGAGAACACTAGCACTTGCATATCGAAGGATCGAACCAGCCGAATATGAGAATTGGAATTTGATATTTACACGATCTAAGACTACAATTGGTCCTGAAAGAGAGAAATTGTTAGAGAGGGCGTCGGAAATGATTGAAAGAGATTTGATTCTTTTAGGAGCAGCTGCAGTTGAAGACAAGCTACAGAAAGGGGTTAGTTGATTGTTTTTCTAGTACTGGATACTGGAGTTTTTCAATCTATAAGCAATGATACAAGGACAATTATTCTTACTGTTTGGACAGGCAGAATCCAAGGCGTGGACATGGAAAAAAAAATGATGTTTATTTCTATCGGCACCGTTGAAATTGGATTTCATTTTTTTGGGGTCATTGTCTATTTCACAAGCGGAAATCCCAAATTCATTAGACAATGATCTTCCGATAGAGAACCATCTCTTTAGACAAGGCTAATGACCATTTTGCAGAACCCACAATTTTCTTTACAATCCAAATAGTAGAAAACATCAAATCAAGGGAAAATGTTCTCTTTTCTCATGGATTCTACCTATCCAAATAGGGTTCTATGGCAAATTTCTTTGTGGGGTCCAAGTAAACCCAACTGCAATTGCCTATGAACATTGGATGGACTGGATTGCACGTTGATTGCCCCAACTTCTCGTTCATCAAATGATCACAGAAATTTGATTGATGGCCAGCTTTTAATAAGAATCATGTGATCATACTATTGATGTGATGTTGAGGACCTGTCAATCCAACCCACAGTAGGCCCCTCCTATACAATACTCTAACATGATCATAGGCAGGTCCCCCAGGGCCCACAAACAAACTCACACAGGAAAGATGAATTCTTACTGGATTATTAACTTCAATCAGCATGGTTTTTCTAAGCCCACATGCACCTCTACATGCTGTATAGGCCACACTGTGTGGATGACAAGGCCTGAAAATCATGCCGGTTCACTCATCAAGCTGGCCATACGTGTACGACGAATGTGGACTGTTGGAAATTTTTAGGCTGTCCATTGTTTTGTTACATGTTTAGCCTTCCTGATGAGTGGTTGGCAGGTCATCTACAGATGGGCCTCATGTGATGAATAGCTCAGATATCATATTGTTCTGACTTTGTATTTAAACACAGGTTCCTGAATGCATCGATAAGCTTGCACAAGCAGGCCTAAAGATATGGTTACTCACTGGCGATAAGAAAGAGACTGCAATTAATATCGGGTGAGAAATACAATCGTTAGAGAATATTTCTTTGCTGGTAAAGAGCCATAGCTGATCAGTTGTGTAGTCCTGAGATTAGTTACTGGTAATGCACTCTGCTAGCATTGCATTTGTGCTAGTGATCGAAACCAGACATGGGGAGACATCTGAGATAAGATCCTAACCATTCGTTAATTGGCGCCTCTTCCCTTCGAATGTGGAGTAATTTTTGTATTTTTCTTTCAACCATCTATTCATTGGCCAGCTAGTTGAGATCTTCCAATCTGGGAGATCTCCAGAGCATCCCTCATCCAATTGGACCTTTCAGATCAATGGTTTGGATAACCAAACCATGGGACCCACATGTATGGGATTATGTAAATCTGCAAACTATAATTTGCTGATGAACAGGACCCTGCAAATCCTCCCCATTCACAATAACATGGCATGTGTATAAGCCATCCAGACTGTCCAAATCATGGGAGGAATTTGAATACAGTGTAATACAAAAATGATATAGATAAGAGTGTCCTTACTGTCTAATTCATGGAAAGAAGAAAATGGTCAATAGTCCAAACTCAGGGGATGAAATTGAATGATCAAGGCCATTGAATCAGTGAGATATTCAGCCTAGGACACATTTATGAAGGGGCCCACAATTTGTGTTGTCTGGATTGGCATACATGAATGCCGTGTGCGCTGTGGAAGGAATTGCTACTATTTTGTAAATAACTGAAAACTGACACCATATCCATTCCTCATTTTTGCAACTGAAAGCAGCTTTTTTTTTTTCGCTTGGATTTGCAGATTCGCTTGCAGTTTGCTTCGACATGATATGCAACAGTTCAATCTGAGTTTGAACGAAGCAAAAGAAGGAAAGAGCAATGAGAAGGTTCAAATTCACAACTGAAAGCATGACAAATGTGATGGCTCCCCATGTTCTCAAAGTTGTTATCATATTGCAAATTGTAATAGGGGTTGAATCATATCGAATTGCATATCATATCGTAAATCATAAGATTTTTTTTTAATGATTTTCTTTAAAATATGAAAAATATAAATAAATCAGAAAAAGAAAAAAAAAACTTAGCAATCATCCTTTTGCCATCAAGATGCAGCAAGTAATACCATGTCTGATAGTGCTAAGGGATTCTTATCTCTTTTTTTCTTTTTCTTTTTTTTCTTTTTTCTTGTCTTTCAAGAATCTTTTATCTTAAAAAAACATTCAAGGATCCTTTAATAATTTATGTTCTTGTTACTTTTCTTGAATGTTGAGCAACAAGTGTTTTGACCAGTTAAGAAGTAAGAAATCATATTTAAAAAAAGAAAGCTCTATGATTATACATTAAAAAGAATATATATCATTTAATCTCTTATAAATAACAAAATAAAATAATTTACCTTTTCTAAATGATTCTTTTTTTCTTTTTTTGAAAGGTTTTTTCTCAATGATTCTTAAACTGTCCACTAATTTAAAAACACAAATTGAAAGCCAAGTGAAGCTAAAAATAGAAGAAAACAAGTATAATTTGAATCATAAATTATAGGATACAAATCATAAAATCATAGGATTCATATAAAAAGGGATTCAAAGGTGGGATTCAAATTATTTTGCTTAAGACTCAACTCAAATCGTATATCGTAAATTGTAAATCATAGGATTTTGACAACACTGATGGCTACAAATCGTACTCTATGCACATGTGCCAATGTGCCATGTGTGCGCAAGAATATACCCATCATCTTGTGCACCTGCTGTCCATATGTGTCCAATGGCCCAAAAACAGTCTAGTAAGTGGGCCACAAGTGTATAAAACCAGATGGTTAAGACAAATGCAAAACGGTTCATATTATATGTTGTTACATACACGTCCGGTCCATCTAGTGTCCGGACCGGCTTGATTTTTGGAACACAGCAAATGCACAATGGGTGCCAGCTGATGAACAACCAGTGTTTGGCACGCATGCTACATCGACAAGTATCGCAAATTGCCAGAGCAGGTTCCTGAAGGGTGCGTTTGGTTGCACCAAATAATTTCATGATATTTGGTGCAACCAAATGCACCTGAAACTACTAAGTTAGCATCTCTGGAGTTGGCTGTAATGATAATTTTTACAATTTCAGGCTTTGAAGGAAGACATTTTGCTTCAAATTGAGACTGCTTATCAAGTGACATGCAATGAAGGCAACAGCAACAAACCATTTGCTTTGGTGGTTGATGGGAAAGCTCTTGAACTCGCTCTGCAGACCGATGTGAAATGCCAGTTCTTACGCTTGGCCGTGAATTGCGCTTCTGTTATATGCTGTCGAGTGTCTCCCAAACAAAAAGCATTGGTAGGATTTTCTTTATCATCTTTTTTTTTTTCTTGATAGTGTTGTGAAGCCTCAATAACTGTAAACAAAGAGAAGACAATCCTCCTTTGGTTTCATTGTATTAGAGACAACCCTAAAGGGTTGAATATATATAGAGATCTACAGTCATCTATACAAGGTAAATGATAAAAATAGAATCATCTATCTATGGAAATTAGATATACATCATCTATCTATGGAATTAGCTATACAAGGCATGTGGCCTGTCTAACATCCCCCCTCAAACTAATGCTGGTCATCAACAAGTAATAGTTTACCAACTAGAAATGAGTGACATGTAGAAGTGAGGGACTTCGTGAGAATGTCTGCAATCTGATCATGGGATGCGACATGTGGAAGAGAAATGAGCCCAGACTGAAACTTCTCTCGGATGAAGTGACAGTCAACTTCAATATGCTTTGTCCGTTCATGGAAAACAGGGTTAGAGGCAATCCGAATGGCACTTAAATTATCTATAAGAAGTGGAGTAGGATTCGGTAGATGAATGCCCAAGTCGGAAAGAAGTCCACGTAACCAGACAAGCTCACTACAAGCAGCTGACATCGCCCGATAAGGCATGTGGCCTGTCTAACAATAACTAGTATGTTAACAAAATTAATGTGGAAAATGTAGGGTGATTGGGACCGTTGATCTGGTGGGCTGCCATTTGGGTGGTATTGCACAAAAATGATAGTGATTAGTCCTGTCCATCTGATTGCTGTGAGCACATTTTAATCAAATTTCAGTTAACTGCCCATTTGTAGTCGGGGATCAGGTGGCTACTCTTGGATCAATGCCCATGAGGCCCTCTTGATCCTAGCCGTTCGTGGTGGAAATCCTCAGTAATCTCCATTTAGGCTTTTTAACCAAGCTTCTAATTGTTTTGATTTCTTATTATTAATTATCATTTGTGTTACTTATTTTCTAAAACCACTTTTGAACTGTTCAAATCATGATTGAGAAGAAGATAAAAGCTTCCCAAATGAGAGGGCCGTTTCACCTTGGGAGAGTTGATGGTCCAACCGTTACATTGGTGGATCGTAGTCTTTAAAAGTGGACTAGTGACCCCAATCCAAATATGTAAGAGAACAGATAAGAAAACAAGAGAAAATTCAAGAAAATTCCACTTTAGTGTCAGGAAGAGCATTCTTCTCATATGGACAACATTCCTCAGTCTCAATCTTTTGATTTTTCGACCGCCATAGTCCAACCACCTTGATCTCTCCTGATGAATGGGACTGCTGCTTCTCACATAACCTGAATCCATATGTACACACACACACACACACACACACACTCACATATACATATATATATAGGGCAATAGTACATGGTAGCAAGGGCATACCACATTGTTCAAAAGGACTCATGGTCATCAAGATCATCGGCTGAGATCGTCCCTATCACATCCACTAGCTGACTGGAGCGCACATTTTTTTTTCCAGGGCACAACTCCAGTTTATTGTGCATTTCATGGAAATTCATGAGCATGCCTGTATATATTGTAGATTGTATGGATATTTACACATTTGCATATACATACAGAATTCCTATGAATTGTTTCTATGCATTCTATGAATGTGATGTACCTATTCTTACTGTGTAATGCATACTGTGGTCGAGGTTACAACATTGGTGAAGGACTATACCAGAAAGACTACCTTAGCAATTGGAGATGGCGCGAATGATGTTGGGATGATTCAAGCTGCAGATATTGGCGTTGGAATCAGCGGTATGGAAGGAATGCAGGTAACGAAATCTCTCATATGACGGATTATGTACAATGGTATGCTGTAACGGCTGTTACAAGGCTGTAAAGGCCGTTACATAAAGGTAATGGTGGCAACTGTTACACATTACAGGGTTGCAACTACCATAACAGCCGTCACGAAAAAATTTACCCATAACGGCCGTTACAGCTCCCATAAAGTCCGAAATAGTCTTGTAATAGTCCATTACAGGGCTGACACAGTTTTTTCTCGAGAGAGAGAGAGAGAGAGATCATAACAGCCGTTATGGGATCATAACGACTGTTATAGCTTGTATCGTAAAGGTAATGGCGGTGACCGCTATAGCTACTGTTACCGTTACAAAATACCTTTATGTATATTAATCCTTTATTCAAATGATAGTTCCAACATGTTATTGCTCTAAACATAACCATTTCACAAAATGAAACAACCAAACAGTTTTTCTCTACTCTTTGAAGATGGTCACCAACTGCTATCTTTTGGTTACATTTACAGGCAGTCATGGCGAGCGACTTTTCATTGCCACAGTTCCGTTTTTTGGAGCGCTTACTTATAGTGCATGGACATTGGTGTTATAAGAGAATTTCCAAGATGGTGAACTTCCTTTTCACTTTGAAATCTCTGATAAATCCATGCATGAATGTTAAATGGCACCGCATATGCTGATCTGGCACGTTTTTGGAACATCAACCTCTCCACCAGGTGGGTCCTACTGTGAAGATAAATCAGTCCAAAAATCAGACCAGTCCACTCATCAAGTGGGCCACAGTATGCAAAACAAAGTTGGCCAAGCTGCTTCATTAGCCATTCATTTTTTTTCATACATCATGGCCACCTGATGAGTTGATCAGCCTGATTTTTGGGCAGGACAGATGTGGTGAGGCCTACCTGATGGACAGCTTAGATACTCCACAGTGTGAAGAGAAGTGCACTGACACATGTAGAATTAGCGAAAGTCTCTAACAATAGAGATGTTCTTTTCTGATTTTATTTTATTTTATTTTATTTTTATTTATTTATTTATTTATTTTATTTTATTTTGGTGCAGGTACTTTATTTTGTGTACAAGAACGTCACTTTCGGTCTTACACTGTTTTACTATGAATTGTATTCAAGTTTCTCTGGGGAAATTCCATATAATGATTGGTATATGGCATTGTTCAATGTCATTTTAACATCTCTGCCAGTTATATCGTTGGGAGTTCTTGAGCAGGATGTTTCTTCTGATGTATGCCTTCAGGTACTGAATCTCTCTCTCTCTCTCTCTCTCTCTCTCTCTCTCTCTCTCTCTCTCTCTCTCTCTCTCTCTCTCTCTCTCTCTCTCTCTCTCTCTCTGTTACACCACGGGAAATAGTTGAGAGTGGAATCCCACCCACTGTTTGTGGGGCCCATTGAGATGTAATTTAGACATGTGCCCATCCATTATGTGTGTCCCACTTGGATGAGGGATCAGACCAAGTTTCAGGCCATTCCAAAATTCAGGTGAGCTGCACCAAGTGATTTTAGGCATGATTTCACATGGCTGCAAATGGCATGGCCCACATGAGTTTCAGATATGGCTCATTTCTGGGACAGTCCATTACCTGGAGGAGACCCAATAGATGCATGGTTCAGATGTCTGACACACATCACGGTGGGGCCCACAAAGCAAGATCTTATGGAAAGGTCCGATGAGGATGTGTGTGTGTGTTGATAGTAGCCAGAAATCACACTGGTTGTATGATCTTAGCCATTTATTGGTGGACCATTAACAACTGCAAATATCAGCTAGAAAAAGTCTGACCAATAGTCGGCATTCAATGGGAGAAAATCCTCCAATCAATGGCTGGGAACATCTGAATGGTTTGATTTTTTGGTGCATGGCCCATTGACAGGGGAAAAAGGCCTAACCATATGTCATTGTTCAATGGAGAATATACTCCAATCAATGGCAAGGAACATTTGAATGGTCTGATTTTAAACTTATGGCCATCTATGGTGGGGTACAATAGATGAATAGTCCAGATCTCATCTATGTCACCATGTGTATGGAGATTGAGTGGCTGATATTTAGATATAATCATTCTACCATTTAAAACTTTCTCACTTCTTCCTCTTAAACTTGGGAAATCTGACCTCTGCACAGTGCACCAATTTGCTTGTCTGGTAGACTATGGTAAAAATGGTAAATGACCTGGACTGTTCCATGGCCCCAAAATCTCCTAGATCTGAATATCCAAGCCATCCAAACTCTGGCCGTTACTCCATCACATGCAGACCATCATTGTGTTTTTCTTAACTGTCTATTTCTTGGTTCAATAAATAAAAGGTTAGTAGGATCATTAGTATTCATTAGCACCAAAGAGATTCTCAAGACATTTTCCATCCATAGTAAGGCCCATCAGATCAATAGTCTGGATTGCCCAAAAACGGGCCCCACATATCCTGGCACCAATCCTCCTCTCCCCTGACAATGTACACATCAAGGGACAGCAGTCCACTAGAACTAGTCCTTCAACTGCCATTGACAAAAGCCATGCTCCCCACCTAAGAAAGTGGTGGACCCCAGTGTGGTTGTGTGACCATCTATTTCAGCACCCAATAAGTGGGCCATACTCTGATCAAACCAGACCTCTGTTACTAAATTTCTGTCTTCTGTTTTTTAGAAGATTGAAATCTCATATCAAGTACTCACCTGTTCTTGTGATTTTATTTTTTTCTGTCACTGCTACAGTTCCCAGCACTCTATCAGCAGGGGCAAAAGAACATCTACTTCAGTTGGATCCGCATCATTGGTTGGATCATGAATGGAGTGTTTGCTTCTCTTGCCATCTTCATCTTAACCATCCATCTTGTATCGCCTTCTGCTTTTCAATCCACTGGAGAGGTGATGGACATCGCGCATCTTGGAGCAACCATGTACACAATCGTGATCTGGACCGTTAACTGCCAGATCGCGCTCATCATCAACCACTTCACTTGGATACAACATCTCTTCATATGGGGTAGCATCTCATTCTGGTATATCTTCTTGTTCATATATGGTGCGCTCCCATTGGAGTATTCACATCAAGCGTTCCGCCTACTTTCGGAAGCTTTGGGGCCCGCTCCAACATACTGGTTGGCCACACTTGTAGTAGTGACCGTTGCGATTCTTCCGTACTTTGTGTTCATTGTCTTTCAAAGGACACTCAATCCAATGGATGATCATGTGATCCAAGAAATCAAGTACTGTGGGACAGATGTTACAGACAGTTCCATGTGGTTAAGGGAACAGAAAAACTCCAAGAAGAACACCCACATTGGAATTACTTCGAGGGTGGACGCAAAAATCCGGCATTGGAAGGAGCAGTTGCAGAACAAGAAACAAGCTATAAGTAAATCATTAACAAACAGCCCATTTTTCTAGTTCATGATCAACTATCCTCTAAATTTGGGTCTATCCATTTTGTCTTTGTCATTCCTAATGTGTAAAAACAATCTCAATTGTACGTGGTGCTTGTCTACGGTGATTGCGATCATTAATTTGGTGGTCCACCATGTCGTGGCCATGAAAAGGATGGTTGAAATGGACAGCTGAACACGTTCAATCGAATCTTATTTTTTGAACTATAGCTGATTCAAAGTTGCCCCACCATATCAGCTGTCCTGATCACATATGGTTGTAATGTGTATAGTGGGGAAGGTGGTTTGATGTAATACGCATCGTAACAGCGTTTTTCTTCTCCATTTGTTGTATTCTTTCATTTATATGGATTTAAATGCCACTGTCGGAACTGCTCTGATCGAAAGTGCAGCTCATGTTGCCGTTGTCGACTGCATTTTGTTCTGTAAATGCTTCGATAGTTAGTTTCATGTCTCTCCTTCATCGTGATTCATCTGACAATCGTAAGAAAATAATGCTGGTGTGCGTTTGGACGTTACTATCCTTGAATTGGGTGGAATGGTGATTGGCCCAAATGTCTCAATTCTTTCATTTGATGGAATGAGTTCACTTGCCGTTTGGATCCAGTTCGATATACTTTCTCCATTCTGCTCAATGTGGAATTTAGTTTCCTTGCTTATCTCAAGAAGAATACCGGAGTGCATTTGGAAGTTACTATATTTTGCATTGAGTGGAACAGCAATTAGTCCAAATGGCTATAAATGAGCTCACTAGCCATTTGGAACTGGTTTGATATAGTTTCTCAGTCATGCTCGATGTGGAATTCAGTTATCTCACTCATATCAGGAAGAATACCAGGGTGTGTTTGGAAGTGACTATATTTGCATTGGACGAAATGGCAATCGGCCCAAATGGACATTTTGTTGAATTCTTCCGTTTGAAGTAATGAGCTCATTTGCCATTTGGAGCCGGTATTACATGCTTCCTGACAGGGAAGAGCTTGAAACAACAAGAAGAAGATCACTATCTTCTTCGAGTAATCAAGACCTTAAATCCACAAGGTGAGTTCTTGAGTCCACAAGTAGTAAGAGAGAAAATTTGAGTATTTTATTGCATTATAATTTAAGATTGCTTGATTACATCACTTATATGGATGACCCAAAACCCTAATCCAAATAGAAATTACCCAAAATAGCAAAATCTCTCCCAAAGGTTAAATTTGCCAAAAAAATAACAATAGGACTTTACCGGAGCATTCCTGATATTATTACAAGCAACTTCTAGAAAAGACAAAAATCCTAAAACTGCAAGAATAGGGAGATACGACGAAAATGGAAATTACCAGAAGTAGTAAAATTTTCCTTAAATCTCAATTTTGATACCGAAGACGTGTGTTTTCTCACAAAACGAACGTCTTCAACCAGCGTAGTGGGTTGGTTGACCCCAAATGCACTACTACATAAAGATCGATAGGTTGTGCATTTCGTGATGATGCCTGGACCAAAAGTTACGATTGTTTTATGGTCGACACTTCCAACAACAATTTCTCCATATCTGGAATGAATCTTTTTGAACCGGATATCCAGGGGGCACAGTTATGTATTGCCCTACGTAGGACTAGGCCCAATGCTGACAGACTACTGCTTTCGTTTGGGCTTCTTTTGGTCTGACTTTGCTAAGAATGCATCTGTGGCCTGCTTTACATCACTTCCTCAGTTCTGCTCAGTGTAAAATTTAGTTTTCTCACTTATCTAAAGAAGAATAATGGGGTGTGTTTGGAAGTTACGATATTTTCATTGAATGAAATGCTGATCGGTCCAATTCAATTCTTACATTTCACGAAATGATCTCACTTGCCATTTGGAGCCAGTCTGATATACTTTCTCCATTCCGCTCGATGTGCGGTTCAGTTTCTTCTGTCATCTCTAGAAGTATTCACAATGGAGTGTTTGGGCATTACTATTTTTGCATTGAGTGAAATTGTGATTTGCCCGAATAGCCATTGTGCTCAGTTCTTTCATTTGAAGGAATGAGCTGCTCACTTGCCATTTGGAGCCAGTTTGATATAATTTCTCCATTCTGCTGAATGTGAAATTCAGTTTCCTCACTTTCCAAACAAAACCCAATTTGCGTATTGGAGTGGGCAGCTCTTAAATAAGTTGCAATCGCCATTTGTGTCATGATCCAAACAGAGCCTCAATATCATTAATTAGAATTGCATGGTACTCTCAATGGACTAATTTCAGTTCACAGCTTCACTTGTTACTGATTGTGCTGTCCACATGCAGACCAATATACTATAAAGGAAGAGATTTCTGATTTCTAGTGCCTGACTGGTGGGTCAGTTGGGTTGTACTGTGTAGATTTCATGGCGCAAAAATCAGATTGATCAACTCATTAGGTGGAAATATGTTAAATAAATAAATAAGGTAATGAAAGATTTTGGATTTAGTTTGGCTTTAGTGCTTGGGAAAATATGTTAAAAAAGATGGAAACGGCAAAAACTCAAAAGAACAAAATATAGTTTAATATGTGTATGTGTACATATGTAATGCAGTTGCTGTGCAGATAAAGAGAAGATATCACCATTATCTTCTCAAGAATAGCCCTTGAATCTACAAGAAGAGAGAAATCTCTATAGATGGGAGTAAAAAATAATGTTATTGATCAAAAGTATTTCTTATAACGTATATAATGTGCTTATATGGGTCTGGCTCCATGGCTCAGTGGCAAATAGACTCTTTCAACACTGAGATCCAAGGATTGAGTGCCCATATGGTGTGGGTGAGTGTATGACTGTGTGTGAAAAAAAATTCTTATATAAGCAAAAGAAACCCTAGACCTTAATTTGATTCGAAATGAAATTTTTTTACGAAATAGTAAACATTAGCAAAAATAGTATAAAAAAAAAAAAGAAAAAAAAAAGATGCATAATCCTATCAAAACTTCAAAACTAACCCTAAATATGGGCCTGGCAATGGGCAGGGCTTAGCCTTGAATTTGACCTCGAACCTATTCAAAATATCAATTTTCATGGGCTTGAGCTTGACCCATTGCCAACATCCTTTGAAGACTAAAACAAAAACTTTAGACTACAACTAGACTCTTAAAACTATAGGACAACAAAAAAATAAAACTTACTAAAATATCTAAAACTCTACTTGACTCTTAAAACTATTGAATTTTGTGAAGTAGTTTGAGGGCTAATGCCAGATCGTAGAACTCATCAATGACTTTCGAACAATATATTATAAATGCAAAACAGATAATCAATTACAAAGTTATGGCCGTTGAAAGCTATAATATCTCTTTCTGAATTCGTGCGATCCTAACCTCCATTGAGTCATATTTTACCGCTCCTCCATTAATGTTTTTTTACATAAGATTTAAATAAAAAGTCTCAGGTCCAACATTGGATCACAATTTACAGTGCTCCCAATAAACAACTTCTGACCTTTTATGTGCAAGTGGCGTCCAATCCGTCCAATAAGTTGGCCCCACCATGAAGATTACCTTATTTAAAAATCAGCTACATTCACTCAATGAGTGAACCAAACCTTCCATTTATTAATGGCTGGACATTATTTGCTATTGTATGGCTCACCTAATGAATAGATGGGGCTGATTTTTACACTAGGTGATCCTTATTGTGGGGCCCACCTATTGTAAGGGTTGGATGTCACATTCATTTAATATGTTGGAAGTTATCCACTTGGTGGACCATAACCTAACGTCCAACTGGTTGGACTTGATATTAAAATACAAGGCTTCAATTAAAACATGTTAAAGTTTAGTCTGCATGTATCATACAAGCTGCAGTCTGTATGTGCGCCAGATCATAGCCGTCCATTTCATGGGCTCTGTGGTGAATGCAGCCAACCCAAAATTAAAGGTCCTGGCACTAGTCATGTGGGCCACATCATGCACTGGATGATTGAGTAGCCGGCCCAAATTTCGTTGAACCTTTGTGCCTTGTGGCCCACCTAATGAGTTGGTTGATTTTGTTTTTGGGTTTAAATAAAATTTACGGTGGATTCAAAATCTCACGTGTGTATGACATGTTAGTACGTGTGGGCTGGGCTTATAGGCCCATGGGCCCGATCCTGGGCTAGAGTCAAGGCCCGCTAGATAATCAGACTGGATTTGGGCTTGGAACTTCACGCTGTTAGGATTCACCTTTTTAACGGGTTGGATGGCATATAAACGTAGGTGGACCCCATGAAGTTTTTAACGGTGAGCATCCCCATCCCCACCGTTCCTTCATGTGTGGCCCACTTGAGTTTTGGATCTGCCTGATTTTTGTGCTCGCATTCTATCATGAGCTGGCGGAAACGATGGACGGAGCAGATGTCACACAAACCATGGTGGGCCCACTCTTTAGTTCTAGTTTTGCCATCTGTCTAGTACAAGTGTTTGAAGCTGTCAAGCGCGCGCCGATTCACCTCTTCAGCATCTCTTCCTTCTTCTCCTTCTAACTTGAAAAAATCATCAGAAAGAACGCCGAAGAAGAAGCTATAAATTCCGAAAAACCCTAGAAATCTCCTTTTCGATTCTCTTCGAGAATCCCAAATGTCTTCTTCGAAAGAAGAAGGAGAAGGAGGAGAAGAAGATCTGAGAGGCTCTCAGCTTGAAGATGTGGCGTGGCTCTCTTCCCTCTCTGATTCCGAACTCGTATTATCAATACTCTCTCTCCCCTCTCCTTTGTTTCTTTTCCCCTCCCTTCTAGAGAAAGGGAAAAGAAAATTAAGGGATTCTTCTTCTTCTTCTTCTTCTTCTTCTTTTTTATTTTTTATTTTCTTTCGTTATACATATATAAAAAAAGATCAGCAATCCTGATTTTATGAGAAACTGCTCCAAACCATAGTTATAAACTCGGTGGGTCGACTCGAAACTCGGCCGAGTCAACTCGACTCGACAAGATGAGAATAAGTCGGTTGGGACTTCACAAGACCCATCGAGTCTGCTCAAAAGCTCGGTCGACTCAGCGTGACTCGACCGAGTCACTCACCCGGTGAACTGTGTAAATGATTTACAGGTGTAAATCAAAATCATTTACAGCTGGTCCTGTTTGGCTTTAAGCCGTCAATGATTTTCTTCGATGGGATAGCCTGTAAATTGTTTAAGTCCTGTAAATGGAGAGCCAATCTTTCTATTTATAGCTGTTAGGCTGTAAATGGAGAGCCTGTAAATGAAATCTGGACTTTTTTGCCTGTAAGGGCCCGTTTGGATACCACCAAGTAAGTTACTCTTTCTACTTACAGCAGTAGATAAGTAACTTTGGTTTAAGATCAATTATAAGTAACTTTTTTACTTAAAGTTGCTTAATCACTTCAGCTTAATAAGTAGAAACCAAGATAAGCTACTTAAGGCATAAGTAGCTTATCTTAAGTACCTTACGAGTTACGATCCAAATGGCCTGTAAATGAGATGGGAGTAAATGCTTCTAATCATTTACAGCCTATAAATGATTTAGAGGCAAAAAAGGCCATCCAAACGCAGAGTGTAAATGATTTATCTATAAATCATTTCAACTTGGCCCATTTACAAGCATCCAAACGACCCCTAAGTATAAAATGGAGTAAGGCAAGAGTTAAACATGCGACCTCTTTAAACCATGCTCTCCAATACTGCAACTGTGATTTGTTATGGGCATTTTATTTACTTCAGGGCTCTCCAACAATTTTAATTTTTTCAACCAACTAAATGTTTTAAAATTAGTTATTAAGATATCAAGCCGAGTCGAATAAAGACTCTTTGAGTTGACCCAACTTGGCTAGACAACGAGTTGAATTGAGTTTTCGAGTTTTTGACCTATGCTTTGAAATTTGCCAAAGGATCTTCTTGCTTTACGAGTGAAGGGCAAAATGATCAAAATGCCCTTGGTCTAATCTTCTCAACCTGAACCTAACCCAACCTCAAGAGGACCCAACCCAACCCGAATTCCAACTTGAGGTGAGGTGAAGTGCCCAACCTCAATTCCTCTATGCTTGACCCTGTTGCTACCTCGTAGAGTAGGCATATTGCTAAACCACATAAATCTTTGTGCCTCTGGTGCAAGACTCCTCTTGGGTTTGTTGTTACCTGACGATTGGCAACGTTTGGGCAGCTGTTATTGGGAGTGTTTTTCACACTATTAGACAAGTTAGTCTTCAAGTAGGAGAATGTTGAGGCGGTAGATGTCTCATCTTCTTTCTTATTTGGAAACATCCACTGCTTTCTCTCCATGTTGCGTATGCATTTAAGCATATGTACATACGTACAGTGTAGGTGAAGCCTAGTTTCTTTAGGCTTTGCTACATGCTCTCTATTGTGTTGTGGTCTATATAAGGAAGACCACAAGTAGAGAGAAGTATTCTACTCATTTATTTTCTAGAGTATTCATTGGTGGGAAGTTCTTATACAGTGGGAGAGAGTTGAGTATTGTATTTCGTTTTTCTTGTTTTAGTGAAGAAGAAAGCTCTATGTTGTTGTCCTGTGGAGTAGACATATTGCTGAACTATGTAAATATTTGTGCCTCTTGTTTTAGTTTCCTTCTTTTGTCTTTTGGGTATTGGCCCTTTGGCCCCATTTTTTTTGCGGACAATCTTCACATTGATTGTTGTCAATCTGCTAATCAGGGTATTAAGATCTTATTTTACATCGATTTCCCTTCATACAAATTTGCAATTTATCCCACAAATCTTTTGTAGTGGTTTGATGTGACACGTTGAACAAAACTGAATCCTTTATTGTAAGAAGAAAATCTGTCATAGCCAATTGATTTTTCTCCTCAAATACCTTGACTTTCATCCCTACATGTATCTTTTCTTTTCCTTCAATCACAATTACATATCCCTCTTTCACCAAAACATCGCATTCAATGCGTAATTGGATCAGTCGAACTTCAGTACTTCGAATATGATGGAACTTGATCCAGCCATCTAAAACACAATTGCAACACAAACACCAAAACCAATCTTGTGCTAAAAGGCTTCTCAACCTTTGGCTCTGACACCAATTGTTGCAAATAACACCTGCACATATCGATGTAGGCAAAGCCAAAACCACAAAAGAAAATGGGTCAAAGCGCTAATACTCAAAAGACAATGGAAAGAAAAAAAACAAACAAGAGGCATAGAGATTTACGTGGTTTGGCAATATACCTACTCTAATGAGTAACAATATAAAGCTTTCTTCTTCACTAAAACAAAAGAAACAAAATATAAGACTTACTTCTTTCCCGCTGTACAAGAATTTCCCACCAAGGAATACTCCAGAAGATGAATGAGTGGAATACCTCTCTCTATCTATGGTCCTCCTTATGTAGACCACACCGCAAGAGAGAGCATGTGGCAAAGCCTAGAGGAGATAGGCTTCAACCACACCGTACGTATGTACATACGCTTTGACAGGGTGAGAGAGTAGTGGACGTTTCCAAATAGGAAACGTTATTGCCAACCATATAATGCCACAAAACATGAGACATCCACCACCTCAACAAGCTCAACATGAACTCGTACCAAATACATATGATTATTCCTAGCCTGACCCGAATTTGCTCAACTTGAACCCAACACGATTTCAATCCAAGTTGGCGATTTTCAACTTCAACCAAACTGAGGAGGACCTTGACAACCTTACCCAACTCGGATTGGATCAACTGGGTTTGGGTTGACCTGAACACAAGTTGCAGCCTTACTTAGAGGAGGGAATCTAGCTGCTCTAGTTCTATGATGGGAATAGAAGTCTCCAAAAATTCTAAGCCAACCAACCAATGATATTTAAGAAAGTAACGCTTCCTTGTGACATGTAACAAGGACAATACTTTCTTCTTCTTTTTTCTTGATACATGTCATACATCTATAAGGAAAAAACTTTATTTATGTTTTATATTGTAATCAGCTACCACTATACCATTTTTATAGTTCTATTTCATTTGGAGTTATTTAGATCCATTTGTTATCTTACGGAAAGTACAAGACTGAAAACCGATATTTTTGTTATACTTGGTCTGATTGATAATGTGTTCTATACTCTTTCTTGTAGTAGTACTACAAATGGCATTGTATTGTTGGATTTCTAATTTAATTATGAAATTGCTTTCCCATGGTTGATCTGGTTATGCCACATGCTCTCAACATGTTTATGATGTCTTTTCCCAGTGTTTTGTGTTTTAAATTCACTATGCGCCTTACTGCTAATTAAACTTATTTGTAGGATGTACTGATTAGCTTAAAGAAGCTGGCTATTCAGCGTGCAAAAAATATTGGCTACGAGAATCTAGGCAATAAATTGGATTTGAAAATGCTCCGAGCTCTTGGTATATTTTTGTTTCTTCAGAAACTTCACGTCTCTATGTGAACTTAAAAGTTTTGCTTGTGTGTGAATCTTTGTATTGTGAAATAAGTTTTTGGACCTGATAGTTCCATTTGCTCGCTTTATACTGTTTCCTTTTCATCTCCCACTTCTTGTCATTGTAGAAAGTGGTTGCACCTCTTGAAGGATGATACCATAGGAAATGGGATAACTTGAGTTTCTTATTTATGAGATTCTTGCTACTTAATACATTTCAACTACAAGCAAGGGGTTGCAAGTTTACCTCTTTGGGTTTGGACTGGTTAGATACTCATTTTAGTAGGTGCAAGGGGTGGCATTGTTGGGACTTGATGGGCCTGAGAAATTCTTGAGTCCAACTCAGTTCCAAAAGCTGTTTCACACAAAGAATAAGAGAAAAGGGTGAAGCAATCACTCTTGTTTGATTATTTGAAGTGGGTTACACACCTAGTTCGAGTTAATGGATCCAGTTTCAAGCCTATTGGTTAATCTTGCACTAACCTTGTTTCAACTACAATAATGGCTGAAATGGAACTAAAGAAGTACAAGATGAAGAAGGGACAACTGGACCCTTGGGATCTTCTTCTCCAGAGTTTCTTTTTTGACAAGCACGATTGCTAATAGAATGCTGGTTCAAGGCTTCCCACAAACTTACTCTCCTTGCACTCTTCAAGGATGTGCCTATGTCCCCCATTGATGCAATTTTCATCCCTCTTTTATAGAGCTAAAGGCAGTTACTTCGCTTGCAAGCAATGGCGGTTGTAAGTTGTAACTATAAGTGATGGGGGAGACAATGGCAGTGGTGGCAGCAAAAAATGATGGAAAACGTGGTCATGTTCTCCTCAACTGCCCGAAGAAGATGATGCCATGATGCATATGCATTGACCTGGTCAAAACTGGGTCTTAGCCCGCTTCCCGTGAACATGTTTGGATGTACAATTGCACTAAGTTGCATCTTAGTGAAATCTCCATTTTGGGTTCGCCCACTTAATTTAGAGGGAACCAGTCCAATCTGTGGTTATATTTATCCGAACTTGGGGTCTAAACAAATTAAGCAATAATCTCAAGAAAGCTAAAATTTTGTAATTGGAAAGATATTTCAAACATTCACTCTCACTTTGCTGCAATTTAAGTCTTTGTTTGGTCAAAACACAAACACCACTTAGAAAGTCCTGATTTCTATACATGTATGCCATGTGTATAGTGGATGAGGCACTGGAATTTAATATTGTGGTGAAATATCACCATACCCTACCACATCTTTAAAAATTTGTTGTTGAACTGTCATTATTCTAGAAAAGAAAAGCTAGAAATCATGAGTGAAGTATTGGTACTCTAGCAGAGTGGGACAATCATCAATCCAAGCCATCTACATCATCTAACCCTCTTCAGCCATGTATATCTCCAAAACTAAGAAAGATTGGACAATCTCTACCTTTACTTAGGTCACTTTCCATGAAATTTGTTCATTTGAATTTAAAAAAAAAAAGATTGTAATCTGTCTTGTCCAAACAGGCAACTAGATACACCTTCCTGTGCATTTCATGTGTCTCTTTAAATGCCTATGGCAAGGAGCAAGGGAGAAGCATAAGTTCCATCTCTTGAGATGGTATGAAGTGTGCAAACCAGTTAAGGAAGGGGGAGCCGGTGTGAGAAGTTTGGCGCAAATAAGGGGGTGTTTGGATTGTAAGTCACTTAAGAGAAGTTACTTATTCCACAAGTAGCTTATCTTAGTTTCTAGTTGTTAAGAAGATAAGTATGCTTGGTAAACAACATACTTATCTGCTTCTCCTCTCTTTTGTCTCTCCCGATGTCTCTCTTCCGCAACTTATGAAAAGTGGAAAAGCTAAAAAAATTAACTAAAGTGATTAAATACTTTTTTAAGTAAAAAAAGTTACTTACAACCAATCATAAACCAAACTTACTTATCTGGAATAAGTAACAAAGTAAAAAAGTTACTTATAACTAATCATAAACCAAACTTATCTAAAATAAGTTACTTATCTACTGTTGTAAGTAAAAAAAGTAATGTAGGAGCATTTTCACATCGGGCTCGAGTGCGGTGGCCTGTGGGATGCAGGGGCACACTCGGGGTGAGCGGCCCATGTGAGGCGGGTGACTTGTGTGAGGTGAGACCCATGTGAAGTGGGGCCGACAAGGGGGGTTTGGTCGAGGACCTGACCCATGTAATGTGAGGCGTGGGCTATGAGATAAAGGGATTAATTCGCCACACTCTATTAGTTCGATATTTTAGATCAAGTGGTTAGTTGTCCTGCGTCAAAGTGGTATTAGAGTGGGAAGTCTCGTGTTTGAGACCCCTCACTAGGGGTGATTAATGCAGGTGCATTTTCACACCGGGCTCAAGTGGGGTGGCCTGTGAGATGCAGAGGCACACTCGGGGTGAGCGGTCCGTGTGAGGCGAGACCCGTGTGAAGTGGGGCCCACAAGGGGGTTCAGCTAAGGACCTGACCCATGTGATGTGGGGCCTAGGCTGTGAGATAAGGGGATTGATTCGTCACACTCTATCAGTTCGAGCTTTTAGATCAAATGGTTAGTTGTCCTGCGTCAAAAATTAACTTATTTGGTGGTATCCAAACAGGCCCTAAATGAATCTCTTCTAAACAAATGGCTTTGGAGGCTAGGAAGGGAAGAGGAAAGTTCTTGTAAGTAAATAGTCTCTAGGAAGGCAGTTGCTGGATAAAATCTTCAGCCCTTTATAGGGCATCTGGGTTATGGAAAGGAGTCACAATGGTGATAAGCAAGTTTAAGGCGGGTGTTTGTTTTTCGTGGGGTGATGGGAAAATATCAAAAGAATCAGATCGTGGAAGGACTCTTGGATAGGGGATTGTCCGCTTGCAAATGCCTTTGCATCTTTAGCCAGGGTAGCTGAAAACCTGGAACTGGGAGTAATGATTGATAAATGTGTATCCTTAGTGGGTGGGTTAATGGTGTGGGTGTCACCTTGTAGAAGGAACTTATCAGATGAGGAGGCGGAGGAGTTAGTGCGTCTTTTGGATCGTCTTCAATGCTTGAGGTGGCAACCAAATGAGAAAGATTCCATGGTATGGTTTCCAGATAAATTAAGCTGGTTTTTGGTTTGCTAGGAAAAAGGAGGTAAAGTGGCGAGGCCTAGGAATGATGGCAGTTATTTGGGCTATTTGGAGAGAGAGGAACGACCGATGCTTCCAAAACCAAAGCGAGTTGGCGGATCATGTATGTAGAAGGGCGAAAATGGATGCAATAGGCCGGATTTCTGCTTCAAAGGACTTTGATCCAAATGATGGATCTCTGCTAGCCGTTTTGTATAATTGTATATAGAGCTTTTGCTCTTGTTTAATGAATAAATTAGTCATCTTTCAACAAAAAAAAAAACAAAACAAAAAAGGCAACCAGATAACTATTCAGTTAAATCAAATGATGTTTTTATTGAACTTTCCCAACTTGCAACGATTTCAGCTTGCTATGTATTTAAAGAGGTCGAGTTTCCTATTCGTTTCACACAGGAAAGTTCCCAATGTGAAACTGAGTTTGTAGATTTGGGGCTATGGTTGGTCTATCCAAGCCACTGATCTGACAGCCCCCATCATGGACGGCCATTCCCAAAAGATCCCCTCAGTCGGTCAGCTCTAACCTTCCATTAATGGCATGCAAATATATGACTAAAAGAATTGCATGAACAAGCCACGTTCTATGGAGGAAAGACCAAGGATCAATGGTTAGGATCTTCCGATTTGGGAGATTTTTTGAGACTGGTCCATTCATGATGGTGGGCATCAGATCAATGGCATGGATAAACTAACCATCAGCCCCAAATCTACAAACTGAGTTTCGCACAAGGAACTTCCCCATGTAAAACAAATGGGAAACTCAGCCTCCCATTTCAATCATGCATCCAAACAGGACCTAATTTGAGTAGCTTATGCATCCATTGACTGCCTAACAAGAGACATCCACATATTTGTCTCTCATGAAACCCCAATTTTTTGCTAGTTGGAAGAATTCTATTATTCCAATAGAAGTTTGTATGTGCAATTTGTTCACATCTGATCTCTTTCAAGTTCTTACAATTAAGAATGCTAGGCCTGATACTCTTCATCAACACAGATTTTTTCTTTTTTGCAAAATGACTCGACGCCATCTCAAACATGTTCCTGACAAATCCAAGTAACCAATGAACTTAGAATGGGCAAGTCCTAGCATGTTTTGAGTCTTTAGTCCAGGTTTTCAAACTTTGAATCCAAGTTCACAGGCCCATCATCAACAGACAAGGTAACCAAAAAATAATCAACATGAGAACATTGTAAAACAAGAGTTTCTCTTCTTTTTTTTCTTTTTTTTTTTTTTCCTTCTTTAAATAGGACTTGCTTATTATCTTCATTAACACCTGGAATTGTAGTCCATGGGGGGTATTGTATATTTATACGCGGCCAGCCTCACTTGATCAGAACCATTCATCTGGTGGGACCCTTCGCAGATGGCCAACATACGAAATCTGTACCAATCAGGTGATCCTGCCCACCCAGTCAAAAAATGACTTTCAGTGGTAGAACGAAAACCTTTGGCCTTTCCGTTTTTCGTGTGGAACAGGCCAGGCCACAGTGGGTCAACTGGGTCATCCAATCAGTAGGACTTTGGCACATTGAGGCCATCAGTTGTGGGGTCCAAGGATGAGAGGTTCTAATCACAGTGCACACCTGAGTAGGTCCCCATGTACCATGGAGGACTCACAGATAACAAATTTGGGTTCCCAATTTCTCCTGTGGACTGTCAATCTTATTCCTTATTTTTAAAAAAATTCCTTGAGGAATAACTGATGAATTTATTGAAAAGGTGCCAAAAAAGAGCAAAGAATTACAGGCTAAGCAAAAAATAAAAATTAGTCTTGTAAAGATTTTATACAAGACGCCAATAGTTTGCTTTCAAGTGGGTGTCACAGAAATCAAATGCTAATCTCATCATATCCATCGGATTCCTTCTTCCAGAAGTACCTTCTGTGGATGAAACTTTATCCATCTCTTTTGTGTCCGAATATCATACTCTTCGTGGTCTAGTTATTAGGTTTGAATTTTATTTATTGTAGTGCAAAATATTTATTGGATAGTATTGTACACAATTTTTACTGGAGCGGTTTGATAGTTATGCATGCATGTAGTTTCTGGCCCATCTAGACATGGCTACATGTGCAAATGCAGCAGCCTGTTTCTGTGGACCAAGCTGCCCATCAAGTGGGCCCTATCGTTTATGGGGCATGGTGAAAACCAGGCCAGTCCACTCATCAGTTATGGCACACATGTATGTTGAATGTGGATTGTTGACCAACTTGTTCTAACCAGCCTTTTCTTTATCTACAGCCCACCTTTAAGGACTGGATTGGTTTAATATTGGGCCAAGACACATATGATGGCCCAACCTAATGGATGGATTGGTTCTTGCACATGCGCCACATTGTTGCGCATGGCTATGTAGATGGACAGCAATTCATATCTGTGTGAAACTAGCAAATCTCCCGGAGAGAAAATTATTGTTTGCTGATGGTCTCAATGCTTTATGCAGGATTTATTTTGCTGGAATATCTCAAAGAAGATGTTAAGAATGCCTCGGTTTTTTCAAGTCCAGACAAGGCTTCCACATTCTTAGAAGGCTGTCGTTTGTTGACTTCAAATCGTGAAGGCGGCTTTGGTTCTATGGATATTGATGATATTAGGGCATCGATTCGTGTCAAAAGGAAGAGAGATGAGGAAAGGTAAATATATACTTTTAGAAATAGCAATATATATATATATATATATATATATAAATAATATTTGTTGTTTGCTACGACGGAGATGATAAAACAAAGCACCTTTGAATTCTCTACATCTGGTTGGGCTGTTCTCAGGTCTTGTAAATTGTTCATTTTGAGATATTAATTTGAACAAAATATACACCTATGACTGAAGTGTTTCGATTGCACAAGCCTTCTACCCAGTTGTCGCTTCCGCGTAGAATCACGCTCCTGCTTCATAGCATTTATGGTTGCTAAAATCCAGAAACATATGTTTCCCCACTTGTCCAAATCTATTGCCGTTTCCCTTTGTGCTTGATTCTATTGTAGTTTAAATCATAGTCACAGGTGGAAATGCGAATTCTTATGAGTAGGATTCTAACTGTCTCTTGGCTGTTTGTGTGAGATCCAAGCTGTTCATGAGTACATCCTAGTGTACCTGCCCCTATAGCACCCGAAACACCCAGGTGTGCTGTGAACACGCCTAGAGATTCAAGCTCAATTTTTTAGTTTTATATAATAAATATTAATATTTAATTATCTATAGATATAAGATGTTTTTTATTAAAATAATCAAAGTCAATAGTATTCAATTCCTGTTAGCCCAAAGCCCCATATCCCCAATTCTAAATCTTAATTCTCAATTTTCCAATCTTAACCCCAAAATTTTCATTTTCCATAAATCCTCCTAATTCACCAATCCAAGATGACAATTTTTGCCCAAATCCCTAAATATTCAAAACTTCTAATCCAAATTTTCAAAACCCCCAAATCTTCTAAGCTAAGGGTCTGTTTAATTTTCCATGTCCTATGTAAATCCCTTGTAAATAAGTAATTATTACCTTTTCACATGGTTTGAAAATGAGGGAGTAATTCCACTTCAAAAATCGGTCCAAAAGTATTTGACTTAAATTTGTGGGTCCATCCGTTTTACTAGAACATTTTGGAGCATGAGTCGAAAAATTAGGCAAATCCAATGCTCAAGTGGCCTACACAAAAGGAAATAGTGGCCTTAATACGTCCATCGTTAAAGGTGGTTTCCTTCACTTGGGCCACATTGATGTTTATTTGTCATTCAACTGGTTCATAAGGTCACACAGACCTGGATAAGAGGAAAACACAAATATTGGAAGGAAATCAAAAAGGAACTCGAGTTTTTGCTTGATCCAAAACTTCTAGGTACCCCAAGAAGTTTTTAATAGGTAGGTACGGGTTCCATTCCCACTGTTTCCTATGGTATAGTCCACTTGAGCCTTAGATCTACCTCGTTTTTAGGCTCATGCCCTAAATTCAGCTGGCATAACGAATGGACGGTGTGAATAAGCCACATACATCACGGTGGGCCCCACATATCTAGCAACTTTCTCGATTTTAGTATTAAAAAAGTAGCCTGTTATTGTCTGCATCAGGAAAGATGCGGTAATTACCTAGGTAAATAATTATTACTCATTTACAAGGTAATTTACATTTGGCATGGAAAATCAAACACGCCCTAAATTTTTGAATTTTCCTCAAATCCCAGTTCTCCTTAGATCTCTTGTACTCCACCAACAAAAGCTCAAATTGATTTCATGGAAATCCAATGTGATGGCCTTGACACACTATTAGAATGAAGAAATCAAGAGCAAAAAGAAATGAGAAAAGCTGTTGAAATTTGTGGAAAAAATAACTCAAGCTTTAATATCAAAAGAAATGAGAAAAGTAGTCGAAATTGGGCTTCAAATTCCTTTTATGTCTATTTGCACCCATATCGGGTGGTAAACCACAGGTATGAGATACCCTCCCGTGAAAGCCTCAATTGATGGTGACCCCAACACCATTGTGTAGTTGGTGTCAAAGCTGTAGGGGTCCCACCATGATGCATATGTTTTATCCATGCCATCTATCAATTTTGCCAGCTTATTTTAGGGCGTGAGCCCAAAAATGAGTCAGATCCAAAGCTCAAGTGGACCACACCATGGGAGACAGTGGGGATTGAACGCTTTTTGTTGAAAACTTCTTGGGGCCCACAAAAGTTTTGGATGAAGCTGATATTAACGTTTTCCATCATCAAGGTCTGTGTGAGCTTGTGAAAAGGTTGGATGACAAATAAACATCATTGTGGGCCCTAGGAAGGTTTCAACGGTGGATTTCATTATCTCCACTCTGTTTCCTGTGCTGTGGTCCATTTAAGCTTTAGATGTGCCTCATTTTTTGGACTCATGCTCTAAAATGAGCTGGAAAATGGATGGACGGTATGGATGAAACACATACATCATGATGGCCCGGAAGAACATTGACACCAGCAGCTGACTTGTGTTCAGGTAATCAGCCACACCGCATCCGCGCACGCCTAGGACTACCGGAAACGGATTGGCTACTCCCCTGCCACCAGCCAATGGCTGGTGGTCGGTGCTCTGTGGGGCCCACTATGATGTATGTGTTTCATCCATGCCGTCCATATATTTTTCCAGATTATTTTACGATATGAGACCAAAATTGAGGTATATCCCAATCTCAATTGGACCACATTACAGGAAACAGTGTTGAATGAGTGTCGACTATTAAAAACCTTTTGGGGGCCATAGAAGTTATGGATCAAGCTGATCTTTGTTTTTTTCCCTCCATCTGGGCATGTATGACCTAATCAACAGATTGGATGTCAAATAAAAAGTACAGTGGGCCTTAGGAGGATTTTAATGGTGGATATCCAATCACTATTGTTTTCCTGTGGTGTGGCTCACCTCTGATTTATATCCCTATGATTTTTGGGTTCAATCCCTAAAATGATCTTTAAAAATGGATGAATGGAATGGATGAAACACATACATCATGGTGGGCCCACATAGCACCGACCACCAGCCACCGGGCTGGTGGCAGGGGGAGTAGCCAATCCGTTTCCAGGACCACCTCATGCACTTGGAATGCCTTTGACCCCATGGTTCAGGTGATGCACAGCACACCTAAAAACGGAAGCCGATTGCATCCAAACCCCTGTCGGACAATAAGCCGTCCGACCATAGCTCCTGTGGGTCCCACCGTGATGCATCTACCATTTTCTTATATCATTTTATGGTATGAGCCCAAAAATGAATCAGATCCAACGCTCAAGTGGATCACGCCAAATAGTAAGCTTGGGTTACATTAAATGCAAGAGCCATCCTTGGTGCCGTCCACTTGAGTCTTGGATCTACTTCAGCTTTGGGCTCATACCTTAAAATGATCTAAGAAAATGGATGGACGGACAGTGTGGATAAACAGATACATCACGGTGGGCCCCACAGGAGCTCTGGTTGGACGGCTTATTATCTAACGGGGTTGGGACGCAATCCGCTTCCTCCTAAAAACGTGCACTTGGAATATGCCTTTAGAATACATTTTCATGAGGCGGGCCCCACCTTGTGTGCATTGTCGGATATAGGCATGAAGTTATCATGTGGGCCACACGTATGGAAAACTGGATGGCTAGAGGAAAGGAAACAATGGTCTACGATTGATGTATATTTCACTCGTGTGAACTCGTCTAATGACTATCACAGCATGATTTTGGGAGAGCGTTTTAGGCGAAACCCCAGCCTCACCGCACGCGGATTAGCTACTAACAGGTTGATTAGCGAGAATCCCTAAAGAAGTGACGTCACCTAGTTATGTGGGACTCACCATGATGTATGTGTTGTATCCACACCGTCCATTTGATGATATAAATTTAGGGTATGAGCCAAATAAGGAGTCAGATCCAAAGCTCGAGTGGACCCCACAACTGAAAACAGTAGAGAGAGTGCCATCCACCATTAAAAATTTCTAAGGGCCACGAAAGTTTTGGATCAAGCTGAAATTTGTGTTTTACCTTCTTTCATGTCTTTCTTAACTTATGAACACATTGGATCTCAGGTAAACATCATAGTAGACCTTAAGAAGGTTCCCACAGTGGGCGTCACTCTTCCCCCTATTTTCTGTGGTGGGGTCCACTGCAGATTTGGATCTGACTCATTCTGTCTCATGCCCTAAAATGATATCTCTAAATGGATGGATGGTGTGGATACAACACATACATCATGGTGGGTCCCACGGAACTTGGTGACGTCACTTCAGTCACCACTCTTGCTACTCGACCTGTCGGTATCTAATCCGCCTCCAGCCTCACCCAAGACCATGCGGCTACCATCGGTTACTGTGGGGCCCACCTTAATGTATCTATCATGTATTCAAGCTGTCCATCTGTTTTTTCAGATCATTTTAGAGCATTATTCTAAAAATGAAGCAGATCCAATTTTCAAGTGGACCATACCATAAGAAACAGTGGTGATTGACTATTAATGAGCCGAAAAAGTTTTGGATCAAGCTGATATTTTTTTATTTTTTCCTTTCATCCAGGCTCATGTGACGTAATCAACAATTTAGATGGTGAATAACCACTATGGAAACATTAAAGTGCTCTCTAAGAAGTTTTTAATGGTAGGACAACTAATCACCAATATTTCTCATGGTTTGGTCTAGCTGAAAATTGGATCTACTTCAATTTTTGTATTAACGCCCTAAAATGATATTGAAAAAACAGATAAACAACATGGATGCATAATACATACATCAAGGTGGGCCCCATGGTAAGGGGGTCTTGCCTAATCTGCTCTCTAATTTTCGACCCACGACGCATGCATGGTGATGCCATGCTTAAAAATATTATTTTATTTTATTTTTTATTTTTTATTCATAACTAATTGTTGTGGTTATCCTTTCCTTGTCACTATTGTGCGTTCCATATCATCATCTTGTATTGCATATTTAATATCAAGCATGGCCTCATGTGTTTCAACACTTCTAGAGCTTCCATCACTACTCATTTAATTTAGTTTTTGACTTCTTATAATACACTTCTTTAGATTAGCCAAAATAACAAAATAAATCTTCTCCCAATGTCCATTGCCTTTTATTACAATTCAAAACCTCAAAACTTGAGTTGGCTTGATATCTAGTCAGGTGGAATCAGCTCCAACAAGTCCTTACTTGACCCTATTTGATATTTTAATAAGAAAATTTTAGAAAGAATTACCTAATCAATATGAAATATAAAAAAGGTTTTCAAAAAGTTATTTGATTGATTAAGTATTATCATTCCACTACCTCTTATAACATACAAACACAAGCAAATGGGCGGCAATTGAAGTGGGGCTCCATCATAATTCTTATGTGAAATCTGCCTATGTTAATAGGTGTGTGTCACATCATGTTAGGAAATGGATTGGCTACTCCTAGAGGTGTACACGAACTGAGTTAGCTTGGTTAGCTCGCTCGACTTGACTCGAAAAAGCTTGATTTGACTCGTTTCGAAGCTGAGTTCAAGCCAAGTCGAGCTGATTTTTTGAGCTCAAAAATGAGTTCGAGCTAAGTTCGAGCTGGCCCCAGCTCGGCTCGACTCGGATCGAACCCTGCTCGAATCAAACTCGGATCGAACCAGTTCGGTGACTCGGTTACTCTCTATATATATATATATATATATATATATATATATATATATATATATATATATATATATATATATAATTTATTTTTTTAACACACGCACACACACCCCACACACTCACACCAGTGGGATTTCACCACATATGAATACTCGAACCCTTGACCGGGTGTTGAAACTCCTAAGAGTCTACCGCCCAAGCAAGAGTAAGGATCCTTGACTCAATTACTTTGATATTTGTCACGCCCTGAAATTCGGGTACCCAAATAAGGTCTTCGGGACCCGAATCTCAAGATTCGTGAGTTATAATATAATGATATTTATTACAATCCACATGATTCAATCAAATTTAATAAATATTCAACATCCTTTAAAAGAAAATACATCTGAAATGTTTATTAAATCCAACTCTCTTGATAGTTTCCCTTTCTACATCGAAATTTGAACATAAACTAAACCTAAATAACAAAAAACTAAATTAAATTAAAACTAAACCTAATTTTCTAGAAAATAAAACTAATAGTAGAGGCCCGCCTGCTCGTAGTATTCCAGCTCTGCACCTATGCATTTTTTATAATAGGGTGAGTATAACAGCTCAGTAGGGTCATTTCTTACTCAAATTTTAACACGTTCAGATAATATCAAATTTTTATAACAATGGAGGAAAATAGAATACAAATAATGAATTTAAGCGATAGAATTGTGAAAATGCGATGCATGTGATATTTTCTATAAATTCTCATAACAATTATATCATTTCTTACAACATCGTATCCAAGTGGATGGTTACGCTGCATTAACGTCCACACACTGGTACCTCATGGTGATGGACTCATTTATATGTTAGCTGATTAGACTACTGCTTTAATTGTACCTCTAACGTATGTCCACGCATACAATTATACTCATACGCCGTACACAAAGGTGACTCCAAAGGATCAAGTGGGTTATCGGGTCTTTCACCCAAGGGACACAATTGCCCTACTTGCTGGCTCTAGGGTCTCTCATCCAAAGGACACGATTGCCCTACTTGCTAGCTTAGAGTCTTTCACCCAAGAGACACGATCGCCCTACTTGCTGATACAACTATATATATATATATACACACACACACACACACACACACACAATCAGAGGCATTGCATCCTGAGCAAAATTTTGAATAATGCCTTATGCTTTAATAAATCAAATTTCTACACTATAATGCAGGTTGTATACGAGGTGCATAAATTTGATGTTATTAAAATTTAGTTTCTAAAATTTGTTAAAATATCAAGTTGTTTTCTTTAATAGTGTTGAAAAATTTACAAGAATTCCTGAAAATGCTGGAATACCAATTTTGTCTCAAAATTTGAATTTTGAATTTATTTACTTATTATATATATATATAATAAATATTTTATTATTATTTATATAATAATAATAATAATATATATATATATATATTTATTATTATTATTATTATTATTATTATTATTATTATTATTATTATTATTATTATTTTATTTTTATAACTTAAACTAGAGTTTAAATTAGAATAATAATTAGAAGTTTAAATTAATATCATATTAAATTTCAACTTAAATAATTTAAGAAATCATACAAGTCAGAGTTCATAATACTTACCAAATAACTAAAATTTTAAATTATAATTAATTATTTTTAAAGCCTTCAAAGTCACCTTAAATTTAGATTTACATTAATTTAATTCTTACAAAAAATAATAATAATAATAATTTTTAATTTTTAATTAATATTAATTCTCAAACTCTAAAAATTAAAATTTTAATTTAACTGCTTGTTAACAATTTAATTATAACCACTTTATTTTAAATTAAATTAACAAATCATTTTAATATTTAAAATTTCACTTGATCTAGATTAATTTAATTAAATTAATTATTACTTATAAAATTAAATACATATATTAAACAAGGCTTAAAATTTACAAATTAATTTAAGTTATTAATTCTATTTTTTTTACTAAAAATAATTCTAAGTTAAATTCAACAATTTTGATATAAAATAATAAAATCTATTTGCATATACTATATTACATCTGACTTAAAAATTTATAACTTAATTTGAACATATTCTATTTTTAATAATTTACCGTTATATAAATGAAATTTAAAATTTAGGAATAACTCATTTTAATTTTAATATTAACAAATATTTTTTATATATATAATTTCTAAATTAAAATATAAACTTAGATAAATTGTTTATTTTATTCTGTGAATTTATTTTATTATATATATATATATATATATATATATATATTCAAAAGATAGAAATAAAATAATTAATATTTACTATAATGAAATAAAATTTAAATCAGATAGTCTAATTCAGGATTAAAATTTAAATTTAGTGAATTTAATTTAATATACCTAAAGCTAAATTTCAGAATTAATGTTAGAATAAAATTGAATTTTATGAATCAATAAAAAAATTTTAAAAAATATAACATAATGTATAAATGAATTTGATAATTCTATTTCTAAGAAAATTATTTTAATATTAAATATCATAAATATATAAAATAGAAATTCATAAATGAGTAGGATTCCATATATAATAATCAACTAACAATAATATTCCTATCAAAATTTTGGAATAAATAAGTATAATAATTAACTGAAAATGATAAAGCTCAAGATAAGATCGCTTACATTAAAAGTCTGATGATCCAGCCCCGCTCTAATCTCTCTCTCTCTCTCTCTCTCTCTCTTGATATACAAAACTCTCTTTCTCCCTCTCTATCTTGATCTACCAGGTCCTTGTCTCCCTTTCTCCCTTTTTAATATGATTCAATTTTTATTTATATCTTTCTTTCCTTTTTAATGGATGTGAGGAACGAGGCGGAAGAGTGGGGAATGTGGACAGTTTTGTTTCGTGGGAAAGTTCGGTGCCCATTACCATACGAAAAGGAAGGAAGAATGGAGAAGGTGTGTTAGGTGGCGGGGACATGCAAAAATAAAATTATTATTATTATTGTAAAGATATGGTGAGTCCCACTAACGATGATATAAATTTACTCCATCCATCATCTCGGCCTGGCTATGAGAGGATATAAGGTCAAAAATGAGGTTGATCCAAAACTCAGGTGGGCCACACACAAGCGAATGGTGGGGTTGGTTCCTAAAAAAATGGATTGTTACAATATTGATGTTGCTCACCAAGTGTTTGATAAAATGACTAAACGAAGTGTGGCTAGTGGCAAGGAAGGTATGTATATGAAACTAATATCTTTTTTTTTCTTGATTTTTATGTTGCTTAAAAGGTGTTTGATAAAATATCTGTAAAACCATTGTTGTTGTCTTAAATATAGCGAGATTTTGAAGGTGAAGTAAAGGTATTTGTGAAAATGTTGCACAGGCGAACCGGCGCGAAATCGAGCCGAGTTGGCCAGTTAGCCTTAAGGACCGAGCTGAGCTGAGCCGAGTTCGATTTGAGGTCAGCTAATGGCCGAGCCCAGCTCGACGAGGTTCGACTTGATGCACACCCCTAGTTACTCCCCTGCCACCGACCAATGGCCGGTGGTTGGTGCTCAGTGGGCCCCACCACGATTGTATGTTTCATCTATGCCATCTATCTATTTTTCTAGATTATTTTAGGATATGAAACAAAAAATGATGTATATCCCAATATCAAGTGGACCACATTACAGAAAACAGTGTCAAATGAACATCGACCGTTAAAAGCTTTTTAGGGGCCGCAAAAGTTTTGGATCAAGCTGATCTTTGTTTTTTCCCTTAATCTAGGTCTGTATGACCTAATCAACTGATTGGATGTCAAATAAACATTACAGTGGGCCTTAGGAGGATTTTAATGATGGATATCCAATCATTATTTTTTTTCCTGTGGTGTGGTCCACCCGAGATTTATATCCCTTGTATTTTTGGGATCAAGCCATAAAATGATTTGTAAAAATGGATGAACGGCATGGATGAAACACACACATCATGGTGGGGCCGTCAGAGCACCCACCACCAGCCACCAGGCTAGTGGCTGGGGCAGTAATCCGTTCACCCCATGTTCGGAAGAAGGCACGAAAATCAGTTTCATGTGAGATTTACGTGCATCACATGATTGGAAAGAGCGTTAAAAGCAATGCTCACCGTCAAAACTAGTTCTCTTATTGTGGCCCACTTGAATCATAGATAACACGATTTTACAGCATTAAGCTTAAATTAAGGTGCGTCATTTGATAGTTGGAATAGATTTTATATAATCATTATGGCGGGCCCTATAAAAATCAAGGGTGGATATCTCTCTAAGCCATTTTCTTTTGTGTGGCCTACCCAAGATGGATGAGATAAAACACATAGATCCTGATCCCAACACATAAATCCAAGGTGGGTATTGGATCCACATTAATGTACACCATTAGGTCCGTTCATTTTGACAGATTATTTTAAGACATGATATAAAAATAAAATAAAAATTGAAGCAGATTCAAATCTTAGGTGGACCACACCATAGAAAACAGTAATCGTTGACCATTAAAAACTTCTTGTGGGACACAAGTTTTGGATCAAGCTATTTGTCATTTGATGAAGGCATCTTATATCCATGTCCACTTCGCGGGATTATTTTAAGGTAAGAACCGAAAAATGCAGCAGATCCAAATCTCAGGTGGACCACACCACGTAAAATAGTGGTAATTGAACGCTCAATATTAAAAAAGAGAAGTTTGATAAGAAATGTTTATTTGCCATCTAACCTGTTGATAAGGTTACAAAGACCGGGATGAATGGATTAAATGACCACACAAATATCATCTTGATCCAAACTTCTGTGGCCCTCGAGGAGTTTTTAATGGCCAATCACCGTTGTTTCCTGTGGTGTGGTCCACCTGAGATTTGGATCTGCTGTATGTTTTTTGGCTCATTTCCTAAAAGGGCCCAGAGAAATGGATGAATGGCATGGATATAAGAAACATATATCACACTGGGCCCCACAGTCAGCGATCCACCGAAGCCTTGTCCGACAGGAGATGGCACATCCATAATACGGTGGACCCCACATTTCATACGGGAGTTTCTATGGTGGATGTCCCTCGTTATTCCCTTCAGTGCGAGACACTTACGTATTAGCCTGGGTCCAGGCATGTGCGGTTAAAATAGGCGGTCTTACCTAAAGGAAGGTTTGGATGGAAGTCACGTATCATGGTGGCCCCCAGGATTAGCTACTGATAGGTTGAGTAGGGAGACTTGCTACTGAAGTGACGTCACCAAGTTCTGTGGGCCTCACTGTGATGTATGTGTTGTATCCACACCGTCCATTCATTTTAAGATATAATTTTAGGGCATGAGCCAAAGAATGAGGCTGATAAAAAGCTATAGTGGACCCCACTACAGAGAACAGTTGGGAGAGCGATTCCCACCGTTAAAACCATCCTAAGGCCCACCATGATGTTTATTTGAAATCCAACCTGTTCAAAAGTTTTCAAAAAAAAGACAAGAAAGAAGGGAAAACACAAATATCAGCTTGATCTAAAACTTTTGTGGCCTTTAGAAGTTTTTAATGTGGACGTCGCTGTACCAAGATTAGGATTTAACTCATTCTTTGGATGTTGTCCTAAAATGATCTCTCCAAATGGATGGACGGTGTGGATACAAAACGTACATCATGGTGGGGCCCACGGAACTTGGTGACGTCACTTCAGTAGCGAGTCTCGCCACTCAACCTGTCAGTAGCTAATCCGCGCCGTAATTAACATGTGCTCGCGCGGAATTTGCTGGGAGCGGATTAGGTATTACCCGGGAAAGACCTTAGTGGGTGCTACCTTACCGTGTGGGGTCCACCTTGACAAAAAAATTATATATCCATACCGTCCATCCGTTTTTTAAGTTCATTTTAGTAACTTATATAAAAGTAAAAGCTTAAGAAGATCGAAATTTCAGGTGATCCACACCGCTGGAAAAGGTGCGAATGACCATTAAAACTTTTGGTGCGCCATAAGTTTTGGATCAAGACGATATTTGTCTTTTCCCTCCAACCACGTCTGATTGATCTCATCAACGGGTTGGATGGAAAATAAACATTACGGTGGGCCTTAGGAAGTTTTTAATAATGGTCCTTTAATCACCCTATTTCCTGTAGTGTGATCCACCTGAGATCAGGATCTTCTTAATTGATCTATTTTTACCACGTATAAATGAGGCTGGAAAAACGGATGGACGGCTTGGATATAAGAAAAATCGTCAAGGTGGGCCCCACCGTAAGGGTGACTTACCCGCGTAACACCTGATCCGTTCCTTCGTTTGCTTCTGAGTAAAGAAAGCAAAGCAAAGTTTCTTTTTGCTACTGTCACGAATTAAAGATCCGACGTGTACCTTTTTTAAAGAAAAAAAGATCCAACGTGTGCCGTTGCTCATTAGGGCCCACACGAGATGTATTTATGATTATTCGAACCGTCCATTTTCTCTTTCATAATGTAAGTAAGTTAATTTTAAAAAAAGGACACTTAAAAATTGATCTTAACCTTTGATTTTTACAGTTTAATTGAAGCCATCAAAAATTCATTGAAACATAGTGAACGGTCAAAATCATCCTTTAGAATAATTTTCTTAAAGTAAACCTTATAGCATATATTCCAGAACATGGATGGTTCCGATCATTATACCTCTCATCATGTGGGCCCCAGGAACCAAAAGTTAGGCTTTTTGCTTATCCGACCGTCGGATTTGTGGTCATTTATTGGATGATCGAAAGTTAAAAACATCCCATTTTTAAACAAGAAATTACCCACGAATCAGACAATATTACCGTTCTAAGATTTTGAATTAAAGATGGCGATTGCATGATATTTTCTTGGTTTAGTTCGAGTAAATATATTCCACGTGTACAATTTTCAAGTGTCTGTGTATCAAGTTTACTACGCTCCCGAGTATCATATGCTCAGTCATGGTCCTCTTGGATTCTGGCAGGGGAGGCCACCCCGTCGGACGCATATTGCCACCAGCGACATCCATGGGGACCCGACTCTGTGGAGCCCAGTGTGATGTAAGCGTCTTATCCACACCGTCCATTCTTTGTTTTAGATCTTTTTAGGGCATAAGACCAAAAATTAGGCATATCCAATCTCAAGTGGACCACACAACAGGAAAGAGTGGGAAAATGATGCCTACTGTTGAAAACTTCCTAGGGCCCACCATTATTTTTATTTTCCATCCAACCTATTCATAAGGTTACCCAGACATGGATGAAGTGAAAATACAAATATCAGCTTGATCCAAAACTTCCGAAGTTTTCAACTGTATGCATTCAATCACCGCTGTTTCCTGTGGTGTCGTTCAACTGGGCTGTAGATCTTACCTCATTTTTGAGCTCATGCCATAAGATAAAGCTGGTAAAATTAAGTAGGCTGTAGGGATAAAACACAAACATCAAGGTAGCCCCAAAGAGTCAGGTCAGGTCATATCCCTGGTGATGGGTCTCTAGGCAATCCGGGTCCCACCCCTTCTGGCTTACATGGAAGCCATCTGGACCATCCGAATGGTGGAACCTTCTGTTGATGAATCCTAACCAAAACATCATCATCGATGGGACCATCTTAATCATCCAGTTGCATCAAACGGTCCTTGGTACCAATTCAACGGCAGGAAGACAAAAAGTACATTTGGGTGAATTTCGAGAATTCGGATTCGGCAGTGACCCCTCTAGTATCAAGGTCTTAGTACCGGTGGGTTAGCCCCACAATGATGTGTGTTTTATCGAGGCAGTTTATTCATTTTGCCAGCTCATTCATTTTAGGGCATTATTTTAAAATTGAGTTAAGATCCAAACATCAAATCCACCGCACCATAGGAAACAGTGTTGAATGAACGCTCACCATTAAAAAGTATTAAAAAAAATAAAAAAAAAATAAAATCCTTCTCTATGTTACACTTACAAGAGTTTCGATGCGAGGTGCTGGATTCATTCAGATCTATGTGACCTAATCAATGGATTGGATGGTAAATAAACATTACAGTGGGCATAAGAGGTTAGTCCTGAGCGTTTGCTGGATCATTACTATTTCCTGTAGTGTAGTCCACTTGAGATTTAAATCTCCACTCATGCCATAAAATAAGTTGGAAAATAGATGAATAAGGCCCACAGTAACGACATCGGTACTAGAGGGGTCACCACCTCAACTGAGTCCCAATTTGGGGGTTTTTTCTAAAAATGGGGCTGCACTGTTGGGATTTTGGTGCATGCATGTCCCTGGCAAACAGTGAGCGATACACATAAGCAAATGCACTACTCAAGATTTTGGAGCCAAACATGATGTGTGTGACATCCACTCCGTTCCCTTCGTTTCACCCCCTCATATTCATAGCGGGTGGCAAAAAATAAACTTGATCCAAAACTCAGATGGACAACACTATTGAAAACGACAACACTCACCCTTCAAATTATTCTCCAAGGTATGGTCTAGTTGAATTATGAATGGCCTTGATTTTTGGCCCAATGCCTAAATTTTGGTGTGGCATATAATGTTCCAAGTGGATTTCATATAATCATCATGATGATCTCTATAAAAAATAAAGGTCGATGTCTCTCTCCAAATTGTTTTCTTCAGTGTTGTCTGCTTATATCATTGGCCAGTCTTATCTTTTGGGCCCAAACCTGGTGCAGGATTACATGTCTAATGGTCAGAGTTGACTTTACATACACATCATAGTGAGCCCCATAAAAATAAAGGGTTGTGTACATCTAACGAATCCTAGAGATATCTAGGGTGCTAAAATATATTGGATGATGAAGTTTTTATTTATTTTAAGGTCTCTCCTCTAACAAATGGATGCAATGTAGAGATTATAAGATGACACTACTCACTCAACATAAGAGGTCTCTCCTTAATATATCCTAATGCGGGGAGTTGAGAAAGCCTCAGTTGAATCCTTTGGTCAGTATTACGGTTGACAAACATTGGACCACATATGATCACACATGTGCACAAGGAGAAGATGTGGTATGGGCTAATGTGATGTGGGATGGAAATGATCTCTCACTTCTCTCTTAACACTCTCTCTCTCTTCTCCTCTCACTCACACGTCCAAAGGAGTTGGATGTCCAAGATTTTATTAGTTATTCATCTTTTTAAGGATGTGATCATATTTATAAAGAGGGGTTATGATTTTAAGAGTGCATCCATTATGGTGATCCGCTACTCTATGAACTTCAGTATAATCTACTATAAAGAAAGTTTATCAGTCCACCTCATCCATGCATATACTCATGATCTGATCCTTAAACTATCATGATCATCTACCTAAGATCTATGTCATATGCTGATCAAATAGTAAACCATCATATTATCATCAAGTGTGATCACCTCAATTTTAATGGATCAGATCTTAATTAACAAACTAAATTGACTCAGTTATCTTTTTAGCCCAAGAACCAATGGTTTAAGGTAATTATGATTGAATCGTCATTTCCACTAGTTGCAAATAGAGCTGTACACGAGTCGAGTCGAGTATCGCCCTACTCGTATTCGGCTCTTAACGCCCGAGTGCTGCTCGTACTCGGCTCTACTCGGCCGACGAGCATGGACTCCCTGCTCATACTCTACTCGCCCGAGTACGAGCCGAGTACGAGTATTAAACGAGTCGAGTCGAGCCCGAGTTTTCAAGGCGAGTTCGAGTACGAGTAGAAATCGAGTCGAGTAGAGTGCGAGTTTTTGAGGCGAGTTCGAGTCAATTGGAATTCGAAGTTAAACTAAACAATAAAAGATATAAAATGCACATAATTTATGATTAAAAAACTTTGATAATTACATTAACATATTTACATTACATTGTTCACTTCAAAATGACAATTTATAACTAATAACCTCCATAAGAGGAGTGTCTTCCTGTATTGTCATCTGATCCATCGGAACTGCTATCTATTTTTTCATATACAAATTGGTTCACTTCCTCTGAGTCAGAAGGCGAAGAGATTTTTCCTTCGTGCTCTTTTACACTTTGAACTAGATTTTTCAAACTTGCTTTATGTGAAGAATTGTATGTAGTACCCAATGCCCTATAAAATTCACCGAGACGAGTCAGGAATTTGAATTTGTTACTCTTTTTTTTCTTCTTGTTTGTCGTACTCGAATAACTCGACCCTGCTTCAACATCATGTTGTCTTTGACTCGAATATCGCTGAAGTCTAGAAACATCTTCCATACTGCGTTTTAAGGCGGGTTGGAATTGTTGTTCCTCCAAGCCTTTTAATCTGGCTTCCTCCTCTGCATCTTCTGTGGATGTCATTCGTGTACTAGATCCAGAAACAGAAAGTTTGGATGGAGTAAAAGGTTTTCTATTCGAATCTAATAGAGCTTGAAAAAGAATTTGGACATCCTTAGGGGCATTGGGGCATGGTTTTGCATCACCACCTCGACATGACAAGTGTAAGCGAAAGCGATTAGTCTTGTTTACAAATTTTGCGCCACACAAACCACACTTAATCTTTATTTTTCCAGACCTTGGTGGTGATTCAACTAGAGAAGCATAGTCCCAAATGTTTGTCGATGGCTCAGATGACGACATATCTACATTCAATTTTTAATTTAAAAATCAGAATATTGATAAATAAATTGAACTTGATATAGGAACAAAAGAAAGCAATATAAATGTATCAAAAGTAAAAAATAAAAGCAAATGAACAAGCATATGTAAATAAATATCAAAGATTAAAAGTTTTTCAAACCATATTCCAAAAGGACCAACACTTTCGTGTTTGCAATTACAGTGAAATAATATTACAGATCATTCAACATTCAACCAAAAAAAATTGCAAAACCGAAAATAATTACTGATCTGTAGGTAGAGACTCGTCACGAATCTCAATCTCCTCGTCTTCATCATCATCATCATTCATATCTCCTCCCCATATTGGGCGCAACCAATCTTGCGTACAAATCAACGCCTCAACTGTATTTGGCGAAAGTGAGCTTCGATACTTGCTCACAACCCTGCTCCCTGTGCTGAATGCGAATTCTGATGCCACTGTTGAAATTGGTATAGATAATATGTCCCGTGCCATCACAGATAATGTAGGGTATTTTGATTCACTAACCCTCATCTTCCACCATTCCAACACATCAAATTCGGATCGCACTACGATTGGCTCCTTGAGGTACATTTCTAACTCTGATTCTTTAGTATCAACTCCCATTCGTGCTTGTGCCAAGTATGATATGTATTCATTTAGCACATCCGGATTACCAGGTATAAAAATATCCGCATCTCTAATTTCTTCAACACCCGCTGCAGGTAAAGTATTAACATACGATTTGTACAAATCTTCAAGGGCTTGACGAACCTTAGACGTCTCTGCTGCCGCTCTTTCAGTAGGATAAAGCTTCATGAAAATAAATCTAACCAACCCCATATTACAACGAAGATCAAGAACAACTGCCAAGGACATCAACAGATGACATTCCTCCCAGTATTTATCGAACTTCGTCTTCATACCAACTGTCATTTGGCGTATGAAATCTGGACCCGCACTGACATTTTTCTGTAGAGCATCCTTAATTTTTCAAAGAGACGGAAGAAACAGATTCGCAGTTGGATACTGATTCCCAGAAAAAATCTTCGTGCAATCGTAGAAAACTTTGAGAAATGTGTGAACTTGTTGTGCTTTGGCCCAATCATCTGTGCTCGGCAACCAAGAATACATTCTGTCACGTGCCGCGTATTCAGGAAATGCAAGCTGTAATTCCATTGCCACATCTAACATTTCATAGGTCGAGTTCCAACGTGTACAGATATCCAACTTCAACGTTTTTTTAGATGGCACATTCAAACGTTGGATGATGTCATTCCATACACTCAGTCTCGATGGTGACCCCCTTATATATTTCACACTTTCTCTTATGTTCTCTATAGTGTTGTCAATTGCTTTCAGCCCTTCTTGTACAATTAAATTTACAATATGGGCACAACATCTGACCTGGAATATTTTTCCTTCAAAAAATAAATTTCCTGTAGCCTTGAACTGGTTACGTAAGCATGAAATGACACTGTCATTTGCTGAAGCATTGTCTAAAGTTATTGCTGAAATTTGCTTCTCAATGCCCCAGCCTTCTAGACAACTGTAGATGCAATCTGAAATAAGTAAACCAGTATGTGAAGGAGGAAGGTGTTTGAAGTTCAAAATTCTCTTGCATAGTTTCCAATCTTTATCAACATAATGAGCGGTTAATGAAATGTATCCTTTTCTTTGATTGGACGCCGTCCATAAATCAGAAGTCAAAACTATTCTAGTCACTGAAGCTAAAACTTCTTTCAATTTCATCTTCTCCTTTGCGTACATCTTCATGTTTTCTCTCCGCACTGTGACGCGGGAGACATTCTCAGCCCGAGGATTAAGGAATTGACAGAAAGCCCTAAATCCTTTACTTTCAATCATTCTGAAAGGTTTTTCTTCCAAAATCACTAATCTAGCAAACCACTCATTCAACTTCTCCTTGTCAAACTTATGAGTGGACACTATGCCTTGGGAGTCGTCCCCTTCTGACTTCGTAAATGACAGTATTTGTTGGCCGGGAAGAGGAAGTCTTGCTTTCTTAGGACACGTCTTCAAATGTCTAATCAGATGTATCGTAAATCCTCCTGGAATCTTGCTGAATAACCCTTTGCAGTGATTACACTTTATCTTCTGTACACCGTTAACTGTCACATCTTCGAAATCATCCCACACTGCTGATCTCTTCTTCTTCCCTTTACATGCGGTTGACGTGTCCGTGTCACCCTCTACTATTAGAGGAGATGTGGCCGATGCACCCATTCCAGGGGTATTTGGGCTTTCGTCTTGACTAGCCATCTATAAAATAAAGTTCTCGATATGTTATACGGCTATACCTAGGGTCCTAGATGGCTAGACCGACCGCTAGACGGGCATAATTACTTAACTGTCTAAATCAGTCACCCATTCAAAGTTAGATAGATTATAATGCTTCATTTTTCAATTTAAATGCTACGCCGAAATTCCGGCAGCATCTCCCCTTATCTCTCCAGAATATATTAATCTTGTATTTGATTCCCATGTCAATCATCAACACAAAGTGTAGACATTTGATGACGGAAATAAATACATGAAATATATCCAGAGAGAAAAAGAAGAGACGAAACCAGAACAGGCATATGCATTTAAATTGGAATAAATGAAGACATTACAATCTATCTAACCCTGAATGGTCCAAAAAGGGACAATTTGAGAATTTCTATGCATCCAAGAACACACTGAATCTATGTCTGGCAACATAGAAATCCTCAAATGGGCAACCGATTATCATATACTACAAGTCTACAACTAAAACAATACAAATAATTCATATCTATGCAAACAATGGAGCATGCTGAAATTGACATTTATCATCTAGCTAACTAATAACAAAATGTCAAATAAAAAATCAAAGGCATCTTAAAGTGGTAGCATTCAACACTAACAGTTTCATTAATTGTTAGCCCTATCCACTTATTAAGTGGATCACATTTAAAGATCTTTATAAACAAAAGCTACTCTGACTTTGATAGGCCCACCATGATATTAATTGAAGACCCACGATAGGCTTAGAAATAAACAAACAAACAAAATGATGACTTGTAAGTTGTAATTGAGGTGAGCCACACACTAAAGTAAATAATTGGGAGTGAGATGTTCACCTTTGATTAAAAAATTTCTATATTAACAATTTCTAACATATGTTAAACAATTTCTATATTAACATATCAGGTTAATCCCAAAACTATATTTTGACCATACAGGATCAAATTGAATATTTTGACCTGGGCCCACATGGCCAATTTGAGATCGAGGGCAGGCTAGGAATTTTGATGGCCAACTTGGTTTGACTCATATGCAATTTTAATTCTACCTAATGAAATTCAATACCATTTAATCTGCATTCCTATCAGTATGGATCCGGACTGTCCTGGGTTTGCACTCTCACGTACATCAAGTGATAGGACTGTGTAATTTACCTTTTCAAATCCACAACCCTGCCCTGTGTACAATGATGAACGGCGATAATCAAGAGTGGGCTACCGCCTACCGCGATGAACTGGGGTTGTTGCAATATATTTCGTACCATAGAAAACCAAGTACATGTAATGTAAATTATAGTTGGAGAAAAGGAAAATCAACAATGAGACCAATACAGTCAATGATACAACATGTATGCATGAACTCTACGTGCATCGTTGTCTGAGCTTTTGGAGTGAGTCCCACGTTCATGATTCAGACAATTGATCTAATGGCTAAAACATGAATGGTGGATGCACAAGCATCTTCTATCGTGGAAAATCCTAATCTTTAGATCTGTGATCCATTTTCAGTCAATTTAAAATGCCCCACTTTTATATTTGTACGCTAGAGCTGTACATGAACTGAGTTAGCTTGGTTAATTCGGTCAACTCGACTCGGCTTAGAACTTAACTCGAACTTGAGTAGGCTTAGAACTTGACTCAAACTTGACTCGATTCAAATCAGTTCAACTCGGATCACATTCACTTAATATAAATATTTACAAAATATTTACATTCACTCAATGATACAACATGTATGCAAATGGAAACTGAACTTAGCAATTCACCATGATATCAAGAGAAAACACAAATATCAGGTTAATTTCAAACTATATTAACAATTTCTAACATATATTAGCATTTAAAAATTAAAAAAATAAACCCCATACAGCCACACCTTATCGGGCGAGCAGAAGAGGGACGATCGGCAGCTGCGTGCAGGGCAAGGCGATGACGGACGACGGGACGAGTGGCAGCCTGTCAGGGACGAGCTGCGGCACACCGGACGAGTGGCAAGGACGAGCTCCGTCACCGGACAGGGGCACCGGATAGGCCGCAGGGACGAGCGGCACCGCCGGACAGGGCATAGGGGCGAGTGAGAGAGAGAGAGGGAAGAAGAGGGACCGCCGGCCGGGCGTTGGGAGAGGGAGAGGAGAGAGAGAGAGAGAGTTTTTTTCGAACCAAGCACCGCCGGACAGGGGATAGGGGCGACTGGCGAGTGAGAGAGAGAGAGAGGGAAGAAGAGGGACGGCCGGACGGGCGCTGGCCGCTGGGAGAGGGAGAGGAGAGAGAGAGAGAGAGATTTTTTTGAACGCTGGCTGGGAGGGAAGGGTTTAGGGCGCTGCTTGAAAAGGACGGGTGGGGCCGTGGGACGGTGGGGGTAGGGTTTGGGCGCTGTGGAAAATGACGGGCGGGTAGGGCTTTTTTTTTTCGGGCAGAGTTATATACACAGGTACCGAGTCGAGTACCGAGTTGAGTACCGAGTCGAGTACTTCTAGACTTGTACTCTACTCGTAATCTAAACGAGTCGTGGAAACCCGTTCGTACTCAGCTCTAACTCAGACGAGTCGAGTACGAGTCGAGTCGAGCGAGTACTCGAGCCTTAGTCTGCTCGTGTACAGCTCTAGTTGCAAATAGGCCACACTGTGAACTTAATTAATTTAAACCTTAATCATTCTGCACAAGAAATATCACTACCCAATTCATTAAAAAAAATGTATTGATTATCTGAACAAGCTCTGTACCGCTCGTTAGTGGGCTATTAAACCCGAGGTTATACAAATATGTTCATTTTAGAGGGCTTAACATCCATCATGGAACATCGAACTTAAATCACGCATTGAATCTCTTAAATTGGACTCACAAGGCTAGTATATGAGATATGTATATATTTTCAGAATTAATCAAGAAATTAAATTAGTTGTGTGTATCCAGTCTTTGTTAAAGTTGTGGCTTTCCAATTATTAGATTGTGACTAGGTCACCAACCTAAGTTAATACCTTATATGTAACCAGATAGCCTTGGTCTCAATCGACCATCGGTGACCGTCAATCCGACTTCTAATCATATCCGTCGATCGGCGCATCTAAATATTGGGCCAATCATATCCATACATAGATCATCATTAGGGCCAAATATCCTACGGTATATATCAACCCATACACTCCCATAATGGGCCCTAAAAGTTAAAAAAACCCTCCCATAGAGCTAGTATAATGAAAACCTAGCCCTTATGACTATTTGCACCACTTCTGGTACTATAAAAGGCTCTCATTTGGGTACCCCTTCTCCTCATATGAATTTTTTCATAGAAAGAAAAAGATAAATAGAGAATGAAGGAAATCTTGAGTGTTCTTGATGGATTCTATTTGATTAAGCCATACCCTCGACCGTTCTCCTCCGCCAAATCCATCCCACTTGCGATCAAAAGGTAAGAAATGAACCCTACTTCCCAACCTAGGTTGTTTTTTTATAGGTTAAATTGCATGAATCTCACCTAATTGCTTCAAAATTAACGTAAGAATCATTTTCCCTCAAATCCCTAACCCTAGGAGCTCAAAATCAGATATTCCTTTTTAAATGTGCGAACCATTATTCCTACGTTGCCATTTATCAACCTTTGAGGGTCTTAGTTAATGATTTGTTGTTTGTAGATAGTTTGGTGTATGCTAACATGTTCATATTTTAATTTGATTGCAATATGTGTTATTACTTATTTACGGATGTTTACATGTTATCAAACATGCCTAAATGATTGAATGTGTTAATCTATTGATGCTCACATGTTTGATAGAATGCCTGCGTGAATTCGTGGTTTTATCGATGCTCACAAGTTTGATTAAATGCTCAAGTGAGTGTGTTGTTTCTATTGATGCTCACATGTTTAATGAAATGCTTAGTAGTAGTGTCATTGAATTTATGCTTCATATAAAACATCGTTATGACCGTATGATTAATGGTTAGTTCGTCGTGATGTTTAGAATTGCTTAAAAATGCTGTGATAGTCGGCTAACTACCCGAAATAAGGGATTGCCTGAGTTAGGTCGGCCACCTTAAGCTTATTCGATTGACTTGGGTCAAACGCGGATGATCGACAATAGTTAGACTACGCAAGATGCTTGCACTCAATGCTGGTTACACTGGGATTCTCCCAAGTCAATTAATTTAGTCTAACAACAGACTAATCATATATGTTTACAATATATGATACGACCAAATTGAATATAAGATACCCCGTTCCCAGTGGATGAGTTCCTTCACAACTGTTAGTGCGATACGACCTTACTAAAACTCATAAGTCGGGCATAGTGGTATGAGACACTGTGTCTAAGATGTCTGCCTATGCTGGGGTGATAAGTCTCATCGTAGTGACCAGTGAGCATTGATGGAGATGATCAATTATTGTTCAAATGACCCCCGTCAAATTACCTAGTGATGGTTCTGTGCCAAAGTAACATTCGAACGACTCAAGCGTGAATATGTGATGAGCCCTTTTTCTTTGTGGTGATTTGGTTTTATGTGACAAGCCCGCACCTCGAAACTAAGTGATTATACTCAGTGTTTGAGTGATGAGCCATATCGGGTTGATCATCATACTTTTGAGATCATGTTGTACCTTTGAAATTATTGATTTGTGCGATAAACATGTGATACTTCAATTTGAATCAAGGGATACTGGTGAGGAGCCGTAACGTGCAGTAACGAGTCATGTAATCCGGATAAGGACTCGTGATATAATGTCGGTATCATAATTTTGCCAATTTGCTGTATGAATTAGAATTAATAATAACTCAACTAATTATGCACATCATCGCATTGCACTAGAATAAGATATTGGGATTTAGTGTTAGAGTCGTTTGATGAGGGAGTGTTGGCATTTGCGAAATTGGCGTTGGAGTCGGTTGTGAGGGAGTATTTAATTTTAAGGTGCATGCATCATTCCATAATTTCTTTCGTGCATTTGACAAAAGTATCTAGGAAATGTTTGATTTCTTGGTTATCATTAATTGCGTTGATTAAGTTAATAACATGTGTAACTTAGAACTAATGGAATCACTGAGTTAGCTAATCACTCCCACCTCGGATTATGTTTTAAAATACTAACCAAACGATATTATCGATGCATGTACTATCGATATCTCAGACGGGTAGGCTTAGATTGACTTGAACCACCACCGTTATGTTTTAGAGGATAAGACCAAAATCGAAAACTTTACACTTAAATCATTTTGGGTATGCATATTGTGACTTGTATAATCTCTATTTGAGTAGATATTACTTTTGAAATTGTACATTTTGAATATATGCATATATTTTCGGGTTTAGTTACCTTTGCTTAATTTTTAATACCACTGATTTAAAGCAACTCTGATTTTGATCATATATGAATGTTAGCCTGATTGCGCGGGCATGTGGAAACTTGCCCATGTGCATTTTCTCTAGGCTCAAACTTGCGAACTCAGGATCGTAGTTTCCATGCTTGGGTGCTGATTATCAGGGTTTGATAAAGTATCCAATCACGTCCACTTTTAATGGCACTCAATAGCCTTGTAAGAAGAGTAAAAGTCGAGCAGTTAAGATTCTAACCCCTATGTTGTTAGGGTTGTGTATTGGAAAACCAATGTGATTAGACCTCAATCAATGGCATGATGCATTTTTTTAGTTAATTCCTATCAAAACATGTTTACGTGGGTTTGAGAGGTAAAGCCTTTAATGCTTTTGAGCACTCACTATTGGACATGACGACTTGTTAGCCAAAGAAAAGTTGTGTTCCATGGATTTCATTGTCTTGGCCATGACCATCGGGTTCTTGAGCATAATTATGATAGAAGAAGATGGTCATCTCATGTGAGGGACCTAACTTGGTATTAAGATGAATATTTACTAGCTATTCAGGCCAACTTGGTGTTGGTTTGACTTCTTCCATACTCTACATGATATGTAAGCGTGCCATAGATAGTTCCTTGGATAGGGCTTTTGTTAACTTACATTAGCATGCATCACTTGCAAGCATAAAGGTCGGAAGACCCATTATGCCCAAACTTGAATAGGCTTGTGATTACACTAGCTCATCAAGTCTCCATAATGTGAGGATGTGCAGATAGAGAAGCTATAATTGATTATACTTTGGCTTTCCTTACGATGCTGCTGTAATTCTTATAAAAGTGGGTATAGTTGGGGTTTTCATGAGGGTCCTCGAAATATGCATGGTCCAGTGTGGGATCCACTTAGTCTACTCGAGAAATAAATGGGTAGTTGATCTTAAGGTTTGGACCGCTCATTAAGTGTCTAAAAGGCCGCCATATAGATGGTTTTGGTCACACATCCACACGTGTTATGGTTTTGGTCACACATCCACACGTGTCAACTTGGGGTCTGCCATATAAATGGTTTTGGTCAGATTTGTCTTTTACCAGAATTCCTATGGAAGCTCTCTACTCTCCTCATATAGGAGAGATACTTGTGTTAGGAGATCGACAACAACAATGATCAATGGTAATATACACAAGTATAATTAGAAATACATTTTTCATTATATATATATATATATATATATATATATATATATATATATATATATATATATATATATATATATATATATATATATATATAAACATGAGCTGATTTAGATGGATATCTTATAAAATTAAGAATCAAGTTTTCAAAATTTTTAAATTCCATTACGTTTCAAAATTCAAAATCAACATGCACATCATTAGTTTAAGAATTAATCATCTTTCACCCAACATTAAGTCATCATGACCATTTGGGGTCCGCCTCCATGGCTCAGTGGTAGACAACCTTTGTCTGAACACTGAGATCAGGGGATCGAGTGCTCATGTGATGTGGGTGTATGTATGAGTGTGCGTGGTGTGGATGTGTGTAGAAACAAGAAAAAAAAAGGTCATCAGAACCATTTGGTCTAGGCTAACAAGCCCTCAAACCATTAACTTGATCACGATTCAACCAATGTGTCTAAGGGGGTGTTTAGCGCGTGGGAATAGATGGTATTATGTGGAATGGGTTTAAGAAAAAGTAATGATGACATTTATCTGGGAATTGTCTTAGAATGCTATGGGTTTTGTGGACTCATGGGATCCTGTGTCCTTGTGTTTGGATGACATGAGATCATAAGATTGGATGTCATGCAAATCCAAAGGAATGTTTGGATGGAAGGGTTTTAACCAGTCCTATCCCACAGGATGTTTAGATGGAAGGGTTGCAACAAATCCCATCCCATGGCTAACCCACAAATGTTTGGAAGGAAGAATTTCAACAGATGAACCGAATGGAGTTGCCACGTACATCTCTGTCAGTCCAACAAAGCATTGGGCACATCTCTGTGGATTTGACACGTACATCTCATGGTCTAAAATTATTTGGAAAAATTGATAGACGATGTGGATAAAATCCATACATCACAATGGTTCCTCAGAGCCCAGGCTCGTGTTGACTTCCAGACAGGCAGTGTGGTACCCAATTCACGTCCAACCACCCGAATCCTTACAATTCCCGTTTTACGCAGCATGTAAACACCCAAGCCCTGTGGGACCCACCATGTTTTATATGATAAATCCACTTTGTTCATCATGTTGAGTGGGATTCCTGACCATGGGATCCACCATGATGTATGTGCCTTATATCCATGCCGTTCATCGATGGAGGTTACGCTTGTAGGGCGTGATCCAAAAAAAAAATCAAATCCAAATCTCAAGTAGACCATAATACAACAATAAGTGGTAATCGCCTATTCAAAACTTCTCTTCATCCTTTTAAGATGGCCTCATGAAGTCTTTAAAAGTGGAGATTCAATCCAAACAGTTTCATGTTGTATGATTCACTTAAGATTTAGATTCGCTTTTTTTTTTTTTTTTTACATCATGCCATAAAATGAGCTATCAAAATGGATGAACGGTGTAGATTTAAGGTATATGCATCACACTAGGCCCGCCTCCCCCCTTTCACGTATACTTGGACAAAGGGAAAACACCCATAGCAACTTGAAAACTTGTTAAGAAGCATGGTGAGACTACAGAGAACCCATGAAAAACCTGATAAGGCGCACGGCAGAAGTGTATCTAGAGATGGTTGGGTTTCCAAGGCAGGATATCCGAAAAACCATGGGTCAAGCATTGTATCCAAGGACATTTCCAATACCACCTTAAACACCCCAGGCAAACAGATACTGTGTATAGTCTATGGGATTGAGAATCCCAATACCACCTAATGTAATTTATTCCCACGCGCCAAACACCCCCTAAAGGTCTTAGCTTGGATTCTGTATCCATGATACACTTACATTTTTATATGAGTTAAGGGCGAAGGCACACCAACACTGTATTAGTTCTTTGATAATAGAAATTGTCCATCTTTACCTAAGTTAGTCCTCTCACATAAGGGTGATCGTACATCTTATCATAGAATGCCCATAGGTGTGTCCTATATACTTGTGACAGTTGTGATCCAAATATGATACTAAGATCCATGGATCACAACTCTTCCTTAACAATGACTGTTGTATCTAATCTCAAGTTTTCAATGACTACTAAAGGACTCACAAACCAACTAACCCATATTCTTATAAATTGAAGGGGATATGAATAATAAAGTATATCAAAATGTTTACGTGGAATCTATGGTCATCATGACCTATGGTTGATATTAGCCTTGTCCCATCCACATGGCTATTGGATTATAACTTATATTGGTTTTTTAAGACATATCTCCCAACAATATTCCACTTGCTCTGGCTTGTATTGAAATTCATCAAGCACACATGTCAACTCTTCTTGGTTAATAACCATTACGTAAAATCTCAAATTTCCAAAGACTATTAGATGACTTACGGTTCAACTAAACTATCTCCATATAAATTCAAGGTGACACAAACACTAAGGTATATGAAGATGTTCATGTGGGATCGATTGACATCACAGCCTACACTTGAGAGATTAACTCTATCTCATCGACATGGCTATTGGATTATGGCTTACAATGGTTTTTTAAAACATATGGTCTAACAATTTTTCAAAATTTCTAAAATCAATACATAATTTTATTAAGTATACATGCCAAATAAAAACTTCTTAATCAAGAGAATTAGAGAATTATATTAATCCTCTTAAAGTTCATATAATCACCTTATAGGTAACTCCCACCGTTAAAATATACAATTGTATGTACCCATGGTTTTTTCATTGTCTTATAAACTCACATTTTTAACATTGTGATCAAGACCCGTTCACCATACAAGTAAGGTTCATCTAAGAACCATATGATCCACGAGCAAGTAAGGTTGTGGTTTTAAGGACATGAAATGCCTTATAAAATAGTCCAACATTCGGTCATTTGTTAACTCATCCGCACGAGTAAATTGACGGAACATGTCTAGTAAACACTTCAAAATTGGTGTCGTTTGAGTAATGTGACGCACACATCATGGTGGGCACCACATTGCTCAATCCTATCTTATGGATGTACTCACACGCAAACCACTGTTGGCTTTTGTTGGATATGTGATGTCACCACAAGGGAGATTTGACATATATCGGCCCGGCCAAACTTGAAGGGTACGAGGTTTGGCTAGTTACCCCCAACACTTGCCAGCTAACCGGTGTCAAAGCTTTTTGGACCTTTTTCTTTTTTTAAAAATAAAAATAAAAATTACTTCTTTATTTTTTTTACACACGCACACACATCCCCACACACTCACGCCATAGTGGGCTTTCACCACTTGTGGTGTTGAAACTCCCAAGAGTGTATCACCGGCGCAAGAGCAAGGATTCAGCTTTTTACACCACGCCATGATGTATATATTTCAATCCAGGCCATCCAGCCATTTTTTCTCAGATATTCTAGAGTATAAGCCAAAAAAATAAGGCAAATCAAAATAACGGGTTTATCACACTACAAGAAAAGAGTGTTGATTGAACGCTCACCATTAAAAACTTCCTAAGTCCATCGTGTTGTTTATCTGTTATCGTACCTGCTGTTAAGTTCACACTGACAACCTGGAGGGAATACACAAATATCAGTTTGATCGAAAACTTAAGTGGCCCTAAAAGGTTTTCAACAGTAAGCATCCAATCACCACTGTTTCTTGTGGTGCAGTTCACCTGAGAGTTGGACCTACTCATTTTTTAGCTTATCCTCTAAAATGATATGAAAAATACGAACATGTGGCGTGGGTACAATACATACATCATGGTGAGGGTCCAGAGCTTTGACACCAGCTAGTAGGGTAGCCAAACCGAATCCACTTTAAGGTGGCTTTAGCCAAGAGATGACACATCATAATATGGTGGACCCCACATTTCATCTTAGAGTTTCTATGGTTGTCATAACCCTCCCCAATGTCCCTCTCTCCCTCCACAGTGGCCACTTAGTTCTGTATTAGGCTGGGTCTAGGCATGTCGGCTTAAATTAGGCGGTCTTACCTAATGTACGGTTTGGATGAAGCCACATGTCACGGTGGGCCCCACATGGCTTGAAGCTTATGCCAGCCTGAAACGCATGCAACCATTGTCTCACAGAGAGCTTCCTTCGGAGCAAAGAAAGCCAAGAAAGGTTCTTTTTGCAATTGTCACGAACTAAGGATCCAACGTGTACCCTTTTTCAAAAAGAAAAGATCCAACGTGTTGGGTCGGTGCTCATTGGGGCCCACACTAAGAAGTCTTTATGATAATTTGAACCGTCCATATTCTCTTTCATACTGTAAATAATTCAATTGAAGAAAACCACACTTAAATAATGATCCTACCCTTTGATTTTTACAGTTTAATTGAAGCCATCAAAAATTAATTGAAACATATGAACGGTCAAAATCATCCGTTCAGCATAATTTTCATAAAGTAGACATTATAGCATATATTCCACAACATGGGTGGTTCCGATCACCATGATTCTCAGCATGTGGGCCCCAGGAACCAAAAGTTAGGTTTTCTGCTCATCTGACCGTAGGATTTGTGGACATTCATTGGATGGTTGAAAGTGAAAAACTTCCAATGTTTAAACAAAAAGTTATCAACGAATCAAACAATATTACCATTTAAAAATTTTGAGTTAGAGACAACATTTGCATTTTTTTTATATTGTTTAGTTGGAGTAAATATATTATACAATTTTCGAGTGCCTGTGCATCAAGTGTACTACGCTATATATATATATATATATATATATATATATATATATATATATATATATATATTTGATGAGCTTGTTAGTACACATTCACACTTCACTGTGAGCCACCCCAACTACGGATCGATAACAAGAACTCGGTGTTGAAACGAGGTATCTTTCACTCAGTCAACCACGTGTGTTGTCGAGTATCATATGCTCAGCTTTGGATTTAAGCGGGTCGTGCAGCCCCGTCGGACGCGGATTGCCTCGACCAGGTCACAGCCACGACTTTGGTGACTTGACTCTGTGGGTCCCACTGTGATGTATGTGTTTTATCAACGCCGTCTATCTGTTTTTACAGATCATTTTTGTTCATAAAATAAAAAATAAGGCATATATAAATCTCAGGTTAACCACACCACAGCAAACAATGGTGATTGAATGCCCACAATTAAAAACTTCTTGGGGCCATGGAAGTTTTCGATCAAGATGATATTTGTGTTTTCCCTTCATCCAAGTCTGTGTGACATTTATCAACAGGTTGGATGGCAAATAAAAATTATGTTGGGTCCTATGAAGTTTTTTTTAGTGGTGGGCATTCCATGACCATTGTTTCCTGTGTTGTGGTTTACCTTAGATTTGGATCTGTTTCATTTTTTGGATCATGCATAAAATGATTTGAAACAATGTATGGACGGTGTGGATATAAAAATAATCCATCAATATGGCCCCACAGTCATGAAAATTGCACTGATGGAATGATGCATAGTGTCCCACTATGGCCTGCAAGCTACTGATTAGAGCTATAAAAGGCCAACACTTCATTTTCTACCTGAAATGCACTCATAACCGTTCATTCCATGATATTTTTTCTTCACCATGGGCCACCAAAGGTTCTCAGCAGATGAACGGTTTAGATCACTAATTAAGGATTCGCTACTAATTGTAGGACACAAGGACTACAATTTAAAGTGGTCTCTCGGACCACACTAAACTACTAACCCTCCAGTTCTTCAGCGTTCTCCTCTGAGAAACTTTGATACTCTGGCAGAGTGTGGTGGATGATACACAGGCGCTTAGAATTTAGTAGGAAAATGTACACGTCGAATCTCACAAGTTCAATTAAAACTGTCCAAAATCATGGGTCCCAGTTTAGATGTATCTTGAACCAAAATTTACATATTTAATGATCTGACCATGGGATTGATGGACATTAATTGGACGGTTGGAATGAAAATTTCCAATGGCCCTGTTTAAACGAGAAAGTGCATGAAACAAGAGGTTAGGTTCGTTCCACCAATATGGTTGTACGATTGTGACTTTTGAGACAGTGGGTTTCAAAATTCAATCAGTCTAATTTGAGTCGATATTCCACGTGTACAGTTTCCATTTGCCAGGGTATGAAGGGTCAGAGTATACAACAGAGAGATTTACAAGACACTACCCAATCATTTTAAAGTTTACATTACGGTACCTTTTAGAAAGGTTTTCAATGAGTACCTCATCAGACCAGTCATTCTCAGAGCACCATCTCTGGTTATGACGGCGGCTAGCCGGCTAGGGTTCGGGTGGGGATTGCCTGTTACCCGGGCACAGAGACATCTCTCTGCCCGGGGATGTGTGGGCCCCATAGAAATGTCGGTTGTAAATCCGTTCCGTCCATCTGTTTTGAAAGACCACAATGGACATGATTTTAAAAAATCAGACAGATCCAAAACTCATGTGGGCCATACCCCACAAAAGAGTAGGGATTGAACACTTGGCAGCGACATAAGTTTTGTATCAAGATGATATTTGATCATACAGTTTATCTTAGTAATAATTCTATGAACGGTTTGGATGGTATATAAGCATCATGTAAGCTCTAGAAAGGTTTCAACGGTTGACGTTATTGTTCTGGTGTGGCCCACCTGAATTTTGGATATGCCTAATTTTTAGAATCCTGTCCTATTATGGGATTTAAAACCAGATGGACAGAGTGGATTTTTCACAGACATCTCTGTGGACCCCACACAGCCTCATGGGCACATGGAATATGCTCACCTTACCTTGGATTGGCCGGTCCGTGACTCAGGTGGGGTCCACTTGATGCTTAGACAAAATTCACCCCACCACGCCCTTGTCAGGCACAAGGCAAATTCATCTGCGATTCAAATGGACCATATGACTGGAAACAATATACAAGGAAATGCTCCTCCTCTAAAATGTTGCCATTTTAGCCCACCTATAACTGATGTGCCTGATTTTTACAAGGTCCACAATGATGATTATATAAAATCCATTCCATTAGTTAAATGGCACACTAAAATTTAGTTCTATAGCTTAAAAATTAACTCACACGGGATTATATGAAATCCAATCCATTCATTAAAGTAAGACAGTTTGAAGGGTTAGCATTGTCCTATACATTATTTTCAACGATGTGATCTACCACGATCAAAGATGGAGCTGGATAATAAATCCTCAGTATAAGGAGGATACACCCAATGGTCGGATTGGATTTCACATAAACATTATGGTGGGTCCACTTAAGCTGCTGACCCAAGAGGCTGTCAATCAAACCATTTGGCACAAAGTAAAATCGTCTATAAAGTAGGAGGTGTTTTGTAAAATTCCCTGTAAAATAAAAAAACGCTTGGGTACGTCGAGTAGGTACGTATCACGGTCACTTTCTCTTACTTGTGGGAAAAGACGCAATGTGTATGAAATCCACACCGTATATCAGTTGCAGCACCCCTTGCTTAGCTTTGATCCTAAAAAATCAGGTGATTCAATGCTGAGGTGGGCCACTTCATAGATGTGTTACCTGAAAACTTCTAAATTTTCGTAATTGATTTTTGAATAACTTTCGTATCACTATGAGAGGCATGTCATGTGGATTGGAACCGCGGTGGGTCTACACAAAACTAACGGTAAGCATCCCATCCCAACTTTTTCCTGGGATGTGGTCTATCTCAGTACTGGATGGTCATGATTTTTTGGCTCCTTGATAAACATATGGCAGCGTACTTGATGGACGGTGTGGATCTCATGAGAAATCCACTCAGTGGCTCTACCACCTCCAACAAAAAGTTGTTGGAAAAGAATGGCTGTAGCCTGATGGGAGGAAATTTGGAAGCTAGGTGGGGTCCACAGTAATGTTTACGAGAAATCCACTCCATCCATCCCTTTTGTCAGCTCATACTAGCGCATGAGTCTCAAAATGATGCAGTCAAACGGGCTATACGACAGGAAAAGGTGAGGAAGGAAATGCACACCGGCGAAACCTTCCTAGGGTCCGATGGGTTGTTTTTAGCCATCCAAACCGTTCAAAAGATCATTCCCACTGATATTAACAGAAAACACAAAAATATTATCTTATCCAAAACTTCTGTGGCCCGAAAAATATTTCAACGGTGGAAATTCAATTTGCACTCTTTCCTATTATGTGGCGCAATTGAGTTTTGGGTCTGCTTCTTTCCGGGATTAATGTCCGAAAATGATCTAGAAAAAAGGATGGACGGAGTGGATTTCTTAAAAACATCATGGTGGGCTCCACCAGATCTTAGTCAATCAGTGTCCGTACGCGACGTACCAGAGCGGGATACGCTAGCGCGGCGAATCAAATAACTCCCGTTCCTCGATTCCCAACTTTACTTCAAAAAAACCCTCTTTCCTTCATCTGTCGCTGTGCCTCAATTCCATTCCCATTCAAATCCCTCCCACCGATTTCTCCGATGGAGATTTCAAATACCGAGAAAACACCAATCTCCCTCTCCTTCAATCCAAGCCATTGATTTTTTTCTTCTGTGTAATTTTTTTTTCCCCTCTTCTTACTATATAAGATGGCCCACAGCATCGGCAATTACAGCAGCAGCAGCAGCGGAGGCAATGGCTTTGTGGATTTCCATCTCCCAGACGAAATCCTGGCCGTCATTCCAACGGATCCGTACGACCAGCTCGATCTGGCCCGCAAGATCACGTCCATGGCGATCGCTTCCCGTGTATCGAGGCTTGAGTCTGAGGCCGGCAGGCTGCGGCAGACGGTCGCTGATAGGGACCGTACGATCTACGAGCTGCAGGAGAAGATCGCGCAGCTGGAGGTGGCGTGCCGGGGGGCTGATGAACGGTTGCGGGCCACTCTAGATGAAAATGTAAGCATTTCTGAATTCAAATAAGAGAGGGAGGGAGATGATGTTCGAAAATTCCCCTACTTCCGTCGGGGCGATTGTAGTCGTTGGAAGGAAGGAGGGAGATGATGGGCGAGAAATCTCCTACTTCCATCGGGCAATCGTTGCCATTCGATTGGTTGAATTTTCTTGATGAATTTGGACTGTTGGAAATGTTTTAGCTTTAGTGCATTTGCATGATAGGGGTGGGTGGAACGCACTCTGTCCGAACAAGCGGCAGTTTTGGTTCGGGTCAGCGTTCGGTGCAGGTGGGCCCTGCCTTTTGGTGATTCACAATGTTCATATGGAGGACCGCAAGACTTCATCAATCAATCACTTCCATCCAATATGTGGGCTTCTTCCTGTTGGCTGTTGAGTGTGGGTCATTGGCTATGATTTAGGTTTAGCCATCCAGAGTTGCGGTTTTTCAAGCTAGGGCCCACCTGATGAATGGCATGGCCCCCGCCTGTATGTGGTGTGGGTTCTGAACTAAATTGTATCTTTTTCAAGGCGGGCATTATGTATTTCTTCCTAAAAGAGTGCCTGCATTTCTTTGATTTGTTCATTTTATTTGGAAATGATGGTTGATTAGCTGTATTTTAATTCTGTTCTAATTCCCTGTTTGGATAATTTTTCATATATGAAGATGAATCTGACAAACGAACGAGATTCATTAGCTGCAACGGCGAAGAAACTGAACCGGGATTTGGTGAAGGTGATCTCTCTCTCTCTCTCTCTCTCTCTCTCTCTCTCTCTCTCTCTCCCTGACTGGTAGCATTCTCTCCGTCTTTCTCATTGTTTAGATTATATGTTCTCTTGTATATGATTTTGGACCGTATAGTTAGAATTTGCATTTATTTCATCATCTCCAATGTACCATACAAGAAAACTCTCCTCTGTTTGGTATCTCCTATATTAGTTGATAATTCTCGTTTATAGATTTTGCTAGACGAGAATTTGTGATTGCTAATTTTTCATGAGGAATTATTTGATGCTTGTTCTAGGGGTATGCATAGTATCTTTGGCTTTTCAGTTTTTAAAAATGAGGTCCATGGTTAACAAAATCAGACATTGATCTGATGCCTCCATAGCGGATGGACAAGACGGCCCAAAATCTACCCAATAGGACAATTGCAGCCCTTCAGTTGAGGGCTTGCAAATAAGTAGTTAATAATAGAAACCTAAGAATGGTTGATGTTCATCTAAGAAAAGGTCAAAGATTGGATGGTAGGATCTTCCAATGATACTTTGGGCCATTGTCCATCAGTGGTTGGTCAATCAGATCAGCAATCTGAACCATGGATACATGGGCCCTACTTGTGTGAACTGAAGAACAAGGATAGTATGCATATCCCATGGTCAAGGATCATATATCCTTGTTTCGTGTGCCCAGGATCATAAGAGAAGTAAAATTGACATGGGTTGGTTAGCTAAGTGTCTTCTTTGTGGTATTTCTATCTTAAAGGGTTACAACTTAGAAGTGCTATAATCACATGGATGAGAAAGTGTTAGTACCACTAGCAAGTGGTATAATCTCATGGATGAGAAAGTGTTAGTACCACTAGCAAGTGCTATAATCTCATGGATGAGAAAGTTTTAGCACATAATTATACTCCATGATGTAAGAAGTATATACATCCTTTTTAGAAGTGGTTGTGGCTGTGGGAATAAGAGTAACAACAAAAGGTAGAATTAAATATGCTATGTTAAGATCCAACTGATGTAGGAATCTAGACTATTAAACAGCAGATTTATGTAGAAGATTCATGCAATTGACAGTTCATTCTGGCCTATGTAAAGGTCTGTTTCCCATGATCTCAACAGAGCATCAATGTTTCATCTGGACCACCATTCATACATGTAGACACACAGCAATCAAAGTTGGGCGAAACAGTTTTTGATTAATAATGAGGTCCCAACGGCTGTTAGATCAACCCGTGGGGCCTAACAAGCAGTATGATCTGTTTGTGGATCCACTAGCATATGCAGTTAGTTTTATTGTATGAGCTGATTCATCTATGTGGCCTGTGGATGCTATCAGTTGAGTAAAAGTTTACATCGTGGGCTCATATGGACCCATAGGACCACACATTTGGGTTGTTTAGCACAGATAGTATTTAGTTTCCTATTTTCATGCAAAAATTTAGGTTAATCTCCAATTTTGTTTAACTTGTACAGCAAATTATATCTAGTTTTCCTAGTCTTTATTGCTAGTTTAGAGAGAGTTAGCCTACAGATGAACAAGCCTATATATTGGCCATATTTATGGTTGTAAAAAGAGTTATATATATATATATATATATATATATCCAAACAAATAGAATCTGCTAGAGGTTCTCCCTTCTCCTGCAAAGGGATAGTGAAAGAAGAGTATTCTTCAAGGTTTATTTTTTTTTTTTCTAATGGTGCAATGGGAGGGTATGGGGCCTACCAAAATCGAGATTAAGGATTAATCTGGATTTTCCTGAATCCCCCAAATGGAGTCCAAACTTCTCAGTTATTGTTTGCGTGAAAATACCAATCTATCATTTGCACAGTTGCACTTACTGAAATGTGTAAGGAGTTAAGGACCCCAGTGTTGATAGAAGCTATGCCACTCTTATCCTTCAAGATTGAAGTATCTGGGTTGGATACACGGATATCTAAGGATAAGGTTTCCCTCTTTCTTAAAACTTGAACTCAATATCTATTTGGTTTTGAACTCGTTACATTGGTCATTTAAAATATATAGAAAATGATACCAAATGGGCTACAAACCCAATTTGTGTATCGCAAGAGCCACATTTTTAACATGCTTATACTTGTGTTGTAAGCAATCCTTGCTATACCTGCATCCTGAGAATTTGGATTCGTAGGCTCTGCCATTTGTGATCCTTGTTGAACTCTATACCTGTACCCATTGAGTGACGTGAAATAGAAGCAATGCAGATGCATTGCAATGCATATCTGCCTCTATCCACTTTGCGTGCATTCAACCAAGCCCATGTTTGCCAGTCTGTGCTCTGCAAACAATGAAGAGATTTTTCTTATCTATATAAGGAAATCTTGATTTGCCCAGCAGTATTCAGAAAATAACTGTTCAAAGGTCAAGGTTAGAACTCCAATATAAAACCGTGATGGAGGATTGGTAGCTTAAGGATGGATTTGGAAGTATGCTCAAATCACATTTCAAGCTGACTTGTTCTGACGCCACCTCACTTCATAAATTGTGGGTTTGGATCTTTTTTTTTTTTCTGTCAGATTTAGGCCCAATTTTATTTTTTTATTTTTTTATTTTTTTAAATTTTCCTGTCAGGTTTAGGCCCAAATTGTTATTTGACTGATTTCAAGTAGAACTAGTTAGGCGGCTGTCCTTTGTGTGTGCATGGTGTGCGGAAATAGTCTGCACAACCACAATTTGCAGACACAACACAGCGTTTTGTTTGTCTAGAGAAAATTCAGAAAAGTCTTCTTCAACAAACTACTGTTTATTTGATATTAAGGGGTCGTTTGGCACTGTGGATTGGAGGGGGTTTCAAATCCCCTTGGTTGTTTGGCAGCATAAAGTAACTGGGGGTTTCAAATCCAGGGGGTTTCTAATCCCCTCTTTGAGGGGGTTTGCAATCCACGGTGAGAGCTTGGATTACACCTAAAATCATTTCAATAGTTGCAGGTGTAACATGTGTGTCACTGTACACTATCATTCTATTGGGCACATGGCCCACTAATGATGATCAGCACCGTCCAAACATTGTCCATGTAAATCAGCACCGTCCAAACATTGTCCATATTAATCAACGATTAAAAATTGTTGGTTAGTCACTCAGACATGATCTTGTGCTTGCGGTCCATCCGAGACTTGGAATTTCATCATTTTCAGGCAAAGCATATATTTCAGCGGGCTTATCTCAACCATAGTGTCAGAAATTATATATCTCACTAATTAGGAATATTAAAGTTGATTTAGTAATTAAATTCAAACCGCTGTAAATATACCATGCATAGGTATTTTTGAATTAAAGTTGATTCACACTCTAGGGTGCAAACACACCGGGAGGATTGCCAATCCAGGGGGTTTCCAATCCTGGGGGTTCTGAATCCAGGGGGTTCCAAATCCACGCTCCCAAACACACCCTAAAGTATCATTTTGTACGAGCAAAAAAGCAACCTTTTTTAATGAACATGTTGTAGGAATTATTGCCAATTAATGTCCGGTGAAAGTTATGACTTTCTCTTAAGGAAGCTTTTTTTAATGTATATAGAATAGATGAAATTGTTGGGTCTGCGCCTCAGCAAGCGCACTGCTTCCTGAAGCACTCAAATCTGTAGACGTGGACCATTGCTTGGTCACGTTCTAAGGCTCCCAGTTCCATACATGCAGGACCCTTGTCCAGTGATCTTGACCACATCTGATGGACCCCATTGTGGATAGGGCATGCCCCAAAAGGTCTTCCAGATTTGAAGATACTAACCCTTAAATAATTTTTGCTAATTTTCCATGGAATGTGGACCATTGCTGTATTTTTTTTTTTTCCTCTTAACCATCTGTTTCTAGGCCACTGATCGAAGGGTTGGGATCTTTGATCTGGGGGATTTCTGGGCATTTCCGTATCCATCGTTGGGTCATATTTTATCAATGATCTTGATTATCTGACCTTGAGATTTGGAGATCGAGTAAGTTCAATGCCTAGATCTTATCCATACCTGACACTTGTACTCATACACGAGTATAACATAGCTAAAACATGGAACATCTGTTTCTTTTTTTAGTGTTATGTAAGTTGATATGGCAGGGATTGTGGATTTGCACTTTTCATATAACAAACATTTAGGTCTATTTGGAGTGGAGTTTCCATCATTCGTAACGTAGCTCCGTTGGATGATTGTGGATGTGATTGTCTGTTTGATTTCATTTCATTTCATCCTTCTGTTGTCTTCTTTCTTCGTTGCATAGCATAATCAGGGTTGCTGTTCTGACAGTTGGAAACATTTAAGAGGCAATTGATGCAGTCATTATCGGAGGACAGTTCATCTGTAAGATTTAATGACTTAGTTGTACCTATGAAGTTTACTCTCTCTCTTATAGGTTGGGTTCTGACATTGAAGTGTGGTTTTTGTGCTAGCAGCAGGCAGAGACTGTTGATATAGGACCCTGTGACCAATCAGTTGCAAAAGCATCTTCAGTGAAGGGTACATTCTATTTTGGTTGATGAAACTTTGACTATTTGCACACGTGATGCCTTTCAGCCATAGTTTTATGACTGAAAGGCCTATTCACGTAGAAATAGACAGTGAAAGAGGGGAAGCAATTATCAAGAAATGGTATTGGCACCTCTAGGGGTGCATCTGGGTCAACTTGGCCCATACCTGGAAAGTATTGATGCAGGTGACATGTATTGGTAAGCCCTGAAATTGAGTTGACTCAACTGGCCAAGTGTTGAAACCATGTCTCAGGCATTAGTTCTCTTTGTTGGAAGATAAATTATAGGGTCGTGAGTGTCAGCTAATGCAGAGTTTGCTGAGGCGCAAGATTCTCTGCATGGGAAGCCTTGGTTGGTGATACAAACGATTGCTCTGATGTGTCCCACCATACTGCAAATGTATAAATTCAATGGAAAATTTCCAAAGATCAATGGATGGGGATCTTCCAATGTGGGAGCGTGTCCACCATCAATGTTATGCCTGTGAAATAAATGGTCTGGATCACTGTTCCATACGCCTCACATGTACAGAATCCTGCACCTCAACAAAGTAAAAAATTTAACTGAGGTTGGCTCTCTAATTTCTCTTGTCGGAAATTTTTTTTTCCTCAAAAAATATGAAAAATATGGATTAAATCCGAATATTCTAAGCATTCCAAATATGCATTCATTTATAATTTGGAACATGTTTATGGTGGTGTAACGGTCCACTCTTTGGTGAGAAGTTGTGTCGGTGATGAATTTATGAACCAGATAACCTGAATTTGACTACAAAATTCATATATTTAATTTTCTAACTATCTACTATCAATGATAGATATATTAGACTGAATGTAATATGAAAATATCTTATATTTAGGTGTTTGCAATTATTTTTGAGGGTCAAAATTCATGCGTAAATAGAAAAAAATATAAAAAAATAAAATAAAATGGTACCCCAAATATGTAAAATGCACATTAACATGTTCTACTATGATTAACACATCATATGGCATCATTAAAACAGCAAAAGAATCATTAAAAAATGATTTTTAAAATGGCCGAAATAAATGCGTAAATAGAAAAAAATATAAAATGGCACCCCAAATCTGTAAAATACACATTAACATGTTCTACTATGATTAACACATCATATGACATCATTAAAACATCAAAAGAATCATTAAAAAATGATTTTTTGAATTTTCAGAAAAGGGCCAAAATAAATGCGTAAATAGAAAAAAATATAAATTGGCACCCCAAATCTGTAAAATGCACATTAACATGTTCTACTATGATTAACACATCATATGACATCATTAAAACAGCAAAAGAATCATTAAAAAATGAATTTTCAAATTTTCAAAAAAATGGCCGAAATAAATGCGTAAATAGAAAAAATATAAAAAAATATAAAATGGCACCCCAAATCTGTAAAATGCACATTAACATGTTCTACTATGATTAACACATCAAATGGCATGATTAAAACAGCAAAACAACCATTAAAAATTGATTTTTCGAATTTTAAAAAAAGGGACCAAAATTTATGCGTAAATAGAAAAAAATATAAAAAAATTATTAAATGACACCCCAAATCTGTAAAATTACATTAACATGTTCTACTATGATTAACACATCAAATGACATGATTAAAACAACAAACCAAGCATTAAAAATTGATTTTTTGAATTTTAAAAAAAAGGGGGCCAAAATTCATGCGTAAATAGAAAAAATATAAAAAAAATTATAAAATGGCACCCCAAATCTGTAAAATGCACATTAACATGTTCTACTATGATTAACACATCATATGGCATGACTAAAACAGCAAAACATATTAAAAAAAGTATAAATACCTATTTTTGACGAATTTCTGAAAAATGGCCCACTGAGCTTCGATTCAAGAAAATCCGTAATATAATGTGTTGTTATCTCAAATACCAAGCCAAGATTAGTCGAAATTAGTAGTAGAAGGATTGAGAAACAATTTGGAAGCAAGAGGTTTCAAAAAAACAGCAAAAACAGAGCTTAAGATGGATGGGGATCTTCCAATGTGGGAGCGTGTCCACCATCAATGTTATGCCTGTGAAATAAATGGTCTGGATCACTGTTCCATACGCCTCACATGTACAGAATCCTGCACCTCAACAAAGTAAAAAATTTAACTGAGGTTGGCTCTCTAATTTCTCTTGTCGGAAAGCCTTCTGGCCATTGTTTGATGGTTGATAATGTATTTTTTTTTTTTTTTACATACCTGTGATGCTTCAGATGAAGGATCTAATGGCTACGTGGCGCCAAATCTACTCAGTGGCTCGACGGGAATGAGGGATTCAGTTCAAAATGGTATGTGTACAACTTTTTTTTTTTTCCCACACTCACACCCACACACACCACAATGTCGAAACTCTTGTGAGTCTACCACTGAGCCATGAGTGGGAACCCAAATGCAGAACCTCATTGCATTAGTTATTGAATACTCAGCACCACAAAAACCTGCATTTTTTTCATGAGTCATTAATCTGTTTATTGTCTACAGTATCAAGCCATGCTGGTCAGAGATTCTCTGCATCTCCATACATGTCATCGCGGGTAACTCCAACTGCATCAACTGGCGGTTCCCCTAGAGGGTTTTCTACCACAGGATCTCCTAGACTGGCATCTGGGACCACATCGCCCACAAAGTCACAGTTTGATGGACGGGGAGTATTGTCATCATGGTACCCGGCTAGTCAGCAGTCTTCTATGCCAAGCTCTCCTCCCCAAGGACGATCACTAGCAGGTTTGAAATGCTTACATAGTCTTGGCAATTGGACTCGGTGCAAGTATACTTGCCTGTACACTTGTTACTCACATGTGCCAACATGGCAAGATCCAAGTCACTCATCAGGCTCTCTCCACCATGTAGAATTCCTGGTTCAAAAATTGGCCAATTCACTCAGAAGGTGGGCCATATGAGAAATGAACAGATAAAATTGACCAATGGTCCACATACAACACACATGTGACTCACCAAATGAGTGGACCGGCCTGACAACTTCATAATCAGGCCCAATTACCTGACCCTAATTAGTTGGCATATGGCTTAGTTGATGATGATGATCAACTTCACAGCCAGGCCCCCTGATGAGCAGATTGGATCTCACACATGTTGCATTTCTCAAATTTTAAGCTTACAACTTTGCATAAAAATGCCAGTGGCATTGTTGCACTCTTCTATGGACATGACTTGCATCTGTTGTATTTGTTATGGACTCTGGATTTCCTTACATAAATTGGTAATTTTGGGTCCTACAAAATTTTTTTTTCCAGCACGCACTCCTCGAATAGATGGAAAGGAGTTTTTCCGTCAGGCCAGGTTGGTACATGCATTCAAACTTCCCGATACTTGTTTCGGTTAATAACAATGAATCATTTCTGAAGATGGTGTTTGGGTGTCTTTGTGATTTAGGAGCCGTCTATCATATGAACAGTTTGGTGCATTTTTAGCCAACATCAAGGAGCTCAATGCTCAAAAGCAATCACGCGAGGTAATCTGCTGTCTCACAGTCCTTGCTTGAGAAATATTTGAGTCCATTGCAGGACCACTCATTTGTGTGGTAGCGAAGTGTCTCGTGCTGTCATTCTCTAGAGCTGGGTGAGGGGTTCTTAGATCCTTGACCCAAGGACTTGCACGGCATATTCAAGTTTTCATTTTTCACAAATGGGACCCATGGTACAGTGATTCAGACAATTGGTCTGTTGGGTTCCTTTGTGCATGGACAATGCCCTGAATAGCAACAGTACAATCCTATCCTTTCAATTTTGGCATGAAAGTAGAAACTTCACATTCATTTGAAAACAGCCGAATGTTTGCATCTAGGACCTAGGTTCTTCCATTGTTGAAGATTTTTGGGGCATGATCCACTAGCGGTTTGCATCAAACCAATGGTCCAGATCACTAAACAATGGGCACCATTAGTACAAACCATAGTTCTAAAACTCACTGACTCAACCTGAAACTTGGCCTAGTCAACTCGACTCGTCCTGACTCTGAGACACTCGTCAAGTCAGACTGATGTGAGGATGCCAAATATGTAGTCATTTGGTTTCGGACATGTATTTTATGGTGTAACGCGCCTTTTTTTGGTACAAGTGGTAAACAAATGGTGTCCATCAGTGTGAGCTTGACCAAACAGACCCTGATGGAACACAAATCAAGCATGATTTGGTGGATTAGGGCCTGTTAAATATAAATACCACCAGCGTTTGAAATATCTGTATCGCGTTATGTATTGCACCTTTGGTATCGGTTATCGCATGGGATATATCGGTAGTATCACGTAATGTATCGCTGTTGTTGGAGACATGGGGAAACATTGGGAAATTGGTTGAATTTTTCAATGAAACTTCAATGATTGTTAAAAAAGACATCAATACACACTTATAAATCAAAACATTACAAAAAAAACAAGTGCACATAATATGTTTTCTTTGTATGCGGTCCTAATCTATGAGTTGTCTAATCGAATTAATGCAAGTATATTCAAAGTCGATTCATATAATTTATAAATGTAAGAAGACGTGTGGAAACACAAGCAACACATTCAAAAGCAAAAGAAGAATCACTAAATCAGGTTACACACATCTTTGATTTTATGTTTGGACACAGATTGCAAACAATTTGTGAGAAAATGGGAAATTTTGATTTTGATTTATTTATTTATTTATTTAAAATTTCCGCAACTTGGCCCATCTCCTATAAATCTCGAAATTGAAGCTCCCAATTCATGATTTTTCATGTAAAACATGAAAAATAATAGATTTGTAACAATTTGATACTAATTTAAGATGATTTGCAGAAAACAGGATCGAAAATAAAAAATGTTCATCAGATCGAACATGTGGAATATATCGCACTACTTGTGCGTTTTGTATCGCACATGTGGGATATAAGATATATCGTGGGATATATTGGCTGATATCGTTGACACTTAAAACACTGAATACAACAAAAAGATGGAAAATAAACACATTGATGGTTTATACCCCTCCTTCCAATCATCATCATCATCTAAGCCTTATCCGCCATTCCACACTATCAAGGGCCTGACCTTCGTTTAGACTATAGGTCTTCAAGTCTTTTCTTACTACCTCCATTCACGTCCTTTTCCCATTGCCCTTTTAAAGCCTTCAACTTCGACCAACTCACTCCTAACCAGGGTGTCCCGTATCGGTTACAATACGGGCGTATAGGCCGTTACGTATCGGTAACGGCCGTGTCCGTTACGCGATACAGGGCCGTAACGGGCACCCCCCCGATTTTGTAGCGGTGATAGCCGTTACTGCCCAGTAACTGTCAGGGCGTAACGGTCAGAAAACGGTCATATATATATATATTTTGGCTTTTTAAGGTCCCTTTTTTCACTTTTTTTGAAACTTCTTTCTTCCAAACTCTTCCTAGATTATTCTATTGCTATTTTCGACTAATCTTAGCTTGATATTTCTGATAAAAACAACTTATATTAAGGATTTTCTTAATTCGAAGCTCCGTGGGCCATTTTTCAGAAATTCTTCAAAAATAGGTATTTATACTTTTTATTGAATGTTTTACTGTTTTAATGGTAGAATATGATGTGTTAATCATAATAGAAGATGTTAATGTCCATTTTACAGATTGTTGATGTCATTTTATATTTTTTAATAATTTTTTTCCTGTTTACGCACTATTTTTGGCCTTTTTTTTAAAAAAAAATTTGAAAAATCATTTTTTATTGAATGTTTTGTTGTTTTAATGGTAGAATATGATGTGTTAATCATAGTAGAACATGTTAATGTGCATTTTACAGATTGTTGTTGTCATTTTATATTTTTTTTATAATTTTTTTTCTATTTACGTACTATTTTAGGCCCTTTTTGCAAAATTTGAAAAATCATTTTTTATTGAATGTTTTGCTGTTTTAATGGTAGAATATGATGTGTTAATCATAGTAGAATATGTTAATGTGCATTTTACAGATTGTTGTTTTACTCACCTACACATATAAGATATTTTCATATTACCTTCATTCTAATATATCTATCATTGATAGTAGATAGTTAGAAAATTAAATATATGAGTTTTGCAGTCAAATCTAGGTTGTCTGGTTCATAAATTCATCAGACAGTGCGATACAACTTCTCACCAAAGAGTGGACCGTTACACCACCATAAACATGTTCCAATTTATAAATGAATGCATATTGGAATGCTTAGAATATTCCGGATTTAATCCATATTTTTTCATATTTTTTTAGCAAAAAAAAAAAATGCACTGTTACGGGCCGTTACGCTCCCGTATCGCCGTTACACCCCCGTATCCGTATCGGTATCGGAGGGCACCGTTACGCTAACTGATACCGATACGGGATACCTTGCTCCTAACTAGTGCAGTTCTTGGTCTCCACTAAACATTACCAAAGCATCTAAATCTACTTTTCCTTGTTTTGTTACTTTTTGGTACTACTAGTTTCCTTCGAGTCCATTCATTTCTAATTCTATCCTTCCTCGTCTTGGTACTCATCCATCTCAACATCCTCATTTAAGCTACGCTCATGCCATGAACATGTTGTGCTTTAACTACCCAACACTTTTGCTCATAAAGCATGGCTGGTCTTATAGCTAGCTTATAATTTTTTCCTTTCGATGTGAGTGATACATGGCAATCACGTAAAACTCTAGAGTCACATCTTCATTTCTTCCACCCAGAATTCTATGGGCAACATCCTTCCGATAATACCCCTTCTGATATTTCTGCAAATGGTCCCCTCTTCGATTTATAGAATCTTGCTCAAATGTTATGTTTTGATCCTCAAAATAGGCCTAGATCTAGTTTAAACTTAGTTCTAAGGTATTTTAATGGTGGAAATGAAGAAAGAAATGTAAAAGCAAGAGAAAATTTGAAAAAAAATTAATGATTCAAAATGGGTCCTTTATGGCCGCACTGGCCTTGATACGCAACCGTTTTGAATACCATGGTTAATTAAATCTATAGATCATATGCCATAGCAAAATCAAGAATAACATTCACTATCTCATTCCTTAACCCCACATCACATGGGTACCGCCTCGCACGAGCCACCCGCCTCACACGGGTCACACACCCCGAGTCTGCCCCTGCATCCCAGGGGCCACCCCACTCAAGCCTGGTGTGAAAATGCCCTTGTATTAATCACCCCTGGTGATGAGTCTCAAACACGAGACTTCCCACTTTGATACCACTTTGATGCAGGACAATTAACCACTTGCTTTAAAAGCTCGAATTGATAGAGCATGGCGAATCAATCCCTTTATCTCATAGCCTAGGCCCCACATCCCATGGGTTGGGACCTTAGTCGAACCCCCCATCGTGGGCCCCACATCACATGGGTACTGCTTCACACGAGCCACCCGCCCCGAGTGTGCCTCTGCATCCCACAGACCACCCCACTTGAGCTTGGTGTGAAAATGCCCCTGCATTACTAACTCCATACATGTTCCTACATTCATTTGTGGTAAGACTAATCCTATTCTCCTGGACTAACTTCTCTATTTGCACTCGCCCAAAATGGCATGGGAACCTTTGCCTACTTGGCACCACAATTGGGTGCTACGCGGCTCGTCGCTTCCAGGGAACTCCTTAGCCAACCCTTGCCCATTTCTCATTGCACCCAGGTTCCTACGTAGTGCGTCGCTTACGGGAAACATCTGGTCAAACTTTTAATCTGATTCTAATGAAGATAAAAAGGAGCGGCTGGAGTTTCAAAACTGTGACATCTTATATAAGGCAAGGGGTTCTACCAATGCACCACACACTTGGTGGTGATTATTCTTGCCATTTTATATTATTTATTTGAAATAAATAATTCTAATTTAAATTTTTGTATCAAATATTGAGTCAAGACGAGCCCAAGTCTTCAAGTCAACCCTGCTGGACATCCAGTCGAGTCGAGTTTTCAGGTTTTTAAACTATGGTGCAAACTGAGAACCTGATCATCCCATGCATGTCCTTCGGTCAACTGATCATAGGATTCTCGGTTTGTTCTATTGAGCATTGAATAATTACTGAACTTAAAAAAATGTTTTTATTCCGTGCAGGAAACTCTAAGGAGGGCTGAAGAGATCTTTGGTATTGAAAATAAAGATCTTTATTTATCGTTTCAAGGGCTGCTGAATCGGAGCTTGGCTTAGAAGTTTTTAAGTTGCTTCTGGGAAATGATATGTGATAACAGGTAATCATAGTCTCTCTCTCTCTTCCCAGTTTAATCCTTTCCTTTCTCCTCCTGAGAAGCTGTTGGTGGGGAGGAATTGTGGATTCCTGATGCTCAATTGGATGCATATGTATGTCAAAAAAGAAAAGAAAAAAAGGTTTTGAAAATTCAATTTTGGAAAAAAGTGTTGGGATTCCCACTCCCAATCTTTGGTTGGTGGGAGATGTGTGCATCGACCATGATGTTGCCTTATCAATTCTCAAATTTCAATTATGGGTGTTGGCTGGTCGTCATTTTGAATGGTAAATTTCTTTTTTTGTTTCTCGATGTTTTCATTTGGTTCTGCGTATATTGAGGAAGAGTGGTTGCTGCACTAGATGGTGGTTGAGGCAGTTGGTTTTTATTTGGTTTGGATATGGGGTGACTGAGGCTAGCCATCATATGGCATGGACTTGAGTCCCAGAATTGGCCTGTGTGCCTCAAAATCAGGATGTCCAATGAAAAAAGAACCCAGGGTGGATCTGGATTCCTGCTCCGCTCATCCTGGTCATTCAATGGCCTGAAATACCTGCACGGAAGATTGGCCTGCAAAGAAGGCCCAAATCCCACTCCAATGGCAGGATATATGGGCCTTGATTTTGCCTGGCATGGTACTGAATAAAATAATATTGATTTCTGTATATAACCCCCCACCAAAAAAAAAAAAAAAAAACATTTTATGTGCCCGTGCACGTGCGTGGCCAATTCTGTGGGGCCCACTGTGATGTGTGTTGGACATCCACACTGTATTTAGTAGGTCCCCTCTAGGTTATGGGATGTCCCAAAAATCCTGAGTTTTGGAATGGCCTGAAATTTGGTGTGACCCTTCACCCTTCATCCAAGTGGGACCTACAAACAATTGGGAAGGTTTCAATGGGTAAGCATCCAATCTTAACTGTTTCTATGGTGTGACCCACCTAAGTCATGGATTGGCCTTTTTTCTGGCCTATGGCTCACCATGTAAAGGTGCATCTAATTGATGGTGTGGATGTCCAACACACATTACGGTGGGGTCCAAAGAGCTGGACCTCATGGGATTCCCATGAGGTCGACCTCATTGTACCTTTTCCCAGCTAACCTAATGGTGGCCTGACTTTTTATTTGTATGATAATCATGGTGGGGTCCACCTGTTTGATAGGTTGGATGTTACCCATACCATGTGGCCTGCAATGCCCATCTCAGATACTTTTCTTAAAAGAAATTAAAGGACATTTTGGTCAATCTTCCCCATCTGTATGGTCAAGATATCCTTTCACAAATTAAGAACTATAGTCATTTTCTCATAAAATCAAGACTTTTAATGGTTTTGTTTATAAAAATCCTTAAAAATTGTTGTCATATTTGGAGTTTAGACCAAAGATGGCTCATTTATTTATTTCGCCCAAAAATCAGGCCACCCAAAACCTGACTGAGATCTGTGGGCCCAAACACTCGATAGGCTCACCTAACTCATTGATAACGATTTTGAATCCCATTTGAGATCATTCTGGTATGTGTTTCTAACCGTTGGATCTTTTTTAAAATCCAATCTGCAGGTAGATTCGAGTCCTTGGTTTGTTGCAGCTGTTTTGCCATCGACGACCATGAATAGGTGCGATGAATTTGGCCCCAGCCTACAGCATTGGAGCGAAGATCAGGAGTGCTTTTGTGGAGAGATTGTGTGATGCTCTTTCTGGAAAGGTGTAATGTTGGGGAATGTTAGTTTGAAGTAATGTTTCCAATGCTTGTGAGCAAAAAATTCTGCAGGACTTGAATTTTCAGTTAGTACAAGTGGGACCATGGTTCGGTAATCCAACCCGTTGATTTGAGGGACCTTATTGTTGATGGCCTACACACCAGAACTTTCCCGTTCTGGAATATTCTATATCATTTCGGCCCTCTTTCTAGTTAAATGTGAATCATTGCCTTCTTTTTTGATTTCTATTGAGTGGTTAGGTTTCTTCCAATCTGGTGAACTTTCGGTGATTGGACCATTTAAAGAGGGCCAATAAGATCAACGGTTTGGATGCCTTAACTGGGCCCCACTTGTACAAGATTAGCCTCTCATGCTTCACTGTACTAGCTTTCCTCTCTCCCCAGACCCATTAGATTTGGACGGGCTTGTAAGGATGAGGATGTAGGGAGGTTTGTCTACAAAGGAATGATTTGTAGTGTAGCATATACACCAGAAGATTGGTGTATCATTCTTCTTGGTAAATAAGACCTTGGTTGATGCGGTGTATGGCATGTATACAGAATGTTGGGTATATATGCTACGAGCTGAAACCTCCTTTCCTTTTTCAAAACAAAGGAATTCCAAAAGAATAATTGTAGGGTCACGATGGAACACTGTACATGTGAGCCCATGCTTTTGGGGATCCTGATCCTTGAAGTTGAGGAGCCCATAAAGCAGGGAGCGGATTCAGACAGGTGGTCAGGCTGTGACCGTGGGGCCTCCCTTGATTTATGTGTTGTATATCCACACTGTCCATCTGTTATGCCAGATCATTTTAGGCATGAATAGTGTTGATTGAACACTCACCATTAAAGACTTAATATCTACTGTAATGTTTATTTGCCATCCAACCTGTTGATAAGTTCACACAGGCCTGGATACATGTAAAACACAAATATCAGCTTGATCCAGGACTTATATGGCCCACAGGAAGTTTTTGATGGTCAATCACCACTGTTTACTGTGGTGTGGTCCCCCTGAGATTTGGATCTGTTTTTTTTTTTTTTTTTTTTCCGGCCCATGCCACCGGCAAAAGGGATGGACGGCGTGGATATACAAGACACATCTGGGTGGGCCCCACGGTCATGGCCTGACGGAATCCGCTCCCTATAAAGCACGGGTGACTTGTCAAAAATCTCCCAGATTAGACTCTCGTGCCTGGATCAGTGGGCCACAAGTTTGATGGTTTGGATGGATGGATAGTCTAATCATGATGGATCTCATCATATCAACGGTTCAGATTGCCGAATCACTACCCACTCGTACAAAATTGCCTCATCAGTACACATGCATTTGATCAGGACCTTGAATTTGGCCAAACTGACGCATGAACGGGACGAAGTCGATCACAATCTTCCTCGGGATGATAATTACTCCGAATCCGCGGAGCTTCTCTTAAACGAGTTCACAACCCTTTAGATAGCACTAAGCAATGAAAGAGAAATTAGAGGCAAATTACAATTAAAACTCCTATAATTCGCAACTTACTATGAATAGTAAACTTATCATTTATAGATAGTTGTGATGTTAGTAAGGTTTTCGGCTAAAAATAGTAAGTGTCCTATTAGGCTTCACCACACCGTTTTACTAATTATTCTAAGCGTTTTTTCCATTCGACACAACTCCTAAAGCCCTTATAATCAAACTAAAACTTCCTATTTAGAGTAAAAACGAAATTAAAACATGGAAACAATCGTCGATGCAGGAGTATTTCAAATCCGGCTTGTACAACTCGGCATAACGGGGTTGGTTGGCTAAAGTAGCTCGTTCTACCCTAAAATCATATATTTTACGCCTGATAACTCATTTCAGGGCGTGAGATATGCCCATTTTAAGTTCCGATGGTTTGGATCACTTTTATCATTGACCGGGCCTTTTCTGATCCATCTTAGCCATGAAACCATCCGCGACCCACTCCACATCACAATCGCATGCACGCCACGCGCATGGCACATGCCCCCCTTGTGGCGCGTGCAGGGCACGGCCCTCCTACAACAGAGTCGTCTTGAGAATGCCTTTCGTATCATTGGACACGAACTGCAAGCCTTATTCCATCAGATTGTGGGCCATGGTAGGGCCCACCTGCTGGTCCAACCAGTAGAAGGCCATTGATCATGTGGACAAGCTCAAACCATTATGCTTCTGGCCGTTGATCATCTTATCATGATCTTCACTTCTCAACCAGAACATTTCTCTATCGAGTTCCACGGTGGGCCACCCACGAGTCCTACGGCCATTTTTAGTTGAATCTGAACCATTGCTGTATTTCTCACCTCGACCATCCATCTGTAGTCCACAAATTGAAAGGTTAACATTATCCTATTAAGAAATTTTTTTAAGACATGGTCCATCCAGGGTGGGATGCAACAGACCAACGGTCTAGATTTCCAAACTGTGGGCCCCACCTGTCAGAACTGAAAACCTGTATGTACCGTGAAAAGATAGACCACATATCCTATCACCCTTCCTGAATAAAACCATTAAAGACACCCAAAAGATACCAAAACACTGTCTACCACAAATCTGACTGAAAATCTAACAAACAGCTTCAAAAATCAATACCTTGAGTCCTCAACCAATCACAGCCATCCAACTCAAATCCTCAAACCCCACCACCTTATCTCTTCTCAACCCACATCCTCTTCTCCCCCTTTTCCCTTATCTCCCACCAATCCTCCAAATACACCACCCTCACCCCTCTTATCGTACACCCCCTTCACCCCCTCTTATCCTACACCCCCTTCCCTCCCTCCAAAAACCAGAAAAACCTCAAAATTTTAAAAAAAACCCAACCATGTCTCTCACCACCATTCCCACCACCTTCTCCAAACCTCTCTCCACCAAACCCAAATCCTCACCGTTCATTTTCTCAACTAAATTCAGGCCCACCACAATCTCATCATCAATCTCTCCCCCACCATCATCACAACCATCATCTTCCCCTCTTACGGCCTTCTCGGCGGCATTGGCTCTCTCATCCATTCTCCTATCGGCTCCGCTCCCCGCCGCCGCCGATATCGCAGGCCTCACACCATGCAAGGAATCCAAGGCGTTTGCGAAGCGTGAGAAGCAGTCCTTGAAGAAGCTCGAGTCGTCGCTCAAGCTCTACGCACCTGATTCGGCTCCGGCGCTCGCCATCAAGGCGACGATGGAGAAGACGAAGCGGCGATTTGATAATTACGGCAAACAGGGGCTACTCTGTGGGACAGATGGTCTTCCCCACCTGATCGTGAGCGGTGATCAACGGCATTGGGGAGAGTTCATCACGCCTGGGATCTTGTTCTTGTACATCGCTGGTTGGATCGGGTGGGTGGGCCGGAGCTACCTGATCGCGATCAGGGACGACAAGAAGCCGACCCAAAAGGAGATTATCATCGACGTGCCGTTGGCTTCAGGGCTGCTTTTCAGGGGATTCATCTGGCCCGTTGCGGCGTACCGGGAGCTTGTGAACGGTGATCTGGTGGTGGATGATGCTGATGTTACTGTTGTGTGAAGGTGGGCCTCTCTCTCTCTCTCTGTGAGTAAATTGTATGGTCTTGATGCATTCCTACTGTTTGTTGATCCAGACCGTTGATCTGATGGGCCCTGCTATGGATGTGGGAGATCATCAAAATTCCCATACTGGAACATTGTAATCCTTCTATCTGTGGCCTATAAATAGGTGGTTAACATTAAAGGATTGAAAAATGCGGATGCCAATTTTGAATCGTTCAAATTGTGGGATTTGTTGTGGATCTGTTGATTATTGGATGATCTTAACCGTTGAACTTTGCCTTTGAATTGGGACCTGCTAACTACTTCATTTCTAACCGTCCATTTTATGGTCATCAATTGGACGGTTGTGATCTCGCCTGCTCCATCCACAAGTCCCTGATTGTGTCGATCCAGATTGGGATGCATGATTGAGAGGGCATGTGCATCATGCTCGAACAATGGCCAGAGATTGACGGCTAGGAAGATCTGATCTGTGAAATTTGTGGGGCATTCTCCATCCAAAGTGGGGGTCCACGCGATCAACGGTCTGGATGATCCAACCGTGGGTTGGGCTTGTATGAAATAGGAGCTTTAGGACACCACTGATGTCCCCATGTCATATGATAGGCGACCTGAGGATATCCGAGGCTTTTCAGCCCGTACAAGTGGGCCCTATAAATGGGCTGTCGCCAGTTCAAGTTTGGCCCACTTCGTGCGGGCTGGTCTAGAATTTAGGCCCATGGGCCTGGCATGGTCGTAAAATATAAGCCCATTTAATAATTGGGCTGGGCTGGAAGTTTGGTTATGGGCCCGTCAGTCCAGCCTGGCCCAGCCTATTTAGGATATCAAGGGTATTTTTGGTCTTATATTAAGTATGATGTGGCATACTTAATGAACGGCCCAGATCTTGCACAAAGTGGGTTGTCACTTAAGCACTTCATAATGGATGAAGGTGCATTCAAAATGTCCGAAGATTAGAAGTGCAGCTGGAGGTAAATGAATTGGGAATAAATGACTTTGCTGTGTTTGGATAAATGAAATGCATTTGAAATCCAGATATAATGTTCGATGGGAGTAATTGAAATACATTAGAATTTTTTAATATATTCATATGAAAATATGTGATATCTCAAATCAGCTTTAATATTTCAAATTAGTGGACATATGTGATGTTTGACTGAATGATTATAATAAGCCAGTTGAAATATATACTTTAACCAAAAATGTGAAAATTTTGAGCCTCAAGTGGGCCACAGAAGGATGACAAACAAGTAATTTGTTTTTTATTTTTTACATATACACTCACATCCATGCACACCACAGGGGCACTTGAACCTATGATCTCATTGTTGAAATGCATAGTCTACCATTGAATTATGAGTAGGCACCCATAACAAATAGGCAACTTGTCAACTTTGTCAACCGTCCATTTCATGGTGTGCTGTAAAGTCCGTTACGAGGCCATAAAAGCTGTTACATAAAGGTAATGGTGGCAACCGTTACACGTTACGGGGTCGTAAGGCTGTAACAACCGTTTTGAAAAAAATGACCCGTACTGTTAATGGTATGTTATATCCCCTATAAAGGACATAATAGCCCCGTAATGGTCTATTATAGGGCATATACAAGTTTTTCATATTTTTTAATCAACATTACAAGGAGGTTTCTTGGGAGGTTTTTTTTTTTTTTTTTCAATAATTAAAAAAAAAAGGAGATCATAAAGGCCATTATGGGGCCGTAACAGCCGTATGTCCCGTATCGTAAAGGTAACAGTGGTGTATCGTTACCGTTATGGAATACCTTGGTCTATTTAGATAGCCAACCTTTGAATGATTTAGATCATTCTAGTAGTCTGATTTTAGTAACATAGCCGATAAAATGTGCCACATATATGGTGGACATGTTCATAGCATAGTGACAACTTTGTTTACTCATGCCACTCTCCAAGGGAGCTCAAAAATACATTTTCCCCGCTTCATTCCAAATCTTTACCTTAAGAGAGGATTTCATTTGCAGGCATATTTACTCCCAATTCATTTCATTTCCATGTATTTACTCCATCCAAACGCACCTTAGAGGCCATTTACCTTCATTTACTCTCAATTCCTCCCATTTACTTCCATTTACTCTTATCCAAACAGGCCCAAATGATCTCCTTTTCTCCTAAATGGAAAGAAAATGATTCATGATAAAGATTCCCACATGATGAGGCATTTTTGCGAAGATGTTAGTGTTTCTAGGCCAAATCAGGCTGAGTCGCTCCCTACTCTTAATTACAACCCATGGTTTCAAACAAACCAAGCCCGAGTCGACTTGGGCGAGTGATTGTGGCTCTAAAAAGTGATGAATGGAGTGTTTTTTTTTTTAAAAAAAAAAATAAAAAAAATTTAATTCCTTTGGTTATACCTATGAGAATGGGTTGATTTGAAATGGGTTTCTGATGGTTTTGAACAGATGTGATTGGAGAAATGGAGAGAGCTTCCACAAGCATATATGAATGTGTTTTTAAAGAGAGAAGAGCTGAACTTGTAAAAGACATTCTATTTTCTTTTGTATTTGTATTTTAGTCTTCTCATCTTCTCATGCATTTTGATTATATCAATTTCATTTGTATATTAATTAGTGTTCTTAGGATCAAAGTCTTTTGCCCGTTGATCCACGTTTAAGGAGCAAAAAGTTCATCAATGGGTGGGGTGATTATGCGATCATTGGAGCTGGGCACGGAATGACTCGACTTGTCCGACTCGATCCGAACCAAGTAGGTGAGTCAATTCGAATCAAGTTGACTTCATCCAATCCAAACTCAAACCGAGTCAAGTTCGAGTCACCCAGTGACTCGACTCGACTCGACCTGAAATCCAACTCGATACTGACTTAACTTGATCCGAAACTCGACTTGTATATATATTTAAAAAAGCTCAGATATGACGTTTCAGATATGAGATGGCATGTAGTTGATGGAGAGGCCGCAATTCTAGCAAGTGAATCTCAGTTTTGAGTTGTGATTTCAGCTCGTGGATACCCGTTGCATCCAACTTGACTTGGTCTGACTCGACCCGACTCGTTACTTATGACCTGGTCTGACTTGGTCCGGATTAGTCCAGACCAGACCTGGACTCGGATCGGGTCAGGCATGCTGGACTTGGTACCGAGTCGGGTCGAGTTCGGGTCAGGCCTATTTCAAAACCAGATTGAGTTGGGTCAGCCCTAACTCAGTCCGACTCAAGTGATCATCCAATTAAAATTCCTTATGGGGGTGTCCACGGTCAACAGCGGGACTCGAAGTTGGTCGCAAGATGTACGGTGGGATGATTTTGTAACCAAGTTCCTATGGTATCTTTTTTTTTTTTTTTTCTCTATCTCCCATTGGATGAGTGGGTCACAAATAGATATTTGTATCAACTGCTACAGATGAATCTGTATCAAACAACTCCCACCATTAATTAGTTATGGATGGAAATCCCTATACCAAGGACCATTGGAGGGCTGCATTGGATGGAGGTTGTGCAATTTTGGCGATCCAAACCGTTCATTTGCTGGGCCTCATCAACTGATGAACCCTTTTAAAGGAGTGCTTCCCATTAAGTGACGTTAACCATCTTTTTGTTGGCTTGTAAATGGACGGATAACAACTCACGAGCTTTGTTTAATGGAACCTGTGTCCGACAGTGATCAGCCCGCCAGTCCATGATGGGTCCACTGTTTGATCAGCTTATTGTGGCCCACCTGATGGTTGATGGGCCCATTCAGGGTCAGCCCGAATTAGATCAGCTAATAATTGGCCAAACATCTAGGCCCAAGCCCGAAATGGATTACCAAATGTAACAAGTATTACGGCCACTACGACCTCATAACGTGTAACGGTTGATACCATTAACTTTACGTAACGACGGTTACAAGATATCATAGCTCCATAACAGCCGTTGCGACACACCATGATTGAAATAATGCCAATAAACAAAAAAAGAAAAAAGCAAGAGTGAAACAAAACATAGAAAAATTACATCTTTCCCACAAACCGTTCGACAACAATATCCCAAGCATAACTAGCTACCCATTCATTGTTTTGGTAGGCATTATGGAAGCATTTGTCATTCCTCTCTTCCCAAATCACCCATAAACTTACAAGGTGACACTTTCCAAACCACACAATTATTCTTGCGAAGGGCAACCTCGTGCCAAGCTAAAAGGAGGTTGCCAATGTCATTGGGCATAGACCAGGCTACGTTGAATCTAGCGAGAAGAGAAACCTACACTTGGCTAGCAAAAGAGCAATGCATGAGAAGATAGTCAACTCACTCTGCATTGGACATACGAAGGAGGCAAATATTCGGGATAATCATAGATTTCTTCTGAAGGTTATCGATTGTCAAAATTCTTTTTCTTCTCGCAAGCCAAGCGAAGGCCTCGATCTTTAGAGGGGCGCCCTCTTTTGCAAAGCATGAAGTAGAAAGATCTAACTGTTAAGTGACCAAACCTGCCTTGGACCAAACCAAATTGTCACTCTCACCGATTGACAACCTTCAAGGATGCAACCATTCCAAAAGAGCTACATACTCCACCTCATTATCCTGCAAGAAATAGTGGCAAGGAGGCGACCACAAAATGGTCTCACCATGAAGCTCAAAACACTCTCTAATCGTAATGTTACGATATAAAGGAAGGCTAGCAATGACTAGGAATATGTCCTAGAGAGGTATATATATCACTCCTCCACACATCTTCCCAAAAACGAACTCATCTCCCTATTCTCCAAGGAAAAGGCCTAACCTTTCAAGAACTTAGCTTTTATACTTAAGATGCCTCTCCAAACTGCCGAAGCTCTATAGTTGGAAATTTTCTTGGTCCACCAACCTCCTATCGGACAACTATATTTACTAGCAACAACCTCTCTCCAAAGAGCCCCCTCTCCATTCATATTGGTATTCAACCCGAAACTCCTGGTGGATGGCTAGTAACCCAACGAAACGAAAGAATCGGTTACATTTTTCGTATGCTCTCCTCTTATAGATAGGACTAACAAAATCGAACAGAGTTCTTTTTATATCACTTCGACCTGTTTTTTTTTTTTTCTAAAATTAATTTCTTTTCTTCTTTTTATTAATTGACTTATTCCATTACTTGCCCAAAAAGGCATAATTCATCACCTCCGAAGAACGAATGTTAACACCAACTTTATCATGGGGTTTGCACAATTCACCCAACTCCAACAAGTGGAACTTTTTCTTCTCGATCGAATCTTCCCAAAGAAAATCGCGAAGCTTGTCAAGGTGAGCCAGGATCGCTCTCAAGCATTTGAAAAGAGATACGAAGTAAATGGGGAAATTGGATATGCTAATTTGATGAGGGCAATTTGCCTGCCTAAAGACATACTGCCATCTCCAACCCGTCACTTTCCTTTCAAATCTTTCCATCACTTTATCCCAAAGGTGGATGGGCGCCTTTCCTATGTATGGAGGAAGATCTTAACATGACAAAGGGAATGAACCCGCCTTGCATCTAAATGAACCGGCAAGGTGCTCAATTTCGTCATTGTTCATATGGACTATTAAGCCTTTCACCTTTAGCCAAATTTACCTTTTAACCTGAAGTTGCTTCAAAACAACGGAGGATCATACCAAGATTGTAAACCTTTGCTACGTTCTCATTGCAAAATATAATCGTATAATCTGCAAGCTCAATATGGATTATTAGGGGAATGATCACCTACTAGGAAACCTTTAAACAAACCCACATCTTACTCCTTGGAAAGCATCCTGCTTAATGCTTCAACTATAGCTATGAAGAGGAATGGAGAGAGTAGATCGCCTTGTCTAATGCCACTTATGCTTTTGGAAAATCCTTCGGGGGATCTATTCACCAAAATTGAGAATCTAGCTTAAACAATATATTTCATTATCCATTTTCTCCAAACAAACCTATACCTGACTCTTCCAAGCATATAATCCAAAAAGCCTCAGTTGATGTAGTCGTAAGCTTTCTCAATATCAGGCTTCCAAACCACTCCTTTTATATTTTCCTTATCTTGAATCAATGCACTCATGAGGAATGAGGGTACCATCTAAGATTTACCTTCCGTTGACAAAAGAACTTTTATACATAGAAATGACATTACTAAGAATACAATGAAATCTAGAAGCAAGGACTTTAACAAGAATTTTGTAAGGCCCATCAATGGGACTAATTGGACTTATAAAATCCCCAAGTCTTTCTATCCTCACAATCTTTAGAATAATCACAATAAATGAAGCACCCACTTTCTAAGAGAGGTGCCCTCTAGCAAAGAAATCATTTAAAAAGTTCATCAAATCACCTTTTATCGTGTCCCAAAAAAACTTGGAAAAAATCAAGTAGGAATTCATCAGGGTTCAAAACTTTATCTCGACCAAAACTGAAAATGGTTCATTGATTTCTTCCTCCAAAAATAGCTGCTTAAGTGAAAATGAATTCTCATTCGATAGGCAACTAAAATTAAGGTTATCCAAGGTAAGCTTTTCCTTTTTAGAAGTGCCTGTAAGAATTTAACTTCTTCCATGCAAACACTATTTTTATTATCAACTCTTTCACCACCTACCACAATACTACCAATTTTGTTATTTCTAGCCCGCTCACTAGCAACATTATGGCTTTAAGCAAAATAGGATATGATCTTTGCCTCCATTAATCTCTCCTCTTCTAGCCGATTAGTGTAGTCAAAAGTTAATTTGGATCACAAAAATTGCTCCTCCAAAATGATGTAGGACCGATGCATGAATCAAATACCATGTGTGATCAAGTAACAAAATTAAAATAAATAACAAAAAATACAAACCTTGCTAGTCATCACAAATACCATGAAAACTAAAAGAAAATCACGCATAATCCTATCATATAGGTTACCAACATCGCCACACAAGATCATTAAATAAAATGAAACTATAAGTTAATGGATGTAAGGACATCCAATTAGCATAGGGTAAAGTTTATTTCAAAGTAAAATGCCCAATACAACCTAAGGTAAAAGTATGGTTAAGGGAATTGGGGAAATATAGGAATTAAGGCTTTTGGGATCAAATTGGGTGAGGGGATTAAGAGATTTACTGGTTAGGATGTGGGAATTAGGGTTTGGGATAGGAATTAGGGTTTGGGATAGGAGGGGTGTAAGGATTTTGGGTGAATTAAAGAGTGAGAAAAGTTAGGGTTTGGGAAAGTAAGAGAGATAGGGATTTTTGGGTTAGGGTTAAGGTTTTGAGAATGGAATAAGAGGGTTTTGATATAAGGGTAATGAGAAACCCAAATGGGCAAGGTATGACTGTATGGCCAACGCGAGGAGTTCACACGTGTGGCTCTACGATCACACGTGTGGCTTGGTTGAATGAGTTTAGGTATTTTAGGGTTTAGATTGTGGATGAGTATGAGAAAGTTAAGTTTAAGAGAAGATGAAGATTTGAGATGGGAGAATCGAAGAACTTTGAAGACAATTAATACATTAACGGAGTGAAAATGGATGATGATGTGGGGATAAATGGAGACCTCACACCTCTGTTGATGAAGATTAGCCCACACCAATCTTCACTACAAATCACGTGAAAGTATATTCAAATCTCATGAAGATGGAAGAAGAAGAAGAAAAAGGAGCAAAGCTTCTTTATTATTTTTTTAAATATAAAAATCCAATAAGGGAGAGAGTCACACACCCACCCTCTTTTATAGCTCTAAGAAGTTTCAATAATTACAATAACCACCATGTCGTGTAAACTTTAACGAAAATAAAATCAACTAAAAATACTCATAATGATGTCTAAACATAACATAAACAAAATTACATCATATAAGTTGATGAAGTCTAAGTAACAAATAGTATAGACCACCATGTATATCTTCTTAGTGTGAGGTCTTACAGATGCTTGCACATGCACATGGGGTCTTTAGCACGATCACGGGTACTCGCCTAGCTCTAGGAAAATCGGTGCGGCCCACCTCCTCCTCTAATACGTAAGCATGTAAAGGTGTACGACGTGAAGTGATGTCCTCACCACAAAATCTCTTCCCCTTCTGCTTTCAAATCTAGAACCTGAATTTTACATAGCATAGAGTCTGTTTCCACTTAATGCTGTCCCATAACTTTTTTTTTTGAAACAAGAATCTTTTTTATTTTTAAGAAGTTTCATTTTGTGACATAGAACAAAACCCGCATAGCCATGAACTAGGAAAGAATCCCACTAGGACCTCACAAAGGAAGGAAAACCTTCCACCTCAAACCATATTAATTCAAACCTGAAAGGTTTAGGACCCTGATTCTCCTCCTCAACTTCGAGTATAATAAGGCTATGGTTCGACATCTTCCTTCTTAGAAGAGCACATTGAGCAACTAACGACATCCTATCCACTCAGTCTAAAGACAAAAGAAACCTATCCCATCTACAAAGGACTTTGTTACTTTAACCGTTCGATCATGTGAAGCATCCTCCACTTACTCACCCATAAAGAGAAAGCCTTCATGTTAATGGTTAATTTCCCCTCGATAGATTTCCCCTATGCAAACCTGATAACATTGAAGTCACCACCTACACACCATGGGCCCCAAACTTTAACTACACAATCAAGAGCTCCTTCCAAAATGCCAGACATTTGGCTGACACATTTGAGCCATATACCACAGACATCATCCATCGAAAACCATCTGAACCACAAGACACCAATATCAAGTTTTTGGAGGAAGAATTTAGATTCTATATTTCGTATTTTTTCCTTTACACAGTGATAGTATATAACAACAAACAATACTCCTATTTCAGTGTACACAAATCTCGCTATCAACCATAGAAAATCTTGGCTATAATTGTTGATTCCGTTGGGCTGCAGTTGACCCTATGATGTAGGGATTTTCATCCGTTAATTTGCTCCTCTAATCTGTGGCAGACAACTCATGCCAACACTCCCCCTCAAGTTGGTGCGTATATGTCTATCATGCCCACCTTGCCAAGTGAGTTGTGAAAACTCCTACTACATACAGCTTTTGTTAGAATATCTGCTACGTGGTCTTTAGATTTCACGAAAGGAAAACGAATTATCTTCTCTTCGAGATTTTGTTTGATAAAATGCCGATCGACTTCTACATGCTTGGTCCGATCATGCTGAACTGGGTTATGTGAAATGTTAATCACCGCCTTATTATCACAAAATAGATTCATCTCACATTTAGGGGTAAACCCAATCTCAGATAAAAGTCTCTTGAGCTAGAGAAGCTCGTATAGTCCTTTGGCTATTCCTCGAAATTCTGCTTCTGCACTTGATAACGCTACTACCTTCTGTTTCTTACTCCTCCAGGTGACTAGGTTCCCTCTAACAAATGTGAAATAACCTGAAGTAGACTTCCTATCTGATATGCTTCCTGCCCATTTAACATTTGTATAGCCTTCAACATTTAGATGACCATTCTTTGAAAATAGAAGTCCTTTTCCAAGGGACGGCTTCAGGTATTTGAGAATTTGCATTACAGCATTCATATGATCTTCACTCGGGCAATGCATGAATTGGCTAACCACACTTACCGCATAGGCAATGTCAGGTTGCGTGTGCGATAGATAAATCAATTTGCCAACCAGTCTTTGATATCTACCTTTGTCTATTGGAACTTGGTCTGGATATTCCCTAAGTCGGTGATTCTGGATTATTGGTACATCAACAGGCTTGCAATCTAGTAGCCCGACCTCAACTAGTAGATCCAGAACATATTTCCGCTGAGAAAGGAATATTCCGTGATTAGTTCTAGCAACTTCGATCCCCAAGAAGTACTTGAGCCCCCCTAAGTTCTTCATCTCGAACTCAGATGTTAACTGTTCTTGAAGTCTTGCAATCTTGTCTGCATCATCTCCTGTAATGATCATATCGTCAATGCAGACAATTAGTGCTGTGATCCTACCTTGTCGACGTTTAAGAAATAGGGTGTGATCAGAGCTGCTTTGTTGGAAGCCATATTTTTTTATTGCCAAACTCAGTCTCCCGAACCAAGCTCGAGGAGATTGTTTCAAGCCATATAGAGTCTTCTGCAATTTGCACACAACCTTGGCTTCGGAATTAGTCATATATCAGGGAGGGATATTGTCACGCCCCAAACACAGAAATCGGATTCATAGGAATCCCAATCGCCGAACCCGGTACTGACAGCCTCCATAGTACCCCATTCTCGGCCCCCTGCGTACATACGCCATGTTCCGATCCTGGGATCCTACAAGGAGGATTTTCCAACGTACATTTGTCTCATAAGAATCATAATCACACGTATACCCAAATCATAAAGGCAACATCATCATCACATATCCACTAATATAATCATTTGAATACAATGCTGAAAGGGAAATACATATATCGAAATCAAAGCTCCAGAGGACAGCTGTACGCTCCAAGCTTAACGTTGCTGCAACCTAACGCCACCTGCACGCATCTATCGTACATAAGCTTACAAAAGCTTAGAGGGTGGTGAAAGTGTGTGCATAAGATAAGTGCCAAGTATACCATAAAGCCTATAAATCATACATCATCAGAGTAAGTAAAAATACTGACAAGATCATGAATCATACGATATCAGAGTAAGCAAAAATATACTGGTAAGTCCATGAGTGTTATAAGCCGTATAAAGGCTATGCGATGCAAAACATAATAAGACAATAACAAATGTTGAGGATGCAATGCAATATGCAAATCTTGATGAGCCACGAATACCATCAACCTCATCTAGGCCATATAAGTATAAAAAATATAGTAACCCAAAATGCTAAGATTGCAGATGCAATGTAATATGCTGTGCGAATGAAATGACTATGCTAGAATGCAAAGTCGGGATGATAGTATATAGTGTCGCAGGCTACGGGGTCCACCACAAGGGACTTCTATCCAAACTAGTCCCATACCTAAATTTGAATAGTCCGACTCAATGTGGTAAACTCCTGATCTTAGGTTAGTCGCGCGCCCAACCGAAATCCTGATCATGCGAGGTACACATAACAAATAGTTACGCAACCAGCTCGAGTGGATGGTGAATGAATGAATATACAATTCCTGCTCAATAAGTCCACATATCAGTACGGTTGCTCTCTGGAAAAATCACCAGAGTCTATTATACTCCACACCGACTGCCTCCCCCCTAGCTGCACAACCCAGTGAGTGGAAGAGACCTCACTATCCGCTAGCTAGCAGTCTGGCAATACCAATTCGGCTCGTCGATAGTGGACCTATTTACGAGTTGGTCATACTCAGCCTAGCTTACAGCTCCCTCACTCGGGCGGATAAGGCCACACCTCTTTCCAACCGACCACGACACAGTGGGAGATACAACCTCATGTTATAGGCACCGACGCTCATATTCTACTCGGTCTAGACGTTAGAGCATCTCCTGGCCTCGGAAGATTTTAAGACTTTCACTCAAGGACATCTTAAGTGGCCATAGTGCTAGAACCAAGTATTTTCAGTGTCCCATTTAGCCATCCATAATGTGCCTGTGGAGGCTACGACCTTGATGTCGTTAGGGCGTACAATGATCAAGTCACACGTATGCAAGATGTATGAGTCACACTATCCAGTCATGCAGCAATCCTGCGCGTATGACGCGATAATTTGGGCACTTCGTCTCATAAGGAGTCCCATAAATAGTTTGCCCAATGGCGTATGCTATAATCAAACATTCCTCATATCAGGCATATATATGATGCGTATGGGCATGAATCATGGAGTTATACTAAGCATTTTATATGATGATGAACTATCCTCACAATGAAAATGGGCCTTGATTGCCTACACACAACAAGTATGGGCCTATCAATGGGCCCTAGGGAGAGTTATAATGCAGACATTTAACCAACATTATTCTTACAATGTGGACGTCAAACCAACATGGCTTCCAAGGCATGGCCCGCCATAAATGTCATTATATAAACCATGGTGAATCACACAATGCAATAAACCTTGTATACATCCCATTGGGCCTCGACCCATGGGCCTTAAATACATCAAATGGGCCTCAACCCATGGGCCCTAATACATCACAATGGGCCTTAACCCATGGGCTCCAAATACAGCACAATGGGCATCAACCCACGGGCCCTTATATATCACAATGGGCCTCAACCTATGGGCCCTAATACATCACAATGGACCTTACCCCATGGGCCCCAAATACAGCACAATGGGCCTCAACCCACAGGCCCTAATACATCATAATGGGTCTCGACCTATGGGCCCTTAAAGTACTCAAAATGGGCCTAATCACATGGGCCTCATGTATATCAAATGAGTCTCAACGGACGGCCACAAGTACATCCATATGTGTGTGTGTGTGTGTATAAATGAATCATATTAAAAGATCAACTGGACTGCACTCCAAATAATAGAGGGGGGTAATGAATTCCACCATTAAATTCTCAAGGCCCATTATAATATTTATTTTCTATCCAATCTGGTCATAAGGTCACACAGACCTGGATTAAGAGGAAAGAAAATTTCCTAATGATCCAAGCTTTTGTGACAACTAAAGAGTTTTAATGGCAGAAGCTCAATCCCCACTGCCTTTTTGCTAGGTGGTCCACTTGATCCTAGATCTGTCTTATTCTTTAGCTCATGCCATAAAATGAGCTTTTAAAATGGTTGAATGGTTTGGATGCAGCACATGCATCATGCACGGTGGGTCCCATAACTGGGAGGCGTGGATGATACAGGTGGACCCACAAAGCTTGGTGACGCCACTCCAGCAGCTATGCGCTGGAGTGAGGTACACCAGCCGTCCCACGGATAGTGTGGGGTACAATACACACATCAGTGGGTCCCACCCTAACATCCTTCTGCAATCCAAGCGGTTGATAAGGTCACAGATACCATGATGCAGAGGAAAAACAAATTTCATATTAATCCAAAACTCTGAGACAACCCAAAAAGGGTTTTAATGGCAGCCATTCAATCCCACTATTTCCTGTGATGTGGGCCACCTGAGCCATGTAAATGGTTGATTTTTGGAGGGGGCCCACTTCAGGAAGGGGCCTACCGAATGCACGGAGTGGATGTTGGACATACATCATGGTGGGGCCCACGGCTGGGACCGTGGGTCCTACTGTCTGTCCGCCTAAACGCAGCAGGCGCTGCCTGGGCGTCCTCTGACAGCAGCAGCGTCTGCTGTATATATTATTTTTTTATTTGAAATTATGTGTTTTCGTGGTTTTTCATGCGAGGGGCCCGTATATGAAGAATCCACCCCGCCCACTGGTTCCCATACCTCAAGACAAGCCTAACAAGCCCAATATTTGATATATTTTGGTGTATAGAAACGACAGGGGGTATTTCAACGGTAAACACGCTGTTTGCTATACTATGACCCGCTCAAAAGTCGGATTGGCCCCATTTTTCGGCTCAACGCCTAAAATGGTATGAATAAAGGGAAGGACGACTTGGATTAAAAACATACATCAAGGTGGGGCATGTATGAGCTGTCCACCCAATTTTTCTTAAATCCAACGGATATGTATATATTTTTTCCTTGGACGGTACACCGCCCGTCAATTCACACTTCATTGAAGTCCAACGTCCAGGGACGCTGGACGGTTTTTGGATACAACAATATTAATGTGGGCCCCACCTTCAGACGTGCTGTCTAGGTGGGCCACCATATGCATGGATGGTATGGATAAGACACACCAAGGTGGGGTCCATCCGAGTGGGCCACACAACCACATCATCGCACACGATAGGAAAAAAATGAAAGAGAAAGGGAGAGAGAGAGAGAGACACACACTTGTGATGGAAGGACCCCGACACTATGGGCCCTCCTTTTCAAGCATTCAATCATACATTAAGGGGGTCCCAATACAAGTGGGCCCACCAAATTAAAGATCAACGGTGGAGATTCCTTCTCCACCTAAAATGGACGGTCTAGATGACCTCTTTTCATGCAAGGAAAATAAACATCATGATGAGGTCCATGGAATGGTCCCATCATGGAATGATCATGAGGATCGAGGTGGGCCATCGGCCACACCTAGGGTCCAAAGTAAGATCCATACCATCAATTGGTAGGCCTCACTTGACCCATCATCAAAACATGAAAAATCTAGCCTAATAAGCACCCATCGTTCGATCTTCTTAGTCCATTGGAAAGCTGATCTCCTTGTGTCCTACTTTAATGATGGAAGATGAGAAATAAATGGCTAGGATGAAGGTTTTTAGGGTGGAAAGTGGGCCACACAACTCACACTTTCTCTCTTGGAAAACTATGGACGTCCACCACATTTCTCTTCTTTGGTGCTGCTTGAAAATTTGTGTTTTGGAAAATGAGAGAGAGAGGGTTATAAGGAGAGAGAGTGATAGGTGATGGATGTGAGGTAAGTGATGGGTGAGGTGAGAGATTGGTTGACTTTGGGGTTTGCTTGACTTGTGGAGAAAGAAAGTATGGGTGGGTGTACTTGACATGAGGTGATTGATTGATTGATGGGACATGTTGTAGAGATTCTCTTAGGATTGCAAATGCATGACATTTTCTTAGAAATGAACGCCGGCCCACATCTCCCTGCTAGGGTATCGGATTGGTATGCAAGACGCGGCGTTGGAAACGCGGCGATGGTGCGGTCGCAATGGTACAAGTCTCGGATTAAGCCAACTCAAATCTATGGGATACGACTTATTGTTATACGCAAACGTCTATTATAGGTCACGGGTTGCCGAAATTTGACGGGAAGGATTGCGGGAGTTGACGGAATAGTACGGACTAGGATACGGGTCTTACAGATATCCATGTAAATTTCTTCTTCGAGATCACCATGAAGAAATGCATTTTTTTACGTCGAGCTGATGTAATGGCCAAAGGTTTGCAGCAAGAGATAATAGAACTCTAACCGTGTTCAGTTTAGCCACTGGTGAGAAGGTTTTTTGATAATCGACTCCATATGTCTGGGTATAACCTTTGACAACTAATCTTGCTTTGTATCGTTCGATTGACCCATCTGCCTTGTATTTGATGGAGAAGACCTATTTGCATCCCACCGTCTTCTTTCCTTCGGGTAATGAGACGAGTACCCATGTCTCTTTTTTTTAGTAAGGCCTCTATCTCTTCCTTCATGGCTTGAACCTATCTAGGATCCCTTAACGCCTCTTCAACACTATTAGGAATGTGATGAGATGAAAGATTGTCGGCAAAGCTTTTCTCTGGTTCTGAGAGCTTTTCAGTGGATACATAATTGGCGATAGGATATTTCGACCGTTGCTCTTCGACCTCAAGAGAGTATCAATTTGGTGGCTTGCCATGATTATGCCTGAAAGGCAACCCATAGCCAATAGGAGCAGGAGTATCGATGGTGTTAGAAATTTGAGGTGTAACCGGAGAGCTTGGAGAGTTTACCTCAGTGATATTCTCAGGGGAGCTTGGAGAGTTGACCTCAGTGATATTCTCAGGAGAAGGGTCAATGGATACTGAGGAGTGAAAGGGGACTCTATGCGTCGTCTCTGTCTCTGCAGAGCCTTCAATTGTATCTGGGTCATTGAACCTTGACCAATCAAACTGCAACTAGTTCATCTCTTCATCATGATTCTCCCCCTGAAGAGAGGAAGTGGATGTCTTGGAAGTAAAGAAAGTCTCGGATTCCAGAAACGTGACATCCATCGACACATATGTGCATCGATGAGTAGGATTGTAGCATCTATACACTTTTTGATGTATGCGGTAGCCCAAGAAGAGACACCGAATTGCAAGAGGATCGATTTTAGTGCGTTTGTCCATGTGGAGGTGAATGTAGGCAACACAACCAAAGACACGTGGTGAAATCATTAAAACTAAAGGTAAGGTAACAAAGGTGGATAACACTTGGAGATGAGTCTGCATCTCGAGGACTTTCGACGACATTCTGTTAATAACATGAACTGCCGTCGTGACTACATCCGCCCGATAATGACTAGGCATATTGGCTCCAAGAAGAAGGGCTCAAGCAGTCTCAAGGATATGACGATTTTTCTGCTCGGCAACCCCATTTTGCTGCGGAGTTTGAGAACATGATGTCTCATGAATCATTTCATGCTGGCGAAAGAAATCATGGAACTGAGCATTCACATATTCGCCACCATTATCGAAGTGAAGAACCTGAGGCTTGGTGGAATATTGGGTGCAAATCATCTCCTAAAAGGATTAGAATATATCAAAAACTTCATCCAACAAATATAATCACATCATCCTAGTGCAATCATCTACAAATATCACAAACCACCGATAGCCAAGCATAGTAGATTTAGGTGACGGACCCCACACATTAGAATGAATCAATGTAAACGGAGTCACACTCTTATTAAAACTCAAAGGGTAAGTAGTCCGATGGCTTTTAGCTAGAATGCATGTTTTGTATTTAAATTCCAAACTCGATATATCTAAAACCAAACCAGGACATACATGCTTTAAATAACCGAATGAAGGGTGACCTAACCGGCGATGCCAAAGCTAAATCTGTTCCTCCTTTGATTTATTCTGATGGGTAGTCTGACATGCATGGCCCACCTTCAAATCCTCCGTGTAGTAGAGTCCCCCCTTCTCAATACCATGCCCAATGATCTCTTGGGTAAGAATATCCTGAAGAAAACAAACATTAGGGTAAATAATCACAACACATTTTAGCTCCTTGGTAATCTGGCTCACAGATAATAACTTATGGGAAAGAGAAGGGACAAGAAGCGTATTGGACAGAGGTAGGTCCAGTGATAACACCACGGTACCAACCCCGGTTACCGAGCAACCTTTTCCATTAGCATTTCCAATGCTCAATCTCCGAGGTGTAGACCATTGGAAGAAATCCTTTTCATCATAGGTCATATGGTCAGAGGCCCCTAAGTCAAGGATCCACTCATTATGGGCCTCCTCCATATTGGACCTAAGTAGAATGGTACCTACAGTGGCATTATGAGCTATAATTGGAATTAAAGAAAGAGTCGGCTCACTTGTAGCAACTGAAGCTTGGCCCACCAAAGCACCTTAGTCTGCTAGGGTAGCTTGGCCTGTAACCATTGGCTCACCTTTGCCTGTGCCACTATCATGTTTTTTCTTTGCCTGTAACTCATGCCACCACTAGGGATAGCCATCAAGCTTGAAACATGTCTCCCGAGTGTGTTTAGAACCTCCACAATGAGAGCACTTCTGCCCATCAGATGCAGTCTTTGACTTAGAAGTGGAAATCGGCTTTCCATTTTAGAGGAAATTCGGTGCAGGAGCTCCAACCTTCAAGCTTTTGGAGGCCATCACAGCACCCGGTGGTTCTTCGCTTGTGGTCCCTGTCATCATGGCTTGCTGTATTGCCTCCTGCTAGAAATGGGCGTACGCTTGCTCCACAGTAGGGAACGGTTGAATTTGCAGAATATCCCTCCGGATGCCGTCTAGTCGATCATCCAGGCCATCTAGGAAGATATACACTCGGTCTTCTTGCACCATGGTGTTATACTTCTGAATATCTGCCTGGCACTGCAACGGATTTGGCCTCCGCAAGTCAATTTCTCTCCACAATCCCTGCAGATTGTTGTAGTATCTCTCCAGTGAGCCACCCGCTTGCTTTAGACGTGTTACTCGACGCCGGAGGTCATACACTTGGGAGGCATCACTCCCATCGAAATAGGTCATTGCTATGGCGTCCCACCCCATTTTTACTGTTGGAAATTTGATGAAATTTCCAATCAATGATGGATCCATGGAATTAATCACCCAACCCTTCACTATGGTGTTGTTGGTGCACCATTTGCGGAAGTTTGGATCTGTCGATGGAGGTTAGGGAAAATCACTGTTGATATACCCCAATTTATCTTTGCCAGATATGTATATTTCCACCACCTAAGACCAAAGTGCGTAGTTAGTCCCATCTAACTTAATCCCAATTGGTGCGGTGGCCATGTTGGTAGTCTGGGTCGGAGATGAGGTTATGGACAACACCTTAGCCATTTTTGTATTGAACTCGGACAAGATAGAAGACGAGAGAGACTCGTCCGAATGCGAGTTTGCATCAGCCATGATGCATGGTGCTTGTCTCTGTTTTATGTTTCGGATGACAGAGGATAGGGAAGAAAGAACCACTTTGATACCATATCAAGTTTTTGGAGGAAGAATTCAGATTCTATATTTCGTATTTTTTCCTTTACACAGCGATAATATATAACAGCAAACAATACTCCTATTTCGATGTATACAAATCTCACTATCAACCATATAAAATCTTGGCTATAATTGTTGATTTGGGCTATAGTTGACCCTATGATGTAGGGATTTTCATCCCTTAATTTGCTCCTCTAATCTTCAGCAAACAACTCATGCCAACAACTAAAAGTCCCTATAAACTCCACTTGCTTAGATTATAAAGCTGAATCCCACCCTATTAGAGACCCCCAATGCTGCCAGGGCCATTTCCATGGCTTTCACTCTCCAAATAGAATCCATGATTCTACAGTCAATTGATTGAAGCTTAGTTTCTTGCAAGGTGATAATTAAGGTAAAAAATTATAGTATTGGACTTGCTTTGACACCATGACCCACTTGCGAAACTAAAGAAAGTAATATTTAGGCTAGAATATCTAAAAAAGTGTCCCACCCAATGGAAAGTTGGCATCTTCCACACTTGTGTCGCACGTGGATGAATTCAAAATGGTGCTCACATGATATATGTTTGACATCTAACCTATTAAAAAGCCGCCCACTATAAAAATAAACCCCAAAAAGTCAAACTGATCCAACCATCAGGTGACCATGCTATAGAAAATAAATAAGACATGTCCAAAAACATAGAAATTCACGTGCGGTCTAGTCATGAGCTAAGGCCAACCCGACTCATTTGGTCCTGAGTTGAGTTGGGACATGCCCTAGTTAGGACTGAATCAGCTCTACTGGCCTAAGTCTGTGGTGGCTCATGGCATCAAACCTGATTAGGTCCTGCATCAATCGAGAAACTAAGTTTTAGGACCCGACTTGCCTGTAACCCGAAGCTCTTTGAGGCCCACCATGATGTTTCTGTTATATCCACTTTGTCCTTCCATCTATTATATCTACTTCATCCATCCATCCATTTAGGGCGTGTTTGGCTGGACGGATCCCATGGGATTAGGAGGGATGGGATGGTAAAATCCCGGGATATGTCAAACGAGCCAAACAGACTCGATGAACTTGTCCTGGGATATAGCAAACCCATGGATCTTAAACCAATCCACTCACATCACCATCATTACCTTAAAATTGATCCCACCCCTCCTAATCCCATTCAATAGTGCCTGGGGCGTGTTTGGTTGGATGGATTGGAAGCAATTGGAAGGTAAAATCCCGGGATATGCCGGGCGTGCCAAATAGACTCGGTGAACTTGTCCCGGGATATACCAATCCCATGGATCTTAAACTAATCCACGACACTGTCACGCCCCAAACCCGGAAGTCGGGCTCATAAAATTTTCAATCGCCGAATCCGGTGCCGACACTTCCATAGTACCCCATTCTCGGCTCCTAGCGTGCATACGCTATATTCCGATCCTGGGATCCTACAAGGAGGATTTTTCAACGTGCATTTGTCTTATAATAAGCATAACCACAAGTTTACCCAAATCTCAAAGGCAACGTCATTATCACATATCCACTAATATAGATTTTGAATACAATGCTGAAAGGGAAATACATATGTTGAAATCAAAGCTCCATAAGTCCGCTGCACGCTCCAAGTTCAATGTTGTTGCAACCTAACGCCACCTGCACGCATCTATCGTGCATAAGCTTATAGAAAGTTTAGAGGGTGGTGAAAGTGTGGGTAAGGTAAGTGCCAAGTATACAATAAAATTCACAAATCATACATCATCGGAATAAATGGAAATACTGACAAGATCATGAATCATACGATATTAGAGTAAGCAGAAATATACTGGTAAGTCCATGAGTCATATAATATCAGAGTATACAATGCAGATCATAATGAGCCAAATATCATATACTGCGGATGCAATGCAATATGTAGATCCTGTCAAGTCTATCTAAGCCATATAAGTGTAGAAACGTAGTAATCCAAAATGCCATATGCCATGGATGAAATGTAATATGCGATGCGAATGAAATGACCAAGCTGGAGTGAAGTCGGGATGATAATACGAAGTATCGCAGGCTATGGGGTCCATCACAAGGGAATTCTATCCAAACCAGTCCCATATCAAAATTTGGATAGTCAAATAGAATGTGGTAAACTCCTGATCTCAGGTTAGTCGTGCACCCCAACCGAAATCCTAGTCATTGCGAAGGTACACATAACAAATAGTTGTGCACCACCAGCCCGAGTGGATAGTGAATGGATGAATGAATGAGTATACAACTCCTTCTCAGTAGCCTGCCAGTACAGTAGCCTACCAACCACTGGTAGCTCGCCCAAGCCTCAGCCCCGCCCACATCAGCATCTACTCATGTGTGCCCGCCTACGTTCACCCGCCCACATGTGCAACAGTGACAGGGTGTCATAATATCATGTCAGTCCTCATATCAAGTCCACATATCAGTACGGTTTCTCTCTAGGGAATCACCGGGGTCTATTACACTCCACATTAACTGCCGCCTCCTTAGCTGCACAGCCAGCGAGTGGAAGAGACCACACTATCCGCCTGACCAGTAGTCTGTCAATACCTACCCGACTCGTCGATAACGGACTCATTTGCAAGCTGGTCAAACTTAGCCTAGCTTACAGCTCCCTCACTCGGGCGGATAAGGCCACACCCCCTCCCAACCGACCACGACATAGTGGGAGACATGGCCTACTGGTATTCGACACTTGGGCGCTTATATATCCACTCAGTCTACACGTTGGGGCGTCTCCTGGCCTCGGAGGTTTAGGGACTTTCACCCACGGACATCCAAAGTGTCTAGATGCTCGAATTAAACATTTCCAGTGTCCCATCTGGCCATCCACGACATGCCTGTGGAGGTCACAACCCTGATGTCGCTAGGGCGTACAGTAATCACAGTCACACAATGCAAGATGCATGAGTTACACTATCCAGTCATGTAGCAATCTCGCGTGTACCACGTGCTCGTGTGAGTAACTCCTATCAGTGAGTCGCATAAATAGTTTGCCCAATGGCATATGCTATGATCAATCACTACTCATATCAAGCATACATATGATGCATATGGGCATAAGTCATGGAGTTATACTAAGCATGTTATATGGTGATGAACTATCCTTACAACAAGGATGGGCCTAGACGGCTTACACACAACAAGTATAAGCCTATCAATGGGCCTTAGGGAGAGTTACAATATGGACATTTAACCAACATTATTCCTACAATGTGGACGTTAAACCATCGTTGCTCCTAAGGCACGGCCTATCATAAACATCATTACACAAACCATGGTGGAATCACACATTACAATGGGCCTTATGTACATCCCATTGGGCCTCGACCCATGGGCCTCCAATACATCAAATGGGCCGTATCACATGGGCCTCATATATATCAAGGTGGGCCTCGACAACAGGCCCTATACACATCAAGGTGGGTCTCAACGGAAGGCCATAAATACATCAAGATGGGCCTCCTCAAATGGGCCTCCATATATATATATATATATATGTATATATGTATATACATATATGTATATACATATATGTATATGTATATGTATATACATATATGTATATACATATATATATACATATATGTATATACATATATATATATATATGTGTATATATATATATATATATGTATATATATATATATATATATATCAAGGTGGGCCTCTCATACATCCCCAAAAAGAATCATATGGAAGGATCATCTGGACCATACCACAAACAGCAATGGAGATAATAATTTTCACGATTAAATAAACTACAGGGCCCACTATAAAGTTTATTTGCCCATTAATCTAATCATAAGGTCATAAAGACTTGGATTAAGAGGGAAAACAAATTCCCTATTAATCCAGAACTTCCGTGAGGTAAATGAGTTTCAATGATAGACGTTCAATCCTCCACTATTTTTGTGGTGTGGTCCACCTGATCAATGGATGATCACGTCATGGTGTGGGCCGCCATAATGTATTTGAGATCCAACCAATTCATAAGTTAACATAGTAATAGATGAAGTGAAAACTACTGTGGCCCTTAGAAGTTTGAACGGTGGATATCATTGTCCACATTGATGGTGGGGGTCCACTTGAACTTTAGATCTAACTCATTCTTAGTCTCAACCCTATAAGATAAGCTTGCCAAATGGTTGGATGGTTTGGATGCAACACATGCATCATGGTGGGTCCCATAGGGATGGACAACATAGATAAGGCACATGCCTCATGGTGGGGTCCCTTATTGTCCAGCAGCCCAGTCAAAATGGATGGATGGCATAGATAAAACACATACGTCAGAGTGGGTCCCACCGTCCAATGGTGTGGACGTTGTGGGTAAAACACATACACCATAGTGGGTCCCACGTGGGGCCCACCATAACGTCTTTCTGCCATCCAATCCGTTGCTAAGGTCACACGGACTTGAATGAAAAGGAAAAACAAATTTAATAATGATCCAAAACTTTTAGGCCACAAAAGGGTTCCCATGGTAAGCGTTTAACCCCTTACTGTTTCCTATGATGTGGGCCACCTGAGTTCCTCATACGACTGATTTTAGGTGGGGGCCCATTGCCCTAAGGGGCCTACCAAATGCACAGTGTGGATGTTCTACCACATCACGGTGGGGGCCACACATGGGACCCACGTCCCTAGCTCCCTAATGCTTACGCAGCAGCAGGACGCTGCTGCATCTTTTTTTTTCATTTTTCTAAGGTTTTTCCTAGGTAGGGCGTGTATCTGGAAAATTCAATCTAGCCATTATATTCCATGGCTCAAGACAGACCAAATAAGCCCAATATGCGGTATGTTTTGACGTGTAGAAAATTTAAAGTGAATTTCAATGGTAGAAAACACTGTTTGCTATGCTATGGCCTGCCAAATAATCGGATTAACTTCATTTTTCAGCTCAACATCTAATATGATCTGGGGAATGGAATGGACGGCATGGATTGGGTTCATACATCAAGGTGGGGCCTACACAAGTGGCCCACCCCAAGTTTTAAATCAAACTGCTATTTTTGTTTTCATTTCACATCCAACGTCCCTGGACGCTGGACAGTTTGGGTGCACACATATGTTTAAGGTGGGCCCTACTCAGGTGGGCCACCAAATGGGTGGATGGTGTGGGTAAGACATACATTAAGGTGTGGTCCATCCGAGTGGGCCACACGGCTACATCATCACACACAAAAACAAATGAAAAAGAGAGGGAGAGAGAGAAAGAGAGAAGGTCATGTGATGATGGAGGGCTCCGCCACTATGGCCCTCCCTTGCAATCAATTATACATCAAGTGGGTCCCAATACATGTGGGCCCACCAAATCAAGATTCAATGGTGGAGATTCCTTCTCCACCAAAATGGAAGGTCTAGATGACCCTATTTATGTAAGGAAAATAAACATCATGATGGGGTCCATGAAAAATGGCCCCATCATGGAGTGATCATGAGAATTAAGGTGAGCCATCGGCCACACCTAGGGTCCAAAGTGAGATTCATACCATCAATCGGTAGGCCCCACTTGGCCCATCATCAAAATATAAAAATCTAGGCATATAGAACACCCACCGTTCGGTCTTCTTAGTCCAATGGAATGCCAATCTCCTTGTGTCTCACTTTAATAGAGGGTGATGAAAAATGAAGGGCTAGGATGAAGGATTTTGGGGTGGAAAGTGGGCCACACAACATTCTTTTCTTTCTTGGAAGAGCTTGGACGTGCACCACTTTTCTTGCTTGGAAAATGAGTTTGAGAAATGACAGAGAGATCGTGGTTGTAAGGGAGAGGTGATAGATGCGAGTGATGGATGTGAGGTGATAAGTGTACTTGACATGTATGGGTGTGTAAGAGAGAGGGTGAGAGAGAGTTGACTTTAGGGTTGCACTTGTACTTGACATGAGGTGATTGATTGATTGATGGGACATGTTGTAGAGATTCTCTTTGGATTGTAAACGCGTGGTGTTTTTCTCGAACTAAACGTGGGTCCACATCTCCCTGCCAGGGTATCGGAACGGTATACAAGACGTGCCGTTCGAACCGCGGCAACAGTGCGGTTGCAATAGTATAAGTCTCGGATTGAGCTAACTCAGATCTACGGGAAATGACTTAGGGTTGCGCGCAAATGCAGTTTACACGTCGCGGGTCGCCCGAATTCGACCGGGAGGACCACGGAAACCTACGGAACAGTACGGACTAAGATACGGGTCTTACAAACACCACCATCATTACCTTAAAATCCATCCCATCCCTCCTAATCCCTCTTAATCCGCCTGCCCAAACAGGTCCTTAGTGGTGCAGGGGAATCCCATGGATGGCCCACCGAATTTTCAAAAGCTTAGCCCACCGACGGCTCACAATGAAAGATGGTATCTGCGATATGACCTATGTACATATGTATATGTAACGATTCATTTGAAGAATGTGAGATTAGATGGGAGTTTATAAATGGGTATGTTTAAAATTGTATTGAATTCAAAATGCGAACTAGTGCTTGGCTCAAAAGCACATTTAAATGTCCAACATCACTTTTGAAGGGTGTGTTCTAAGTCATTCTTGTTGGGTTTGGACCCACTTTTTCTGTCTTCTTCTTCTTCTTCTTCTTCTATTTTTTTTTTCCCAATCTAATAAGCTATTTTTGGACAAAATTCTGCGAAAATATCCCTCGAGAGAACATGGTCCCTTCAGGTACATGTCACATTCCAACTGGCGCATTTTGTGGCAACCTTATGCAAAATGCCAAAGGGGATCCATCAATGTCCATGGGACCCATGCATTTCTTGAAAAATAAAATCTTTAGGAAATCTTGTCCAAGCATGCATCATTTTCACCTATCAATGACGTAGAAGAAGAAAATTTTAAAAACATTTCATTTCATATTCAAATGTTCATATGGACGAAAAGATGATAAAGTAGAGCAAGTAGAATTGAAATATGGTAAAACTTCAGTGAGAGATCAATAACTGGCATACTAAAAGAACTTTTTGAATCTGCAGTATCATTTCTATTAATGAATTATCGTTGTGATTTACCTGCAAGTTTTCATTGCCAAAGCCTAACTTGGTGGAGGGCATGTCTACAACTAAACACCATGTGGGAGAGAATGTGCATGAGATCCAACACACATACATCAGATGTGCCATCACATTTTCATTGTAGATCCTTAAAAAAATAGTCTGATCCAAGACTTAGGTGGGCCACACCATAAGAAATTGTGTAAAATCATGACTAAAAACTCTAAATTCATGTGATGTGATTAATATGAGCCTAAGAATGTCATTATTTGGAAACCGTTCATTGTAGTGTAGTACTTTAGATGAGTGGATTAGATGGAATATACCCACCATTTGTGAGCCCCACACACAACTTAGATGATTTTAATGGTGGGCATTCCCATCTTAATTTCCATCCTAGATCTTTAACTCAGAACAAAGCTGAGTTGACTCGACTCAAAGAGATTTTGAACCGACCCATCAAGCATCCAGTCAAGCCAAGCGAAAACTTAATCGACTTGAGTCAACCCGACACGCAATAGGAGATTAGTTCGTGTCATCCGAGTTGACTCAGACTCGATCAGGACTAGATGGGTGTGTAGCATGAGTCACACCCATGACTCAGGTAAGCTGGGTTTATTTACACCCAACTCAATCAAGTCGGACTGATTCATCCCTAACTTAGGTGAGATGCAACTTAAAGTCTAATGAGTCAAGATGAGTCACCAAGTCAAAAAACCATAGTTCGAGATCCTTTGCGATGAGGTCACAAGAATCATTGAGAAAATGAGAAGCTTTGAGAAAAATGTGATTATTAATGTTTGGATGGCAACACCATGTGAGGCTAGTGTGTACTTACTGGACACTAGTTGCATTTAATAGGTATCTACACGCAATCCGTCAAAATTGTCATGTGCGTTTGTTGTACATGGGCCCATAGCAAAAGTTAAAGATTATAATTTTAAATTTTTGCTGTACGTCCTACATCCGACATACGCACATAAATTTTATTATTATTATTACACGGGATATGTGTGGATATGACACCCGTTTGAATGATTCCGCATTTACATTGAATGATGTTCTTGGTAAGTTATTATTTACTCTATTTTCATGCACATGACGGGTGTGAAATCAGGTGAAAAACAGAAATCACTTTGATGGGACATTCCTAAGCATCCAATAAATAACATGTCCACGTAAACAAGGGATCATCACATACAATCCTCATTCTACCACTACAAATCCAAGCTCTTTCTATATCAATAGCTATAGTAATCCATCTTCATATGTTAAACCAATATTTACAATATTGTTAATGATAAAGACTCCCCAAACGAAATGGACGGCTGAGGGACGATGATCCCTCGGTCCCATGGAGATGCATCGTAGGCAAGCAAAAAAAAGCCCTTTGTAATAGCAGTGGCAGCCCTAGTAATTAGAGGTTTGCTAACTCATGCCCAGACACACATGACCACTCGTGCAAATATAGAATACGTGCGTAAGATCTGAGCCTTTAATCTGGTTGAAAACAATGCTTAGGTCTCCTGCTTAAAAAATGGGCCAGTTTTACTCCTTAGATGAGCCACAATCTTCTAATCGTCCATTTGTTTTGTATGTGTGGCACAGTAGAGAAGTGAAATGGCACAGGTTTTAAGCCGTTAGATCTAAAACAGTATTGCCAAACTGATGGAAGGATCTGATCTTGCACACGTACTCGATATTGGCACATGTGCCCACGTGTGGATGGGCAAGGCTCTCCCACACGCGTGTACAATTAGCAAACCCCATTGCAATTAAAGTAAATATATAGTTTTGCCAAGCCTACACGCACTTCTACTTGCAGCCACATGCACCAACCTATCACATGTGTGAGATCCAACACGTGAATTATACGGGCCCAAACCCGTATAGATAACATGGCTCGAAATCAGGCCCATCTACATTGGCCTGGCCAATGTATGAAAGGTGAATGCTAAAGCACCCACTATTTCCATACATGTGTCGCCCACGTGACGATGGAACGGCCTGAATCTCGAACAAGTTATCTATACAGTGGGATCCACTTGATCCACGGTTGGGATGCTCCACACAAGACCTGGATAGCACGTGTGAGCCACAAGGAGAAGTGCTAGTGGGCTTAGCAAAGCCCAAAAGTAAATATATGTTATGTCTAACATGACCACAGGGACTCGCCCATGTTGGCCTGGTCCACCATCATATCAAGGGCGAACATGGTCCTATTGTGTGGGGCCACTAGCTTCGAAGGCGGCGACCCGCTGTCGCCGGAGTTCCCGGCCAGGCCAGACACCGACGTGGCCTGGCGCATCCGCATGTGGACCACCTCGGCCTGGGCTAACGCCAACTGGGTCTGGAGGACGTCGATCTGGTGCTGTAGAGATGAGATGGCCCCCACACACCCGTAAACCGGGTCCCGCACCCTCGCATTTGCTTCATACACCATGCTGCTGACCGCGTCGCCACGCTGGTGAACCGGCAACTCCTGCGAACACACCGAGCCAACGGTTAATATGCTAGGCCCAAATGGATAGTGGGCCCCAAGATGGGATCTAGGGCTGTCAATGTACTGGACTGCCAAGATGAAACCTAGGCCTGGGCCTTGAGTTCATGATCATTTATAAACGGGCCAGATTGGTTGGAAAAATACATACAAGTGGGGTACAACCCAATGAACGGTGCGGATTTTGAATACGTGTGGGTGAAATGGTTTAATGCTTTTCGGGCCAGCCTTAGGCGAGCTTATTTTGGACCTTGTGGACCCGGCCCGGCCCAGCAATGGCAGTAATTAGACCCGTACATCGGAAACTAATCAGTCATGACACTAACGTTTACCTAATTTTTAAGCGGTTACCCGAAGCCGTTGGATCTTGATTTGACAATTTTTGGATGTATTGACCGTCCAATCTTAAAAAACCAGTCAGATGTGTGGCCCACCAACTTAGCAAGTGGTGGGCTTCAGATGATATAACTATTTAGTCAAGATCTGGCTGTTTTCAGTTCAGTGCGTCACTATAATTCAGTGCAGGTGATTGTACCGGATTATTCCACCGCTATTAATGATCTTTGAGTGACATCATGATTTAACAAAAGCACTTTTGGTCAATGCATAGAACCAACCACTTTCGAACTTTGTATAAAATCTACAAAAAGAGGGCCCCACTTCAAAAAAACTGGGGGAGCATGTTCAAATATTTCTTCGACAGTGGACCCTCTATATTGTACAAAACTACGAAAGTGCCACTGGATCTTGAGATCTGAACCGAAAGCACCGCAGCATTCTCAGTCCTCAGTCGTCACTCGCAAAGAGAATGACCAAAGTACCCTTTAAAGGCCCACATTAGTAAACCCACAGACAGTGGGCCCCACAAGATCAAGGCACTCATTCACTACATCTTAGTGAATTGGAAGTCGACAAAAGGCTATAGTGTTTGGACGGTTCTCACTCTCTAGTTAACGTTGTATGAATGGACAATTGTAAAAGGCAACACTGTATATTCAGTGAGAAAATGTTCACTTATTTTAGACGGTTGGGATAATCCAATCAAGCTCACTTTTGGTTGGTGGCCCATCAGTGGCATGGCCCATGAGATGGATGGTTCGGATCATCATACACATGTGCCGTACAAGTGGGTCCCCAGCCTCCCAATGCAGTCTTCTTGTTGAAATGAAGAGGGTATTTTGGTCATTGTGTCATGCTGCACTTAATTTAAAATTTTGAAGATTATAAAAACGTTGTCCCATGTGACCATTTTTCAAAAAAAGAACATGGTTTTGGACAATCTATCTTTTTGAGTCATTTTCACACAAAAGAACTAAATTTCCAAAAGTACCCCTAAAGGAATCCGAAATACCTAAAAAGAGACGAGGGTAATTTGGTCCATTCACACACATCCCATCAGATGGCAACTTTGAGTGTGCCAAACACAGAATACTCAAGGACCCGTTTTCCCATATGGTAAAAATGGACATTTTACCTCACCAAATTACCAAAATGCCCTCTAAGCCCAAACGGTGGGAATTTCCAACCCCAACCCACTGAATATCCTCAACCTCACCATTTGAAGTCTGATTTGTTCGAAATGGTGGGACCCATTTCTCAAAGGACGAAATGACCATTCTACCCTTACCAAATTACCAAAATACCAACGTATCATATCAGGATTTCCCGCCCTCTGTATTTGGTCACCCTCTCGCATCACACTCAAGTGGGATTTTTGAGTGTGTCAAACATGTACCAAACGGTGAAATGACCATTGTACTCTCACCAAATGACAAAAATACCCTCGTAGAAGTTGGAAAATGCGAGTGAATGAAAGGGGGTGTAGAGAAGACCTGTAGCATTTTGTTGACATTGCTGGCACCGAACACCTTGTGCACGTTAGCGAACTTCTGTGGCTCGTCCGCAGGGAAATAGGGCGCGAAAACGCAATCCTGCGCACACCGCCTACGTAAGAGCTTGCATGCCGCGCATGGCGACGATGTCCCTTGCTTTCTACTCGACTCCCTCATTTCTTTCTCTGACAGAGAGAGAGAGAGAGAGAGAGAGCTGTTGGGAGGGAAAGAGAGAGAGAGTCTAAGTGTGTGTGTGTGTGTGTCTGAGAGAGAGAGAGAGAGAGCTATTGGGAGGGAAAAAGAGAGTCTCTGAGAGAGAGAGAGAAAGAGAGAGACAGAGAGAGAGAGCTGTTGGGAGGGAAAGAGAGAGGGGGAGAGAGAGAGAGAGAGAGAGCTGTTGGGAGGGAAAGAGAGAGAGAATCTAAGTGAGAGAGAGAGAGAGAGAGAGAGAGAGAGAGAGAGAGAGAGCAGAGTAAAAGTGAGAGTGAAGGATGGAAAGGAGGAGGAAGAACGAGGGAGGAGGTGGGTCTATTAGAAGAAGTAGTATGAGAGCGATATCTGAGGTGGGGCCCATGTGGGGCCCACTAAAGAAACGGACCATAGATTTTGCTCGACAAAACCATCGCTGTTGACAAGATCTTTGGCGCCTTTATTTGGCTTTTTTTTTTTTTTTCTTTTTTTCAGTCATGTAATGTTTTCCTTTTTACAAGTGCAGTGAGATTGTACCCCATCCATCTCTTACTTTCCGCTTTTTCGGCTCCGCTCGGCTCCGCTAATGGCTAACTTTGTGTCTCACACGCGCCACGTGTCGCAATATGGGACATGTCCGAGAGATAGGTAGCGGATTGGGTGTTAACCCAACACCATCTCGTGTTGGCCGCTGTGGAGCCCACTTTGATGTATTTGTTTTATCCATGCCGTCCATCTGTTTTTCTGGATAATTTTAGAGCATCATCCAAAAAATCAATCATATCAAAATCTCAAGTGGACCACACCATAGGAAAGAGTGGTGATTGAACGCCTACCATTAAAAACTTCATCGTCGTGACAAAAGCCTTAGGTGATGTTGATATTTCTGTTTTCCCTTCATCCGTATCTGTGTGGCCTGTGTGACCTTATCAACAGGTTTTATGGTAAATTAACATTTCGGTGGGCGCAGGGAAGGTTTCAACGTTGGGTGTCATTATCCACTGTGGTTTGGTGTGGCCCACTTGAGTTTTGGATCTGCTTCATTTTTTAGTTTCGTGCCCTAAAATGAGCTGATAAAGCGAATCGACGGCGTGGATATAAAACATATGCCTCACGGTGGGCTCCACAGCTCCCAACACTACCTAGCTTGGTGGTTTCGGTCACAACCAATCCACTTCCCCAGTCATACATCAGGTGGGCCCCACTCTGCACATCCTGTGGTGCAACAAATGCCACACGTTTGTGAGAATAACATGTGGTAGAGAACGATCATAGATCAGCCTGGGCAAGAGCGTGATTTTACATTGATCCCACCTGATGGATGGCTCAGATCTCACACACGTGTGGCAAGTTAATACCTAGGTCAGGAACCAAACCCTTGGTGTAATTATTTGATACTCTGGCCGCGCTTGACACTTGTTACGCAGGCACTTTGTAAAGGTATATATATATGGTATGTGTTAACTCAAAATAAATCCACTGAATTGTAGAATATGTTGTTGCCAGGTAATAGTGTCCCAAAAACAGATTGGTTTAGAAATCCTAGCGTCTGATTTGTCTATGCTTTCATTCTCAACCGTCGAATAAGTGTCCAATCGTATGGCCAGTTAATCAAATAAATGTAATTTTTAATTCACGGCACATGCTATCTGGGAATTTGGACAATTTAATTTGAATTACTTGTAGGGTCAGTATGTAATTTCTAAGCGCATGTGTATCATCCATCAAACTCTCCCGAGTATCAAAGTTTTTCTCATGGTACAATGGCCCACAGCTTAAAATTACCTACTTGCACGCCAAGGATTCTTTACGTTTGGATACACATCACAGAGATCCAAACCATTGATTCGATGGGTCTCACCAACTGAACTCTTCAATTGGGAGACTCCAACCCTTTGAATGTTGCACTATTTTCCTTTGAATATGGACCATTGATGGAAAGGCTAGGATCTTCCAATCTAAAAGATTTTTAAGGCAGCCCCATCAGTGGTCCAATTCATTAGATGGACGGTTTGGATCGCCCACACAATGTCCCCACAAATAGAGAATTGGTTGCCCAAATCAACTCCACTAGTGTTTATTAATTGGACGGTGAAGATAATCTGATAGATATACGTACCGAAATGGATGAAAGGGATCATATCTAAGGTGAAGCTCTGTGCATACATTATAAACACAGAGCAACAATTCACTATTTGATATGAACGGTGATCAGATGCATGGCCCATATGTCACATCAAGTGCTTTAAGGCCGACGAAAGTGGCCAAGATGCTTCTTCACTTTGATGAAATACACTTGTACCTCCAGGGTAAAAGCTAAACACACGAGTTCACGGGTCCACCATCTTGTCCGGGTAACATCCAATCCGTCCATCATGTGAATTATTCAATTTTAAGGGATGGGATAAAAAATCATCTCGATCCAAGCCTAAGAGAGGCCACACTACAGGAGAAAAGGGAAGGGGACCCAAAACATGGGTCTGTGTTGGAGCCCACCGTGCTGTGTATATTCCATCCAACCCGTTCATCAGTTGCAAATAACCAGGATGAACAAAGAAACCCAATCACCAATCTGATATAAAACTCAGACACCCCACCCAGTGTGTTTTAAGTCGTGATTTTACATTGGTCCACATGATGTAGCCCACTTGAATCCTGGATCTAGATGGGTTTTGGGATGTAAGGTGAAATTAAGAAGAATAAGTTGATGGACGGAGTGGATGTCACACGTGTAACCTGGTGGGCCTTATAGAGGTCACGCGTTTTAACCACAGCCAACAATAGTGGATTCGGGTCCCGTTGGGTCCCACCCACAATGATCTTTTGCTATTGGGCTTTAACTTGAGATTATTATTCCTTATTTAATGGACAATTATTTTAAAGTAATATTTTATTGTGAAATTATTGTTGTACTCATTTTCTTAATAGCATATTAGAGTATTGGAAGACCATTCGAGTAGTATCTATATCAGAGAGCAATCTTACATACCGTGCAAGATCCAGACCGTCCATGAAGTTGGTCTGGTGTGGTCTGTTCCTTCTCCTCAAAATCATACTGTTGGGTGGACAGGTAGTCCTCACATGCCAATAACGGGAAACGGATTGGCTACTCCCCGTGGTCGGTGCTCCGTGGGCCCCACCATGATGTATGTGTTGCATCCATTCAGTTCATCCATTTTTACAGGTCATTTTAGGGCTTGATCCCAAAAACGAGAGGGATATAAATCTCATATGGACCACATCACAGTAAAACAATAGTGATTGGATATCCACCATTAAAATCCTCCTAAGGCCCACTGTACTGTTTATTTGACATTCAATCTGTTGATTAGGTCATACAGACCCAGATGAAGGGAAAAAACAAATATCAACTTGATCCAAGACTTTTATGGCCCCAAAATTTTTTTAATGGTCGACATTCATTCAACACTGTTTCCTATAATGTGGTCCACTTGAGATTGGGATATATCTCATTTGTGGTCACGTACCATAAAATGATCTATAAAAATAGATGGACGGCATGGATGAAACACATACATCATGGTGGGGCCCACATAGCACCGACCATCAGCCATGGGCTGGTAGAAGGGGAGTAGCCAATCTGTTTCCCCAGTAACGTGGCCTGTTCCTTCATTGTATAACCATAGACTTGTCTATGAGCATTTATGGTACAACCAAATATTTCCAGCAACGTGCCGTTGTTACAGGATATCTGTACCGTACAAATGGTAAGCAACATTATAAAGATAAACTGACACAAAACACAGGGAGGTCGACTCACCATGTGGGCGACACCTGTATGCTGAGTCAGACCGTCGGCTGGCCGTTGATACGACAGCCATGGTCCACCACCTGACGAGCAGACATTCCTGTTTTTCTTTCAGGCACTCTCCAAGGCCTATCATCAGTCTAGTACCGACGTCCCACGCAAGAGGGGGGTTATTAATTAAAATAACCTTTAATTATAATGTTATAAAGGTGATGACATATTATATGAAGTCATTATTAATTTAGCCCTGTGGATATTATTTAAGTTTTTTTTACCACGGAATTACTCTTTGTTCGTGATCGTATAATATAACGGTAGCTTTTCACGAAAGTTGAGAATTTTTTTTGAAAATAGGGTATGGTCCTACTAAATTAACAATTGAGGTCATTCCTCGTCTGATTTGATCCGTTCATATTTTTATTGGACAATTGTGAACCCATAACAGAATTATTTTAAAAAAATGAAGCTGTTTGTGGTCTCCAGTTGTATTAATGTTGTATGTTAATTCTCAACTATTTCCTCCGGTTTGGTCCATTAGTAATGAGTTTTTTTCTCAAATTTCAACAAATAGCATGAAATTAAAACTCATTTCTTGTGAACAGGTTAAATTTGCTTTTAGACAATCCAGTGAGCTCCACAAATAGTTTCGCGTGGGTTCAAAAGATAAGGCCCTTGCGTGGAAAAGCCTTTCTGTCTTTTCTTCTTTCTTCTTCCTTTTGTTCTCATAGGAGGATGAATGGTTGAATCCTCTTCGACGGTTAGTAGTTGTATGGATGAACACTACGCTCCTCGACGACGACGAAAAAAAATCCCGCCAACCTCCGGCAAAGGTCTGGGCACAAAAAAAAAAGAGTTTTTATTTAAGTTCTCTAGTCACAATCTTCGACGTAGAATCTATGGTGGCCAAATGTGAATTTTTGTGTGTTGTATTTATTTTGTTGGTGGGTATCAATGGTGGGAGTTTGTGAAATAGAGGAGGGTGTGGTGTTTCCCTTCGTAGTTGTTTTTTATTTGGTTGGATATGAATGATAAAAGTTTGTGAAATATAGGAGAGTATGGAAGAATGTTGTAACGGATGAATTTTTGCAATTGAAGAATGTTGAAATTGATAAATTTTATAATGGTAGAATGTTGTAATACATGAATGTGATGAATGTTGAAATTGATAAATTTATAAGGAAAAATAGTGTCAAATGAGGTGACTTCAAATTCATTTGAAAGTTCATCAAATTACATTTTTAACCAGTACAAATCACATAAATCGAGTATGTAATGAAGGATCTATGATTGTCTTCGTGGGACTGGGGATCCACAATGATTATTGGTGACCCATAGTAGCTTGAGGCAATTAAATAGTGTCCAAATGAGATGATTTTAAATTTTTTTGAAATTTCATTAGATTACATTTCTAATAAGTATAAGATTGTCTAAATCAAACATGTAGTGAGAAAGTTATGATAAAAATTTAAGCCCACTTTTGGGCAATCATATGGTGTGCAAATGAAGTGATTCCAAATCAATTTAAAATTTCATCAAATTACATTTCTAATGAGTATAAGATCACCAAAATAGGACATGTAATGAGGGAGTTATGACCATTTTCATTGGATCGACGATCCACAGTACATATCAATTATCCACAGTAAATATCGATGATCCTCACTAAATATCAGCAATATACAGTGAATATCGGTGACCAGAGCTAATATCAGCGATCCTTATTGTGCATCGCTGATACGCACTGTAGATCGTCAAATTGATAAAAATGATTATAACTCCCTTGTTAAATGTCCAATTTGGGTGATCTTCTAATCACTGGAAATGTAGTTGGATGAACTTTCAAATATCTTTGGAATCACTTCATTTGAACATAATTTAATTTATCAAAAGTGGGCACAAAGTTCATTAAGGACCATGGATCACTGGTGTGCGTTATTGATCCCTAATATAACAAAAGTGGTTATAACTCCCTCGTTATATGTACAATTTAGGTGATCTCGTACTTGTTAGAAATATAATTTGATGAACTTTTAAATGGATTCAGAATAACTTTATTTGGACACCATTTGGTTATCCAAAAGTGAGCTTAAAGTTATTATGAGTCGTCAATACTCACCGTAGATTTTTTATCCCATGAAACAATCATAACTCCCACGTTACATATCCGATTTGAGTGATTTTGTACTTGTTCGAAGGGTAATTCGATAAACATTCAAATGGCTTTGGAATCACTTCATCTGGACGCTATTATCCATTATGATATTCATCCATCATTTCACAAACTCTATCATTTATAGCCAACCAAATAAAAAATAACTACCAAGGGAACCACTACACCCTCCTTCCCTTTACAAACTCCCACAATTGATTTCCATAAAAAAACAAATACAACATATACAAAACTCACATTTGGCTGCCATAGCTTTTATATCGAAGATTTAGGCCCATAACTTCAGAAAACTCTCTTTTTTACTCATGGAGTTTTGCCAAAGCTTAGTTAGAGGTTAGCCAGAGTTTTTTGTTGTTGTAGGGGACTGCAGTTTTGGTCCATACAACTACTAACCGTCGAAGAGGCTTCGGTTCTTCATGTGGTCTCTTCTCATGAAAAAAAAAAAAAAAAGAACAACGAAGGAAAGAAGAGAAAGGTGCAGTGGCCTTTCATGCGCAAGAGACTCACCTATTGAACTCATCCCACATTTTATGTGGGGGCTCACTAAATCATCTTAGAGCAGATCAAAGCCGTCTATATGAAATGAATTTTAATTTCATGACATCTGTCGAAGTTTGAGGAAAAAATTCATCACAGATGGACCGCATCAGAGGAAACAATTTAGAATTAATACATAATGTTAATGTATTTGCGGGCCATAAACAACTTTAACTTTTTTTAAATGACCTTATTTTGGGTTCATGGTTGTCCAATAAAAGTAAACGGACTAAATAGGATGAAGAATGGCCTTAATTGTTAATTTAGTGGGACCTAATCCTTTATTCTCAAAAGGATATTTCAACTTCTGCCAAAAAAAAAAAAAAGTACTACTTTAAGAGAGGATATGCGGTAAAGGGGCATTTCTGTCTTGAAAAAATCAAATAATATCCAAAGGATTAAAATAATAATAGCTTCAAATCTTAGGTTATCGCTTATATAATATTATAATTGAAGGCTATTTTAATTAATAACCTAGCAAGAGAGTGAACCAAAAGCATATCAGGTGGGCCTAATGGCAATTAAGATGATATGACCCAAGGCCTTCTTGATACATGTATTCTATATCCACACCCTCGGTCCCTTTTCTTTTTTGTTTTTCATATCATTTTAGGGTATGAAGCAAAAAATGAAGCGGATCCAAATATCAGGTGGACCATGGTATAGGAAAAATTGGGAAGTGAACGTTAAAATCTTTTTGTGGGCCACCAAAAGTTTTGGGTCAAGCGGATGTTTATTGTTTCCCTTCATCCAGATTTACGTGGCCTTATAAAAGGTTGGATGGAAAATAAACAGAACCGAAACATCATGGCGGGCTATAGGATTTTTTTTTTTACGCTGGGAGTTTCAGTCATCACTGTTTCTTATGGTATGGTTCACCTCAAATTTGAATCTATTTCATTGCAGAGATCATACCCTAAAATGATCTGAAAAAACGGATGGACGGTGTGGATATATAATACATACATCAAGGTGGGCCCCACGTAAGGGCCGCACGGTCTTGGGTGAGTCCTGGTTCGCACCAAAACCGCTCCCGGGAAAATGTGGCTGGTCCGAAGTCATGGTACTGTTGGTTGTGTTGTCGGTTCTCATTTCGCACGGGTGGACCACCCTGCTGTCCTGACTCGTCCTGTACTTGGGCTACAAAAATAGAAACAGTCGACCGACATGATGAACGGTCCGGATATTCACCAGTTTTCCACGGTAGCATGTGGGGGGAAGAGTTGAATTATCCATCACGAGTAGCCGTTATAAGAGACGTTAGACGTTTCTCTGTATGTTTACACATTATACATGCGTTCTCAGTTCTAAAAAGTAGGACCTATTTTAAGAAATCCAGACCATTGGTCTGTTTAATCCCACCGTAGATATATCATTCAATGAAATATTTCCATATATTAATGAAAAAAAATAAGGAAACCAAAATCAAGACCATTTTCATCTGAATGGTGACATTCTCTTATTAAAATAAATGATTTACTATATTGTTTTGAGTAAGTATTTCATCTACAGTAGGATCTATAAAAATAACGGTTTGGATTTCCTAAAATGGACCCCACTTGTCAGATCTAACAGCCCGTATGTACTGTGCAAAGATACAGGCCCCGGATCATACGGTTCTTGTTTTTACCTCCAAGCCGAGCCACGAACCTTTCACGTACTGACATGGTAAAAAACATGCAATTATTATTTAAGAAAAATAATAAAAAGTCAGAAAATTAAAGCATTGACACGTGGCTCTGTCGGGCCCTTGGGAGAGGTAACGTGAAAAACGGTCAACCGCCCGAGATAATTAGGGTAGTTGGAGACTGATAGTCCGTCGGCAAACGATAACTCGTGAGTTTTTAAATTATCGCGAGAAATTTCAACGTCCCATCCTTTCTTTTCCAGCAACTGTACGGTCCAGATGGATCGGAAGGGGAACAGTGGAAGCGGATTGACTGCTGAGTAACTAGTACGTTATGGGGCCACCGTGGATGTACGTGCCTTATCCACGCCGTCCATCCGCTTTTAAGGATCATTTTGGGCATATGCAACGTCTCCAAAGCTCAAGTGGGCCACACCATTGAAAACAGTAGGGATAATGATTTCCACTGTTGAAATTTTGCTAGGCCCATGGTGATGTTTTTTGTTCGTCTTGTAAGTGGGCCTCACGGTTAGATGATCAGGACCCTTGATATGAGGGATGGTTCCTAACACTTCTATCAGTGGCCTACGAGTATACAGCAACGGTCGGGCTAGAAGATTTTGAAGGGTTCTTCAATCCCTGGTGGGGCCCGCTGAATCAACGGTCTGATTACCTAATCATGTCTCCCACATCGCATAATTTCTCTCTTTTCACCCATCGCCAGTGGGATCGAAGGATCTGGACCGTCTATGGGTGTGGGAGCTGCAATATAAGGGATGCTGATCAAAATTAGACGATGATCACCGTTAGATTGGGTAAGTTATGATACAGCCATTCATTTCTGCCATCCTGTCACATGTGTGGAATGTCCTATCCGTACAAGATGGAGGAGGACACACCATGATGATTTCCTGTTATGGAAATCAGGCCAAACAAGACACAGCAGGCCACAGCATCAATACCAATGGACAGCCGGTGGTCTTTGTATAATGGAAGTGTGGCCCACCCAATGAGTGGATCAGCTTGATTTTCGTACAAGGAGATCATCATGGTGTAGCCCACCTTTTGTACAGACATGATATTCTATATATGTTACACGTCCGCAAGAAAAGATGGCTGTATTATCTCTGGGCGTGCTGCCAGAGCAATGAGAACCATTGATCATGGGATGGGAAAAAGGCTTAAGTGCGTCCCATAGGTACCTCTGGGGGTTACTTTCTCGCGGGGAAACGTAAAAGAAATCCACACCGTCCATCAAGTACACTAATTTTCTTTTGGCGTTGATCCCAAAAGTCAGGCTGTTTCATCACTCAAGTGGACTACCCATAACATTATACGTAGAATCTCTACATTTACGTTACACAGCCCACCTTATTTTTGGAATACTGTGATTTTCTTGTGTTTAACTCTTTTGTTTTGACGAGGCACATAAGATTAATGGATTGGATGGCATATAGACACCAAGGTAGGCCCTCTACTAAACTAATGATTGCATCCCATTGAAGTCTTATGTGTAGCCCACCTAAGAGTTAGATGAAATGATTTTGGGGGAGTGAACTCGACCAGGTCCTGTCCTGGTGATGTTTGACTGGCTCACTTGTTTAAGTACAAAATCACTTTCAAATATGTTCTGTGTGGCTCATTTTTTACAGTGATGCGGCTCAACTAACACAACAGTGAATTCTTTACCATTCGTTCAAAAGTAGATACGGTGGTGCCCGATGGATTTTGGGGGGCCACAACAATATATGTGTTTTATCTATATTGTTTCTCCATTTTACTAGCTCATTTTAGGACATGAATCCTTCCACATGAGAAATAATAGAAATTTAATGCCTACTAGTGAAAACTTTGCAGGAGTTATAGAAGTTGTGGATAAGGCTGATATTTGTGTTTTCCTTTCATCTAGGTCCTGTATAAGCTAATGAACATTGGATGACAAATAAATATCATGGTGGGCCTTTCGGGATTATTGACACTTCAGTTTGCTTTTTGTCACATGTGGTGTGTGCGGCGTACTAGAATCAATATAGCGGTTTGATCCAAATCGATCAACTTCGACTCTAAGTACTGAAATAAAAAGATACTTCCAAAATGAACGTATATATCAAATTCTAAGAAGATAACTCTCTTACTCAACCGTCCGCAAATTTGATAATGATTAAGCAATAATCAAAGGGCGGAGTTCTTCATCCAAAGATGATTTACTTTATGCCTTTCATAAAAAAAGAATTTTTAAAATACCAATGCAATCAAACAAAATAAAAAATTACAATTGGTCATATATAGGAGCAAATGCAAGAATGCATCTTTTGAAAGAACTATGTGACATAAGGTAAAGAACAAGTCTAGCATATGAGCGTGAATTTGGATTACAGCTAGAGATTATAGCTAAGAAATACTGTTACTGAAGCATCGTTACTCCTAAGATAAACTAAGATAAAAGATAAATCAATAGATTTGATTTGATTGATTGTTGTGTTGGATTGATTGATTGTGATTTTTTTTTGTTGATTTGCTCTATTATTTATAGAGTTTGCAGCTTATTTTTCAAATCATTCTTTTATTACTGCAATGGTAATGATAGTTGAAAAATCTTTCTAGATCCATCTTTTATCTAGATCTTTATTTTTATTTTTTGTTACATTTCTTTTTATGACGGTTCCTTTTCTATCCACCAATACATTATTCCTCTTTTCTTAAACAGTTCGACTATATTTCTCTCTTCGCTTATAACTTGACCGCAGCACTACCTCAACCATCCTCTGACGTGTAAAATTAAATTTACGCCAATTGTAATCTCGCAAAAAGTGCTCTAAATATCTTAAAGATCTTTTCATTCACTTTCTATTTCTCATGCGATGCCACATGTCACTCTTTTATTAACAGTTAATTTCTAGACTGACTATAAGTGTAATATAATAGAGATATACATCAATTCTGGGCTCATACACTAAAATAAGCTTGAAAAAATTAAATTAACATCATGGATAAAACACATAGATCGCAGTGGCCCTTAGAGAATCGGGTGACAGAGGATACCGGCGGTGTTGGCCTGTTGGGTCACCACCCAATATGCTTCCCCATTTTTGTTTTGAGTTCTATGATAACCTTGAGGCAAAAAGTACTTGGACCAGGTTGATATTATGAAAGATTCACCCACGATCTCTCTGCATTTTAGTGAAAGTGACCCAGCGAATAGCCAGGCGCGAGGCACGCTAACGCGGTTGCCTATGTTCTCAACACGTGGCATGGTAAAAATCACCACCACTCAATCATCTTAGCGGTTAATTTCTGGTCCACGTATGGATACTTCAGGAAAAAAATCTAATGAGAAAAATGGAAGACGGCTCTATGAAGTCGACCTCATGTCAGTTTTCAATGAGGTCGAGCTCTGTGGGCCCCACTGTGACTTTTGTTGAACATCCACACCATGCATTTGGTGAATCCTCTTTAAGTTATTGGATGTCTTTAAAATCAGCCGTATAGAAAAAAATGTAATGAGCCACACGGTTTGAAATTACGTTAAATTATACTTAAAACATCTAAAAGCACTTGGTGGAGCTTACTTAAGTTTTGAAATGGCTTACAATTTAGTGTAACCACTCATCTAAGTGGGACCCACATGATGGATGGGTTAGATGTCTGAAAAACAACTCCATTGGCCTATAAACAATCAGGAAGGTTTTAATGGTTGGGCATCTACTCTCAACTATTGTCTATGGTGTGGCTCACGTAAATAACGGATTGGATTTATTTTTAGGCCATGACCCACCATGGAAGATTGCATTTAATTGATGGTGTGGATGTCCGACACATGTTGCAATGATGCCCACGTAGCTCGACTTATAAGAAGCTCCCATGAGGTGGACCTAATAGAACCTTTTTCCGGGGAAACATCCTGATTAAATGGGTATAAGAACATATTGGACGGCTGGAATTGTCAGATGATATTTCTGGGCTATCCACCGTCCATATGATGGCCCATTAGATCGATTCTTACTCTTATTCTAGATCTTCGCCACGTGTACGGTTGAGATGGTGGGTCATAACGAGTCCCCATCTCCAAAAAAGAGCCTAGCAAACTCGAGCAAAGCCAACCTATATGGAGGCGTGTGGAATTGAAACACCTGAGCCGCTCAATGGGGACCCACCGGGTAGATAACCTGTCCCATAAGTAAACCGGACATCTCAATCTGGTCCCCATGTGTATGAAAATGAAAGGATGTTGAAAGCGAAATGATGTTGAAAGAAAAAGGATCAACGGTTGATATTCGCTAAGTCCCTGTGGACCACCTGATGAGTGGATAAGATTAATTTCGTGACAGATTATCTACACAGTGGGTCTGCCTGATGAACGGCTTGGATGTCGTGCATGTTGGCACGCGTGACTGCATGTAAGCGTGAGTTTCGACGGGTGTGATTAGCAAACATCAATTAGGAGGCCAACACATGCAATAGAAAGCTCCCATGTGATGTGTATGTGAAATCCACTCCGTCCATCATTTGAAACAGATCATCTTAGGACGAATATAAAAAAATAGCTCCGATCGAAATCTCAAGTGGACCACACCACATGGAAAATCATTTGAGACATTGGGCCAAGCTGATATTTATTTTTTTACCTTCATCATGGTGGGATGCAATTTATGAACGGATCTGATGGCATATATACATACGGTGGGCCCCACGAAGCTTTTAATAGTGTGCATTCCCATCTCTGCTGTTCCCTGATGTGTGGCCCACCTGAGATTTGGATCAGATTGATTTTTGAGGCCAGGTCCTAACATGAGTCTGCACAGATGATGGATGGAGTGGATCCTGTAAATTATATCCTGAAGATCGGTGTAGAGCAAACACTGCCCAAGCCATCCACGTGGACTATTTAATTGATGGGTCCCCGTTCGTCATAACCCGAGTGATCCTAACCACCCATTCAAGAGATCTGCACCGGTAGAGTGATCCAACCATCCAATCAAGAGATGTTTGGGTGGATCAGGTGGCCATGATCATTTGGTTGGTTTGAACAACAAGGCAAGGTTTCAAGACTCCAACACACTCCTGGGTTAGTTTACCACCATTTTGAAATTGGTAGTAACATATCATCCTTACATGTGGAGTTGATGCGTAAACATCCAGACCATCCAAATTGTGGATCCCATTATAGATGGAATATATGTATAAAATCAGACTGATTAGGAAATCCTAACCATCCAACTAATGGCTATCGAGTGGATGGTTAAGAGTACTAGTGACCGTCCATATTCAAAGGGAATATCAGATGGCTAAGATTATCTTCCAAGTGCAAAGTTTTCAGTTTGATTGGGTGGTTTTAATTTCAGTGATAGTTCACCACAAACTTGATCGAGTTGTGGCCAAATCCAAATAATAGAGGACCACCGTGATAGTTTTGTTTACACCTGTTATCGAGGTCTTGCACATGCAGAATTATCACACGCATACAAAGAGATTTGTTTTGATATTTCTTCTAAATTATATATTATTTCATTAATGCGATGTCACGGAGTCTTATCAGTTTTGATATTTCTTCTAAATCACGTATTCTGATTGATGCATTGCTACTGATTCTTATCAGCATCTTTCATAGGATAAATCATCACATCTAAAGTTATGGACGTGTGGAAAATACACATAAGTGTGATATTTTCCATGAGATACTCGGATTTTCAAAGCAAGGGCATCGTACTCGAGCCATGAAAATTGAGGCAATTGAATTCGAGATTCGAGCCTTCGTACTCACGTGTTGAGTTTTGGAGTGTTATAAGATACTAACCAAAACACCTGAGGGAGCAGTTGTTATTTTTTAGACCCACGCATCAGGCGAACATTTACGCTGTTCAAAAGCATGAATGATGCATTTCCGAGATCCAACTGTCCTAGCCGGGGCCACCCATGGCTAGAAGGAAGGGACGGGGAGGCAGCCATCAGAGCAGCGACTCCGGGTCCTCAAGGACTAGCAATACGTTGAGTTCGTCCGAAAAATTTTAGACATAATCAATAATGGATTGCTGGGCGATTCTCACAACTAGCCCCGATAACCTTCACCTATGAAAGAGTTGTCCAAATCGAAGAAAAGATGCATGCGAAAGAAGATGGCTTGGGATAGAAGAAGGCAAGAAGCTTACCAGGTCCAACATAGGAGAATGTATTTCTCCTTCACTATTGAATGCCATATAGAAGAAGTAAGAGAAGATGACTCGAGGGGAGGCTATTGAGAAACCCATGCAGGCAAAGTCCCAGAAGTTTCGAAAGACAAGGAGGCCAAAGGCGTTGTGTAACAGCCCAGCCCCAACGGTATAATATTGTCCGCTTTGCCCGAGGGCGCACAGTTTTATTTTCAGGGTTAGCCCAAAACTCCACATATAGCCCGAATTGAGAGGCACTCCCTTTCCGATTTGAGATGAGCGCGCTGCCCTCGATCAACTAGAGTATTATTTTCGAAGCCCGACCGATGCCATATTAAGGACCTGAATGACAACCCACGATCGAACCACAGTCCGGCACCAACCCCCCCTTGGGAGACAGAGTGCCCCTACTCTGATACCATCTGTAACAGTCCAGTCCTAATAGTATAATATTGTCCGCTTTGCCCGATGGCGCATGGTTTTGTTCTCAGGGTTAGCCCAAGGCTCATTCTAAAATGCGTTATACTATTGAAGGCGAACTCTACATATAACCCGAATCGAGAAGCACTCCCTTTCCGATGTGAGATGAGCGCGCTACCCCCGACCAACTGGAGTGCTATTTTCGAAGCTTGACTGATCTCACATAAAGGACCCGAATGATAACCCATGCTCGAATCACAACCCGACTGGGTAGGCACCCACCCACCTTTGGAGACAGCGCGCCCCCGCTTTGATACCATTTGTAACAGCCCAACCCCAACAGTATAATATTTTTCGCTTTGCCTGAGGGCGCACGGTTTTGTTCTTAGGGTTACCCCAATGCTCACCCCAAAACATATTATACTATTGAAGGTTGAACCCTACATATAGCCCCGATTGAGAGACACTCCCTTTCTAATGTGGGACGAGTGCGCTGCCCTATATTAATTGGAGCGCTGTTTTCGAAGCCCAACCGATCCCACATCAAGGACCCGGATGACAACCCATGCTCGGACCACAGTCCGGCTGGGCAGGCACCCACCTCCCTTGGGATACAGAGCTCCCCCGCTCTGATACCATCTGTAATAGCCCAACCCCAATAATATAATATTGTTTGCATTGCCCGAGGGTGTACAGTTTTGTTCTCAGGGTTAGCCCAAGGTACACCCTAAAAGTCGAGCTGTGGTTCGAGTGTGGGTTGTCATCCGGGTCCTTGATGTGAGATCGGTCGGGCTTCAAAAATAGTGCTCCAATTGGTCAGGGGCAGTGCACTTGTTCACACCCTAAGTATAGGGTTGCAATGAAGTAATAATCTCGGTAAGACTGAGGTCGAATCCATAGGGACTGAACCTTGTACGTAATCTTAAAGAAACTAGAACTAGAACTAAAAGAAGATGAAATCTAAATCAAGTGAATATGTGGGAATAATGATGAAATATTAGTCCAAAACTTGTAGAATTCAAAGGTAGGAAACTGAGGATTCAGAGGATCCACTTGTAGAGATCAGGGAGATCTACGCTTGATTCATGAACTCAACTGAACTTCGAGTCCCATCTTCATCCAGTTGAAAGATATATCACTAAAACTCAATTTGAACTTCCGTTGATCTAGTTTTCAAAGAGATGAAAGGTATAAGAATTAGAGATAATTCCATCACAAAACCATGCCCATGAGACAAAGTAAACAATAGAATTAAACCAATCAACAACCAATCAGACAGATGTATGAATGTTAGGAAGGATTCCATCATCCAACCATGTTTGGGGGGCAATGGTGAACAATAGGCTTCACAATCAAATAAGGGAAGGAACATACTCAAAGCCATCACAGATATATTGTAATATAAGTCATAACAAATCATTAAAAACTGAAAGCATTCCTATTAATCAAACTAAAATCAACATCAATTCAGTTTAACATAAATCAAAGTCGTAGAATCATTCCCATCACTCCACAAGCTTTAACTCTTAGCCCTAACTAAGAGGTTTAGCCCAATATGATCAGACTAAATCTCAACATAATTCATATAAAAAAACAGCAAAAAAAAAAAAAACTAAATCCAAAACTTCTCTCTCTCTCTCTCTCTCTCTCTCTCTCTCTCTCTCTGACGTCCCAAGCTTGAATTGATCTCTCTCTCTTTTCCTTGCTCTTTTATAGGCATCAGAGAGTCGGTCGGCAGGGAGTCGGTCGGGTCTTTCGCAGCCACGTGCGCAGGAAGGAAAGCTTATGCGGAGTTGGTGGCTTATGCAGTAACAGATTCGGACGGTGATTGTTGTCCACTAGATTAATTTTGATTCAATCTGTCAGCATGGGGACAGAAGAAATCCCCTTCCCTATCATATGAATGGTCCGGATCAAGCAACCGGTTAACGGTGGTGGGCCACAACGTTCTGGAACGTCCGGAACTCTCGGACGCGTGCTCCCTGCGTAAAGCAGGTTGCGGTGAATGCTGTGGGGCCCATATTCCCTGATGTTTTACGAGATCCACTCCTTCCATCAGCTTTTTGGCATGATTCTGGTCGGAGATGGATAGTTTTGGATTGCAGTTAATGCGGCCCACCTGATTAATTGTGCAGCGATCGTCCCAGCCTTCAGCAAGCTAATGGCTAATATTTGGCGTTTTCCAGACCAAGATCACCCAGATTGTGGTTAAATCCTTTGTACAGTTTGAATTAGTGGATCAGATCATGCTTGTGGATCGAGATGATGGCCCACCTTGATCATCCGCAAGTCCCTGTTTGCGCGTCCGCGGCAATAGGGAGAACTCCCTCTTTGGAAATCACGGTCAAATTTGGTTTGACCGTGCTTATACTTCCAGTGTAATTCCGTTGCACATGGGGTTGTGCACATTCATCACGGGTGGGGCCCACAGAGATATGATTAGGAAGAATCGGTTTCGTCTATCTGTTTTTCCATCTGAAATGAGGGGTCAAGCCCAAGTTTGAAGCATACCTAGAGATCAAGTGGGCCCAAAATCAACGATTTATAGGTTGATCTGTCCATTGGGCCACTTTCACAGGGATACAAGATCTGAAATTCGACATGTATGGTTAATTTAGGGTCTTTAGGCCATATATAAAGTTTCGAGCCAAATGGATGGTGAGAGCCCTGTGATCTTTGCATTTTGGACGAATTTCATGCCTATTTAGTGTGAAATACTTGATTTTCTTGAATTTCGGGCATGTAAATTCTTCAATCTCGGTCCCCTAGAGTCCGTCCTTTGCCTTGGTGATTTATGAGTATTAAATCCATACTTTTAGTAGCTTTTTCCAGTCCAGGCTCTTAAATACAACCCGTATTACAAACACGATTAAAATATAGCGTTAAACGGTATCATGCTCGTAAAATTAGGTAATAACTGGGGTCTAATATGCAATATTTGACCCTCAACAACGCTCATCCTACATCGGAGAGAGAGTGCCTATCGATCCAAGATATATGTGGGGTTCAGCCTTTAATAGTATAATGCGTTTTGGGGTGAGCTTTGGGCTAACCTTGATAACAAAACCGTCCGCCCTCGGGCAAGGCAGACAATATTATACTGCTGGGACTGGGTTGTTACACGTTAACCGTGCACATCGCCTAGGAATAGAAATAAATTAGAATGAAGAAGGACGAAAGGATTGCTTGAAAGCCCACATATAAGAGCGTCCTATAGTTTATGGTTATTTATTTCAAATAAATGGACGGTTGACCAAACATGATTCGATTAAAGACTTTTAGTTTTAAGAAAATAATAAATAAAGTAATCAAGCATTTAAGATAAATATGAATAAAGAAACATCTAATGATTGCAAATGCGGCCTCATAGATAAATAGGGGGCTGGGACTAAAGTCTACATTAAAATATATGGGGGTGTGTGTGTGTATCGGCCTACAATCGATCAAACATTGAAAGAGTTGTAAGAAGATGAAATAAGATAGCTCATTCAAGAGTTGAACCACGACCATTTATGTTCGAGGAGCCTCCACATGGTTCGTCTAATAACCATGATGCTTCCTGTTGTTTGGTTCCCTAAATGGATGATTTAACTTCTAAGGCTTCCAGCTATTGAATGGTCTGAAACCCCTTTATGAGCACACACTTCTTGTCATCTGCTCTGCTCCGACCATTGTTGTAAGATGGCCTTAAGGATCATGGATTTTTTCGATCTTGGCCTCTCAATTCACCAAGCGTTTCTTCAATCCCTCCACTTCTTGGATTAAGATTGAGAGTTGCTGTTCAAATTCACCTAATTCTTATTACATTACGTCCTCCTCACGAACTAATGCTAGGTACTCTCCCTTCATGGACAGGATGGGTGCAATGACTATATTACACGTTTCAAAGCAAGCAACAACAGTATTAAGGCGATCCCTGGTAATCTTAAAATCATATAAGGCCGAAAGTGTCACGCCCCAAACTCGAAAACCGGGCTCACAAAATTCTCAATCGCCGAATCCGGCGATGACAGCCTCCATAGTACCCCATTCTCAGCTCCTGGCATCCATACACCAGGTTCCGATCCTGGGATCCTACAAGGAGGATTTCAAACATGATTTGATTCATAATGAGCATAACTCACGAACAATAACCATAAGAACACCATCACAAAATCTACTATGATTAAAAACTTAGAGTACAATGCGTATGAAATGAAAATACAAGATAATGAAGATAACAGAAACTCCAAAAGCTTGACTGCACACTCCAACTGCGGTGAGGTTATGGCTGCGTCCTGTCGTCACCTGCACACATCAATCGTGCATAAGTGTAACGTCTTATCCAACCAGTATAGTTTCATGTGGCGTGCACATAGGATTTTCCACAGGACCATTCGTCTAAACTACTCGTGGCGAGGTACCACAAGTAAATTAATTTAGGATTAGCCCAATTGAGTAGACCAGACAGATCGTGATAAGACCTAGTGCGGGCCACCAAGCTAGATGACCGTTTACACTTAGCAACAGCCCCTGCGGGCTATACCGCGACGCGGGGAGGTCAGAAAATTATAAAATTTTAGGGAAGCATAGATCTCACTGGGCTTGTGGTCCATCACGGACCACAGACCCAGTAAATATCCAAAAGTTAATTATCCACGCCGTCCTAGCGACATTTGCAAGGTGCGACTCACCCCAGCTCACTAGTCTCAGAATCTGTCACTCTTAATTGAGACTGAGATATAAGACATTTCGGCTGTCGGATTTCTTCTAAATTTACGCTAGAGGTCTAATATATTTTTCTACACCCGTCAACGAAATTTGGGACCCAATCGTGAAGCGGTGACCGTTGAACGCAGATCGGACCCGTGCGGTCAAATCCCAAGTCCGTTTGCCTCCAAATTTTACATGGACCTTCATCGGGCCATGGAGCACCCATCCTATAAGGTTCAGGGCCGTAGGGCCACCAGAACCACTCCAATCACTGGAATGGACCCCACAGGGCCATTTAAAGATCGGAACCGTATGATCAAACCCCATATTCGTTCATCTGTTTGTTCCCAAACTTTGCATGACCCCTCATCGGGCCATGAGACACCTACACACAAAAATTTCGTAGCCAAGGGGGTGTTAGGGCCGCCCCAAAGCCAACATGGAGTCCTAGAGGGCCATTGTGGGCATTTGTTGAAACTTGGGGCCAAAGGGCCTAAGTCTAGGAAATAAAATCCTAATTCCTTATCTCATAACTCCCACCACAACTACCACCACCAAATGAGTAAAGAGAGAGCAAGGAGAGAAAGAGAGTATGAAGGAGAGTAAAGGTGGACCTTAGATCGAGGTGGGGCCCAAGGAAATTAAATTTTGTGACTCCCTACCTCTCCTCCAAGAAGAAACCCTCCACCATGACCACCCATTTGTTCCATTAATCATCTAGGTAAAAGTCATCATCCCTTTTCTTGAAACCCTTGAGTTGAGAAAGGATTTGCATGGAATTCTAACATGCAAATGGTTGCTTTAGGGATTCCGGCCGTTCGACCCCAAAAATCTACATTCCTAGGTCGTCTTCCAAGCCTTCAACGATCCGAAGGTGCGGACTATTATCCTTAGGTGGCCTAGCACCAATTATAATATGAGTCTAATGATTTTGTTTGTTTGGATGATGCATTTGAAGAATCTAGAGAAAAACCTATGAATTGTTGGGTTGTTTGTAATTGTATGAAATTGTATGCCATGTTGATTTCCTCATATGATGTTGTTCTTGCCTCTCACATGATTTGGTATAAATTGATGATCTCATGCTTATGTCTTGTTTGGTTTTTTTCACATGATGTTGCCCTATAGCATGTATGCCTTATTAATCCTTGTGCAAATTGGTTTTATGAGATGTAGGAAGTGCTTAACTTCTTCACCAACCCACACAATGCACATGCACATTTATTTATAATATTGTTAGCCTCTCTTGCTAGGAGATTCTGAATTGTATGTTGAGTATGAGAATATGATGTTGATTATAATAGTTGATAACCCTATTAGTTGGCATGTTATGAATCACCACCCAAACCCTTGGGTTAGTCAGGAATACGAGGAGAGTTAAGGCGGCCCCGTTGGTAGGACCATCTTGAGGCTAAACCCATGGATTTGGGCGAGTGCGTGTGGGCGACAGTAGTTAGACTACATAGGTCGCTCGTACCCGATGTCATTCCGCCACGTACTTGCCTGAACTCATGCAGTCTAGTCTACTGGCTGACCAACCTTGTTTGTTAACCTTATTTGCTCATACATGTATGGAGCCTGACACATCTTAAAACCATTGTAACCCATCGATAACCACCTAAAGCTGATCCACTGACTCGTGAGCCGGACATGGTGGAATGGGATACTGTGGCCGAGCTGTCGGCCTACGATGGGGTGACGTGCCTCCCCATAATGACCGCGAGCGATCCCTTCTTAGCACTTCCCATGTGCTTGATGTCGGGGATGGAGAACCCGACGGGATCAAGGATTGCGGTGCCCTGGCCTTGCACATTGAGAGGTCTTGGCTTAGCAACCAGTTGAGGGCATTGATACATGGAGTGTATCAAATTTTCTAAACTAAGAACTCGGCTAACACGATCACATTGCATTGCACTAGTTAGGATGGCCACTCGGCAGTCGAGGTCGCTCTGAGGGAGTATTGGTCATATGAGATCATTAGATGAAGTCGCTCGAGGGAGTGTTTTGGCGAGGGCATGCATCAGATCATCCGTCATGCATGTGCATTAATGAGATTAGTCAGGTGTTTGTGAATGATTACTTTTCATTAAATTCGTAATATAACTGATGCTTGTTATAACTTAAGACTGATAACACCCACTGAGTTGATCACTCACTCCCACTTTAGGGTAGTGTTTTAAAACACTAACCAGACTCTTCAATAGCTACAGGTAGTGATGAGTTCGAGGAGCCTGACGACGCGAGTCTTAACGAGGAGGATGAGCTGTCTTACTTCCATTTGATGGGCGGCTCTCCGTCGGCTTGATAGGTAGGATTTGGATTACTGAGCAGTGGGCTCAATTCTATTCTTTTTGGACATATCATTCTTTTTGTGGTTTTGTTGAGCAACGCCTTGTGCGACCCATTTATATTTTTGGACCTGTATATATACTAGATCTCTTTTATTTTAGTAGACTTGTGTGGCTGTGCTTCATGTTCCAGGAAATTTCAAGCTGCGCATTTTAACTTGATTAAACACATATTCATGAAAATCGGTTATAAGTGATACTCGGGAACTTGGGAGTCGAGTGTATGCATGACCCCCGATTTCCAGGGCGTTACAATAAGCTTATAAAAAGCTTAGAGGGTGGTGTAAGTGTGTGCGTAGTATGAACGTACTCAGAATGCAATGTCAGAGTAATGCAGAATCAAGCTGATGGGTACATGAATGCAATCAGCTGTACCAAGATTATACAGTGCAAGATATGAATGTTATCGGCCATATCAAGACCATGCAATGCGAGATGCAACTCAAGCATGCCAATCCTTATACAACTCATCAAATATCAATACAGTTCTTATTCTGGATAATCACCGGGGTGTAGTACACTCTACACCAACTTGCTGCCCCTATCCGAATGTACAACTGGGAGAGTGGAAGAGACCTTACTATCCGCCAGCCAATATCGGGCCCGACTTGTCAATAGCGGACGTATTCCTCAAGCTGGTCAAACTCAACCTGTAAATTGCCTCCTCACTCAGTCGGGTAAGGTCACACCCCTTTCCAACCGACCACAATACAGTGGGAGACGCAGCCTATTGGTATACGCCCTAGCCCGCTCATGTATCCACTCGATCTTGACATTGGAGTCATCCTCTGGTATATCGGGTTTAAGGATTTTCACTCAGGGACATTATGGCGCCTCGATACTAGAAACAGTATTTTCAGTATCTAATCCAGCCACCCATGATGTGTCTGTGGAGGCTATGGCCCTGATGTTGTTAGGGCATACAATAATTACAATCACACAAATGCAAGTGTATGAATCACCCTACCAGACATGCAATAATCCTGCGCGTACCGTGCACTTATGTAGGGCAACTTCTCCTATTAGGGAGCCCATAAACACTCTACCCGAAGGCATATGCTATGATCAGTCACTCTTCATATCAAGCACACATATGATGCGTATGAGCATGAATCATGGATCTATACTAAACATGTTATATAATGATGGACTCTGTTCATAATGAAGATGGGCCTAGACGGCCTACACACTATAAGTATGGGCCTATCAATAGCCCTAGAGAGAGTTACAATGCGGACATTTAACCATCATTGCTCTTACAATGTGGACGTCAAACCATCATTGCTCCTAAGGCATGACTGCCAAAACATCATTACATATATCATGGTGAAACCTCACATCGCAATGGGCCTCATATACGTCACAGTCAGCCCACATAAAGGCCTCACATACGTCTCATTGGACCTTATATAAATCAAATGAGCCGATTCAAATGGGCCGAATCAATAAGCCAATTCAATGGGCCGAATCATATACACCATGCATCCATTACTAGGGATCAAAAGAATGAATCATATTCAAAGGATCATCTAGACCATACCACAAATGATAGTGGTTGTAATGATTTCCACAGTTAAATTTCTAGTAGGCCTACCATAGTATTTATTTTCCATCCATACTGTTCATAAGGTCACTAGGATCTGAACAGGGAAGGAAAACAATTATGGTATTGAATCAAACTTCTGTAACCCAAAGGGATTTCAAGGGTGGGCGTTCAACACCACTGTTTTCTGTAGGGTGGTCCACTTGATATTAGATCTACCTTATTTTTAGTCTCAAGCCTTTAAATGAGCTTTCAAAATGGTTGGACAACTTGGATGCAACACATGCATCATGGTAGGTCCCATAGGTGGAAGACGTGGATGAAACAGGTGGGACCCATGGAACTTGGTGACGCCACTGCAGTAGCTATAGCTAGAGTGAGGTACACCAGCCATCCCACTCCCTTGCGTGGGACGGTGTGGGATACAATACATACATCAGTGGGTCCCATGTGGGGCCCACCATGACGTTTACCTGCCATCCAAGCTGCTAATAAGGTCACACAGACCCTGATGGAGAGGAAAAACAAATTTTAAAATGATCCAAAACTTCTGTGACAACCCTAAAGGCTTTCAATGGCAGACGTTCAATCCCACTGTTTCCTGCCATGTGGGCCACCTGAGTCCCACATACGGCTGATTTTTGGGGTGTCCCATAGGTGGAAAGGGGGCCAACCAAACGCACGGTGTTGATGTTCGAAACACATCACAATGGGGGCCACAGCTGGGACCCATGTCCCACGCAACAGGACGCTGCTGCAGCGTCCTCTGGACGCCAGCAGTAGCAGCGTCTACTGCTTGTTTTGTTATTTTTTTGATTTATCTATTTTTTTACAGAGTTTCCTAGGTGGGGCCCGCATCAACTGGATCCACTCCACTGGTCGGATTCTATGGCTCATGACAGACCAAACAAGCCCACTATTCAAGGTATTTTGGTGTATAAAAACATCAGAGTGGGCCCTAATGGATTCTGACGGTAAGGATCACTGTTTTCTTTAATACGGCCCACCAGATATTCAGATTGTCTTCATTCTCCGGCTCAACGCTTAAAACGAGCTAAGAAATAGGATAGACGGCGTGGATTATATACATACATCAAGGTGGGGCCTGCATGAGCGGCCCACACTTCACCATTAACCACATTCCCACGTAAGTTCACACCTCACTGTATGTCCAGGGTCCCTGGACGCTGGACGGTGTGGAAACAACACAGGCATCATGGTGGGTCCCACGTAGACGTGGCCCACCTAATGGTATAATATATAAAATATATTTATTATATTATATTATATGTGAAAGAAGGAAAAAGGGGTGGCTATGTGGTACACTCCACCGTCAGTTCTCACTTTACTGTTAGCTACACCCCACTGTCAGACTGCACTATTAGCCACATCCATTGACGGACGGTGTGGATTTACCTCATCAAGGTGGGTCCCACATGGACGTGGCCCACCTGTTTGGAATAATATGATATTTGTGTTTTCCTTCCGTCCAGGCCCGGTAACGGGCTAGATGGTGTAGATCCAACACATCCGTCAGGTGGGTCCCATGAAGGTGAATGACATGGATAAAATATGCACTTCATGGTGGGCCACACACACAACCACACTATCATCCATACAAGAGAGAGAGAGAGAGAGAGAGAGAGAGAGAGAGAGAAGGTGATGGAGGGGCCCCGCCACTATGGGCCCCTCAAAATTACAACACGTACATCATAATGGGTCTCACCTATAAGTGGACCCTCAAATGCAAATTGACGGTAGATCACCCACCTATTGGCCTCCTTCTTGGTCCCATAGCCTCCTTTGCTCCTTACCTTCAATGTTAGTAGAGGTAGATGATGAATGAATGGTTGAGATGTGAGATGAAAGGGTGAGCCACACTTGTTGTTTTGGGAGAGCTTGGAAAGGCTTGGACGTGTGGTATTTTGGGTTGCTTGGGAGTGAAGAGAGGGAATGAGAGAGAGAGAGGGAAGTAATGGATTAAAAGGATGGATGGAGTGGTGGTTGTAAGGAAAGAAAATGGAGAGGCATGGGTGTGTTTGAAATTTGGAAAAGAGGGATGGGTAGGGAGAGAGAGAGAGAGTTGACTTAGGAAAAAAGAGGGATGGATTGCTTGTACTTGGGGTATGGAGTGTACTTAACTTGTACTTGACATTAATTGATTGATTGATGGGACATGTTGCAGAGATTCTCTCGAAATTTACAACGCGCGGCGTTTCTTTGGAATGAACGTGGGCCCATATCTCCTGGCCCAGGTATCGGTTCGGTGCGCGAGTCACGGCGTTGGAACTGCGGAGATGACGCAGTCACTAAGATACAAGTTTCAGATCAAGCTGACTTTGGTATGTAGGACTCAGCTTAGGATTACACGCAAATGTCGGATACGGGTCGAGGGTTGTCGGAATTCGACCGGAAGGACCATGGAAGCCTATGGAACGGTATGAACTAGGATACGAGTCTTACAGAAAGCATCACTTTTGCATGAACCAATTTCACCCCTCGTTCCTAATCATTTTCAAGTATTGATTGAAGTACACTTTTAACATTTAGGATGTGTAAAGCGCTAGATTTTCACCTACTCGGGTTCTAGAAATCCTTGAGCATTACTATTAAAACTTTAAATAGATATGGATATATATGCGTGTCTACACTTAAAATTTATGAAAACCTACACATGCGTAACCTATCTCTAATTATCAGACCTTGACAAAACTTTTGATCAAAGCTGATATAAATAAATTGAACCATACAAGTTCAATAAATTGCACTTAGAAGCTATCGAATATGCCTGATCACCAAAATCGTGGGCTTAACCTTTTGATCTATCTATAGCAGGTCCATATTTGGCTGACATATCACCAACTAATTAAGATAGTTGTAACTAAATAAATACCTACCTAAATCTAAGACAACTAGGGGTAAAATCTTAATTGACAAACCAAACTGGCCTAGTTACCCTATTAGCCTAAGAACTAACTATTTATGGTGATTATAATCAAATCATTATTTTCTCTAATTACCAATGAGTCACACTATGAATTTAGCTAATCTAAACCCTACCTATGATGCACGAGAAATCTCGTTGCTTAACTTATTCTAAAAATGCCCAGATTAACTGAACAAACTCTATACCATTCGTTAGTGGGCCGCTGGACTCAAAACTATATGAAGATGTTCATCTTGGCTGGCTTGATGTCCATCGCCAGCATTAAGTCTGGATTGTGCACCAAATTGTTCAACTTGGGTTCCCAAGGCAAGCGCATAGAGTGTATTATGCCGTAGAAATTGTTGGGAACTGAAGTTAATTGTCATCGTTTGAAATTTGCCAAAGTTGTGGCTTTCGAACCGTTAGATCACAATCAAATTTATGACACCAACCTATGTTAATACCCTACACCTATTCGTATAACTGTGGCCCCAATCAACAATCGGTAACCATCGAACTAACTTTTGATCATAATTATCGATCGACACATTTAAATGGTAGGGCCATCAAAGCCTTACGTAGATCATCACTAGGGACAATTATCCTATGTGTAGATTGACCTGTACACCTCCTTATGTACCACAGTAGTTAGAATTAACCTTCAATAAGGTTATATAACAAAAAACCTAGCCCTTAGAACTAAAAGCACTACTTCTCGTACTATAAATACATCCCATTTGGGCTCTCGTCCCCCAAATCCGAATTTGCTAGGGTTTGAGAGAAAGAGAAAGAGAAAGAAGTAGATAAAGAGAGAAAGAGGGAGAAGAAGGGAAAGAGTGAGAGTAGGAATGTTGTGGGAGTTGGATTCATGATTCCTTATTTTTATAGGTTGCTAGTGATCCAACCAATCTGTAGGAGTTGTTGATTTCTCTATCGGATCCACCTCATTTTGAGTTGGAAGTAAGAAATGAATCATACTTTCCACATTTGAATCCCTTTAGTTTAGAATTTTATGAATCATACTGAATGCTTCATTTTTTTTTTCAATTCACCAAGGTAAATCATGGTAAATGGGTAATAATTACTTACTAAGGTAATTCCCACACACTTTTCAATGTTGATATTGATGGGGTTACTTTTTGAACATTAAAATTGAGGAATGCATAAATTTTGTGTGGGGCCCAATGTGATGTATGAGGCTTATTCACATCGTCCATCATTTTTGCAGGTTAATTTTATAACATGAGCTCAAAATTGAGGTAGATCCAAAGTTAAGTGGACCGTGCCACACAAAACCATGGGTTGAACACCTACTGTTAAAAACCTTTTACAATTATGATTCATATGGTGTGGGTCACTTAAGCTTTAGATCTACCTCATTTCTTAAAATGTTTTGGTAAAATAGATGCATAACATAGATATGTTACAAACATCATAATGAGGCCCTCGAATGGACGTCGATCCTTTTTGAATGACTTTTATAAAAAGGAAAGTAACATGTATTTACAGTCTCTATCAAATAGCTAACAATTGTAATAACCATTTTACATGCATTTATATATATTTATAGGAAAAAGAAAACACCCCATTCGCCTTCTGTTTGGTTTATGAATGTATTTTTCTTCAAAACCCTAACTCTAGATGCTTAGAGATTAAGAAATCTTCCCTTAAGGTGTGGAAAATTCTTTTAGGTTCTATTTTTTATTTATCAATCTTTGATAGTTTTAAATAATGATTTTTAATTTATTATAAGATTTCATATGTTATTTATGTTTAAATCGCCCTAATGTTACTTATTGTTGGTAGCCAACATGTTTAATGAAATGCTTGATCAATATGAAATTTTTATCGTTAGAATTCCTTTTATGCTATTTAATAAGTGTTGTTGATACATGTTGGTTTGTATTGATGTATATTGGATTATACTTATTAGTAGATGTCTTCTATTGATATACCCAAGTGTTGTATTAATTTATGTTATTGATATATGCTGGATTGTATTGATATATATTAGATTGTGCTGGCTCGTACATGTGTTTAATTGATATACTTTAATGTGGTATTAAGTTGATTTTGTGATTATGATTTTGTGTTGATAATCTGAATTGTTGATGTGGTGGATCGATTTGTGCAAATCGTGTAAGTGGGTAATATGCTTTAGGTTAGCTATTCTAGACTTATACGATTGATCGAGTTTGAACACAGATGACTGACTGTCATATCCTGAAATTCGGGTACAGAATGTGTACCCTCAGACTTGAGTTTCAGTTCGTAACTTGTACACAAAGTGTACTAATTTAATTTTTTAATCAGTTTAATCAGAGATGATAATTATATTCAGTCTAAGTTCCACCATAATCTCAATCACACATACATAATACTTAGCACTAATTAATTAGACATATTTAAATCTTGACAATCCTTAAAATAAAATAAACCTTTAAAATCATTCATTTATTATATCATTGTATTATAATTATGTTTATTTTATTCTAACATTATTTCAATGAAATAAATTTAAATAATTCATTAAAATCTCAAAATCAATACCAATATACATTATACGTTAATCAAACTATGCTAACAAATAAATTACATAATCAGAAATTGTCTAATGTCGCCACTTTATCTTCAGATAAGTAAGGCCACGTTTCACATGGGTTGTGTTCAGGTACGGTAGATCCTTCCGGTTCTTGCGCTACATCATCTACCAATGGCTCCTTTGTATAGTTTTTTCATCAATAAAAGGTAAGCTGGTCAGGCTTAGTGAAATAACCCAACATGGTTCATAATCATAGCAATTAAAATAACATAAAAATATATGCATAATTATATGGATGAAAATGGTGTATAAATGCATCAAATGGGGTGATTATCCATCTGCTTGAGTTGGAGGTCGTTAACCTGCATCTACCCATTAGGTAGGCTTCCACCTTTCGGTAGGCTTGGGTGTCACGCCCCAAACTTGAAAACCGGTCTCATAAAATTTCCAATTGCCGAATCCGGTGCCGACAGCCTGGACGCTGGACGGCTTGAGCTTAATACATATATGTAAGGTGAGCCCCACGTGGACGTGGCCCACCTATATAAATCTGATGTTTGTGTTTTTTCCATTATCAAAGGATAGGGCCCACATGGCTTGGACGACCATGGGGTCCACTTGATAGATGGTTAGATATCACCTACTTTCATCATGTGGGCCACAAAATAATCAAAGGAATGAGAGAGAGAGAGAGGGAGAGAAAGAAAGAGAGAGAGACATGCATGTGATGGAGGGACCCCGACACTATGGGCCCTCCTTTGCAATCAATTATATATTAAGTGGGTCCCAATACATGTGGGCCCACCAATCAAAATCAACGGTGGAGATCTGTCCTCCACCGAAATAGAAAGTCTAGATGACCCATTTTCAAACTAAAAAGTAAACATCATGAAGGGGTCTATGGAGAATGGCCCCATCATGGAATGACAATGAGAATCAAGGTGGGCCATCGGCCACATCAAGGGTCCAAAGCGAGATCCATACCATCAATCGGTAGGCCTCACTTGGCCCATCCTAAAAACATGAAAACTAGCCTATAGAAGCACCCACCGTTCGGTTTTCTTGGTCCGTTGAAAAGCGGATCTCCTTGTGCTTCTCTTTGATGGAGGGTGATGAGGTTTGAATGGCTAGGATGAGAGATCTTGGGATGGAAAGTGGGCCACACACATCTCATCTTCTCTCCTTAGAATGCAGGGATGTCCACCACTCTTGCTAGCTTGGAAAATGTGTTGAGAAATGAGAGAGAGAGAGAGGGTTGTAAGGGAGAGAGAGTGATGGGTGATGTGAGGTGAGTGATGGATGTGAGGTGAGTGATGGGTGAGGTGAGAGGTTGGTTGACTTGGTGGTTGCTTGACTTGTGGAGAAAGGAAGTATGAGTGCTCTTGTACTTGACATGAGGTGATTGATTAATTGATTGATGGATTGATTGATGTGACATATTGTAGGGATTCTCTTGAGATTGCAAACACGCGGTGTTTTCTTCGAAATAAACGCTAGCCCACATCTCTTGGCCAGGGTATCGGATTAGTGCACGAGACGCGGCATCGGAACCACGGCGACAATGCAGTCGTAGTGGTACAAGTCTCGAATTAAGCCGACTCAAATCTATAGGATACGACTTAGGGTTGCGTGCAAATATTGATTATAGGTCGTAGATTACCGAAATTCGACGAAAAGGATCGCGGGAGTCGACGGAACAGTACGGACTACGATACGGGTCTTACATTGGGCATAACCCGCATCTGGTAACGCTCTACCAGGATTAACATTTCTTCCAGGGAGGGCTCTTAGGATCGACCATGCATTATATAAATGTAATAAATGATGGATGATATGTAAATACATATTTTTTATATTTAGCATAGTTGTCTTGATCAGAATATTCCTATATGAATTTAGCATATAATTATTATAACAAAATACTTAAATTAGTATATCAAACAATCAAACAATCACGAATAATTTAGTTTAATTTTAATGAATCATGAAACAAGTTGGGTTACTCACTTGAGTCTGGTAGTATAGACTCTGTAGGGTAATTATGTTGGTTTGAATTCAAAGGTCTTATCAATTATATCAACGATATTATTATTCATATATTTTTATTACATGGTGGGGCTCACATTTAATTAACATCCTAGGTGGCCAAATCCAAAATGATCAAATAATTAAAATTTCTATTTTATATTTCTATCTTTTATTTCTTTTTTAAGATCATAAAATTGATCGAAAATTATTTGATCGGGGTGGCCCATCGGATGTTTAGATCATTCAGATTCTTGAGTTCTTGTTATATTTTACCTCTACACATTGGATGAATGGTGTGGATCTAATCACATATACACCAATGGCTCATCTCGACCTTCTACGCTAAGTAATACCAACACTTGCGAAAAATATCTAAGATTTCCTTATTAAACACTTCTAGATCTGACTAATGTGGCCCATCTGATGATCGGATTGATCTAAAAATTAGGGCCCTTGTATATTTTGGCCTTAAAGATCATATGATCCGTACGGATCTAATCTAATTCGATCAGATTCCATCCATCAATTTATTCCTAAAATATTACTAACTAGATCTGAAATCATAAAAATATCACTTTATTAAATTGACTCTATACACATATAGGATGATCATGTAGATGATCCATACCATCTATTGTATAGATGAAGAAGAAATTAACAAAATAATAAAAAATTAAAAAAAATTTGAGGGTTGGAACTTACCTGATCAAGTATTCTTAGAATATCCTCTTCCTTTTACTTTAGGGCTTTCGTATCCCTTTTAAAGAAAATTCTCATAAGATAGGATGAATACATCCTTCCTTATCCTTAATTTGATTTTTTTAAAAACATTTGATAAAAAATTATTATTACTACTTCACGAATTGATCCCTAAACCTCTCTCGCAACTAAGAATATCTCTACCAACTCAACTATTAACTTATTCTTATTTTTTATTTATAAATAAAATCTTTAAATATTTAGTTTAGTTTTTTATAATGTACCAAAATTTAGGGTTGTTACACCGACAGTAGTTGGAACTACACGAGATGGTTTACATCTAATGTCAATTTTGCTTAGGATTCTCTTTAGTTGATCGGATTAGTCTAATGCAGAGTAGATCATTTTTATGTTTGGTGATTGTATAACATCCAATAGAATTTGGGATACCATTGTTATTATTAATTTAATTAAGTTTATTCATAATCGTTAGTGCGTTATGATAATAAAAAAACTCATGAGCCATACATGATGATATGGGACACCGTGTTCGAGCTGTTAGCCTATTCCGGGGTAATTTGCTTGTCACATTGGTAAAATAGTACAAGTCTCGAACCTGTAATGTTAGTAAAATATTAGATGATAAGCCTCCTCGTAGTGACCATTGAGCACTAATGAAGGTCATGAGACTACCATATTATTAATGGATTTGATTTTGTGCATGCACCATATTTATGTTTGGGTGACAACTATTATATTATTTGTGATCATCCTTAGATAATGATCCCTTACCGTGCTTAATTGTATAAGTTAGACTTTTGGGTGATAAACCCAGAATAAGGTCATCGAACATTGGTGAGGGGCCGCTATGTGTCGCTATGAGCTACGTGATTCGTTTAGTATTTTTTGATAGAATAAAGCTATTTTAGCTTCACAAACCCGTTGTTTAAACATGAAATAATAATTACTTGGTTAATCATGTATATCATTTCAAACATTGATAGGATGTGCAGCAGGCTAACCATTGCGCATATGATTGACATCTTCGCTGGTGATAGTGTTGATGTAAAAATTTTACTATTATTGTTATTCGTGGGCCATACACGTGCATATTATGTCATCCATGTATTTAAAGAACTAACTTAGAAATTATTTTTTTGTAATGCTGTCATTATTATACCTGATTGTATTGATAACATATGTAACTTAGGAAAATAAAATCATTGAGTTAGTTACTCACTCCCACTTAGAATGATATTTTAAAACACTAAACAAACGATATTGTTGATGCAGGTATACCGAAGTCTGCGATGTGTAAACATAAATCGACTTCATCGCTAATGTTTTAGGAGTGTTGGGCGCAAATAAAATTTTTTACACTTTTTTCATTGTGAACATTTATATATTGGATTTTGTAGCTGGATGGACTTCATGGTTTAGTTTTATAGAATGTATATTGTGACTTGTGTAGTCCTCATTTGGGCAGACACCACTTTTGAAATTCTACATTTTGAATATTAAGCATATATTTCTGTGTTTAGTTATCTCCGCTTAACCTTTAATGTTGTTGATTTAAAGTTACTCTGATTATTGATCATGGGTGAGTGTTAACTGGACGACACGAGCATGTAAAAATTCACCGATGTCTGAGAACTCGGGATAGAGTTTTCGTACTCGGGTGTCAATTTTCGAGGCATGACAATATGAGCAAGATTTTTTGAGAAAATCTAATTGAGAGCATTAAAAAGAAGAAGCGCTCAATAAAATATTTCAACCTCTCAACTTTCTGACAAGTCAGGATAATGTCTAGTGCTCCACAAGAAGTGACTACATCCTTTAACCAATTAAAAGATTCGAGTGCAAAATCCCCACCTGCCTCTTGAAGAGAGGATGGGGAAGTGGGAGCGAATGTTCTCTCCTTATTTTCTTGAGGCAACAAGAAGTGCATTGGAGAGGGCCTTGCAAGCCATTATGAGCACCTCCTCTGGTAAAATGCTCTTTCACTCAGCATCCCTAAGAAGCAAAGTGCTCCACTCCTTAGAACTCTCTCCGAATGAGAAGAATCCATTGTAATGCGAGATCCGGGGGAAGAGTCATTGGTCTCCATTTCTCCTCCCTAATCAATTGAATGAGAAGTTAATACTCCTATAATGGAAGCATTTCCTCCGAGGACCAAGACATTTTTACCCTGAGTAGTCACTGGGACCTCCGCGGCAGAGGAATTTGTCGTAGTAGAAAGAAGAGAACTCGGACAGGCTCGATAATGTTTCATAAAAATGCAATATCTCTTCTCCCTTTGGCTCCTGAGAAGAATAAGAAAATATTTTTACCATAAAAGATAGGTTTAGAAAAAGAATAAAGAGTATGTACAAAGTTTAGACTTACCCTTTGGGAAAGAAGGAGTTGGTGGACTTTAGGAATGAAGGCATATTTGAATAACTTGTCGAGTAGTAGAATATTTGGTCAATTCTTGAATCGTGATTCTAAGAGAATGATAGTTAGATTCCATCAATCTTTCTCTAAAAGAATATTTAATGATCACATGATTTTTCTTCCTTTTATTATCAACACTTCCTTATGAAGCATTTTTAACTTGATCATCAGTTGGACGACTATTTTGGGGACGCTTATGAGAATGTTGAGACCAGCAGTAAGATTACCAAGAGAATGACATACTCTAATGGATGCTTGAGCTACTGTAATAACATAAGAAGCAGACTTGGCCTCGGTCACAGGGTTTGTAAGGCTGTTGGTATAGCTCCACAACTTGGGGAGGTGATCATCTTTGTGTTTGGAGGAATTTGTGTTCCGACCAAGAAAAGGTTTTTTAGGTAAGCAATATGGAGAGAAGAGTACTGAGTGTCCTAGTACGGTTCTCAGCAATCTTGGAATTCGGGGACCCTACATAAATGAAGCACTAAGGAATTTGGGAAGATAAAATTGTTAGTCATTTCTTCAAACCCTTTTCGAATAAAGCATGCAAAGCTCTTCCCAACTATTAAGGTGTATCCTCGAGAGTGGGTGAGTGTTCATCGAAGTACAATAAGGGGGGAGAGTAATTCCTTAAGCCAAACCAAACTGTTGTGCATATAAAGCGGTTGGACAAAACTCAACGCCTATTTTAGGGTTGGGATTGTTGATCGGGAATGTGCCACCATATGGAAGATATTGTGAGATCAGGAAATTGGCCCATAGCCGACAAATCAATTCTAAGGTCTCATAATTAAAAGGACCACATTGAAAACATTTAAAACAATATGGACCATGGATTATTTTAGTGAAAAGAAAGAAAGATTCATTTTGGAAATTCTTTAAGTCAATTTATAAAAAAGTGAAGAAAATCCCCGAAAGACTGTTCTCTTAGTTGAAAGTGTGTCAGTAGATGAGTACTAAAAGTTGGGGAGCGAGAAGGTGGTTCATAAATCAAAAAGCTAAGTGTGAAGGAAAGTACTCATAAAGCCATAATTGAAGGAGTCACAAATGCCCTTCACAGTAATAAAGGTTCTTAGTCATGATACGATAAAGAGTGTAGTAAAGGTGAGATAAAACAAAAGGAGCAAGAGGTAGATATCGGCCAGCAGCCAGCAACTCAACCAATTCATTATTTTCTTTAGTCATCTGTCTAGATGAAACACATAATACAAAATGATATAACTATATTAACAAAAAAGAACAATGCTTCTGATGCGTAATGGGACCTTGCCTTATTTCTCCCTGAAGGAAGGTACTGTAAGTAACACTAGCCCATTACTTATTAAAAGAAGAAGGTGATCGAATACTCGATGACTCTATAAAGTCACCAAGGGGCAGGAGGCCGATGGGTGCACAAACATCTAATATGGTCGAGCTCATGAATCCTCAAGGAAAGTTGAAAAAGTTAGTGGAAGAACCCTAGAAACACATGAATGCTGCCAGAACGTGAAGATCCATGGTTGTCTCGAGTTGAGAAAGCTGGATGCAACCGAATATCTTGATGGTCTGCCACCGCTCTCCAAAGGCAAATTTTATACGATTTATCCAAGAAATCCAATCAACAGTAGGGGAAGGCCACAAACGGTGGAGAGACTTGAAGAGACCCCATTGCGACTAATTCAGAGAAGAAACTCGCAGAAGAAGTTTCTCCTTCAAATACAATGAGAAAAAGGAAAAGAAAGAAGAAAAGTCCTTAATCGAAGTGGGAAAAAAGGTTGGACCAAGTAGATATTGGTTTGATAGTCCATCCTCATAACGAGTAAGGATATCTGAGAGAATGAAGTTGGCTAGGCTATCGATAATAGGAAAGATAACCTTTGAAGTAGAAATCTTCATAATAACATAACTGAACTCAGATAATAAGATTCTATTAGAAGAGGCCATCAAACTGGATAGTAATACAATGGCCAAGAACCGATCGAAGGAGAACCAAAAGAAGATTGATGTGGAAACATAACTATATAAAAGCAAAACCAACTATCATGATTCGTGTTTGTATTGAATTTGGCAATCATGCAAGAAGAATTCCAATGCTTACATTAACTCGCATGACGATTAAATGCAAACCTCGCATTGACACGTGTTGTGAATCGAACGGCTGCCAAAAACTCAGATATCAAAGTCCCATCACATCTCTCAAAATGAAGGTACGTGGGGGGCATTGTTTACACCCATTTTCGATGCCCTGACGTGGACTACTAGGAAGATACCACATGGAGACACTACGTGTTTGGCATATGCATAATTTATACTTGCACTCAGAGAGATTTGTTTATAATATTCCTTTAGCATTATGTATTCTGTCATTAATGTGATGGTACAAACTCTTACAAGGCCCTTTAAGGGAGATAAATCATCACATGCCACGTGGCCACACTTAACGTGCATATTAAATGAGGCAATGTACGTGGTACGTGATGGGGTTTTTTCCCCATGCTCGACTGGTCGTGAGCCTTACACGACCGGTCGAGGGCTGGTGCATGACCAGTCGTGGAGTCGAGCCCTAGCTCGACTTAGAGTCCAACGACTTTGGACTATTTTTTCTGGGAGTGCTCGACCGGTTGAGGGTGGTGCTCAACCGGTCGTGGGTGGCATTCGACCGGTCGTGGTCTCGTCTCGACCGGTCGTGGTTACGCAATTCGTTCCGCGATTTTGTGGATTGCGAAAATTTGAGTTCTTTCGCAACTGGGATGTGGAAAGGAGTTTCTTAAAACTATAAATAGGGGTTCCTAGGGTTTTTCTAGAGGTATGAAAAATACAAGAGGGTTATCAAAGGTGTGAGATAAAGAGAGAAAGAGAGAGAGGAAGCTTGTAGAAGGGAGGTTATGCTCGTGGAGGTTATCTACTGTGTAATTTATATCTCAGCACTTCTACGTCCTCGTAATCGGTAAAATCTCTCTGTTTTTCTTTTATTCTCTCATTGTTTATCCACTCATGCGTGAGTGAAGACGCTTGTAATGTTATACTTCATAGTGGATTATTGATCTGGATGAGGTCCCGTGGTTTTTAACTCTTTGAGGATTTTTCACGTAAAAATCTTTTGTGTGATGTGTGATTTATGCTTTGATTTATTTCATTACTTTATTATCCATAATTCTGTTTTGTTCTGTGAGGCTAGATCCTAAGGTTTTGTGCAAGGCCTCCAACAAAGTGGTATCAAAGATAAGTTCATTGAACGGGTAAGATCGGTTTTGAATTATGGAAGGTGGCTTATTAAGGATGATCAGCTTTAATGGTTTTAACTAGACCATATGGAAGGCTAAGATGAAGGACTTGCTTTATTGTAAGGACCTATATTCTATAATTTTAGGCATATCAGCAAAATCTAAGGATATGTCTGATGATGATTAGAAGAAGATGGATAGAAGGCGGTGGAGTTTATTAGACAATGGTTGGACGATTCCGTATTCCATCATGTGTCTACGGAGACCTTAGCTGCTAGCCTATTGCTGAAATTGGAAGGGCTGTATGAGAGGTAGCCATCAGGTAATAAGATTTTTCTAATAAAGCGACTTGTGAATCTCAAGTTCAAAGATGGTGGTTCTGTGGCCGAGCACATGAATGAGGTTAGCAATATAGTGAACCAACTCTCCTCTATGAAGATGGTCCTGGATGATGAATTGCAGACTTTATTATTGCTTAGTTCATTGCCTGACAGTTGGGAGACATTGGTGGTGTCCCTAAGTAATTCCGCGCTAAACGGAAAGATTTTCATGGAACAGGTTACTAGCTGTCTCTTTAATGAGGAGACAAAGAGAAAGTCTCAGGGGTCTACTCAGCAAGAGGCCCTTGTAACACAGGAACGGGGGAGAGGAAAGAACAAAAAGGGTGGGAAGGCCCGAGATAAATCAAGAGGCAAGTCGAGTACCAGAAAAGATGTTGATTGCTAAAATTATGGCAAGAAGGGCCACTACAAGCATGAATGTTGTGGTAAGAAGAACGACAAGAAAGGAAAAGGAAAGGAGAAGGAAGATGAACGCAGAGGAAGAAGTGTTGCACCCTTTACAAGGCAAGTGTCAGTATGTGCAAGGGTGGGTTGAACGCAGAGGAAGATTCAGCTATTGACATGTGGCACAGGCGTCTAGGCCACATGAGTGAAAAAGGGCTCCAGCTACTAGCGAGGAAGCGGTTCCTTCCAGACGTGAAAGGCATGCCTCTCAAAACCTATCTTGATTGTTTATCAGAGAAACAGCATAGAGTTTCGTTTATTAAATCTACTTCTTATGTTAATAAAATACATGCATTAAATTTAGTTTATTATGATGTTTGTAGTCCTATGAGGACAAAAACCTTGGGTGGGGCTTTATATTTTGTTACTTTTATAGATGATGCATCTAGGAGGGTTTGGGTTTATGCTTTGAAATCAAAGGATGAGGTCTTTGGTGTGTTTAAATTGTTTCATGCTATGGTTGAGAGAGAGACGGGTATATCATTGAAGTGCATCTACACTGACAATGGTGGTGAATACATTGGCAACTTTTATGAGTATTTTAAGTCCCTGGGTATACGACATGAACAGACGGTTCCCAAGAGCCCCCAGCATAATGGTGTAGCTAAGCGAATGAATCACACAATTGTAGAGAGAATTAGATGCATGTTATCCCATGCGAAATTGCCCAAGATGTTCTAGGGAGAAGCAATGCACACGCAGTGTATTTGATAAACAGGTCTTCATCAGCCCCGTTGAATGGAGAAGTGCCTGAGAAGGTATGGACTGGACTAGATGTCACGCCCCAAACTCGAAAAACGGGTTCACAAAATTTCCGATCGCCGAATCCGGCGTCGATAGCCTCCGTAGTACCCCATTCTCGGATTCCGACACTTACATGCCAGATTCCGATCCTAGGATCCTGGGATCCATATATATATAATTATATTATATATAATATTGTACATATATACTTTATATAAATTATATATTATATTATACATAATATATATATGATGGTGGGCCTTCATGTGGGCCCCTCACCATGATGCTTGTGTCGCATGCAACTGTCTAACCATTTTGAAAGCTCTTTTTAAAGGCTTGAGACTAAAAATAAGACAGATCTATAGTCCAAGTGGACCCCACTTTGGTATAAATATAAGACCATAGGATTAGGCCCATCTTGATGTATTAATTATTATGGCCCGTTATTGGGGCCCACTTGAGTATAGACATGGGGTCCAATTGGTGTGGCCCATCTGGTGTACATAAGGCCCATGTGATTAGGCCCATTCAATGTATTTGTGACCGTTGTTGAGGCCCACCTTGATATGAATATAAGGCCCATGTTATAAGGCCCATTGTGCTGTATTCAAGGCCCATGGGTTATGGCCCATTGCAATGTGCACAAGGCCCATTGATGCGGCCCACTTGATTTATATAAGGCCCATATGAGGCGGCCCATTTGATGTATCTAAGGCATATGGGTCGAGGCTCAATAAGATGTATATAGGTCCATTGTAATTTGTGATTCCCTATGGTTTGGGTAATGATATTTTATGGTGGGCCATGCCTTAGGAGCAATGTTGGTTTGACATCTACGTTATAAGAATAATGTTGGTTAAATGTCAGCATTATAACTCTCCCTAGGGCCCATTGGTGGGCCCATACTTGTTGATGGTTTATTACTTTGTAACATGCTTAGTATATCTACATGATTCATGCCCATACGCATCATATGTATGCTTGATATGAGGAATGTTTGATCATTGCACAAGCCGTTGGGTTGAGACATTTATGGGACTCCTTATGAGATGGAGTGCCCCACATGAGGGCGTGGTACGCGCGAGATTGCTGCATGATTGACGATGTGACTCATGCATTTCGCATTGTGTGTCGTGATTCACTACACGCCCTAGTGACATCAGGGCCATGGCCTTCACAGGCACATCGTGGATGGTCGTATCGGATACCGAAAATATTGGCTTTAGTATTGTGGGCACTTAGGATGTCTTTGGGTGAAAATTTCAGAACCTTTTGGTACCAGGAGATGCTCCAACGTCTAGATCGAGTGGATACACGAGCGCTCGAGTACCGAATACCAGTAGGCTGCGTCTCCCACTGTGTCATGGTTGGTTGGAAGGGGGTGTGGCCTTATCCGCTCGAGCGAGGGGGCTATAAGCTAGGTTGAGTTTGACCAGCTCGCAATGAGTCCGCTATCGACGAGCCAGGTAGGTAGTGGTAGACTACTAGTCAGGTGGATAGTGTGGTCTCTTCCACTTGCTTGACTGTGCAGCTAGGGAGGAGGAAGTCAGTGTGAGGTGTATTAGACCCCGGTGATATCCAGAGAGGAACTGTACTGATATGTGTACTTGATGAGTACTGGCACGCTTGCTTTGCATCTCGCATATGACATTTGGCTACATAGGCCTCGCATCGCATGGCCTTAGTATGGTCGATAACATTCATGCCTTGCATCATATAGCTTTGGTATAGCTGATAGCATTCATAGACTTACCGCATTACTCTGATATTATACACTTGGTGCTTACCTTACGCACACACTTACAACACCCTCTAAGCTTTTGTAAGCTTATGCACAACCGTTGCGTGCAGGTGTCGTTAGACAGCAGCAACGTTGAGGCAGGAGTGCGCATCTGATCATTTTGGAGTTTTTTTTTATCACCTTGTATTTTTCTTTCCCCATTGTACTTAAAAGTTTTTTATATAGTGGATATGTAATGATGATGTTTGTGACTTGGTTATGCTTGTGGTTATGCTCCATTACAAAAGAAAATTTATACTGAAAATCTTTCTTGTAGGATCCCAGGATCGAAATTTGGCATGTAAGTGTCGGAATTCGAGAATGGGGTACTACGGAGGCTGTCGACGCCGGATTTGGCGATCGAAAATTTTGTGAGCCCGTTTTCTGAGTTTGGGGCGTGACACAAGATCCATCGTACAGTCATCTCGGGGTATTTGGATGCAATGCATAATCTCACCGGTGGTTGAGATGACATCCATACGGGTGTTGCTTGGGTTGGCGGCTAGTATGGATATGGAGATAGAGCAGTTAGATGTTAAAACTGCCTTCTTCCATGGTGACTTGGAAGAAGAGATCTACATGCACCAACCAGAGGGGTTCGAAGTCAAGGGCAATGCATATGGTGTGTAGGCTGAGGAAGAGCTTGTATGGGCTGAAACAATCTCCACGACAATGGTATAAGAAGTTCGATTCGTTCATGTTACAGCATGGGTATGACAGAACGGAGTTGGACCACTGTGTGTTCACGTGCAAGTTCTCAGATGATGATTTCTTAGTTTTGCTGTTATACATTGATGACATGCTCATCATGGGAAAAGACATCAAGAAAATTGACAGGCTAAAACAGGAGTTGGGTAAGTCGTTTGCGATGAAAGACTTGGGCCCGGCTAAACAGATCCCAGGAATGGAGATAACCTGTGACAGAAGTAGCAGGAAGCTTTGACTGTCATAAGAGCGGTATATTGAGAAAGTCCTAGAGCGGTTCAATATGAATGGAGTGAAACCGGTCAGTACGCCACTGGATGGTCACTTCAAATTGAGTGACAGGCGGTGTCCTAAGACGAAGGCAGAGGTGAAAGAGATACAGAATATACCCTACGCGTCAGCTGTTGGAAGTTTGATGTATGCTATGGTGTGTACATGCCCAGACATAGCATATGCGGTTGGTGTTGTCAGCCGGTATCTTACTAATCCTGACAAAGAGCATTGGGTAGCGGTGAAATGGATACTGCGGTATCTAAGAGGCTCATCTAGGTTGAGCCTATGCTATGGTGATGGTAAACATGTGTTAGAGGGCTACACAGATGCAGATATGACAGGCGACATTGACTCCAGGAAGTCTACGTCGGGGTTCATGTTCACGTTTGCAGGGGGAGAAATTTCTTGACAGAGCAAGCTATAGAAAGTCGTAGCATTGTCGACGCCAGAGGCCGAGTACATTGCAGTCACAGAGGCATGTAAAGAGATGCTTTGGATGAAGAGGTTCCTATAGAAACTTAGCCTGAAGCAGGAGCAGCACGTGGTCTATTGCGATAGTCAGAGTGCTATACACTTGAGCAAGAATCCAAGTCAGCATTCCAAGTTGAAGCACATAGATATAGAGTATCACTGGATCAGGGATACTTTGGAACAGAAGGTGTTACAGCTTGAGAAGGTCCACATGGACGATAATGGGTCAGACATAATGACCAAGCCTTTGCTCAAGAGCAAGTTTGAGGTTTGTAGAAACCAAGCTGGCTTGAAGAAGGTAAATCCCTCTTGGGTCAAAAAGGGGGAGATTTGATGGGGTTTTTTTTCTTGTGTTCGACCGGTTGTGAGCCCTACATGATCGGTTAAGGGCTGGTGCACGACCAGTCGTGGAGTCGAGCCTTAACTCGACTCAAAGTCCAACAACTTTGGATTATTTTTTCTAAGGGTGCTCAACCGGTCGTGGGTGGCGCTCGACTGGTCGTGGTCTCGTCTCGACCGGTCGTGGTTACGCAGATTCATTCTGCAATTTTGCGGATTGCAGAAATCTGAGTCCTTTCGCAACTGGGATACGGAAAGGAGTTTCCTAAAACTATAAATAGGGGTTCCTAGGATTTTTCTAGAGGTATGAAAAACACAAGAGGGTTATTAAAGGTGTGAGATAGAGAGAGAAAGAGAGAGAGGAAGCTTGTAGAAGGGAGGTTATGCTCGTGGAGGTTATCTACTGTGCAATTTATATCTCAGCGCTTCTATATCCTCGTAATTGGTGAGATCTCTCCATTTTTCTTTTATTCTCTTATTGTTTATCCACTCCTGCGTGAGTGAAGATGGTTGTAACGTTCTACTTCATAGTGTGATCTGGATTAGGTCCCGTGGTTTTTACCTCTTTAAGGGTTTTCCACATAAAAATTTCGTGTGGTGTGTGATTTATGCTTTAATTTATTTCATTGCTTTATTATCCATAATTTTGGTTTGTTCTGGGAGGCTAGATCCTAAGGTTTTGTGCAAGGCCCCCAACAGTACGTTTATAAAAGACCCTCCAAGTGAGCGTATCCTATCCCACTAGTGGATATAATCTCATTCGCAAGGTCATCTCTCACAATCCTTCCAAAATGAGAGATTTCCTCAGAAATGTTCAGAGAACCAGTAACGATCTAGAAGATTCCAAAGACTAATAGGTCGAATCGACATCCGAGTCAACCCGGATGTGGTCCTAGTCCCGGATTGTAAAGCGACAGCTGAACCTATATCATGTCCCATTCTATACGATAATCAAAATTAAGAGAATGAGAGATCCGGTCTGTTCAAATGGGAAATCAATATCAGGGGTCAAATCTCTCTACTCTAACACTCTAGACCATCACCGTAGGGATGGTTAAATGCAGGGGTGGTTCAATCCGGACCGTCTAACACCTCAAATGTGAATGAGGTGGGCCACCAAGAAGCATCAAGTGACCCTGTTCGATAGACATCAATCCTTGAGCTCCCCAGACCTTAGCTTGGTTGTCTTCATCAGAGGAACTTTGGCGGTCGCAGGCCTAATATTTATTGGGCCATGGATATCTACTTGAAGGATCAACTATTGAGGAAGATCCAAGAAGCTAGCGAGTCCGGAGTCCTTTCTTTCCAAGGTATGTCCCGGTTTGCTAAGGAAGAGATTGCCTATTTAAAAAGCTTGCATGAAGGATCCAGTGCCTAGCAAGGGGCTCTCACCCTCGAGAAAGATATAAAAGGAGAACAAAAAGAAGAGCTCAAGTTCGCACGCCAAACACACCCATCTACTTTTACATTTACCTTTCATCTCTACCTTACTTTTTCTAGTCTAGTTTGCTAATGTCCAGTGACTCCCGGTGCCGTACATTTATTTTAAGATTAGGGTAAATATCTACAATCTTAAGTTGTCAAATCATCATATTCATCTAAGTTCTGATTCAATTGTTCATACCTGGTCATATCTTGTTAACCACCTGCCTTGATCGTCTGTTTTAATAGACACATTAGGTACTTATTTTATTTTTCACTTTTATTTATATATTGTTATAAAGTAGGATGGTCATAACGGGGCTAACGTATTAATAAAATTAATCGTATTTAGTCTAGCTTATATTTCTTTTTGTGCAAATCTTCTATTCTAATTGAAAAATATCTTACTAAAAATCTAGTGTAATAAAAGGTCCTTAAGTCAATCGATCCTGCATCTACCAAAAAATAAAAAAAAACTCATCCACGAGGGACAACTCCAACATTTCTATAAATTGCCAGAGCGCATCAATCAGTAGATGAGAGGACTCGGGATATCAATCCAGTCTTCAATGTGTCCATCTCAACACGGGGGCACCAACAATTCAATCAACCTTAAATAAGGCAGAATTTAAGACACCAGTGAAATTAGGGGTGTACATCGGGCCGAATCAAGTAGAACTGGGCTCAACTCGGCCCGATCCGGTCACCTATTGAACCCAGCCCGAACCCGGCCCGGCCCGGTCACTGGGCCAACATGTCTAGCCCGAACTCAGCCCGGTCAGCAATCGGGCGAGTTCGGGCCAAGTTCGAGCCTGCTCCATGTACAGAGGGACGGGCGGCGTTTTCACTTCTTTGTTTCAAATGGTTAGGGTAAGGATTTTGAGATATATATATATATATATATATATATATATATATATATATATATATATATATATATATATATATATAACGGCCCTATGAAGCCAATTCGTGTCTTAGTTAATTCTATAGGTAGGGCTATGGTTGCTAATCGGCCGAACTGGGACATGTTAGAACTCGGCCCGAACTCAATTTCGGGCTGAAGAAAATGGCCTGTCCTGGACTGAACTTAGTTTTGGGTCGAGCCAAATCAATCTTTTTCGGGCCGAGTCGAGCGAGTTAACCGGGCTAGCCCGGTTCGTGTACAGCCCTAAGTGGAATCATACTCGCACTCGTGTAACCTAGGCCGTCAGTCACACAAGCAGCCCTGACTAGCTCAACCCTCAGCAACGAGTTTTACACCAATTAAACTTAGGCATCTCCAATCTAACCTATACAAATTCTACTTGCATGTACAATTGATCTACACCGTTGAAATTGCAAAACAAGCTGCAGATGAGCATGGCCCAGAAACATCATTGATAAAATGATCCCAGAAAACCAAAAGATGGCTATCATACAGATGGTAAAAAGTAAATGGTTAGCGGTCCAAATTCAGTTAGCAGAATTAGATCGTTCAGATCATCCGATCTGCTTGAATTTTAGGTCATGCTCCGTACAAAAAGAGGCCCGGAATTTGATAATCAAAACCATCTTACTAGTGCTGTTGATAAGAGACCAAAACCAAAACAAAAATAGTGGTAAACTATCACCCTAGTCCCCCCGAAGAGGTGTGGGTGTTAATGGCCAATCATTTACTAGGATAAAGCTACTTTTGAAACAGTAGATCGGCCTGCATAGAACTAGTGGAACAAATAAAATGTATAGAACATGTCGACAGTCCCAAACATTGATCTGAACTGTTAATTCAGTGCAATCCATCTTCATAGGCTACCATATCAAAATTTACTAACTGGATGATCACAGCCATCCAAAAAGATTAGCTTTTCATCCGGATGGACATGATTGCCCGACCAAAGTGATTGTTGCGAGACAAGCAATCCAAGACGGGTCCATCAGGCGGACTGTCTCGTTTAATGTGCTATAATAAGATGATTTGACATTTTCCATAATAACTTAGTATCTGGTACGTTGATTTTTCAGGAGATTGATAGAGTCGTTAGGACCGTCTGATTTGTGTCATTTTAAGTTGGTGCCTATGAATAATTGATTCGTTCTGATGAACGGTACAGATCAATGATTTTACTGTCCACGCGTCACGAAATTGCTAAACTGGCCCATCTGGAGGTGGAAGTTCAGCTAGGTAGAGTTATTGGATGCGCTGAGCAATTGTCCAGCTGGCATAAAATTAACTCAAGTAGACCATCCTATTGGTGGGACCCACTTTAGATAGCTCGGGCGCGTGGGGCCCACCTGGATGTATGTTCCTTATATAGGTTTTTAAAACTCATTTTAGAGCATGATCCAAAAAATGAAGCAGATCCAGATATCACGTGGACTATAATACAGGAAACAGTGGTTATCTATCATTAAAAACTTCTCCTGAGCCACAAAAGTTTTGGATCAAGATGATATTTATATGTTCTCTTCATCCATGTCTTTATGACATTATCGATAGGTTGGATGGCAAATAAACATTTTAGTGGCCCCCACAAAGGTTTTAATGGTGAGGATTCAATCACTACTATTTTCTATGGTACGGTCCACCTAAGATTTGGATCTGCATAATATTTGGGATCATACCCTAAAATGAGCTGTCAAAATGGATGGACGGTGTGGATGTAAGGTACACACATCATCATAGGCCCCACAGTTAGGGATCCACCCAAACCGCACCCAGATAGCAGATAAACCCAAAATCAGATTGATTGAATAATCCTAACCATTGAATAGTGAATAAATATTTATTGGTTTTAGATCGTTGACCCTTCTCATCATAGCCGTCCATTAGATTTCTGCAAATTTGGCCAGTTAGATTTTATCTTATGATCTATCCAAACAGTGCCAGTATTTGGACGGTTTATCTTGAGTTACATTATGCCACGTATGAAATTTCTGAATGCGTGAGTATGAATCACCCAATCTGCCGGAGTATTAAAGTTTCTCTCCAGTAAAAGTTAAAAAAAAACATAAAAAAATAAAAAGAGTCCTGCGATTAACTCGCGTCATTAACTCGCGAATTAGAACGTGCTTATCAGGCGCCGCGTGGTCAAAGAGACAGGAAACAAGCAACGGCAAGGATTTGTTAGAGTACCGTACGGACACTCAAGCAGCCGTTGGATAGTCAACGCAGCAACCCGCTTTTCCGACAGTTGGGATTAAAAGGTCCTGCGGTTGATAAGAAAGCGGGAAAGAAAGTCGAGTTTGGTAGGGAAATGAAAGCTTTCGAAAAATTAAAAAAACAACAGCTTCCTATGTGCGTTTGCCACATCGATAGTTACTTTGTGACAACCTATCTTTGCCACAATGGTATATCTGATCGTAAATCCAAACCGTCAAAACTATGGCTCCCATCATCGATGGAACATTACAAAAAATAAAGATGATCAAATGATCCTAACCAAAATACTGGCTGACATCAGATGGACAATGGATAGGAAAATGGACAACAACGGTCCATATGTATCATGGATGAGTTGCCAGGAATGGATACAATGCTGCAAACGCACAAGGGATTCTGGTTCTTCTACTAAAGAGAAATATGATCCTGGTGGGGTCCACTTTAAGTAGAAATCATGCCTTTTGTTACTGAAGGCCCATCACACCAAAGGCTTCAATTAACTAACCAAAAAAAGTACCTAAGGGGTCTAAGCAAAGGGAGCATATATTACTGTTGGGGATTTGGGGATGACTCCCTCCACCTAATATAACTACCACTCTGTGGACCAAAGGATGTTTTGTAATAGAAGAAGATGGCCAATCCAACGGCTGAAAAAAGTCACCCCTCAAAAAGGGGTCGTGATGATATGGCTGTTTCGGTGATATGGCGGTGCTTTACGCGTTATCATGAACATGCATTGTGTGGGCCGTGCCTTTCCAGGTGGCTTGGCTCACATGTCTTGCATCATATGGTCACAAAAGTCATCTATAACTAAGCTAGGATTCTTGATTTTGACTTTTATTTATTTTTCCATAGGTATGTTGGAAAATAACTAGTGGGCCCTTTTTTTTTTTTTTTTACAATGCCCAAGGGTAACAATATTTTCTACTGTGGCCCATTTGATTAACGGCGGATTTCGGCCTCACCAATAAAATAAAACGGATGGCTGATATTGGGTTATAGTTTTAAAAATTTAAAACTTGTCTTGATTCCATATTGAGTCGACTCGAAGACTCAATAAATCACTGAACCCGTTTGGGTGTCACTGATCAAGGCCCATTTTGATACCACTAAATAAGTTACTTTTTCTATTTACGGCAGTAAATAAGTAATTTATTTGAGATAAATAAGTTTGATTTATGATCAATTATAAGTGAATTTTTTTACTTAAAGGTGCTTAAATACCAAGATAAGCTGCTTGAGACATAATTAACTCATCTTAAATGACTTATGATCCAAACGCTCACTAAAAATGATTTCATCTCATTTTCATTAACCTTAGTTGTGTATTAGGTCACTTAATGATCATTGGTTATCAAGATTATATTTAATCCTTACCAAAAAGAAATATAATCGTCGAGGGTGTGTTTGGTTGCACTACAAATTATGATATTTTTGTGATTAATTTGCCTAATTTCGTGTAACCAAACATCCCTAATACATATTTAAGATTAACCAAAATGATATGAATTCATCTTTAAGTGGCATGAAAATAGGATCTAAGTATGATATTTGAATGGATAATAGATATTTAGATTAGTGTATATAAATATTGGACAGCTTAAATAGAAGTCACCTACAGTGTGATTTAGTTCGAGTCATGCCGAGCTGGTTCTAACCGAGTCAAGCTTGTCAGTGAGTTTTCAAGTGAATCAGCTTGATTTCCCACTGAGAAAAGGTAAAAAGATCTCAATTTATTATAAGATCTTCCTCGCTTTCAGATCGATGTTGATGGGTTTTTGAAAGGGGAGAGCGATTAATGTTCAGACCACTAGATGAACAGTTAATATATCTTGCACATGTGAAATACCGTGAGTTGGAAACATGGTTAAATGACTCAGTGAGTTGGACCAACTCATTCAGTCTTGAGTTGATGGTGTCGAATGGGATCTGGTCTGACCAAGTCCGAGTCGACTCAGGTGAGTCGCATAGACTCGGTCGAGTCTTTTAAAACCGTGAGAGAATGCCATGATAGCCAACTGATATTATAATGCGAAGGAAAAAGCTAAAATGAAAGACAAAACGCCCACGGAAAGTAAGGGCCTTGTTTTCCACTGGAAAAACAACACTATACACATGTGAGCTTGGCTCTAAATCTGTTGTGTGTGGGGCCTATATGGTATGTGTATGTCATCCAATCCGTCCAATAGGTTCAGCTCAATATGAAAGTGGGATGTATAAAAAATGAGTGCTGATCCAATCAATAGCTAGGCTACTCTTAGGAGGTTTTTGGGTGGTTGATCATTTTTTTTTTCTATGGTAAGGTGCATCTGGTTGTTGGATTGGCTTATTTTATGTGCATCCTATTTTTATGGTGTGACAATTCTGATGGACGGATTGGATGCCACACACATGGTGGTGAGCTCCATGTGCTATTAACTGTAGATGATTCTCATTTACAATGGCTGCAATGGAGGGGGCATCTAGCCTATGATGGCATCATAGTTTTTAAAGTGGCTTCTGTGCATTACAGTTATTCTATTGTTTGGTATTGCATTGGGAAATCAACGGCCACTATTTATGGGGAAGCGGATTGCTTGTAGCACCAGTGACAGGCATATCCCTTTGGCATGACGTATCGCAGGACTATGGAGCCCCTGTAATATATGTGTTTCATACATGCCAACCATATATTTTACTAGCTTAATTTAGGGCATAACCCAAAAATGATGTAGATTCAAAGCTCAAGTAGACCACATTATAAAAAATAGGAGGATTGAACACCCACCGTTGAAAACTTCTTATGACTTACTGGGATGTTTTATTTTCCATTCCACTTGTTCATAAAGTTATATACACTTGAATAAAGGGAAAACACAAATATAAGCTTAATTAAAATTTTAATGGCCTCAAGAACTTTTCAACAATGAGCCTTTAGTTCTCATCATTTTCCATATTATAGTTTACTTGATTTTTGGGTTCGTGTCTTAAAATGAGTTGACAAAATAGATAGACAACATGAATAAAACACATACATCATGTTGGCCCCACAAAGCTGGGGCTATGCCGTGCCAATCCACTTCCTATTTATTGAGCGTGGAAGGATCACATGTAACATATGATAATTTAGCTATGAAGGGCCCATTGTGAGTTGTGAGTGTCATCTAATTCAGTAAACTCGCTTAATAATTCATGAGATTGGAAAAATTCAAAAGGATGTTATCCATGGAATTCAAGTTGAATGTAATAAAGGGAGATATTTGATTGGGAGATCTTTGCGTAATCATTACATCTCACTCAAATCAAAAGAAAAAATTTCTAAGATAGCTATTAGGCTAGGCATGTGTTTAGAGACAAAATGTTAGGCAATTAAAAAATAATATACTCATACAATTAGCATAGTTAAAAATAAGGATGCTGGATGGATGAGTATCAAAACAAAAAATGATAAAATTAAAATGAATACATTCACTAAAAATTAGTAGCCAAATCAATAAATAATAAGATGAAGGAAAGTAGACTTAGATTGTTTGATCACATGTTATACATACTAAAAACTATGTCAAATTATAAATGAGTTGGTGCAAATTAAAAGCCCCAAAGGAACATTGGTGAAGGTATTAAATAAAGATTTAATAGTCTAACTGAAGATATAACTCTTGAGGAAGTAAGATAATAAAATAAATTCATATAGACAGCCCTAATTAGTTAGGTAAGGCTTAAATGATGATGATAATCCGTACCTTCAGGTGTGCCAAACCAAAGGGAACAATGGGGGTCACCCGATAAGGGACCAGGGGTGCTTACTCCAAGATAGAAATGGGTGTCGACTGCCAACTATATATGTCATTCAACCCAATCATTATTAGGTGCAACCACTAGATGAAGTGACACATCGACTCAAGCAATTCAAAAGTTGGACGGGTTCACAACAAATAAATATATAAGTTTTAAGAGTGATTGTACATTACTTTTAATGATGTGTCCCACTTGAGTTTTTCATAATGATGACTCTTCATATGCAAGGAACCCAAGAGATCCGTAGCAAGTGCACGTTTTAAATTCCAATACACATAATGGGTGGGCCCCAAATATCTCAAATGTCTAGTAATTACCATGCATGCGGATGCATGTGATTGTTTCCCTTAACAACATAGTGACAAATCTCATTCTTAGGAATTTTTCAACACCTAATTTTTTTCTCAAGATTCTCCAAATAATAGGTTTTTCTTAGGTGAAAATTAGGGAAAAATCTCACTCAATATAAAAATAAAAATTATCTAATATATATTCATATAATTATTGAGTAGATGAATTACAGTTCACTCAACAAATAACTACCAACCTATGATGTGTGTGGAATATTCAACCCATCTAATAGGTTAGCACTATTATCAAGATCACCTTCAACAAAATCAGCAACATTCATTTTTCAAGTGGGCCACACTTGTAATTTTCTATTTATCAATGGTTAGAAATTGTTTTCTATGTTGTGCTCCTCCCAATAAACAGATGGGGCTGATTTTTGAATTGGTTAATCCTTATGGTTGGGCCAATTCTATTTGAGGGGTTGGATGTCACATGCTCGTAACTATTTGGAAGTTATCAGCTGGGTGAACTATAACTTGTGGTCCAACCGATTGGACTGAGAGTATATAACTCATAATTATATAGTTAATTAGTTACATTTTTATGTATTTTTCATTAATATTCAGATATTTTCAAGATAAAATAAGGAAAATTAAAAACTGGGCTATTTTGAAAATCTAACACTATTATCAAGATAATATATATAGCTTTAATAACCTTTATATTTCACATTGCTAAACAGGAGTTTATAGTGACAAAACACAACCACAGACTAACTATCATTAGTGGCCGTTATGGCATTATCACGGTGTTATAACGTTATTAAAAGCTTGTTATGTGGACGCTCAGGAAAAATAAAACTTCACGTCTGGAGAGTGACATTGGCAGTCCTGACCCAAGGCCTGGTTTTAAGACTCGGACGAATCTGACCAGATCCGAGTCAACTCAGGCAAGTCATGAGTCAACTCACCTGGTGTTTTAACCATGCCTAACAAGTGAGTAATTACATTATTATCCTCGGCCTAAACATAGACAACGAATACCTAGTTTTCAGTTGGTATAGATAGGGACCCATGTACCTGACCATTGGTGGGTCCCACTTTGGATGGGCCCTGCCTAAAAGATCTCCACATTGAATGATCCTATTCTCCAATCATGGTACTTTCTTTGGTTGAAAGGATAGGATTGTCTTATAGATGAGATTTTTGGTGGGTGGTTCACCTGTGTTGGGTCCCAACAAGACATTGGTCTGGATCAGTGAAAGGTGGGCCCCACTGTACCAAGTAAGAATCTGAGTGTACTGTGCATATCCAGGAGCATAAGATCCGATAATTCCCCATGATAAGATATGTCTTAGGAGGAGAGAAAATAAAGACAGATGCATGAAACAATAGTTTGATTAGTGGACAGGGTTGCCTGGTGTGTGAAGATTTCATGTCTGGTGATCTCATGGATGGAATAATTCACAAAGGCAGGTAACATCATTGACAGTGAGAGAGAGAGAGAGAGAGAGAGAGAGAGAGAGAGAGAGAGAGAGAGAGAATTGTCTTTGGCCTATGGTCCTTTGAATGAAAGCAATCTTGAGAAAGAGAGGGTCTAATATTTATACACGCGCACGTGGCGCTTTTTCAATAGGGGTGTGTGTTCAATCCCGGTGCTATCGAGAGATGTCTTTAGTAGACGCGGTTTGCATCTAGTTAAGCGGTGGATGCGCTTGGTTCAACGCTAATAAAAAAGCACCATGTGCATATGTGGGACCTACAATAAAAATGACAAAATGTTGATTTCATGTAAGAAAATTTTAAATTTTCACACCAGGGTACACATGTTATGCTGTTTACCAATAGTGGGAAGGATAAAATGGTCATGGTCATTTCATATATATGCCAAATGGTACTATAAGGTTGACCTCATGGGAACTTCCCATGAGGTTGAGCTGCTTGTGCCCTACGGTGATGTGTGTATCGAATATCAACACTGTGCATTTGATGGGTCCCTTTTAAGTTATGGGATATCCTAAAAATCAGCCTTATTTAGAACTCAGGTGGGCCATACCATATAAAACCATGTGAAAACATGCCTAAAATATATAAAAGCACTGGGTGGGGCCCACTTGAGTTTTGGATGCAGTTGAAACTTGGTCTAACCCCTCATCCAAGTGGGACACAACAATGGATGGGTTGGATTTGTGAACCACATCTCGGCGGGCCCACTAAATGATAATGAATGTTTTAATGAGACGGTAACTCCTCTCAACCGTTGTATGTGATGTGGCCCACCCAAGTCATGAATTGACTTGATTTTTAAGCCTGTGGCCCACCATGGAAGGTTACATCTGACTAATGGTGTAGATGTTTGACACACATCATGGAGGGGCCACAAAGCTCGACCTCATAGTAACATTTCCACACACACACATATATATATATATATATATATATATATATATTGGGAAAAGGTTCTATGCTGTCGAGCTCATGGGAGGCCCCACCATGATGCCTGTCGAACATCTACCCCATCAATCAGATGCACCATTCCATGGTGGGCCTAGGGCTTAAAAATCAAGTCAATTTGTGACTTGGGTGGGCCACACCACATACAACAGTTGACAGGGGTTACCCTCCCATTAAAACCTTCATAATCTTTTATTTGGCCCACTGAGATGTTGTTTGTAAATCCAGATCATCCATTGTGTGTGTCCTATTTGAATGAGGAGTTAGACCAAGTTTCATTTACATCCAAAACTCAAGTGGGCCCCACCCAATGCTTTTATATGTTTTAGGCATGTCTTCACATGGTTTTAAATGGTATGGCTCACTATAGTTCCAGCTAATTTTTGGGATATCCCATACTTTATAGGGGACCCATCAAATGCATGGTGTTGATGTTCGACATGCATCAATGATGGGTCCACACAGCTTGACCTCATGAGAAGTTCCCATGAGCTCGATTGCATAGAACCTTATATATATATATATATATATATATATATATATATATATATATATATATATATATATATATATAGAGTCATGCTCCCTTACGCACCTACGCACATGCGCACCTTTGCACACGTGCCATGGGTGTCTAATCTGAACGGTCCATGTGATGCGGAATCCCACAAAACCCCATGTGAAAAATTTTCACCCTGATCTAATATTCTGGTGGGCCATAGCAAAGAGAAATGCAAATCAAGGGAGGAAACTGTTTTCATTTTTCATGGCCCACCAAAGTTTCATATCAAAGTAAAACTTGGGCCTCGGGGGTTTCAGGAGGTTCTGATTCACATGAACAGTCTAGATTTTGGATCCACATCACCACGTATGATGGGTTCTCAAAAAAGTTCGTACGAACTGGTTCGCAGGTGAGCGTTTCCATGTGTGTGTGTATATATATATATATATATATATATATATATATATGACTGCATGCCGCACATATTAAGTCTACTCATGCTTTTTCATTGGCACTCACAATCTGAATGAATCTTTAGCGCGCCCTCCTTGAGTTGTCTTGGGCCTACATCCATCTTATCAGGAATTGATGCGGATCAACTGCAGAGCTTTGTAGGTGGAACTTAACCTAAAAGACCATGGACAGGTCCCACCGTAATGTGTGCGTAACATCCAATCTGTCTATCATGTGCAAAGCCTCATTTATCTTTGATGCCAAAAAAAATTAGGCTGAACCAAAATGCAAGTGGGCCACACCACGTAAAATCATGCCTAAAACTTTTGAACGGATTGGATGGCATTTAAAAGAACACGATGGGCCCTACACAATCAGGAAGTTTTTTTTAATAGTGGGTATCACCATCTCAACTGCTCCCTGTGGCATGGCCCACCAGAGTTTTGAATCGACATGATTTTTGGGGGCGAACATGATGGTCGGATGGATTTCATGAACACATTACAATGGGCCCGACACATTGCCTCCTAGGTTAAGCTTAACTATCAAGCTTTGTGTGCTGCATGCGGCTTCGCTTTGAGTATATCAGAATCCTTGGAGTGGTTTACATAGAAAAATCAATCTCATTGTCATGGCCCACTCATTCTAGCAAATACTAGAGAACTTCACCACTATGTGGTTATTTGATCATGTGCTAGATGGTGGTGATTAATCCACAGCCCATGTGATATCATTGCACATTATCCAGACCGTCCAAACAACGGGACTAATTGTGGATGGAGCATTTCCCTGAAATCTAATCCTAGCCATCCAATTGGAAGCTACCAAATGAGTTGGAAGGAAAATGGCCAGCAGTCCAAATTTGACGGCAGATATGAGATGGTTATGGTTGTCGAATTAGTGTGGTTTTTGTGCTACATCCCAACCAAAATGGACGGTTTGGATTGTTGTACATTATTATGCGTGTATGGTTGTTGAGTATCACTATTGAAGAAATATTAAGAAATCACAAGCAATGGTGTGGCCCAAATAAATTAATAAATAAAACCGGCAAGATCCAACCTAACAAGCTCATCCAAGGATCTTATTATCTCACGGTGGCCCCAGCTTGCCTGCCAAAACGTCATCGTGGCCCATATGTCTGCCACTTCGACGGCTAGAAAGCTCTCACATGCTCTGGATATATTGTATTTGTATGGTACGTCACACGTGCGTTCGTCTGCATATTAATCTATGCCGTTTGTCCTCAACTAGGGAACGATTTGATACTATGGTCGATGACCATGCACATAGAAAACATACAAGTAGCACACACGTTTGGAAATTAAACCGTCCAAGTAGTGGGGCGTATGGGTCTGATCCCAAAAGCCATTGAAATCTAGGATTCTAACCGTTGATCAACGCACATTTTTTTTTTTTTTTTTTTTGTTGAATTTGGACCGTCAGTCATTTCTACTTTAACGTCTATTAGATGTCCAACAATCATCGGTTTAGGATCATAAGTTTAGAGTGATTTTCGCATTATGGATTATTAACTAGGGGCCCACCATTTGAACAGCGTGGTTTCATGCATACACGTGACACTTGGGCACTTTGTGCGCACGCGTATGGCGCATCGCATGCTTCGAGAGTATTAAAGTTTTTTCCCGCCTTTTTATGTAGGGAGTGGATTAGTTGCGGCCCGGGACTTACCCAACATAGTGCGGCCCTGACTGAGGGGCCCACCTTGATATATTTATTATAAATCCAAGCCGTTCATCCATTTTGAAAATTTATTTTATAGTATAAAGAAAACAATAAAGCAGATCCAAATCTCAGGTGGACCACATACAGAAAACCCAGGTGATTGACAATTAAAAAGTTAATATGAGCCACAAAAACTTTGAATCAAGATTATATATTTATTTCCCTTCATCCAGGTATATATCAACTTATCAACATGTTGGATCGAAAATAAATATTATTATGGTCATTATACTGGGCCTTAGTAAGTTTTAACGGTAAGTGTTCAATCACCACTGTTTCCTGTGGTATGATCCAGTGAGAGTTGGATCTACTTCAATTTTTCTCTCATGCCCTAAATTAAGATTTAAAAAACGGATGAACAGAATGGATATAGAATAAAAAATCTAGGTGCGCCCCACGGTTAGGGCCACACCTTGTTGGATGAAGTCGGGGCCGCACCTAATCCGCACTCTTTTACGTAACACTTTTTTTTTATTTAAAGGAAATAAAACATATATTGGACAAAGATCCGATAGTGTGGTGTCGCCCTATGTGGGACCCGTCATGATGTGTGCATGGCATCAGCCTCATCCAGGAGGTGTGACCTTTTCTATTACGTTGTCCATATAACATTGGGAGGGGACATCCAACCAATCCAATCCATTCATCAGATGTGACCCACCAGAATGAAGGGACACCAACAATAAGGGCGTTTCAAACCTCAAGTGAACCACAAAAAGTGAATTTAGAGGCTTTAAGCATGTTCTTATGTTGTTCTCTTAGATGGGGCCCACCTGAGTGTTGGACGGACCTGATTTGAGGCGATGCACCTGATGGACGGAACAAACGCGATACAATAGGATCATCTAAAGCCCACACGCGTCTACCAATCAACTAATGCACATGCCACCACGTGTCAGCGTCGCAGGCACGTGAAATAGCGCGCGGATTAGGTACTACCCCCGCCTGTTCGGAGCTCGGGACAGGCGGAGGCTCCGAGGGCCACTGAGGGTACATCGTGATGTATGAAATTTATCCACACCGTTCATCAACTTTTTAAAATTATTTTAAAATATTTCATCAAAAACAGATTAGATTAAACTATCAAATGAGCCACACGTTGGGGATTAAATTCATACCGTTGAAAAATTATTAAGGATCACATGAGTTCTGGATCAAGATGATATTTGTTTTTCGCTTCATCCAGGTGTATATGACCATATAAAGGGTCTTGATGGAAACTAATCGGCACAGTGGGCCCTAAGAAGGTTTCAACGGTGGTCATCCTTAGCACCGCTTCTTCCTATGGTGTGGTCGACATGAGAATTGGATCTATCTTATTTTTTTTCCAATACCATAAAATGATATGAAAAATGATATGTACGGTGTGGATAAAATTAATACATCACACTGACCTCTCAGTGGCCCTTGGGGCCTACGCATGTACCGAATCCGCGCCCTGGGAAATGTCCAAGCCATGCATCAGGTCGAAAACGCCGTGCATGCAGATGTTACCACCCAAAGATAAAAGTGGTCCATTCAGTAGGTGTTCCCTGATATTAGAAATAAGCATACGTTAAGAAAACTTTCAGATGAGTTTCTCACAACCGTACATATTTTCAGTTAATTGTGGCCCACTAGATTAGTGGGCCCTCCTTATTCTTGGGGTTGGGAATCTATATCGTGGCATCCTTCTTTTTGATGACTTGGATATTTCACCTGTCTTCTGCGGTGGCGTATACAGAGTGACGTGTACATTAGCTGAAGCGTGTGGGTTTAGCAAAGGTCTATAACAAGCAATTACAGATCAGCTTTTCTAACAAGCAGCATTCTGTATGTGGGACCCACGGTCCGATAATCTACATTGGATGATCGAAACCCTTAAAATAAGTCACCTTTTTTTTCTTGTAGAAAATGGACGGCTGTTGTATTTTCTCATTAACCATCCATTCATGGGCCTTTTCTTACAACGTGGGGCCACTGATAAAAACATCTATCTTATCACCAACCATCTATTTGTGGACCCCACACGGAATCCTGAGCACTGGCAAACTGTACACTTGTTGATGTGCAGGGCCCTACGGTCTACTGGTCTATGAGTCGTTATGTGCGCATGGCCCTATCGTCTATTGGTGTAGCAGGCGTTAGGTGGTTATTTAAACCGTCCATGTTTGTCGTATTAGGACATCTTCACAAAAGGGCTACGTCGTGGGCCCCACACGCTTGCCAGTTGGCACGTGTGGTTGAGGCAAACGTGCGTGTCTGCCTAGGAGAGAAAGATAATAATATGATGTACAAGAGAAGTGCTCTGTTGCTCTCTGAGGAATATAAGTTATAGTCCTCCTACTTGCATTGGGACACTTAGACAGTCCAATCCATTGATCCGGACTGTTCATTATGTGTTTACACGCAATTACCACACTGATCTGATAAATTTAACCGTTTGATCAATAGAATTTAATATGGACGTTCAGGATCATAGAAACAAAAATAGGTCCACCAACCAATCTGATCCGTCTATTTGTGAGGAAACATCATGGAGTGTTAATAATTATAAAGAATTACTTCTGTTAGGAAATCGTAACTATCCTATCCATGGCTTAAAAAATATATGGCCATTAAAATAAGGTAAAATCAAGGATATATTAGATAATGTGATCAGTGAAAATTCTGTACCATGGCCTATGGAATGTGATCTGAACTTAATGTACGGTTCAGATCAATTAATTTACTGTCCAGGTGATGTGATGCAACTAGTAGCACTATAACTCGGTATTTCTCGTAGTAGAGAAAGGCATGAGTCTCTTCTGACAAGCGGCTGGTGGCTTTCGTCTTTCAACGGGTCCAGATCGGGTCGGGTCCTTATGTACCAGTACCCAGGCTTGGGTCCTATTGGGTTGAAGTACCATATTTTATGTTTTGGAACTGAATTTGTTTGGTTTTGAGTACCAATCGGTACTAGGACCCTACTTTCAGTCAAGTTCGGGTAGACTTTGAATCGGGTTTGTTTGGATTGGTTGCTGCCCACAAATTTAATAGGGAAAACAACCAAAAACGACCATTTATAAATACAAACAAGAACATGACAGGGCACCTGAGGCCCTACCCGACCCAACCTGGACCTACCCGCCAACTTGATTTGACAAACGGGTCTGGTGAATAGACCACGACTTGTTTAAATCAGGTCAGGTCCTTCGGGCACTTGTGGGTCCAGACACCCTTTAATAACTCTAGGTAGGATGAGGATTGGTACTGTCCCTACCTGTGCCAACGCCGCTACATGCACAACATGGTGGGATATGATTGACCGATGGTTCACTATCAGAGGTGAGGCTTGGTCGAGTAGCCTTAAGAACAAATGACTTTGAAACATACTTTGCATAGCCCTGTCTTTGATGGCGGCCTACATACTAATTAAATCCCACCATGTCGGCACAGGCAATCCCAATACTCAATCGATGTTTGATATAGAGTAGGGTGGAGACACATTCCTAGCAAAATTAGACCAAAAGAAGCCTGGACAGAAGTAGTAGTCCACTAGAATCAGACCCAATCCTTGACGTAATTAGGCCTTAGGCATGCTTGGTTTTAAAAAATTCATTCGAAATAAAGAAAAATTGTAGTTTGAAGTATGAATCATAAATTAGCCATAATTTTTGATATGTGCACTGTCACGAATGCACAACTTATTAATCTTTCTATGACAATACTTCTATGGTCAATTGGCGTATTATACCTGTTGAATTCATCCATTCTGTAAGAAAATGCATGCCTCCGATTCAAAATTATAATTTTAAAAACTTTTTACTATTTAATTTAAATTTTTTTTTTAAATTTTTTATTTTTATCATATCTTTTTATTTTTACAGTTTCAGAATTTTTGTATATTTTAGGAGTTGTTTGTAATAAGGATGAGAATACTTTGGTAAATAATGTTTATTAGGACATTTTTAATTTTGGCAAATTTAGTATGTATGAGAAATTTTGTTATTTTGAGTAATTTTTATATGAAATAGGGTTTGGTGTCTTTCATATAAGTGATGTATTGGGACAACCATAGAATATTATTTAATAAAAAATATTTGAACTATCGTGCGGATTCAAGATTTTGATTAATCAGGGAAGAATGGTTTTTCTTTGCTCTCTTCTCTTTCTATTTTTTAGATTTAGTGACCTAATCAATTAAATACCTTCATAATAATCCCTTTCAATATAATCCAACAATCATAAAAATAAAAATAAAAAGAAATGTTATAAATACTGATACGCTGACAGGACCATTGATATTTTACTGAGAGAAATGGTGAGGTCTCCATGCTACAATTGTAAAATAGCTTGGGTCTTGTGCATGGTTTGACATATTGTTAGAAATCAATACAGACCATCTGATACATGCTAATATCACCCAGGAAAGATGAAGATGTATCAACCCAAAACAGCCTGATGAACGGGCACGAAACCGATTTGCAGACCTTGATCTTGCATGAACTACTGTTATATGTTAGCGAGCGTGTGCAATAGCGCATGCACCGTTTCCTACCATTTTTTATTTAATCAAATGATGTGGGGACAGTTAGAATATAGTTAATCATATCTAAGGCCTTAAATCACACCTTTCATGCTACACTTTTTCTCTCTCCTTGGAAGTTGCAAGACAGAAGGATATTGATGATTCTATTATCGGTTTGACTTTGGTGAAATTTCAATTGCTTGGTAATTTTCTTTTCCCCCAAGTAAATTCAACAAGAGAAGCTCTTGGATCCATTCATGAGCTATGGCCAACTACGTATTTTGGTATACCGGTGGTTTGAATTTGAAGTGGGGCCAAGTAAGCTGACCCCAATGGAATATGTGGTTTCTATTAGAACGTGGCCCAAAAATAACCATGATCAGATGATTAAAGACATATGAATAAAGGTTATGCAAAATGGATGGTAGGGGAAAAATGGGACTAGTATTTGGACATTGTGATGGACCTATCAAGGTGATATTGCGGCCATCTTCAATCCACAGTGGACAGCTCCAACCAATGGTTATAATGGGCCAACCTGGCCCCACGAGTAAATTTACACCATGGTAAGGTACAGAGAATTTGCAGTACAACATAGCTTTTTTTTAAAAAAAATAATTGCTAGGAGCTCCTCCAGAGAACCTCCCTTTAATCAAGAGAAAGACTTTGATACTCCACCAGTGTGTGATTGATGATACGCAAGCACTTAAAAATTACTTAGAAATTGCATTCACATCATACAAATGATTGCATTACACTGTCCAAATTATGATTTCCAATTTAGATGTACCATGTACCAAAAATTACGCTTGTTTGATTAATTATCTAACAATAAGATCATTGGACATATATGTTACAGTTAAAAATGAAAAATATACAATGAACTTGTTTCAACGAATCAGAAGTTAATACTTTTCAACAAATCTGATGTAGAGAAAGAGATTAAAAGATAAGCTATTTTATTCAAAAAGTAAGAAAATATATAACACGTACACACACACACACACACACACTATATATATATATATATATATATATAGAGAGAGAGAGAGAGAGAGAGAGAGAGAGAGAGAGAGAGAGAGAGAGAGAGAGAGAGAGAGAGAGGAATGCTCACCTCCACATCAATTCTCACTAGAACTCCTGAGAACTTTTTTGGAACTCATCTCCCGTGATATAAACCCAAAATTTGAACCGTTCATGTGATGCAACTCTCCATGAAATCCCTAGGGCCCAACTTTTATCCTGATCCAAAACTTTGGTGGGCCATAGGAAAAGAAAACAGTTTCCTCCCTTAATTTGTCTCTCTATTTTGCCATAGCCTACTAAAGTTTTCGACAAGGGTAAATATTGGGCCATGGGGGTTTAATGGGGTGCTACATCATGTGGACCATTTATATTTTGGGCTCATATCATAGGAGATGAGTTCTGAAAAAGTTCTCATGAAAATTAGTGAGTACTGGTACATAGGTGAGCATTCCTCTCACTGTCTATATATATATATATATATATATATATATATATATATAGAGAGAGAGAGAGAGAGAGAGAGAGAGAGAGAGAGAGAGAGAGAGAGAGAGAGAGAGAGAGAGAGAGAGCCGTGAGCACCTGTGTGCACATTTGCACATGTGTCATGGGCACAAAATCTGAATGGTCCATGTGATGTGACACCCAATGAATCCTTTAAAGCCTTATTGTCAGCTTGATCCAAAACTTTTGTGGGCTATAGAAAAGAGAGAGGCAAATGAAGGTAGGTAACTGTTTCCTATTTCCATGGCCCATCATAGTTTCGGATCAGGTTGAAAGTTAGGCCTTGGGGATTTTATAGGGTGCTGCATCACATGAATGGTTTAGATTTTTCTTTCACATCACATGTCAAAAAGTGATCATGAGGTCTCATGAGAGTTGGTGCACATCAGTGCATTTCACTACACACATATATATAGTATAAGGTTGACCTGAGCACCAAAACTTTTCACATGCGTATGCATTAGCTAACCCTTACATAGAAGAGAGTGGGTTCTAATGAAATTATTTGGCTATATAGTTTGAGAGACTTTTTTATTTTTTATTTTTATTTTTAAATTTTTATTTTATTTTTTTCAAACAAACAACTAGACATATATATCATTCATTCAAAAGAAAGGAAGGGTACCTATTGTATGGAAGCCCTCTACATCAGCCAACAGATGGCCCTTTACATGATTTTTTAATTGCCCCCAAACCAGTTTTATCTAACATAATCAGGCCTCTAATCAGATGGAAGAATAGGGATTCCTGAGAAGAGCTGCCCAGGCGGGCAAGCACATCAATAGGGCCATTTTTCTCCCTCAAGATGTGGTGGAAAATGAACGTCCCCTGGCTCCTAAGGGCACCAATCCTTTTAAGCCAATATTTCCAAGCCCAACTTGAAATCGAATCCCCATTCAGGAGGATAATCACAAAACTGGAGTTAAACTCCACCTCTACTCTTTGCAGGCCCTAGGCCAGGCAAAACAATAGGCCATGCCATATCACCCTCAGTTCTGCTTTGTTGCTCGAACCCACATACCAAAACCCACTGCGAATGCAAATATCATATTGCCATCTACATCCCTGCATAACCCACCCCCACTTGAAGGCCCAGGGTTGCCGTGTGTAGACCCGTCGACATTAAGCTTGGACCATCCTGTTTTTGGGCTAATCCATTTGACCACTTGGAAATTGACGTGGTTAGATGAGTTCCTCCCATCCGATAAGAGCAACTTCAGCTAAAAATTTACCCAGTTGATCGCAGCCACACTCGAGCTAAATCTGCCCTCCATCTTCATCGAGTTTCTGGACCTCCAGATTTCCCAAAGGATGAGGCTGGGCACCACCATGTTGAAGGAGTAGCTGCCAGATTCTGCGGTTGCCATCGACCATTGCTTCATCCTAGTTTCCACCGAAATCGTCGGCAGGGAAGGGATACTAGCCAATACACCAAAATGCCCCCAGATCTTAGTAGCCAACTCACCATGGAGGAAGGGATGGGCCAGGGATTCGACTTGGGGTCTGAGAGAACCATCTTCCCTGCAACAGACACGGGATGATGCCAAAGAAACACCTCTGGATCTGACCCTTTCATCCACAGCCACCGCCCCTTGCAGAAGCTACCAGATGAATTCCCTTGCTAAACTCCTTTAGCCTAGCTCCTATGCTGGGAAGGGGACCTGCATAAATTCCAAGCCGACTTCACTGAGAAATTATCTGAAGGGTCTAAGGGCCAAAAGCAGGTGTCCTCATCTTCAGACGTCGAGAACCCTCCTTGGAAAATGAAGTCCAGGGTAGGTTGAGGCAGCAAATTGAGAGCGGAGGAAGGAGGGAGAGGACCATCCTTCCCTAGAAAATCTTTAAGGTCATGGATCGGATATGGGATCTCATCATCCAAGAACAGAGATTTAATGGACCTAATCCAAACTAGTTATCGGCTCACAAGCTTCTATCCCCTCTACCAATGAGCCATTGGACTGATCTTCTAGTAAGGAGAACATTGCTCTTACCAAATTCCAGATGGGAGAGACCCCTGCCCTTGCCCCTAAGCCTCCTGTAGAAGAGAAATCAGACGGGTGTTTCGCCTTCATCATGAAAGTCCACCGACCGGCCGACTCCATAAATTTAGCAGACCAAGCCAATTTCAGTCTAAACACCTTCATGACGCTCCTAAGAGGTCTAATACCCAGCCTCCCCTCAGAGACAGGCCTACATACATTCTTCCAATTGATCCAGTGAAGCTTGGCCTTACCCTCTGCCCACCCCCAAAGAAAGTTGGAGAATTTCTTTTCCAAATCATCCAGAACAGATAGAGGGACCTTCGACGCAGCAAGGATGTTGTAACATCCTGGATTTTCACTATTTTGGATTTCCAAAAATTCTTGAAATTTTTTTTATTAATTAACTTATAATATCACTTAATGACTATTAGCACTCAATGTTAGTTTATGCAGTGGTGATACCAGTAAAGAACCGCACAAGTCTGATTAATCAACGGTAGGAACCCAACGAATCCGTCCGATCACTTGAACATCACGTGTAGCCCCATGATTTACTCGCATAGGACCCAAATCTAACTGAATCATCGCTAACTAATCAAGACAAGCATAACTAAATAAAAGATCTAACCGAAGCCGATCACTTGAACATCACGTGTAGCCCTATGATTTACTCGCATAGGACCCAAATCTAACTGACCCATCGCTAACTAATCAAGACAAGCATAACTAAATTAAAGATCTAACCGAAGCTGAGTCAGATAAGGTCCGGATCTTAATTAATAGACCAAATCAACTCCGTTGCTCTTTTAGCTTAAAACCAACGGTTTAGGGTAACCATGTCCAAATTTCCACTTTCACTAGTTATAAATAGGCCACACTATGAACATAGTTAATCCAAACCCTAATCATTGCCCACGATAAATCTCAATACCTAATTCATTCCATAAATGTCCTAATTTTCCGAACAAGCTCTAGACCGCTTGTTGGTGGGCCACTAGTCGCAAAACTATAGAATAATGTCCGTTTTACTGGGCTTGGCGTCCATTGTGGGAGTCAGACCTGGATACTATCCAGAACCGCTTAACTTGAGCAAAAGGAAGAGTGCATGAGAAATGTAAATACCCTAAAGGAATAAGCTGAAACTTAAGTGAATTGGGTCGTTCACTCTTATGCAAAGTTAAGGATTTCGGACCGTCGATTTATGACCAAACTTTACTCGTGGAGTAAGGATATATCCCTACTCATATCCGTATAGCCACGGTCCTGATCGACTATCGGATCGGCCATCCAAATGGCAGGCCGATCATATACATACATAAATCATCATTAGGGCCAACTATCTAACGGTAGGTGTCGACTCCTACGCCCCATAGTGGGCCCTAGAGCTTAAAAAGACTCTCCTATAGGTCTAGTATAGTAAAAACCTAGCCATTGATGCCATTTACACCAAATCTGACATCATAAAAGGTCCTCATTGGGCACCTCCTCTCCCCATACGATTTTGCTCTAGAGAAAAGAAGGAGAGAAAGAGAGGAAGAGAGAAGAGAGAAAAGAGAGAAAGAAGAAAGGAAGAACAGAGGAAGGGAGAGTGAAGAAGGGAGAGAGTGTTTGTGTGGGTGAGAAAAATCTTGATGCTTGTAGGGTTGGTATTTCCTCAACCAAACTAGTGGCTACTACAAAACCTCCACCAAACCTACCCATGCTAAGAAGCAGAGGTAAGAATGGTATATTTTTCTTTCAATAGAGCAACTTAGTGTAGATTTCTAGGCATTAATGTTGTCTTTCTTGATTTGGTTTAGGAATTAGCGGTTTTACCCAAATCCCCAAACCTTAAAATCTCAAAGAATGGAAATCTTCTCTTAAGGTGCGGACTATTATCCTTAGGTGGCCTAGCACCAATTTCATTTTGAGTTCAATGATTTTGAATGCTTAGATGATGTGTTTAGAGGATCTAGAGAAAAAAACTTAGGAAGCACCTTACTTTTGATTCTTTAAATTCAACATGGAGTAGTTGTGGAATGTTGTTGTTGCTCTCATGTTTGGGTAGGAATTTAACGTTGTATGCTCGTCTTATGATTCGTGTGTGATGCTCCTTATAGCATGTTTGTTGTCTCTCGCATGATTGGGTAGGAATCTAATGGTTGCATGCCCATGACTTGTTGATCCATATATGATGTCTCGTATAGCATGTTTGACTCATTAACAATTGTGCTTGTGTTCCTACGATGTATGAAATGCTTATCTTCCTCGCTAACCCACACAATACAATTGCACCTTTAGTTCACCTCATAAGTAGCTTTGCTTGGTAGAGAAATTCAGATTCTATGTTGAAAGATATGGACACATGCTTTCACTTATATTAGATGATAACCATGTTTGTGACATGTTATGAATTACCATCAACCCTTCGGTTGGTCAGGAAAAATGAGAAGAGTGAAGGTGTTCCTGTTTGTAGCACTATCTTGAGGCTAAACCCATAGAATTGGGTGAGTGCGTGTGGGCGACAGTAGTTAGACTACATGGGTCGCTCGTACCTGATGTCGTCTGATACATGCTTACCTGGACTTGTGCGGTCTAGCCTACTTACTGACCAACCTTATTTGTTAACCATGTTTACTCACATATGTATGGAACCTGAAAACCCTTTAACCATTGAAGTTCATTGCCAACTATTTGAAATCGATCCACTGACTTGAGAACTGGGCATGATGGAATGAGACACTATGTTCAAGCTGTCGGCCTACGCTGGGGTGACGCGCCTCCCCATAGTAATCGCGAGCAATCCCACATTTCAGCACTCCCCATGTGCTTGAAGTCGGGGATGAGGGAACCTGACGGGATCAAAGATCATGGGGCTTTGGCCTCACATGTTGGGGGGCCTTGGCCTCGCAACCAGTTCAGGGTATTGATACATAGGATGTATCAGATTTCCCAACCTGCTGTATGAATGGACCTGACTAAGAACTCAGCTAACATGATCACATTATATCGCACTAACTACGGTGGTGACTCAGCAGTCGAGCTCGCTCTGAGGGAGTGTTAGTCATATGCGATCATTAAATAGAGTCGCTTAAGGGACTATTGTGGCGAGGGCATGCATCATATCATTTATCATGCATACGCATTAATAAGATTAGTTAGGTATTTATGAATGATTGTCTTTCATTAAACGCATAATATAATTGATGCCTGTTACAACTTAAGACTAATAACACTCACTGAGTTGATCACTCACTCCCACTCTGGGACGGTATTTTAAAATACCAACTAGACTCGCCTGTAGATGCAGGTGACGCAGAGTACGAGAGCCTTGGCGACGCGAGCCTCGAGGAGGAGGATGAGTTCTCCTACTTCCAGTTGATGAGCGAGTCTTCACCGACTCGATAGATGGGGCATTGGATAGCTGAGTAGTGGACTCAGTGTTATTCTTTTAGACATAGTATTCTTTTGCGATTTTGTTGGGCGACGTCATGTGCGCTCCCTTTATATTTTTTGACCTGTATATATATATATATATATATGTCTGACCTCTTTTCATTTCAGTAAACGTATTATGGATGTGATTTATGTTCCAAGTAATTCCATGCTGCGCCTCTAAACCTGATTAATCGCAATTTAGTAAAAACGGTTATAAGTGACACCCGGGAAATTGGGAGTCGAGTGTATACACGACCCCCAATTTTCAGGGTGTTACAGATGTGGATCGGGATGCTCCCTCCCCAAGACGTGCTTGATCAACGTGATTCTCCCCACTTGCAATAAAAATTTGGCAGCCCACCCATTAATTCTAGATTGGATCTTATGCAGAAGGAATTAGAAATCAGATCTCTTCGTTCTGCCTGAAATAATCAGAACTCCCAGATATTTGAAACCCGATCTGGCCCTGGGGCAGCCAATTAGCTACTCGATGTTCCTAGCCCTGATATCTGGGATTCTGGCTGAACGATGGAACGTGCTCTTGCGCGGGTTTATTTTCAGTCCAGACGCTTCTTGAAATAAGGAGAGGAAGTGTTAAGTGGCTTGGATCAAGGATCGACTCCCATTGAGGAAAAGAAGCGTATCATCAGCGAATAATAAATGCGAGATGGTCGGGCATCCCTGTTGAAGCTGAAAAGGTTTTCCTGGCCCCCTCTCCATTAGGTGCATGAAGCCTCTACTGAAAGCTTCCATGGTAATGATGAAAAGACCGGGCGAGAGGAGATCGCCCTGGTGGAGGCCCCTTGAAGACTTGAAGTAACTCGAAGCCTCACTATTAACCAACACTGAAAGCCAACAATTCGACCAACAACATTCCACTAAATTGATCCACTGCTCGCTAAAACCGAATCGGCTCAAAACCAGCTTCAGGAATTTCCAGTCGAGCCTAATGTATAGTGGTCCCATCTATTGTATAGTGGTCCCACCAATTTCCAGTAGTTTGATAAACTTCTATTGGATAGTGGTCCCACCTATTTTTTTTTAACACACCCTATATGGGCACTCAAACCTAGGACTTTGGTATTAAAACACAGAGTTCTACCACGGATCCATGCATCGAGACCCTACGGTGGGCCCAGCTGTTTTTATCATAACCTGTTCTATTGTTGTTCAATTAGACATGAGGCCACACGTGTAAAAAAACTACCCGTATTCAGTCGAATGTGTGCGAATATGAATAATGTTGGGCGTTTCATAGTTGTACTTGATTGAATAAATTGAACGCTTGTGACCCTAGGCACTGAACTGGCCATATTAGGATCAGACTTGTGAAGGTTGATTTGGCTGTTTAGCCATTGATATTACAGTGACTAGGCAATTTAGAAGAGGAAGTTTAGTCCTTTAATGTGATCTTTTTTACCTTGTGCTAAGAGCTTTTCTTTCGACCGTGATCATAATCTTAAGTTTTTTAGTAATGCGACGATGGACAAATAAGATTAAAAATTTAGGTTGATTGCCTATGTTATTGATCTGTATGTAAAAATAGTACAATCAATAAAATTAAACTAAACCTAAGTAAAGAAAATAAAGAAAGTTACTTATGACTGTCTACGTGGACAAAACAACCAAGGTGTGTAGCTTGCTAGACGTGACTGGTGTGATTTACCAAGGACTCGGTGATCGGAAGGATTCGATGTTTTAGACTTGTTGTAGCATAGTTGGATAAAAGTGAAATATCTAAGTCGAGAAGTTAAAATTAGGATAGCTAGCATTGTCTTGTAGAGATTGATTAATTGTATGTGGCAAGGGCCCAAAACTTTTAATCGAGTGCTACTTATATAAACTCGGAAGGATAGTGAATGAATTAGGGTTTTCTTACCAATCTGCCAGAGTTATTTGGCCATGTCTTAGTGACATTCAATTTCTTTATACCATTGTTATATGATCACCTTCTAATTATGGAATAATATATTTGGAAGCCCTTTATAGCCTTTGTGAAAGCGCTAACTATCTCTGGGAAGTTTCTCTTTGGGTATAATTATGCCAGATAGCCTTGTTATGCGTATCTTGAATTGTGAGATATCTGACATCAATGAAGGGCGCGAATTGGATACTAACAAGGTCGGTAGTCAAATCGCTACTAAAGTGACGTCACCGAGCTCTGTGGACCCCACCATGATACATGTGTTGTATTCATACCGTCCAACCATTTTTAGAGATTGATTTATGGCATTACAAAGAGAATGAGATAGATCTAAAGTTCAAACGGACCCCACCATAGAAAATAGCAGGGACAGTGACATCTACCGTTCAAAACTTCTTAGGGGCCACAATAGTTTCCTATAAAGTTGATATTTTTGTTTTCACTTCATCTACATCTATGTTAACTTATGAATAGGATCTCAAAAATACATCACTGTGGGCCCTATAAATGTTTCAACAGTGGGTGTGACGGCTCCCATGGTTTTCTGCAGTGGGTCCCCTTGAAACTTATATCCATCTCATTCTCTCTATAATGCCATAAAACGATCTCTAAAAATGGTTGGACCGTATGGATACAACACATGCATCATGGTGGGGTCCACATAACTTGATGACGTCACTTCAGTAGCGATTTGGCTACTGACCTTGTCAGTATCCAATCCGCGCCCATCAATGGATATGCTGGAATTACACATGGCACTCATGCGACGGTCACGTGTCCCACACACAATGTCTCTTTTCTCGTCCACATACATGCATTTAACTCTAAGCTGTGCTACCTTTGGCAAGTTATGTATCACAGTAAGTATGGCGATGCAGAGATTTCTCGAAGTGCGAGTACCATCTTACCTCCTGCGATTCACATGTTAATGTTAACTCGTCCTATTAGACAAAATGGACTGCACGTGTAAACACATCCACCTTACAAATCCTAATTTGGATGGCCCAAAACCCAAACACTGCAGAGATTAGAAACCCTGACAAAAGGAAATTTGATTCATTTGAATATCAACCGTTGCATTTAAAATGAAAATGAATATGCGGTTGACTGCAGCTCGAGCCACTCATGTCCTACAAGTTGCATGCATTCACCACTTTATCATCATCAGGTTTCTCCCCTAATGGGAGATGATATGGCAGTGCCTATGGTACTCGAATATGGTGGACCCTCTCCGTAAAAATACACGTGGCAAGGCTATGTATCAATCAGGACCGTTCATCTAGCAGATCTTAGCACGGACGAGCATGTTTCGAAATCAGACCTTTAAGACAATCCTATCCAGGACTTTTCTTTAGTTTCATGTACTGAATGTCGAACTCTAGCTTTTTTCTACTGTCTACGTAAGGCCATATATCACACGGCTACAGTCTTTTGATCTTGAATTTCGGAACATGGGGCGTCTAGGACAGGTCTGACTAGCTAGATGGACGGTCCTGATTGATAAATCACCATATCCTGCTACATGTACGGTTCAATGTGGTCTGATTATATTCGAACATTTCAGTTGTAGCGATTCTACTGGATCATCTCCCTAAATCAAGAGGGAAAGATTCTTGTGAGAGAGTGGGACCCACATTTTACATGCAATTTTCACTGCCACCCATGCACGCATGGCCAACAAGAAAACCGGGTTGATGTCATATGGGAGATGCATATCATGTAAAGGAATCCCATGAGGCCCCATGATGTGCTTTTTTGTATTTATGTAGCCAAACACTACGAAAAAAAACTGGGCCTCCATAGGTAAAGATTCTAGAACACCTATGGTGGGACCCTAGACATCATTAACTCTTTTGCTTTTAACAAACCCTGGTTGGACTTTGAGGTCTAAATGCTAGATCCTAATACCATTAAAAAAGGTATCTGGTTCTAAAAAAAACCATACCCCTAATCCCAGTAGCAGATTGGTTCACACACTCCACCGTGTGAAAGCGGATTGGGTGGTGACCCTCTAGCCCACTGTTATCTGTGTGTTTTATATCCATGCTGTCTATCCATTTTGCCAACTCATTTTAGGGCATGAGCCCATAAATGAAGTAGATCAGAATCTCAAGTGGACCATACCACAGGAAAAAGTAGGAATAATAATACCCACCGTTGAAACCTTCCTATTGTCCATTGCAGTGTTTATTTTTCATCCAACTTAAGAAAAATACAAATATTGGCTTGATCTAAAACTTTCATGGCCTTAAGAAGTTTTTAATGGTGGCGTTCAATCACCACTATTTCCTATGGTTTAGTTCATTTGAGCTTCTGACCTGCTTCATTTTTAGACTCATGCCTTTAAAAGAGCTTACAAAATGGATGGATGGCACGAAAAAAACACATAAATCATGGTGGCGCCGCAACATGGGGTGGCGTTGGGGTTACCATCCAATCCGCTTTCTGAACATGTAAACTAATACATTCTGTTTAAGTGACATGTACGCCTGTCCTGACGTGAGATCCATACTGAACATGACAAAATTATCATTTTATGTAGGAATTTATTTACTTTTACATTGAAGCTGGATGGAATGCATCAAATGCCTAAAAGTAAGGTACTATAAGTCACAATACCATACAAAAAACTTAGTTTGTTCATCAACATATATCAATGGATTAAGAAGCTTATGGGTTATGGAGAAGAAAATTCCGAGAAGCTAGGTTATATTGTTTAGATGATGACTTTAGCATTACATGAAACCTGAGTTTTTGCGGCTAAGTCAATATCTTGGTAAGTGATAAAATGATAGATTGGTCTATACACGTGTACAATATCGAAGCCACACGCATACTTCTCAACATGAGCATGCCCCTTTTTAAAATAAAAAATGGTCCATTCATCAGATGGGCCACACATATGGAGAGTACTGGCACTTGTAGGTCATTTTTACTAACAATCCACTTCCGTCAAACAAATGTAGCCACACCTCAGGAAAAAGCGTTTCCCAGTCAAAACATTCTGCCGAAGCATGAATGGGGTATGATCATAAAGACAGTTGTACTATAGTGGCCTAAAAATGGACAGTTGACCAACAATAGAATCGATGGTCTACATTCAAGGGACAAAAATTCAGAATACTTGGATAGTACATACATGTGTAATCAGTGGAAATGTTGAAGCAGTCCACATGGGGTGGCCATGAACATGAAATGTCCTAATCATGATGATGTTTGTTGCATGTGCAATGGAACAAAAATTCTGTCAAGTACATGTCATGACCACTCAATGTACCAATGGTAGGGAGAGATAGAGGCAGAGATAGAGATAGAGATGAAGCAGTAGAATGTTTTAAACACCTCACATGACAAGTAACTGGTCTTCCATGTGACCTTGAACCTCTCGGCCTGTTGCTGATTGCCTATCTTTTAGTAAGTGGTTCCCATTGAATGTAGGTTTCCTGAGCTTGAAACGGGGTAAAATTCAAGATTTTGTTGAAGTGGGACTACATACATTGTGTCAGTGTCGCTCAGTTGTTTGTTGAAAAAGAATCATGGAGATGACTCGAGTCCAATCACTCACCTGATAAGCTGTTTGTAAGCTTGAGAGACTACATTGTGAAGATTTAAGTGTCCATTTTAATTGAGAATGATGATAATAATACACACGCCCTTGTGTTCACACACTGTCATGTAAGTGCAACTAGGTGGTGTGTGGGGTCTACAATGTTGTTTGTATGACATTTTGCCCATCCAACAGCGTTGTCCCGTCGTGAAATGGGATGCCGGAAAAATCAGGCTGATTGATCTATTAGGTGGGGCATCCTGTAGAAAACTAGGAACAACCGCACATGAAACTCCAAATTCACATGGGGGCATCCCATTTTCATGGTGGGACAACCTTGCTAAGTGAGCAAGATGTCACAAAAACACCATGATGGGCCCCACTCACCAACTAGTTGGACGTCCAACTAATTGTGTGTGAGGATTTTTCTATATATACATACGTATATATGTATGTATGGGTATCTATTCATATCCATCCTATAGTATACATGTAAAATTGTAGATATCTACATATCCTAATTCTATCATACAATGACATAGTTTATTTTTTTTTCCTTTTAATTTATTTTTATTTTTTAAAAAAGCTATTGAATGAACTCATCACCTGCCTATACCGCGTGGTACTTTATGATCTTTGCAGCCCGAAATGACGCTTGCATATAGGAAATTACTACTGTGAAAAACAATAAACCCACAATAAAGGATAATCCTTCTCGAAAAGCAGGCCGATACGATCACTAAGCGGGTGAGTTAAATTGTTGGCTGTCCATTGGCTCCAAGAATGTGGCCCACCTGATGAGCAGACCAGACTCATTTTCACAGTAGGTGATCATCACAAAGGGGCCTACTCTTTTCTTAGCATTGATGTTCTGCACAAGTAGTAGGTTGATGGAAAACCTTGAACAGAGTACCACATCATGTTGCCCTGGGTGATCAGTTCTCAATGTACACGTCCAAGACCTGATGGGTCCCAGCATAAAGATCAAACTGGTCAGATGGTCTAATCAATATTCTAAACACTGAACCAAGCGAACCATCAGATCTGAGTTTACACACACACACACCCCCCTAAATTACACACTCACACTCACCTACACCACATGGGATATCCCATGTTGAAACATGAGTCTGTCTACCACCGATCCCATGATGGTTATGGAACCATGGGACCATCAGATCTGAGGTCAGTGAGTAGTTTGGTTTAATTTGAGCCTACCTAAAATCATTTAAAACTGGGTTGGCTGATTTCTGCGCCCCCCCCCAAATCACAAGGTTAGGGCAACAGCCAATTTATGATGGTTGGATGGGCCTAATTATTGGAGTATCCCATTTCCATGGTAAACCATCCTAATGGAACCCAGATGCAATTGGTTACATGAACTTCTTATCTACAACTACTTACATGTGAGACTTCTCAATATTATACATTACTTGTGAATATAGCAGGATAGTTGGAGAGAGAGAGAGAGGCTGCGGGTTACATGCATAGATAAAGGGTGCGAGCTATTTATGATGAGTGAAAACATCCCAATATCTAATAATTTTGAAAAACCCAAAGTTCAAAACTCTCCCAAGACTAATTGCAATTTGCATGGGTAGTATTGTCCACACCTACCTGCATTATACAGAGTGGAGATAATAACTAAGACTCAAGGGAGAGCCACACTACCTGAAGTTGAACTTAACCCATTCCCGATCCAAAGGTTGAGAGCCCTAGGACCTGAATGTGGTACCCCGACCTAAAGCCAAACCGGTTAGGTTCGTAGTTCTAAAACTCACCAATTCAACTTGAATCTCTACCAAGTTTTAAACCCGAACCAAGTCCTTTAACCAGTGCACTATATTTATATACTTGTTATTGCTATTAGGGCTGCAACTTGGTTTCAAGTCAACCTGAACTCAATTGACGCAACCTAGTTTTGCTCAGTTTGGTTTGGGTTGTGAAGGTCCTTAAGTTTGGTTTAAGTCATGAAAAAACAACCTAAATTGAATTTGGGCTGGGTTGGGTTTGAGCAAATTCAGGTCGGCTTGAGAATAATCACATGTGCTTGGGTTGTGTTGGTTCCAATATAGAGGACTTCAGGTTGAATCCCAGTAATTTGCCACTTCGGGTTGGAATTGTGGTCAGGTCAGGTTGCTGGTTGCATCTTATTTAGGGTTGATCCTCAATCTCAATCAACCTGCTCCTATTGCACCTTTAAGTGCTACTCATGTTTGCTATTTATTTGTTTTACTACATTGTAATTGGTTATTACTCTTACTAGCACTTTTATTTAAGGATTTTTTTATTTTTTATTTCTCAGTATGAATGCATATTTTCTAGTGCATCTCTTAAAAACCACATACTTTTAAAGTATTTTCAAATAAATACATATATTTTAGGCCACTAGTAAAGTAGGTGCAGACCGTCAGAAATACATATGGTACTTTGTTAAGGATAAAAAATTTCATTGCGTTTGTCTAACCTACCTGCCCAGCTATGTGGGGCCTACTGCAATGTCCTCTTGGCATCCCCTCCATTCATTAATTTCCTTAGGTGATTGTAGGATGTGAACCGAAATTAGGTAAATTAAAAACTTAGGTTGGCTACACCACAAGAAACAGTGGATGGAAATGGCCATCGTTGAAACCTTAATAGGGTCACTTGTTGTCTAATGTCTTAAATTTTTCTGTAATAGAGTTTGTTTATGCCGTCAATAAGCCATTCGATGCCAGTGAGCAGATGTGTATGATGTCGATACCATCAACTGGTCTTCAATGACTGTTGATACCATCGAAGGTCCCATCGAGAGTAAGCGCAGAGTTGCATAAGTGCATGATTTGTTTCCTATTTCAGTTACATAGTATATATACTGAGTGTAATAAGGATTAAAAAGAGGATTAGGACTTTCTAAGGTGTTTTAAAGGGTTTAAGGGCATAACTAAAGTTTCAAAGGAGATTTGAGTGTTGTTTAAATCGATAAGATCTACCATCTCTTGTAATTTTGCTTTCATAGTGCATTACTCGTTACTTTGTGCCATGGTTTTTCTTGTAAGAGTATTACCACATAAAATTCAGATTATCTTTTTGTTGAATTTATTCGTGCAATAGTAATTACTTTGCTTGATTTTGCTCTAGGTGTTTCTGCGAATCCCAACACCACTATCATATTTATGTTCCACGCAACCCGTTCATAAGGTGATGCTCACAAAGATGAAGAGAAAACACAAATATTGGTGGTATGATCTAAAACTTCTATAAGCACTTTTTAAAACACACTATTTCCTTTGGTGTGGCCCACCCAAATTTTAAATCTACCTTGTTTTAGCTCATGTCCTACCATGAGCTGGAGAAGCTAATAGGGAGGTGACAAGGACAGTATAGCAGGCCCAGTAAACTTTCGGTTACACAAGCTTAAAAGGAGGGAGCAAAACTGGCCCGGATGCTGCTAATGGCTCTTTTCGTTAACCCCACACTCAATCATAGTCAAGCTTACTGCTTTCACTGCAAGGTAACTTAAAAAGCTATGCATTTATTTGCAGACATTTTAAAAATATGTGAGCAGCCAGAGTATGGGTCCACCAGGACCCAACCTGAACCTGAGCCCTTGACAGCCTTACCCACCTGTTTGATGGTCCGGATCTCTCAAGCATGTGCTGCGTTCACATGCATATCTCAATTCACCTTATAAATCCCCACACGTGCGAATCCCTTGAGTATCTCTCGTGCCCCACATGTACCTTATCCACACGGTCGTTCCTGACCATCCATCTTGGACCGAATTCTATGGTGTGAATGATCAGACAGAAAATGACAAATGGTCTAAAGATGGTGGCGGTGGACCTTTTTTCTTTTTTGGATTTGTCACCACAGGACAAACGGAGACAATACTAAGTTGATAGTTCACCACCCATTCACCATACACCTTGCATGCATTCTGCCAATCCAGACTGTCCAAATCGTAGTTCCTACTGTAGATTGACCACAGCCAAAAAATCACTCTAATCCAACGGTCCTAAAATGGATGGTTAACATCATTCAATCAATCTATCTTCAGAAAGGTAGACAATAGGGCCCATGATTTGGATGGCCTGAATTGCTTTACATGGATGGCATGTGTATGGTATTGTGGATGAAGGAGCACAGCTTAAAAAGATGGCGGTGGAGATGAATGTGGTGTGGCCCACCAAAGTGATGGAGAATATCGAGGAAATTGCATGGACACGTCTGTCTAATCTACTTATCTACCTTTCTACCTCATGTGTGCATGCAAGGAAATGCAGGTGATGATGTATGAGCTGAGCACGCGCAGATACGAAAAGCAGTTGCCGAGATTTTTGAAAATCTCTCTATATTCTCGCCAAAATTAATGGAACATACAGTGGCGATAATATCGCGATATTTTCAAAATATCGGTACTTTCATTTTTTCGGGATTTTTGTAGCGGAATTATCATGATTTTAACCTAAACTATATAAAATTTTAAATAATACTATTTATTAATTTATAATAAATATTTTTTGATTTTTTTAAATTTCAAGTGAGATTTTAATGATTATCTCCCGAGAAATTCCCGAGAATGATATTTGTCAGAGGAGAGTAGTACTGTGCGGGAGCACGGGTGCTCTCACATCTGTAAGCATCACCACTGTACACGTGGAAGCTGTTTAAGGTGATGGAACCTTTGATGTGGTCAGTCATCACTCTCACATCTGATGGCCCAAAAAAGGAATGACTGGGGAACTGCGCTAGTTGTTGGATCAGTGGTATGGAAATGGACGGTTTGAGGAGGTTGAACAAGGCCAGATAAATAGAATTGTTAGTACGGCATGATTTCTGGGATATGGCCTGCCAATGAGATGGCCCACCATGTCATTGGTTCTGATCACCATAGATAATTGTTAAATGTGGGTCAATGACCTTTTTAGTTCACTTGCTCGAGTACACTGACAGTGAATCACCTCACGTGTGGCCCACCTGATAATCATATCACCCTGATTTTTAATACACAGAAATTAACCTGTGGGGATCATCTGATGGATGGCTCTGATCTTGCATACTTGTTCCATATTTATACATGCGTGGTAAATGCACCAAACATTCCTGTGAATCCCACCGTTCATGGAGAACAGCGCTAATATTTCGTAGATTGGACGATCCAATACCACTATTAAAACTTTTTTCTTAACGGTCAAGGTTATCATATAAGAAGATTTTTGGGGAAAGTCCATCAACGGTAGGCCACAACAAACCAATGGTCTGGATGACAAAACGATGGTCCCACTTGTCAGAATTGAAGCCCAAAGATAGAGGAGAGAGTGGGCCCTGTTGTCACTAGTGTTGTACCTGGGCCAGACAGGCCCAGGCCCATTTGGATTACAACCCTCTTTCAGGCTGGTTTTTTTTAAAGCCCAGAGGCCTTCTATTAGGCCTGGGCCTTTTACGATAACTAATCAAGGTGGGCCAGGGCTTCATCTGTGACATATTTAATAGCGTTTGATAGAGTTTTTAGTCCAGTGGGCCCCACCAAGCCCAATATAGTTTCTTACTTCGTGGGCTGGATTTAGACTCTCCGGCCCAATTACTTGACCTAGTATGAATGTTGTTGTGATGGACTTGTGGGGAACCCAAATGGGCTAAGTGGGCCTGGGCTCGCCTGAGAGTTGTCTGGACCTAAGTGATTTAGCCCAATGCTAAACCTGTTTTAGTAACGGTTTGGATGCGAACAAAATTTTGTTTTGGATAGACTGTGGTGGGCCACATTATATCTTGGATAAGCTATCTATGTTATGCGTGTCTTGGAATAGCTATTTTTGTCAGTTGTTTGCCAAATACAAAACAGGGAATAAAAATAGTCGGTGGCACATGTGGAGAGCTTAAAAAGATTGGTGGCACATGAATAAGGCACACTAGAACATTAACATATGTAGCATATATAAGGTACTTGAATATTGATGCTGACACATGTGACAGTCGTTCAATGCTTGGAAATTAAATAATTAGATATGGTTCATTTGAAGTAAGCTTTCTTTATCGTTCTTCCACCGAATCAAGATATATTAATTTTGCTTTATTCTATTTTCTGAATCAAATTGATTGCCCTGATTTTCCTTGATTCTTTCTTTATCGTTCTTCCACCGAATCAAGATATATTAATTTTGCTTTATTCTATTTTCTGAATCAAATTGATTGCCCTGATTTTCCTTGATTCCTATGAATACATTTAGAGGAGGCAATATGTTAGTTTTAGGTCCTTATGGGATTGGCATAAGCATGACTCGTTTCCTAAATGAACCAAGAATTCCTACTCAAACCTAACCCATGACCCATTTTCTCATGGCCCGACCAGCTCATTTAATCGTAATCTGATCAGGTTAGACAGATCTAATCCAACATCGCACCACAACACCCGGGCTTAAGAATGGAACATGAGGCTAAAGGTATGCTAGCCCTGCGGATAAAAAAAACATACATACATCACATGAACGTGCCCAACTGAGGACGGTCAGGTTGGCTAGGGCTTAACCCAAGCTCAATGCATTTACTTAAATGATCTATATTTTCTTACCTGAGCGTGACCCACTCTTAATTTAATTTGGCTTAAACTTGCCTTAGAAGTCAGTCAAGCTAGTTAATTTCTAGGCCGATCTGATCCATTACCGCTCAGATTAGACCTCTATATAGCTAATTATAGACAAACCATGTACAAGCTATCTACTTAAAAGCACATGCATTGAACATAACTTATCTTTTATCCTAATGGTACTAAGTGAGAGTGGCCTGCTAGTGAAGCACCTAGGTGGATGTGTTAAGTAAAGTCGGCTCCAACCACTTTCATTGTGACCTTTGAGGGCCTGTTTGGACAATCCCTTGCAAAAATGCTTGTCCCTACAAAGGTATCGTTTTCCTTGACTTATTGGCTTTCAATGAATGGACTTTTTAGCGCCTTTTACGCCGGGTACTTTTAGAAATGAAGATTGGGTTGGGTTTCCAAGTGGGTCACAAAACCTTCGCTTCTGATTGAAATGAGAGTTTCCTTTTAAAAAGCCACTTGAAAGGTGCATCCAAATAGGCCATTCGGCCTATTCAAGCACAAGCCCGACGCAATTTACTATCGGGCCTTGAAAATTAGGCCCTTCCTAGGTCCTGAGCCTTAAGGTTCAGCCCTAATCTAGCCCAAAGCAGGCCGGGCCAAGATTGAAAATAAATGAATGGCCATCAAGATCTTTCGGTCAATGGAGATTTTCGAGGCATGGGCTGTCCACGGTACACCAAGGGTCTAGATTACCAAACATGAGTCCCACTTTTAAGAATCAAATCCCGCCTATGCGCTAACACTGTTACGCATCATATAATTCCTCTAATTCAGTCAGTACCCAAGTAAGGCCTGGGCTATCTAGACCAAGCCCATTAGCAAATTTGCCAAGGTCTAGCTTCATTTTGAGAGCCATGATCCCAGGCCGTGGCTCAGTTTTGTAGCAGAGGGCCCAGAACTATAGGCCCAAGCCCAAGAAAAGCCCAAATCCTTAGACCCTGCCCAAGCTTGCAGTTGCAGGGAATAAAGGCTCAGCCCAAAAATAGCTGAAGGTGAACTGGGCCTGGATTAGCCCAATCCATCTACACTCGTTGCACCCAAGTAAGGCTGGTAATGGATATCTGTTTACCCGATTACCCTACCCGACATATCTAACTTGAGTAATTACCTGATTATCTTATTAACCGACTCGTAAGACTTATATCCAACTTCATTGGAAAACATGTAAATCCGAATACGTTTTGGATATTCAAGTTGGATAGTGGATGTGGATATTGCAATATCTGACCTGTATCGAACTCATTTACAGCCCTACATCCAACTCTAAAACAAGCTCGACTCATCTTGGAGACCTAATATTCCAGTCGAGTCGACTTGAAACCTCCCGCAAGCTCCTCGAAAACTTGTAAGAGTTTTTCTGAGTTTTGTAGTATTATATTTAATATTTAAAAATTATGAATGATATAAATAATATCTAGTGCTGAGTTGAGTTTTGTCACATTTTGTTAAGTTTTTTTTTTTTTTTTTTTCAAATTATAATGTAAATATATTGTAAAATAGTAATCATTGTTTGCACTTGTATGGGAAGTTGGAAAACATTTGAAGACAAAATTTATAGGGCCCACCATGATGTATATGTCATATCCATGCCGTTCACCTATTCTGGTGGCTCATTTTAAGACACGAGCCAAAAAATGAGGTAGATCCAAAGCTCAAGTGAACCATACCATAACGAATGGTGGAAATTCCCCCCCCCCCCATGTTTGTTTAGCCTTATGAAAAGGTTGGATATCAAATAAACATCATTGTAAACCATATGAAGGTTTTAGCTTTCATTAATTGAGGTCCATTAGAATCATTATTTCATGTGGTGTGATTCACCTGAGCTTTGGGTTTGCCTTAATTTTGCCTCATGCTCTAAATTAAGCTTGTGGAATAGATAAATGGCATGTATATAACATATTCATCAGGAGATGCCTTATAAAATTTTAGCATATGGAAACATGTGGAATTCACGTGAGATTTACCCAACTTTCGAGGTTGTAAATCCTGTTCAATCCAACAATGGTGAGAAATAATGATAAGAATTAGGGCTAAAAGTTGGGCGGGTTCAACCTGATCAACCCATTACCAGCCCAATATTGCATTGGGCTTGGGCAGGATATATCAAGTCCGGTCTCGAGCTTGGGCTATACAAACACCAACCCGATTAAACTTGGGTCAGGCTCGGGTTAAGGTCACGGGTTGCCCGACCCAATCCGAACCTGAACCCGAACCCGATCAATACATAAGTTATAAATTATAATTGAGTATGGATGGTCTGTGTTGAAGTAGTAGGAAATCCTAGTGCCATTGGGTCTCATTGGTCCACATTATTTCCAATGACTCAAGCTAACAAGATACGTGAGATTTCTCTCCTAAATAAATTACATGCTACACAACATGATTTTTAAAGTAGTTGTCCTGTATTTTAACTTGTTTGTTTAGAAAAACTAAAGTTCTTTACGATAAATAACTACTTATATAATTAATAAAATTATGGATACAAAAAATAAGACATGTATTGAAATATAATAGACAAATGTAATAATGAAAATATTAGCATGTATCCACCTGGCTAACCCCACCGAGCCCGCTTGGGTTGGGCTTGGGTTGAGAATTCCTAACTCAAGGTTGAGTTGGGTTGCATTAGGGTTGAGGTATAAGAACCTTGCGTTGGCTAGGGTTGAGCACCAACGTGACCCAACCCGCAGGACTTTCAGCCCTAATAAGAATCATCTTCTACCTGCTACAAACCAAAAACTTGTGTTTATTGCAATTTGATTGGGCTACATCATCACAGACTGCATTTAATGGAGAAGTGCTGACACTACCAGTGATGACATAGACAATGACAAAGAAGGAAAGCAGAAATTTCCTGTTGGTGGCTAGCTGAGGATCAAGAAAGTGATTATGAAAATCAAATAGGCTTTAAGATCTTGCCAAGTTTTTTCAAGTTGAGATGAGTGTTGACCAGATCTCTCTCTCGTCTTGGTGAAATCTGGTCGAGTCGATCGATTTCGTTTGAGTTAGAAAAAAGCTACTTGAACACCGTAATAAAAAACATCAAAGATGCTTGCCATAATTCTGGCCCACCATGCAATGACGATTAGTACTGTTCAATTGAGAAATCTACCATAGAAGAGCTACATATTAAAAGATATCATCGGTCCAAACAAAGTTGAGTTAGAAACGATCGTCCAGACAAACAGTTTCTAACTCGCCCTTCCTTGTATGGATCGGGATCTCTCATCAGTAAGATTTTTGCCACGTGGTAAATAGGCAGACTCCTTTTTAGATGAATGGTAATGTAGCTAGACATGGTATACCGAAGGACATGGCATTCGTGTGAATCAAGTCCAAACCATCCAACTCGTAGCCCCACTGTGAATTGAAATAATCTGGTTCAATGATCTTAACCATCAATTCAGACATCTTACCTGAGCAGATGGAATCATGGCCGTAGTTGATGATGGAAAGAAGATGTACGTAGGGCTCTCAGTGAGCTGTGTGTAATATGATTTATGGAATAATAGGATCGAACTATGCATTAATATGAAAATCAATATGACTGAATTGAAACTACATACCAGGTAGGGGACCCATTGGAGAATTGAGAATCTTCGGCAACGTACACCTTTAGAAGAAGCAAGGCTGGGAGAGAATAGTGTGCGCAGGTGTTTATGACCCAGCCTAATTAATGCAGGAATGAACATTATGAGGTCGAGCGGTGTCTTCCTCATGGGATGATTACTCCGAATCCACAGAGCTTCTTTGGACTCGTCACAGGGATTGGTCAAATCCACGAGGAGAAATAGAAAATAGGAATAAATTCTATAAAATCCAAAACAAATTGATTGATAATAATTTAAAAAAAACAAAAAATGAGTTTACAATGTGATATGAGCCCTAAGAAGAAGTTTTAGAATCAAACTAAACTCAAACTCCCTAAAATTGTGACTTACTATAAGTAGACATCATGATTCCTATTAGACTTCTTCATGGTTTTGGGCCAAAAATAAGTAAGTGTCCTATTTAGCTTAACCATGTTATTCTCCTAATTTTTCTAAGCACTTTTCATGTTAGACACATCTCCTAATTAAAGTTCAAAAGATGAAGAGTTATAATCAAACTAAAACTTACTATAAATAGTAAAAACATAAATAAATTGGATTTTTGACTATGGATCTAATGGAATCTCGCAAATTCGGCTTGGCTGGCTAAAGTAGCTTCTCATTCGTTGAATAATTCATTTCAGTTTGCCAGATATATATGTTTTAAGGTTATGACGGTCCGGATCACTTCCGCCTCAGATCGGACCTTCTCTGGTCCATCCTGGCTATGAAATTGTCTGCTTCCCACTCTACATCACTAATATAATTTATTTTATAGATGTGAGATGGAGGAGTTTGAAACCCATTGAAACTCCTCTCATGCTCCATATATCAATTCCATTCCATTTCCATCCACATGCCATGAGTGCATCACAGTCCAAGCGCTCCACCCATTATATGAATTTGAGACAATCAAAACTTTAGTGGCGTCCACAAGTATCTCGGTCATATCATTCAAACTTTAGATAGATCCAAACCATTGATCAATTGAGCTTACCTTATAAAAGTCTTACAAGCCGTCCATAGGTCCGGACAATTTCAAACATGGGCCCAAACAAAACTAGGCCCATCCCATTGGTAGCCTCACTCTCGACTACCCTAGTCTAGCTTGGCTATCGATGGGATAGGCCTAGGCTTAACAAAATCAAAATTTGGAATAGGCCCAGCCCAACAACTAAAGCCAGACAATTTCTAAATTCATTCCAAAATACGGGTGGCAGCGGGACAGTTGGGCTCATATATCAATTGGCCTGACCCACTTCTTACACAAGCCTGGGCCAAGCTTGATGGGTAGTCGGTAGCGTTTAGGCTAAAAATGTGGCCCATTTAATCAAATGAGTATGAATGCATACATATGATATTTACAAATTGGGTTAGGCTGGCTTACCATGCCTCCCATGTTCCATTCTTAAAGCTAAAGTGGTCCATGACAGACCGGCTAGGTTTAGCCTAAGTAATTAATTAAATGGGTCAGGCAGTTCGGCTTGGGCCACATAAATTCTACATGGATCGGGTCAGGCCGGGTATTTTATTGCGTAATAAAATCATAATGGTCATTCATTAGTGTTTCTAATGGTATGGTCCACTTGAGATTTGAATCTTTTTAATGTTAGGAATTGCATACTAAAATAAAACGGAAAAGCAGATGGGCGGCGTTGATATTATAAAAATAAAAATAAAAATACATCAAGGTGGGGCCCACACGGTTAGGGTAAGTACCAGCTAATATGGTACACTTCTACTCGCATGGTCAACGCGTGTTTCTATGGGTTCACGTAGTTAGTGGGAACTCGCGGACTAGATACCCACCCTTACAGCTCCAGTCGCTACCGGTCAATGCTGTGAGGCCCACCATGATGTGGATGTATTAGCTAACGAGGCCTGGACTGGATTCCGTAATCACCCCTCTAGTGTCCAGCTTGGTACTGGTCCATACTGGTCAAAAATCTCTGTTGGTCGGTCCATCCATTTTTCCTGCTCATTTTTAGGAATCATATGAAAAAAGAGGCAGATCCAAATCTCAAGTGGACCACACCAGAAACAGTGGGAATTCAAGGCTGACAATTGAAAACTTCCTGTGGGCAACAGAATTTTTGGATTAAGCTGATTTTTATATTTTTCCCTTCCTCTAGCTCCATGTAACCTTATAAACAGATTGGATGGCAAATAAACATCGAGATGGGCCCTAATAAAGTTTCAACAGTAGGCATTTAATCCACACTGCTTCCAGTGGTGTGGTTCACTTGAGCGTTGGTTCTGCCCCGTTTTTTGGGCTCATACTCTAAAATGAACTTGCAATATAAATGGACGGTGTGGATAAGGTCCTCACCACCGTTAGTGGTGGCATGGTGATATGGAAAGATTTGATTGGTGGGGCATTTGCAGTCAGAGATGGGACAAGTTCTCGCTCGGCCAAAAAAGAAAAAAAAAAAACCATAAAAGGCCCGTCCCTATATACCTGAAAAATCTTAAAAAATGAGCCCACCATTTGAATCAATTAACACCCGTCTATGTCAGCTAGATAATAATAGTCTTACCAATATAGTAAAACATATGACCATTCTAGTAACAAAATAAGGTTTTTTTAGCCACATGCATGCAAGTTTTTATATATATATAGTTAACGTGTTTGAAAATTCTTCATCTGTTAATAATATATGTTTTCTTAGTTAACGTATTTGACCATTCTTCATCTACTTACATCAGGCCAGGCATGTGTCAACTCAAAAAATGTTTTGATTAAAAATATTTTCAATAAAAAATTTTTTTATATAAATATAAATGTTTGTGAAAAAACTTAGTTTTTTGTACGTTTGGAAAGAATCCCATGTCAAAAGGTAGATAAGAAAATTTTCTCTTAATAAGTTGGGTGTTGAGTACCTTACTATTTACTTGGTGAATGGAAGGAGCACCGAGACTTGCATGTTCTAAGACAAATGCGCACGAGCATGGACTCGATGCAAGAGTGTGGCCATTTGAGGCGTATGGCTATAGAGGCGCTGGTGGCACACATCACACATGCACGTGTTTCAGATGGGTCACTCCCTCACGACCTTACATGAATCGGCGCGAGGTACATGCGAGTCACAATGCGATAGTGACTAAGTGAGATGGGTTAGGTGGCTAGATTCGGAGTGATGTGGGTAAGAGGTCTAAGAGATACCTCCTAGCCTTATATAGGAGCTAAACTAGCCGTTTAAGAGGCCTAGTGTAACTGTTTATGAAGTAATCAAACCATTCAGAAACTGTTGCATGTGGCTAGCCCAACAGTCATAAACTGCTAGCCACTGTATCTAAACAGTTAACATACAATTAGACTTCCACATGCAAAACAGGAAAAAATTGTCAAATAACAAGTAGTTTCTCACCTATAGTCAGAAACAGTCCATTGTAATAATGACCCTAGACCAAAATGTCCAACCATCCTTGGCTATATAAACCGAGCTTTGCTAGTTCAATTCAACAACACAAACCATTTGACTAGTTCATTAAGCTCCAAGTGTTCTCTGAATAAGCTAGCATGTTCAATATGAACCTAAGCCAGTAAGTCCACAAGAACCAGACTAGTGTAGTGGTCCGATCCAACAAACCCAATCTTTTACTTTCTATCTCTTTTTCAATTTGAAAATTTTCTTTTTATCTGCTAGAAAAAATTGTGTTTACAGAGTTCCATCAGTGGTTCCTTCATGCTTGCTGAAAGAAGAACCACGCATAGGCTTGTATACCAGAAGCTATTTGCCTGCTACATGTCAGCAATCCCAATCATTTGAGAAAGAGCAAAATAACGTTTTAAGGACAGCATGATCACACGTGCTCCAGCCTGTCCTGAATTTTATATTTTTGGTTTCTTATTTCCTTTGATTTTACAGCAATTGTAAATCCGTAATTTGAGATTATCAAATATTAACACTTATTTGATGTGGACCCAACTTGAAACTAAGGTCTAGCGACCCAATGGATACCATAGGTCATCAAAAAATCCGAGCTGGCATATCTCAGTCAATTATAGCTTTTCAATTCAAATTATCAGAAACCAACCCATAACAACCTCATCTCTTATATAATTTTCACTTCTCACTTTGAAACGAAAAGCTATAATTATGTTGTTTTTGCTATGGCAGCCCATTAATGGTTCAATGGACCACATAGATGATTTGAATTCCCTAAACATCTATACTTATATGCTCTATAGAGGTGCTCTGTAGGGCCTGTTTTATAGAGAGGATTCCTTGAGAAAATAATTAAAGAAAAAAAAGTAATGATGAGTGTGAAAAATAAACATCACCTTAGTCCCTCAAAAGGTTTCACTGGTAGGCGTCATTATCCCCACTATTTTCTGTGGCGGTCCACTCTTATGCTTTGGATATAATTCAATTTTGGTCTAATGCTAAAAAATGAGTTGGAAAAATGGATGGACAATGATGTAGAGCTGGTCATGGACACTTTCATGTTCAAGATGGACCAGAGAAGGCCCGAAAGGAGGTAGAAGTCATAAAGACCGTCAAAACCTTAAAACAGGCATATCTCGCAAACTAAAATGAGTTACTCGACATATCATATATGATTTTGGGGTAGGGCTACTTTATCTAACAAACCCGGCTATGCCGGATTGCCACGCCGAATTTGTGAAATTCCTTCAGATTGACGGTCGAATTCCATGTTTATTTCAGTTTTTATTATTTTTAATAAGTTTTTGTTTGATTGTAACTTTTCATCCATTGGGCTTTAGGAGTTGTGTCTAACATGAAAAGTGTTTAGAAAAATTAGGAGAATAACGTGGTTAAGCCACATAGGACACTTACTAGAAAGAGTAAATTTACTATTTATAGTAAGTTACGAATTTTAGGGAGTTTTTAGTTATAGTTTAATTTCTGAACTTATTCCAAGTCTTGTTATCCCCATTTACAAGGTTGTAGACTCGTTTATTTCATCTATCAATCTTCAATAAATTTATTTCGACTTTCTAGAATTATTTCTAGTTTCTATTTTTTCTCGTGGATTCGAGAAGTCTTTGTGAGGAGTTCAGAGAAGCTTCGTGGATTCGAAGTAGTTATCCTTGAGGAAGATGGTGATTGACCTGATCACGTTCATCCCTGCGTCAATAGTGTGGATAATGAGACGTACATAGAGGTGACTCCAAGGAGGGAACTCAACCTATGTGATGTTGTTATTGGTTGGTGCTCTGTAGACCCCCACCATGATGTATGTGTTTTATCCACACTGTCCATCCATTTCAACCAGTTGCTTTTCAAAATGAAGTTTGCTATGAATTTCAAAGTTGCCCACAAAATCCACACTTCATATCAAAATGAAGGTGTCATTAAAAACAACCCTTTTAAAGGTGCATCCAAATGGGTCATTCTACATACTTTAAAGTTCAAGACAGACCTAATTTGTTGTTGGGCTTGAAAAACTAGGCCCTTCCTAGGTCCTGAGCCTTAAGGCTCAACCCTAATCTACGCAAAATAGGTTGGACCAAGATCATGAATAGTATTGATCAAGAATTTGGTCACGTGGTACATTTGTGAAATTTGCAAGTGTTTCATAATCGATTTTCGGTCCAATTCAAACCGAATGATATTGACCTCTAGACTCGGGATAAAGCAGTATTTGATCGAATGGTTTGGAGACTAATCATCTATTCAACCAAGTATCAAGTGCGCTAATTAAGCAATTTGCGACGGTTGGGACTCTTCCTCCAATGAATTCTTTTTTCCTTGAAAACCAAGGACTTTCAAATTAGCAGTAATTATTTGATTGAATGGAAATGAGTTGAAGATGGATATGGAAGAGTGAGACTTACCACTAAAACGGAATCACGAACATGACTGAGAGCAACAGAGTGCTTTGTCGAGTAGTGCACTGATAAGCAAATGAAAATGTAATGTTGAGACTTACAAGCTACTATCAACCCAATGTATGAGCGTGTAATGCTCCTAAATTCGGCACTCAAATATGGTGACTCCGGTCCCAAATTCAAGAGCGTCGCAATATGATGATTGGGTCCAATGACACCAGCCTTGGCAATACTCCAATTTTCACCGCTAGAGTACGATGCTCTCACAACATAAACCAAAGTTTCACCCTAGGAATGCCTACTTCCCGTTTACATACAAAGTTAAATTAGCTTTTAAACATCAGAGAAGTGCATGTTAGAACACAATGGATAGTCAGTGATAAGCAAGGACAACTAAAATCATAAATTGCATGGGCACTCAATTAAATAAGTGTACAAGTCCAAAAGGGGTGCTCATAGGAACCAACACAAACCATAACATAAACCAAAGTTATGAGACATGCAACATTAAGGGAAAGCCACAATAAGAAAAACAACGGTTTATGATCGCACTGGGTCAACAGTGCATCCATTGTTTGGTTTTTTGAATTCAAGATATGAGTGACTAACTCAGTGAGAAAACCCCACAAGGTTACACAATGACATATTAACTGAGTATAGTTTCATAGGGAAAAAAAAAATCCAAAACAATCATAGTTTATGATTTATCCTGTTTAAATGTGTAAATGCATGAAATGCTCATCACACCAGGGATGCTCATCCAACCAAACCAAATTCATCGCACAGGGGTCGTCCTCCCAATCAGAAAAAATGCAAGAGACTGAGTTGTGCAAAACAGTTGACTTATCTCATAGTAAATAAAAAGGACATTTGATAATAGTCTCGGAGCCAGCAAAAATGCCCCAAAAAAAGGTACGCGTGCTACCACAACATCTAGATTAGTCACCCGATAATGCCACTAAAAGGGTCGCTCATACAGTGGCCTGGGAGCCAGCAAAAAAATTCAATAAATGGTGCATGCTATCACATCATCCAAATTAGCTACCTTTTAAAAAAAAAATAAAAATTAACAAGAACATTTTTTTCTTTTCATTTAAAAGCCAAAGATTTATACAAGAGAGATTTCGGGCGGGCCTACCAACAAAAGACGATAGGCCCGCCTATCGTGAGAAAAGAACAACAGGCACCAAAGAGAGAATCAACTCTCCCTCAAATTACCCAATCCTACCCTATCCAAAAATAAAAGAGATTTCGAGTGGACCTAATCTGAACTCGACTCAACTCGGTACCGAGTCCACCATGCCTGACCCGATCCAAGTCTAACCTGGACTAACTCGAACCGAGTTTGATCCAGTCACAGGGACCGTGTTGGGTAGAGTCAACACCAAGTCAGGTCAGGTGTGGCGAGTAAGTTAGATTGGATTATATATATATATATATATATATATATATATATATATATATATATATATATATATATATATATATATATATATATATATATATATAGACACACACACACACACACACACACACACACACACACTTACCCAAACCTGAGTCGATTCGGGTTTTAGATCGAGTCGAGTTAGTACCAGTTAGATTTCGGGTGAGTCTGAACGAGTCGGACGAGTCAAGTATACCGAGTTGAGTCGCCTCGTGCCCATCTCTAGCTATAGTTGATAATTATGGTAAAGAAGGTGCGGGGCTCTCAATAAGCCGTGCCCGCCCGAAAAAATAAAAACTTCGCTCTCAATAAGCCGTGCCCACCCAGAAAAATAAAAACTTCTAGCAGGCACAGCTTGACGGCCTGGCCTGACAGTTTTAAATATGGACCCAAACCAACCCAGGCCAAGCCCATTGGCAGCCTCACTGATCTATGGTTCCTAACTATCCTATTTTAGTTTCTTATCGACCTTATGACAAGGTCGTTGATGGGATGGGCCTTGGATTAACAAAATCAAAATGTGGAATAGGCCTAGCCCAACAACTGAAGTCCGGCCAGGTCAGGTCAGGTGGGTTGGGCTTGACAAATTCTAATTAATGGACTTGATGAATTCTGAGTGGGTCGGGTTCGGCTGCTGGCTAATGGTTCGCAGGTTAAGTTTAGTGAGAATTAATTGGCTTCTTTAGAAAGTAAACCGCTATCTAACATGTGTGGCGATGAAAACCACTCATTTTGTTGTTAGAATGATCAAGATTTCAAGTACATCCGTCTGGACCTTAATTTATGTTACACCCAGCAAATAACTTGCAAATTTCATGTGTGTGTGAAATCCAACCCGTCCAATAGGTTGGCCCAACCATTGGGATTTCCTCGTGTAAAAATCATCCACTTCCACTTAGAAAGTGGACCACGCTTGAAATTTTTTATTTTTCAATGGCTAAATAATGTTATTAATATGTCGTTATTTATCACCACATCCACATTTCAACAATACATGAACGAATACAGCAATATAAAGAAGAAGAAGAAGAAGAAATCATCACAACCCTAGGATGGAGGGTGATAATATGCATGCATGGTAAAGATGGTCTGCAAGAATGTAAGGACCAGAAGAATAATAGCAGCCCCAAAAGGGAAAATGGACCAGAAACTATTGAAGTAAAATCTCTTCAAGCTCTCCATACATGCACCGTAAGTGGTCTGGCGATGCTGATTAATCTCCCAAAACACGTCGGAGAGATAGAACTCGTTTGTCGAAACGGTTGATGTCTTAGCCAACATTTTGAACAGGTTAGCCACCTCATGATCTCTCCCTAGCCAGTTCACGATAATCCCACTCTCGCAGAGGGTCCCGACGTCAATGGCGGAGTTGATCAGACAATTCATGAAAGCGGTGTAGTCTGTGAAGTGATCAGTGCATGCAGAGTAGCATTGCTCGAACGCAATCAGATTGAGGAACACAGAGTTAGTGGATTCACCAATTACGATGGTCGGTATCTCCATTGTGCCGGCTTTGAATTTCACATCGAAGAAGCTGTCCGCCGCCTCCGCTTTCTTGAACTTGATTCCAGCCTTCTTAAGTGCCTTTGTGGATTTTATCAGGTTGAAGTCATTAGCCTCCCTTTGATTTAGCTTTGTTGGTTTGTATTCTTTGGGTGTAGGAAGTAGGCTAGAGTGGAAGAGATGGAGTAAATGCTTGGGTTTGATATTGGGGTTCTCTTTTGTGGCTGTTTCAATCTTGGGCACCAGTCCTTCGAAGAAATCAAGGGCTAGGCGAGTCAGCGAGGGGCAATCATGACCGCCCAGGACCTTCATCAGATCGAATAGGCGTTGGAGGATGATGAATGGTATTTGATTTTCAAACATCAGTAAGTCATTCTGAAGCTTGCTCCACAGCCAGACCATGTTGAAGATGGGATCGTCTTTGTGGACGGTGATTAGCCCGGCCACCTTGCAAAGGAGGGCAATGATGAAACAACCATCGATTACCATCATTTCGGCGAAGGTGTTGCTGTTGGGATAGATGGTCTCTGAGTAACAGGCCCGGGCCTTTTTCTCCACTGATTTGACGGCATCCAGGTACCTGTCTAAGATCTCTTTGTGTGAATATCTGCCGTTGTTTTGGGTCCAAGAAATGACGTCGCGGAGGTAGTTGTTTTTGTTGTTATTCATGGCTTGTAGCGTCTTATTAGAATGGTGGAAAGGGCCGATGGAGACGATCTGGGGGACATAGGCATTCTTTCCACCTTGACGCAAGCAGTTGGGGACTCTGTGGATCGAACATGAGCCTTTGATGCTCCATGACTCCTTTTCGTCACTGTCTACTTGTATGGTATGATGGTTCGGTTCATGTTGCACCATTTCAAGTGAACTGCTATCTGCGGACATCTCTCTCTGATACAAACACTCTCTCTCCCCTCAAACAGCTCTCTCTCTCTCTCTCTCTCTCTCTCTGACACACACACTCTCTCCCACTTAGACTCTCTACCCCCAACAGCTCCCTCTCTCCCTCCAAAAGAGCTCTCTCTCTCTCTCTCTCTCTCGCTGACACACACACTCCCTCTCCCACTTGGACTCTCTCCCCCAACAGCTCTCTCTCTCTCTCTCTCTCTCTCTCTCTCAAAATCGTGTTGAGAATCCTTGATCTCGCTTTTCAATCAAAATGAGGATAGACGTTCAGATCTTATACGCGAAATAGCTAGGTAAGTGAAGAAAATGGTTTTGCTATAATAGAGTACTCATAGTTCGTACACAACCAATCAGAAATGGACGTATGGATCACGTGTCACTCAAATAAAACCGTCCAGTTATGGGTACGAATTTAGATTGGCCATCTGCCAGCATTTTAGAGTTGAACAGTGATGAAAACTAGCTGATTTGTAGACATCCAATGGACGGTTGGAATATGTAAAAATAATCAACGCTCGTACTTCAAATGGTCTGTTAGGATCAACCGATCGATCTGATTTTAGCAGTTCAACGCTATATTGAGGCCCGCTATTTGTGGAGTTTAAATGGATATATAAGTGTGCCACGTGTACAGTTGCTGAGGGAATCGGATTGGCTACTCCCATGCCACAAGCCAATGGCTGTAGTCGGTGCTCTGTGGGCCCACCATGATGTATAAGTTTCATCCATGCCGTCCATCTATTTTTCTAGATCATTTTATGATATGAGACCAAAAAGGTATATACCAATCTCTAGTGGACCACATTACAGGAAAAAGTGTTGAAAACGTTTTGGGGGCATAAAAGTTTTGGATCAAGCTGATATTTGTTTTTTCCCTTCATCTGGGTCTGTATGACCTGATCAACAGATTGGATGTCAAATAAACAGTATACTGGGCCTTAGCAGGATTTTAATGGTGGATATCCAATCACTACAGTTTTACTGTGTTGTGGTCCACCTGAGATTTATATACCTCTCAATTTTTTGGATCAACACTAAAATGATCTTTAAAAATGGATGAACGGCATGGATGAAACACATACAACATGGTGGGGCCCACGGAGCACCGACCAACTGCCACCGGGCCGGTGGCAGGGGAGTAGCCAATCCGTTTCCGTTGCTGAGTGCATGCGTACGATCCATCAGCCTCAGCCAAAGTATCAGATAACTCCATGTCTACACATTTTATGCCCGCATGCATGGAAACTTCTACTACTCGCACCGTCAACCCGCGCTTTTGTCGGTGGGCACGGTTGGTAGGGGACGCGGATTTCATACTTACCCTGCCAGTGAGTTTGGTGCTCTTTGGGCCCACCACGATGTATATGTTTTTATCCATGCCGTCCATCCATTTTTCCGGATCATTTCAGAATATGACACTAAAAATGAGACGGACCCAAATCCATCCCTTCATCCATTTCTGTATAACCTATTCAACAGGTTAGATGGCAAATAAACATTAGTCGGTCCGACGAACTTTTTAATGGTGTGCGTCCAATCACCACTGTTTTCCTGTAGAGTGGTCCACCTATGATTATGATCAGTCTAATTTTTTGGATTTTGCCTAAAATAAGCTGGCAAAATAGGTGAACGGGGTGGATAAGACAGATAAGTCATGGTGGGTCCATATATCAGCCACCAGTAGTAACCTCCGTACATGCAGGGTGAGTATGAAATCCAATCCCGTTGACCATCTAATCTAGACGGGGATTAGGTAGCGAGAGCGGGTGCGTGTGAACATAAAAAAGAAAAGGCCTCCCCACGGAAAGCCGGCATCTCGTAGTGTGTTGTGTTGACCTCACCGAGTTATGTGTCCCACCATGATATGTGTTATCTCCACGCTGTTCATTCATTTTTTGATATTATTTTAGGCCATTGTGGTAGGTCCGAATTCTGAAAATCATTTTTCAAGATCATTTTAGGGCATGTGTCATGTCACTTTTTCGGTATTGAATAAAACGTTATATTTTTTCATTAAAAAATCAAATAACTATTGATCCAAGCATAAGAGTAATTTGATCAGGAAAAACTCTTCAAAATTGGTTGGATGACTACCCTTGGACTATTTAAATCTTTTCTTCGATTTCAAGAATTCAACCATCATGATACTAGTATGTCAAAATCTCAAAATAAAAATTGTCTGCCATTTTAGAAATCAGCTAATGCCGGTCAGTTAATAATATTATTAATAATATTATGGGAAGAAAAGAGACACATCCGAGCCAAGGTCTAAAATAATTCAGAGCTGATTTGAGGCATGAAATCGAGCTTGGAGTTGAACAAGCAAAAGGATGAACATCCGATTCGACGACTACTATGTTCCAAGGCTGAGTCAGTCCGCCTGAAAGTTAGAGCGAAATCCCGGAATGATCCAAGGCCGAAGCTGTCGGCTTGGAGCGATCTGATGCCGAGATGCTTAGTTTAAGACTCAGACCGGGATCCACTAATGAGGAAGGCCGAGAAGAGTCCCACTATCACACAATTGGCAACAGTTATTCAACCACCCACGTATGTACGACCATGAATCGACTGGATAACTGAATCACTCGTGAGGTGAAGTAAATGCCCCAAGATGCGCCGAGTTAGATGGGTATGCTCGTCATGCCCTAAGATGCGCGGAGTTATGCGGACGTGCTCACCTTAGGCGATAAGGTATAAATAACACTTTGTGGGAAGCAAACGGGTACGCAACATTCTAAACTCTCCCTCTACCATACTACTTAGACCCAGATTCTCTTGACTTGACTTAGGCATCAGAGGGTCCCTTGCTCAAACTAGGGCCACCTTTGTTCATCACTGTTGTGCAGGTTCAAGACCTCGAAGTGGCTTGGAGTGCGAATATCTGAGCGGAGGGAGGTTTAGATTTTGACATCAACATTTTTTGGCGCCATCTGTGGGAACTTGATACAAAAAATAGTTCCCTATCTTTTGTTTAAATGGCTAGATGAAAGAAGAAATCCGTAGCTGTGGAGCCAGAGCCGAACGAGCAGACTCAGTCTTCCTCTTTACTTCACGCTGAGTCGGCTCCGGGGCCATCCCAGCGTTCTTTTAGTCGGGTGAGTAAATATCAAGCAATGCAAAGCGAAATCCAAGCCTTATGCGATGAAATTAATTAGATGAAATAGCGACAAGAGCAACCGCCACCTCCCGTCCAAGAAGCAATTGGACCAGTAGTGGAAGCCGAGTCCACAACGCGGAGTATGAGGCTCGAAGGGTCACAACATCAGTCTGCTTGAATTCCAGTTTTAGTCCAGATTCCCTCACCAACTCAAAATCAAGTTCTGATTCAGAACACGATGACTCGAGCTCCGACGTATGTTTCGGTCACTTCGGCCATAGCACCGACAGATCTCCATCATGAGTTGGAGAGAAGAAGGGGAAGAAGAACCCCTGAGGTAGAGGCTCTGATGGAGATGGTAGCCGAAAACAGAGATCTGTGAGAGGCGTGGTTCGCGGAACTTAGCAATCGGGTTCTAAAACTGCAGCAGAACCAGCAACCTTCGTCTGTTCCTATCGCCGTTCAAGTAATGATGGAAGAGACAGAACCTCCCTTCACCTCAGCAATAATGAGTAAGGTAATGGCGGAGAGGTTCTAGATACCTCTTGTCATCCAATATTTCGAATTTGGCGACCCGTCCAAGCATGTAGAGGCTTATCGCTAGTGGATGCAAATCCAAACAACAACGGACGCGATGATGTGTAAGGGGTTCTCAATCACGCTCATTGGATCTGATCGGAGTTGGTACCGACAACTCAAACCCAATTCTGTTAGTTCCTTTCCGGAGCTCAGAAGATTATTCCTTACCCAGTTTATAAGTGGTAAGAAGAGTCGGAAGCCGACTACTCATTTGTTCACTATCAAGCAAGGGCCTAAAGAGTCGTTGAAAGACTTTATCACTTGCTTCAATGAAGAAGCATTGCAGGAGGAGGATTACGATGATAAAATAGCACTCCCCACCATGTTCAACGGTCTGAAAGAAGGAAAGTTTACGTTCTCCATTGGAAAGAATCCGCCGAAAACGTTGGCCGAGTTCGTCACTAGATCTCAAAAATATACCAATGCCAAGGAGTTCTCCAACTCCTGCAAAAGCATTCAAGCAACAGAACCGGCAACCAAAGGAAAGAGGCAGAGGAACGAAGAACCCTAGTCGTCCACCAAGAATTCAGACGACTGGTCCGAGTAGGAAACCTGAGGGTAGATTTCGTTCCTACACTCCCCTTAACACATCTACAGAACAAATACTGCTGAACATCAGAGGCCAAAAACTCCTGAATTGGCCAGTTTGTATGAAGGCCAACCTAGATCATCGAGACAAGTACAAGTACTATCGGTTCCATCGTGATCACGACCACAACACAAGTGATTGTGTGGATCTCAAAGATGAAATCGAAACCCTCATCTGTAAGGGTCATCTATGCTGATACACCAAGGAGGAAAGATGTAAGACGTGTATCCTAGCTTGTACTATTCTGTATGCTTTCGCGGTCATCCTGATCGAATTTCAGCGACTCGCAATTTGTAATTGGCAATTGCGCACGATCCTGAGTTATATCCCGTATTTCAGAGTTCGCTCAACCCGATACTTATACCCTAGCGACCGCGCTGTCGCCGCGGGTTCCGATGTCGGGTCTCACGCGCTAAGGCGATACTCGGGCCAGGAAATGTGGGCCCGCATTCAGTTCGAGGAAAATGTCACGTGTTGCGAATTCTAAGAGAATCTCTACAAACCGTCACATCAATTAATCAAGTACACATCATTTCATAAGTCAAGTACACCACCCATGCCCCATGCCACCTCACCCCTCACAAGTCAACTCTCTCTCCCCACCCATTCCTCTTTTACCCAAAATTCAACTAAACCCATACCTTTCCATTCCCTTCCTTACAACAACCATTCCATCCATCCCTTATCACTCACATCACCTCTCTCTCTCACCTCTCTCTCATTTTTCTCCCAAGCTCCATGAGAGCAATCCAACGTCCAAGCTAGCTCTATGGGAGAGAGCTTGTGTGGCCTACCTTCCTACCACCCAATCCCACCCTCCATGACCCATCTCAACCGTTGAAATTGTCCCCTTGAAGCTCTAGCATGCGTTGATGGAAGAAGAAGTCCGAGAAGATCTACCGGTAGGTGTTTTCTAAGGTTTGATTTATGTGATTTTGATTATTTAAGGGCCCACATATGGTGGGACCCATTTGATGTATGGTTTGTATCACCTTGAGGGGCCCATAGTGGCGGGTCCCTCCATCACCATTCGATCTCTCTCTTTTCTTTTCTTTTTTTTTTTGTATGATGATGATGATGATGATGAGGTGAGTGGCCCACCTGATGTGTGTACGTGTGGCCCCCCAACCTGTGTTATATCAATGCCATCTAACCGTGGGACCCACCTTGATGGCGTGCCCTGTCTAGGGCCGCCCGTCTGTTGGACGTCCAGTGTCCCTAAACGAAAGGAAAACACAAATACCATCTTAATCCAAGATGAGGTGGGTCACACGTGTGGACCCACCTTGATTGTGGAAGTAGATTGGCTTGTCTACCACACAGCTATATAGCTGATGCATTAAGGTTGTTAGTTCTGATCACGTGGATCCCACCTTGATGTATGTGTCTGATCCACACCGTCCATCCCATTTCCCAGCTTATTTTAGGCATTGAGCCAAAAAAAAATGAGCCAATCCAAATCTCCGGTAGGCCACACCATCAAAGCTTTTATTTTAATAGTGAATAACTATTGAGGCTCACCGTGATGTTGTTGTGCGTCAAAAAAATGTTGAATATAGGGCTTGTTAGACCCATCACAAGCCAGAGAAACCAATCAATGGAGTGGATCCTCCGGATGCCCCACCTACGAAAAATCTCCAGAAAAAGGGCCAGACGCTGCTACTGCCAGTGTCCAAAGGACGCTGCAGCAAGCAGAATCTAGCTGCTGAGAGAAAGGCTAGGGTCTGTGGGACCTAGCAGCAAGCCCCACCATGATATGTGTTTCTTCAACGCCGTCTAGCGGCTGTGGGGCCCTGTATTGATGCATGTGCTGGTCTACACCGTCCATTCAAAAGGGGCCCCACGTGATGTATATGTTTTATATCCAGGCCGCTCGTCTAGCGCTGGACGCTGGATCAGATATAATGATAATATTACATATATATTATAATACATATGTACATGTATATGTTGTGGGTCACACGTGGGGACCACAGTGATGTATTTATTTCATCCACACCGTCCAGACCATCTGGACGGTGCTGGACAATATTTGGATGGTGTTGATCATCATTAGTGTACTATGTGGGACCCACCATTGATGTATTTATTCTATATCCATGCTGTCTATCAGGTGGACCACTACAGAAAATAGTGGAGATTGAACACCTATCATTGATATATGTGTATTATACCCCAGCCGTCCATTTAGCCTACTGGACGTGGACCCTATCATAATGTAGGTGTTCCATCCGTGCTGGCCTGGTATCCACCGTGATGTAAGTGTTTTATCCCTGATGCCCAGCAGCATGGGCCCCACACGTGGAAACCACTTTGATGTATGTGTTTTATATGCACCGTCCATTTCTGGAGAGGTGCAAGGTGGGGCCACATGATGTAAGTATTCTATTTCCACCATCCACACTGACGTGGACCCCACCTGCTGTCACTACAAGAAAATAGGCTTTTAGCCACAATTTTTTAGCCTCAGTTGAAAAAATGGAGGCTAAATGTGTCTTTTAGCCTCGGTTGCTAAGGAACTGAGGCTAAAAGTTCATCTTTCGCCTCAGTTGCATAGGAACTGAGGCGAAAAGTCTACCTTTTAGCTTCTGTTACATAGGAACCAAGGCAAAAAGTCTATCTTTTAGCCTCAGTTGCATCGGAACCAAGGCGAAAAGTCTATTTTTTAGCCTCAGTTGCATAGGAACCGAGGCGAAAAGTCTACCTTTTAGCCTCAATTGCATAGGAACCGAGGGGAAAAGTCTACCTTTTAGCCTCTGGCAGAATGTGATGGATGTTACGCAGGCACTTAGAAATTGTATAAATGGCATGCTTGTAATTCAAATTAATTGGTGTATGGTGATATTTGGTTATTTGACTAGATCGGCGGACATTTATTGGATGGTTAAAATGAAAATATCCAATGGTCCCACTTCAACAATCAAGTGTCCATGAATACAAATGCACCACACGGGCTAACATGATACGTGTGAGAGATCTCATATGTTTATAAAATGGCTTGCACTTTTCACGTGTAGCTTCATGAAATCACGAATGCTCACCAATTGTGAAATCCAAGCCAGTGGATTTCTCAATTTGAGTAACACCAAAAGTTTACTTTTTAACCTCAGTTGCATAGAAATCGAGGCCACAAGTCTACTTTTTAGCCTCAGTTGCATAGGAACCAAGGCCAAAAGTTTACTTTTTGGCCTCAGTTGCATAGGAACCAAGGCTAAAACCCTACATTTAAGAATATTGAAAAAAAAATTTGAGAATCCTGAAAGAATTAATAAATTTTAAAATTTTCGACATTATGAAAAAATTGAGAATTTTGAAGAAAAAAATTGAGACAATTGTGAAAAAATTGAGAATTTTTTTTTTTTTTTTTTTTTAAATTGAGAGTTTTGAAGAGATTTGAATTTTGAATTTTCTAAGAACTAAGAATTTTTAAAAATTTTGAGAACTTTTAAAAAAATTAAGAATTATTATTTTTGAAAAATTAAGAATAAAAAAATTATAATTATGAAAAAGTATGATTTTTTAAAAAATTGAGAATTTTTGAAATTTTTGAAAAAAAAAAGAATTTTGAATTTGAGAATCTTGAAAAAAATTGAGAAATTTCAAATAATTGAAAATTTTGAAAAAAATTAAGAATCTCTAAAACTATTAAGAATTGATTATTTTTTTTTTTGATAATTTTGAAAAAACTGAGAATTTTTATTTTTATTTTTGATAAATTTCAACAAATTTATAATCTTGAAAAAATTTAGAATTAAAAAAGAAAATTAAGAATCTTGATTATTTTTTTCTTTTCTTTCTGAGAATTTTTATAAAATTGATAAAGTTAAGAATTAATTTTAGTGAAGGAACCCAAAAATGGAATAGATCCAAATCTCATTTTGGGCTTATTCATTTTGGAATTTGGAAGCTCGAAGCAGAGCTCTCTCTCAAATTCCCTAAGCTCCGAAAGGAAAACAGAGTGAAATCGCGTTTTACTTCTACAATTCTATCTGTCAAAACCCCCAAGCTCTGAATGGAAAATAGATCGAAATCGCGTTTAACTTCTGCAATTCGATCCTTTACAATGCCTAAAAATGTCAATTCTGTCCTCCACACCAGCAATCTCTTCGCCGATTTGAGGTACTCGTTCTTTCTTTTTTTCTACTGATTTCTCAACTGAAATCCTCTCGAAAATCAGAAATCGGGGCAGAAATCTCTCATTTTCGTGCGTTTTCCCCATTTGGCCATTCAAAATCCAATTTCCGCAATTTTTGGTTCGATCTGAGGAGTTTTTTTTTTTTTGGGGCTGATTTCACTGAAATCTTGCTCAGGAAGTGGAAAATCCTGTCGTTTCTAGCTCATTTGCTGGATTTGAACAGTTTTTGCATTGCAATATCAGCAATTAGGGTTTGGTGTTCAATCTGAGAGCAAAACCTTGTTCTCTGCTGCGAAATCTGCTCCTCCATTGCCGATTTCCGTGCAGGCTAGATAAACAAGGGGCATATACACCCATTGCAGCTCCTCACTGAACCGAAGACTAGCTCTTCTCTCTGTCTTCTCCAATATTTCTCTCGTCTTCGTCAAATCTACCATCTCTCTCTCTCTCTCTCTCTCTCTCTCTCTCTCTCTCTCTCTCTCTCTCTCTCTCTCTCTCTCTCTTCTATCATTAGATCCTCAAAAGACAGTGAGCTTTTTTCCAATTTTTAGAGATTTATCTTTGATTTATGTAATATCATGCATTTGAAATACATTTTGAGATTTAGTATGTTCTGATTTGCTGAGATTTAGATGTTAGTTTTGCATCATTTAGAAGAATCATGGTGAATCTTCACCCAAAGGGGATTTTTAATACTCTAGTTGTGTGTGATGCTTGATACACAAGCACAAAGAAATTATACATGTGGCTTACATACACTCAAAGTAGACTGCTTAAATGACAGATCTTTATATTGGAGCTCTTTTTCTATTATTCTTTTTGCCATATCCTTAATTGCAGGTTGGTTACACCTACAACTCACACTTCCTAATGCTAGGGAATTCAACATGTCCAGGTAATATTGGAGAGGGTAGAGCATTTTGCTCAGTCAGTTTTTGTATACGAAGATCAAATATTTCAAAAAAGAGCTCATATTCAGCAGGTAATTGGCTTGTTCTATCTTGCTTATTCTTATTCTCCTCATCTTTGTCTATCATTGTCTGACAAGCTTGAAACTGTCATGCTTCTTGTTTTTGGTTGTATGCATAGATAACTATGATTTCTTTACCGATATATGGTTTTGGACTTTTGGTTGGATGTCAGCACATAAGTGCTTGATGAAATGTGTCTACATCTGAAATTTGTGGTTAACACTTTATTGCCATTTCAATGATGAAATTAATGCAAGTCCAAATCCGTGATACACTCAATAAGTGTGATGTGAACTCTTTTATCTTTTATTTTATCTTTCTTTTTTCTGTCATTATCACTATTTAGAGTCTGATAGTTGTTCATTTCGGCACTCAAGTTCTGCATGAATGCACCATGGTTAAGTTTCATTCTTGAAACTTTCTCAATTGAGGTTCTCGAATGTGAATTTCAAAGAGGATAGAAGGTTTTCTTAGCAAAACTGGCCAAGTGTCTACCCCTAAGAATGCTCTTCGCTGGCAGTCTTAGCATTGTGAAGAATGATTCAACACTAGATGCAAACTATCGAATCAAAATCAGATCACAGACATGATTGATGCCCACACCCATTACATACTGGAATTATACACTGATGCGCTTGGCAATGCTATTCTTAAGATTAGTTTAGGACCTGAAGCATCAAGGAATCTGTAAATTCCAGGTCGGGAACATCACTCTCAAGTTCTGCGCAGTCAGATCACTGACTTGCTCCATCGTGTATGTGATGAATAGTGTCCTATTAACAGCATTTGTCAACAATGTAATTCAATATCCACGGCCTACTCAACATCTGTGATAACAGCATTTGTCGACAATGTAATTCAACAACTGTAATTTAGTTTTAGCTCTACCAAGCATTGCCTAAAATAAAAGCCATTGTGGGCTTCTACCCTTCTATATTCTTGTCTATATTATTCAAGCACTTGGATAACAAAAATGTTAATAAACAGCCCAGCATACATTCTATATTCTTGTCTATATTAGTCAAGCACTTGGATAACAAAAATGTTAATAAACAGCCTAGCATGCAGATCGATGTTTCAGGTCTGAAAATAGCTCTCTCTCTCTCTCTCTCTCTCTCTCTCTCTCTCTCTGAAAGTCCCATTTGGTAATCTAGTAGAGTGTGATTTGTTTGTCGTAGAAGTATTACAAACTGATGTTTGATTAAATGGTTCTATTTTTTAGGTGTTGGGCTTGATACTTTTTCTAATTGTAGCAATAATATGTTTGGGGGACCTGTGGATATTCTTCATTTGGATGCTCATCCAGATATCTATCATGCTTTTGAAGGAAACAAATATTCGCATGCTTCATCAGAATACATCAGTTGGATCAACTGACAAAACTGTTTCCTATCACTTCTTATGTTGTTAGTCTCCCTATATATTGTTACACATACAATTTGTTATTGGTAGACTCTCATGTCTTATCTAATGGCAAAATACACACTAATAATTAGCCATTTGCATTGATTAGTTAGTGCTAGGTGTCATAGAGTTCATGATAGCAGAACTGCTTTACTTGCAATGGATGGATCCAAACCAGCCAATTTATCTTTACATCAATTCAACTGGAACGACTCGTGATGATGGTGAAACGGTATGTTGGTTCTCGTTTTCAACTTCTTCTTTTTTCTTAACTGTATTGTGTGACTCTTTGATAATCTCCATCATGCTTGTGCAGCTTTTCACAAGCAGCAGTTGCAAATCAAGCTGGTGCTTCAGTTATCCAGATTTTTGTTGGTTATTCCAGTGGAATTGTATAATATCTCCTTGAATTTGTTTCTTATGGGTTTTTCTTTCACGTTGTAGAGAAAGATTCAGATTCGGGTTCTGACTTGTATTCAAATGGATCAGATATCCTAGAGCAATTGATAAGGAAAAGGCAAGAGAACTAAAGGATACAGAGGTAGAATTGCAGCTCAATAGTAAAGACAAATCAAATGAGTTTAGATTGCCTACGGAAGAGGCACTTCTCCATTAATTCTACTTCGAAGTTCTCCTGGTTCATTTTGAATTTGGAAACTTGAGGCTCTTATGATTTTCCTTTAGGAGCTTCAAGAAGAGGCACAGTGACCACCAGATCTTCCAAAATCTTCAGCGCAGAATAAAAGAGTGTGCTATCTCTCTGTCAATCTTCTGCATTTTCTCCTCTCTCTCTTTAATTATAATTTTTGGATTGATACCCTTTACTAATTATATCATTTTCAGCATTGCTATGATATAATTTTATTTTATTTTTTCTTAAATTCAGATGGTTTGAACTATGAGAACCAAATTGCTGTTGGATTCTTGTATGTAAATCACTGCCTTTCTGTCTTTTATAGTTATAAATTGTCAGTTTTCCCTTTTCCTGTGAACCGTTACTTGTAGATAAATGGTCTTAGTTGAATTTGTTGGGGTTATGTTTCAAAAGCTTGTTCCATCAGCAGAATTCCAACCAGAATGCCATATGCTACCCTAAAATTAGTTAGAATATTTCCCAGTTTCAGATGAAGTTGCAGATAACTAAACAAAAGAAGTCCTATGAATTTTATGTTGATGGGAACAAAGCCTCAATTGCATGATCTCCCCCTAGCTTGGAAGAACTTGGCTTTGTCGAGTCTAATTAAATTTACTGCACCTAGAGTTCTGGGTTGATGTGCTGATGATCTTCAGTGGAGATCTGTGTGCATTCAGACCTTGGTTAACCTTTTCATTTCACCAAACATAATTTGTGCTGCAATTTTTTCATTAAAATTCAACCAGGTTGCTTGATTATTAGTTTTTTCTGTAACTTTTGATAAAAGAATCTATTGATTAAGTCTGGTTTCTATTTTCGCATATAACTATCAGTTTATTGATGTAAATTGAGTTCTGTGAGTTCCTGCAGTCTGTCCTGACTCTCATTTACGGCGACAGTAGCAGATCACTCAAATCTGGTTTTCGGTGTGAAAGCTGTTTGGTTGAAAACATTACACATTCTCATGTAATATCTCCACTGTATTTCATTTCTTGTTTGAGAGTTTCCTTTTCTAGAAAAATGGAGTGATTTGAAACGAATTTCTTTCTTTGTGAAAACAAATTCAGGTGCAGGCATGGGTATTTCCATGTGGTGAACAATGACTACACTTACTGGAGCTGCTGTTATAAAGCGTGAAGTGGCTGTCGCAACTCTTGGTCAAGTTGTTCAGAGCACTGGGTATTGTGTTCTCATTGCTAGTCCAAGCCACAGAATAAAGAAGGATGGTTGTGTCAGCCGGTCAGGTTGGCAGCCAGCATTAAACTTGTGTTGATGTTTTATCATGAATCTTGACAACTTTGAGATTTGTTTATTTTAGAAAATTGAGAATGGGTCCTGATTGAGCATGTGTAGGTTCGGGGGCTCCCTTGTGCACACAATTTCCATGTGGAATGCATTGACGAGTGGCTCTAGCTGAATGTGAAGTGCCCCCATTACCGCTACTCCGTCTTCCCTAACCTTGATCTCAGCGCCCTCTCCAACCTTCACGCTGACTCTGAGCATCGCTCTGCTAGTGTTTTGACGGCCACACGCTACGTGCACACAAAGCCAGCAGGCCAGAGCTACCTGTTGAGGTTACAGGGCCTGCTACGCACAATCCGAATGGAGAATGCTGGTGGAGGCAATGATGACGCTGGCCTAAAAGCAGTAGAAGATGGACGAGCAGTGTTATCTCAGGGTCCGCCAAGCACGACGGCACCGGTGATGACGGGCGAGACCATGACTTTGTATTATTTGTGGAACCTAATATTGTGTAATAGTTTGATTGAGTTAAATTTTAAATAGACTGTTGTTATTATTTTGTTGGTATTGTGGCTTTCATGATTGATTGTTTCATGAGTGGATTAAATGAATGGATTAGTAGTTTAAATAAATATTTTAAAAAAATAAACATTTTTAGCCTCAATTTGTAACTGAGGCTTGGATTTAGCCTCGGTTGTTGAGAACCAAGGCTGAAATTCTCATGGCTAAAGGCTCTAGCCTCGGTTGTTGAGAACTGAGGTTAAAAATAAATTTAGCTTCAATTGGAGGCAATTGAGGCTAAAATTTGGATTTAGTCTTAGTTGGAAATAATGGAGGCTAAAATTTTGATTTAGCCTCATTTCGAGAAAACTGAAGCTAAAAAGATTATTTTAGCTTCACTTGAAGAACCGGCTATAAAAGTCATTTTAGCCTTAGTTGCTAAAACTGAGGCTAAAACCTTTAGCCACGGGGGTTTCAACCTTGATTTGGATAACTGAGGCAAAACTGAGGCTAAAGGTTTTAGCCTCAGTTTTTTACCTTTTTAGCCTCAGTTTTGAACCGAGGCTAAAGCCCCCTTTTCTTGTAGTGTGTGTGCGTTGCAACCACACCGCCACCCATGCGACCTACCATGATGTATGTATTTTACATCTATGTCCTTCATCTGTTTCACATCCACTCCGCTCATCTATTTTCTGGATCATGGGCTGCCCCTTAGGCCCGTGTGATGTGGCCCCATTGAGATGTATTTGAGGCCCGTGGTTAGGCCATGTCATGATGTATTTGAGGCCCAGTTGCAGGGCCCACTTGTTGTGTATTTAAGGCCTATGTGGTGAGGCCCATGTGATGTATTTGAGGCCCAGGTGCAGGGCCTACTTGTTGTGTATTTGAGGCTTATGTGGTGAGGCCCATGTGATGTATTTGAGGCCTAGGTGCAAGGCCCACATGTTATGTATTTGAGGCCAATGTGGTGAGGCCCATGTGATGTATTTGAGGCCCAGGTGTAGGGCCCACTTGTTATGTATTTGAGGCCCGTGTGGTGAGGCCCATGTGATGTATTTGAGGCCCACGTGCAGGGCCCACTTTTTGTGTATTTGAGGCCCATATGAAGGGGCCCACCTGTTGGTATTTTTTAACCATGTGATGGGGCCCACCTACTTGAATCTGAGGCCCATGGGCAAGGCCCATTGTGATGTATTCGTCGCCTATGGGCAAGGCCCATTGTGATATGTATTAGGCCCATGATGTGTCGCCCACTTAATGTATTCAAGGCCCAGATACATGGCTCATTTAATATATATGAGACCCATTAATGCAGTCCACTTGATGTATCTGAGGCCCATTGATGCGACCCACTTATTGTAATTGAGGCCCATAGGTTGTAGCCCGTGTGATGTATCTGAGGCCCATGTGCAGGACCCACCTGTTGTGTATGTAGCCCTTGTATGAGGCCCATTGCGATGTATATTAGGCCTTTGTGTGAGGCCATGGGCCCACTATACGTTTGGCCCTATGTGGCCCACTTCCTGGGAGCAATGTTGGTTGAATGTTTACATTGATGGGCAATGATGGTTAAATGTCCACATTGTGATCTTCCCTTAGGCATTGTTAAGCTCATTCTCATCATTCTCTAGTGGGTTAACCCAAACGAACGGGCCCGATTGATATTGCTTGGACCATCATCAGCCATCCATCTATGGACCCCGCCTTGTGCCGATTCCGATTGTCGAGGCTGATTGTTGAGACTAATTCCAATTGTCGAGGCCGATTCTAATTGTCAAGGCCGATTATCAGGCTGATTATTGAGGCCAATTTCGATTATCGAGGCCGATTCTGATTGTCGAGGCCGATTCCGATTGTCGAGACCAATTCCAATTATCGAGACCGATTCTGATTGTCGAGGCCGATTCTGATTATCGAGGCCGATTCTAATTGTTGAGGTCGATTTCGATTATCGAGGCCGATTGTATAGGCCGATTATCGGTGCCGATTATCAGTACCGATTATGAGTATGTGACAGCATAGCATCATGTACATGCCCATATGCATCATCTGCATGTTTATTATGAGATGTGGTTGACCATTTCATATGTCATTGATCAGGTTGTTATCAGATTCCCTGATGGGAGGAAATTATCTCACATGAGCACACGGTATGCGAAGGATTGATGCATGACTGGATTGTATGACTCATGCATCTTACATTGTATGTTGTGATTACTATGTGCCCTAGCGACATCAGGGTCGTAGCCTCCACAGGAATATCGTGGATGGCTAGATGGGATACCAAAAATATTTAGTTTTAGCATCTGGGCACTTTGGATGTCATGGGTGAAAGTCCATAAACCTTCGTGGCCAGGAGATGCCCAAACGTCTAGACTAAGTAGATACATGAGCGCCCGAATGCCGAATACCAATAGGCCGCGTCTCCCACTGTATTGTGGTCAGTCGGAAGGCGGTGTGGCCTTATCCACCAGAGTAAGGGGGCTATAAGATAGGATGAGTTTGACCAGCTCCCAAATGGGTCAGTTATCAACGAGTCGGGTAGGCATTGGTATACTACTGACAGGCAGGTAGTGAGGTCTTTTCCACTTGCTGGGCTGCGCGACCGGTTGGGGCGGTAGCCAGCTCGGAGTGTACTAAACCCCGGTGATGATCCCAGAGATGTACAGTACTAATACGTGGACTTGTTGAGTAGAAGTTGCATACTCATTCATCCATTCATTCACTATCCACTTGGGCTGGTAGTGCGCTACTAATTATTGTGTACCTTCGCAATGGCAAGGATTTCGGTTGGGGTGCATGACTAACCTGAGGTCAGGGGTTTACCACATTGAGTCTGACTATTCAAATTTAGGTATGGGACTAGTTTGGAGAGAAGTCTCTTGTGATGGACCTCATAGCCTGCGATACTACGTACTATCAACCCGACTTCACTCCAGCTTAGTCATTTCATTCGCACCGTATATTGCATTGCATTAGCAACATTTATCATTTTGGGTTACTATGTTTCTGCATTTATATGGCTTACATGATGTTGATGGTATTCGTGGTTCATTAGGATTTGCATATTGTATTACATACTTGACATCTGATATTTGGCTCATTATGATCTGCATTCCATACTCTAATATTGTATGACTCATGGACTTACCAGTATATTTTCACTTACTCTAACATCATATGATTCATGATTTTGCCTATATTTTCAACATTGTATGATTATAACATTGCATTTGTGTGCCTGGCACTTATCTTGCGCACACACTTTCACCACCCTCTAAGCTTTCTATAAGCTTATGCACGATATATGCGTGTAGGTGGCATTAGGTCACAGCAGCGTTGAGTTTGGAGCGTGCAGCTGTTCTCTGGAGCTTTGATTTCGATATATGTATTTTCCTTTCAGCATTATATTTAAATGTTTATATTAGTGAATATATGATGATGATGTTGCCTTTGTAATTTGGGAAAACTTATGTTTATGCCTATTACGAGTTAAATGTATGTTGAAAAATCCTCCTTGTAGGATCCCAGGATCGGAATCTGGCGTTTGCACGCCGGGAGCCGAGAATAGGGTATTATGGAGGCTGTCGGCACTGGATTTGACGATCGAAAATTTTGTGAGCCCGGTTTCCGAGTTTGAGGCGTAACAAATTAAGAATAGCTCGGAAGGCTGAGCAGCCAAGCAAGGCTACAGAAGAACCGGCTGAGATCCGAACCATTTTTTGTGGTTCATCCGGTGGAGGGGACTCGAACAGGGCTAGTAAAGCCCATTTCTAAAAATCTGATCCAGAGCACTATGTCCACATGGCCGAGAGGCCAAGGAAAGAGCTTCGAGTCAGCCCTTGCAATCTGACCTTCACAGAAGATAATGCGTGCGGAATTCAACATCCGCATGATGATGCCTTAGTGGTAACTATGGTCATAGCCAATCATAAGGTGTACCGCATCCTGGTCGACACTGGGAGTTCAGATGACATTATCTACTCGGAGGCCTTCGAAAGAATGAAAATTTCAAGGTCACGCCTCAGACCTATGAAGACTCCCTTGCACGGCTTTGCCGGAGAAAGAGTGATCTCTGAAGGAGTCATCTCCCTCCCTTTGACCACGGGAGAAAGACGGCATCAAGTTACTTGTTCACACCCCAAGTGCAGGGTTGTGATGTAGTAATAAACTCGGTAAGACCGAGGTCGAATCCACAGGGACTGAAACCTGTACGTTATCTGAAAATAACCAGATCTAGAACTAGGCTAAGATGAAATTTAAACCAATTGTGATTTGAGGAATAATGGTGAAATATTAATTTAAACTTAAAGAATTCAGAGAAAGTGAACTAGGGATTCAGAGGATCCACTTGTAGAGATCAGGGAGATCTTATGCCTGCTTCATGGATATTATACTGAACTTACTTGATATAGTTTTCAAAAGATGAATTAGGTATGATTCCATCACAAATCCATGCCTAAGAGACAAGGTAAACAACAGAACTTAAACCAATCCATAACCAACCAAAAGATGTATGAGTGTTAGGAAGGATCCCATCATCCACCCATGTCTATGAGACGATGGCGAATAACAAGGTTTCTGAACATCAAAATAAAAGGAAAGGAATTATTCAAGCCATCACAGATCTACTGTAATTTAAATCACAACAAACCATTAATGACTAAAAGAATTTCTTAAATCAAAACAAAGTCAATCAGTTCAGTTCAAATCAAACCTGTAGAAGCTCCCATCACGCCATAAGCTTCACCTCTTAGCCCTAGCTAAGGGATTTAGCCTAACATAATCATAGAAAAAAGAAGAAAAATAAAGAAAAAATACATAAAAATTCCAAACACTTCTCTCTCCGCCTCTCTTTCTCTATCTGACGTCTCCTATTCAAGCATACCCTCTTCTCCACATTTGGAACTCTTTTTATAACTTTTGGAGTGGTGGAAATCGAATTTGGGAAGCTATCGCACGCGCAGCGAAAGCCTTTTCGCAGCCAAGTTCGGGGCTTCATAACTCTCGCGTTTCTTGCATTATTTCTATAAAATCAGCGTCTCTTGGTAGTATTTTTGGCTGGCCTACACGATGGACGGTTCAGATCTGTCATATGATCAAAGATGGTGGGCCACAACTGCCTGGAAAATTTGATTTCGCGGACGTGCGTAACCTTTCGCACGTCCGGCGCTGACGTGATCGGTGGGCCCCACAGAGGTATTTTCAGGGAAATCCACCCCGTCCATTAGATTCAGGATGAAATTTCAGTCAACAATGGGTGGTTTTGAACGTCCATTGACGCGGCCCAGAGAAGAAATCACCTCAAAAATTGTTTTGAATGTCGCAGGACCACCTGTTTGTGGCCTCTGTATCGCGCACGTGTGCTTGCATGGGTCCAAAAGTTCAGCAAGATTTTATAGTAGTCGAGGCCCTCTACACGATGGACGGTTTGGATTGTCCGTACGTATGCTCTGTGGGGCCCACTAGCATCCGTAAAAACGGACAGCGTCCGTCCGTTTTAACGTGAAACGGTAGTTGCCGTATTTGAGAAGGAGACGTGGGTCAGCAGCGCTGACCCGCTTTACGTGGATTCGGTGCGGCTCGCGGCAGTTGTGTACCTTATGTACACGCTGTATATACGGGGCCCACTGTAATGTATATGCAAGATCTGATCCATCCATTTGTTTCCTCATCTTATTTAAACCGCCGAGACCAAAGTTGAGATAGTTCCAGATATCAGGTGGGCCCAGAATCAACGGTTTATGGGCTGATCTGTCAGTTGGGGCACTTCCATAGTGATCCGAGGGCTGAAATTTGATATGTACGGTTAATTTATGGCCCTCAGGCCATGTATGAAGTTTTAATCCAATCAGATGGTGAGAACTATGTGATCTTGCATTTTTCACCAATTTCGGGCCTCTTTAACGTGAATAACTTGATTTCCTCGGATCCCTGGTGTGTAATTCCATCGATCTTGGTCCCCTGGAGTCCGTCCCTTGCCTTGGGTGTCATCAGAGCGTCAAATCCATGGTTTAAGCACCCTTTTTCAGTTCATGCTTGTAAATACACTCTGCATCACAAATACGATTAAATCAGGCTATTAAACGGTATCAATGATTGTAAATCCATGCAATAACTGGGTCTAATATGCAATATTTGACCCTCAACACAACCCCCAACCAGCATTTTGCTAGTCTCGAGCAAAATATGCGAAAAGTAAGTTGAGAATTACAGAACAATTTCTATAAACTCGAATGATTTTCGTAGAATAATCCAGATATAAGAATTCCCAGATTCAAGAATGTTGGATATTACTTTCTCCTAGACTCAAGCGCACGGTAAACTTTCTAATCAAGTTCAAAGTATTATTCCATTAATTAGAAAAAATTCTAATCATTGAGATTTATGAGCATAGAGTATAATCTTAGCTTATCATCAGTAAAATTCACTTCTCTATTTCAGGATATCACTGGTAACCAATAAAAAGATTCATGATAACCAAAACTTGCCTCACAGATCATCTTTTCATTCCTTCAGCTTTTGATTTTTCCATTAAAAGTGACACCAAGAAGGGGAATCAAATCCTCACCTACAGGGAGCAAACCTATGATGAAGACTGTAGACCCAAATTTTTCACATATCATTTATAGGGAATTAAATCTACACCTATAGGGAGCAAACCTATGGTATAGACCATTCGCCCAATCCTTTCAATTTCTCAGGTTGGTTCCTTTCAAGCTTAGTGAGTACCGAGTAAATCCTTCAATATCAAACTGAAACCTTAACGTGAAAGCGAGATGTGACATGTGAGATCATAACTCAATCAATGTTTACAACTTTTAATTTTGGATTAACAATTCAAACTTAACTATGAAATCCAACAGATACTGAATCCAAGCGTCTTAAATTACCAACATCACATATCTTGAAATTCTAAGTGCCCTAGATGGCCGTCAAAATCCCTTCGAATTCACAAGAAAGTCCAGAAAAATTAAAAAAATTTCACAATTTTTGCTCAAGACCAAGAAAATGCTGATTAGGAAACCTAATCTCCCACCCCCAACCTAAAATCTACATTGTCCTCAATGTAAAAAAAAAAAAGCATGCAATGCACATGGGACAACAAAAATATAAGAGGAGTGATGGAAAGATAGTACCTGGATGGAGAATCAAGAGGCTTTCTCAAAAATATCAACGTAAAAGCGAGTTAGCACAAGAGAGAAATCAACAGAAGTAAAATAAAAATAACAAAAATGAAATCCTACCTACACCACTTTCGTAGGTACTCTCGATTGCATTTAGCGTATGCAAGAAGCCTTTAAACCCCTAGGTTGCCCCTAGTGGACGAGTTGTAGTCTCGTGAGGGTTTGCAGTAATGTTACCCACAAACATTGAACTAACTAACTAGGAAAATGAAACAGAAAGAAAAGCTGAATTGGCTCCCAGGAGCGCGAAGTTCACCATCTATCCTAAAACAGAATAAAGGAAACTATCCTATTCCTATGAAAACAGGAAACCTACCTATACCTCCATCAGACTAGGAGATCAATCCTGGTAAATAGGATCAGTCAGAGGTATGGACATGTCCTCTGAATCAAATTTCTCGACAAATGGCTTTAAGCGATGTCCATTTACTTTAAACTCCTTTTTATTGTCCGGATCTCTTATCTCGACGGCCCCATGAGAGTAAGCAGTGATAACAGTAAAAGGGCCGGTCCAACGAGATCGAAGCTTACCCGGAGAGAGATGTAATCGAGAGTTATACAAGAGGACTTTCTGGCCTGGCGTGAATGATTTTCGTAAAATATGTTGGTCATGAAACGCCTTCATCTTGTCCTTACAAATTCTCGAGTTCTCATAAGCGTTGTTCCGGATTTCTTCGAGTTCATTTAACTGAAGTTTGCGTAGCGAGCCAGCGTTGTCCAAATTGAAATTCAAACTTTTGATCGCCCAGTAGGCTCTATGTTCCAACTCCACAAGCAAGTGGCAAGCTTTCCCATAGACAAGTCTAAAGGGAGACATTCCAATAGGGGTTTTAAAAGCAGTACGGTACGCCCATAAAGCATCGGTCAATCGAATTCACCAATCCTTACGGTCAGGGTTAACCGTTTTTTACAAAATGTGTTTGATCTCCCTATTGGAAATCTCAACTTGTCCGCTTGTCTGTGGGTGGTATGGGGTGCTCACCTTATGAGAGATACCGTATTTCTTCATTAAACTCTCAAATGGTCTATTACGAAAGTGTGAGCCCCCATCACTAATGATAGCTCGAGGCGTTCCAAATTGGGAAAGGATGTTTTCTTTCAAGAATTTAATGACCGTGCGATGGTCATTAGTTCGACATGGAATTGCTTCGACCCATTTAGTGACATAGTCAACGGCAAGCAAAATATATAAATTCTCAAAAGATTGGGGGAATGGCCCCATGAAATCGATGCCCTAGCAATCAAATGCCTCGATAATAAGAATGGGGTTCAAAGGCATCATATTTCGACGGGACAACGCTCCCAATTTTTGACAACGCTCACAAGCTTTGCAAAACTCGTGAGTGTCCCTGAACATAGTGGGCCAGTAAAAGCCACACTGTAAAATCTTGGCCGTGGTCTTTTTAGCAGAAAAGTGACCACCACAGGTCTGTGAGTGACAAAAGGAGATGATACTTTGATGCTCATCGTCTGGCACACATCTCCTCAAGATTTGGTCTGGGCAATATTTAAACAAATACGGATCATCCCAGAAAAAGTTACATACCTTGGTGAAAAATTTCTTCTTATCTTGCGCAGTCCAATGTGTCGGTATGGAACCTGTGGCAAGATAATTAGCAATATCAGCGAACTAAGGTGAATGGGAGACTCTGAACAATTGTTCATCGAGGAACATGTCATTGATATGTGTTGTTTCAAGGGAATCAGAGGGATTAAGGCGAGAAAGATGGTCAGCCACTACGTTCTCTACTCCCTTTTTATCTTTTATCTCTAGGTCAAATTCCTGGAGTAGGAGGATCCATCGTATCAGGCGGGGCTTAGCATCATTCTTAGACAGAAGATACTTAAGCGCTATGTGATCAGTGTAAATAATGATCTTGGATCCAATCAAGTAGGACCTAAATTTGTCCAAGGCGAACACTACGGCTAAGAGTTCCTTTTCCGTAGTCGAGTAGTTCACTTGGGCAGGATTTAGAGTCTTACTTGCATAATGAATAACGTAAGGTTTCTTATCTTTTCTCTGGCCTAGAACTGCCCCAAGAGCATAATCAGACGCGTCGCACATAAGTTCAAAAGGAATGCTCCAGTCAGGTGGCTGTATGATGGGTGCACTAGTCAATATGCCCTTAAGCTTAGTGAAAGCTTCCTGACATGGTTCAGTCCACTCGTATGGTGCATCCTTTTGAAGTAGATTACATAGAGGACGAGAGATGGGACTAAAGTCCTTTATGAATCTTCTGTAAAACCCGGCGTGTCCTAGGAAGGATCGCACGTCCCTTATGTTCTTGGGTGGAGGTAGGTTAGAGATAAGATCAATCTTTGCCTTATCCATCTCGATTCCTTTGGATGAAATAATGTGTCCAAGGACAATTCCCTTCTGAACCATGAAATAGTACTTCTCCCAATTAAGTACCAAGTTCTTTTCTTCACATCTCTTCAGCACGCATTTAAGACTTTCCAAGCACTCGCTGAAAGATGGACCAAAGACAGAGAAATCGTCCATGAAGACCTCTAAATATTGCCCCACCATGTCAGAAAATATGCTCATACATCGCTGGAAGGTGGCAGGAGCATTACATAATCCAAACGGCATCCTTCGGTAAGCAAAGGTGTCGTAGGGACATGTAAACGTAGTCTTTTCTTGATCTTCAGGGGCGATCTCTATCTGGTTGTAGCCCGAATACCCGTCAAGGAAACTGTAATAGGAATGACCAGCTAACCTTTCCAAGATCTGATCAATGAAGGGCAAAGGAAAGTGGTCTTTCCTCGTGACGGTATTTAATTTTCAGTAGTCATTGTACATCCTCCAACCAGTAGTGACTCTAGTCGGCACGAGTTCATTATTAGCATTGGCTACGATGGTGATCCCGGACTTCTTAGGAACCACCTGAGTTAGACTCACCCATTGACTATCAGATATAGGGTATATGATACCCACATCCAATAGTTTAAGAACCTCGGCCTTAACCACTTCCTTCATGTTTGGATTTAGTCTACGTTGTGGTTGCCGAGCGGTCTTCGCATTATCCTCAAGATATATGCGGTGAGTACAAATCGAGGGGTCGATTCCCTTGAGGTCCGCGATTGTCCATCCAAGGGCTCCCTTATGCTCCAGGAAAGTAGATATGAGCATACTCTCTTGTTCTTTCTCAAGGTGGACAGAAATCACCACCGGGTATGTCTCATCTTGACCTAAGTATGCATATTTTAAATCAGAGGGCAAAGGTTTTAAGTCAAGCTTCGGTGGCTTGAGGTTAGACGGTAGAGGCACTTCATCAGTTTGGGATAACTCTTCAAATTGTGACCTCCACCGGTTAACTTCAAGTACCGGTACCACATCAAGCATGACACACGTCTCTCTAATTATGTCATCATTGAACTCATGGGAGTGGGCCAGACACGTCTCTAGAGGATCAGAGGATAAGGTAAGGGGTGTCCTGTCATCCACGAAAGTATCGATCATGTTAATATCGTAGATATCGTCATCTTCCTCTATCCGTCTGGCCGTGTTTGAAAAAGATATTCATTTCTAATGTCATATTCCTGAAAGACATACTCATGACACCATTCCTGCAATTGATAATTGTGTTTGAAGTGGCAAGGAATGGGCGACCAAGAATGATGGGAATCTGAGTGCTTGTGTTACCGATGCGTTCGGTATCCAGGATGATGAAATCAACTGGGTAGTAAAATCGATCAACCTGGACCAACACATCCTCAATTATCCCTCTTGGTATACAAACAGAACGATCAGCAAGTTGTAGTGTGGTTAAGGTGGGTTTTAATTCACCTAACCCCAACTGTTTATATACCGAGTAGGGAATAAGATTAACGCTCGCTCCTAAGTCAAGAAGTGCGTGATCAATTCGATGGTCCCCAATTACACATGATATGGATGGGCTACCGGGGTCTTTGAATTTTTGCGGCACATCTTACTTTAGGATGGCACTCACTTTCTCAGTCAGGAAGATTTTCTTTTGAATATTTTGCTGTCTTTTGGTTGTACATAAGTCATTCAGGAATTTGGCATATGAAGGTATTTGTTTCACGGCATCAAGTAGTGGAATGTTGACCTTCACTTGTTTCAACACCTCTAGAATATCCTGAGAGTTAGAGAGCGATTTTGGTGCAACCAACCGTTGGGGAAATGGAGTAACCGGCTTTCCTTGAGGTTCTGGTTCTAACTCTGGTGGGGCATGGCTAGATCCATCTTTTTTATCCACTTCCGGGTCCTTAGGCTTTTCAGCCCTAACTGGAATGGTTTTGTCAATGATCTTTCCACTCCTAAGAGTGGTGATGGATTTAGCTTGCTCCATCTGATTTGAAGAGCTTGGGTCACTAACTTCATATTGCGGTTTAGGATTGGGAAGAGGTTGAGCTGGGAAGCTCCCCTTGTTCCCAATCGTATGTTCAACCTTAAGTCCCTGTATTGCTTTTGTTAGGTCTTGGAAGGCCTGTAGCATACCCTAATTGAAAAGCTCTTGCTTTTAAAAATGTTTCAGAACCGAATCCTCTTGAGGTTTCTCTTGAGTTGGATTTTGATTTAGGTAACCTTGAGGTGTAGCGGTTTGTCCATTCCTCCAACTGAAGTTGGGATGATTTCTCCAGCCAGGATTGTATGTGTTAGAGGTGGGCCCACTGAAAGGTCTTTGGTAATTGCTTACAGCATTGGATTGCTCATTTAATACCTCTTGAAAGGTAGAGATAGTTGGACAGTTTTCAGTAGTATGAATGTTGCAACCACAGATGCTACAAATAATTTCCTTAGCCTTATCCTTCTTAAATTCCATGGCCTCGAGTTTCCTAGTGAGATTAGCTACCTTAGCATTAATATTAACGTCTTCTCTCAGGAGATACATTCCACCCCTTTCCTTGGAATGAGTCGGCCTAGACGTAGTACTAGGTCTAGGAGAGATGTCCCATGTTTGTGTGTTCTCAGCAAGTTTATCAAAGTAATCCCACACTTCATCGACTCCTTTATTCATAAACTCCCCATTACACATCGTCTCGACTAATTGGGGCATGGGAGATGTCAGTCCATCATAGAAAAAGTTCGTGATGCGCCACGTTTCAAAACCATGTTGTGGGCATGAACTGACAAGATCTTTGAACCGCTCCCAACATTGGAAGAATGTTTCATCTTCCCCTTGGGCGAAGTTCATGATCGACTTTCTTAGGGTGTTCGTCTTATGGTATGGGAAAAACTTCTTAATGAACTCCCTTGTCATGTCATTCCATCTGCCAATTGATCGAGGACGTAGTGAATGTAACCACGTCTTGGCTTTCTCTTTCAAAGAAAAGGGAAAGAGTTTCAACCTGACCGTGTCATCAGACACGTTAAGAAAGTATAAGGTAGCTATGATCTCGTCAAATTCTTTTAAATGTAAGTAAGGATTCTCTGACTCAAGCCCATGAAATTTAGTGAGGAGTTGAATCACCCCTGGCTTGATATTCATGTGTCTTTCATTCTCAGGAAAAACCATGCATGAGGGCGTACTCACCCCCGCCGGTTGTAAGTAATCTCGTAAGGTGCGAGGCGGGGGTGCTTGATGCACCTCATTCTCATCCTGGAGATCTTCTACCCTAGGTTGGGGTGGAAGAAGTTGATTTCCAGCCATATCCTCCATTAACTCAGGGGATTTCGAGCGGTGTCTAGTCCTACGATGAACAGTTAACCCCTCAACTAATCCTCCTTCAGTTAAGAGACGTCGAGTGTTGTCACGAGCCCACTTGGGCATGAAACACTCGCAGCCCTCAATCAAATTTTAAACCTAATCCTAAGAAGGGAAATAAAAATCTAAACAGAGAAAGAGGGTTGGAAGGAAGTTACCAAATTGGAGTCCCTAAATTGAAACCTGCAAAATAGAACAAAACAAGTTAGTTTCTAAGAATAGCAAGCCTATAAAATTCCTAAGAAGAGAAATATAGAAATAAAAAGAAATAAGGAAGAATTCCTAAATTAGAAAGTAGAAATTTAGAAAGAGCGTACCAAATTTAGAAATTTCTAATAAGCCTACAAAACAGAAAAGTTAGTTTCTAAACAGAAAGTCTTAAAATAGAAAATTTCTAAAAATAAAATAGGAAACAAAATTAGATTCTAAAAAAGTTAGAATTAGAAACTTACTAAAAAGGAATCCTAATCTAGAAATAGTAAGGAAGAGAGAAATTACCAATTTAGAAACCTATCTCAGAATCCTACAAAATAAGAGAGTTGGGTTAGTTTCTAAAAAAAGGAAAACTATCTAAAAATAGAAAGTTATTTAAATAGAAGATTTCTAAAAAATTAAAGGAAAACCTGGAATTAGAAAATTCTAAAATAAATCCTAAAAATCAGAAAAGTCCTAATATTAAACTAATCCTAAAACCAGTTATCTTCAGGAAACGTAGCCGTCAGTCCCCGGCAACGGTGCCAAAAACTTGTTCACACCCCAAGTGTAGGGTTGTGATGTAGTAATAAACTCGGTAAGACCGAGGTCAAATCCACAGGGACTGAAACCTGTACGTTATCTGAAAATAACCAGATTTAGAACTAGGCTAAGATGAAATTTAAACCAATTGTGATTTGAGGAATAATGGTGAAATATTAATGTAAACTTAAAGAATTCAGAGAAAGTGAACTAGGGATTCAGAGGATCCACTTGTAGAGATCAGGGAGATCTTATGCCTGCTTCATGGATATTATACTGAACTTACTTGATATAGTTTTCAAAAGATGAATTAGGTATGATTCCATCACAAATCCATGCCTAAGAGACAAGGTAAACAACAGAACTTAGACCAATCCATAACCAACCAAAAGATGTATGAGTGTTAGGAAGGATCCCATCATCCACCCATGTCTATGAGACGATGGCGAACAACAGGGTTTCCGAACATCAAAATAAAAGGAAAGGAATTATTCAAGCCATCACAGATCTACTGTAATTTAAATCACAATAAACCACTAATGACTAAAAGAATTTCTTAAATCAAAACAAAGTCAATCAGTTCAGTTCAAATCAAACCTGTAGAAGCTCCCATCACACCACAAGCTTCACCTCTTAGCCCTAGCTAAGGGATTTAGCCTAACATAATCATAGGAAAAAGAAGAAAAATAAAGAAAAAATACATAAAAATTTCAAACACTTCTCTCTCCGCCTCTCTTTCTCTATCTGAAGTCTCCTATTCAAGCATACCCTCTTCTCCACATTTGGAACTCTTTTTATAACTTTTGGAATGGTGGAAATCGGATTTGGGAAGCTATCGCACGCGCAGCGAAAGCCTTTTCGTAGCCAAGTTCGGGGCTTCATAACTCTCGCGTTCCTTGCATTATTTCTGTAAAATCAGCGTCTCTTGGTAGTATTTTGGCTGGCCTACACGATGGACGGTTCAGATCTGCCATATGATCAAAGATGGTGGGCCACAATTGCCTGAAAAATCCGATTTTGCGGACGTGCGTAACCTTTCGCACGTCCAGCGCTGACGTGATCGATGGGCCCCACAGAAGTATTTTCAGGGAAATTCACCTCGTCCATTAGATTCAGGACGAAATTTCAGTCAAGAATGGGTGGTTTTGAACGTCCATTGACGCGGCCCAGAGAAGAAATCACCTCAAAAATCGTTTTGAACGTCGCAGGACCGCCTGTTTGTGGCCTCTGTATCGCGCACGTGTGCTTGCATGGGTCCAAAAGTTCAGCAAGATTTTTTAGTAGTCGAGGCCCTCTATACGATGGACGGTTTGGATTGTCCGTACGTATGCTCTGTGGGGCCCATTAGCGTCCGTAAAAACTGACAGCGTCTGTCCGTTTTAACGTGAAACGGCAGTTGCCGTATTTGAGAAGGAGACGCGGGTCAGCAGCGCTGACCCGCTTTCATGGCCCTCTACAAGATGGACGGATTGGATCATCCATATGTACGTTATGTGGGGCCCACTATAATGTACATGCAAGATTCGATCCATCCATTTGTTTCCTCATCTTATTTAAACCGCCGAGACCAAAGTTGAGACAGTTCCAGATATCAGGTGGGCCCAAAATCAATGGTTTATGGGCTGATCTGTCAGTTGGGGCACTTCCATAGTGATCCGAGGGCTGAAATTTGATATGTACGGTTAATTTATGGCCTTCAGGCCATGTATGAAGTTTTGATCCAATCAGATGGCGAGAACTATGTGATCTTGCATTTTTCACCAATTTTGGGCCTCTTTAACGTGAATAACTTGATTTCCTCAGATCCCTGGTGTGTAATTCCATCGATCTTGGTCCCCTGGAGTCCGTCCCTTGCCTTGGGTGTCATCAGAGCGTCAAATCCATAGTTTAACCACCCTTTTTCAGTTCATGCTTGTAAATACACTCTGCATCACAAATACGATTAAATCAGGCTATTAAACGGTATCAATGATTGTAAATCCATGCAATAACTGGGTCTGATATGTAATATTTGACCCTCAACATTACCCTCCTTATGGACTTCCTTATCGTTAATGTGTCATCGGTGCATAACATCATTGTGGGCAGACCTTCTCTCAATGCAATGAGGGCGGTCGTGTCCACATACCATCTGATGATGAAGTTCCCCGCCGAAGGAGGAACAGGTTATCTCCAAGGTCATCAATGTGAGATTTGGAAGTGTTATGCAATAGTAGTAAAGAAAGGGTCAGTGAAGCAAGCTCTCACGATCAATGTCCTTGATCCCAGGGGACTCACAAAGGACTCATCTGTGGAAGACTTGGAGGCTATGCCGCTCGACGAAGCAGATCCGAGCAAGACTGTTCAGCTCGGAACATCATTGAATTCCAAGCAACGGTATGAGATATTAGCCTTCCTGCAACAACATAGAAACGTCTTCACATGGTCATATGAAGGTATGCTAGGAATCTCACCTGATGTCATGGTTCACAGACTGAATGTGGAGCCAGATCACCGACCTGTGAAACAAAAGAGGAGACCGTTCGACGCTGAACGGTATGAAGCCATAACTGACGAGGTCTTCAAACTGCTCAGCATTGGCTTCATCGAGGGGGTACACTATCCAGATTAGATCGTAAATGTGGTCCTCGTCAAGAAAGCCAATGGGAAATGGTGGGTTTGTGTGGATTACTCGGATCTGAACAAGGCCTGCCCTAAGGATAGCTTTCCCTTACCTCGGATCGATCAGTTGGTAGACAGTACAGTGGGGCACGAACTTTTCTCCTTCTTAGATGCATATTTCGGGTATAACTAGATCGCGATGCATCCCCTAGACAGGTAGAAGACTACTTTTGTCATTGACAAAGGACTCTATTATTACCGAGTCATGCCATTAGGCCTGAAAAATGCTAGGGCCACGTATCAGAGATTGGTGAATCAAATATTCACCAAGCAGATCGGACATACTATGGCGGTTTATGTCGACAATATGCTCGTTAAGAGCACTAACGTGTCCGACCACCTAGAAAATCTCAAAGAAACTTTCTTCATCCTCTGAGAGTATCAGATGAAGCTGAATCCCGCGAAGTATGCCTTCAGAGTTTGCTCTGGCAAATTCCTTGGGTTTCAGGTCAGTTAGAGGGGTATTGAAGTAAATCCTAACAAGATCAAGGCACTCCTCATGTAATGCCCTGAAAATTGGGGATCGTGCATATGCTCGACTCCCAAGTTAATGGGTGTCACCTATACCCAATTTTTATAGTTTTATGATAAATCAGGTTTAAATGCGCAATCTGAAATTTCCTAGAACATGAAGCACAATTACACAAGTCTATTGAAATGAAAGAGATTTATATATATATATACAAGTCCAAAAATATAATGGGTCGCACCAAGCGTTGCCCAACAAAATCACAAAAGAATAGTATGTCCAAAAGAATAAAGCTAAGTCTACTACTCAGCTATCCAACGTCTCATCTACTGAGCCAATGAAGACCCGCTCATCAACTGGAAGTAGGAGAACTCGTCCTCCTCCTCGAGGCTCACATCACTGAGCTCCTCATACTCTACATCACCTGCATTTACAGGTGAGTCTGGTTGGTGTTTTAAAACACCGTCCCAAAGTGGGAGTGAGTGATCAACTCAGTGGGTGCTATTAGTCTTAAGTTATAACAGGCATCAATTATATTATAAATTTAATGAAAAGTAATCATTCATAAACACCTAACTAATCTTATTAATGTGCATGCATGACGGATGATATGATGTATGCCCTCGCCACAACACTCCTTCGAGCGACTACATCTAACGATCGCGTATGACCAACACTCCCTCAGAGCGACCTCGACTGCTGAGTCACCACCCTAACTAGTGCGATGCAATGATCGTGTTAGCCGAGTTCTTAGTTAAGTCCATTCATCCAGCAAGTTGGGGAATCTAATACACCCCACATATCAATACCTCAACTAGTTGCGATGCCAAGGCCCCTCACCGCGCGAGGCCAGGGCACTGCGATCCTTGATCCAGTCAGTTTCCCCATCCCCGATTTCAAGCACATGGGGAGTGCTGAGAACTGGGATCACTTGCGGTCACTATAGGGAGGTTCGTCACCCCAGTGTCCCATTCCACCATGCCCGGCTCACAAGGCGGTGGATCGATTTCAATTTAGTTGTCGATGGACTACAACGGTTGTAGGGTGTTCCAAGTTCCATATATAGGTGAGCAAACAGGGTTAACAAACAAGGTTAGTCAAGAAATAGGTTATACCACACAAGTCAGGCAAGCATATGACAGACGACATCGGGTACAAGCGACCCATGTAGTCTAACTACTATCGCCCACACGCACTCGCCAAAATCTGTACGTTTAGCCTCAAGATAGTCCTACCAGCGGGGCCACCCTCACTTTCCTCATTTTCCTGACCAACCGTAAGGTTGATGGTAATTAATAACATGCCACAAACAAAGTTATGCTCTAATATAAGTGAAAACATGTGTCCATAACTTCCGACATAGAATCTCAATTTCTCTACCAAGCAAAGCAAATAATGAAGTGAACTAAAGGTGTAAGTGTCATATGTAGGTTAGTGAGGAAGTTAAGCACTTCCTAAAACTCTTAGAACCAAAACGCACAAGAATCAATGAATTATACATGCCATAGGACAACATCATATGAGAACTAAACAAAACATACAATTTCATGCAATCCACAAACGAACATCCAAATCCTAAATTTTCTCTAGATTCTCTAAATACATTATCCAAGCAACCAAAATCATTAGACTCATAGTATAATTAGTACTAGGCTACTTAAGGATAATAGTCCGCACCTATGGATCGTTGAAGACTTGAAAATTAAACGACCTAGGAGTGTGGATTTGGGGTCAATCGGCTGGAATCCCTAAAGCAAGCACTTACATGTTAGAACTTCATGCAAAACCCTTCTAATCACAAGGGTTTCAAGGAAAGGGATGAGGGATCATACCTAGACGATCAACGGAACGATTTTTGTGGTTGTGGTGTAAGGTTTTTCTTTAGAGAAGGGATAGGGAGTTGCAAGATTGGGTTCCCTTGGGCCCACCTCGATCTATGGTTCACCCTTGCTCTCACCTTCACTCTCTTTCTTCACTCTCCCTAGCTCTCTCTCTTCTCTCTTTACTCTCTCCCTCTTTCTCTCTTTCTCCCCTTTGAAAATGGAAAATCGTATAGGAAGAGGGGTGCCCTAAATGAGGCCCTTTTATAATGTCAGATTTGGTGCTAATGCCCCCAAGTGTTGGGTTTTTACTATACTAACCTTATGGGAGGGTTTTTCTAACCTCTAGGGCCCACTATAGGGTGTAGGAGTCGATACCTACTGTTGGATAGTTGGCCCTAGTGATGATTTACACACAGACACAATCGACCCGCAATTTGGACGCGCCGATCGATATATATGATTACAAGTCCGTTCAACAGTCACTGATGGTCGATCGGGGCCGTGGCTATACGAATATGAGTAGGAAAATATCCTTACTCCACGGGTAAAGTTTGGTCATAAACTGACGGTTCGAAATCCTCAACTTTGCATAAGAGTTTCTTTAGGATATTTGCACTTCTCATGCACTCGTCCTTCGACTCAAGTTGAGCGGTTCTGGACACTACCTAGGTTCGACTCCCTCGATGGACGTTGAGCCCAGTAAAATGGATATTATTCTATAGTTTTGTAACTAGTGGCCCACCAACGAGCGGTCTAGAGCTTGTTCGGAAAATCGAGGCATTTTTGGAATGAATTAGGTATTGAGATTTCTCGTGGGCGATGATTAGGGTTTGAGTTAACTAAGTTTATAGTGTGGCCTATTTATAACTAGTGAAAGTGGAGATTTGGTCATGATTACTCTAACTCGTTGGTTTTAGGTTAAAAGAGTAATGGGGTTGATTTGGTCTATTATTTAAGATCTGGGCCTTATCTGACTCGGCCCCAGTTAGATATTTAATTTAGTCATGATTATCTTGATTAGTTAGCGATGGGTCGGTTAGATTTGGGTCTGATGTTTTATTTAAACCAACCTGATTTAAATGATTTTAAACTCGCAAGTATATAAATCAGATGTAGATATGGTACGTATTACGAGATCATTCCCACGAGGACTGGTTGTCACAAGTCAAAATTAAAGACTCTTCTTAACTAATCCAACAAATATTTGAGATAGTAATTGAGTAAACTAAACAAAAATCAATGGAAAAATAACCGAGAATAATGAGAAAAATTCAATCAAGGAGAAGACTAGGACTTTCGAATCCACCCCTAATTATCATAAACCTTGTTTTACTTGTTGATTCACCCTAATCCAGATTGATATTAAAATAAATAAAGCACACTCAATGTCCTTGGTCGGACACACAGAATGTATAATTCCTTAAAGCATATGGATCACATCTTTCCATCCATGGTCAGGCATGGAGAGATGTAGATTTCCTGTTTCTTCCTTTATAGAAACTTGTTCATGGTCAGACACAAGCACCTAGAATAGTAATCCAAACAGCGTCCATAACTAGACTTTGGTTGAGCTCTTAGAATGGAGAAGTACAGAACTTCCAATTAAGCACACTAGAGAAAGAAACACATCAATTAAATCAAAATGAAATCAACACATAACAAGGGTTATTCAAGTTAGGGGCTTCATCTCAACGCTAGCTAAGAAATTAAAAATCCATGGAATGTAGCATAGATTCAGAGAAGGAAGATGTAAGTGATGAAGAGAACATCCACATCCACATATTCTGCTTTGCTCTACGTCCAACCAAGCTCTCCCTCTTTCTTCTCTTTTCTTCTCTTTCTCTTCTCTGGATCTCTCCTCTGGATCTCTCAGCCACTCTCTCTCTCTCTCTCTCTCTCTCTCTCTCTCTCTCTCTGTTCTCAGATCCACGTCCAGCCACACACTCCTATCTTCTCTCTTTCTTTCTTCTCTCCAAAACGAACTTCTTCCTTGTATTCCCCTCCTCTCAAACGAGCCTTTTCTTTCTCTTTTATAGTTCTTAGATGCGGTGCAGAGCCGTGTTGGGATGCGTACAAAAAGTCGGTGGAAAGTTCTTTACGCACCAGCGTGCGTAACTTCTTTATGCAACCCAGTTCAGACGCAACACCACTCTTCTTTCCTCGCTTAGTTTCCAAATAAAGACCGTCCCTTAGGACGTTTCCAAGTTATCTTCATGATGGACGGGTCAGATCTTTCATTTGATCAGATATGGTGGGCCAAAACCGCTGCAAAAGTCGGACAGCGTCCGAGCGTGCGAAAACAGGGCATGCGGATTCCTTCCGCTGCGATGCTGGTGAGACCCATTCTCCCATTATTTTGGGAAATCCAATCCGTCCATTGGATAGAGGACGAGATTTCTGTCAGGAATACACAATTTTTACCTCCTTTTGATGAGGTCCACCCGTTATCTTTCTCTGTCGTTCAACTTGCTTTTGAACAGATATATTTCTATAAGCGCTCTCTTTTGAGATTCGGTCACCTACAATTTAGCAATAGAGGTGCTGGGATTCTGGTGGACGGCTTGGATTGTCCGTTTGGACAATGTATGGGGCCCACAACAGTAACCGGTGATGGTGCTGTGCGAACGCTGTAATGGCAATTGCCGTTTTTGCTGAAGACAGTCGGTCAAACCGACTTTGACGGGTTTGAGTGGTCCGGTGCGGCGCGGCTACACATGCTCTCAATGCACACGCCACACATGCGGGGTCCACTACAATGTTTCCTTCAAAATTTAATCTGACCATCTGTTTTGTCTCTTCATATAATGGGTTGAGACCAAATTTGATGCATATCCAGAGACCAGGTGGACCCCACTTAATGAATTAAGGGGCTAATCTGGCCGTTGGGCAACTTCCTCAGTGATTCAATGGCTGAAATTTAATTTGTACGGTTAATTTATGATTCTCATCCCATGTATGGAGTTTCGAGCCAATCGGATGGCGGGAACCATGTGATCTTGCATTCTGCACCAATTTCGGGCCTCTTTAATGTGAATGGCTTGATTTCCTCGGATCCCTGACATGTAAATTCTTCAGTCTTAGTTCTCTGGAGTACGTCCTTTGCTCTGGTGACTTCGGAGTGTCCAATCCATGCTTGTAGTACTCTTTTTCCATCAATGCTCCTGATTTCATCCTGTAACAAAAATATAATTAAAATATTCCATTAAGCATTATCATGTACGTAAAATCATGCAATAATTGGGATCTGACATGTAATATTCGACCCTCATCAGGGTCCTATATGAGTAAATCATAGGGCTACACCTGATATTCAAGTGATCGGGCAGATTTGTTGGCTTCCTATGGTTGATTAATCGGACCTGTGTGGTTCTTAACTGATTTCACCTATGTATAAACTAACATTGAGTGTTAATGGTCATTAAATGATATTATAAGTTAATTAATAAAAAAATTCAAGGATTTTTAAAAATCCAAAACAGTGAAAATTCAGGATGTTACACCTCGACATGAGCTCGCCTCGGACTATTGAAGAGATGTAATGCCTCACTGGACGAGTAGCGGCACTCGGGCGGTTTATATCTAGAGCCACCGACAAATGCCTCCCCTTCTTTCAGAAGTTGAAGGGTCATAAGAAGGCTGAGTGGACATCGAAATGTGAACAAGCCTTCCAGCAGTTGGAGCAATACTTTGGCTCACCGCCCCTACTATCCAAGCCCAAAGAAGGTGAGCCCTTGTTCCTGTATTTCTCAGTCTCGGCCTCAGCCGTCAGCTCGGCATTGATTGAAGAGTTGGTGTGTAAGCAGCACCCCGTATACTATGTGAGTAAAGCAATGGTACCCGCCGAGACAAGGTACCCAGCTCTGGAGAAGTTGACACTCTGTCTCGTTATCTCGGCTCGGAGGTTAAGCGCGTACTTCCAGGCCCATTCCATTATTGTCTTAACCGACTCTCCCCTCAGGCAAGTCCTCCAGAAGCCCGAGGTGTCAAGTCGCCTGACTAAGTGGGCAATCGAACTCGGGGAGTTTGATATCCAGTTCCGATCGAGGACCGCGATTAAGAGCCAAGTTGTAGCCGACTTCATTGCGAAGTTCATTGCTCCAAGCGAAGAAGGGATCAGCATCAAAGTGGAGGCAGCTCCTTCGCCTATTCCTCCAATCAATCAAGAGACTGTGTCAAAGCCGGGATGGATTCTTTACGTATATGAGTCATCCAATGTCAAGCGTGCCGGGGCAGGGATTGTCCTGGTCACGCCTGATTCTACATCTATCCAGTATGTGATCAGACTTGGTTTTAAAGCCTCTAACAATGAAGCGGAGTATGAGGCTCTATTGGCTAGACTTAGGCTGGCGGCCAGTCTTGGAGTCCAGTCCCTTGAGGTACGATACGATTCTCAACTGGTAGTGAATCACATCTCCACCGAATATGAGGCCAAGAAGACTAGGATGGTGGCTTACCTGGCTGAAGCCAGGAAACTGATAAAAAGGTTCTGGAGCTGCACTATCAATCAGATTCCAAGGGCGGAGAATTCTTGGGCCGACACCTTAGCAAAGCTAGCTTCGGCCATGGAAGGTAAGATCCCTCGAGTCATCCCCATGGAGTTCATAGAACATCCGAGCATTGACCAAATAGAGAAGAAAATAACCAACCCGGTAGAGGTCACTCCGAGCTGGATGAACCCAATTTACAATTACCTCACATCTGGTGAGGTCCCCTCGAACAGGTTGGAGGCAAGGCGCCTGAGGGTTAGAGTTGCGCGGTACATAGTCTTAGACGGGATCTTGTACAAGAAAGGGCATTCATAGCCCTACTTCAGGTGTCTCCGACCCGATGAAGCAGACTACACAATTCGGGAGATTCATGAAGGCATCTGGGGAAACCACTCTGGTGGTCGGGCCTTGGCTTTGAAAATACTCCGCTAAGGATATTTTTGGCCAACCATCAGGGAGGATTCGAAAATTAAAACTACGTTTAAAAGTGCAATAGGTGTCAGCGATATGCGACCATGCCAAGGCGACCTGTGGAAGAAATGACTCCCATGAGCGGGCCATGGCCATTCCCCCAATGGGGGATCGACATCATCAAGCCTCTGCCCACTGGGAAAGGGCAGGTCAATTCACTATTGTTGCAGTCAATTACTTCACTAAGTGGGCTAAAGCTGAGCCTGTCGCAAAAATCATAAAGCAGAGTGTGGTTGACTTTGTCTGGAAGAACATCGTCTATCAGTTCGGAATCCCCCACACTATCGTATCCGATAATGAAAGGTAGTTCGATAACGACAAGTTCCGAGGCATGTGTCGAGGACTCAGCATTTCGAACGCGTATTCTTCACCTTGGCATCCGCAATCCAATGGGCAGGTGGAGGCAGTCAACAAAGTCATCAAGCACCATCTTAAAACAAAATTAGAGAAAGCAAAAGGCAACTGGGCTGAGGAGCTCTCATTCGTCCTTTGGGCATATAGGACTACGGCTCAGTTATCCACTAGGGAAACCCCATTTTCACTCTCCTACAGTTCGGAGGCAATGGTGCTAGTCGAGATTGGCCTCCCAACGGCTCGGGTCAGAAGCTATTAGGAGGATCAGAATGCCGAGCAGATTACAACCAATCTAGATCTACTCGAGGAAGCTAGAGATGTCTCCAAGCTCCGAGTTGCTGCTCGGCATCAGCAGGTGGCACAATGCTACAACTCCAAGGTCAAGACTTGGCGATTTCGCCCACGAGACTTGGTTCTTCGCCGAGTCTTCCAAAACATTGCAGAGCCGGGGGTTGGGGTACTCAGACCCAATTGGGAAGGGCCCTACCGTGTGGTCCGATTGACCAAGCCTGGCTCCTACCACTTAGAGGATCTCGAAGGCCACCAGCTCCCCCACCCCTGGAATGCCGAGCACCTGAAAATCTACTACCCCTGATGTATTAGCCACTGAATGCCCTCAGTATGTATACACCTTAGAGCGACTAGCCTTTAAGGCTTTCAATAACATCCATGTTTCTAGTATCTACCTAAATGAATTACCGACTTAACGGACTGATCCCTTAAAGAAGGGGTTGGTACGTTATCCCATGAAAACCCACTAAAGGATCCCTTCATATTTGGGGGGAAAAGCCCATGGACGACCCGACTCCTCGACAAAGGGGTCAACTCATCATGCGACTGTCAGATCTACTATAAGCCGCTCACCATTCGTGGGAGGAGTTGACTCTCCAGGGGGTCGACTCTAATAATTTTAACATCATAGAACTTTACAAAACGACCAAGGGGCCCAAATCCCTTGAGTATGGGAAAACGGCCTTGAGGTAAGCTGACCTGCTAAGGAATCGGCTCGATAATCAATAACTTAACATCTAACAATTATCATTCAAAAAATTAACCATGATTATCATGCCCTCTCCGGAGGGTCAAAAAGATCAACCACAATCATCCATTGAATAATTGTTTAAAAGAGCTAAAAGAGAAGGTAAACTATTTAGTCGGAGGGACGTCTTCAGCAGAGGCGGGAGTCAGACCCAGAGGGGCATCTTCAACGGGTTTCTCCCCTGCGTCCTCGGGAAATAGGGGCTCGAGGTTGAGATCTTGGTAAAGTTCCTAAACCGCATTAATGCAAGCGTCAAAGCCGCAGTTTTAAAACTTGGTAGCTTCTGCAGTCCTCTCCTCTGAGGACTTGAACACGTCCACTGATGCAGCCACCGTCAAGGCCAGGGAGGCCTTGTCTTTGGCCCGTTAAGTTTCTTTTGCCTGCGCCACCACTCGACTCAACTCCTCCGCCGCCTTGGCCTTGGTTCGCTCAAGCACGTCTTCCAGTCAGGCATTGTCCTTTGCAAGCGAATCGGCGTGGGCCCTGGCTTCGGTCAGCTCAGTTGCGGCAGTAACGCATCGCGCCCGAAGATCATCAACGACCCCTTGGAGTTACAGTTCTAGTGCCTTTCCATCATCAAGTTGTCGGTGCGGTTCCGATTACTCCATCCGAAGGAACGCAACCTCATCTTGAAGAGTCCCGACCTCGCCCTTGAGGGCCGTTATCTCTTTGTCCTTCCGCGTGAGCTCCTTCAACCTCTCCTGAGTCATCAGGAGCTTCAGGACAGACTAAAAAAAAAGAGGGGATAAAAATAAATACAAGCATACGGGTGTGATGAGAAGGAAATCGAGACAGGAAAGGTCAGTAAACATACCCGGTAGAACATGGAGGCCATGTCATTTACGAAGGACTCATCTGATGTAACATCCCGACTTTTCAGGACCCAAGTATATGACTCGATTCCCAAAAACCCGAGTGTTAACCTTAAAGGATAGTCAAGTTCGAGTATATATATATATATATATATTTTTTCAACTATCAGAATAAGCAAATGAGCGTATAATGGACAAATTATACATAATGGAAAACTTCATTTACATTTAGGATATACAAAAGGTTGCCCATAATGTCTTATACAAACTAATGTCTCGATATAACAAATACAAAAATTCACATAATTTTGAAACATAAGCCGCAAGATCGCACAACTTCTCAAGGCAGATACAGTCATGCAACCCTAGCACTTGAACTCGGCTCCTCATCAACTTGAACCTGAAAATCACTTAAGCCACTTGTGCTACCTGTACGGTTATATTTATTTGATGGATGAGTGGCCAACTTAGTGTGAATTCCCCTTAAGATTACACACCTTCGCATTAGGTAAGCATAGTTATAAAAACATAGTAAGACATACAAAACAATGCATGATGCAGTCTTATTAAATGCATGGATGCATGAATGCATCATCGACCTGGGGTGCACATCCCACTGTCAAAATAAAGGGTCGCCCTAAGAGAACTAGCCACCTAGAAAAATACACAAAGGTACACCCAAGGAGAACCAATTATCCGGAAAAGACCATAATATATAGATCCGCCCAAGGAGAATTTAATCACCCGTAAAAGACCATAAAGTATAGATCACCCAAGGAGAATTTAATCACCCGGAAAAGACCAATAAGTAAGGGTCGCCCTAAGAGAACTAGCCACCTGGAAAAATACATAAAGGTACGCCCGAGGAGAACCAGCTATCCGAAAAAAACCATAATACATAAATCGCCCAAGGAGAATTTAATCACCAAGAAAAAATCATAATATATAAAAATGCATGATTAGTCCAACCATTATTATTCCATTTTACAACCAACCAGTTTAATAAAACTCAAAGGTCACTACAGGGAGCTCATAACCCAATGTAGGCAGACAGCTTAGGCATAGTATCCCATTCCACCATCCCTGGCTCATGAGGCTACCACCTTAGGATGTTTAATGAATCTCAATCGACTAGTGGCCAATCATATTCAGTATATGGGGCTTACCATTGCATGTTTGCACAAAATAAAATATCGAACCCATATAAGGTAAATACCAAAACAAATCCACATAAGGCGATATCGAAACAAGCCACCTAGGGCAGATATTAAAATAAGCCACATAGGGCAAGTGTCAAAATCATGCAATAAAGACCATCCTTAAAAACCACTTAGATACAACCCCTGGATGGTAAGCTCACATCAATATTTGAATCACCCCACCATTCAATAACCACTAAGTCGAAGGTTCATTACAACCAAAATCAATCGAGTTATATCCCAAGTATGGGTGTACATTTATAAGTGGAGGTTTCCCACTAACGTACCAGTTCAAATCCCAGAAACAATCCACAAGTAATCCAATAGCATGAATTAAATATACAGGATAAGCATTAAGCATGTGATATAGCAATTCAATTTCAACAATTAACACATGTGATTATAAAATAGAGATATCAATTATAAATTAAAATAAGGACTATAGCTTAAGATAATGGGAAAGTGGAAAGATCAAGGGGAAGAAATCATCACCTGATGAATTGAATCACCTCCTAGTGTTGTTGAGTGTCTGCACCCTTAGAATCAAGTCCTACCACAAACATGAGCTTGTACAATTAGATCCAAGCCCTACGCAATACCTAGGTTTGAGATCATGGCCTAGGATTTTAGTTATTTATCTTTAAGGTTGTAGGGTCAAGGTTTCAACTTTTAGTTTGGTGCTTAGATTCTAGGATTTGAATCCCCAAGTTATATTAATATTATCATCATGCAATGGGCCCAATAATACTCACAATATGATAATTCACAAGTTTATATTCAAGTATATATGTAATATATAATGTTCTTATATTGACTAATAATCTATTTAATAATAGAGGTAATACAAATGGAACATTTACTAATAGTAAAATGATAATGGCTAACGATAATAACCACATTACAAGAATTTTACTAACCCCTAAAGTAGTTGATAGTGTTTTTTTTAATGATATTAATCCCAATTATCAATAATGAATCTAATCATGATAATAGATACCATGACCTACCATAAGTTATGAAATTCTACAATTAGCTCAAACCTAATACACTACTTAGGTTAAGGTCTTAATCTAGGATTTAGACTACCTAGGTTTTAGGGTTTCATCCTTAGGTTAAGTTCTAGGCTTAGATTTAGGATTTTTAAACTCTAGTTGGGGTACCATTAACTATGATGTAATTTAACAATTACAAGATAATTATTAGCATTAGTGTTATTATTCATGTTGGCTAACATAATAATAATTGCTATGATGTCATCTAATATTATGACCTACTATTAATGGTAACGTTTAAGAGTGGCAACCAAAGCACTAGGATTTAATAATGGTATTATTATTATTATTATCTATCTACAATAACTATTATTAGTATGGAAGATTTTACTAATGGATATTCATATCTACCACTAATAATTCTAACAATGATATCAACAATGCTAATGGTAATCAAAAGAATCTCAAAATGGAGGAAGACATGGACTCACCTTAGTCGACTCGGTTTGAGTCGAGTTGACTCAGCTCAACTCATGCTCTCCTTCTCTCTCTCTTTCTTCTTCTCCTTCCTTTCCTTCTTGCTAGGATGTTCAGCAAGAATCTGGACTGCTCCAGACTTGACGGCTCAGCCAAGTCGAGACCAGCTGACTTGGCAGAGTGTAGTGCGGCCTACACTCGCACTCACTCTTTCTTCTTCTTCTTCCTATTCTCCTCTTCTTCCTTTTCTTTCTTTCCTTTATTCTCCTTCTCTTCTCTCTCCCTAGACTTCTCAAAAGCCTGAACTGGACCAACCCACGTCCAGCCCAGATGGACAGCAACCCTGACTTCCCCGACTCGGCTCGGTTTGAGTTCAACCCGGCAGCCTCTCTCTCTCTCTCTCTCTCTCTCTCTCTCTCTCTCTCTCTCTCTCGCCATTCTCTCTTTGATTCTCCTTCTTTCCTTCCTGCTTCCCTTCTTCTTCTTCTTTTCTGGCTAGAAGCAGCGCCAACTCGACCGGGACTCACCCAACTCATCCCAACGGTTCATCAGCGAGTCAGGCCAAGACTCGGTGCTGTATGAAACCGAACAGCAACCCCTTGCTCTCACTGTTCTCCCTCTCTCTGATTCGTTCTCTCATTTCTGTATCTTTCTTCTTCTTTTCTTCTCTCCTTCTGCTGCTGGAAGCGTCCAACAACGGGCGTAGCAAACCACGTCCCAACTCGGCCCAGATTCGGCTCGGTTCGGGCCGCTGCCGCACAGGGCAGCCACTCACTAATCTCCCTTCTCTCCTTCTCTTCTTTCCTTCTATCTTCTTCCAACACCAGAGACATCTCCGTCTGGCGAGAAGTTGGGGATGGCATGCTCGAACCGATCTCGACTCAGCTTTGAACGGCGGAGAAGACGATGACTGTTAATGGCGTTTTCGCCATCTCTGCATTTTCTTCGAATCTGCCTCCATCAGACAGTCCATGAGGACTCTAGAGAGCTTGCAGGTAAGCTTCATTGAAGCTTTGAGGAGGATCGGCTGGTGGGTTCGAGCTAGGAGGAAACGGCCGGTTTTTCAGCAAAACTGACCGTGGTTTTGCTTTTGCTAAGGTGGAGACGGGTTTGGATGGCTGAGATGCCATCAAATATACGCTCCAGATTGCACCAACCACCTCTCACGCGGATCGTCAAGCTCGCACACGGAAAACAGTTTCCGTTTTTGGAAACGAGTGTTTGTGGGGTCTGTTTGTGTCGGTCCTCGTGTGCCCAAAAGTGCACTTTTTCGTGAATAATGCCATTTTTTCGTCATCCCAACCTCTTGGTTCAGATGGACGGTATGGATCTCCCAGATGGATTGAGGAGGTGGGCCACAACCCAATCAAACAAGAGGGGGAAAACACCTCTGTTTTAAACGGCCGCAGCGGGAAAAATTCCCATTTCTGGACGAGCACGGGTCAGCGCTCGTCTGACCGCCTTGGAGGTTGGGTGCTCAGCGGGTGCACGCCATCTACGTGGACACGGGCACCAATGCGGGGCCCATCAGGATGTATTCTCTAAATCTACTCCATTAAAACGATTCTACGGGTCATATTAGGACACTTAGCTAAAATGAGGTGGATCCAAAGCCTAGGTGGGCCATACCAAATGATTCTTGGCCTTAAGTACGGATCCTTGCTGATCCGCTAGTTGGATTATCTTGAATTTGGACGTCAATGGCTAAAAGAGTCCAACGGACCATTTAAGCGAGGATTTAATGGCTGTTCTATGAATCATATGGCCTAATACATGCTTATAGTATGAGATATTTGTTTTCAATGCTTTTAATATCATTAATATTATTATCTTTATTATTATTATTATTATTATTTTTATTTTTCTAAGTTGTTTTTCATGGTTTGCATCTCTATCCATGTCATTCATTTACTCAATCAGTCGCCTGTAGGGCTTAATTAGGTTATTTTAAACTTGTAAGTGAGTCGTACCTTCTAAGTACATAGGTTATCTTACTGTTTACGAAGATCTGACGGTCAAATCATCTATAGATATGACCTTCATGGTTCCTAGTGGTCCTTAGTTGATCCTAAGAGAAATTTATGGTTATTTAGGGATTGGATGTCCTAATATACATTACCAACCTTATTATCATTTATCACTTTTATTATTATTATTAATTTGTGTCATTTCTTCCATTCCTCTATAATTTGTGGGTCCACCCTTATCCAAAAGGTCCTAAACTAGTTCAGGTATTAATCTGAACGACCCCACATGATTCTTAAGTTGCTCAATTCACAATTGTCTGGTCAACCTATTCAATTAGGCTATTTTGGACAAACACGTATCTTCTGCGGTGTTTGTTCTATAATCCAATGGGCGAATTGATCCAAAACCACTGATCAACGGTCCTAGTAGTCCTACGAGCCATGAAACAAAAAGGGGATTTGACACTTGAGATACCACTTAGATCGTCGATCAAGTGGCAGATCGCTCTATGGGACGTTATGGGCATGATGAACGGTTTGATTGGTCTATCCGAGTGATTGAAGTATCAAAGTAGGTGCCCCTGAGCTTTTGATGGACCATTTTGAGAATCATTCCAATGGATAGTTTAATTTGTGGGTAGGGATTACTTTCAATGGTTGGATTTAGACTGAAATGCATGTGGCCGTTTGCTTAGGCTAGACTTGAATTTATTTTTAAATTTGGATATACGGTAACACCCGAGTACTAGAAAGTACAGGGTGTTATATCTGACTTGTTGAGAAGGTCTGTAATCTCCTCCTTCGGGGCATGATTCACAGCCCAGTGAACTAAGACCGACATAAGATAGCCTGGCGAAAGTCCGTCCCCCCTGTCTCCGACTCGAGCTAACCAAATCGCTCCCCCTGCCCCAGTCCCGCTGCCTGCCGAAGCTTGGGCCTCAGCTCTGGGGTCATCCCCAGCTTTGGGAGGAGAGAGCATCACGTTAGTCATCCGAATGACCTCCTCCCATTCAGAAGAAGATGGGATGGCTATGCAAGGTTCGGGGGCTGGTGGAGGGGCATCAAGAATGCAAGGAGTGATGATCAGAGGGGAAATTGGAGCCAGAGCATTGTCAGTCGTGACCCCAACCACGACGTGATCTGAAACTGCAGTTACTGGAGTCGGAGCTACAACAACAGAAAATGAAGCTGGAGCCGGAGCTACAGCGACAGAAATTGGAACCGAGGGACCCCCATCGCGAGGAATTGCCTACTTCCTCCGGATAGTTGTCTTTGTCCGAGGTTCGGCCTTCACCATCTCCTCGACGGACGGAGCGGCCTTCCTCTTCCGAGACCCAGAGGCTTCGGCCATGCCTGCACATAGGGCAATGAGTTAATGTCCGAGCCGAGAGACCTTTAATTTTATCACAATAAAGGGGCACTTACTGAATGAGGTGGGGAGTGTCTTGGACTTGTAAAGCCCGAACCGATAAAGATTTTCAGCCATGATCAAGTCTAACCAGGAGCGTAGGTTTTTCGGACGTGCCCTTGCCTTGGCGATCTGATTCTTTTGGTCCGAGATGACGAGAGGCAGGCCCTTCGAGAAGTCTACAAAAATAAAATGAAGATACTGATCATATCACTGTAAACAAAGGAACATTGTAAGTAGGTGGTTCAGAGTCCACCCTGGAAGGGTAAATCGGGTGGGAACCCGAGTCCTTAGATGCCTGAGCTCCACTGCTAGTGCTTCTCACTTGCCCGAAGCTCAAAACCATTTATTCTTCCAATCCTTATTGGAAGATGGGAGTTACCAGACCAGTCCTGAGCCTTTGCTGCCGCTAATCGCGAAGTAGTATCATGGCTCTTGGCTATCGTGCTTGATCAGGTGTAAACTTATTAGCTCCTCTGGTGTCAGTTTCGGGTTCCCGACATGGTGCCAGATGATGTATGAAGATATTAAGACCCTCAAAGCATTGGGGGTAAATTGGCCTGGACTGTCCCAAATAGGCTGTTAGGGCTCAGATGAAGGGGTGGATGGGAAGTCGGAGCCCATACTGTAGTGCGCAGAGGAAGATCACGACTTTCCCTTTGGTGGGAGCCCCTGTAGTATCGAGGGGCTCTAGTGCTCGTATCCGTACGAAGTCCGGGATCTCGAACTCTGATTGGATCCATTCCATCTGAGACTTGACAAGTACAAAGCCTCCCGGGATGGTCTTTGTAGTCCGCCCGCTCGCAGGCATCTCCGCACCACCTGCTGTCAAGTCTTGAGGGGCTCGAGAGGTTTTCTTCCCACATTTGCAGCGCATACGAGCCCCTGCCTCTTTGCCCCTCTTGGGCAGAGGGAAGAGGGGTACTGCTTCAAAGGGGCCTTTGGAGGCCCCTCTTCTATCATCCGAGCTTCCCGGCTCGGAGTCATCCTCAATGTCATAATCACCTCGGACCATATTTAAATCGTCCGACATTCCACAGAAGCGAAGGAAATGATGGTAAACCGAAAATGAGAGGGAGGACTCACCATACGGTCACTGGAAATTGACACCAGATGGTCACCGAAAATCACTTTAGCCGAAAATTGCTGATTAGTAGAAATTGCCTCTCCCCCAGGCCGTAATCGCCGGAAATCGCCTCCTCAGGTAGCTCACATCAACGCGAATTCAAAAAGCAAAAATGCGAGCGCTTCCAAGCGCTGGAATCTTTATAACTCGTAGATGATTCTTGCATTAATGGCGAGATATGATGACCACAGCCGAACCATTGTAAGCCGAATTCAGAAGACACATGGGTGGAGGTCACTGGTCTAAGCACTGCTAAGTCACCTGCCCCTAGCATCGAGTGCTGAGCCTCGAGCAGTGGAAACTTTGCTTAGCCGTCCTTCGTGGCTTACGTGGCAGTCCTTTATAATGTCTCTGACGATTCGAGATCCTAACCGTCGTCACGCGTCTGTTCGAGAATAACTCGTGGACAAAAAGTCCCGAGGATGTATCTTTTTTTGTATAAAAACCATGATTACAACCACACGCGTTGGGGACGTAACAGAGGAAACTACCGGTCTTCCGCACATACTTACTCTTTGAGTCCATGTCCGAACTCGGAGAGTAGGGGCCTTCTATTATGAGAAGACCAGAGACACATCCGAGCTAAGGTCTAAAATAATTCAGAGCTGATTTGAGGCATGAAACCAAGCTTGGAGTTGAATAGGCGAAGGATGAACATCCAATTCGACGACTGCTATGTTCCGAGGCTGAGTCGGTCCGCTTGGAGGTCAGAGCGAAATCTCGGAATGATCCGAGGCCGAAGCGGTCGGCTCAGAGCGATTTGATGCCAAGATGCTCAGTTTAAGACTCGGACCGGGATCCACTAATGAGGAAGGCCGAGAAGAGTCTCACTATCACACGATTGGCGATGGTTATTCAACCACCCACGTCTGCACGACCATGCAACGATTGGATAACTGAATCACTCGTGAGGTGAAGCAAATGCCCCAAGATGCGTCGAGTTAGACGGGTATGCTCATCATGCCCTAAGATGCGCCGAGTTAGACGGGTATGCTCATCATGCCCTAAAATGCGCTGAATTATGCAGACATGCTCACCTTAGGCGTAAGGTATAAATAGCACTTTGTGGGAAGCAAACGGGTACGTAATATTCTACACTCTCCCTCTAACATACTACTTAGACCCAAATTCCCTTAACCTGACTTAGGCATCGGAGGGTCCCCTGCTCAAACTAGGGCCACCTTTGTTCATCACTGTTGTGCAAGTTCAAGACCTCGAAGTGGCTTGAAGTGCGAATATCTAAGCGGAGGGAGGTTTAGATTTTGACATCAACAATTAATATGGTCACGATAATTTTTTCTTAGCCACATGCATGCACTGTATACTTAGTTAATAATAATCATATATGTTTTCCAAGTCAACATATATGACCATGTGTCTACTTACATCAGGCATGTGTCTATGAGAGGGACACATGTGATCTAATTCATCCACTCTGGTTGCCCTAACCACGTAGATATCCTTATTTAATGTGGACCTAACTTGAAACCAAAGTTTAAAGACCCAATGGGTACACATATTTGATTTAATCTAGTTTAGGTACATCCTCAGCGAAATCAGACGCTGACCATGCAAAAAATCCAAGCTGGCCGGTAAATTCAAATGGATCACACAAAGGAAATAGTTGGACGAAATGTCCTATGTTGATTTTTATAGGGCCCGCCATGATAATTATAAGAAATCCACTCCAACTATTAGATTCTACAAAAATATTTAGGCCTAATATGTAAGTTACATCAAGGAAAATAATTTAAAGGGTATGTATCACTATGTACATTATTTCCACCCATATGGTCCACCTAATTAATAACAGATGAGACTATATATATATATATATATATATATATATATATATATATATATATATATATATATATATATATATATATACCTAATGATGGAGTAAATTTTTAATAGCTTCCGATTTTTTGGGCAAAAAGATTGAGGCTTTAGGTCTCATCTAAATCTCCCAATTGATATTAATTTTGACATTTCATCCTCCATGGTCATTGATTGAGATATTTTAGTAAATATAGATAGTCAGACCATTTTATCAAAATATCAAATGTTCCGAGGAATTTTCAACTAAAAACCATAAAAAAGTAAGTAAATAAACTCATTGACTATGATACTTAGATCTAGTGTCATGTTCGGTGATCCAAACTATTTTCGTGACAAACCTCACTGTGGATAGAGACACCCAATACTATTCTTGTATTGGAATATACTATCATTTTTATTATTAAACGTGGACAGCCATCTCTCGTCTTGTGCGCTATTTATTTAAATTTTCTGGATCCGTACAATATGGAAAATTTCCAGGGCTGGTACCGGTACCACTGTAATCCACCGCAAGCAAAGGTCGGTCCCTTGATATATTTATGGAATCCAATCCGTCCATGAGATGCTTCACCTCAGATAACCCCAACATCCCAAAATTCAGGCCGATCCAAAACTCAAGGCCACAACACAGGCTTACCATGTGCAGCCTAACCTGTTTTGTGTGTATACGCCTGAGCGTGTGATAGAGGTGTTCATGCCCTTGGAACAGGCCAAGATTCAGTCTGTTTTGGTACTTGGGTGGGCCCTTGTGAAATTCAATGGTGGTTATTCTCTAGTAGGTCATTCCCTTTCCATTTGCTTAGGTGGGTCACAAAACAGAGGATTGATGGAGGGTAGAGGTGTAAACAAACCGAGTTAGCTTGGTTAGCTCGACTCGACTTGACTCGAAAAAGCTCGGTTCGAAGCTGATATCGAGCCGAGTTTTCGAACCAAGTTCAAGCTTGCCTGAGCTCGACTTGACTCAAATTGAACCCCAGCTCGAATTGAACTCGGATCGAACTAATTCAGTGACTCAGTTATTTTGATATTGATGTTGTTGACCAAGTATTTGATGAAATGACTTAACGAAGTGTTGACTAGTGGCAAGGAAGGTATGTATATGAAATAAATACCATTTTTTCTTGATTTTGATGTTGCCTACAAGGTGTTTGATGAAATACTTGTAAACAGCTGCTGTTGTTTTACAAACAGTGAGAAATTGAAAGTGCACAGCATGTGTTCGTAAAAATGTCGTGGAGGCTCGATTTTGTTAACTCACCCAAGCTGCTGACTAAACCGAGCTTAGCCGAGCTTGAGCTAGGGTCAACTAGTGGCCGAGCCGAGTCAAGCTGAGGCCAGCTCAACTCAATTCAGCTCAGTGTACACCCCTAATGGAGGGGGTGCCTCAGCTCGACTCAATTCAACTCGATGTACAACCCTAATAGAGGGGGAACACCCACCCTTGACTTGCGTGGGGCCACCGTAATGCTTATACAAAATCCAACTATCCAGATGCACTTCATCTACCATGGATGACAAATTAAGATTTTTTTATTTTTATTTTTTAAGGATGTTTCTAGACTCAGGTGGACCCCAGTGATAATCAAAAGCATCCCTCCTATCGTGTTCCTTGTATCGTGGCCCTCTAGAGTTTTGCATCAAGCTTATTATCCGGAGATAACAACGAGGGGACGCATTCAATGGACGGGTTGGGCGTGATACAAACTCTCTATCATTTATCAAATGCACTCGCGCGCATATCAGTTGACTTGAAATTTGGGCATGTGTATGTGTGTATGGTTCTGGGCATGCCTGAGCTTATTGTAGCTCGGCCTCCAAACTAAACATCTATAGTCTCAAGCATTGAGATTGACAAACAGAGATTGTGAGCGATCATCTATAATCCAAAATTAAAGTAATTCCTTCTTCTATTCAGCCACATGTGAATGAAATTAAGCGATTGCACAAAGAGGTTTATCCTTTTAATGAGTTAATTTTACTTTTTCACTGAAATAATTTTTTCTCATTGTGATAACAAAAATAATTTAGTTTGTACAATAAAAGATTAGAATTAACTTAATTATATTAAAAACGAAATAAAAATTAAAACATACAAAAGTTTCCATTGAAAATCCAGCGTCTGAACCATAAATAACAATGCCCAAAATGTAAGTTTTTCTTGGTTTAGCAATTTAGGCATAGTGAAAGGAAATTACATTACTAGAAAGAAAGAAAGAAAAAAAAAATGTCATCCTTGCAATTTAGTACTTAATGTAGATGGAAGGAAATTGCACTATTCCTAATTTAAGTTGGTCTAGCATAGGCTAAAGTTGGTCCATCGCACGTATTAGTGCAGACGGGTTGTCCTACTTTAAGATAAATTAAGATCATATAAAAAATGATAAGTATCATTGTACTATAGATTTGATTTGTATTGGGTTGATGATGGCTCGAAGCTCTTCAATCTTTCTCATATTTATAAAATTTTAAGGCGGTAGTTAGAGAGATTTTTGTAGCCACTCATCGTATTTGTTGGTGTAATTAAAATAACCATCTAGATCCAAAAACAATTGTAGCTTATAAAAAACTGTACATATGTTAGTTGTTTATCATGGGTTGGCTATTGGTTACGCGTATGTCCTGTTCCTATTATGTGGACATGAATTTCTTTCGCGATGCCATATGTTGGTGGTAGTGGTCTCTTTCTCTGTGTGAACATGTGTAGTGCATTATGAATTCATAACTATTGCTTTTATCTATAGCCTTTACCCCTTTTTCTGATAGTTGAAACTCGGCTAACTTTGTGTTATTATCTTTTTGCTAAGCATTTTTTGGTCGTTAGGGCTTCTATGTGATGCTATTGTGCATCAGATGAATCTCTACATACTATAATTGTGTTTTGATTGATACCCATTTTTTGTTATAAGGCTACCATGGTGAATAACTAGTTCATATATACATGAGTAATACATGCAATATGTGTCTTATAATTGTGACTAGTTGAACTTAATCTTTTTGAACTACTCATTACTTTTCAAATTCTGATCATATTCAATTGTTAGGGACTAAAAAGATCTTTCGTTTATCTCTTTTTAAAATTTCACAACAATTTAACATCATCTAAATTTCTAAATCTAACATAGATAGATCACGAGTAAACACTTACACTTTGCAATTCAGGACAAGATTCAAGTAGAAAATAAGGTGGGCCATCTCATGTTGGTGCACATTTTAAAAGTCACACGACTAAAACACACAACCACTGAACACCAATAGATAGAAATAAGTTGTGGCCCACATTCAGCAAGCAAAAGTCCTCATCAAATGGCTTGGTCTGATCAATGTGGACCTTCAAATATGGACCTTATGTGATAGGGCACGGTTGAACAGTGTGGATCTCATCCCAGCAAGCCACATCTTCAATCTTGAATCAATGACAGTAATATATCATTCTGAACAGCCTATTTGCTTAACATGTTATATTATTAAATTTATCCATGTAAAAATATAAATCAATACAAAAATAAACTAATATTACTATTCCAATTGGTGTTTCCAATATAAAATTGTAATCATTATAAAATTTCTTGGCCGGACTCATGTTATATCTATATTTGACCCTCCAAATATATATATCATAATACTTATTTAAATAAATATTTTAAAATATAATGATAACTCATTTATGTTATTTTGACATATGCGGGAAAAGAAACGTGCCCTAAAAGTAAAGAGGAGATCCATATGACAACAAATTAGCCTCAGCTGTAGTTTAAAAAACAGTGCTGTAATGACCTCTCTAAAAGTAAATTTATCTAAAAATGATAATTTTGAAAATCAATTTCTGAAAATTGATTTCAACTAGAAATTATTTTTAATGATTCCATCTATTTTTATTTTTATTTTTTGCCATTAAAAATATAGTTTGGATGACAGTTTGCAAAAAAAGAAGTCATTTTATGAAAGAAAAGCAATATGATGCATTTATCAATCTACTGCAAACAAGGCCTCAAGTTAAGGTCCACCCAGTGAATAAATTCCAACCTTTCATGTTTGTACCACATCCAATCCGTCCAATATATTGGCCTCATCATAATAATTGCCTTGTACAAAAATTAGCCACACACTGGTTGAGTGCATCACACTTGTATTTTTCTATTTATCAATGGATATGCATCGTTTTCCTAACATCCAATCCTCTACTTTACCACTACACAATACATCTTTAACAATGACCATGTCTTACATTTGGATAACCGTTGCCTTATGTTAAAAAAAGAAGAAAAAAAAACAGCTAAAACAGAAATTAATGGTATTTGGCCGTCATCCAAACAGTTTATTATTTTACTGATCTCACATGTGAAATCATCAGATCAGTCTGATTCTTAAGACATGGCATCTACATAATAGGAACCATTTGACGATCGGCTCAGATCTCGCGCACATGCACTACCAATGTGCAATCAAGCAGGCACACCTAGTGGCCCACTTTGTTGCTCGATCATCACCGTTCATCTTTCTTTTGGTCGTCTTCTGTTTACTTCTTTTGCCTTTTCCCAGGACTTTGATCACCATCTGAGCTCTTTCTTTTCCTTATGTTCGAATCTTTTGGAAGCTGGTCAACGCTCATCAATTGCTCTTTGGAAGCTGTAGCTGATGGCTTTGCAGCTTCTATTAGTAGGTGGGCCTTGCCCTTGCGAGTCAGATGGGTCTTGTCGTTGGCCTCAAGCTCTCTCACCTTCAGCAGTAGATTGGTCACCACATTTTGAAGGCCTTTCATCTGCTTCTCACGTTCCTTTATCTGTCGCTCTTTTAGAGTGTTCATCTCCTTTTTAAGGCCTTCCATATTATTCTTACACTTCTTTATTTGTTGCTCCTGGTGTATACAATAGTAGACCGTTTAGTCGTACTGGGACCCAGCCATCATACATATTGTGGCCCACCATGGTGATCAGGATGAAGGGCACATCATGAACATTATTCTAATTTTAACTTTTATTTTATAAAATAAAAAAATAAATAAAAATAAAAAATTGTTTAAAAACCATCCGTAAGGTATCAGGAGATAGGGTGTGACTGGGCAGATGTGGGCCCTGTAACTTTTGAACGACATCCAACACATCCACCAGATGTATCATCCCAAAATATCCGAAAGGATAAAAAATCAGTTTGGTCCAAAACTCACGTGGGCCACAGCATGGAAACAAGACAGGAATGGGAGCGGACTAGGTGAGACTCCGGTTCCACCAAGGTGGGGGTGACCCCTGACTGTGGGGCTCACATTGATGCATGTTCCTTAAATCCACACCGTTCATTTGATCCTCGATTGCCTTGCAGACAGAAAGAGCTACTTCGATAGTGGTGTTGCCATTATCCCAACAACGCTATTCGAATGGAACTTGTTGGTAACCAAGTGGCTCCTAAGGTTTTGAGTTAGCTCAGGTGGGTGACATACTTGTCATGATCCAGACCGTTAGTCTGATGGGGCCCACATGGGATGATCATTCCCCAAACTTATCTCCAATAGGACCCACCTTTCAACCATGTGCCCTTCTTGTACGAACTTGAATGTGGAGCATTGTATAATCACGAAGTGAGGAACACGAAAATAAATGCATGTGAAAGCGAGACTTACCAAAACCGCTAGCGTTCTCTCACTGTACGCGGAGGAATCAATCTCGCCATGCTTTGACCCGTCCTCAAGGAGTAGGGTGAGTGCGAGTGGACCGGAAGATTTCTACACCCGCAGAGGAAAACTAAAAAAATGAGAGAAAGAAAAATAACTTCGACCTCTTACCCCCTCCGTTTGTAGAGATTAAGGCGTAAACATGCTCTTAAATCAGCTGTTACATCGTCATACCTTAGCCTCTTTGTTTTCTGGTGTTCTGGTGATGTACGTACTTCTATCTACTGATGAAGAAGGCTGCAAGTAATCAACAATTAGATGCGATGGTGTTGGAGATTAGCAGCTAATCAAGAGAATATAGCAAGCATAGGTGGTGAAATCCCACTACGGCGTGAATGTGTGGTGGTGTGTGTGCGTGTGTAAAAAATAAAAAGAAGCAAGCATGCATGAAGAAAGCTACAGACAACAGTTTCTGGAATACCATGAAAAACACAATTCTAGCCATCAATCAGCAGCCTACGAAATGACGGTCAAGATGATCTATATAGTGAAAAGGTCCAAATCGAGTCATTTAACTCGATGCAACTCGCAAATGACACTCACTTCCGGTTGTTTGTTTTAATAAAAGGGCAAAAGGAGGCAAACAAATCTGGACCGTTCACTCATCAGATGGACCCATGAGCTACAACAACAACAACCAAAAAAAAAAAAAAGAAAAGAAGAAGAAGAAGAAGAAGAAGAAGTTTTGCCATCCATCTTGTTTCATACACTGTGAACGGGCCCGATTTCCAGGCCACCCAATATATAAGGTGAACAACACATCATCACAGACGTGCCCAGCTGGGCTATACTTGCATTTGGGATCGTCAACCCTCCGTTGGTAAATATAATTAAGGCCTAAACAAGCTCTTAAATTAGGTGTTAGATCATCATACCTTATCCTCTTTCTTTGCCAGTGTGCCGGTGGAGTATGAACTTTCATCGGATGATGAAGAAGAAGGCTGCAGGTATCAACGGTTAGATGTGAGGTGTTGGAGATTAGCAGTTAATCAAGAGATTATAACGAGCATGAAGAAAGGTTCAGACAACACTTTCTGAACCACTATGAAAAACACAAATCTAGCCATCAATCAGCAGCCTACAAAATAACGGTCAAGATCATCTATATGGTGAAAAGGTCCAACAAAAACTGACTCGGATATTTAGTGGAGCCCCCATATATAGATCAGAGTTATGAAACTCAGTGACTCGATGGATTTCGAGCTGAGTCATTACGAAACTCTCTAGTGAGGTTGACTCGGATTATACTCGACAAGACTCTTCGAGTCTACTTGCTGATTCATTCAACTCAAATCGTGGGTGTTTGTTTTAATAAATGAAAAAAGGGGCAGAAAAATCTGGACCGTTCACTCATCAGATGGGCCCACAAGCTACAAAACAAAACATGGGTTTTGCCATCCATCTCGTTTCATACACTGTGAACGGGCCCGATTTCCAGGCCACCCAATATTTACGGTGGGTCACACGTCATCACAGACATGTGCCCAGCTGGGCCATACATGCATTTGGGATTATCAACCATCCGTTTGTAGAGATAATTAAGGTCTAAACATGCTCTTGACTTAGGTGTTAGATTATCATACCGTATCCTCTCTTTTCACTTCCGGTATCTTGTTGAAGCCCATACTTTCGACGGCTGATGGAGAAGGCCGCGATAATCAACGGTTAGATAAGATGGTGTTGGAGATTAGCAGCTAATCAAGAGATTATAGCAAGCATCAAGATGCTTGAAGAGCCCAAAAGGGAAGATTTGCAGGAATGCATAGCATACTACCTCTTTTTGTAGAGAAGAGGAACCATACGATCCTCAGCATGAGGATCGATGCAGTATCCTTCGTTGCTTATTTAAGAAATGTGGAGCCTGTAGTTGGGACGCGGTTTGGCTACTGACCCCAACATCGTAGAGGATCATATGAGATCTTGGAATCATAAAGGTTGCCAAAATCAATGGTTGATATCCAGTCAATTCTTCTGGAAGCAGATTCGGTGAAGTTGACTTATGTGTTTAGAGCTAGGCTTGAGTGAGTCGGACAGAGTTAGGGTTGACGCAACTCAACCCAGTTTTGAAATAGACTTGAGCCGAACTGGACCCAACTTAGTATCTAGGCTAGCATATGATGCAGGGGAGGACGTGAGGTCGAGCACTGTCTTCCTCAAGAGGATAACTATTCCGAATCCATGGAACTTCTCTGGACTCCTCACAAGACTTCTCGAATCCACGAGGAATGAAAGCAGAAAATAAAAATAAATTCTAATAAATTCGAAATTGATTGATGAATAATTAAAAACGAGTTCACAACCCTTTAAATAAGGGTATCAAGCAATGGGAAAGAAATCATAATCAAACTACAACTCAAACTCCTAGAATCCGCGACTTACTATAAATAGTAAACTTACTATTTATAGATGGTCGTGATGTCTACTAGTGCGCAAGGTTTTCGGCTAAAAATAGTAAGTGTCCTATTTGGCTTCACCAAACCGTTCCCCTAATTATTCTAAGCTCTTTTCATGTTGGGCGCAACTCCTAAAGCCCGACGGATGAAGAGTTATAATCAAACTAAAACTTACTATTTATAGTAAAAACGCAATTAAAACAGAGAAACGACCATCGATCAAGGGTTCTTCGCAATTCTGGGCTGCGCAACCCAGCATAGCTGGGTTGGTTGGCTAAAGTAGCTCGTTCTACCCCAAAATCATATATTTTACGTCAGATAACTCATTCTGGATTGCGAGATACGCCCGATCTAAGGTCCAATGGTCCGGATCACTTCTGTCGTCGACCAGGCCTTTTCTGATCCATCTTGGCCATGAAACTGTCTGCGACCCGCTATACATCAGTCCCCTCCACTTCAAAAGAACTCGTCCTCGAGTTCTCATCTTGCGCTGGTTCATGAAACTCGGTCAGGTCTGCAACATTGAAAGTCCGTGAGATTGCCATGTCATCTGGAAGATCAACAACATAAGCGTTGTCATTGATCTTTCGGATGATTGGTACCGGTCCAATCTTTTTATTATTTAACTTGTTGTACGTTCCGGTCGAAAATCGTTCTTTGCGCAGATGGACCATTACTTGGTCACCCACCTCGAACACTTTTTGTCGCCGATGCTTGTCGGCATGCTCCTTGTATTTTTCGTTCGAGGCATGTAGCTTGGTTTGTACTTCCGCATGAATGCCCATGATCTTGTCAGCCATATGTTCCGCTGCAATGCTCATGCTTGGGAGCTTGGGCAGAGGGACCAAGTCTAGTGTGTGGCGAGGGACTCGTCCATAAATAACCTGGAACGGGGATTTCCCTGTCGAGCGGTTCACCATGTTGTTGAATGCAAACTCCGCTTGAGACAAAGCTAAATCCCACTGCTTCGGTTTTTCTCCTGAAATACATCGAAGGAGGTTTCCCAACGTGCGATTCACAACCTCAGTTTGACCGTCAGTCTGTGGGTGGTAGGCGCTGCTAAACTGAAGTCGTGTATCGAATCGAGTCCACAAAGTCCGCCAAAAGTGGCTTATGAACTTCGTGTCACAGTCAGAAGTAATAGTCTTGGGAACCCCGTGTAGCCGCACAATTTCTCTGAAGAATAGATTCGCCACGTGTGTTGTATCGAGAGTCTTCTTGTATGGAATAAAGTGCGCCATCTTGGAGAAATGATCTACTACCATGAACACCGAATCCATGCCGCGTTGTGTTCGTGGGAGACCAAGCATGAAGTCCATAGATAAATCCTCCCAAGGGCCGTCAGGCACGGGTAATGGAGTGTAAAGGCCTGTATTATGAGATTGTCCCTTAGAGGTCTGACAAATATAACAACGTTGGACTGCCTTTCCTACATCACGTACCAATTGCGGCCAGTAATACTGTTCTTCCACAAGAGCTCGCGTCTTGTCTCGCCCAAGGTGTCCACTGAGGCCACCTCCATGTAGCTCTTGGATTATCTGTTCCCTTAGCGAACTGTTTAGGATGCACAGTCGATTTTCCTTGAAAAGGAACCCGTCTTGCATATGTAAGTCGCCGGGGTGACCTTCTTGGCATCTAACCCATGCGTCCTTGAAGTCGTCGTCATCGGCATATATATCTTTGAAGCGCTCGAACCCGATAACCTCATTGCTCATAGTGATTAACAAAGTTGCACGGTGACTCAATGCATCAGCTACTTTGTTCTGTTGCCCTGACTTATGTTTTAGTACGAATGTAAATTCCTGTAAAAATGAGATCCATCTAGCATGTACACGGTTAATGTTACCTTGACTATTAATAAATTTGAGAGCTTGATGGTCCGTGTAAAGTATGAATTTCCTTTGAATCAAATAATGTCGCCAGTGCCGCAGTGACTGGACCACCGCATATAACTCGATCTCATATGTAGACCACTTCTTATGTGCATCGCTAAGTTTCTTGCTGTAGAAGGCTACCGGCCTACCTTCTTGAGACAAAACTCTCCCAATTCTGACATATGAGGCATCACATTCAACTTCAAATAGTTTGTCGAAGTTGGGAAGTACAAGAACCGGGCTCGTGGATAATCTGCGCTTGATTTCGGCAAAGCTCCTGTCGGCTTCGTCAGTCCACTGAAACTGCCCTTTCTTCATGCAATCTGTGATTGGTGACACAATGGTACTGAAATTTTTCACGAACCGACGATAGAATGTTGCCAGTCCATGAAAACTTCTCACTTCGTGAATATTTGTAGGAACCAGCCATTCTCTGATTACCTTCACCTTTTCCTCATCCACCCGAATGCCCGTGGATGTGACGACAAAACCCAGGAACAATAGGCTATCAGTCATGAAGCTGCACTTTTTTAAATTGAGGTACAGTTTATTTTTAGTGAGCACTTGAAGGACCTTCTTAAGGTGTTCCATATGGGTGGTTTCGTCTTGACTGTATATCAAAATATCATCGAAGTAAACCACAACGAACCGCCCAATGAACGGTTTCAGAACTTGGTTCATCAATCTCATAAATGTGCTAGGCGCATTCAAAAGACCGAAGGGCATGACCATCCATTCATATAATCCTTCCTTGGTCTTAAAGGCTGTTTTCCACTCATCACCCGACCGTATTCGAATCTTATGGTAGCCGCTCCTTAAGTCCAATTTAGAGAATATTTTTACACCCTCTAGCATGTCCAGCATATCGTCCAACCGTGGTATAGGAAACCTGTATTTTATGGTGATTTTGTTGATGGCTCGGCTATCGACACACATGCGCCAACTCTCATCTTTCTTTGCAGTTAATAGAGCTGGTACAACACATGGACTCATGCTCTCTCGAATAAGACCCTTACGGATCAACTCCTCTACTTGTCCCTGCAGAATCTCGCACTCATTCGGACTCATTCGATAATGGGGACGATTCGGTAAACTAGACCCAGGGACAAAGTCGATATGGTGTTGGATATCCCGCATGGGGGGTAACCCATCGGGAAGGTCATCGGGCCAGATTTCTTTGAATTCATGTAGCAGGGGCCTTAATATTTCAGGGATGTTGGTAGGCTCGAGTTCTTCCCCTTTTACAATTAATGCATAAGTCTGTCCTGTTTCCTTTGATTCTTCCACGAAGTCCCGTATGGTTAAGAGAAAACGGCCCTCCACTTTAAAAGTTTCAAGTAGTCCCTCTAGATCCATAGGGGCCAATATGGTCTTCCGGCCGTCCTTGACGAAGATATATATATTATCTCGCCCTTTATGAGTGGCATCACGGTCAGATTGCCAGGGCCGACCGAGTAGTATGTGACATGCTTCCATGTCGACCACATCGCATACTACTTCATCCTTATAATATTTGCCAATTGAAAAGGATATGGTGCACCGTTCAGTTACCTTTGTTTCGCTGACCTTCTTGATCCAACCGATTGTATATGGAGAGGGATAACGCTCCATTTTCAATTGTAATTTTTCCACCATGACCTTGGAGACGATGTTCTCGCTGCTCCCACCATCAATGATCACGTCACAAACCTTTCGATTCACCATACACCTAGTGCGGAAGATGTTATGCCGCTGTGGATGCATTTCTTTTCTTGGCACATAAAATAGTCGCCTCACGACAAGCGACTCGCCATGATCTTGCTGAATCCAACCTGAATCATCTGCCTCGTCCTCGGTGGTATGCTCCTGTTCTTCACTGTCTGGATCTTCATAAGCGTTATCAGCACTACCATCATTGATGGCGAGGTTTGCCACTTTTCGCTGGGGACAAGTATTTGATAGGTGGCCCGGTTGGCCACAACGATAGCAGTTATCGGGCCTTGACCGAGCATAGGGGTTCGGGATTCTACTTGGACCAGCAGCAGTCGATACGCCCCTTTGGGGTCTACCTTGCCCACTTCCCTGATCTCAGTTCTCAAACGTAGGAGGTTGAGTGCGTGCTCTTATGGGCTCCTTCCCCTTAGGTTGTGCAGTTCCCTGGGGCAGACCTGCCACAGGAATCCTTGCAGTAGGATAGGTCCGTGTGTTAGGACGTTCAAGTTGCACTTCTGCACAAGTAGCTAACTTGATCGCATCATTCATCGTCCAGACGGACTGTATCTGGACCCGATCCTGGATAGCCATACGCAATCCACCGTTGAATCGGGCGACTTACCGCGATTCAGTCTCAACCAAATCGTTATGCGCCGCCAGGCGGTAAAATTCTTCTGCGTATTCTCTTACCGACCGACTACCCTGTCGACAATTTTGGTATTGTTGGAATAATACCTGATCGTAATCGCTAGGGAGGAATCGGGCACGTAGTAGCTGCTTCATCCTCTGCCAGGTGCGGATTGGTGCTTTCGTCTGCCTGGTTCGCGCGAGTTGCAGTTGTTCCCACCAAGCTGAAGCTCCTCCTTTCAACTTGTAGGCCACAATCTTGACCTTCTTTACTTCAGGGATGTCCATATAGTCAAAAAATCGCTCAACTTCAGAAAGCCAATCGAGGAAATCCTCAATGTGTAGTTGGCCATTGAAGCTAGGAATATCAACCCTCATCTTGAATTCTCGATCCGTTCGATCTACTCGATCGCCGCCATGTCTGGGGTATTGGAAGAGTATGTCATCGATTTTCTCCTCACTGGAGCCCCCTTCCTCAGGAATGACCCTTGGATGCACTGTCGGTACTCTCTCTATTCCAGAAAAGGCTGGGCAAGGGCTGTGCAAGGAAAAGCAAAGAGGAACATTCCCACTTCGAGAAACTGCTGCTGGTGCGATTCCAGCCGTCTGCGAGACCACGTGGTCTCATCCCTGCCCTTGGCTCAGAGCGTAGCGAGATAAAGACGAAAAATGCAAGCTATCTCACGAGAATGAGAGATTCTCGTGAGATATTGATGCAGGGGAGGACGTGAGGTCGAGCACCGTCTTCCTCAAGAGGATAACTATTCCGAATCCACGGAACTTCTTTAGACTCCTCACAGAGACTTCTCGAATCCACGAGGAAAGAAAGAAAAAAATAGAAATAAATTTGAAATTGATTGATGAATCATTAAAAACGAGTTCACAACCCTTTAAATAAGGGTATCAAGCAATGGGAAAGAAATCATAATCAAACTACAACTCAAACTCCTAGAATCCGCGACTTACTATAAATAGTAAACTTACTATTTATAGACGGTCGTGATGTCTACTAGTGCGCAAGGTTTTCGGCTAAAAATAGTAAGTGTCCTATTTGGCTTCACCAAACCGTTCCCCTAATTATTCTAAGCTCTTTTCACGTTGGGCGCAACTCCTAAAGCCCGACGGATGAAGAGTTATAATCAAACTAAAACTTACTATTTATAGTAAAAACGAAATTAAAACAGGGAAACGACCATCAATCAAGGGGTTTTTTGCAATTCTGGGTTGCGCAACCCAGCAAAGCTGGGTTGTTTGGCTAAAGTAGCTCGTTCTACCCCAAAATCATATATTTTACGTCAGATAACTCATTCCGGATTGCGAGATACGCCCGATCTAAGGTCCAATGGTCCGAATCACTTCTGTCGTCGACCGGGCCTTTTCTGATCCATCTTGGCCATGAAACTGTCTGCGACCCGCTCTACATCAGCATGTCATCGGATCCTGAGTCCGGGTCTGGCCTAGACTAATTCAGATAGAGTCCGATCCAGTAGCAGGTATCGATTCGGTCATGTGTACATGGATGAAGGAAAAACAAAAAAAAAAAAAATTAGATTTTTTAATGGTGGGCATTTAATCATCACTGATTGTTGTGGTGTGGTCCACCTGAGATTTGGATCAGCTATGTTTTTGGTCTTGGGCTTTAAAATGACCTGGATAAATGGATGGACGGCATAGATATAGTACACATACATTAAGGTGAGCCCCACGGTCCTGGCTTCATCGAATTCCGGTTCATTCTTCCCCTCTTCCAAACGATGGATCCCGAGGTGGGGTGGTATCCTGACCGTGGGGCACTGCGATGCAGTTTCCTTAAATCCAAGTTGTCTATCGATCTTAACAGCTCTTTTTAGGAAATGATCCCAGCATATCCAAATCCCATGTGGATTACACATCCACATGAGAACAGCGGTTATTGACAATTAAAAATTTCCCTATTTAAAGGGTCGTGAACTCGTTTATTTCATTCATCAATCAAGTTACAAATTTTATAGAATTTATTTATATTTTTATTGCTTTTTCCTCATGGATTCGAGAATTCTCTATGAGGAGTCCAAAAGAGCTCCGTGGATTCGGAGTAGTTATCCTTGAGGAAGATGGTGATTGACCTCATCATGTTCATCCCTGCATCAATTAGTATCAGAGCGAGGATTCCCCTCGGGCCGATGGCAAACAACAAAGGTATGAACCCAAATCATATGGATGGTGATATAGGGATTCGTTATCTTTCGGAAGAGTCAATTGACCATACAAGGGTTGCAGGTAACCCTCGACTATCTTGCGGATACGTTACTTCTGCCCCGAGCCCTAGGCGATACTCCATCACCTGTGGTTGTTGTATGTAAGGGTGTACATCAAGCCGAAGCAAGTCAAGCTGGGCTCAACTCGGCTCAGCTCAGTCACTAGGCACACCTAGCTCGAAATTGGCTCAACTCGGTGACCGAGCCAGCATGTCCAGCTTGGCTCTGCTTGTTTAGGAATCGGATCAGTTCGAGCCGAGTTTTCGAGCCAGCCTTCGAGCCGAGTTCGAGCTCGAGCATTCCCCTTTCAAGTAGGGGAGAGGGTTTTGAACGGTTAGATGTGCCAAGAACAACAGTGTGGATCACAAATTGAGGTGGTCTAGCAAACTACCAAAAAAACCCCTAATTCTATTAAGGAAATGAAAGGATGAGAAACGAATGGCAAACCTATAAATATCATAATTGAGATCCTTTGAGAAAAGCAAGGGCAGGTCTTCCCTGCAGACAGCAGTGCCTAGGTTGAGGTAGAAATCATTCCTTTGGTTATCGTGCGCATCCCAGACGGGAGGTGGCTCAAGCTTAGTGAGAGGGAAGGAGGAGGGAAGAAGGGGAGGGGCAGAAATGGAAAAGGAATTGTAGAGGGTGTCCTTGCGAAGGGCAGATGATGACGTGGATTTTTGTCATTTAGTGGTCTGAAGGAAAGGTGGAGAAGGAGAGATGTTTGGAAGGAGAGAGGCCATTATCAGTTCTTAGAGAGTTACATGGCAGAGAGAGAAAGATAGAGAGAGTGTGAGAGAGGAAGGGAGAGATCATGTGTTTTTCAAACGAGGAGCCAGGAAAGTGATTGGAGAAAGGACGGGATATGTCCCGCTGCAGCTCGGGATCGGAGAAAGGACGGCCAACGAGCTCGAAAGGGGAATGGGATGAGGGTATTGAATCGTTGGGGTCGGGCGGCCGTGTTTTCAAAAGGGGAATGGGATTAGGGCTTTATATATATATATATATATATATATATATATATATATATATATATATATATATATATATATATATATATATATATATATATATACGATCCGAGTCGAGATGGGGTCTTGAGCTGTAAAAAACGGCCCGACTCAGATCGAACTCAGTTTTGAGTCAGGCCGAGTCGAGCTTTTTCGGGCCGAGTCGAGCGAGCTAACTCGGTTCGTGTACACCCCTAGTTGTATGACACAACCTCGATTTTCATTAAGCACTACCAGTGGTAAATCGTAGGGCTACACCGGATGATTTAAGTTCTAACAACGATGAAGGCTTTGCCCGACGACCAATCCATGGAGAAGATCATCTAGGTTGTGCTGAAAGAGACTATCGAGGTAAGGCTGAACTTCCTAGTTTTAACGGTCTATTACGCAAAGAAGATTTCCTCGACTGGCTAACTGAAGTAGAACGATATTTTGATTACATGGATGTGTCAGAGTAAAAAAAAAGTGAAATTAGTAGCATTTAAATTAAAATATGGTGCTTCTGCATGGTGGGAGCAATTGTAACTCTCACGTGCCCGACAAAATAGGGCGCCCATCTCATCATGGCCACAGATGAGGCACCTTCTTTGATCACGATTTATTCCTAGTAATTACGAGCGGGTACTATTCCAGCATACTAAAACTGTCGACAGGAGAATCGAACCGTCACCGACTACACCGAAGAATTTCAACGATTGGCAACGTGAAATGACCCGTCAGAAACCGAATCATAAAAGGTAGCATGATTTATAGGTGGGTTACGACCGACGATTCAGGACCGAGTTTAGATGCACCCAGTCGAGATCGTGGTTGAAGCAATTCAATTAGCAGGTAGGGCAGAAATGTAACTTGCAAGAGCTCCTGCTCGACCCTATCCTTTAACTCAACCCCCCATGACGGGTCCCACGTAGGATCCAGTGCTGACACAAGGAAAACAATCAATAGGAGAATGTCATCAACCTCCTGCAACTGCAAACCATGATACGGGGAGCGGGTCATGTAGGCCTCAACGTGTAGCACCCATAACAACGGGCCTGAGTAGGATTCCAATCCTTACGTTCGGATAAGGTCGAACAATTATTACCGTTGTGGCCAACTGGGCCACTTATCTAACACCTGTCATCAACGTCCCGCAACACACTTAACCATAAACGAATGGGACACTAAAGGTGAGGCCGTAGAAGAAGACCGTGGCTTTGATGAACATAAACAAGCCACTGAGGAAGGAGCAGATGGCGATGAATGGACGGGCGAAGATCATGACGAATCTCTAGTTGTAAGGCAATTATTGTACACCTCATGGAAGGAATTACATCTACAGCAACATAATATATTTCGTACGCGGTGCACCGTCAAAGACAAAGTCTGTTATGTGATCATAAACAATGGTAGTAGTGAGAACATTGTCTTAAGAGTGATGGTAGACAAGTTGCAGCTACCAACTATAAAACATCATTCTCTGTATTCAATTGGTTAGATAAAAAAGGTGAACGAGACCAAGAAAACGCTGATTAGGAAACATAATCTTCCACTCCCAACCTAAAATCTACATTGTCCTCAGTGTAAAAGAAATAAGCATGCAATGCACATGGGACAACAAAAATATAAGAGGAGTGATGGAAAGATAATACCTGGACGAAAGAATCAAAAGGCTTTCCAAAGATATGTACGTAAGATCGGGTCAGCACAAGAGAGAAACCAACAGAAGTAAAATAAAAATAACAAAAATAAAATTCTACCTACACCACTTTCGCAGGTACTCTCGATTGCATTTAGCGTATGCAACAAGCCTTTAAACCCCTAAGTTGCCCCTAGTGGACGAGTTGTAGTCTCGTGAGGGTTTGCAGTAATGTTACCCACAAACATTGAACTAACTAATGATAAAAATAAATGAAATGAAGAGCTGGGTTGCCTCCCAGGAGCGCTAAGTATACCGTCTTCAGCCAGACAAATAAAGCAACTACCCTAGTCCTATGAAAGCGGGAAACCTACCTATACCTTCATCAGACTAGGAGATCAATCCTGGTAAACAGGATTAGTCAGAGGTATGGACATGTCCTCTGAATCAAATTTCTCGACAAATGGCTTTAAGCGATGTCCATTTACTTTAAACTCCTTACCATTGTCAGGATCTCTTATCTCAACAGCCCCATGAGGATGTGCAGTGACCACAATGTAAGGGCCAGTCCAACGAGATCAAAGCTTACCTGGAAAGAGATGTAATCGAGAATTATACAATAGGACTTTCTGACCAGGTGTGAATGATTTTCGTAGAATATGTTGGTCATGAAACGCCTTCATTCTGTCTTTGTAAATTCTCGAGTTCTCGTACGCATCATTCCGGATTTCTTCGAGTTCATTCAATTGAACTTTGCGTAGTGAGCCAGCGTTGTCCAGATTGAAATTCAATTTTTTGATTGCCCAGTAGGCTCTATGTTCCAACTCCACAGGCAAGTGGCAAGCCTTCCCATAGATAAGTCTAAAGGGAGACATTCCAATAGGGGTTTTAAACGCAGTATGGTAAGCCCATAAGGCATCAGTCAATCGGATTGACCAATCCTTACGGTCAGGGTTAACCGTTTTCTCCAAAATGTGTTTGATCTCCATATTAGAAATCTCAACTTGCCCACTTGTCTGTGGGTGATATGGGGTGCTCACCTTATGAGAGATATCATATTTCTTCATTAAACTCTCGAATGGCTTATTACAAAAGTGTGAGCCCCCATCACTAATGATAGCTCGAGGCGTTCCGAATCGGGAAAGGATGTTCTCTTTTAGGAATTTAATGACCGTGCGATGGTCATTATTCCGACACGGAATCGCTTCAACCCACTTAGTGACATAGTCTACAGCGAGCAAAATATATAGATTTTCAAAAGATTGGGGAAGTGGTCCCATGAAATCGATGCCTCAGCAATCAAATGCCTCGATGATAAGAATGGGATTCAAAGGCATCGACGGGACAACGCTCCCAATTTTTTACAACGCTCACAAGCTTTGCAAAACTCGTGAGTGTCCCTGAACATAGTGGGCCAGTAAAAGCCACACTGTAAAATCTTGGCTGTGGTCTTTTTAGCAGAAAAGTGACCACCACAGGCCTGTGAGTGACAAAAGGAGATAACACTCTGATGTTCATCGTCTGACACACATCTCCTCAAGATTTGGTCTGAGCAATATTTAAATAAATATGGATCGTCCCAGAAAAAGTTACGTACCTTGGTGAAAAATTTCTTCTTATCTTGCGCAGTCCACTGTGTCGGTATGGAACCTGTGGCAAGATAATTAGCAATATCAGCGAACCAAGGTGAATGGGAGACTCTGAACAATTGTTCATCAGGGAACATGTCATTGATATGTGTCGTTTCAAGGGAATTAGAGGGATTAAGGCGAGAAAGATGGTCAGCCACTACGTTCTCTACTCCCTTTTTATCTTTTATTTCTAGGTCAAATTCCTGGAGTAGGAGGATCCATCGTATCAGGCGGGGCTTAGCATCATTCTTAGACAGAAGATACTTGAGCGCCGCGTGATCAGTGTAAATAATGATCTTGGATCCAATCAAGTAGGACCGAAATTTGTCCAAAGCGAACACTACGGCCAAGAGTTCCTTTTCCGTAGTTGAGTAGTTCACTTGGGCAGGATTTAGAGTCTTACTCGCATAATGAATAACGTAGGGTTTCTTATCTTTTCTCTGGCCTAGAACTGCCCCAAGAGCATAATCAGACGCGTCGCACATAAGTTCAAAAGGAATGCCCCAGTCGGGTGGTTGTATGATGGGTGCACTAGTCAACATGCCCTTAAGCTTAGTGAAAGCTTCCTGACATGGCTCAGTCCACTCGTATGGTGCATCCTTTTGAAGTAGATTACATAAAGGACGAGAGAGGAGACTAAAGTCCTTTATGAATCGCCTGTAAAATCCTGCGTGTCCTAAGAAGGATCGCACGTCTCTAATGTTCTTGGGTGGAGGTAGGTTAGAGATAAAATTGATTTTTACCTTATCCACCTCGATTCCTTTGGACGAGATAATATGTCCAAGGACAATTCCCTTATGAACCATGAAATGACACTTTTCCCAATTAAGTACCAAGTTCTTTTCTTCACATCTTTTCAGCACACATTTAAGACTCTCTAAGCACTCGCTGAAAGATGAACCGAAAATAGAGAAATCGTCCATGAAGACCTCTAGATATTTCCCCACCATGTCAGAAAAGATACTCATCATACATCGCTGAAAGGTGGCAGGGGCATTACATAATCTGAATGGCATCTTTCTGTAGGCAAAGGTGCCGTAGGGACATGTAAATGTAGTCTTTTCCTGGTCCTCAGGGGCGATTTCAATCTGATTGTAGCCCGAATATCCGTCAAGGAAAAAGTAATAGGAATGACCAGCTAGCCTTTCCAAGATTTGATCAATGAAGGGTAAAGGAAAGTGGTCCTTCCTCGTGACGGTATTTAGCTTCCTATAGTCAATGCACATTCTCCAACCAGTAGTAACTCTAGTTGGCACGAGTTCATTATTAGCATTGGCTACGATGGTGATCCCGAACTTCTTAGGAACCACCTGAGTTGGACTCACCCATTGACTATCGGATATGGGGTATATGATACCCACATCCAATAGTTTAAGAACTTCAGCCTTAACCACTTTCCTCATGTTTGGATTTAGTCTACGTTGTGATTGCTGAGCGATTTTCGCATTATCCTCAAGATAAATGCGGTGAGTACAAATCGAGGGGTCGATTCCCTTGAGGTCCGCTATTGTCCATCCAAGGGCTCCCTTATGCTCAATGAGAGTAGATATAAGCATACTCTCCTGTTCTTTCTCCAGGTGGGCAGAGATCACCACCGGGTATGTCTCATCTTGACCTAAATAGACATATTTTAAATCAGATGGCAAAGGTTTTAGGTCAAGCTTCGGCGGCTTGAGGTTAGACGGTAGAGGCACTACATCAGTTTGGGGTAACTCTTCAAATTGTAGCCTCCACCGGTTAACTTTAAGTACCGGTGCAGTATCGAGTAAGGCACACATTTCCCTAATCATGTCATTATCAAAATCATGGGAGTGGGTCAGGCACGTCTCTAGAGGGTCAGAGGATAAGGTCAGAGGTGTCGTATCTTCCACTAAAGAGTCAATCATGTTAATGTCGTGGAAATCGTCATCATTCTCTGAGTTTTTACCGTTATTGAAAAAAATGTTTGACTCCAATGTCATATTCCCAAAAAACATAGTCATGACACCATTCCTGCAATTAATAATTGCGTTTGAAGTGGCAAGGAATGGGCGACCAAGAATGACGGGGATCTGAGTGCTCATGTTATTGATGGGTTCGGTGTCCAGGATGATAAAATCTATAGGGTAGTAAAATCTATCAACTTGGACCAACACATCCTCAATTATCCCTCTTGGTACATGAACAGAGCAATCAGCAAGTTGTAGTGTGGTTAGAGTGAGTTTTAATTCACCCAAACCTAACTGTTTGTATACCGAGTAGGGAATCAAATTGACGCTCGCTCCTAAGTCAAGAAGTGCATGATCAATTCGATGATCCCCAATTACACATGATGTGGTTGGGCTACCGGGATCTTTGAATTTCTGTGGCACGTCTTGCTTTAAGATGACACTCACTTTCTCGGTCAAGAAGATCTTCTTTTGAATATTCTTCCGTCGTTTGGTCGTGCATAAGTCTTTCAGAAATTTGACATATGAAGGTATCTGTTTTACGACATCAAGTAGAGAAATGTTGACTTTCACTTGTTTCAACACCTCTAGGATATCCTGAGAGTTAGAGAGAGGTTTTGGTGCGACCAACCGTTGGGAAAATAGAGCAACTGGCTTTTCTAGAAGTTCCGGTTCTAATTTTTGTGGGGCCTCACTAGATCCATTATTGTTGTCCTCTTCTGGTTCTTGAGGCTTTTCGGGCCTAACCAGAAGGGTTTTATCGATTATCTTCCCACTCCTAAGAGTGGTGATGGATTTAGCGTGCCCCATTTGATTTGAAGAGCTGGGATCACCTATCTCGTATTGCGGTTTAGGATTGGGGAGCGGTTGTGTAGGAAGCATCCCCTTTTCTATAACCGTCATACGTGAATCCATCTTTTGCATAAAGTCTCGCATTGCACGGGTCAGCTCTTACATGGAATTTTGAACCGGTTCTTCTTGAGGTTTTCCCTGATTTGGATTTTGATTGAAGAAACTTTGAGGGGTAGCAGTTTGTCCATTTCTCCAACTAAAGTTTGGATGATTTTTCCAACCAGGATTGTATGTATTAGAGGTTGGTCCATTGAAAGGTCTTTAATAATTATTTACGGTATTGGATTGTTCATTCAACACTTCTCGAAAAGCGGATATTGTAGGACAATTTTCAATTGTATGAATGTTGCAATCACAGATGCCGCAAACACTTTCATTAACCTTATCCTTCTTTCCTTCCATAGCCTCAACTTTCCTTATGAGCGTAGTCACTTTACACTTGAGATCATCCTCTTGTTTCAAGAGATACAATCCACCTTTCTCCTTTAATTGAGTTGGCCTAGACGTGGTGTTCGACTTTGGATAATAGTCTCATGATTGTGTTTTTTCAACAAGACTATCGAGGTAATCCCATACCTCGTCAACATTTTTATTAATGAACTCTCTATTACACATTGTCTCGACCATTTGGCACATGGAAGATGTCAGTCCATCATAGAAAATATTTGTAATGCGCCACGTTTCAAAACTGTGTTGTGGGCATGAACTGACCAAATCCTTGAACCTTTCCCAACATTAGTAAAATGTTTCATCATCCTTTTGGGTAAAGTTCATGATTGCTTTTTTAAGGGTAATTGTTTTATAATGTGGGAAGAATTTCTTTATAAATTCCCTTTGCATATCATTCCATGTGCCAATGGATCTAGGACGCAGTGAATGTAACCACGTCTTAGCCTTCTCTTTTAAGGAAAAAGGAAAGAGTCTCAGCCTGACTGTGTCCTCAGACACATTTTGAAAATACAAAGTGGCTCTGATCTCATCAAACTCTTTCAAATGTAAAAATGGTTCTTCAGATTCAAGCCCATGGAACTTAGGAAGGAGTTGGATAACCCCTGGCTTGATGTCCATATGTCCTGTATTTTCAGAAAAAATCATGCTTGAGGGCGTTCTCACCCCCGCTGGTTGTAAATAATCTCGTAAAGTACGTGGCGGGGGTGCTTGATACACCTCATTTTCATCCTGAATGTCTTCCACTCTAGGTTGGGGTAGAAAAGGTTGGTTCCCAGCCATCACTTCAATTAACTCAGGGGATTTCGAGTGGTGTCTAGTCCTGCGATGGATAGTCAACCCCTCAACCAATCCTCCTTCAGTTAAGAGACGTCGAGTGTTGTCATAGGTCCACTTGGGCATGAAACACTCACAGCCCTTAATCAAATTTGAAACATAATTCTAAGAAAGGAAAAGAAAATCTAGAAAGGAAGAGAGGGTTGGAAATAAGTTACCAAATTGGAGTCCCTAAGTTAAAAACCTGCAAAAGAAAACAAAACAAGTCAGATTCTAAAAAGAAAGTCTAAAATTAGAAAATCCTTAAAAAGAAAGATAGAAGTAAACTAGTTTCTAAAAGAAGAAATTCCTAAAGGAAAGTGGAAATTTCTAAAATAAATTAGGAAACAAAGTTAGATTCTTAAAAAAAAAGGAAAAATTTCTAAAACTAGAAAATAAAAAGTTACTTAAAAGAAGAATCTAAATCTAAAATTAGAAAAGTACAGAAAATAAGAGGAGAAGTTAGAATTAGAAAGTTTCTAAAAATAAAATAAAGGAAAGATGAGTTAGTTTATAAAATTAGAAAAAATTTCTAAAAAGAGAAATAACTAACCTAGTTTCTAAAAAGAGGAAAGTTTCTAAACATAAACTATTTCCTAGAAATAGAAAAATATTAGAATTAGAAATTTCTAAAATTCAAACCCTAATTCTAAAAATAGAAAAAGTAGAGGAATTAGAAAGGGATTACCAATTTAGAAGTTTGTGTCAGGATCCTACAAAACAGGAAAACAGGTTAGTTTCTAAAATAGAAAATCTAAACCTAAAGTTAGAAAAAATCATAATCTTAAACTAATCCTAAAACTAGTTAAGTTCAGAAAAACGTAACCGTCACTCCCCGGCAACGGCGCCAAAAACTTGTTCACTCCCCAAGTATAGGGTTGTGATGTAGTAATAAACTCGGTGAGACCGAGGTCGAATCCTAAGGGACTGAAACCTGTACGTTATCTGAAGCTAACTAGAACTAGAACTAGAATGAGATGAAATCGAAATCAAATATAAATTGATGAATAATGGTGAAATACTAATCTAAAACTTAAGGAATTCAAAGGAAGGAGACTAGGGATTCAGAGGATCCACTTGTAGAGATCAGGGAGATCTTATGCCTGCATCAAGAATCATGGAAATCAAACTGAACTTACTTGATCTAGTCTTCACGAGATGAAAGGTATATGAATTAGAATGGATTTCATCATCAAACCATGCCCAGGAGACAAAACAAATAACAGAATTAAACTAATTACCAACCAATCAATAATGCATGAAGGTTAGGAAGGGTACCGTCATCCGACCATGCCCATGAGACGATGGTGAACAATAGGGCTTCCTGACGTCATAAACATCAAAAGGAGGAAGAAATACTCAAAGCCATCGCAGATCTATTGTAATTTCAGTCATAATAAACCATTAAATAAAACTGAAAGTATTCCTTTTAATTGAACTAAAATCAACATCAGTCAGTCTGGCATAAATCAAAGGCATAGAATCAGTCCCATCACGCCACAAGCTTCACCTCTTAGCCCTAGCTAAGAGGTTTAGCCTAACATAATCAGACTAAATCTCAACATAATTCATAGGAAAAAGAAGAAAAATATATAAAAAATATATAAAAATTTCCAACACTTCTCTCTCCGCCTCTCTTTCTCTATCTGACGTCCCCTGTTCAAGCACACCTTCTTCTCCACGTTTGGAACTCTTTTTATAGCTGCTGGAGTGGTGGAAATCGGATTTGGGAAGCTATCACACGCGCAGCGAAAGCCTTTTCGCAGCCAAGTTCGGGGCTTCATAACTCTCGTGTTCCTTGCATTATTTCTATAAAATTAACGTCTCTTGAAAGTATTTTGGCTGGCCTACACGATGGACGGTTCAGATCTACCATATGATCAAAGATGGTGGGCCACAACTGCCTGAAAAATCAGATTTCGCGGATGTGCGTAGCCTTTCGCATGTCTGGCGCTAACGTGATCGGTGGGCTCCACAGAGGTGTTTTCGAGGAAATCCATCTTGTCCATTAGATTACCCTCAAAATTTCGATCAGAAACGGATGGTTTTTCATGTCCATTGACTCAGAATCAAAGAAGAAATCATTCACACATCAATTTGAACGTTGCAGGGCAGTCCACTTATGGCCTCTGTATCGCGCACGTGTGCTTGCATGGGTCCAAAAATTCAGCATAGGTTTGAAGCATTCATGGCCCTCTACAAGATGGACAGTTTAGATTAGCCGTATGTACGCTTTGCGGGGCCCACTAGCGTCCACAAATCGGCCGCCGTTCGTCCGTCCGCAGCGCCAAAACGGCAACTGCCATTTTGGGAAGAAGACGCGGGTCAGCGCCTGCTGACCCGCGTTAGTCAGTTCAGTGCACGGCGGTACGTGTGCACTATATGTACACATGTTGTACATACAGGGCCCACTGTAATGTCTATGCAAGATCCGATCCATCCATTTGTTTTGTTAGCTCATTTAATGAGTTGAGCCCAAGATTGAAGCATTTTCAGGTACCAGGCGGGCCCCAAATCACTGATTTATGGGCTGATCTGTCCGTTGGGCCACTTCTAGATGGATCCAATAGCTGAAATTTGACATGTATGGTTAGTTTTTGGTCCTCGAGCCATGTATAAAGTTTTGAACCAATCGGATGGCAAGAACCCTGTGATCTTGCATTCTGCGCCAGTTTCGTGCCTCTTTAACGTGAATGGCTTGATTTCCTCGGATCCCTGGCATGTAAATTCTTCAGTCTTAGTTCTCTGGAGTGCCTCCCTTGCTCTGGTGACTTCGGAGTGTTAAATCCACACTTTTAGCACCTTTTTTCAGTCCATGCTCGTAAATACACTCTGCATCACAAACACGATTAAATCGGGCCATTAAACGGTATCATGCTTGTAAATCCATGCAATAACTGGGTCTGATATGCAATATTTGACCCACAACATCCTTCTCGATCTTTTGTGAGCTTCAGGCCTGTTATAACAGGTGTATTTACAGCTTTACAGTCGACCATCTGAAACTTCTCAAGAAGTTCCTTTGTGTACTTCTTCTAAGATATGAAAATGCGGTCGACTTGTTGCTTCACTTCAATGCCCAAGAAAAAAGACATCAATCCACCATCAGTCATCTCGAATTCTTTAAACATAGCCCGCTTGAATTCTTCAAACATCGCTTGGTTGTTCCTAGTGAACAGCAGATCATCAACATATAAACAAGCGATAAGCATATCACCACGGGCATTCTTCTTTGTGTAGACGGCATGCTCATACGGACATTTGACGAAACCATTCTCTTGAAGACAACCATTGATACGTGCATTACAAGCATGGGGAGCTTGCTTCAACCCATACAGGGCTTTCTTCAGCCAATACACCTTATGTTCCTCTCCTTGCATGACAAACCCTTTAGGCTGATCAACGTATACTTCTTCTTCGAGTACCCCATTTAGGAATGTCGATTTCACATCCAGTTGGTAGATCATCTAACTGTGATAAGCTGCAAGGGAGATAATCATTCTTATAGTGTCAAGGCAAGCAATTGGGGTGAAAACTTCTTCATAGTCTACCCCATATTTCTGTTTGTAGCCTTTTGCTACGACCCTTGCCTTATATCGTTCGATCTTACCATCGGCATTCCGCTTGATTTTGTACACCCATTTGAGACCAATGGTCTTCTGGCTTTTGGGGAGTGAGGTCAACTCCTATGTTCGATTCTTCTCGATGGCATGAATCTCTTCTTCCATAGCCTTTCTCCAACATTCTTCATTCACAGCCTCCTCGAATGTGAGAGGCTCGTGATTCGCATACAGGCAGAGTAAATTCACCTACTCAGTTTCTGCATAGATGTCGTTGAGGCTTCTCATTTTAATAGGAGCCAAGGGTGAAGGAGAATCGGATGAAGATGTGCTGGATGAATTCTGATTTGATGAAGTACTTCCAGAAGAGATGGAGCGTACTCCTGGACTTCTGCGATCCGAAGGGGGTGATGTGGGTGTCTGCTCTTGCTTCTCATGTCACTCTTCTTCGTATTCTTTGACCTCGACTTGCTTTTCTTTGGCTAACTTTCCCTCGTTCCATTTCCATGTTTCTTCCTCACAAAATACCATATCTCTACTCACCACCAGCTTATTGGTTGGTGGGTTGTAGAGCTTGTATGCCTTTGACTCTTCGCTGTAGCCGATGAAGATGCACTTCTTGCCACGATCATCAAGCTTTTTCCTTCTTGCTTCTGGAACTTGAGCGTAGGCGACACACCCACAGATCTTAAGGTGTGCCACGCTCGGCTTGTATCCACTCTATGCTTCTTGCGGTGTCTAGAATTTGACACTCTTAATCGGACACCTATTGAGCAGATAGGCAGTACATGCAACTGCCTCTGCCCAGAAATTCTTTGGCAGACTTTTCTCCTTCAGTATGGTCCTCGTCATATCGAGGATGGTGCGGTTCTTCTGTTCCGCAATTCCATTTTGTTGTGGCGTGTACGCTGTAGTATGTTGTTACTTAATGCCATGTTCCCTACAGTATTCTCAAAAAACATTTGAGGTGTACTCCCCACCTCTGTCAGATCGAAGGGTTTTGATTTTAAGACCACTTTCTTTTTCAACAAGGGCCTTAAAATTTTTTAAAATAGTAAAAGCATCAGACTTCTCTTTGATTACATACACCCATAATTTTCTACTGAAATCGTCATTGAATGTAATAAAGTATTTATTACCTCCAAGAGAGATTGGATCTAATGGTCCACAGATGTCAAGTGTGAACCAACTGCAATAGTTCTCTTGCTCTTCGGGATACTCTACTCGGAAAGTTGTTCCTTTGTTGTTTCCCAAGTGTGCACTCCTCACACACATGTTCTGAAGCTTCAATAGTAAGCAAGTCATGCACCATGCTTGATGAGGACAGAAGTTTCAGGCCACTGAAATTTAGATGGCCAAAGCGAAGATGCCACATCCAGGAATCATTCTTTGCTTTTCCATAAAAATGCTTCTCAAGCATTGTGTTTATATGGAGAGGAAACATACAGTTCTTTGCCATCTGGACTTTTACAATCAAACGTCCATGCATATCTTTAATGGAAAGAGAAGAGTTCTCCATGTGTATGACATACCCTTTTTCGAGAAGTTGTTCGGGACTCAGTATGTTACTCTTCATGTTAGGCACGTAGTACACATTGGAGATATAGTTTGGAACACCATTCTTCTGAAAGATTTGGATTTTACCTTTACCTTTCACAGGCGTTTTTGATGAGTCTTCAAACACTACATCGCCATGAACTCCTTCTGTGAGTTCGACAAAGAGTTTCTTGTCACCGCGCATGTGATTACTTGCACCCGTGTCGAGATACCATACATCCTGCTGATCACTACCTTTCTCTTGTGCAAGGAGAAGTGTGGAGCTTTCTTGTTCATGGCCTGATGCTTCAACATAGTTGGATAGCTCGTCTTGAGTCACCGGCTTGCTCCAGCAATCAGATGCATAGTGGCCAAGCTTGTTGTAGTTATAGCATTGGATATTCTTTGTACTTCCTTGTCCACGCATAGATCTACCTCTACCATTCCCTCTTCCACGGAAATTGGTATTTTTCTGCTGGTTTTGGCCATGGCTTTGTTGGTATCCGTGCCCTCTGCCTCTTGCGCGATTGTTAGCAAAACGTCCACCATGTTGTGAACTTCCACGTCCACCATTGTTATTATTCAGAGTCAATCTTGACTCTAAAGCTTGTTCCATCGGCATGGAACTGGTATTCTTCTGTATTCGTTGCTCATGAACTTGTAACAATTCCATCAACTCCTCAATGGAGAGTTTCTCAATATCTTTTGATTCTTCGATCGCCACAACCACATACTCAAACTTGACTGTGAGGGATCGAAGTATCTTTTCAATAACTCGAACATCTTCAATCTTTTCACCATTTCTTTTCAAATTATTGATAGTTACAAGCAAACATGAAAAATAATCAGTAATATTTTCACCTTCCTTCATGCGAGTCGCTTCGAACTCGGCTCTTAATGTTTGAAGGCAAACCCGCTTCACTCGATCTACACCCTTGAAGATGGTGCCAAGAGTATCCCATGCTTGCTTGCTTGATATTGCTTTGGCAATCTTCGCGAAGGTGGATTCATCCAACCCTTGATAGAGGAGAAACAAAGCTTTATTGTCTCTCTTCCTCTGATTTTTTAAAGCGATCTTTTTTTCATTGGTGAAGGCAGCTTCTTCTTCCATAGTGGGTTCTTCATACCCATCCGTGACGATCTCCCATAATTCTTGCGACCTGAATAATGCCTTCATTTGGAGCACCATTTTTCATAGTTGTCCTTTGACAACTTAAGAACTTACAGCTGGATTGTGCTAGCTATCTTTTTTATATATATTTTTAAAAAACGGCTGATTTTTTTAAAAAAGAATATAGATGAAAAAATCTGAATATTTTTTAAACAAATTTTTTTTGGCTAAAATCTGATTTTTTAAAACAGATTTTTTTTTTTTTTTTTTTTTGCTGCAATCTCTTTTTTTTTTTGCAAACAGATTTTTTTGCAATCTGATTTTTTTTTTTATAACAAATTGTTGCTGCAATCTAATTTTTGAAAATAGATTTTTTCAATCGGATTTTTTAAACGCAGATTTTTTTTTTTGCTGGAAACTGTTTCTGATAAAAAAACTGGACCTGTGGGTTGTGGGCCCACCACAACTGACGTATCAAACGAATCTGGTAGACCCAACACAGGGAGTGCGAGACCTCCTTCTCACGACTGATTTGTCTTGGGTATTGCAAACCCAAAACAGATAGTGTAGAGCCTCCTTCTTACGGTTGATTTGTCTTAGGTATTGCAGACCCAAAACAGGTAGTGTAGAACCTCCTTCTTACGGCTGATGAGGCCCAAGGATCAGTAGCTTTGATACCAATTTGTTGGGTTGTAAACTCCACCTTTTGCTGATGAGTGGCTGCAGCCACCACAAAAATTAGAAAGCTTTAAAAACTAAAAGAAGAAGAAGAGCCTTGGACTGCTGTATTGGAATTGAATTAAAAATCGTATTACACTGCTGCCTATTTATAGGCTTTCTTATTGTGTGAAATTACTAAACTATCCTTGTCTAGATTCATCATAGTGGTAGCTAAAGAAAGAAAAAATAATCCAGAAAAATCTAGAAAGAAATCTACACAGCTAGCAATCTGATCTTAGAAAAAAAAAAATCTAATCTAACAGCTTGCTCATAAGATATGCACATGGTTTTCAATTTGCAAAAATCACCGTATCCAACACTACGAGCTCTTTGAAAACTTGTACTATTTTTTCTAAGTTTTTTCAGTATTATATTTAATATTTAAAAATTATGAATAATATATATAAATAATATCAAGTGGTGCTGAGTTGAGTTTTGTCACATTTTGTTAAGCCTTTTTTATTTTCAAATTTAATTTCAATATATTGCAAAATAGTCATCTTTATTTGCACTTGTAATGGAAGTTGGAAAACATTTTGGGCACAAAAATTATGGGGGCAACTATGATGTATATGTCACATCGATGTCATTCATCCGTTTTGATGGCTTATTTTAAGACATGAGCCCAAAAATAAGGTAGATCCAAAGCTCAAGTAAACAATACTTAACAATAAATTGTGGAAATTAAACACCCATAGTTAATAACTTAATGGGGATCACAAGTTTTGGATCAAGGTGATTATTTTTTTCTCTTTATACATATCTGTATAATCTCATGAAAAAGGTAGATGACAAATAAATATCATTGTAGACTCTAGGAAAGCTTTAACTTTCAACAGTTAAGGTTCGTTGGGGATCAATATTTCATGTGGTGGGATTCACCTGAGCTTTGGGTTTGCCTCATTTTAACCTCATGCTCTACATTGATCTTGTGGAATAGATAGATGGCATGGATATCACATATTCATTATGGTAGGGACTATGCCTTTTTAGTATATAGAAACACATGAAATATGCGTAAGATTTTCTAAGATGTCGAAGTAGTAATTCTAGGTTCTGCCAAACAAATAATGATAAAAATTCAGATCCTATGCTTTCCACAAACAGAAAAAATCATATTTATTACAATGTGATTGGGCTACATTATCACATACTGCATTTAAGTTAGATTAGGTACTACTCTTGCATGTTCGAGCTCCGAACTGGCAGAGGTTGCGAGGGCCATTGAGGGGCCACTGTGATGTATGATTTTTATCCACATTGTCCATCTATTTTTCCATATTATTTTAGAGTAATGAACCAAAATATAGCAGATCAAAGGCTCAAGTGGACCGCACCATAGGAAACAGCAGTGCTAAGGACACCCACCATTGAAACCTTCTTATGGTCCACCATGCCGTGTATTTTCCATCCAACCTATTGATATGGTCATAAATACATGAATGAAGTGTAAAAACAAATATCATCTTGATCCAAAACTTATGTGGTCCCTGAGAATTTTTCAATGGTAGGAATTTAATCCACATCTTGTGGTCCATTTGAACTTTTTATCTTCATTATTTATAGGATCAAAATCTAAAATGATATGAAAAAAATAGATGGACAGTGCGGATAAAATTCATACATCATGGTGGCCCCTCAATGGCCCTCAGAGCATCCACTTGTCCCGAGTTCTGAACAGGCAGGGCAGTTCCTAATCCGCGCTTAATGCAGAAGTGCTCACAATCTCAGTGATTACATGGACCATTCACAATAAAGGTAGTAGAAATTTCATGTTGATGGCAAGTGGATTATCAGGATTCTAATGATAACCCATTTGCAGCAATTTGGAGCATGATTAGGAAAATCAAATAGGTTTTAAGATTTTGCCAAGTTTTTTTCAAATTGAGAGAATTTGACCAGATCTCTCTCTCTCGTCCTGGTGAAATCTGGTCGAGTCAATTTCGAAATCTACCATAGAAGGGCTGCATGTTAATATACATATATATCATCGGTCCAAACAAAGTTGAGTTAGAAACAATGGTCCAGACAGACAATTTCTAACTCGCCCTTGTATGGATCGGGATATCTGGTCAGTAAGATCTTTGCCACGCAGAACAAAGACAGTCTCCCTTCTTAGATGAATGTTCTGCATCAATGTAGACATGGTATACCGACGGACATGGCATTCGTGTGACTAACCAACCAACTGGTAGCCCTACTGTGAATTGATCTAATCTGGTTGAATGATCTTAACCATCAATTCGGATACCTTACCGGAGAAGATGGAATCATGGCAGTAGTTGATGATGGCAAGAAAATGTAGGGCTCTCAATGAGCTGTGTAATACGAAAGGTGGAATATTAGGATCGAACTACGCACCGTATATGAAAATCAATATAACTGAATTGAAACTACATACCAGTTAAGGGACCCATTGGAGAATTGAGAATCTCCGGCAACTTACACCTTTAGAAGAAGCAAGGATAGGAGAGAATAGTGTGTGTAGGTTTATGACCTTGCCTAATTAAACGCAGGGATGGACGTTATGAGGTCGAGTACCATCTTCCTTGGGAGATAATTACTCCAAGTCCACGGTGCTTCTCTGGACTCCTCACAGAGATTCCTCGAATCCACTAAGAGAGAAAATAGAAATACATTCTATAAATCTTAAATAAATTGATTGATAATATTTTTATAAAAAAAAAAAAAAAAAATTTACAATGTGATATGAACCTTAAGAAGTTTTAGATTCAAACTACAACTCAAACTCCCTGAAATCGTGACTTACTATAAATAGAAGCCATGATTCCCATTAGACTTCATGTTTTGGGACAAAAATAGTAAGTGTGCTTAACCATGTTATTCTCCTAATTTTTCTAAGAACTTTTAATGTTGGACACAACTCAAAGCTCAAAGGATGAAGAGTTATAATCAAACTAAAACTTACTATAAATAGTAAAAACAGAAATAAAATGGATTTTTGACCGTCCGTCTAATGGAATCTCGCAAATACGGCTTGGTTCGCTAAAGTAGCTTCTCCTACGTTGCATAATTCATTCCGGTTTGTGTGAGATATGCCTGTTTTAAGGTTTTGATGGTCCAGATCACTTCCGCTTCTGATTGATCCTTCTCTGGTCTATCTTGGTTATGAAATTGTCCGCGACCCGCTATACATCACTAATATAATTTATTTTATAAATGTGAGATGGAGGAGTTTAAAACCCATTGAAACTCCTCTCATGCTCCATATATCAATATGATTCGAGTTTCATCCATATACCGTGAGTGAATCATAGTCTAAGCACACCACCCATTATAAGAATTTGAGACAATCAGAACTTTAGTGAGATCCACTAGTATCCTCAATCATATTATTCAACCTTTAGATAGATCCAAACCATTAATCAATTGAGCTCACCTTATAAAAGTCTTACCAGCGGTGCCCAGGCCGTGCAAAATAAAAACTTTTAGTTTGCACAGCTTGAGAGGACAATTTCAAATATGGGCCCAAACAAAACTAGGCCCAGCCCATAGGTAGCCTCACTCTCGACCACCCTATTCTAGCTTGGCATCAACCTTACAACAAGGCTATCGATGGGATAGGCCTAGGCTTAACAAAATCAAAATTTGGAATAGGCCCAGCCCAACAACTAAAACCGGACAATTTCTAAATTCATTCCAAAACACGGGTGGCAGCGGGACGGTTCGGCTCATATATCAATTGGCCTGACCCATTTCTTACACAAGCCTGGGCTAAGCTAAATGGGTAGTCCGTAGGGTTTAGGCTAGAAATGTGGCCCATTTAATCAAATGGTCGTGCTCAGGTGAAACCCCACCCTTATATGTTATCGAAGGACTAAGCCAATGACCCGACCCGACCCAACCTGACCCAAAACCATAAACAAAGTATTAGAAAATGAGTATGAATGCTTACATATGATATTTACAAATTGGGTTAGAGTGGCTTACCATGCTTCCCATGTTCCATTCTTAAAGCTAAAGTGGGCCATGATAGGCCGGCTAGGTTTAGCTTAAGCAATTAATTAAATGAGTCAGGCAGTTGCGCTTGGGCTAGATAAATTCTACATGGATGAGGTCAGGTCGGGTATTTTATTGGGTAATAAAATCATAATGGTCATTCATTAGTGTTTCTAATGGTATGGTCCACTTGAAATTTGAATCTTTTTAATGTTAGGAATTGCATACTAAAATAAAATGGAAAAACAGATGGGCGGCGTGGATATAAAAAAAAAATACATCAAGGTGGGGCCCACACGGTTAGGGTAAGTACCAGCTAATATGGTATACTTCTACTCGCATGGTCAACGCGTGTTTCTATGGGTTCACGTAGTGAGTGGGAACTCGCGGACTAGATACCCACCCTTACAGCTACAGTCGCTACCGGTCAATGCTGTGAGGCCCACCATGATGTGGATGTTTTAGCTAACGAGGCCTGGACTGGATTCCGTAATCACCCCTCTAGTGTCCAGCTTGGTACTGGTCCATACTGGTCAAAAATCTCTGTTGGTCGGTCCATCCATTTTTCCTGCTCATTTTTAGGAATCATATGAAAAAAGAGGCAGATCCAAATCTCATGTGGACCACACCAGAAACAGTGGGAATTCAAGGCTGACAATTGAAAACTTCCTGTGGGCAACAGAATTTTTGGATTAAGCTGATTTTTATATTTTTCCCTTCCTCTAGCTCCATGTAACCTTATAAACAGATTGGATGGCAAATAAACATCGAGATGGGCCCTAATAAAGTTTTAACAGTAGGCATTCAATCCACACTGCTTCCAGTGGTGTGGTTCACTTGAGCGTTGGATCTGCCCCGTTTTTTGGGCTCATACTCTAAAATGAACTGGCAATATAAATGGACGGTGTGGATAAGGTCCTCACTACCGTTAGTGGTGGCATGGTGATATGGAAAGATTTGATTGGTGGGGCATTTGCTGTCAGAGATGGGACAAGTTCTCGCTCGGCCAAAAAATAAAAAAAAAAAAAAAAAACCATAAAAGGCCCGTCCCTATATACCTGAAAATTCTAAAAAAATGAGCCCACCATTTGAATCAATTGACACCCGTCTATGTCAGCTAGATAATAATAGTCTTACCAATATAGTTAAACATATGACCATTCTAGTAATAAAATAAGGTTTTTTTAGCCACATGCATGCAAGTTTATATATATATATATATATATATATATATATATATATATATATATATATATATATAGTTAACGTGTTTGAAAATTCTTCATCTATTAATAATATATGTTTTCTTAGTTAACGTATTTGACCATTCTTCATCTACTTACATCAGGCCAGGCATGTGTCAACTCAAAAAATGTTTTGATTAAAAATATTTTCAATAAAAAAAATTTATATATAAATATAAATGTTCGTGAAAAAACTTAGTTTTTTGTACGTTTGGAAAGAATCCCATGTCAAAAAGTAGATAAGAAAATTTTCTCTTAATAAGTAGGGTGTTGAGTACCTTACTATTTGCTTGGTGAATGGAAGGAGCACCGAGACTTGCATGTTCTAGGACAAATGCGCACGGGCATGGACTCGATGCAAAAGTGTGGCCATTTGAGGCGTATGGCTATAGAGGCGCTGGTGGCACACATCACACATGCACGTGTTGCAGATGGGTCGCTCCCTCACGACCTTACACGAATCGGCGCGAGGTACATGCGAGTCACAATGCGATAGTGGCTAAGTGAGATGGGTTAGGTGGCTAGATTCGGAGTGATGTGGGTAAGAGGTCTAAGAGATACCTCCTAGCCTTATATAGGAGCTAAACTAGCCGTTTAAGAGGCCTAGTGTAACTGTTTATGAAGTAATTAATCAAACCATTCAGACACTACCAAAAAATAGGGCAACGCCGACGGCTTTTAGCCGTCGCATGGTCCGTCGGTAAAGGGTGCGTCGGCAATGCTCGCCGACGGATAAAAACCGTCGGAGTTTTCGGTGGCTAAAATCCGTCGGCGTTATCGACGGCTAGAATCCGTCGGCATTATCGGCGGCGAAAATCCGTCGGTGTTGTCGGCGGCTAACATCCATCGGTGTTATCGGCGGCTAAAATCCGTCGGTGATTCTCATAAATTTAAAAAAAATAAAAATTTTGGATGATATATATGATTTTGATTTCTTCTTCTGTGTAGACTTTTCCTACTCAAATGACTTAGTTCATTGCTTTGGAGAAATTGGCATATCTAGTTATGGATGTGAATTAATCAACACACACATCCAAAACTAAATATACCCATTTCTCCAAAGCTCTGAACGAACCAACCTATTGGAGAAGGCAAGTCTACACAATAATAGAAAAGGAAGAAATCAAAATCAAATATATCATCCAAATTCCAAATATTTGGATTGGATATATGCTTTAAAAAAAAGAAACCACATATCATTTAAGTCTGTGCATTTACAAGTAATAAATCCAAACCGTTCAGTTGGTGGGACCCAGTATATGCAATTTTGTTCAGATCCTGAGCCCCGGTTGGTTGAAGCTGTTTGTACCATCTGACTGTTGACAGTTTTTCATTTCAACCATCATTACAGCATCCGTGGGGTCCATGACCACTATCAGAAAATTATCTAAAATGCTCCTCAGTCCCTTGAAAAGACAACTTAGAATATTTAAAGAACATGATAAGACATTTTAAAGGAAGTTGAGGTTTGCTCCTGTTGTTTAGATTTCACCTGTAAAAACCCTACAACGGCTTTAGATTTTCCTGCATCTTTTCCTCCTTTGATGTGAGTAGACAAGCCATGATCTTTGCTGCACTAAACCAAAATATAAGCACTTCTCTAATCAATGCTAAAGATCTACATTTTTCAGTAACTGAGTTACTATACATATAAAAAAAATAGTCTAGAGATGGCCAATATGAAAAAAAAAAAAAACAAAACAAAACAAAAGATATTAAGAATTTTGAAATTGATTCCATGCGTGCTCACATTTATGCTCCAGATAACCAAACTGCATCAAAATGTGATTAACCATTGCCTTGATAACCAAGTTGCATCAAAATGTGATCAACCATTGCCTTCATGTCATCCATATGGTGGGGCCTACCTGATGCATGGATTGAAAATCCTTGGCAAATGCAGCCACAAGCTAAGATACAAAGCCATCATTCCATAACTACCAAAGAATATGCACAAGTGAATTAGTACCTTTTTTTTTTTTTGGCAAAATAAAAAGACTGCACCAACAACTAGCTGTAGGTTAGCTTAAAATCCATTCCTATAAACATTTTCTCTTGAAAATATAAAAGATTTTCAAGGGAAAAAATTAGAAATAAAAAATTTGGAATACGAAAGAATCGTCATACCATACTTCCAGTTGTAGGTGATCAGTTTTCTAATAAGAGAGCTATTATGGTGTTTAAAGAATACTACAAGAATCAAGAGTTCAATGGCCAAGCATCCATAAACAAGTGCCAAAGCTTTTGGATAATCCTAACTGTACCTGAACTTTTAAAAATCCCAGCAGTCCTCTTCCTAACTCCCATTTTTTCTCAATCATTCAGCATTGCGCCACATATCAAATAAGAAACTATCTTCACAAATTGACCAATTTGCATTAGTACAACAAATTTATTCAAGTTTTGTTTACTTGGATGGAAATGAGAATATTTGAAAGAGATTGCCCATGTGTCATGGAAATGTACAGCAAGCTTCTCAACATGGACAGTAGCTATCACAGCTTCAAGCATTGGAACAATCGTGCCAGTAACACAAGAAAGATGCATGTAAAGAAAACAAAACCAGAATGAGTATCTGGTTAGGCATGCTAAGATCTTAGTTATCATGCATTCAATCTCAGTCAACAAAGCATTTCCTAACCAATACCCGTACCACACTTGAGCTCAATTACGTATAAAAATAATAGATAACACAGAGCTTCTGTTAACTATGCAACTCTAGTGGATGCATTCACTACATTGTTGATTTAAGATCTTTGGCTTACTTCACTTCAGTTAATGATTCCATCCCCTCAATCTCATGTGTCAGCAAGGTGTAAAGTATCAGTCGAAACCAGTATGCATTGTGCACATATTGGCTGATGTACATCCTGGCACGTGTGCACGCTCACGCACACAACACAAAACCAAAAAAGAAAGCAAAAAAACAAAAAAACAAAAAAAAATGAATGAAGAAGAAGGAAGAAGGAAGATGTTTTGGGTTAGCCTGTTAGTACACACCCCACTGTCTACCTAATCTTTTGTAACAAAAGGAAATGCATGGATCGTCCAACAGATGTTTTGGTAATGCATAACATAATCTCACCCACCTCATTTAGAAGCTTGAATAGACAATAGACAATAAGCGAGGATATTGTCTGTTGAAAGATGCAAAACCAGTCCATTGAAGCCATTGCCAAAATCTTCTGGGTCAATAACAAAGGCACACTGAAGATACCCCCAAAACAATCTAATTACCTGCTGCAACACTAAAATCACATAAATAGAATATCCAAAACTGCCCAAATCTAATTACCTGCTGCAACACTAAAATCATATAAATAGAATATCCAAAACTGCCCGAATCTAACCCAAAAACATCTGATGTGCAGCTATACAGATCATCGAAATTGTGGGTCTCATAACTCATTATGGGTGGAGCATCTCAAAAATCACACTGATCAAGCAATCCTCACTATCCAATTGATGGCTATCAAGTAGATGGTCAAAAGTAAATAGTGAGTAGTCCAAATTTGAAGGTGTTAGAAATGGGAAAGAAAACAAAAAGAAAAAAAAATAAAATCAGAATCAAGTAAAAACCATAGATTCAAAACAGGGAGACCGTAGATTGAACTCCCCAGAAGTGGAACCTAACTCCACTTTATGAGAATCAGATCTAAGGTTGATGTGGAGATGCATCACAAATCACCTGTACGTGGGACATGAGAACATCTCCAATGTACCCATGGCACTCGTGTAGTGGGTAAGACCATCCATTCTGTAAGCCCATTCACCTGTGCCCCCCAGATTTTCATCATCATCACAGCTGAATATTGAGTTTGAATTCTAAAATGTTTCAAGATCTAAACAAAATTACAAGTGAATTTTCCTCTAGTTTCATCAATTATGAGAAAATATATTCAAATCATTGAATGAAGAAATCCAATATAATAAGCTAATCAAATAATAATAAATCATTTACTCAAGAAATAACGAAAACTGGGCCATTCCATCCAGATCGTGGGCTTAACTGTTTGAAAGAGATAATGGTCTGCAGCCAATATTCAATGATTGAAACCAGATAGTGAGGATCATCTGATCAGTATGATTTATGGGAAATGGTCTATGGATATTTTATCGCATCATTTCCTAGGTAAAATGATCTTGTAAAACAGTAACAAGCATGTTATATTTTTATTGTAATTAACTTAAAAATAAATAAATAAAATTGACCAGCCAGTAGCAGGTTTCCATATGCTCATTCAAGATTGTGTCACCAGTTCTGTTCATAAATTTCACTCCACTTATCATCCAATGATCTCAGCAAAATCAACACAAAGTCGTGTGACGAGACGACATGTAAAATAGAAATCAAACAAGGCTATCCATATAGCTTCATCACAGTGACAAATCTAGTTCTTGGCAATTTCTCGGCCATGAATTTCTTTAGTTATTTTCAATATTTCACATTTTTCTTGCAGTGTTATTGAAAATATCTCCCTTAAAATAAAATATTTAAAAATTATCGATTATAAATTAATAAATTTTAGTTTAAAATATAGGAAGATATGAAATGATTTATTTTAGTGGTTTTTACCTGAAAATTTCTTGGAACATATGATATTTCTGTAATGTGTTTTAACTCTTCAATTTACCAAAATGTTCCATTTACTGTATGGATGTAGGATGAAAGTCTCTTCCAATGTTACCTGAATGGACTGTCAGGATTATAGTCAGGTTGTCTGAGATATACTCCCTATTAACCAGTAATGTGTTACCATGTTCATGGCACATGCATTTGAGATGTGGGTCATTCCTCAAGTGGCCCCCACCATTGACATGCCATTGCCCAAAAATAAACAAGCCCATTCATCAAACAAGCCACACTTGTGTAAGAAAATGGACGATCAGGAGTGGATTAGGCCATCGTTTTCGGGCCTTGGATTGTTCATAGTGGGAAATGACTGCTGAATGGCTAGGATTCCATATATGTCTCGCACATTTCCACGTGTTCTAGCAATCTTACCGTCCAACTCATGCTACTATGCAAGCGATTATACTTGGGAGTGTAATCTCTTAAGGTGATCTGCTCATGCATCCGGATGGATTGAAACATATTGATTTCAGATACCAAAATAGCCCATTCCAAAGACCCCAAAATCAGTCAGGCCTTAGAAACCAAAGAACCCAACTAAAAGTAGAAGGAAAAGGAGAGATACACATCAGATTCCTTCCTCTTTTATGCATCTTTGCTGCCTTTGTTCCATTTTGAATTGCTTTTCTCAGCAATGGCAGCACCACAGCATCACAGTAGCAAAGAGGGAGACTGCTACTTTCTGCAATGTTTCGTGATCTAATAAAACAAGAGGAGACTCATGAAAGAAAAGGAAAAAAAGAGAAGAGAAATCAAGGGGCCGTTTGAATGACCGTAAATCAGATTACAGGCGTTTGGACGAGTAGATCTACCTCTAATCAGACTGCAGGATGGAAGATGACGCTCGATGGAGGATTTCTCGATGGAAGATGATGCTCGATGGAGGATTTCTCGATGGAAGATGAAAGAGGGAAAAGAGGAAAAGAGGGAAACGAGGAAAGGCGCTCGATGAATTTGGAAATCCTCTTTCAAATAACATAGCATTTTCAAATCCGTATCTTGTGAGTTTTCCACTACACAATAACACAAACTCTATTAAATGTCGTACACAAATGGGACCAGTTTCTGGATGGTTAAGATGTATTATATAATAAAAATTATAAATATTTACCATTTACAACTAGACCGATTATTTGGATGGTCTGGATAACTCTATATCTTAGCCACTATTGTTATTAACAAGTCACCACTATTTTAAATCAAATGCAAAACTCACAGTGCAAATGGAACAATGAAAACATTGAATTTAGCTTTGGACCTGGTATGGCTCTATGGGCCCCACCATGATTCATTTGATTCATCCACTCCGTCCATCCATTTCTCCACATCCTTTTGGGATTGATCCCCAAAATTGAGCACTAATTAAGTCTCAAGTCGACCACAAATGAGAACATTCTGGACGGTTGAACGTCCACCGTTCAGAACCTGAGTACGCCGACGGATTTATTGGGTTTCGCCGACGGCTTTTAGCCGTCGGATATTCTGACGGAGTTTAGCCGTAGCCAAAACCATCCTAAGTCCGTCGGGTTTGCCCTATTTTTTGGTAGTGAGAAATTGTTGCATGTAACTAGCCCAACAGTCATAAACTGCTAGCCACTGTATGTATCTAAACGATTAGCATACAATTAGACTTCCACATGCAAAACAGGAAAAAATTGTCAAATAACAAGTAGTTTCTCACCAATAGTCAGAAACAGTCCATTGTAATAATGACCCTAGACCAAAATGTCCAACCATCCTTGGCTATATAAACCGAGCTTTGCTAGTTCAATTCAACAACACAAACCATTTGACTTGTCCATTAAGCTCGTAGTGTTCTCTGAATAAGCTAGCATGTTCAATATAAACATAAGCCAGTAAGTCCACAAGAACCAGACCAGTGTAGTGGTCCGATCCAACAAACCCAATCTTTTACTTTCTATCTCTTTTTCAATTTGGAAATTTTCTTTTTATCTGCTAGAAAAAACTGTGTTTACATAGTTCCATCAGTGGTTCCTTCGTGCTTGCTGAAAGAAGAACCACGCATAGGCTTGTATACCGGAAGCTATTTGCCTGCTACATGTCAGCAATCCCAATCATTTGAGAAAGGGCAAAATAACGTTTTAAGGATAGTATGATCACACGTGCTTCAGCCTGTCCTTAATTTTATATTTTTGGTTTCTTATTTCCTTTGATTTTACAGCAATTGTAAATCCGTAATTTGAGATTATCAAATATTAACACTTATTTGATGTGGACCTAACTTGAAACTAAGGTCTAGTGACCCAATGGATACCATAGGTCATCAAAAAATCAAAGCTGGCATATCTCAGTCAATTATAACTTTTCAGATCAAATTATCAGAAACCAACCCATAACAACCTCATCTCTTATATAATTTTCACTTCTCACTTTGAACTGAAAAGCTATAATTATGTGGTTTTTGCTATGGCGGCCCATTAATGGTTCAATGGACCACATAGATGATTTGAATTCCCTAAACATCTATACTTATATGCTCTATAGAGGTGCTCTGTAGGGCCTGTTTTACGGAGAGGATTCCTTGAGAAAATAATTAAAGAAAAAAAAAGTAATGATGAGTGTGAAAAATAAACATCACCTTAGTCCCTCAAAAGGTTTCACTGGTAGGCGTCATTATCCCCACTATTTTCTGTGGCGGTCCACTCTTATGCTTTGGATATGATTCAATTTTGGTCTAATGCTAAAAAATGAGTTGGAAAAATGGATGGACAGTGATGTAGAGCGGGTCGTGGACACTTTTATGTTCAAGATGGACCAGAGAAGGCCCGAAAGGAAGTAGAAGTCATAAAGACCATCAGAACCTTAAAACAGGCATATCTCGCAAACTAGAATGAGTTACTCGACGTATCATATATGATTTTGGGGTAGGGCTACTTTATCTAACAAACTTGGCTATGCCGGATTGCCACGCTGAATTTGTGAAATTCCATCAGATTGACGGTCAAATTCCATGTTTATTTCAGTTTTTATTATTTTTAATAATTTTTTGTTTGATTGTAACTTTTCATCCGTTGGGCTTTAGGAGTTGTGTCTAACATGAAAAGTGTTTAGAAAAATTAGGAGAATAACGTGGTTAAGTCATATAGGACACTTACTAGAAAGAGTAAATTTACTATTTATAGTAAGTTACGAATTTTTTTCTGAACTTATTCCAAGTCTTGGTATCCCGATTTACAGGGTTGTAGACTCGTTTATTTCATCTATCAATCTTCAATAAATTTATTTCGACTTTCTAGAATTATTTCTAGTTTCTATTTTTTCTCGTGGATTCGAGAAGTCTTTGTGAGGAGTCCAAAGAAACTTCGTGGATTCGAAGTAGTTATCCTTGAGGAAGATGGTGATCGACCTCATCACGTTCATCCCTGTGTCAATAGTGTAGATAATGAGACGTACATAGAGGTGACTCCAAGGAGGGAACTCAACCTATATGATGTTGTTATTGGTTGGTGCTCTGTAGACCCCCACCATGATGTATGTGTTTTATCCACACTGTCCATCCATTTCAACCAGTTGCTTTTCAAAATGAAGTTTGCTATGAATTTCAAAGTTGCCCACACAATCCACACTTCATATCAAAATGAAGGTGTCATTAAAAATGACCCTCTTAAAGGTGCATCCAAATGGGTCATTCTACATACTTTAAAGTACAAGACAGACCTAATTTGTTGTTGGGCTTGAAAAATTAGGCCCTTCCTAGGTCCTGAGCCTTAAGGCTCAACCCTAATCTACGCAAAACAGGTTGGACCAAGATCATGAATAGTATTAATCAAGAATTTGGTCACGTGGTACATTTGTGAAATTTGCAAGTGTTTCATAATCGATTTTCAGTCCAATTCAAACCGAATGATATTGACCTCTAGAGTCGGGATAAAGCAGTATTTGATCGAATGGTTTGGAGACTAATCATCTATTCAACCAAGTATCAAGTGCACTAATCAAGCAATTTGCGATGGTTGGGACTCTTCCTCCAATGAATTCTTTTTTCCTTGAAAACCAAGGACTTTCAAATTAACAGTAATTATATGATTGAATGGAAATGAGTTGAAGATGGATATGGAAAAGCGAGACTTACCACTAAAACGGAATCACGAACATGACTGAGAGCAACAGAGTACTTTGTCGAGCAGTGCACTGATAAGCAAATGAAAATGTAATGTTGAGACTTACAAGCTACTATCAACCCAATGTATGAGCGTGTAATGCTCCTAAATTCGGCACTCAAATATGGTGACTCCGGTCCCAAATTCAAGAGCGTCGCAATATGATGATTGGGTCCAATGACACCAGCCTTGGCAATACTCCAATTTTCACCGCTAGAGTACGATGCTCTCACAACATAAACCCAAGTTTCACCCTGGGAATGCCTACTTCCCATTTACATACATAGTTAAATTAACTTTTAAACATCAGAGAAGTGCATGTTAGAACACAATGGATAGTCAGTGATAAGCAAGGACAACTAAAATCATAAATTGCATGGGCACTCAATTAAATAAGTGTACAAGTCCAAAAGGGGTGCTCATAGGAACCAACACAAACCATAACATAAACCTAAGTTATGAGACATGCAACATTAAGGGAAAGCCACAATAAGAAAAACAACGGTTTATGATCGCACTGGGTCAACAGTGCATCCATTGTTTGGTTTTTTGAATTCAAGATGTGAGTGACTAACTTAGTGAGAAAACCCCACAAGGTTACACAATGACATATTAACTGAGTATAGTTTCATAGGAAAAAAAAATTCCAAAACAATCATAGTTTATGATTTATCTTGTTTAAATGTGTAAATGCATGAAATGCTCATCACACTAGGGATGCTCATTCAACCAAACCAAATTCATCGCACAGGGGTCGTCCTACCAATCGGAAAAAATGCAAGAGACTGAGTTGTGCAAAACAGTTGACTTATCTCATAGTAAATAAAAAGGACATTTGACAATAGTCTCGGAGCCAGCAAAAATGCCCCAAGAAAAGGTACGCGTGCTACCACAACATCTAGATTAGCCACCCGATAATGCCACTAAAAGGGTCACTCATACAGTGGCCCGGGAGCCAGCAAAAAAATTCAATAAATGGTGCATGCTATCACATCATCCAAATTAGCTACCTTTTAAAAAAAAAAAAAATTTAATGAGAACATTTTTTTCTTTTCATTTAAAAGCCAAAGATTTACACGAGAGAGATTTCGGGCGGGCCTACCAACAAAAGACGATAGGCCCGCCTATCATGAGAAAAGAACAACAGGCACCAAAGAGAGAATCAACTCTCCCTCAAATTACCCAATCCTACCCTATCCAAAAATAAGAGAGATTTCTGGTGGACCTAATCTGAACTCGACTCAACTCGGTACCGAGTCCACCATGCCTGACCCGATTCGAGTCTAACCTGGACTAACTCAAACCGAGTTTGATCCAATCACAGGGACCGAGTCGGGTAGAGTCAACACCAAGTCAGGTCAGGTGTGGCGAGAAAGTTAGATTGGATTTTATATATATATAGACACACACACACACACACACACACACACACACACACACACACACACACACACACTTACCCAAACCTGGGTTGATTCGGGTTTTAGATCGAGTCGAATTAGTACCAGTTAGATTTTGGGTGAGTCTGAACGAGTCGGACAAGTCAAGTATACCGAGTTGAGTCGCCTCGTGCCCATCTCTAGCTATAGTTGATAATTATGGTAAAGAAGGTGCGGGGCTCTCAATAACCCGTGCCCGCCCGAAAAAATAAAAACTTCGCTCTCAATAAGCCGTGTCCACCTAGAAAAATAAAAACTTCTAGCAGGCACAGCTTGACGGCCTGGCCTGACAGTTTTAAATATGGACCCAAACCAACCCAGGCCAAGCCCATTGGCAGCCTCACTGATCTATGGTTCCTAACTATTCTTATCGACCTTATGACAAGGTCGTTGATGGGATGGGCCTTGGATTAACAAAATCAAAATGTGGAATAGGCCTAGCCCAACAACTGAAGTCCGGCCAGGTCAGGTCAGGTGGGTTGGACTTGAAAAATTCTAATTAATGGACTTGATGAATTCTGAGTGGGTCGGGTTCGGCTGCTGGCTAATGGTTCGCAGGTTAAGTTTAGAGAGAATTAATTGGCTTGTTTAGAAAGTAAACTGCTATCTAACATGTGTGGCGTAGAAAACCACTCATTTTGTTGTTAGAATGATCAAGATTTCAAGTACATCCGTCTGGACCTTAATTTATGTTACACCCAGCAAATAACTTGCAAATTTCATGTGTGTGTGAAATCCAACCCGTCCAATAGGTTGGCCCAACCATTGGGATTTCCTCGTGCAAAAATTATCCACTTCCACTTAGAAACTGGACCACGCTTGAAATTGTTTATTTCTCAATGGCTAAATAATGTTATTAATATGTCGTTATTTATCACCACATCCACATTTCAACAATACATGAACGAATACAGCAATATAAAGAAGAAGAAGAAGAAGAAATCATCACAGCCCTAGGATGGAGGGTGATAATATGCATGCATGGTAAAGATGGTCTGCAAGAATGTAAGGACCAGAAGAATAATAGCAGCCCCAAAAGGGAAAATGGACCAGAAACTGTTGAAGTAAAATCTCTTCAAGCTCTCCATACATGCACCGTAAGTGGTCTGGCGATGCTGATTAATCTCCCAAAACACGTCGGAGAGATAGAACTTGTTTGTCGAAACGGTTAATGTCTTAGCCAACATTTTGAACAGGTTAGCCACCTCATGATCTCTCCCTAGCCAGTTCACGATAATCCCACTCTCGCAGAGGGTCCCCACGTCAATGGGGGAGTTGATCAGACAATTCATGAAAGCGGTGTAGTCTGTGAAGTGATCAGTGCATGCAGAGTAGCATTGCTCGAACGCAATCAGATTGAGGAACACAGAGTTAGTGGATTCACCAATTACGATGGTCGGTATCTCCATTGTGCCGGCTTTGAATTTCACGTCGAAGAAGCTGTCCGCCGCCTCCGCTTTCTTGAACTTGATTCCAGCCTTCTTAAGTGCCTTTGTGGATTTTATCAGGTTGAAGTCATTAGCCTCCCTTTGATTTAGCTTTGTTGGTTTGTATTCTTTGGGTGTAGGAAGTAGGCTAGAGTGGAAGAGATGGAGTAAATGCTTGGGTTTGATATTGGGGTTCTCTTTTGTGGCTGTTTCAATCTTGGGCACCAGTCCTTGGAAGAAATCAAGGGCTAGGCGAGTCAGGGAGGGGCAATCATGACCGCCCAGGACCTTCATCAGATCGAATAGGCGTTGGAGGATGATGAATGGTATTTGATTTTCAAACATCAGTAAGTCATTCTGAAGCTTGCTCCACAGCCAGACCATGTTGAAGATGGGATCGTCTTTGTGGCCGGTGATTAGCCCGGCCACCTTGCAAAGGAGGGCAATGATGAAACAACCATCGATTACCATCATTTCAGCGAAGTTGTTGCTGCTGAGATAGATGGCCTCTGAGTAACAGGCCCGGGCCTTTTTCTCCACTGATTTGACGGCATCCAGGTACCTGTCTAAGATCTCAAGAAATGATGTCGCGGAGGTAGTTGTTTTTGTTGTTATTCATGGCTTGTAGGGTCTTATTAGAATGGTGGAAAGGGCCGATGGAGACGATCTGGGGGACATAGGCATTCTTTCCACCTTGATGCAAGCAGTTGGGGACTCGGTGGATCGAACATGAGCCTTTGATGCTCCATGACTCCTTTTCGTCACTGTCTACTTGTATGGTATGATGGTTCGGTTCATGTTGCACCATTTCAAGTGAACTGCTATCTGCGGACATCTCTCTCTCTGATACAAACACTCTCTCTCCCCTCAAAACAGCTCTCTCTCTCTCTCTCTGACACACACACTCTCTCCCACTTAGACTCTCTCCCCCCAACAGCTCCCTCTCTACACACACACACACTCTCTCTCCCACTTAGACTCTCTCTCTTTCTCTATCTCTGATACAAACACTCTCTCCCCTCAAAACAGCTCTCTCTCTCGCTGACACACACACTCCCTCTCCCACTTGGGCTCTCTCCCCCCAACAGCTCTCTCTCTCTCTCTCTCTCTCTCTCTCTCTCTCTCTCTCTCTCTCTCTCTCAAAATCGTGTTGAGAATCCTTGATCTCGCTTTTCAATCAAAATGAGGATAGATGTTCAGATCTTATACGCGAAATAGGTAAGTGAAGAAAATGGTTTTTCTACTTTAATAGAGTACTCATAGTTCGTACACAATCAATCAGAAATGCACGTATGGATCACGTGTCACTCAAATAAAGCCGTCCAGTTATGGGAACGAATTTAGATTGGCCATCTGCTAGCATTTTAGAGTTGAACAGTGACGAAAACTAGCTGATTTGTAGACATCCAATGGACGGTTGGAATATGTAAAACGCTGGTACTTCAAATAGTCTCTTAGGATCAACCGATCTGATCTTAGCAGTTCAACGCTATTTTGAGGCCCGCTATTTGTGGAGTTTAAATGGATATATAAGTGTGCCACGTGTACAGTTGCTGAGGGAATCGGATTGGCTACTCCCATGCCACAAGCCAATGGCTGTGGTCGGTGCTCTGTGGGCCCACCATGATGTATATTTTCATCCATGCCGTCCATCTATTTTTATAGATCATTTCATGGTATGAGACCAAAAATGAGGTACATACCAATCTCAAGTGGACCACATTACAGGAAAAAGTGTTGACTGAACGTAGTTCATTAACAACTTTTTGAGGGCATAAAAGTTGATATTTGTTTTTTCGGGTCTGTATGACCTAATAAACAGATTGAATGTCAAATAAACAGTATACTGGGCCTTAGCAGGATTTTCATGGTGGATATCCAATCACTACAGTTTTACTGTGTCGTGGTACACCTGAGATTTATATACCTCTCATTATTTTTAACCAAACCCTAAAATGATCTTTAAAAATAGATGAACGGCATGGATGAAACACATACATCATGGTGGGCCCACAGAGCACCGACCATCAGCCACCGGGCTGGTAGCAGGGGAGTAGCCAATCCGTTTCCGTTGCTAAGTGCGTGCGTACGATCCATTAGCGTACGATCCATTAGCCTCAGCCAGAGTATCAGGTAAGTCTACGTACGTGTACAAATTCTCATTCCTGCATGCATGGAACCTTCTACTACTCGCACGGTCATCCCGCGCTTTCGTCGGTGGGCGCGGTTGGTAGGGCACGCGGATTTCATACTTACCCTGCCAATGGGTCCGGTGCTCTTTGGGCCCACCACGATCTATATGTTTTTATCCATGCCGTCCATCCATTTTTCCAGATCATTTCAGAGTATGACACTCAAATGAGACGGACCCAAATCCATCCCTTCATCCATTTCTGTATGACCTATTCAACAGGTTAGATGGCAAATAAATATTAGTGGGTTCCAGCAACTTTTTAATGGTGTGCGTCCAATCACCACTGTTTTCCTGTAGGGTGGGCCACCTATGATCTTGATCGGTCTAATTTTTTGGATTTTCCCAAAAATAAGCCGGCAAAATAGGTGAACGGAGTGGATAAGACAGATAAATCATGGTGGGCCCATATATCACCCACCAGTAGCGACCTCCGTACATGCAGGGTGAGTTGAAATCCAATTCCGTTGACCGTCTAATCTAGACAGGGATTAGGTAGCGAGAGTGGGTGCGTGTGAACGTAAAAAAGAAAAGGCCTCCCCCACAGAAAGGGGGCATGTCGTGGTGTGTTATGTTGACGTCACCGAGTTACGTGGCCCCACCATGATGTGTTATATCAAGCTGTCCAATCATTTTTCTAGATCATTTTAGGGCATTATGGTAGGGCCGAATTTTGAAAATCATTTTTCAGCATCTTGTAGAGCATACGTTATATCACTTTTCTGGGATTGAATACAACGTAATCTTTTTCACTAAAAAATTATATAACTACTAATTCAAGTGTAAGAGCACTTTGACCTGAAAAACTTTTTAAAACTTGTTGGATAACTACGCTTAGAATATTTGAAAAAATCCCACAGTTTTAAGAATTCAACCGACACAATGCTCATATGTCAAAATCCCAAAATAAAAATTGTCTGCCATTTTAGAAATCAGCTAATGTGAGTCAGTTAATGATATTATTATAATTATGGTCACAATAATTTTTTCTTAGCCACATCCCTGCACCGTATACTTAATCATAATCATATATCTTTTCCAAGTCAACATATATGACCATTCTAGTAATGGACCTAGCTCTTCTACTTACATCAGGCACGTGTCTATGAGAGGGACACATGTGATCTAATTCATCTACTCGGGTTGTCCTAACCATGTAAATATCAAATGTGGACCTAACTTGAAACCAAAGTTTAAAGGCCCAATGAGTACACATTTGATTTAATCTAGTTTAGGTACATGCTCAGTGAAATTAGACGCTGATCATGCAAAAAATACAAGCTGGCCGGTAATTCAAATGAATCACAATAAGGAAATAGTTGGACGAAATGTCCTATCTTGATTTTTATAGGCTCCGCCATGATAATTATAAGAAATCCACTCCAACTATTAGATTCCACAAAAATACTTAGGCCTAATATGTAAGTTACATCAAGGAAAATAATTTAAAGGGTATGTATCACTATGTACATTATTTCCACCCATATGGTCCACCTAAATAACATATGAGACTATTTTTTTTTATACATATATATATGAAAATAGGTCATATATATATATAATAACATACTAAATTTTTTATAGCTTCCGAATTTTTGGGCAAAAAGACTAGGCTTTAGGTCTCATCTACATCTCCCAATTGATATTAATTTTGAATTTCCATCCTCTGTTCGTCATTGATCATTGAGATATTTTAGTAAATATAAATAGTCAAAGCATGTTAATTATAAAAATATCAAATGTTCCGAGGAATTTTCAACTAAAAACCACAAAAAAGTAAGCAAGCAAATAAGCTCATCGACTATGATACTTAGATCTAGTGTCATGTTCGGTGATCCAAACCATTTTCATGACATGCCTCACTGTGGATAGAGACACCCAATAATACTATTCTCGTATTGGAATATACTATCATTTTGATTATTAAACGTGGACAGCCATCTCTCGTCCTGTGCGCTATTAATTTAAATTTTCTGGATTCGTACAATTTAGAAAATTTCCCGGGTTGTATGTTACAAAAGGATTGTTTTCTTTTGTGGTGGGCCCTGTGGTACCGGTACCACTGTAACCCACCGCAAGAAAAGGTCGGTCCCTCCATATATTTATGGAATCCAATCCGTCCATGAGATGCTTCACTTCACCTCACAGAACCCCAACTTTCCAAAATTCAGATCAATCCAAAACTCAGGCCACAAAACAGGGCTTACCATGTGCAGCCTAACCTGCTTTGTGTGTACACACGTGAGCGTGTGATAGAGGTGTTCAGGCCATTCATCCAAGATGAAGGCACAGGTCAAGATTCAGGCTGTTTTGGTACTTGGGTGGGCCCTTGTGAAATTCAACGGTGGTTATTCTCTAGTAGGTCATTCCCTTTCCATTTGCGTACCTTAAATTTGGATTGGGCTGAGCTTTGGGTAGCTGGTACTTTCATGAGGTGACATGTCCTATGGACGGATTGGATATCGTGCATACATCACTGGGGCCTACATCTGCTTGGTACCACGCTGAGATTGCAAATGTTTTCTTTCGGATGTGCTCCGGAGGTACAAGAAAATGTAAGACTCATATGGTGTATTCATGAAATCCACTCCGTCCATCAGATTTATTGCCTAACATTACCATAGTGACCATAAATCAACCCAAATGGAAACTTAGGTGGGTCACAAAACAGAGCATTGATGGAGGGTGAACACCCACCCTTGACTTGCGTGGGGACCACCATAATGTTTATACAAAATTCAGCAATCCAGACACTTCATCTACCATGGATGACAAATTAAGATTTTTTTTTTATTTTTTTTTAAAGGATGTTTCTAGACTCAGGTGGACCCCAATGAGAATCAAAAGCATCCCTCCCATTTTGTTCCTTGTATTGTGGCCCTCTAGAGCTTTGCATCAAGCTTATTTTCCCGAGATAACAGCGAGGGGACGCATTCAATGGACGGGTTGGATGTGATAAAAACTCTCTATCATTTATCAAATGCACTCGGGTAACTATACAAAATTATATTGTGCATATCTTGACTTGAAATTTGGGTGTGCGTATGTGTGTATGGTTACGGGCATACCTGAGCTTATCATAGCTTGGCCTCCAAACTGAACATCTATAATCTCAAGCATTGAGATAAACAAACAAAGAATTTGTGAGCGATCATCTATAATCCAAAATTAAAGTAATTTGTTTATCTATTCAGTCACATGTGAATGAAATTAAGTGATTTGCACGAGGAAATTTATCCTTTTAATGAGTTCTTTTTTACTTTTGAACTGAAATAATTTTTTCTCATTGTGATAACAAATATAAATTGGCTTATGCAATATAAGAATAGAATGGACTTAACTGTATTACAAATGAAATAAAAATAAAAGCATATACAAAAGTATCTATCAAAAATCCAACTTCCTGAAACATAAATAGCAATGCCCAAAATCTAAGTTTTTCTTGGTTTAGCAATTTAGGCACAGTGAAGGAAATTACATTACTAGAAAGAAAAAAAAAAAAAAAATGTCATCCTTGCAATTCAGTACTTAATGTAAATGGAAGGAAATTGCACTATTCCTAAGTTAAGTTAGTGTAGCATAGGCTAAAGTTGGTCCACCGTAAGTATTAGTATGGACGGGTTCTCCTACTTTAAGATACCTCATTTCAACACTTGAGGTCTTGGTATTGATCCCTAAGGGGGGTGGCTAACATGGAGTGTGTGTACTGACATGGGTGTGTACTAACAAGCTAACCTAAAAAAAAAAAAAAAAATCATATAAAAAATGATAGGCATCATTATACTATAGATTTGATTTGTACCGGGTTGATGATGGCTCGAAGCTCTTCAATCTTTTTTATATTTATAAATTTTTAAGGCGGTACAGAGAGATTTTCGTAGCCACTCCTCGTATTTGTTAGTATAATTAAAATAACCATTTGGATTCAAAGACAGTTGTGGCTTTTCAAAAACTGTACATATGTTAGTCATTTATCACGGGTTAGCCATTGGTTACGCGCATGTCCTGCTCCTATCACGTGGACAAGAATTTCTCTCTCGCAATGCCATATGTTAGTGGTAATAGTCTCTTTCTCTATGTGAACATGTGTAGTGCATTATAAAACTCGGTTAACTTGTTATTATTATCTTTTTGCTAAGTGGTTTTAAAAAAAAAATTTGTTTGGCCTTTTATGTGATGCTATTGTGCATCTGATGAATTCTTACGTACTATAACTGTGTTTTGATTGATACCTATTTTTTGTTATAAGGCTATTATGGTGAATAACTAGTTCATACATGAGTAATACGTGCAATATGTGTCTTATAATTGTGACTAGTTAAATTTAATCGTTTTGGACTACTCATAACTTTTCAAATTCGTATCATATTCGATTGCTAGGCCGCTAAAAAGATCTTTCACAAATTGACATCATCTAAATCTCTAAATCTAACATAGACAGGTAACGAGTAAACACTTACACTTTGCAACTCAGGACAAGATTCAAGTAGAAAATAAGGTGGGCCATCTCATGTTGGTGCACATTTTAAAAGTCACACAATTAGAACACTCAAACACTGAACACCGATAGTCAGAAATAAGTTGTGGCCCACATTCAGCAAGCAAAAGTCCTCATCAAATGGCTTGGTCTGATTAATGTGGACCTTCAAATATGGACCTTATTTGACTGGGCACGGTTGAACGGTGTGGATCTCATCCCAGCAAGCCACCTCTTCAATCTTGAATCAATGACAGTAGTATATCATTCTGAATAGCCTATTTGTTTAACCTATTATATTATTAAATTTATCCATGTAAAAATATAAATCAATACAAAAATAAACTAATATTACTATTCCAATTGGTGTTTCCAATATAAAATTGTAATCATTATATAATTTCTTGGCAGGACTCATCTTTTATCTATATTTGACCCTCCAAATATATATCATAATACTTATTTAAATAAATATTTTAAAATATAATGATTACTCATTTATGTTATTTTGACACATAAGGTAAAAGAAACATGCCCTAAAGGTAAAGAGGAGATCCATATGACAACAAATTAGCTTCAGCTGTAGTTTAAAAAACAGTTCTGTAATGACTTTTCTAAAAGTAAATGTATCTAAAAATGATAATTTTGAAAATCAATTTCTGCAAATTAATTTCATCTAGAAATGATTTTTAATGATACCATCTATTTCTCTGGAGTTTTTTTTCCCCCTTAAAAATATAGTTTGGATGCCAGAGTCTTTAAAAAAGTCACTTTACGAAAGAAATGCAATAAGATGCATTTATCAACTCTACTGCCAACAAGGTCTCAAGTAAAGGTCCACCCAGTGAATAAATTCCAACCTTTCATGTTTGTACCACATCCAATCCGTCCAATATGTTGGCCTCATCATAAGGATTGCATTGTACAAAAATCAGCCACACAATGATTGAGTGCACCACACTTGTATTTTTCTATTTATCCATGGATATGCATCGTTTTCCTAACATCCAATCCTCTACTTTACCACTACACAATACATCTTTAACAATGACTATGTCTTACATTTGGATAACCGTTGCCTTATGTTAAAAAAAGAAAAAACAGCTAAAACAGAAATTAATGGTATTTGGCCGTCATCCAAACAGTTTCTTATTTTATTGATCTCACATGTGAAATCATCAGATCAGTCTGATTCTTAAGACATGGCATCTACATAATAGGGACCACCTGATGATCGGCTAGGATCTCGTGCACATGCACTTCCAATGTGCAATCAAGCAGGTACACCTAGTGGCCCAATTTGTTACTCGATCATTACCGTTCATCTTTCTTTTGGTCGTCTTCTGTTTACTTCTTTTGCCTTTTCTCAGGACTATGATCACCATCTGAGCTCTTTCTTTTACTTGTGTTCGAATCTTTTCGAAGCTGATTAGCGTTCATCAATTGCTCTTTGGAAGCTGTAGCTGATGGCTCTGCAGCTTCTATTAGTAGGTGGGCCTCGGCCTTTCGAGTCAGATGGGTCTTGTCATTGGCCTCAAGCTCTCTCACCTTCAGCAGTAGATTGGTCACCACATTTTGAAGGCCTTTCATCTGCTTCTCACGCTCCTTTATCTGTTGCTCTTTTAGAGTGTTCATCTCCTTTTTAAGGCCTTCCATCTTATTCTTACACTTCTTTATTTGTTGCTCCTGTTGTATACAATAGTGGACCGTTTAGTCGTACTGGGACCCAGCATCATACATAATGTGGCTCACCATGATGATCAGGATGAAAAGCACATCATGACCATTGATCTAATTTTAAATTTTATTTAATATATTTTTTTAATTTTTATTTATTTATTTATTTTTAATTTAAAACCGCATAACATGGATCCGATTACAGACCATATTCTGAAACCAAATTCATTCGGGTTTAGCTCCAAAGGTATCAGGAGATAGGGTGATACTGGGTAGATGTGGGCCCTATGATGTTTGAACGACATCCAACACATTCACCGGATGTATCACCCCAAAATATCCGAAAGGATAAAAAATCAGGGTGGTCCAAAACTCACTTGCCACATCACGGAAACAAGCCAGGTAGGAGAGCGGGGACTAGGTGAGACCCGGATCCACCAAGGTGGGTGGGACCCCTGACTGTGGGGCTTACAGTGATGTATGTGCCTTAAATCCACACCGTCCAACCATTTTCAAAGCTCATTTCAGGGAATGACCCCACAAATGAAGCATGCCCAAATCTTAGGTGGACCACACCACAGGAAACAGTGTGATTGAATCCCCACCACTAAAAACGCCATGGAGTCCACCAGAATGTTTGTTTGTCATCCAAGCTGTTGATAAGTTCATAAATAACTATATAAATAGACCATACAGATATCATCTTGATTCAAAGCTTTTGTGGCCACAAGTTTTTAATGGTCAATTACTACTGTTTCCTATACCATGGTCCATCTGAGATTCGGATCTGCTTCAATTTTTTTGGATCATGCCCCAAAATAAGTTTTCTATACAGATGGACGGTGAGGATGTAGTCAAATACATCAAGGTGGGCCCCATAGTCAGGGTCCCATGCACCTCGATGGATCCGGGGTCTCACCTAATCCGCTCCCGCTAGGAAGGGACGCCCACCCCCTTTTCCAACTCAGGTGGACCCCTTGTTGAAAATCGAGGGCGAGAGTCCCCTCCCACCTTGTTCCATGAGTTGTGGGGCACCTGAGTCTTGAATTAAGCTGATTTTGGGCGTTAATTTCTTATCGAGGTAATGCATCTGATGGATGGGTTTGATGTGCTATATACATCATGTGGTCCCATATCTTTCAGGTACCACTAGGCCCACCTCTTCTTCTCGGTGAAACAAATCAGACTTAACAGGATACAATGTGTACCCGAATCTGATGGATGCGGTTTGGCTATGACCTAGCTAGCTGTTGTCAGATCTTTGTGGGCCCCACTATGACATATATGTTTTATGCACGCCGGCCATCCATTTCTCCAGCTCATTTACTATGCACGCCGTCCATCCATTTCTCCAGCTCATTTATGGGCAGGAGCCCAAAAAGAGGCAGATCCAAATCTCAGGTTGACCACACCACATGAAACAGAAACAGTGGGAATTAAACGCTCATAGTTGAAAATATTTTGAGGGCAACATATGTTTTGTATCAAGCTGATATTTGTGTTTTCTCTTATCTAGGTTTTATTTTATTTTATTTTATTTTTATTTTTATTTTTATTTTTAAACCTTACCAGTAAGTTGGACGCGCAAATAAACATTACAGTAAGCCCTAGGAAAATTTTAACGGTGGACATCAATCAACACTGTTTTTTCTGTGGTGTGGTCCACCTTGGATTTGGATCTACCTCATTTTTGGGTTCGTGCCCTGGAATGAGCTGAAAAAAATGAATGAAACAGCATACATCATGGTGAGACCCACAGAGCTTTGACCCCAGCTACCTGGCTGGTGTTTGGGTCAGTAGCCAAACCGCGTCCGAATCTGATCAGATTTTGAACCCATACTTCAGGCATGGCTGATAGGACACACCAGTATCCCGGCCCAAATCTGACCATTGGTTTATTAGTGATTTTTATAGTGGGGCCCACTTTATCATTTGATCCTCAATTGCCTTGCAGACAGTAATGGAACTCGTTGGTATATATAAATATTTAATTTCTAATATATAAATATATTATTTCAAATAGATTAACAGTGAAAATCCAGTCATCCATCCAATCCGGGCCCTTGGATGCATCATTTACATTTCCGAATAACCATGTGATAGCATCTATAGTCTTTCTTTTGACTTACACCACTCTCCTAGCATTCTTCTGACCTGGTTGAATCCATTAGCCATTATAGTGATGATGTACACCAAAGTAGCACTACTTCAACATAGTCTGACCACATTTTAAAGAGCACAAAGGATACTAGGTTCACTTACGAGCCCAATATAGCTCACATAGAGAACAAGATGGAATCGATCTATCACTAATAGTGAATGATTTTGTAGCATGTATACATCATGATTGATCTAATGCTCTTCGTTTGCATGACCATCATGATGTGGGCCGGCCACCATGGCAAACATTAGATGTGGATAGCTAATCATGTGGGGCCTACCTTTTAAATTGGACCGTCCATCATGCAGGGCTAACTTCAAAGTGGGTCATTCATTATTACAGGCCAAACTTTAATATGGACAGTCCATTATGTGGGCCCACTTTATCATTAGATAGTGGTGTTGCCATTATCCCAACAACGCTATCCGAATGGAACTCGTTGGTAACCAAGTGGCTCCTAAGGTTTTGAGTTAGTATAAGTGGGTGGTATACTTGTCATGATCCAGACCGTTAGTCTGGTGGGGCCCACATGGGAATGATCATTCCCCAAACTTATCTCCAATAGGACCCACCTTTCAACCATGTGCCCTACTTGTACGAACTTGAATGTGGAGCATTGTATAATCAGGAAGTGAGGAACACGAAATTAATTGCATGTGAAAGCAAGACTTACCAAAGCCGCTAGCGTTCTCTCACTGTGCGCGGAGGAATCAATCTCACCGTGCTTTGACCCGTCCTCAAGGAGTAGGGTTAGTGCGAGTGGACCCGAAGATTTCTACGCCCGCATAGGAAAACTAAAAAAATGAGAGAGAAAAATAAATTCGACCTCTTACATCATTCATCGTATGATCACTCAAAAAGAAAAAGCCTCATCATCGCTGCTAATACATATGAATATTACTCACGTATGTTCAAACGTACGTGATAAGGGACCAAAATTCAGCCTAATCCAACGCTCAGAGAGAACAAGATGGAGCAATGGGTAGCTAGGGACGTTGATTGCGTGGCGACCCTACCACCCCCGAACTCTGTGGTGGCAAGACTTTGTGGGCCTCACCATAATGTATATGTTTTATCCATGCCACATCCATTTTTCTGTTTTATCCTTGAGCTTTGGATATGCTTTGGGCTCATCTTCTAAAATGAGTTGGAAAAATGGATGGCATGGATAAATCACATACATCAGGGTTGGCCCCACAAAGTCCTGCTTTCATAGAGGTCGGTGGTGGCAATGTCACCACACAATCCGGGTCTGTGTGGGGTCCAATAGGATCAGACACGCCCCACCAGGATTGGGACAGCCCAAGAAGCAGGTCATTCCAAAATTCAAGTGGTCTACATCACATGAACTAAAGGGCTTTAGTTGTGATTTTATGTTGTTCTTTTCGTTGTGGCCTACCAGAGATTTTTTATCAGCCTGTTATCTGGGAACCTAAGGAACATGAGGCAATGTACCAGATGCACGGTTTGGATTCCACCAACACATAACGATGGGCCCTAAACAAGATCGACAGCATGGGAACTCAAGTTTTCTTTCAAAGCCCCTGGTGGTGTCTGCACTTGGACAGTCCAATGAATGAATCTGGACCGTCTATTAGGTCCTCAGTATATTTCAAACGCTGCCCAAAGAATTCAAATCATCCAATCAAAAGCCTGTGAAGTCGGTGAGGATGATTTATGAAGAAAGAGGTCCAATCAGTAATTTGAGCCATCTATTTGTTATTGTTAAGTCTCATCATGGATTGCTTATGGTTTTAAAGAATTACTTCAGGTGCCTAATCCTAACCATCCCATCATCCATGGGTTAAAGAATGGACGGTTGTAAGTAAGAAGGTAAGCTTATGGATGAATCAGGTCATTCTGAAGTGTGATTTTCACACTGTTGCCCATGGACCGTTTACAGGATGCAACGGACAGTGCAGATCAATCCATCGGATCATTGAAGTGTCCCTATGCAATTCATCTTGTTTCATACACTGAACGGGCCGATTTCCAGACCACCCAATATATAAGGTGGGCCACACGTCATTGCAGACATGTGCCCAGCTGGGCCATATATTCATTTGGTATTATCAACCCTCCATTTGTAGAGATTAAAGGCGTAAACATGCTCTTAAATCAGGTGTTACGATCATACCTTAGCCTCTTTGTTTTCTGGTGTTCTGGTGAGGTACGTACTTCTATCTACTGATGAAGAAGGCTGCAAGTAATCAACAGTTAGATGCGATGGGGTTGGAGATTAGCAGCTAATCAAGAGAATATAGCAAGCATGCATGAAGAAAGCTACAGACAACAGTTTCTGGACTACCATGAAAAACACAATTTTACCATCAATCAGCAGCCTACGAAATGACGGTCAAGATGATATCTATATAGTGAAAAGGTCCAAATCGAGTCATTTAACTCGATGCAACTCGCAAATCGACTCACTCACTTCCGGTAGTATGTTTTAATAAAAGGAAAAAAGGGGGCAAACAAATCTGGACCGTTCACTTATCAGATGCGCCCATGAGCTACCACAAAAAAAAAAAAAAAAAAAAAAAAAAAAAAAAAGACGTTTTGCCATGCATCTTTTTTTCATACACTGTGAACGGGCCCGATTTCCAGGCCACCCAATATATAAGGTGAACAACACATCATCACAGACATGCCCAGCTGGGCCATACATGCATTTGGGATTGTCAACTCTCCGTTGGTAAAGATAATTAAGGACTAAACAAGCTCTTAAATTAGGTGTTAGATCATCATACCTTATCCTCTTTCTTTGCCAGTGTGCCGGTGGAGCATGAACTTTCATCGGATGGCGAAGAAGGAGGCTGCGAGTATCAACGGTTAGATGTGAGGTGTCGGAGATTAGCAGGTAATCAAGAGATTATAACGAGCATGAAGAAAGGTACAGACAACACTTTCTGAACCACTATGAAAAACACAAATCTAGCCATCAATCAGCAGCCTACAAAATAACGGTCAAGATCATCTATATGGTGAAAAGGTCCAACAAAAACTCGACTCGGACATTTAGTGGAGCCCCCATAGATCGGAGTTATGAAACTCAGTGACTCGACGGATTTCGAGCTGAGTCATTACGAAACTCGCTAGTGAGGTTGACTCGTCTTATACTCGGCAAGACTGTTCGAGTCTACTTGCTGACTCATTCAACTCGATGCAACTCGCAAATCGAGTCTCTCGTTAATTTGTGGGTGTTTGCTTTAAAAAATGGCTAAAGGGGGCAGAAAAATCTGGACCGTTCACTCATCAGATGGGCCCACAAGCTACAAAAGAAAACATTGGTTTTGCCATCCATCTCGTTTCATACACTGTGAACGGTCCCGATTTCCAGGCCACCCAATATTTACGGTGTGCCACATGTAATCACAGGCATGTGCCCAGCTGGGCCATACATGCATTTGGGATTATCAACCATCCATTTGTAGAGATAAATAAGGCCTAAACATGGTCTTAAATTAGGTGTTAGATTATCATACCGTAGCCTCCCTAAATTTCACATTCGGCAACCTCTTGAAGTCCATCCTTTCGACGGCTGATGGAGAAGGCCGCGATTATCAACGGTTAGATAAGATGGTGTTGGAGATTAGCAGCTAATCAAGAGATTATAGCTAGCATCAAGACGCTTGAAGAGCCTGAAAGGGGAGACCGGCAGGAATGCAGATGGAGCATACTCGCTACCTCCTTTTGTAGAGGAGGAACCATACGATCCTCAGCGTGAGTATCGATGCAATATCCTGTGCTGTTTAGCCAATAAATGTTGGGGCCTGTAGTTTGGGACGCGGTTTGGCTAGTGACCCCAAGACCAGCCAGCCAGCTGATGTCAAAGCTCTGTGGGCCCCACCAAGATTTGGACCTTCCTCATCTCTGGGCTCATGTCCTGAAATGAGCAGGAAAAATGGTCCGGTTGGACCCACCGTTACGTTTTCATGGTATCTAGTCTGTCTATAACGTGTGCCCCCTAATTTTCTTCTATGCATTCAAAATTCTGGCCTATCCAAAACTCAGGTGGGCCACGACACATAGGACAGTGGGGATCGAGAGACATCATTAAAAACTTTCCAGGTTGTGTGAGGCCCACCATGTTCTGTATATGAGAAAGGTATACGGTCAATGTTAAAAGACCAAAATTGAACCGTTAGGATCTTTCAATTAATCTCGAAGATTTTGTGGGCATGTAATATTGAACTGCAAGAATCTTTCAATTTGAATGGTTTTGTGGATATCCGATTGATTGTATGGATCAGCAAAACATGGACCCGACTTGTAAAGAATGAGGGCACAAGGACACTGTACACGTACTCAGGTAGAGAGGATCATATGATATCTTGGAAGTTGGAATAATAGAGGTTGCCAAAATCAGTGGTTGATATCGAGTCAATTCTTCTGGAAGCGGGTTCGATGAGGTTGTGATTGTGGTGAACCATGATGTATGTGTTTAGAGCTGGGCATCCAGTCGAGTGGGATCAAGTTAGGGTTGACCCGAAACTTGACCTGATTTGGAAGTAGACTTAATCCAAACTTGACCGACCGGGTACATAGTAAAGCATGCCTGACCGGATCCGAGTCTGGGTCCAGACTGGACAAATTATGATCGAGTCTGACCCAGTTGCAGGTACTGAGACGGGTCGAGTTGGCACCGAGTCATGTCATGGGCAGTGGGTATCCACGGGCTGAAATGATCACAACTCAAAAACTAAGTACACCTGCCGTAATTGCAGCCACCCCATCAACTGCATGCTATCTCATATTTGAAACGTCAAATGTGATTTTTTTTAAAAAAATTATATATATATATATATATATGTCCGGTTTGGATCAAGTCAAGTCAATACCGAGTTGGATTTTGGGTTAAATGGAGTCTAATTCCTAAGTGACCTGAACTTGACTCGATTTGAGTTCGGATTGAGTTGGGTCTGAATGAGTCTAACGAATCAAGTCGAGTTGTCCCGTGCCCAGCTCTATATGTGTTGCATATCCATGCCTTCCATCCACATTTGCCATCTCATTTTATTTCAGTGCATGATACTAAAATGAACAGATCCTAATCCAAGGCAGACCATACCACGTGAAACAGTGATGATTGAATATTGCCCATCGTCAAAAACGTCCTAAGGCCCACTGTAGTATTTATTTGCCATCCATCCTTTTGATAAGGTCATGTGTACACTGATGAAGGAAAAACACAAATATTATATCGATTTAAACTTTTTTAATGATCAGCATCTAATCATCACTGGTTGCTGTGGTGTGGTCCACCTGAGACTCGGATCAGCTACATTTTTGGTCTCATGCCCTATAATGATCTCAAAAAATGGATGGACAGCATAGATATAGTATTCAATCACCAATGAGATGCGATTTGACAACATAGGCTGCAACTTCCCGGATGGAAGTGGATTGCGTGGTGACCGTAACACCATAGACGTTGACCAGACGTCGTGGGGCCACCATGATGTATGTGTTTTATCCATACCATCCATTTTTTTTCCAAGCTTATTTTAAGGTATGAGCCCAAAATTGAAGTATATCCAAAGCTCAAGTGAGCCACAACACAGAAAATAGTGGGGATAAAGACATACAATGTTTAAACCTTTTTAAGGTCCACATTGATGTTTATTTACCATCCAATCAGTTCATAAAATTACAAATATCAGCTTGATCCAAACATTCTATGACTGTCGAGAAGTTTTTAACATTAGTCATTCAATCCCCACTTTTTTCCTGTGGTATGTCCACTTGAGCTTCAGATCCACATATTTTTGGGCCCATGCCCTAAAATTATCTAGAAAAAGAAACGATGGACAGCACAACGGGCCTCACAAATTAAGTCAGGACACCAGGGAGTTTTCAGGCAATCCAGTCCCTATGGTGTGAGATCTTTGGCTGCAAACTCCCATGTGCATGCTGAAGAGCATTGGACCAATTTATAAAATGTGTTTGGATCCAATTTCTCAAACCAATTTAAAAATTAAGCATTTTTATTTTTATTTTTTTAGGCAACCTGGTAAAAAAATTCGGGTGCCCACCATTGTGGACCGGTGGAAATCAAGGTCGGTCAGCTAATAATAATCCTATAAATATAGTCAACATATATGGTGCTTCTAGTAATGGAACAAGGTTTTCTTAGCCCTGCACACGTAAGAAAGATTATTTACGTACACCATGCATGTGACAAAGTGACACACGTACCTAATCTAATTCGTCTGTTCAGGTTGCCTGACCATGTGAATACTTTTATTTGACGTGGACCCAACTTGAAACCAACACATCTTTTATATAATTTTTGCATCTCATTTTGAACCAGAAAGCTAAATTTGATTGCTTGATTTGGTTTTGCTAATGTGAGCTGTTGAGGGTCAAATATTGCATATCAGACCCCATTTATTACCTGGATTTATGAGCATGACTCTGTTTAACGGCTTGGTTTAACTGTGTATGTGATGCAGAGTGTATGTACGAGCCTGGACCGAAATGGGTGTTTAAAGCATGGACTTAACGCTCTAATGACACCAAGGCAAGGAACGGACTCTAGAAGACCAAGAGCGACGGAATTATACACCAGGGGTCCAAGGAAATTGAGGAATTGAAGCTCAAGTGGCCTGAAAAGTGTCCAGAATGCAAGATCATAGGGTTCCCACCATCCGATCAGTTCAAAACTCCATACGTGGCCTGAGAACCATAAATGAACCGTACACATAAAATTTCAGCTCCTGGATCACTGCGGAAGTGGCCCAACTACATGATCAGCCCCTTTAATCATTAGGTGGGGCCCGCCTGATATCCGGATATGCTTCAAAATTGTCATAGACCGTTTAAATGAGCTGACAAAACGGATGGACGGGGCTGATCTCTTACATACATCAGCATGGGACCCACATGTGCATCGCACATATACAGCGTGCGTGCACCGGGCGTACACGGCAACTCCAGGACGGTCAAACCGTCCTGGACTCGAACTCACCCTCTCAACGCTGCAGCACGTCTCGCTGTTACGCAGACGATCGGACTGCGGAAGTTGGTGGGGCACCACCGTGCATCGGATGATCAATCCGGACCGTCCATCAGAAACCCTTGCCCCCTATCATCCTCGCCTAGATGGCAAAATTTCAAGAAAGATCGGAGGCCGGCTATTGATCGTCAAAACTAGAGGCGGACGGCTGAATGAAACCATCCCTGGACCGCACCAATTTTTATCCAAAAACATTGAGTCCCACCTGTTTTTTCGAGCTGATACGAATAGACGGAGTGGATCCTTCAAAAAACCGGTGAAGTGGGCCCCACCGCGTGTCAGCGCGTGCCCTGTTACACGCGTTCGTGAAAGCCGGACGCCGTCCGACCCTTGCGACGGGTTGTACGCCCTTGGGGGCGGTCGGACGGCTGATCTGAACCGTTCATCATGTAGGTGGGCCAAGAATCTCCCAGGGGACGCTGTCCTTTTGGAAAGAAGAAAAAAAAAATAAGAAGAAAGGAGATGCGGAATTCCGGACTGCGTGAGGACTTTCGCAGCAGAGGGACGCGTTCCAGGCTGCGAAAGGACTGTTTCCGCAGCCTACTCCCGATAGGACTCCACAGCACCGGAAGGGGGGGGCTGGCCATCTTTAAAAGGAAGGAAAAGAAGAAGGAAGGGGGATCCAGGCGGGAGAGAGAAAAAGAGGAGAAACGGAAGAGAAAGAGGAGGGGCGTGGCTGCTGGTTTATTGGCAGGGGAGTGCTGGAGCAGGGTGATCTATTTTGGTTTTAGGCGTTCAAGGAAGAGAATCAGAAAGAGGAAGACATGGAGTTTGGCTTGGCTGCATCAGTGGCTGGATTGTGAGAGATAAAAACTCAGTTATTTTTTTCTTTTCTTTTTCTTTTTATTATTATATTTTAATCAGCCATTCATGTGTAGCTAAACCTCTTAGCTAGGGCTAAGGGGTGAAGCTTGTAGCCTGATGGGAGAGATGTTGCTGGTGTCCTTTGATTAAGATTTAAGAGATTATTTTTTACTAAACTTTATGGGAATATCTTTAGTTTTTAATGGCATGTTGTGACTGAAATTACAATGGGCTTGCAATGGCTTTGAATATTTCTTTCCTTTTTTTATATTTATGAAGTCAGGAAGCCCTGTTGTTCACCATCGTCTCCTGGGCATGGTAGAATGACAGTACCCTTCCTGATCTTCATACATTGTTGATTGGTTGGTAATTAGTTTAATCCTGTTGTTTACTTTGTCTCCTGGGCATAGTTAGATGATGGAATCCCTTCTAATTCATATACCTTTCATCTCTTGAAACCTATATCAATGGCAGTTCAGTGAATTATCACAATTTGTGATACTGGCATACGATCTCCCTGATCTCTACAAGTGGATCCTCTGAATCCCTAGTTCCCTTTCTTTGAATTCCTTAAAGTCTTAGATAATTCTTCCACAATTATTTCTTAAATTCTATTTGGTTTAGATCACATCTTAGTCTAGTTCTAGTTCTAGTTGGTTTCAGATAACGTACAGGTATCAGTCCCTGTGGATTCGACCTCGGTCTTACCGAGTTTATTACTACATCATGAGCCATATTAATGGTTCAATGGACCAATAGTTGATATGAATTGTCTAATGATCTACCTATTGCTCTGCAGATGATTTTTGCTGAAACATGCTGGCAAGTTGGCATTGGATACATTTAGGGCCTGTTTTATAAGGAGGATTCTTAAGGAAACGAAGAAAAAAGTAATGGCGATTTTTACTGCCAGAGGAAAATAATTAATTCCAAAAGCTAGGTATATATATTTGATTCACAACGTAAACTTAGTTTAAATCTTATATTAGTCATTATAACATATTTGTGGGACTAATCTAATATACAGAATTAGCCCATGGACTTTGTTGTGCATAGAACATGGTGGTCAAAGAGGGAAGATGACATACCTGTCTGAGAAGTCATAGCTGAGAATAATAGAATGCCATTATCTAGGATCTTCCTCTCCTTACACCTGAATTCAGAAAATTAGATGGGACTAGCGTTTCTGACTTGTGTGTAGGATCAGGGACCTAGCACCTGTTATATAGTTGTTGTGGTGAAGAAAGTTTAAAACGTATCACAACTCTCTTCACACGGCTCCACACTTTCAGAATCCTAGTAGAACATAAATTGTTATGTGCGTAACCACTACTATAGCATTCCAACCCCTTACGCAAACTAATGCAAGTATTCTGGAAGAATCACTCGGAAGTGGGGCCCACTGGTATACCCGTTTATATCATCCGGCCTTTAGGTTATTCTGGACCATTGATCGATGAGGCCCACCTCTTAGAGATCTTACATTCTCCCACTCGGGCCACATTGATCAATGTCAATGATTAATCCTTTGAAAATGCTTTTGAGAGAATTTGTTTTGATTTTGAGAAAACATCCAAATGGTTAACCAACGTAATTATAGGATAATACGGGTAATGCTATTTAATCTGGTCCATTAAGATTATCAGCATCGAATCACGGTAGTCATCACAACATTTAATCTAGATGAAGTGAGGCTAAATGCAGTCACGAATGCTCTCAACCTTAACGATATAGATCAGAAACTAGGAAGTATAGTACAAGGATTACACATGTAGTGTGATGATGCGTGTCTATCCTTAAGAGGTCCTGAAGCTTTCAAATGTCTCCAACAAGACACGACTGAAGTTCTATTTACTCAAATTAGATTGTGCATACTAAGTGAGAAGCAAAAATAAAATTTTATATGAAAATCATTAAAGCTGTATAAAATGAGATCTCTTGAATGTTTGTGAAAATCAAAGTACGCTCAACTCCACTAACCAAAAACATCTGTAGGATTAATGAATCCCATGAATGTCACATGCTCCTGAAATGGCGTGATAGGGAGCCCTTTAGTAAGCGGATCTGCAATCATCTGCTCAGTGCCGATGAACTCCATGGACACTCGATGATTTTGAACTATTTCCTTTACAACAAGATATTTGATGTCGATATGCCTCGACCTTTATAAATGCTTGTTGTTACTAGAGAATGAAATTGCAGTTGAATTGTCGCAAAATATTCTCAATGATTTTGAGATATGCTCCAGTACCCGCAAACCTGATAAGAAATTCTGTAACCATAATGTCTGATTAGATGCCTCATGACAGACAATGAATTTAACTTCCATGGTGTATGAGGCTGTGGTAGACTGTTTCACGTTTTTCCGAGACACGACTCATCCAACCATCATGAAGATGTATCCTGAGGTGGACTTCTTATTGTCAACACAGCTTACAAAATCTGTGTCTAAATATCCAATCAATTCCAATTGATTAGATCTTCTGTATGTGAGTCTGAAGTCCTTCACTCTCTGTAGATACTGCAACACTTTCTTTGCAGCTATCTAATGTTGCATTCCTGGATTAAATAGGTATCTCCCCAACATTCCAACAATAAAGGTAATATCCAATCATGTACAGACTTAAGCATACATGATGCTCCCTACTACTGATGCGTACGGAATTTCATCAATTTGATTCTTTTCCAAATCATTCTTTGGACAGTGAAACAGGCCAAATTTGTTGCCCTTCACAATGGGCGACTGTTTGGAAGCACAATTTTGCATGTCATATCTTTTGAGTACCCTAGTAATATAGGCCCTTTGTGACAAGCTGAGTAGTCCACGTGATCTGTCACGGCGAATCTCAATACCGATGACATAAGAGGCATCACCAAGATTCTTCATTTCAAATCTTTGAGATAAGAATTTCTTAGTGTCCCTCAACATCCTAATATCACTACTAGTCAAAAGAATGTCATCAACATACAAAATCATTATAACGAACTTACTCCCACTGATTTTTAATGTAGATACATTCATCTGCAGTGTTTTTTACAAAATTATATGAGGAAATTACTTCATGAAACTTTAGGTACGACTGTCGTGATGCCTGTTTCAACCCATATATGGATTTCTTTAGTTTGCAAACCAAATGTTCTAAGTCATTAGCTACAAAACCTTCGGGTTGTAACATGTATACATTCTCATTTAGATCCCTATTAAGAAATGTTGTCTTTACATCCATCTGATGTAACTCTAAGTCCATATAAGCTACAAGAGCTATTATAATCCTGAATGAGTCTTTCTTAGATACTGGTGAGAAAGTTTCCTTAAAGTCAATGCCCTCACGCTTGTTAAAACCTTTGACAACAAGTCTAACTTTATATATCTTTCGACATTACCCTTAGAGTCCTGTTTAGTTTTAAATATCCATTTACAACCAATCGGCCTTATTCTTTCTTCTTTTTTTCAAAGCAAAATTTCATTAATCACATGAGATTTATAGCCCTTCGGGTGTGCCCCAGCAAAAAGAAATAGGTCACACCTATCATGAAACGTGAGCAAGAGAAACTAAAAAGAGAAAACCAAAAAGAAGGTAGCCAAACGAGGATAGCACCCGCCAACTACTGAGAATGAGTTTTTTTGATCGCTTCCAAACTTAGCTTATCTAGAAAGTCGAACCCATGGTTCTAAGAGGAAGACTCTGCATGTCATCAAAAATCCTGAAGCTTTGGTTTGCACTACCCATACGAGTTAAAGAATCTGCTGGAGCGTTGCCTTCTTTAAAGATATGGGCTATGTTAACCTCTGCGAATGCCATAAGAGTTATTGTTCTTATTCGAGTAACTCAACAAGATCTCATACTTTATTGTCCCTCATGGATTTTAACTCATCTGGCCTTATTCGAGTGAGTAACTTAACAAGATCCCATACTTTATTGTCCCTCATAGATTTTAACTCATCTGTCATGACATCAAACCAACGAGAAATATTAACACTTTGTTTGACTTGTGTAAAGGATTTAGGATCTTTTTCCACCCCTATATCAAAATTGTAATCCTGTAAGTATACGATGTAATCGTCTCGATTTACATGTCTTCTCTCTCTTTTAAATCTTCTTAATGGTTCAGTCTCTAGGGTGGGATTTTTGTTTTCCTCACAAATGGGTTAAATTTGAGGCTCGTCGTGGTGTTTTATAGTAATTTCAGGGTCGACTGTGACATTTATATCCACCTGATCTTAAGTGACTATGATCGGAGTCACAGTCCTTTCTTCCTTAAATACAAAGTCTCTAATGTTCCTGCTCACACTGTTCTCAGTGTCCTCAATGAATCTAGCATTCCCAATCTCAACAATCCTGATAGGGTGGGAAGGACAGTAGAATCAAAAACTTTTTGACCTTTCTGGATATCCGATAAAGAAATAGCTTATGGTTCTAGGATCGAGTTTCCTTTCATGCGGGTTGTAAATTTTGGAATCAGTAGGACATCCTCAAACGTGTAGATATCGAAGATTTGGTTTTCTCCTATTCTATAGCTCAAAAGTGGTTTTGCTTACTATCTTACCGGGGACCCTGTTAAGCATATGAACAGCGATTTTGATCGCATCACCCCATAAAGATTTTGGCAATGTCGAATTACTAACCATGCTTCACACCATATCCATAAGTGTGCGATTGTGTCTTTCAACCACACGATTTTGCTCTGGAGTACCAGATATAGTGTACTAGGCGACAATGCCACAATCCTATTGGTATCTAGCGAATGGCCCTGGATTGTGTCCTAATTCGTCATATCTGCCATAGTATTCACCACCATGGTCAGATCTAACGACTTTAATCCTTTTATTGAGTTGATTTTCAACTTCAACCTTATAAATTTTAAAGGCATCCATGACATGTAATTTCTCACTGATAAGGTAGAAGTACCCGAAACGAGAGTAGTCATCTATAAAGGTAATAAAATATTTATGTTCATTCTATGAAGTTATAGGGAATGGTCCACAAATGTCCGTATGTATCACCTCTAAGATACCTACACTTCTTGTTGCGCATTTCTTTATAGTTCTGGTCTGTTTTCCTTTTATGCAATCAATGCACACTTTATAGTTGAAAAAGTTTAGAGAATGAAGAATTCCTTCTCGCACAAGCTTGTCCAATCTCTCACGAGATATATGACATAGTCGCCTATGTCATAACACGGAGGAACTCTCATAGTCTAGCCTTCGCTTAGATCTTGCTTTATTTCCATGCAAGGCATTAACATTATAAATGTGTGAGGCAATTAAGTCTAACTGGTATAAGTTGTTATTCATAGAGCCGATGCCAACTTTATTCAAATTAAAGTATATATTGAATCATTTATTCTCAAATTGAAATAAATATCGCATTTTATCCAAATAAGAAATACTAAATTACACCTTATAGAAGGCAAACAAAATGTACCTAGTAAATCTAAAACTGACTAGACTCTAACTTAAGCCTATAGACTTACCTCCACGTTGACCTTGACACCATTCCCTACATATACTGAGCACTCTACATCAATTGTTGGCCTACCCTGTAGTAATTCGTGCATGAAAGTGCATATGTGAATAGTAGTTCCCGAATCTATCCACCATGAATTTACTGATATATCGGTCAAATTAAATTCAAAACAGACAATAACAGAGTTATTACCTTTCTTTATGAGTCATTTCGTATATTTTTCATAATCTTTCTTTAGATAGCCTGCCTTTTTATAAAATAAACAATTATTACCTTTAAACCGTTTGCGGTTCAATCCATTTTCTGATTGATTCTTATGGTTTTCTAATGGAGGACTAGAGGATCCATTATTAGAATCTTGGTTCCTTTTCCTTTTCCCTTTATGCTCATGCCTATGCCCATGTCCTGAGGTCATCATATTAACATTTTGTACTTTGCCCAACTGCTTAATCCTATCTTCTTCTTGAATGCACTGAGGGATCAGTTTATCCAATTTCCACATGTCCTTCAGAGTGTTATAGTTCAACAGGAACGTGCCATATTGAGGAGGTAGGTTATTCATGATAAAGTGAATCAGTTGCTCATCAGTAAGTATACGAGGCTTAGAGAGCGAATCTTAGATACAACTTCGATCTGCTCTATGATGTATTCACGGATGTTTCCTTTTCCGTCATAGGATGAGCAAGTTAATTTATTCAAAAGAAAACCTACTTCAGCTTTATTAGATTTCTTCAATCGTTTTTCCATTTCGATCAGGAAAGCTTTGGCCTTATCTACTTTAGGCATGACACCTCTCATAGACTCAGAAATTGAATACTTTATGACTTTTAGATATGTATCATTCGATCTAAATTATGCCTTGTAACAATTAATCTCTAATTCAAGGGCATCATTAGATGGTTTTGGCAGTTCTGATTTTATCAAAGAAAGGTTTAATTGCAGGCAACCCAAGACAACTTTAATGGATTCCTTCCAATGAGCATAATTGGATCCATTTAGGGCAGGAACGTGGTGCGTATTAGTTGGAATTGAGACTAAAATGAACGAGATATATTTACTCACATTTGTTCATTATTTCATAAAACAATTCATGAATATAAAGAAATATCAGGCAAAGCTAATCAATTCGGTTGCTACTGGAGGCATCAACTGAATTATCCAAGATGAAGATAAGCTCAACCATCACATCTTGGTAAGGATATGTTACATCATCATTCCTCTTATGGGAGGTAATGATAATATGTCAGTGATCCTCCTAAACATGAAGCTAAGCAATGCCAATTATGTAAATCTAAGACACTTAGTACCTGAGGGTAAAATAAGTCTTTCAACTTTACATTACTGGCACGATTTACTCCACTTGTTCATATCCCTACTAAACAGTGATCGTTTGTGTTTTCGTTACCATCTGCAAGGAATGTGAACACAACTGTATGCAATCCTCTAAAATCCTAGTTATCATAAGTCTGTATTTGTAAAATTTTCATCAATTGAGGTCACCATCGTGGCTAACACAAAGGAATCTAATTCTACGATTGTAGACTTAGGATCGTGATTATAATCCTGTCCTCAATGGATTATATCTGAATTAGTCTAATACAGCCCACAAGATGGTTGGTATTGATCATTGGAAAATAGAGGAATTCATGGACAGAAACAGACGGATACGTTTCACTCTCTATAATCCAATGGTTTATATTAAGTTCTTAAGGATGGGTAATGAGCCCATAACTGAGCCGAATCAAGACTTTACATGATCAGTTCATGTATAATGAGCATAACTAGTCTAGTTCCTGACACTCACATGATAGATAGAAAGTATTAAACTTTATAATTTAATGTGTAGATCCATCCATGGGTGTCCATAAGATGGATGGATCAGTCCATAATCTAAATATTCATTAAATGAAGGTTATGTACTTTGTTATCTATCTAGTGAATAAATCATCGTGAGTGCTCATTGTGAACTAAACAAATGGATCAGATGTGGGCCTACATATGGATCCGAAAGGCATGTCAATTATATGATCCAAAAGATGGCCCCAACAACTTTCCATGCGTATGATCTACTACTGGGGCCCACCAGTGATAGGAGATAATAGATTTAATCCCCAGGATATAAGTGATGGGCCTTGTGCAATTATCAAGCCCATCAATGGAATTAAAGTGGATCGTGTTCACGAAATGGGCCCAGTGTGAGTGTTGGGCCCAATGGATGTAGCCTGTAGGAGGATCTGGTTCACAGGTCCAGAGTGCGGAACTGGATGTATTGGAATCGGGTCTTGTAGACTTGACTGTATTATAAGTCAGTTCTTGACCTAATCCACGCCTCGAGAGAGAAAACAAGGGGGGAGGAGCTATCGCCAATCTATTATAGACAGCAAGAGGGAAGGAGAGAAAATCTCTCTACCCACTCGACCAGATGAGGAGAAGGTCCATATCACCCTCCTGTCTAAGTTTTCAACAGTCTTTGATGACACATGATCGATCCATGATGTCGATGAAGCTATGGAAACAGCGGTTGCCAGTGATGGTGATGAAAAAGGAGTTCGCAGATGGATGATGGCTCCTCCTCCGTTTGTTTGCAAGTGCCAAGATCCCGATGGGATCAAAATCCCCAATGACTGTCGGGATTAGAGGATCCAAAACCCTAACGTTGATTGCATGATCTGGGTACTCGAATCCCCAAAATCTGATTGAGATATGAAATCCCTAATACGGGATTTGGGATTCAAAATCCCTAATTATCCTGATTTGGGGATCGAAATCCAAAATCCCTAAATTCAAAATTAGATTTGAGGATTCGGGATTCGAAATCCCTAATTTCTGAATCTAAATTTGTAATAGATGAATCTGATCATCCATACCTATGCACAGTTACTCTAATACCAACTGTGGGACTAATCTAATATGCGGAATTAGCCCATGGACTTTGCTGTGCATAGAACATGGTGATTAAAGAGGGAAGAGGACATATGTAAGTGCTATGTTTTCTAGCTCCTATGATTGTCAAATTTTGTAGTGCTAAAACCTCTTGGAAAACCTCTTGGAATCTATGTCTTGTGTAGCTCATCTACATTTTCAAGACTGTGCATCTCATGTACAAGATCAAAGGTCTTTACCTCAAGAACTTCAAATGCAAGATCAAGAGATATACAAGTTCAAGTACAACACCATGTGATAGTTCACTCTTTCAAGCTTCAAAGTTCAAGGTTTCAAAGCTTCTTCTAAGGCAAGACAATAGTCTTTACTTTGGTACTCAAAGCTCAAGGTGAAGTATATCTCAAGTACCTCAAGCTCAAGCTTCAATGAATTTCAAATTCAAGCTTCACAATGTCTGAAGTTCAAGCTTCATCATATGTCAAGACCTCAAACTTCATGAACTTCAAAGAGCAACTATTAATTGAAGCAAAGAGAAGATTCAATGTTCATATATCGCTTATAAGGTATGAATGACCCTAGATTAACTATAAGTTAGGTCATTTTGAATACATAATTTAATTAGGTCACTTTATAAGTGCATAGCCTGTTTCTCGACTAGTCTTAGACTAAGCTCGATTAGTCCTAGCACTAGCTCGACCGGTCCAAGAAATCATCGACCAGTCCTAAGTTTGTTACTTATTTTCAGAATTTTTTGTTATTGCCTCGACCAGTCCTGGAGACTGCTCGACCAGTCAAGTGAACAGTGCTCGACCAGTCCTTTAGGCTCAACTCAAAGTCCAGCAACTAAAATGAGTCCCACATGACCAGTCGTGGACAGGACTCAACCGGTCGTGGAGGCCACTCAACTGGTCGAGTAGGTCCTTTGACTAGTTATGGAACGGTCTTATCTTAACGTGCCCAAAATTTCAAATGTTTGTTGGTCTTTTGACTAGTCGAACCGACCTTAGGACCAGTCGAAGGCGCGATTTCTATACTTATAAATAGAGCACGATTTTCATAGTTTGATATCCAATTCAAGCAAAATCAAGACACCACTCTGAGAGATAAGTTAGTGATATTCTTAGGCTATTTAGTGCTCATTTTATATTCGCTTTAATTAACTTTTTGTATTTAATTTTATATTCTACATTTCAATCGTATTTGAAAAAGGGATTGAAGTTTTCCCATTTCTTGGAATCAAAATCAAATCAAGCTAGCCTAAGGTGAATTAATCTAAAATCAATTTAAAACTTAGAACCATTTCATAAGTGAGTGTGAACATTGAACATTTACATTGAACTTCTACTGCGAATTGGTTCTTTGAGTTGCAACAAAGGAAAATATTCAGATAAGTATTTTACAGTTTTTGTAGATTCATTCTTTTGGTTTCATTGAGATTGTGCCAGAAAAATCTCTTTCTTTTGGTTTGTCTGAGGTGATCCAGAAAACTCAGAGTGTGGGGTTTTTTGAATTATATAAGCCCACTTGAAAGACACAATTGTGAGGGTTTTAGGTGAACCTTGAAAAACCTATTTCAAAGTAAACGCTAATATCCACTGTGTGAGGATATTAGGAGTAGAGTAGTTGTGTGACTATTTTTCTAAACAGTTGGTATACACAAAAGCGAACCACTATAATTTCTGGTCTTGTGGTGATTGATTGATTATTTCATTTTGTAAATGTTGTAATTTCCCTTTATGTATTTGTAAAGAATGTTGTAATCTTTTTAATGCAAGTGTGGGAATGTTGTAATAGCTTAGTTTCCTTCTTTCCTATTTATTTCTTTATTCCTCTGTATCAGTTTGAGATTTTGATACACAAACCATTCTAGGAATCAGGTTGTCCTACCATAAGCCATTAGTTTTTAATGTAAGGTTGTCCTTAGAACAATATCTGTATCAACCTCTCAATACTTGTACACTTGAGGTTGTTTTACATTTCTGCATTGTGGGATTGTTTAATTGCTATCTTTAATTATATTTGTTTAAATTTCGCATTTAATTTTTAATTTGGCATAGTCCTATTCACACCCCCCCGAAGAACTTTTAACTCGGCCTTTTCAACATACCTGTCTGAGAAGTCATAGCTGAGAATAATAGAATACCAGGATCTAGGATCTTCCTCTCCTTACACTTGAATTCAGAAAATTAGATGGGACTAGCGTTTCTTACTTATGTGTAGGATCGGGGACCTAGCAATATTATCTTACTTAGAAAGAAAAAAAAAAGAGTAAATGTGGCAATGGTAAATGAATGACTCAACATGTTTACTTTTCTTTGTAAATTAAACAATAGAAAAATGCCAAATCAAGATAAATTATTTTCTTTTCTTGATGTAATTGTTTACACCTAATTTGACTATGATGACACCATGTGACGACGAAATCTCAATATGCTACGAAATAAATGATCTCTGTAGTTGCTGTGATGGTCGAATTTGATCAGAATAAAAAAAAAAGTCATTAACAACCCAAAAATGGCAAGTTCAGCTGGATACTGTCATGGAAGGCATGTCACGTATCTTGCTAAGGTGGAAAAGTTAATTATTCATCGTAATGGCCTCATAACTGACAATGGATATTGATCGAAATATGGTCGCAACTAATGATTAATTCGGCTAAGGAGCTACAAAGCAACTCAACAACACTATCTAGTTTGTTGAATTTCATAACATATTATGTCACGCCCCAAACTCAGAAATCGAATTCACATGAATCCCAATCGTCGAATTCAGTGCCGACAGCCTTCGTAGTACCCCAGTCTCGGCTCCTAGCGTCCATACGCCAGATTCCGATCCTGGGATCCTACAAGGAGGATTTTTTTATTTCCTTTTCCAATGCACATTTAACTAGCAATAAGCATAACCATAAGATTACCCAATTCACAAAGGCAACATCAACAACACATATCCACTAATATAATCATTTAAGTACAATGCCAAAAGAAAAATACATAAATTAAAAATCAAGCTCCAGAAGACTACTGCACGCTCTAAGCTCAACACTGCTACAACCTAACATCACCTGCACGCATCTATCATGTATAAGCTTATAAAAAGCTTAGAGGGTGGTGTAAGTGTATGCACAAGGTAAATGCCAAGTATTAAATACAATGCCATCATCATACAATACCAAAAATACTGGTAATCCATAAATCGTACAATATCGGAATAAGCAAAAATATTGACAAGATCATAAATTATAGGATAACAGAGTAAGCGGAAATACGGACAAGTCCATGAGTCAATCAATATCAAAATACGCAACATAGGACAGCTATGCAAATGAGGAGTCATAAAGATCCAAATATCAGATGCCAAGGATGCAATGCAATATGCAATTCCTGATGAGTTCATGAATAGCGTCAACAGTATCTAGACCATATAAATGCAGAAACACAGTAACCCAAAATACCATATACCGCGAATGTAATACAATATATGGTGCGAATAGAATGACCATGCTGGAGTGTGAAGTCGGGATGATAGTACATAGGGTCGCAAGCTATGGGATCCACCACAAGGGACTTCTATCTAAACCAGTCTCATTCCTAAATTTGGATATTCAGACTCGATGTGATAAACTCCTAATCTCAAGTTAGTTGCGCACCCTAATCGAAATTCTAGTTATTGCAAAGGTACACGTAACAAATAGTTTTGCACCACCAGCCCGAATGGATAGTGAATGAATGAATAAATGAGTATGCAACTCCTGCTCAATAAGTCCACATATCAGTACGGTTTCTCTCTGAGAGCATCACCAGGGTCTAGTACACTCTAAATGGCACTGCCCCTCTCCCAACAACACAGTCCAGGTGAGTGTAAGAAACCTCACTATCCACCTGGCCAATAGTCTGCCAATACCTATCTGGCACGTCGATAGCGGACCCATTTACGAGCTGGTCAAACTCAACCTAACTATGCCACCTACCCTCGGGTGGGTAAGGCCACACCCCCTCCCAACCGACCACGACACAGTGGGAGACGTGGCCTCCTAGTATTCGGCACTCGGGCGCTCATGTATCCACTCGGTCTCGATGTTAGGGCATCCTCTGGTACTAAGAGGGTTTAAGAATTTTCACCTAGGGCCATATATGACAGCCCGATGCTGGAACAAATTTTCGGTGTCCCGTCTAGCCATCCACGATATGCCTGTGGAGGCTACGACCCTGATGTCGTTAGGGCGTATAGTAATCATAATGCAAGATGCATGAGCAATACAATCTAGTCATGCATCAATCCTGTGCATACCGTGCGCTCGTGTTAAATAAACTCCACCTATCAAGGAGTCTCATAACAACATGCTCAATGACATATGCAATGATCAACCACATCTCATAACAAACATGCAGATGATGCGTATAGGCATGTATCATGATGCTATGCTGTCACATACTCATAATCGATGTCATTAACTGGCATCGACAATCGACCTCGACAATGTGGACATTTAACTAACATTGCCCCTAAGGAATGACCCACATAGAGTCTAATATATAGTGGACACATGGTCTCACACAAGGGCCAAATATACAACACAATGGGTCTTACTCAAAGGCACATATACACAACAGGTGGGCCCTACTCATGGGCCTAATACATATCACAATGGGCCTTGCCCACAGGCCACGAATACATCACAATGGGCCTTGCCCATGGGCCTCAAATACATGACATTGGGCCTTACACATGGGTCCTGAATACATCAAATGGGTCATGCATCATGGGCCTGATACATATCACAATGGGCCTTTTCGATAGGCCACGAATACATCACAATGGTTTTAACTACGGGTCGCATATACATCATATAGGTCTTGACGATCAGCCTTGGCAATTGAAATCGACACCCGGAATCAGCCTTGATACTCGGCCTCAACAATTGAAATCGGCCTATACAATCAGTCTCGACAAATCGGAATCGGCCTATATAATTGGCCTTGACAATCAGAATCAGGCTTGACAAATCAGTTGAACAAGGCCAAAGGGAAGGTCACAATGTGGATATCTAACCGGCATTGCCCATCTATGTGGACATCTAACCAACATTGCTCCCAACCAGTGGCCCACATAGGGCCAAACATATAGTGGGCCCATAGCCTCACACAATGGTTTCATAAATCAAGTGGGTCGAATCTCATTATCTCAATGTTGAAATAGAGTTTGTCTACACTGAGCCATGGAATGGATGAATTAAATCGCACAAACATTTGTGACTTAGAAAACGTCTCATTTTGTTGTTAGAATGGTCTATATATATTTGAGAAGATTTTAAGTCCATCCACTTGACTATAATTTATGGTCCACCCACTAAATAACTTCCAACATTTCATGTGTGTCCAACGTCCTACCCGTACAATAAATTGGCCCAACCATTGGATTACCTCATGCAAAAATAAGCCACATCCACTCATAGAGTGGATCACACTTGGAATTCTAAATGGGTGAGGTCAGCTTGATGAAAGCTGAGTGGGATGAGTTGGCTTTTGGGTAATGGGCTTTAGAGAATTATTCAGCATGTTTAGAAAATGGGCCAACCTCAACCTGGCTCAAACCTGCAGACTCATTGCCACACCTATTATGAAGTCCAGGGTTGTCAATGGATCAGGTTCGGGTCAGGTCCTATGGTGCCATGCCTGGGCTAACCAAATTTGGATCTAGGTAGTCCTTTCAGGTCTGATAGAGTCTTTGGATCTAGGTTTTAAGTTTTGCTCGATAAAAGAAGTACCTTTCTATGGTTGTGCCCACCAGATGGATGCATTGAATCACACAAACATGTACTACTTAACGCACGTAAACGTGGACTAGCTCTCAGACTTGTGTGTGGCCGAGAACCATAAAATATATATTTGAGCTGGACCTTAATTTATGGTCCACTCAACAAATAGCTTCTAATCTTTCATTTTCATGCGTGTAACACCCCGTGTCTCCCATACTTGGGTGTTACTATGGCCATAGAATCAGTTAGACGGAGTAGATTTCAGAATGGAACATCACAGTGGATCCCACATGATTCTAGTGTACATCAGTGGGCATGCCCCCTTGATCATTCCTGCCCCCGTCCTGCACATCCCCCTCCTACTTCTTTCTTCAACAATGCACAAACAAAGATAACAATATCACCGAGAACACAAACATCTTAACCCAATATAAATAATAATAAGAAGAAGAAGAAGAAGAAGACCATCACAGCCCTAGGATGAATGGTGAAAAAATGAATTCACGGTAGGGATGGTCTGCATGAAAGTAAAAACCAAAACAAAAATACCAGCTGCAAATGGGAAAATAGCCCACCGACTATTGAAGTGATAACGCTTCAAGCTCTCCTTACATTCCTCCCATTTTGTCCTGCGAAACCGACTAACAGCCCAAAACACGTCGGAGAGATAAGACCTGCCAGTCGGAATGGCCACCTCCCTACTTAGCATCTTGAACCGACAGGCCACATGCTCGTCGTTGCTACCAAGCCAGTTCTCGATGACCCCACAGTGGCGGAGCGTCTCGACGTCCTTGGCGGAGTTGATCAGACAATTCATGAAAGCAGTGTAAGCTGTGATGTGCTTACTGCAATCAGTGTAACATTGCTCAAACGCAATCAGATTGAGGAACAGTGAGTAGGTGGCTCCATGGATCACGAATGTTGGTATTTCCATCGTGCCGTTCTTGAATTTCACATCGAAGAAGCTGTCCGCCTTCCCCTTCTTGAACCCAATTCCAGCCTCCTTAAGTGCTGTTACCGAATGTATCAGGTTGAGGTGATTAGCCTCCATTTCATTATCTTTTTCTTTGTTTCCAGACTTCTTAAACACATTTATCCAGCTGACAATCAGTTTAAAACAAGCATTTCTCTCGCTTTGTTTATCTTCTTTCACCGCTGGAAGTAGGCTGGAGTGGAAGAGATGGAGTAAATGCTTATACTCGGACTTCTCTTTCATGGCCCACCTAGTACTCTTTTGTGGCACCAGTCCTTGGAAGAAATCAAGGGCTAGGTGGGCCAGGGAGGGACGATTAGGACCACGGACAATGTTCATCAGATTGAACAAGCAGTCGAGGATGATGAAAGGGATTTGATTTTCAAGCATCAGTAAGTCATTCCTAAGCCTGCTTAGCAGCCAGCTCATTTTGAAGATGGGATCCTCACCATCGACATTGATAAGGCGGGCAGCCTTGCAAAGTAGGCCGATGATGAAACAACCATCAATCACCATCATTTCGACGAAGGCGTTGCTGTTGAGATCATCATCAATGCTCTCTGAGTAACATTCCCATGCCATTTTCTCCACCGACTTGACAGCAGTCAGGAACCTCTTGAAGATGTTCGATGCCGAATCTTCGCTGTTGGTTTTGGTCAAAGAAATAATATCGTGAAGGTACTTCCTCTTGTGCTCTTCCATGGCTTGTAGGCTCTTCTTTGTCCGGTGAATCGGACCGATCGAGATAATCTGAGGCACGTAGGCGGTCTCGTCGCCTTTGTGGAAGCAGGTGGGGACTTTGTGGATCGAACAAGATGATAATTTCCTATCGGGCTGTTGATCGATGAGAAGCTTTTGCTCGAGCAAAGAAACCCATGTTGGATCTAGATCATCGTGGAGTATTGGAACTGGTGGATTTTCTCCTTGATTAGCTTCTCTGCCATATGGCGGGAAGCTGTTGGGGACTCTGTGGGTCGGGCAGGAGATGTTGATGATCCATGATTCCTTTTGGAGCTGTGGATTGATGAGAAGCTTGTGCGCGAGTGAAGAAGCCCGTGTTGCATCTGTCGGAACGTGTGGCTGTACTCCTTGATTTGCTTTTTCTTCATTGTCTACAGTAGACTCTTGCATGAACAATATTTGATGTTCCACCATTTCAAGTGGACTGCAATCTACCGATTCGCTCTCTCTATCCCTATCTCTCAATGGCCTTGAGAATAGCTTCCTCTCTCGCACTTCTCTCAAACCCTGACAATCACTTTATAGTGGTTGATTTTCTATTTACCATTATAAATAGAGGCAAAAAATAATCATTTAGTTGACATGTGATTAGCTTGACGCTAATACCACGGGGAAATTATTAAATATATGGATCCGGTTTCTAATCCTTGTTGTCCATCCGTTTTAATAGGGCTTGATCTCAAAATTGTGGACCACACCACAAGAAACGGGGAGTTAAACGCCTACCATTGAAAACTTCTTGCCGGCCATACAAGTTGTTTTGGGTCAGGTTGATATTTTTGTGTTCCCTTTGTCTATGTCTGCGTGACCATATGAACAATGAATAGGTTGGATCACAGGTACACATCAATGCTAGATTCGTAGATGGTTTCACCTTTCAAGGGGATGCCATTATCTGTTAGGGAACTGCGGAAGCACATGGAGATGAATCAAGCAGAGTATATAAATCGCACAACCAAGTTCAAACACAAACAAACTGGATTTAACATAAAAAACCATTGCGGGAAAAAACCACGGTATAAAACAATAGATATGCACTATGAAAGTAGAAAATTACAAGAGATAGATTACCTGATTTGAACAAGCCTCAAATCTCCCTTACAAGCCCTTAAAACATTTTGAAACTAATTAGAATACTCTAAGATACACCCTATTCCTGATTACACCTATATATACATATAGCATATATGAGAATGACAATCGAAACATGAAACAAATCCCCCACTTACGCAATTCTGTGTAATTATGCGCACCCTTTCAATGACACTTTGATGGCATCGACGACCTGTCGATGGTATCGAAGGCCTTCGATGTCATCAAGTATAACACTAAATCATTCCAGCGACTAAACATGTATTTTTTGAATTTTTTCGATGGCACTTCGATGGCATTGACGGCTATCGATGGCATCAACCACAACACTACAAAGTGTCCAGCAACCAAATTGGGATTTTTGGATTTTCTCGATGGCATCAAACATCTCTCGATGGCATTGGATGGTCTGTCTATGGCATCGACAGACCCTGTTGCAGAAATATTTAAGACATCAACAACATCATCCCCCTGTTAATTTCTTATGATGTGGTCCCCTTGAACTTATTTAAGCTCATTCCCTAAAATGAACTAGTATAATTGATGGATACCGTGGATCAAATGCATACACCACGATGGACGGCATGGTCTGCTTTGTTAACCACCAATCCCCGTCTACTCTAAAACTTTCTCTATAGGTTAGCTTTTCATCTACGACATATTCAAATTCAAATATATTTGAATTTATATTTATTCAAATATTTTTTGTAATCCAACTTCTATGAATAGAGATGAATACATGAAATCCAAGTTATCAAATTGATGTCAATTACTAAGTGTTTTATATGGTAGCAGAGACCTATCGAGATGTATTCTCTCATTTCTTTCTTTTTTGATCCTCTGCATCCGATGGTTTTTTATCTCGTCCAACTGTTTCGACGACAGTTCCTTCATGTACTTTCCTTCCTATTTCACTTTTGTCAATTGCTTCTGCATCTACGGTCTATGTGCACCACACTTTCAAATCTGTTTCATAGGTTCCTTTTGAACCCATCTACAAGTTACAGCTTTCGGTTCCGATCGTTGGCTTTCGCATAGAGCTTTTAAATCAGCTCTATATATTAGATCATCGATGGTCTTCTTCCTTAGCATCACAGAGTAGTTTCAATCAGATCTCGCCACACCTGTGTTGATGCAAGTCGTAGATCATTCCTCATGTGACTTGGTTCCACTAGATAAAGTGATGATGTTATTCTGCAATGTGACAAGATTTCACTAAATAAAGTGGCGGCTTGTCAAATAAAATGACGGGGTTTCAATAGACAAAGTGACAGGTTCATTTGACAAAGTGATAGGGTTCCATTAGACAAAATGATAAGGTTTCATTGGATAAAATAATGTGTCCATTTTATATAATCATCAATCATTATGGTGGGTCCTATATGTTTCAAGTATGAATGTCTCTCTTTCAAATATTTTCTTTAGTGTGGCTCACATGAATCTCATCTTAACCCTTTTTTTTTTTTTTTCGGGCCTAAATGATTACGCATCTAACTGTTAGAGTATATTTTGAATACACATCGTGGTGGGCCCCCACAAAAAATTCAATCCCCCATACTTCTCCAATTGTAAAGATATATATATATATATATAGGAAAAAGTTCTATGCAGTTAAGCTCATGGGAACTTCCCATGAGGTCAAGTTGTGTGGGCCCCACTGTGATGCGAGTTGAACATCTACCCCATCAGTCAGATGCACCATTCCATGGTGGGCCTCGAGATTAAAATTCAAGTCAATACGTGACTTGTGTGGGCCACACCACATACAAAAGTTGAGAGGGGTTATCCTTCCATTAAAACATTCATAATCATTTGTTGGGCCCACTGAGATGTGGTTCACAAATCCAACCCATCCATTGTGTGTCCCACTTGGATGAGGGTCAGACTAAGTTTCAGATGCATCCAAATTTCAGGTGGGCCTCGCCAAGTGCTTTTATATGTTTTAGGCATGTCTTCACATGATTTTAAATGGAATAGCCCACCTGAGTTCCGTATACAGCTGATCTTTGAGATATTCCATAATTTAAAGGGGACCCATCAAATACACGATGTTGATGTTCGACATGCATCACGGTGGGGCCCACACAACTCGACCTCAAGGGAAGTTCCCATGAGCTCGACTGCATAGAACCTTTTCCCTATATATATATATATATATATATATGGGGCATGACTCTTGATTTTTCGGGGCCCACTGCGATGTTTATTTAATATCCATTATAATCAGTGGCTATTAAATCCCATATTGAGCCTAGAGATACGCACTAAAGGAAATAGTTGGGAGAGAGATGTCCACCCTTTATTTTAAAGGGTCAAACATTATACTCTCTTTTATTCAGATTTTAAATTTAAATCTTGTTCTAGTTCTAGTTCTAGTTCTAGTTATTTTTAGAATACATATAAGTTTAGTCCCTATGGATTCGACCTCAGTCTCACCGAGTTATTACTATATCGCGACCCTACACTTAGGGTTGTAAACATCAAGTCGAGTTACTAGGTGACACAATAGCAACATTGGTGTTGTGTACTATGTCATGTGATCCGAGTGTAAAAGAAAAAACCCGACAACTACGAATCCCCCAATGTAAGTGAGACCCGTCTAATTATATACATTGAATATTTATTTCATCTATCCATTTTGCGAGGTCATTTTATAGAGTAGGCCAAAAAGCTAAGCCTATCCAAATCTCAAGTTGACCACACTACAAGAAACCATAATAATTTATTATTAAAACCTATTTGTGGGCCACAAATGGTTTTGGATCAAGCTGATATTTGTATTTTTCCTTCGTCCGAGCTGTGTGACCTTATCAACAACAGATTGGATGGCAAATAAACATTGAAGTGGACAATGAAGTTTTGAATGGTCGGCATTCAATGACCACTATTTCCTATGGTGTGGTCCACCGAAGACTTGTATTTGCTTCATTTTTTGTATAATTGTCTAAAATAATATGAGAAAACGGATGGATGGGGTAGATATACAATGTATAGATCAAGGTGGGCCCGCGGTGAGGATCCTACGGACATCACTCATCTTAGGTCGCAACTAATATTCCTTGCTAATAAGGTAGATTTTGTAAATACTTTTTTATCTTATAAAATTGACGTGAGATAATGTGACCTAATTAAATTTTAGAAGAAAGAAATTTAAGGCAGATTAGCTACCGACAGGAGGTTGAGTAGCTAGACTCGGTACTGAGGTGGCATCACCAAGTTATGTGGGGCCCACCATGATGTATGTGTTGTATCCACACTATCCATCCATTTGGAGGAATCATTTTAGGTCATGATCAAAAGAATGAGGTAGATCCAAAGCTGGAGTGGACCCCACCACAGAAAATGGTGAGGAGAGTGACATCCATCGTTGAAGCCTTCCTAAGGTTCACTGTGATTTTTATTTGAGATACAACTTGTTCGTAAGTTAACACAGACAATATAAGCTTGATCGAAAATGTTTGTAACCCTTGGAAGTTTTTAATGGAGGACATGACTCTCTCCACTGTTTTCTATGGTGGGGTCCACTCGAGTTTTGGATCTGATTCATTCTTTGGCTCATGCCCCAAAATGATCTCTCCAAATGGATGGACGGAGTGGATACAAAACATATATCATGGTGGGACCCACATAATTAGGTGACGTCACTTTAGTAGCAAGTCTGGCTACTCAACCCGTTGTGTGGAGTACCCAAATGGAAGGCGTGGAGTACCCAAATGGAAGGAAGCGGACTGCGTGGTGAGTAACGTAGCGTACTGAGTACGCTATTTGGGGTCCACCATGATTTATAAATTTTATCCGATCTGTCCATCAATTTTACCTGATAATTTTAGGGCTTGAGGCCAAAAATGAAGCATATACAATGTTCAAATGGACCACACCATGGGAAACAGTTGAATTGAACATTTATCGTTGAAAATTTCTTGGGGCTACAAAAGTTTTGGATCAATCTTATACTTGTGTTTTCCCTTCATCCATGCCTGTATGAATTTATGAACGGGTTGGATAACAAATAAACATCACTGTGGGGCCTAGCAAGGTTTCAACGGTGGAAATCATTATCCCCCACTGTTTACTGTGTATCCACTTGATATTTGGATATACTTTAATTTTGGGCTCAACCCCTTAAATTAGATGGAAAAACGGATGGACGGCATGGATAGACCACATACATACAAGGTGGGCCCAACTGAGTTTACTCAGATAAGAGCGTGGTGTACAGGCAATCCGATTTTCAAATGAAAACCGTCTAACGGTTTCCGTTGGACTTTCCGTGAAATGTAATTTTTTAATATATGTAATAAAACTGGTGTCGTGGCACTTACAGTGACGTGTACCAATAAAAAAAGCCGGATTCAGCCGCTCGCCGTTTCCAGGATCCGCACTAAAAAAAAAAAAAACAATAAATAAAACAAAAGGGGAACGACTTTGTTGGGACCTCTGCCGTCAGCATTGTCGCCAGCGCTCGGAGATCATCGACCCCTATGTCGACGCACGGCCAATCATTTCACCTCCACGCGTTGATTTCCTTTTCAGGTCGGATACGCCATTTTTTACAATCCAGTGTCAACCGCGCTAAAAAAACAATCAAAAAAAAAGAAAAGAAAAAGGAAACGACTTTGTTGGGACCTCTGCTATTCAAAACTCATGCACTACATATTTACGCACCATCTGTTGTTATTTTTAGCAACGCTAGCTGCCGGCACAACCCATTGATCACGGGACGATCACTTGCCTCTCAACTTTGTCACTGGATCTATTTTTTGTGACACCAATTGCCGGCCTTCCACTCTGTTGTTGATCACAACCACTCTCTGTTGTTGATCACAACCACTCTTTCGGCCCTTGCAACCTATAGTTGGTCGCTGTCATCACTTCCATTTGCTACCGTTGTCAATTTTCCAGCATTTGTCCCTATTATCTAATCTCTATTCAGATCGATGCATGCCTTCAATCATATTTATGTTCATCCTTAGATATCTTTGGCTATGGTCTTTTTTTAGTTCCTTTCCTTTTATCTCTGGCTGTTGCATTACTGACTTTGTAATTCCTCTCTGGATGATGTTGCATTGAATGTGTTAATGGAAAAATAAATAAATTAAAAAATAAATTATAGCGACTTCTTCTTCATCCTCTATTGGTTTTTATGTGTCCAACGTTACCAGTTTGGTCTCCATTAAGCTGGATCATGACAACTATTTGTCGTCAAAAAGCCAATTTATCCTAATTCTCTGAGCAAACAAATTATTTAAATTCGTTAATGGTTCATCCAAGTGCTTGAACCAAATTCTTATTGATGATACAGGGGAGCCCACCTCCATTAATATCAATCCTGCTTTTGAGGTGTGGCTAGAGCAAGACTCCCTGGTGTTACTGTGGATTAATACTATCTTGTATACCGGCAAGTACTCCATTTGATCCACATATAAAATTGTACGTAAAAATGAATGTGATAGTATAGCACAACTTGAGTACTCCAGTATCATTGGGCATTTAATGTATCTAATGAACTATACTACACTTGATATTGCATATATAATCGGTAAGCTGGGTAGATACACCAGTAATTCTAGAGAAGATAACTGGAATACCGTAAATATATTACTATGATACTAAAAATAAATTTAAAAAAAAAAAAAAACAAAACTTACAAGTATAGTCTTAGGTATACTAGATATGATCTAGTCGTACCAGAGGGATACAATGATGCAAATTAGATATCAGATTGAATAGAATCCAAGTCCGCTAGAGTCTATTTGTTTACTCTTAGAGGAGCCACAATATCTTGTAAGTTTAAGAAGCAGACTTTTATATCTCGGTTCACGATAGAGTTCGAATTTATTGCTCTTGCAAATACAAGCGAAGATGCCAAATGGTTTACAAAATATGCTTTTAGATATACCCTTATGGAGTAAAGTAGTGGCAACAATTATATTACATTGTGATAGCCAAGTTGTGATAGTTAAGGCAAATAATAGAAACTATAATGGAAAGTTTAAACATTTTACATCTAAGACATAACTTAGTCAAGCAATTGATCCAAGAAGTAATAATTGCAATTAACTTTTTAAGATCTAAAGAGAATCTAGTTGATCGACTAACTAAAGCATTGACCAGAGAGTTACTGATGAGTATATCGAGGGAAACGGGGTTGAGTCACATTTAAATAAATCATTGGCAATGGGAACCCAACCTATATGACTAGAGATCCGAAGAACTAGCTTCAATGGGGGTAACAATAAGTTACTTTGATTTGGTATCGATATTATATATTCAAATTTAGAACCACATTCATATGATGTAACAGTGCAATGACTTGTTGCGATGAAAGTTAGACTATGTCCTTAATGAGTTTCATAACTGTAATATAGTAAGATGTCTAGTTAAAGTTACATATCTGAAGGACTCACCTATATGAGTGTAGAAGTGGGGTCACTTCCTATGAGAATTGGGACATTGTCTAAAGCACTCATGAAACTTGGATAAAGCACATGGTTGTAACGTGTTAGCTTAAGAAATTTAAGTTGATGTAAAATATTGTGCATGTGATGTGTTTAGGTTATTATTATGGGAGGTTAGTTCAAAACTTTATGTTAATTTCTCCCGACAAACTAGACATATCTACATTAAGAAAGGTTCAAATCTTTTAAATACACTTGCTGATGTACTTCGTTTTGTTAATTTTTTCAACTAGTTTTATAATTGTTTTGTGATTTTTCAAAGTATGTGGAGATTATTGGATTAAAAAGGTTCTTAAATTAGATTTGAAAAATTAGAAAAAAAAATTTTAATTTTTTCCTTTGTTAACGAACTTACCTTAATTTGTTTAGTTTTCTTCCGCATTGGAAAGTTATTAGAAAAACTAAGCATTTATATTAAAATCACTCACTTATCTTTTGTATTGGAAAACAAGGGTATGCCATGAAAGCAATCTCGTTCACGCGCCCGTGTTGCTGCCATGGTCATGGATTTGACGTGACGAGGCGTCGTGTGGTGCAGTATGCTATGTCTTTGATCGGATACTTCTGATTTTCTCTGCATATGTTTTGGCTTACTCATATATGAGAAGACAAAGAGTCGTTGCACACTTGCCTAATAATTAATGAGCAAGTATGCGCTAACATACATTTATTACGTCGCTCGCATACGCCTCGAGCTCCAATGGCTATCTACATTTCCTTTATAAGGACATCACCTCTCCATTGCAAAATTCATTTGAAAATTCTCTCCTCTAGATTTTCTTTATGTGTTTTTTCTGGGCAAATCAATTCGAGTATTCTTGAGTTTATGTGGCTGTGATCGAAAGTGCACTAGATCTAAACCGTTCATCTTAGAGGAGAGCCGTTATATCCTAGGGACGGACTTATTAAGACCCAACGCATTAGGGATCGTCTTCTTGTATAGGCAAATCTATCTTTAAGACAGCAACAACAATGTGTCTAAACTCTCCAATTTTCTCTCTTGTTTAGTATTTCAAATTTTATGATATATTTCTGCATTTTAGGGCCAACATACACCCTAAGAAAAAGTGTTGATTAAATAAATACCATTAAAAACTTCTCGTGAGTCATTGGAATGTTTATTTTCTACCCATTTGTTGATAAAGTCATGAAAAAACGAGTGAATGGACCTCAAGAATACCAGCTTCATCCAAAATTGTTGTGCCCCGCGGGAAGTTTTTAATGGTTTTTCACCATTGTTTCCTGCGGTGCGGTCCACCTGAAATATTGATCTGCCTAATTTTTTTGGTCATGCCGTACGAGCTTTTGGAATGTATGGGGCGTGTACAGTTGTTGAGTGCATGCGTGTGATCCATCACTCTCCACGTGTACGCATACTTAATCCGGCACATTGTCCTTTTTCTGAGAGCGGATTGAATGTACTCATAGATATGTCCTTGAGAAATCTACTCCGTTCATCTGTTTCGAAAGCCCATAATAGGGTAGGATTCAAAAAATAAAGCAGATCCAAAACTCAGGTGGGCCATACCATACGAAACCGTGAGGATTGGACGTCTGGTGGTGACAGAAGTTTTGTGTTAGGATGATATCTGAATGGTAATAATTGTATGAATGGTTGGGATGGCATGTAGACATCTAATAATTGTATGAATGGTTGGGATGGCATATAGACATCATAGTCAGCTCCAGGAAGGTTTCAACAGTGGACTTTGCTGTTGCCACTATTTTTTGGTATGGCCCACTGAGTTTTGGATCTGCCTAATTTTTAAAACCCTGCCCTATCGTGCTTTTTCAAAACAGATGGACGGAGTGGATTTTTCACGGACATCTCTGTCGACAGCCCTGGGCACATACGTATGGGCACACTTGATCCGCTATATCCACATCGTGAACTCGTGCTTTGCGCAAGGGGCACGCAACCCCGTGCATGGTTGACCTTGATACTTAACTGGAGACAGACAACCCTGTCAGGGAATCTGTGGGACCCACCGTGATGTATGTAGTTTATCTACGCCGTCCATCCATTTTAATGAATCATTTTGGGTGAGGAGGCAAAAAATGAGACAGATCGAATGCTGGAGTGGATTACATCACAAGAAACAGTGGAGATTGAATACCTACCGCTGAAAACCTTTGGGAGCTACGGAAGTTTTGGATCAAGATGATATTTATGTTTTCTATTGACCCATTTCTACGTGACCTTAGGAACAGTTTGGATGGAAAATAAAAATCACGGTGGACCTTAAGAAGGTTTCAATTTCGTGTCATTGTCACCACTGCTTCCTGTCATGTGGTCCATTATATCCTTCGACCTACCTAATTTTTTGTCTCACGCGCTAAGATGATCTTTCAAAATGAATGGATAGATCTGATCAAACATATATGTTATTGTGGGCTCCATATCTATAGATTTTATGTGCCCCTGATGAACTCTCTCGGTTTAAAACAATGAGACCAAAGCCAAATCATGCTAAAACCAAGACATGCTTAATTTTTTGGGAGATTGGTAGTACTTTTTTTGAAGTTTGAGTCAATTACCTAAAAAGCCACTACGTATATCCCAAGAGCAGCTTTCTGACAAGCCTCTAAAACTTACTCAGACAAAAATGCCCTTGCTTTGTTTCGGTAGTTGTATGGTTTTCTAGGGAATAAGAAGTTATGTCATATTTAATGCCAATAAAGTGATGCGTACGGAACCCTTTTTTTGTGCATGGACAAGGACAAAACTCGTGGGGCCCACATTGATGTATGTGTATAATCCATGCCCCCAATCCTTCTTGTTGTGTCATTTTAGGGCTAGGGCCCAAATATCAGCTTAATCCAGAGCTCGTGTGGGTTACATAATAGAAAATAATGGTGACAATGAAACCCGCTGTTGAAACTTTCCAGGCTCACTGTGATATTTGTTAGAAGTGGACACTACCTAAGTCAGGACTTTTTGAGCCTACGACGAGCATGCCGATAAGGTGGATGGAACGAATCACTCAATTGTAGGCTTTAAGCTATTGTACCAATGGTTATCCTTTCATTTAATAGTAAAGGAAGTAAACATGTAACAATCGCGACCCATATCACATGAGAACCACGACCCATATAGCATGATAACTACGACCCACAACAACCACGACCCATATAACATGATAACTACAACCCACGACAACCACGACCCATATAACATGACAACCACGACCTATATAACATGACAACTTCGACCCATAACAACTATGACCCTTACCACATTACAACCACGACCCATATAACATGACAACCACGACCCATATAATATGAAAATCACGACCATATAACATGAGAACCACAATCCATATAACATGATAACTATGATCCATGATAACTACGACCCATGACACAATCCATGACAACTACGACTTATGACAACCATGACCCATATAACATAACAACTACGACCCATATAACATGACAACCGCAACCCATGAAAACTACGACCCTTACCACCTTACAACCATGACCCGTACTGCATTACAACCACAACATGAGAATTTGACCATATCTCGAGGCCCACATTGATGTATGTGTATAATCCATGCGCCCATCTTTTTTGTCGTGTCATGTTAGGGCTAGGGCCCAAATATCAGCCCGATCCAGTACTCGTGTGGGCCACATTATAGAAAATAATGGTGACAGTGGCACCCACTCTTGAAACTTTTCAAGCTCACTGAGATGTTTGTTAAAAGTGGACATTGCCTAAGTCAAGACTTTTTGGGCTCACGACGAGTTGGCCGACAAGGTGGATGGATCATATCACCCCATTGTGGGTCTTAAGCTATGGTACCAATGGTTATCCTTTCATTTGGTAGTAAAGGAAGTGAACATGTAACAACCGCGACCCATATCACATGAGAACCACAACCCATATAACATGATAACTATGATCCATGACCCATTTAACATGACAATCACGACCCATATAACATGACAACCAAGACCCATAGCAACTACAACCCTTACCACATTACAACCACAACCCATATAACATGACAACCACAACCCATAAAACATAACAACTACGACCCATGACAACCACAATCCATTTTTTGTAGTGTAAATGGATCAAAGGTTACAGATTAAGGTCGTAGTATAATCTAATTGATCTTTGGATATGCTTTAATTTTGAGCTCAACCCCTTAAATTAGATAGAAAAATGGATAGATGGCGTGGCTAGATCACATACATTTAAGGTGGGCCCAACCGAGTACTCAATCCGATTTCCTCTCTTGCGCACAACTTACACTGGGAAAGAAAGAAAAACGGGCACGAATTGCTACTGACAAGTTGAGTATCCAAGCTCGCTACTCAACCTGCAAGCGCAGATTGCTACTAAAAGGTTGAGTATCCAGACTCGCTACTCAACCTGTCCGTATCTAATCGGGTACAAGTTGAGTAGCGAGACATCACCAAGTTCCAAGGGCCCACCATGATGTATGTTTTGTATCCACACCTTCCATCCATTTGGAGAGATCATTTTAAGGCAATATTTAAAGAATAAGTTATATCCAAAGCTCCAGTGGAAGTATGTGCTACGCCCACCATTAAGCCTCATTCTTTTGGCTCATGTCCTAAAATGATATCTCAAAATGGATGGATGGTGTAGATACAATGCATACATCATAGTGGGGCCCATAGAACTTGGTGACGTCACTTTAGTAGCCGACTCGCTACTCAACCTGTATCTAATCCACGTCCATCCGTGTCCATCAGAAGCAGATTGACTAGTGTACCTCACACCAGCTGTTGTAGACGTCAGCAAGTTCTGTGGGTCTGGTCATGAGGTATGTGTTATATCCAAACTGTCCATCCATTTTTCTAGCTCATCTTAAGGCTTGAGATGAAAAATAAGACAAATATAAATATCAAGTGGACCACACTACAAAAAGCAGTAGGGAATTAAATGTCTACCATGGAAACCCTTTTTGGGGTCATAGATGTTTTAGATCAATATGAAATTTGTTTTCCCTCTTAATTTAGGTCTTTGTGACCTTATGAACAAATTAGATGGAAAATAAACGTTATGGTGGGCCTTATGAATTGTTTAACGGTGAAAATCATTATCTCCGCTGCTATTTGTGGTGTGGTCCATATGATCTTTGGATATGATTCATTTTTTAGATAATGCTCTAAAATGATCTCTAAAAATAGATAAATGATGTAGATATAATAAATACATCACTGTGGGGCCCATGTAACCGTTCGTACAACTCTAAGCTGGAGGAGCATCAAGGGGAGTAGCCAATCTGTTTCCTCTCCTCGCATAACATGTACCTATAGTAGCTATATAGCTGGCGTGTGGTACATGGACGCGGATTGCGACTTACCCCCGCCCGAACAGTAATCCGTCCGGGTAGGGCTCCATGGGATTTCAGTTATAACAAGTGGGGCCATGGTTCCCTAATCTAGGGCATTAGTCCGTTGAGTCCCACCGTAGATGGATAGTTTCCCTTAAACCTCTGGATTGGAAGATGTAGCAACTGATATTAGGATGTTTTTTGTGTCCTGGAGAGATAGTTACGAAGAGAAATACAACAATTTGGACCGTTGTTACATTTCTTTTCTCAACCGTTTATTTGTAGGCCACATCAAAAGGCTAAGAAAGTCCTATGAAGGAGATTTTTTATGCATAATACATTCTAAGTGGGGGGGAAAAATAAATCAATGGTCTTAATTACGGAACCATGACCCCATAATTAAAAACCTAACCAAATCTCATGATATCTTGTCATGGGAGAATCTGGGTGAGAAAAGAGTTTGGTTTGCCTCCGTCGCGGATTAGTATAAAGCGTCTGTCGCCGATCTGGGCCCCACATTTTCTGTGTTCCAACAATTTAAACCGTTCACATTTTGGAATTTGTGATATAAGATCTCCCATTAGAATTTTTTTTCCTAAAAGAATAATCACTACCATCAGTGTCTACAGATAAATCTACAAAACACAACAGGACCCACGATCCTTATAACATCACAACATTGACCCTTATTACATTATAACCACGAACTATACATGTCACGTAAAAACCGCGACCTAAATAACATGATAACTACGATCTATATAATATGATAAGCAAGACCCATATCAATCAGGACCCCTATAATATGACAACTACGACCCATATAACATGAAAACTACGACCTATATAACATGACAACCACGACCCATATAACATGATAACTACAACCCGTGACAACCACGACCCATATAACATGACAACCATGACCTATGACAACCACGACTCATATAACATGACAACCACGGCTCATATAACTTGACAACTATGACCCATGACAACCACGACCCATATAACTTCACAACCACGACCCATATAATATGACAACCATGACCCTTGCTATATGACAATCACAATCCATTTGAAGGGTCGTGGTTCACATGCATAATAGATCGCGGTTTTTATCCACAAAAGGTCATAGTTGATATTTGATTCTACTCCTAAAATGACACAACAAAAAGGATGGGTGGCATGGATTATTCACATACATCAATGTGGGCCCATTTGGGTCATGGTTTGCATGAGTCGTAATTGTCATGTTATATGGGTTGTGGTTGTTATGTTACATGGTTCGTGGTTTGCAACGTGTTCACTTCCTTTTTTACCAAACGATTGGTACCATAGCTTAAGGCCCACAATGGGGTGATCCGATCCAAACACCTTGTCGGTTACCCATATCACATGATAACCACGACCAACATATCATTATAACCACGACCTATATAACAGGATAACTCGACCCATATAACAGGACAACTGCGATCCATACACTACCAAAAAAAGGGGGCAAAGGATACGGACCACGTTAGTTTTTTGTTACGGATATAAACCTTTGTTACAGTTACTATAGTTTTAATCCGTAACAAAAACATAATTGATCTGTAGCTAAAACCTACATCCTCATCAGGACCTTATTAGATATTGATTATGGTTAAGGGGCTCCATGAGGCCCATTAGAATATATGTGTTTGATCTAAGCCGTCTATAAATTCTGATATATAATTTCAGTGGATTAATCCAAAAATTATATAGATTAAAAATATAAGTGGACCACACCATGAGAAATAATAAAAATTAAATTTCTATTGTTAATATGTTGTATAGTCTTTTTAAAACTTAGATCTGACTGATTTTTTACATCAACCTATAAAATAATATTTTAAAATTAATGGACATAGTGGATAAATAACATACATCACAGTGGGCCCCACGTTCAAAAACGCATGGTCCTAATGGTCCGTCCGTCACGCGCCCTCCCCAAAATTTCATTCCGCTTTTTATCTCCCGCCCGCATCCACCCTTTTCTCCCCCTCTTCATCTCTCTCTCTCTCTCTCTCTCTCTCTCTCTCTCTCTCTCTCTCTCTCTCTCTCTCTCGCCACATTGAGGCAACGACGCCCTCCCACCTCATCTTCACCTTCTATGGAGAGCTACACCAAGGAGGACAAACCAGAGAAGAAATTGGACAGTGGAGAGAAGACGAATGACGGATCCATGAGCTGGAAGCTCCCGTTCTTCGCACTGGTAACCCTCCGATACATGAGCGCGACATCCAACATCATACACAACTGTGACGAGGTCTTTAATTACTGGGAGCCTCTACATTTTCTCCTCTTCAAATCCGGATTCCAGACCTGGGAATACAGGTAAACCCTCATTCCATCTCTTTCAATTCTATTTTGAAGTGTCCAAAGTCATTTTCTCGAGTCCAAGATCATTTTCGTGTTCCTCATTCCAAGAACCTAGGTTAGGGTTTTGTCCAATCCCATGATCAGAATACCGCATTCCGTGTTATAGAACCTGGGCAAGATTCAAACATCGTGACGGTCCTGGTTCTGCAAAACACACATCGGAAATCACTTGATTCAGCTGGTTAGGGGTTGTTTGAGTAGGGTGATGATGAAATGTTGATACGGAAACCCCCATGGAAATCAGTCAACACAGAAAATAGTGTAAATGTTACAAGGACTCGTGTCAATGTACCTTATTTGTTGTTCAGCTTGATTTCCATGGAAATGAACCTAAGGGGCTATTTGATTTTCCTAATTACACTGTAAATACCTGCAAATGGCCCATCATTATTTCTTACCATTGTTTGGTCGAGGGAGAATTGCTCCCTCAAAACTGTGTGAATCATCTCTCCTAAAAAAGGGAAGCCTGTGCATTTCTATACTGATAAAAATCGTGAGGCTCACCGTGATGAATATGTCATATCCATGCTGTCCATTGGTTCTGCCAGCTCATTTATAGGGCATGAGCAAAAAAAATGAGGCAGATCCAAAGCTCAAATGGACCACACCACATGAAAGAATGGTCTAAACGGATCCAGCCAACCACTAGGGTCCACATGAACGGTTCAGATTGATGCTCCATACATCCACACATGTAGATGCCCTTGACTCACCTTCCCCCAGTTCTCCCTGAACTACGTGCTTAGAAATGGGTAGGCCCACACGTTTTGAGCTTAGATGGAAAGGGTTAAGAGTCTCTCATGCTACTATATTCATGTGAAGTTTCCTTAAGTGGTTAGGCTTTGAAGCGAGAGCCCAAGTTTTCTTAAACCCTTCATGGAAGATGCATGTGTGCATTTGTGACACCTCACATGTGGGCTGATGCTACTAGTTAGAATTTTCAACCATGTTTTGATGCATCAGGACTAATTCTTAGTTCCTTGTTGATTTCATACAGGGCTAGATTCTACCAGTGGGAAAACCACAGACCTCTGTCTGGAGTTAATAAAGGTACGAGTGGTGGTTTGGCCATTTCTTTCAGTGGTTGTGATGGCAATCAAACTTCTACAGATACATCAATAAGTGGTCGTTTCTTCTGACTCCCCTCTTAATGAATTCAGCAAATGCATGCATTTGTTCATAAGAGATAAATGTGTATACAAAACCAGCAAATGTCTAGAGATGACTGGATGATTCTGGTTTAAACAACTGCATTGCTCTCCTAGAGGTGAATTTAGGATGCTTTGGAATTGTGATTGCTGATTGCTTTGGTTATTTTACAAGAGCCCCACGTCCGCTGTTTAGATGGTCAGGCCATCTATGAATCGGGACTTGTCTGTCTGCTAGGCCAGGGCATGGATGGCTCATGGATCAAAAACAATATTTGATCAGTGCATATTGGAATCTGTCTGGTCTTCCTTTGAATTGACAGTGGGAAAAAAAAAAACAGTTAGTGGCAACACTTAATGAGGAGAAGTGTGGAGATTGTGATCACTGTGACCATCCAATTATGTGGTTCTTGCACCACAGGCCATCCATGATGGGACCCAATAGGTGGATGGTCCCAATTCATATGATATCCTTGTTTTTCTTTTTCTAATTTTGTCAATATAGCTTGATTCCATTCTCTGAGCTTTGTCAAAAAAATTCTCTGCACTTGATGGTGCTTCTTGTGGGAACCAGGGTATTTCTGGAGGAGGTCTTATCACTCATGTTTGGGCAGCTCCCCTGGTTTCTCCTTTCTTCGATTCTCCCACTACTGGTCATTGCTATAACATTGAGTGAAGAGATAAGAATACTAGTTGATAGGATTAGATATTTCAAACTTTTTAATGTTCTTAGGAATTCTCTTTTGCTTTGGAATGAATTTCAAAATATCTGATATAGCTTGACAGTGATTTTCATGCAAACTTTCAGGGAAGGGAATAAGGTGGTTGATGCCTTGATGGTGTTGTGATTGTCAATCTAATGAAATTTTCGATAATAGGTTTTCTCTGCCTGCTAAGGCTAAACTTGCTTTTGTTTTGGATAAGGTTGTGCTATATGATGTTCATTGTTAGCTTTCTTGGTGTAATGTTTTGTTCCCCCATTTTAATTTTCCTTTTTAATCAATAAATTCGGTGGTACCATCCACCTTTCCAAAAAATGGGGCATAAAATATTGCGGAGACTGATATAGGAATTTGATGTTCGGCATGCACAATGCATTTTAATAATGTTTGTGTAGTTAGACTATTTAGTTTTCCTGCAGCTGATGTGATGTATGTTCTTTTTGCATGTTTGGTCATTTTAGTCTTTCTAGAGGGAATTAATGATGTAACCTTATGTTTGATGACATTCAATAGATCCATGATTTTTTTTTTTCTCTCCAATGTTACTAATAGTATGGAACCATGTTTGTCTTTTTTATATCTTGTAAGTTACATTGCCATTGCCATTGCCATACTTGTTTAGGTGTTTCTGGCAACTGACAATGATGAGGGGCCTATTATTTGTTTGCTCCTTCAAGAACAAAAAGTGCTACGCTATGTAAGGCTTCAGACTGATGAGAGTAATAATGAGCTTCTTGTTGATGTTAAACTTCACATGAGCCAGAGCATCCCGCGATTGCTGCTGCTTCTATTATTGTGACACGTCCAAGGTAGTGAGGCTTGATCAACTACAAATTTAGCCACATACCAATTATATGAATCTTACTTCTTGCCATCTTTTTTGTAGAGTGAAAGTTGGACTGCTACCGTTTGTTGACATAGTTGTCTTGGCTTCAGAAAACAACCTTCTTTATGTAAGCTCGTCTTGCGATGGGTTCTTATATTTGCTGGTCTTATAGAACTATGTTGTATTGCTAAGGTCGTGTTCCCTGTTACTCCATAGCATGGGCATGTTTTCAGGCTCTTTCAATTCCCCATGACGTTAATGTGACATTCTGCACTATCTAGTTTTTTAGTATAATTTGTCACTATGAAATACAGTTTCTTCAATCTTTGTTTGTTTTTCTTTGAAATTTTGGTCTTTTTTTTTTCTTTGGGAATTTTCAAATCTAGGTTTAATTTAGGCTTATACGACTTTGAAATTTACAGTTTATTTCTGTTTCGAGGTGTTTAATGTATGCATTAGTTGTCTTGCTTAAATGATTATTTTTTTTTGGGGAAACCTTTGTAAATGGATTATATGCTTCTTTCATACTTTTGCTGTTGACTTTGTAACTGGTCAACTTTTCATTTTTTTCACTTTCTCAGGATTATTGATAAGATATTATGGTTTTGTTGTTTGTAAAACTGCAGTCAGGTAAACAATGCTTATGCAGGTATTATTTGCCATATAGTCTGGGAAAAGGCTTGGTTTCAGATAATGCAGAATCTTCAAATTTGACAACCAATTTCCATGACCTGAAGAGTATTGGATTAGCAGATGCTATTGACAGCAAAATTAATATAATAGTCAATAATGGCCAGGTATTCCTACATCATCATTTCACATTTGAGATTATAGGAAAATAGAATATGACATTGTCCTGGTGTCCTACTCTATCAAAATTTCATTATTTTTTTTAATTATTATTATTTCACTGTATATTGGATTCATTGAGTCTGAGAGTTTGTGTGTGAGTATAGGTATGTCCTTATGAGATTGACTTTTTCCATTAGTCATTAGAGTTGGAACTCAAAATCTGGAATGGAAGGTAATGGGTTGAACATGTCTGGGTGAATTATAATTTGTAAATATCTGGAGTTTCATATTTGTAACTGGAATTTTCATTCAAGGAAGGTTTGTTTTTAGACATTCCTATTCTGCTACAAAAGGAATTTTCATTTGGACATTATAACCCTTTCTTGCCCATTTCTTCATGTGAACCCAATGTCGCCCATGGGAATATACACCAACTCAGTCCTGTCCACCCATTCCAAGAAGGTTTGTTTTTCATTCAAAGAAGGTTTGTTTTTCATTCAAGGAAGGTTATGTCATCTCATGAGTCTTACTTTTTGTAATTTTCTTACCCCTGTAGTGATTATCAGAAGCAGTGGGCCATCATTGAAAGATTACCCTTGTAGTGAGTCCAATCAAGGTATGGATAATCTAAACATTCCATGATGTGGGTCTTGAGCTTGATTGTCCATTCATTTTTCCATATCATCGTGGGTCATGAGCCCAAAAATGAATGGGTGTTCAATAATCATTGTTTCATCTTATGTAATCCATATAAGATTTAAGATTTCGATAGTTTGAACAAATTTATTACTCTGTAATTGAACTTGGTGTATTTTTAGCCTCACAGATCAATGTTGCCACTACAATGTCTTTTCTAGGTCACATTACAGGAAGAGGAAACCAAGTAAAAAAAAAAGTCAAGGCAAGCACCTGGTGTGTCCTCATCGGCGTTACAGGAAGCTCATGACATATTTGGGGATGTTGATGAACTCCTAATGCTTCGCAAATGAGGTCTTCAGAAAGGTGGCAGTTATGATGATTCTGGAGAGTGGAGGGAAAAGAGGCTTGAGGATGAATTTAAACCTCCATTCTTGCGGAGAAGTATATGACTGAAAGGGATGATCGGATACGAGAAATGCTTTGAGAGTGATATTGGCAATTTTGAATCCAATATTGTAGATTCCTTTTATTGATACTTATCGGAAGGAGCTCTGCCTTAGCCTACTGGAAGACCCTGAGCAAGATTTGGCAGATGGTGAAGATAGAGCTGAGAGAATGCCTAAGCTGAAGTGGCTCAAGGTAATTCTCTTGCTCATGCATAGAGTGTGACTATTGCATTATGAGCTCATGGAGTGCTGAAGAGATAACTGCTACTTTTTTCCTTTTCCAGAAACTTTGGGCTATCCAGAACCTTGATAAAAAGTGGTTGTTGCTTCAAAAGCAAAAGAATGCTCTTCAATTGTACTACAATAAGCGCTTTCAGGAAGAAGCTCGAAGGATTGACGATGAGATGAGGCTTGCATTGAATCAGCAGCTTTTCGACTCTATTCTTGAGTCTCTTAAGGTTGCTGAATCCGAAAGAGAGGTTGATGATGTTGATGCAAAATTTAATTTGCATTTCCCTCCAGGTGAAGTGGAAGTGGAAGAAGGGCAGTTTAAGAGGCCAAAACGAAAATCTCTGTATAGTATTTGCAGTAAGGCTGGTCTATGGGAGGTAGCAAACAAGTTCGGGTATTTGTAGGACTAGTAAAGATGGTATGTATATTCTTATCATAACCTTGCATTGGCTTTGAACATAAAGTGTAACCATGCCCCACTTCACTTGATTCCAGCTGGTGGATGAATTGGAAGATGTCAAGGAAACACCTGATGAAATAGCTGCGAACTTTACTTGCGCGATGTTTGAGACTCCTCAAGATGTGCTCAAAGGTGCCAGGCACATGGTATGAATTCTACTTTATTGTTGCCCTGAATCTTAAGTTTCAATATTCGTGTGGAATTTACAGCATATTGTGCTTGGCATTTTTAGCATTTTCATCTTCTTCTTTTTTTTGCATGCTCCAGGTGGCAGTAGAGATCAGCTGTGAGCCATCTGTCAGGAAACATGTTCGCAGTATATTCATGGAGAAAGCTGTGGTCTCAACTAGTCCTACACCTGATGGGAAAACTGCAATAGATTATTTTCATCAGTTTGCAACTGTCAAGTGGTTGGATGAGAAGCCATTCTATCGATTCAAAGATGCACAGTGGCTTCTTATCCAAAAAGCGGAAGAAGAGAAACTCCTTCAGGTTACCATAAAATTGCCAGAAAATATTCAAACTAAGTTAATAAGTGATTCAAATGATTATAACATCAGTGATGGAGTTAGTAAGTTTGCTCAACTTTGGAACGAGCAGCGGAAGTTGATATTGAAGGATGCTTTCTTTAGTTTTCTTCTTCCTTTAATGGAAAAGGAAGCCCGATCCCTCTTGACTGCAAGAGCCATGAATTGGCTGCTTATGGAATATGGGAAACAGTTGTGGAATAGAGTATCTGTTGTGCCATATCAGCAGAAGGACACTGATGCTGGCTCTGAGGATGATGTTGCACCGAGGGTCATGGCCTGTTGTTGGGGCCCTGGAAAGCCAGCAACTACTTTTGTGATGTTGGATTCATCTAGAGAAATGTTGGATGTGTTGTATACGGGGTCCCTCAGTCTTCGCTCTCCAAGTGCTAATGAGCAGCGGTGCAAGAAAAATGACCAACAACGTCTATTGAAGTTTATGACAGACCACCAGCCTCATGTTGTCATTTTGGGAGCAGTGAATTTGAATTGTAAACATCTGAAGGATGACATCTATGAGGTATGCAGTCCAAAATCCTAATTTCTGCTGAATTTATCTAAAGTGATGATGATGACTGACTTGGCTTTATTACTAATGTGCGCGCATGCACTCGATCTATCTCTGTGCATCCACACACGTCTAAAATCATTAAATACAAGTTCTAACATATATTATATGAAAGGCTTTTATCTTTATTTGGAACCATGGTTTTGAGAAACAGTTGCACAAACTTACCTCATTGACTTGCTCTCTCCACTATTCGGTCTTTTTGCTTCTCATGTGAATTAAACTTGGGCAATCATATTCTGACATAATTGCCTTTTATATCACCAAGTTTCCTGCTCCTGTATTATTTGTTTCTTCAACAAATAGTTTTTTTGGTACCCAACGAGGTTTAGGTGAGCGACTATCATGGTGGGTTTGCTCCCTACAGGTGTGGGTTCGACTCCCCTCCTCGGCGTTACCCAATACATGTGGTTGTGGTTACACCTAGAAAACAATGTCTTACCATTGATAAATACCAAAATAGAAGGGGGTCGCCGACTCTATCAATGATGTAGCTGCAGCAACTAAAGCACGTTTAAAGAGTGTTGATTGGTACAAACCAGTGCAACACATCTATAGACGTGCTATGCAGTGGGATCGCCTAAAGGTTACCCTTGAATAAGTGGGCACAAAGCAAGATTAAATTCTCTCCAAATCACATCCTAGGTTTGAACACATGCGACAACCACAAATACAGCACCAACAAGAAAACAATACAAAACAACTTAAAACCAACAACAAACCATCTAAACATGCCAAACCAAATTTCAACCCCCAAAACACCAAAAATCTGAAAGCAGGGCTGCCTCGAGTCAAACAGCTACAGCTACCAAAACAAGTCTTCCGCTGCTCTATATCCAATAACGCCCACAGCCCACTGTTGTTATCCATCCGGCTCTACATCAATCGCCACAACCTCAGCATCTACAACAGAAGACTGTGCAGATTGTAATAGGTCTGAAGCAGAATCACTTCTAACAGAATGACAAACACAACATTCTACAAAGACCAATTGCCATGGAGATCTTTATTTCCATCCATAGAAACCATATGCTTCAGTGTGGTGATCATTTCCTCTTTATCTTACATAATCAATCTGTGAGAATTTTTGAGTTGCTTTCAATGTGAATGTTGTTCATTTCGGAATCCATCTATTATAGCATCTCTTACTTCAGTGAAGTGTTAAAATCATTCACTCTATGGAATCTCTGCAAACACCTCCACTCCGCTTTCCTTTGGATTTCCTCTCGATGATCCATCCACATTTAGTTTAACCCATTTCAACTCTGGCTTATACCATTTAGATATCACATTCTTCTTGAGTAGAGTTGTTCATGAAAAGAAAGTGCCATCGAGCTTACACGAAGCCCGCCTATACATTTCAAACATATGATAAAAACAGGTGCACTCGCATGGTACCGATACCATAACTTGTGGTGGTACTAGGATTCTGTTGGGGCCCACATCAACTGTGTATTCGATCTACTCCATCCATTAAATGATCCCTTCGACTTTAGGTATTAAATCCAAAAAATCATTCAGAAAAGAAATTAAGGTGGGCCACATCACAAAGAAGAGTCGTGAGGGAAACCTACCAATAAAATCTTCACCACTGTTTGTGAGGACCATAGAATTTTTTATACACTATCTAATCCATTCATCAGATGCATCCAGATTTGATGAAGGGAGAAACTAAAAATTAAAACATTGTAATCCTATGTGGGCCACACAATTTTCTCATACCTGATTTTACGCGATTCCCTTATTGTGCCCCCACATAAATTTTATATGAGCACACCTGAAGGGATAAAAAAATTAAAAAACAAAGAAAAAGAAAAAATCTACTACCACTTTTCTTTTTTACCTCAATGAATAGAGGCCAAACTACATATGTCCTTGTAATCCATGTCTTCTTGTTTTTCCCATTCATTTTGAAAAAAACAAACAAACACCATGGGCACTTGCATGAGCAGATGTGCATCTTCTTCTCAAGAAGAATGCAGTGGGAGTTTTGAGTTTAAAAGTCCATCATAGGTTTGAACACATTTTTTAAAAGGATTGTAATTTCTTTTCTTTTTTTTTTACTAATTCTGATTCTGATTCTGATTGTGATTCTGAATACTGGATTTAACAAAAATGATGCCATTACTTCCTAATATCATCTGTACTGATTGAGGGGTTTGTATATTAATTTGCTTTTGTGTTGTTTCTGTTCTTTTGATCTTTGAATTTTGTTATCTGTTTCCTAAATTAGGTTCCTGTTTTTCGTAGTATTCTTCTCAAAACTTTTAGCTTATTATTTTTATAGAATACAATTGCTTGGAGATTTAGTTTCATTGCTCCTCTCACAGTATTTTCATTTCTTCCTATATAATGTTACACAAACTAATAGTCCATCAAACCACATTATTCATGTTGGATTTTGCCATAGTTTAGAAGATTAGCAGGTACATTTTTTATTTCTTTCTATATAAGTGTTTTTTTGTCTTTCTTCCTTTTGAGATGTGTATAAAGGCATGCTTGTTTGATTGTGTCTACAAATATTGTTTTATATAAGCTGACAAGCTAAAGAAGTCACTGGAGGATGAAATTCATTTTCTCACGAGAAGGGTTTCAAAACTTGAAAGTGATCTTGTGTCAAAGTCCACAGAAGTTACATCTACAGTTTCAGGGAAAGAAGAAGCTTTATCTCAAGCAAATACTTATGCATTTCTAAATAAGTGTTATTGCATTATATGGAGGGTGTTTGCTGTGTTGGAGTGTATTTATTTCTTACACATGAGGGCACGCCTTAGTTGTAATTCTTATGACAGGTTGAGCAAAATGAAGTATTGTTTATTTAGAAATGTGAATGTGGGATGCATTGTATGATTTGATTGCTATTTGTAATAAATGGATCATTTTTTTCTACCTGATTACATTTTATGTACTATTCCTATCAGCATTAAGCTTAGATGAGTTATCAATGGAAACAGACACCATTATTACAACAGGTTCTTGTAATGGAAACAGGTTCTTACAATGGAAACAGCCACCATTATTACAATTTTCTAAAAAATAGCTACGAATTTTGGCCGTAGCTATTTTTCTGAAAACCGTAGCTATTGCTAACTATAGCATTTTGCTACGGATTTCATTTCACTTTTAGCTACTGGTATTATCCGTAGCAGTAGATACATTTCGCTATAGAAATTACAGCTACCGGTTTTTTTTTTGTAGCTAGTGATATCTACTGCTACGGATCTAATCTGTAACCGTAAGTATATTTCACTAGCAAAAGTATAGCTACGGCCTTTATTCGTAGCTACTGGTATCTATTGCTACAGATGTAAGCTGTAGCTGTAGCTACATTTCACTACAGAAAATATAGCTATGGCTTTTGTTTATAGCTAATGATATCTATCGCTACGGATATAATCCGTAGCAATAGATTTTTTTACCATTAGCTACCCCACCAATAGCGATGGACATGCTACAGCCAAAATCCGTAGCAAAAGGTGTTTAACTACGGATTTTGGCCGTAGCCTTTGCCCGTTTTTCTTGTAGTGATACAACTACGAACCATATAACAGGACAACTGTGACCCATATAACATGACAACTGCGACCCATACAACTGAGACCCATATAACAGGACCACTAAGACCCAGATAACATGACAATTACGATCCATACAACTGTGGCCCATTTGGGTCGTAGTTGGCATGGGTCGTAGTTGGCATGTTGTATGTGTAAGACCTGTATCTTAAACCGTATCGTTCCATAGGCTTCCACGGTCCTCCTGGTCAAATTTCTGTAACCCTCGACCCGTATCCGACATTTGCGCGTGATCCTAAGCCAAGTCGATTCGAAACTTGTAGCCCTACAACCATGCCGTCGCCGCAGCTCCAACGCTGCAACTTGCACACCGATTCGATACCCGGGCCAGAAGATGTGGGTCCGCGTTCATTTCGAGAAAAACGGAGTGCGTGCGAATTCCAAGAGAATCTCTACAACCATCCCATCAATCAATGTCAAGTATAAGCCATACCGCAAGTACAACAACCCATCCCATTCGATTCCCAAAGTCAACTCTCTCTCTCTCTCTCTCCACCCATCCCTTTCTTACAACCCCATCACTCCACCCATCACCCATCACACCTCATCTCATCCTTTTCACCCATCACTTCTCTCTCTCTCTCATTCCCTCTCTTCACTCCCAAGTAACCCAAAACACCACACGTCCAAGCTCTCCCAAATCATCAAGTGTGGCCCACTTCTCACCCTCTCATCTCACATCTCAACCGTTCATTCGTCATTTACCTCCATCAACATTGAAGGCAAGAAGCTAAGGAGGCTAAGGGATCAAGAGGAGTGTAATAGGTGGGTGATCCACCGTTGATTCTTATTTTAGGGCCCACTTGTTGGTGGGACCCATTTTGATGTATGAGATGTAACCATGAGAGGCCCATAGTGGTGGGGTCCCTCTATCACCGTCTCTCTCTCTCTCTCTCTCTCTCTCTCTCTCTCTCTCTCTCTCTCTCTCTCTCTCTCTATATGATGATGATGATAAAGGGGTGTGTGGCCCATCTGGTGTGTGTGTGTCCCACCATGAAGCATATATTTTATCCATGCCATTCACCTTCATGTGGGACCCACCTGACGGATGTGTTGGATCTACACCGTCCAGCCCGTTAGTGGACCTGGATGGAAGGAAAAACACAAATATCATGTTGATCCAAGTAGGTGGGCCACGTCCATGTGGGACCCACCATGATGCTTGTGTTGTTTCCGCACCGTCCAGCGTCTAGGGACGCTGGACATGGCGTTACAGTGAAGTGTGAACTAGACTGTGGTGTACTGGCGGCAAAACACAAATATTAGCTTTGGTACAAAGCTTTTGGGTGGACCACTCATGCAGGCCCCACCTTAATGCATGGACCTAATCTAAGCCATCCATCCCATTCCCCTACTCATTTTAGGCGTTACCATATTACAACCTCGACCCGTACTGTATTACAATCACGACCTGAGAATTTAACCATACATCGAGGCCCACATTGATGTATGTGTATAATTCATGCCGCCCATCCTTTTTGTCGTGTCATTTTAGGGCTAGGGCCCAAATATCAGCCTGATCCAGAGCTCGTGTGGGCCACATAATAGAAAATAATGGTGATAGTGGCACCCACTCTTGAAACTTTTCAAGCTCATTGTGATGTCTGTTAGAAGTGGACACTGCCCAAATCAGGACTTTTTGGGCCCACGGCGAGCAAGCCGACAAGGTGGATGGAACGGATCACCCCATTGTAGGCCTTAGGCTATGGTACCAATGGTTTGGTAGAAAAGGAAGTAAACACGTTACAAACCACGAATCATGCAACATGACAACCACGACCCATATAACATAACAACTACGACCCATGCAAACCACAACCCAAATGGGCCCACATTAATGTATGTGAATAATCCATACCACCCATCCTTTTTGTTGTGTCATTTTAGGAGTAGAGTCAAATATCAACCACGACCCTTTTGTAGATGAAAACCACGATCCATTGTGCATGTGAACCACGACCCTTCAAATGGATTGTGGTTGTAATGTAGCAAGGGTCGTGGTGTTCATATTATATGGGTCGTGGTTGTCATATTATATGGGTCGTGGTTGTCAAGTCATATGGGTCGTGGTTGTCATGTTATATAGGTCGTAGTTGTCGAGTTATATGGGTCGTGGTTGTCATGATATATGGGTCGTGGTTGTCATCTGGGTCGTGGTTGTCACGGGTCGTAGTTATTATGTTATATGGGTCATGGTTGTCATGTTATATAGATCGTGGTTTTCATGTTACATGAGTCGTAGTTGTCATATTATAGGGGTCGCGACCCATATGGGTCGTGGTTGTCATGTTATATGGGATGCGATTGTCATGTTAAATGGATTTTGGTTGTCATGGGTCGTAGTTATCATGTTATATGGGTTGGGGTTGTTACATGTTCACTTCCTTTACTACCAAATGAAAGGATAATCATTGGTACCATATCCTAAGGCCCCACAATTAGGTGATCTGATCCATCCACCTTGTCAAACAACTCCTCGTGGGCCCAAAAAGTCCTAACTTGGGCAATGTCCACTTCTAACAATCATCACAGTGAGCCTGGAAAGTTTCAAGAGTGGGTGCCACTGTCACCATTATTTTCTATTATGTGGCCCACATAAGCACGGGATCAAGTTGATATTTGGGCCCTAGCCCTAAAATGACACGACAAAAAGGATGGGCGGCATGGATTATATACATACATCAATGTGGGCCTCAATGTATGGTGAAATTCTGAGGTCGTGATTGTAATACAGTACGGGTCGTGGTTGTAATATGATAATGGTCGTAGTTTTCATGGGTCACGGTTGTTATGTTATATGGGTTGTGGTTATCATGTTATATAGGTCATGGTTGTCATGGATCGTGGTTGTCATGGGTCGTAGTTGTCGTGAATAGTAGTTATCATGTTATATGGATTGTGGTTCTCATGTTATATGGGCTCACTGGGATATTTATGATAAATCCTCACCATCCATATGTTTTGTGAGTTCATTTTAGGACATGAGACCAAAAATGAACCATATACAATACTCAAGTCAGCTTAAGGGCATGTTTGGGCAGTGGGATTAGAAGGGATTATGTGGGATGGGATTCATCTAGTCCCGTGCCAATTCCTCTCCATGTTCGGGAAGAATGGAAAAGCTTGGAATTAGATTAGATGGAATTGCATTGGGTTCCATGCCAATTTCACTCAATGTTAGCAAGTTGTGTAGGTCCCACCATGATGTGTGGGCTATATCCATACCGTCCACCCATTTTTCGAGATTATTTTAGAGCATTGGCTAAAAAATTAGGTAAATCTAAATCTCAAGTGGACCCCACCATAGAAAGCAACGAGGATTGAATACTTACTGTTGAAAACTTCTTTGGGGCCACATAAGTTTTGGATCTACCTTATTTTTAGGCACATGTCATAAAATGAGGTTACAAAACAAATGAAATGTTTAGATATAACACATGTGTGTTATTCTCAGTAATTTGAAATGATGGTGGGTATATCCATTCAATGTATCACCGTATTATCAACAAAGCATGGCATTAATCTTATCCCATGGCAACAGGGGACAATCCCTGCCATGGGTGATAATTATGTTTTTTGAATCCCATCCCACCTAATCCCTTCTAATCTCACCGCCTAAACACGCCCTAAGTGGACCATAAAGTGGGGATTTAATGTACACCGTTAAAAACTTCTTGGGAGCTGGAGAAGTTTGGATAAGCTAATCTTTGTTTTTTCACTTCACTCACGTCTACACGGTGGACCCCACATAGCCCTACCCGGATTACGTCCGAGCGAGGGTAAGACGTAATCCGCGTCCGTGTACCACACGCCAGCTATATAGCTGTTGTAGGTACGTGTTGTGCGAGGAGAGGAAACGGACTGGCTACTCCCCTGACAATCCTCCAAAGCTGGGAGTTGCATGAACGGCTACATGGGCCCCACAGTGATGTGTTTATTATATCTACACCGTTTATCTATTTTTATAGATCATTTTAGAGAATTATCTAAAAAATGAATCATATCCAAAGATCATATGAACCATACTACAAATAGCAGCGGAGATAATAATTTTCATCATTAAACAATTTATAGTGCCCACCTTAACATTTATTTTCCATCTAATATGTTCACAAGGTCACAAAGACCTGAATTAAGAGGGAAAACAAAATTCATATTGATCCAAAACTTCTGTTACTCCAAAAAAGGTTTCAATGGTAGATGTTCAATTCCCCACTGCTTCTTGCAGTGTGGTCCACTTGATATTTATATGTGTCTTATTTTTAGTCTCAAGCCTTAAGAGGAGCTGGAAAAATGGATCAACGGTTTGGATATAACACATACCTCAAGATCAGACCCACATAACTTGCTGACGTCTACAACAACTGGTGTGAGGTACGCTAGCCAATCTGCTTCCGATGGATGCGGATTAGATACAGGTTGAGTTGCAAGTGGGCTACTGAAGTGACGTCACCAAGTTCTGTGGGCCCCACTATGATGTATGCGTTGTATCTACACCGTCCATCCATTTTGAGATATCATTTTAGGGCATGAGCGAAAAGAATGAGGCAGATAAAAAACTGTAGTGGCCTTTAGAAGTTTTTAATGGTGGGCATCACTGTCATCACTGTTTTATATGATGAGGTCCACTAGAGCTTTGGATTTAACTCATTCTTTGGATTTTGCCTTAAAATGATCTCTTCAGATGGATGGAAGGTGTGGATACAAAACATACATCATGGTGGGGCCATGGAACTTGGTGACATCTCCCTACTTAACCTGTACCGAGTCTGGATATGGGCCAATGGCCTAAGATGGCTGGGATCTTGAAGCCTTCTTCTATCTAATTCATATGGCCACTAAGTGTCTGATGGCCCATCAGCAGATTACTCTCGGATGATCGAACGGTCCTGTTCGATGGAGGATTGAGTCGGTTTAATGGCGGATCGATTCTGATTGGCTTTGCTCTCGTTTGGGCTTCTCCAGGTGGGTCGGATTGGCTGTTCGACGCTTCCTAACCCATCGGATCGGTGGTGGATGGAGGATCGTCAGATTGTTGCGAGTGCGATTCCTTCCAGATCGTAGTGTGAAAACGGGGAGTCGGCCGAGAAAGTTGGCGGATTGAGATGGTTTTTTTCTTGTTTTCTTGTTTGGGAAGGATTCTTCTGCTTCTTAGACGGTTATGTACTCCATAACACAAGGCGTAGCATTTTGTTAAGGCGTCCGCACAGTCTGCAATTTCAGCGGAAATAGTGCATGTTGGCTGCGATCATTCCTCTTGTTCGTTAATCCATTCGGACAGAATTTCGAGAGTAATCTGATGGACTGTCTGGATTTTCTATCTAATGTGATGGTGGCCCTCACAACAAGACCCACAATCCTTATAACATCACAACATCGACCTTTATTACGCTACAACCACGAACTATAAACGTTACGTAAAAACAATGACCTATATAACATGATAACTACGATCCATATAATATGACAACCACGACCCCTATAATATGATAAGCACGACCTATATAACATGACAACCACGTCCCATATAATATGATAACCACGACACGTAACAACCACGACCCATATAACATGACAACTATGACCCATATAACTTGACAGCTACAACCCATGACAACCACGACCCATATGACTTGACAACCACAACCCATATGATATGACAACCATGACCCTTGCTACATGACAACCACGATCCATTTGAAGGGTCGTGGTTCACATGCACAATGGATCGTGGTTTTCATTCATAAAGAGTCATGGTTTATATTTGACTCTACTCCTAAAATGACACAACAAAAAGGATAGGCGGCATGGATTATTCACATACATCAATGTGGGCCCATTTGGGTCGTGGTTTGCATGGGTTGTAGTTGTCATGTTATATGGGTTGTGGTTGTCATGTTGCATGGTTCGTGGTTTGCAATGTGTTCACTTCTTTTTCTATCAAACCATTGGTACCATAGCCTAAGGCCCACAATGAGGTGATCCGTTCCATCCACCTTAGTGGCCAGCTCGCCGTGGGCCCAAAAAGTTCTGACTTGAGCAGTATCCACTTCTAACCATGACCCACATAATATGACAATCACGACTCATATAACATGAGAACTACGACCCATACAACATGACAATTACAACCCACCATGTATGTGTTTCATCTATGCCGCTTATCCTTCTTGTCATGTCATTTTAGGACTAGGGCACAAATATCAGCTCGATCCAGTGCTCATGTGGCCCACATAATAAAAATAATGGTGACTGTTGAAAGTTTCTAGGCTCACTGTGATGTTTGTTAGAAGTGGACATTGCCCAAGTTAGGACTTTTTGGGCCCACTCCGAGTGGGCCAACAAGGTGGATGGATCGGATCACCCCATTGTGGGCCTTAAGCTATGATACCAATGGTTTGATATAAAAGAAATTGAACACGTTGAAAACCACAATCCATACAACATGACAACCACGACCCATATAACATGGCAACTACGACCCATGCAAACCACGACCCAAATGGGCTGCAGTTGTATGGATCATAGTTTTCATGTTATAGGGGTCTCAGTTGTATGGATCGCAGTTGTCCTGTTATATGGGTCGCAGTTATCCTGTTATATGGGTCACAGTCGCGGTTGTCCTGATATTTAGGTCGCAGTTGTCCTGTTATATGGTTCGCAGTTGTATGGATCGCAGTTGTCCTGTTATATGGTTCGCAATTATATGGATCGCAGTTGTCCTGTTATATGGGTTACAGTTATCCTATTATATAGGTCGCGGTCGCAGTTGTCCTATTATTTGGGTCACAGTTATCTTATCATATGGGTCGCAGTTATATGGATCGCAGTTGTCATGTTATATGGCTCGCAGTTATCCTATTATATGGGTCGTGGTTGTCATGGGTAGTGGTTATCCAATTACCATAGTTTTCTTATGGTGTGGTCCACTTGAGATTTATATCCCTCTCATTTTTGGTTTAAAACTCTAAATTTATCTGTAAAAATGGATGAACGGAATGGATGTAACATATACATCATAGTGGGCCGCAAAGCACCGACCACCAGCCACGGGGCTATTAGCAGCGGGGAGTAGCCAATCCGTTTCCGTCCCGGATACGAACTTGGATCAGAGGAAGCAGATTGACTGGTGTACCTCACACCAGCTATATAGCTGTTGTATTGAAGTCAGCAAATTATGTGTGTCTGATCATGAGGTATATGTTATAATCAAACCGTTCATCCATTTGGTGAGTTTGTCTTAAGGCTTGATATGAAAAATAAGACAGATCTAACATATAACATGACAACCACGACGCATATAACATGAGAATCACGACTCATATCACATGAGAACCACGACCCACATAATATGATAACTACGACCCATTTAACATAACAATCACAACCCATATAACATGACAACCACAACCCATGACAACTACGACCCCTACCACATAGCAACTACGACCTATATAACATGACAACCAAGACCATGACAACCACGACCCATATAACATGACAACTACGACCTATGACAACCATGATCCATTTTTAGTAGTATAAATGGATCGAAAGCTACAGGTTAAGGTCATGCTATACTCCAATTGATCTTTGGATATGCTTCAATTTTGGGCTCAACCTCTTAAATTAGATGAAAAAATAGATGGATGGCGTGGATAAACCACATACATTTAAGGTGGGCCCAACAGAGTACTCAATTCGATTTCCTCTCTCGCGGGTAACTTATACTAGGAAAGAAAGAAAAACGGGCCAACCACACTCCCACCTCATGACAACCACGACCCTTTCCTCATGAAAACCACGACCCATATAACATGGCAACCACAACCCATACCTGGGTCGTGGTTGTAATGTGGTAAGGGTCGTGATTGTAATGTAGTAAGGGTTGTAGTTCTCATGTTATATGGGTCGTGGTTGTCATGGGTCGTAGTTTTTTCAGGTCGCAGTTTTTACATATTCACTTCCTTTACTACCAAATGAAAAGATAGCCATCAGTACAATAGCTGAGGCCAACAATGGGGAGATCCGTTCCGTCCATCTTGTCAGCCAACTCGGCGTAGGCCCAAAAAGTCCTGACTTGGGCAGTATCTGCTTCTAACAAACATCACGGTGAGCCTAGAAAGTTTCAACAATGGGTTCTATTGTCACCATTATTTTCTATTATGTGACCCACACGAGCTCTGGATCAGGCTGATATTTAGGCCCTAGCCCTAAAGTGACATGGTAAAAAGGATGGACGGCATGGATTATACACATACATCAATATAGGCCCCACGAGTTTAGTCCTTGCCCATGCGCAAAAAGGGTTTCATACACATCACTTTACTAGCATTAAATACTACGTAAATTCTTAGTCCCTAGAAAAGCGTGTAACTATTGAACCAAGGTCAGGGGCATTTTCATCCGAAACAAACTCCAAAAGCTGTCAGAAGGCCCTTTAGGGAATATATGGAGTGACGTAGCGTTCTAGGTAATTTGCCCAAACTTTAAGGCGAGTACAGTCAATTTCCCGGTAGAAAATCCTAGTCAACGCGATGTAACTCGCAAATCGAGTCGCTTGCGAGTGTTTGTTTTAATGAAACGAAAAGGGGATAGAAAAAACTAGACTGTTCGCTTATTAGATGGACCCACATGCTACAAAACAAATCCAAAAAAGAAAACCTTGGTTTTGCCATCCGTCTTCTTTCATACACTGTGAACAGCCCGATTTCTAGGTCACCCAATATATAAGGTGGGCCACACGTTATCACAGACATGTGCCCAGCTAGGCCATACATGCATTTGCGGAGATAATTAAGGTCTCTAGATGTTCTTAATTCAGGTGTTAGATTGTCATACCTTGGTCTCATCCTTTTGCGGTGTGATGCTGAAGATCGTCTTTTCATCGGAAGGGGGTGAATGAGGCTGCGAGTATCAACGGTTAAATGCGACGGTGTTAGAGATTTGCAACAAATCAAGAGATTATAGCAAGCATGAAGAAAGCTACAGAACACTTTCTGCACCACCATTGAAAACACAATTCTAGCCATCAATCAGCAGCCTACAAAATGACCGTCAAGATCATCTATACAGTGAAAAGGTCCAATGAAAACTTGACTGGGACATTTAGTGGAGCCCCCATGGATCACAGTTATAAAACTCAGTAACTCAGACTTGAAATTTGAGTGATGTAGAGTGGGTCGCGGACAGTTTCATGGCTAATATGAATCAGAAAAGGCCCGGTCGATGACAGAAGTGATCCGCACCATCAGACCTTAAATCGGGTGTATCTCACAATCCGGAATGAGTTATTCCACAAAACATATATGATTTTGGGGTAGGACAAGCTACTTTAGCCATCCAACCCCTCTACACCAGGTTACGCAAGCCGAATTTGTGCAATACCATCAGATCGACGGTCGTTTCCCAGTTTTAATTTCATTTTTTACTATAAATAGTAAGTTTTAGTTTAATTATAAATCTTCATTCGTTGGGCTTTAAGAGTTGCGCCCAATATGAAAAGTACAATTAAAATAATTAGGAGAACAGTGTGGTGACGCCAAATAGGACACTTACTATTTTTGGTCGAAAACCTTGCGCACTAGTAGACATCACGATTGTCTATAAATAGTAAGTTTACTATTTATAATAAGTAATGAATTCTAGGAGTTTTAGTTGTAGTTTGATTATGAAATTTCTTTTATTACTTCGTATCCCTATTTAAATTGTTGTCCACTCGTTTATTTCATTCAACAATCAAATTACGAATTTTCTAGAATTTATTTCTATTTTTCTTGTTTTTTCCTAATGGATTCGAGAAGTCTCTCTGAGGAGTCTAGAAAAGCTACGTAAATTCGAAGTAGTTATCCCCTTTAAGGAATACAGTGATCGACCTCTTGTAAGTGCAATGGGTTCTTGCTCCTTTGTTTGTCAAATTTTATAGTGCCAAAACCACAATCTGTCTTGTGTAGCACGTTGATGTTTAAGGCATTGCATTACAATGCTTCAAGTCAAGAATGAAGATCTACTTCAAGAAATGCAATGTTGAGTACCTTGTCCACTCCTGTAAGCTTCAAAGTTCAAAGTTTTTAAAGAGGTACATCAAAAGACAAGTTCTTATTCAAGATAAGATAAAGTACAACTCAAGACATAGTACAACTCAAGATGAAGTATAACTCAAATCCAAGCTTTAGAAGATCTCGAGTTCAAGTTACATCATATGTAGAGATCTCAAGCTTCATAATCTTCAAAGGTCAACCATCATTTGAAGAAATGAAGACTCAATGTTCATACATTACTTTCAAGGTATGATTGACCTTAGACTGACCTTAGGGTAGGTCATTTTGTATACATAATTCAAATTGAATCACTTTGTAAGTGTTTGGACTGTTCTAAGACTAGTCCTAAACCCTGTTCAACTAATCCTACGCTGGCTCGACTAGTCCAAGGAATTCTAGGACCAGTCCTAAGTTTGTTGCAATTTTTCAAATTTTTTTGTTCATCCTCGACCAGTCCTGGACTCTGCTCGACTGGTCGTGTGAATAGTGCACGACTCATCTTACGACCAGTGCAAGATCTATGACTCAAACTACAGCGACTAAATCAGGCTCCTTATGACCAGTCGTGGGAAGGTCACGAACAGTCGTGGAGGACTCACGACCGGTCGTGGACAGCCTTCAACCAGTCGTGGAACGGTTTTATTCGATCGCGCTCAAAAATTCAAAATTCTGTTCGACCTTCAACCAGTCGTAGTGTCCTCAGGATCAGTCGAAGATGCGATTTCTACAATTATAAATAGAGCACGAATTTCAGAGTTTGATAATCCAATTCAAGTAAATTCAAGGCATCACTCTGAGAGATAAGTTTGTGTTCTTTTTAAGCTCATTGTGCATATTTAATATTGTATTTTGTTAGCTTTGCATATTTGATTTTGTTTCTGCATTTCAATCTGATTTGAAAGAGGAGTTGTGATATTCCACTTCTTAGAATCAAAATCAAATAGAGCTAGCCCAAATTGGTTTAATTTAAAATCAATTAGACCTAGAACCATTTTAAAGTGAGTATTGGATATTGAACTTCTATTCGAACTTCTACTCCGACTTGGTTCTTCCGAGCTGTAACAAAAGGAGAAATCCAGGTATTTTACATTTGTGTAAATCTTCTATTTTTTGTTTCTTTTGAGATTGAGCCAGAAAAATCCCATTATATTGGTTCTCTGAGGAGAGCCATAAAACTCAGAGTGGGTTTTTTTAATTGTGTAAGCCCATTAGAAAGACACAATTGTGAGGGTTTTAGGTGAACCTGAGAAAAACCTATTTTCATAGTGAACGCTAATATCCACTGTGTGAGGATATTAGGAGTGGAGTAGCAAGTTGTGTGGCTGTTATTAATAGCTGGTCAACACACAGGCGAACCACTATAACTCCTTGTGTCTTGTGATTTGAATGCTTGTTTAATTTCTATATCTTTTATCATTCAAGTTTGTGGGATGTATGTGTGGATGTGAATGTTGTAATCTTTCATTTCAAGCATTGTGGGAAATGTTGTAATAGTTTAGAATTTATTTCTTACTATTTACTTTATTTTCTTTCCAGTTTGAGATTTTGTTTCTCTAATTGCTCTAGTAAGGTTGTCCTGCCATAAACCCTTGGTTTTTATGGTGAAAGGTTGTCCTTAGAACAACTAGAATTTGAGGTTGCTTTACATTCTGTATTGTGGGTTGTTATCTTTCCTTTACTTGGCTATCTTATTATTTTATTCCGTTGTTATCATTTTAAATTTGGCATGGTCCTATTCCCCACCCCCCCCCCCCCCCAGGACATATAGCTTGGCCTTTTCATTCTTTACGTTCATCCCTGCGTCAATTGGTATCAGAACGAGGATTCCTCATGGGCCGATAACAAATAATGAAGGTATGAACCAAAATCCTATGGATGGTGATCCAGGAATTTACTATCTTTTGAAAAAATTGGAAGTTTTCCACCAGAAAAGTCAATTGACCATGCAAGGGCTAAAGGCAACCCTCGACCATCTTGCGAATATGTTGCTTTCGCCCCAAGCCCTAAGCGATGCTTCACCGCCTATGGTTGTTGTACGGCACAAACTCGATTTCTGTATAGCACTACCAATGGTAAATCGTAGGGCTACACCAGATGATTCAAGTTCCACCGACGAGGACATTAATGAAGGCTTATCTCGACGACCAATTTATGGAGGCGATCACCTATATCGTGCTGAAAGAGACTATCAAGGTAAGACCAAACTTTCTAGCTTTAACGGTTTACTACGTATAGAAGATTTCCTTGATTGGCTAGCCGAAGTAGAAAGATATTTTGATTACATGGACATGTCAGAGCATAAAAAGATGAAATTAGTAGTATTTAAATTAAAATCTAGTACTTCCGCATTATGGGAGCATTTACAACTCTCACGTGCCCAACAAAATAAGGCGACCATCTCATCATGGCCACAGATGAAACGCCTTCTTCGATCATGATTCTTACTTAGTGATTACGAGCAGATATTATTCCAATAATACTAAAACTGCCAACAGGGGAATCTAACCTTCACCGACTATACCAAAGAATTCTAGAGGTGGCAACGTGAAATGACCCGTCAGAAACTGAATTACAGAAGGTGGCACGATTTATAGGTGGGTTACGATCAACAATTCAGGACCGAGCGTTTAGATGCACCCAGTCGAGACCATGGATGAAGCGATTCAATTAGCAAGTAGGGCAGAAATGCAACTTGCAAGAGTTCCTGCTTGGTCTTATCCTTTAACTCGACCCCCCATGACGGGTCCCACACAGGATCCAGTGCTAGCACGAAGAAAAGAACCAGTATGAGAATGTCATCAACCCCCTACAACCGCAAACCATGATATGGGAAGCGGCTCATCTAGGCCTCAACGTGTAGCACCCACAACAGTGGGCCTGAGTAGGATTCTAAATCCTTACATTCATCCAAGGTTGAACAATTGTTACCGTTGTGACAAATCGGGCCACTTATCAAACACCTATCCTCAACGTCTCACAGCACACTTAACTATAAATGAAGGGGGTGTTAAAGGTGATGCCGCAAAAGAAGACCCTGGCTTTGATGAACATGAACAAGCCGCTGAGGAAGGAGTAGATGGCGATGAATGGACGGGCAAGGATCGTGATGAATTCCTAGTTGTGAGGTGATTACTTTACACCCCACGGAAGGAATTATATCCACAGTGACAAAATATATTTCGTACACAGTGCACCGTCAATAGAAAAGTCCATGATGCAATGATAAACAGTGACAGTAGCGAGAACATCATCTCAAAAGTGACAGTGGATAAGTTACAGCTACCAACGATAAAACATCCTTTCCTGCACTCAATTGGTTGGATAAAAAAAGTTGAACGAGACCAAAGTAACTAAACAATGCACTGTCTCATTTTCAATTGGCAAAACTTATAAGGATCAAATCCTTTGTAATGTGGTCGACATGGAAGCATGCCATATGTTATTCGGTCGACCATGGCAGTCGGACTTCGGACCGTGATGCGACACACCGAGGACGTGACAATGTTTGTGTCTTCATTAAGGATAGTCGAAAAATAATCATTGCCCCTATGGCATCAAAGAACCAACTTGAAGCTTCTAAAGTGAAGGGGAGTTCCTTCCTCACCATTCGAGATTTCGTGGAGGAATCCGAGAAAATCAGCAAAGTATACGCCATAGTGGTGAAGGGCGATGAATTAAAACCCTAAAATATTCCTCAAAGTTTAAGGCTATTGCTAAACGAATTCAAAGAAATCTGGCTTAAAATTTTACCCGATGGATTGGCCCCCATGAGGGACATCTAACATCACATAGGTTTCGTCCCTGGGGCTAGCCTGCCCAACCGCCCTCACTATTGAATGAGTCCAAAAGAGTTTAAGATACCTCAAGGGCAGGTAGAGGAATTGATCTGTAAGGGTCTTTTGAGAGAGCATGAGCCCATGTGTTGTGCTGGCATCGTTAACGCAAAAAAAAAAAAAAAAAAAAAAAAAAAAAAAGACAGGGGCTAGAGCATTTTATGCGTTTGATGAATTAAGTCATGACATCAAATATCAGTTCCCAATACCGCGATTAGACGACATGCTCGCTATGCTAAAAGGGGTCAATGTATTCTCTAAGTTAGACCTGAGTAGCGGGTACCATCAAATTCGTATCCGACCTAGTGATGAGTGGAAAATGACATTTAAGACCAAGGAAGGGTTGTATGAGTGGTTGGTCATGCCCTTCGGTCTATCGAACGCACCAAGCACTTTTATGCGTTTGATGAATTAAGTGATAAAATTGTTCACTGGTCGATTTGTGGTAGTTTACTTTGATGACATCCTAATATATAGCCAGGATGAGACAGATCACAGGGAACATTTTAGGAAAGTGTTGCAAGTCCTACAAGTTAACAAGATATACCTCAACTTGAAAAGGCATAGCTTTTTAACGAACAACCTATTGTTCTTAAGATTTGTTGTAACATCTATGGGCATCCGTGTAGATGATGAAAAGGTGCAACCCATTAGGGAATGGCCGATCCCAACAAACATTCATGAAGTGAGGAATTTTCACGGGTGAGCGACATTCTATTGTCGATTCGTGTAAAATTTTACCATGATAGTCGCGCCTATTAGAGATTACATAAAAAAAGGGACCATTTGAATGGACCGATGAGGCTCACAAAAGCTTTCACGAGATCAAGCATCGGTTGTCCACAACACCGGTCTTGGTTCTTCCTAATTTCGACAAGTTATTTGAGGTTGAGTGAGAGCTTCATATGTCAAAATTGGAGGAGTATTATCACAAGAAGGCAGGCTGATAGCCTTCTACGGCGAGAAGCTCAGCAAAGCCTGAAAAAAGTGGTTGACGTATGAGCTTGATTTGTACGCAGTTGTTCAAGCGCTACAACATTGGCGACATTATCTGATTCAAAAAGAGTTTGTTATGTACACTGAACATTAAGCATTAAAGTTTATTAATAGTCAAACTAAAGTAAATTGTGTGCATGGTAGATGGGTTGCATTTTTGCAGGAATTCACATTCGTTCTAAAGCACAAGTCAGGACAACAGAACAAGGTGGCTGATGCACTTAGCCGTCGTAAATCACTATTTGTTATAATGAGCAATGAGGTGGTTGGCTTCGACTATCTTAAGGAGCTATATGCCGAGGACGAAGACTTCAAAGATTCTTGAATGAAGTACCAAGAAGGTCATCCCAATGACCTACATATACAGGACGGTTTCCTCTTCAAATGGAATTGATTGTACATCCCTCAAAGTTCTCTAAGGGAGTAGATTATTCAGGAGTTACATTGAAGTGGCCTTGGTGGGCACCTTGGGTGAGACAAGACGTGAGCTCTTGTGGAGGAGCGGTATTAATGGATGTAATTGGTACGTGATGTGGGAAAAGCAATACAGCGTTGTCATGTTTGTTAAACCTCCAAGGAAAAATCTCAGAATACGAGCCTCTACACCCCGTTACCTGTGTCTGACGACCCTTGGGAGGATTTATCTATGGATTTCGTGCTTAGTGTCCCACAAACACAACGCGGCATGGATTTGGAGTTCATGGTGGTAGATCATTTCTCAAAGATGGCGCATTTTATCCCATGAAAGAAAACCCTCGATGCAACACACGTGGCGAATACTGATGGGCAGACTGAAGTTATGAATTAAACATTGAAAAACTTCATTCGATGTATTTCAAGTGAAAAACCGAAGCAGTGGGATTTGGCCTTGTCTTAAGCAGAGTTTGCATTCAACAATATGGTGAACTACTCAACAGGAAAGTCCTCATTCCAGATTATTTACCAGCAAGTGTCTCGCTACACACTTGACTTGGTCCCTCTGCCCAAGCTCCCAGACATGAGCATTACAGCAAAACATATGGCAAACAGGATCATGGGCATTCATGCAGAGGTGCAGACCAAGCTATATATACCTCAAACAAGAAGTATAAGGAGCAAGTGGACAAGTATCAATGACAAAAAGTGTTCGAGGTGGGTGACTACGTTATGGTCAATCTACGCAAAGAGCGATTTCCGACTGAGACGTACAACAAATTGAAGTATAAGAAGATTGGACCGATACCGATCATCCGAAAAATCAATGACAATGCTTACGTTATTGATCTTCCGGATAATATGGCGATCTCACGGACTTTCAATGTCGCGGACCTCACCAAATATCATGAACCAAAGCAGGACGAGACCTAGAGGGCAAGTTCTTTTAAAGTGGAGGGGACTAATGTAGAGCGGGTCGCGGATAGTTTCATGGCCAAGATGGATCAGAAAAGGCCCGGTTGATGACAAAAGTAGTGATCCAGACCATCAGACCTTAAATTAGGCATATCTTACAATGGAATTCAACCGTCATGATGCTAGTATGTCAAAATCTCAAAATAAAAATTGTCTGCCATTTTAGGAATTAGCTAATGTCGGTCAGTTAATAATATTATTATTATTATGGTCACAATAATTTTTTCGTAGCCACATGCATGCACTGTATACTTAGTTAATAATAATCATATATGTTTCCGAAGTCAACATATATGACCATGTGTCTACTTACATCAGGCATGTGTCTATGAGAGGGACACATGTGATCTAATTCATCCACTCGGGTTGCCCTAACCACGTATATATCCTTATTTAATGTGGACCTAACTTGAAACCAAAGTTCAAAGACCCAATGGGTACACGTATTTGATTTAATCTAGTTTAGGTACATCCTCAGCAAAATCAGACGCTGACCGTGCGAAAAATCCAAGCTGGCTGGTAATTCAAATGGATCACACAAAGGAAATAGTAGGACGAAATGTCCTATGCTGATTTTTATAGGGCCCGCCATGATAATTATAAGAAATCCACTCCAACTATTAGATTCCACAAAAATATTTAGCCCTAATATGTAAGTGACATCAAGGAAAATAATTTAAAGGGTATTAATCACTACGAACATTATTTTCACCCAGATGGTCCACCTAAATAACAGATGAGACTATTTTATTTTATTTTTTTACATATAACTAAAAATAGGTCATATATCTAAAAATAGGTCATATATCTAATAACGGACTAAATTTTTTATAGCTTCCGATTTTTTGGGCAAAAAGATTGAGGCTTTAGGTCTCATCTAAATCTCCCAATTGATATTAATTTTAGCTTTTCATCCTCCATTGGTCATTGATTGAGATATTTTAGTAAATATAGATAGTCAAAGCATGTTATAAAAATATCAAATGTTCCGAGGAATTTTCAACTAAAAACCACAAAAAAGTAAGTAAATAAGCTCATTGACTATGATACTTAGATCTAGTGTCATGTTCGGTGATCTAAACTATTTTCATGACAAACCTCACTGTGGATAGAGACACCCAATACTATTCTCGTACTGGAATATACAATCATTATTATTATTAAACGTGGACAGCCATCTCTCGTCTTGTGCGCTATTAATCTAAATATTCTGGAGCCGTACAATATGGAAAATTTCCAGGGCTGGTACCGGTACCACTGTAATCCACCGCATGCAAAGGTCGGTCCATTGATATATTTATGGAATCCAATCCGTCCATGAGATGCTTCACCTCAGATAACCCCAACATGCCAAAATTCAGGCCGATCCAAAACTCAAGGCCACAACACAGGCTTATCATGTGCAGCCTAACTTGTTTTGTGTGTACACGCGTGAGCGTGTGATAGAGGTGTTCAGGCCCTTCATCCAATCTACATGAAGGAGCAGGCCAAGATTCAGGCTGTTTTCGTACTTGGGCGGGCCCTTGTGAAATTCAACGGTGGTTATTCTCTAGTAAGTCATTCTCTTTCCATCTGCGTACCTTAATTTTGGATCGAGCTGAGCTTTGGGTTGCAGGCACTTTCATGAAGTGACACGTCGTATGGACGGATTGGATGTCGTGCATACATCACTGGGGCCTACATCTGCTTGGTACCACGCTAAGATTGCTTGTGTTTTCTTTTGCATGTGCTTGGGAGGTACAAGAAAAGGTGGGACCCACATGATGTATTCATAAAATCCACTCCGTCCATTAGATGTGTTGCCTAGCATTATCCATGCATTGGAAAATCAGCACAAATGAAAACTTAGGTGGGTCACAAAACAGAGGATTGATGGAGGGGGAACACCCACCCTTGACTTGCGTGGGGACCACCATAATGTTTATACAAAATCCAGCTATCCAGACACTTCATTTACCATGAATGACAAATTAAGACAAAAAAAAAAAATGATGTTTCTCGACTCAGGTGGACCCTAGTGATAATCAAAAGTTAGCATCCCCTCCCATCTTGTTACTTGTATTGTGGCTCACCAGAGTTTTGAGCTTATTTTGCTGAGATGACTAGAGGGGACGCATTCAATGGACGGGTTGGATGTGATACAAATTCTCTATCATTTATCAAATGCACTTGCGTGATTATACAAATTTGGCTTGTGTATTTTGGACGACTTGAAATTCAGGTGTTGGCATGTGTGTATGGTTCTGTCATGCCTGTGCCTGACGCAGGGGAGGACGTGGGGTCGAACACTGTCTTCCTTAAGAGGATAACTATTCTGAATCCACGGAACTTCTCTAAACTTCTCACAGAGACTCTTCAAATCCATGAGGAAAGAAAGCAGAAAATAGAAATAAATTCTAATAAATTCAAAATTAATTAACGAATAAATAAAACTAAGTTCACAACCCTTTAAATAGGGGTACCAAGTAATAGGAAAGAAATCAGAATCAAACTACAACTAAAACTCCTAAAATTCGCGACATACTATAAATAGTAAACTTACTATTTATAGATGATCGTGATGTCTACTAGTGCGAAAGGTTTTTGGCCAAAAATAGTAAGTGTCCTGTTTGGCTTCACCAAACCGTTCTCCTAATTATTCTAAGCTCTTTTCACGTTGGGCGCAACTCCTAAAGCTCGACGGATGAAGAGTTATAATCAAACTAAAACTTACTATTTATAGTAAAAACGAAATTAAAATAGAGAAATGACCGTCGATCCAAGGGTTTTTCACAATTCTGAGTTGCGTAACCCCGCATAGCAGGGTTGGTTGACTAAAGTAGCTCATTCTATCCCAAAATCATATAATTTTACGTCATATAACTCATTCCGGATTGCTACATACGCCCGATCTAAGGTCCGACAGTCCGGACCACTTCTGTCATCAACCGGGCCTTTTCTGATCCATCTTGGCCATGAAACCATCTGAAACCCGCTCTACATTAGTGCCTATTACAGTTCGGCCTCCAAACTGAACATGCTTGACATAGGCAAACAAAAGGATGGTGAGCAAACATCTATAATTCAAAATTAAAGTAATTCGGTGGTCCATTCAGCCACATGTGAATGAAATTATAGGCACTTTGCATGCAAGGGTTTATAGGTTTTTTCCAATCAAAATAACTTTTCTCATTGTGATAAAAGAGATAATTTGGTTTGTGCAATATAAAAGTATAATGAATTTATTAAAAATGAAATAAAAATAAAAGTATACAAAAGTATCCATGCAATCCAGCCCCTATAATGTAGATGGCAATGCCTAAAATCCAAGTTTTTCTTGATTTAGTGATTTAGGCACTGATGAAGGAAATTATATTACTGGGAAAAAAAAAAAAAAAAGTCATCCTTGTAATTCAACACTTGACATAGATGGAAGGAAATTGCACTATTCATAATTTAAGTTGGTCTAGCATAGGCTAAAGTTGGTCCAACATACTAATGTAGACAGGTTCCTAGTTCAAGATAAAGTAAGATTAGATTAAAAAATGATAGACAACATTGCACTATAAATTTGATTTTTATTGGGCTGATGATGGCTCGAAGCTCTACGTTCTCTCTTATTTATAGAATTTTAAGACAACAATTAGAGAGATTTTATAGCAACTCCTCACATATGTTGATGTAAAAATGACCATCTAGACTCAAAGTCAATTGTGACTTATCAAGAACTGTACATTTGTTATTCGTTTATCGTGGGTTGGCCATGGGTGAACGACGGAAATTGAACCCGTCATTTGTTATTCTTTTTTTTCTTTTTTTTTCTTTTTTGTAGTTTCATTTACGCCTTAGATCCAGGAACGCGCAGGCCCTGCTACTATGATGTGGAAAAGAACTTCTCTTGTGATGCCATGTGTTAGTGGTAGTGGTCTATTTCTCTGCGCGTGAACATGTGTAGTGCATTATGAAACTTAGTTAACTTGGTGTTATTGTTTTTTTGCTAGGCATTTTTTGTCATAAGGGATTTTATGTGATGCTATTATGCATAGGATGAATTCCTACTTACTACAACTGTGTTTTGATTGATACCCATTTTTTATTATAAGGCTACTATGGTGAATAGCTAGTTCATACATGAGTAATATATGCAAAATGTGTCTTATGGTTGTGACTAGTTGAACTTTTTCTTTTTGGGCTGCTAATGACCTTTCAAATTCTGATCATATTCGGTTGTTAGCTGGCGCAGGGGAGGACGTGAGGTCGAGCACCGTCTTCCTCAAGAGGATAACTATTCCGAATCCACAGAACTTCTCTGGACTCCTCACAGAGACTTCTCGAATCCACGAGGAAAGAAAGCAGAAAATAGAAATAAATTCTAATAAATTCGTAATTGATTGATGAATCATTAAAAACGTGTTCACAACCCTTTAAATAAGGGTACTAAGTAATGGGAAAGAAATTAGAATCAAACTACAACTCAAACTCCTAGAATCCGCGACTTACTATACATAGTAAACTTACTATTTATAGACGGTCGTGATGTCTACTAGTGCGCAAGGTTTTCGGCTAAAAATAGTAAGTGTCCTATTTGGCTTCACCAAACCGTTCTCCTAATTATTCTAAGCTCTTTTCACGTTGGGCACAACTCCTAAAGCCCGACAGATGAAGAGTTGTAATCAAGCTAAAACTTACTATTTATAGTAAAAACGAAATTAAAACAGGGGAACGACCATCGATCAAGGGGTTTTTCGCAATTCCGGGTTGCGCAACCTCGCGTAGCTGGGTTGGTTGGCTAAAGTAGCTCGTTCTACCCCAAAATCATATATTTTACGTTAGATAACTCATTCCGGATTGCAAGATACGCCCGATCTAAGGTCTGGTGGTCCGGATCACTTCTGTCATCGACCGGGCCTTTTCTGATCCATCTTGGCCATGAAACTGTCCGCAACCCGCTTTACATTAATCCCCTCCACTTCAAAAGAACTCGTCCTCGAGTTCTTATCATGCGCTGGTTCATGATACTCGGTCAGGTCCACAACATTGAAAGTCCGTGAGATTGCCATGTCATCTGGAAGATCGACAACATAAGCGTTGTCATTGATCTTTTAGATGATTGGTACCGATCCAATCTTTTTATTCTTCAACTTGTTGTACGTTCTAGTCAGAAATCGTTCTTTGCGTAGATGGACCATTACTTGATCGCCCACCTTGAACACTTTTTGTCGCCGATGCTTGTCCGCTTGCTCCTTGTAATTTTTGTTCGAGGCATGTAGCTTGGTTTGTACCTCCGCATGAATGCCAATGATCTTGTCAGCCATATGTTCCGCTGTAATGCTCATGCCTGGGAGCTTGGGCAGAGGGACCAAGTCTAGTGTGTGGCGGGATACTCGTCCATAAATAACCTGGAACGGGGATCTCCTTGTCGAGCGGTTCACCATGTTATTAAATGCAAACTCCGCTTGAGACAAGGTCAAATCTCATTGCTTCGGTTTTTCTCCTAAAATATATCGAAGGAGGTTTCCCAACGTGCGATTCACAACCTCAGTTTGACCGTCAGTCTATGGGTGGTAGGCGCTGCTGAACTGAAGTCGTGTATCGAATCGAGTCCACAAAGTCCGCCAAAAGTGGCTTATGAACTTTGTGTCATGATCAGAAGTAATAGTCTTGAGAACCCCATGTAGCCGCACAATTTTCCTGAAGAATAGGTTCGCCACGTGTGTTGCATCGAAAGTCTTCTTGTATGGAATAAAGTGCGCCATCTTGGAGAAACGATCTACTACCACGAATACCGAATCCATGCCGCATTGTGTTCGTGGGAGACCAAGCACGAAGTCCATAGATAAATCCTCCCAAGGGTCGTCAGGCACGGGTAATGAAGTGTAAAGGCCCGTATTATGAGATTGCCCCTTAGAGGTCTGACAAATATAACAACGTTGGACTGCCTTTCCCACATCACGTACCAATTGCGGCTAGTAATATCGTTCTTCCACAAGAGCTCGCGTCTTGTCTCGCCCAAGATGTCCACTGAGGCCACCTCCATGTAGCTCTTGGATTATCTGTTCCCTTAGCGAACTGTTTGGGATGCACAGTCGATTTCCCTTGAAAAGGAACCCATCTTGCATATATAAGTCGCCGGGGTGACCTTCTTGGCATCTAACCCATGCGTCCTTGAAGTCGTCGTCATCGGCATATATGTCTTTGAGGCGCTCGAACCCGACAACCTCATTACTCATAGTGACTAACAAAGTTGTACGGCGACTCAGTGCATCAGCTACTTTGTTCTGTTGCCCTGACTTATGTTTTAGTACGAACGTGAATTCTTGCAAAAACGAGATCCATCTAGCATGCACACGGTTAATGTTAGCTTGACTATTAATGAATTTGAGAGCTTGATGGTCCGTGTAAAGTATGAATTCTCTTTGAATCAAATAATGTCGCCAGTGCCGCAGTGCCTGGACCACCCCGTATAACTCGATCTCATATGTAGACCACTTCTTACGTGCATCGCTAATTTTCTCGCTGTAGAAGGCTACCGGCTTACCTTCTTAAGACAAAACTTCCCCAATTCCGACATATGAGGCATCACATTCGACTTCAAAAAGTTTGTCGAAGTTGGGAAGTACAAGAACCGGGGTCGTGGATAATCTGCGCTTGATTTTGGTAAAGCTCTTATCGGCTTCATCGGTCCACTGAAACTGACCTTTCTTCATGCAATCTGTGATTGGTAACACAATGGTACTGAAATTTTTCACGAACCGACGATAGAATGTCGCCAGTCCATGAAAATTTCACACTTCGTGAATATTTGTAGGAACCGACCATTCTCTGATTGCCTTCACCTTTTCCTCATCCACCTGAATGCCCATGAAAGTGACGACAAAACCCAGGAACAATAGGCTATTAGTCATGAAGCTGCACTTTTTTAAATTGAGGTACAACTTATTTTTAGTGAGCACTTGAAGGACCTTCTTGAGGTGTTCCATATGGGTGGTTTCGTCTTGACTGTATATCAAAATATCATCGAAGTAAACCACAACGAACCGCCCAATGAAAGATTTCAGAACTTAGTTCATCAATCTCATAAATGTGTTAGGCACATTCGAAAGACCGAAGGGCATGACCATCCATTCGTATAATCCTTCCTTGGTCTTAAAGGCCGTTTTCCACTCATCACCCGACCATATTCGAATCTGATGGTAGCCGCTCCTTAGGTCCAATTTAGAGAATATTTTTACACCCTCTAGCATGTCCAGCATATCGTCCAACCGTGGTATAAGAAACATGTATTTTATGGTGATTTTGTTGATGGCTCGGCTGTCGACACACATGCGCCAACTCCCATCTTCCTTTGAAGTTAATAGAGCTGGTACAGCACATGGACTCATGCTCTCTCGAATAAGACCCTTACGGATCAACTCCTCTACTTGTCCCTACAGAATCTCACACTCATTCGGACTCATTCGATAATGGGGACGATTAGGTAAAATGGACCCAGGGACAAAGTCGATATGGTGTTGGATATCCCGCATGGGGGGTAACCCATCGGGAAGGTCATCGGGCCAGATTTCTTTGAATTCATGTAGCAGGGGCCTTAGTCTTTCAAGGATGTTGGTAGGCTCGAGTTCTTCCCCTTTTACAATTAATGCATAAGTCTGTCCTGTTTCCTTTGATTCTTCCACGAAGTCCCGTATGGTTAAGAGAAAATGACCCTCAACTTTAGAAGTTTCAGGTGGTCCCTCTGGATCCATAGGAGCCAATATGGTCTTTCGGTCATCCTTGACGAAAATATATATATTATCTCGCCCTTTATGAGTGGCGTCACGGTCAGATTGCTAAGGCTGACCGAGTAGTATGTGACATGCTTTCATGTCAACCACATCGCATACTACTTCATCCTTATAATATTTTCCAATTGAAAAGGATATGGTACACCGTTCAGTTACCTTTATTTCGCTGACCTTCTTGATCCAACCGATTGTATATAGATGAGGATGATGCTCCGTTTTCAATTGCGATTTTTTCACCATAACCTTGGAGACGATGTTCTCGCTGCTCCCACTGTCAATGATCATGTCACAAACCTTTCGATTCACCATACACCTAGTGCGGAAGATGTTATGCCGCTGTGGATGCACTTCTTTTCTTGGCGGATATAATAGTCGCCTCACGACGAGCGACTCGCCGTGATCTTGCTGAATTCAACCTAAATCATATGCCTCGTCCTCGGTGGTATGCTCCTGTTCTTCAATATCTGGATCTTCATAAGCGTTATCAGCACTACCATCATTGATGGCGAGGTTTGCCACTTTTCGCTGAGGACAAGCATTTAATAGGTGGCCCGGTTGGCCACAACGATAGCAGTTATCGAGCCTTGGCCGAGCATAGGGGTTTGGGATTCTACTTGGAACAGCAGCAGTCGATACGCCCCTTTGGGGTCTAGCTTGCCCGCTTCTCTGATCTCGGTTCTCAATCGTAGGAGGTTGAGTGCGTGCTCCTACGGGCTCCTTCCCCTTAGGCTGTGCAGTTCCCTGGGGCAGACCTACCACAGGGATCTTTGCAGTAGGATAGGTCCGTGTGTTAGGACGTTCAAGTTGCGCTTCTGCCCGAGTAGCCAATTTGATCGCATCATTCATCGTCTAGACGGACTGCATCTGGACCCAATCCTGGATAGCCATACGCAATCCACCGTTGAATCGGGTGACTTGCTGCGATTCAGTCTCGACCAAATCGTTAGGCGCCGCCAGGCGGTAAAATTCTTCTACGTATTCTCTCACCGACCGACTACCCTGTCGACAATTTTGATATTGTTGGAATAATACCTGATCGTAATCGCTAGGGAGGAATCAGGCATGTAGTAGCTGCTTCATCCGCTACCAGGTGCAGATTGGTGCTTTTATCTGCCTAGTTCGCGCGAGTTGCAGTTATTCCCACCAAGCTGAAGCTCCTCCTTTCAACTTGTAGGCCACAAGCTTGACCTTCTTTGCTTCAGAGATGTCCATATAGTCGAAAAATTATTCAACTTCAGAAAGCCAATCGAGGAAATCCTCAATGTGTAGTTGGCCATTGAAGCTAGGAATATCAACCCTCATCTTGAATTCTCGATCCGCTCGATCTACTCGATCGCCGCCATGTCTAGGGTGTTGGAAGATTATGTCGTAAATTTCCTCATCACTGGAACCATCTTCCTTAGGAATGACCCTTGGATGTACTGCCGGTACTATCCTGTGATCAGGGTGATTAATTGGGGGTGGAGGATTGCCATCAGGAACACGGAGTTGCCTTAGGTTTTCTACCAAGAGATCCGCTATGCGGTCGATGGAAGCCTGCAGCACTTGCATAGCTTATTGATTCTCTCGTTGCGCTACTTCGAAAGCTGCCGCCGTTAAAGGTAAATCCCCTGGAGCACTATCCATGGGATTGTTGCCCGACCCGTCATTAGAAGCCATCAATCCAAGGAGAAACCTTGTGTCATGCCTGTGCCTGACACAGGGGAGGACGTGAGGTTGAACACCGTCTTCCTCGAGAGGATAACTATTCCAAATCCACGGAACTTCTCTGAACTTCTCACAAAGACTCTTCAAATTCATGAGAAAAGAAAGCAGAAAATAAGAATAAATTCTAATAAATTCGAAATTAATTAACGAATGAATAAAACCAAGTTCACAACCCTTTAAATAGGGGTACCAAGCAATGGGAAAGAAATCAGAATCAAACTACAACTAAAACTCCTAAAATTCACGACATACTATAAATAGTAAACTTACTATTTATAGATGATTGTGATGTCTACTAGTGCGAAAGGTTTTTGGCCAAAAATAGTAAGTGTCCTGTTTGGCTTCACCAAACCGTTCTCCTAATTATTCTAAGCTCTTTTCACGTTGGGCGCAACTCCTAAAGTCCGACGGATGAAGAGTTATAATCAAACTAAAACTTACTATTTATAGTAAAAACGAAATTAAAACAGGGAAATGACCGTCGATACAGGGGTTTTTCAATTCGGGATTGCGTAACCCCGCATAGCAGGGTTGGTTGGCTAAAGTAGCTCATTCTATCCCAAAATCATATATTTTACGTCATATAACTCATTCTGGATTGCGACATACGCCCGATCTAAGGTCCGACAGTCCGGATCACTTCTGCCATCGACCGGGCCTTTTCTGATCCATCTTGGCCATGAAACCATCTGTAACTCGCTCTACATCAGTGCCTATTATAGTTCGGCCTCCAAACTGAACATGCTTGACATAGGTAAACAAAAGGACAGTGAGCAAACATCTATAATTCAAAATTAAAGTAATTCGGTGGTCCATTCAGCCACATGTGAATGAAGTTATAGGCACTTTGCATGCAAGGGTTTATAAGTTTTTTCAGTCAAAATAACTTTTTCTCATTGTGATAAAAGAGATAATTTGGTTTGTGCAATATAAAAGTATAATGAATTTATTAAAAATGAAATAAAAATAAAAGTATACAGAAGTATCCATGCAATCCAGCCCCTGTAATGTAGATGGCAATCCCTAAAATCCAAGTTTTTCTTGATTTAGTGATTTAGGCACTGATGAAGGAAATTATATTACTAGAAAAAAAAAAAAAAAAAAAAAGTCATCCTTGTAATTCAACACTTGACGTAGATGGAAGGAAATTGCACTATTCATAATTTAAGTTGGTCTAGCATCGGCTAAAGTTGGCCCAACATACTAATGTAGACAGGTTCCTAGTTCAAGATAAAGTAAGATTAGATTAAAAAATGATAGACAACATTGCACTATAAATTTGATTTTTATCGGGCTGATGATGGCTCGAAGCTCTTCGTTCTCTCTTATTTATAGAATTTTAAGACAGCAATTACAGAGATTTTATAGCCACTCCTCACGTATGTTGATATAAAAATGACCATCTAGACTCAAAGTCAATTGTGACTTATCAAGAACTGTACATTTGTTATTCGTTTATCGTGGGTTGGCCATGGGTGAACGATGGAAATTGAACCTGTCATTTGTTATTCTTTTTTTTTTTTTTTTGTAGTTTCATTTACGCCTTAGATCCAGGAACGCACAGGCCCTGCTACTATGACGTGGAAAAGAACTTCTCTTGTGATGCCATGTGTTAGTGGTAGTGGTCTATTTCTCTGCGCGTGAACATGTGTAGTGCATTATGAAACTTAGTTAACTTGGTGTTATTGTTTTTTTGCTAGGCATTTTTGGTCATAAGGGATTTTATGTGATGCTATTATGCATAGGATGAATTCCTACTTACTACAACTGTGTTTTGATTGATACCCATTTTTTATTATAAGGCTACTATGGTGAATAGCTAGTTCATACATGAGTAATATATGCAACATGTGTCTTATGGTTGTGACTAGTTGAACTTTTTCTTTTTGGGTTGCTAATGACCTTTCAAATTCTGATCATATTCGGTTATTAGCCAGCTAAAAATATCTTTCATTTATCTCTTTATGAAATTTCGTCACAACGTGACATCAGAATCTCTAAATCTAACATAGAATGATCACGTACGAGTGTATCGTTAGATTTTGCAATTCAGGACAAAATTCGAAAATTCAAGTAGAAAATAAGGTGGGCCGTTTCATGTTGGTGCACATTTTAAAAGCGACATGATTAGAACACTCAACCACTGAACACCGATAGATAGAAATAAGTTGTGGCCCACATTCAGCAAGCAAAAGTCCTCATCAAATGGCTTGGTCTGATCAATGTTGTGGACTCTCAAATATGGACCTTATGTGATAGGGCACGGTTGAATGGTGTGGATCTCATTCCAACAAGCCACACCTTCAATCTTGAATCAATGACAGGAGTATATTAATCTGAACAACCTATTTGTTTAACTTATCATATTATTAAATTTATCCATGCGAAAATGTAAATTAATACCAAAATAAACTAATGTTGTTGTTTCAACTGAAGTTTCCAATATAAAATTGTAATCGTTACAAAATTTCTCTGTGCAATTCCTTTTATATCTATATTTGACTCTCTAAATATGTACCATAATATTTATTTAAATAAATGCTTTTAAATATAATGATAACTCCTTTATGTTATTTTACCACATAAGGGGAAAGAAACATGCCCTAAAAGTAAAGAGGAGATCCATATGACGACAAATTAGCTTTAGTCCTGGTAGTTTAAAAAACAGTTATGTAATGACTTTTCTAAAATTAAATTTATCTAAAAATGATAATTTTGAAAATCATCTAGAAATGATTTTTTATGATAGCATCTAATTTTCTAGAGTTGTTTTTTTTCTCCTTAAAAATATAGTTTGGATGCCAGAGTCCGAAAAAAAAAAAAAAAGTCATTTTGTGAAAGAAATGCAATATGATGCATTTATCAACTCTAGTATATCTATTGCAAACAAGGTCTCAAGTTAAGGACCACCCAGTGAATAAATTCCAACGTTTCATGTTTGTACCACATCCAATCCGTCCAATATATTAGCCTCATTATAAGGATTGCATTGTACAAAAATCAACCACACACTGATTGAGTGTATCACACTTGTATTTTTCTATTTATCAATGGATATTCATCGCTTTCCTAACATCCAATCCTCTACTTTACCACTGCACAATATATCTTTAACGATGACTATGTCTTACATTTGGATAACCCTTGCCTTATGTTAAATTTTTATTATTATTTTTAAAAAAAAAAAGAAACAGCTGAAACAGAAATTAATGGTTTTTGGCCGTCATCCAAACAGTCTCTTATTTTACTGATCTCACATGTGAAATCATCAGATCATAGGATCACTCTGATTCTTAAGACATGGCATCTACATAATAGGGACCATCTGATGATGGGCTGGGATCTCGCGCACATGCACTTCAATGTGCAATCAAGCGCAGGCACACCCGGTGGCCCACTTTGTTGCTCGATCATCACCGTTCATCTTTCTTTTGGTCGTCTTCTGTTTACTTCTTTTGCCTTTTCTCAGGACTTTGATCACCAACTGAGCTCTTTCTTTTCCTTATGTTCGAATCTTTTGGAAGCTGGTTAACGTTCATCAATTGCTCTTTGGAAGCTGTAGCCAATGGCTCTGCAGCTTCAATTAGTAGGTGGGCCTCGGCCTTGCGAGTCAGATGAGTCTTGTCATTGGCCTCAAGCTCTCTCACCTTCAGCAGTAGATTGGTCACCACATTTTGAAGGCCTTTCATCTGCTTCTCACGCTCCTTTATCTGTTGCTCTTTTAGAGTGTTCATCTCCTTTTTAAGGCCTTCCATCTTATTCTTACACTTCTTTATTTGTTGCTCCTGTTGTATACAATAGTGGACCGTTTAGTCGTACTGGGACCCAGCATCATACATAATATGCTCACCAACATATATATGAAAAGCACATCATGATCATTGATTTAATTTTAAATTTTATTTAATCAATTTAAATTTAAAAATAAAAATAAAAATCCATAAGGTATCATCAGGAGACAGGGTGATACTGCACAGATGTGGGCCCTGTAATGTTTGAACGACATCCAACACATCCACCAGATGTATCATCCCAAAATATCCGAAAGGATAAAAAATCAGTTTGGTCCAAAACTCACGTGGGCCACAGCATGGAAACAAGCCAGGAAGGGGAGCGGACTAGGTGAAACTTCGGATCCACCAAGGTGGGTGGGACCCCTGACTGTGGGGCTCACATTGATGCATGTTCCTTAAATCCACACCGTCCAACCATTTTTAAAGTTCATTTCAACAAATGATCTCACAAATGAAGCATGGTCAAATCTTAAGTGGACCACACCACAGGAAACAGTGTGATTGAATTCCCACCACTAAAAACGTCACGGAGTCCACCAGAATGTTTATTTGTCATCCAACTTGTTGATAAGGTCACAAAAACCTATATAAAGAGACCACACAAATATCACCTTGATCCAAAGCTTCTTTAAAATCTCAGGCGGGGCACACCACATGAAACAGTGAGGATTAAACACTTATCTTTGAAAATTTTGTTTGGGCCAACAGAAGTTTTATATCAAGCTGATATTTGTGTTTTCTCTTCATCCAGGATTTTTTTTTTTTTTTTGAAAAACCTTACCAATAGGTTGGATGGCAAATAAACATTACAGTGAGCCCTAGAAAGCTTTTAAATGGTGGACCTGTTGTGTGGTCGATTTGAGATTTGGATCTGCCTCATTTTTTAATTCGTGCACTGAAATGATCTGAAAAAATGAATGGACGGCATGGATAAAACAGATGCATCATCATGAGACCCACACAGAGCTTTGACCCCAGCTAGCTGGCTGGTGTTGGGGTCACTAGCCAAACCGCGTCCCACTCCTCAATTGCCTAAGAGCTACTTAGATGGTGGCGTTGCCATTATCCCAACAACGCTATCCGAATGGAACTTGTTGGTAACCAAGTGGCTCCTAAGGTTTTGAGTTAGTACAAGTGGGTGTCATACTTGTCATGATCCAGACCGTTAGTCTGGTGGGGCCCACATGGGAATGATCATTCCCCAAACTTATCTCCAATAGGACCCACCTTTCAACCATGTGCCCTACTTGTACGAACTTGAATGTGGAGCATTGTATAATCAGGAAGTGAGGAACACGAAAATACATGCATGTGAAAGCAAGACTTACCAAAGCCGCTAGCGTTCTCTCACTGTGCGCGGTGGAATCAATCCTACCATGCTTTGACCCGTCCTCAACGAGTAGGGTAAGTGCGAGTGGACCCGAAGATTTCTACACTCGCATAGGAAAACTAAAAAAATGAGAGAAAAATAACTTCAACCTCTTTCATCATTCATCGTGTGATCACTCGTAAAGAAAAAGCCTCATCATCGCTGCTAATACATACGTTCAAACGTAAGTGATAAGGGTCCAAAACTCAGCCTAATCCAACGCTCAGAGAGAACGAGATGGAGCAATGGGTAGGGACGTTGATTGCGTGGCGACCCTATCACCGCCGAACTCTGTGGTGGCAAGACTTTGTGGGCCCCACCATAATGTATGTTTTTTATCCATGCCACATCCATTTTTCTGTTTTATCCTTGAGCTTTGGATATGCTTTGGGCTCATCTCCTAAAATGAGTTTGGAAAAATGGATGGCATGGATAAATCACATACATCAGGGTTGGACCCAGAAAGTCCTGCTTTCATAGAGGTCGGTGGTGGCAGTGTCACCACACAATCCGGGTCCGAAAAACTTTCAGATTGTGTGGGGTCCAATAGGATCAGACGCCCCACCAAGATTGGACAGCCCAAGAAGCAGGTCATTCCAAAATTCAAGTGGTCTACATCACATGAACTAAAGGGTTTTAGTTGTGATTTTATGTTGTTCTCTTTGTTGTGGCCTACCAAAGTTTTTTTTTTTTTTTTTTTCTAAATAAAATTATTTTATTTTATTTTATATCAGCTTGTTTTCTGGGAATCTAGGGAACATGAGGCAATGTACCTGATGCACGGTTTGGATTCCACCAACACATAAAGATGGGCCCTAAACAAGATCGACAGCATGGGAACTCAAATTTTCTTTCAAAGCCCCTGTTGGTGTCTGCACTTGGACAGTCCAATGAATGAATCCGGACCGTCTATTTGGTCCCCAATATATTTCAAACGCTGCCCAAAGAATTCAAACCATCCAATCAAAAGCCTGTGAAGTCGATGGTGAGGATGATTTATGAAGAAAGAGCTCCGATCAGTAATTTGAGCCATCTATTTGTTATTGTTAAGTCTCATCATGGATTGCTTATGGTTTTAAAGAATTACTTCAGTTGCATAATCCTAACCATCCCATCATCCATGGGTTAAAGAATGGACGGTTGTGAGTAAGAAGGTAAGCTTAATTATGGATGAATCAGGTCATTCTGAAGTGTGATTTTCATACTGTTGCCCATGGACTGTTTACAGGATGCAGCGGACAGTGCAGATCAATCCATCGGATCATTGAAGTGTCCCTATGCAATTCATCTTGTTTCACACACTGAACGGGCCGATTTCCAGACCACCCAATATATAAGGTGGGCCACACGTCATTGCAGACATGTGCCCAGCTGGGCCATACATTCATTTGGTATTATCAACCCTCCATTTGTAGAGATTAAAGGCGTAAACATGCTCTTAAATCAGGTGTTACGATCATACCTTAGCCTCTTTGTTTTCTGGTGTTCTGGTGAGGTACGTACTTCTATCTACTGATGAAGAAGGCTGCAAGTAATCAACAGTTAGATGCGATGGTGTTGGAGATTAGCAGCTAATCAAGAGAATATAGCAAGCATGCATGAAGAAAGCTACAGACAACAGTTTCTGGACTACCATGAAAAACACAATTTTAGCCATCAATCAGCAGCCTACGAAATGACGGTCAAGATGATCTATATAGTGAAAAGGTCCAAATCTGAGTCATTTAACTCGATGCAACTCGCAAATTGACTCACTCACTTCCGGTTGTTTGTTTTAATAAAAGGAGGAAAACAAATCTGGACCGTTCACTCATCAGATGGGCCCACAAGCTACCCAAAAAAAAAAGGTTTTTCCATCCATCTTGTTTCATACACTGTGAACGGGCCCAATTTCCAGGCCACCCAATATGTAAGGTGAACAACACCTCATCACAGACGTGCCCAGCTGGGCTATACATGCATTTGGGATCGTCAACCCTCCCTTGGTAAAGATAATTAAGTCCTAAACAAGCTCTTAAATTAGGTGTTAGATCATCATACCTTATCCTCTTTCTTTGCCAGTGTGCCGGTGGAGTATGAACTTTCATCGGATGATGAAGAAGAAGGCTGCAAGTATCAACGGTTAGATGTGAGGAGTTAGAGATTAGCAGCTAATCAAGAGATTATAACGAGCATGAAGAAAGGTACAGACAACACTTTCTGAACCACTATGAAAAACACAAATCTAGCCATCAATCAGCAGCCTACAAAATAACGGTCAAGATCATCTATATGGTGAAAAGGTCCAACAAAAACTCAACTCGGACATTTAGTGGAGCCTGCATATATAGATCAGAGTTATGAAACTCAGTGACTCGATGGATTTCGAGCTGAGTCATTACGAAACTCTCTAGTGAGGTTTACTCAGATTATACTCGACAAGATCTACTTGCTGATTCATTCAACTCAAATCGTGGGTGTTTGTTTTAATAAATGAAAAAAGGGGCAGAAAAATCTGGACCGTTCACTCATCAGATGGGCCCACAAGCTACAGAACAAAACATGGGTTTTGCCATCCATCTCGTTTCATACACTGTGAACGGGCCCGATTTCCAGGCCACCCAATATTTACGGTGGGCCACACGTCATCACAGACATGTGCCCAGCTGGGCCATACATGCATTTGGGATTATCAACCATCCGTTTGTAGAGATAATTAAGGTCTAAACATGCTCTTAACGTAGGTGTTAGATTATCATACTGTATCCTCCCTTTTCACTTCCGGTATCTTGTTGAAGCCCATACTTTCGACGGCTGATGGAGAAGGCCGCGATAATCAACGGTTAGATAAGATGGTGTTGGAGATTAGCAGCTAATCAAGAGATTATAGCAAGCATCAAGATGCTTGAAGAGCCTAAAAGGGAAGATTTGCAGGAATGCATAACATACTACCTCTTTTTGTAGAGAAGAGGAACCATACGATCCTCAGCATGAGGATCGATGCGGTATCCTTCGTTGCTTATTTAATAAATGTGGGGCCTGTAGTTGGGACGCGGTTTGGCTACTGACCCCAACATCGCAGAGGATCATATGAGATCTTGGAATAATAAAGGTTGCCAAAATCAATGGTTGATATCCAGTCAATTCTTCTGGAAGCAGATTCGGTGAGATTGACGTATGTGTTTAGAGCTAGGCTTGAGTGGAGTCGGACAGAGTTAGGGTTGACGAAACTCAGCTCAGTTTTGAAATAGACTTGAACCGAACTCGACCCAACGTAGTATCTAGTCCAGCATGTCACCGGATCCTGAGTCCGGGTCTGGCCTAGACTAATTCAGCTTGAGTCCGATCCAGTAGCAGGTATCGATTCAGGTCAAGTTGGCACCGAGTCATGTCAGGTGCAGGGTCTTGTATCCACGGGCTGATATCACAACTCAGAACCTAGGTGCACCTGGCAGAATTGTAGCCTCTCAATCAGCTACTTGCCATCTTGGGTTTCAGAACCCGTGGAATCAGTAGCAAGTTGGATTTTGGGTTCAGTCAAGTCGCAGCTCATTTTATTTTAGTGCATGATACCAAAATGAAGCATATCTAAATCCGAGGTGGACCATACCACACCATACCACAAAAAACATTGATGATTGAATGCCCATCATCAAAAACTTTTACCTACGAAATATTTCGTAGGTAAATGATATTATTTCGTAGGCAAAGAGTTTTACCTACGAAATAGTTCGTCGGTAAATCACCGTTGCCAGGACTTTTACCTATGAACTTTTTCGTAGGTAGAAAGTGTGTTCAGACTTTTATCTACAAACATTTCCGTAGCTAAAAAACACTGTTAAGACTTTTACCTACGACAATTTTCGTAGCTAATAGTTATTTACTCAACCTTTTACCTACGAAAATTTGCTTGGTAAAAGTCTCTTTTTTTCCCCCCAAATTCAGGCAAAATTCCCTGTTATACACCTGTTACAATATATTTCATTATATTCACATTCGCATTTTTCCAAACAAACACAAACTACATCCATCCTTGACCTGAGGCATTCTGGTTTTCTACAAAACTAATTTGATCTAATGCTGGTTGGGACGACAACACCATCTTTTCTTCTTTTTTTTTGCTTTTTCTTTTTTAAGAGTAGAACTGAAGAAAACAAAGAGAAACAGAGGATTCTGGATATGTCGTTGGGACAACCTATCAATGCTTTCCTAGAGTAAAGCATCCATGTTCAACAACAGCTCTTACGTATGTGTTGTTGAGTGCAAATATAAAATAAGCAACAATTTCTTTATATTCAAGTTGAACATGAAAACTTAGTGAATGGAATCTAATCACATAAAAGCATCACAATGCTCCAATCATCAACAGAAGCATCAATTGAAATTATAAGCAAAACATAAACATCTTAGAAAACACAATAGGCAGCTGGATCCTATGACCTTAGGACATACCATCTCAGAGTTGAAGCCGAGAACTAGGAGACTTCATAGGTGCTCCATGTTACTGTAAATGAACTGTAACTCAGACAAAAAAGTAAAATGTTGCACATAGTAACAGTGATGAATTCTCCAAATAAAACATAAAAACATGAAACTGTTGTATCATGTTTTCATGTTTGGATTAATATTTTCTGTTATATCAATTTTTAAGACTTAGTTGGACATTTAGAAAGCATTAAGACTCATAATTTTTTAATACTCAAATTATTTCTTAATATCATGAAGTCAAGCCAGCTCCAGCCCCTCCCTCCATGCCAATAAAGCATAGGAGAAAACTCCAATATATTGTATATTCCACCAAATAGTAGTTTCTTCCCCCTTTTTTCTGTGGGTAGGTAAATTGGGATCACACCTGAGACCTAAATGTTGCGTCAAAGATCACCATCCATGGAGCAACATGATCGAACCAACTCATAGTTACTACTTACTACATTCATCCAATTGTTAAGCGAATTTAGTGGACCCACATATCTTACTCCACTACCTGAAAATACACATCGCAAACGATTATGTAAGAATACAAGTGATACAAATAGAATACATCAAAAAAATAAAAAAGAAGAAAAGAAAAAGAAGACTGAGGGAATTTCACCTTTGCCTAGCTGTAGGCTGTAGCAGGTTGTTGCAGGAATAAATGAGTTGCTATCTATAGAACTGCAGGCCCTTAACGGTGGTGATTGGTTTTCAGCCTTTCATAGATGAGTTGGAGATGTAGTCCTGCTTGTATTTTCTTGGGATGGATATACATTGTTGAGCTCGTTAGTGGAAGTTAAGTGGGTTTTTATTAACAGTTAGTTTCTTTCCTTGTTTTTCTTACATTGTTTAGCAGGCTTTCGTTGCTGCCAATAGTCCAATCTCAAATAGGTGTTACCATTTTTTGGTTTAACACCAAAAGAAAAGACATCTTTTACCTTTAATCCACTCTGGCAATCTCCATGAACTGAGGGGGTAATTCTGGCCATACCTCCTCATTTTCTCCAAATTTAAAATTCCGAAGGTGTGTTAGGAATGACAGAATATGGGATTAAAAATAAAATAAAAAATAAAAAAATCCAAGTTTTTCAGATTTGTCACAGGAAAGGGGATTCAAATATGAGACGGTGCACACATCTCAAATACTTTCAGGGATGGAAGCTGGAAGCTGGCAGAATCCAGCAGTTCTCCTACCAATTTTCTTTCATCTCCCCACTTGAAACGAATGGATGGAGCTAATTCTAATCCTATTCAACTGATCTGCAGTTCAACACCAGTTGTGTGCAAACAGGCTCTTAAACATATCGAATTTCGTTTTATGATTTTAATAGATACAAGTTCGAGTGATTCTGCGACCAGTTGCTCCCACTGAGGAAAGCTGACCGTTCCACACTAATGGGTCCACAATATCAAAGGCTCACCTAAGTAGGGGCATCGGGATTATTTGGTTGACAAGCAATGCAGAGGCTACCCTAATTAGAGATGGAAACGTAACACATCCAAACAAGATCCATGCCACTCATCAGGTGGGGACCACTGTCATTGCCTACAAATCAGGCTGGTACTATCATCAGCAAGGCCAAATGTGTACAATAAATAAATAAATAATTGATAGTTGAAGAGAATTAACCAACATGGATTTTGGACTACAGCAGATGCACTACCTTGTGAATAGCTTTTTATTTTATTTTATTTTATTAAATGAAGCCCACTCATGAGTTAGTTGCTCAAATGGGAGTTTTTTCTCAAATGAAAGTAATTCATCTGGTAGCTAAATTTCAGCAGCAACATCTGAGTTAGTCGCTCAAATGGGTGTTTTTTCTTAAATGAAAGCAATTCATCTGGTAGCTAAATTTTAGCAGCAACATCTAAGGACACCCTTAGAGTAACTTTCACAAGTGTACCACTCATTCAGTATAATCAAACTCCTAGATGCATTACCGGTAAACCTCCTATTTCTACCATTTGATCATCAGGCTAAGGGAATTTCACCGGTATCCCTGCAATGGGTTAGCTGTTTTCCCAGATCTTGCATCTGTCCATGCTTTTGCAATCGTCCACTTCATGTCATCATCTCCATCCTCATACATGTTCTGCAACAGGTCATTTTCTCAGCTTAATCCAGAATGTGCAACCCCTTGATATCCATGGTGGTTGACAAAAGGAGGTAATGTATGATGCTCAGCCTATAGAAAAAAAGGGCAATTTTCAGTTGTGTCAGCATGCCGGACACTTGAGGCCTGCTTTTCAGTGATCCAGACAGTTCATTTCATGCTAGCATAACTGCTTTTCGGTTTTTAATCATCCATTTGTAGGAAAGCAATTATAGATGGCGAGGATCTTCTCCCTGAGGTGGTTTTCACAGCATTTACCCAATCAACAATGGGGCACAACAAAAGCTAGGACTCATATGCACAGAATGTTGGCTCAAAAAAAAAACTGCTAGTTCAGGCCGAGGCATAGGACATTTCCCAAGAAAAGAATGGATACAGGACTTACCTTCATCAAATCCATAATTCCAGCCATTGGATCCTTTTATGTATCCATATTTGGCTTCAACTGCAAAATAATAAAACTGCAAAATAATAAAACAAACCTTATAACCATTTCCGAGACAAAACCACACAAGTTGGAATGTATAGAGCTGTTCAAAGATGATAATCTCCAAGGTACCCAAGTACCCATGTGGACATATACATTCAACTATAATTCACAAAACAATATCAATTTCGGTTTTCATCATCCAAAGACAGGCTGACTCCTTGGATAGCAGTAATGTGGATTGCCATATAATAATAACAATGCCTTTTTTTACCATGCCATGCATATGTTCTTTCATCATCCAAAGACACAGGAAATGAAAGAGGAAATGAAAAATTGGCATTTACCTTATCTTCTTTGAAGTGCAAATCAAGCCAATTCCCTTCTGAAGTTTTAGACAGTGTGACAATGACTCGGTTGGGCTTAACAACCACCTTACATTGCTCAGGCACAATCTCCTTGTTCAACTTCAGTATGGCACAACGGTAATTCTTCCCTTGAACGTCATGGAATTTAATATCAACAGACAGGCTTGAAAACAGTTTCCACCTTCTCTTGCTCCACACCCTCCAAGGACACGTAAATCTTAAAGGAAAACAAATAATGAAAAATAAAAATCAACTTTTACATTTAATTTCTATCAACCACAAACACTAGAGACACATGAGAATATGTTTCCAACTGTCTTTAAAAATTGAAGTACAACATTTATGAAAATAAGATTTAAGAAGGAAAAAAAAAACCCATGTTTGTATGTACAATTAAGCTAATGGTGTTCCCTAATGATTGTAATGAAGAAGTAAGCCTCAAACTGGAACCATATTCCTTTCCAATCTGACTTGAAAGTGGCATAGTTGCAACTGGAAGCCAAGTCCTTGAATATGATTGCCAGGTACTTTTGCTTATTTCCACTTTAGTATACTTTTAATTGCAACCAAATTCGATAGCATCCTACACACCCAATTCAAAGTAGGTGAGGCTCCTACTAGTGCAACTCATCTCATACCTATTTAATAAATACAACCAGAAAAAAAAAAAAAAAAAAAACACTAGCACAACTTTCTGAGTATAGTATTCTTCGTAGTAACAGAAATTTGTGAGATTCAACAAGGAGCTGAGTTAAGAAATCTGACAATACCATATGCAGAAATATGCCACATGTGATGATTAAAAGTTCTCTTAACTTTTGAACAATACCATATGCAGAAATATGCCACAACACTTCAAATTCGGAAGTTGAACCCGAATTTTGTCTAGTTTTGTCCATATGTACTGCAATAAAGGTTCCAGACCCAACCCAATTTGACCCCCACTTCAGCAACAAGAAGGATACATTTTGTGCTTTGTATAAAGGCAAAAGAAGTTTCTTATGGTACCTCATAAGGAAAAAGAGATCTTCCTCCTCAAGCAAATAACTGATAAAGCAAAACCCAACATCCAAGAAAGTCCATTTACACCACAAATCAAAATTTTATTAATGCAACAAGCAAACTTGAAAAAAGAACCTAAAAAAATAACAAGGCTAATAGGTACTTGCATAGAAATTGTCTCAGCCAACAGGCTCTAGTAATTTCAAATTGTCTATTAGGTGATTTAAGTTATGGAGCAATAAGGAAACTGAGAACTAAGAGAAAAATGCTCCAGCTGTACAAGAAGCATAACATGCAGTTACCAATGCGCAATGACGAAAGGCGGAGCTAAAATCCTCCAAAAGTGGTGACTCAGATGGTGTTGTTCCCACCAAGTGGAGAATAATCCATTGAGTAAGTATTTCCTGAATCATGGGAATCAATTCAAGCTATACATGGGAGATGTCTTCATGAACCATAAGGACCTACAAACAAGTAAGAAATTCAATAGAGAAAAGAGAGATTTAGGTGAGATTCTCAAAGCATGGCCGTAATTGTAGAAAGGTTTGCATTTTAACACAATTACATAAAAGTTTCACTAGAAAATGCATAATGACAGATGAGACTGCCTGGAAGAACTTGGAAGAAAACAAACTCAGTGCAGCCCAAAGTTGACAAACAGTGAACAAATTCAAGGCAAAGATGGCACTTCTTTAAAAACATCTAAAAGATGAACCTGCAAAAGTTTGGTTTTCAGGGGAACTATAAGACTTGCTACATCTAGAAATTTGCTAGTACTTACAATGAGGAGGTGGGACCTCAAACAGAGAAAGTTCCAATGAGGAGGTGCCTATACAACCTGCATTCCAATAGCAGATGAAAGGACATTCTCCCAAACATCAGTGATGATTTTATTTTAAAGAAAGAGAAACATAAATACAGAGAGGGCTGACAAGGGCTCAGATACAACAGAGGCATTGCATCGGAGATGACTAGCTCCAATCCAGTCACCCGCCGCAAGTCTGTTCACATGACTGTCTGCCTCCCAAATACATCTTTAAAACCAAATTCTCTTTCCTACTCCTAGCAATCATATTTCTATTTCAAAAGGCAAATACATGACTGATCTCTACATTAACCATATAGTTTATTTAATACCATTGTTTCTCCTTCATTTGAATTTAGTCTAGAATGAATGAAGCTTGGTAGATGAATGTGGGCCGGTTGACTCGAAGACAACCAAGATTTTTTTTTTTTTCTTTTTTTTTCCCCCTTTCCAAAAGTCCTGTCTTTTTATTAAATTACTGTTGGTTTTCAGATAAATTATTGAGCATCAGATAAAAAGGGAATCGCATGCATGTATAGTAAATAAATTATTTATTAACTAGCAACAGTCTTTCAAAAGCTGAGACAGAACCTTGGGAAGTACAAAAAGGCGAACAACACTGCTATATTGAATTACAAAAGAAAAGGAATAACAAGATTATGAATATCTAAGATTTTCAAGAGCTTCTAAAAGTATGGAAGGATTTCAATGGTTCCATCAACTATAGTGAAACTATAAATAAAACGGCCATTCAATTCTTAAAAGAAAATATCTACTCCGAATCTATTTCTTGAAATTTAACTCAGGGAAAGACATGATGAGGTTGATCACTGTCTTCCTTAGGATAACTACTCCAAATCTATGAAGCTCTTTGAATTCTTCATCGTCGACATTGGCAACATTGCTACATTAAATGTAGTCTGTGATAATGTGGTTCAATCACATTGCAATAAATAAGAATTTTTTTATTTGTGACAAGCAACTTTATTGAATTGCATATTTGATCATGTGCAATTGCATATGCGACAACATATTTTTGTTTTGTTTGTTTTTTTTTTTTTTTTGAAAATTAAAAAAAAATCAAAAATATGAAAAATAAATAAATTAAAATTTGTAAAAAAACAAAAAAAGAAGAACAAATTAAGGATAACTTTCCTAAGTTAACAAATGGGGATGTTTTGTGTTGTATTAGGAAAAAACAAAAGAGTTCTTTCAAATCCACATGAATATCATTTAACTGTTTTTGGATTTTCTACTAATAGTGTAAGAGTAGAAATCCAAAATCACGTATTAATGCGCAAGTAAAAAAGAATGTAGTGTTGTTGTCGACTTCGAGTTCTGCTGCATTATGTTTTTAAGGATGTTGTATATCTATAGGCACTCAAAGATGGATTTGTTGTATTAACAAGGTGTAATTAAGTTTGCTTATTTTTGGCTTTTTGTTTATAAACTGAGGTATATATAATGCTTGGCCTGAGGCTTTCTATGGCATGTTTGGGTTTTCAACTTGTACAAGTGGGGCCCATGTTCAACCCTCATCAGAGTTTAAATAGAGGCACGGTGGCTGCCGTTTTTCCTGCCAAGGAACGGCCCGAAACAGGGGCATTTTTACCCGGATTTCCGGACTGATATCAGTCCGATTTCTGGGATTTGTTGCAGCTCAAACAGAGCCCGATTATGAACTGTTTCTGGACTAAGTTTTAGCCCTCAGCTGGGGCCATTTTCATGCCATTGTTCGGCCCCAACTAGCACCTGAACTCAGGCCATGTTCGGCCTCAAACAGGGCCCGTAATCAGGTCATGTTTATCCTCAAAACAGGGACCGTATTCAGGCCCTATTCAAGCTCCGCCATGGACGGATCGTGGCCCCAAACTTGGCTTATATCAGGGCCTTATAGCTACACATATGGAAGAAGGAGAAACAGATAAGAAGGAAAGAAGAGAAAGGCTGAGTTGTGGACTGATTACCTAGCCGGGCTTGGCTCTACTCCTTCTCCCTTTTCTTCTTCATTTCTCACCCCTTTTTGTGTGAAAACTCTGAAGGGAACTGGATCCTTGTTATAGGCAGGGAGAGTATCATCCAACGGCCGGGATCGTTTCTGCCATTCGGCCGTCGGCGCGGCCTCTTTTCACCGAAGAGGAGAAGACAGACCAGATCTGGGTTAGGGAACAGAGAGAGAGAGAGATTTGGGATTTGGGGGTTTTTTTTGGGCGCGGCTTTGTTTTTAAGCGCGCGCCCAAATTTAGTCCTTGGTTTGGTATGGCTCTGTGGGCCCCACCATAATGCGTGTCAAACATCTACCCCATCAGTCAGATGCACCATCCCATGGTGGGCAAAGGGATAAAAAATCAAATCAATCTATTACTTTTGTGAGCCACACCACATACAAAAGTTGAGAGGGGTTACCCTCCATTAAAACATTCATAATTATTTTTTGGGCCCACCGAGATGTGGCCCACAAATCCAGCCCATCCATTATGTGTGTGCCTCTTGGATGAGGGGTCATACCAAGTTTCAGACGCATCCAAATTTCAGGTGGGGCCCACCAAGTGCTTTTATATGTTTTAGGCATGTCTTCACATGATTTTAGATGGTATGGCCCAACGGAGTTTCGTATACAGCTAATTTTTGGCATATCGCATAATTTAAAGGGCACCCATCAAATGCATGATGTTAATGTTTGACACATGTCATGGTGGGGCCCACACAGCTTGACCTCATGGGGACGGCATGGATTAAACACAAAGGTCAAGTTGTGTGGGCTTCACCATGACATGTGTCAAACATCAACACCGTGCATTTGATGGGCCCCCTTTAAATTATGAGATATCCCAAAAATCAGCCGTAAACGGATCTTAGGTGGGCCATACCTTCTAAATTCATGTGAATAAATGCCTAAAACATATAAAAGCACTTGGTTGGGCTCACTTGAAATTTTCATGCATATGAAACTTGGTCTGACTCCTCATCCAAGTGGGACACACATAATGGATGAGCTAGATTTGTGAACCACATCTCGGTGGGCCTAACAAATGATTATGAATATTTTAATGGAGTGTAATCCCTCTCAACTTTTGTATGTGGTGTGGCCCAAAAAAGTCACGAATTGACTTGATTTTTAAGCCCTAGGCCCACCATGGAATGGTGCATTTGACTGATGGGGTAGTTGTGGGCCCACTTTGATTTATATATTGTATATCCATATGATCCATTTGCTAGGCTCGATGTACAACCATAGTGACTCTAGAGTGGGCAACGTTTAAAAATTGGAGGTAATTCTTTAGCTGTACAGGTGGCATGGTTTTACAGTAATCACAACAGTCCAAATCGCTAAACCAAGTGTGGACGGAGTATAATTGAAAAATGACAAAGAGAAGATTATTAACCATGCACCTGATTTTTTACTTTAAATTTGGACCACTCGCTGCTTTCTTTTAATAATCTATTTGATGGCCATTAATTGGATGGTCAAGATTAGAGATTTGCTTAATCTCACAATTTGGATGGTCTGGATAGTCGTACATCATTGTCACGCGTAAGGAGAATGAATGGACAATCAGCTTGTTTTTCGAGAAGGACAATCTTCATTGAGGGGCCTACCTTTTTCATGGTACTGATGTCCTCCATAAATGACACGGTAACGCGAGCCATGGTACCGTTGCATATAGGTGATTAGTTCTCTTTTTAAAATGTTGAAATATCAATATTGTATTATAAGCTTTGCTAAGCGCACACGCATGTGCAATACAGCTCAAGTACATGCCATATATTTGCCAGCATGGCACAATAGATCTGAGATCCAGTCCATCCATCAGAACAGAAACACAATAATAATAACTTAATTCAAGAATCCATTTGGTCCAGGTGTTACGTGGGCCACAATTTTTAAAAAAAGTATGGCTCTGAAAAACCTGGTTGAAGTTTTCTAACCCATTCACTGTTTCCAAATTGAGGCCCACATACTCATTGGACCAGATTTTATTTTGAAGAAAAAAACATATACAGAGTAGGACCAACCTAATGGATGGATGAGATCTAGCATGTATGTGTCATGCTGGCATATGTGTGGCACGTACACGAGTTTAATTGCACACGCATGTGCGCTTAGCAAAACTCTACAATTTCCATTCATATGATATAAAAACTAAACACACACACATATATACACACACACACACACACATTTTTACTGACAAAAATTTTTAAAAATTAAAACATTTTAACATTACTAGAAAAATATATACATTTTTACATTAGGAAAAACACTTTTACCGATGATTTTTTGTATTTTGAAAAATTCAAAACACACTGTACCTACGAAAATTTTCGTAGGTAAAGATGACTAGGTAAAACTAAAGATTTCAATTGTTGTATTTTGAAAAATTCAAAACACCATTTACCTATATTTTGAAAAATTCAAAACACCCTTTACTTATGAAACTTTTCGTAGGTAAAGATGACTTTTACCTTCTTATTTCGTAGGTAAATGTAGACTTTTCGATATAGAAGAAAGATTCAAATTTCAAAACACCCTTTACCTACGAATATTTTCGTAGGTACATGAAAATTTAGAATTTACAATTTCAAAACACCCTTTACCTACGACTATTTTCGATTCAAATCACCCTTTAACTACGAATAGTTTCATAGGTAAATATGTTGAGAACACCCTTTAGCTACGATAAGTTTCGTAGGTAAAGAGGGCTTTTATTTCGTATGTAAAAGTAAGGTTTTCGATTTTTGTATTTTGAAATTTTCAAAACACCCTATGACTTTTGCTTACGAAATCCAATTTCATTGCTAAAAGTAGACTTTTGGGTATAATCGAAAATTTCAAAACACCCTTTACCTACGAATTCATAGGTAAAGATGGATTTTTCCTACGACATAAAATATTTGTATGTAAAGATGAATTTTACCTATGAAATATAGTATCGTAGGTACAAGTAAACTTTTTGATATTTAGAAAATTCAGAACACCCTTTAGCTATGGATTTTTTCGTAGGTAAATATGGCTTTGGTAGATAAAAGTAGACTATTCGATTATTTAAAAAATTGAGAACACCCTTTAGCTACGACAATTTTCGTAGGTAAATAGGGCTTTTACCTAGGTAAAAGTAAGGTTTTCGATTTTTATTGCAAAACACCCTTTACCTACCAAAGTTTTCGTAGGTAAAGATGACTTAACGATTTAATTTAAAAATTCAAAACACCCTTTAGCTACGAACATTTTCGTAGGTAAAGATAGCTTTTACCTACGAACTTATATTTCGCAGGTAAAAGTAAGGTTTTCGATTTTTCAAATTTCAAAAGACCTTTTACCTATGAATATTTTCGTAGGTAAAGAGGGATTTTCCCTAAATTTAGAACACCCTTTAGCTATGAATATTTTCGTAGGTAAAGATGTCTTCTGCCTACTAAAAGTTTCATAGGTGTAGATATCTTTTACCTACGAAATTATATTTCGTTGGTAAAAGTAATCCGAAAAATTGAAAACACCTTTTGCCTACTAAAAGCTTCGTAGGTGAAGATATCTTTTACCTACGAAATTGTATTTCGTCGGTAAAAGTAATCTTTTCGATTTTTTATTTTTTTGAAAAATTCAAAACACCCTTTACCTATGAAAATTTGCGTAGGTAAAGATGGCTTTTACCTACGATATTAGATTTCGTAGGTAAAAGTAAACCGTGGATTAAAAAGACCCTTTACCTACGAAAATTTTCGTAGGTAAATATGACTTGTACCTACAAAATTTAATTGCGTCGGTAAAAGGTTACTTTTACCTACGAAAATGATTTTCGTTGGTAAAAGTCATCTTTACCTACGAAAATTAATTTCGTAGGTAAAAGTTTCGTAGGTAAAAACCATATTTCTTGTAGTGGTCCCAACCGTCAAACAAAAAAAAAAATTATATTTTTTAATGGTGGGCATTTAATCATCACTGATTGTTGTGGTGTCGTCCACCTGAGATTTGGATCAGCTACGTTTTTGGTCTTGGGCTTTAAAATGACCTGGATAAATGGATGGACGGCATAGATATAGTACACATACATCAAGGTGAGCCCCACGGTCCTGGCTTCATTGAATTCCGGTTCATTCTTCCCCTCTTCCAATCGATGGATCCCGAGGTGGGGTGGTATCCTGACCGTGGGGCACTGTGATGCAGTTTCCTTAAATCCAAGTTGTCTATCCATCTTGACAGCTCTTTTTAGGAAATGATCCCAGCCTATCCAAATCCCATGTGGATTACACATCCACATGAGAACAGCGGTTATTGACAATTAAAAATTTCCCTATTTAAAGGGTTGTGAACTCGTTTATTTCATTCATCAATCAAATTACAAATTTTATAGAATTTATTTCTATTTTTATTGCTTTCCTCATGGATTCGAGAAGTCTCTGTGCGGACTCCAAAAGAGCTCCGTGGATTCGGAGTAGTTATCCTTGAGGAAGATGGTGATTGACCTCATCATGTTCATCCCTGCGTCAATTAGTATCAGAGCGAGGATTCCCCTTGGGCTGATGGCAAACAACAAAGGTATGAACCCAAATCATATGGATGGTGATCCAGGGATTCGTTATCTTTCGGAAGAGTCAATTGACCATACAAGGGTTGCGGGTAACCCTCGATTATCTTGCGGATACGTTACTTCTGCCCCGAGCCCTAGGCGATACTCCATCACCGGTAATTGTTGTATGTAAGGGTGTACATCGAGCCGAAGCAAGTCAAGCTGGGCTCAACTCGGCTCAGCTCAGTCACCAGGCACACCTAGCTCGAAATCGGCTCAACTCGGTGACCGAGCCAGCATGTCCAGCTCGGCTCTACTTGTTTAGGAATCGGATCAGTTCGAGCTCGAGCATTCCCCTTTCAAGTAGGGGAGAGGGTTTTGAACGGTTAGATGTGCCAAGAACAACAGTGTGGATCACAAATTGAGGTGGTCTAGCAGACTACCAAAAAAACCCCTAATTCTATTAAGGAAATGAAAGGATGAGAAACGAATGGCAAACCTATAAATATCATAATTGAGATCCTTTGAGAAAAGCAAGGGCAGGTCTTCCCTGCGGACAGCAGTGCCTAGGTTGAGGTAGAAATCATTCCTTTGGTTATCGTGCGCATCCCAAACGGGAGGTGGCTCAAGCTTAGTGAGAGGGAAGGAGGAGGGAAGAAGGGGAGGGGCAGAAATGGAAAAGGAATTGTAGAGGGTGTCCTTGCGAAGGGCAGATGATGACGTGGATTTTTGTCATTTAGTGGTCTGAAGGAAAGGTGGAGAAGGAGAGATGTTTAGAAGGAGAGAGGCCATTATCAGTTCTTAGAGAGTTACATGGCAGAGAGAGAAAGACAGAGAGAGTGTGAGAGAGGAAGGGAGAGATCATGTGTTTTTCAGACGAGGAGCCAGGAAAGTGATTGGAGAAAGGACGGGATATGTCCCGCTGCAGCTCGGGATCGGAGAAAGGACGGCCAACGAGCTCGAAAGGGGAATGGGATGAGGGTTTTGAATCGTTGGGGTCGAGCGGCCGTGTTTTCAAAAGGGGAATGGGATTAGGGTTATATATATATATCGATCCGAGTCGAGATGGGGTCTCGAGCTGTAAAAAACGGCCCGACTCAGATCGAACTCAGTTTTGAGTCAGGCCGAGTCGAGCTTTTTCGGGCCGAGTTGAGCGAGCTAACTCGGTTCGTGTACACCCCTAGTTGTACGACACAACCCCGATTTCCATTAAGCACTACCAGTGGTAAATCGTAGGGCTACACCGGATGATTTAAGTTCTAACGACGATGAAGGCTTTGCCCGACGACCAATCCATGGAGAAGATCATCTAGGTCGTGCTGAAAGAGACTATCGAGGTAAGGCTGAACTTCCTAGTTTTAACGGTCTATTACGCAAAGAAGATTTTCTCGACTGGCTAACCGAAGTAGAACGATATTTTGATTACATGGATGTGTCAGAGCAAAAAAAAAGTGAAATTAGTAGCATTTAAATTAAAATATGGTACTTCTGCATGGTGGGAGCAATTGTAACTCTCACGTGCCCGACAGAATAAGGCGTCCATCTCATCATGGCCACAGATGAGGCACCTTCTTTGATCACGATTTATTCCTAGTAATTACGAGCGGGTACTATTCTAGCAATACTAAAACTGTCGACAGGAGAATCGAACCGTCACCGACTACACCGAAGAATTTCAACGGTTGGCAACGTGAAACAACCTGTCAGAAACCAAATCATAAAAGGTAGCACGATTTATAGGTGGGTTACGACCGACGATTCAGGACCGAGTTTAGATACACCCAGTCGAGATCGTAGTTGAAGCAGTTCAATTAGCAGGTAGGGCAGAAATGTAACTTGCAAGAGCTCCTGCTCGACCCTATCCTTCAACTCAACCCCCCATGACGGGTCCCACGTAGGATCTAGTGCTGACACGAGGAAAAGAACCAGTAGGAGAATGTTATCAACCTCCTGCAACCGCAAACCATGATACGGGGAGCGGGTCATGTAGGCCTCAACGTGTAGCACCCATAACAACGGGCCTGAGTAGGATTTCAATCCTTGCGTTCGGATAAGGTCGAACAATTGTTACCGTTGTGGCCAACTGGGCCACTTATCTAACACCTATCATCAACGTCCCGCAACACACTTGACCATAAACGAATGGGACACTAAAGGTGAGGCCGTAGAAGAAGACCGTGGCTTTGATGAACATAAACAAGCCACTGAGGAAGGAGCAGATGGCGATGAATGGACGGGCGAAGATCATGACAAATCTCTAGTTGTAAGGCAATTATTGTACACCTCATGGAAGGAATTACATCTACAGCGACACAATATATTTTGTACGCAGTGCACCGTCAAAGACAAAGTCTGTGATGTAATCATAAACAATGGTAGTAGTGAGAACATTGTCTCAAGAGTGATGGTAGACAAGTTACAGCTACCAACTATAAAACATCATTCTCTGTATTCAATTGGTTAAATAAAAAAGGTGAACGAGACCAAAGGTAACTGAATTACACGTTGGAAAACCTCTTTCGATGCATTTCAGGAAAAAAATGAAGCAGTGGGATTTGGTCATGTCTCAAACAAAGTTTGCATTCAACAATATGGTGAACCGCTTGACAGAGAAATCCACATCCCAGATTATTTACGGACGAGTGCCTCGCCATACACTTAACTTGGTCCCTCTGCTCAAGCTCCCAGGCATGAGCATTGCAACAGAACATGTGGCAAATAAGATCATGGGCATTCATGCAGAGGTGTAAACCAAGCTACATGCCTCGAATGAGAAGTAAAAAGAGCAAGCGGATAAGCATCAGAGGCAAAAAAATGTTTGAGGTGGGAGGCCACGTTATGATCCATCTGCACAAAGAGAGATTTTCAACCGGGACGACATACAACAAATTAAAGAATAAGAAGATTAGACCGATACCAATCATCCGAAAGATCAATGACAACACTTACGTTATTGATCTTCCAGATGACATGGCAATCTCATGGACTTTCAACGTCGCAGACCTGACCGAGTATCACACACCAAAGCAAGACGAGTTCTTTTGAAATAGAGGGGACTAATGTAGAGCAGGTCAAGAATAATTTCATGGCCAAGATGAATCAGAAAAGGCCCAGTTGATGATAGAAGTGACCCAGATCGTTAGACCTTAAATCGGGCATATCTCGTAATCCAAAATGAGTTATCGGACGTAAAATATATGATTTTGGGGTAGGACGGGCTACTTTAGCCACCCAACTTACTATGTCGGGTTGCGCAAGCCGGATTTGTAAAATACCATCAGATCGACGGTCGTTTCCCTATTTTAATTCCTTTTTTATTATAAATAATAGGTTTTTGTTTGATTATAACTCTTCATCCGTTGGGCTTTAGGAGTTGCACCCAACGTGAATAGTGCTTAGAATAATTAGGAAAACAGCGTGGTGAAGCCAAATAGGACACTTACTATTTGGCTGAAAACCTTGCGCACTGGTGGAAATCACGACTGTCTATAAATAATAAGTTGTGAATTCTAGGAGTTTTAGCTGTAGTTGGATTCTGAAATCCCTCCCATTGCTTGGTATCCCTATTTAAAGGGTTGAGAACTCGTTTATTTCATTCAACAATCAAATTACGAATTTTATAGAATTTATTTCTATTTTTTATTGCTTTTTCCTCGTGGATTCGAGAAGTTTCTGTGAGGAGTCCAGAGGAGCTCCGTGGATTCGGAGTAGTTATCCTTGAGGAAGAAGAATATGCCTTGCCACGGGAGATGTTAGTCTCTCAAATGAGCCACACAGGAATATATGAGTTCACGACTCGCTAATCAGAACCGTCCTTCCAACAGAGTGGACAGCATGCACCGGCAGAGTTCCCAACATCCTTACTTTCTTCACGTTGTTGAGAAACAAGACGCCAGACTTCTCACCTTCCTCATATCTTAGAAACGAGGCTTGTCTCTTACAAATCCAGCCACCCAAACCATTCAGGTATTCAAGATGTCCAACAAGTGGACCCTTTAATGTATCACCAATCTCGGCCATTCAAGTTAGGAAACCCATCATCATCAGACTGCCCTCCAACTCAAGACACATGACAACAAATCTAGCAACTCATCATCATGTCCCATTCCTGTTCACCCTGGTAAACCCAGAACCACAACTACTAACAACATTGGTAGTGTAACAGAACATCATTGGAAAGTCCTCATTTACTTATTTCTTTCTTTTGATGTCCCTTTAAACACAAAAAAGAATGTTGCAATAGCCCACCGATCTGAATCATTCAGATCCTAAAATTCACCTCGATGTCCTAAACCAGTCATCAAATCAAGCAAGATCGGTTTATCGTGTATGACAATAGCAAATCAAACTAACTATCAACCCAAATCTTTCCAATGGATTAGTGTGTAGGCATTGGTGTGGAGAGAGAGCTACCGGCGGCTTCATGTTGCAATGGGCAGTATCTAGAGATAGGTGTGTGTATAGGGTTTGGTACAAGTAAGTAATCCCAACATGTTTCCTCTCCGTATGATAAAAATATACTGCTTTGGCTATTATGTTTTGTTGTATTATGATTTTGATTACTAATATTTGAATTAAATTGATTGTGGAATGATTTGTGTTGAAGTGTTCTTGAAATCATTGAAATTGCCTTTCATGTAGAGATATGTGTGTTATAGTTCATGTGGTTACTAATATATTAGATATTCATTCCTTACATTGAACATCAGTATTGCACAAATAACAGCCTTTTGTATCCACAAGTAGTCCACTATATGTGAAAGCCTGCCCAATGAGGGAGATATGGGACTTATGCCTTTCAATGGTAGTAGCCTGCCCAATGGGAGGATGCGGGCCTTGCCCATGCCTACCAATGGCATGCTAAGTGCATATGCAAGTTATCGATATCCAACCCAAGAAATGGATGGTTTCTATTTATACCTACTTAATACAAAATCAACATCATTTGCATCATATACATCGATCGCATTATATTTCTATCTACTATATTGGATTGTTATGTTGTACCTGAATGTATTGTTTTAATTGTATCTATTGGATTCTCTCATTGGGCCTTGCCAGGTGACGTTATATTGATGGAAAAATTGTACACATATTATTAAAGATGAAACAATTACTAAATTTCTAAGACACATGAGACCGAACTAGTAGATAATCCACAGGGGCAATGGCCCTATCTTGAAGAAGAGTTAAACATGTTGGATCATTAACATGTTTAAATGGAATTTGTACCATCTTCGTTTATGTTTAGGAATGTATTATTGCTTACAAACTTCAAGTTGAGAATGTTTTAAAATATTTTATTGATTATTAAGTTGACAATTATGAATATGTTCTCATGAGATCCCAAGTACTAGGCAGACTTAGTGGAATAATGGGTATTTTTACATTTATTAAATACGTATGAAGATGAGTGTTTGTCAATATTTGCGACGAATGATGGTGCAGGGTCATGTGTGGATGATGGATATTAACGAGAACTTAGAAGACGTATAATTATATGGCTCTGGAAAATAGCATAAACACATGATTTTAGAACACTGTAAGAGTTGCATTCTATAACTTGTGACTTGTCTATATGAGGGTGCACACTCTTTATCCCAATATGAGAACGTGACACGCATGAGAAGTCAATGCTAGTAATGATTACTTGTGACTTGTCTATATGAGGGTGCACACTCTTTATCCCAATATGAGAACGTGACATGCATGAGAAGTCAATGCTAGTAATGATTGTGTTATACCCCTGTCCTTATCCTTAGGATGGACTCGATCTTAATAATGTCATGTGAGGCCTACACTGATATCTCCATTGTAGGCCTGAGCCTCAAAATGGAGGTAGATCTAAGTTTCAAATATGCCAAACCACATGAAGCAGGGGTGACAATGACACCACCGTTGATACCTTTTTAAGGCCCACCATGGTGTTTATTTGTCATCCACCCGGTTCATAGTGTCACACATACATGGACGAAGGATAAACGCAAATATCAGCTGAATCAAAATTTTCTGTAACCCAAGGAAGCTTTCCACGTTAAGCATTTAATCCCCACTTTTTCCAGTGGTCTGGCCCAGCTGAGACTTGCATCTGCCTTGTTTTTGGTCTCAAGTGCTGAAATTAGCAGTTAAAATGAATGGACGGCGTGGACAAAACATATACATCACGGTGGCCACACATGCCCAGACAGGACCGAGTCAATCCACGCAGGGTTAGGGCGCAATACGCGTCCCTTACGAGTCTATGAGTAAGAAGCCCACCCTGGTTGACCGTCTTGACAGCGGACGCGGATTCCTTTGGTCGGAAGCTGTATGGGAACACAGACGTGCCGGTCACAAATTACTCCAGCCATCAATATTAGAAGAGCATGATAGGACACCAGTTTAAAATTCAGGCAGATCCAAAACTCATGTGAGCCAAACTGTTTCAGCACCCACAATTGGCAACTTTGTGGGGACGTAGAAGTTCTGTATTAGGATTATGCTTGTGACTGCGGTTTATCTGAGTGGAAATAGCCATATGAACGGTTTGGATGGGTGTATAAACATTATGATTAGCTCTATGAAGATTTAAGGGGTGGATGCTTCAATTCCCGCTGTTTCGTTTGTTGGGGCGCACTTGTATTTTTGGATCTTTTTATTTTTAGAATTATGCCCAATTGTAGTCTTGAAAAATCGATGGATGGAGTGAATTTATCACTAAATATATGTGGGCCCCATATAACTTTGGACGCATGAACTTGCACAAACGTATTAATATACCATACTACCCAACATGATAATTCAAGTGGATGGAAAACGAGTAAAGGATTTTTACTTTTCTTCTCTTTTTCACATGAGTGACGAGTCCTAATGTGCATCATGCACCTATACACTTGTTCATATACCTGCATATGAGTTGTACCCATAATAAATTCGTATAATCTATCGTATAGATCATAATATAATAATATAAATAAATAAAGTAATGATGTTTCAAGACTTTATTCATCTTGATTTATTTCTTTTCCTTATCTTTGCTAACCTTTTTTTTTTTTTTTTAAGATCGTTACACTTAGTCTTGTTTTCAAAGAGATGATAGACAAATTTAAAATAAAATTTGAAAATCATCCAACCACAGGTTATATGTTGTGGGGTTTTTTTTTTTTTTTTTTTTTTAAGCAACAGAAAAACAATGCCGGTTAATTTTGGATGGGAAACAACTATAAAAAATCAATAAGGTGTGATATCCCTTCAATAAATGCTTGTATATGTTATTGGAGAGACCTTGGCAATTTGATCAGAATGCACCCGCATGCCGGACACAGTACACACGTACGGGTAAATCCATGCCAAACAACTTCACAATCCATGGAAAAACTGCCAAAACAAGCATTACTGGTTTTTGGCCGTCATTCAAACAGTCCCTTATTTTACTGACCTCACGTGTGGAAACAAGACACGTGTGCGCGATGGAGGAACTTATGACGTGATTCCCGACATGTAGATGCCACAATTGAAAAATCCGACCAATGAGATCATCAGATCAGGTCCAAAAAATGACCAAGACCCGCTAAATCAGATGGAGTACATCAGGTATTCTTCATGTACCGGTACCCATTGACCCAGGCCCAGCTTGACTAGCGTGAAATGCTGGTTGGGCTTCGTGGGCCTGAACTAAATACCCATTGAAATATAGTTAGGCTTCAGCATGCAGGCTGGCCCATTTTCAAACGGCCCTGATCATTCCTACCCCAGTCCTGCCCCACTCCGTCCCACTTCTCTCTTCCACAATGCTTGAACGAAGATAGCAATATCATGTCAAACACAAACATCTCAATTAACGATGCAGGGATGAATCGTATTGAGGTCGATCACCCGTCTTCCTCAAGGATAAGCTTCTCTAGAATGGGTCCTTACTCTTGGTCGGGTGGTAGACTCTCATGAGTTTCAACACCGGGTCAAGGGTTCGAGTATCGATAGGTGGTGAAATTCCACTACACGTGAGTGTGTAGGGGTGTGTGTGCGTGAGTTAAAATAAAAAATAATAATTAAAAATTAAAAATAAAAAATAAAAAAAGCTTACGTAGAATCCTCACAAAGACTTCTCGAATCCATCAAAATAAAAAAGACAAGTAAGATATAAAATAAATTCTATAAAATTTGTAATCCCCGACCAGTGGGTTGGGTGGCTAAACTAGCTCGTTCTACCCAAAATATATATGGTTACAACAGCTCATTCGGGTTTGCCAGATACGTCCATTTGAAGTTATGATGGTCCGGATCACCTCCGCTTCCGATCAGAGCTTTTCTGATCCATCTTGGCCACGCCACCCGCTCTACATCAATTACCCCAATATAATGAAGAAGAAGATCATCACATCCCTACAATGGAGGTCGAAAATATGAATACATGGTAAAAAACGTCTGGATGAAAGTAAGGCCCAGAAGAATAATTGCTGCCGCAAAAGAAATAATCGCCCATGGATTATTGAAATAATCCCGCTTCAAGCTCGCTTTCCATGCATTCCAATCCGTCCTGCAATACAGATTAACGTCCTTAAACACATCAGACAGATAGAATCCGTCCGTCGAAATAGCCACCTCCCTACCCAGCATCTTAAACAGGTGGGCCACATCTTCATCACTCCCCAACCAGTTCTCAACGATCCCACTCCGGCGGAGGATCCCAACATCCCTGGCTGAGTTTATCAGGCAATTCATGAAAGCAGTGTAGGCCGTGAAATGATCACTACAATCAGAGTAACATTGCTCAAGCGCAATCAGATTGAGGAACAGCGAATTCGTGGCTCCATGAATCACGACCGTCGGTATCTCCATCGTGCCGTTCTTGAATTTCACATCGAAGAAGTTGTCTGCCGTCTTCGCTTTCTTGAATTTGATCCCAGCCTCCTTAAGGGCGGTGACCGAATGTATCAGGTTTAGGTGATTAGCCTCCTTTTCGTTATCTTTCTCTTTCTTTTCAGCCTTCTTAAATGTTGGAAGTAAGCTGGAGTGGAAGAGATGGAGTAAATGCTGACAGTTGATCTTGGGGTCCTCTTTCATTGCATTTTCGATCTTGGGCACCAGTCCTTCGAAGAAATTGAGGGATAGGTGGGCCAGGGAGGTACGATCATGACCGCTCGAGACATTCATCAGATCAAACAGGGATTGGAGGACAACAAAAGGGATTTGGTTTTCGAGCATCAGCAAATCATTTTGAAGCTTGCTCATCAGCCAACCCATCTTGAAAATGGGATCGCCATCGTCGACGTGGATCAGGTGGGCCACCTTGCAAAGTAGGCCGATGATGAAACAACCATCCACCACCATCATTTCCACAAAGGCGTTGCTGTCGAGATCAATGGTCTCTGAGTAACAATCCCGGGCTGTTTTCTCCACCGATTTGATGGCGATTAGGTACTTCTCCAAGATAATCGATGGGGCATCTCCACGGTTGATTCGGGTCCATGAAATGACGTCACGAAGGTAGTTCCTCTTTCGATCCTCCATGGCTTGTAGGTTCTTCTTGGACCGGTGGAATGGGCCGATGGAGACAATCTGTGGCATGTATGCGTTTTCATCACCTTGACGGAAGCAATCGGGGACTCTGTGGATTGAGCATGAGCCGTTGATGCTTGATGATTTCTTTTGGATCTGCGGCTCGAAGAGAAGCTTTCGCTCGAGTGAAAAAACCCACCTTGGATCTAGATCATCGTGGCCCATCAGAACGTGTGGCTGTTCTTCTTGATTCGCTTCTTCTTCGAGCTCGTCGCCGTGAATAGAAACAAGGGATTCTCCATCTTCTTCTTCTTCTTCTTCTTCATCATCATCATCAGAGCCATCTTCGCCGTGTTCTTCTTCACTGCCTACTTGTATGATCGTGGCGTATCCTATCCGTTGATCGACCGGATCGTCATCGGTACGGGCTGGTATGAGCAATTGATGTTCCACCATTTCAAGTGAAGTGCGATCTACCATATCTCCTCTCTCTCTCTCTCTCTCTCTCTGAGAAAATGGTCTTGGGAATAATTACATCTGTTTTTCAATCAATTCATCATAAATGCCACCGGAGTTCAACTCTCTCTATAATTGCCTCTTTGTTTTAACTTAATTCACCAAAAATGCCACTGGGTCTTAAGAATCCTTTCTTTTTCACTCAATTTACCAAAAATGCCACTGAAGCTTCAACCATCTCTCTCTCTCTAAACAAATGGCCATAAGAACCGCTGCCCTCTTTTTTAACTCGATTCCCCAAAAATGCCACTGGCTTCGACTTTTTCTGTCTAAGAAAATCGCGTTGAGAATGCCCTCTTTTTTCACTCAATTTACAAAAAGCAACTGGGTTACAGTTGCAGCCAAGATCTTGCACGTGGAGTACGTGAGAGAAGAGAGAGATTTTTATAAGGAATTTTGACCGCACTAGCCTCTACGTTTGGTCAAATTATCTAAAAAGAGTTTTTAGACTCGCTGAATGTCCATTGAAGAGAATTATTCTTCATATTGTATTATAATTATAGTCATAATTGTCATATTATATAGGTCGTGGTTTACCATGGAGTCGTGGTTGTTATATTATATGAGTCGTAGTTTTCATGGGTCGTAATTGTTATATTATATGGATCGTGGTTGTTATGTTACGTGGGTCGTGCTTGTTATATTATATGAGTCATAATTTTCATGGGTCATGGTTGTCATGTTATATGGGTCGTGGCTGTCATGTTAAATGGTTCGTATCCCTAAAATGACACGGTAAAAAGAAGGGACGACATAGATTATACACATACATCAATGTGGGCCCATATAGATCGTGGTTTGCATGGATCGTAGTTGTTGTATTATATGAGTTATGGTTGTCATATTGTATGGATCGTGGTTTCACGTATTCACTTCCTTTTATACCAAACTATTGGTACCCTAGCTTAAGGCCCCACAATGGGGTGATCTGATTCATCCACCTTGTCGGCCAGCTTGCCGTGGGCCCAAAAGTCCTAACTTGATCAATATCCACTTCTAACAAGCATCACAGTGAACTTAGAAAATTTCTACCGTCACTATTATTTTCTACTTTCTGCCCCACACGAGCACCGGATCAAGCTAATATTTGGGCCCTACCCCTAAAATGACACGGTAAAAAAAAAGAAGGATGGGCGGCATGAATTATACACGTATATCAATGTGGGCTCATATGGATCGTTATTTGCATGGGTCGTAGTTGTCATGTTATATAGGTCGTGGTTGTCATGTTACATGGATTGTGGTATCCACATGTTCACCTCCTCTTCTACCAGACCATTGGTACCATAGCTTAAAGCCCATAATGAGGTGATCCGATTCATCCACCTTGTCAGCCAGCTCGTTGCGGGCCCAAAAAGTTCTGACATGGGCAGTATACACTTCTAACAAACATCATAATGAGCCTAAAATTTTTCAATAGTCACCATTACTTTTTATTATGTGGGCCACAAGAGCACTAAATCGAGCTGATATTTAGGCCATAGCCCTAAAATGACATGGCAAGAAGGATCGGCGATATGGATGAAACACATACATGGTGATGGGGCCCATAGACCATCGAGCACCAGCCATTGGCTGGTGGCACGAGAGTAGCCAATCTGTCACTTTCTCGGGGGTTAAAATAGAATGTAACTTCTTATTCACTTCAGGACCATACAACTTAGGAACCAAGGACAAGGGCATTTTCGTTTGAAATAATATCCAAAAGTTGTCGGAAGGTCACTTTTGGGATATCTTGAATGCCATAGCTTTTTAGGTAATTTGACCAAACTTCGAGGCCAATAAGATTAAGATCCCTTTTTATAATAGTGGAGTAGTGATAGTTTATACGCAATCAATCAGCAAATGCACACGCGTATGACGTGTCAATCAAATCAAACCGTCCAATCATTTGAACGGATACAGATTAATCATATCTAAGAATTTATTGTGGGAAAGTAATTCAAACTAGATGATTTGTGGACATCTAATAGACGGTGGGAAGTATTAAATATTCAACGGTTGGAATTCAATACAAATTTGTCAGGATCCAACGAATCTGATTTTAGGACTTCGATGCGACTGTGAGGCCTGCTATTTGAGAAGTTTAGATTGAGGTATATATGTGCACCGTGTACGGTTTCTCAGCGCATGCGTATGAAGCATCCAACTCAGCGAGAGTATCAAAAACTCCACGTGTCGGGCTTGTACTCGCATGCTCACTTTATTGGTTCGCGCAGTCAGTGGGGCCCACGAAAGAGAATTCAGCGCCGAACTTCGTTGACTGTCTATATGACATATTAACTGGTTACTCGCGCGAGTACCGTAACTAATCCGACGCTCATGGGTCATGGCGCGTGCAGACGTGGCATTTGTGTGTGAGATCCAGGTCAGTCATCCGGTGGAGCCCTACTTGGCGTGCCTTCACACCGGGCGCGGATTAGATACTGACAAGGTCAGTAGCCAAATCGCTACTGAAGTGACGTCACCAAGCTATGTGGACCCCACCATGATGCGTGTGTTGTATCCATACCGTCCAACCATTTGTAGAGATTGTTTTATGGCATGAGAAAAAGAACGAGATAGATCTAAAGTTCAAGTGCACCCACCACAGAAAACCATAGGATCAGTCACACCCACCGTTGAAACATTTATTTCCTACAATGATGAATTTTTTACATCCAACCTATTCATAAGTTAACATAGAGATAGACGAAGTGAAAACAAAAATATAAGCTTGATGGGAAACTTCCATGGCCCCTAAGAAGTTTTGAACGGTGGATGTTACTGTCACCACTGTTTTCTATGTTGGGGTCCACTTGAACTTTAGATCTATCTCATCATTTTTCTCACGTATAAAACAATCTCTCCAAATGGATGGACGGTATGGATACAACACATTCATCATGGTGGGTCCACGGAGCTTGGTGACGTCACTTCAGTAGCGATTTGGCTACTGACCTTGTCAGTATCCAATCCGCGCCCCTTCACACCTAACATCATACGGATATGGCCGTATAATGACAATCCTATCTACTGAAAGAATGGACGGTCAAAAAAAGTTAGACAGTGTGATGAACGGACTAGCCTGATTTTCGGCCCATGCTGCACACAGTGGGATCTCCGGCTGCAAACTCCCACGTGCATGCTAATCGAGTAGGAATAACTTATTAGAAATCGGGTATCAAGCCTGCAATTTGTGACCCCATTAAAAATGGGTCCACCATTTTGGACCCGGTTGGAATCAAGTAATGTTAGTCCAGTTAATAGTAATCTTATCAACATAGGCTCATTTCTAGTCACGGAACAACGTTGTCTTAGCCACACAAGAAAGATTATTTACACTAGACATGTGTCAAAGTGGCACACGTGTGTAATCTAATCCGTCCCTTCAGATTGGCGTGACCATGTAAGTACCCTTATCTGGCATGGACCCAACTTGAAACCAAGGTGTAAAGACCCAATGGGTATCCATACTTTATTGGATCTAGTCTAAGATCCTAGAAAGTGAGACCCGGACCCGGCAAGACCATCTGACTTTTGGAGGCAGATTGCTTGTGTGCGGGACCAACAGAGATGTCCGACATAAATCCACTCCGTCCATCTGTCTTGCAAGACCACGGTAGGAAGGTCCAAAACTCATTGGGGCCATACCACACGAAATAGTGGGGATTGAAAGCTTGGAGGTGACAGAAGTTTTGTATCAGGATGATATTAGTGCCTACAGTTTATCTGAGTGGTAATAAGCCTATGAACAGTTTGGATGGCAAATAAACATCATGGTTAGCTCAAGGAAGGTTTCAATGGTGGACATTTCGTTTGGTGTAGCCCACCTTAGTTTTGGATCTATCTGGTTTTTAGATTGGTGTCTTACTGTGGTCTTTCAAAGCAGATGGACGGAGTGGATTTATAAAAGACATCCCCGTGCCCGGGGTTAGAGGCAATCCACTTTCTTGACTTTAAGGTTAGATTTATAAAAGACATCCTGTGCCCGGGGTTCGGGCACTATTCTTTCAACTGTTCGTTTCATGTTCTCTACCCGGATCCAAAAAGACGTGAGCGGATTAGCTGTTACCCGGTAACACTTACCCTTACCGTGTGAGGCCCACCTTGATTAATATATTGTATATCCACACAGTCCATCCGTTTTATCAGTTTATTTTATGGCATTATTCCAAAACGTAAACATATCCAAATCTCCAATGGACCACACCACTGTTAAAAGGGGCGAATGACCATAAAAAGCTTTTTATGTGCCCAGAAGTTTTGATTCAAGCTAATATTTTTATTTTACCCTCATCCAAGTCCGTTTGAACTTATAAACTGATTGGATGATAAATAAACATTACATATTTACTTCCAGTGGCCCTGGGAAGTTTTTAGTGGCAAGAGTTCAATCAACACTGTCTCATGTGGTGTGGTCCCCCTGAAACTTGAATCTTCTTAAATTTTTGAATAGCTTCTAAAATAGGCTGGAAAAACGGATGGACGGAGTTGATATATAACATATTATCAAGATGGGCCCCACGGTAAGGGTATCACCTACAAAGGTGATCGAGACACCACTATAGTTTTATGCTCAGAATCACCTATTATAGTTTTATGCGAGGTGGAGAGGTTGTGGCGTTTGAGTAAAGCAGCCCTTCTCGAAAACGACAGAAGCATCCTAATATGCGCCGCATGTGATCCTGTCGGTCACAAAAGCGGTGTCTTCATTTGGGTGCGATGCTAGGTACGGTACCACCATGAACCAACGTCAGAAGACGTGAGTCTCTGTTATATATTCAGTTAATCATCCATCCATAAGATGCTCTACCTCATGATATCACAACATGATAAAAATAAGCCGTATAAAAAATTTAAAAAAAATGCTTCACCTCGTAATATCACAACGGGATAAAAATAAGCCATATAAAAAAAAAATTAGATGAGCCACAGCACAGAGAACACATTAAGAGGAAATGCCACTGTTGATTAGCGTGTGCCGCCTAGCCTGTTGTGTGTGTGATGACGGTGTTTGGAGTCCTTATCCATTCTAGATGAAGGATTAGGCCAGGCTGTTTTTCCACTTGCGTTGGTCCTGTTAAATTCAATGGTGGCTGCGGAGCCTGTTTGATTTTTCATCTCACACGTTACCTTGTAAATGGGTAATAATTACATACCTAGATAATTACAGTATCATTTCTATGCAAATGTGACCACTTGACTTCTAAGCGATGGAACCGGGACAGCTGCCAAATGAATGTAGGGCTCATTATGATGTAAGTGGCTTATCCACACAGCTCATCTTATATGTCAGCATCATTTAGGGCATGAGCCCCAAAATAGGCAGATCCAAAGCTCAAGTGGACCACACTATAGGAAACTGTGATAAATCATTCACCCACCATTGAATACTTCTCGAGGCTCCTGGAGGCTCTGGATGAAGCTGATATTTGTGTTTTTCCATTATCCATGCCCGTGTGACCTTATGAAGGGTTTAGATGACAAAAAAACTTCGATGTGGATGCGTTGAAAGAAACATCTTTGAATGGTGGACGTTTTATGGATACTATTTCCTTTAGTGTGGGCCAATTGAGCGTTGGATCTGCCTCTTTTTTCAAACCACACCCCAAAATGTTATGCTAAAATGGATTGACGGCATGGATATGTCAAATATATCATAGTGCAACCCACAAATTTCAGTCAAATTTTCTGAACTGTTTTTCAAAGCAAAAATATAACCCGATTATCAAACAAGCTCAATAAGTAATAATTACTCATTTACCATGTATTTAAGGTTACTACGAAAAATCAAACAGGCCCAATTTTAGATCGGGCCAAGCTTTGGGTACTTTTCAATAGACGAAGATTAGGTACTCCTCCCTCTCGTCCCTAGCTGGGAGAAATCGGATTGCTAGCCTAATGACTAAAAACTGTGGGCCTCATATGAGTGATCTGTCTTATCCACCCGTCCATCCGTTTTAACAGCTTATTTTAAAGTATGAAATCAAAATCGAAGCATATACAAAGCTTAAGTGGACCACACCACATGAGACTGTGAATTTAACATCTACATTTTAATCTCAACCGGCCACAGGTCCTGGATCAAGCTGATATTTGTGTTTTCCCTTTATGTTCATATAGCCTTATGAACAGACGTTTCAACACTGAGGTCTTAGTATCGATTCCCTAGTGGGGGTAGCTAACAGTGAAGTGTGACCTGACTGTTGGGAAGCACGGAAAGTGAGCCCTCAAGATCTGACGGTCTACACGATGTTTGGAACCTTTACAAAGCAGAAGATTGACGCTCCAACGGCCCGCCTATCTACTACTGGAGCAGATGGATCTATTCACGCCTCTGATCCTACAGTATAAGTGGCCCCGGATTGCGATCTATGGATCAGATCGTCCCAAGGACAAGCTAAAATGGACAGACTATAGTGCACACTGTATCTCTCTGTATACTCTCGGTTTATCGTATGATCTTTTTACGAGAGAAGCTTATCCCTTTTTATAAGAAAGAAAGGAGATAAGATGAGACCGGATTATCCGATCTTCTCTCTATCTCCTATCCAATATCAAATTCAAAATTGAATTTGAAATCTCAACCGAATGGAAAAGGCCAGAAGAAGCCAAACCATTTGGGACCCACCCACTAGTGATTGCTCACGAGTGGGCCCCACTGGCCTACGTCCAACATCTCTCACTCAATCACATAATGGGATAGGCACAAAAATTTGTCCATCTAACTTGCCTAATAACAATCAAAGACCAAACATCACGATCAAAAGAATCAGAGGCATGGGACCAGCTGGATCACCATAATCTTCTCACAGGTGCTTAAGTACTAAGTGACCACCTAACTAGTACTCAATAACCTAAGCTTTGCAATCCTTGTCTTAGTCCGCATGACTACACCGAATGGAGCTAACTCTCGATCTGGAGTACTCGGCCAACATACACACTTATCCAACTTATTGAGTTATTCCGAAAACTTGATTTTTCACAAATTTCGATTAAAATCAATTAAAAGCAATACTTATATATGTGTGTGTGTGCGCGCGCGCTTTTTAAGAAAAATATTATTTGCAAAAGTCTAATAAAAACAACTCGATACTGCTGGCGGATAAGTCTTCAAGTGCATATTTATAATTCTAGAAACTTGGTGTAGCTGTCACGGGATCTTCCCCACGTAGATGTGTAATTTGAAATTAATCAAGCCGTTTTCTTAGCGTAACTGAGTCTGACCAATTAAGGACCTTTCGTCATAGTACATTAAAGTAGTGACACTCAATCTCATCCTCATATACACAAGAGAATGGTAGCTAAGGACACAAAGAGTCACCTGCGGAACTGGCTACTTGCACGTTGCAATGATTAGATCGAATCAAAGCAATGTGTAGGTAAAAGGTCCTAGTACGTGGCTACAATCCACGTCGTAAAGTAGACAATACTAGGTGAATGTCAGGTCTACAATACGCAGGTCATTCTACATGAGGTACGACTTATCTCATAACCTCATAACCTGACTTTAATTTAAAGTCATAACATTGATCGCATGTAACGGAATGGTGCGATTATGTTATTCGACTTTATCAGTCTCATTTTCAATCTTTATAAGATTGTAGGCGGATACGACTCACTCATATCCTCATCCTTTATTATTCACAATAAAGGGAAGTTCATACCTCAATGTATAAACATAGCCCCAAATGTACCTCTCTTGTACATTCAAGGTTGGTCAACCCGTGCGAGTGGGTGACCGGCCTGCCGACAAAAAATAGAAATCCTACATGATCTCAAGGTAAATGCTGATGATCTACTTACCTAATTTATATTAGTGTTCGATACTGAATAAATGGAATATATTATTCATGAAAGATCGAATGTATTACAAAACAAGTACATCAGTCAAACTTTCCTCAATCCCATCTGCCTGACGTGAACCTGAAATAGATCTCTAGCTATAGGTTTCGTCATGGGATCAGCCATCATCTCCTTAGTAGGAATGTAGCTGAGGCAACCTTCTTATCTCTCACTTAATCACAGACGTAATGATACTTGATCTCAATGTGCTTAGATTTCTAGTGGTGTTTAGGGTCCTTTGCCACCCCTGAACTGCAGCACAACATGCAATGTACTCGGCCTCCATAGATGAAAGAGCCGTGGATGTCTGCTTCTTACTCGACCATGAGATAGCTCCTTCCCCAAGTAAGAATACATACTCTGAAGTAGACTTTCCCTCATCGGTGTCATTACCCCAAGCAGCATCAGAATATCCTTTGAACTCGAGGCTTGTGCCTTCATAACATAACATTAGGTCTTTTGTTCCTCTGAGATAGCGAATATATGTTTGATAGCTTGTCAATGAGACTGTCTCGGGTTACTCTAATAACGGCTGACTATGTCTACTGTATAGCTAATATCCTGTCTGGTACAAAGCATAGCATACATTAAGCTCCCTACTGCGCTTGCATAAGGTACTAAGGACAACCAATTTCTCGGCTTCAGTCTGGGGACACGATTTCCTATCTAGCTTGGTAGCTTTATCCATAGGGGTTTCAACAGCTTTTGAATTTTTCATCCTGAACCGCTCTAAGATCTTTTGTATATAGATTGCTTGAGACAAGCCTAAAAATTTCTTAGGGCGATCCCTGATGATTTTACCCCAAGAATAAAGTTGGCTTCACCAAGGTCTTTCATCTCAAAGTTCGAGAATAATCAATCTTTAGTCGATATCAACAATTGCATGTCATTACCAGGTAATAAGATATCGTCTATATATAGAGATAGTATCAGAAAAGATCCTCCAGACTGTTTCATGTATACACAATGATCTTCTTCACTCATCGTGAATTCAAAAGTAGTGATGGCCAAGTGGAATCTCATGTACTACTGTCTTGAAGATTGCTTCAGCCCATAGATAGATTTCAACAACTTGCAGACTTTCTTTGGATGTTTTTTGTCCACATAACCCATGGGTTGCTGCATATATATTTATTCATCCAAGTCACCATTTAAGAATGCGGTCTTTACATCCATCTGATATAGCTCTAAATTTAAATTTGCGACAATGGACAAGATCATGCGGATTGAGGAGAACTTTGCAACAGGTGAAAAGGTCTCCTCGTAATCAATGTCTTCTTGTTGTGTAAAACCTTTAGCAACTAATCGTGCTTTATACTTGTCCACTGGACCATCTGTCTTTCTTTTGATCTTAAGTACCCATTTATTATCTATCACTTTGCGATTCAAAGGCAGATCAACAAGTTTTCAGACTTTATTCTTCTCCAAAGAAGCGATCTCTTCGTCCATAACATCCACCCAATCGGCCGAGTTAGAAGATAATAATGCATCCTGATACGAATCAGGTTCATCATCATCAACTGCAACGCAAGAGAATGTTTGCCCCTTAATATCGAAGTATCTTCGGGGAATCAATCCTCTTTCGCTTCGACGTAACTCAGGAGCCTACTGAGATGTCCTCCCACCATCCTGACGAACGATAGGAGCATTATCATCATGAGAAGTAGAACTCCCACTCTCCTAAGATACATCGGGTATTTCAAAAAATTCTAAGGGAACCTTTTGGTTCATTCGGGTTAGGTATCTAACGAAGGTTACGTATCGGGATTCTATCTCAATCTGTCGTTCATGGTCCTCATAAACTAGAACGTATCCCTTTGAATGCATAGGGTACCTTATGAACACGTATTCAATGGTTTTACTATCAAGTTTACCTCTATGCGTAGTAGGTAGCAAAACATATCCTAAAGATCCCCAAGGGCGTAGGTTGGCCAGAGAAGGAATCCTCCCAGAACACATCTCATATGAAGTCTTAAGAATAAATTTGGTTGGGACTCTATTAAGGACGTAGACGGCTGTTAACACTCCATCTCCCCAGAATGTGATAGAGAGATTGACTTATGCCATCATCGATCTTACCATGTCCAATAGTGTCCTATTCCTTCTCTCTGCAATATCATTTTGTTGTGGAGTGTAAGCCATTGTGTACTGCTGAACAATTTCAACGTTTTCACAATAAGATTTAAACGTTTCAGATATATACTCGCCACCTCTATCAGATCGAGGGATTTTAATCTTTTTCTCAAGTTACAAACAATGTTCATAAAATGGCAGATCAACTTTGGATAAAGAGTCTAACAAACCAGAACGTACTAGTCTTCTCATACAATCCTTTCCTATATGACCTAACTTCGCGTGCCATTTTTTATATTCACATACTACTGTTTCATTCGACATAGCAGATAAAGCAAGAGGAGCATTATCACAATCTATCAGTCTCAAAGAAACTCTTATCCCGAAAAATTGAATATCAAAACCATCAAATAATAACGTAAAAACAGAAATTAAATTCCGACGCATCCCCGGTGCATAAAGAGTATCATGGAGGATTATTGTTCACCTTATGCGCTTACGGAGATGGAAAAGGCCAATCCCTTGTACGTCTTCGACAGTATTATTGCTCATGTACAACTTGTAACTTCCTTTAACTATAGGTCGGAATTCCTCGAGTCCTCGACGACTCTGTGTCACGTACTTTGTTACGTCTGAATCCAAAATCCACTCGTTAGATATATTATCAACGGAAAGGATTTCAAAACAAACACCTACATACAAAGTATCTAGTGACTTAGGAATTACCGTCTTTTTATGGGTACACTACCAAGCATAATGGTCGGAATTTCTCCAAACAAAGCAGACTATATTGGTCTTTTTTTGCTTCTTTTTTTTTCATTCCCCTTCTTGAGATTTAGAGGAGGTGTTGTTAACTTCTGTTCTTGGTTATTCTTTTTCGTCTTCTTGCGAGCTTTAAACCGTTTCTAGTTAGCTTTCCTCTTATGGGTCTTTACTATAAAGGCCTTGGCCGAACCTTACTGAATTGCATTCATTTCAACCTCACGTACCCAGTGGCCACAAAAGTCTCTAAACGTAGTAATAGAATCAGTATGGTTCAGAATTCTTTTGATTTGGGCCCAAAATTCAGGCAAGGAAGGGTGCATGGCTATAATCTTTTGATTTTCAGTCAATTTACACCCAACATTCTTAAGGGCACCTATCATTTGCTCCATCTTATAGATGATCTTTGATGGTGCAGCCGATTGACATCCTATACTCCTGGAATTCTAATTCCATAGCCCAAACTTTCGCATCTGACTTCTGTGCATAGGCATTTATCAGTGCTTCCCAGATTCCCTTAGCGGTTTCATGTACTTCATATGTAGGTATGAGTTCTTTGTGCATAGTGCTAAGAAGGATATTACAGGCTGAACGATTTTATTTTTGCCACTTATTATAGCAAGTCATCGCAACCCTATGTTCTTGTAAATTTTCGTTTTCAGCTAAGATAGTCTTCGTAGTTGTTGCCGTCGAAATGTTGTCCTTTCAGTTGTTCAGCGATTAATGCTTTGGTGGCCATCTCTACATTGCATAAGTATAACTATTTAGATATGATCTAAGGTATTGACACTAATCATCAGCATTTTTACATGTTATATAAATTTTCAAAGTATAAAAGCAGTTAAAACATCTTAATGAGATCTGAAAGTCTACATACCCGAATGGGCAGTGTAAAACAATCAAGTTCTCTATTTAAGATGAGCCCACTCTCCTGAGATACATCGGGTATTTAAAAAAATTCTAAGGGAACCTTTTAGTTCATTCGGCTTGGGTATCTATTTTCAACGAAGGTTACGTATTGGGATTTTATCTCAATCTATCGTCCATGGTTCTCATAAACTAGAACGTATCCCTTTGAACGCATAGAGTACCTTATGAACACACATTTAATGGTTTTACTATCAAGTTTACCTCTATGCAGAGTAAGTTGCAAAACATATCCTAAAGATCCCCAAGGGCAAAAGTTACGGTATGACATATTTTTGTGATGTACACGCATGTGTTATATTTCTATTGTGATGTACACGCATGTGGTACATTACTTAGATCAATCCTTAAATTAACAAAATGGTATACATGAACCAATACCATTTGAAAGCCTTGGATTCCAATCCAAAAAAAAAAAGGATAGGCCACTTGCCTTTTTAAATGAAAATAATCGGAGATCCGCCGTTAAATGCTCTGATACCACTGTTGGGAAGCGCGAAAGGTGAGCCCTCAAGATCTGATGGTCTACACAATGTTTGGAACATTTACAAAGCAGAAGATTGACGCTCCAACGACCCGCCTATCTACCATTGGAGCAGATGGATCTATTCACACCTCTGATCCTACGGTATAAGTGGCCCTGGATTGCGATCTATGGATCAGATCGTCCAAAGGACAAGCTAAAATGGACAGAATATAGTGCACACTGTATCTCTCTATATACTCTCAGTTTATCGTATGATCTTTTTACGAGAGAAGCTCATCCCTTTTTATAAGAAAGAAAGGAGATAAGATGAGACCGGATTATCCGATCTTCTCTCTATCTCCTATACAATATCAAATTCAAAATTGAATTTGAAATCTCATCCGAATGGAAAAGGCCGGAAGAAGCCAAACCATTTGGGACCCACACACTAGTGATTGCTCATGAGTGGGCCCCACTGGCCTACATCCAACACTGACAGTGTTGTGTATTAACAAGCTAACAATATATATAGCCTTATGAACAACCTAGATGACAAATAAACATCGTTGTGGGTCCTAGGAAGGTTTCAATGTTAGACATGTTGTTTTTTGTGGTGGGTCCATTTTTTTTCTTTTAACACACGCACACACTCACGCTGTTATGGGATTTCACCACCTATGATACTCGAACCCTTGATCAGGTGTTGAAAGTCCAGAGAGTCTACCACCGAAGCAAGAGTAAGGATTGGTGGGTCCATTTGAGCTTTGGATATCCTTCAATTTTGGGCTCAATTCATAAAATGAATTGAGAAAAAAAAATGGATGGACGGCGTGGATAAGCCACATAAATTCATAGATGGCCTAACATAGTTTAAGCAGTATGATAAAGTGCTCTAAAATACTCAGTACACAATTCGCTTCCAGCTATAACGCACAAGAGCTTTCAGGGGCCACCGTGATGCATGGGTTTTAACCCCACCGTTCATCTATTTTGTCATGTCACTTTTGGGTACAATCACAGGCTTAAGTGGACCATATCCATCAAGTCCATCCATCTGGTGCACGGCCCACCATATTGATAGAGATTTCACAGGCAGATCCCTAGTTTCAAAGCAGCGTGACTTTTTAAGAGTACTTTCGTCTTTGTAAAAAGAGTCACATGAATAGATTGATGTCATAAATGAATCACACCAGGCCCACAAACAACTAACGAGTTGAATCAAGTATTTTAGAATTGTTCAGATCGGTAAGTTCATCCATCTCTTATAAATATCGTTTCATAGTGAATTGTTTGTCGCTTTACGCCGTCATTTTTTTTCCCGCAATGGTTATTCCACTTAAAATTCATGTTATTTGCATGTTTTGTTTACCTTCAATTTCGTCTTATTTGATTGAATTTGGATTTGCTTTCATGCAATCCCCAACAAGTGGTATCAGAGATAGAGTTGAGGTTTTGAGTTCTAATCTGAAACATGACGACGAAATGGTCTAACATGAAGTACGAAACGAAAAAGTTCGCTAATAGAAACAATTTTGAACTATGTAAGGTGAAGATGAAATGGCTTTTAGTTCAACAAAGATTACAACACACGCTCCTTGGTAAGACAAAGTGTCCTGCATGTATAAGTGATAAATAGTGGGATGAACTTGATGAGATGGCTATAACCTCGATCCAATTGTGTCTAGCAAACAACATTCTCTATAATGTCCTAGATTAAAAGATTGTCACGGGAATATGGACGAAACTTGATACTTTGTACATGAAGAAATCTCTGGGCAATCTTCTGTATCTTAAGAAACAGTTTTGATATCAATGAACACATGAGCACCTTTTAGTGAATTGTTGTATGAACTGATGAATGTGGAGATTAAGAAAGAGGAAAATCAAGCCTTAATTCTTTTGAATTCTCTTCCATCATCTTTCAATAATCTAGTATATGTGTTGATCCACGATAGGGATACCATTGATGTTGAGAGTTTCATCTCAGCCCTTCATGAGAAGCGGTTAAGAAAGAAAGACAATGGCAAGGGTATCTCTACATATGCTTTGGTTACTAAGGGAATGAATTTTAATTGAAAAAATGAAAATTCTCAGTCTATATCCAAATCGAAAGGGAATGACAAGATGAAATGCTGGAATCATGGAATTACAGGGCACATGAATAATGATTGTTGGAATTCCAAGGCACGGAAGTAAAAAAATTCTGATAATACGTAGAAGGAAGCCAACATAGTAGAATCCAACGGGAAAATTGATAGTGGTGATGTTCTAACCACATCCAAATATGGGTATCTTAACAACGAGTGAGTTTTGGATACGGGGGCTTCACACCACATGACTTTTCGGTGACCAGTTACAATGAATGTGATGGTGGATAGGTGTTTACGGGCAATGACATTACATGTATGGTTGTTAGTGTTAATTCATTGTGCATCAAGATGTTCAATGGGGTGGAGTATATCCTGATAGAGGTGAGATACATTTCGGATCAATATGTTCAATGTTGATCTCTCTTAAAGTATTAGAGGCACTTGGGTGTAAGTTCACATATTTTTATTATGCCTTTAAAGTTTCTAAAGGGGCACTCATAGTAATGAAAACACAACGGAGCGATAACATTTACAAGTTGATCGGGAATATCATATCGGGTGGAGCCACGGTATTTGTAAAGGAGTCCATATCAGCACATTTGTGGCATGTGCATCTAGGCAACATGAGCGAGCGCGATATGAAGGCACTTTCTTATCGTTCTCTGATTCTTGTATTTAAAAGCGTTGATTTTCATATATGTGAGTATTGTACATATGGTAAACAATCACAACTAACTTTTAAGACTAGAAAGCATGTTTCTAAGGGTGTACTATAGTATGTGCATTCGAATGTATGAGACTCATCGCACGTTGTTTCTACTGTGGTCATCGTTTTTATCTCATTCATAGATGACTACTCCAGGAAAGTATGGATTAATTTTTTAAAAAATAAATCTGGTGTATTCAGTAGATTCAAAGTGTGGAAGACAATGGTTGAGAAACAAACATTCTAGAAACTGAAGGTTTTAAGGACAAACAATAGAGGTAAATTCACCTCAAAGGAATTCAACTAGTTTTGTAAAGATAAGTGGATTATAAGGCATAATACAGTGAGTCACACACATGAACAGAATGGTGTAGCAGAACGAATAAATAGGACTCTCTTGGAGAGAACTCAAAACATATTGAGTAATGCTGCATTGGGCAAGGAGCTATGGACTAGGGCTCATAAAACGGCTTGTTACCCGGTGATCTATTCTTGTTTACGCTAATAAACTGTAAGATTTCAGAAGAAGTGTGGAGTGGTCATTATGTTGAATACTCACAGTTGCGGGTTTTTTGTTGTGATGCTTACTCTTATATACCATCGGTTGAAATAGATAACTTAGATCAAATGATGAAGAAGCGTACTTTTGTAGGTTATGATGATGGAATGAAGGGATACAAGTTGTATAACTGAATTACTCAAAAAATCATAATTAGTTGAGATGTCAGGTTTGATAAGGATTATGTGTTTTGTAAGGAAGAACAAAAGGAACTGGAGAAATCAGCAGTCATTGATGTCGAGATTGAAAAGGTTGATACACATGCAGAGCTCGAGCCGCATGTAGAGGTACATGAGTAGGTGGAGCAACCACTTCTCAAAAGGAATTTGCCGAGAGATCACGGATTATCGGCCATAAACAGAGATGACTTGAATGTTGCATTCGCCCTCATTTAGGATGAGGGGGATCTATCTACCTTCCAAGAAGCAATAAATGATGTAAATATTGAGAAGATGATGGTGGTCATGCATTACGAAATGAGCTCTCTGTACAAGAATGAGACGTAGGAGCTGATGGAGCTTTCAGTTGGGTGTAAAGTAATCGGTTGTAGACGATTTATAAGAAGAAGCAGGATAGATACAATTCGAGATTAGTCATAAAAGGGTATGCATAGAAGCATGGTGTCGACTTCAACGAAATTTTTGCACATATGATCAAGCAGATGTCCATCATATTTGTGTTGGCGCTAGTCGCCCAATACAACTCGAGATTAGAACAAATGGATGTGAAGATCACTGTTGAAATAGAAGTCATTAGCTCAAGGCAAAAAGAATCAGCTCAGAAGGACTAACTCTCCCCTTCAAAATCGCATGATCGTTGCAACATTGGTAGTAAGACAATCAACAGTTACACCCACCTTCACAAGTCTGATTCTATGACTAATTTGGTGCATGGAGTTATAAGCATTCAATCAAACTCTAGTTGAGTATGACTCTAGCATGCCCGCACTACCTTAATCATACAAATTTAATTGAATATGAGCCATTCATTAACACACGTGGCCTCATGTTTGATTAAATAGGTCCAGAGTGATACCAACCTAATTTGGTCTGACTTACGTCTAGGGTCAGGTGAGCCCTTCCATGTTGGTACACAATTTAAAAGTCAAACGCTCAATCAATGAGCACCAATGGATTGAAACAAGTTGTGGCCCACATTCAATAAACAAAGGTACTAAACAAAGGCTTGAACTGTCTGATCAACGTGCACAGTCAAATCTGTACCCTATGTAATAGGGTACACCTAACGAATGGTGTGGATCTCATCCCAGCAAGCCACATCTTCAATCTTGGATCTATGACGGTGATTTCATTCTTAAAAGAAAAAACAGATAGAGAATGACTGCGGCAGTTCTCCAATGACTTTAAAATATATATATATATATATATATATATATATATATATATATATATATATATATATATATAATTTAAAAATCAGTTTCTGAAATTTAATTTTATCTGGAAATGATTTTTCATGACACTATCCATTTTGCTGCATTTATTTATTTATTTTTACCTTAAAAATGTCGTTTGGATGCCCGTGTCTGAAAAAAATCGTTGTATGAAATAAATGCAATATAATGCATTTATCAACTCCATTGCCAATAAGGTTTCAAGTCACGGTCCAGCAGTCAAATAAATTCTAACCTTTCATGTTTGTACCCATCCAATCCGTCCAACAGGTTGGCCCCACCATCAGGATTGCCATGTGCAAAAATAAGCCACACCCACTTATTGACTGCATCACACTTGTATATTTTTCTATTTATCATTGGATCTACATTTTTTTTCCATGGTGAGGTCCACTTGATGGATGATTGGATGAGGCTGATTTTTTTACTAGGCGATCATCATGCTGGGACCAGTCTATTGGAAGGCTGGATGTCGCATTCACTGCATAACTTGGAAGTTATCCTCTTTGTGAACCATAACTTGTGGTCTTGGACTTCATTCCTTCTCATGTAGGGCTCTCAATGGGTGGAATGCGGATCGGACCCAAGTCTGAAATTTGTAGTCAGATTCGGAACTAACTCGGATTGAAGGTGATATCCATATCATATCCACTTATAAATAGCCACGTCCATTTTCGATTCAAAAATCCATATAGCCATCATTTTCGGAGCAAATATGGTTCGAATTCACCACATTATAAATATAAAAATATATAAGATAATATATTTAATTTAAGAATAAAATGATACCATTTGAATATTTTCAATTTAAATCATACAGAAGTATTGAAGCTTGAAGAGTAGAAGTCAAATAGCCACACTAAATTTACTATAGTAGAAGTTGAAACAATTGACAACTTAAAGCATGCAATAGTGGGGATCCGATGGAATCTCACCGCTAGATCCAGATCTGACCCGAATATGATTCGAATTTATTTTTATGAACCCGAATCCGGTCCATTTAATTAATCAAAACCTATTTTAAGATCCAACTTTGTATTGTACAGGTTCGGAGCGAATCGGATCTCGGATATAACCGACTCCATTGAGAGCCCTAATCTCGTGACTTCTAATCCTCTCATTAACAACTAAACAATCCATCCTTAACTATGATTATGTCTTACATTTGGACAACCGTTGCCTTAGAAAAAATGGGCCAAAACAAAATTATTGGTTTTTTGGTGGTCATCCAAACAGTTCCAACCTCGCATGTGTAAACAAGGCACATGTGCGTGCAATAGGGGCTGCCTATCGCATGATCTCGAATTCCTAGATCCCACATTTTAAAATCCAACCAATCCAATCATCAGATCAGTCTGATTCTTAACACATGGCATCTATACAATGGAGATCACCTGATGATCGGCTCTGATCTCACGTGCATGCGCTTCCAATGCGCACTCGAGCAAGTACACGTAGCAGCGCACCTTCTCGCTTGATCATCACCGTTCATCTTTCTATTGGTCACCTTCCACTCCCGTCTTTTGCCTTTTATTAAGACTTTCATCACCATCTGAGCTCTCTCTTCTCTTTTGAGTCGAACCTTTTGAAATGGTCCTTGAAATGAGCCGGTTTGTACTATTCAATTGCTCTTTGTAAGCTGTAGCCAATGCTTCTGCAGCTTCTTTATCTTTCCTTAGCGAGTGCGCCTCAACCTTGCAAGCCAGATGGCTCTTGTCATTGGCCTCCAGCTCTCTCACTTTCAGCTGTAGAATGATCACCTCATATTCCAGTTCTTTCATCCGCTTCTCATATTCTTTTATTTGTTGCTCCTGTTGTATAGAATAGTGGACCGTTTAGTGCTACTGGGACCCACCATCATTCATGTGGCCCACCATGATGATTAGGAGAAACAAGCATGTGACACCTCTAGTGAGTTTTTAAGGTTTTTATTTTGATGTTTTGTTGTGCCAGTGTTTTAACGGTTGGATCTTCAATACCCCAAAGAGAAATGCTCTCCTGATGCTTTGGATAGGCTTATCCGCATTAACTTTTGATTTTAACAACTAAAATATTTAAAAATGGATTTGACAAAAACAAATATCATTACATTATTTATAATTAATGATCTGAGTGTTGCATGTGAAAATGAACCATTAGTTTATTGGTGATTTTTATGGTGGGGCCCGCTTTCTCATTCGATGGATTGGACGCAGTTTGGCTGGTGACCAGAACACCAGCCAGGTAGCTAATGACAAAGCTCTGTGGGTCCCACCATGATGTATGCGTCTTATCAATACTATCCATCCATTTTTCCAGCTCATTTTAGGGCACGACTCCAAAAATGAGTCAGATCCAAAGTGGACCACACCACAAGAAACGGGAGATTGATGTCCACCGTTGAAACCTTCCTAGGGCCTACAATGATGTTTATCTGTCATCCAACCTGTTCATAAGACTTATATAGAAGGAAAACACAAATATCATATCTAAAATTTATGTGGTCCCAAGAAGTTTTCAATGGTACGTGTTCAATCCTCAGTGTTTTCAGTGGTGTGGTTTATTTCAGTTTTGAATTTGCCTTATTTTCTGGCCCAACCCCTAAAATTAACTGACAAAATAAATGAACGGAGTGGATAAAACACATGCATCATGGTGGGTACCAAAACAACATAGATCAGTGTGCTTTAGGTGTGCCTCACAATCTTTTTCCCACCTCTATTACCTCGTAGACGGTAACAGCTACTTGGACACCGGTGCTAGATCATGGAACAGGTTGGTAACCAAGTGGCCCTTAAGGTTTTGAGTTATCGTAGAAGTGGGTGGCATACTTCTCATGATCCAGACCGTTAGTCTGGTGGGACCCACCTTGGGATTGATCATTCGCGAAAGATATCTCCAACATGACCGGCCACCTTTTAGTTACACTGGACCATGGGCCCCACTTGTGAGTGTATGTTTTTAAAAAAAATAAAAATAAAAGATACATGTGAAAGCATTACTTACCAAAGTAAATAAAAGATACGTGTGAAAGCATGACCTACCAAAGTAGCCACCGTTCTCTGACCATGCGTGGAGGAATCAGTCTCACCATGCTTTGACTCCGCATCAAGGCGTTGGGTAGATGCGGGTGGACTCGAAGATTGCTACACCCGCAAATAATAACTCAAAAATGTGAGAAAAATAAAAATAAATTGTATGTTTTTATATCATTCATCATATTGACAAGATTCTGTGGGACCCACAGTGATGCATGTGTTTTATCCAAGTAAAACACATTATAGCTATAAGCCCAAAATTAAAGCATACCCAAAGCTCAAGTGAACCGCACCATAGTAAACAGAGGCGATCCAGCACCTACTACTGTTCAAAAAGGCCAACGAGGTTTTGGATTGCTGGTATTTGCGTTTTACCTTCACCTTCATTTAGGTATGTGTGGGGTGAGTATTGAGTACTATCCCACCAGACCTATCTAGAGACTACAGGGTCATGTTAGGAGTTATGTTGGACCCACCATGATGTATATGTTTTAATATCCATGCCATCCATCCATTTTTAGAGATCATTTAAGTCCATGAATCCAAAAGAGAGGTAGATTAAAGGCTCAATTGGACCACATAGGAAGCATAAGGTATAGGAAGCCTATAGTTGAAAACTTACTGGAGTAACAAAAGTTTAAGATTAAGTTGATATTTACGTTTTTTCTTTGTCCATATTTATCTAACCTTAGATTGCAAATAAAGGTCCAGATAATCCCCATTAAGCTTTCGTCAGTGGGAGTTCAATCCCCCTCCTTCACGTGGTGTAGATCACTTGAGCCTTTGATCCACCCCTTTTGGGGCTCATAAAATGAACTTTTAAAACAACGTGTAGGGTAGGCCTTTAGGCTCACGGCCTAAAATGAGCTGGCAAAATGGATGGACAGCAGGGATAAAACACATGCATTGTCGGTACCAAGAATTCTACCATCAAGGAGTTGGGTGGTGGACAGCATGGATAAGACACATGCAGATAATGGTTTTAAAGAATCACTTCAGGAAGATATTCGTAACCATCCCATCATCCATTGGTTGGAGAATGGATGGTTGTAAGCAAGTAGGCCAACTTATGGATGAATCAGGCCATTCTGTCAGTGTGATTTTCACATTGTTGCCCATGGACCGTTTACTAGATGCAACAGACGGTGCAGATCAATTGATCGAAATATTGGTGTGTCCCAATACAACTACGAGCACTGGCTTGTTTCTCCGAAATAAATTACGGTGCTACAATTTGCAGGGGGCATCTGCAAAATCCAGTACGTCAGTCTCGACTGTCCAGCAGGTACAGACAACAACCACCATGGAAAAGAACGCGGATTGCGTCCTGCCCGCGCTGGACAGATTACCGTCCAGGCAGATCTATGGAGGGGCCCACCGTGATGTATCTATTTATCCACGCTGTCCATACCTTTTCTCGGATCATTTTAAAGTACGAGCCCAAGAATAAGGCAGATCCAACATTCAAGTGGACCACATCAAATTGGGCACTTGGGTTGCATTAAATGCAAGGGTCATCAGTGGTGTGGTCCACTGGAGCGTTGGATCTGCCTCATTCTTAGGGTCATGCCTTAAAATTATATTAGAAAAGGGATAGACGGCAGATACATCACGGTGGGCCCCTCCACAGATCTGGGCAGGACGCAATCTGCCTTCCATGGAAAAACACAATTCTAGCCATCCATCACGGCATATGAAATGACGGCCAGGATCATCTACTGTGGTGAAAGGTCCAACAAAAATTTGACTCGGACATTTTGTGGAACCTCCGTAGACCACAGTTATAAAACTCAGTGACTGGACTCGAAACAGGGGCGAGTCAACTTGACTGAGTCATCACGAAACTCGCCAGTGAGCGTGACTCGGCTTCTACTCGGCAAGTTCTTCGAATCGCCTTGCTGACTCGGTTAATCCATGCAACTCGCAAATCGAGTCGCTTGCGGGTTTCTGTTTTAATAGAAGGAAAAAAAAAGGGGCAGAAATCCTGGATCGTTCACTCATCAGATGGGCCCACAATCTAAAAAAATCAACAAAAGAAAAACTGGGTTTTGCCATCCATCTTGTTTCATACACTGTGAACGGGCCCGATTTCCTGGCCACCCAATCTATACGGTGGGTCACACGTCATCATAGACGTGCCAGCTGGGCCACACATGCATTTGGGGTTATCAACCCCCCGTTTGTAGAGATAATTAAAGCCTAAAGATGCTCCTAAATCAGGTGTTAGATCATCATACCTTGGCCTCCTTTTTCAGTGGGCTGATGCGCATACTTTCAATGGCTGATGGAGAAGGCCGCGAATATCAACGGTTAGATGCGATGGTGTTGGAGATTAGCAGCTAATCAAGAGACTGCAGCAAGTATGAAGTAGCTTGAAGAGCTCAAAGGAAGGATTGGCAGGAATGCAAGGCATGCCTATTTGGGTATTTTAGAGAAGAGGAACCATACGATCCTCAGCTTGAGGATAGGTGTAGTATCCTCCGCTGCTTAGTCAGTAAATGTGGGGCCTGTAGTTCGATTATCAGGACTGTTGATCTGATGGATCCCACCCTGGATGGACCCGAACCGAAAACATTTTATGATTAGTAAACCTAATGGCTTGATGGGAAGCCTGAATATGGACCTTGGGCTACACACATTGCGTTGTAGGTTAACCTATGTAGCAGTGGATCAGGGCGCGGATTAGGTGAGCCCGGGTAACAGCTTTAGTGAGTGAGTCCCCGACCGTGGCCCCATCATTGATGTATGTGTTGTACATCCACTCCGTCTATCAGTTTTTTCAGCTCATTTTTGTGAATGGTCCGAAAAATTAAGTAGATCAAAATCTTGAGTGGACCACACGACAAGAAACAAAAGTCATTGAACACCCAACATTAGAAAATGTTTATTTGCTATCCATTGGATGAAGAGAGCATACAAATATCGGCTCGATCCAAAACTTTTGTGGCCCACCAATGACCATTGTTTCCTATGGTATGGTCCAGTACTGGAGATTTGGATCTACCTAAAATGAGCGGAAAGGGGATTTTGCGCTATATAGACCCAATCTATTATTTATCAGTTTTCATTGGACTTCAAAAAAAAACGTTAAACCTCAAGGAAGACATTTATTAGTTCTGACAAACCTAGAAAGACAAATATACCCCTACTTTGTTCGTTTTTTTACCCTAACAAGCAAGGTTATTTTCATCAAAAAAACCAACCTCCATACCTTAAAAATCATCTTTAGTGAGATAAGTTTTTCGGCAGCGATTAAAAAAAAGGGCGTTATACGGACTCATCTAAGTGCTAAATTTTTTGCTGAAAAACTAATGAATGGAGTAGATATACAACACATGCATCAAGGTGGGCCCCACCGGAATCACCTAATCGGTGCCTAGTGGATCGGGTCTAAAAGGGACTACAGGAAAGCTCTACGGTCAGCGTAAAAGACCAACATTGAACAGCTAGGATCCTCCGAATCTGGAGGATTTTATGTGCATGTAATATTGTACGGCGAGGATCTCTCAATCTGGGTGATCTTGTGGGCATGTTCCATCCATACCGGGCCATATCTAATGGACTGTATGGATCAGCAAAACATGGGGCCCACTTTTCCAGACTGAGGGCACGAGTACACTGCACACATACTCAGGCAAAGGATCAATAATATATTTGAATAATAGAGGTAGACAAACTCTATGGTTGATATCGAGCCAATTCTTCTCCCAATCCGATGAGATCCGATTTTGACGTCAGATCTGGCAACTGGCTAATGACAGGACGGACATGGCTGTAACCCTGGGGCCACCACGATGTTTGTATAATATCCAATCCGTCCATCCGTTTTTTCAGCTCATTTTATATCATGATCCCAAACATGAGGGAGATTCAAAACTCAAGTGGGTCACACGAGTGATGATGAAATGCTATCCGTTGAAACCTTGGTGGGATCACATAAGTTTTGGATCAGGAACGTGTTTTCCCTTCATCCCGGTGGGAATCATCTTATGAACGAGTTGGATGGCATCTAAACATGGCGGTGGACCCAGGAAAGTTTCAGGAGTGGATGAGTCCATCCCAACTGTTTCATGTGGTATGGCCGGCTTGAGTTTTGGATCTCCTTCATGTTTGGCATCATGTCCTAAAAGGAGATGAATAAACGGACGGACGGCGTGGATATAACAAAAACATCGTGGCTGGCCCCATAGAGCTTGGGGTACAGGGGAACTGTGTAACCAAGGTTTGCAGCAAGTCGGACTCCACTCGTCCTCCTCGCGTCATTTTGCAAAATGGTGGTGGCTTACTGAGTAGCTATCAGACCATCCAAACCGTGGCAATAAGAATGAAATTGGACGAAGAGTAAAAATGAAAAATGAAGGGAATAAAAACGAGTGACCCATGTCCCCGTGAACAAGATCGGTCTACTCAATCTTACTATTCAATCAAATGCCAGGCGACACTTGTTCATGAACAGCTGATATTGTGCAATTAGATAGTGTCGGTATGCCGAAGTTGTACTCTACTCAAGCATGATTGAACACTGGTGATTCCAAGCACCAAATCAATCATAGAATTAGACCTATAAAGATTGATGTGATTGTTTAGCCACCAATGTTGCACCAATCAAGTGATTTAGAAGTGAATAGTTAGTCTTGGTAGATGAATACTTTTTACCTTGAGTTAAGGGTTTTTATTTCAACAGTGATTGTGAGTCTTAGGTTTCTTGGCAATGTAGCAATAGATAGAAAGAATAAAAAATTAAAGGTTGAATCACCGATTTTGTGATCATATATATATATATGAAGCTCAATACATTCAGTGAGAAAACAAAATAAACAGAGAGATAAATAAAAGATAAATACCTGCCATCGTTACTCTAGACAAGCAATTAAGGGGATAGTCAGCTGGATATGATGGGGGTGTGAACTTCCAAGTAAGGACCTGTTAATTAATGATCTTACCATGGAAGGTTGTGGATATTTACATTACTCCCATGTGTATTACAACAATGATGTTGGATAATAACGATCCAAGTTATCATAAACTCTGAATGTTTTCTAACAGAGTTGAACAAAAGTGAAAGAAATAATGCTAAAACTAAGATAGAACAATGTTATGATGTGTAGAGAGATTGTTCTTTGGCGTGTGCCTTGAGTTCTTCATTTGGTTGTCCTTATATAGATTTGGGAGGGTGATTGTTTCTATCAAGATCTCTTTCCCAACCTGGTTATAGAGATCTTTGGATGTTACAGAATCATTCTGTATCATATATGGACTCTAATTCGCCATCATGTTTTTTCTTATTTCCTTTCTTTTTTGGGAGGGTGATTGTTTCTATCAAGTTCTCCTTCCCAACCTGGTTATAGAGATCTTTGGATGTTAGGAAATCATTCCGTATCATATATGGATTCTAATTCCCCATCATGTTTTTTCTTATTTCCTTTCTTTTTGGGGAGAAATTGGTTTTTCAGACCTTCGTAACATTACGAAAACTTCAATCAGCTCTAGGGAGATCATCTATTTTATCATGTTTATGTGAGACAGCCTTGGTGAGTGTATTTGGATTATGACAGACATCCTATTCTGGCGGGTCTTTATAAGCAATTATCATTCGCGTTGCTTTTACTACACATGTCACTCATGCAGGAGCTATGTGTCTTTTGTCCTAGTTTCTCATCTACAAGCGTGCATGTGACGTTGAGTTATTCTACTTTTGACAGGTGACGTGTTGTCGAAAGATATGAGGCGAAAGATATTCTTGAAGCGCAAGTAGGATTTTGTCAGTCATTTATACGTAGTGTCAACATGTGAACATGTCAAGACAGGTGTAAACACTCATCTCCATTTCTAAATGGTAGTAAATCATCATGATAATCCAATGCATGTGAAGCGTGCATTAAGACGACTTAAAAGAAACATCCGTGTCCATTAATGTACGCGTCGACTTAAAGACGAAATCCGAGGCATTCATCAATTGGGCTCCACCATAGGCGTTTCATAGCTCAAAAATAACAGTGATAAAAGAACTTAGCCATCTAGTCAATGACCACAAAATGGATAGTGCCATAATAAAAAGAAGCTGTCCAAATTGAACAATTGGAGGTCCTTGTATCATATTGCTTGGATTGTCTGATCTACACAATAAAGCTTGCCGCAACAGATGGTATGGTTTGAATCAATGTATGCAACTTATATTATTTCTGAGTGCCTGCGCAACAAGTCTCATGCGTTGTCCGTGCATCATGCAACTCCCCCAAAGAAAGGCAAGAAATTAGTGGGTTTGCATAGTATAATCGTCTTTTCATTTCCAACCGTTGATGCTCATGGTTTAAGAATCCTAACCATTGGTTTGTTGTGTATCAATGTGGATGGATCACGCCTTAAAACTCTCCTGGATAAGAAGATCCCAGCCCCTAATCTTGAGCCATTTTTTAAGTTGAACATGGCCCTCGGTAATGTTTTTTATTTTCTTTTAATGATACATGTATTTGTATGCATGCACCTAAAGGTCAAAGTTATCCTATGAAGGTGATTTTTAGGGCGTAGCCCATCCATGGTGAGGGCTAATAGACTTTTTATGGGGTATCTCCTATCTCTAAGGTGGCCCAATAGATTAATGGTTTGGACCACCAAAGACAAAGGTCACTCTACAGCTTGACTATATACCTATATAATAATCTCATGAGTCTGCATTAATTTTCCAAGTGGTAGGTGAGAGAGTTATGCACGACGAAAAAAATTAAAACAATATCAAATCTACTTTTAGCTATGTATAATTTAATGCAAACTTAAAGCATACCTTAAATGGAGAATTGAGGAGATGATTGGCACTTGAAGGCCAAGAATTTATTTATTTATTTATTTTTAAAGAGGAAAATGCAAAAAAAAAAAAAAAAAGATTGTTGTTATTGTGAGAAGTTTAATGGCTTTAGGCATGTGCATGTGTTTGTCACTTAAGAGATAACTTAATTGTGAGGCTAATGCACGTAATACTCCTTCTCACTTTCTTACAATCACGAAATCTGGTGACTGCTAAACTGTACTTATGATAATGCAAGACATCATAAAAAAATGGAATGGAAAGTGATGAAATAATGAGCATACATGAACCAATAAGTTTATAAAAATGCAATGATAGAATATTTACTTCTAAAGAGTATCTGAAGGACTATTGAGTTTAGAGCTTATTTACTTGCTTTTATACTAATTTGGTTTTAAATTTTGAGTTTTTGGTACTCATTCATTTAGAAATAGCGGTTATTCATGCATAACGATGATTGAATTTTTCTCTTTAAAGTGTGTCCCATTTCAGGGGTTGAACTCAGTAGTCCATCAATCGATTATCCCTAATGTACAAATTGTTAATCACGTCAAATTCATTTCAAGACATTGAAGACTACAGGTCTAAATGTCTAATAAAAAACTATATTAAAGACTTTTAAAGATATGTGAGATGGTGGAATTGATGTGTAAATGCTCATTTTGTTAAATAGGATTTAATCACTATGCATATTATTATCATTAAAAAGGATTAGTTATCACTACCCATCTACTAGATGTAAGAACTCTATTTAGTGGGCCTCACTGATCAACGGTCTGGATTGTTATACAGTTGGACTAGATGATTGAGTAGACCAGTGGGCCTCACTTCAGGTGATGCGCTGCGCAGTCTATCTGCGCAGCTCTGCGTACTAGGGCTGGAATGCTATAGCTGTCTTACGCAGACAGCAATTTGAGTTGAACTAGGATGCTACAACCTGGAGCATGGGAGAGAGAGTTGTGATGGGTTTCAAACTCCCTCTCCACAGACTCTGTAAAAGAGAGCTGGGTCCCCAATCCTACACTACAGCAAAAATTCGAGTCTCATCTACTGATTTGCAGAAAGGGTGTGAAGGAGAGGAAGATCCTAAGTTCTACAGATATTCTGGTATTCTTATCCGGCTTCCATGGCGGCGTCTCAGCTAGGTAAGCTATCTGAACCCCTGATCGCCATGTCCCATGCACAGACAGATCCGTGGGCCTATTCCGCATTTAGATTAAGTCCCACAGTTGGTATCAGAGCCACTGTGCAAAGGCATGGATGATCAGATTCATCCATTAAATATTTGAATTCATAATCAGGTTTTTTCGAATTCCCAAATTAGGCAAATTGGAATTTCGAATTTTGAATTTAATTAGGGATTTCAGATTTGAATCCCCAAATTAAGAAAATTAGGGTTTTCATATTCGAATACCCCAAAATCAAAAGTAGATTAGGGATTTCGATTTTCAATCCCCAAATCAAAAGATTAGGTATTTGGATTCGAAACCCTAAATACAGATGTTCAGATTAGGGATTTGGATTCGAAACCCTAAATTCAGAGTTTCAGATTAAGGAATTTCGATTTGAAACCCTAATTACAGAAACCCATATTAGGAATTTTGAAAATCCTAAATCCGGTTATTCAGATCGGGGATTTCTGATTCGAATCCTGTATCAGAAATTAGGGTTTTCCAATTCAGAATACCCAAATCTGGAAATTAGGGATTTGGAATCCCATATCAGATTGGGGATTCTGAAACCGGTTCTTCCTGCGGACCCCTACCTGCGATATGTGGGAGCCGATTGCCATTGTCGATCTCCAGATTTACAGATGCAGGCTATGGCACGCCATCTTCCCTTCAAACCATGTTTCAGAGTCGTTGCCGGCGTTGCATGGTTGAATCTTCATCGCTGGAGGCCATGTCCGCCGCTTCAAATGGCATTCTCGACACCATAGATCTATCACAACCCATCAGAACCTCCTGATAGCAAGCTACAGAGAGAGTAGCTTCTTCTCTTCTCATCAGGAAGGCAGAGATAGAGGAATCATCTCTCTTCTCTGCTGCTTGCGGTGATAGAGGAATCGCCTCTCTCCTCTGCTGCTTGCGAAGATGGGAGAACCGATTTTGGTTAGGTCGTTTATGACCTTATAAGCGGTCGAGTCTGCAAACCCGCTTGCTTTCGCGTTTTCACCCGCGATTGGGATCCAATTACATATTTGGTTGGGCCCGAGGCTCGTGTTGGGCCCATTCCATGAACGGAGATCCACTTCGTTGCTGAGCATGACACCTGATATGGTCCCATCTTGGACCATTCAATATCAATTAAGGTCATATGTAGGCTCACTTCTGATCATTCAGCATGAGCACTATATTTGGATCTTTAGCTAAATTGATAATATATATATATCTATCCAATCACTTATGTTATTCCATTAAATCAATATATCATATAAGAGTTGAAAGCCAAAATTATAATGCTCATTGATAATGATCATAACATGCAGAGTCTTGATTCAGTATTATTATTGGCCCATCACCCATCTTTAAACGTTGATATGGACCGTTGGAATATAAGATGTGAAACATTTTTCACTTTTAAGGAATTCCAAAAGGTCAGTATCAACTAACTTATGGACCGCATCGGACTAATTAAGAAATAATCCATAGAGAGGCAGGATTATAATAGCAATCTTAAAGTCTATATTTGTAGTTTTGGATTTGGTTGTGTTAGCCACCATAGTGACCTCAATCGATGAAAACTTTACAAGTATAGACTTGTAACATTGGGATCAGAAAGATTGCATACAGTTGCGTTCACATTTTCATGCGTACGGTAACGAAAACACAGACGATTACCATTTGACAGTCAAGTAAACGGGTGAAGTAAATGGTGCCGGTAATGTAAAGCTGAAAGACTCATCTCACCCACAGGTGTTGAGTGTCTCAGATTTATATGACTTACATCACTTAGCTTCATGTTCAGGAGGATCACTAACATGTTGTTATTACCTCCCACAGGAGGAATGATGATGATGTAACAGATTCTCACCAGGATGTGATGGTTGGGCCCATTTTTATCCTGGATGATTTAGTTGATGCCTCCCTTAGCAACTGAATTGATTAACTTTGCCTAATAATTTTGTTTATATTCACAACATTGCTTTTGTGAAACTATGAACTAATGTGAGTATATGTGTATCTCTTATATTTCAGTCTCAATTCCAACTAATACACATCAAGTCTCTGCCTTAAATGGATCTAATTATACTCAATGGAAGAACGCCATTGAAGTTGTACTGGGTTGTCTTCAATTAGATCTTGCCCGATAACACCGTAACCGCCAAAGCCATCCGATAATGCGCAAGTGAATATAATCGATGGGTTGCATGGTTTAGATCAAATGATACATGCCGAAAGTCATTAAATATTCAATTTCGAATCGATGAAGGGTGTCATGCCCGAAAAAGAGATAAGGCTAAAGTTTTCCTAATCGAAATGGGAAAACGATTCAAGAAATCGAATAAAGCTATAAGCATTCTCTTGAATAAATTGACTCGCTCGTCCTACGATGGAAAAGGCAACATCCGTGAATACATTGTAGAGCAGATCGAAGTTGTTTCTAAGATCCGTGCTCTAGGGCTTGTACTCACTGATGATCAACTGGTTCATTTGATTATGAACAACCTACCTCCCCAATTCGGCACGTTCCTGGTAAACTATAACACTCTGAAGGACATGTGGACATTGGATGAACTCATCACTCAGTGCGTCCAAGAAGAAGACAGGATCAGACAGATGATAAAAGTTCAAAATGTTAATATGGTGACTTCAGGACAAGGGCATGGGCAGGGAAATAAAGGTAAAAGGAAGAGGAAACAAGGTTCTAATAATGGATTCTCTGGTCCTCCATCTGGAAACCATGAGAATTAATCTGGAAATGGATCTAAACGCAAACGGGTTAAAGACAAACTGTGCTTCTTTTGTAAAAAGATGGGTCATCTAAAGAAAGACTGCGAAGGTTTTAAGGATTGGCTCATAAAGAAAGGTAATCATTCTGTTCTTGTCTGTTTTGAATCTAATTTGACCGATGTGTCAGCAGATTCCTGGTGGATAGATTCAGGAACTACTATTCACATATGCACTTCTATGCAGGAATTACTACAGGCAGGCCACCAACTGATGCGGAGCGCTCAGTATACGTAGGCAATGGTGTTAAAGTCGACGTGGAGGCAATAAGAGTCTATAGGCTTAAGTTGAAGTCTGGTCATTTTTTGAATTTAGTTAATACATTCTGTGTGCCGTCTATAAGGCGCAATTTAGTTTCAATTTCCTGTTTGGATAAGTTGGGATATTCGTTCTACTTTGGAAATAAAAGTTTTAGTATTTACTTTAATTCGATTAAAGTTGGAACCGGATCTTTAGTAAACAACTTATACCAGTTAGACTTGATTGCCTCTCACGTCTATAATATTAATACCTTGCATGGAAATGTAGTGGGATCCAAGCGAAGACTAGACTATGAGAATTCCTCCATGTTGTGGCACAGGCGGTTATGCCATATATCTCGTGAGAGATTAGACAGGCTTGTGCGAGAAGGAATTTTGCATTCTCTAGACTTCTCTAACTATAAAGTATGCATTGATTGCATAAAAGGGAAACAGACTAGAACGAGAAAGAAATGTGCAACCAGGAGTGTAGATCTATTAGAGGTTATACATACAGATATCTGTGGACCATTCCCTACAGCCTCATGGAGTGGCCACAAATATTTCATTACCTTTATAGATGACTACTCTCGCTTTGGGTACCTATACCTTATCAGTGAGAAATCAGATGCCCTGGATGCTTTTAAAATCTATAAAGCCGAGATTGAAAATCAACTCGATAAGAGAATTAAAGTTGTCAGATCTGACCGTGGTGGTGAATACTATGGCAGATATGACGAATCAGGACGCAATCCAGGGCCATTCGCTAAATACCTGCAGGATTGTGGCATTGTTGCTCAGTACACTATGCCTGGTACTCCAGAGCAGAATGGAGTTGCTGAGAGACGTAATCGCACCCTTATGGATATGGTGCGAAGTATGGTCAGCAATTCAACATTGCCAGAATCTCTGTGGGGTGATGTGATCAAAACTGCAGTTCATATATTAAACAGGGTTCCCAACAAAGTAGTAAGCAAAACTCCTTTTGAGTTGTGGAATGGGAGAAAACCAAGTCTCCGATATCTACATGTTTGGGGTTGTTCTGCTGAGGCCAAAATTTATAACCCGCATGAAAAGAAGCTTGATCCTAGAACCATAAGTTGTTTCTTCATTGGATACCCAGAAAGATCAAAAGGCTATCGATTCTACTGTCCTTCCCACTCCATCAGGATTGTTGAGACTGGGAATGCCAGATTCATTGAGGACACTGAAAACAGTGGGAGCACGAACATAAGAAATTTTGTATTTGAGGAACAAAGGACTGTGACTCCTGTCATAGTCAATCCAGATCACGTGAACATTAATGATGCAGTCGATTCTGCAGTCACTGCAGAGCACCACGTAGAACCTCATATACAAACCACTGATGAGGAAAATCAAGATCAGACCCAACAAGCTGAACCAATAAGAAGATCTGAAAGAGAGAGAAGGCCTGTAAATCGAGACGATTACATCGTATACTTACAGGAACACAACTTTGACATAGGGGTGGAAAAGGATCCTGAATCCTTTGATCCTTCTCGTTGGTTTAATGCCATGAAAGATGAGTTGAAATCCATGCAGGACAATAAAGTATGGGATCTTGTAGAGTTACCCACTGGAATAAGGCCGATTGGTTGTAAATGGATATTTAAAACCAAACGGGACTCCAAAGGTAATGTCGAACGATATAAAGCCAGACTTGTTGCCAAGGGTTTTAACCAACGTGAGGGCGTTGACTTTAAGGAGACTTTCTCACTAGTATCAAAGAAAGACTCATTCAGGATCATAATGGCTCTTGTAGCTCATATGGATTTAGAGTTACATCAGATGGATGTAAAGACTGCATTTCTCAATGGGGATCTAAATGAGAATGTGTACATGTTGCAGCCCGAAGGTTTTATAGCTACTGGCGCAGAACATTTGGTTTGCAAACTTAAGAAGTCCATTTATGGGTTGAAACAGGCATCGCGGCAGTGGTACCTTAAGTTTCATGAAGTAATTTCTTCATATGGCTTTGTAGAAAACACTGCAGATGAATGCATCTACATTAAAACCAGTGGGAGTAAGTTCGTTATGATGATTTTGTATGTTGATGACATTCTGTTAGCTAGCAGTGATACCAGGATGTTGAGCGACACCAAGAAATTTTTATCTCAAAAGTTTGAAATGAAAGACCTTGGTGAAGCTTCTTACGTCATCGGCATTGAGATTCGCCGTGACAGAACACTTGGACTGCTCAGCTTGTCACAGAGGACCTATATTGCTAGGGTACTCGAAAGGTATGGCATGCAAAATTGTGCTTCAGGAAAGTCGCCCATTGTGAAGGGCGACAAATTTGGTTTATTTCAGTGTCCAAAGAATGATTTAGAAAAGAATCGAATGAAAGAATTTCCGTACGCATCAGTAGTAGGGAGCATCATGTATGCTCAAGTCTGTACGCGACCGGACATTGCCTTTGTCACTGGAATGTTGGGAAGATATCTATCTAATCCAGGAATGCAACATTGGATAGCTGCAAAGAAAGTATTACGGTATCTTCAGAGAACAAAAGACTTCGGACTCACATACAGAAGGTCTGATCAGTTGGAGTTGATCGGATATTCAGATGTAGACTTCGCAGGCTGCGTCGATACTAAGAAGTCTACTTCAGGATACATCTTCATGATGGTGGGAGGAGCTGTGTCGTGGAAAAGCATGAAACAATCTACCACAGCCTCATCCACTATGGAAGCTGAATTTATTGCTTGCCATGAGGCATCTAATTAGGCACTATGGTTACAGAGTTTCTTCTCAGGTTTGCGGGTACTGAAGCATATCCCGAAACCGTTGAGAATATTTTGCGATAATTCGGCTGCTATTTCCTTCTCTAGTAACAACAAACATTCGTCAAGGTCGAGGCATATCGACATCAAGTATCTTGTTGTAAAGGAAAGGGTTCAGAATCATCAAGTGTCCGTGGAATTCATCGGCACTAAGCAGATGATTGCAGATCCGCTCACTAAAGGGCTCCCTATCACGCCATTTCAGGAGCATGTAACATCCATGGGAGTCATTGATCCCACAGATGTTTTCAGTTAGTGGGAGTTGAGCGTACTTTGATTTTCACAGACACTTAGAGATCTCGTTTTATACAGTTTGTTTGGATGATTTTGATATAAAGATTTATTTCTGCTTATTTATATATATGCGCAAATTTTGAATAAGTGGAACTACAGTTGTGTCTCGTTGGAGACATGAAAAAGCTTCAGGACCTCTTAAGGATAGGCACATATTATCACACTAAAGTGTGTAATCCTTATACCACATTTCCTAGTTCGTGATCTATGTCATTAAGATTGAAAGTATTTGTGATCGCGCTTAGACTCACTTCGCCTAAATTAAATGTTGTGATGACTACCGCGTTTCGATACTGACTGTTTTGATGGACCAGATTGAATAGCATTACTCATATTGTCCAACTGTTTTCATTGGTTAACCATTTAGATACTTTCTTAAAATATCAAAACTTGTTTACAAAATTATTATATATATGACTATCATTGACGTTGCTCAATGAGGCCCAAGTGGGAGAATGTAAGAACTCTATTTAGTGGGCCTCACTGATCAACGGTCTGGATTGTTATACAGTTGGACTAGATGATTGAGTAGACCAGTGGGCCCCACTTCAGGTGATGCGCTGCGCAGTCTATCTGCGCAGCTCTGCGTACTAGGGCTGGAATGCTATAGCTGTCTTACGCAGACAGCAGTTTGAGTTGAACTAGGATGCTACAACGTGGAGCATGTGAGAGAGAGTTGTGATGGGTTTCAAACTCCCTCTCCACAGACTCTATAAAAGAGAGCTGGGTCCCCAATCCTACACTACAGCAAAAATTCGAGTCCCATCTACTGATTTGTAGAAAGGGTGTGAAGGAGAGGAAGATCCTAAGTTCTACAGATATTCTGGTATTCTTATCCGGCTTCCATGGCGGCATCTCAGCTAGGTAAGCTATCTAAACCCCTGATCGCCATGTCCCATGCACAGACAGATCCGTGGGCCTATTCCGCATTTAGATTAAGTCCCACATTAGATGGTGGTGATATAGATCATAAGTATGGTGTGGTAAAAACTCTAATTGCATTACTTTATGAAGTTTTATCATGAATCACCGATATAATTCCACTCGACATGATAATCATTGGAAATATATGGTATGATCAAATACTTTATTTATCTTGCCCAAATCATAAGGATGAGGTATTGAGATGTTGGTCACATTGGATGTGATGGAGGGTTGTATTACTACTATACATATCTTTATCTTATGTTATAGGTTTATTCCAAGATATTACTCAAATGACACTAACTTACTCATTCCACTTTTAAGGATGGATGCCTAAGGAATATCATAATTTATCTGTACTAAATCCCCATGATAAAGGTAATTATTCTTTATTCTCAATTTAAAGGGAACTTGATACATATCGCACATCAAATGAAGTGAGACACATAATGTCTTAGTATGATGAAGTATAAGAGATATCATTATCACCTAAGTTTAGATTTCGTACTGGAGGAGATTTATTTCAGAAAGTGTGACTTTGAATTCATTTGCATATATGTATATAACTTCTCGCTTATAGGAGTATCTTAGGTATTGAATATCTTTTGTTACTCTCATGTGGATACTGTCTAATTCAATATCAAAAAACAATTCAATTCCATAATGATTCAATGATGTGGGAGCATAAGTTTGCGCTCTTCAAATCATGGAGTTCTTAAATGAACTGAAAAATGTTGAATAATTGTTAATGATTATGGTTTAAATGCATTATGAATGAATGATACCGTGGAACAAATGTTTTACATTGTATAATTTTATATTATAGTTGGACTAGCATAATAGATAGAGGAAATTACCACTAGAAAAACTTGTTGGACCTTCATACTATAATAATTACGACTCCTTAATCATCTTTATTATTTCAAGCCATATTTGACATATGATTGATATTTCTCAAGTACAGTTGGTTTTACGGCACGTGGGAGATTATTGGAGACATATCTTGAAAAACCAATGTGTAACTTGTTCATGAATGGCATTGAGGTGATAAATATGGATGATGTTTTTATGTAGATCATAATGACCGTGGGTCATGTGTGGCCATGTAACTATTTCATAGTTAATATATGAGAGTATATTAAACATTTGTGAACACTGATTATAAGAAATTTATGTAGTTATCCCCAAGAACTTGAGATTTGACACAATGGTTACTGATTATTAGAGAGTTGTGGACATGGATCTTAGTACCTTATTATTTCATGTATGCCTAAACCTATGGTTATTGCCACTATGCAACTATTTTATGTGAGGGATTGGTGACGAGTCGTTATGAAAAGTCTGCACCATTAGGCTCTATAATGAGTGAGTGCTTTTCACCTACCCCATGTAGGAGTGTAAGGGTGCCACGACACTAGGCTCATGTTGTGGACCCGTTGTACACTTGCACTGATGGATCAAGTACAAGTCTTTGGACTTAGAGGCCCATCATACATGGACCATGATTGACTTGTAGATATATTAAATATGACTAATCTTTATACTTGAATATTGTTATTGACAGATGTCTTAAATATGTCAAACAGGTTCGATGACATCGAGTAAACTTCGATGTTATTGAAGCCAGTCGATGCCATCAAGTATTTTTCGGATTTTCACCGCTGGTCGCTGAACAGATTTGGTCATTCTTCAATGACATCGAAGGTTTAGGCAGAAATTTTATGGAAACGCAAATTTTGAGAAATTTTCTTTCGATTTTGTTTATAATTCTTTCTAAAACTATATATATGAGTGTAAACAGGATTGAGATGTATTCTAAGGCTTCCTAAACTATTCCAAAGGGTTTCTAAATAATTCTAGGGTTTCAAAGAGGTGGAGCAAGGGTGGGATTTGAGGATTGCTCAAATCAAGGTAAGCCTTTTCTCTTTGTAACTTCTGCTTTCATAGTGGATTTATGTCGCTTTGTGCCATGATTTTTTCTCGAAAGGGTTTTTCATGTTAAATCGTTGTGTTCTCTTTGTGTTTGCTTGGTTCTTCTGAATTGTAATCCTAGATTCATCTTTGTATGATTTTGTCGTTTTTCCCAATAAGTGGTATCAAAGCAATCGTTGGGGCATAGACTTGAATCTGTAGGATTAACATTAATGAGAAACATTAGGTATGACATCGAGAAGTACTCAGGTAAAAATAACTTTGAGTTATGGAAGATCAAGGTGATAAGTTTATTAACCAAGTAAGGTAAAGACGGTACTCTTGAGGAGCGAAAGGCGACTATGAGTGATGAAGATTGAAATACTCTTGATAAAAATGACTTATCCTCGATCCGTTTGTGTTTCACGGATGAGGTTCTTTATAATGTTTTGAGGGAGAAAACTGCAGTTGGTTTATGAGCAAAGTTAAATGATATTTATGCAAAAAAATTCCACTAAAGATCGCCTACACTTGAAGCTACAACTGTTCACCTTCAAGATGGCAGAAGGTGGAGATGTGGAGGCCCATATCAGTTACTTTAAAAAATTTGAGTTGGATATGGAGGAAGTGGTCAAAGATGAAGATCAGACATGCATGTTGTTGAATTCTCTTCCGACATTGTATGAATCATTCAATGACTCGTTATGCACAACAAATAAATCCCTAAGTGTAGACACCGTTATCTTATTTCAGCCATTCAATGGAAGGCCATGAGAAAGATAAACGTTGGCGTACAGACATCTTTTGATGTACTGTTTATGAAAGACAGGAATACTGAGCAAAGTAAAGGATCTTTAAGATCTAGATCTAACTCAAAGGGCAATGACAAAGGAAAACTAAAGTGCTAGAACTGTGGGATGACTAGACACATGAAAAATGATTGTACAAATCCTAAAACGAAGAAAGAAAATTTAGAGGCTTCTTCCAGGGAGGTTAATGTTGTCACATTTGATGAAGAGATAAGTGGAGGTGATGTTCTATCTGTGTCCATGATTGGACACTTGCACAACAATCATAGAGATGAGTGGATCCTAGACATAAGAGCGTCATATTACATGACTCCTCATCGAAGTTAGTTCGCCAGTTACAGAGAATGCGATGGTGAACAGGTCTTTATAGGCAATGACAATGCCTGTAATGTTGTGGCTATTGGTACGGTAAGCATCGAGATGTTTGATGGGATGGTGAATACATTGATTGATGTTAGGCACGTTCCTGTATGAAGAAAAGTTTGATTTCTTTCAGTGCACTCAAGGCTATAGGGTGCGAGTTCACTGGTCTTGATAGTGTCCTTAAGTTTCAAAAGGGGCACTCGTGGTTATGAGAGCGCAAAAGCATGAAAACTTTTACAGGTTGATCAGGAATACTTTAGCAAGTGGAGCGGCAGCGACTGTTGTAGATTTCACGTCTGTATGTATGTGGCATGCTCGTCTGAGCCACATGAGCGAGCGAGACATAAAGGTACAATTTGATAGTTGTTTGATTCCAGCTTTTAAGAATTCTGATTTAGATATATGCAAGCATTATATATATGGTAAACAATCTAAATTATTTTTTAAATCTGAAAAACATGTATGTATGAGATTGCTTGATTATGTGTACTCTAACGTATGAGGGCCATCGCCAGAGGTTTCCGTTGGGGGGTCGTCATGGTTTGTTTCATTCATTGATGACTACTCCCCAAAAGTTTGGATTTACTTCATGAAACGTAAATATGAAGTTTTCACCATATTCAAACAATAGAAGGCAATGATGAAAAAATATTCAGGGTAAAAAATAAAGGTTTTAAGGACTGATAATGATGGAGAATTTATTTCCACTAAGTTTAATGAATATAATAAGGATAAATGGATCATTAGGCACAACACAATGCGCCATACGCCCGAACAAAATAGTATGACTGAGGAGATGAATCGAACTCTCTTAGAGAGGGTCAGATACATATTAAGTAATGCTGCGTTGGGCAAAGATTTATGGACAGAGGCTGTTAACACGGCTTGTTATCTAGTGAACCGGTCTCTTTCTACGACAATTGAATGTGAAATCCAAGAGTAAGTATGAAGTGGTCATAAGATGGACTACTCAGATTTACACATATTTGTTTGTGAGGCTTACTCTCATGTACCGTCAGTTGAGAGAGAAAAGCTAGACCATAGTGCCAAAAAGTACATCTTTGTTGGCTATGGTGTTGGTGTGAAAGTTTATAGGTTATTCGACAAGGTCACATGTAAGGTCATTAATAACCGTGACGTCAGATTCGATGAAAGCTTCCTATTCCACAAGAATGATTAAGAGGAGTAAGAGGAACTAGAAAGGTTGACCGTAGAAGTTCAGATTGACACAAATGATACTCAGGTAGAGACGGATGCGCAAACAGAGGTACAAGAGTAGGTGAAGTAGTCACCTGTGAGAAGAAACTCACCGCATGATCGCAGGTTACCGGCAAGATACATAGACGACTTTAATATTGCATATGCCCTCATTACAAATGAGGAGGACCCGTCTACTATTTAGGAGGCTTTTAATGAGCCCGATGCAGAAAAACGGAAGACAGCTATGGACGATGAGATGGACTCTTTGTATAAGAACCACACATGGAAGCTAGTGGAGCTTCTAGTGGGCCGAAAATCGATTGGATGTAAGTGGTTATTCAAAAGAAAACATGATATATACAAAGCGAGGCTGATAACAAAGAGGTATGCTTAGAGAGAAGGAATTGACTTCATAGAGATATTCGCGCCGGTAGTTAAGCAAGTATCTATGAGATTCGTGTTGGCGTTGGTTGCCCAATATGATCTCAAGCTGGAACAGATGGATGTCAAGACTGCATTCCTGCATGTGGAGTTGGAAGAGCAGATCCACATGAAGCAATCAAAGGGCTACGAAGTTAAAGGGGCAGAGAAAAAGGTTTACAGGTTAATAATGTTGTCGTACGGCCTGAAACAGTTGCCTAAGCAGTGGTATAAAAAAATTGATTCTTTCATGTTGAGTCAAAAATTTACTCGGAGTGAATACGATCACCGTGTCTATTACAAGACAATAAGTGATGACAAATTCATCATCCTATTATTGTATATTGATGATATGTTGATTGCCTGATATGTCTGAAATCAACATACTGAAGACTTAGTTATCAGGGACATTCGAGATGAAAGATCTGGGGGCTGCAAAGAGGATTCTTAGCATAGATATCATACAGACAGGAAGATGAACATGCTTTAGTTATCATAGGCAGAATACCTTGAAAAAGTGCTATCAAGTATGGGATGGACCAGCTAAAGGCAGTGAGTGTTCCCCACGCGATTCACTTCAAGCTTTCCTCAGAACAATATTCTAAATCAAATTAGGAAAAACAGGTTATATCACATGTGCCTTATTCAATTGTAATTGACAGTTTAATGTATGCTATGGTTTGTACGAGACCAAATATTTCACAAACAGTTGGTGTTGTGAGTAGATATATGTTAAACCCCGGCAAACAACATTGGGAAGAGGTGAAATGACTACTTCAATACATTCGAGGTACAAAAGACTTCTTCTTAACTTTTAAGAAGACAATGAGCAAAGTTGGTAGGGTATGTGGATTCAGACTACGCAAACAGTGTGGATTTAAGAAAGTCGACTTCAAGATACTCGTTTGTTCTAACAGGTGAATCAATTAGTTGGATGTCGAAGCTTCAGTCTATGGTAGCTCTTTCCACGACCGAAGCCGAATATATGACAGTGATAGAAGCATTTAAAGAAGGTGTTTGGTTAAGAGGCATGGTAAATCAGTTGAGACTTCAGCAGAAGGCTATACCGGTTAATTGTGATAGCGAGAACGCTATTAATTTGGCTAAAAATTCTGTTTATCACTCACGTACTAAACACATTGATGTTCGTTACCATTTTATCCGACAGGTACTTGAGGAAGGAGGCGTAATACTGAAAAAGATTCACACCAGCGTGAATTCAACAGACATGCTCACCAAGGTTGTTCCTATAGAGAAGTTCAAGTTCTGTGCAACTTCTGTGGGCTTGGCGATGACATAAAAGGAGGACGAAGTGTGCACGAGAAGCATTGATGAAGCCATGATGCGAGACAGAGATAAGAGAATAGGTCAAGAAGCTACACGTTTGAAAATTAAAAACATGGTGAAGATTGTTGTTGACAGATGTCTTAAATCTGTCAAATAGGCTCGATGACATCGAGTAGGCTTCGATGTTATCGAAGCCAGTTTGATGACATCGAAGCCAGTCGATGCCATCGAGTATTTTTCGAATTTTCACCTCTGGTCGTTGGACAAATTTGGTCATTCTTCGATGACATCGAAGGGTGCTCGATGACGTTGAAGGTTTTGCATAGAAATTTTGCAGAAATACAGATTTTACGAAATTTCATTATGATTTTATTTAGGATTCTTTTTAAAATTATATATATGGGTGTAAATAGGATTGAGAGGTATTCGAAGGCTTCCTAAACTATTCCAAAGGATTTCTAAATAGTTTTAGGGTTTCAAAGGGGTGGAGCAAGCGTGATGGATGATTCACGGGCCATTAGAAATTACTAAGAAATATTCCTAATTCAAAGCCATTCAAGTCATGGATTTTTTTTATTTATTATTATTAAAAAAAAAAGGAAATGGACTCTTACTACGATTTCACTAATCACAAAAATTTACAGCCCTTCAGGTGGGACCCAACAAAAAGAGATGGACCACACCTATCATATATATTTCTAATTGAGCTAAAAGCACAAAAACCCAAATTAAGAAAACTAAACCGCAAGGGTCCTGAGAGATCCTAACCTGACCCAATCTAGGAAGATCAATCCGCGCACCCGTCTAGGGAGAGAGGCTATATGGAGATGGAGGGAAGCAGACTGGCTGCCACTGCCTTCACGGGCCATGCCATCTGCCGGGCCGTTGCCTTCTCTCTGAATATGATTGAAGGAGAAGGATCCCATCTACTTCAAATGATTGATCCTGGCTAGCCAAATCATGGATGTTAGTTCAGATAATTCACAAAACAAAATTTAATCTTATTTGATTATGATAGATTTCTGGACATTTACCGAAGGGTTGAAGATAGAAAATATTGGATGGTTTTGTTTGACTGCAAAAGTTTCCACGAATCAGAGGTGAAGATTATCTAACCAATCTCGTGTTTTGAATGTAACTCAAGAGACTGGTTCCATAATTCGGTAGGCCCCACCATGATGCATGTGTTTTATCCATGCCGGCCATCCATTTTTCAGATCATTTAGGGCATGAGCTCAAAAAGTGAGACAAATCCAAATCTCATGTGGACCACACCAAAGGAAAGGGTGGTGATTGAACACCCACCATTAAAAACTTCTTCTTAGGGGCTACAAAAGTTTTGGATCAAGCTAATATATGTGTTTTCTCTTCATCCAGGTCTGTGTGACTTGATCAAAGGTTGGACGGCAAATAAATGTTATTGGGTGTTCAATTGTCACTGTTTAATGTGGTCCACTTTAGATTTAGATCAGCCTCATTTTTGGGTTCATATCCTAAAATGATCCATAAAAATAGATGGATAGCATGGGTACGAGACATCACGATGGAGCCCGCAAAGCACTGTTCAATAGCCACCCCACTACTGGTACCATCAGCTGACAATATGCGTCCGATTCAATAGCTTCATTTGAGTTAACCTATGCCAGTGCCTGCTTACGCAGCTTGAGTATCAAACAACCTCCCATACATAGATATGGAGCATATAGGGTACGACCCGGCTTCACCCAAGATGGTGTGGCCCTCACCGTGGGGCCCATCTTGATACGTGTATTCTATATTCACTTGGTTCATCCATTTTGACAGATCATTTAAGCTTAATCAGCCAAAAAATGAAACAGATCTAATTCTCAGGTGATCCATATCTGGTGATTGCCATTAATGTGCCACAAAAGTTTTAGCTCAAGCTAATATTTATGTTTTCCCTTCATCCGGGTTTAAGTGATTTAACCTATTCAGCATGTTGGATGGCAAATTATAAACATTACAGTGAGTCCTAGGAAGTTTTTAATAGTGGGTATTCAATCACCACTATTTCCTTTTGGTGTGGTCCACTCGAGATTTGGATTGGTCTCATTTTTGAACTCATAAAGTAAAATGATCTTAAAAATAGATGGAGTGAGTGGATAAATTAAGACTATCATAGTGCGCCACAAAGCACTATTTAATAGTCGCCTCGCTAGCCAATCTGCGTCCCATTCAGTAAGTTCGTTCAACTTAATATATGCCAGTGCCTGTGCATCAAGCATTATGTGCAGCTAAAGTATCAAATAACTTCCCATATATAGATCGGAAGTAGATTAGGTACGATCCCAGCTTCACCTAAGACGGTGTGGCCTTACCATGAGACTCACCTTGGTGTTGTATTCTATATTGACGTAGTTCCATCTGTTTTGTCAGATCATTTTAGCCTATGGGCCAAGAGATGAAGCAGATCTAATTCTCAAGGTGGACTAAACCATAGGAAACAATGGTGATTGAGACCATTAATGAGCTACCAAAGTTTTTGATGGTCAGAGTTCAATCATCATTCTTTTCTTCCAGTAGTCTGCTTAAGATTTGGATCATTTTTATTTTCGAGCTCACATCCTAAAATGATATTTAAAAATAGATGAAGAGCTTGGATAAAAGACACATATCATAGTGGGGCCCACAGAGCACCGTCAATGGGCAATCCCAGTCCAATTCAGTTGGTTCATTTGAGTTAATGTATGCCCGTGCCTGCGCATCAACGTCATGTGCAGCCGGAGTGTTAAATAACTCACCATAAAAACATCCGGAGCGGATTGGGTACAACCCCGGCTTCACCCAAGTGGTGCGGCCCTTACCCTGGGGCCCACCTTTATGTATGCATTCTATATCCACGCCGTTCATCCGTTTTTCCATATCATTTTAAGGTACAAGACAAAAAATAAAGCAGATCCAATTATCAGGTGCAACATATCATAGGAAACAGGGGCGATCGACCATTAATAAGTCACAAAGGTTTTGGATCAAGCTGATATTTTTTTCCCTTTCATCCAGGTTTTTGAGACCTTATCAACGGGTTGGATGTCAAATAAACGTGAAGAAAACATTACTTCCGGTCTTAAGAAGTTTCCAATAGTATGGCGTTCAACCATTACTGTTTCTTAGATTACGGTCCACCTGAGATTTTAATCTTCTTCATTTTTTGATATCGACCATAAAATGATCTGGAAAAATAGATGGGCGGCGCGGATATAGAATACATACATCAAGGTGGGCCCCATGGTAAGGGCCGCACCGTCTTCAGTGAGGCCGGGACCGCACCTAATCCCATACACTTCCACCACAAAAACCCCAGTACCCGTGCTGTTCATTTCTCTTCCCAAACGCGATTCTCCTCATTCTTGTTTCCCGCTCATTTTCGAAAAAAAAACCCCTAGAAAACCCCATTTCATCTTCAACCGAAAACAGGCCGTCCATCTGAACATCACCTCCATTTCTGACCGTCGAAATTCAAAAAAGAAAAAGGGAAAAAAAGTAGACCGTTGATTTTTACGCCTGTTTCTACTGAGATCAGAGATCAATGGAGAGAAACACGAGAGTGGTTGGGCCACCATTCGCTCTCACTCCACACAAGGTCTCTGTCTGCATCCTCGTCACGATTTACGCGCCGCCAGCTCAATCTGCAGTCCCCTTTCCGTTCTCGTCGATCCCCCAGCACAACCGCCTCGGCCTCTTCTTGTTATCCATCATCAAGGTATGATCTGATCTCTTGCTTGTTCATGTTGGATTTGTAGGGTTTTGGGTCTGTTGAAGATGGTCTAGACTGTGGTGATAGTTTCACTACCATTTTATCAATTTGGGGCGATTTATCATCCAAATTGGAGTGGACTGGAATCCAACCCGTTCCAGTGATAGGCCGCATCGTTGACGAATTATCACCCAAGATTCACACTGATATAGTGATCTCAGCTATCTGATTATGATGTATAATTCGGACCACTGACCATTTTATTTCCAACCGTCCATTTGACAGTAGGCAATCTGATTGTTACGATTAGTTGATCCACAGGGGGCTTTATGATTTAGACGGTCTGGATTGATGTCTGTGTATGTCACAGTTATGGTGAACTAAACACCGCCACGTAATAGAGATTGCGGCAAATTATCACCATACTCTTGTCCTTGTGGAAAATATAACTACATTCAATCTTTACTGTACTCAAGGATTAAAATCGATTTCGGCACACCATATCGGTTGCCTCTGGAATTGATTTGTATACTCATATCATCCGTATCTACCAATATGGGGCCTATATGAGCCAATTATTTTTTGAACAAAAATAAATATGAGAACCAGATCTCACTCGAGGTGAATCTCGATAAGGTTCTAATGGAGGCAGCCCTATGGCGGGAGGACCCGATTGTTGATTTGGCAAGTGGGCTGATAGATCGGCATTTGGCTGGCAAGACGGATGGTTTAAGCTCTCCAACAACCCGTTTGAGGCACTTTGAGCTTTTCTTCCCAGAAGCAGTTGCGATGATAGTATCTTCTTTCAGCCAGTTGTTGGAGATAGACCTGATGCAAGAGAAGAGGGAAGAGGTGTGATGGGCCAGGTTGAGGGTCCGAAGTAAAAGGCTGAGTTCGGTGCTGGAGAAAGTGTATGTGGTGGTCGGCGAAGTTTGAATCCTCATTTTTGTGGAGAAGGAAGTAGGCTGGTTCCCTATCGGCAAGCAAGAAGGTTCGGAGGTTGCTGCGGTGGTCTAGGAGCCGATAATGATGATGGAGCACAGAATCTCGAGTACCGCGAAGTTCTGATTTTTTGCCAGGATGCGTGGCAACCATTGAGTCGGCTTGGGGTAGGGGATGTAGAGTGAATGGTGGTGAATTCACCTCTTGAGGTTTAAAATTTGGAATGGGAGGTTTGGCCGTCTTTTTTGGAATCGGTTGATGGGTCCGATCTTGAGCCTATGCTAGTGCCAGGTTTGGGCCCAAGGAGGGGCTCTTTGTTGGACACGTGTAATGCAGGGTCGGATGAAGGGTTTCTCGACAATTCGCCTTTTGCCTTGGTGGCACGTGTTGCTCCTGACGCATGTATCTTGATCCATTCTAACATTGCATGCTCGCTACTATTTGTAAATGGAGGCATGCGTTCCAATTGGGTTTATAATAGTGCGAGAGACATCACCCTATTTCTAGAACTTATGGGTTTTGATTCACTGTTCCAATTAGAGGGATCTTTGGAGATCACCGGCCAAATTCTTATGGAGAAGGAGAACTAGTCAAAGAGCCATGCTGTGAATAACTCTCTAGCCTTAGTCGCGGTGGACGCAGACCAAGACTCAACACCTATCGTCGGTTGTGTCAGTGAAGCAATGCTAGGTGTCAGTGAATTAAAGAGGACCGATGGATTCTTGGAGGGGATGAAAGAAGGGGGAGTACTGAATATAGTCCCTCTCTGCTCAGAAGCAATGGCAGGTGGGGGTCTGAGGTCGGGCACGAATAATGAAGGCATGTTGATTCGAGCTGAGAGCAACACGGCCATCAACAGCCAAATAGAGTTTGTCAGAGGGAAGTGGTGGATTACGAGTGCACTGATGCACATGGGAAGATAGGTTGGAGTTGTTTTCGACAACAAAGAGGAAGACTATCATGATCTCTTTCAGTTTGTCGAGGCTCGTTGAAGGAGAGGGCAACTAGCTACTTTGCCAAGGCCACCCTCAGCTAATATCAGAGAATTGGTACGTCTTCAATCTAATCTGTCTTATGATATGGGAGTGCGAAACAAAGAGGATAGGAAGGGGCACATGGCAAGATCCTTGTCTAAATGAGGATCTTGTCTTGGAACGTTAGGGGCCTAGGCTCCAAGGAGAAGAGGATCCAAATCAAAGATATTTGCAAAAGAGATAAGGTTCAGGTGCTATTCTTTCAAGAGACGAAGACTCCTGTTTTTGATGTATCTTTGTTAGACTTGGTGTGGGAGTCTACAGGGAAGGAGTGGGTGTCTTTGGATTCCATTAGGGTTTTTGGGGGAATAATAGTGGCTTGTGACTTAAATCACTTGAAGAAAGTTCTCCATTGGGGCGGGAAATTTTTTGTCAGTTGTGTTGGAGGGGGACTTCCAATAGATTTCAATGGTTGTTCACATCTATTTATGGGCCGAACGTGGCTACTGAAAGAGATGCTTTTTGGTCAGGTTAGGGGCATCAACGATTGTTTGTGATGTGTGGATGGGGACTTCAATGTTACTAGATTCACTTTTTAGAAATTTTCAGGGGGCAAAATAACGAGAAGCATGTCAACTTTCTCTAGTTGTGTGGCAAAACATGAGTTTGTGGACCTCCCCTTGGAAGGGGGTAAATTCACTTGGTCGAATGGGCAGGAATGGATCATCCCATTATGACCAGGATTGATAGATTTTTGGTGTTTGCATCCTGGGTGGAGACATACCCTCTTGTCCCTCAGCGAGCTCTTCCTCGTCTAATGTCGGATCATTGCTGTGTTTTACTTGACGCTGCGAAAGAAAACTAGGGGCCGAGATTGTTTAGGTTTGAACTATCTTGGCTGCAAGTGGAGGGGTCTTTAGATTTGGTTAAACACTGTGGGGAACCTTCTCGGTTAAAGGTTTTGCAGGCTTCAAATTGAGCCAGAAACTGAAACTGCTCAAGGGAAAAATTGTCGATTTGAAGAAAGAAGTGCTACAAAGCAGACTTACTGAAATAAAAGCTATGTTGGGTCAACTCCATGATCTGGACATTAAAGCGGAAGACTTTGAGCTGGTGGAGGAGGATAAATGCCTTCGTGAAAAACTCGGGCTTGCCTATGCTAATCGTCTTAAGGAGGAGGAAATCAAGTGGAGGCAATGGTCCCGAGTCACTTGGCTCAAAGAGGGGGATTGGAATACAAAGTTTTTCCATAGTTTTGCGAGTGCTTGTGCCAGATGCAACAAAATCTCTACTATAGTGGTGGGCAGGGAAAGATTTGATGAAAAGGATAAGGTCTACAATGTGATAATTGGATTTTATGAAGAGTTGCTATCGGACTAGGGTTGGTTAAGACCTTCGTTGGATAGCTTGCATTTCAATGTGATGTCTCAGGAGGTCGTAGACTCCCTAGAAAAGTTCTTCGAAGAGGAAGTTAAAAAAGTTGTGGATTATTTGGGGGGAGATAAGGCAGTCGGGCCAGATGGGTTCCCTTTAGCCTTTTTCCAAACATTTTGGGAGACAATTAAAAGGGATGTGCTGGATTTTATGAATGAATTTAACTCCAGGGGAAAGCTTATCCAAAAAATTAGGGGCCTCATTTATTGCCCTAATCCCAAAGATTTTTGGCGCCGAAAACCTTAAAGACTATTGTCCCATAAGTTAGATTGGAAGCATCTATAAGATTCGTGCTAAGGTGCTAGCCACAAGGTTTAAAGGAGTGCTTCAAGGGATCATATCTAAGAACCAAGGAGCATTTATAGAAGGAAGACAAATCATTGACAATTGGCTCATTGCACATGTGTGTATCGACGCTAGATTCAAGCAGAAAGTGCAAGGAGTGGTTTGCAAACTAGACTTAGAAAAGGCATATGATTGCGTTCAGTGGGACTCTTTGGACTACATGTTGGAGAGAATTGGCTGCAAAATGAAATGGAGGGCGTGGATCTAGGAATGCATGTGGTTATCCAAGTTCCCGGTCCTAGTAAATGGCTCGCCCAAAGGTTTTTCCCTAGTTCGCATGGATTGAGACAAGGTGATCTACTATCCCTTCTCCTCTTTGTGGTGGTGGTCAAGGCTTTGAGCAAAATGTTAAGAGCGTGGGCAACAAATTGGACTTTTTAGAGGCTTATTCATTAGTAAGTCTAGTCCCCCGATGTCTCATCTTCAAGTCGCGGATGACATGCTACTGTTTTGCAACGCTAATGCTGGAGTGGTGGAGAACTTGAGAATGGTCATTATGTGTTTTGAAGTGGTATCAGGGTTGAAGGTGAATATATCCAAGAGTGTTATGCTTGGGGTTTGTGTGGCTAAAGAGGATCTTGTGTCTCTTGCTGGGGTGTTTGGTTGTAAAGTGGGTGAATTCCCATCTACATACCTTGGTTTGCCTCCTTCTGTGGGCAAACTGGTTAAACGTTTATGGGATGTGGTTACAGAAAGAGTGAAAAGAATATATCTGCATAACAATGATTGAAGCGACATTATCTAACCTCCTAGTGTACGTTATGTCGTTATACTGTTTCCCACAATCAATCTTGGAGAAGAATGAAGATTGATAGATTAAGGAGAGAATTTTTGTAGCAAGGAGCAGATGGAGGCAAAAGAAAATTCCATGTACTTAGGTGGGATGAAGTTTGTAAGCCCTATAGGGAAGGTGGGGCAAGCATTAAAAATTTGGGTATAATCAATTAAGCTTTTTTTGGAAAATGGCTTTGGAGGTTTGCTACGGAAGAAGAGGCGTTCTGGAAGGATATTGTTACTAAGTGTCGTCACTGGATTCTAGCTAACAGATATAATCAATCGTGGAGGTATGCCCACCGATGGACATGTAAGGACAAAGGGAAATCCAGACAATGGGGGGTGGGGTGCTAGTGGCTGGCAGTGGACCCTTCAATGCCTAAGTTATGACAGTCGATTCTGATTGAGAGCTAAAGCTTGGGTATTGGTTTTTTTGTGCTTATCTTCTCTCGCTATGAGTAGTTATATTTATAGAGTCCTTGGACGGTTTTGAAACTGTTGTGTCTTAATGGGATACGCTGGGGAACCCTATTTGGATGGGAAGCTGTTCTCGAAAATCTCGCCAAGCCCACCTCAGTCGGTGTGAACTTCTGCCGAGATTAGGTTGAGCCTATTTTTCCGGATCAGGGACGTAATCCCTTCTGGGTTACTTATATCGTCTTAGCGATGGTCGGTCGTGTAATCTTAGAATGCGGGAGAGCTTGGATCTCGAGCTTCTTGCCTTACCAGTCCTCTGCATGTGTCGTGGATGCCCCTGGTGAGATGAATCTTCCCCCACCGAGCTTCGCCCTTGAACAACTCAGCTTAGGGGACTCTTCCCTGTGTTGGGAGGACTGCTGATTCCGTCCTTGAGCCCTGCACTCTGACAGCTCAGCTCAAAAACTCGTTATAGGTTTTCGGTCACCTTAGTTCGGAATTCTCTCGTAGTTAGTCGATCACTTTTCCCTTGCAAGGTGGTCTGGCAAGGAGAAAGAGGGAGGAAGAGGTCTGGCGTATCGGCAAGGTGCTCCGACACGGGAACTCTTAAGAATGGAAGGATGCCATAAACTGTTTAGCCGAGGTGAGATTAGGTGTAGGTCGACAAAGCTTGGACTTTTCAAAGCAAACAAATGAAAGGAAGAAGGGGGATCGGGGTATTTATAGAACTCTCTTGATAGCCCATTTACTCTTGAACAGTGCCACATGTCAGCACGAGAGCCCGAGGTGATGCTTTGACTAGCACGCCCCTCCACGTGGCAACAAGGGATTCACCCAAGTCATAGCAGGATGACTCAAACGATAGTTGTCAACCTGTGATTTGTCTAGAATTCAAACGACAATCTGCCATTAATGCATGTCCCCTTGTATCCTGTGTGAGTAATCATGCCTTTTTGACTCTGTGTTGGGCGCCGACCTTTTACCTCTCGCCTCTACCAGCAAATGATGAGCCCGAGCTCAATTTAAAATTCGGAAAAGACTGGGTTACTTGAAATTCAAATTTCAATTCCCGCCCTTTTAGACAAGTTTGAGATCGTACTTCCTGAGCTCATGTAGGATGAGCTCGGAAGTGGGGGGCAACTGTTGTGGGGAAAATTGAATTGGTGCCTTACACGGGGAGAGTGATCAACTAATTACGAGAGAATTCCACATTAAGGTGACCGAACGTCCATGACGAGTTTTCAAGCCAAGTCGTCAGAGCGTAGGGCTCAGGGACAGAATGCGCAGTCCTCCCGACATAGGGATGACTCACCTCGAGCTGAATTGTCTAAGGATAGAGCTCGGTGGGGGAAGATTTGTCTCACTAGGGACACCCACGACATAGGTAGAGGACCCTTAAGGCAAGGAGCTCGAGATTCGAGTACTCTCGCATTCTGAGCTAACCTAACCGACGATCACCAAGACGATATGAGTAACCCGGAGGGAATTACGCCCCCGATTAGGAAAAAGGGGCCCGACCTAATCTCGGCCGAAAATCACGTCGATCAAGGTGTGCTCGATGACATTTTCAGGAGCAACTTCCCATTCAAATAGGGATTCCCCAACGTTTCCCATTAAGACATGATGGTTTTAGAACCGCTTAAGGACCCTATAAATACAACTACTCAGAACGAGATGATATAATCACAAAAAATCGATACTTAAACTTTAGCTCTCAATTAGAATTGACTGGCCTAACTTAGGTATCAGAGGGTCCATTGCTGACCACCGACACCCCTCCCATTGTCTAGATCTCCCTTTGTCCTTGTAGGTCCATCGGTGGGCATACCTCCACGATTGACTGTATCTGTTAGCCAGAATCTGACGACAACATTAAGTATGGATCCTGTGTTGGAGGGTGGTTTACAAAAGGCTCTTCCTTATATAGGGCGTTGCACTTGTTGAAAGGGATTGCATCGGTGAAAGTGTTCTTTGGTAATGGAGTGTGCTTTGTGCTTGGGAATGGTGAGAACATTTGCTTTTAGAAAGATATTTGGATTGGGGAGGAGACTTTGGAGTCACGATTCCTGCGGCTTGCAAGCTCATTAACAGAATGAGAGGTGTTATTGAGTCGATGCTTCTCCCGATTTGGGGAATGCATAATGTGGACTCCTTGTCAGCATTTCTTGTCCGAGGAAGAGGTGGGGTAATTAACATCACTATTGGATCATATCAAATTTTGCTATCCATCCCTTGGTGATAAGGATAAGATGTGCTGACAACTAGATTGATCCGGACGATTCTCGGTCCGATCCTTCTATAGCATGCTTTTAGGCCGCGGTCTCAGGGAGTGCACTAGTGGTGTGGTCGCTACCAAATTTATTTGGCATTATGGAGCTCCTTCGAGTAGCAGGGTTTGCATGGTTGGTTGTTTAGGGCAAAGTTTTGATAGATGATAACCTTCGGAAGTGGGGAATGACTATCCCAAATGCTTGTTTGATGTGCATGGCGAATGCAGAATCAATTGATCACCTCTTTTTGCACTTCCCGACAGCATCCTTTTTGTGGAATCGTATCCTATCCTCGTTCCAGGCGTCTTGGGCCTATCCGGCATGTATTGATCTATTCTTTTTGTTTGGCATGGGGTGAATCTCAAAAAGGAGTTACAAACGCCATGGTGTTTATGCTTGTTGGCAGGGCTTTGGGCTATCTGGGAAGAAATAAATAGGAGGTGTTTTAGAAACTTGAGCCACTCGTCTGGTTGGTTCGTGTTGAAAGCCAGAAGTGAGAAGACTAGTTATTGAATGGGCTTTGGGTTTTGGGGAGGGAGGGGGGAATTAATTATTCTTTCTTCATATCAATAGTTAGGGTGGTTCTCGCCTTCTCTTTGTATAGTCCTTTACCTTTTGGCGCATGTTTATAATATACTTTTGTTACCTTTCAAAAAAAGAAAAGAAAAGAAAAGAAAAGAAAAACAGTAAAAAAAAGAAGCCTATAGATACGAGTTCCACATGCATTTTAAATTAATTTTGACCCTAAATTATACTAATCTTCTATTTAAACACAAAGCTTGAACTGTGGAGGATGCTTTATAACCGAAGGTTTTAAAATTAGTCGGATTAAAATAGAGTATATGGAATGCAATTTCAGTAACAAATAGGAGTGGAAACGAGGAATTAGTTTTGGTTGCTGATTATGAAGTTCCTCAAATGACCATTTTCGATAGCTTGGTTTGATAATTCATGAGAGTGGAGATATTGAGAAGGATGTTACTCATAGAATTCATGATGGGTGGAAGAGTGGAGATATGCCTTTGGAGTTGATCTTTGGCTACTAATCAAATTGAAGGGGAAATTTTGTAGGATAGCTATAGCCTATAAGACAGCCATGCTTTGTGGGACATGACGTTGGGTAGTTAAAGAACAACGTGTTCATAAGATGAGTGTAGCTGAAAGAGGATGGTGACATGGATGAATGGCAAGATGAGAAGGATAAAATTAGAGATGAATGCATTTGAGGAAACTTAGGAGTAGCAACAAATACCAATAGGTAATAAGGTGAGGGAAAGTATACTTAGATGGTTTGACCGTGTGCAATGGAGACCAAGAACTACGCCATTTAGGAATAAGAAAGACTTGATAACCTATGGTTTAACTGAGGATATGGTCCTTGATAGAGTGGAATGATGGAATAGGATTCATGTAGCCAATCCCAGTTAGTTGGGATAAGGCTTATATGATGGCGATGATGACTACACTAATGATCCATATGTTGTGGTCCAGATCATCACTTTGGATGGTGAGATGGTTCAGATTTGCAGTTTGGACAATTAGATCTGATAGTTATTTGATCAAGATCATTGGCTGGTTCTGGTGAATGCCTCATATGCAATTTGATGACCTGATCCTCGATTTGCCAGATCATGGGATCACTTGGGATCAATCTGATGGTGTTCTGTGTTCTGGATGCATCACTTATCCAGAAATCTCTAATGCACTAAATGTTGAGTGGACCAGATGCTAATAAATTTTACTGCAATATCTGCACCCAACCTTCAAAGGTAGCCTTATATTGTAGAATTTCATTGTGTATGGAGCAATTTGTTTGGATTGGAATGGAGAGTGTTGCACCGTTGAAAATAGTGTCTGTGCAGTTCTACTTTAATCATGATAACTGGCATGTGTTTTTCTCTACTTTCAATTATTGTCCAGAAGATGTTTCTGCGATGGATTCTTTCTTTTGTCATGCCTTTCTTGAACCGTTTATTAGTATTGGTTGTTGGTTGACAACCCCATTCTATCTTTCGTGTTTGTGACACACTTTTTGTTTGTAGTCTTGCGACGATTTTTTGGAGCCACCGCTGGATGAACTTACAAGTCAGCTGAAGGCAGTTGATGGTTTACTCCATGATTGGTTGGGTCAGCATTTAACGAGTCGGCTCACATCTCTATCTTCACCTGATGATTTGTTTAACTTCTTCAGCAATCTGCGAGGTGAGTTATTGTTGTTGTTGTTCTTCTTTTTCTTTCTCCATCAACACTTTTGAGTACCTGTGTCAAGAGTTCAGCTTTTATTTTAATTACCAAATCAAAATTTGATCAGGTGTACTTGCAACCCCTGAAATGGGCAATGTGGAGGATGATCAGATATTTTTGGATCCAAATAGCCACTTGGGAATGTTTCTACGCCGTTGCATAGTGGCCTTTAATCAATTGTCTTTTGAGGTACTTGTATTTATTTATTTATTTTTTAAATCCTTTTTGTCATTTCATGCTCTTTATGAAAATGATAGTTATATCATCAATATTGACAATAATATTGCATGTATCGGCTGATATATAGCGATGGTTAAAAATGTTGTCATAGGTCATTCCATTCTTCTATATGAAAGTGCATAGTATTGATCGATGCATGCGTCACTCTGCGGGGATGAAAATTACCTTTACTGTCACTATGAGGCTGATAAGACTGAGCATATAATCTCAACGCTATGCATGCTTCAGAAGACCAAAGTGGCATCCATCCTCACCCACAGGTTGACACTCCTTGAGGACACTGAGTTAACCCAAGATAAGCCCCCAGTAGTAGTCATGTGGGACTCGATAAAAGGAGATGAGTTCTCAGTCAGTGAAAAATCCAAAATATTGCGAAATTTACTTATCCTTTTAACGGGATGACAAATCCGAATATTTTGTCCAATCACCGTATGGAGAACCTACATCTACTTAACATGCACTGACATTGTAGGATGTGAATTTTTGGGATACACTAAAAAAACGGTAAATTGGATGATTGAACTGACTGATCTTAGCTCTGTCTTTGTGCGAATGCCATCATTTGATTAAGGGGACGAAACTGGGTATATTGTGGTTTGATTGCTTCACGTGTATGGCAATGTTAGTGGGTTAGTCACTACTGCATTGTAGCCACCTACGCATAGCAACTTTGATTTTGCCGGTAGAAAAAATAAAGAAGAAAGAGGGTACCATGTTAAGTGACTGAAACTAAACTAAAGCAAACAAATAGAGCAAATAAACTAAAGTAAGCCAACAAACTAAAGCAAGTTAAATCAACTGAAGCAGACAAACCAAGGGGGAAGATGGTCAATCAAATGTGTGGAATCGGACTAACAATGGCTGGTCTCATATTTCAACAATTATATCACTGACCTGATTAGCTTTGGTATAAATGTGGTAAATCTTCAATTTGGTAGAAATTGCTGATTAAGTTAAGAGTGTTTGGTATAATGATATTCTAGTTTTAACCTTCCCAAAACTCTTTGTATCTGTTGAGACAAGATACATTTTGCCAAATGTTCTGAAGGCTAACTCAGAAGCATGTTAAACTAGAAATTGGTCTTGGTTATTTTATTTTTCTTTCTTTTATCCAACTAAGATTACGATTCTGATGTATTTATTTTATTTCAGAACTTGAGTTCCAACTTTATACTCTGTCTGTTGTATGACTTTTTCCCCCTGTGTGTGCATTGTTTGTAGTGATGTTTGTAAATGTCGAAGGCCTCACATGTTGTTATTGGAAACTTTCTGTAGGGCGTGTGTCAGCTTCTGACCAATATTGGGACATATTGTAATGAAGTCTCAAATGATCCTCCTTATGAGTTGCCTGATGAAGACAATTTCAATAATGAATCAGACCTATTGGAGGATGAGGACCTGGATCTTGAAAGTTATGCTTTTGAGAAAAACAGGCATGAATTTGAAGCTGGAACAAGTGTTGGAGAAAGTCCTAAATTTCATATGCATGCGCCCAGGTCTCTTTATGGACTAGTTGAAGGTACAAGAAGAACACGCTTCTTAACATGCATGGTTTTTAGGACTGTTGGATATCTTAACACAAATAACACATGGATCTTCAGTTTCCAAACACATATGCCCCACATTTGGCAAGACATTAAATGCATTCCCAATACGCTGCTTTTCAGATCTGTTGGTTATTTTAATGAGTGACACTGCTTGCAGACGCACATCTATAGTTGCCAAAATAGGTGGTTGTTTGTCAGGTGAGCTGCTAAAATAGGCGATTCTGCTCATCAGGTGGCCCCACAAGTTTTATGAGAAAATTGTCAGTTAATAAAAGATAGCAGTTGTACCATGGCTAAAAGACTTGGTGACTTGGATTGACTCATTCAGCCCTGATTTGAGTTAGGACTTGTCTGAATTGGGGGTGACTTGTAGTATCGAACCGGATCGGGTACTACCAAATCCAACTAGACCTGGACAGGTTGTATCAGGCTCATTGATTCCTAAAACCATGCTTTGTACATGTTATTTATTTATTTTAAAATTATAAATAAGATAACTAAAATTTATTCAGGTGAGAAGAAACAAAAGAAAGAAAAGGGAACAAGCCATGGGGATGATGAGGTCCCATAGTAGAAAATCCCTTCCCCTAACTTTGATCAAAATGCTTGCTACAACACCCAACAAAAGTAATAAGACTTAATGCTCACTTAAGTACTCTGGCCCCGGCCCTTTGAAAGACCCAAGGTTTTGAATAACCGTATTAGGGCCGGACCCAAAAACGATATGATATGTATCATATTGGACTGTATCTACATGTATTGAACTTTATGGGTTTGTATCAACCAAAATCTTTTTGGCGAAAAAAATTTAATCTTGGAAAACCATCACAAATTTACAATAGGAAAGTGTAAAATATCAGAATGTCTTTTTAACACGTATTTACTGGTGCATCTGACCATTTCTTTCATAACAATGTTGTTTGTTAGCTTAACCTGTTAATAAATCAATCAAATAGGTCCTACACAAACATAAATCAAACATGATTTAGAGGACTAGGGCCCATTAGATATGAATAAAACAAAAAGAAGAGGAAAAACGAGAAGGAAAAAGTGGCGATGATTTATCCCTTCTTCCTATCTTTCCCAAAATGGTCCATTTTGCTTTGATTTGCGGAATCCAAATAAAATCTTGTGTTTTAATTCTCAAAATAGGCCTAGATCTAGTCTAAAAATTGGTTTATCAGTTTCTTTCTTGGTTGAAATGGGAGTGGAAGAAAGAGAAAAAGTTGAAGGTAAAAATTTCAAAATGGGCCATTTGTGGTGATATCAGCCAGTATCCTGGGGGTTGGACTTGTTAGTTAGGCCTATGGGCTAGGCTTGGCCTTGGCATCCAAAGCCCAATCAATTTTTTGGGTTAGACTAGGCTTCGGCTTAGATTATTCTAACCCAGCCCAACTTATGCATGATATGGAACAGTAATCCCTTATCCTAATCTCACACACCCCCACACACACAAAACCTTTAAGTCACACCCTTCCTCCTCTTGTTGTTGCCATTCTCACCACGGGATCTGTGACTCTTACTTAACCCAAACTGCTCATCTCTCTCCATCTGTCACAAATCTTCCCACTTTCCCTTTCCATTTGAAATTGTTTTATTTATTTATTATTATTTACATCTATGAGATTCATGTTACACTAGTCCTTCGTTCCTACAACACTGTTTGCAATAATTCCCCTTCGAGAGACGGAAAAGAAAATGTTCCGCATTGTTGAGAAGATGGCAATTGCTTCCCCTCATTAATGGGCACTACAGGGCTGTTGATTTCATATGCTGCTTCTCTCTCTCTCTCTCTCTCTCTCTCTCTCTCTCTCTTCTACACTTGTTGGTTAATGGGCCAGGTTGGGTAAGGCTTGGGCCTAGCCGGGTAGTGGCTGTGTCTTCAAAACTTGACAATGCTAGAAATAAGGTTGTCATTGATTCCCTTAAGTCAAATCTGAAAGTATTTGAACAAAGGAACGTTTGTAAACCCATGATTTCTTAGAACCACGAAGCATGCCTCTTCAGCCATAGGTACTGGTAGTGTTCCTACTCGATTACCTATTTATGATGATCCTTCTTAGAATCTACCTTAAACATACTTCCTGTAGTCAGAAAAGTAAAAAAGATAATGTACCTCTTATCCTATTCAGAGGTTTGTTTTCTATCATACCTTGTCTCCTCAACACTGGTTCTTTGTTTTGGCGCTTGAGTGTTTTTCCTTCACCATTCCTAAAAATCTCAAGAAGGCTTTTGTTTCTCCTCAGTGGTGTCGAGCTATGGAGGAAGAGATGGTAGCTTTTGAAAAGAATCATACATGTGAGCATTGTTTGAAGTATCCCCCATATTATCGAAATATCCTCGATATTATCCGTATCTCCAGCTTGACAATACCGATAACATTGATAACGGTACCGATGACATTAGTAGTATAAAAAATTCAAGGTATTGGCGATGTATCGCTGAGTATTGCTAATGTATCACCAATATCTTCAACTGTTAAAATTCCGAGTGTTGCTTGTATTGCCGATGTATATTGATATTACCAATATTTTTGACTGTGTAAATTCCAGGTTTCATGATGCAGGATAAGTAACCACTTGCTCTAAAAGCTTGAACTGTTAGAGCACGACGAATCAATCCATTTATCTTATAACTCAGGCCCCACATCTCATGGGTTAGGACCTCAAATGAACCCTCCTCGTGGGCTCCAAATCACATGGGTACCGCCTCACACGAGCCACCCACCTCACATGGGCCGCCCACTCCGAGTGTGCCCCTGCATCCCACAGGCAACCCCACTTGAGCCCGGTATGAAAATGCCCCTGCATTAATCACCTCAAGTGAGGAGTCTCGAACACGAGACCTCCCGCTTTGATACCACTTTGACGTAGGACAATTAACCACTTGCTCTAAAAGCTCGAACTTTTAGAGCATGGCGAATCAATCTCTTTATCTTATAGCCCAGGCTCTACATCTCATGGGTTAGGACCTCGGCCGAACCCCCTCTCGTGGGCCCCAAATCACATGGGTACCGCCTCACACGAGCCACCCACCTCACACGGGCCGCCCACCCTGAGTGTGCCCCTGCATCCCACAGGCAACCTCACTCGAGCCCGATGTGAAAATGCCCTTGCATTATGTTGCTTGTATTGCCAGTATATCAATGATATTTCGATGATTTTTGCTAATGTATCGATATCACCAAAACTTATTTGTTAAAAAATTTTCATTTCAACTTCTTCATGGGTGCATGGTTAAATGTAGTTTTCAAATTTTTTTTTTTTTTTTTGACAATAACATTGAAAATTGCAATATTATTGTTATCGCAACATGCACAATATGGAGATCACAATCTTTCATTTCTTTTCCAGTTGTCAACGATTTCTTAGCGAAATATCGTGTATTGTCGATATTTTGAAATATCAATGGATGTTTGGATGGAAGGTTGGATCATGGATGATTGGATGGATAGATGTGATGGATGGATGGTTAGACTGATTTCTTACAAACCACACATGCTTTTAGGCCCCCATTAAATTGAAACTTATTATGTACGAAATTCATTTTTGCAATTTTTTCATTCATAAATATGCAAATATATGTATTTTGGCTCTCTCGAAGTTTTACTAAAAATTCCCCCATTTTCCCCCATGTTTTCTTAATGTTTCCTTGCATTTCTAGTTATCGGCGATATTGTCGATGATTTTGATATTGTTTCCGTATCCCTAGCCAACGAAACTTGTAGCGATAGTGATACTTCGTACATTGCATGAGAGATGATTGAGTTATCAGCTAGGAAGAATCTGGTAGGTTATTGTTGGGTGCATGTTTGTAAGTATAATCTCAATGGAAGTATAGCTTGTCATAGAGCCCGCATTATAGCTAAAGGTTTTATAGAAACCTTTGGTGGTGATTATTTTGAGACATTTGCTCTTGTTGCTAAGATGAATTCTGTACAGGTGATTATTTCTATTGCTGCCAATTTGAATTGGCCTTTTGCATCAGTTGGATATTAAGATTCTTTTTTGAATGGTGATTTGACTGAGGAGATCTATATACTTCCTCCTAGTGGATTTCCATAAAAGGTGAGCAGAGGAAGCTATTTTGTTTGAAGAAGACGATATATGGGTTGAAGTAGGCTCCTCATGCCTCATTTGAAAAGTTGAGTGGCGTCTTAATTCATATTGGTTTCACTCATATCCATTATGATCATTCTGTGTTTGTCAAGTGGCATGTGAAGGGGACTATTATTGTCAGCGTATATGTGGATGATATCCTTGTTACAGGTGGATGATGTTAATGGTATATCAGAGCTGAAATTATATTTGAGCAAGGTATTTGATATCAAAGATTTGTGACTGCTAAAATACTTTCTTGGGATTGAAGTCTCTTGTTTCAAGAATGGAATAATTCTGTGTCAACGGAAATATGCTCTCGATTTGTTAACTTCAACTGAGAATCTTGGTGTCAAACCTATTGGTTTTCCATTGGAGGTCAACAAGAAGCTTGGGGCGGATGATGGGAACTTGTGATAATCCTCGCATGTATCGGCGTTTGGTTGGAAGATTGACATATTTGACAATTATTTGACTAGATTTGTCTCATGCAGTGACTTTGGTTAGTTCGTTCATGCACGCTCTCTGTTCTACTGATCTCGAAGCCGTTCGTTGCGATACATCAAATTGTTCACTGGGCGTGGTATACTCTTTGGTCGTCATCATAATCTTGATATTAAGGGGTATCCTGATGCTGATTGGGAAGTTCCCTAGATGATCGTCATTCTACGTCAGGCTGTCGTACTTTTTTTTTGACGCAATTTAGTCACTTGGAAGACTAAGAAGTAAACGGTTGTAGCACGGTCCAGTGCTGAGGTAAATTATCGAATTGAGATTTTCGACGAATACTCTTTTGCAGATGTATTGTGACAATCAAGTTGCTATTTACATAGCTTCTAATCTTTTTTTTTTTTCATTAACACACAACTTATTGAAGTTGATTGTCACATTATTTGTGAGGAGGTTGCTGTAAGTGTTGTTTCCACTCCATTTATTTTGTTTTCCAAGCAGTTGGTGGATATCTTCACAAAAGACTCTTATAGTGGAAGTTGGATGATGTGTTCTTGGCAAGTTAGGCATGATTGATATCTATGCTTTTTAACTTGAGGGAGATTGTAGGTGCATGTGCTTGTGGGCTTATGACTGGGCCCACAAGTACATACACCTAGGCCTTATGTGTTGTGGGCCTCAATCCTTAGTTTTTTTTTTTTTTTTTCATTTTTATCTTTGTTTTATGTTTATCTCTTAAAAAAGAAAATTTGTTTGTTCTTATTTGCTCCTCCTTTCTTTAGTTTTTCCTTTATTTTTAGGGCATATATGTAATTGCACCTTTTTTCTATCATTATAAATAAGATGGGGCTGGATATCCCAACTCTATGTGCTCTCTTTCTCAAATTCCCTCCTCTTCTAACAGATCCAATACCATGCAAATCAATGAGTTGACCACAAGATCTTAACCATCGGATTACCATCAAGTGTGATGAAAACCTTTTCAACAGTTAAAGCAAAAAATCTAAGGTTGAATTCATTTATAAAAACATTTGAAACCATTTGCGTTCTGCCCAGCTAAAAACAACTTGATGGATGGTCCAATTACCAAGATCTAAGCCATAAAAGTGTTCTTAGGCAATTAGTGGATTCTCTGTCGGATCATATGTACCTCAACTATATCCTAATGTATATACCTGATTACACCCACATATGAGCCACTGCATTGACTTCATGAGGAGGGCCAAAGCACATTACACTAGGAACTCAAACTCCCTATATGTCCTTAGGTTTAAGGGTTTAGTCAAAGATGGTACTTACATAAGTTGATTTGGATCAAACATGATGGTTCTCTCGATACAGAGACTTGAAGCGATCCACCAATGCAAGTGTCCAAAGGGTCTAGTGACAAGATTCCACATTCTTGAATACTCACTCTCATGTAGGGTAGGGCAAAGGCACCAATTTGTTGTTGAGCCTGATGGTGGAGGCTTTCCATCTTGGCTCCTGATCAATCTCCTCACACAGGATGTTCTCCTACTACACAGGTTGCCCAAACCTGCTTAAAATGATCAGCAACATTCTTAGTATGAGATCCATGGTCTGCAACTCTCCCTCGGCCACTGGCCATTGTTTCCAATCTTGAATACTCAGGGGCAATGGAGGAAATCCTCTCCTTTAACCCACAAATGTATGCACGGTTAATGTATTCTCACATATTAATCGCAATATTAAAACTTGTCCGTATTGGACCCATGATTATCGTGATCATCGATCAAGATCATCATTGGCTTTCCAGAGCACGCGACACTAACATTGGCCTCAGTGTCTGGCTCATTGCCACCCTTAATTGCTTCCAATCCCCCTTCTAGGTTCTTCCTTATCTCTTTCACTTACAGTCTTCTACTCAGGTTACCCTGCTGCTATCGTCTGCCGATTCTCTTCCATTCTTCAAACCCTGGCTATCAATGTCCCGTTCCTCTCTTGACATTATGGGCTCATAAGCAACTCCTATTTTTGGCCCCAAACAGGCAATTCATTGAATCTTCTTGGACCTTAGCACCTAGTTTTTCTGCTTTCAAAGTAGATCAACTAACTCCTTTTCGTAATCGTGTCCATACCATGCATCCTTTACAAAGATTTCCGTACCCTCAAATATCTTCCCAGTTCTGACTCAAATCACATTTGTTGCCTCCTCTTTCATCCCATATTTCATGAACTTGAGACCTCTTGTTTGACTTGAACCCTATTTCTCATGTGTGCTAATCTTGCATGGTGCCCACCTACCTGAATATGCTGTGTAACTTGAAAACAGTTATTCCATTTGGAAGATTAGATATGTACAATGTCTTCCATTTCTTCCAGGCTTCCTTACCTCCCTTGAAATCAGATCAAAATTTATTTTAATTTGCAAAGCTAATGCCAAACTGCTCAAAACTGGGCAAGAAAGAAAGGCCGTTAATGTTTTGAACAGCGAATATGGACAACAAGACAGGCAGGACTGAACTTCTTGTAAATGTTTGAGTTTGGCACAATCTATCAGTAGAGTGGCTTGATTTGTGGGACAGTGCACAGTAACAGAGGGTTAACCTGATGAAAAGCCCAGATCTTGCAAATATGTGTCTAGTTGGCACGTGTTAGGGTGTCTTTTTTTTTTTTTTGTCCTTCTTCTTTGGAGACTAAGATGACTGCTTGCAAGTAGCATCTCTTTAGAAGTTAGAACTACCTACTGGGAAGAATGTCTAGTAAGAAGGAAGTCCCTAATGAGCTTCTTTACATTTATAGAGAAATACCTCTCCTTCCTTGCCCTTATTTAGATTTTTGCTGTCTTTGCTAAGCTCTTTGGAGCTTGTATGAGATGCAGAAATCCAAGTTAAGGATCAGTGTATGCTAATGGATGCTTAAGTTGACCAGTGTCCAATGAAATTGTAAGTGTGGTATGAACTTGAGGGTTCTGAGGGGCTGTCAATCAGCTTGTTATTGGCTGAGTCTTCTTGGTCTCATCTGACCTTTGATTCCTAGGTAGAAATTGCAGCTTATTCTACCTTAGCTTCAAATGCCATGTGAGGTTTGGAACTGGAAGTGCTGTGCCTATCTGCAAACAGTCACCTGATTTACATCTTGATGTCAATGGAAGAAGAGTTTTGAACTTTGGATGGGGCTACATTTCACTATTCTTTCCATGTTAAAGATCTTATTTTTTCCAATGTGTCACTATCATGGAGTGGTATGTTAAAAACTAATGGGTTCTCGTGTAACGAAGGTACTGTCATGGTTATTACTTGAGCATTTTTTTTTCCATCTGGTATTTGTTCCTTTTATCTATTATAATTATGAGGTAATTATTATCAAATGATTGACTGGGTCAATTTGAACCTGCAGATGTCCAGATTTCTGTTGACTCCCAGTTTAAACACAGTGATGATAGTCCGCAAGGTAGTGACTTTGTATGCCCTCTAAATGACGCACTGAGAAATGATGATCACCATGGGGGGCTGTTCTTACGTACAAACTGGCAAGTCCAAGGGTACCTAAGGGAGCAGGCCGACTTGATTGAGAAGTAAGAGACTCATTGATCTTGATTTCCAATGTATGAGCCCCACAAGGGCTACTCAAGAGATCAGGATTTGGAGTCCTACAGTTTGCATATGTAACGATGTTACACACCTGTGTCACATCGGGCCTTTCATCATGTTAGCTCCACAGTGCATGCACCACAAGTCCATGAGCTGATATCTGCCACTCTGGTCTGCTGATGGGCCATATGGGTGTGATGATTATGGAAAATTGGCCTTTAAAAAATAAATAAATCCATTTTTTGTATCTTTGCTGCTCACCTAATGACCAGACTGGTCTGATTTTTGGGCCATGGCACATACACGATGGGGCTACAAGATAACAACTGTATCTTCTATACATGGAAAGAGTAGGATTCAAAATTCCACTTTCGCTAGTAGCCATCACATTTCTCTTAGTTTATTGATAGAAATATATTCTGGACGGTATGAAATGGTGTATTTTCTGTACTAGGCATGCCATCTCATTCCCATTGAATGCATTCGAGGCCATCCTACTGCAGCTTCAGAAGCTAGCTCCAGAGCTGCATCGTGTAAGTTGTAAATTTAGATATTGGAGGTGTTTGTTTAATTTCTCACTTTTCATGCAAAAGATATATAATGTGTAGTAATTCTAGCTAAGTTAAAACAATACCTTTCTTTTACCTTTGTCCTTTGATTTCTATGTAGGTCCACTACTTGCGGTATTTGAATAGTCTTTACCATGAAGATTATCCGGCTGCTTTGGAAAATCTTCATTGCTATTTCGATTATAGGTAAATGTTATGTTGTTCTTTTTTTTTTTTTTTTTCTTTGTTTCTGGAGCAATTTTTATTATATATATTTCACCTGAGAATCAACTCAGGTTGCAACCTTGAAGTTCCAATTTTGGTGGCTCTAGATAACAATACCATATCTCTATGCATGAACTCCTTTTGCTCCATGTGCAAACACATCTACTGTCACCTGTTTTCTCCTTTTCTCTTCACCTTCTTTGTCAAGATCTTGTAAATCCATCTAGTTCATGAAATTGATGTGAATTTTACAATTTTTTTTTTTTTAGAAATTCCTTTGGATGTTGTTGGACTACCCTGCTCATGAAATTACAAAAATTCCATTGGTTCTAAAATTTTCTTAAATGCTATTTTGTGCCAAAAGGCATGGAACTGCTCCCTTAATTCCAAGTCAAACCCCATCTATTAAGGCTGTAACTTGCAAAGCTAATCCAAGCTGCAAATACTGGCCAGATCCATTTCTTTCTTTTTTGGATCATTTTGGTGCTACTTTGAAGTTCTTTTTTGTATGCGAAATCCTCCAATAAAGTTTCCTTTTTCTTTTTCTGTATCCTGTCTTCCTATGTTGATTTCTATGGCCCTGGAAGGGTAAATATCACTGTGCCTGTACAATATCTAGTTCATTTATCATTTACTAACATGCAACATTATGTGTTCGTGGGAAGTATATAGGTCAAAATGTCACCAAATTCTGTTTACTCATTAATGTGCATAAAATGAAAGTCATCTCACCTTATTACGGTCTCTTGTTTCATTAAACCCCTCATAAGGGAATCTTAGGTTGTTTCCAGATGGTGTTCTTGTCCTTGAAAGTGTGAAAAATGGTAATGCTATAGCATCTTACTGAAGTGCTTTCTTTATGCTTTCAACATGATTTATAGATCGTAATTATATGTATACTAAAGTCTTCATGCACAAAGCTGGTCCTTGGTGGCTTGCTTAGATAATGAATTCTTCCTTAATAATGTGGGGAAACTATTGCCTTTGCAGTAAGGTGCCAACTTGTCTTTTGGCTTTTCAAAACTTCTCACGCAGACAAACTTAGGATCTTTGTTCATTGTTTTCTTGTTAATCCTTATCCTGTAATGTTTTCTTCATTAACAGTTAGGCTCATTCATCACTGATCTGGTTCATCTCACCTAATTTTTATTCTTTTTACACAATGCTCCGGCATGGAGTTTGTGCAGTAAGTTCAGTTTTTTACTTTGTACCTGTGTGTCCCATTGTTTGGTGATCCAAAACGTTGATAAAATGTTCCTCACTATGGACAGTGCGTGCACCAAAAACCCCCCATATTGGAAGAGCCTATCTCTAGTACCTTTGGCCCTTTTCTGGATGAGTGCAAACAATTGCTGCACCTTTTCTTTTATTAATTCTGTTTGTTGGATACCCTATTGAAGGGTTGTGATTTCTCCATCTGCAAGATTTTTGTGCATGGACTATCTACATCAGCATCATAGCTTTTTTCAAGTTATCTGGGACCCACGATATCAGTGCCTTGAATCATGGAACCATGGGTGCTATCTCCACTGACTGCAAACACCAATGGTACTACTATACTCAGTCTGAGCATTTTGTATAATACCTCTCAATGAATTAAGTTGATTTGTCAACAGTTTGTGGGTCAATTTAAGTCACCAACCCATTAGATCAAATATGCATTGAGGTGGAATAATGTCGTTTGAGTTCTCCCAAGTTAATTTGTTGATCTATAATGTGATAAGATTTCTTGAGTTGAATCCATTATAAAAATCAATCACAAAGACTAACTCCGTCAATATCATGTTCCATCTTCTGATTCAATTACTATCCATATTTGGTTCTAGTTTATGAATTTCATGCTACATGTATAAAATTGTTTGGCATTACTGGTTCTCATGTGCATTGCATCTTTGCTTTGGGAAGCGTTTTTTCTTTTTAAAACTAGACTATAAGCCAGTATATGTTCATACTAATTTTGTCAACAATAATTTTGCTTGTGTTACTTTAATTCTATCATTGGTATCTAATATTAGGAGTCTTTATAGATTGAAGTGTTAAACTATTGCAAAGTAGTGAAGGATTCTAATTTATAGTTTTGCACTTAAAGTGCAGGGATAGAAGGAGTAGAAGGTGGTACATCTTCTTCCCCTCTTGATGATTCTGTTGGAAGGTATGAAACTGCTTTATTGTGCTTGGGCATCATGCACAGTCATTTTGGGCATTCTAATCAAGCTTTAGAGGTAATATGGCGAGAATTCTCTCTATTGATCTTATTTTCTTTTTTTTTGTCCATTGTTTTTGGTTCATTTAGTTTCACACACAGCTATTTTTCTTGATATTGTTCAGGCCCTAACTGAAGCGGTTCGGATTTCTCAACAGGTAATTTTAGTGCTGTTAACCTTTGTTATACCATCACACTATATTCTAGCAAACTCGGTAGTGCAGTTTTTTCTGTTATTTAAGGTTGAACTGTAATATATGGTCTGACTTTGGATTAGGTAGGGCTAACTATTCTCTCTCATTCCTTAGTCTAGGTTTCATGTCCTATAACTTATGTTAGTCTAGATTTTTGTCCTAAAACTTATGTTAACAGCTTCTCTCTCTCTCTCTCTCTCTCTCTCTCTCTCTCTCTCTCTCTCTTTGTATCTATCAACAAAGATCTGTTTTCTGGATGTTGTCGCCAGAACCTTCTAGCCAAGGTGTTGCTCCTGCTGAAAATATTGCTCCTGCTTCCTAGGCATGAATTTGAACAGTGGTTTCAGAATGCGATTCTCACAGGGGCTGAAACCTGTATGAGTTGCCCTTATTCACCTGTTTTGGTCCCGTTTTGAACTGGTTTTTGGTCTGAAACCGGTACAAAATCGATGAAACCAAGTTGTAGGCAAAATTCCAAACCACGTGCTTTGTTATCCACACTTCTTGATATGTTGAGATCCTCTGCTTTGATTCACTCACATCGAATCTACTCCTGCTCATGCTTCATGCAACTAAGTTCTGGAACCAGCATGGTCTATGGTACTTGTAGGATTCACGTACCTTATAGAGGAACACCAGACAGAGAGAAGAACTATGACAATCCTTGAAAATCCCCAGTGGCAGAGGTGCAACTTGGGCCGGGCTCAACCAGAACCTGACCTGCCCAACTTGGTATATAGTTTGGTTTGGGCTTGTGCTGGAAATCCTGAAACCGAACCCAAGTTGTATTGAGCTTGGGTTGAGGCCTTGACCAATTAGATCCAGCCCCAACCCAACTCAATATCTATACTATGTACGCAAGTTGCCAGGGGCAAAATTTCCACTTGACTGGTTTTTACGTTGGTTGAAACTTTGCCTTAGCAAAGTGTTTTTAGCTAAGATAAAAGTTTATTTTTTTTTTTATTTCATTTTATTTTTATTTTTTATTATAACAGGAGTACATTTATTTTCTAGTAGTAGATAAATATAACCTATACAGACTATTTAAGAGTACAAAAAGAATATTATAAGATACAAAGAAATATGATATGATACAAAGAGATTTAGCACATGAATGATAATCTGCTGCAGTACAAAATATGTACTCTTAACAGTTTTTGGTTTTTATCCATGTGATATGCGTTAGCCGTTTTGGTTGAGCATTGAATACCTTGGGTTGCACTTTGGTTGATCCCCAACCAACTGACCTGCCCGAGTTGCACCTCTACCCTGTGTTACTTATATCATGAGATGAAACAACATGTTTAGGGAATGCTTGTTGAATGTGCCTCGACCGTGCTTGGATGTCTGGGCATAGTGACATCTCTGGTAGTTTGAAAATATCACAATATTCTTATTTTCAAAAAACACTATTTACCCAATACCATCCCATTTTTTTCACAATATCTCCAAACCCATATAATGTTCCAATATTTGCTTGATAATATCATGATAATACCTAGATATATAAAATTGGAAAATTTGATCTTCTCCAATTTATCTTTTACAACTTATGTTTCTGTTGTTATTATTATTATTATTTTTTGCCTTCTAATATTTTATCTTTGGCAAGATTTTCCCAAATATATCTTGATAAAACACCAAAAATTCAAATCACTCCAAGAAATTCCTTTATGAGAAATCTATAAGAATAAGATTTGTAATTATGTTGGGTGTGAAGCTAAAGAGACACTGTATTTTTACACGACATGTATGCAACACCATGGTTGTACCTGAAAGTTTCTCAATCCTAGTGCCTGCATGTGATATCTGGCACACACAAAACTATGTATAATTACTGATAAAGCATGCTTGGTTGGAAACTAATATAGTTATACAATTTGCTTCTATTCTTTCTTTCATCCACATGGTCATTCGTATGTTCAAGGCATCACATCTCATGTAAGGAGCCTCTTCTATTACTATCATTATTATAATTTGACAAATAAGGTTAATTTATTGAAAAGCAACATATGACGATGAAATCAAAGGAGGTAAGGATGGTGAAAGATCAATCCTCTTTCATCATTGCTTTCCCGCCTAAATGCTTTTGTACAGATGGTCTCACGAGTGACCTTTCTTTTGCTCCACTAAACACTTCTCCCCACGATTTGGACTTGTGTTTATAAATTCTATTATTTCGTTATTTCCAAAGTTCCCACAATTTTGCAAATGAGGACAACATCCATAATGTCCTTCCCTTTTACCTTGATGGTCCTATGTCATTCTTCTACGAATGCCCTGATCTCCTTGGGCACCATCAAATCTTACTCACATAGCTTGATAATCATTGTCACACCTGTTGTAATGCACAATGAATAAATTGACGTACCACTATTTTCTAATTTTTTGACAAAAATGCACCTGTTCTTATTTACCATGTCTACTTTGATAATTAATCGTAAGTACCTTATCTTAACCAACTAGCCATTGAAACACAATCACTCTTGACAATCCTTGACATTACTGAATTTCTGCCATGGATGCTGCACTGGCTTTTGCCTCTTCCTCTTAAAATGAATTATAAAACAATTTCACTAGGAAGTACCTCAGAACGTCGAAGCCCCACTCTCATCTGTCTCCTTCTGTTGTAATAGGAGTCACCCAATCCAGCTTCACCAAAAGATCGGCTATCTCTTCGCCCCTTAAGTCAATCCTGAAGCTGGAACCATACCATCTAATTTTCTTAGATGTCATAACACTTATTGACTTTATTTCACTGGCACCAACCTGACGCAGGACGGCCCTAATTATGATGTATGCTCATGGAGATAATTAAACAGCGGAAATAAAAGGAATAAATGATCTAAAATTCTAACAATAATCATCATAACTAAGAAAATCATAAAGGAAACATGCAATGGAGCGGGCCATCACTACAACCATGGAGTATGGAATTCAATTACTACTTAGGTTGGATCTGGCGAGGGATGAGACCTCCCGATCTTGCATGGTCACACCCAATCGATCAATGAAGATCACTAGTCCGAAGAACCAAGAAGTTTCTCGGATTAGGGATTTGAGAATCTGGGGATTTAGGGTTTAGATCGGTTCTCAAGATTTTGATCGAAGAGGAATTAGCCAAAACAAAAAAATAGAAGAAAGAAAGTTATTACCTTGAGGAAGTTGGAAGGGCACAAGAAGAAATTAGAAGAAGAAGATCAAGGGGAGAGAAGAAGCACCATTAGAGAGAAGAGAGGAAGGAGGCAACCAAAGGGTTTGCTTTTCATTCATCAATAGTTGAAAATCGTGTTTAGGGCTTTACCCCACTTAAATAAGCACATAAAGACATAAAATTACTAAAATACCTCTAGGATAAGCAAATAAAGATATAAGATTACTAAAAGACCGCTAACTAAGTCAAAAAACGTGCAAATAACATAAGCATGGGAAAGTCTGGGCGCTCGGTCCTCTTTCTCCAATCTTCCTTCACATGTGTCTTCCCTAAGTGGGGTCTTCTATATGTCCAATCACATGTGAAAGGTCTTCAGCTCCTCAATATTCGCCTATCCACAAGGACGGCACTTGTGGTTGGCGCTTTCTTCGTTGGTACACCTTGAATGCACCTGTGTCCGCATCAATTCCCCTCGGGTGAGAAAAACTCGACCCCGACGAGTTGAAACTTTTGTAGCGCTCAAGTAGATCTGGATCAATACCCTGCAATGCGTCGCCCGACAGCTACGTAGATTCAGACGATGGTTTGTTCTTCCACTTGACAAGATACCTTTGGAAACCCCCATCTCTCGTGGATACTATCTCGTCATCCAAGATTTCCTCAATTGCTTCTTTATGGGTAATGGGTGGAGGAGGGGGTGGAAGGGGTTGGGTAGCAAACTCAGAAAAAGGCCATGAAAGGGACGATGTATCAACAATGGGAGTATGGGCACAGACTAGATCTTCCACATTAAAAGTTGGATTAATGCTCATTTCAGATGGAAGGTCAACCCGATACGCGTTGGACCCAACCTTTTGTAATATCTTGAATGGTCCAGCACTACGCGCTTGTAATTTCTTTGCAGATCCTTGAGAGAATCGCTCTGGCCTTATTCGCACCATTACAGTCTCCTTCTTGAAATTCTTGCACTCTACGATGAGAATCAGCTAAAACTTTATAATCATCATTGCTCTTATTTAACCGCTGTCTAATATGTGTATGCAAATCATGAATATGGCGTGCGAATGCATCGGCTGACTCAGAAGACCTTTGGGTAACAGACATAGGTAAGAGATCTATGGGCATTCTAGGTTTATAACCACTTACAATTTCAAAAGGACTCAACCCTGTAGATCTATTAACTGACCCATTATAAGCAAGTTCAGCAGTTGGTAAAATTAGGTCCCAAGTCTTAACATGTTCACCCACTAGACAACGTAGAAGATTTCCAAGGCTGTGGGTGGTAAGCAGTAGAAAATTGCAAATGAGTTCCCATAATGTGCCACAGTGTCTTCCAAAAATAGCTAGTAAATCGAACATCACGATCAGACACTATGGTTTTAGGTTAACCCATGGAGACGCACCACACCATCAAAAAAAAGACGAGCAACATGAGACGCATCTGACGTCTTCGAACATGGGAGGAAATGCGCCATTTTAGAAAAACGGTCCACAACGACAAAAACGGAATCGTGCTTTTTTATAGTCTTGGGAAGCCCGAGCACGAAGTCCATACTAATGTCCTGCCACGGAGCATGTGGCACTGGCAATGGCGTGTACAACCCAGTATTTTGCTTTCTTTGCTTTGCCAGCTGACATGTTCGACACTGCCCTAAAACTTTGGCTACGTCTCGCTTGAGGCTTGGCCAATAGAAACGATCTTCCACGAGGGCAATGGTCTTATCACGACCAAAATGGCCAGCTATCCCTCCTGAATGAAGCTCCCAGATGAGGAATTCACGAAGGGACATACGGGGAATACAAAGTCTGTCTCCCTTGAAAAGAAAGCCATCTTTAAGAACATATCCACCCATAATATGCTAGTCACTAGAGAGCGACGTGTAAGTACCCCCAAAATCAGGACATATGGGGTATTCATTTTTCAGTTGCTCAAATCCGACTACCTCTACACTCAAGGAGTTGAGCAACGCCACTCTCCTACTAAGGGCATCCGCTGGTTTGTTTTCAACCCCGGCCTTGTGTTTCAAAACAAACGAATATTCCTGAAGAAACGTACCCACTTGGCATGCCTTGGGTTGAGTTTCTTCTGAGAATGCAAATATCTCAAAGCCTCATGGTCAGAAAACAAAACGAATTCTTGCGGTAGGAGGTAGTGTCACCAATGTCTCAGGGATTGCACTACCGCATAAAATTCTTTGTCGTAAGTGGAGTATTTTTGTTTTGCCTCATTCAGTTTTTCACTGAAATAGGCCACTAGGTGTCCTTCTTGACTCAACACTCCACCTATACCGACACCAGACGCATCGCACGCTACTACAAAGGCTGTGTAAAGTCGGGTAGACGCATGACAGAGCTTCCACCATCTTGCCCTTAATTTTTTAAAAGCCTTGACGGCGGCTTTAGACCACACGAACTCTCCTTTTTCATGCACTCGGTAATGGGAGCCATGATCGTCTAAAACCCCTAATGAACCGACGATAAAAAGTTGATAGTGTGAAAACTTCGCACCTCATGAATGTTCCTTGGTTCGCCACTCAACTATGGCCCGACTTTTCAGGGTGCCTTGCATCCCTTCGGATGACACTATAAATCCTAAGAACACAACTTGGCTAGACATGAATGCACATTTCTTAAGATTAGCGTACAACTTTTCCTTCCTAAGGACACTACAGACCTTCTTTAAATGTTCAAGGTGTGATTCCTTAGTGGTACTATAAATAAGAATATCGTCAAAGTACACCACTAGGAATTTTTCCATGAACGGCCTCAAAGCTTGGGTCATCACCCGCATGAAAGTACTGGGTGCGTTAGTCAAGCCGAAGGGCATGACCAACCACTCATACAACCCATCTTTCGTCTTAAACGCCGTCTTCCACTCATCTCCTGGGCGTATACGAATTTGGTGATATCCACTCTTGAGGTCTATCTTAGAGAATATAGTGGACCTGGCCATCATGTCAAGCATATCATCAAGTCTAGGTATAGGGAACCTATACTTGACAGTAATTTTGTTTATGGCACGACTGTCCACACACATGCGCCACGTGCCGTCTTTCTTTGGCGTCAACAATGCAGGCACGGCACACGGGCTCATACTCTCTTGGATGAAACCCTTTTGCAGAAGCTCATCAACTTGCTTCTTCAACTCTGCATGCACTGCAGGGTTCATCCTATAGTGAGGAAGGTTCGGTAGAGTAGACCCTAGGACAAGGTCAATGGCATGTTGTATGTCCCTCATAGGTGGCAACTCATTCGGTAAGTCTTCAGGAAATACATCACTGTATTCCTTCAGGACCGAGGTCACCTCACAGGGCAACTCTGATGGAACCTCAGGTGTAATTTCTCTAGCCACAAGGGCATACACCATAGAATCCTCCTTAGCCTCTTTTTCAAACTCTCTTGTGCTGATTATATGTAAAGACTTAGGTTTGGATTTCCCCATTTCTCTAGGCTCACTTGCCTTCTCATCCTTCTTCTTTCCTAGTGTATTCTCAGGTGGCATGGGATTAAGTTTGATCTTTTTACCATTATACATAAAAGTATACGCATTCGAACGGCCAAAGATCGTGACATCATTATCGAATAGCCACGGTCTACCTAGGATAATATGTCCCACATCCATAGGTAAAACATCACACCATAGGGGCTCTTTGTATGACCCAAACTCGATGGGGACTAGACATTGCTGGGTGATAGGTAGAGATGTCTTATCAACCCAAGAAACTTTATACGGTCTAGATGAGGTGTGGATTTCAGTTTTAAGCGATCTAAGGTGCTAATGGAAATCACATTCTGACAACTTCCACTGTCCACTATCACCTTACAATTCTTTTCACCACACTTGGCAATAGTGTAGAAGACAGTGCTTCGACGCCAGTCAGCACTACTTCTAGACTGAGCTAACACACGCCTGACTACTGCAAGCGTTGCTTCTCCATCCACTTTTTCATCAGTAAGTCCTCCTTCAGGGTGATACTCTTCAACTTCATAATCACCCTGGTCATCTCCACCCTCGTGGGATTCGCCTATAACTAAGGCTCTCCCACGGCTCTTCGTAGGACACTGATTAGACATGTGGCCAAGGTTGCCACACTCATAGCACCTCACTTGGCTCATGTTACTAGGACCGGCACCAAGAACCCCTTTGCCCTTGTCCTCCCTAGGCCTAGGCGGAATGGTCGCCTGTGCCCTAGGTTGATTACCAATATTAGGTCTAGTTCCTTGGGAACTAGATCTAGTATTGGAGTCTCGGGACTCAAAACGATGAACGACAGGAGCCTTCAGATACTGCTCTAACTCCTGCACGACTTGATATGCTTCATCTAAGTCCGTTAAGGGCCGAGTGATAAGCTCGCGCTGAAGATCCGCACAAAGGCCCGTTTTAAAATGCGAGAGCGTTACTAGAGGGTCTTCTCGGATATCACATCGCATCACATACTAGCGATGTAGTCAGCGGCAGACATTGACCCTTGGCGTAAGGATTGCCATTGGTCAAGGAGCTTCTGACGGTATGAGAGAGGAAGGTACTTCTCCTTCAACTTCTCTTTCATCTCATACCAATGTGTGATAGGGGCTCTACCAACTCTCTCTACCCTACGCTCGGTGTTGGTCCAGAAGAGCTTGGCTTGACCCACAAGCTTCATCTTAGCAAACCGCATTTGACGGTTTTCTGACATGCCATACCACTCAAAGTAGTGGTCCATGTCAGCAACCCAGTCAAGGAATGCCTTGGGATCCAAGCGTCCATCAAAACTCGGGGCCTCAACTCTCACACTCTTCATCGCACGCTCATCTGGATCATAACGGTCTTGATGACCATATGTGGCTCGTGCCTCTCGCACCACACCACGACCGTTACCACGATCTCTATCCTCACTACCACCACGTGTGGCAGCGCGTTCTTCAATGATTCCTTCCACTTGGGAGTGCGCATCTTCCCCTACAGCGGGGTTTTCCTTTTGGGACGCCTCTAGTTGCTCCACCTTAGTCATGGTAATGGTAATTTGGTTCTCAAGGCGGGCAAACTCACGCCTTTGACCCGCTTCTAGAGCGGTTATCTTTTGTATCAATTGAGCAAGTTGCTCAGATAACTGCTCGTTATCCATGGTAGGTTGAAGTCCGAAACCTCTACCTCTTCTCGTGGGCATACAATGAAGACTTGAACCAAACTCTACCTAACTAGACTACTAGGTGTTATGACTTTCAAGATGAATGCGATGAATGCAAAACTACTATGAACTGACACAATTAAGTTGAAACAGGAAACAACTCAAATCTGAAAATTTTCCAGATTAGGAACTTTTTAAAATTGGAAAGTTTCTAAAATTGAAAACTTTCTAAACCTGGAACTTTCCTAAGTTAAACCTAAAAAAAATCAAAACCCTAATTTGATAACTCGATCTAGACAAAAACCATGCAAGCCTAGGCTTTGATACCAAATTTGACGCAGGACGGCCCTAATTATGATGTATGCTCATGGAGATAATTAAACAGCGGAAATAAAAGGAATAAATGATCTAAAATTCTAACAATAATCATCATAACTAAGAAAATCATAAAGGAAACATGCAATGGAGCGGGCCATCACTACAACCATGGAGTATGGAATTCAATTACTACTTAGGTTGGATCCGGCGAGGGATGAGACCTCCCGATCTTGCATGGTCACACCCAATCGATCAATGAAGATCACTAGTCCGAAGAACCAAGAAGTTTCTCGGATTAGGGATTTGAGAATCTGGGGATTTAGGGTTTAGATCGGTTCTCAAGATTTTGATCGAAGAGGAATTAGCCAAAACAAAAAAATAGAAGAAAGAAAGTTATTACCTTGAGGAAGTTGGAGGGGCACAAGAAGAAATTAGAAGAAGAAGATCAAGGCGAGAGAAGAAGCACCATTAGAGAGAAGAGAGGAAGGAGGCAACCAAATGGTTTGCTTTTCATTTATCAATAGTTGAAAATCGTGTTTAGGGCTTTACCCCACTTAAATAAGCACATAAAGACATAAAATTACTAAAATACCCCTAGGATAAGCAAATAAAGATATAAGATTACTAAAAGACCGCTAACTAAGTCAAAAAACGTGCAAATAACATAAGCATGGGAAAGTCTGGGCGCTCGGTCCTCTTTCTCCAATCTTCCTTCACATGTGTCTTCCCTAAGTGGGGTCTTCTATATGTCCAATCACATGTGAAAGGTCTTCAGCTCTTCAATATTCGCCTATCCACAAGGACGGCACTTGTGGTTGGCGCTTTCTTCGTTGGTACACCTTGAATGCACCTGTGTCCGCATCACAACCTGCATAATCTTGCAAGCTATTGACGGAGTGGCTTGTCATTGCACATTGTGTCCTCCCTCCTTTTTGGGCTCCATTCTAATTCTGAAGGCCACACCTTTGGAGGAATGATTCTCAACCCTGTATACTGCTTTCCTTACACGGGTACCATGTAATGAGATCTTTTCCGAGTGCATTATCATCCTTCATGATCCCCATATTAACTAGATATCACTTGCTTCCAAAGATTGTCAGGATTCATGAGAAAAGATGTGGACAAAGTTTGACATCGGTTGCCAACTTGATGCAACCCTCCTTTATCTAGGCTTCAGACCGGCAATGAGAGCAACATACTTCCATTGGCGGAGTTGAGTGAGGATATGGTCCTTGATAGAGTGGAATGGTGGAACATGATTCATGTAGCCAACCCCAATTAGCTGGGTTAAGGCTTAAATGATGATGGTGATGACTTGTTTCCAACAATTATCATTTTTTTTCCCCATATCTCCAAAACCATTTACCTAGGAGTGCTAAGTTCATGACTTTCAATGCCTTATACTTGCCCTTCCTGCTTCCAAGGCTAACACTCTTCCCCCCATATGAAAAATCTTACTTCAAATCCATGTCAATGCATGAAATTCATGCATAGATAGGATTTACACTTGTTTCTTCATGATCAGTTGAAACTAAAGATGAATTTAAACACCTAAAACGAAAATTTCCTCATCGAATGGGTTCCAGCCTTACTCTGCTCTCGTATTGCATCTATTCACCAAAATCATGTTTTGCTGAGAAATGCTTGAGTGTAGTTGCCAAAATGCACATATGAACAAAATCCCCCAAAAAATATCAACTAATTTTTTTTCTTGAATTTTGAGATTCTTTATTTCACATTTCCTTCGAATTACACTGTTATTGCTTGAAACATGCAATGCCACATGTATCGATGGACATACTGTAACTTTAAGGGAGAGGTTGGCAATATATTGTGATATAGATAATATTTCAATATATCGTGCAATGCACGCAATATCATGTGATGTTGGGTATTTTTGCGAATACACCTGTTTTGTATCGCGGAGCGCATTCAAATTACATCAGATGATATTTCGACTGATATCATTGATACATAAAGTAATCACAATGGATCCATGTGGGATATGGCTTATCTGTATACTTTTACAAAGTAAAAAATGTAAAGACATCACTACAAACTCAATAAAAATATGTTAAAATCTGATTATAAAAATACTAAAATATTATAGATATGGCACCGTCTTCGTGCCTTGAGATTGAGGGTCAAGCAAGTCTGGCACCTAGATGTATATTCATACCTAGCACCCAAGTCAAATGCAAATAACATAGAGCCATCTTGGCAATTCCTTTCTTTCTTGCATTTTTTCTTTCTAATTATTTTTATGTTATGAAATTTCTTCTCACTTCTTACAAAGTCGCTTCTCACATGTGTTTTTCGTGTGCAGAATAGCAATGACTTTTGTCTTGCATACACTTTAGCAGCCATTTGCGACCTCTTGTGTGAAATAGGTAGCTCAAGCAAAGCTGGAATAATTGGGTCAACACATTCACCTGTGACCAGTACTGGTTTAGGTACTTCGTTGTCCACCCAACAACAATTACTTGTGCTCTTACAAAGGTCTCTTAAGAGAGCAGAAAATTTGAAGCTAACACGCTTAGTGGCTTTCAATCGTCTTGCTTTGGCGAAATTGGATCTTAAGGTAAGGATACGTAAGGCCATCATGCATGCTTCAGACATTTTTTCAAAGGATGTATTGGTGGTCTTCTATTATATGTTTCTTCTCTTTAGGGAAATATTCTGTTGTGATCTTTATCATGATACTATCCTTAACAATGTTTGGTAAGAGCAATTGAAAATCATATCTCAACTCTGAAATCTTGATTTACTGGACAAATCTTTTTCATGCAAATTCACAAACATGTTGATTGAATCATGGTTATCATATCGGTCAATGTTTCTAAAATTCATCTGATGCAGGACATGAAATTCAAATATGATGTGCAAGATTTTCAGGCTTTAGATCACACTAGTTCAGAAACAATTACACAAAATTTCATATCCCACACAAAAGTTCAAACACTTAATCAAGGGGAATCTTATGCGGATCCAGGCCTACATATGCTAGGGCCGGATCAATCAAAATTATAGACCAAACATGAATCAAAGGAGGGTAAATTCATCCACACATGCAGAGAAATAATTTTCCCAATCCAAAGGATTCAGAAATTTCAATTCGGGGAACCCTAAGGTTGAAGAAAGGGCATAAAATTGGGGATTTGAGTAATTTAGGGTTAGGTTTAGGGATTTTGGGTGAAAGCGGAGTGAAAGAGAGGAGAGAGACGAACCAGAGAAGTACCGCACGTGTGGACAACAACAATGGCCCAGACGCATGGGCGTGTGATCCCGACCGCACGTGTGTGGGGCCCACTATTCAGAGAAAGGCTACCTTGGCCTTGGTCGGTCAGGGATGGACTCCAAACCCCCAAATCTTAGCTCGATCCGATGCACAATTTTTGCATGGTGCTTCGCCGAAGTTTCAGCCCTCCTGCAGGGCCAGATTCTAGAAATCTGCTGTGGATGGGGAAACGCCTGCAAATATTGATGGATTTGCAGATGGAATACTTGTAGGAAAAGAGAAATATGGATGGTAGAAGGTGGGGGCAAATCGGGATAGGTGTGGCTTTGTACCACGGTAGTTAACTTCGCACCCAATTAGGTTTTTGTAACTCGGAAAGGAGTAGGAAAACACTAAAATTTTATTAATCTTTAATGAATAAAAAAGACTACAAGGGGTGCCTATTTATAATAAAACTCTATACCCCAAAACTCCAGCCATGTGTGCAACCTCTTACTTGGCGACAAAGTAATAAAAAATAACAACTAATCAAACAATCTAAACCGTCCATGATACTCCTAATAACAATAATAAGCAAAACCCAAAGTACTAAATTAATTGGAATAGTGGGCCACGATCATGAGAACCCATGGTGGGATTCACATGATTATCGGGTCCACTCCAACAAACCAAAACGCAGCCCTCTAACTAGGAAGTCCTCCCTGGACGTCGTCATCAATCCAGATCGATGGTGGGGCCCTCCTCTTTGCGTACATGCGTAGGGGGGGCGTGCATGTGCGCAAGATGTCCCCATCATTATCACTTCATAAATGAAATACTGGACATTTTTTGACTGCTGAATTTGAGTCCTTTTCATTTGTCAAGTGGCTAATCCTTCTACATCTATGTAACAAAGAACACTCTTTTTAAAATTGATGGGTTAGAGTTTCAATGTTGGTCACATGTCTGAAGCACATTGGCATTCCCACTAGGAAATACGTTGATATATTTTTTTAGTATAATTGTTTTTTGAGACTAATGAAATTTTATGAAAAAGAAGCCCAAGGGGCAACAAAATGAGACAGCACCCAGCATTAAAAAAGAAAAAAAAAAAAAAAGAAGAAAGAAGAAGAAGAAGGAAAAAAGCAATGCATCCAACAAAAATACACCTAGCAACAGAGTTCAACCCTGAGAAAACATAAATATACACTCAACAAAACCCCAACAATCAAGAAGCCTATTCAAACACGTCTGATTTCGCCCTCCTAAAGAGCTTCAAAGCCTATCCGCTTTGGTTCCAAAAGCGTCGGTTATTCTGTTCTCCCTGGAGAGCCCAAAGACTCTAGCCAACAAAGCTAATCTCCATGTCCCCCTTCCTCTTTTCCCAGATCTTTCCCCATGCCACAAGAGGAAGAAAGCCTCATTATTACCCTGCATCACCTATGCAACATTGAAGAAGCCAAAGAAGCTCTCCCCAACAGCTTTAGTGATTGGGCAATGGATGAATAAGTGATCGACCAATTCCATATCTTGTAGACAAGCTACAAAAATTGGTGTTGACCATTGACCTTTTCTGGAGATTGTCAATAGTGAGCACCCTTTCCTTCCTACTAGCCAATATTGGTGATGACCATCAGCCTTTTCCACACATGTGAGCATGGCTGGCTGACTGAAAAATTCCACTTTCCTTTTCCATGTTCCTCTAAAATTACTGGTACAATGTGCAATCTTCATGAATTTAAAAAACAAAAAGAAGGCATGGCATGTGTAATATGGCATTCCTGATAAGAAAAATAATGCTCAGCATCTTCTACCTTTATTATACACTGACTTATCCACCAGTATCTTCTCTCTTCATTTAGTCAATAATTAATACCTTGGATGAATTTCTGTTGATTGAAGACCAGCAAAACAGGATCCTGATTGCAACCAGAAACTGAAGAAACTTATTTGGAATCTTTTAGTACCTTGAAAGATTGTGACTAGTAATGAATGCTGAATCCATGGCACAAAATGGGGATAAAGCTGAAGTCTATACAATAGGGTCAAATTACATTCATGCATAGATTTTACACTTACAGAAGCTATTACATTTCCTTCTAGAACTAGTGGCTGAGGTGACCGAAGACTAGAACTGCTCTCTTTCATCATTTTTCTCTCAATATTTTTTCTTCATTTTTCCTCATTTTGAGCTTAAAGGAAGGATAAACTAGGGCTTGAGACCATATTTATGCTCGTTTTGATTATCGAAACACAAGATTCAAGGGTGATTCAACAAATTGAAGCTGGGTGGACCATTTTGGGGAAAATATGAAAAATGGGTAACCAAAAAGTGTCTTTTTTTTATTTTTTTTTATTTTTTATAATAAAAAAAATTGTTTTTCAACCTAATGGGCCCTAACCCACCAAGCCATGCTCGATTTGTGTTCGAGGGCCTATTTGGTTGGGTTTTTCAAACTTCCACGTTTTATGATGTTTTCTACTTGTATAAACTAAAATCTCCCTTTCTAGAACTCAATCATATATTCACATGCATTGCATGTGCTGTGCTGACCACAAATTTTGTTAGTGCAGCTTTTGTCCTTTTATTTCAACATCATTAGTCATTTCTGCAGTACATTCCTAGTCATTACTTATTAGGCAAAGGTTGGGGCTTTTGGATGGCTTATGGGAAGAAGAATCTTGACGATTGACAACCTCCAAAAGCGTGCCATGGTTATCCCTAACATATGCCTTTTGTGTATGTACAAGGCTGAGTCGGTTAACCTTCTATTCATTCATTGCCCTTTTGCAAGCTGGGTTTGGACTTCTATCCTTGGTAGGTTCAACTTGGCTTGGTCCATGCCTGCTGATGTTGGTGATCTCGTTGGGGCTTGGCACAGGATTGCTCTCTGCAGAAAAGTTTGAAATGTTTGGAGGCTTTGTCTTCTCACTTTCTTATGGGCGATATGGGGCGAAAGGAATGGCAGATGCTTCCGCTATGAGGGCAGAAGTGTAGAGTTGGTTGCTAGCAGTATCTGGCTTATTGTTGTCGAGTGGGCTGTGGGTAAGGGGTGGTTGGAAAAGACATAATTTTTACTTTTTAGATCTTTGTAGGCAATGCTTTTGTTGCTTCTGTTTTTGGCGCTATCTCTGTGACTTCTTAATGAAAGTTCTCATTATCTTTAAAAAAGAGAGAGAGAAAATCCTAGAACCCTCGCGATCTATTATAGATGTATTCACACTGAATGTAAATGGTAAATTACAAAAACTCCAGTTTGTATAAATATGAAAAAGTACACTGAACAAATACAGCATCGAAATACAGTGACATGACTTCTCTATGAACAAATCTTATCATGGAGTGGCTAAGCAGAATCAATATCAATGGCTACAGATTGGTAGAGAGGACACAGTAGATACTATCTGAATCAACTTCTAATCTTTTTAAGTTTTAATAGGTGATGTTGTTGTCTTATGCTTGAAAGTGCTATGCATTGCATCATTATTATAAAACACATTGCACTTTTGAACATTCTATTGTGGCCTCACATAAATGTGTTCATTTCCAGCATGTGAAAAGACCACTGCTATACTTCGGTCCCAAAGCTCCCACAAAGCTCAGAACATGCTCAACTAGTGTTTGCAAGGTAACAAGAACAGTATTTACAGCCATGGTTCTTCTTCTTTTTGTTCAATAGATATTCATCTAATAAACCTAGTTATTTAGCAACTAATGTTTCGGTAATGGGATCATTTCAGGAGCTACGATTAAGTTCTTATTTGCTTAGTGAGTTTGTATCAGATGAGACGTTGCTGACTGTTGATGGTGCTTTTAGCACTTCATGGCTCAAGAACCTACAGAAATTGAGGTCTTCTTCAGTATTGTTGCATGAGAGTGGATCTGGAAGTGATTATGATTCATTCCACTTTGGTGCGCAGCCAAATCCTATTCCTGGGTCTGTATTGCAATTGGCGGGTGCATCATACTTGCTCAGATCTACTTCCTGGGAGCTGTATGGCAGGTAACAAGTCTCTTTTCTCTCTGTGTCTTAATAGCATATATCAATCTCAATTCCTGTAATGCCAGATGCATGGGCCATTTATGCAAATATTGTTTGCCCTGATTACTTTTCATGGAGATGTTACATACAAGATTCTGATTAAAGGTATTTTGATACAACCATTCTGTATAATACAAACACGACTATACAAATTTCTCACTGTGGGGCTTTGAACTTTGTTGCCTATCAATTAAGCACTTGCGCAGCAGGAGATTATCCTCAATGGTTGCATTTTTTGTCTTCAGGCAGAGGAAACGGTTGAGCACCTGCTTATGTATTTTGTCTTCTCTGCAGAAGTTTGGTCGGGTTTCTTTAACCAGTTCCAGGTTCAATGGGGTCACACCGGCAGTATTCAGCTTTGTTTTCCAAGCTTGGAATGGTGGCTGTAGGGGGAAGAAAAGGAGATACTCTTTGGAAAATATACTTTCTCGCAGGCCTTTGGTTGATTTGGAAAGAAAGAAACAGCCAATCTTTCTGCAACAGGGCTGAATCCTCTGGCCAAGTGTACCTTCATGCAAAATATAGAGTGATCTTTTGGGCTTCTGGCCTCAAGTTGTATTGGGGAATCTTTTATGTTTCTTAGGATGCTGATTCCCTCTTTCAAGGTGTGCCGTAACAATAGCCGTAATGGCCACCACTGGTCAAGGTGTCCCGTATTGGTATCGGTTGGCGTAACGGTGACCTCCAAAACCGATACGGATACGGGGGCGTAACGGTGATACGGGGGCGTAACGGCGCAAAATTTTTTTTTTTGCCAAAAAAATATGAAAAAATATGGATTAAATCCGGAATATTCTAAGCATTCCAAATATGCATTCATTTATAAATTGGAACATGTTTATGGTGGTGTAACGATCCACTCTTTAGTGAGAAGTTGTATCGGACTGTCTGATGAATTTATGAACCAGATAACCTGAATCTGACTACAAAATTCATATATTTAATTTTCTAACTATCTACTATCAATGATAGATATATTAGAATGAATGTAATATGAAAATATCTTACATTTAGGTGTTTGCAATTATTTTTGAGGGCCAAAATTCATGCGTAAATAGAAAAAAAATATAAAATGGCACTCCAAATATGTAAAATGCACATTAACATGTTCTACTATGATTAACACATCATATGGCATCATTAAAACAGCAAAAGAATCATTAAAAAATGATTTTTCAAATTTTCAAAAAAAGGGCCGAAATAAATGCGTAAATAGAAAAAAATATAAAAAAAATATAAAATGGCAACCCAAATCTGAAAAATGCACATTAACATGTTCTACCATGATTAACACATCATATGGCATCATTAAAACAACAAAAGAATCATTAAAAAATGATTTTTCGAATTTTCAATAAATGGCCGAAATAAATGCGTAAATAGAAAAAATATAAAAAAATATAAAATGGCACCCCAAATCTGTACAATGCACATTAATATGTTCTACTATGATTAACAAATAATATGGCATAATTAAAACAGCAAAACAATAATTAAAAAATTTTTTTTCGAATTTTCAAAAAAAGGGCCTAAATAAATGCTTAAATATAAAAAATATAAAAATAATATAAAATGGAACCCCAAATCTGTAAAATGCACATTAACATGTTCTACTATGATTAACACATCATATGACATCATTAAAACAGCAAAAGAATAATTTAAAAATGGTTTTTCGAATTTTCAAAAAAAGGGCCAAAATAAATGCGTAAATAGAAAAAAATATTAAAAAAATATAAAATGGCACGCCAAATCTGTAAAATGCACATTAACATGTTCTACTATGATTAATACATCAAATGGCATGATTAAAACAGCAAAACAACCATTAAAAACTGATTTTTCGAATTTTAAAAAAAGGGGCCAAAATTCATGCGTAAATAGAAAAAAATATTAAAAAATTATTAAATGGCACCCCAAATCTGTAAAATGCACATTAACATGTTCTACTATGATTAACACATCATATGACATGATTAAAACAACAAAATATATTAAAAAAAGTATAAATACCTATTTTTGACGAATTTCTGAAAAATGGCCCACGGAGCTTTGATTCAAAAAAATCTATAATATAATGTGTTTTTCTATCAAATACCTAGCTAAGGTTGGTCGAAATTAGTAGTAGAAGGAGTTAGAAACAGTTTGGAAGCAAGAGGTTTCAAAAAAACAGCAAAAACAGAGCTAAAAAAAAAAAAAAAGAGTTACCGTTTCGGGCCCGTAACGGCCCGTTACGCCCGTATCGGCCGATACGGGTACAAAAAATCGAATCGGCCGTTTCGGCCCCGAAACGGGTAACGGTTCGCACCGTTACCATTACGTATCGGCCGATACGTAACCGATTTGGCATACCATGCCACTGGTACATTTATGATATGGGCCATAGTGGCTGTTAAGTTTTTTTTTTTTTTTTTTTCGCAATGGCCGTTATGGCTGTTATGACCCTGTAACACGTAAGGGTTGGCACCGTTACCATTGCGTAACGGCCAATACAACCCTATAACGGTTGTTACGGCACACCTTGCTTTCTTCAATGCAGGATGATTCCTCATCATCTCTGCCTTTTGTTTGGCTTCACACTTTTGCTTTTAATAAAATTTTGCCATTCGTGAAAAGACATATGATGCCCAAACCTTTCATATACTAACACATTTGAGGGAATTTATGAGTAACACCAATGTGTAATAAGATGAGGGAAAGTAGGCTTAGATGGTTTGGTCATGTGCAAAGAAGACCAAGACTTCACCTGTTGGGAGTGAGTTGGTGCAAGTTTAAGGCTCTAAAAGAGTCAGGGAGGCCCAAAAGGATGCGGGTGGAGGTAGCAAGAATAGACTTGATGACCTATGGTCTAATTGTAGACTTGATGACCTGTGGTCTAATTGTAAGTTATGGTCCTTGATAGAGTGGGTATGGTGGAAAAAGATTCATTTAGCTGACACCAATTAGGTGGGATAAGGTTTAGATGATGATGATTGAAGTTCATTGGCTTCTATTCCTTTTGATGGTTAGGCGACAAACCTAATTCTAAGTAAGACAGGAATACAGTAGAACCCGTAGCTTTCCCATACATTAAGGTGAAAATTTCTGTAAGAGAGTGTATCTATAGAAGCACCATTACATAAATGCATGGATCAAGACTCCCATCTAGAATTAGAGCAGCTGGGGAAAGAGTGAGTAAAATGCTGCTCATGTAATATTTCCATTTTCAGAGAGAATATCAACAGTTTTTGTCCCCAATCCTTTTTGTTTTGTCATATCATTGATTCTGTTGCAAGTGATCCTTCAACGGAAAAAAAAAAAAAAAAACTATTTTAAGGGGGATATTTTTAATCATAGGCCATTTAGCGGTGAATTTCTAATTGAAATTCCTCTGTGGTATATAGGTCTGAGACCATTGTTTTATATCTCAAAATCAGTTAAGATTCATTTTCTAGGGCTCCTATATATTAATAAAAATATGTGCATTCTTTGTTTACACTTCCAGTTGTGCTCATCATTTTTCCTTTTTTCTGAATTTTAACCTGGCAGCGTAGTGTTTGAGATGTGCGTCTTCTTGAAGGTCAAGGTGAAGGTTTCCCTTTATTTCTTTTCCCAGTTTCAGTTCACGTGTGAGTTGCTTTTCTTTTTCCTTCATTAGTTGCCTAGATCTAAGAGCTCTGAAATGTCATCATCATTGGCATCACCTAAGCCTTATATCCCAACTACTTGGAGTTGGTAGGAACTCTGAATTGGCAAATTTCCCAAAATGGAACTGTGTGAAAAAAATCCCTGACATCAAAAGTTTCTGATATAGATAATGTCTTAAAATAGAAAGTTTCCTACAATGGAAAGATCCCCTAAATTCGCTGTAATCATTTACTTCTTCCCTCTCCTTTTCCTTACACAAGGGAAAAAAGGAATGAGATACTATACAATGCTCTGGCCCTGAGATTCTACAGTATGTTCTGGTTTTCAGTTTGTGCTAGTAGGGACCATAGTTCAGTGATCCAAAACATTGAGATGATGGCACTCAACACAGCTAGCCATACACTAAAAGTCACCTACATTGAATCCCACCTGTAGAGTGTTTGTCCTTTTATTGGTCGAATGACAAACACTGCTGTATCTTCTTTCTTAACCTTTTCTTTTTGTTGGCTGCTTATTGGTAGGTTTAGGATATATATATGTTTTCTCCTTCTGGGAGAGTTTTGGTTCCCCAACATTCACAATATGGTCTGTTTATATCTATGGTTTGGATCATTGAACAATGGGCCCTACGTGTATGGTACTAAATTGTTCGGGTTGAGCACGGTATCATACCTTGCAAGGAATCCATTATCATTTCCCTCCGTTTCTCATATCTCTTCTCTTTGATCCTTTCCCTTTTAAATTTCCTTCCATCCAGATGTTGATTCATGATTGCTCCTTGACACCATTTCCAGTTGATTCCCACCGACTCAGTGCTTTCAGCATGATGAAGACATTTGTAGAGATGTGGTGTTGGAGGGGTTCCCAAGCATTTTACAGGTCCCCCTGTATGTGAATCCTTGGAGTTTCCAAGAAAGGTGGAGAGATCCCTAGAAAGCAGTACTACAGTCTTATGTCTGTCTATATCATCATTGCAATCATTACCATGAAAAGAGTTTGGCTAACATTTTGAGATGAACATCAGAGAACTGCAAGGACATAAGATCAGCGTCGAAGAACTGCAAGGATGCCAAAAGCAGTGAAGAACTGGAAGTGGACTGGAGATCAGCTCTGATCTTGTTGAATTTGAGGGAGTGTTGAGAAGCAAACAAAATATTTTTTAGTCCTTAATATCTTTACAATGTATTTTACTGCTATTATGTTTCAGTTGGGCTATCTTTGGTCCAACATCAATGGGTGTGAGGAAAATGAGTCTGGATCATTCTTACATGCCTTAAAGAGTCAGTCAAGATGCAGCATCTATCACAGCGAGGAGAAATATTTGTTCTGTTCATTGATCCAGTGCTTGCCATGTTTGCTTCTTCTGCTATTTTAACCCATCATTCTGTTATTGGTTGATGCATTTGCGTTACATTTGTAAGTTGTTGCAAGTAATTGAAAGGCAACTAAGATTGCTACAAGCTATAGAAGTCATTAGCAGTTATGGCTATAAAACTTAATATTTTACCTTTGCTATCTTTTCCAATCTGTCAGTGCCCCAATGGTTCGATTAAACGCATTGGTCTACGCAACTTGCTATGCTGATGCTGGAAGGTAATTGTGAGTTAAAAATTTTTGTGGCATGATGCCTCTATCCTGTTTGTCGTTTCTCCCCTAATTCTCATTTTGGCACATGGCTATAAACTCATCTAACATGTGTATGCAGCTCATCAGATGTATCATTGGCATATGCCAAACTCATTCAACATCTAGCAGTATTTAAAGGATACAAAGGTCAGGATAAATACTTCAAGCTCTCTCAAGACCATACTTTTATGTTATGCTTTTCATTTTCGTTAAATATTTTCTTGTATTCTAGAGCTTTGCTAAGCTCACATGTGTGCAATAAAGCTCATGTACAACACATGTGTCAGCATGGCAAGATAGGTCTGAGATCAAATCCATCCATCAGAACAGCAACACTACATCAATGCCCTAGCCCAGGAATCATGTTGATCCACTCGTCAGGTGGGTCAGAATTAGCAAAACAAATGTACGGCTCTGAAAAACTTGGCTGAAGTTTTCCAAGCCATCCATCTGTTTCTAATGTTGGTTCCTATGTGGTGAGTGGACCATGTTTATTTTTGGGAAAACATGTACAAGGTTGGACCAACCTGATTGATGGACTGGATCTCACACCTATGGGCTATGCCGGCACATGTGGCGTGTACATGAGTTTTATCGTGAACACGTCTGCGCTCAGTAAAGCTCTCCTAACGAGCATCTTACTTCTATGCGATCAAAGAAATAGAAAAGAAATTTAAGAATCCTTTAAAGTTTCACTAGATTCAGCGTGTCATAGAGACATCATAGAGAAGAAAAAATATTTAGTCGGATGGAATTGCATTTAGGGGAAATTACCAAAAAAGCTCTGAACTTATTTTTATTCCCAGAAACTCCCTTATATAAATATCTATCAAGAAAGAGCCCCTGCCTGCTAGAAGCTGTTCCTCCTGTTGAGTAACTGTATTTCCATTTTCACTCTGCTTCAAACATTAAAAAGAAGCAATTGTCTCCTCCAAAGAAGGAGAACTTTCTCTATAAAAGCATGGTGCTGAACTGTCACTATATTGTTGCTATTGTGAGTAATGCTAATAAATGTACTCAGTGCAAGTATATACTTGCCCCACACTCAGAAGAAGATGCACACGTTTGCAAGATCAGAACCTCACATCAGCAAATCCTTGCTGTGTAGCAGCATGTCTAAAAGATCAAGCAGATATTACCATTACATGCATGATGCATCATATATTTACGTTGAGTTTGATCTGTTGGTCAATTTTTCTTGGCCTCTCATCAAATTTGTACACATGTGGTCTACCTGATGATCATTTTGGCATGAAAAGATATGCAATATTCACATAATGAATTGCCTGGTGACTGGTGAGTGCTCAAATCTTACACGCATGTGCAATAGTTAACTAACTATGAAAATGAGAGGGGTAAGAATACAAGGCACTGCCTCTAACCTTAAGGGTTGCTTTTTTGGACATATGGAGGGGTTTTCTGTAATGAAAACAAAGGTGGGGTGTTTTTTGTCCAAATGTTATTTTCTAGGTAATTTTCCCTAATGTTGTCAAATTGCATATGCAATCACACTTTCTTTCTTTCTTTTTTTGAAAAATAAAAAATGAAAAAAAAGGGAAAATCGAAAAAAATTGGAAAAACTTGCCTAATTAGTTCAAGCTATTGTATTTGGTTATTTACTTATTTCATTGTAGTTTGAGTGTAAATAGTTTGGAGGGTGAGCGTTTCCCTATACTCTGTTTCCGTTCATGTAATCCACCTGAATCATGGATGGGGCTGCTTTTTAGGCCTTGAGCCTAACATGGAATGACGCATCTGGTGGTAGGGGTGGATTTTGTATGAACATCACAGTGGGCCGACCCGAGCTACGACCCCTTGCTTGCCAACTTTCCTGTTTAAAAAGGGATTTGTATGATACTCTGGCGCATGCACTAAGAAATTGTACATGTGTCATATATTAATTCAAATTAAACCAATTAAATTGTGGAACCCACTGTCACTAAGTCACGGTCCCAAAAATAGATTGTTTGAGCAATCCTGACCTTTGATTCATAGACAGTTGTTTGATGAAACAAGACCATTGGATATTTTTCATTTGTAACTGTCCAATAAATGTCCACCAATCTTATCTAGACGAGGAAATAGACATAATTCTTGGGTCACGAGACATAATTTGGACACTTTAATTTCAATTACTTGTATGCCATGTGTGCAATTTTTAAAATAATTTATTGGATCTGTTTGTATACACGTCTTCTATGATATAAATGATATGAATTGATTTTGAATATATGTGCATCACTTCTGTTAGATAGTGTATAGTTTAGGACCCTACAGAAAGGAAACCTATTATGTGCACTTGGTTTTTTGGATTTATTATTATTATTTTTTTAAATTTTAATTTTTAAGTGTGTAATGATGTCTTTTTTAACACCCCTGAGGTTCCATTGAAAAATTCAACCTATCTCCCAATGTTTCCTAAAAACCGAAAAACATTACGCAATAAATCTGATATTTCCCACGCGATAACCAATGTTTCTGTATCCCAAGGGTGCACTACATCCGTTGATACCGATACTGAAAGCATTGTCTGGATCATCTTCATTTAGTTTATTTTCTAGTAGACTAGCAGGCAACGAAACACAAGGCCTTTTTGTTTGATCAGTACACAAAACATCCTAAATATGCATTGAAGATACTAAGATATTACATGGTACATTATTCTGCAGAAGCCTTTAATGCCCTGAAGTTGGCTGAAGAGAAGTTCTTGTCCGTCTCGAAATCACGTATACAGATACTAAAGTTGCAGTTGCTCCATGAGCGTGCTTTACATCGGTAAGGATATTGAGCTCAATGAATTGTTTGGTTTCTTGAATTGTTGAGGGAGAAGTCAGGATCTCAAATCCTTTTCTCCCCATCTTCCAATGTGGCACATGTGCAAGATCCAGGATGTTCGTTAGGTTCGTACATCAAACATGGACTGTTGGTCAAATTCCGATCTAAATTTTTGTACATGTGTGCCCATCTGATGACTGGATCTGTGTGATTTTCGGGCCATGCCATACACTGTTTGGCCCGCCACATCAACTGACGAAATCTCATGCACACCTGCCATTTTGGCAAAGTAGGGACTCTCAGGTAGCCCTCTCCTTTCTTCAATTGTAAACTCTAACTTTATCTAAATTAATATGATTACAATCCAGAGGACATCTGAAACTGGCCCAACAATTATGCGATGAATTTGGAGTGCTGGCTTCCTCTGTAACCGGAGTAGACTTGGAGCTGAAAACTGAAGCTAGCCTCCGCCGGGCCCGTACACTACTTGCAGCCAACCAGTTCAGCCAGGTTTGAAGTTCTGCAGCTCTTTGCCAAGTTCTCATTTTCTTGATGATGACCAATCCTATTAATTCTACCTATGATGCACGAAGGCATAAAGAGGAAAGAAAAATTCTCTCCTAAGTCACATGAATAATCATGGGTACTCTGCATACTGGCACCTCTACTACATAGATAAATCTCCTGTGTGTGTACTCTTGAGCAGGGAAATTTCCCAAAGTAAGATACACTTTGTAGATCTTGAGTGGAAAATTTCCCGAAGTAAAGACTTTCAGAAGTAAAATATGGAGGTAAGATGAATTCTACGATCCTCAATATGAGGAGTTGCACAGTATACTCAGTTTTTCAGTTTGTACATGTGACCTGTGTGGCTCATGGTCCTTTGATCCAGACGATTAGTGCCCTCCCTTCCCCCTTCCGGATGTATCATGCTGAATATCCTCTGATGAACTGTTGTAACCTCTCAATTTGTGGCAACTAGATTGTCAAGACGAGAGACAAGTGGGTGGCATCCAACTGCATGGTTGGGATCACTGACCCACTTGAAAAAACAGACTCGAGCACATTGTGTATATCCTTGGATTGAGAAGCTTCAGTTCGTCGGACAAAATATGCTGTTTGCCACCAATATACTTAGGATGTAGGAAAACAAGAAATGGATGACAGAAATTCAGTTTGCTTTGCAATTTTTCCCACACGCAGTTACTGTTTGACAAATATGAGAGGTAACTGGTAAATCTTAACTGAACGGTCAGCGTCTTTTTCTTTTCTTTCTTTCTTTTTAATAACTAACTGGTGGATCACTGTTAATAGAGGTGTTTGTTGCTTTAAGGGCAGCTTGGACACCATAATGTTGTCTTTGGTATTTGTTTCTGTTGCATAGGGATTTGTTTAATAGAGCGTTCTGTGTAGGCAGCAGCTATCGCACATTCTCTGTTCTGCATGTGCTACAAATTCAACTTGCAGGTCGAAAAAGCCACTGTTCTTCTCTTACTGGCAGAAATCCACAAGGTACGATGCAGTTTGTTGCTTTATTATAGCTTCATTTAATAATTGATTATTTCCTCATCAGCCTGAGAATATGCCTGGCATCATTGGGTTTTCAGTTTGTAAAAGTGGGTCCACAATTTAGCTATCCGATCTGATGGGGCTGGAGGTGAATGGACCACACAAAAATCTTCATGGTTGGATGATGTGAACCCTTCAATCGGTGGCCTGCAAATAGATAGCTAAGAAACGACAAAAGCAGCAGACCAACTGGACAATGACAAATGTCCGGCGGCTAGGATCTTCCAACCTGAGACTTTTTGGTGGATGGAAGCATCCAAGGCAGGGTCTATCAGATCAATAGCATGGTTTGCTGCAGCAAGGGCCCTTCTGGTACAAACTGAAAACTCAAGTGATACCATGGATACTGTCATGTGGAGGATCAAGTGATTCCTCTTCATTTAATAGTTTAAATGCATTGTGAAGTAAAATATTCCATTGCCATTTTTGTTTTCCGGTCAGAAAGCAGGCAATGCAGTTTCAGGCCTCCCATATGCTTTAGCAAGCCTGTCATTTTGCCAGTCATTCAACTTGGATCTGCTGGAAGCGACGGCCACTATGACCCTCGCTGAATTGTGGCTGTCTCTTGGACCTAACCATGCGAAACGTGCGTCGACCCTAATACATCGGACTCTTCCAATGATTCTTGGTCATGGTGGATTGGAGCTATGTGCACGAGCCAATATTGTAGTTGCAAAATGCTATCTATCAGATCCGAGCTTTTCAGGTAATTCAATATCAGCTTCTTTGGTTTCGTATCTTAAGCAGTGAGGATGAATGGTCTTCTCAGCATATTTAAAAGGGAGAAGCTAGAGAAGCTTATGAACCTCATTGGGGATGGATGCTTGTTCCTCCAAATAATCTTCACTGCACACGTGACAGAGTTCTGCGAAATTAGAACTGTTGACCTAGTGGACCCATTGCATGAACCAGCAATGGCCCAATACTCACGGCAATCTGGAAGTACGAGCTATCTGATTTATGCAATTTTCAACCATTGAAGCTTTTTATTTTACTCGTTCCTTTTCTTTATTGGCCCTTAATTCAATGCTAAGATAGTCCAACCTATGTTTTTTTAAAGCTTATAGCCCATTCTTATGGTGGTCCACCAGATTGATAGTTCTGATTTTGCTTATCATCCCTTTGTCTTTAATGTGCTCCCCCAACCAATGTTTTTAAGTATTGATGATATTGGCCGATATATCATATGATGTATCTTGTAACCCACCCGGGCGATACGAAACACACAAGTAGTGGGATATATCCCACATGTTCGATCTGGTGAGCATTTTAGATTTTCAATCATTTTTCCCCCCCCTGTAAATCATGTTAAATTGTTACAAATTCATGATTTTTCATGTTTTGATGGATTTTGAGCTTCGATTTCGAGATTTGGAGGAAATGGGCGAAGTTGTGGAAAAAAATAAAAATAAAATCAATTTCTAGCAAATCCGTTGCAATCTTTATTTTCAAACATAAAATCAAACATGTATGTAACATGATCCAGTGATTTTTCTTTTGCTTTTGAATATATTGCTTGTGTTTCCAGACGTCTTCTTACATTTATAAATTATACGGATAGACTTTGAATATACTTGCTACAATTTAGTTAGACAATGCATAGATTAGGACCTCACACAAAGAAAACCTATTATATGCACTTATTTTTTGTAATGTTTTGATTTATAAGTGTATTGATGTCCTTTTTTTTTAATAATTACTGAAGTTTCATTGAAACATTCAACCAATTTCCTAAATGTTTCTCTATATTTCCAACGACATCAATATATTACGTGATACAACCGATATATCCCATGCGATAACCAATACGTATCCATATCCCAAGGGTGTGATACATAATGTGATACTGATATTTCGAATACTGCCCCCAACTACAAATCACTATAGATCTTTATCCAAGAGGATGATTTGTTGTTGTTTTTGCATGCAAATCTATAGAGCAAGTGATCCTAATGACACTTTGTCGATTTCTGAAAATCACTTGCAGTAAATGTGGAAAACGTGTCCAGCTATTCCAAACGTCTTTTCTGGTGGGCTACCACATGGATGGGCCATATCCAAAAATCAAGGGTATTGGACTGGTAGCCATCCCACCAATGACCTGCTCAAGGAAGCAATGAACCAAATTCAGACAGCAAAAACTCACAACAAATGAAGGCTTATGAACTTCATGTTTTTCGGTCAATAGCTTGTGCACATGGTGGCTCACCAGATCAATAGTTCCAATTGCCATAGATGTTTGCCATGTGTACTATGAGGGATTTGCACATCTCCTTTCATGCAGTGACTTGCATAATATTAGCATCTCAGCATTCCCTTTTCCCAAAGGGAAATGATACAGTGAGTCATGATGTTCTGTAATAGGGTAGAGTACCGATCAGCTAAGGGCAAGTGGCATATAAATTTCTCCTTAAAGGTGCTTTTAAGGTATCACATGACATACTGCAATTGGTGCATGTCATGACCTACTCTATTATTTCCTTTTCCCAAATGTTGGCATGCATGTATGATTAAGTGTTTTAACAGCAGTAGCGTGTTGCATAGAGTTCAACCCTCTTTAGCATGCAGCTTAAATAGCATAAGGTCGGTGATACTTCTATTTTTTAATTTAAAAATAAAAAAATATAATAAATAGTAAGAAAAAAAAACAAAGAATATAAAAATGCCTAAAAGACGATTCGTTTGTCAAGTATAATTATGTTCAAACAAGTTATTAGTTATCATTTATTAAAAGCCAATCTACATATATAAAATTACAAACCAAATTAAATAATTATGACATCAATAATTTTCTAAGAAAACCACTTTAATTAATAATGTCTAATTGAAACCACAAGTCACAACTCACAAATATAAAAAAGAAATAAAAATCCCACAAGTTAAAAAGTATTAAGTATAATACAAATGCCAATAATATACGGAGGGGTTTTCAAAATCCTTCTTTCAAGAAGCTTTTTCTTTTATATTTAGCTTTAAAGGTTTTTTGAGTGTATGAGTTTCACACCAACTTTACCAAAAGGATTATCACCATTTTAAGTGAAAGTAAATAAAGAAATGTTTGATTTTAACTTTACATTTTAAGCATTTTGATAATATGAATTATACACCATTTTTAATGGACAAAACTTGAAAAAAAAATCTCGAAATCATGCCCCAATTGGCATAAGGTAGGCCGTTATTGATAGACAAGGAACCACTGTGGTTCTCAACTACAAATTTTTTACAGGCAGCCCATCTCAGGACAGGACTGACCTTTTCGGCTGCAGCCCGTACACTGTGGGGGGCTTACCTAATGATCACTCCTGATATCATCCGCATAATACTCTCACAAGTAGCCGTTGCATTTCTGTTCTTAGAAAGTCCTGAAGATATTGGCTTATATGGCCATCCTTTTCCCTCCTATTTATCCTTTGATTGCTGATGCTTCTGTTTTTGTCCTTCCATGAAACCTACCCTCAGTCCTGGATGATCCGGAAATCGTGCTGGATCCTTTAAGACAAGCTGCTACGGAGCTTCAAATTCTAGAGGTGCGTTTAGTTCATATTTTACAATGCATTTTGATCACACTATCGTTATCATTGATGATGATATTAACGGTATGCAGTATCATGAACTGGCTGCTGAAGCCTTCTACCTGACGGCCATAGTCTACGACAAGCTTGGGCAACTAGAGCGGAGGGAAGAAGCTGCGGCTTCTTTTAAGGAACACATCCTTGCACTCGACCATATACAGGATACTGAGGATCCGCTCATGCATGGCTTGTGAAAAATCATGCATAAACACGTGTTCCGCACCGGCAGATATGTAACATCTTCACGTGTCTTGCTGTTGTTTATGGATGAACTTCAACGGGAGTTTCTTGACAGAGATCGATGGGGATTGAAAACACTGTAAATTGCAGTGGTGTATTGGAAGAAAGGGAAAATAAAACGATGCTGTGGAAATTCCGTTTTCCTGGTGATTCTGGGTATATATGCAAGAATTTGAAAATTTGAATTTTGCAGTTGATGTGGTGAGTTCACCAAGTTGAAATTGTAAGAGGCGTCCTTCTGATGGACGGCTCTGATCATTGAGCATGTTCACGTGAATGAAGGTCAGTGCTCTTTACCAGGAAATATAGGTTAATCTCGCAAAACACGTGTGAGATGAATGATCTCGGCCATCCACTGGAATGGCCACCTCTAGGATTTGCGGTCCAATCAATCTTGGTTTTCAGTAGTGTCCTCTTATTGGTGGCCATTATGATGGACGGCCTGGATGAATGAGAATGCTCACCAATCAGGTTCAGTGAGATTAATACATCTTCATGAAAAAAATGCAGCAAGGGTTCTTAGAACTGCAATTTGCATCTTGAACGTCGTTCAAAGGATGAGCCCTCATGCATGGGACTGTCCAGGTATATGAAATTTGGGTCGCCACCCATTCATGATTGGGTGAGCCAGATGATTGGTCCAGATCTTGAGCAAATGTTTCATCTGCACAGTTTGAGATGCAGAGGCACCAACCCTTAGCTTGAAATTACAATTAGAGGTGGCAATGGGCTGGTCGAGGTCAGCCCAAGCCTGACCCATTTGCTAAATGGGTGAAAGATTCTGACCCAAACCTGATAACCTACATGGTCGGGTCAGGTAGTGTAGGGTTGAACCCAAGCTCAACCATTTACTTAGTGGGTCACATCGTCTAGCTGAAGCGGGTTAAACCCACCTCAGAAACAGGCTCAGCCAATTGACCCAAGCAGGTTGGACCAATTGACCCATTGGCTAACCTGACCAATCGGTAACAAAAACGCATCCTAGAGTGTCCTCATCCACTAAACACGTCCCAGACATGGACCACCCCGTGGATGCTCATGGGTGAACAATCAAACGGTTCAAATGAGATGCAAAAGGTTCGTTTGTGGCTACCAATCACATGGGCAAATTTTCAACCGTGTCACAGTAAATTAGACGGTGGGGATCATTTAAAACGTACACCACATGCATGGATATCACAATCATTCTTTAGCATAAATACTTCATATATTTAAAACTATCTTCTGACACCTGGAAGTGAAAAAAATATACACACATGATAAGATGGATGAACCTTATTTTATTGGGATCAAATATATAAAAAGGGATGCGGAACCTGATGAACGGATGTGATTTCAACGTTCCCCATGCATTAGTTACAGAAAACATATCTAGATTATCAGTAATAAAAGACAATTGAACTTCAAGAAGCACCTGATTCTACTGTAATCTTGGCTTCAAGGGTCTTTTCATATTCTTCAATGGATTTGAAGAGCTCAGAGAAATTGCCCTTACCGAATCCACCACACCCACCCTTTTGGTAGGTCTTCCCTTCCCCATCCTTTAGCATACACCCAACTCTTTGTATTATCTCCAAGAATATGGTTGGCCTGCATCGACAATCCCAACGTCATTTTAATCCTTTTCTTTAAGTGATTTTTTTAAAAAAAAGAGATAGTGTAAGCGGCTGGGTCTGGCTCCATGGCTCAGTGTAGTAGACAGACTCGGTTTCAACAATGAGACCAGAGATCGAGTGACGAGTGCCCATGTGGTGTGGGTGGGTGTGCGAGTTTTTAAAAAATGATAATGTAAGTGGCCCACTCAAATCCACAGGTCAATGAGTAGCATATCATAATTTGTTTTTTTTTTTTTTCCGAATTGTATCCTGTCCTAAATAAAATGAGTCACCAGAACGAAACAGGACCGAGTCAACCGAGTCAGGCACCCCAAAACCGCTACTTAGATATGTACACAATACATCCGGCGCATTTGTCAAAAACTCATTGGCTCAACTCAAGACTTGGCCTACTTGATTCAACTTCAATTAAATATAAGGTGAGCCCTGTCAAATTTTGATCCAGCCAAGAGGTAGACTCACTACAATTCAGGGAGCGAAGGTGATTCGTGCAGATGGGGCCCATGGTACAGAACATGAATTGGTGGGCAAACCCCCAAAATCTTTCAGATTGAGAGATTGAAACCTTTCGTTCAGTGGCCTAAAACTCAACAATTGATGACAAAAAACATCATCGATCCAAAGAAACGTCCACCAATTGAATGGCTGTAATCTTCCAATCTGACAAATTTATGGGTCACAGTGGCCCTTTGAAATGGTCTGGATCACATAACCATGGGCCCCACATGACCCCATAATTCTTCTTCAATTCAGTAACCTAACCTGTCCCCAATCGGCTTAGTGAAGATCTGAAGCAATGTCCCTTGATCATCCCTGTCCACCAAAATCCCCAACTCTTCACACTCTTTCATTTGCTCCTCGCTTAGCACATCACTTGCTCTCTGCCTGAGGTTCTTGTAGTACGTTGGTGGCGGGGACGGCATGAACTCAAACCCACCAACACCGCTCCTCTTCCTCATCTCCCTCATTGTCTTGAATATGTCCTCACTAACAAGAGCAAGGTGCTGAAGGCCGGCACCCTCGTTGTGCTCCAAGAATGTCTGTATCTGACTTTTCCGCTTTGTACCTATTGAAAATCGCAATCAAACTGAATTTCCAAAGAGAGTATAGGGCATTTGTTTGTAAATCACAACTTCTTTTTCATCTAAAAAAACTAGAGATCCTTACATCTTACTAATAAACCCCCCTAGTGACCCTACTGCTTTGTGACCCCTAGTAACCATTAAGGCTGCAAGATGGGTGGGTTGGATCTAGTTGAGGGTCCCAACCAAACCTCAAGAGGAGTCATCCCAAGGTCTAACTCAACCCAAAGTATGAAATACTCAAGACTCTCAAGATTCGGGTTGGGTCCGGTTAACACCTACAACTAGTAAACTCTCATAAAAGTAAATACGTAACCATCAAATAACATTATTAAATTAGTCCTAGATTTTTCTTGCTTAAATGCTCAGGAAATAAGCATTAATAGATTTTCTTGTTTAAAGATTTTCCTATTTGGAGATCTTGGCTCGCCAAGAATTCTATTTTAGATTCTATAGATTATGTTGAAGATAATAAGCACTTATTATAGATAAGGCTTATGCCTATGGAATAAAAAAGTTGAATACCATTGTCTTTGAGTTAATTCTCTTGTTTCTCTACTGCAATTGTTGGGTGTTTTTTATTTATTTATTATTTTTTGTTTGGGGGGGGGGGGGCTGATGAGCTTGCTCACATTCATTGCATTCTTTTCTCTTTTGTGATTCAAACTTCGGTCTGGTATGTTGAATCATTGCAATTAGTTTCTTCTTTGATCTATTTGCATCAATTGGTATCAGAGCAAGTTCTGCTCTTGGGAAAGTGAAAGAAGGTAATTTTCTTGCATTAATTGGTATTAGAGTGTTCAAGGAAGATATTGCAAAAGAATTCAAAGAATTCAAGGAGGTAATAAGAGCTTGCTTCGAGTCTTTGAGTGAACAAGAAAAGCATTATGGACTTCAATCCATTATCTCCAGAGTTGCTAAGAACGACACGTTTGAAGCAAGTGTGGCAACTCAAGAGGAATCCACTGCTGGCTTACTCTATGGATCCATGGATACACCTATTGATGAATCAACAACTCAATGGAAGGAAGCACCAATGACACGGTACATGAAGTTAAAACATTGAATGACACGGTACAGGACAGGAAGTTAAAACATTAACAAGTACTATATAGTTCAGTGATTGAAGAACTAGATAATTTCATGATTACCATGGTGCCATCTCAATGTCAATCAAGGCCCAGAGATCAAAAGCTGACCATGACAAAGGGACCACGATCAACATCTAGAACTTCAATCTGGTTAGGTTGAATTATTGCAATCAGTTTCTTCCTTTGATCTATTTACATCATGGAGTGTCTATATAAAGTGGGCAAGCCCAATGATCTAAACCATCAATAATTTGGGCCCCACATTGGAGTGCTTAAAAATGACTCTAATTGGACAATCCTAACCATCCAATGGCTGGCCCGCAAACAAACTGAAACAACCCAATTCTCCATATGATTCCAATTCTCCAATTACTGTCATTTTCACATGGTCGCCCACAACGTGTTCCCCACTTGCACTCTTGATGCCCATGTTTGATGGATAGATCTCAATCTCAATCTTGAAAAAAAAAAAACACAGAATTCAGGTTCTCCAAAATTACCGTAAACCGGCTCGTTCATTGGCAGCAGAACCATCTCCTCATTGTTTGCCAGCACGACCGAGTTGAGCCCCGACTCAGCTGTCCCAACGTCGTCGGCCGTGAACTCAGCAAATTCATGAAACCCAGTAAATGTCTTCACATACTCAACTGCCTCTGCCAGGTTAGTCACATTCCCGACGGCATGATCCAGCCGTCGTATCCCAAAATCCAATGGGTACGATTCCACCGCCTCGAATCCAGGCAGGAACACCGGGTCCGGCTTCTCAAAGCTGATGTACCTAAGAACAACATCTCCATACAGGCGGACCTCGGCGAGCCACGCCCCACTATCGCCGATCTGCGCTGGCGGGGCCGACGGCACGGCGCCGTGGGCGACACTGATCTCGAAGGCCGACACTGCATCATCGACCTCAATCGCGACGGCCCGGACGCCGAGCCCGTGCGATGCGATGAAGTGGTGGGCCGCGGCGGCTGAGAAGGAGGGGATAGGGGCAGGGGCAGGATTGGAATTTTGGGCGGTAGCAGGGGCAGGGTTGTAATTAAGGAGGGAAGGGAGGGTAGAAGAGTAAGGAGCGGAGAAGAGGAACTGAAGATTGCCGGAGCGGAGGAGGTAGGAGGCGTGTGTAAGATTTCCGGTGGAGAGGTCAGATTTGGCGGCGAAGGTCATTCCAAGGCCCCAAGAGAAGCGGAGGTAGGCGTTGGTGGCGTCGGAGGACCAGAACTCGATGTGGTGGAACCGGCGGACCGGGAACCGGTCTGACCGGGGGTTGGACCGGACGAAGTTGGCGTATCCCACCAGCTTGAAGGAGGGCGCCGCATGGTTGCTATCGTGCGCTGCATCGGTCTTCTTCTGCTCTTCTTCCACTTCCTTCCCCATTTTTTGATTTTCTGCTGCGCTTCGGCCGTTTCCTCATTTGTAGAGAGAGATAGTGGGGTTCTGCTTGCATCTGTCGCGACTCAGAAATACAGCATGTATCTACTGATTGAGGCCGTATTACAAAATGATCGGATGATCAGAACCGTTCATGTTATGTATTCTACGCTATCAAGTATAACTGATGAAAATTATCATGAATTAATGTTAGGAAAAAAATTATTACATAGATTAATTTAGAACGTAAAAAGGATTTTCAATGGCCATTTTCAAGTTAGGAAATGTACGGTATGGGTAATTTTTTAAAGATATTATTTGATAATGGATTTTTTAAAGTATGGGATCCATAACATGGACAGTTCAGATCTACCGAACATCTCATCATGTGGGTCCAAATTGGGAGACGCATGCTAGTTACCTCAATCGCGACAGAAGCAAAACGAACACGAGCGAAGAGCGAGGGATTTTCTCTGGCCGCGGGTAGACTCCACCTTCAATTCCTCGCGGGAATCACGGGTCGATGTGGCTTTGACTCGACTGTAGGGGCCCACCGTGATGTATATGTGTTATCCACGCCGTCCATCCATTTTTAGAAGTAATTTTCGTAATCAACACAAAAAGGCGAAGATTCAAGGCTAAGGAAGCCACACCAGAGGAAGCAGCAGTGATATTGACGCCCACCTTTGAAACCTTCACTGGGCCTACCTTGATGTTTATTTGCGATATCCAACCCGTTCATAATGTCACATGGACCTGGATATAGGGAAAATATCAGCTTGATCAAAACTTCCATAGCTCCCAAGAAGTTTTTAATGATGGATGTTCAATCCCCACTGTGTGGTCCACTTTATCCTCTGCATATTTTTTGGAAACCGATTGGCTACTCGCCTGCCACTAGCCCGGTGGCTAGTGGTCGGTGCTATGTGGGCCCACCATTATGTATGTGTTTAATCCATGCCCTTCATCCATTTTTACAGATCATTTTAAGGCGTGATCCAGAAATTGAGAGGGATCTAAATCTCAGGTGGAACACACTACAGAAAAAATAATATTGATTGGATATCCACCATTTAAATCCTCCTAAGGCCCACTGTACAGTTTATTTGAAACCCAATCTGTTGATTACGCTATACAGACCTAGATGAAGGGAAAAAAATAAAGATCAACTTTATCCAAAACGTTCATTCAACATTGTTTCCTGTAATGTGGTGCAATTGAGATCGGGATAATACTTTAAAATGATCTTTAAAATAGATGGACGGCATGAATGAAACACATACATCATGGTGGGGCTCATAGTGCATTGAAAAAATGGATGGATGGCGAGGATGAAACCTATACATCACAGTGTGCCGCACAAAACCCCGCGAGGACCGAGTCCGCCGAGCACAGACCGGGCTTGCGTCCAGCAGCGACTCCACTTGTGAAGGGAATTCGGCTACGTGGCATATCGTGGTTGATAGGAGTTACGTGCGATGTTTATCTAATGGGACAGTGCAAGGTGTTTTTGAGGTACACACAAATTGGTGAACCTCACTCCTTCTGTGCGGATTGGCTGTGCCTTCGTCGGAAGCTGTGTGAGGCCCACAGAAATTCCCGTCACAAATCCAGTCCGTCCATCAGTTATTAATGACTACAATAATATAGGATTGTAAAATTCATGCAGATTCAGAACTCATATGGGCCACACAACAAGAAACAGCAGGGATTGAACGCTTACCACTGGAAACTTTGTGGGGCCACAGAGTTTTGTATCAGAATTATATTTTTGCTTACAGTTTATATGAGTGGTAGTAACCCAATGAACGGTTAGATAGCATACAAACGTCTTGGTCGGCTCTACGAAGGTTTCAACGGTGGAAGTTTCTGATTCCACTGTTTCGTGTGGTGTGGCCGGATCTGTCTGATTTTTAGAATCCTTTCCTGTTGTGGGAGGGACATCTCTGTGGGGCCCACCTTCCTGTAGTTGGAAATAGGTTGGGCCAGCGGGTAACAGGCCAGACCTCCCAATTTGGGTTGAGCCTCGAGGCCCTTGGGCCTTGGTCTGAGTTTTAGACCCAACAGGACTACTCACACTAATACTAGTTCCCACACGCGCCAATGTGAGACATCAAGCGTACGTTAGGTGTGGCCTTCCAAGCAGATGACCTGGGCTGAAAAATCAGGCCCGTCCATTCATAAATACACGTTCATAAATTGAATTCGAATCCTCCGCATCTAACGGTTCTGTACATGTTCTGTCCATCTAACCTCATGCTGGGGCTCGTACTATGTTGGGCCCAACTGATCAGAGCTCAGTTGACCACACACGTGGCATATGTGGCCACGTGTGGGTTGGGAAATCTTTGATTGAAATGGGCTGGATCTAAGCCATCCTAAAGATAGCCCGTTATGATATGGTTTTGGACCGTAGATTTAGGTGGGCCTTTTACGAAAAATACTAATCCTGGTCTGGCCCAGGCCTGGTAATTCCACCTGACCACAAAACAAGCCCAGGCTAGATAATCGCCTTGAAAATCTCTTGATGGGCTGGCCCAGTTTCAGCTCCACCCAAGATGGGCCATCACCAGTAAAAAATGAAATTAAGGATAGCCATTGGATCCGTACATGCAGAGATCCCAACCTTATGATGTTATGCTTGACCAACGGCCCATGTTCAATGACGCCTTATGGCCATGTTGCAGTTGTAATATGATATTTGGATGGTGACCAAATGGGGTGGTCACGCGGGCTACGAACATTTATCTTTATCTCATGCTCATGATCTTCCACGTGTAAGGATTATCTGACTGTGGGAAAAATATATGGACGGTTTGGATAAAACAAAAATACACCATGCGGGGCCCACAGAGTATTGTCAGTAGCCACGTTGCTACTGACGCTGTCAGTACGCAAGCCGCGTCCGACTGGTTTGGTGACGCGTCAGACTCTTTGCCTTATCCCAAAGTAAATGCAGAGATGAGATCTGGACCGTTGATTTAGATGCTCTCCATTGGCATGGACAGGCGACATAGATCGAAGATCACTTGGCCAGGCCATCCTAGCCTATCAATAGAAAGATTTATCTACGATAAATATTGACGGTTGATAATCCCGTTCCCATTGTGGGCCCCAGTCAGACCCACTTACGATTATCCTATTGGACGCTGACTGGGTTCCCTGACTGTGTGGCGCACTGTAATGTACAAGTTCTATATCCACGCCGTCTATCTGTTTTACAAGATCATATTAGGACATGAGCTCATAAAATGAACCAGATACAAATTTCAGGTGGACCACACCACAGGGAAACATTGGTGATGGATTGTCCACCATTAAAAACTTCCGGGGCTCACAAAAGTTTTGGATCCAGATGACATTTGTGTTTTCGCTTCCTCCGGGTTTGTGTGACCTTATCAAGGTCACGTTGCGGTGGGCCTTAGAAAGTTTTTAACGGTGGGCATTCAATCATCACTGTTTCGAATAGCGTGCTCCACTTGAGATGTGAATTTTCTTCGTTTTTGGGCTCGTGCGCTAAAATGAGTTGGAAAAATGGATGGACGGCGTGGATATAGAACACACGCATGACAGTAGGCTCCATGGATGGATCCACCGTGTCCATCCTATAGCTGTTTACAGCACAGCCCGCCTGATGAACTTCCTTGATCTTATCCGCGGTGTCGAGAGCGGATTAGGTGTGACCCCGGCCTCACCCAAGACGGTATGGCCCTTACCGTGGGGCCCACCTTGAGCGTATGCATTATATATCCACACTGTCCATTCATTTTTTTCATATCATTTCCCAGCATCATCCAAAAATGATTCATATCCAATTATCAGGTGCACCATACCATAAGACATGGCGATTGACCAACGTACCATTAGTAACTTCTTAGGGCATATCTTAATATTTTAATAGTGTTTATTTACCATCCAATCTATTCATAAGATCAAATAATCCCAGATGAAGTTAAAAAAACAAATATCAACTTAATTCCAAACTTTTGTTGGCTCACCAATGCTCAATTAACACTTTTTCTCATGGTATGGTCGACCCGATAATTGTACCTATTTCATTTACAGGATAATGCTCTACAACGATCCATCTTTAGGATAATGCTCTAAAATGGTCCCGTAAAAAGGATAGACAACATGGATACATAATACATAGATCATGGTGGGCCCTCAGTAACCACACACTAATTAAGGGGCTCCTCTTGGGTTAGGCCGGATTCCCAGCTAATCAGCTCTCTCACCTAAGATGGTGCGACCCTTACCGTAGGGCCCACTATGATATGTGTATTTCGTGTCCACTATGTTCATCTATTTTTCAAGATCGTCCACGGGAGATCTCAAAAAGAAAAAGATTCAATTAAACGGTGGTGATTGAACACCCTATCATTGAGAACTTATTAGGACACACCTTAATATTCTTATAGTGTTTATTTACCATCCAATTTGTTAATAAGGTCACATAAGTATGGATAAAGGGAGAAAATACATATTAGTTTAATCCGAAGCTTTCGTGGCCTATTAATGATCAATCACCACTATTTCTTATGATATAGTCCATCTAATTATTCTACTTATTTCATTTTTTAGATAATACTTTAAAATAAAATGAAAAAAAAAATAAAATAAAATAAAAAGAGTCTATACATAATACACATATCGAGTGGATCCTACTCTACCGTCCCGAGTGAGGCTGCTCTAGTGTTAGAAAAGTAGTTCCATGCTTCGGCAGAGCATATTAGATACACATGTAATCCGAAATTATGCAGGAGAATACATGGACTAAAATAAAATGGAAGCAGATTAGTTGAGACCCCGGATGCTTTAAGATGGTGCAGCCCATGCACATTGATATATGTATTATATATTCATAACGTTTATCTGTTTTTCAAAATCATTTCAGGACACCATCCAAGAAATGAAGTAGATCCAGTTATCAAGTGGACTGTACCATAAAAAATGGTGGTGATTGAATGCCCTACTATTAAAAACTTCTTAGGGGGCACATTCAAGGTGTTTGTTTGCCATCCAATCTGTTGATAGTGTCACGTAAGCATAAACGAAGGGAAAAACCATATATCAGCTTGATCCAAAACTTTTGTGGCTCAATAATGGCCAATCACTACAGTTTTCCATTTCATGGTCCACCTAGGAATTGGATCTGCTTCATTTTTGAAATAATGCTCTAAAATTATCTGAGAAAATGGATGAATGGTGTGGATACATAATTAATACATCAGAGTGGGTCCCACGGTAAGTGCCGCACCATGGTGTAGGTGAGTCCGGGGTCACTATTAGTTGCCCGCTGGATTAGAAGAGTATATACCAAATTCAACACTTATCCTCTTGCATTTGCCAGCAAATCGATCATGGAATTTGAATTTGAATGCATTCAAAAATTATTAAAAGTAATAATTAAAATCACATCAAAATGCTGTGATTCCACACCCATTCACCTTCAAAACTAAGAAGGAGAACCACATGAAGCGTGTGCATCATTTGGTTGGCATGGGTAAGCTGCGCAAGTGAGCCCACCGTAATGTTTATGTGAAATTCACTCCAATCACTAGTTGCTACACCCCATGTTAACATGGCACAAAAATCAGCCGAATTTATGATTTATCCGGACTACATGATAGGAAATAGTGTATAGACAAGATGGACCCTCCAAACTGTTTTCCTTGATGTGGTCCAACTCAATCACAGATAAGCCTGATCTTTGGGACTCAAGTGTAATTTTTTGTCTTCCATCTATTGGCCAGAGTGGAATTCATATAATCATCATAGCTGGCTTTGTAAAAAGCAAGGGTGAATGTTTCTCTTCAAACCATTTATGTTGGCGTGGCCTAATTGAATTATAAGCTAGCTTTAATTTTTGGGCCAGGATGTAACGTTAGATGAATAATTTAATGTTATGAGTGAATTGGCCTAGGAGAAAGTGTTGATCAAGTATGGAATGGACAAGGCAAAAACGATTAACTTCTTCACGCGACTCACTTCAAGCTATTTTTAGAACAGTGTTTTAAAACATATGAAGAAAAGTAGGATGTCTCGTGTGCCGTATTCGAACACAGTTAGTAGTTTGATGTATGCCATGATCTATATGAGATTGGATATTTTACACGCGGTTGGTGTTGTTAGCAAATATATGTTTGACCCTAGAAAGCAACAGTGGGAGTCAGTGAAATGACTATTTCGATACATTCGAAGTATGCAAGTATGCAAGACTGCATCTTATCTTTTGAGAAATTAGGGGCCAAGTTAGTTGAATATATAGATTCAGATTATATGGGTAGTGTGGATTCTAAAAAGTTGATTTTAGGTTACTCGTTTGTGCTAGCGGGTGAAACAATTCGTTGGATGTCGAAGCTTTAGTCTGTGATGACTCTTTCCACAACCGAAACTGAGTATATGGCAGTGACAGTGGCATTTAATGAGGGTGTTTGGTTGAGGGGAATGATAAATCAGTTGAGGCTTCAAAAGGTGGCTATGTCGGTTAATTGTGATAGCGAAAGGACGATCAATTTGGCTAAAAGCTCGGTTTATCACTCATGTACTAAATATATTGATGTTCGTCACCATTTTGTCTGACAGGTGCTTGGGGAAGGAGGCATGACTTTGGAGAAGATTCAGTACACGAGCGTGAATCCGACTGACATGCTTACTAAGGTAATTCCCACAGAGAATTCAAGTTATGTACAACTTCTTTGGCTTGGCGAGGGCATAAAAGGAAGACAGAATGCACAAGAAGCGATGGTGGAGCTATGATACAAGGCTTAATTAGAGATGAGGAAAAATGAGATATGGAGAATGACGATTGAAGACATGGTGGAGATTGTTGATTTATGTCTTAAATATGTAAATTAATGTCCGTCGATGATAGTTCAATGCCATTGAGCAGGACTTCGATGGACTTCGATGCTCGATGCCATTATAAAAAATTAAAATTTATCAAGTTGGTTGCTGAACACTTTAGGTGTCCTATTTGATGTCATCGAAGGTTGTTCGATGACATCAGAGTGGGTTCGATGACATTGATGGTCTGTCGATGCCATTGAAGTCCCATCAAAGGTACCATCGAACGATCGCACTAGAAAAAACGCAGAGTTGCGTAAGTGCAAGATTTGTTTCATATTTCGATTGTGATTCACCTGGAGGCTATAAATGTGTGTAATCAGGATTAGGGTGTATTAAAGAGCTTTTTAATTCATTCATAGGATTTTCAAGGGCTTGTAAGGGGAGATTCGAAGTTTGTTCATATCGGGCATTCTCTCTATCTCTTGTAATTTCTGCTTTCATAGTGATATCTATCGTTTTATGCCGTGATTTGTGTTTTTTTTTTTTCCAAAAGTGTTTTTCCACGTTAAATTCGGAGTCTTTGTAATTGTGCTTGTTTGTGCGATTGGAATACTTTGCTTGAGTGCTTCCGCAATTCCCCTACAAGAATATCATGAACGCATAACATGACCGATGGATGGATTGTCTTTTTCTTCTTCTTCTTCTTTATTTATTTATTTATTTATTTTATAACATAAGTAAATATTAAAAAACCATTAGAGTTGAACAATCCTAACCTTCGGCAATTATTTTTTACTCTTATAATTCACTTTACCTCATTTCACTTGACCATGAGAGCTCTCGTTCGGAAGGTTGAGATAATAAAGCAAAGGAAATAATAAAACTTATTCACTAAAATCTACAAGGCCCACTATTATATATGTGTGTTAACCATGTTGTTCATCTATATTACCTACTCATTTTAGGGCATGAGCAAAAAAAGAGAGAGGCATATATAGAGCTTAAGTGGACCACGCTAGAAAAAATAGGGGGAGTTGAAGTGTCTACCATTGTAAACTTCTTGGGGTCGTAGAAGTTTTGGATCAAGCTAATGTTTTTGTTTATCCTTCGTTCATATTTGTGTGACCTCATGAACATGTTGGATGACATGCCCACTTCCCCTTGGTTCTTGGGAAGGTTTTAGATTTGAACAATGGACATCCTTATCCTCCCTTTTCCTGTGGTGTGGTCCACTTGAGCATCCAATCTGGATCATTTTTTGTAGTCATCGCCTAAAATGAGATGGTAAATTATGGACGGACGACATGGATCAGACATATATCAAATTTAATGCATGCACGCAGCTTATTGAGGTCTAATTAATTAGAAATGTATTTTCCTCTCCTCCAATCACCATTTGAACATGATAATTACTCATTTACATTCAATTAGGGCCAGTAGTCACTTATTTCTTAAAGTAGGACCATTGGATATTTATCATTTATTTTCACAGATATCTAAATGATGGGAAAACACAAATACCAATGTGGTTCACCACCCGCAGGAGGGAATCTATACCAAGACCTCAATGTTGAAATGAGGTTATCTTCACTTTTAGTCTACTACTTGAGCTATGGGTGTGGATGTCACCTTAGATTTGCCTCATTTTTTTAGTTCATGGCCTAAAATGAGCTAGCAAAATGGATCTACGGCATGAATAAAACACACATGCATCATACATTGGTGGGGCTCATAGAGATTAGACACCAGCTAGTGCTGGCCGATGTTCCTAGTGGGAGTTGACACCACTGGTGTGGTCCACTTGAGCCGTGGATACACTTCAATTGTTGGATTATGCCCTAAAATGAGGTGGAAAAATGGATGCATGCGTGGATAATTAAAACATATACATGACGGTAGGTCCACAAAGTTCTGGCACCACGTAGCTAGAGTTGTACACAAGTTGAACCAAGTTGAGCTTGGCTCGGCTCATCTAGTAGCTAATCTCAGCTCGAACTCGACTTGGCTCGGTCCTTGAGCATGTATTGCTAGCTAGGCTCAGTTCGGTTAGCAGCTCGAGCCAATTCGAGTCGAGTTCGAGCTTGTTCAGCATTTTCTCAAATAGGTAGAATGCATCTTCAATTTCTCATATAATGTAAAACAATAACAATTTTTTACGGGTATTTCATCAAACACCTAGAGAGCGGTATCAAAAACAAACACCCGAGCGAGCAACATTAAAATCAAACAGCTGACATATCCATTCCTTCCTCGCCAACACTTTGTTTGAGTCATTTCATCAAACAATTGGTGAGCCGCATTCATATCAAAATAACCGAGTCACTGAGCTGATTCGATCCGAGTCAGTTCTAGTCGAGGTTTGATCCGAAATGAGTCAAGCTCTGGCAAGCTCGAACTCAGTTTGGAATTTTTTTCGAGTTCTAAAAACCAGCTCGACTCGGTCTGGATCAAATTTTGAACTGAGTTGAGCTTTTCCGAGCCGAATGGAGCAAGCTGACCGAGCTAACTCGACTTGTGTACAGCTGCTAGATGGTGCTGTGGTCACTACGAAATCCGCGTTACTGACAAGTTGGCTGGCTGGCTGAGTGGTTGTGATGCATCATACGCATGCACATAGCAAATGTATATATAGGATAAGCTTAACTCATATTCAGCCGTCCAAACCATAGGTCTTGCTTCTGATAGGCCGTAGGCCAAAAATTAGACTGACTGACCAATCTCTTTGATCAACGGCGATTTGTTTGTTTCATCCTGATTAATGGACTGTGTTTCATCTTAACTGTCCAAAAGAAGTACATTCATCAATCACTTAACATCGACGGTTCAGTTTAATTTTTCTTATTCGGGTTTTGACTCTTTTGACCCATTTAAAGAGGGCCAATACCTGGATGGTTTCGTTTGAATTACACGTGTGCCACCCAGTGTAACAAAAAGCTCCATGTGGCCCACTGTGATGTGTGTGTAACATCCACTCAGTACATCACTTTAGGCAGATGATGTTGGGAAGTGACCCCAAAAGTCAGGCTAATCCTGAACTCGAGTGAGTCACACCACATGGAAGAGTTGTTATAAGGAGGCCTACCGTGATGTTTATATGCCATCCAAACCGTTCATCAGCTAATTACAACAAGAATGTATTGGAAATATATATATATATAAGAATGATCCAAAACTTCCCGTGGGGCCATGAAGGTTTCAACGCTAGGCCTTCACATCCCCACTTTTCCCATGGCGTGGGGTTGACCTTGTCTTTGGTCTCACGTCTCAACATGATCAGGATCAAATGATGGACAGAGTAGATATCTCACACACATCATGGTAGGTCCCACTGAGCTCTTTGCTTCACTTCCTGATATTTCCGCAGAGGATGTATAAGTGATGATGAAGGGTTTATGCGCCCTCAACCAACTATCGTTTGTGCATGGTCTCTATCTTATAAGATATAGGGTTTTTAGGGATTTTCAAAGTTGCATAGGCCTTATATTAATAAACTAGTCCAGTTAGCTTGTTATAGGGTAAAAAATCAACTAGTTGGCTACTACTTTCCCAAAAGACTATTATGGAGATCGCTGTCTCTCAAACTAGGGTATGTTTGGAAGAGATAGTAGTTTCAAAGAAAAGGAAAAGAATTGCAAATGCGATGCACGGATGATGCGACAACATACATATATTAATTAATAACTAAATATATATTACTACTCTATTTGAGTTTCCGACTAGGGAGATCATCCTGTCATGACCTAGGGTGGACTCAAGAAGTTGGTAGCTACTTAATAAGGTTAAGTAACTATAGTATGCTAATGATCAAAGAAATAAGAAAATATATATAGGCAAGCAAACTCACTTTTTGATGCACCAAGATATGAGGAACCAACCAGCTGTAGAGCATATGACCAATGATCACTCAACTATGAGCAAAGAGGTATATGGGAGGAAGGATAAGGATATGTAAATGTGAATTGAGAAATAATAGGGAATGCCGGGTCACCGCCAATGCACTCAGAGATGTGGGAGGAGGAAAAGAGAGCTAAGGCACTTCTATAGGAGATGATTGTAGATATCAGATCCCGGCTCTACTCCATTGATCTTGAATGTTTGAGATAGCTTGGATGGACGTGTGAGTTGAGATTGATGGTTGAGATGGGTTGGAAACTAGGATGAACTAAGATGGATAGTTGAGATGGAAGTGGAACTCATAGTATGACAGGGCATTGCTAGATAGACTCTTGAAGCTAAGGGGTGAGAGTTTTCTCTAGCTCAAGTCTTGCTGCTCACTGCGGGTATCTCTATCTATAGCCAAGTATATGGAGTGTGTCTCTACACTACAACAAAACCAGGCAAAGCTGAGGAAAGTTGGCCTCAATTTCTATAAGCTGGCTTAAGTGATGTGTGGAAATGAGAAGGGTTGGCCTCTATTTCTATAGGCTAATCTTGATACTTTGGTGGATTCTTGCTACTTGGAGGGTAAACATTACTATATTGCATGATCTGAATGGTTGTAGGGTAGATGTCATTGTGGATTCACTTTGATTATTGGTAAAACAGGTAATTTCATTCTTAGGGAGAATAAAATGATTGTTTTAACATTGGGTGAAAATTGTATTGCCGCTTGGGAGGATCGCAGAATGTCTAGATATGCAAATTAAGATTCAGGCGATGATGTGATTCCTGTTTGTTCACGGCCTTTGCATTTTCAGTAAGACCGACGCTTCGGCTTCCTTGTTCATTGTATGAGTTTGCTGGAATGGGCCTCTCTGGTGGCCCATTTTCCACCAGTGTCTGTGATGAATCCATGGAGGACCACTGTCCATGATAAATGGCCTAGGGGTAATGTGTGGGTCGCCCCTAGACTGTTTGTACTCCAAAATTGCACCTGAACTTTCTGGCCAATTAGGCCTGTTGGGCCTTATTATGGTTTCAGGGATTTTATGAGTGGGTTGGATTGTTTTCTAAGGATTTTTTTAAGCTTACAAATCATTATATGATCCAAGATAAGGTGTACTGTACTACGGTGAGGTATCTATAAAATCCTACCGAGCCCTTTATTATAATTCCCTATGGAGATCTTTGTTGCACTTTCCTGACATTCTGGCAAATGTCTCATCTGGTAAAGGGTTTTGGGAATTGGGCTGTGCTGACCTCGAAGTTTGGTGAAATTACCTTGGGAGGTACTACGTTCTAGATATCCTAAGAGTAGTCTTCTGATAACTTTTGGATATTGTTTCAGACGAAAATGTCCGTCCTTGGTTTGGAAGCCGTACGGTCTAAGAGTGAATAAGAAGTTACTTTATTTTTCAACGCCCGAGAAAGTAACGGATTGACTACTCCCCTTGCCACCAGCTAATGGCTAGTGTTAGGTGGTCTGTGGGCTCTACCACTATATATGTGTTTCATCCATGCCGTCCATATAATTCTATAGATCATTTTATGGTATGAAACCAAAAAATGAGGTATATCCCAATCTCAAGTGGACCACATTATAGGAAACAATGTTGAATGAGTGTAGACCATTAAAAGCTTTTTGGGGGCCATAAAAGTTTTGGATCAAGCTGATCTTTGTTTTTTACCTTCATCAGTGTCTATATGACCTAATCAACAAATTGGATGTCAAATAAATAGTATAGTGGGCCTTAGGAGGATTTTAATGGTGGATATCCAATCACTATTGTTTTCCTGTGTTGCGGTCCACCACGATCTATGCAACATGACAACCACGACCCATATAACATGACAACTATGACCCATGCAAACAACGACCCATATGGGCCCAATTTGATGTATGTGTATAATCTATGCCACCCATCCTTTTTGTCGTTCATTTTAGGGGTAGAACCCAAGTATCAGCCTGATTCGGTGCTCGTGTGGGCCATAAAATCGAAAATAATGGTGACTATAGAAACTTTCCAGGCTCATTGTGATGCTTGTTAGAAGTGGATACTGCCTAAGTCGGGACTTTTTGGGCCCACGACGAGCTAGCCGACAAGGTAGATGGCTTGGATCACCCCATTGTGGGGCCTTAAGCTATGGTTTCAATGGTTTGGTAGAAAAGGAAGTGAACATGTTGCCAACCACGAACCATGTAACATGACAACCATGACCCATATAACATGGCAACTACGACCCATGCAAACCATGACCCAAATGGGCCCACATTGATGTATGTGAATAATCCATGCTGCCCATCCTTTTTGTTGTGTCATTTTAGGGGTAAGTTCAAATATCAACTACGACCCTTTGTGGATAAAAACCACGATCCATTGTGCATGTGAACCACGACCCTTCAAATAGATCGTGGTTGTCATGTAGAAAGGGTCGAGGTCGTCATGTTATATGAGTCGTAGTTGTCAAGTTATTTGGGTTGTGGTTGTCATGTTATATGGGTCGTGGTTGTCGTGGGTTGTAGTTGTCATGTTATATGGGATATGGTTGTCATGTTATATGAGTCGTAGTTGTCACGGGTCATAGTTATCATGTTATATGGGTTGTGGTTGTCATGTTATGTGGGTCGTGGTTGATATAGGTTGTGATTGTCATGTTATATGGGTCGTAGTTATCATATTATATGGGTCATAGTTATCATGTTATATAGGTTAAGGTTGTTACGTGATGTGTACAGTTCGTGGTTGTAACGTAATAAGGGTCGATGTTGTGATGTTACAAGGATTGTGGGTCCTGTCGTGATTTGTACGGCCCACCATAATGTTTAGTTTCCATCCAATCTGTTCATAAGGTCACAAATACCTATAGGAAGAGGAAAAACAAATTTCATGTTAATCCAAAACTTCTGTGACCCCCAAAAGGGTTTCAATGGTAGAAGTTAGATCCCCCACTTTTTTGCAGTGTGGTCCACTTTATCTTTAGATTTTCCTTATTTTTAGTCTCAAGCCTTAGGAAGAGCTCGCCAAATGGATGGACGGTTTGGATATAACACATCCCTCATGATGGGACCCATAGAACTTGATGACATCAGTACAATAACTATATAGCTGTACTAGGCTTCCGTGTCCCGGATGGACGCAGAAGTGGATTGGCTGGTGTAGGTATGTGTCATGCGAAGACGAGCACTGACGCTCCTCGAGCACCGAGTTGTACAGACGGTTCAAAGGAGATTAAAGTTACATGGCCCCATAGTGATGTCTTTATTATATCTACAACGTTCTTCTATTTTTAGAGATCATTTTAGAGCATTATCTAAAATATGAATCATATCCAAAGATCATATGGACCACACCACAAATAGCAGCAGAGATAATGACTTTCATCGTTAAACAATTTGTAGGGCCCACCATAACGTTTATTTTCCATCCAATTTGTTCATAAGGTCACAAAGATCTGAATTAAGAGGGAAAACAAATTTCATATTGATCCAAAACTTCTGTGACCCCAAAAAGGGTTTCAATTGTAGACGCTCAATTCCCCGCTGCTTTTTGCAGTGTGGTCCACTTGATAGTTAGATCTGTCTTATTTTTCGTCTCAAGCCTTAAGACGAGCTGGACAAATGGATGGATGGTTTAGATATAACACATACCTCATGATCAAATCCACAGAACTTTGCTGACGTCAATACAGCAACGATATAGCTGGTGTGAGGTACACTAGCCAATCCGCTTTCGATGGACGTGGATGGACGCGGATTAGATACAGGTTGAGTAGCGAGTCAGCTACTAAAGTGACGTCACCAAGTTCTGTTGGCCCCACTATGATGTATGCGTTGTATCTACACCGTCCATCCATTTTGAGATATCATTTTAGGGTATGAGCTAAAGAATGAGGCAGATAAAAAACTATAGTGGACTCCACCACAGAAAACATTGGGGAGAGTGATTCCCATCGTTGAAACTATAATGTTTATTTGAAATCTAACCAGTTCAAAAGTTTAAAAAAGACATGAAATAAGGGAAAACACAAATATCAACTTGATCTAAAACTTTTGTGGCCTTTAGAAGTTTTTAATGGTGGGCGTGTCCCCACTGTTTTACGTGCTGAGCTTTGGATTTAACTCATTCTTTGGATAATTCTTAAAATGATCTCTCCAAATGGATTGAAGGTGTGGATACAAAACATACATCATGGTGGGGCCTACGGAACTTGGTGACATACTCAACTTGTCTCGCTACTCGACCTGTCAGTAGCTAATTCGCGCCCGATGTGGATTGCATATCCTACTCCTGCCCGTCTCTAGCTCCGAACGGGTAGTTCCGTGGGCCGGCCCACCATGATGCATTTGTTTATCCAAGCCATCCATCCTCTTTTTCTTAGATCATTTTAAGGCGTGAGTATAAAAATGAGGCAGATCCAATGCTCAAGTGGACCACACCAAATAATCAGCTTGGGGAGGATTTTAATGGTTGATATCCATTCAATATTGTCTTCATGTGGTGTGGTCAACCTAAGATTTGTATCCCTCTCATTTTTGGTATAAAGCCCTAAAAGGATTTGTAAAAATGTATGAATGGAATGAACGGCATAATGTGGCCCACATAGCACCGACCACTAGCCATGGGGGCCGGTGGTAAGGGGAGTAGGCAATCCGATTAGATACGGACAGGTTGAGTAGCGAGTCTAGATACTCAGCCTGTCAGTAGCAATCCACGCAGGTTGAGTAGCGAGTCTAAATACTCAACCTGTGCTCGAGAGAAGAAATCAGATTGAGTACTCGATTGGGCCCGCCTTAAATGTATGTGGTCTATCCACGCCATCCATCCATTTTTCCATCTAATTTAAGGGGTTGAGCCCAAAATTGAAGCATATCCAAAGATCAATTGGATTATACCACGGCCTTAATCTGTATCCTTTGATCCATTTACACTACAAAAAATGGATCGTGGTTGTCATTGGTCGTAGTTGTCATGTTATATGGGTCGTAGTTGTCATGGTTGGGGTTGTCATGTTACATGGGTCATGGTTGTCATGTTATATAGGTCGTAGTTATCATGGGTTGTGGTTGTCATGTTATATGGGTCGTGGTTGTCATGGGTCGTAGTTATCATATTATATGGGTCGTGGTTCTCATGTGATATGGGTCGCGGTTGTTACATGTTCACTTCCTTTACTACTAAATAAAATGATAGCCATTGGTACCATAGCTTAAGGCCCACGATGGGGTGATCTAATCCATCCACCTTGTCGGCCAACTCGCCGTGGGCCTAAAAAGTCCTGACTTAGGCAATATCCACTTCTAACAAACATCACAGTGAGTCTGGAAAGTTTCAAAAGTGGGTGCAACTGTCACCATTATTTTCTATTATGTGGCCCACATGAGCACTGGATCAGGCTGATATTTGGGCCCTAACCCTAAAATGACACGGCAAAAAGGATGAGCAGCATGGATTATACACATACATCAATGTAGGCCTCAATATATGGTTAAATTTTCAGGTTGTGGTTGTAATGCAATACGAGTCGTGGTTGTAATATGGTAAGAGTCGTAGTTTTCATGGGTTGTAGTTGTTATGTTATATGGGTCGTGGTTGTCATGTTATACGGGTCGTGGTTGTCATGGGTCGTAGTTGTCATGGATTGTAGTTATCATGTTATATGGGTCGTGGTTCTCATGTTATATAAGTCGTGGTTCTCATTTTAAGCCAATGCCAACCTATATAGCATGACAACCACGACCTTTACCTCATGAAAACCACGACCTATACCCAGGTCATGGTTGTAATGTGGTAAGGGTCATGGTTATAATATGGTAATGGTTGTAGTTTTCATGGGTAGTGGTTGTCATGTTATATGGGTTATGATTGTAATGTGGTAAGGGTCGTAGTTGTCATGGGTAGTAGTTATCATGTTATATGGGTCGTAGTTATCATGAGTCGTAGTTATCATGTTATATGGGTCGTGGTTCTCATGTGATATGGGTCGCGGTTGTTACATGTTCACTTCCTATACTACCAAATGAAAGAATAACTATTGGTACAACATCCTAAGGCCCACAATGGAGTGATCCGTTCCGTCTACCTTGTCAGCCCGCTCGCTGTTGGTCCAAAAGTCCTAATGTGGGCAGTGTTCACTTCTAACAAACATCACAGTAAGCTTGGAAAGTTTCAAAAGTGGGTTCCATTGTTACCGTTATTTTCTATTATATATCCCACATGAGCTCTAGATAAGGCTGATATTTGGGCCCTAGCCCTAAAATGACACGGCAAAAAGGATGGGCAGCATGAATTATACACATATATCAATGTGGGCCCCACTAGTTTGGTCCTTGCCCGGGTTCCATACACATCACTTTCTTAGCATTAAATACGACATAACTTCTTATTCCCTATGAAACGTACAACTACTTAAAGAAGGACAAGAGCATTTTGGTCCAAGTAGTTTATAGAAGCTAGTAAGAAAGCTACCCAAGGAGTATTTGAACGGTTGAATCTCGTTAGGTAATTTGACCAAACGTCAAGGTTAGTACAGTCAAATTCCTAAACGATATTTACTAAAAATTCGTGTGAATTCTTTGTTGCACTTTCTTGACATTCTCGCCACGGTATTATCAGGTGAAAGTTGATGTGCATGTGATACGGATCTGTTTGTTGTACTTCTTAACGTTTTCGCAGAGGTATTATTTGGTAAAGGGAATTTCATTGGAAAATCCGTTCCATTGCCAGTTATTTCATGAAAACGTGCGGTTGAACTGGTGCGGATTGGGTACGGGTACCACCCCGCCAGGACGTAGCTAGAGATAGACGGTCCTGTCAGGAGGTTTGTGGGGCTCACCATGATGTATATGTTTTATCTACACAGTTCATCTATTTTGGCGGGTCATTTTAAGGCATGTGCCCAAAAATAAGGAAGATTAAAGGCTCAAATGGACCACACCACAGGAAATAGTGGGGATTAAATTCCTATTGTTGAAAACTTCCTGACATCCACCGTGATGTTCATTTGTCATCCAACCTGTTCAAAAGGTCACATAGACCTGTATGAACGGAAAACATAAATATCAGCTTCATCTAAAACTTGCGTGCCCCAGAGAAGTTTTCAACGGTAAGCTTTTAATCCCCACTGCTTCCTATGGTGTGGTCCACTTGAACCGTCAATCTACCACCTGTTTGGGTTTATGCCCTAAAATGATTTGTCAAAATGGATGGACGGCGTGGATAAAACATACCCCTAAGGACCATCCATCTCTAGCGAGGTCCCAGTGGGGTAGTACTCAATCCGCCCTAACGAGGGTAAAATGATATCTTTTCTCTTATTCTAAGAAAGAACTTGGAAACTACGGGAACCATGAAAAAAAATAATAATAATAATAACAAAAAAAAGTAAGAGCTTTCCTAAGCACACACGTGTGCACTAAAGCACGGGTCCATACCACACATACGCCTGCATGGCACATGCATTGCATGCAGGGCTTACTGGATGAACGCCCTTATGGCATGTATTAACTCAAATTAAACCCACCAAACTGTGGAACCCAGAGTCTTTTTCAACACTAAGATCAAGGATCCAGTGCCCATGTGGTGTGGGAGCACTATGTGAGCGTGTAAAAAAAATAAAAAAATAAAAAAAATAAATTGAATAATCTCATATGATTCGTAGACGCTTGTTTATTAAAATAGGGTGGTTGGATATTTTTCATTTATAACCGTCCAATAAATGTCCACCAATCCAATGGTCAAAGCTTAATTTTGGTTCCTTAATTTAAACTCTGTCCAAATCATGGTGTGGGTATGTCTGTGTATAAAAGAAATAAAAAATAGAAGATTAATTGAGCAATCTCCTCTAATTTGAAGACACTTGTTTATTGAAATAAGGTGGTTGGAAATTTTTTCATTTTTAACCATCCAATAAATGTCCTCCAATCCAACTGCCAAAGCATATGTTTGGTTCCTTAATCTAAACTTGGGACTATGATTTGGACAATTTAGTTTAAATAACTTGTATTCCTAGAATGCAACTTTTAAGTAATTCCTAAGTGCCAGTATATCATCCATCACTCTGCCAGAGTATCAAAGTTTTGTCCTATGAATGAAAAGATGCAAAGTTCGTATGTTATCATAGTGGTGGACACAACCGGTAATGATGGGGCTGCAATCTTGGGTGGGCCTTCTTTCTTGTTTATGATAGGTCTGATGACGTGGGCCCATTTTGAGATTTTAGTGAATGGGGAATTATGTGATATTCACTTAGAAATAGTACGTGTCATGTTTAAATTCAAATTAGACTGATTAAATTATGAAACCAATGTCGATAATTTATGGTGCAAAAATCAGATTTTCTAAAACAATCCAAACATCTGATTCATAGAAATGGAGTTTGCTCCTTGGCGTTCAAATGGCTAGGGATGTCAACCGCTCGGGTCCTATAGGACCCGTACCTGGATTAACCGGGTTTGGGAAGCGGATTGCCTGCCGGGGAGTGTTGACCTCATCAATTTCTGTCTGTTCCACCGTGATGTATTTATTACATCCAGATTGGACGTCCCTCCATTTGGTGAGATTATTTTAGGGCACGATCCAAAAAATAATTCATATCCAAAGCTCAAGTGAACCACACCACAAAAAGAAGTGGGGACAATGATTCCCACTGTTGAAACATTCCTAGGGCACACTACAATGTTTAGTTGTCATTATTCATAAGCTCACATAAACTTGGATGAAGGGGAAAAACAAATATTATATTAATTCAAAACTTCCATGACCCCTAAAAGGTCTCATTGGTAGACATTAATCCCCATTGCTTTCTTATTTTGGTCCATTTGAGATTTGGATGTCCTATTTTTGAGTTCAAGCCTTAAAACAATCTCACCAAATGCACGGACGGTCTAGATATAATAGATACATTATAAAGCCCATAGAACTAGGTGATGTCAACACACCACTGAAGCTGGTGGTGTGTAGCACACCACACGATCTGTCTCCCTGGGTTTGGGTCTTGCCGTATTTGGGTCAACCAAGTTCAGATCTTGATGGGTCCAGGGCTTGTTTTTGAAGACATGAATCTACTCGAGCTCAGTACTCTACGCTTGGAATTTGGGTTTGTAAAAAATAAGAATATTTATGTATTGACACCACATGGTGGATGAATAATTATTTTACACGCATTTGCCACGTTGACTTACGCATGCGTGATAGGATCCCTGTGTGTGTGTGTATATATAAAAGAATGCTCACGTTTGCACCATTTTACGTGAGCATCCATGCGCACCTCTGCCCACGGGTTATGGGCACATAATTTGAACCGTGCACGTGATGCCGCAACACTTGAAAGCATCTGGGCACACCTTAGCACACGTGTCATGGGTACAGAATCTGAATGGTCTACATGATGTGGCACCCTTGAAACCTCACAAGTCCAATTTTCAGCCCGATCCAAAATTCTGGTGGGCCATTGTGAAGAAAAATGTAAATCAAGGGAGGAAACTATTTCCATCAAGGGAGGAAACTATTTCCTTTTAGAATGGTCTACCCAAGTTTTGTATTGGGCTGAAAATTGGGCTTGTGAGGTTTGAAGGGGTTTCGCATCATGTGAATGATTTGGATTTTGTGCCCACGATGGGTGTATAAAGGTGCATATGGGTGCTCATGCAAGAAGGTGCTTAGGTGAGCATTCCTCTATATAAATGTGTTTGTGTATTGGCCTGGGCACAAAATTTGAACTCTGCACATGATGGGGCACCCCTTGAGAGCATCTGTGTGCACCTTAACACGTGTCATGGGTGCATAATTTGAACAATCTATGTAATGTGGCACCTCTGAAACCACATAAGCCCAATTTTCAGCCCGATCCAAAATTCTGGTGGGCCACTGCGAAGAGAAATGAAAATCAAGCGAGGAAACTGTTTCCTTTTGCCATGGTCTACTAAAGTTTTGTATCGGATTGAAAATTGGGCTTGTGAGGTTTGAAGGGGTTCCGCATCATGTGGACCATTCAGACTTTGTGGCCATGACATGTGTGTAAAGGTGTGCACTGGTGCTTAGGTGAGCATTCCTCTATATAACCTACATACACACACACACACATATAGAGTCGTGCTCACTTGCGCACCTACGCATGTGCGCACTTTTTGTAACGCCCTAAAAATCAGCACCCGAGTACATAGACTCTGGTCTTAAGTTCCCAGGTATTAACTTAATAAAATGCACATGTGTCATCATTCTAGTTCACATTAAGTCTGTATATGAATAATTAGAATTGCGCAATTCAACTTAACAGGACCAAAGTGAGGTGGAGATAACAAAAATTAATAAATACAAGGCAAACAATCAAAGTATAATTGAAAAGTGGTGTTTGCCCAAATGAGGATTATACAAGCCACAATATACGTATCTAGGATGGTTAAAGTGTAAAGTTTTCAGTTTACGCTCAATCCTCCAAAATATAACGGTGGTGGCACAAGCCGATCTAAGCCTACCCGTTTGAGGTCTCACTAGTACATGCATCAACTGTATGCCCGGTTGGTGTTTTAAAACACTGTCCTAGATGGGAGTGAGTAGCTAACTTAGTGATTCCATTAGTTCTAAGTTACACATATTATTAACCTAATCAGCGCAGGTAATGATAAACAACCAACCAAGCAATTCCTAATACTCTTGTTAAATGCACGAATGAGATTATAAAATGATACATGCGCCTTACAATCCAACACTCCCTCACAAAGTGACTTCAACACCTATTTCGCAAATGCTAACACTCTCTCACAGGCAACTCCATCACAAAATCGCAAAATCTTATCTAATGCAATGAAGTGAATGCGTATGTTAACCAAGTAATTATTAAGTTTCATTTATCTAGCATATTGGCGAAACTAGGATATCAACGTTATATCATGAGTCCTTATCCGGATCACGTAGCTCGTTGCGGCGCATAACGGCTCCTTACTAGTGTCCCTTGATCCAAATTTAGGTGTCACCCGTTTATATCACAAATCAACATTCCAAAGGTACGGCATGACACCCAAATGTATGAAGATCAATCCGGTATGAGTCGTCACCCAAACACCGAGAATGATCACACAGTTTCGAGGTACAAGCTTGTCATATAAAACCAAATTACCACAAAGGAAAGGGCTTGTCATCCAATTCCATTCATGCCTAAGTCGTTCGAACGGTACTTTAGCACGGAATCATCGGCCGGGTAATTTGACAGGAGCCGTTTGAACAATGATCTACCACCTCCATTAGTGCTCACTGGTCACTACGAGAATACTCGTCACCCTAGTATAGGCCGACAGCTCGGACACAGTGTATCATACCACCATGTCCGGCTTATGAGTCTTAACGGGATCGTATTGCGCTAACGGTTATGAATAGACTCATCCATTAGGAATGAGGTATCCTAGATTCAATTTGGTCATGTCATACATTTTGAACATACATGATCATTCAGCTAATGGACTAATTTGATTGACCTGGGAGAACCCTAGTGAAACCGACATTGAGTATAAGCATCCCATGTAATCCAGCCACTGTCGGTCGTCTGTGTTCAGCCCGGATCAATCAACCAAGCTCAGTGTGGCCAGCCTAACTCAGGCCACCCATTGGTTTGGGCGATTTACTGACTGACCCAACATTATAAGCAACCTAAGCATCACTGTAAGTGCGGTAATGTATAAAGTACTCTTGTTTCTCAAATTTCGATAGGACGAAACAGCTTATGATGTGGTTCACACAATATGATAGAAAGCTATGATGTGGTTCACACAATGTAATAGAAAGTTCACCTTCAAGTGAATCAAGATGGAAAGTTCACCTTCAAGAACAAACCATGAAGTTGGATAGTGCAAGCATAAGCATAAGTCATGAAAATGGATAGTGCAAGCATAAGCACAAGTCATGAAAATGGATAGTTTAAGCTAAAGTGTATTCAAGTTCTACTACATTTCTAGTAGAAGATCAAGCTCCACCTTCAAGTGCACTTCAAGTACAAGATCAACTAGGCACTATTGAAAATTCAAACTTTACACTTCAATGTCCAGTTTTCTCAAGTATAATTGACCCTAGAATGACCTTAGACTTAGGTGCTTGCAAATGATAAACTTATATGGGTTTTTATACTTTGGTTAGGCTTTAGTTCGATTAGTGTAAGCCTTGGTTTGACTAGTCTAAGTTATGGCTCAACCGGTCCAAGTTTTAAATTTAAAAAATGGATATTTCTGGTGGTTTTTTTACCAGTCGAGTAGACTGCTCCACCAGTCGAAGAGACACCTTCGACCAATCGAGGGGTGCTTGAATCAAAGTCCAGCAACTAATTTTTGGCACCCTCGACCAGTCGAGCAGGGCCTTAAACCAGTCGAAAGTCTATTTTATCCGATCGCCCCAAAATTTAAAATTCGGTTAGATTTTAAACGAGTCGAAGGAGACCCTAGATGAGTTGAAGAAACAACATTTCAGCCTATAAATAGAGGCCTTCTCTCAATCCGAAATTACTCATCCAATGTAAGAAAAACTTTCATTTAGAAAGAGAGAAGTCCCCACTATCATCAAGCTAGTGTACGGTATTTTTATATTTTGTTTATATACCTTTTATTTTTAATTCCTTGATCTCTTTTCATAAATCATATGTTTTAAAGAGAGTAATCACTCTTCTTTTGAGATCTAAGAAATTCAAACAAGTAGCCTGAGGTTTAAATTAATTTAAAATCAATCTAGAACCTAGAACCCTTGATTGTATTACTGGACATTGATCATTCTACATCAAGCGAAGCAGTTCTATTAGCTACATCAAGAACGTTTTCAAAGAGAAGATAAGTATCATTATATATATATATATGATTTATTTAAGATATTCAGAAAATCTCTTGTATTGGTTTTGACTGAGATAGCCAGAAAATCTTAGCGTGGGGTTTTATTTGTAATAGCCCTTCTAAAATCACAACTGTATAAGTTTTAAGGTGAACCTATGAAAACCTTGTTTATTAGTAAACGCCAATATCACGTGGGTTGTGATTATTGAGAGTGGAGTAGGTGTGGCTGTTTGAGAACATTTGGTGTACACACCGAACCACTATAACTCTTGGTGTTTGCGGTGAATGATCGTAATTTATTTATGCATATGTGGTGAATGCTTGTAATAGATAGCTCTCTTATCTCTTGTTTAGTTTGTGATCTTGATCCTTACAAACGTTCGCGAGATCAAGTTGTCTTACGAACTAAGTTTGAATCAATTTCTCAATACTACTGCTATTCAGATTAGTGATTTGTTCTGATTTATTTATTATTTTAGTACCTTGTATTTTTTATTTGGCATAGTCCTATTCCCCCCCCCCCCTCCCCCCATAGGACTGTTAGCTCGCCCTTTTCAATCATTACAAACCTAGCAATTCGTCATGCCGTCAACATAGATTCAACGACACAACCACATAGGCATTTTATCAAACGTGAGAGTATCCGTATAACGCTCATCTAATCACCTAGTCATTTTATCAAATATGTGAGCCTCTATGGAATAACACATTCATTAGAGCATTTAATCAAACATGTAAGCATCAACACGTTCAATCAAGCATTTAACTAAACATGTGAGCATTATTATAATAACACATTTAATCACCTGGGCATTTTATCAAACATATAAGCATTCATAAACCACCAATGACACATATTATAATCAAATTCGAAATATGGACATGATAATTATTTACAAACCATTCACCAAAAGACATCATTAATCGAGACCCTCAAAGGTAGATAAATGGAAACCTAGGCATAATGGTCCGCACCTTATAACGATTCGCCTGACTCACATTGTTTGTAGGGTTAAGATATTAGAGAACGATCGTCAAAAGACCTAAACAAGCATACAAGCTTGTGAGGTTAGGGATAGACAACTATTGACCTTAAATTACAAGTGAGATTTAATACTTACTTCCAATCGTTGTCGGGAAAGCTTCAACAACGGCTTCGGTTAAGAGTGGAGGTGCATCAACACTCCCACCCCAAGCTCTCTCTCTCTCTCTCATCTTTCTTTCTTCATTTTTCTCTTGTTATAGGCATGAAATTTGTATGAGAGGAGGAGGTGCCCAAACAAGGGCCTTATATAGTGCCAAAATTGGTGAAAATGGCCCTCAGGGCAGGGTTTTTACTATATTAGCCCTAAGGGAGTGTGTTTCTATCCTTTTGGGGCCACTACGGGGCATAGGAGTCGACACCCACCATTGGATACTTGGCCTTAGTGATGATCTACCCATAGACACAATCGGCCTGCCATTTGCACACATCGATCGATGGGTATAATCAAAAGTCTGTTCGACGATCACCGATGGTCGATCGGGGCCACGACTATACGAATATGTGTGGAAAAATATCTTTAGTCGGTAACCCGAATTTGGTCATCAATCGACAGTTCAAAAATTACAACTTCGCGAAAGAGCTAAGTGCTAATTTCGCTTAAATTTTAGGTTTTCACTTAAGTCATTCACACATCTCATACACGTTTGATGAGTTTTTAAAAAAGTTCGCACGAGTTCCGTTTGAATTTCTTAGATTTTTGCCATTTTGAATTTTCAAAAAACCCTTGAAAATTTTCATTATAATTAACCTATTTTGTCACTTACTGACCTTTGATACTCAAGGTGAGCTTACACGTGGGTTGTACCAGTAAAAAATCACACAAATTCAAATAATCAACCATAGGAAGCTAATAAATCTGCCAAATCACCTAAACATCGAGTTTAACCTTGTAATTTATTTATCTAAGGTCTAAATCTAATTGACATACCATTGACTAATCAAAACAACTGCAACTAAATAAAGACCTACCAAAAGCCAAGACAATTAGGATTTAGATCTTAATTAACAAATCAAATCAATTCAGTTACTCTTTTAACCTAAGAACCAATAGTTTTGGGTTATTATGATCGAATCATCATTTTTGTTGGTTACGAATAAGCCACACTATGGACTTACCTATCCAAACTCTAATAATTGCGCACAAGAAATCTCGATACCCAATTAATTTCAGAAATGCTCTAATTATCCAAACAATCTCTAGACCACTCATTAGTGGGCCACTAAATCTGTTGCTATAGAAAATGTTCGTCTTAGTGGGCTTAACGTTTATCGCGGGACATCGAGCCGAGATCGCGTCTTGAATTGTTCAACTTGGACTCGTAAGGGGAGTGCTTGAGTTGTGCGAATACCTTAGATAAAATTTTGGAACTTAAGTGAAACTAGCCAGTTGCCCTTTTATGATATTGTAACTTTTGGATTGTCGGTTCATGGCCAAAATTGAGGTACCGACTAAAGATATTTCTCCAAACATATCCGTATAGCCACAGCTCCGATCGAACATCGATGACCATTGAACAAACTTCTAATCATATCCATCGATTTTCGCATCGAAATAGTGGACCGATCATATCCTTATGTAGGTCATCATTATAGCTAACTGTCATACAATGTATATCGACATGTACACCCCATAGTGGGCCCTAGAGGTTAGAAACACTCTCCCATAGGGCTAGTATAATGAAAACCTAGCCCTTGGGGCTATTCGCAAAACTTTTAAAACTATATAAGGGCTTCATTTGGGCACCCCATCTCTCCATACGAATTTTGTCCAAGAATGAAAGAAAGAAAGAGAGAAAGGGAGAAGGAGGGGGATCTTGTGAGGGATCTAGGAGTGTTCTTGATGGATTCCCTTCGATCAAGTTCTAGCTTCGACGTTCTCCTCCCTTGAATCCATCCCACTCACGATCGAGAGGTAAGAAACGAACTTTACTTCCAAGCCTAGGCTTTTCTAGATTAAATTGCATGAATCTTACCTTATTATTTATAAATTGGTATAGGAATCATTTTTTTTCAAATTCCTAATCGTAGGAGCGCTTTGAGTCGGGCAAATCATTACAAAGGTGCAGACCATTATTTCTAGGTTGCTTTTTATCGACCCTTGAGGGTCTTAGTTAATGATGTCTTGTAGTAAATGGTTTGTAAATAACTAGCATGTCTATTTTTGAGTTTGATTGCAATATGTGTCATTGGTTGCTTATGGATGCTTACATGTTTGATAAAATGCTCAGGTGATTAAATGCGTTATTCTAATGATGCTCACATGTTTGGTTGAATGCTTGATTGGATGTATTGATTTATTGATGTTTACATATTTGATTAAATTTTTTAGTGAATGTATTATTTCATAGAGGCTCACGTGTTTGATAAAATGCCTAGGTGATTAGATGAGCGTTCTATATATGCTCTCATGTTTGATAAAATGCTTATGTGGTTATGTCAATGAATTTATGTTGACGGCATAACGAATTGCTAAGTTTGTAGTGATGCTTAGGTTGCTTACAATGTTGGGTATGTCGGTAAATCGCCCAAACCAAGGGGTGGCCCTAGTTAGGCCGGCCACCTTAGGCTTGTTTGATCGACCCAGGTGAACACGGACAACCGACAATAGCTGGACTACCCGAGATGCTTGCACCCAATGCCGGTTGCGTCAGGATTTTTTAAGGTTAATCAAATTAGTCCACTAGCCGACTGATCATGTATGTTCACAATGTATGATACGACTAAATTAAATTTAGGATACCATGTTCTCAATGGATGATCCGTTCAAACCGTTAGTGCAATACGATCCCCCTAAGACTCATAAGCTAGGCATAGTGGTATGAGACACCGTGTCTGAGCTATCGGCCTACGTTGGGATGACGAGTCTCCCCGTAGTGACCAATGAGCACTAATGGAAATGATAGGTCATTGTTCGAATGACCCCCATCAAATTACTCATCCAATGATTTCGTGCCAGAGTACCATTCGAATGGCCCGGGCGTGAATGAAATTGGGTGACGAACCATTTCTTTTATATATTTTTGATTTTATGTGATAAGCTCGCACCTCAAAACTGAGTGATCATACTCAGTGTTTAGGTGATGACCCATACCGGGTTGATCCTCATACCTTCGAGTATCATGTCGTACCTTTGAAATTATTAATTGGTGAGATGAACAAGTGATACCTAAAGTTGAATCAATGGACACTAGTAAGGAGTCACTACGTGCGGCAACGAGCCACGTGATTTGGATAAGGACTCGTGATAAAACGTCAGTGTCCTAGCTTCGCCAATATATTGGATAAATGAAACTTAATAATTACTCGGCTAACATATGCATCAATCACATTGCATTAGATAGGATGTAGCGATTTGACATTGGAGTCGCGATATGAGGGAGTGTTAGCATTTGTGAAATAGGCATTGAAATTGCGTGTGAGGGAATGTTGGATTGAAAGGTGCATGCATCATTTCATAATCTCATTCATACATTTAATAAGAGTATTTAGGAAATGCTTGATGTCTTGTTTATTATTAACTACGGTGATTGAGTCGATAACATACGTAACTTAGAACTAATGGAACCACTAAGTTACCTAGTTACTCCCACCTGAGACAGTGTTTTAAAACACCAACCAGGCATTGCTGTTTATACAGATTCTACTGAGGCCTCTAGCGAGTAAACTTTGGTTGGCTTGTACTTTCACCATGATGCCTTGTAAGCATTAGGTGAAGCTAGAAGACTTTGCTTTTATTTTTGTTTTGTGTATGTATATGTTAGAGTATATGATCGGGCATGCTTTATGTATAAAATTTGTTGTATATTCGTTATGGCTTGTATAATTCCTATTTTGGGCGATCACCACCATTGGAATTGTATTTTTTACTGCGTAGAACCCCATTCTCTGCTCCCAGCGCCCATTCGCCAGGTTCCGATCCTGGGATGCTACAAGGAGAATTTTCAACATCAGTTTAATTCGTAAGAAGCATAACCAAAGTCATAACTCATAAACAATAACCAAAAACTCCTTCACATTTTCACTATAATAAAAAACTTTACAAGTACAATAAGCATAAGGGAAATACAATGATGATGAACAAAACTCCAAAAATGATCTGCCACGCGCCTACGCCTCAGCGCTGCTGCGATCCAGCACGCAACGGTTGTGCATAAGCTTATAGAAAGCTTAGAGGGTGGTGAAAGTGTATGCTCAAGGTGGTAATGCAGTTATGCAGTATCAGAGTAATGCAGAACATGCTGATGAATGCCAAGAATACCATTAGCCGTACCAAGACCATGCGGTGCAAATAATGATGTCGGCCATACCAAGGCCATGCAATGCGAAATGCAACTCAAGCATACAAATCCTCATCTAAGTCCACATATCGATACAGCTCAAAATCTGGAATATCACCGGTCTAGTATACTCCAAGCCGATTGTCGCCCCATCGCGCATAATAAGGTGAGTGGAAAAGACCTCACTATCCGCATGCCAATATCGGGCTCGGCTTGTCGATAGCGGACCCATTCCTCGAGCCGGTCGAACTCAGCCTAGCTTTGCCCCTACTCTCGGGCGGGTAAGGCCGCACCCCCTTCCAACCGACCACGACACAATGGAAAGCGCAACCGTCCGGTGCTCGGCACTCGGCGCTCATGCACCCACTCGGTCAGAGCGTTGGAGCAACCTCTTAGTACCATAAGGGTTTAGGGACTTTCACCCGGGGATATCTATCGCACCCTATGTAGAACGATTTTCGGTATCCAATCCCGCCAACCACGATACGCCTGTGGAGGCTACTACCGATGTCACTAGGGCGTACGGTAACCATATCACACAATGCGAATGCATGAATCACACTATCCAAATCATACGGCAATCCTGCGCGTATCGTGCGCTCATGTAGGGCAATACCCTCTTATCCATAAACAATATGCCTAAAGGCATATGCTATGATAAGTCATTTCTCATATCAAGCATACGTATGATGCATATGATCATGAATCATGGAACTAAACATGTTATATGGGATGGATGATGTTCATAACGAAGATGGGCCTACACGGCCTACACATTATACGTACGAGCCTAACAATGGGCCCTAGGAAAAGTCATAATGCGAACATTTAACTAACACTATACTTGCAATGTGGACGTCAAACCACCATTGCTCCCAAGGCATAGCCCGTCGTAAACATCATTACATAACCCATGTTGGGATCGTACATTGCAATGGACCTTAGGTACATCCCATTGGGCCTTAAATACGTCAAATGGGCCATATCATATGGGCCTTATATTCATCAAGTGGGCCACATCATTGGGCCGCACCAATGGGCCTTATGTGCATTGCAATGGACCATGACCCGTGGGCCTTATGTGCATCAAATGGGCCTCGCCAATTGGGCCCCATACGTGCATCAAATGGGTCCCAACCCATAGGTCCCAATGATCTTAATGGGCCTTAACCCATGGGCCCCTAACACGTCAAATGGCCTCGACCCATGGGCCTTACATTTAAATCAAAATGGGCCTCAACCATGGGCCACAAGTAAACTGAGATGGGCCTTCCATCACCAGTACACTATATATAATATAATATAATATATATATATAGTACATAAAATATTATATATAATATAATATTTTATATATATATATATACACACACGTACACACCCATACACACGTGTATAAGAACACACCCACCGTCCAGGACGGTGGGGTTAAAATATAAACATCACAGTGGGCTCCACCGTCCAGGCGGACAGTGGAAATAAAACACATATATCACTGTGGGCTCCACGTGGGGCCCACCATAACATTTATTTTTCATCCAGGCCGTTGATAAGGTCGCATGGACCTAGGTGAAGGGTAAAAACAAATTTCATTTTGATCCTAAACTTCTGTGGGCCCAAAAGGGGTTTCGATGGTAGAGGTTTAATCCCACTGTTTCTTACGGTGTGGGCCACCTGAGTCTCAGATGGACCTGAAATTTGGAGGGTGGTCTACTGACCTTAGGGCCCACCATATGAATGGGTTGGATGACAAATAAACATCAAGGTGGGGCCGAAATGTTCATGTTTTCATTAATATGTAGGATGATCAATGAGTGGGTAGACCTTTTTCTTGGTGCATTTTCACAGTGGGGTCCACCTAATGAACGCATATACCGTCTAATGGCCCTCCACGGCTCAAAACAAGCAAAACAAGCCCAATATTGGGCCTGTTTCGGTGTATCGAAACAACAGAGGGTATTTCAACGGTAAACCCGCTGTTTGTCATGTTATGGCCCGTCTGAAAGTCTGATTGGACCCATCTTTCGGCTTAACGCCTAAAACAAGCTTGGAAAAGGAATGGACGGCGTGGATTGATTACATACATCAAGGTGGGGCCTATAAGAGTGGGCCACCCCAAGTGCTTGTTAACAAGCAAAAATTTGTGTTTTCCCTTCTTGTCCTGCGTCCAGGGACGCTGGACGGTTTGGCAGTCCACATGCATTGGGGTGGGCCCTGCTTACCAAATGATGGATGGTGTGGGTACTACACATATAAGGTGGGCCCCACTTATAAATGGTTTGGATAAAATACTTACTTCATGGTGGGGTCCATTCAAGTGGGCCACACAACCTCATTATCATCACAAAAAAATAAAATAAAAGGGAGAGAGATAGAGAGTGAGACCCACGTGATGGAGGGACCCAGGCACTATGGGCCCTCCCTTGCACTAAATCATATATCAAGTGGGTCCCATTACATGCGGGCCCATTAAATCAACATCCAACGGTGGAGATCCCTTCTCCACTAAAATAGACGGTCTAGATGACCCTAGGTATGCAAGGAAAATAAACATCATGATGGGGTCCATGGAGAATGGCCCCATCATGGAATGATCATGATGATCCAAGTGGGCCATCGGCCACATCTTAGGGTCCAAAGTGAGATCCAAACCATTGATCGGTTGGCCTCACTTGGCCCATCTTAAAAACATTAAAAACTACCCTATCAAAGCACCCACCGCTTGATCTTCTTACTCCCTTGGCTTCCTTAGCTCCTTGTGCTTCTCTTTGATGGAGGAAGATGAGAAATGGATGGCTAAGATGGAAGATCTAGGGATGGAAAGGTGGGCCACACTTGAAGCTTAGAAGAGTTGGAGAGCTCATACGTATGGAATTTTTCTTGCTTAGGGAGAGTTTGAAAATGAGAGAGAGACTTATAAAGGGAGAGAGAGAGAGAGTGATGAGTGATGGAGTGATGAATGTGGTGGTGATGGGTGTAAGAGGCTTTTTAACTTTTGTGGCAAAAGTTGTAAGAGAGGTATGGGCTTGTAAGATCTTTTTGACTTTTGGGGCTTGCTTGGGAATGAGTAAAAGGTGATGTGTACTTGACATGATGGGATTGATGGGTTGATTGATTGATGTGACACCTTGTAGAGATTCTCTCAGAATTCGCACGCGCGGCGTTTTCCTCGCACCGAACGCTGGCCCACATCTCCCAACCAGGGTATCGCCTCGACGCGCGAGTCGCGGCATTGGAACCGCGGCGACGACGCGGTCGCTAAGGTACAAGTCCTGGGTTGAGTCGACTCGGGTTGACGGCATGAGAATCAAGGTCGCGCGCAAATACCGGTTAAGGGTCGAAGGTTGCCGGAATTCGATCGGGCATGCTTTATGTATAAAATTTGTTGTATATTCGTTATGGCTTGTATAATTCCTATTTTGGGCGATCACCACCATTGGAATTGTATTTTTTACTGTTAGCCTTATATTTCTGGATTTTTCATATCTCTACCTCACTTTGTATCCATTCATTTTATTAAGTTAACACCCGGAAACTCGAGATCAGAGTTTATGTATTCGGGTGCCGATTTTTGGGACGTTACAGTATATATATGTATACATACTGGTCAGGTTGTTAACCCATTCAGGTGGGCCCCACCGCTGTGTATGTAAAATCCACTCCGCATATCAAATGCAATATCCCGTATTAGACATATGGTCCAAAAATCTGCACTATTCATGATTCAGGTGGGCTCCACCTTGATCTATTTTCATAACAAACACTCGCGTTATGGGCTAGTTCATTGATTGTGCAGTGAGGCACATACCACCCTACATGGTGTGAAAATTTTGTAGTGCCCACTATGATATATATGTTTTATCTGCGTTGTCCATATATTTTTTCAGATCATTTTAAGTTTGAGACCAAAATTGAAGTATATCCGAAGATTAAGTAGACCACACCACATGAGACAATGGGAATTGAATGACTACAATTGAAAACTTCTTGGGGCTGTAGAAGTATTGATTCAAGCTGATATTTGTATTTTTCATTTATCCGGGTACGTGTGACCTTGTTAATAAGTTGGATGAGAAATAAACAACCGTGTGGGCCCTAAAAAAGTTTCAACAGCCGACTCATTATCCTTGTTGTCTTTTTTTTGGTATGGTAGCTTTGGATATGCTTCAATTTTGGGTTTATGTCCTAAAATGTGCTGAAAAAAAATGTATAGACAGGGTGAATAAATCACATATATCAGGATAAGCCCCATAGAATCTTCACATCACGTGTTAAAAGGTTCGAGCGTACACTGCAAGTGAATGGCTTAAATTTAGGTCTAGAATAGAAAAACAGGCTAAAATATGATACAATTGGATCACAAGATTGGAAATAATGTATTAAATAGTAATTACCCTCCAAACTATTTCCCATCACTATGGCCCAACTATTTAACGGATGGCCTGACTTTTGGCCCATGGCCTAATTTTTAATGTGCATTTATTGGTTTGGCTGGATGGCAAATAAACATTACAATGGGCCCTAGAAAGTTTTTAATGGTGGTAGTTCAATCACCACTATTTCATGTAGCGTGGTATTACTAAAATTTGGATCTGGTTCATTTTTTGGGCAATGCCCTAAAATGAGCTAGCAAATGGATAATTGGGTTGATATCTAACACATATATCAAGGTGGGTCCACGTTTAAGGCTGAATAGAACTGGGATATAATTAAATAAACAAAGGCCAATTGACAGATAATTTTCTGCCGGTTGTTATAAAAATGTGACTTTATCCTGTGCCGACGGCAACCACACTTAGAATCACCTAATTTCCTTTAAATGCCCAACCTAAATTTCAGGTGAGGTTAAATTTTGGACCCTACTGTTAAAATAGGGCGACTCACTTGATAATTGAGTTGAATTTCACTTAAACATCACCGGAAGGCCCAATTCAGCTGGCCACCCATTAAGAATAATGTGTGTGAACTGATTTGCAGGAGACCACACACACACTCACATATGGGAAAAGGTTCTATGCGGTCCAGTTCATGAGAACTTCCCACGAGGTCAAGCTGTGTGGGCCCCACCGTGATGCTTTTCGAACATCTACCCCATCAGTCAGATGCACCATTCCATGGTGGGCCTGGGGCTTAAAATCAACTCAATCCATGAATTGTGTGGCCACACCACGTACAAAAGTTAAGAGGGGTTTCCCTCTATTAAAACATTCATAATCATTTGTTGGGCCCATTGAGATGTGGTTCACAAATCCAGACCATCCATTATGTGTGTCCCACTTGGATGAGGGGTCAAACCAATTTTCAGACACATCCAAATTTTAGGTGTGCCCCACTAAGTGCCTTTATATGTTTTAGGCATGTCTTCACATGATTTTAGATGGTATGGCCCACCTGAGATGCGTAATATCTGATTTTTTGTATATCCAATAATTTAAAGGGGACCCATCAAATGCACGGTGTTGATGTTCGACATACATCATGGTGGGGGCCACACAGTTCGACCTCATGGGAAGTTCCCATGAGCTCGACCGCATGAGCACCCATAAGCACCTTTGTACTAGTGTCATGAACACAGAATCTGAACGGGTCCATGTGATGCGGCACCCCTTGAAACTTTATGGGCCCAACTTTTAGTGTGATCCAAAACTCTAGTGGGCTAAAGAAAAGAAAAATACAAATCAAGGGAGGAAACTATTTCTATTTTTTTTTTTCTATGGCCAACTAAAATTTTGTATCGGGCTAAAAGTTGAGCTTAAAAAGTTTCAAGGGATGCCACATCACGTGGACCGTTCAGATTTTGTGCTCATGACACATGTACAAAGGTGCGCACAGGTGTTCACTTATAAAACTGCCCAGCAGGTGAGCATTCCTCTGTCCATATTAATGCGTGTGATGGAATTATAAAAACTTACTTTACTCAGCCAGGGCAAAACTGAACTAATCCGACCCAATCCTGACGGGAGAAAAGTTGATGGACTGTCCAGACCTGGCTCGACCTGGTTTTTAATTAGTTCCAAGAATCTGAGACCCAAACAAGTTGTCAATGGGTCCCAAGGGGGTCGAACTGTTCAAACCGGATTGGCTCCATCGCTCGGTCGATACACATTGACAGCCGTACAAACTGCCCTTGAGCATTACAAATGGTCCCATTCACCGTAAACTTAAACGTGCACGCCGCATATATGAAAGTGAGTGCTTGATTACTTAGATTAGTTAGATATGATCTTGCATAGGTTACCAACTCCATGACAAAAATAATAAAAAAAAATTTAAAAATTTAAAAATTAAAAAAAAAATGTTGAAAATGGGTAGGAATGGCAATCAGGTCCAGTCAATGTGGAGAATGGAGACAAAAGCAGATGTCACTAATTTTTATTTTTATTTTTGGTTCACTACAGGTGCACTTTTTTTTTTCCTAGTCGGCCTCTCACGTGTGGCAGCCTGGCACGTGTACAAGATCTAAGTCACTCATCAGGTGGGTCCCACTATGTGGATGGTGGAGATTCTAGGGTGTCCTAGCCCGTGATGGGCCCTTGTGCGAGGATCATCTCTCTAGTTTACAGCCATCGCGATTGGTGCGGCTTCGGTGTATTCCCGGATCCACCAAGGTAGGTGATACCCCTGGATGTGGGGTTAACAGTTATGTATGAGTCTTAAATCCACACTGTCCAACCATTTCAAAAGCTCATTTTATGGCATGATCCAAAAAAATGAAGCATGTCAAAATCTTAGGTGGACCACACCATAGGAAACAGTTTTGATAGAATCCCATCATTAAAAGCTTCATAAAGTCCACCGGAATGTTAATTCTCCATCCAACCCGTTGATAAGGTTGCAGAGACCTATGTGAAGAGACCACACAAATATCATCTTGATCCAAAGCTTTTATGGCCCACAAAAAGTTTTTAATGGTCAATTGCTAATTTTTCCTGTAATATGGTCCATTTGAGATTTTGATCTACGTCATTTTTTGGATCATGCCTAAAATAGGTTTTTAATACCGATCTAGTCATATACATCAAGGTTGGCCTCACATCTAGGTGTCCGGATCCGGGGATCCACCGAAGCCACACCTCAAGAGGACGGGGCGGAATCCTCTATGTAACTTGTTTTACGCACCTTGTACAACACCCAAGCTATTTGGGCCCACCAGTTTGTATATACAACATCCACTCCGTCCATCAGGTTCCATCCTCGATTGTAGGCCCTGGGGAAAATCGACAGCTGGATTTATATGTCAGGTGGGCTGCACCACATGGGATAATGGGGATGGAATGCCAACAATTGGTTTGCGTGTAGGGCCACCGTGGTTGTATCGTTCAGCAAAATCGTCAATCGAGTTTGAATCTGCGGATGAAGTTAAGATAAAAAACATGCTGATGGAAAGTTCAGACAGGCCACTCCGCGTGAAATTGTAAGTTTTAGGAGTGATTTTACATTGAATGGATTGGCGTGGCCCGTATTAGTTTTCTATCAAGCTGATATGTTGTATGTTATACAGTTCAACTAAGTTCTCACCTGATGGATAAATTGAACTTAGACATACAACATGGTGGGCACCACAAATTTTAGTATTGTAAATAACTACTGTTCATTAATACGGTTTTAGTATATGCATGATTTTTATTTTTTATTTATTTTTATTTTTTTACCAAAATGGTATTAAGGAGTGGCCATTTTCAAGTGAATAGCTTTTTTATGGACCAAAATGCTCTTATTTTTGGAAGTATATCTCGTACTTACTTTTACCAGTGGGAAAAGATTACAAGTTCTGATCTTTATGAGGTGATCATATTGTGATGATTGATTCCACTTGAATGGAGATTCAATAATTTCATTCTCTACATGGCCCACTATTTCAATGAGAATATACTAACTTCAATTTGATATGTTCTCTCTGTGGTTCAAAAAAATGATAACAGTAACTATTCACTCTCAATTATTTCCTTGTGATGTGGTCCACTTAAGCTGCCAACGTGACTCATTTTTTGACTTGTGGATTTTTATAAAATGCCGACTCTAATAGATGGAGTGGATTCGGCACATATTCGACTGTGGGTCCAACAAATGATGTTCATATGGTGTTTAGGGGTCAATGTGGTTGTTGTCATGTGTTAAAGGTTGAGGTTGTCATATCTCAAGGGTTGAGCCGTGATTGTCATGTGTTAGGGGTTTGAGTTGTCTTATGTTATGGGCCATAGATGCCATGGGATTATGAGGCTCATCGTCGGATATGTGTCGAATCCATTTCATTTATTGAATTTATAATTTAATTTAATGTCATGACCTAAAGAATGAATTACAATAATAAAGTAGATCACACCACAAGGAAATAATTTGAAGTGAATGACCACTATTATTGGTTGTCGTAAGCCACATAAAGCTCGTATTTAGCTATAAATTAATATCTTTGATTGAAATAGCTCACCACGAAGAGAACGAAATGATTGAATTTCTCTTCAAGTGAACCTAATACCTATGTGATAGCCATATGATGCATTGGGACTGAGGTTACCAAGTTTTTCGAACAAGCAAAAGTAAAGCACAGCTCATAAACCTAATCCCTATGTGATAGCCATATGATGCATTGGGACTGAGGTTACCAAGTTTTTCGAACAAGCAAAAGTAAAGCACAGCTCATAAAGACAACGACATTTTGTTCTTAAAAAAACTAAACAAATCGTCAAATGGCCAAATATAAAAATATAAAAAAAGCTATCCTCTTAAAACAGGAGCCACTTTGGTAAAATTGCCGGTCATCGATAAGGTTTATTAGAGTACATCGTGACGTAAAATATGTTATGCCTTTAAATAATCAAAACTGTTCATATCATGGATCTTACCTTGGATGGGAGATAACAAAAATTCAAGAGCTCATTAATTAGCCCTAATTGATCATTTAGCTCATTTCATTCGAACATGGACTGTACCTTTCAATAATCAAACGGTTCAAATATTTCAATCCGGGCGTCTCCTTTGATTGCCCTACATCGATGTTAAGGCCCATCACATAAATTGACTGGAACATGTGAAAAGGACTCCGATTCAAACTGATAAAGTCAGAACGTTTCCTATTTCATTGCATTTGGTATGTATTGTAGCCAACCTCGCCTACAAACACTACGGAGGCGACATTGCATGTAGCCATTTTTTATTATACGTGATATGATGATAGTTTGCCACGTACCCGCGTGTACAAAGGCAGCTCATGTACACGCTACCATATGTGCCTAGGGGTGTACATTGAGTAGAACTGAGTCAAGCTGGCCTCAACTCGACTTGGCTCAGCCACTAGCTGACACCAGCTCGAACTCGGCTAGGCTCGGTCTTCAAGCCTGACTGGCCAGCTCGGCTCGGTTCGGTCAGTAGCTCGGGCCAGTTCGAGCCGAGTTCAAGCCAAGATCGAGTCGAGTTTGCCTGTGCAACATGTTCACATGTACATAGACACCACCTTCAAAATCTCATTGTATGTAAAATAGCTGTTGATGCAAAAATCTGGCTTCTCCAACAGTGCCCCGATGGTTAGCTCCGAGCCCTAATGGCTAGCTCTGATTCTTGTGAGCCTGCACAAGGGAAGGATAAAGAAGACCCTTGGCTTGAGCAAAGGACCCTCTGATGCTAGAGTCAGGCTAGGAATCTGGGTCTAAGTAAATGTAGATGGGGGTTTAGAATACCAAATGTTGGGTACTTGTTCCAATGGAGTCATATCCTATTTATACCTATGGATCAAAGGGGGTGTGGCCATCAATCTCGGCACGATCTCTTCCATCAAGCAGGCGTTGTGCGTGCGCTGATGTTGACCGTTATCCTTAGATCATGCACTAGGCAACTCTCCATCATGCCTTGATGGGGTTCTTCCTTTAGCATGATTCTCGGCCACGTTTGCATCCGAGTCGACCTTAGCCCACGGCCCTCCGAGCCCATGAGCGAGTTAGTCTTGGTCAGATCTCGGATGACTCATATCAGCACCTAGTACCAGTTCTCCAACTCCGGCCTACGGGTCGGACATGTGATGCCTTCTTCCGAGTCCTGGACTGATGTCAGAGTTCAGGTTTGAGGTCCAGGACTGTAGTTCTTCAGATGAGAGTTTCAGATCCAGGGTCATAGCTATTCGGATGAGAGTTCCAGATCCATGGTTGTAGCTCTTCAGATGAGAGTTCTAGATGTTGGTGTGGTCCAATCTGGCTTTCTTCTGTAACCCCAGTTTTGGAATCGTAGTTCGGAAGAGTGGTCGGCTTGGATGTAGTACTCTTATGCCGAGGCTATGCTCATCCACTTCTACAAGTCGGTCTTTATTAAGTTCGGCTTAGATTTTCCCATAACAGAAGCCCCCTACTCTCTGAATCCGAGCATGGATTCAGGGAGTAAATGCCTAGGAAAATGAACTGCCGCCTTACTCATGATGACAGGTCGGCTAAGTTGAAACAAATCGTCGTGATCAATGATTATGCTTCGGGATTCGCATGTTGTATGGCAGTTACAGTTTTTCGAGTTCTAGCCGCTGGATGGTGAACAGGTGGCGTCGGTTGAGGATTTGAATTGGCGGGATGAGTAAGATGTTACCGCGTGTCCATTGGGAGGTGAGGGGCCACCTGTCCAATAAATGCTGCTTAGTACTGATGGTGTTCGGTTCGGAGAATATCGGCCCAGACGAATTGCCTACTTCCACGTGTTCGATCTGGTCCGGGACCGAGCTATTTCAGTTTCGGAGACAGCTGTCTGTTATGATTGCGCCTGGCTGGCAGCGGCTATATAAACCCCTCCCAATCTTCATTTGAGCTCTCCTACCTCTTCATTTGCATTCCTTGTGCTCCACTTTCTCTGAGGGTTCGCGCAGCGAGAAGCTTTCCGGAGGGCTCGGATGACGTCCAAGAGGTCCGAGCAATGAATGAGGATTTCGAGCTGGAGACCACAGACTCGGAATGCGCGGACTCCGAAGGTCCCTTGGAAGCAGTACCACTTTATCCTCCGGTTAAGAAAACTGCGGGCCCAAAAGCCAAAAGCTGAGGCACGAGATCGAAGAGGATACTCTAGGATCTGGTGAGAAGGGCTAAGGCTGGGCCTTCGAGAGGCCGATCCGAATCAGTAATTCCCAGGGGCTCAGTCTTGATTGAGTCTTAGATGACTCAGCTCCGCACCAAGTACCAAATTCCTGACTCGGTGCACATCTGAGCTCCTTCTCTCCTTAATACTCCAGGTAACCCCACCGATGGGGAGATTGCTATATTCGTTTGCGCCCTTCAATGCGGATTCCAATTTTCCATCCATCTGTTCGTGCGCTTGGTGATTGCGCAATTGAAGCTGGCTCTGGGTCAGTTGGCTCCGAACGCTTGGCGGATTCTGGTCTCCTCCTTCATTCTCTGGCACTAGATAAAGAACCAACACTTGACACCGGACGAGTTCTTGGCCATGTACCAGGCTAAACATGATAAATCCGAGCCGTGCTGGTACTATCTCTCGCCCAGGCCCTAGTGTACCCCGAGCTTAATAACCAGGCTTCCTACCTCCAACAAAGATTAGAAAGGCAAGTAGTTTTGGCCTTAGGGGAGTGGGGGGTGCCTGCTGCTGAACTCGATCACCTGCGGGTCTGAGTCCCCACCAAATTCTCCAATCCAGGTTAAGTTCTTTTTTATTTGTATTGTATTTCATATTTCTGGTTCATCCATTGCACTCTGACCTATTCTTTGTTTCCAGTTTACCCGAAAGGACTTCCTGACCTTCTTTCCTCCGAGCCCAAATCGCTAGGGCTCGGGTGCTCAAAGGGGACCAGCGCGTCTGGCACGACATTATCAGTTCAGATAACCTCTTGTTGTCTAAATTTTGTAGATTCAGGCCTCACCTCATCGCTCTGGGTAAGTATCATGACTTCTTCTTTTAACGATCCTTTTTGTAGCTGTATCTGAGCCAATCTCTTCTCGAACAGGTATGACTAAGGCATCGGGCTCCAAGAGAAAGAGGTCGGTGATGCTGCGCCCTCCTATAGATGTGGTGATGGCTGTCAAGCTAAGGGTAAAGATTACGACCACAAAGAGAAGAACCACTCCTGCCGTGGAGACTATCCTAGTTGCGACCGAGCCCGCAATAACTCCGGCCTCAGCCCCCGAGGCTCAGCTAGCTGTTCCGTCTCATTCACCTGGGATTGAGAAGGAGGTTGTCGAAGAGACAGCTGACGGGGGCTTCTCCCAAGGTAGGGAAGCTTCTAGCGAACCTATCCATGTCAACATCAGCCTCACGTCCGCTGATGTCGATTTCTTAACTAGCTGAACAGACGCCCTAGTCGGGAATGCCACCGCACTTGAAGCCGAATCTCAGGCCTCTGAGGCTAGCGGCGTGGGGAGAGCAGTTGATCTTACTCCTTCGAGATCAGAAGTGCTCCCACCCGGTTATCACATGTCACAGCTGAATGAGTGGGCGGCTAAACATGCAACCGAGGCATCCATTGCCAATACTGTCTCCTGCTCTTACGATTCGTTTATCAATGACTACGCCTCGGTCTGCCATACAGTAAGTTTTTGAAGTGGATATGCTGATTTCAATTGTTGCTTGTAATTTCTAACTCTTCATTATTCCAGGCTTTGCCAATGTTTAATACAGTCCGAGATAGACTGAGGGCGATGGTTTGGCTTGAGAAGGATAAGGCTGAGCTCGAAAGGCTTCTGAAGGCCTTGACTAATGAGCAGGAGAAGCCGAAAGGCCTCGTGAGGGAGGGTCAGCTGAGGGAGCTAACGCTCCAAGGTGAGGTCAATGAGCTCCAGACTCGCTTGAATGCTGCTGAGTCTGAGCTGGAGCGGATGAAGGCCCTTGTTGAGCGCATGGAGGCACTTGCTGAGCACGTGGAGGAGGACAATGCACACCTCTCAGCTGAGGTTGGGGTGGCGAGGTATGAGGCTGCTGAGGAGCTGGCTAAGCAGATGGCTGAACTTGAAGCCTTGGCTGCATTGCAGGCTGCTGTGGCTATTGAACAATTCAAGACGTCGTTGGAGAGATCTGAGGAGCTAGATAGGTTATACTACTATGCATACGACACCGCCTACAACGCGTGCCTGGTTGATGTTCGGGATCTCCATCCCAACATTGAACTCGACTCCCTGGTGACAAATGACGCCGAGGGAGCTCCAACAGTGAAGCCGGAGAGGCTTCTGCCACCGCCGAGGCCGAGGCTATTAATGCCCCACCCCTAAACTCAGCAGCTGGCCCCTCTTCTCAGAGGGAATGATATTTTTTCCCTTCTTTTTTTTTTTTTAATGTCAAGACAATGGATGCTTTTAAATTTTAATTTATGAATGATGATTTCATTGGATGATTATAGTGGATTACTTTTGTTGAATTTGTCGAATTGTCGAATGATGAGCCAACCTCTTCTTTAAGGGGCCAGTTCGTTGAAGGACTTCATTTCTGCACGTGAGAAATGATCCTTCGTAGCGTACTCGGATGGCGAGGCGACCATTTAGTAGACAATCTAAAGTAGAAAATAGGTGATCTTTTATGAAGAGCTGAAATGACAAGTAGATTCGACCCTGGCTTAGCCAAGCTGACTACTCGATAGGGTCCCTCCTAGTTCAGACCCAGGGACCTTACTTCGGGTTCTGTAGTATTCTGGAACACGCGGCGAAGGACTAGATCTCTTCGTTAGAACTGCCTCGTCCTGACGTTGGAGTTGTAGAAATGAGCGACTTGCTGATGCCAAGCTGTGACTCAGAGTTTGGCGATGTCTCTCACCTCTTCAAGTAAATCAAGGTTTGCCACGATCTGCTCGGCATTTTGCTCTTCCTGATAGTTGATTACTAGTGCAGTGGGAGCCCTATCTCGACTGGGACGACTGCCTCCAAGCCATAGGATAGAGAGAAGGGGGTATCTCCCATGGATGACTGAGCCGTGGTCCTTTAGGCCCAGAGGACGAACAGGAGCTCGTCGGCGCAATTGCCCTTGGCTTTTTCCATCTTTGTCTTGAGATGGTGCTTGATAACTTTATTCACAGCTTCTACCTGTCCATTGGACTGTGGATGCCGCGGCGATGAGTATGCGTTGGCAATGTCGAGCCCCTGACACATGCCTCTAAACCTGTCGTTGTCGAATTGCTTCCCATTATCGGACATGATGTACGCGGAATTCTGAACCGACATATGATGTTTTTCCACACAAAGCCTGTCACCTTCTGCTCGGTGATCTTCGCCATGGCCTCAGCTTCAGCCCATTTGGTGAAGTAGTCTACCGTCACAATTGCAAATTTAGTCTGCCCCTTTCCGTGAGGTAGATGGTCGATGATGTTGATCCCCCACTGGGCGAATGGTCATGGTCCACTCATGGGGGTCAGATCTTCTGCAGGCTGCCTTGGGACGACAATGAATTTTTGACATTTGTCGCATCTCTAGACAAAGCTCTTTGAATCCTCTCAAATCATTGGCTAGAAGTACCCCTAGCAAAGTACTTTCTGAGCCAAGGCACGACCCCCCGAATGATTTCTGTAGATTCCTTCATGGATTTCTCGAATCACGTACTCCGCTTTGTCCGGTAGGAGACATCGGAGGTAGGGCTGAGAGTATCCTTTCTTGTATAACATGTCGTTTAGAATCGCATATCGCGCTGCACTAACCTTCAGATGTCGAGCCTCCAACCCATCTTGAGGGACCTCGCCGGTGGAGAGGTATTTGATGATAGGATCCATCTAACTTGTAGTTGTCTGCACGGGATTGATCATTTCTTACTCGGCTCGGTCTATACTCTGATTATCAAGAAACTCTACCAGAATGATCCTCGAGATCTTCTCTTCAGTTGTTGACACAAGCTTTGCGAGGGTCGGCTCAAGAGTTCTCAACCCTCAGTATTTGACTGATGACACAGTCCCTGAATTTCTCTGACAACTTCTGAACTTCGGCCAAGTAAGTTATCATCCTTGCTTCCTTGGCCTCGTACTTGGTAGATACTTGGTTCACAACAAGTTGGAAATTGCACCCCACATCAAGGAGCTGGACTCCCAGACTAATAGCTAGTCTGAGTCCAGCCAATAAGGCTTCATACTCTGCCTCGTTATTAGATGCCTTAAAACCGAGTCTAATCGGGTACTGAATGGTGGCGTGTCGGGAGCGACCAGAACGATCCCTGCTCCTCCTCGTTTTGAATTAGATGACCCATCTATGAATAGGGTCCATCTATCACCTGCCTCTGCCTCGATGCTCTTGAGGAGAGGAAAGGCCGGGGGAATAACAGATGCCGCTTCCAAGTTTGATGATGCCTCTGGACTAGTGTCTCCAATCCCGCAATTCGGAGCAGTGAATTCAACTATGAAGTTGGCCACAGCTTGGCCTTTGATCGATATCCTCGGTTGATATCGAATATCGAACTCTCCGTGTTCCATTGCCCACTTGGTCAAACGTCCGGACACTTTCGACTTTTGGAGCACCCGTCAGAGAGGTGAATTTGTGACGATGATGATGGAGTGTGCTTGGAAGTATGGGTACAGCCTCCGGGCAGATACGACCAGACTCAAAGCCAGTTTCTCCATACTCGGGTATTTGGTATCGGCTGGAACCATAGCCTTACTGGTTTAGTAAATAGGGCGTTGTTTGCCCTCAGCTTCTCAAACAAGTGCCGAGCTAACAGCTAAGGCGGAAACTGCTAAGTAGAGAAACAAGGGCTCCCCCTCTTCGGGCTTGGACACTAGCAGTGGTGACCCCAGGTATTGCTTCAACTACCGAAAGGCCTGCTCGCAGTCCAAGGTCCATTCCATTTTCTTGTGGTCCTTCAGCTGCTGGAAGAAGGGAAGACACTTATCGGTGACTCTGGATATGAATCAATTAAATGCGGTGATTCTTCTAGTGAGGCACTGGATTTCCTTCATCGTCCGAGGTGAGCTCATGTCAAGCAGAGCTCTAATTTTGTCAGGATTTGCCTCAATACCCCTCTGACTGGCCTGGAAAGCCAGAAATTTTCCTGATCCCACAGCAACGGCACACTTGACTGGGTTCAACTTCATACGATACTTCCGTATGATTGAGAAGGTCTCTCCAAGGTCTGTGATGTGGTAGGATGCTTTGACGTTCTTTACAAGCATGTCATCAACATAGACCTCCATGGTCTGACCGATCTGTTGGGTAAACATTTGGTTGACTAGCCTCTGATACGTTGCCCTGGCGTTCTTAAGGCCGAAAGGTGTAACCCGATAACAATAGAGCCCATTGTTGGTGACAAAGGTTGTCTTCTGCCTGTCTGGAGGATATATTACTACTAGTTGTAACCAGAGTATGCGTTCATGAAAGTGAGAAGCTCGTGCTTGGCCTGCTGTCAACCAATTGGTCGATCCGAGGTAGGGGAAAGCTGTCCTTGGGGCATGCCTTGTTCGGGTCTGAGTAATCCACGCAAACCCACCATTTTCCGTTTGCCTTCTTTACAAGGATGACATTCACGATCCAGTCCGGGTAACGGATTTCTTCGATGAAACCCGCATCGAGGAGTTTAGAGACCTTGTCAGCTATTGCTGCGTACCTTTCGGGCTCGAAAGCTCTCCTTTTCTGCTTCATCGGCTTGTGCTCTAGGTCCACATTCAGCTCGTGGACCATGACCTCTGGAGAGATACCTGGCATGTCTTGGTGGGACCATGCGAAGATGTCTTTATGCTGTCGCAGGAAAGTCAACATCTGGGCTTGCTACTCGGCATTCAGTGACGATCCAAGCTGAACTGTTCTACTCGGATTAGCGTCCTCGAGTGGGACAGCCATAAGATCTTCGGTGAGGGAGCCCTCCGCAAAGGTGTCTCCTCTGGGGTCGAGTATACCTATTATGAGGGCCTGCTTCGCAGAGCCCCTTTTTTTCTTTCTTCGGTTAGCTTGTTAGTACACCGACTGTCAGTTGACACTTTACTGTTAGCCACCCCCACTAGGGAATCAATACCAAGACCACAGTGTTGAAACGAGGTATTTTTCACTCACTCTACCACTTAAGCTATGGATCCTATTGAATAGCACCTTCGTGCCTCTCGTCGATCTCCTCAGACATAGTCGACTCCCTCGTTGGCAAGGAACTTCATTATCAAGTTGTACGTGGACACGACCACCTCATGGCGTTAAAGGAGGGTTGCCCTACGATGGCATTGTGAGCTGATGGTACATTTACCACCAGGAAGTCCACCAGCAGAGTCGCCTGATTTTGCCCTTCTCCCGCTGTGACTAGGAGAGAAATTGCACCTTTGGAGATCACTTTATCACCCGTGAATCCGTGCAATGGAATCTTCACAGGTCGGAGGCGCGACCTATCTATCCCCATCTTATCGAACACGTCCAAGTACAATATATCAGCTGAGCTCCCGGTGTTGACCAAGATGCGATAGACTTTGTGGTTGGTTATTATCATCGTGACCACCAAGGCATCGTCATAGGGATGTTTGATTCCCCATGCATTGTCCTCTATAAATATAGGGCTGCATGCGCTTACTCGAAGTTCCTTCTTCGGCCTGTTGGCCGAGTAGATATAGTGTTCGGGATAAGTGTTTCGAGAATGGGCTTTACGAGCTCGATTTGAATCACCACCACTAGACGAGTCGTCGTAAATTGTTCAAATCTTCGTAGCCTCGTCTATAGCTCTGCCTGGCTAGTCGTCCTTCTGGGCTTGTTTTTCTTCCTTCACATATTGACGCAGATGACCCTTGCGAATGAGGGTCTTGATTTCTTCTTTTAAGTCGACGCAATCGCTGGTGTTGTGACCATGGTCGCGATGGAAGCGGCAATACTTGCATTTATCCCGTTGGCCGGCCTCCGTCTTCATGCAACTCGGCCAATGCAGTAGCCTATGGTCTCGGATATCCAGCAGGATTTACTCCGGAGATGTGATGAGAGGAGAGTACAAGCTAAACTTGCTATCGGGCTTTCTACTCGGCCGCAGGTCTCGGGAAGCAATATCGTCCAACCTCCTCTTGCTTGTTTGTTGCGGCACTTCTTTCTTCCACCTCTTCTCTTTAGAAGAGTGTTCCAAGGTTTGGTTATTCTTGCGCGAGCTGAAGAACTCTTCAGCATTTGTATGTTTCTGTGCGAGATTAATGAGATCGCCAAGAGTAGTCGGTGGGCTCTTCCCTATCGAGAAGAGGAATCTCCCTTCCTTGAGCCCGTTGATCATTGCAGACAGTGGCATCTTGTCGGAGTAGTCATCCACGTGTAAAGCCTCCTCATTGAAGTGAGAGATGTAGTCTTTCAATGACTCTCCGCTCTTTTACTTGAGGGTAATCAAGTGGGTTGATGGCTTCCAACTCTTCTTTTCGATGATGAATTGCGTCAGGAACGATCTACTAAGCTCGACGAAGGTACTGATCAACCTCGGCTTCAGCTGTCGATACCAATTCCTGACGGCCCCAGTGAGGGTTATCGAGAAAGCTCTGTACATCATCGCTTCCGATGCTGATTGAATTTGTATCAACGAGCAGTAAGATTCTACGTGCTCTGTTGGGTCTCCGAACCCTGAATACTGAATAATAGGGGGCATCCTAAACCTCGAAGGCATTGTCACGCTCATAATATCACTGGTGAAGGGAGGTTCGGTTTCTTCCATCATCGCTTCTACCACGGTCGAAACAGGGGTCTGCTGGTTCCGCTGCAGAGTCTTGATCTGATTACGGAGTTCATCAAGCTGGGCTTCCCATGGATCTCGATTTTCAGCAATAGTTTCTCGAGGTGCCTCAACCTCGGGCATTTTGTCCCTTCTCCTCCTTTCCAATTCGTGGCGAAGGTCAGTCGGGGCTAACGCCGAGGTCATAGATACATAGGTCGAAGCACGAGTCGTTGCATTTCATGCAGGGTTTGGAGCTCGAGTGGGCAAGTTCTGAGATGCTCTAACCCATGAGCTTATGAGCGTTGGTTCTTCAGCTGCTGCTGGAGTGACTCCTCCTGATGGAGAGGTGGTTGTTGCCCTTGTTGTTGCTTCTTCTGATTGATCTTGTCCGTTAATACTTGCACCTGGTTCTGCAAGGCCCTATATTTGCCTCCTTGGCTTCGGGACCGTTAGGACAGCCCTATTGGAACCGACTCAGCATGGAGTAATGAAGGTGAGCATGGTTGCTCGTTTGGCTTAGGTTCCATAGTCGTTACTGGGAGCGCTTTCTTCTTTCCTCTGACCATCTTTAGTAAAGCTACCAAGACTTTTTGTTACAAATTTCCCATAGACGACGCCAAAATGTTGATGCAAAAAATTTGGCTTCTCCAATCGTGTCCCAACGGTTAGCTTCGAGCCCTAATGGCTAGCTCCAATTCTTGTGAGCCTGCACAAGGGAAGGACAAAGGAGACCTTGGCTTAAGCAGGGGACCCTCCGTTGCCAAAGTCAGGCTAGGAATCTGGGTCTAAGTAAATGTAGCTGGGGTTTAGAGTGCCAAATGTTGCGTACCCGTTTCAATGGATTCATCTCCTATTTATACTTGTGGATCAAAGGGGACGTGGCCGTCAATCTCAGCACGATCTCTTCCATCAAGCGGGCGTTACGCGTGCAGTGATGTCGACCGTTATCCTTAGATCGTGCACCGGGCAACTCTCCAATCATGCCTTAATGGGGTTATTCATTTAGCATGATTCTTGACCATGTTTGCATCCGAGCCGACCTTAGCCCACGACCCTCCGAGCCCATGAGCGAGTTAGTCTTGGTCGGATCTCGGATGACTCATATCTGCACCGAGTACTAGTTCTCTAACTTCGGCCTACGGGTCAGACGTGTGATGCCTTCTTCTAAGTCCTGGATTGATGTCAGAGTTCAGGTTTGAGGTCTAGGACTGTAGTTCTTCGGATGAGAGTTCTAGACGTTGGTGTTGTCCAATCTAGCTTTCTTTTGTAACCCTAGTTTTGAAATCGTAGTTCGGAAGAGTAGTCGGCTCAAATGTAGTACTCTTATGCCGATGCTATGCTCATACACTTTTATAAGTTGGTCTTTATTAAGTTCGGCTTAGATTTTCCCATAACAACAGCAACGGTGGTTTTATAGGTATTTTATCAAATACCTTCTGAGCAACGTAAAAACCAAGAAAAAAAAGGGGGGGTATTTATTTAACATACATACCTTCCTTACCGCTAGCCATACTTCATTGAGTCATTTCATCGTACACTTGGTAAGCAACATCAATATCAAAGTAACTGAGTCACCGAACTGGTTCGATCCAAGTTGGATTTGAGTTGGGTTCGATCCTAGTCAAGTCGAGCTGGGGTCCGCTTGAACTCACGCTCGAACTCTTTCGAGCTCAAAAAACCAGCTCGACTCGGCTCGAACTCACCTCCGAACCAAGTCGATCGAATAAAGCTTTTTCGAGTTGAGAGAGCTAACCGAGCTAGCTCGGTTCGTGTACACCCCTGCCAGCGTGAAACATAACTACAGATCCAATCCATCTATCAGATTACCTTGAAAGAGAATCGATTCTGTCTACCAAACAGGTGGGCCCCACTCTCCAAAATAAAGATTTACGGCTGTTAAACTCTGATGAAGTTTTCTAAGCTTTCAAACTATTTGTGATATCATGGACGATCTGATGGGTGGACCAACGTGATTTTTTGTAAGTATTATCCTGAAGTACGGACCCGCCAGATGGACCGCTTGGATGTTCCATCCACGGTCGCACATGTGATGGCGTGTAGATGGTGAACGCGAATTGCGTGTAACACCTGTTACACTTACACGCAGCCCGTCTAAACCAAAATTCTGTGGGCCAACACTTGTATCTGAAAAATGGATGGCTAGAATAAAAGATCAAACATCAATATTGTAATAGTGTATCGTGCCCATCTGATGAGTGGACCAGTCCTGTTTTTGATCTATGAAATGTTTCCAGCAGCAGGAAGTATTTGATGAGCGGCCTGGATCTCGTTTGGCTCGGCCACTTGGACGATTGCCACGGGAAGTTCTTTCTCCAACTCATGCGAGCGAATACACTGAGGATTCCGACACCGTTGCTGCTGAAATACGAGCGGCTCAGATTGACCGCGGACCTTTTCATTTCTTCGGGTATCCATTGAAATCTTCGTGGATGTCATCCACACGCGCAAAAAAGAAATATTCATGGAAGTCATCCACAGGCGCAACAAAGATGCGATGCGTTGAATATAAACCGTTGGTCTCTTTCTTTTAACGGTTCAGATATTTTACACATGAGACTCCATTTGATTGGGGAGAAATTTACCACTGTACGACCCATTTATGGTCCATTCACCCGCTTAAGCCCACCCCATTTTACCTGACCAGAATAAGCCCCAGCTGTACGGACGACTTGCCAAAGGTCGAAAATGCCCCCTGCTTTTACCTTCAAGCGGACGGCTGTTGCTCGAAGACGAGCGCTGACGCTCCTCGAACTCCGAGCTGTACGAACGGTTCAAAAGGGATCAACGTTACATGGGCCCACAGTTATGTATTTATTACATCCACAACGTTCATCCATATTTCGAGATCATTTCGGAGCATTATCCAAAAAAAAAAAATCGAATCCAAAGGTCAACTGGACCACACCACAAAGAGTAGCGGGAAAATAGATTTTGACCATTTAAAAATTTTTGTAGGGCCCATCATAACATTTATTTTCCATCCAATCTATTCATAATATCACAAAGACCTGGATGAAGAGGAAAAAAAAATTTTCATAATGATACAAAACTTCTGTAACCCCTAAAAGGGTTTCAATGGTAGACATTCAATTCCCCACTGCCTTTTACAGTGTGGTCCACTTGATGGTTAGATCTGTCTTATTTTTCGTCTCAAGAATTAATATGAGCTCGTCAAATAAATGTACGGTTTGGATATAACACAGATCTAATGATGGGACCCACAAAGGTAACAAAAATTCCACAAAAGAAAAAAAAAAAGAAAAAGAAGCCCAGGCTACGGTGGCAGTGCCGCGCAAGTCTGTCAGATTTTTTTTATTTTATTTTATTTTTAAAATTTTTTTTTTACAAGGAGAACCTTTTCTCCCTTATATTTCTCTCTAATACATAATTATATATATATATAGAGAGAGAGAGAGTCATGCTCTCCTGCGCACCTACGCATGTGCGCACCTTTGTACACATGTCATGAGTGTCTAATCTGAACGGTCCATGTTATGCAGAATCCTATGAAACCTCATGTGAAAAAGTTTCACCTTGATCTAAAATTTTAGTGGGCCATGGCAAAGAGAAATGCAAATCCAGGGAGGAAATTGTTTTAATTTTTCATGGCCCATCAAAGTTCTAGATCAAAGTAAAACTTGGTCCTAGGGGGTTTCACGAGGTGCTGCTTCACATGAACGGTTCAGATTTTGGATCCACATCACGTATGATGGGTTCTCAAAAAAGTTCGTATGTAATAGGTACGAACTGGTTTGCAGGTGAGCATTTTCGTATGTGTGTGTGTATATATATATAAGTATATAAAAATATTTTTCTATCTTTTAATTCATTTCTTTGTCTATTCACTTAACAAGCATATCTCCTAAACTAGAATGAGTTACTTAACCCACCACATATGATTTTGGGGTAGGAGAAGCTAATTTAGCCAACCATCTTAGTTATTTTCCAAGATTTCATTGGGTTGATGGTTGAAAATCCATTTCATTTGCTTCGCAATCAGTTTCATTCATTTTATTCACTTCGCGGTCAATTTTATTCACTTCATGGTCAATTTCAATTAGTTCGCGGTAAATTTTATTAACTTCGCAATCAATTTCATGCATTTCGCGGTGAATTTCGGTGAATTCCCTTCACTTCACGGTCAATTCCATGCATTTTAAGGTCAATTCCCTTCACTTCATGGTCAATTCCATGCATTTCACGGTCAATCCTGGCGATTCCCCATCACTTCACAGTCAATTCCATGCATTTCACGGTTAATTCCCTTCACTTCACGATCAATTCGCTTCACTTCACGGTCATTTCCATGCATTTCACGGTCAAGAGAAATGACCGTGAAATGCATGGAAATGACAGTGAAGTGAAGTGAATTGACCGTGAAATGCATGGAAATGATCGTGAAGTGAAGTGAATTGACCATGAAATGCATGGAAATGACCGTGAAATGAAACGGAATAGCCGGAATTGACCATGAAATGCATGGAAATGACCGTGAAGTGAAGCGAAATGACCGTGAAGTGAAGGGAATTGACCGTGAAATGCATGGAAATGACTGTGAAATGAAGGGAATTGACCATGAAATGCATGGAAATGACCGTGAAATGAAACGAAATTGCCAAAAATGGCCATGAAATGACCGTGAAGTGAAGCGAATTGACCGTGAAATGCATGGAAATTACCGTGAAGTGAAGCGAAATGACCATGAAATGTGTGGAAATGACTGTGAAGTGAAGGGAATTGACTGTGAAATGCATGGAATGACTGTGAATCCAAACGGAGTCGCCGGAATTGATCATGAAATGCATGAAAATGACCATGAAGTGAAGCGAAATGGCCGTGAAATGCATGGAAATGACCGTGAAGTGAAGGGAATTGACCGTGAAATGCATGGAAATGACCATGAATCCAAATGGAATTGTCAAAAATGACCGTGAAATGCATGGAAATGACCGTGAAGTGAAGCGAGATGACCGTAAAATGCATGGAAATGACCGTGAAGTGAAGCGAATTGACCGTGAAATGCATGAAAATGACCGTGAAATGAAACGGAATTGCCGAAAATGACCATGAAATGCATGGAAATGACGTGAAGTGAAGCGAATTGACCGTGAAATACGTGGAAATGACCGTGAAATGCATGGAAATGTCCGTGAATCCAAACGGAATCGCCGGAATTGACTGTGAAATGCATGGAAATGACCATAAAGTGAAGTGAATTGACCGTGAAATGCATGGAAATGACCGTGAAGTGAAGGGAATTCATCGTGAAAAGCATCGAAATGACCGTGAATCCAAACAGAATTGCTGGAAATGATCGTGCAATGCATGAAAATGACTATGAAGTGAAGCGAAATGATTGTGAAATGTATGGAAATGACCATGAAGTGAAGGGAATTGACCGTGAAATGCATGGAAATGACCGTGAAATGAATCGGAATTGCCGAAAATGACCGTGAAATGCATGGAAATGACCGTGAAGTGAAGCGAAACGACCATGAAATGCGTGGAAATGACCGTGAACTGAGTGGAATTGACCGTGAAATGCATAGAAACGACGGTGAATCCAAACGAAATCGTTGGAATTGACCGGGAAATGCATGAAAATAACCGTGAAATGAAACTAAATCGCCGGAATTGACCATGAAATGCATGGAAATGACCGTGAAGTGATGGGAACTGACCGTGAAGTGAAGTGGAATCACCGGGATTGACCGTGAAATGCATGGAATTGATCCTGAAGTAAATGAAATGAATGAAATTGACCGTGAACTGATTGAAATTAACCTTAAAGTGAATGAAATGGATTTTTGACCACTAACCTGATGAAATCTTTGAAATTAAATAGGTTGGTTGGCTAAAGTAGCTTCTCCTACCCCAAAATCATATAGGGTACATCAAGTAACTAATTTTGGTTTAGAAGATATTCTTGTTAAATGAATAAAGAAAGAAATGAAAAAAAGAGAGAAATTTTTTTTTATATGCTTATATATACATATTTATATAAATATGTATTAGAGAAACATGTAGGTAGAATAAAGTTATCCATGTAAAAAAAAAGTGCACAAGTCATTCTCGACGATTTTGTTTCATTTCACGGTCATTTCCATGCATTTCACGGTCAATTCCCTTCACTTCACGGTCATTTCCATGCATTTCATGGTCAATTTGCTTCACTTCATGGTCATTTCCATGCATTTCATGGTCATTTTCGGCAATTCCGTTTCATTTCATGATAATTTTCATGCATTTTACGGTCAATTCCCTTCATTTCACGGTCATTTCCATGCATTTCACAGTCAATTCGCTTCACTTCACGGTCATTTCCATGCATTTCACGATCATTTTCGGTGATTTCGTTTCATTTCACGGTCATTTTCATGCATTTCACGGTCAATTTCCTTCACTTCACGGTCATTTCCATGCATTTCACGGTCATTTCCGGCGATTCCGTTTCATTTCACGGTCATTTCCATGCATTTCACGGTCATTTTCGGCAATTCCGTTTCATTTCACAGTCATTTCCATGCCTTTCACGGTCATTTCCCTTCACTTTACGGTAATTTTCATGCATTTCACGGTCAATTTGTTTCACTTCACGGTCATTTCCATGCATTTCACTATCATTTCCGACAATTCCGTTTTATTTCACGGTTATGTCCATGCATTTCATGGTCAATACCCTTCACTTCACGGTCATTTTCATGCATTTCACGGTCATTTTGCTTCACTTCACGATCATTTCCATGCATTTCATAGTCATTCCCGTTGATTCCATTTTATTTCACAGTCATTTCCATGCATTACATGGTCAATTCCATTTTATTTCACGGTCATTTCCATGCATTTCACGGTCAATTTGCTTCACTTCACGGTCATTTCTATGCATTTCACGGTCATTTTCGGCGATTCTATTTTATTTCATGGCCATTTCCATGCATTTCACGGTCAATACCCTTCACTTCACGGTCATTTTCATGCATTTCACGGTCATTTTGCTTCACTTCACGGTCATTTCCATGCATTTCATAGTCATTCCCGGTGATTCCATTTTATTTCACAGTCATTTCCATGCATTACACGGTCAATTCCATTTTATTTCACGGTCATTTCCATGCATTTCACGGTCAATTTGCTTCACTTCACGGTCATTTCTATGCATTTCACGGTCATTTTCGGCAATTCTATTTTATTTCATGGTCATTTCCATGCATTTCACGGTCAATTTGCTTCACTTCACGGTCATTTTCATGCATTTCACGGTCATTTCCGGCGATTCCGTTTCATTTCACGGTCATTTCCATGCATTTCACGGTCAATTCCCTTCATTTCACTATCATTTCCGTGCATTTCACGGTCAATTCGCTTCACTTCAAGGTCATTTCCATCCATTACACGGTCATTTTCGGCGATTCTGTTTCATTTCATAGTCATTTCCATGAATTTCACAGTCGATTCCCTTCACTTCACGGTCATTTCCATGCATTTCACGGTCATTTCCGGCAATTCCGTTTCATTTCACGGTCATTTCCATGCCTTTCACGGTCATTTCCCTTCACTTTACGGTAATTTCCATGCATTTCACGGTCAATTTGTTTCACTTCACGGTCATTTCCATGCATTTCACTATCATTTCCGGCGATTCCGTTTTATTTCACGGTCATTTCCATGCATTTCACGATCAATTCCCTTCACTTCACGGTCATTTTCATGCATTTCACGGTTATTTTGCTTCACTTCATGGTCATTTCCATGCATTTCATAGTCATTCCCGGTGATTTCATTTTATTTCACGGTCATTTCCATGCATTACACGGTCAATTCCCTTCACTTCAAGGTCATTTCCATGCATTTCACGGTCAATTTGCTTCACTTCATGGTCATTTCCATGTATTTCATGGTAATTTCTAGCGATTCCATTTTATTTCACGGTCATTTCCATGCATTTCACGGTCTATTTGCTTCACTTCACGGTCATATTCATGCATTTCATGGTCATTTTCAGCGATTCCGTTTCATTTCACGGTCATTTCCATGCATTTCACGGTCAATTCCCTTCACTTCATGGTCATTTTCATGCATTTCATGGTCAATTTGCTTCACTTCATGGTCATTTCCACGCATTTCATGATCATTTCCGGCGATTCTGTTTTATTTCACGTTCATTTCTTTGCATTTCACGGTCAATTCCCATCACTTCACGGTCATTTCCGTGCATTTTACAGTCAATTCGCTTCACTTCACGTTCATTTTGATGCATTTCATGGTCATTTTTGGCAATTCGGTTTCATTTCATGGTCAATTCCTTTCACTTCATGGTCATTTCCATGTATTTCATGGTCATTTTCGACGATTCTGTTTCATTTTACAGTCATTTCAATGCATTTGACAGTCAATTCCCCTCACTTCACGGTCACTTCCATACATTTCATGGTCATTTCTGGCCATTCCGTTTCATTTCATGGTCATTTCCATGCATTTCACGGTCATTTCCCTTCACTTCACGGTCATTTCCATGCATTTCACGGTCTATTCCCTTCACTTCACGGTCTATTTCCTTCACTTCATGGTCATTTCCATGCATTTCACGGTCATTTCCGGCGATTTTGTTTCATTTCGCGGTCATTTCAATGCATTTCATAGTCAATTCCCCTCACTTCACGGTCATTTCCATGCATTTCACAGTCATTTCCGACAATTTCGTTTCATTTCATGGTCATTTCAATGCATTTCACGGTCAATTCCCCTCATTTCATGGTCATTTCCATGCATTTCACAGTCATTTCCAGCAATTCCGTTTCATTTCACAATCATTTCCATGCATTCCATAGTCAATTCCCTTCACTTAACGGTCATTTCCATCCATTTCACGGTCATTTTCGGCGATTCTGTTTCATTTCATGGTCATTTCAATGCATTTCATGGTCAATTCCCTTCACTTCACGGTCATTTTCATGCATTTCATGGTCAATCCCCTTCACTTCACGGTCATTTCCATGCATTTCACGGTCAATTCCCTTCACTTCACGGTCATTTCTATGCATTTCACGGTCATTGCCGGTCATTCCCCTTCACTTCACGGTCAATTCTATGTATTTCACGGACAGTACCCTTCATGTCACGTTCAACTCCACTCATTTCACAGATAATTTCCTTCACCTCACGGACAATTCCATGCATTTCACGGTCAATCCCCTTCACTTAACGGTCAATTACAGTCCTTAGAGAAATCCACTCATGGTCAATTTCACGACGTTCTCGGCCAAAATGCAACATATAATTCTGAAAATTGACCCATAACTTAGTGAAATTGGCCGTGAATTTGTTGAATGTGACCTATGAGTTGACCATTTGACCCCAAATTCTTCAAGATGGCCGATGACTGCTTGATATTGACATTTTTTTTTACTGATAACCTTGGTATAAATTTACCAAGAACTACATGAAATTGACTGATAAATGAGTGAAAGCGGCCCAAAACATGTGAAAATTTCACGGTCAATTCGCTTCACTTCACGGTCATTTCCATGCATTTCACGGTCATTCTCGGCGATTTCGTGTTGATTCACGGTCATTTCCACGCATTTCACGGTCAATTCCCTTCACTTCACGGTCATTTCCACACATTTCATGGTCAATTCGCTTCACTTCACGGTCATTTCCATGCATTTCACGGTCATTCCCGGCGATTCCGTGTTGATTCACGGTCATTTCCATGCATTTCACGGTCAATTCTCTTCACTTCACGGTCATTTCCACGCATTTCACGGTCAATTCGCTTCACTTCACAATCATTTCCATGCATTTCATGGTCATTCTCGGCGATTCCGTGTTGATTCACGGTCATTTCCGTGAAATGTGTGGAAATGACAGAGCGACACTACCACACCCAGGCGGTACTACCGCACAGACTCCAGAGGTCGGCAGCATTACCATCAGATTGGCGGTATTACCGCCCGGATTTAATTTTTTTTCAATGGCTACGGCTATGGCTACGGTTATAATCCGTAGCCATAGGAAACCTAGCCTTCAAGCACCAGCCAATCCGCTTGAAGGAAAAAATAAGGGCATTTTCGACCTTTGGGAAGGCATTCGTACAGATGGGGCGTATTCTGGTAAGGTAAAATGAGGTGGGCTTCAACGGGTAAATGGGCCATAAATGGGTCGTACAGTGGTACATTTCTCATGAGAAATTTCCTACTGTACGACCCATTTATGGCCCACCAGCCATTTTAAGCCCACTTCTTTTTAAGCTTCCAAGATACTCCCCTGTGTACGGACAACTTTTCAACGGACCAAAAGCCCCTGCAGTCCTTCCTTTCGGAAGCCGATTGGCTGGTGTGCGAAGACGAGTGCTGACGCTCCTCGACATGGGCCCCACAATGATGTATTTATTATATCCACACCGTTCATCCATATTTCGAGATCATTTTAGAGCATTATCAGAAAAAAAGAATCATATCCAAAGATCAACTGGACCACACCATAAATAGCAACGGGAAACTTGATTTCACTGTTAAAAATTTCGTAGGGCCCACCATAACATATATTTTCCATCCAATCTATTCATAAGGTCACAAAGACCTGGATGAAGAGGAAAAACAAATTTCATATTGATCTAAAACTTCTATGACCCATAAAAGGGTTTCAATGGTAGACGTTCAATCCTCCACTGCCTTTTACAGTGTGGTCCACTTGATAGTTAGATCTATCTTATTTTTCGTCTCAAGCCTTAATATGAGCTCGCCAAATAGATGGACGGTTTGGAAATAGCACAGACCTTATGATGCGACCCACAAAAGCAACGAAAATTTCACAGAAAAAAAAGACCAGACAGCTGTCGCGCCAGTATGGCAGATTTATTTTTTTATTTTTTTATTTTTTACAAGGAGAAATTTTTCCCCCTTAGATTTTTCTCTAATACATAATTATGTAAATATGTATATATAAGTATATAAAAATATTTTTCTATCTTTTAATTCATTTCTTTGTCTATTTATTTAAAAAGCATATCTCCTAAACTAGAATGAGTTACTTAACGTACCACATATGATTTTGGGGTAGGAGAAGCTAATTTTGCCAACCAATGTAGTTATTTTCCAAGATTCCATTGGGTCGATGGTCAAAAATCCATTTCATTTACCTCGTGGTCAATTTCATTCATTTTATTCACTTCACGGTCAATTCGCTTCACTTCACGGTCATTTCCATGCATTTCACGGTCATTTTTGGTGATTCCATTTAGATTCACGGTCATTTCCATGCACTTCACGGTCAATTCCCTTCACTTCACAGTCATTTTCATGCATTTCATGGTCATTTCGCTTCACTTCACGGTCATTTTCATGCATTTCACGATCAATTCCGGCGATTCCGTTTAGATTCACAGTCATTTCCATGCACTTCACGGTCAATTCCCTTCACTTCACGGTCATTTCCATGCATTTCACAGTCATTTCGCTTCACTTCAGGGTCATTTCCATGCATTTCACGGTCATTTCCGGCGATTCCATTTAGATTCACGGTCATTTCCATGCACTTCACGGTCAATTCCCTTCACTTCACGGTCATTTCCATGCATTTCACGGTCAATTCGCTTCACTTCACGGTCATTTCCATGCATTTCACAGTCATTTCTGGCGATTCCATTTAGATTCACGGTCATTTCCATGCACTTCACGGTCAATTCCCTTCACTTCACGGTCATTTCCACGCATTTCATGGTCAATTCGCTTCACTTCACGGTCATTTCCATTCATTTCACGGTCATTTTCAGCGATTCCATTTAGATTCACCGTCATTTCCATGCACTTCACAGTCAATTCCCTACACTTCACGATCATTTCCACGCATTTCACGGTCAATTCGCTTCACTTCACGGTCATTTCCATTCATTTCACGGTCATATTCGGCGATTCCATTTAGATTCACGGTCATTTCTATGCACTTCACGATCATTTCCCTTCACTTCATGGTCATTTCCACACATTTCACGGTCAATTAGCTTTACTTCACGATCATTTCCCTTTACTTCATGGTCATTTCCACACATTTCACGGTCAATTAGCTTTACTTCACGATCATTTCCATTCATTTACATCTTCAGAGAAAAGCCTACAACATTTTACGTTTATCAATGCATTCACGTCAACTCAGAAAACAAATGCAAATTGCCTTGAGTAGAATGGAATATGGAAGATGTAATGTGATAGTACGATGGAGATTTAATAAAGAAAATCGGTGAAAAGAAAGAATATGGATGGATGAGATGAGTTCGGATGTGTATTTGAGCGAATAGGGATGACAGAGATGAGTTTGGACGTGTATTTGAGTGTAAGGGAGTGAATGGAGTGAAATGCATGGAATTGACCGTGAAGTGAAGGGAATTGACCGTGAAATGCACGGAATTGACCATGAAGTGAAGGGAATTGACTGTGAAATGAATTGAATTGACCTTGAAGCGAAGGGGAATCGCCGGAATTGACCATGAAATGCATGGAATTGACCGTGAAATGAAGGGAATTGACCGTGAAATGCACTGAATTGACCATGAAGTGAAGGGTATTGACCGTGAAATGAATTGAATTGACCGTGAAGTGAAGGGGAATCACCAAAATTGACCATGAAATGCATGGAATTGACCGTGAAATGTACGGAATTGATCATGAAGTGAAGGGAATTAACCATGAAATGAATTGAATTGACCATGAAGTGAAGGGGAATCTCCGGAATTGATCGTGAAATGCATGGAATTGACCGTGAAATGAAGGGAATTGACCGTGAAATGCACGGAATTGACCATGAAGTGAAGGGAATTGATCGTGAAATGAATTGAATTGACCGTGAAGTGAATGGGAATTGCCAAAATTGATCGTGAAATGCTTAGAATTGACCGTGAAATGAAGGGAATTGACCATGAAATGCACGAAATTGGCCGTGAAGTGAAGCGAATTGATCGTGAAATGCGTGGAAATGACTGTGAAGTGAAGGGAATTTACCGTGAAGTGCATGGAAATGACCATGAATCTAAACGGAATCGCCGAAAATGACCGTGAAATGAATGGAAATGACCCTGAAGTGAAGCAAATTGACTGTGAAATGCGTGGAAATGACCGTGAAGTGAAGGGAATTGATCGTGAAGTGCATGGAAATGACCATAAAACAAAACGGAATCGTCGGAAATGACCGTGAAATGAATGGAAATGACCGTGAAATGCGTGAAAATGACCGTGAAGTGAAGGGAATTTACCGTGAAGTGTATGAAAATGACCGTAAATCTAAACGGAATTGCTGGAAATGACCATGAAATGCATGGAAATGACCCTGAAGTGAAGCAAATTGACTATAAAATGCATGGAAATGACCGTAAAGTGAAGGGAATTGACTATGAAGTGCATGGAAATGACCGTGATTCTAAATGGAATCGCGAGAATTTATTGTGAAATGCATGGACATGACCGTGAAGTGAAGCTAAATGACCATGAAATGCATGAAAATGACCATGAAGTGAAGGGAATTGACCGTGAAGTGCATGAAAATGACTGTAAATCTAAACGGAATCGCCGGAAATGACCGTGAAATGCATGAAAATGACCATGAAGTAAAGCGAATTGACTGCGAAGTGAATAAAATGAATGAAATTGACCGCGAGGTGAATGAAATGGATTTTTGACCATCAACCCGATGGAATCTTGGAAAATAACTACGTTGGGGCAAAATTAGCTTCTCATACCACACAATCATGTGGTACGGTAAGTAACTCATTCTATTTTAGGAGATACGCTTGTTAGATAAATAGGCAAAGAAATGAATTAAAAGATAGGAATTTTTTTATATATACTTATATATACATATTTATATAATTATGAATCGGAGAAAAATCTAAGGGGAAAAAGTACTCCTTGTTAAAAAAAAAGAGATAAAATAAATAAATAAATAAATACATAAAATCTGCCAGACTGGCGCGTCTGGTCTGTCCTTTTTTTTTCTCGCTGTTTTTTTGTTGCTTTTGTGGGTCCCATCATAAGGTCTGTATTATATCCAAACCGTCCATCTATTTGGCGAGATCATATTAAGGCTTAAGACTAAAAATAAGACAGATCCAACTATCAAGTGGACCACACTGTAAAAAGCCACGGAGAATTGAATGTATACCATTGAAACCCTTTTAGGGGTTACAGAAGTTTTGGATCATTATGAAATTTGTTTTTCCTCTTCATCAAGTTCTTTGTAACCTTAGTAGATTGGATGGAAAATAAATGTTACGGTGTGCGCTACAAAATTTTTAATGGTCAGAATCAATTTTCCCGCCTGCTCGTTGTGGTGTGGTCCAGTTGATCTTTGGGTATGATTTTTTTTTTTTTTTAATAATGCTCCGAAATGATCTCGAAATATGGATGAACGTTGTCGATAGAATAAATACATAACTGTGGGGCCCATGTAACTTTGATATCTTTTGAACCGTTCGTACAACTCGGAGTTCGAGGAGCGTAAGCGCTCGTCTTCGAGAACCAGGCGATCCGCCTCAGGAAGGAAAGCAGGGGCATTTTCGACCTGAGAAATGGGGGCGTACAGCTGGGGCTTCTTCTTGGGAGGTAAAAAGCAAGTGGGCTTAAAAAGGTCGTGGGCCATATACTGGTCGTACAGTTGGAAATTTCTCATTTCTCATTGATTGGGAGCTGTTTGATACTCCCGCGGATTATGATGGTTGATAAGCAGGCATTTATAAATTATATACATTGCACATATCAAATCAAGTGATAATGCCCAAATTGTATTACCCATTGTAGATAGGCCATTATCCAAAACTTAGATTGTTTTAACAATATTAACCTCTGGAATCTAGACCGTTGGTTATTTTTTATCTCAACCGTCCAATAAATGGCCACCAATTGATTTTTTTTTTTCTTTTATTCTTTTTAAGTTTAGAATCCATCTAAATTTGCGTTCAAAATTTGGACCATCTAAGATAAGTTACTTTCAGGCTACATGTATAATTTCTTAGTGTCCGTGTAGCAACCATCGCCCACCAGAGTATCAAAGTTCGTCTCCATTTATTAGCCTCCAATAATTTAAAGAAACGAAAAGGTACACCGCGGGAGTACAACAATCCTTACTCTCACGCTCATATCTTCCAAAATCTTGTATTGACTTCCATCAAACAAGATAGGACTGGGAGGCGAAGCTTGTAATAAAAAGAGAAACCCATCTATATTTTGGGATTTTAAGTTCTATAGCTGCATGAGATGATAAAGCCCAGCCACAATAGACCTCCTGTGCATGGAATGATGAAAAGACCCAGCCCAAAATCTAAATCTCATACGCTGCTTGCCTTTTGCTTCTGGTGCATACAACTCTTGTGTTTGGTGGAGAGATGCAAAGGTCAAGCTCCAACTAATGCTACAACAGATCCATCTGAAGGTATGTATCCTAAGAATCTCAATCTCTCTCTCTCTCTCTCTCATGAAAATTTAGAGTTTCAACTCAACAAAGACTCTATTTTATCTTGTTTGGAATCTTTTGATTGAAATCCAACTGTAACTTTATTTTGATTAATCTCTCTCTTTCTTAACAAGGACTCTATTTTCTCTTGTTTTGAATCTTTTGAATTTTTATTTTTTTTGGGTTAGCTTGTTAGTACACACCCATGTGAGTACACACACTCCATGTTAGCCACCCCCGCTAGGGATCGATACCAAGGCCTCAAGTGTTGAAACGAGGTATCTCCACTCGGTCTGCCAATTGAGCCATAGATCTCGGTGTTTTGAATCTTTTGATTTGAAACCCAACTATAACTTTCTTTTGATTAATCTCTCTCATCTTAACAAGACTATTTTATCTTGTTTTGAATATTTTGATTGAAACCCAACTATTACTTTCTTTTGATTAATTTTTCTCTTTTTAACCGAGACTATTTTTACTTGTTTCGAATCTTTTGATTGAATCCCAAGTGTAACTTTCTTTTGATTAATCTCTCTTCTTAACAAAGACTCTATTTTATCTTATTTTGAATCTTTTCATTGAAACCCAAATGTAACTTTCTTCTGATTAATCTCTCTTCTTAACAAAGACTCTATTTTCTCTTGTTTTGAATCTTTTGATTGAAACCCAAGTGTAACTTTCTTTTGATTAATCTCTCTCTTCTTAACAAAGACTCTATTTCATCTTGTTTTGAATCTTTTGATTGAAACCCAATTGTAACTTTCTTTTGATTAATCTCTCTTCTTAACAAAGACTTTATTTTCTCTTGTTTTGAATCTTTTGATTGAAACCCAACTGTAACTTTCTTTTGATAAATCTCTTTCTTCTTAACAAAGACCATTTTATCGTGTTTTGAATCCGTAGATTGAAACCCAAGTATAACTTTCTTTCGATTATTTATTATTATTATTATTTTTTTCCTGAATGAAGTAGCAAATTGAGACTGAGTAGTTCTTTAAGAACTCCGCCACTGCCCTATCATTGCTTTTACCAAACCTGGGAAAGTGACGAGGGTTAGTTGGCGACATTTCTGAGGAATCTTGTGCCGAAAAGGATTTGTCGTGTAGCTAAACCTAATTAGTTGGAATAAGCCTGATATGACATTAAGGCGATGGAATAGAAGTTGAGATTTTTTACCTTCACATCAACGCGTTGGATTGAAAAAGAAAAAAAAATAAATGCAATCACGACCATCCATCTCTGGTCTGTACCTACATATGGGCCATGGACCAAAAGTGGTGGGAATTGGACGGCTAGGGATTGGACTTTTAACTAGTGGTAGACTTTCATAATTGCCCTTTTTTTTGCCTGTGAACATTTTTTTTTTTTTTTTTTTTTAAGATTTAGTGGGTGGTTCTTTGGCGGAGGCCCATCAACAAAGTGGGCCACCAGATGGATGGTCTATATCTTCCATACACCACATGTATAGGGGTGGAGCTTGAGATTTTCTTTTTCTAATTTTCTTGGATCCAAGAATGATGCTGAGTTGCTGGCTATATGCTAAACAAATGATCCAGACCATTCTAGCCATCCAACCAATAGCCAATCAAAGGGATGATCAAGATCATTTAAATAAAAGGAGGTCCAATCAACAATCTGAGCCATCTCTTTGTTAGGGCCTATCATAGGAGAATTAACTTTATCATGCAATCTTAACCATCCCATCCTTAACTTGGGAATGGATGAATAATGAAAAAGAGGGCCACAACTTACAGATGAATTGGATCATCTGATTGGTGTGATTTTTTATTTTTTTTAATTTTATTTTTAATCCAGCCAATGAAATGTGCACCAGACACAATGTATGGTCTAATTTTCTGTCCATATAGATCCAGGGCACTATAAGTGCAAAGAACAGAAATCGAAACATTTTAGTCAACTCATCAATAGCCTATCAAATGAATTATCAAGATCATTTAAATAAAAGCAAGTTCAATTAACAATTTGAGCCATCTCTTTGTTAGGGCCCATCATGGGAGAGTTAATTTTATCATGCAATCTTAACCATCCCATCCTTAACTTGGGAATGGATGAATAATGAAAAGAGGGCCACAACTTACAGATGGATTGGATCATCCGATTGGTATGATTTTTTAATTTTTATTTTTATTTTAATCCGGCCAATGAAATGTGCACCAGACACAATGTACAATTTGATTTTCTGACCATGTAGATCCAGGGCATTATAAGTGCAAAGAACACAAATTAGACCATTCTAGCCATATGATCATCAAATGGATTATCAAAATCATTTAAATAAAAGCAGGTTCAATCAACAATCTGAGCTGCCTCTTTGTTAGGGCCCATCATGAGAGAATTAATTTTATCATGCAAACTTAACAATCCCATCCTTAGCTTGTGAACGGATGGATAATGAAAAAAGAAGGCCACATCTATAATGAAAAAGAAGGCCACAACTTATAGATGAATTGGATCATCTGATTTGTGTGACTTTTTTCAATCTGACCAATGAAATGTACACCGGACAAATTGGAAGGTCTGAGTTGAATGCAATACCAAAGTTTTTAATTTATTTAAGCTAAGATCTACCGGTCATTGGTTTTGAATATCCAATCCAGTTCATATGGCATATAGAAAAGTATACTGGGAGATAAAAAGCATATAGGTGTCTTTGGCGTGTTTGGGTGTCCACCAGATCGTGAGCCGCCGCATCTTTTGAATGGGAAAGATGCTTAGGCTGCGTTTAGATGCATTATAGGATTTCATTGCAATAGTTACTTGAACCGTCCAAATGATCCAATTGCCGGATATCAAATAGATGAATGGAAATAAAATGTCAACGGTCCAAATTCAACTAGAAAAAAATAGGATGATTTAGATAGTTAGATCAGTTCTAATTTCGACTAATTTTCAACCAACAATGGGACCCTCGATTTGAATGGTCCAGATTGGAAAATACGTACACTGTGTACGGTGAATGAGATACCAAAATTCAAAAATTGTCAGTTATCTCTTGGCTGAGACTGATTAAGCTTTTCAACATTTTCTTTCCATTATCTTATTCAAAATAAGGCTGCATAATGCATACTTTATATCTTTTGACTCTGTGATGCTGACCTGGTGCAATGGCGGCCTTTCAATTGTGACTGTGGCCCGTCCATGGCTGACATCGATGTTTTAAGAACGGGAGCGGAGAATCCATGGTCGATTCGGCATGCGTTAGGCATCTCACCTACATGAAATCAAATGAGCCAAAGTGGCACATGGGCATGCCATCCTAGCCATCCATCGAATTGGCTTTACTATTTTGACGGTCAGGCACAAATCTCATGCCATTCCGTTAATCAAGTAGACCACAATTTACGAAAAATATGTATGGCTAAAAAACTGTGGCCAAGTGTTTTATTAAAATTGTGACTCACCTGATTAGTAAGCAGCCTAATTTCTTCCCTCAGAGAATTGCATGTTGGGGCCCACGTTATTTACGGCTTAGATCTCATACTCATGCACTATATAGTACATATACTACACTGGAACATGCCCGTGCATGTACATTAAGTATAACTGCAATTTCGAAGGAGGTTGCTCGAGTACAACCTGATGTACGGTCAGTCGGGACTATAGTATTTGAATTCAGGTCATCTTCCAATGATCCAGACCGTTTATATTATGATATTCACTTTGAATGGTGGAAAATCAACAAATAAAAGCCTCGGTTTCGATGATCCAAAGCATCTATGTGATGGGCCTCACCGTCGATTGCAAGAATCAGAAAAAACCAACGGAGGAGAATTATTATTATTATTATTTTTTTTTGTTTTTTAATCTTTGAAATATTTTGGCTTGAATATATATATATTTTTTGGTTAGCTTGTTAGTACACCCACTGTAGAAACGAGGTATCTTTCACTCGGTCTACCACTTGAGGTATGGATCTGGGTGTTTTTGGCTTTGAATATGACTGTCTACTTAACTCGTACATTTGAAGACAATCAATGGAAGGGTTTGCATCTTGCAATCTTAAAATTTTTTAGGAAATCTCAAATCCGCTGTGCATGACACTAGATCAACGGCCTTGATTATCGAACCATGGTCCAACATGTATAGAAGTCTTTCTCATCAGCACCCTCCAACATTAGTTACCATACATTCGAGATTGTGGGAGCCACTATTATGTATGAGTTCCATCCAACCCATCCATTATATGAGTCCCCTCAATGTTAGGTCTGATCCCAAAATTCAGCCTGTTCCATGACACAGATGAGCCACAAAAAAGTGGAAAAGTGGGGGACGGTTGGAAAGGGGATACTCACCAAATGGAATGTGGGGTCAACCACGTAGGTTATATGTCATCCAAACCAGTCATCAGGTGAGCCCCGCTAGGATGAAGAGGGAAACCGTGTACCAACCCATTCCAAAATTTATATGGGCCACAACAAGTGAATATATAGGTTTTATGTATGATTGTACATTCTCCACGTAGTGTGTCTCACCTGGGTTTTTGTTGCAGATGATTCTTCGGATGTATGGTGCACACGAGGAGGTACACCAGATTCACGGTTTCGATTTCACATGCACATCACGATTGGGCCCCACACAGTTCCAAAATATTATAATTTCTAACTCATTTCCTTTCTTCTGCTTATTCTTTTCTTTTATTTATTATTTTATTATTTTTTTAAAGTTTCCTAACTGCCGTTGATTAGTGTTGGCCCCCATGGGCTTATTATAACATTTTCTATATGTGTATGGCCAGTGAGAGCTCTTAATGCCATTTTCCAACATTGGGGTCGTTCTGCTTCTAATGAATGGAACAGAAGTGGAGAGCCATGTAACGGGATCGCCGTTAATTCATCAACGATTAGCAACCCAGGGATCATATGTGATTGCTCATTCAACGGTGGATCCACCTGCCACATAACCCAAATGTAAGTGTACAGTCATATATGCTAACTTAGTAAGAAAATATTATTTATCAAGTGAACCGTCTGGTGGGCCTTGGATGTTTAGAATTTCCTGATCGATTTGATCTTTGTGTAATGGCTCATCCATAGTGGGGACCACCAGATGAATGGGTTGGATCATCGAGAGTAAATACCATGTGTACGTAAAGGTGTAGTGGATTACCGATTTGGGCATCCTTCGGATCCTACTGACATTTTATTTTATTTTTTATTTTCAGCAAACTGCAGGGGTTGAATGTGATAGGGCCAATTCCGGAAGAGCTCCAAAACCTGACTTTCTTGACAAATCTGTACGGATTTCCCTCCCTTTTGTTTTTTTTCGTTGTTGTTGTTACGATACTAATATCAACCGTTCAAATGTCGGGACCCAGTTTAAATGGATTGTGGATCTAAACCTGCACTCATTTAACTTCTCGAGTGGTTGGTTGGTGGATATTTAATGTAGAGTTGAAATGAATGTCATTCAATGGTCTGAATGCTAATGATAAATATCCATTAATCAAAGGTTACGATCATCAATTGAACGTTGGAGGAAATTAATCACCTTTTCTTTTATTATTATTATTATTATTATTAACTAAGTATATATTTGCTCCATCTCTAATGACGTGTGACTGCCAGGAAAATATTCTTGCATCAATTCAGCGTACTGAGGTGGATGATGAACTACTCATGGGGGTATAGGCGATTTGGAGAGTAGTTCACCACCCACCTAAGTAGTGAAATGATTACGAATGTTTTAATGGGAGGGTAATCTCTCTCAACTTTTGTACATGTGGCCTACAAAAGTCATCAATTGACTTGATTTTTAAGCCCGATGCCCACCATGGAATGGTGCATCTGACTAATGGGGTAGATGTTCGACAAACATCACGGTGGGCCCACACAGCTCGACTGTATGGGAGGTTCCCATAAGCTTGATAGCATAGAACCATTTCCTATATATATATATAACTCAGGTGAGTCATACCATCTAAAATCATGTGAGGATATGCCTAAAACATATAAAAGCACTTGGTGGGGCCCGCTTAAAATTTTGGATGTGTTCGAAACTTGGTCTGACCCCTCATCTAAGTGGGACACACGTAATGGATGTGTTGGATCTGTGAATCACATCTTGGTGGGCCCAACAAATGATTATGAATGTTTTAATGGGAGGGTAACCCCTGTCAACTTTTATATATAGTTTGGCCCACACAAGTCATGGATTGACTTGATTTTTAAGCCGGAGGCCCAACATGGAATGGTGTATCTACTGATGGGATAAATGTTCGACAAGCATCACGGTGGGGCACACATAGCTCGTGTGAACTTTTTTGAAAACTCATAATACGTGATGTGACTCCAAAATCTAAACGATCTGCGTGGAGCAGCACCTCATGAAACCTCCTAGGTGCAATTTTTACTTTGATCCAAAAATTTAGTAGGTTATGGAAAATGAAAACTATTTCCTACCTTGATTTGCATTTCTCTTTGCTATGGCCCACTAGAATTTTAGATCATGGTGAAAATTTATCCCTTGAGGTTTCATGGGATTATGCATCACATGGATCGTTTGAATTAGACGCCCATGACACGTGTCCAAAGGTGCGCATGCGCACGTGTGTAGGTGCACAGGTGAGCATGCATATATATATATATATATATATATATATATATATATATATATAGAGAGAGAGAGAGAGAGAGAGAGAGAGAGAGAGAGAGAGAGAGAGAGAGAGAGAGAGAGAGAGAGAGAGAGAGAGAGAGAGTCATGCTCCCCTACGCACCTACGCACGTGCGCACCTTTGCACACGTGTCATGGGTGTCTAATCTGAACGGTCCATGTGATGTGGAATCCCATGAAACCTCATGTGAGAAATTTTCACCCTGATCTAAAATTCTGGTGGGCCATAGCAAAGAGAAATGCAAATCAAGGAAGGAAACTGTTTTAATTTTTCATGGCCCATCAAAGTTCTAGATCAAAGTAAAACTTGGTCCTAGGGGGTTTCATGAGGTGCTGCTTCACATGAACCGTTCAGATTTTGGATCCACATCACGTATGATGGGTTTTCAAAAAAGTTCGTATGTAATAGGTACGAACTGGTTCACAGGTGAGCGTTTCCGTGTGTGTGTGTGTGTGTGTGTGTAATTCCCTTCATCCACATGTTTATGTGATCTTATGAACTAGTTGGATGACAAATAAATATCATCGCGGGTCCTAGTAAGATTTCAAGAATGAAATCATTATTTTTTATTATTTCCTTGTAGCATGGGCCACTTGAGCTGATATACTTCAATTTTGGACTCAAACTCCTAAAATGAGCCGGAAAAACGGATAAATGGTTTAAATAAACGGTGGGCATAACATAGACTAAGAGAAGAGAATAATGAGTAAGTACGCAATCCGATTTCAACAACATATGACTTACCAATCACATCTAGGCAATTCACCACTGCTTGTCACCACCCAACCCAAGGCCCATGCTACCTACACACGTTTTAGGTGCCTGAGTCTGGATGGCCACAATCTAGCGGGAGATGATTAGCTAGGTCCGACACTAGACCAACGGGTTCACTTTGATTTATGTACTCCATCTTGTCCATCCATTTTGAATGATTATTTTAAAGCTTGAGTCAAAAAAATAAAGAAGAGATCCAAATTTCAGGCGAACTATATTATAGAAAACAGTGGTAATTAGGCCACGTAGAGATCAAGCTTATTACTCTTAGTATCTGGTTAGGTTGAGCTAGGGCTGTCAACAGCCCGGGCTTGGGGTCGGCTTCACCCCAGATTTTGAACTGTTAGGCCGAGCTTGTGCCCCGGCCATTGTCAGCCCCCGGTCCAGCTCAATCTATTACATGTAGAGCTGTACACGAACTGAGTAGCTTGGTTGACTCGCTCGACTCCACTTGAAAAAGCTTGATTCGACTCGGTTCGAAATCGAGTTTGAGCAGATTTTTGGAGTTCGAAAAAATTTCGAGCAGTGTTGGCTGGCGGCGAGGTATGTATGGATATGAAACAAATACTATTGTATCTTACCTTTAATGTTGCTTACCAAGTGTTTGATGAAATACATGTAAAATTTCTGCCGTTATTTTACATATGTGAGAAATTGAAGGTGCACTCTATGTGTTTGAGAAAACGTTGCACACGCTCGATCTTGCAGCGAACTAGCCTGAGCTGTTGACCGAATCGAGCTGAGCTGACTAGTCAGACTGAAGGACTGAGCTGAGCCGAGTTCAAGCCGGGGTCAGCTAGTGGCCGAGCCAAGTAGAGCTGTGCCAAGCTTGACTGGGTTGAATTCATGTACAACTCTAAAGTCTACGTGCAAAACCCAGGCTTAGCTTATTAACCACAGCCTTCTTGAGTCCTAAGCTCACTCAATTGGGGCCCACTTTGTTACCTGGCCCAGAAATTCAATGGATCTACTCATGGGGTAGACCACACATGCAAAAAAAGAGAATCAGACGTCCAGGGAAATTGACCAGTATCAAACATTCAACGTACATGTGTGGCCTATCAATTTAGAGGTAAAGCTCGGTTAGGAAATCAACATTGTGGGCCCCACCTGATGAGCGTCTTTAGTCTTACACACGTGTCACACATCACCAAGTGTTTTCTATATATTGCAGGGATTTTTCACAAAACTACATAACGGGTCCCTTGCCAGCATTCATCGGCAATTTAAGGTCCATGCGATACTTGTAAGTATCGAAATTTCTCCCACATCGAAATATCTTCTGTTGCTGTTATTTCTCAACCTTTAACAGTCCACGTGGCATGGTGGTAGGGCGATCCAGACCACCCAATTCTCTGAAATACTTGTCGATGTAGCATACATAAAAAAGTTTAAATGTAGAATATTATAGGAGCCATCTGATTTTTCCCTTTGAATTTGGAACACATTAATTTACTTTTAGCCGTTCATCTGATAACCATCAATTGGACGGTTAGGATTCCTTGATCAGATGGATTTTATATATATTCTCCACCCACAGCTTCCCCACAATTTCGATGGTCTGGATAGCTGCACATGAGTGCCACGTGGTTGGTGGATTAGTCACCACCACTTTCGATATGGCTAACTATTACAGTATTTTGTATCCGGTGCAACCAGTTGTATCTTATAAAGTTTACATCTTCATAAACGGTCCGGATGATCCTAGCCACCGATTTCAAGAACTTTTGAGAATGGGAATGGACGGTTATAAATAAAAGTCCAACCAAAACTTCCAATTGGTGGCAAGGAACTTATTAACCATCTGCAGACCGTCCTAATTATGGACCGCTTATGGATGGTTAATACCCGAAAGTCGTTACGGGTAAAGCATATCTAATTTTCCGACCGTTTAACTCGGAAAGCTGACCAGTTTCTTTCTAACCGTCCATTCGTGGCCTCCAATTGGATGGTTACGATTATCCGATCAGCATCATTTGGACTGTCACAATGAACAATACAAATCGCATCCGTCTATCTGCAATCGCATGCCCACAAGGGCATACGTGTAAGATCGGATCTTTCCATCCGCTGATCACGTTGTTTGGATGTTCTAGTCTAAAAATCAGGTGTTTTCATTAATGTTGGTGCGGGCACACAACAAATGGATGGCTGGAAAATAAAAATAAAAATTGCTTTAGCTAGAAGTTTGTTTTATACACTGTGGCCTACTTGAAGAGTACACCTGCAAGATTTTTAGAGGCAGAAGATCTAACCAGTGAGGCCCACCTTATAGAAAGCTCAGATATTGTGCCACATTCAAAGGTGTGCTTGTGTAGAGATGGACAAGGCTCTACACACGGGTGGATGATCAAAACCATGGTTGGGCAAGTCCGCAAGGTGTAAGGATAGTCAGCCTTTCATTTTGTGGGTCCGACATGGGCCCCACATGAACGATCAGGATCATGCCCACACAATTTTGTTGGTGCAATCATCCTAGTATTTATGGATGAATTATATGATAATCTCCATCACATGGTAGATCATACTGGCAAGCAAATTCATCATATGTACCCTAATCTGTACCGTCAAAATTGAATATAGCCTGATGGGGCACACTTTGGACCGTCCAGATTAAGATATATGTGTGTGACACGTGTAAATTGAACGTGCCTGATTTATGGTGCAATGTTCTATGACCCTAACATTTGCTTTGATTCTTTGTTCCTCAGTTCTGTTAGTATTAATGCCTTGTCAGGAAGCATCCCAAAAGAGCTGGGAAACCTTCGGAACGTAATCTCCTTGTAAGATATCCTTCACATATAAGTGCGTGATGATCTGAACCATTCATTTGCTGTAAGGCTCCATGAATGGACCATAGACTAAAAATCACAATGAAATGTAGTGCACAAATCATTGATCAGATTTTAGTGAATTTTGTGCACCATTTTTAAAAAGGGAAATGCTAGTATGTAGCACGTGGCAAAGATACATGATGTGATCGAACCGTTGTTCTATTGGGCCATCCTCTAGATGGGCCCATCCAACGACAACCCACGGGATCAACGGTCCCAATCATCACATGTTCTTCATGTGTACTTCAAAGAGAATTATATATAACTCTTATACAACAACGGTTGCGATTCGTCCAATCACTGCGATTGTTTGTCGATGGTCCACCCACATCTGCCACAGAAAGTGGGAAGACCAGATTTTCCTCTTCTTAGGTTTACTGAATCTCTTTACATCTCTCTATATCCGGGATTTTGCTTAGTATAGACCTAACTTACTACCCACGTTCTTTCATTGGACGCAAACAAAACCTTAATCATCAAAGTAAACTATAGTCATACGGAAGAACCTGAGATAATGAAAATATTCCTACTTTTTCCAAATGCTTTACCTTAAAAAGTAAAGATATTTTCATCAAAAAACCAGCGTCCATACCCTAACAATTGCCTTTGGCCAGGTAACTTTACGGGCTGCGATCAAAATAAGGGCATTATACGGACTCATCTGAGATGCTAAATTTTTCTATTCCATGCTGGAAATATGGGTATAGTAGTCCACATGACTACCTTAATTTATATTAGTTTGTGGAATCTGTGCCATATATCGAACCACCACTATTGATTGAAAGTTCATAACCATTCATCCGTACTTGAGACACCATATAGGCCGTAGATGCCTATGTTATGGAGCACACCAAACTGCTGCGAAAGACTTTCTCAATCCTCCTCAGGCAGTGTGATGATTTATCTGCTCACACACAACCATTTACGCGTGGCATGAATATACGTCACACATCATGGGCCTGCGATCACCGAAAAGCCACGTTGGATAAATGATTCTGACCGTTTGATTGATTAACGAATACTAGTGGATGGCTGAGATGAAAAATAGGCAACAGTTTGAAATAAACATACCAGTGTGCATTGATCAAAGGTCAGGATGGTCAAATCAATCTGCTTTAGGAATGTGTCGTTCATCAGTGGCCCCCACCGTTTGGACGGTTTGGATTGAGATATCTGTGAGCCATGTGGTTAGGGACCGTTCATCTAAAAGTTCCCAAATGGGACAACTATCGGTAGAACTTCTAGATGAACGGTCTGACTCGTTCAGGTGACGGGGAATCAGCACATTCAAAATGGTAGGCCCCACCATGAAACACCTAGCACGAAAAAAAAGAAGGCCAGACCTCTCAACAGGTGGGCTGTACCGTTGGAATGAGAGATGCGGTTTGGCTGGTGACCCCAAACCTAAAACCAGACTGCTAGCTGCTGTCAAAGCTCCGTGGGCCCACCATGATGTATGTGTTTTATCCACGCCATCCATACATTTTTCCAGCTCGTTTTAGGGCATGGAATAAAAAATGAGGCAGATCCAAGGCTCAAGTGGGTAACACCACAAACAGTGAAGATTGAACGCTTACTGTTGAAAATTCCTGGGGCCCACCACAGTCTTTATTTTCCATCCAACCTGTTCATAAAGTCACATAACCCTGGATGAAGGGAAAACACAAATATTAGATTGGTCCCAAACTTCTGTGGCCCCGAGAAGTTTTCAACGGTAGGCGTTCAATCCCCACTGTTTCCTGTGATGTGGTCCACTTAAGCTTTGGATTTGCCTCATTTTCGGGGTCATTCCATCAAATGAGCTGGAAAAATGGATGGAGGGCATGATAAGACACATGTATCATGGTAGAGCCCATAGAGCACCACCCAAACAACCTCCTGAAATGAGTAGATAACCGACGGTCTGAGTCAACAACTTAATAAGCGGACCCACCTGATTTTTAAGCTAGATGATCTTCATTATAGGACCTAAAATTGGCATGGTACGGATGAAAGGTTTGCTGCACCACAAGTTATGGTACTTACATTTCAGTTCCCAAATCATAGTGAAACGATGAAGGTCATTGTAGTGAAGCAACAAAGATATTTTTGGAGATTAAATAATTAATTTTTTTTTTTTTAATTTCAGGGGTATAAGCTCAAATAACTTCTCTGGTTCGCTCCCACCTGAGCTGGGGAATTTGACCAGTATGCAAGAACTGTAAGTTCTGTTTTTATTTATTTAAATTATTTATTTATTATTCTTGTTTTAAAATGGCATATGATGTGTTTAGAATTTAGAATTTGTCACCCAAATTTAATAGTGATTAATATGTGGTAGTTTTATTTTTATTTTTATTTTTCCATTTTAAAGTCTAATCAACTGGATCATAAGTTACTGTCCACCCAATAAATTACTTCCAACCTATTATGTTTTTGTGACAATATTCAACCCTTCCAATAGGTTGGCTCCACCATGAGCATAATCTTGTACAAAAATCAGCCTCATCCACTCATTTCATTAGGTGACCATAGCAATAATGTTTAGCCATTGATAAATAACAAAATATCGTAGTATGATTCACTCGGTGAGCGGATATGTGTTCTTTTTAAAGGATAATCCCAGTAATGGCTTCAACGTATTGAATGGATGGGATGTTACATCCACAAAAAAGGTTGGAAGTTATTTGTTGGGTGGATAGTATATTATTGATCAATTAGTTAGACTTATGACTTTTTTTTTTAAAAAATAATTTAAAAAAGCAAGTAAGAAAAGACTCTTATTATCGACCTAAGATAGCCAGAGAGATACAAATAAAAGAGAAAGAGCCTTCTTTTTTCTTTTTAACCTTTATGGGGAGAAAAAAGGAGACTTACAAAGCCATAATGCAGTTGAGCATGCATAGTATCATGATTTACTAACTTAAACAAAACTGTTTTAGGGTTGTTTGATAGTAGCAAAAGTTTAGTTTTAGACAGTCTATTCAAGTGAGTCTCGTCCTAATCTTGTCTTAGCTTAATCATGCTGTTGTTGTAGACCAATTATTCTCATGTTGTTTGTCAAGCACCTGGAATAGATACGATTACATACATTTTGGAATTTTGTCACATGCAATGCATACATGGTGCTAGTAAATGTATAATGGAATATGTGGTCCATGTGAGGTTCTCGAAGATATACCATGTCACATGTGGGATGCTTGACCTTGTATGGTGGCACATGTAGTATGTGCATCACATGTCTAACTTAGCACATGTGACAAATGTGGCACACGAAGGGTATGGAAGGTTCATGCGACACTTTTAGCATATTAGCATGTGTTGCATGTGTGACAAATGTGGCACTATGTACAATAATAGAATGGTCTGCTATGTAACATTCGAGGGCCAGGGTCTGGTTTTTGTAAGAATAAGTTTGGTTTTTATTTTTATATAAACAATTAGTAGACAAATCATAAAATATGTGCTTGTTAGACTAAACTTTTGTTACTACCAAATAGCTCTTAATCTTGAAGTTGAGCATGACTTAAATGTGAAGGAAAGCCACTTCAAGTTGCTTTATGGAGTAGCTTTCCTTAAAGAGAGTATTTGCTCCCCTTATAGATGAAACCTAAGTTTGAAATTGGGTAGCAGAAATCTATCCCTAGAAAGCATAATAAATCCAAAATCTCTTCGAACTTCAACAAGCATTGGAGAACACTGACCTCAAACAACTCTAGCAATGAGTCACTAGAAATTCAAAGCTTGTTATTTGTTTCTGCAAGGTAGGAGTAAAAATGAGAAGTTTAGAAAACATATTTTGTAGAGAGGAAGTGGTTGTTGGAATGTGTAAAATTCTCTTCCTGGACTCTTCGTTTACAGTCTCATGGCTGTTCAAAACACCTTCTCAACCATATTAACTGCTTTGAATGTAACTCAATGGACAGCAACTTTAAATCCATTGAGATGGTGTGAGCATTCCTCTAGCTGATAATAGCACAAGAAATCTTACAATTGAATTCATGATCTATGCTTTTTTCACAGATATATGGATAGCAGCGGGTTAAGTGGCGAGATTCCTTCAACATTTGCTAGCTTGAGAAACATGCAGATATTGTAAGAGCTCATGATTATAAGAAGCATGGAAATCGTCGAAATCATAGGCCCTACCTTAGATTGCTCTTGAACTAACGGTGGCACGGCTTATGGTTTGCATCCAATGGGTATTAAAATGGGAAAAATCACAATGATCTGAATTCGACAGATTAATGCCCATTATCCAGGGCTTAGGACAGTTCAATCAATCTGATTTTGGGTTATGACCCATCTACCGTGGGCCCCATGATTTTGGACGGTTCAATTTAGGTTACTTGTATGCCATGTCTATCATTTCTGATCCCTAGATTTCTTAATATCCGTGTTTACTGTGGAAAATCTGATTGGATTTTAGGTGGGCCTCTGATAACCAGTTGACAGGAAGGATACCTGATTTCATTGGGAGTTGGAATCTTACCAAATTGTAAGCTAATATTTAAAAGAGTTCTAAACTGATTGTAACTCCTATATTCTCATTTGGTATACATGGGATTGTGTAACAAGGTCTCCCACCATCCACTGGTGGTGGACAGGAATTCTATCCACACTCAAAGTAGGTTTCCTGCCAAATCCTGTTCTGAATGTGGATAGGGATTCCTGCCGCATTCGATGATCGGTCATCTAGCGGGCCACGCATGTACATCGAATGTGGATGACTGGTCATTAATTTTAGCTGCAAGTGGGACCTACCATATGAGTAGCTTAGCATGCCTCAATTTTCTTGATATGCCATAGAATACTTCTTTAAAGACTATTTCTGACTATGAAATTGTTGATGCAGGAGTATGCAAGGCAATGCTTTCGAGGGTCCGATACCATCGAGTTTTTCCAATTTGATCTCACTGACTGATTTGTGAGTGTTGCTGTTCATTAAATTGATTTAATATTCTAATTTCTGATATTGGAATTTGTGTTCTAAGGGTGCGTTTGGTTGCACCAAATATCATGAAATTAACCGAACGTACCCCAAGTAGAAATTCCAAAAATTGAGAAATGGGTCTCTTTTGTGTAGGAAAATAAAATAGCTCTTATGTATCTACATGAATATCATTTTGATTTTAAAGTAGAACTCTTGAAAATTGTGAATTGTTTTTCTCCAAATAGTCTTAGCTAATTGTATAATCATACAGGCGGCTCAGTGATGTGTCTAATGGGAGCTCATCGTTGAGTTTTATTGAGAATATGACATCTTTAAACAACTTGTAAGACCATATGATCTCAGAACATGTAGTAATACTAGTCTGTTAGATCTTATTTTTCTTTTTTCATCCATGCCTTGAAAATTTAAAACAACATACTCATATCTGATTTGTGCTTTTCTCTACAGAGTCCTAAGAAACAATATGCTTTCGGGTACTATCCCATCCACCATTGGAAAATACCAATTATTGATGCAGATGTGAGTTTTTCAAGTTATGTTTGGTTCAAATTACAATTTCTCATGTTTACTGAGTTCATCCATTTGCAGTCTATGTGACGGGAGTGGACCCCAGTGCCTTTAAGTCATTGGTTTACATGGGGCATAAATGGATGAGATCAAAACTGTTCATTCGGCAGTGAATTGTCCTAGTCCAGAAATCACACTGCTCGGATGATCCTAAGTTAGTAACTCTTGACATTTGGTGAGGAAAGGGTTCATTTTAAAGATCATTAGAATAGCCCAATCACAGCAATTTTGGGTTACTGGTCCATCAATGGCAGTGCTGATGAGATGCCTGGTCTGGTGCATGGTGCATGCTATGCAGGCAAGAAGTTTATAGACACTTAATCAATTTCGGCATGTGTCTTGGTATCAGAAGCAGACTAGAGGTTCAGGACAGGCAATCTTTGTTTAAAAAACTCACTGAGTCAACTCAATTGGATTCTAAGTCAAGTTGAATCAATGAGCAACTCATTCACTGATTAAAAAACTCAAATGGGTTTCCTAATTTTCATTAGTTTGTGCATTTTATAATACATGTTTAAAAATTAATTATTGAGTTTTTACTTTTGACTGTTTGGGCAAGTCTTTGAATCAAGCCGATTCAATGGATTTTCCAATCTGAGTCGAATTTTCAGGTTTTCGAACCATGACATAGATAGGAATTTTGCTGCTCACCGCTTGTGCCTCAACACTGTAATCTGGACCATTCGTCTAGTAGGCCATACAAAGGACTTGTCACATGCCGTTGATCTTTGCCTTGCCTTCTTAGCAATTCCATCTCATTTTTGTTTTCTTCTACCATATTAAATTGTTTACTTTTGTAGGGATTTGAGCTTCAACAATTTAAGTGGACAAATTCCAGATTCTCTCTTCAATATAAGTTCACTTGTTTACTTGTAAGAACCAAATAGCCTTTCCTCAATCAAATGTTCTTTACATAATTCTCTTTGATGTATGTATTTCATCATCGTGATTTTCAGGTTTCTTGGAAACAACAACTTATCCGGTACACTACCATCCCAAAAAAGCAATACACTTCTTAATGTGTATGTTCATCTGACTCATTTGTACTGAACTTATAGCTTTAGACTGTGTTTGGATGCAATATCGAGTTGAATTCCAATCTCTAGTTCTGGTACCATGTAAGTAGCTTTGAAAACCAGTTTCCATTTCCCTGATTTCCTCAAAATTATGGACATTCATTTCTCCCAAAAAAGAAACAAAGATGTTAAATCTTCCAAGGCAAAGAAACATGAGGTACTGTTTGAGGTGATCATACATGAAATCCATGTAAAACTGCAATTCCAAACATACCATGGTTTTCCAGTTTCTGAGGATTCTAGTTTACTTTTCCCGTATCACGTTTTGGTTTTCCTCCATCCAAACACCCCTTACCTTCTTTAGTATCCATGATTAAGGACTAGTTTTTGGCCCCCTTTTTCTAATTAAATTATAGCTTCAACTTGAGGCCTTTTACTGTGTTGTTGGAGGAGCAATTTGGGAAATTGATAGTTAGGGAGCACCAAAAATAAAATACACAACATTTATTTCTCTCTAACACTGAATTTGAAGGTTACTACAATTCGGTTGTTTTCTTTCTATTTACTAATAACCAGAATTGTAATCTAGTTCACTGAAATGCAACCTTAGACATAACATGGTATCACATATCCTAGCCATCTCTGCTGTTGATTTATGTAAATGATTCAATCGTGAAGATTTCATTGGTTCATTATGTCTCCATCAAGCACCATGTTTTCACAGAGAAACCCAATTGAATTTCAATCCCAACAGGTTACTGTCGATTCGTGGCCTACCTGTGGCCTTATGGGGACAAGACCCCACATACAAGATTTATTTTGCTACGGTGAGCTGCCAAGTAATAGTACAGCGTGTTGCTGCAGGTCCCGTGTCATCACAAACTTTTGGCAATCAAAATCAAAATAGTTTTGTATGTACGGATGGGCCATAAATTTCCATTGTTCTTCACCAACGGAGATAATGTGTTTCATATGCAAAAAATAGTCATTTTGATAATCACAATTGCATAAATTAGTGCCTGTTTATCTAATAAATGCTATCTTACATTCAATGTTTGGATGATATTTGATATTCTTTTTTATAATTTGCAGAGATTTATCATACAATCAATTATCAGGAAGCTTTCCATCTTGGGTTTCAGAAGGCGGCTTAAACTTGTATGTCTGAGGAAGCACAAACCTTACTCCTTTCACCACCATTTTTTGTACTTGTAAAACCATATTTTACACTGTTAAATGCTGAGTACCATTTCCAGGGCTAGGATTGGACCCTCTTTCTTTCTTTCATAATATAAACATGGTTTCAAAGTTTTGATGTCCAAAATATTTGAAAACATCTCTAGTGTACATTTGGAATGTGTGTACAGCAATCAGTACTGATGATTTGGTGGGCCCCCAAAAGATAAAGCGACCGAATTATGGTCTCATAAGGGATGATCACTCAAAAGGCACTTGGTAGGAAAAATGCAGAACAGTTGGATAGTCAGAGCTATCCAATTACTGTAATTTTGAAGGACTGGCCATTTGCGTGATGGCCCACTGGATCATTGATCCCGATTAGGACACATTTTCACATGCACATCATAAAAGCACTTCTCTTTCAACATTATCGATTATACTAACACTGTGCTCCTTGTGTGCAGGAGCTTGGTGGCAAATAATTTCGTATTCGATAGTTCTAACAGCAGGTGCTTATCAATGTCATTTTTTTAATGAGTCAAAACAATAAAAGCATTGGTTTACAACATTATATAACTGGCTACTTGAATACTGCCTTTTTCCGCATTGATTTTATCCATGTTGAATTTTAGCTTCTAGGTTAAACAAACTAGACATCCTCTGTAATCAATGGCTGTCGTTCTGCCATATAATTGCTGTTATTTAATGGTCATTTTTCTTGTCCATTCAGTGGTTTGCCTTTAAGCTTGAATTGTCTTCAGCGAAGCTTTCCGTGCAATCGGAACCCTCCAATCTGTAAGCCATCCTTTCCATTTCTATCAACAGACAATCCTTTTTTTTTTTTCCTCTCTATATACATAATAATAAAATGGGGGCAGTGGTGCTATGCCCCTAGGTGCTTTGGAGTTATTGTCTGCCCATTATCTGTACTGTACATATGGCATATGTGTATGGTTATCTTCATCGTCCATAATTGATTGGAAACTAACCAGAAATGCCTTTGATCAGGGAATCCAGGCTGTCTGATCAACGAACTTTTTCTCATTGAGTATGATCGATTGCAATGATGTTGCCCTATTTTCTGTCCACATTTGTTCATCATGATGTTAGTTGTTTTATATCATCCAATCAATGTGATGTTTGGTCTATGCCCCATTCACTACTGCAACAGCTGAACGAATGGTTTAGATCTCATCCACATTTGTAACATCTACACGATACAGTGGTCCCCGTGGCATGAGATCACTGTCCTATGAAACGTGGGAGGTTCCTGTTCTTATTGTTTCTTTAGATGTATGAGGTTTACCTATAGTTATAATATAGCACTTGAAAGTAAATAGAGGTTTGTTTCACGTCTACATGTGACGTGGCAACTTGGAAATGTGTATGACATCCGAGCCATGTATCAGGTTTGACCCACCATGCAGATCATCATGTGTTACTCACCATAGATGGGCAATGGCCTCAAAATAATGCCAGTTGGATGATCCTAATTGCTTGAATGGAGGACATTTTTATCAATGTGTCTTTCTGATCAAATGATTAGGATCATCTAATGGTGTTGTCATTGTGTTATGGCCCACCCATTATGGGGTCCATGTTGGACAATCACGTGTACTGTTTTATTAAGTTTCAGTTTAATGAGATCAATTTATCAATTTTCTGCATTGGATCTTCCATATTCATTGAAAAGATCTCTGCAGATCATGATCTAACGGTGATCATATGATGAGGTGATGAGCCCCATCATCTGATCATGATCCAAAGATCGCCGTACCACTCTACATGAACAATTCATCGAGTATGCAAACTGATAAGTGTCTCACTGTTCCATTGATCTACAGATTCTTCATTTGCGATCAGGTGTGGTGGGCCCACAATGAAAACTACCAACACTGAGTATGAGGGAGACAATGCAACTCTGGGCCCAGCATCTTATGATGTGACCAGCACAGAGAACTGGGCCGTCAGTAATGTCGGAAGGTTTAGTGAAGGCAGCAACACTAGATATTTCAGATATGATCAGGTTGTATTTTCGAATACAGTAGACTTGGGGCTGTTCCAATATGCTAGGCTATCACCAGGATCTCTGAGATATTATGGTCTGGGGCTCCAAAATGGGAACTACACTGTAAATCTGAAATTTGCAGAGACGGTATTTCCAGATTCTCAGTCATGGCAGAGCACTGGAAAGCGCATTTTTGACATTTATCTTCAGGTATGTGTATTAGGACATTTTTCTGAGTTTGTAAGATCTTCAAAAAAAAAATAAAAATAAAATTTTCAACCCAAATCACATATGTTTAATAGACCCACAAATGCTTCTACATACCAACACGTTCCAGCCTCACATGTGTAGGACATTAGACACGTCCATCACATGAGATCCAATGTGTAGATCATCTGGCCAAAAATTGGTAGTCCAGACATTTATGAAGAGTGAAATAATCGATTGATTTCTGAAAATTGGCAACAGTCCATGTTCAACATATACTTGCAGCCTGCTTGATGAGCGTGGACTAGCATAATAAGCTGGGTCATCTAGGTGGTGGGGTCCACTTGGTGCATGTCTTAGATGGACGCAAATTGCCTGCGCCCTGCCTACAACTTCCTGGAAGCAGAAGCTATGTGGGCCCACCATGATGTCCATGAGAAATACAGTGTCCATTGGTTTCACCAGTTCATGATTGGACATGAACTTAAAAATGAGGCAGATCCAAGACTTAAGTGGGGCATACCACAGGAAGTGGGGATTGGAACTCCATTATTGAAACCTTTGTGGGGTCACTTAAGTTTACATCAGGATAGTATTTGTGTTTTCATTAAATCTTAGTGGGAATAACAGTATAAACAGTATGGATGGCATATAAACATGGTGGACCCCAGGAAGGTTTCAAATGATGGGCATTTCCATCCCCATTTCCCCACTGTTTCCGTCATGTGGTCCACTTGAGTTTTGGATCTGCTGCATTTTTAAGCTCATGAGAAATCAATGGATGGAGTGGATTTCTCACAGACTTTGCTGTTAACCCCACATAGGGGTGAGGAGGGGTGGTGCTAGTCATTTCATTTCGTGTCTGTCTCAGATCTATGTGATTTAAGCAAAACTCTTTGATTATTCTAATCATGAACTAGCTTTTTATTTTCTTTTTCCATGCATTTTACATTGATCAAGGTATAGAGACTGCAATTTCAAATTAGCATCATTCATTTGAAAATGGGTTGATGTTCTTTTGAATTCCATCTACTTGCAAAGAGTCCCAAACATAAAGACTTACTATCTGTTCCAATCAAAATACTGTTTTTGAAATGACCATCTGTTCCAATCAAAATTCTATTTTTGAAATTTGAATTCATTGTGACAATGATTTCTGTTAGTTTTAAAGCTAAGTTAATGGCGCAGGGTAAACTGGAATGGAAAGACTTCAATATAAAAAAGGAAGCAGGTTCTGTCAACAGAGCCATTGAGAAGCAACAACAGGTCATAGTATCCCAAAACGTTCTTGAAATTCATCTCCATTGGGCTGGAAAGGGAACTTGCTGTATACCTTTTCCAGGCACTTACGGACCCGCCATCTCAGCCATCAGTGTTACTCCTAGTAAGATTTAAAGAATTTGTGATTGAAGTTTGATTCTATAATAGAACTTAGAGAAGTGCTGTTATTGCCCGATGCTCTTTATTTAAATGCTATTTAGTGTGATCCCAACTGTTAGTTTGGTGATCATGGATGGAAATTGCAATTGGTTTTTTGGTGGTCATCATGTGGATGGACCATTGGCTAGAAATCATCATCATTATCTAAGCCTTATCCCAACTAATTGGGGCTGGCTACATGAATCCTTTTCTGCCATTCCACTTTATCAAGGGCTCATTTAGTCTTTTCTTACTTCCTCCATACACGTCCTTTTGGGCCTTCCCCTTGCCCTTTTAGAGCCTCCAACTTGAGCCAACTTACTCCATCTAACCAGTATAGTTCTTGACTCTGTTGCACATTGCCAAACCATCTAAATGTACTTTCCATCCTCTTATTACTTATTGCTGCTACTCCTAAATTCGCTCCAATGCATTCATTTCTAATTCTATTCTTCATTATCTTGTCGCTCGTCCATCTCAACATCATCATTTCAGCTGCACATCCTATATTAATGTATTGTTCTTTGACTACCCAACATTTTATCCCATAAAGCATGGCTGTTCTTATAGTTATCTTATAAAATATCCCTTTTAGTTAGAGTTGTACACGCCAATCACATAAAACTCTAGAGGCACATATCCATTTCTTCCACCATAGAGTTTGCCAATCACATTAAACTCTAGAGGCACATCTCCATTTCTTCCACCTTGCTTGAACTCTATGGGGCGACATCCTTCTCAATCTCCCCACTGCCATAAATTATTGACCCAAGTATCAAAACTAGCAATTTTGTAAAACTTCTTGGTCAGCAATCATAACTAATTCCTCGTTCCTACTCCTATTATTACTAAAGTTGCATTCTATATACTCTGTTTTAGTCCAACTAGTTTTAAATCCTTGAGATTCTCAAGGACCCCTCTAGAAATCTAGCTTTGTGTTTATGCCCTTCCTTGCCTTGTTAATCAAAACTACGCCATTTGCAAACAACATACACCATGGGGATCTGTTCTTGCAAATATTTCATTAACTCATCCATAACGAATGCAAAGAGATAAAAGCTTAATGCCGACCCCTAGTGCAAGTCTACTGTAATTTAGAACTCACTTGTCTCTCCATTAGTGGTCCTCACATTTGTTACTGCTCCCTCATACATATCCTTAATCATCACATCCTCTTGAAACTCTCTTCTTTCCCAACACCCACAGATTAACTCTCTTGGGACCCTATCCTAAGCTTTCTCTAAGTCAATAAAGACCATGTGGAGATCCTTCTTCCTCTCCCTATATTTCTCTTAATTGTCTTAGAAAAATAGCTTTAGTGGCAGACCTCCTTGACATAAAACCAAACTAATTTTCTGATATATTTGTCTCATGTCATAGTCTTTTCTCAATTGCTCTTTCCAAAAGTTCCATAGTATGGCTCATAAGTCATACTGAATTAGTGATTTGACCACTACTAATTGGATGGCTACAACAGTCCATTCTATGGACCATCCAAGTGATGACTCACCAAATCGACAGTCCTGATTACCATCTGCAAGTCCACTACAGCATTCTTCTAAAAGTGCATTCTAAAGTATCTGAAAGTTCAACATTGATTACTAATTGTACTGAGTTCTTGTCCAGATTTTCAACCGACTGTCAGGACTCCACCCACTCCACAAACTTCAGGAAAGAAGAACAAGACTGCTTTGGCTGTTGGAATTTCAGTTTCTGTTGGAGTTCTATGCATTGTATTGGTTGTTGTAGTTTTTATCTGGAAAAGGAGTAAAAGGATGAGCACTGATGAAGATGAAGGTAATCCCAATGTTTGTAAATAACTAAAAGATACAAAAATGAAAATTCAGAATTGTTCAAGTCACATAGTACAGATCGACATTACATTAAAGGTGCGTTTGGATGTACCATCAAATCGCAGTTGGGTGTTTTTCCAAACCAATAAGGTTTGGTGCTAGCGTAGAAAACTATCTTTGGTAAGTGGGAAAATCCAAGTGTGGCTTACTTCTGTGTTTTGATGCACAAGTCAACTGAATCGCAAGCGTTCCATCTGATCAAGTGGAGATCACAATTCAGAGCCCAAATCCTCAACTAAAATATGATGTTTTCCACTTTATTAGATGAATGGTTGCAATTCAATTTGATAGCACATCCAAACTCACCCTAAATGCACTGACCGATCCCATTCATTGGGTTTAACTTTTTTCAACTAGGTGTATTTTTATTTCCTTAATTTTTTTCTTGTGATTAATAAAAAAAGATACATTCAAATTCAATGAGCAATCAAAATAAATATAACTTGGACTGCCCAAAAGTAGAAATGTATCTAAGCCCATGTATTTGATTGAAGTGAATGTATGAATGCATCCTGCCTTTTTTTTTGTGTGTGTATTTTCAGAGTTTCTTGGAATGGGTCCCAGACCAAACACTTTCAGTTACGCGGAACTGAAGACCGCCACAGAAGACTTCAATCCTGCAAATAAGCTGGGCCAGGGAGGATTCGGGCCTGTTTTTAAGGTCAGCTTGTTTTTATTGCATGTAGACTACAATGATCAGAAGATTTGAATAGTCCCAAGCCTCAGTATTGCAATCCCATCAGCAATGCCCACTCCCTGATGGAACAATCCTTGGAAAGATGGCAAGGAAAAAAACAATTGTTCACATTCAATGGAACAAAGGCCAATGATCAAATGGTTGGGATCTTCCAATTCGAGAGATTTGTGTCATTGGCCATTTTTAGTGTTGCGCATCAGATCAATGATCTTGATCACATCCAAGACGTCCATTTCCTAAGGTTCAGAACCATTTTCTTCCTTTTTTATTTTCTGCAAATTGTCATACACTTTTGTACTATTTCAATTCCCTAATGGAAAATGCTTGTAAGGAAAATTGATTGATCTGATTTTCATCACAGGGCACACTGCTAGATGGGCGGATAGTGGCTGTGAAGCAACTGTCAGTAGCATCTCACCAAGGAAAGAGTCAGTTTGTAGCAGAGATTGCCACTATATCTGCAGTCCAACAACGGAACCTCGTGAAGTTGTATGGATGCTGCATCGAGGGAGTGAATCGGCTCCTTGTTTATGAGTATCTGGAAAACAAGAGCCTCGATCAAGCACTTTTTGGTATGTTACCATCCTCTCCCTTCTCAATGAAACTATATACTTGAATGAAAACCAACACTAGCCTTATTTTGTCTTATATGGTTTTAGGGTAGGTTTGGTTGTACCATTTGTTAGGATTTTCGAAATGCAGTAGAATTTATGGTTTTTCAAAATCTAGATTCTATGCTAAGCCTAAGGATCCCCCGTTTGATATTTTTCAAATTTGTAGAATGGAAAAAAGTAATTTTAAGAACTAGAATTACCTTAGATCTATGCTAAAAAGAAGAAAAAAACCCATCGATTTGCCAATGCCGATCCTTCAAACGAGGTCTCTCCTATATCTATCTTGGATAAAGGAGAAATGTTTATCCAGAAGTTGAGAGCCAACACATCCAACTCTTAGAGCAGGGCCAAAGGAGATGAGTAGAGCCTTCTAGGTGGACCTACATCTGTGGAACGTGTGATGAAAGGAAGGAGGGAAATATGGAATTTCTCTCCGTCGCTCTCTACCTCTATCTCTCTCTCTCTCTGAGATGGTGGTGGAACCTCATATCTCTAAGTGTGATCAAAACCTTTTTAACGGTTAAAATAAAAGTCTAATGGTTGAAACATCCACATCCATCTAGGACCCATGGTCATCATGCTATAGATAAGATCGTTAATATCACATCCATATCATCCATGGAAAAATTCCACATTGGGTTTTTAGGGCACAACACCAACACCATCTAATTGGACTATAGTTATTAATTTATTAAGATTGCAATTACTTACCATCCTTAGCATTTGCATTGATGGAATAGAGGCAATGAATTGTGATTACGTAATTTTCAACCTGGACATCAAAGGAATGTAACTACAATTTGAGGGCGACAGCTAGTATGAAAGGTTCATTTTCTGTTCAATATGATTCTATGGCCCAACACACCCTTATATATGGACAAAATGGCCAATTTTACATTAGCAATTCCCTTATCATGTGAGGTGGGTCCAAGGCATGCACTATTGAATGGAATTGTAGTAATTTTTCACAATGAAGTGGAAATAACCAAATTGTAATTACCTTATGCTCTGTTTGCTTGCCACATAAAAATGATTTCATCTCATTTTAGTTAACAGTCAATCAGTTATTATATATTAGAGATCATAGTTTATATAAATGAGAAATGCACCTGTGTTCTTAAGCACTATAAGTAATAGTCCTGCTAGTTGCATTGGGACAATTAGACAGTACAATCCATTGATCTAGACTGTTCATTAGGTCAAACTCACATTTCATGGTCTACTATGAAAATATCACTGAAAACATCACACTGATCTAAGAAATATTAACCATTGAATAATGACCCTAAATATGGATGGTCAAGATCATTTACATAATACAATGATTTGTCAGGGATCATCATGGATTGCATATGATTCTAAAGAATCAAGTTTGTTAGGCCATTGTAACCATCTCATCAATGGCATGGAAGAAGGATGACTATAGAAAATAAGGTCAAATCAAATATCGGTTGGATGATACAATCAGTGGTATTTTTTCATTCTAGCCCATCAAATGTGTTCCAAACTTAATGGACAGTTCAGATCGATTGATTGGACCAGCCAAGTGAATCAATGCAACTAGGAGCACTATAACTTAAAGTGCTTTGAGAACACTGGAGCATTTCTCTTTTTGAATTATGGTTATCAAGATTTTTGTTTTAATCCTTACTGAAATCTCTAATACATAATTACTGTTGCCTAAAATGAGATGAACTAATTTGGAAGTGGCAACCAAACAGGCCAGTAGCATTTTTATTGAGGGATTGGGAATTTGGTTATTTCCAATAACAGCTTGCAGTTCATTCAATCCAAATGCGGCCTTGTACTGATTCTGTTGGCAATAAGATTGAACAGTGCGTTTGATCCATTTGAAGAATCTGAACTAACCTAGTTATAAGCCACTCTCATGGATCAGGTGATTGTAGAAATATTGCAGTTTTCAGCTGTTTCTAACCACATGATCTTACATACATTTTGTTTTCGACAGTCGATCTTAAAATTTTCTTCATCTTCTAAAAAGGGCAATGGATCAGAGTGTTATGAACTTGTAACTTGTTTGATTTTTGAGCTAGGGGTTCAATGAAGAGTTGGTCGACTATATGGATGGTCTAGATGGCACTGCATGGGATGTGCCAATGTGCTCCATGTTAGCAAGATCCAGGTTGTTCATGTGGTGGTCCCCACTGTGTATGTACCATGGCCCAAATATCCAGTCATGAGGGGAACTACATATGCATGAAAAGCTATAAAAAAAAGGGAGAATGATGCACATTCGATATGCATTGTGGCCCATCTGATGACTAGATTGGCTTGTTTTCTGGCTACTACACATACATGGTGGGCCCCTCCTAAGGAACGGCCTGGACCTTGAATCCATAGGCAGGGTATAATTCAAAATCCAACTGTAACAGGTAGCTGTAGGAGAGCTTGATTGTACTACATTTCAATGCTAATGGCTGCCATTTCCTTGCAGGAAAGAGTAACTTGCATTTGGATTGGAATACCCGCTTTGAGATATGCTTGGGGACAGCAAGAGGTCTCGCTTACCTTCATGAGGAATCCAGGCCTCGCATTGTTCACAGGGATGTCAAAGCCAGTAATATTCTGCTCGATGCAGATCTCAATCCGAAGATATCAGATTTTGGTTTGGCGAAGCTCTACGATGACAACATGACCCACATCAGTACACGCGTCGCAGGAACAATGTAAGCATTGCAGAAGTTTCCCATTTGCCTTCCTTTCTAAAGGGCAGGTTTAGATACTTGATTGAACTGAATTGCAATAATCCAACTCAATTTAGAGCGCAAGGCCGAAGCAGAAGCCATTCCATTTCATAATTTCAATTTTGGGGTTGGTTTGTCATTATGAATGATGAATGGAGAGGGCTTGCACAGTTCGGTAATTTCCGCTTTGATTTTTAATTTTTGCAATGCAAGTCAATTGAGCATCCAAATGCAGCCTAAATTTCTTATTATGCGATGTTGGTTTTTGTAGAAGTGCCTCAAACAGTTAATATGATATTCTTACGGCTGTGTTTGGATACTCAATTGAACTAAACTGCAACAATTCAATTCAACATAGAGCAAATGGCCAATTCCATGCATTGAAGTTGGACCTGAAGCAATTTTATGATTGGCCCTCTTGTTCTGTTGCCAATTTGCCAATTTTCACTCCATTGAATTGAATTGTCACAGTTCAATTTCTATTCTGCATCCAAACGTGGCCTACATTTCTTATTACCTGGTGTTGGTTTATATTGGAGTACCTCAAACTGCTATCTTTATTTTCTTGAAGCGGCTACCTTGCCCCGGAGTATGCCATGCGTGGGCATCTGACAGAGAAGGCTGATGTATTTGGATTTGGAGTCGTTGCTCTGGAGATTGTAAGTGGAAGGCCAAACACAAGCCAGAATGTGGATCCAGAGAAGATGTATCTCCTTGAATGGGTACAGCATTTAAATTTTCTTACTAACATACGTCGGAAATGAAGAGCCTGAAACTCAATTCTTTCATTTTGGAAAACACTACTACATCTCTTGAGAATCCAAAATTCTTCTTTAGTTAGAAAAATAAGCCAAAAAACACTTATTTAAGAGATCAAACTCATCTATCATTAGTAACATTTTAGGTCAATTTGGATTTTCTGGCATCCAAACGAATCTCCAAGATGTTTCAAGTCGAACCTTAAACATCCTGGATATTGTGTTGTGGGTGAAAAGAGAATCCTGGGCATTGCAGTTCCTGAAATCCCCACCACCCCAAAATGCACAACTGATCAAAAGCACATCCTTTATGTTGTATGTATCTTCCAGGATGTTGATTTTGGGTACATCCAAACACATAAATATCCAAGACATTCAAGTTGAACGTTAGACATCCTCGATGCTGTGTTGTGGTGAAAAGGGCATCCTGGACATTGTGATTCCTGAAATACCTGCTGCCCCAAAATGCGCAACTGATCAAAATAGCATCCTTTCTAATGAATTATCTTCCAGGATGCTGATTTGGGGTGCATCCAAACGTTACCTTAACTACCTACATGGGGCACCCATGCATTCTCGGCTACTGATACAGGGCTCTTGAAATATCTATCCCTCAAACACTGCGGATATTTTCTGTGCATCTTTAACTACATATATGCTTTAACATACTGAAATCTTGAAAAATAGAAGTAACATTAGCAATCCATTAGCAAATTCTACTAAGCAATAGTCTTTCAAGGTGGAGAGTGGAACTCAAGCATTCTCAACTTAGCTTGTGAACTGAGGAAATTTCTCTGCTCTGGGTGTTGGATCAATCGCCATGAGACCCTCTTGAACCTCGCTTTTCATGGTGGAGATCCTAGTAATCCCCACATTGGTTTGTTAATCAAGCTTCAAAAGTCAGTTTGATTTTGCATTATTATTATTATTAATGTTAGTAATTTTGTAAAATAGTTGGTATCATTTTGCAAATGAGAGAACCATTTCACCTTTGGAGAGTTGATGATCTGAGCATTAGGATGGTGGATGAGTCTTTATTGTTGGAGTATTAAGTCTCTTGATATACATTGATACACTATCTTCTAAGGCTCGAGCTTTTAGATCAACTGGTTGTTTGACATGGTATCAGGGCGGAAGTCCCCAGAGTAGCAAATATGCCTCCCTATTATATTCTCCCACGGAGGCCTTTTATGGTGTGAGTTGTGTGTGTCTCTCCACCCTTGCTTGCCCCCAAGTAGTATATTCCCATGTGGAGTTCCACCCCGCAAGTGTGGGAGTACTGTTAAAGTGTTAAGGCTCTTGATATACATTGATAGACCTTCTTCTAACGGCTTGAGCTTTTAGATCAACTGGTTTGTTTGACATTTATAAAGGGGATTAGCAACCCCATTGCTAAAACAACAAGAAACAAGAGAAAAGAGAACCACTTACAGTCAGGAAGAGCAGTCTGCCATTGCGATCTCCAGTCTCACGGCACTCTCCTCATTTGGGTGAGGATCGGTCTTGGTCTCTGGATTGTTCAATGAGTAGCGTGTTTCGAGTCCGTTCTCTTTCTGCACCTAGTGAAATTCAATGGTCCTGGTCTCTGGATCGTTCAATGAGTAGCGTGTTTCGAGTCTGTTCTCTTTCTGCCCCTAGTGAAATTCTCTGTTTTTCATGTTTCGGCATCCACCTTAATGTTTTGCACGTAGTGGCAATCAACCTTGATTTGTTTGCGTTTGATTCTGAAACAACGATTTGAAGCAGTGGTTGTTTCAGAACTGTCCAATTTCCTAATGGATTCTCAGTAGTGCTTCGGATTGTGAGAAACACAAAATTGCATATCCATGAGAACATGGCAGTGCCTATGCAATATTCATGCCATTCATCAGGTGGGCCTCATCACGAATTTCCCTGGCCTGAAAACATGGTTTGTTCACTCATCAGGTAGGCCACCCATGTACCCATAAAGATAAAAATGGGCAATTAAAAGAAAATAACCAACAGGCTGTATTCAACATACAAGTTCGGTCCACCCGATAGGCCATCCAGCCTGATTTTTGGGCCAGATCTTCTAGATTCTAGATGGTGGGGCATCAGCACAAGTGACCCACATTTCATTTCTTCTTCTTCTTCTTATTTATTTATTTATTTATCTGATCTGTTGTATGATCATGTAGGCTTGGTATCTCCATGAAAATGACCGCGCATTGGAACTGGTCGATCCCACATTATCCAAATTTGATGAAGGAGAAGCGGCTCGGATGATTGGCATTGCTCTTCTATGCATCCAGGCATCGCCGACACTACGCCCACCCATGTCACGGGTGGTGGCCATGCTGCTGGGAGACATTGAAGTGGGCACTGTCTTGTCGAAGCCAGGCTACTTAACCGGTTTGCCATCCAATGACACAAGCAGCTTCATGAGTTATGATACTTCAAGAGCTTCGACTGGTGTAAGCACCACCAGCCAACAGTTCTCATTGTCAAATAAAAGCGGTTCACCCCTGGGCACCACTGAGCCAATGCTGCACGAGGTTATCGGAAATGGACGGTGATGATCGCTTCCTATCTCTCCATACATGCATAAATGTATCTGTATGTATATACAATATATATTGAGACGCCGAGCGATTTGGTTATTGATATTTGAGACATTGTTTCCATTTATTTAGCTTGCTCTTAGTTTGTGGACGAATAAACACTCGCCCAAAGTGGCAGCATTGAGTGAATTTGAACTAGCGTTGTTGGAAAATTTGGAGAGGAATAAATATATTTTTTATTTCCATTTTTCAAATCAAGGGCGGTGATGAGAGAGAGAGAGAGAGAGAGAGAGAGAGAGAGAGAGAGAGAGAGAGAGAGAGAGAGAGAGCGAGCAATTTATCTAGCATGTGCCAATGGAATCTGGGTCATTCATCAGGTGGGGTTGGCCATGAGCATGCTCTCGCCCAAAAGATTGGGCTGGTGCCTTAGCTCATTGTTTCATCTATTCATCATGTTTTCAGTAGTGCCCAAATCTGGGTTACCCTTTTGTTCATGCAGGTGGGCCACATCATGCTGTAACATCTCCTCCATCAGATGATCCAAGCCATCTGATTGGTGTCTCATACATGAATGATCACAACCAGTCGTCCACATTTAATAAGGCATGGTTCAGATAGAACAATTATTGTTTTGGTTGTTGCAGATTAAAGGTAAAAGTCTCTATAACATGGAGTCTTCGTTGTGATTGCACGAGTTCCAGATCCGAGCCGCTTATCATGCAGGCCACACTATATGGTGAACCCAAAACCAGCCTTTCCACTTATCAGATGGGCCAGACATATGGCCACAAATGCAAGAACGAGTCCAAACACTGTTTTTCTTTTAAGAATAAGGTATGGATTTCTAACATTGTTGCGTTTACGCAAACAGATAAATGCCTAACAATGGAACTAAGGGTGTGTTTGGTTGCTCAAAATATCATGATATTTCATGATTGATCAGTCTAATTTGATGCAAAAAAAATCAAGAAATTCATGATATTTGGTACCACCAAACCCACTATAAGCTAGCAAACTGCTTGCGTGAATTCCATATCCAAGAAGCTTATAATGTGGGCCCCACTATATAGTGACCCAAAACCAACCTTTCCACTCATTGGATGGGCCACAAATCAATGAATGAGTCCGAACAGTTTTATTTTATTTTATTTTTATTTTAATGTAAACCACCAAACATAGAAACTAATGGTTCGGTTAGTTTGCCTATCATGATATTTTATGATTAACGTGCCATATGCTAGCAAATATCATTGCAGTTGCATGAATTCTAGATCCGAGCCGCTTGTCATGTGGGTCCACTCCACTATATAGTGACCCAAAAATCAACCTTTCCGTTCATCAGATGGGCCCCACATGCGGTGCAGAAACTAGTCTGAATGACAGAGCTTTTAACTTCTGTTTGTTGCAGAACATGGCCTGCCTAGGAAGGTGTTAACGTCCAAGGATTGCGTATATACAAACAGCAATCCATCAAAATTCAAATCCATGAACTAAGCTTACCATCTTTTATTACTTTATTCTTCTTCCTTAAGTTGCATGGGTGCTTTCAGATTAAGGGATGGTCCTGATGAGGTCGATCACTGTCTTCCTCAAGGATAACTACTTCAAATCCATGGATCATTTTGGACTCCTCACAGAGATCCCTCGAATCCACGAGGAGAAGTAGAAAATAGAAATAAATTCGAAAATAAATTAATTGATGATAATAAGAAATTACAACCTTTTAAATAGTAATTTCAAACACAGGAAGAAATTTCAAAATCGAACTCCAACTCAAACTCCCTAAAAACATCACTTACTATAAATAATAAACTTATTATTTATAGATGGGCATTATTTCTACTAGAATTCATGGTTTTTAGCCAAAAATAGTACATCTCCAATTTAGGCCAACCATGCTATTCTCATCATTTTTCTAAGTCATTTTCATGTTGGACAACTCCTAAATCTCAAAGGATCAAGAGTGACGATCTAATTAAAACATACTATAAGCAAATAGTAAAAAAATAAAAATAAAAAGCATTTTTGACTGTCGATTAATGGAATCTCTCAAATCCGGCATGGGCAACCCGGGGGCATAGCAGGTTGGTTGGCTAAAGTAGCTTCTACATCGAATCAGGGAATCGAAGAAAACCAAATCCAATTTTGATCAGCAAATTGCGATTGGAGTGCCATCCCATCCTTCCAAACAGGCCAGCAGTGGATCGATGAGCTTCCCGTCACTGATCGCGACAAACACCTTTTCAAAATCCTCTCCTGGCGACTGAATCTTTGCACCCGAGAGGAGAGATGTCTTCAGCTCCGATCGTACAAACTGGTACAGTGGGTATGATCGGCACTCCTTGATCTTGTTGGGTATGGAAGGAATCCCAGCATCAACTGCATTTCGGGTGGATTCGACTTCTTTGGGGAGATGGGCCTTCAGCTCTTCTTCAAACACAGCAATCCTCTGGAGAATTGAAGTCCCACCATCCTTCTCTCGATCCTCCATGGCCTGCTCCATCATCACCTGCCTTAGCTTCTGCATCAACGGATAAGTCAAGCTGCATGGATTGTCAATGTACGTGAAAACATGCTCAGATTCAACTACTCTGATCAGCTCCTTATAAAACCTTGATTCAAGAAACTCGTCGTGGGTCCCAATCGCTAGTGCCTGCTTTGCTGCCTCACCCACCACTTTCTTCACTGTCTGCTTCAGATTATCCTCAACGTGCCTGAGATCAATGGCTTGACACAGACCGACAATATACGTAGCCGACATGAGTTTCAGTATCTCAACGGACTCCGCTGTTCTCTGCGCTGATATCATGCCAAGAGAATTCACATCCTGATTATTCTGCTCGGCGCTCTGGACATGGCTTGTGACTGGATTAGCCAAGAACTGGAGCTCTGATGTGTAAGCCGCCATGGCGACCTCCGCGCCCTTCAATCCATAATCCAAGCTTGGATCCGGTCCACCAGTAAGATTCGACGGCAAACCATTGTTGTAGTAGTCATTGACGAGCTCGGAGAACTGTGCGAACATGAGCTTCCCGATCGCTGCGATTGACAGCCTAGTATTATCCATGGACACACCGATCGGCGTCCCCTGGAAGTTTCCACCATACAAGGCAATGTTCCTGGAGACATCAATAAGCGGATTGTCGTTGACGGAATTGATTTCTCGTTGGATGGATTGTGTAGCTGATCTGATCACTTCAATGTGGGGACCAAGCCATTGAGGAGATGTCCTCAGTGCATATCTGTCTGGCTTGGGTTTCTGAAGTGGGTTCATTTCATGAAGCTTCTGAGCTGCTTTCATGTAAGAGCTTCCTTCCAGAAGGTGGGCCATGATTGCAGCAGCTTCTATCTGACCAGGATGGTGTTTCAGCTGGTGTGTCAGACGATCAGCGAATTCCGGCTTCCCGTTCATCACCTCACAGAAGATTGCTGATAGAACGACGGCGAGGATGGCGAGGATGTTTACATCATACAGCACGATGGATGCAAGCCCCGATCCAACGGCGGTGCCATTGACAAGCGCCAGCCCTTCCTTTGCTTGCAATTCAAATGGCCCACTTGTGACGCCAGCTCGCCTTAGGCTGTCGTCAGCACCTACGATGGTGCCATCTGGCAGGACGGCTTTCGCATTCGGTCTGCCCGTTAGTAGCCCTGCGATGTACGACAGCGGTACAAGATCGCCGGATGCTGTGATCGTCCCACGAAGTGGGAGGATCGGTGTGATCTGACCGTTCAGCAGCTTGATGATTGCTTCGAGGATCTCCCATCGGATGCCAGAGTAGCCTTGTAGTAGAGTGTTGGCACGTACCAGCATGGCGGCACGTGTGGTGGATACTGGCAACGGCTCAGTGCTTTCAAAAATGCCGATGTTGAGGAACCTGATGAGCTCTTTCTGCATGGCGGCGGCGTGGTTGGTTGTACGGTGGGACGCGCCGAAGCCGGCGGTTACACGGGAGCTGTCCATACTCACCCATTGGGCGCTTGCATCAACGGATGGACGCTTTTCAACGGCTAGATCGACCTGCATGTCTGTTGATCGCGCGATCGCTGCGACATGGCCCACCGTTAGACCTGATCCGGCCAGATATATCCGTGGGGCCCGAAATTCGGCTACCATCTGTTTGACTTGGTCCAGATGGCTGCATGTAAGTGGCTGAACTGATGCAGCCCAGTTGAGGGGGTCATTGGGTGGAGAGAGAGTTGGGTCCCCAGATGCATGGGGATTCGTGCAGATTGGGATTGAGAAATCTGCCATTTCTGTTTTTGGGTGTTTGGGTGAAGAAAATTTCAACTTGGAGAGATTGAGTTTCCTAACCGGACAGGCTGGATTGGTGGGGTTTATAGAGGTTTTTGGGCAGGGTAGAAGCAGATTGCCACCTACCCCCCCCCCGGACCGACTGAGTCAGGCAGGGGCTCTGGCCTCTGAGTGGCACAACGTGATGTATGGTCTCATCTACGCCGTCCATCCATTTTTTAAAATCATTTTTATAAATGAGCCCAAAAATGAGGCAGATCCAACTCTCTTGTGAACCACACAGTGGGGATTGAACGCTCACCATTAAAGACTTCTTGGGAGCTACGGAAGTTTTGATCAAGCTAATATATATGTTTTCCGTTCATCCAAGTTCATGTGACCTTATGAACAAGTTGGATGGCTAATAAGAATCATGGTGGGGCCTAGGAAGGTTTCAATGGTGGCCATCATTTCAACGCTGGATCCTGAAGTGTGGTCCATTTGAGCCTTGTATCTACCTAGTTTTTTGACTCACAGCCTAAAATAATATAGGAAAATTGATGGATGGCATGGATGAAACCCATGCATCAGGATAGGCACCACATAGCCCTGTGTTGACCGTGTCCGTGACCAAGGGCCAGGACGCAATCCGCTTGTGGGTTGAGTTGAGTGACCTGGATATGGTTGGTGAAAATGACTTTTGGTGTCACCTGGCGGGCGTGTGGGGTACGTTAGGGCACGCGGTCAAAACCGATATTTTGGGGTTTGGATTTTTTTTATTTTTTCATTCAAGTAATAAACCATCGTGGAGGTGGGACGGGTTTACCTGCAGCCCTAACCTTTGTGGAGTCCACTGTAATGTATATCATATATCCATCCCGTTCATCCGTTTCGCCAGCAAATTTTAGTATGAGCACCTGGAAATGACCTAAATCCAAAGCTCAAGTAGACCACACTACAGAAGAAGGGAACGAACACCCACCATTAAAAACTTTTCTGTGGCCGTGTAAGTTTTGGATCAAGCTGATATTTGTATTTTTCCCTTCATCCAGGTTACAGTCACCTTTTGAAAGGTTGGATGGTAAACAAACATCTCAGCGGCCCAACAAAGGTTTTAACAGTCATTACAAAAAAAATAGTTTTTACCGACGAAACTTTCTGCGACGATATTTTTTTTCATCGCTAAAAGTTTACTTTTAGCGACGAAAATTTTTGCTAATGGTTAGCTAAAAGCCACTTTTAGCAATGAAAAATTTCGTTGCTAAAAGGTGTTTTGAATTTTTAAAAAAATGCGAAAGTCGAGAAGCTTCCTTTTAGAGATGAAGTAAATTTGGTAGCTAAAAGCCACCTTAGGCGACGAAAATTTTCGTCGCTAAAAAGTGTTTTGAATTTTTGAAAAGATAAAAAAGCCAAGAAGTTTCCTTCTAGCGACAAAATTGATTTTGTAGTTAAAGGTGGCTTTTAGCGACGAAAATATTCGTCATTAAAGGGTGTTTTGAATTTTTGAAAAGATAAAAAAGTCGAGAAGTTTTCTTTTAACGACAAAATTAATATCGAAACTAAAAACCACCTTTAGCGACGAAAATTTTCATCGCTAAACGGTGTTTTGAATTTTTGAAAAGACAAAAAAGTCAAGAAGCTTTCTTTTAGCAACGAAATAAATTTCGTAGCTAAACGCTACCTTTAGTGACAAAAATTTTCGTCGCTATAGGGTGTTTTGAATTTTTGAAAAGACAAAAAAGTTGAGAAGTTTCCTTTTAGCGACGGTGGCTTTATTTTCTCTTGTTTTGAATCTTTTGATTGAAACCCAACTGTAACTTTCTTTTGATAAATCTCTTTCTTCTTAACAAAGACCATTTTATCGTGTTTTGAATATGTAGATTGAAACCTAAGTATAACTTTCTTCCAATTATTTACTGTTATTATTTTTTTTTCCTGAATGAAGTAGTAAATTGAGACTGAGTAGTTCTTTAAGAACTCCGCCACTGCCCTATCATTGCTTTTACCAAACCTGGAAAAGTGACGAGGGTTAGTTGGCGACATTTCTGAGGAATCTTGTGCCGAACAGGATTCGTCGTGTAGCTAAACCTAATTAGTTGGAATAACCCTGATATGACATTAAGGCGATGGAATGGAAGTTGAGATTTTTTACCTTCACATCAACGCGTTGGATTGAAAAAGAAAGAAACAAAAAAAAATGCAATCACGACCGTCCATCTCTGGTCTGTACCACATATGGGCCATGGACCAAAAGTGGTGGGAATTGGATGGCTAGGGATTGGACTTTTAACTAGTGGTAGACTTTCATAATTGCCATTTTTTTTGCCTGCGAACATTTTTTTTTTTTTTTTTTTTGTAGATTTAGTGGGTGGTTCTTTGGCTGAGGCCCATCGACAAAGTGGGCCACCAGATGGATGGTCTATATCTTCCATACACCACATGTATAGGGGTGGAGCTTGAGATTTTCTTTTTCTAATTTTCTTGGATCCAAGAATGATGCTGAGTTGCTGGCTATATGCTAAACAAATGATCCAGACCATTCTAGCCATCCAACCAATAGCCTATCAAAGGGATGATCAAGATCATTTAAATAAAAGGAAGTCCAATCAACAATTTGATCCATCTCTTTGTTAAGGCGCATCAGAGGAGAATTAATTTTATCATGCAATCTTAACCATCCCATCCTTAACTTGGGAATGGATGAATAATGAAAAAGAGGGCCACAACTTACAGATGAATTGGATCATATGATTGGTGTGATTTTTTATTTTTTAATTTTATTTTTAATCCGGCCAATGAAATGTGCACCAGACACAATGTACGGTCTGATTTTCTGTCCATATAGATCCAGGGCACTATAAGTGCAAAGAACACAAATCAGAACATTCTAGTCATCTGATCAATAGCCTATCAAATGAATTATCAAGATCATTTAAATAAAAGCAGGTCCAATTAACAATCTGAGCCGTCTCTTTGTTAGGGCCCATCATGGGAGAGTTAATTTTATCATGCAATCTTAACCATCCCATCCTTAACTTGGGAATGGATAAACAATGAAAAAGAGGGCCACAACTTACAGATGGATTGGATCATCTGATTGGTATGATTTTTTATTTTTATTTTAATCCGGCCATTGAAATGTGCACCAGACACAATTTACAATTTGGTTTTCTGACCATATAGATCCAGGGCATTATAAGTGCAAAGAACACAAATCAGACCATTCTAGCCATATGATCATCAAATGGATTATCAAAATTATTTAAATAAAAGCAGGTTCAATCAACAATCTGAGCTGCCTCTTTGTTAGGGCCCATCATGAGAGAATTAATTTTATCATGCAAACTTAACAATCCCATCCTTAGCTTGTGAACGGATGGATGATGAAAAAGAAGGCCACATCTATAATGAAAAAGAAGGCCACAACTTATAGATGGATTGGATCATCTGATTTGTGTGAATTTTTTCAATCTGACTAATGAAATGTACACCAGACAAATTGGAAGGTCTGAGTTGAATGCAATACCAAAGTTTTTAATTTATTTAAGCTAAGATCTATCGGTCATTAGTTTTGAATATCCAATCCAGTTCATATGGCATATAGAAAAGTATACTGGGAGATAAAAGCATATAGGTGTCTTTGGCGTGTTTGGGTGGCATATAGAAAAGTATACTGGGAGATAAAAGCATATAGGTGTCTTTGGCGTGTTTGGGTGTCCACCAGATCGTGAGCGGCCGCATCTTTTGAATGGGAAAGATGCTTAGGCTGCGTTTAGATGCATTATAGGATTTCATTGCAATAGTTACTTGAACCGTCCAAATGAGCCAATTGCCGGATATCAAATAGATGAATGGAAATAAAATGTCAACGGTCCAAATTCAACCAGAAAAAAATAGGATGATTTAGATAGTTAGATCAGTTCTAATTTCGACTAATTTTCAACCAACAATGGGACCCTTGATTTGAATGGTCCAGATTGGAAAATACGTACACTGTGTACGGTGAATGAGATACCAAAATTCAAAAATTGTCTGTAATCTCGTGGCTGAGACTGATTAAGCTTTTCAATATTTTCTTTCCATTATCTTATTCAAAATAAGCCTGCATAGTGCATACTTCATATCTTTTGACTCTGTGATGCTGACCTGGTGCAATGGCGGCCTTTCAATTGTGACTGTGGCCCGTCCATGGCTGACATCGATGTTTTAAGAACGGGAGCGGAGAATCCACGGTCCACTCGGCATGCGTTAGGCATCTCACCTACATGAAATCAAATGAGCCAAAGTGGCACATGGGCATGCCATCCTAGCCATCCATCGAATTGGCTTTACTATTTTGACGGTCAGGCACAAATCTCATGCCATTCCGTTAATCAAGTAGACCACAATTTACGAAATATATGTATGGCTAAAAAACTGTGGCCAAGTGTTTTATTAAAATTGTGACTCACCTGATTAGTAAGCAGCCTAATTTCTTCCCTCGGAGAATTGCATGTTGGGGCCCACGTTATTTACGGCTTAGATCTCATACTCATGCACTATATAGTACATATACTACACTGGAACATGCCGGTGCATGTACATTAAGTATAACTGCAATTTCGAAGGAGGTTGCTCGAGTACAACCTGATGTACGGTTAGTCGGGACTATAGTATTTGAATTCGGGTCATCTTCCAATGATCCAGACCGTTTATATTATGATATTCACTTTGAATGGTGGAAAATCAACAAATAAAAGCCTCGGTTTCGGTGATCCAAAGCATCTATGTGATGGGCCTCACTGTCGATTGCAAGAATCAGAAAAAACCAACGGAGGAGAATTATTATTATTATTATTATTTTTGTTTTTTAATCTTTGAAATATTTTGGCTTGAATATATATATATTTTTTGGTTAGCTTGTTAGTACACCCACTGTAGAAACGAGGTATCTTTCACTCGGTCTACCACTTGAGGTATGGATCTGGGTGTTTTTGGCTTTGAATATGACTGTCTACTTAACTCGTACATTTGAAGACAATCAATGGAAGGGTTTGCATCTTGCAATCTTAAAATTTTTTAGGAAATCTCAAATCCGCTGTGCATGACACTAGATCAACGGCCTTGATTATCGAACCATGGTCCAACATGTATAGAAGTCTTTCTCATCAGCACCCTCCAACATTAGTTACCATACATTCGAGATTGTGGGAGCCACTATTATGTATGAGTTCCATCCAACCCATCCATTATATGAGTCCCCTCAATGTTAGACATGATCCCAAAATGCAGCCTGTTCCATGACACAGGTGGGCCACAAAAAAGTGGAAAAGTGGGGGACGATTGGAAAGGGGATACTCACCAAATGGAATGTGGGGTCAACCATGTAAGTTATATGTCATCCAAACCAGTCATCAGGTGAGTCGCTCTAGGATGAAGGGGGAAAACGTGTATCAACCCATTCCAAAATTTAGATGGGCCACAACAAGTGAATATATAGGTTTTATGTATGACTGTACATTCTCCACGTAGTGTCTCACCTGGGTTTTTGTTGCCGATGATTCTTCGGATGTATAGTGCACACGAGGAGGTACACCAGAATCACGGTTTCGATTTCACATGCACATCACGATTGGGCCCCACACAGTTCCAAAATATTATAATTTCTAACTCATTTCCTTTCTTCTTCTTATTCTTTTCTTTTATTTTTTATTATTATTATTATTATTATTATTATTATTATTATTATTATTATTTATTTTATTATTTTTTTAAAGTTTCCTAACTGCCGTTGATTAGTGTTGGGCCCCATGGGCTTATTATAACATTTTCTATATGTGTATGGCCAGTGAGAGCTCTTAATGCCATTTTCCAACATTGGGGTCGTTCTGCTTCTAATGAATGGAACATAAGTGGAGAGCCATGTAACGGGATCGCCGTTAATTCATCAACGATTAGCAACCCAGGGATCATATGTGATTGCTCATTCAACGGTGGATCCACCTGCCACATAACCCAAATGTAAGTGTACACTCAGATATGCTAACTTAGTAAGAAAATATTATTTATCAAGTGAACCGTCTGGTGGGCCTTGGATCTTTAGAATTTCCTGATCGATTTGATCTTTGTGTAATGGCTCATCCATAGTGGGGACCACCAGATGAATGGGTTGGATCATCGAGAGTAAATACCATGTGTACGATAAAGGTGTAGTGGATTACCGATTTGGGCAGTCCTTCGGATCCTACTGACATTTTATTTTATTTTTTATTTTCAGCAAACTGCAGGGGTTGAATGTGATAGGGCCAATTCCGGAAGAGCTCCAAAACCTGACTTTCTTGACAAATCTGTACGGATTTCCCTCCCTTTTTTTTCGTTGTTGTTGTTACGATACAAGTAACTAATATCAACCGTTCAAATGTCGGGACCCAGTTTAAATGGATTGTGGATCTAAACCTGCACTCATTTAACTTCTCGAGTGGTTGGTTGGTGGATATTTAATGTAGAGTTGAAATGAATGTCATTCAATGGTCTGAATGCCAATGATAAATATCCATTAATCAAAGGTTATGATCATCAATTGAACGTTGGAGGAAATTAATCACCTTTTCTTTTATTATTATTATTATTATTATTAACTAAGTATATATTTGCTCCATCTCTAATGACATGTGACTGCCAGGAAAATATTCTTGCATCAATTCAGCGTACTGAGGTGGATGATGAACTACTCGTGGGGGTATAGGCGATTTGGAGAGTAGTTCACCAACCACCTAAGTTGTGAAATGATTACAAATGTTTTAATGGGAGGGTAATCTCTCTCAACTTTTGTACATGTGGCCTACAAAAGTCATCAATTGACTTGATTTTTAAGCCCAATGCCCACCATGGAATGGTGCATCTGACTAATGGGGTAGATGTTCGACAAACATCACGGTGGGCCCACACAGCTCGACCATATGGGAGGTTCCCATAAGCTTGATAGCATAGAACTATTTCCTATATATATATATATATATATATATATATATATATATATATATATATATAAACTCAGGTGAGTCATACCATCTAAAATCATGTGAGGATATGCCTAAAACATATAAAAGCACTTGGTGGGGCCCGCTTAAAATTTTGGATGTGTTCGAAACTTGGTCTGACCCCTCATCTAAGTGGGACACATATAATGGATGGGGTTAGATCTGTGAATCACATCTTGGTGGGCCCAACAAATGATTATGAATGTTTTAATGGGAGGGTAACTCCTGTCAACTTTTATATATAGTTTGGCCCACACAAGTCATGGATTGACTTGATTTTTAAGCCGGAGGCCCAACATGGAATGGCGTATCTACTGATGGGATAAATGTTCGACAAGCATCATGGTGGGGCCCACATAGCTCGTGTGAACTTTTTTGAAAACTCATAATACGTTATGTGACTCCAAAATTTGAATGGTCTGTGTGGAGCAGCACCTCATGAAACCTCCTAGGTGCAATTTTTACTTTGATCCAAAACTTTAGTGGGTTATGGAAAATGAAAACTATTTCCTACCTTGATTTGCATTTCTCTTTGCTATGGCCCACCAAAATTTTAGATCATGGTGAAAATTTATCCCTTGAGGTTTCATGGGATTATGTATCACATGGATCATTTGAATTAGACGCCCATGACATGTGTCCAAAGGTGCGCATGCGCACATGTGTAGGTGCACAGGTGAGCATGCATATATATATATATATATATATATATATATATATATATATATATATATATATATATATATATATATATATATATATATATAGAGAGAGAGAGAGAGAGAGAGAGAGAGAGAGAGAGAGAGAGAGAGAGAGAGTGTCATGCTCCCCTGCGCACCTACGCACGTGTGCACCTTTGCACACGTGTCATGGGTGTCTAATCTGAACGGTCCATGTGATGCGGAATCCCATGAAACCTCATATGAGAAATTTTCACCCTGATCTAAAATTCTAGTGGGCCATAGCAAAGAGAAATACAAATCAAGGAAGGAAACTGTTTTAATTTTTCATGGCCCATCAAAGTTCTAGATCAAAGTAAAACTTGGTCTTGGGGGCTTTCATGAGGTGCCGATTCACATGAACCGTTCAGAATTTGGATCCACATCACGTATGATGGGTTTTCAAAAAAGTTTGTATGTAATAGGTATGAACTGGTTCACAGGTGAGCGTTTCCGTGTGTGTGTGTGTGTGTGTGTGTGTGTGTGTGTGTGTGATTCCCTTCATCCACATGTTTATGTGATCTTATGAACTAGTTGGATGACAAATAAATATCATCGCGGGTCCTAGTAAGATTTCAAAAATGAAATCATTATTTTTTATTATTTCCTTGTAGCATGGGCCACTTGAGCTGATATACTTCAATTTTGGACTCTAACTCCTAAAATGAGCCGGAAAAACGGATAAATGGTTTAAATAAGCGGTGGGCATAACATAGACTAAGAGAAGAGAATAATGAGTAAGTACGCAATCCGATTTCAACAACATATGACCTACCAATCACATCTAGGCAATTCACCGGTGCTTGTCACCACCCAACCCAAGGCCCATGCTACCTGCACACGTTTTAGGTGCCTGAGTCTGGATGGCCACAATCTAGCGGGAGATGATTAGCTAGGTCTGACACTAGACCAACGGGTTCACTTTGATTTATGTACTCCATCTTGTCCATCCATTTTGAATGATTATTTTAAAGCTTGAGTCAAAAAAATAAAGAAGAGATCCAAATTTCAGGCGAACTATATTATAGAAAACACTGGTAATTAGGCCACGTAGAGATCAAGCTTATTACTCTTAGTATCTGGTTAGGTTGAGCTAGGGCTGTCAACAGCCCCGGCTTGGGGTCGGCTTCACCCCAGATTTTGAACTGTTAGGCCGAGCTTGTGCCCCGGCCATTGTCAGCCCCAGGTCCAGCTCAATCTATTACATGTAGAGCTGTACACGAACTGAGTAGCTTGGTTGACTCGCTCGACTCCACTTGAAAAAGCTTGATTCGACTCGGTTTGAAATTGAGTTCGAGCAGATTTTTGGAGTTCGAAAAAATTTCGAGCAGTGTTGGCTGGCGGTGAGGTATGTATGGATATGAAACAAATACTATTGTATCTTACCTTTAATGTTGCTTACCAAGTGTTTGATGAAATACATGTAAAATTTCTGTCTTTATTTTACATATGTGAGAAATTGAAGGTGCACTCTATGTGTTTGAGAAAACGTTGCAAACGCTCGATCTTGCGGTGAACTAGCCTGAGCTGTTGACCGAATCAAGCTGAGCTGGCTAGTCAGGCTGAAGGACTGAGCTGAGCCGAGTTCAAGCCGGGGTCAGCTAGTGGCCGAGCCAAGTAGAGCTGTACCAAGCTTGACTGGGTTGAATTCATGTACAACTCTAAAGTCTACGTGCAAAACCCAGGCTTAGCTTATTAACCACAGCCTTCTTGAGTCCTAAGCTCACTCAATTGGGGCCCACTTTGTTACCTGGCCCAGAAATTCAATGGATCTACTCATGGGGTAGACCACACATGCAAAAAAAGAGAATCAGACGTCTAGGGAAATTGACCAGTATCAAACAATATTCAACGTACATGTGTGGCCTATCAATTTAGAGGTAAAGCTCGGTTAGGAAATCAACATTGTGGGCCCCACCTGATGAGCGTCTTTAGTCTTGCACATGTGTCACACGTCACCATGTGTTTTCTATATATTGCAGGGATTTTTCACAAAACTACATAACGGGTCCCTTGCCAGCATTCATCGGCAATTTAAGGTCCATGCGATACTTGTAAGTATCGAAATTTCTCCCACATCAAAATATCTTCTGTTGCTGTTATTTCTCACCCTTTAACAGTCCACGTGGCATGGTGGTAGGGCGATCCAGACCACCCAATTCTCTGAAATACTTGTGGATGTAGCACACATAAAAAATTTACATGAAGAATATTATAGGAGCCATCTGATTTTTCCCTTCGAATTTGGAACACATTAATTTACTTTTAGCCGTTCATCTGATAACCATCAATTGGACGGTTAGGATTCCTTGATCAGATGGATTTATATATATATTCTCCATCCACAGCTTCCCCACAATTTCGATGGTCTGGATAGCTGCACATGAGTGCCACGTGGTAGGTGGATTAGTCACCACCACTTTCGATATGGCTAACTATTACAGTATTTTGTATCCGGTGCAACCAGTTGTATCTTATAAAGTTTACATCTTCATAAACGGTCCGGATGATCCTAGCCACCGATTTCAAGAACTTTTGAGAATGGGAATGGACGGTTATAAATAAAAGTCCAACCAAAACTTCCAATTGGTGGCAAGGAACTTATTAACCATCTGCAGACCGTCCTAATTATGGACCGCTTATGGATGGTTAATACCCGAAAGTCGTTACGGGTAAAGCATATCTAATTTTCCGACCGTTGAACTCGGAAAGCTGACCAGTTTCTGTCTAACCGTCCATTCGTGGCCTCCAGTTGGATGGTTACGATTATCCGATAAGCATCATTTGGACTGCCACAATGAACAAAACAAATCTCATCCGTCTATCTGCAATCGCATGTCCCACAAGGGCATACCTGTAAGATCGGATCTTTCCATCCGCTGATCACGTTGTTTGGATGTTCTAGTCTAAAAATCAGGTGTTTTCATTAATGTTGGTGCGGGCACACAACAAATGGATGGCTGGAAAATAAAAATAAAAATTGCTTTAGCTAGAAGTTTGTTTTGTACACTGTGGCCTACTTGAAGAGTACACCTGCAGGATTTTTAGAGGCAGAAGATCTAACCAGTGAGGCCCACCTTATAGAAAGCTCAGATATTGTGCCACATTCAAAGGTGTGCTTGTGTAGAGATGGACAAGGCTCTACACACAGGTGGATGATCAAAACCATGGTTGGGCAAGTCCGCGAGGTATAAGGATAGTCAACCTTTCATTTTGTGGGTCCGACATGGGGCCCCACATGAACGATCAGGATCATGCCCACACAATTTTGTTGGTGCAATCATCCTAGTATTTATGGATGAATTATATGATAATCTCCATCACATGGTAGATCATTCTGGCAAGCAAATTCATTATATGTAGCCTAATCTGTACCGTCAAAATTGAATATAGCCTGATGGGGCACACTTTGGACCGTCCAGATTAAGATATATATGTGTGACACGTGTAAATTGAACGTGCCTGGTTTATGGTGCAATGTACTATGACTCTAACATTTGCTTTGATTCTTTGTTCCTCAGTTCTGTTAGTATTAATGCCTTGTCAGGAAGCATCCCAAAAGAGCTGGGAAACCTTCAGAACGTAATCTCCTTGTAAGATATCCTTCACATATAAGTTTGTGATGATCTGAACCATTCATTTGCTGTAAGGCTCCATGAATGGACCATAGACTAAAAATCACAATGAAATGTAGTGCACAAATCATTGATCAGATTTTAGTGAATTTTGTGCACCATTTTTAAAAAGGGAAATGCTAGTATGTAGCACGTGGCAAAGATATATGGTGTGATCGAACCGTTGTTCTATTGGGCCATCGCGTAGGTGGGCCCATCCAACGACAACCCACGCGATCAACGGTCCCAATCATTACATGTTCTTCACGTGTACTTTAAAGAGAACTGTATATAACTCTTATACAACAACGTTTGCGATTCGTCCGATCACTGTGGTCGTTTGTCGATAGCCTACCCACATATGCCACAGAAAGTGGGAAGACCAGATTTTCCTCTTCCTAGGTTCACTGAATCTCTTTCCATCTATTCATATTCGGGATTTTGGGGTCGTACAGACCCAACGTACTACCCACGTTTTTTCATTGGACATTAACGAAACCTTAATTATCAAAGTAGATTAAAATCATATGGAAGAATTTAGAAAGACAAAAATACTTCCGCCTTCTTCAGCTGCTTTATCTTAATAGGTAGGAGTATTTTCATCAAAAAAACAGCATCCATACCCTAATAGTAGCCTTTGGTCAAATAAGTTTATGTGCGGCGATCAAAATAAGGGCACTGTACGGACTCATCTACTATGCTAATTATTTTCTATTCCATGCTAGAAATATAGGTATAATCGTCCACATGACTTCCTTAATTTATATTAGTTTGTGGAATCTGTGCCATATATCGAACCACCACTATTGATTGAAAGTTCATAACCATTCATCCGTACTTAGACACCATATAGGCCGTAGATGCCTATGTTATGGAGCCCACCAAACTGCTGCGAAAGACTTTCTCAATCCTCCTCAGGCAGTGTGATGATTTATCTGCTCACACACAACCATTTACACGTGGCATGAATATACGTCACACATCATGGGCCTGCTTTATGTGGATCACCGAAAAGTCACGTTGGACAAATGATTCTGACCGTTTGATTGATTAACGAATACTATTGGATGGCTGAGATGAAAAATAGTCAGCAGTTTGAAATAAACATACAAGTGTGCATTGATCAAAGGTCAGGATGGTCAAATCAATCTGCTTTAGGGATGTGTCGTTCATCAGTGGCCCCCACTGTTTGGACGGTTTGGATTGAGATATCTGTGAGCCATCTGGTTAGGGACCGTTCATCTAAAAGTTCCCAAATGGGACAACTATCGGTAGAACTCCTAGATGAACGGTCTGACTCGTTCAGGTGACGGGGCACATGCCAGTTCTGTGGGGAATCAGCACATTCAAAATGGTAGGCCCCACCATGAAACACCTAGCACGAAAAAAAAAAGGCCAGACCTCTCAACAGGTGGGCTGTACCGTTGGAATGAGAGATGCGGTTTGGCTGGTGACCCCAAACCTAAAACCGGACTGCTAGCTGCTGTCAAAGCTCCGTGGGCCCACCATGATGTATGTGTTTTATCCACGCAATCCATACATTTTTCCAGCTCGTTTTAGTGCATGGAATAAAAAATGAGGCAGATCCAAGGCTCAAGTGGGTCACACCACAAACAGTGAAGATTGAACGCTTACTGTTGAAAATTCCTGGGGCCCACCACAGTCTTTATTTTCCATCCAACCTGTTCATAAAGTCACATAACCCTGGATGAAGGGAAAACACAAATATTAGATTGGTCCAAAACTTCTGTGGCCCCGAGAAGTTTTCAACGGTAGGCGTTCAATCCTCACTGTTTCCTGTGATGTGGTCCACTTAACCTTTGGATTTGCCTAATTTTCGGGCTCAGTCCATAAAATGAGCTGGAAAAATGGATGGACGGCATGATAAGACACATGGATCATGGTAGAGCCCACAGAGCACCACCCAAACAACCTCCTGAAATGAGTAGATAACCGACGGTCTGAGTCAACAACTTAATAAGCGGACCCACCTGATTTTTAAGCTAGATGATCTTCATTATAGGACCTAAAATTGGCATGGTACGGATGAAAGGTTTGCTGCACCACAAGTTATGGTACTTACATTTCAGTTCCCAAATCATAGTGAAACGATGAAGGTCATTGTAGTGAAGCAACAAAGATATTTTTGGAGATTAAATAATTAATTTTTTTTTATTTTAATTTCAGGGGTATAAGCTCAAATAACTTCTCTGGTTCGCTCCCACCTGAGCTGGGGAATTTGACCAGTATGCAAGAACTGTAAGTTCTGTTTTTATTTATTTAAATTATTTATTTATTATTCTTGTTTTAAAATGGCATATGATGTGTTTAGAATTTAGAATTTGTCACCCAAATTTAATAGTGATTAATATGTGGTAGTTTTATTTTTATTTTTATTTTTCCATTTTAAAGTCTAATCAACTGGATCATAAGTTACTGTCCACCCAATAAATTACTTCCAACCTATTATGTTTTTGTGACAATATTCAACCCTTCCAATAGGTTGGCTCCACCATGAGCATAATCTTGTACAAAAATCAGCCTCATCCACTCATTTCATTAGGTGACCATAGCAATAATGTTTAGCCATTGATAAATAACAAAATATCGTAGTATGATTCACTCGGTGAGCGGATATGTGTTCTTTTTAAAGGATAATCCCAGTAATGGCTTCAATGTATTGAATGGATGGGATGTTACATCCACAAAAAGGTTGGAAGTTATTTGTTGGGTGGATAGTATATTATTGATCAATTAGTTAGACTTATGACTTTTAAAAAAATAATAATAATAATTTAAAAAGCAAGTAAGAAAAGACTCTTATTATCGACCTAAGATAGCCAGAGAGAAATACAAATAAAAGAGAAAGAGCCTTCTTTTTCTTTTTAACCTTTATGGGGAGAAAAAAGGAGACTTACAAAGCCATAATGCAGTTGAGCATGCATAGTATCATGATTTACTAACTTAAACAAAACTGTTTTAGGGTTGTTTGATAGTAGCAAAAGTTTAGTTTTAGACAGTCTATTCAAGTGAGTCTCGTCCTAATCTTGTCTTAGCTTAATCATGCTGTTGTTGTAGACCAATTATTCTCATGTTGTTTGTCAAGCACCTGGAATAGATACGATTACATACATGTTGGAATTTTGTCACATGCAATGCATACATGGTGCTAGTAAATGTATAATGGAATATGTGGTCCATGTGAGGTTCTCGAAGATATACCATGTCACATGTGGGATGCTTGACCTTGTATGGTGGCACATGTAGTATGTGCATCACATGTCTAACTTAGCACATGTGACAAATGTGGCACACGAAGGGTATGGAAGGTTCATGCGACACTTTTAGCATATTAGCATGTGTAGCATGTGTGACAAATGTGGCACTATGTACAATAATAGAATGGTCTGCTATGTAACATTCGAGGGCCAGGGTCTGGTTTTTGTAAGAATAAGTTTGGTTTTTATTTTTATCTAAACAAGTAGTAGACAAATCATAAAATATGTGCTTGTTAGACTAAACTTTTGTTACTACCAAATAGCTCTTAATCTTGAAGTTGAGCATGACTTAAATGTGAAGGAAAGCCACTTCAAGTTGCTTTATGGAGTAGCTTTCCTTAAAGAGAGTATTTGCTCCCCTTATAGATGAAACCTAGGTTTGAAATTGGGTAGCAGAAATCTATCCCTAGAAAGCATAATAAATCCAAAATCTCTTCGAACTTCAACAAGCATTGGAGAACACTGACCTCAAACAACTCTAGCAATGAGTCACTAGAAATTCAAAGCTTGTTATTTGTTTCTGCAAGGTAGGAGTAAAAATGAGAAGTTTAGAAAACATATTTTGTAGAGAGGAAGTGGTTGTTGGAATGTGTAAAATTCTCTTCCTGGACTCTTCGTTTACAGTCTCATGGCTGTTCAAAACACCTTCTCAACCATATTAACTGCTTTGAATGTAACTCAATGGACAGCAACTTTAAATCCATTGAGATGGTGTGAGCATTCCTCTAGCTGATAATAGCACAAGAAATCTTACAATTGAATTCATGATCTATGCTTTTTTCACAGATATATGGATAGCAGCGGGTTAAGTGGCGAGATTCCTTCAACATTTGCTAGCTTGAGAAACATGCAGATATTGTAAGAGCTCATGATTATAAGAAGCATGGAAATCGTCGAAATCATAGGCCCTACCTTAGATTGCTCTTGAACTAACGGTGGCACGGCTTATGGTTTGCATCCAATGGGTATTAAAATGGGAAAAATCACAATGATCTGAATTCGACAGATTAATGCCCATTATCCAGGGCTTAGGACAGTTCAATCAATCTGATTTTGGGTTATGACCCATCTACCGTGGGCCCCATGATTTTGGACGGTTCAATTTAGGTTACTTGTATGCCATGTCTATCATTTCTGATCCCTAGATTTCTTAATATCCGTGTTTACTGTGGAAAATCTGATTGGATTTTAGGTGGGCCTCTGATAACCAGTTGACAGGAAGGATACCTGATTTCATTGGGAGTTGGAATCTTACCAAATTGTAAGCTAATATTTAAAAGAGTTCTAAACTGATTGTAACTCCTATATTCTCATTTGGTATACATGGGATTGTGTAACAAGGTCTCCCACCATCCACTGGTGGTGGACAGGAATTCTATCCACACTCAAAGTAGGTTTCCTGCCAAATCCTGTTCTGAATGTGGATAGGGATTCCTGCCGCATTCGATGATCGGTCATCTAGCGGGCCACGCATGTACATCGAATGTGGATGACTGGTCATTAATTTTAGCTGCAAGTGGGACCTACCATATGAGTAGCTTAGCATGCCTCAATTTTCTTGATATGCCATAGAATACTTCTTTAAAGACTATTTCTGACTATGAAATTGTTGATGCAGGAGTATGCAAGGCAATGCTTTCGAGGGTCCGATACCATCGAGTTTTTCCAATTTGATCTCACTGACTGATTTGTGAGTGTTGCTGTTCATTAAATTGATTTAATATTCTAATTTCTGATATTGGAATTTGTGTTCTAAGGGTGCGTTTGGTTGCACCAAATATCATGAAATTAACCGAACGTACCCCAAGTAGAAATTCCAAAAATTGAGAAATGGGTCTCTTTTGTGTAGGAAAATAAAATAGCTCTTATGTATCTACATGAATATCATTTTGATTTTAAAGTAGAACTCTTGAAAATTGTGAATTGTTTTTCTCCAAATAGTCTTAGCTAATTGTATAATCATACAGGCGGCTCAGTGATGTGTCTAATGGGAGCTCATCGTTGAGTTTTATTGAGAATATGACATCTTTAAACAACTTGTAAGACCATATGATCTCAGAACATGTAGTAATACTAGTCTGTTAGATCTTATTTTTCTTTTTTCATCCATGCCTTGAAAATTTAAAACAACATACTCATATCTGATTTGTGCTTTTCTCTACAGAGTCCTAAGAAACAATATGCTTTCGGGTACTATCCCATCCACCATTGGAAAATACCAATTATTGATGCAGATGTGAGTTTTTCAAGTTATGTTTGGTTCAAATTACAATTTCTCACGTTTACTGAGTTCATCCATTTGCAGTCTATGTGACGGGAGTGGACCCCAGTGCCTTTAAGTCATTGGTTTACATGGGGCATAAATGGATGAGATCAAAACTGTTCATTCGGCAGTGAATTGTCCTAGTCCAGAAATCACACTGCTTGGATGATCCTAAGTTAGTAACTCTTGACATTTGGTGAGGAAAGGGTTCATTTTAAAGATCATTAGAATAGCCCAATCACAGCAATTTTGGGTTACTGGTCCATCAATGGCAGTGCTGATGAGATGCCTGGTCTGGTGCATGGTGCATGCTATGCAGGCAAGAAGTTTATAGACATTTAATCAATTTCGGCATGTGTCTTGGTATCAGAAGCAGACTATAGGTTCAGGACAGGCAATCTTTGTTTAAAAAACTCACTGAGTCAACTCAATTGGATTCTAAGTCAAGTTGAATCAATGAGCAACTCATTCACTGATTAAAAAACTCAAATGGGTTTCCTAATTTTCATTAGTTTGTGCATTTTATAATACATGTTTAAAAATTAATTATTGGGTTTTTACTTTTGACTGTTTGGGCAAGTCTTTGAATCAAGCCGATTCAATGGATTTTCCAATCTGAGTCGAATTTTCAGGTTTTCGAACCATGACATAGATAGGAATTTTGCTGCTCACCGCTTGTGCCTCAACACTGTAATCTGGACCATTCGTCTAGTAGGCCATACAAAGGACTTGTCACATGCCGTTGATCTTTGCCTTGCCTTCTTAGCAATTCCATCTCATTTTTGTTTTCTTCTACCATATTAAATTGTTTACTTTTGTAGGGATTTGAGCTTCAACAATTTAAGTGGACAAATTCCAGATTCTCTCTTCAATATAAGTTCACTTGTTTACTTGTAAGAACCAAATAGCCTTTCCTCAATCAAATGTTCTTTACATAATTCTCTTTGATGTATGTATTTCATCATCGTGATTTTCAGGTTTCTTGGAAACAACAACTTATCCGGTACACTACCATCCCAAAAAAGCGATACACTTCTTAATCTGTATGTTCATCTGACTCATTTGTACTGAACTTATAGCTTTAGACTGTGTTTGGATGCAATATCGAGTTGAATTCCAATCTCTAGTTCTGGTACCATGTAAGTAGCTTTGAAAACCAGTTTCCATTTCCCTGATTTCCTCAAAATTATGGACATTCATTTCTCCCAAAAAAGAAACAAAGATGTTAAATCTTCCAAGGCAAAGAAACATGAGGTACTGTTTGAGGTGATCATACATGAAATCCATGTAAAACTGCAATTCCAAACATACCATGGTTTTCCAGTTTCTGAGGATTCTAGTTTACTTTTCCCGTATCACGTTTTGGTTTTCCTCCATCCAAACACCCCTTACCTTCTTTAGTATCCATGATTAAGGACTAGTTTTTGGCCCCCTTTTTCTAATTAAATTATAGCTTCAACTTGAGGCCTTTTACTGTGTTGTTGGAGGAGCAATTTGGGAAATTGATAGTTAGGGAGCACCAAAAATAAAATACACAACATTTATTTCTCTCTAACACTGAATTTGAAGGTTACTACAATTCGGTTGTTTTCTTTCTATTTACTAATAACCAGAATTGTAATCTAGTTCACTGAAATGCAACCTTAGACATAACATGGTATCACATATCCTAGCCATCTCTGCTGTTGATTTATGTAAATGATTCAATCGTGAAGATTTCATTGGTTCATTATGTCTCCATCAAGCACCATGTTTTCACAGAGAAACCCAATTGAATTTCAATCCCAACAGGTTACTGTCGATTCGTGGCCTACCTGTGGCCTTATGGGGACAAGACCCCACATACAAGATTTATTTTGCTACGGTGAGCTGCCAAGTAATAGTACAGCGTGTTGCTGCAGGTCCCGTGTCATCACAAACTTTTGGCAATCAAAATCAAAATAGTTTTGTATGTACGGATGGGCCATAAATTTCCATTGTTCTTCACCAACGGAGATAATGTGTTTCATATGCAAAAAATAGTCATTTTGATAATCACAATTGCATAAATTAGTGCCTGTTTATCTAATAAATGCTATCTTACATTCAATGTTTGGATGATATTTGATATTCTTTTTTATAATTTGCAGAGATTTATCATACAATCAATTATCAGGAAGCTTTCCATCTTGGGTTTCAGAAGGCGGCTTAAACTTGTATGTCTGAGGAAGCACAAACCTTACTCCTTTCACCACCATTTTTTGTACTTGTAAAACCATATTTTACACTGTTAAATGCTGAGTACCATTTCCAGGGCTAGGATTGGACCCTCTTTCTTTCTTTCATAATATAAACATGGTTTCAAAGTTTTGATGTCCAAAATATTTGAAAACATCTCTAGTGTACATTTGGAATGTGTGTACAGCAATCAGTACTGATGATTTGGTGGGCCCCCAAAAGATAAAGCGACCGAATTATGGTCTCATAAGGGATGATCACTCAAAAGGCACTTGGTAGGAAAAATGCAGAACAGTTGGATAGTCAGAGCTATCCAATTACTGTAATTTTGAAGGACTGGCCATTTGCGTGATGGCCCACTGGATCATTGATCCCGATTAGGACACATTTTCACATGCACATCATAAAAGCACTTCTCTTTCAACATTATCGATTATACTAACACTGTGCTCCTTGTGTGCAGGAGCTTGGTGGCAAATAATTTCGTATTCGATAGTTCTAACAGCAGGTGCTTATCAATGTCATTTTTTTAATGAGTCAAAACAATAAAAGCATTGGTTTACAACATTATATAACTGGCTACTTGAATACTGCCTTTTTCCGCATTGATTTTATCCATGTTGAATTTTAGCTTCTAGGTTAAACAAACTAGACATCCTCTGTAATCAATGGCTGTCGTTCTGCCATATAATTGCTGTTATTTAATGGTCATTTTTCTTGTCCATTCAGTGGTTTGCCTTTAAGCTTGAATTGTCTTCAGCGAAGCTTTCCGTGCAATCGGAACCCTCCAATCTGTAAGCCATCCTTTCCATTTCTATCAATAGACAATCCTTTTTTTTATCCTCTCTATATACATAATAATAAAATGGGGGCAGTGGTGCTATGCCCCTAGGTGCTTTGGAGTTATTGTCTGCCCATTATCTGTACTGTACATATGGCATATGTGTATGGTTATCTTCATCGTCCATAATTGATTGGAAACTAACCAGAAATGCCTTTGATCAGGGAATCCAGGCTGTCTGATCCACGAACTTTTTCTCATTGAGTATGATCGATTGCAATGATGTTGCCCTATTTTCTGTCCACATTTGTTCATCATGATGTTAGTTGTTTTATATCATCCAATCAATGTGATGTTTGGTCTATGCCCCATTCACTACTGCAACAGCTGAACGAATGGTTTAGATCTCATCCACATTTGTAACATCTACACGATACAGTGGTCCCCGTGGCATGAGATTACTGTCCTATGAAACGTGGGAGGTTCCTGTTCTTATTGTTTCTTTAGATGTATGAGGTTTACCTATAGTTATAATATAGCACTTGAAAGTAAATAGAAGTTTGTTTCACGTCTACATGTGACGTGGCAACTTGGAAATGTGTATGACATCCGAGCCATGTATCAGGTTTGACCCACCATGCAGATCATCATGTGTTACTCACCATAGATGGGCAATGGCCTCAAAATAATGCCAGTTGGATGATCCTAATTGCTTGAATGGAGGACATTTTTATCAATGTGTCTTTCTGATCAAATGATTAGGATCATCTAATGGTGTTGTCATTGTGTTATGGCCCACCCATTATGGGGTCCATGTTGGACAATCACGTGTACTGTTTTATTAAGTTTCAGTTTAATGAGATCAATTTATCAATTTTCTGCATTGGATCTTCCATATTCATTGAAAAGATCTCTGCAGATCATGATCTAACGGTGATCATATGATGAGGTGATGAGCCCCATCATCTGATCATGATCCAAAGATCGCCGTACCACTCTACATGAACAATCCATCGAGTATGCAAACTGATGAGTGTCTCACTGTTCCATTGATCTACAGATTCTTCATTTGCGATCAGGTGTGGTGGGCCCACAATGAAAACTACCAACACTGAGTATGAGGGAGACAATGCAACTCTGGGCCCAGCATCTTATGATGTGACCAGCACAGAGAACTGGGCCGTCAGTAATGTCGGAAGGTTTAGTGAAGGCAGCAACACTAGATATTTCAGATATGATCAGGTTGTATTTTCGAATACAGTAGACTTGGGGCTGTTCCAATATGCTAGGCTATCACCAGGATCTCTGAGATATTATGGTCTGGGGCTCCAAAATGGGAACTACACTGTAAATCTGAAATTTGCAGAGACGGTATTTCCAGATTCTCAGTCATGGCAGAGCACTGGAAAGCGCATTTTTGACATTTATCTTCAGGTGTGTGTATTAGGACATTTTTCTGAGTTTGTAAGATCTTCAAAAAAAAAAAAAAAAAAAATATTTTCAACCCAAATCACATATGTTTAATAGACCCACAAATGCTTCTACATACCAACACGTTCCAGCCTCACATGTGTAGGACATTAGACACGTCCATCACATGAGATCCAATGTGTAGATCATCTGGCCAAAAATTGGTAGTCCAGACATTTATGAAGAGTGAAATAATCGATTGATTTCTGAAAATTGGCAACAGTCCATGTTCAACATATACTTGCAGCCTGCTTGATGAGCGTGGACTAGCATAATAAGCTGGGTCATCTAGGTGGTGGGGTCCACTTGGTGCATGTCTTAGATGGACGCAAATTGCCTGCGCCCTGCCTACAACTTCCTGGAAGCAGAAGCTATGTGGGCCCACCATGATGTCCATGAGAAATACAGTGTCCATTGGTTTCACCAGTTCATGATTGGACATGAACTTAAAAATGAGGCAGATCCAAGACTTAAGTGGGGCATACCACAGGAAGTGGGGATTGGAACTCCATTATTGAAACCTTTGTGGGGTCACTTAAGTTTACATCAGGATAGTATTTGTGTTTTCAGTCAATCTTAGTGGGAATTACAGTATAAACAGTATGGATGGCATATAAACATGGTGGACCCCAGGAAGGTTTCAAATGATGGGCATTTCCATCCCCATTTCCCCACTGTTTCCGTCATGTGGTCCACTTGAGTTTTGGATCTGCTGCATTTTTAAGCTCATGAGAAATCAATGGATGGAGTGGATTTCTCACAGACTTTGCTGTTAACCCCACATAGGCGTGAGGAGGGGTGGTGCTAGTCATTTCATTTCGTGTCTGTCTCAGATCTATGTGATTTAAGCAAAACTCTTTGATTATTCTAATCATGAACTAGCCTTTTATTTTCTTTTTCCATGCATTATACATTGATCAAGTTATAGAGACTGCAATTTCAAATTAGCATCATTCATTTGAAAATGGGTTGATGTTCTTTTGAATTCCATCTACTTGCAAAGAGTCCCAAACATAAAGACTTACTATCGGTTCCAATCAAAATACTGTTTTTGAAATGACCATCTGTTCCAATCAAAATTCTATTTTTGAAATTTGAATTCATTGTGACAATGATTTCTGTTAGTTTTAAAGCTAAGTTAATGGCGCAGGGTAAACTGGAATGGAAAGACTTCAATATAAAAAAGGAAGCAGGTTCTGTCAACAGAGCCATTGAGAAGCAACAACAGGTCATAGTATCCCAAAACGTTCTTGAAATTCATCTCCATTGGGCTGGAAAGGGAACTTGCTGTATACCTTTTCCAGGCACTTACGGACCCGCCATCTCAGCCATCAGTGTTACTCCTAGTAAGATTTAAAGAATTTGTGATTGAAGTTTGATTCTATAATAGAACTTAGAGAAGTGCTGTTATTGCCCGATGCTCTTTATTTAAATGCTATTTAGTGTGATCCCAACTGTTAGTTTGGTGATCATGGATGGAAATTGCAATTGGTTTTTTGGTGGTCATCATGTGGATGGACCATTGGCTAGAAATCATCATCATTATCTAAGCCTTATCCCAACTAATTGGGGCTGGCTACATGAATCCTTTTCTGCCATTCCACTTTATCAAGGGCTCATTTAGTCTTTTCTTACTTCCTCCATACACGTCCTTTTGGGCCTTCCCCTTGCCCTTTTAGAGCCTCCAACTTGAGCCAACTTACTCCATCTAACCAGTATAGTTCTTGACTCTGTTGCACATTGCCAAACCATCTAAATGTACTTTCCATCCTCTTATTACTTATTGCTGCTACTCCTAAATTCGCTCCAATGCATTCATTTCTAATTCTATTCTTCATTATCTTGTCGCTCGTCCATCTCAACATCATCATTTCAGCTGCACATCCTATATTAATGTATTGTTCTTTGACTACCTAACATTTTATCCCATAAAGCATGGCTGTTCTTATAGTTATCTTATAAAATATCCCTTTTAGTTGGAGTTGTACACGCCAATCGCATAAAACTCTAGAGGCACATATCCATTTCTTGCACCATAGAGTTTGCCAATCACATTAAACTCTAGAGGCACATCTCCATTTCTTCCACCTTGCTTGAACTCTATGGGGCGACATCCTTCTCAATCTCCCCACTGCCATAAATTATTGACCCAAGTATCAAAACTAGCAATTTTGTAAAACTTCTTGGTCAGCAATCATAACTAATTCCTCGTTCCTACTCCTATTATTACTAAAGTTGCATTCTATATACTCTGTTTTAGTCCAACTAGTTTTAAATCCTTGAGATTCTCAAGGACCCCTCTAGAAATCTAGCTTTGTGTTTATGCCCTTCCTTGCCTTGTTAATCAAAACTACGCCATTTGCAAACAACATACACCATGGGGATCTGTTCTTGCAAATATTTCATTAACTCATCCATAACGAATGCAAAGAGATAAAAGCTTAATGCCGACCCCTAGTGCAAGTCTACTGTAATTTAGAACTCACTTGTCTCTCCATTAATGGTCCTCACATTTGTTACTGCTCCCTCATACATATCCTTAATCATCACATCCTCTTGAAACTCTCTTCTTTCCCAACACCCACAGATTAACTCTCTAGGGACCCTATCCTAAGCTTTCTCTAAGTCAATAAAGACCATGTGGAGATCCTTCTTCCTCTCCCTATATTTCTCTTAATTGTCTTAGAAAAATAGCTTTAGTGGCAGACCTCCTTGACATAAAACCAAACTAATTTTCTGATATATTTGTCTCATGTCATAGTCTTTTCTCAATTGCTCTTTCCAAAAGTTCCATAGTATGGCTCATAAGTCATACTGAATTAGTGATTTGACCACTACTAATTGGATGGCTACAACAGTCCATTCTATGGACCATCCAAGTGATGACTCACCAAATCGACAGTCCTGATTACCATCTGCAAGTCCACTACAGCATTCTTCTAAAAGTGCATTCTAAAGTATCTGAAAGTTCAACATTGATTACTAATTGTACTGAGTTCTTGTCCAGATTTTCAACCGACTGTCAGGACTCCACCCACTCCACAAACTTCAGGAAAGAAGAACAAGACTGCTTTGGCTGTTGGAATTTCAGTTTCTGTTGGAGTTCTATGCATTGTATTGGTTGTTGTAGTTTTTATCTGGAAAAGGAGTAAAAGGATGAGCACTGATGAAGATGAAGGTAATCCCAATGTTTGTAAATAACTAAAAGATACAAAAATGAAAATTCAGAATTGTTCAAGTCACATAGTACAGATCGACATTACATTAAAGGTGCGTTTGGATGTACCATCAAATCGCAGTTGGGTGTTTTTCCAAACCAATAAGGTTTGGTGCTAGCGTAGAAAACTATCTTTGGTAAGTGGGAAAATCCAAGTGTGGCTTACTTCTGTGTTTTGATGCACAAGTCAACTGAATCGCAAGCGTTCCATCTGATCAAGTGGAGATCACAATTCAGAGCCCAAATCCTCAACTAAAATATGATGTTTTCCACTTTATTAGATGAATGGTTGCAATTCAATTTGATAGCACATCCAAACTCACCCTAAATGCACTGACCGATCCCATTCATTGGGTTTAACTTTTTTCAACTAGGTGTATTTTTATTTCCTTAATTTTTTTCTTGTGATTAATAAAAAAAGATACATTCAAATTCAATGAGCAATCAAAATAAATATAACTTGGACTGCCCAAAAGTAGAAATGTATCTAAGCCCTTGTATTTGATTGAAGTGAATGTATGAATGCATCCTGCCTTTTTTTTTGTGTGTGTATTTTCAGAGTTTCTTGGAATGGGTCCCAGACCAAACACTTTCAGTTACGCGGAACTGAAGACTGCCACAGAAGACTTCAATCCTGCAAATAAGCTGGGCCAGGGAGGATTCGGGCCTGTTTTTAAGGTCAGCTTGTTTTTATTGCATGTAGACTACAATGATCAGAAGATTTGAATAGTCCCAAGCCTCAGTATTGCAATCCCATCAGCAATGCCCACTCCCTGATGGAACAATCCTTGGAAAGATGGCAAGGAAAAAAACAATTGTTCACATTCAATGGAACAAAGGCCAATGATCAAATGGTTGGGATCTTCCAATTTGAGAGATTTGTGTCATTGGCCATTTTTAGTGTTGCGCATCAGATCAATGATCTTGATCACATCCAAGACGTCCATTTCCTAAGGTTCAGAACCATTTTCTTCCTTTTTTATTTTCTGCAAATTGTCATACACTTTTGTACTATTTCAATTCCCTAATGGAAAATGCTTGTAAGGAAAATTGATTGATCTGATTTTCATCACAGGGCACACTGCTAGATGGGCGGATAGTGGCTGTGAAGCAACTGTCAGTAGCATCTCACCAAGGAAAGAGTCAGTTTGTAGCAGAGATTGCCACTATATCTGCAGTCCAACAACGGAACCTCGTGAAGTTGTATGGATGCTGCATCGAGGGAGTGAATCGGCTCCTTGTTTATGAGTATCTGGAAAACAAGAGCCTCGATCAAGCACTTTTTGGTATGTTACCATCCTCTCCCTTCTCAATGAAACTATATACTTGAATGAAAACCAACACTAGCCTTATTTTGTCTTATATGGTTTTAGGGTAGGTTTGGTTGTACCATTTGTTAGGATTTTCGAAATGCAGTAGAATTTATGGTTTTTCAAAATCTAGATTCTATGCTAAGCCTAAGGATCCCCCGTTTGATATTTTTCAAATTTGTAGAATGGAAAAAAGTAATTTTAAGAACTAGAATTACCTTAGATCTATGCTAAAAAGAAGAAAAAAACCCATCGATTTGCCAATGCCGATCCTTCAAACGAGGTCTCTCCTATATCTATCTTGGATAAAGGAGAAATGTTTATCCAGAAGTTGAGAGCCAACACATCCAACTCTTAGAGCAGGGCCAAAGGAGATGAGTAGAGCCTTCTAGGTGGACCTACATCTGTGGAACGTGTGATGAAAGGAAGGAGGGAAATATGGAATTTCTCTCCGTCGCTCTCTACCTCTATCTCTCTCTCTCTCTGAGATGGTGGTGGAGCCTCATATCTCTAAGTGTGATCAAAACCTTTTTAACGGTTAAAATAAAAGTCTAATGGTTGAAACATCCACATCCATCTAGGACCCATGGTCATCATGCTATAGATAAGATCGTTAATATCACATCCATATCATCCATGGAAAAATTCCACATTGGGTTTTTAGGGCACAACACCAACACCATCTAATTGGACTATAGTTATTAATTTATTAAGATTGCAATTACTTACCATCCTTAGCATTTGCATTGATGGAATAGAGGCAATGAATTGTGATTACGTAATTTTCAACCTGGACATCAAAGGAATGTAACTACAATTTGAGGGCGACAGCTAGTATGAAAGGTTCATTTTCTGTTCAATATGATTCTATGGCCCAACACACCCTTATATATGGACAAAATGGCCAATTTTACATTAGCAATTCCCTTATCATGTGAGGTGGGTCCAAGGCATGCACTATTGAATGGAATTGTAGTAATTTTTCACAATGAAGTGGAAATAACCAAATTGTAATTACCTTATGCTCTGTTCGCTTGCCACATAAAAATGATTTCATCTCATTTTAGTTAACAGTCAATCAGTTATTATATATTAGAGATCATAGTTTATATAAATGAGAAATGCACCTGTGTTCTTAAGCACTATAAGTAATAGTCCTGCTAGTTGCATTGGGACAATTAGACAGTACAATCCATTGATCTAGACTGTTCATTAGGTCAAACTCACATTTCATGGTCTACTATGAAAATATCACTGAAAACATCACACTGATCTAAGAAATATTAACCATTGAATAATGACCCTAAATATGGATGGTCAAGATCATTTACATAATACAATGATTTGTCAGGGATCATCATGGATTGCATATGATTCTAAAGAATCAAGTTTGTTAGGCCATTGTAACCATCTCATCAATGGCATGGAAGAAGGATGACTATAGAAAATAAGGTCAAATCAAATATCGGTTGGATGATACAATCAGTGGTATTTTTTCATTCTAGCCCATCAAATGTGTTCCAAACTTAATGGACAGTTCAGATCGATTGATTGGACCAGCCAAGTGAATCAATGCAACTAGGAGCACTATAACTTAAAGTGCTTTGAGAACACTGGAGCATTTCTCTTTTTGAATTATGGTTATCAAGATTTTTGTTTTAATCCTTACTGAAATCTCTAATACATAATTACTGTTGCCTAAAATGAGATGAACTAATTTGGAAGTGGCAACCAAACAGGCCAGTAGCATTTTTATTGAGGGATTGGGAATTTGGTTATTTCCAATAACAGCTTGCAGTTCATTCAATCCAAATGCGGTCTTGTACTGATTCTGTTGGCAATAAGATTGAACAGAGCGTTTGATCCATTTGAAGAATCTGAACTAACCTAGTTATAAGCCACTCTCATGGATCAGGTGATTGTAGAAATATTGCAGTTTTCAGCTGTTTCTAACCACATGATCTTACATACATTTTGTTTTCGACAGTCGATCTTAAAATTTTCTTCATCTTCTAAAAAGGGCAATGGATCAGAGTGTTATGAACTTGTAACTTGTTTGATTTTTGAGCTAGGGGTTCAATGAAGAGTTGGTCGACTATATGGATGGTCTAGATGGCACTGCATGGGATGTGCCAATGTGCTCCATGTTAGCAAGATCCAGGTTGTTCATGTGGTGGTCCCCACTGTGTATGTACCATGGCCCAAATATCCAGTCATGAAGGGAACTACATATGCATGAAAAGCTATAAAAAAAAGGGAGAATGATGCACATTCGATATGCATTGTGGCCCATCTGATGACTAGATTGGCTTGTTTTCTGGCTACTACACATACATGGTGGGCCCCTCCTAAGGAACGGCCTGGACCTTGAATCCATAGGCAGGGTATAATTCAAAATCCAACTGTAACAGGTAGCTGTAGGAGAGCTTGATTGTACTACATTTCAATGCTAATGGCTGCCATTTCCTTGCAGGAAAGAGTAACTTGCATTTGGATTGGAATACCCGCTTTGAGATATGCTTGGGGACAGCAAGAGGTCTCGCTTACCTTCACGAGGAATCCAGGCCTCGCATTGTTCACAGGGATGTCAAAGCCAGTAATATTCTGCTCGATGCAGATCTCAATCCGAAGATATCAGATTTTGGTTTGGCGAAGCTCTACGATGACAACATGACCCACATCAGTACACGCGTCGCAGGAACAATGTAAGCATTGCAGAAGTTTCCCATTTGCCTTCCTTTCTAAAGGGCAGGTTTAGATACTTGATTGAACTGAATTGCAATAATCCAACTCAATTTAGAGCGCAAGGCCGAAGCAGAAGCCATTCCATTTCATAATTTCAATTTTGGGGTTGGTTTGTCATTATGAATGATGAATGGAGAGGGCTTGCACAGTTCGGTAATTTCCGCTTTGATTTTTAATTATTGCAATGCAAGTCAATTGAGCATCCAAATGCAGCCTAAATTTCTTATTATGCGATGTTGGTTTTTGTAGAAGTGCCTCAAACAGTTAATATGATATTCTTATGGCTGTGTTTGGATACTCAATTGAACTAAACTGCAACAATTCAATTCAACATAGAGCAAATGGCCAATTCCATGCATTGAAGTTGGACCTGAAGCAATTTTATGATTGGCCCTCTTGTTCTGTTGCCAATTTGCCAATTTTCACTCCATTGAATTGAATTGTCACAGTTCAATTTCTATTCTGCATCCAAACGTGGCCTACATTTCTTATTACCTGGTGTTGGTTTATATTGGAGTACCTCAAACTGCTATCTTTATTTTCTTGAAGCGGCTACCTTGCCCCGGAGTATGCCATGCGTGGGCATCTGACAGAGAAGGCTGATGTATTTGGATTTGGAGTCGTTGCTCTGGAGATTGTAAGTGGAAGGCCAAACACAAGCCAGAATGTGGATCCAGAGAAGATGTATCTCCTTGAATGGGTACAGCATTTAAATTTTCTTACTAACATACGTCGGAAATGAAGAGCCTGAAACTCAATTCTTTCATTTTGGAAAACACTACTACATCTCTTGAGAATCCAAAATTCTTCTTTAGTTAGAAAAATAAGCCAAAAAACACTTATTTAAGAGATCAAACTCATCTATCATTAGTAACATTTTAGGTCAATTTGGATTTTCTGGCATCCAAACGAATCTCCAAGATGTTTCAAGTCGAACCTTAAACATCCTGGATATTGTGTTGTGGGTGAAAAGAGAATCCTGGGCATTGCAGTTCCTGAAATCCCCACCACCCCAAAATGCACAACTGATCAAAAGCACATCCTTTATGTTGTATGTATCTTCCAGGATGTTGATTTTGGGTACATCCAAACACATAAATATCCAAGACATTCAAGTTGAACGTTAGACATCCTCGATGCTGTGTTGTGGTGAAAAGGGCATCCTGGACATTGTGATTCCTGAAATACCTGCTGCCCCAAAATGCGCAACTGATCAAAATAGCATCCTTTCTAATGAATTATCTTCCAGGATGCTGATTTGGGGTGCATCCAAACGTTACCTTAACTACCTACATGGGGCACCCATGCATTCTCGGCTACTGATACAGGGCTCTTGAAATATCTATCCCTCAAACACTGCAGATATTTTCTGTGCATCTTTAACTACATATATGCTTTAACATACTGAAATCTTGAAAAATAGAAGTAACATTAGCAATCCATTAGCAAATTCTACTAAGCAATAGTCTTTCAAGGTGGAGAGTGGAACTCAAGCATTCTCAACTTAGCTTGTGAACTGAGGAAATTTCTCTGCTCTGGGTGTTGGATCAATCGCCATGAGACCCTCTTGAACCTCGCTCTTCATGGTGGAGATCCCAGTAATCCCCACATTGGTTTGTTAATCAAGCTTCAAAAGTCAGTTTGATTTTGCATGATTATTATTATTATTAATGTTAGTAATTTTGTAAAATAGTTGGTATCATTTCGCAAATGAGAGAACCATTTCACCTTTGGAGAGTTGATGATCTGAGCATTAGGATGGTGGATGAGTCTTTATTGTTGGAGTATTAAGTCTCTTGATATACATTGATACACTATCTCCTAAGGCTCGAGCTTTTAGATCAACTGGTTGTTTGACATGGTATCAGGGCGGAAGTCCCCAGAGTAACAAATATGCCTCCCTATTATATTCTCCCACAGAGGCCTTTTATGGTGTGAGTTGTGTGTGTCTCTCCACCCTTGCTTGCCCCCAAGTAGTATATTCCCATGTGGAGTTCTACCCCGCAAGTGTGGGAGTACTGTTAAAGTGTTAAGTCTCTTGATATACATTGATAGACCATCTTCTAACGGCTTGAGCTTTTAGATCAACTGGTTTGTTTGACATTTATAAAGGGGATTAGCAACCCCATTGCTAAAACAACAAGAAACAAGAGAAAAGAGAACCACTTACAGTCAGGAAGAGCAGTCTGCCATTGTGATCTCCAGTCTCACGGCACTCTCCTCATTTGGGTGAGGATCGGTCTTGGTCTCTGGATTGTTCAATGAGTAGCGTGTTTCGAGTCCGTTCTCTTTCTGCACCTAGTGAAATTCAATGGTCCTGGTCTCTGGATCGTTCAATGAGTAGCGTGTTTCGAGTCTGTTCTCTTTCTGCCCCTAGTGAAATTCTCTGTTTTTCATGTTTCGCCATCCACCTTAATGTTTTGCACGTAGTGGCAATCAACCTTGATTTGTTTGCGTTTGATTCTGAAACAACGATTTGAAGCAATGGTTGTTTCAGAACTGTCCAATTTCCTAATGGATTCTCAGTAGTGCTTCGGATTGTGAGAAACACAAAATTGCATATCCATGAGAACATGGCAGTGCCTATGCAATATTCATGCCATTCATCAGGTGGGCCTCATCACGAATTTCCCTGGCCTGAAAACATGGTTTGTTCACTCATCAGGTAGGCCACCCATGTACCCATAAAGATAAAAATGGGCAATTAAAAGAAAATAACCAACAGGCTGTATTCAACATACAAGTTCGGTCCACCCGATAGGCCATCCAGCCTGATTTTTGGGCCAGATCTTCTAGATTCTAGATAGTGGGGCATCAGCACAAGTGACCCACATTTCATTTCTTCTTCTTCTTCTTCTTATTTATTTATTTATTTATCTGATCTGTTGTATGATCTTGTAGGCTTGGTATCTCCATGAAAATGACCGCGCATTGGAACTGGTCGATCCCACATTATCCAACTTTGATGAAGGAGAAGCGGCTCGGATGATTGGCATTGCTCTTCTATGCATCCAGGCATCACCGACACTACGCCCACCCATGTCACGGGTGGTGGCCATGCTGCTGGGAGACATTGAAGTGGGCACTGTCTTGTCGAAGCCAGGCTACTTAACCGGTTTGCCATCCAATGACACAAGCAGCTTCATGAGTTATGATACTTCAAGAGCTTCGACTGGTGTAAGCACCACCAGCCAACAGTTCTCATTGTCGAATAAAAGCGGTTCACCCCTGGGCACCACTGAGCCAATGCTGCACGAGGTTATCGGAAATGGACGGTGATGATCGCTTCCTATCTCTCCATACATGCATAAATGTATCTGTATGTATATACAATATATATTGAGACGCCGAGCGATTTGGTTATTGATATTTGAGACATTGTTTCCATTTATTTAGCTTGCTCTTAGTTTGTGGACGAATAAACGCTCGCCCAAAGCGGCAGCATTGAGTGAATTTGAACTAGCGTTGTTGGAAAATTTGGAGAGGAATAAATATATTTTTTATTTCCATTTTTCAAATCAAGGGCGGTGATGAGAGAGAGAGAGAGAAAGAGAGAGAGAGAGAGAGAGAGAGAGAGAGAGAGAGAGAGAGCGAGCAATTTATCTAGCATGTGCCAATGGAATCTGGGTCATTCATCAGGTGGGGTTGGCCATGAGCATGCTCTCGCCCAAAAGATTGGGCTGGTGCCTTAGCTCATTGTTTCATCTATTCATCATGTTTTCAGTAGTGCCCAAATCTGGGTTACCCTTTTGTTCATGCAGGTGGGTCACATCATGCTGTAACATCTCCTCCATCAGATGATCCAAGCCATCTGATTGGTGTCTCATACATGAATGATCACAACCAGTCGTCCACATTTAATAAGGCATGGTTCAGATAGAACAATTATTGTTTTGGTTGTTGCAGAATAAAGGTAAAAGTCTCTATAACATGGAGTCTTCGTTGTGATTGCACGAGTTCCAGATCCGAGCCGCTTATCATGCAGGCCACACTATATGGTGAACCCAAAACCAGCCTTTCCACTTATCAGATGGGCCAGACATATAGCCACAAATGCAAGAACGAGTCCAAACAGTGTTTTTCTTTTAAGAATAAGGTATGGATTTCTAACATTGTTGCGTTTACGCAAACAGATAAATACCTAACAATGGAACTAAGGGTGTGTTTGGTTGCTCAAAATATCATGATATTTCATGATTGATCAGTCTAATTTGATGCAAAAAAAAATCATGAAATTCATGATATTTGGTACCACCAAACCCACTATAAGCTAGCAAACTGCTTGCGTGAATTCCATATCCAAGAAGCTTATAATGTGGGCCCCACTCTATAGTGACCCAAAACCAACCTTTCCACTCATTGGATGGGCCACAAATCAATGAATGAGTCCGAACAGTTTTATTTTATTTTATTTTTATTTTAATGTAAACCACCGAACATAGAAACTAATGGTTCGGTTAGTTTGCCTATCATGATATTTTATGATTAACGTGCCATATGCTAGCAAATATCATTGCAGTTGCATGAATTCTAGATCCGAGCCGCTTGTCATGTGGGCCCACTCCACTATATAGTGACCCAAAAATCAACCTTTCCGCTCATCAGATGGGCCCCACATGCGGTGCAGAAACTAGTCTGAATGACAGAGCTTTTAACTTCTGTTTGTTGCAGAACATGGCCTGCCTAGGAAGGTGTTAACGTCCAAGGATTGCGTATATACAAACAGCAATCAATCAAAATTCAAATCCATGAACTAAGCTTACCATCTTTTTTTACTTTATTCTTCTTCCTTAAGTTGCATGGGTGCTTTCAGATTAAGGGATGGTCCTGATGAGGTCGATCACTGTCTTCCTCAAGGACAACTACTTCAAATCCATGGATCATTTTGGACTCCTCACAGAGATCCCTCGAATCCACGAGGAGAAGTAGAAAATAGAAATAAATTCGAAAATAAATTAATTGATGATAATAAGAAATTACAACCTTTTAAATAGTAATTTCAAACACAGGAAGAAATTTCAAAATCGAACTCCAACTCAAACTCCCTAAAAACATCACTTACTATAAATAATAAACTTATTATTTACAGATGGTCATGATTTTTGGCCAAAAATAGTACATCTCCAAGTTAGGCAAACCATGCTATTCTCATAATTTTTCTAAGTCATTTTCATGTTGGACAACTCCTAAATCTCAAAGGATCAAGAGTAATGATCTAATTAAAACTTACTATAAATAAATAGTAAAAAAATAAAAATAAAAAGCATTTTTGACCGTCGATTAATGGAATCTCTCAAATCCGGCATGGGCAACCCGGGGGCATAGCAGGTTGGTTGGCTAAAGTAGCTTCTACATCGAATCAGGGAATCGAAGAAAACCAAATCCAATTTCGATCAGCAAATTGCGATTGGAGTGCCATCCCATCCGTCCAAACAGGCCAGCAGTGGATCGATGAGCTTCCCGTCACTGATCGCGACAAACACCTTTTCAAAATCCTCTCCTGGCGACTGAATCTTTGCACCCGAGAGGAGAGATGTCTTCAGCTCCGATCGTACAAACCGGTACAGTGGGTATGATCGGCACTCCTTGATCTTGTTGGGTATGGAAGGAATCCCAGCATCAACTGCATTTCGGGTGGATTCGACTTCTTTGGGGAGATGGGTCTTCAGCTCTTCTTCAAACACAGCAATCCTCTGGAGAATTGAAGTCCCACCATCCTTCTCTCGATCCTCCATGGCCTGCTCCATCATCACCTGCCTCAGCTTCTGCATCAACGGATAAGTCAAGCTGCATGGATTGTCAATGTACGTAAAAACATGCTCGGATTCAACTACTCTGATCAGGTCCTCATAGAACCTTGATTCAAGAAGCTCGTCGTGGGTCCCAATCACTAGTGCCTGCTTTGCTGCCTCACCCACCACTTTTTTCACTGTCTGCTTCAGATTATCCTCAAAGTGCCTGAGATCAATGGCTTGACACAGACCGACAATATACGTAGCCGACATGAGTTTCAGTATCTCAACGGACTCCGCCGTTCTCTGCGCTGATATCATGCCAAGAGAATTCACATCCTGATTATTCTGCTCTGCGCTCTGGACATGGCTTGTGACTGGATTAGCCAAGAACTGGAGCTCTGATGTGTAAGCCGCCATGGCGACCTCCGCGCCATTCAATCCATAATCCAAGCTTGGATCTGGCCCACCAGTAAGATTCGACGGCAAACCATTGTTGTAGTAGTCATTGACGAGCTCGGAGAACTGTGCGAACATGAGCTTCCCGATCGCTGCGATTGACAGCCTAGTATTATCCATGGACACACCGATCGGCGTCCCCTGGAAGTTTCCACCATACAAGGCAATGTTCCTGGAGACATCAATAAGCGGATTGTCGTTGACGGAATTGATTTCTCGTTGGATAGATTGTGTAGCTGATCTGATCACTTCAATGTGGGGACCAAGCCATTGAGGAGATGTCCTCAGTGCATATCTGTCTGGCTTGGATTTCTGAAGTGGGTTCATTTCACGAAGCTTCTGAGCTGCTTTCATGTAAGAGCTTCCTTCCAGAAGGTGGGCCATGATTGCAGCAGCTTCTATCTGACCAGGATGGTGTTTCAGCTGGTGTGTCAGACGATCAGCAAATTCCGGCTTCCCGTTCATCACCTCACAGAAGATTGCTGATAGAACGACGGCGAGGATGGCGAGGATGTTTACATCATACAGCACGATGGATGCAAGCCCCGATCCAACGGCGGTGCCATTGACAAGCGCCAGCCCTTCCTTTGCTTGCAATTCAAATGGCCCACTTGTGACGCCAGCTCGCCTTAGGCTGTCGTCAGCACCTACGATGGTGCCATCTGGCAGGACCGCTTTCGCATTCGGTCTGCCCGTTAGTAGCCCTGCGATGTACGACAGCGGTACAAGATCGCCGGATGCTGTGATCGTCCCACGAAGTGGGAGGATCGGTGTGATCTGACCGTTCAGCAGCTTGATGATTGCTTCGAGGATCTCCCATCGGATGCCAGAGTAGCCTTGTAGTAGAGTGTTGGCACGTACCAGCATGGCGGCACGTGTGGTGGATACTGGCAACGGCTCAGTGCTTTCAAAAATGCCGATGTTGAGGAACCTGATGAGCTCTTTCTGCATGGCGGCGGCGTGGTTGGTTGTACGGTGGGACGCGCCGAAGCCGGCGGTTACACGGGAGCTGTCCATACTCACCCATTGGGCGCTTGCATCAACGGATGGACGCTTTTCAACGGCTAGATCGACCTGCATGTCTGTTGATCGCGCGATCGCTGCGACATGGCCCACCGTTAGACCTGATCCGGCCAGATATATCCGTGGGGCCCGAAATTCGGCTACCATCTGTTTGACTTGGTCCAGATGGCTGCATGTAAGTGGCTGAACTGATGCAGCCCAGTTGAGGGGGTCATTGGGTGGAGAGAGAGTTGGGTCCCCAGATGCATGGGGATTCGTGCAGATTGGGATTGAGAAATCTGCCATTTCTGTTTTTGGGTGTTTGGGTGAAGAAAATTTCAACTTGGAGAGATTGAGTTTCCTAACCGGACAGGCTGGATTGGTGGGGTTTATAGAGGTTTTTGGGCAGGGTAGAAGCAGATTGCCACCTACCCCCGCCTGGACGGACTGAGTCAGGCAGGGGCTTTGGCCTCTGAGTGGCCCACCGTGATGTATGGGTCTCATCTGATTTCGGGTCGGTCTGAATTATCAATGACCCAAACTCGATTTGATCAACGGTCGGATCTGTCTAATCTTGCTCGAACTTGTCCGTTCCATACCTTCGGTTCGGCTCGAATGGGTCGGATCCGACGAATCGAGTCCAAGATGCTCATAGGCAGAAGCAGATTGCCACCTACCCGCTGCCTGTACGGACTGAGTTAGGCAGGGGATCTAGCCTTGAGTGGCCCACCGTGATGTATGGGTCTCATCTACGCCGTACATCCATTTTTTAAAATCATTTTTATATATAAGCCCAAAAATGAGGCAGATCCAACTCTCTTGTGAACCAGGGATTGAATGCTCACCATTAAAAGCTTCTTGGGAGCTGCGGAAGTCTTGATCAAGCTAATATATATGTTTTCCGTTCATCCAAGTTCATGTGACCTTATGAACAAGTTGGATGGCTAATAAGAATCATGGTGGGGCCTAGGAAGGTTTCAATGGTGGCCATCATTTCAATGCTAGATCCTGAAGTGTGGTCCATTTGAGCCTTGTATCTACCTAGTTTTTTGACTCACAGCCTAAAATAATATAGGAAAATTGATGGATGGCATGGATGAAACCCATGCATCAGGATAGGCACCACATAGCCCTGTGTTGACCGTGTCTGTGACGAAGGGCCAGGATGCAATCCGCTTGTGGGTTGAGTTGAGTGACCTGGATATGGTTGATGAAAATGACTTTTGGTGTCACCTGGCGGGCGTGTGGGGCACGTTAGGGCACGCGGTCAAAACCGATATTTTGGGGTTTGGATTTTTTTATTCTTTCATTCAAGTAATAAACCATCGTGGAGGTGGGACGGGTTTGCCTGCAGCCCTAATCTTTGTGGAGTCCACTGTAATGTATATCATATATCTATCCTGTTCATCCGTTTCGTAGCAAATTTTAGTATGAGCACGTGGAAATGACCTAAATCCAAAGGTCAAGTAGAACACACTACAGAAGAAGGGAATGAACACCCACCATTAAAAACTTTTCTGTGGCCCTGTAAGTTTTGGATCAAGCTGATATTTGTATTTTTCCCTTCATCCAGGTTACAGTCACCTTTTGAAAGGTTGGATGGTAAACAAACATCTCAATGGCCCAACAAAGGTTCTAACAGTCATTACAAATAAATTAGTTTTTACCGACGAAACTTTCTGCGACGGTATTTTTTTTCATCGCTAAAAGTCTAATTTTTTTCGTCGGTAAAAGTTTACTTTTAGCTAAAGCCACTTTTAGCAATAAAAATTTTCGTTGCTAAAAGGAAATAAATTTCGTAACTTAAAGCCACCTTAAGCGACGAAAAATTTTATCACTAAAAAGTGTTTTGAATTTTTGAAAAGATAAAATAGCCAAAAAGTTTCCTTCTAGCGACGAAATTAATTTCGTAGTTAAAGGTGGCTTTTAGCGACGAAAATATTCGTCATTAAAGGGTGTTTTGAATTTTTGAAAAGATAAAAAAGTCGAGAAGTTTCCTTTTAACGACAAAATTAATGTCGAAACTAAAAGCCACCTTTAGTGACGAAAATTTTCGTCGTTAAACGGTGCTTTGAATTTTTGAAAAAACAAAAAAGTCGAGAAGTTTTCTTTTAGCAACAAAATAAATTTCGTAGCTAAACGCCACCTTTACTGACAAAAATTTTCGTCGCTACAGGGTGTTTTGAATTTTTGAAAAGACAAAAAAGTTAAAAAGTTTCCTTTTAGCCACGAAATTAATTTTATAGCTAAAGGTGACTTTATTTTCTCTTGTTTTATATCTTTTGATTGAAACCCAACTGTAACTTTCTTTTGATAAATCTCTTTCTTCTTAACAAAGACCATTTTATCATGTTTTGAATCTGTAGATTGAAACCCAAGTATAACTTTCTTCCGACTATTTAATACTATTATTATTTTTTTCCTGAATGAAGTAGCAAATTGAGACAGAGTAGTTCTTTAAGAACTCCGCCACTGCCCTATCATTGCTTTTACCAAACCTGGAAAAGTGACGAGGGTTAGTTGGCGACATTTCTGAGGAATCTTGTGCCGAGCAGGATTTGTCGTGTAGCTAAACCTAGCTAGTTGGAATAACCCTGATATGACATTAAGGCGATGGAATAGAAGTTGAGATTTTTTACCTTCACATCAAAGCGTTGGATTGAAAAAGAAAAAAAAAAAAAATGCAATCACGACCGTCCATCTCTGGTCTGTACCACATATGGGCCATGGACCAAAAGTGGTGGGAATTGGACGGCTAGGGATTGGACTTTTAACTAGTGGTAGACTTTCATAATTGCCATTTTTTTTGCCTGCGAACATTTTTTTTTTTTTTTTTTTGTAGATTTAGTGGGTGGTTCTTTGGCTGAGGCCCATCGACAAAGTGGGCCACCAGATGGATGGTCTATATCTTCCATACACCACATGTATAGGGGTGGAGCTTGAGATTTTCTTTTTCTAATTTTCTTGGATCCAAGAATGAGTTGCTGGCTATATGCTAAACAAATGATCCAGACCATTCTAGCCATCCAACCAATAGCCTATCAAAGGGATGATCAAGATCATTTAAATAAAAGGAGGTCCAATCAACAATCTGAGCCATCTCTTTGTTAGGGCCCATCATAGGAGAATTAATTTTATCATGCAATCTTAACCATCCCATCCTTAACTTGGGAATGGATGAATAATGAAAAAGAGGGCCACAACTTATAGATGAATTGGATCATATGATTGGTGTGAATTTTCATTTTTTAATTTCCGGCCAATGAAATGTGCACCAGACACAATGTACAGTCTAATTTTTTGTCCATATAGATCTAGGGCACTATAAGTGCAAGGAACACAAATCAGAACATTCTAGTCATCTGATCAATAGCCTATCAAATAAATTATCAAGATCATTTAAATAAAAGCAGGTCCAATTAACAATCTGAGCCGTCTCTTTGTTAGGGCCCATCATGGGAGAGTTAATTTTATCATGCAATCTTAACCATCCCATCCTTAACTTGGGAATGGATAAATAATGAAAAAAAGGGCCACAACTTACAGATGGATTGGATCATCTGATTGGTATGATTTTTTATTTTTTATTTTTATTTTAATACAGCCAATGAAATGTGCACCAGACACAATGTACAATTTGATTTTCTGACCATATAGATCCAGGACATTATAAGTGCAAAGAACACAAATTAGACCATTCTAGCTATATGATCATCAAATGGATTATCAAAATCATTTAAATAAAAGCAGGTTCAATCAACAATCTGAGCTGCTTCTTTGTTAGGGCCCATCATGAGAGAATTAATTTTATCATGCAAACTTAACAATCCCATCCTTAGCTTGTAAACGGATGGATAATGAAAAAAGAAGGCCACATCTATAATGAAAAAGAAGGCCACAACTTATAGATGAATTGGATTATCTGATTGGTGTGAGTTTTTTCAATCTGACCAATGAAATGTACAGCGGACAAATTGGAAGCTCTGAGTTAAATGCAATACCAAAGTTTTTAATTTATTTAAGCTAAGATCTACCGGTCATTGGTTTTGAAAATCCAATCCAGTTCATATGGCATATAGAAAAGTATACTGGGAGATAAAAAGCATATAGGTGTCTTTGGCGTGTTTGGGTGTCCACCAGATCGTGAGCCGCCGCATCTTTTGAATGGAAAGATGCTTAGGCTGCGTTTAGATGCATTATAGGATTTCATTGCAATAGTTACTTGAACCGTCCAAATGATCCAATTGCCGGATATCAAATAGATGAATGGAAATAAAATGTCAACGGTCCAAATTCAACTAGAAAAAAATAGGATGATTTAGATAGTTAGATCAGTTCTAATTTCGACTAATTTTCAACCAACAATGGGACCCTCGATTTGAATGGTCCAGATTGGAAAATACGTACACTGTGTACGGTGAATGAGATACAAAAATTCAAAAATTGTCTGTAATCACGTGGCTGAGACTGATTAAGCTTTTCAATATTTTCTTTCCATTATCCTATTCAAAATAAGGCTGCATAGTGCATACTTCGTATCTTTTGACTCTGTGATGCTGACCTGGTGCAACGGCGGCCTTTCAATTGTGACTGTGGCCCGACCATGGCTGACATCGATGTTTTAAGAACGGGAGCGGAGAATCCATGGTCCACTCGGCATGCGTTAGGCATCTCACCTACATGAAATCAAATGAGCCAAAGTGGCACATGGGCATGCCATCCTAGTCATCCATCGAATTGGCTTTACTATTTTGACAGTCAGGCACAAATCTCATGCCATTCCGTTAATCAAGTAGACCACAATTTACAAAAAATATGTATGGCTAAAAAACTGTGGCCAAGTGTTTTATTAAAATTGTGACTCAGCTGATTAGTAGCAGCCTAATTTCTTCCCTCGGGGAATTGCATGTTGGGGCCCACGTTATTTACGGCTTAGATCTCATAATCATACACTATATAGTACATATATTACACCGGAACATGCCGGTGCATGTACATTAAGTACAACTGCAATTTCGAAAGAAGTTGCTCGAGTACATCCTGATGTACGGTCAGTCGGGACTATAGTACTTGAATTCGGATCGTCTTCCAATGATCCAGACCGTTTATATTATGATATTCACTTTGAGTGGTGGAAAATCAACAAATAAAAGCCTCGGTTTTGATGATCCAAAGCATCTATGTGATGGGCCTCACCGTCGATTGCAAGAATCAGACCAACGGAGGAGAATTATTATTATTTTTTTTTATTATTTTAATCTTTGAAATATTTTGGCTTCAATATGACTGTCTAGTTAACTCGTACATTTGAAAACAATCAATGGAAGGGTTTGCATCTTGCAATCCTAAATTTTTTTAGGAAATCTCAAATCCGCTGTGCATGACACTAGATCAACGGCCTTGATTATCGAACCATGGTCCAACATGTATAGAAGTCTTTCTCATCAGCACCCTCCAACATTAGTTACCATACATTCGAGATTGTGGGAGCCACTATTATGTATGAGTTCCATCCAACCCATCCATTATATGAATCCCCTCAATGTTAGGCCTGATCCCAAAATGCAGCCTGTTCCATGACACAGGTGGGCCACAAAAAAGTGGAAAAGTGGGGGACGATTGGAAAGGGGATACTCACCAAATGGAATGTGGGGTCAACCATGTAGGTTATATGTCATCCAAACCAGTCATCAGGTGAGCCCCGCTAGGATGAAGGGGGAAACCGTGTACCAACCCATTCCAAAATTTAGATGGGCTACAACAAGTGAATATAAAGGTTTTATGTATGACTGTACATTCTCCACGTAGTGTGTCTCATCTGGGTTTTTGTTGCCGATGATTCTTCAGATATGGTGCACACGAGGAGGTACACCAGATTCACGGTTTCGATTTCACATGCACATCACGATTGGGCCCCACACAGTTCCAAAATATTATAATTTCTAACTCATTTCCTTTCTTTATTATTATTATTATTATTATTAGTTTCCTAACAGCCGTTGACTAGTGTTCGCCCATATGGGTTTATTATAACATTTTCATCTATATGTGTATGGCCAGTGAGAGCTATTAATGCCATTTTCCAACACTGGGGTCGTTCTGCTTCTAATGAGTAATTTACGACTGTACGACCCATTTATGGCCCAATTAGGAGACTAAGCCCACCTCATTTACCTTTGCGAGAATACGGCCCAGCTGTACGGACGCCTTTCCAAAGGTCGAAAATGCCCCTCCTTTTTCAAATTTAGCCTACCGTCTCATTTACGCCCAAAAATACGCCCGGACTCGTGTCTATCAACCCTCTCTCTTCTTTTCACCTATTTTCTTCACTAAATCGCCATACAATCTTCATTTTCTTTACTAAATCGTCGTATAATCTTCATTTTCTTCACTAAATCACCATATAATCTTCATCATACTATCACATTACATATTCCCTGTTACATTCTCCCCGAGCCCAAGCGCATTCTTTTTACGAATGCACGCGAAATCTTGAAGACCTCTCTCCAAAGAACGTGTTTGACATCAACGCACTCTTATTCTTTTTCTCGAACACGGATTTCACTGAGTGTTAGGGAGTGATTGTAGTTCGCGGTCAACTACCTTAAAGTTTAAATTTTAGGTAAATTTGTAATTGTTTACATAGAAGACCATGGTCAATTTCACGTGGTCAATATCATGCATTGCTGAGTCAAATTTACGTGACCATCCAATTAGATGAAGTATCGTGGTCAATTTCACTCACTTTCCGGTCAATATACTGAATTGATCGGTCAACTTCATACACTACTTGGTGATTTTCACGCAATTTACTATCAAATTGTAGTGCGTTTCTGTAATACGACGTTGAATCTGTAGTGCATTTAGTGTAATACGTTTGTGAATGTTATATATTGAATACATCCATTGCTTTCTTTGAGCCTGTTTGGTTTTCCATAATCCAGGTAAATCGCCATAAAGAAGTAATTATTACATTTTTTCACTTGTTTGGAAACGAGTGAGTAATTTCACCTAGAAAACCAGTCTGAAAATGTTGCCTTAAATCCATGGGCCCACCATAATGTATATAATATATCCGTGTCGTCCATCTGTTAATTTAGATTATTTTGAGGCTAGATGCGAAAAAATTGGGAAGATCTAATGTTCAATTGGCCCACATGAAAGGAAACAATGGATTTAATTTGTCCACTGTTGAAAGTTGATTCTTTTACTGGGCCCACATTGAGGTTTATTCACCATCTAACCCGTTCATAGGGTCACATGGACATTGATAAGTGAAAAGTATAAATACAAGCTTGATCTAAAATTTCTAAGGCCCTCAGTAAGTTTTTAATGGTAGGCATTCAATTCTCATGATTTCGTGTGGTGTGGTCCACTTGTTGTTTTGATTTGCCTAATTTTTGGGGTCATGCCTTGAATTCATTTGGCATAATGTATGGGCGGTAAATTCCTCGATTTATGAGTCAACATTGGGAAAGATCTTACCTTGATAAATAATGATTACTCATTTACAAGATAATTACACTTGAGCCAGAAAACCAAATAGGCCCTGAAATTGCGAATTGTTATCACTACGATTCAAATTTCCAATAAGACATTCATTTGACGGTCAATACCATTCATTTGACGGTCAATCCCCTTCACTCCACGGTCTATTCCACGCATTTGTACGGTTAATTCCATGCGAATCCCCCTAACCTCACGGTCAATTATATTCATTTCACGGTCTACATTGGGAAAGATGTTGTAATTACATAGGTAAATAATTATTACTTGTAATTACATGGTAAATACAAGTGAACCCAAAAATCAAACAGGACCTGTTCACTTACTTTGCAGTCATTTTCAATCCTTTCAGGACCCAGAATTGAATGATAATTCATCGCGAAAAATGCGAACATTCCCTGGATGTGAGTAAAATTGACTGTGAAGTGAGTAAAAATCATCGCGAACTGAGTGGCATACATTCCTGTAATTTAAAACTTTGCGAATCTGACCGATAAGCCTGTCATATTTGAGCTGGTACAATGGTGGATTTCCTACTACTCGGTCAAATCCACCATATACATGTGAACACTAAGCGAGTTATATTATTGTGTTTGTTTTCAGGAAATGGCTTCAGTAATCATCCTATGCTCATATGGTGGGGAATTAGTTTGTGAAAATGATCGTTATACGTACAAGGGTGGAGAGTCGAAAACTACAGCTGTATGTGTTGACATTCCATATGAACAACTTCTATCGAAAATGTACAAAATTGCGAAGAGTAGAACTGAGGATTACGATATAAGGTTGAGGGTATTGTATCCTTGCACAAACCAATCAGTCCCTCCAGTTGTAATTGAAGACGATGACGATGTGAGAATATTCTTGACAGCACAACTGAAGCACCCGGATCACTACATCCCTTTATTCATCGAGACAATGCAGCGCGTTAATGAACCAGTACTCGAAGACCAGGTCGGTTATAGTGGGTTCGAACATGACACCCCAGCAGTAGGAAGTTTGGGTGAGGAACATATCTTTACTTACAAATATAAGTGTTCACCTTCACAGGTTCCTCCAAGCAGCACTCCGGTACCCGTGCCGACTCATACACCTAACTTGATGATAAGTCAAGGTCATACATCAAACTTCATAACAACTCCAGTTAGGTTGTCGGCTGACGTGAACCTCAAACTTGAATACATGGTAACACCTTCACTTACGAGAGTAGATTTGCCCTCAACATCCAACATCGGAAATGTGAGTGGAAGCGACATTTCATTGCATGAGCAAGGTCGATCATTGGACTTCACCACCAGGCTTCCCATCGTGCCTTTCGATGATGCTGGTTTCACCAATGCGGACTTGTCACTGTATTCATGTTCTGTTGATGACCCAATTGATATAGCCGTTAACCAAACGTTCGAGGACAAGAGCCGGTGTCAGTATATTTTGAGGCAATTTGCAATCCGCAACAACTTTCAATACAAGGTGTTGTATTCCACAAAGAAGAAATTCGCCGTGGCATGTATGGAAGATAAGTGTGAATGGAGGGTGCACGCATCTAGGGTGAACGGTGCGGGAATATTCAAGATTAAGACCTACAAGGAAAAACATACTTGTGGAATGTCATGGATGAAGAGTGATCATCGGCAAGCAAGCAGTAAGCTGGCCAGTGAACTGGTTGTCAATCGCATTAAGCAACGCATGGGGTTAAGGCCGAAGGACATAATAGTCGCAATGCAAGATAAGTATAATATTGTTATTCGCTATAATAAGGCATGACGCGCTAAAGAGATTGCAATGGATCGCGTAATGGGGTCTTATGAAGACTCTTACAAAGAACTCTCAATGTACTTACATGAGTTGAGGATGGCGAACCCGGGGACTTTGACTTCTCTGCTTGTGAATCAACGGACGATGAGGTTTGAGAGATGTTTTGTTGCGCTCGGACAGTGTGTTAGAAGTTTTCAAACATCTCTGCGAAGGGTCTTGGCCGTTGATGGGACGCATTTAAAAGGTAAGTACAAGGGTATTTTGTTTGTTGCTACGGCATTGGATGGTGACAATCACATCTTTCCAGTCGCTTTTGGTATCGGAGAATCAGAGAATAGCAACAGTTGGAACTGGTTCCTTACATACCTCAACGATTCGTTAGGGAATTTACCTGGTCTTGTTATCATATCAGACCGTCATAAAGGTCTAATGAAAGAAGTTCCACAGGTCTTCCAGGCAGCAATCCATGGGTACTGCGCCTACCATATATACCGAAACTTGGTAGATACGTTCAAAGACAAGTCATTGAAAATCTACTACTGGCAGGCTGTAAAGACTTGTAGGAGGGCTGATTTCGATAAATTCATGCATCATATCGAACTTGCCAACCCCCCAGTACATGCATGGCTAAGGGAAATAGGTTATGAAAAGTGGGCATCTTCGCATTTCCCAGGAAAAAGGTTCAATTTGGTGACTACAAACATAGTTAAGTGTGTTAACGCTCTATTCAAAGAAGCACGAGAATATCCAGTGACTATGCTGATAGAGACGGTCAGATTGAAAATTCAAGAGATGTTTTGTAAAAGAAGAGAATCAGCCTCATCATTTGTTGGACCGTTGACACCGTGGGCCGAGAAACAAATAAAGGATCTCATACCGAAGGCACGAGATGTTCGTTGCCACGTAATTTTCCGAGATGAATACTATATTGTGGGAGACTACAATGATACCGTCAAACTCAATGAGCTTTCATGTACTTGTCGTGAGTTTGAAGTAAAGGGTTTGCCTTGTTTTCATGTTCTTTCAGCATGTATAAACTACAATCTTCTTCATTACTCGTATTGCTCCCCGTTGTACACGGCGAGGAATTATCAGATCACCAATGAAAATTCGGTGTACCCAGTACGGGACCAAAGTCAATGGGAAATTTCTCCTGCATTCAAGGAGTACTGTTCGAGAATCCGGCCTCCGCTACAGATGAGGTCAGCTGGAAGACCAAAGAAGGCACGGATCCTTTCCCGTGGAGAGGAACGAACTACAAAAATATGCGGACGTTGCAAACAAACGGGTCATAATCGTCGGAGCTGCAAATTTCCAATACCTTCCAAATAATGTAATTTGAAGTGCATTTTTTGTAATACGACTGTAAATGTTGTATATTGAATACATCTGTTGCTTTCTTTGAAATTGTTAGAGTATATTGAATTATGCCCATTCACTTCATGTTGTGAGGGCACTTCATGGTCATTTCAATGCATATCACGGTCATTCCTGCCTATTCCGTGTTAATTCACGGTCGTTTCGAGGCATTTCGCGGTCCAATCGCCTCACTTCATGGTCAGTTCCATGCATACCACGGTCAATCCCGCCTATTCCGTGTTGATTCATGGTCATTTTCGAGGCATTTCGCGGTCATGCCTCTTCATTTCGAGGTCGTATTCTTGCTTGTTCCGTCAAGCGGATCGGTGATCGAAAATAATTCCGTGGAATGCATGGAATTGTCCGTGAAGTGGAGGGAATTGACGGTGAAATGCATGGAATACGACCATGGAGTGAAGGGAATTGACCGCGAAATGCCTCAAAACGACCGTGAATCAACACGGAATTGTTTGGGATGACCGTGAAATGCATGGGAATGATCATGGTTTGAAACAATTTGAGCGCGAAATGCACGGTCATGATCGTGGAGTGAAGGGAATTGACCGCGAAATGTCTCGAAACGACCGTGAATCAACACGGAATTGTTTGGGATGACCGTGAAATGCATGGGAATGATCATGGTTTGAAACAATTTGAGCGCAAAATGCATGGTCATGACCGTGGAGTGAAGGGAATTGACCGCGAAATGTCTCGAAATGACTGTGAATCAACACGGAATTGTTTCGGACGACCCTGAAATGCATGGGAATGATCATGGTTTGAAACAATTTGAGCGGGAAATGCATGCAAATGACCTTGGAGTGAAGGGAATTGGCCGCGAAATGTCTCGAAACGACCGTGAATCAACACGGAATTGTTTCGGACGACCGTGAAATGCATGGGAATGATCATGGTTTGAAACAATTTGAGCGGGAAATGCATGCAAATGACCGTGGAGTGAAAGGAATTGACCGTGAAATGCCTCGAAACGACCGTGAATCAACACGGAAATGTTTTGGATGACTGTGAAATGCATGAGAATGATCATGGTTTGAAGCGATTTGACCGCAAAGTGCATGCAACTGACCGGGAAGTGAAGGGAATTGACCGCGAAATGCCTCGAAACGACCGTGAATCAACACGGAATTGTTTCGGAGGACCGTGAAATGCATGGGAATGATCATGGTTTGAAGCGAATTGACCACGAAGTGCATGCAAATGACCGTGAAGTGAAGGGAATTGACCGCGAAATGCCTCGAAACGACCGTGAATCAACATGGAAATGTTTTGGATGACTGTGAAATGCATGGGAATGATCATGGTTTGTCGCGATTTGACCGCGAAGTGCATGCAACTGACCGGGAAGTGAAGGGAATTGACCGCGAAATGCCTCGAAACGACCGTGAATCAACACGGAATTGTTTGGGATGACCGTGAAATGCATAGGAATGATCATGGTTTGAAACAATTTGAGCGCGAAATGCAGGGTCATGACCGTGGAGTGAAGGGAATTGACCCCGAAATGTCTCGAAACGACTGTGAATTAACACGGAATTGTTTCGGACGACCGTGAAATGCATGGGAATGATCATGGTTTGAAACAATTTGAGCGAGAAATGCATGCAAATGACCGTGGAGTGAAGGGAATTGACCGCGAAATGTCTTGAAACGACCGTGAATCAACACGGAATTGTTTCGGACGACCGTGAAATGCATGGGAATGATCATGGTTTGAAACAATTTGAGCGGGAAATGCATGCAAATGACCGTGGAGTGAAGGGAATTGACCGTGAAATGCCTCGAAACGACCGTGAATCAACACGGAAATGTTTTGGATGACTGTGAAATGCATGAGAATGATCATGGTTTGAAGCGATTTGACCGCAAAGTGCATGCAACTGACCGGGAAGTGAAGGGAATTGACCGCGAAATGCCTCGAAACGACCGTGAATCAACACGGAATTGTTTCGGAGGACCGTGAAATGCATGGGAATGATCATGGTTTGAAGCGAATTGACTGCGAAGTGCATGTAAATGACCGTGAAGTGAAGGGAATTGACCGCGAAATGCCTCGAAACGACCGTGAATCAACACGGAAATGTTTTGGATGACTGTGAAATGCATGGGAATGATCATGGTTTGTCGCGATTTGACCGCGAAGTGCATGCAACTGACCGGGAAGTGAAGGGAATTGACCGCGAAATGCCTCGAAACGACCGTGAATCAACACGGAATTGTTTGGGATGACCGTGAAATGCATGGGAATGATCATGGTTTGAAACAATTTGAGCGCGAAATGCACGGTCATGACCGTGGAGTGAAGGGAATTGACCCCGAAATGTCTCGAAACGATTGTGAATCAACACGGAATTGTTTCGGACGACCGTGAAATGCATGGGAATGATCATGGTTTAAAACAATTTGAGCGGGAAATGCATGCAAATGACCGTGGAGTGAAGGGAATTGACCGCGAAATGTCTCGAAACGACCATGAATCAACACGGAATTGTTTCGGACGACCGTGAAATGCATGGGAATGATCATGGTTTGAAACAATTTGAGCGGGAAATGCATGCAAATGACCGTGGAGTGAAGGGAATTGACCGTGAAATGCCTCGAAACGACCGTGAATCAACACGGAAATGTTTTGGATGACTGTGAAATGCATGAGAATGATCATGGTTTGAAGCGATTTGACCGCAAAGTGCATGCAACTGACCAGGAAGTGAAGGGAATTGACCGCGAAATGCCTCGAAACGACCGTGAATCAACACGGAATTGTTTCGGAGGACCGTGAAATGCATGGGAATAATCATGGTTTGAAGCGAATTGACCGCGAAGTGCATGCAAATGACCGTGAAGTGAAGGGAATTGACCGCGAAATGCCTCGAAACGACCGTGAATCAACACGGAAATGTTTTGGATGATCGTGAAATGCATGGCAATGATCATGGTTTGAAGCGATTTGACCGCGAAGTGCCTGCAAGTGACCATGCAACTTAGGAAACTAGAAGAAGCACACTACAAACACAACTTGGATAGCATGTAGTGTGTACCAACACGGGCGTGTACTAACAAGCTAACCTATAAAAGCAAACCAAAAAAAAAAATATTTCAAACACGTTAGAAAAAAATACAAAAAAATTACGCTTCGATATATCGAATGTAACACGATATATCGAACATTATCGATATAATCGAAACTTAATCGTGAAATATATAGCAAGTTGTCGATTATATCGAAATGTAGTCGATATAATATTAGTAAGTCATCCTTACAACTAACCGATATATTGACACTTGTTCGATTGATCGAAAATGGTCACACACTGTCCAGCATCATAATGCGTTTTAAATTGTATTATCGATATAATCGAGTACATGTCGATATATCTAAGTATCGATATATCGAATAGTATTCGATATATCGAATATAGTTCGATATATCGATAAGTTTCAGAAAATGTCCTGCTTTTTATAGTGGTATGGGCTTTATGCCAGGGCTTAATGGAGATGACCGTGGTAACAGTCAATAATATTTACAACCTTAACCTGACGAGCAATAGTATTTGGAGTGCATAAGCAATGAGATGCCCTTTTGGCTGTTAATCTAAAGTTTCGGTTGAAATTCAGATTACACACACAAACACTTCACAGTCATTTGCATGCATTTCGCGGTCAAATCGATTCAAACCATTATCATTCCCATGCATTTCACCGTCGTCCGAATCAATTCTGTGTAGATTCACGGTCGTTTTGAGGCATTTCGCGGTCAATTCCCTTCACTTCACGGTCATTTGCATGCATTTCGCGGTCAAATCGTTTCAAACCATGATCATTCCCATGCATTTCACGGTCCTCCGAAACAATTCCGTGTTGATTCACGGTCGTTTCGAGGCATTTCGCGGTCAATTCCCTTCACTTCCCGGTCAGTTGCATGCACTTTGCGGTCAAATCGCTTCAAACCATGATCATTCTCATGCATTTCACAGTCATCCAAAACATTTCCGTGTTGATTCACGGTCGTTTCGAGGCATTTCGCGGTCAATTCCCTTCACTTCACGGTCATTTGCATGCATTTCGCGGTCAAATCGTTTCAAACCATCATCATTCCCATGCATTTCACGGTCGTCCGAAACAATTTCGTGTTGATTCACAGTCGTTTCGAGGCATTTCGCGGTCAATTCCCTTCACTTCACGGTCATTTGCATGCATTTCGCGGTCAAATCGTTTCAAACCATGATCATTCCCATGCATTTCACGGTCCTCCGAAACAATTCCGTGTTGATTCACGGTCGTTTCGAGGCATTTCGCTGTCAATTCCCTTCACTTCCCGGTCAGTTGCATGCACTTTGCGGTCAAATCGCTTCAAACCATGATCATTCTCATGCATTTCACAGTCATCCAAAACATTTTCGTGTTGATTCACGGTCGTTTCAAGGCATTTCGCGGTCAATTCCCTTCACTTCACGGTCATTTGCATGCATTTCACGGCAATTCACTTCAAACCATGATCATTCCCATGCATTTCACAGTCATCTCAAACAATTCCGTGTTGATTCACGGTCGTTTCGAGGCATTTCGCGGTCAATTCCCTTCACTTCACGGTCATTTGCATGCACTTCGCGGTCAATTCGCTTCAAACCATGATCATTCCCATGCATTTCACGGTCGTCCGAAACAATTCCGTGTTGATTCACGGTCGTTTCGAGGCATTTCGCGGTCAATTCCCTTCACTTCATGGTCATTTGCATGCATTTCACGGTCAAATCATTTCAAACCATGATCATTCCCATGCATTTCACGGTCGTCCGAAACAATTCCGTGTTGATTCACGGTCGTTTCGAGGCATTTCGCGGTCAATTCCCTTCACTTCATGGTCATTTGCATGCATTTCGCGGTCAAATCGTTTCAAACCATGATCATTCCCATGCATTTCACGGTCGTCCGAAACAATTCCGTGTTGATTCACGGTCGTTTCGAGGCATTTCGCGGTCAATTCCCTTCACTTCACGGTCATTTGCATGCACTTCGCGGTCAATTCGCTTCAAACCATGATCATTCCCATGCATTTCACGGTCCTCCGAAACAATTCCGTGTTGATTCACGGTCGTTTCGAGGCATTTCGCGGTCAATTCCCTTCACTTCACGGTCATTTGCATGCATTTCGCGGTCAAATCGTTTCAAACCATGATCATTCCCATGCATTTCACGGTCCTCCGAAACAATTCTGTGTTGATTCACGGTCGTTTCGAGGCATTTCGCAGTCCAATCGCCTCACTTCATGGTCAGTAACATGCATACCACGGTCATTACAAAATTGATGTAAAATCCATGCCTACTACAAAAACCAGTCATTGAGAATAAATACTCTTGAGATCGGATCCAGGTTCGAATTCATGCCAGTGAGACTGTAGTAAGAAACAGATAAGCACACACAAAACAATTAATTTACTTCGCACCACTTTTGTTGAAGGGCCGTCTAAAAAAACAGAGATTCATTTACAAACAACCATCTCAGTTCCGGCAAAGCTTGTACAGTAGCTATTCCAGATTTGTTTGCAACATTTGTAGCCCCATTGATTATCCTTCCACCAGAAACCCCAAACAGTTGTGTGGTTATTGATACAAACATCTTCTTTATACTTGCTCCTTGGAAGAGATCTCGGTAGAATACACCATACTAAATTAGCTCCGATACGAAAAGAAATGCTCTAATACTCTCATGCGAACATCGCATCAATATAACAAATACTAACCATTTGATCAATGGGGCTTGATACTGTACAGATTGTTTACACAAAAATAGGTCAAATCAACAATTTAACCCATTTATTTGTTGGGGGTCATCATGGATTACATATGATTTTAAAGAATCATAGGCAATCATAACCATACCATCCATGGCTTGGAAAATGGATGGGTAGTGAAAATAAGGCCAAATCAAGTATGGATTGGATCATCTAATTATTGCGATTTTTTGCATGGTAATCCACAAAATGTGTTCCAGAGTGAAGAGACAGTTCAGATCAATCAATCAGACTGTCCAATTCCTTGGATGCAACTAGAAGCACTATAACTTATAATGCTCTAAGAGCAGTATAACTTATGGTGTTCTAAGAGCACTGGAGCATCTCTTATAAATATATCTAATTTAATTGTTAAGTACGGGGTTGAGTCGAATCAAGACTCCATCGAATCTTTAAGTCAACTCAACTCAGTGGAACATCGAGTCCACCCACCATACATCAACCTTCTCTTAGAACCTGCCTTGAAGAGACATTTTAATTGCAGCAGCTTAAATTGGCTTATAGATTCCAATTAGTGGAAATGATGGGGCCCATTTATTTTTGTTTGGGGACCCAAGTCACACAAGGATGGTCCCATCATTTTCACCAATGGAAACTGAGGTGATCATCAACTTCGAAGGATCTGATCCATGACATCCATGCCTTAAAAAATGGATGTCCTTGATTGTTTACAACAGCAAGGCTCCATCATCTATACCAACCATCCATTCAATCAGCCCGACTCACACACGGTTTTAGAAATGGATAGTTGAAAGTTGTAACAGAAAGACCAATGTCTGAAGGATTTTTGCGAACAATATGATATTTACAAGGTGGTCAATGAGGAGTGGGCAGGACCTAATGGATGGTTGAGCTCGGTTAATTTATTGAGTATTTGCATGTCCATGGGTGTGGAAACCCATGTAGGACAGTCTGAACTGTGTTTCAGTGTCTTTGATTGCATGCCACCAATCAGACAGCTAGGATCATCCCATCAGCATGATTTCTGGTCCAAGGCTCATCCATCCATGGTTGGAACCATTGAGCAAAACTCGGATCTCATCAATGTGGGATGATTAATAAAATGGTTTTTTTGACTCGCGACTTAGACCAACTCATCTGGTCCTGAGTCGAGTTGAGACTTGCATGATCAGGGTTGAGTAACCCTCTATTTCCCAATCCAAACACACTGGTACTGGACTGAGTCCGAGTTGACTCGGACGAGTCATAACCAACTCAAATGAGTCTTTCTAGTTTAGCCCTCCTATGGCCACATTCTGAGATCTCATGTGAGCCCAAATGTGCATGATGCATGAGGCAATACCTGAATTTCATGATTCTCTGGGTCCATTTCTATAAGGTCGAGGGCGGTCTGACCATCCTTATTCATGATCGTCATGTCCATCCTTATGTCCCTTGACAACAACATCAACAGTGCATCACTACGGTACTTCGCAGCAAGATGAAGAAGAGTGTTTCCATCTGTATCGGGCTCGTTTATCATCCCCTCAAGCTCTGGCATACGCAATAAGCGGCGAACGGTGGAATACTTGCGATATATAATAGCAATCTGATTTTGATGGATGAACATGGATCCCTGACCATTCTATAGTGGGCTAGGTGCAATAAGGTGGCAAAACATCTCCACTAATTGGTGGTCAGCAAATGGACTGTTATGAAAAGAATGCACGAAAATGAAACTCGGGGCTCACCCATCTTGCCCCCCTATCCCCTACATTTCATCGGATGAAATGCAGGTGGATGTCATGGCAAAAATGTGGCAGGGCATAAGGTGGCGGGAGCTTAGGAGTAAACTCACCAGCATGAGTCCTGTTTACAACTTCTTGCAAAGGCATAAGCTCATCTGCTGATGGTGTAGTGTCCAAAATCATCTGAACAACTTGCAGCAACTCCTCTCTGGTAGCTATATGCAATGGCGATTCACGAACTTCATTAACCAAACATGCCAATTTCCAATCTGATTCTAATAACTTCATGGCCACACGGCCGTGCCGATTCCTCAATGCTTCATGTAAGGCTGTGTTCTTTTCCTTGTTTGTTATCCTAAGTAGCCCCAGACTTCTATCTTCTGTCTCACATCTCTAATAATTGCCAGAGGGCCTTTATCCTTGTGGGACATATACTTGTTCTAGCATTAGCACCTGAACATTGGTGAAGACAAGGGAATAAGATGATAGATACAAGAGACTGATGCCCCCATCAAGATGATAGCAGTTGAAAGAAGGGATCATTGGGTGTGTAGACTATCATTCGATGTATGCATATCAGCTCTTGGAACCTCCCAAGTCCTACCTGGGGACGCATTTTAAAACTATCTTCAGATAAGCACTGAGGTAAGAGTACAATGCCTTAGATTGTGAGATAAAATGAGCAGTTGCAGTTATCACAAACACAAACACAGAACATGGCCTTGTATAATTGCATTATTCAATTAAATATAATATTTTATCATTTAATAATGCATTTCAATTTCTTAAAACCATGTTTGGAGGCAACCTTCCATCTAATCCCAAGGCCAAGCAAGGAAGAAGGGATTGATGTCAGGTGGGCAGCCACTTGTGAAAACATTTGCTAAGCAGTCATTAGAATTTTTATTTCAAACATCAATGGTGAAATAGCTCTTGTAAATGAAAGTGACAAATATCGTTCTCGTCAATTTCTCAGTCTGGGAATCTTTCAGAGGATTATTAGATTTTGAGGGTCGTATTCTTGCTTGTTCCGTCAAGCGGATCGGTGGTCGAAAATAATTCCGTGAAATGCATGGAATTGTCCGTGAAGTGGAGGGAATTGACGGTGAAATGCATGGCAATGATCATGGTTTGAAGCGATTTGACCGCGAAGTGCATGCAACTGACCGGGAAGTGAAGGGACTGGACCGCGAAATGCCTCGAAACGACCGTGAATCAACACGGATAGAACGTGAGGGAGAATTTTGATGTGCGTCCATTAGCATTCAAAGCAAAACATTGACTTTTAAGGTTGTTTCACTTTGCGAAGTTGGACTGAGGATATAAGAAACACAATGTACATCCATAATCATTCTACTGACAAGAAAAATATAGTTTGGTCTCAATAAAATCAGTTTCCCTGCTTACTGATATGTGTCTCCATTGTACAAATGTTGAGAGAACTTTAGCTCGAGTTGATTAGCATTCAAAGGAAAATATTGCCTTTAAGGTTATTCCACTTTACCAAGATGGACCGAGAACATTAAAATCATGGCTTACATGACGCATCCATAGAATTGTATGTTCTCTCCATATTGATCTGCAACCCATTAATAGATGGCATATAATCTTGCCAGTCCAACAAGATGGGTTCCTTTTTCTGTGTTTGGCAAAAAAAAAAAAAAAACATTAACAAAAATAAAAAGAAAATAAAATAAAAACAATTGCAATGCGTAGATGAGGGACAAAATCATTCTATAATAATCGCATTATAGAAATGTGTTGGTAAGATATGTAGATGGGAGAAAAAAGAGGAGCTAATCAATTTGCAATGCCTGTTTTACACATCACATAATATACTTACACAGGCCCTCCAGGCATATGCAATGTTGTCAATTTGAAATCCATTCCTTCCATCAGGTGTACATGAAAAAGATCACCTGGATAGAACAATGTGACTTGTGCCTAGAGCCATTAAGTTTGAGTGTTGTGGCCCCACTGTGGAGGCAGCAAGGGTAGAGCTATGCAAGAAACACAGCATATCATATACCCAACAATTTGCTAGACCACGTATTATAATCTATCACCCACACCCAGTAGCATGAAGGAGGCACACCTACATAAACAGGGCATAGAGACCGTCCAAGCAGAGGAAAAGTAAGAGGCTGATGCAGGATGATGGTAGACCTATACTACCTGCAACTGCATTGTTTGCATTGTCTTACGAGAAGTCACCTAGTGCATTGCAGTGATAGATAAATGCAATTCATCTACTAAATGCGTATACTACTAAGACCCAATCCATTGCTTGGTCCAACTAACATTTTCATGTGCCCCCTGTGCGATGTGGCCGCCTAGCTAGCTAGCTAGCTAGCCATCTCAAAAATCTCATATAGTTGAAAACCAAAATTATCATCATTCATTCATTGATTCACCATAGTCACAAGCAAAATTACTACCCCAAGTTTGGGTAGTACGATCATCGTCCAAAAAAGGAATAAGAAGCCCTTTACGGGCATACAAAATCCAAAATAATTCAATTTACATAATTTTGCAACTACGCATCTGGCTGGGCTGAAGGACCGGCATCATGTGGCACGGTGTCATCTCGTCTGCTTGTGATCATCGACATCAGGTCATGCAGCTTCTTCTCCACTCGCTCGACGGCTTCTTTCGTCGCAACTGCGATCTTCTCAATCCGCGACAATCGTTGATCGTGCCGCTGAAGTTGTTCATCTTGCTGGCGAAGACGGTATATAATTGATGTTCGACGGTCTCGGTGGCCAGCATGACGACGAGTATGTGGGACTGGTGAGAACGTCGGTTCACTGTGTTGGGGCCTCTCATCTCCAGTGTCTGCTGCCCCAATGTCCATCGCATCAGTCTCAGCTCCTTCAGCTTCAGTTTCGGCCATGGTTTCACGTAGAACGGAAGAGGAAGTTGGTGCGTCAATTCGCGGTCTCATTCTTTTTATGTTTGTTTCGTTAAATTTGCGAGGCTGTCGGGGACGGTCAGAAGTGGGAAGCAATCCCACATGTCGAGACAATAGAGAGATGAGATGAGGGAATGGAATGTACACATCTCTAGAGGATTGGATTGCCACGGCCAGCTGATGCAACATGAGGGTGGGCAGACACAGTTCCACTTTTTGGCTGACGGCATAGAGAATCCCCAACATGAATGGGGTCAGATCAGACCTGTTGGTGCTCCTGGGATAGACGTTTGTGCAAAAAATTGCGTGAAGAATGCGGAATTGTGGAGACATGTGGGATGCACGCAGAGAGTTGCCCTCTGTCCAAGGAATGTCTTCGCCATTGCATACATGTTTTGTAATTTCTGAACGTACTTCAAGTAAGTCGAAGTTGTAGTCTGCAAAGCCTTGTGATTTACATGGAATTCCAATTAACTGACCGATAATGGCGGGAGTAATGTGAGTTGTGGTTTGGCCAATGGTGACATCTATTGCCGGGGGGTCAGATATGGGGGAATGACAGTAAGATAAAAACCTGTATATTTGCTCATTCCGTGTCACTCCGCCAAAGTCAAGCATACGAGACCAGCCAATGGCCTCGAGCATTGGTATAATCCCATATGGAGCTAGACAAGACCTATCAACTTGCCTTTCATAGTCCATCTTCCTTCTCAAAAACTTTTGATATACATCCTCAGGAGGTGGTGGCACATTAGGGATTAGAAGTTCGGGTGGCGGAATGTTTGTAGGTGGTGGAGAGAGAGTTTGGGTTGTGGGCTGGGCACCTTTTCTCCTGACAACTGTTTTAGCACGTTTTGGCCGAGGATTGGATGATTCTCCCTGATGAACCGATTTACTCCTCTCTTTTCCCATGTAGATGAAAACTTGAAGAGGATATCCTGATAAAGGAAGTGGAAATCAAGGAGATTGAAGAAGTGGAGAGCAAGTAAGGATGAACAATGAACAGGAGAACAAAAAGGGGCAGAAATTATAGGGTTTTGAAAGATTGTCAAATAAAAACGAGTTACAAACCTTAAAGTGCTCCACCAAAAAGTACCCGTGAACGACTTCTTCGAGAGGTGCCGTCGCAGAGGAAGAACAGAGGAAGATGAAAATGAAATGGAGGGAAAGAAAGGAAACGTCCGACGCTAACTATAAATACGCTCACAATTTCGATATATCGAATTAGACACGATATATCGACGTAGAAACCAACGGTCGGACAAACGGCTTATGCCCTTTCAAATATTTTTTCAATCGAGGGGACTTCGATATATACCGACAATTTATTCGATATATCGACTCAGTATCGATATTATCGATAATTCGTTAACGAGTCGCAGTTCGTCGCTGGACAATCGAGGAGCATTTTCGATATATCGATTATTACTCGATATATCTTTACTTCGATATATCGAAATATCGGCGATATAATCGATAATTGAACTAAAAAGGCAGTTCGACGCTGGACAAATCGGACCATTTCCGATATATCGAAACATTATCGATATATCGACAATATATATCGACATCTACTCGATTTATCGATAATTCAATTTAAAATGCATTTTGTCGCTGGACAGTGGGTGACCATTTGCGATCAATCGAATGATAGTCGATATATCGGTGGGTTGAAAGGATGACTTACCTTTTTTATATCGATTATATTTCGATATAATCGATAACTTATTATATGATTAATCGATTATATTTCGATTATATCGAAGTTCGATATATCGTCTTATATTCGATATATCGAAGTTTAATCTTTCCTTTTTTTTTCTAATGTTTATTATATATATATATATATATTTTGTATTCATTTTTTAGATTACCTTGTTAATACACGCCCATGTCGGTACACACTCCATGTTATCCAAGTGTGTACACGCCCATGTTGGTACACACTCCAGGTTATATTCGATATATCGAAGTTGTGTTCATAGTGTGTTTCTTCAAGTCTCTTGAGGATACAATTGCATTCAGTGCTTTTGACTTGGGGCCAAAAATAAATGTTGCAGCAAATTGGTTGGCACTTCCTCATTATGAATATGCTTGCTAGGAAACGTCATTCATCATCATCATCATCATTTCGCGGTCAAATCGCTTCAAACCATGATCATTCCCATGCATTTCACGGTCGTCCAAAACATTTTCGTGTTGATTCACGGTCGTTTCGAGGCATTTCGCGGTCAATTCCCTTCACTTCACGGTCATTTGCATGCACTTCGCGATCAAATTGCTTCAAACCATGATCATTCCCATGCATTTCACGGTCCTCCGAAACAATTCCGTGTTGATTCACGGTCGTTTTGAGGCATTTCGCGGTCAATTCCCTTCACTTCCCGGCCAGTTGCATGCATTTCACGGTTGATTCGCTTCAAACCATGATCATTCCCATGCATTTCACGGTCATCCAAAATAATTCCGTGTTGATTCACGGTCGTTTCGAGGCATTTTGCGGTCAATTCCCTTCACTTCACCGTCAGTTGCATGCATTTTGCGGTGGATTCGCTTGAAACCATGATCATTCCCATGCATTTCACGGTCGTCCAAAACAATTCCGTGTTGATTCACGGTCGTTTCGAGACATTTCGCGGTCAATTCCCTTCACTTCACGGTCATTTGCATGCATTTCGCGGTCAAATCGCTTCAAACCATGATCATTCCCATGCATTTCACGGTCGTCCAAAACAATTCCGTGTTGATTCACGGTCGTTTCGAGGCATTTTGCGGTCAATTCCCTTCACTTCCCGGTCAGTTGCATGCACTTCGCGGTCAAATCGGTTCAAACCATGATCATTCCCATGCATTTCATGGTCATCCAAAACATTTCCGTGTTGATTCACGGTCGTTTCGAGGCATTTCGCGGTCAATTCCCTTCACTTCACCGTCAGTTGCATGCATTTCGCGGTGGATTCGCTTCAAACCATGATCATTCCCATGCATTTCACGGTCGTCCAAAACAATTCCGTGTTGATTCACGGTCGTTTCGAGACATTTCGCGGTCAATTCCCTTCACTTCCCGGTCAGTTGCATGCATTTCGCGGTCAAATCGCTTCAAACCATGATCATTCCCATGCATTTCACGGTCGTCCAAAACAATTCCGTGTTGATTCACGGTCGTTTCGAGGCATTTCGCGGTCAATTCCCTTCACTTCCCGGTCAGTTGCATGCATTTCGTGGTCAATTCGTTTCAAACCATGATCATTCCCATGCATTTCATGGTCGTCCAAAACAATTCCGTGTTGATTCACGGTCGTTTCGACGCATTTCGCGGTCAATTCCCTTCACTTCACCGTCAGTTGCATGCATTTCGCGGTGGATTCGCTTCAAACTATGATCATTCCCATGCATTTCACGGTCGTCCAAAACAATTCCGTGTTGATTCACGGTCGTTTCGAGACATTTCGCGGTCAATTCCCTTCACTTCCCGGTTAGTTGCATGCATTTCACGGTCAAATCGCTTCAAACCATGATCATTCCCATGCATTTCACGGTCGTCCAAAACAATTCCGTGTTGATTCACGGTCGTTTCGAGGCATTTCGCGGTCAATTCCCTTCACTTCCCGGCCAGTTGCATGCATTTCGCGGTTGATTCGCTTCAAACCATGATCATTCTCATGCATTTCACGGTCATCCAAAACAATTCCGTGTTGATTCACGGTCGTTTCGACGCATTTCGCGGTCAATTCCCTTCACTTCACCGTCAGTTGCATGCATTTCGCGGTGGATTCGCTTCAAACCATGATCATTCCCATGCATTTCACGGTCGTCCAAAACAATTCCGTGTTGATTCACGGTCGTTTCGAGGCATTTCGCGGTCAATTCCCTTCACTTCCCGGCCAGTTGCATGCATTTCGCGGTTGATTCGCTTCAAACCATGATCATTCCCATGCATTTCACGGTCATCCAAAATAATTCCGTGTTGATTCACGGTCGTTTCGAGGCATTTCGCGGTCAATTCCCTTCACTTCACCGTCAGTTGCATGCATTTCGCGGTGGATTCGCTTCAAACCATGATCATTCCCATGCATTTCACGATCGTCCAAAACAATTCCGTGTTGATTCACGGTCGTTTCGAGACATTTCGCGGTCAATTCCCTTCACTTCCCGGTCAGTTGCATGCATTTCGCGGTCAAATCGCTTCAAACCATGATCATTCCCATGCATTTCACGGTCGTCCAAAATAATTCCGTGTTGATTCACGGTCGTTTCGAGGCATTTCGCGGTCAATTCCCTTCACTTCCCGGTCAGTTGCATGCATTTCGCGGTTGATTCGCTTCAAACCATGATCATTCCCATGCATTTCACGGTCGTCCAAAACAATTCGGTGTTGATTCACGGTCGTTTCGAGGCAATTCGCGGTCAATTCCCTTCACTTCACGGTCATTTGCATGCATTTCGTGGTTGATTCGCTTCAAACCATGATCATTCCCATGCATTTCACGGTCGTCCAAAACAATTCCGTGTTGATTCACGGTCGTTTCGAGGCATTTCGCGGTCAATTCCCTTCACTTCACGGTCATTTGCATGCATTTCGCGGTTGATTCGCTTCAAACCATGATCATTCCCATGCATTTCACGGTCGTCCGAAACAATTCCGTGTTGATTCACGGTCGTTTCGAGGCATTTCGCGGTCAATTCCCTTCACTTCGCGGTCAGTTGCATGCACTTCGTGCTCAATTCGCTTCAAACCATGATCATTCCCATGCATTTCACGGTCATCCAAAACAATTCCATGCTGATTCACGGTCTATTCGAGGCTTTTTTATACATTTTTGTAGTATAAATTAGCACAGAACCCTCTTATATCTTTACTATTTTGAACTAAATGAAGGGCACCGATAACCTGATCTGTTCTTTATGTATAGATTTGTTTAATTGTGTGAGTGTACAATAAACGTATCTTCATAAAATAATAAAATAAATAAAGTAAAAATAAAAATTGATGTGACGTGAAGGGCATGACCGTGAAATAAGCCGAAAGGACCGTGAATCAAGACGGAATAGGAGGGAATGACCGTGAATGAACATGGAGTAGGCGGGAAATGACCGTGATGTGTGAAGAAATGACTGTGAAGAAAAGATATCATTTACTGCAAAATGTTGTCTTAACCATTCATAATGAAAATAATATTACAAATACATCATTTCCTTCAAATTTATGACAAAATATACAACACATCATTTACATCCTTTCACCATGAATGTTTTACCGTACATCATTTACAACATTTCACAAAATTTTCCGATTCCTCTCAAGCCTAAGACAAATATATCATATTTTCAACTCACTAAGGCAATCATAGGCTATTGACTCCCTAAAGCTGGAAGTGAATGGCTGCAAGTCTCTCCCTGTCAAAATGTGGTCGCTGCACAAAATGTCGATATATTTCATGACAAAAATGCCACAGTCATATCCATTCGTCTGCTTTGGTATAGATGTATCTTCTCTGACTGTTCAAGCATTTCCTTCCAGCGCAGCCCTATCTCCAGTGGCGTAAAATAATATAGGCAAGGCCTCCTTTATCAGATCAATATGTTGCCTGTATCGATTAAGTGCCCTCGAGTATAAACTGTCAAGTATAATGATTTCTCGGTCTCGAGGGTGGATGACCATCAGGTACCAATGACTGTTGGCGTGATTGACTGGTACATATGCCTGTCCATGTTTGGCAAGATAAGATATCAATATCCAGAAATTTAAGATTTGGGTATACCTAGCATTGATAATGTGTAACGACACCATTACCTCTTCATGTTCCCACATGGCCTTCTGCCCTTCATGCGGCTTGACAATGCTGATCGGAGAGAGTTTTTCTAGCCCTTCAAATAATAAACGTGAATCATCACTGCCAACATCCCGATATATTCGCAATGTCGACATTTGCATGCCGATACATGGCTATTACAAACAACATAGTAAATTAGAACATATATCATATAATGGAATAGCATATTAACGATGATCCAAATCATATAGTCACCAGGAAATATGTGGGACAGAACTTGCAGTCCTTTGTATATAATAGAGGAAGTGATCGGTGTCTTCTCTCCAAGAAATCGACGTACTTGTCAATAGCCTAATCAATAAAGAAGGAAAATTAACCTATATACTCTTTTATATACAAATTTCGAAAATAACCATATATGTATGTGTGTGATTTTCTTACCACGCTGTTAACCCAAGCATTCTTCTCCCAAATGGTCTTGAACCATCGAAATTCAGGTGATTCTTTGTTTGCGTTGGCCCAGCTTTCCAATTCATGGAGTTCGTCCTGCGATATTACCCTAAGTGGATCGATCATGGCCTGGAGGGATATCGGAGAAGTCGAAAATTCTCTCTGTTTCTCATCGTTGGCGGCGTTGCTTGGAGTGGTTTGCACGGCAGAGATAGAAATGAATGGAGAACACTTGTAGACAGACGGCTTCAGCACCCTCTTAGGTCTCCTCGTATATACTGGAATGGATTGCAGTGATTTCTCATGTATATCAACGCCCAACGCGTCCTCGTCCTCCTCAGACTCTTTCTTCTGATTCTCACAGTCCTCCTTCCAGAACCGAATCTTCTCTATACGAAATGCCTCCATCTGCTTCTTCAACTCCACTTTACCCTCCTCCAACTCTTCCCTCTCCTTCTTCAATTCTTCCTTCTCCCTCAGCAGCATTTCCCTCTCCTTCTTCAAAACCTCCATCTCATTCAACTCCTCCTTCTCTAACCTCAAAGCTTCTTTCAGTTTCAGCATTAGTTCAACCTCATTAAGTACTACTTCTCTCTCCCTCTTAATCGATTCTTCTCTCTCTTTTAGTGTGCGTTCGAGAAGCTTCAACTCTTCCCTCTCTCTCTCCAACTGAAGCCTCTACGCCTCCAGCTCCTCCCTATCTTCCATCGACTCCCCAGTGAGTTGCAACTCCGCTCCCTCTCCCTCTCCATCACCGGTACTATCTTCCTCTCCCCCTTCTCCCTCTCCACCCTCTTCACCCTCTCCCTGTCCCGATTTCCCCTCCATAACTTCATCATCTTCATCTTTAGTGCTCTATAGAATGAAGAAATGTATGTATCAGTTATATAACATGTCAAATTAAATATAAAATATCAACATAAAGGAAGACGTTTCTGACATCTTACATCAAATATATCACGGGCCAAACGAACGGACTCTGTTTCCAACTCCTCTGTGGTTGGCTCTAAGTTAACAATGATCTTAGCCTGCAAGAAAACATCTTCATTTTCTGTCTACAAAAACACACACGTAAACACACAAAGACACACACACACACAAATATATATAGTTAAATGAGTGACCACTTAGTTTCATAGAAATTGACTTACATCTTTACTCTCTATAATTTCATGAATCTTCTTATACCTCGGAAGCTTCCATCCCCGATATTGTATGATTCGTGGAAATTGGAAGGGAACGTATGAAATTATACATTGTTGGAGAGCTGGTACTCTCTCAACGGCCCATATCTGTTACAATGAAATAACAAGATTAAATATATTTTCCTATAAACTATGAATTAAAAAAGACCAGGAAAGAATCCGTACCTGTAGGGGAAAAATGCAACCGGTGACATTATAATGAGGCCCTTGGGATGCCATGAAGGCATTCTCGATCCCTTCTGCCATCGTTTGGTAGGCCAAACTACCCCAGGGGTAGATATTAAAGTCTTCCAATGAGTCGACAAGGTCAATAAACTCTTTACAACATTTAATTTTCGTGTCGGTACCCCTAACAAACCACTCTACACATAATATTAGGGCTAACTTCACGACATCTTTGTGCTCATTGCTATCAACTATCCTATTGAACACCTCCTGTACATGCTTCTTTAGGATAGGATATGTATGGAAGTATTTGTCTCTTAATGACTTCTTCGAACAATGGATATTGGGTATATAGAGATCACTAGTCTTCAGCCCTGTTATTAGGGTGAAGTCCATCTTGGTAAATTTTATACGGTTCCCCTGTATCTTGAATACAAGGTTGCCTATATATCTGTTAATAAGTGCGTGAAAAATGGCTCCTATAAACTTGAATGATGGAATGTCTAATAAAAATGAGAATGGGTTCTGCCTAAATATATTTAATCTAGTGTTATTCTTCTCCAACCCCTTCTTCACACTATCAAACCACCATGTCAATGAACATCTGCATGAGATGGTAGGGGCCGACTCGCCAATTCCCTTATGCAAGGGTTTGTCATCTGCAATGATGAATTAGAAATTAAATCAACGATAACATTCTGTATTTAACGACACATAATGTAAAAGTTGACTTACTGTGGTGAAAATTCATAAAGTATGGTGTGACTATATCGAGTTAGCGGTCAGTTTTTGGTGAATTCCAAATGAAAGTAAAAGACTTATTAGTGAATTTTCACAAGTTTTGGGCCTCTTTCACTCATTTGTCAGTGTATTTCATACAGTTCTTGGTAAATTTATATCAAGGTTGGCAGTCAAAAAAATGTCAATATCAAGCAGTCAATCGGGCATTTTGAAGAATTTCATGTCAAATGGTCATCTCATGGGTCACATTCAACAACTTCACGGCCAATTTCACTAAGATATGGGTCAATTTCAGAGTTATATGTTGCATTTTGGCCATGAACGTCATGAATTTGACCATGTGCGGATTTGTCTAAGGACTGTAATCGACCGTTAAGTGAAGGGGATTAACCATGAAATGCATGGAATTGTCCATGAGGTGAAGGAAATTGTCTGTGAAATAGGTAGAATTGAACGTGGTGTAAAGGGTATTGTCCATAAAAAGCATGGAATTGACCATGATGTGAAGGAGAATGACCGGGAATTGACCGCGAAATGCCTCGAAACGACCGTGAATCAACACGGAATTGTTTCGGACGACCGTGAAATGCATGGGAATGATCATGGTTTGAAACGATTTGACCGCGAAATGCATGCAAATGACCGTGAAGTGAAGGGAATTGACCGCGAAATGCCTCGAAACGACCGTGAATCAACACGGAATTGTTTCGGACGACCGTGAAGTGCATGGGAATGATCATGGTTTGAAGCGAATTGACCGCAAAATGCAACTGACCGCGAAGTGAAGGGAATTAACCGCGAAGTGCCTCGAAACGACCGTGAATCAACATGGAATTGTTTGGGATGACCGTGAAATGCATGAGAATGATCATGGTTTGAAGCGAATTGACTGCGAAATGCATACGAATGACCGTGAAGTGAGGGGAATTGACCGCGAAATGCCTCGAAATGACCGTGAATCAACACGGAATTGTTTGGGATGACCGTGAAATGCATGGAAATGAACATGGTTTGAAACGAATTGAATAACTCAGTGGGTTCTCGGTCTGTTAACTCAGTCAGTGCTCAGTCACTTTCATGCTCTTCATTTAGTTTCATATCTAATTTTATTCTTTGTTTAAACAACTCTCAATGTGGGCGATTTGAGTCCTGATTTCACTCATTTATCAGGACATGCCATACCATTAAGCATTTTAAAAAATTGAAATTGAATTGGGGACCGTGCGAATAAGTACTATAATATACAGTGGGGTCCACCCAAACAAAGCTTAATATTTTTAAAATTGAAAATGGATTGTGGACGGTGCGCATATATAGTAAAATATATAGTGGGGTCGAAAAAACGAAAGCAGGGATTACAATATACCTGCCATTCGAGGCTTCTTAGCTGGGGGGACCATATTTTGTCCTATCTTGGGCTCAAAAAAGTCGAAAAAGACGTCTGTGAGGTGTGTATTTTCGACCAGATAAAGGGGAAAGAAGGAAGCGGTAAAAGAAGGGTTTTACTGCTTCAATGGACAGTCAGAGGGGGGAGAAGTGATTAGAAATTGGTAATCTACGGGTTGGATGAACGATTAGAGAGAGAAAAAAGGAAAAAAGCTAGGATTTTTTCGGTGGAAACGCAACTGGCAGCGGCAGTAAAACCCGTCGTTTACACCAGGGGCATTTTCGACCTTTGGAAATGCGCCGGTACAGCTGGGGCGTATTCTCGCAAGGGAAAATGAGGTGGGCTTAGTATCCTAAATGGGCCATAAATGGGTCGTACAGTCGTAAATTACTCGCTTCTAATGGATGGAACATAAGCGGAGAGCCATGTAGCGGGATCGCCGTTAATTCAACAACGATCAGCAACCCAGGAATTATATGTGATTGCTCATTCAACGGTGGATCCACCTGCCACATAACCCAAATGTAAGTGTACACTCAGATATGCTAACTTAGTAAGAAAATATTATTTATCAAGTGAACCGTCTGGTGGGCCTTGGATCTTTAGAATTTCCTGATCGATTTGATCTTTGTTTAATGGCTCATCCATAGTGGGGATCACCAGATGAATGGGTTGGATCATCGAGAGTAAATACCACTTGTACGTAAAGGTGTAGTGGATTGCCGATTTGGGTATCCTTCGGATCATACTGACATTTTATTTTATTTTTTATTTTCAGCAAACTGCAGGGGTTGAATGTGATAGGGCCAATTCTGGAAGAGCTCCAAAACCTGACTTTCTTGACAAATCTGTACGGATTTCCCTCCCTTTTTTTTCGTTGTTATTGTTACAGTATAAGTAACTAATATCAACCGTTCAAATGTCGGGACCCAGTTTAAATGGATTGTGGATCTAAACCCGCACTCATTTAACTTCTTGAGTAGTTGGTTGGTGGATATTTAATGTAGAGTTGAAATGAATGCCATTCAATGGTCTGAAATGCCAATGATAAATATCCATTAATCAAAGGTTATGATCATCAATTGAACGTTGGAGGAAATTAATCTCTTTTTCTTTTATTATTATTATCATTATTACCTAAGTATATATTTGCTCCATCTCTAATGACGTGTGACTGCCATGAAAATATTCTTGCATCAATTCAGCGTACTGAGGTGGATGATGAACTACTCATGGGAGTATAGGCGATTTGGAGAGTAGTTCACCACCCACCTAAGTACTGAAATGATTAGGAATGTTTCAATGGGAGGGTAACCTCTCTTAACTTTTGTACACGTGGCCTACAAAAGTCATCAATTGACTTGATTTTTAAGCCCGATGCCTACCATGAAATGGTGCATCTGACTAATGGTGTAGATGTTCGACAAACATCACGGTGGGCCCACACAGCTTGACCGTATGGGAGGTTCCCATAAGCTTGATAGCATAGAACAATTTCCTATATATATATATATATATATAGATAACTCAGGTGAGTCAAATCATCTAAAATCATGTGAGGATATGCCTAAAACATATAAAAGCACTTGGTAGGGCCCACTTAAAATTTTGGATGCGGTTTGAAACTTGGTTTGACCTCTCATCTAAGTGGGACACACATAATGGATAGGTTGGATCTGTGAATCACGTCTTGGTAGGTCCAACAAATGATTATGAATGTTTTAATGGGAGGGTAACCCCTGCCAACTTTTGTATATAGTGTGGCCCACACAAGTCATGGATTGACTTGATTTTTAAGTCGGAGGCCCAACATGGAATGGCGCATCTACTGATGGGATAAATGTTTGACAAGCATCACGGTGGGGCCCACATAGCTCGTGTGAACTTTTTTGAAAACTCATAATACATGATGTGACTCCAAAATCTGAACGGTCTGCGTGGAGCAGCACCTCATGAAACCTCCTAGGCGCAATTTTTACTTTGATCTAAAACTTTGGTGGGCTATGGAAAATAAAAACAATTTCCTACCTTGATTTGCATTTCTCTTTGCTATGGCCCACCAGAATTTTAGATCATGGTGAAAATTTTTCCCTTGAGGTTTCATGGGATTATGCATCACATGGACCGTTTGAATTAGACGCCCATGACACGTGTCCAAAGGTGCGCATGCACACGTGTGTAGGTGCACAGGTGAGCATGCATACATGCGCACGTGTGTAGGTGCACAGGTGAGCATGCATATATGCTCTCCTGCGCACCTATGCACATGCGCACCTTTGCACACGTGTCATGGGTGTCTAATCTAAACGGTCCATGTGATGCGGAATCCCATGAAACCTCATGTGAGAAATTTTCACCCTGATCTAAAATTCTGGTGGGCTATAGCAAAGAGAAATGCAAATCAAGGAAAGAAACTGTTTTAATTTTTTATGGCCCATTAAAGTTCTAGATCAAAGTAAAACTTGGTCTTAGGTGGTTTCACGAGGTGCTGCTTCACATGAACGGTTCAGATTTTGGATCCACATCACGTATGATGGGTTCTCAAAAAAGTTCGTATGTAATAGGTACGAACTGGTTCGCAGGTGAGCGTTTACGTGTGTGTGTGTGTGTATGTATATATGTGTGTGTGTGTATATATATATATATATATATATATATATATATATATATATATATATATATATATATATATATATAAAATTCCCGTCATCCACATGTTTATGTGATCTTATGAACTAGTTGGATGACAACTAAATATCATCGCGGGTCCTAGTAAGATTTCAAGAATGAAATCATTATTTTTTATTATTTCCTTGTAGCATGGGCCACTTGAGCTGATATACTTCAATTTTGGACTCAAACTCCTAAAATGAGCTGGAAAAACGGATAAATGGTTTAAATAAACGGTGGGCGTAACGTAGACTAAGGGAAGAGAATAATGAGTAAGTACGCAACCCGATTTCATCAACATATGACCTACCAATCACATCTAGGCAATTCACCACCCAACCCAAGGCCCATGCTACCTACACACGTTTTAGGTGCCTGAGTCTGGATGGCCACAATCTAGCAGGAGATGATTAGCTAGGTCCGACACTAGACCAACGGGTTCACTTTGATTTATGTACTCCAACTTGTCCATCCATTTTGAATGATTATTTTAAAGCTTGAGTCAAAAAAATAAAGAAGAGATCCAAATTTCAGGTGAACTATATTATAGAAAACAGTGGTAATTAGGCCACGTAGAGATCAAGCTTATTACTCTTAGTATCTGGTTGGGTTGAGCTAGGGCTGTCAACAGCCCGGGCTTGGGGTCGGCTTCACCCCAGATTTTGAACTGTTAGGCCGAGCTTGTGCCCCTGCCATTGTCAGCCCCAGGTCCAGCTCAATCTATTACATGTAGAGCTGTACACGAACTGAGTAGCTTGGTTGACTCGCTCGACTCCACTTGAAAAAGCTTGATTCGACTCGGTTCAAAATTGAGTTCGAAAAAATTTCGAGCAGTGTTGGCTGGCGACGAGGTATGTATGGATATGAAACAAATACTATTGTATCTTGCTTTTAATGTTGCCTAACAAGTGTTTGATGAAATACATGCAAAATTTCTGTTGTTGTTTTACATATGTGAGAAATTGAAGGTGCACTTTGTCTTTGAGAAAACGTTGCACACGCTCAATCTTGCATCGAACTAGCCTGAGCTGGTGACCGAATTGAGCTGAGCTGGCTAATCAGGCTCAAGGACTGAGCTGAGCCGAGTTCAAGCCGGGGTCAGCTAGTGGCCGAGCCAAGTCGAGCTGTGCCAAGCTTGATTGGGTTGAATTCATGTACAACTCTAAAGTCTACGTGCAAAACCCAGGCTTAGCTTATTAACCACAGCCTTCTTGAGTCCTAAGCTCACTCAATTGGGGCCCACTTTGTTACCTGGCCCAGAAATTCAATGGATCTACTCATGGGGTAGACCACACATGCAAAAAAAGAGAATCAGACGTCTAGGGAAATTGACCAGTATCAAACAATATTCAACGTACATGTGTGGCCTATCAATTTAGAGGTAAAGCACGGTTAGGAAATCAACATTGTGGGCCCCACCTGATGAGCGTCTTTAGTCTTGCACAGGTGTCACACGTCACCAAGTGTTTTCTATATATTGCAGGGATTTTTCACAAAACTACATAACGGGTCCCTTGCCAGCATTCATCGGCAATTTAAGGTCCATGCGATACTTGTAAGTATCGAAATTTCTCCCACATCAAAATATCTTCTGTTGCTGTTATTTCTCACCCTTTAACAGTCCACGTGGCATGGTGGTAGGGCGATCCAGACCACCCAATTCTCTGAAATACTTGTGGATGTAGCATACATAAAAAATTTGCATGAAGAATATTATAGGAGCCATCTGATTTTTCCCTTTGAATTTGGAACACATTAATTTACTTTTAGCCGTTCATCTGATAACCATCAATTGGACGGTTAGGATTCCTTGATCAGATGGATTTATATAAATATATATTCTCCATCCACAGCTTCCCCACAATTTCGATGGTCTGGATAGCTGCACATGAGTGCCACGTGGTAGGTAGATTAGTCACCACCACTTTCAATATGGCTAACTATTACAGAATTTTGTATCCGGTGCAACCAGTTGTATCTTATAAAGTTTACATCTTCATAAACGGTCCGGATGATCCTAGCCACCGATTTCAAGAACTTTTGAGAATGGGAATGGACGGTTATAAATAAAAGTCCAACCAAAACTTCCAATTGGTGGCAAGGAACTTATTAACCATCTGCAGACCGTCCTAATTACGGACCGCTTATGGATGGTTAATACCCGAAAGTCGTTACGGGTAAAGCATATCTAATTTTCCGACCGTTGAACTCTGAAAGCTGACTAGTTTCTTTCTAACCGTCCATTCGTGGCCTCCAATTGAATGGTTACGATTATCCGATCAGCATCATTTGGACTGCCACAATGAACAATACAAATCTCATCCGTCTATCTGCAATCGCATGTCCCACAAGGGCATACCTGTAAGATCGGATCTTTCCATCCGCTGATCACGTTGTTTGGATGTTCTAGTCTAAAAATCAGGTGTTTTCATTAATGTTGGTGCGGGCACACAACAAATGGATGGCTGGAAAATAAAAATAAAAATTGCTTTAGCTAGAAGTTTGTTTTATACACTGTGGCCTACTTGAAGAGTTCACCAGCAGGATTTTTAGAGGCAGAAGATCTAACCAGTGAGGCCTACCTTATAGAAAGCTCAGATATTGTGCCACATTCAAAGGTGTGCTTGTGTAGAGATGGACAAGGCTCTACACACGGGTGGATGATCAAAACCATGGTTGGGCAAGTCCGCAAGGTATAAGGATAGTCAGCCTTTCATTTTGTGGGTCCGACATGGGGCCCCACATGAACGATCAGGATCATGCCCACACAATTTTGTTGGTGCAATCATCCTAGTATTTATGGATGAATTATATGATAATCTCCATCACATGGTAGATCATTCTGGCAAGCAAATTCATTATATGTAGCCTAATCTGTACCGTCAAAATTGAATATAGCCTGATGGGGCACACTTTGGACCGTCCAGATTAAGATATATATGTGTGACACGTGTAAATTGAACGTGCCTGATTTATGGTGCAATGTACTGTGACTCTAACATTTGCTTTGGTTTTTTGTTCCTCAGTTCTGTTAGTATTAATGCCCTGTCGGGAAGCATCCCAAAAGAGCTGGGAAACCTTCAGAACGTAATCTCCTTGTAAGATATCCTTCACATATAAGTTTGCGATGATCTGAACCATTCATTTGCTGTAAGGCTCCATGAATGGACCATAGACTAAAAATCACAATGAAATGTAGTGCACAAATCATTTATCAGATTTTAGTGAATTTTGTGCACCATTTTTAAAAAGGGAAGTGCTAGTATGTAGCACGTGGCAAAGATATATGATGTGATCGAACCGTTGTTGTATTGGGCCATCGCGTAGATGGGCCTATCCAACGACAACCCATGGGTTCAACGGTCCCAATCATCACATGTTCTTCACGTGTACTTTAAAGAGAACTGTATATCACTCTTATACAACAACGGTTGGGATTCATCCGATCACTGTGATCGTTTGTCGATGGCCCACCCACATTTGCCACAGAAAGTGGGAAGATCAGATTTTCCTCTTCCTGGGTTTATTGAATCTCTTTCCATTTATCGTATAGACCCAATGTACTACCCACGTTTTTTCCATTGGCCGCAAACAAAACCCTAATTACCAAAGTAAGCTATAGTGAAGAATAAGAAACAAGAAAATACTTCTGCTTTTTTCATCTACTTTATCTTAATAGGTAGGGTATTTTCATAAAAAAAAAAAAAAAAAAAAAAAAAAAAACACCAACATCCATACCTTAATTGTCACGTTTGGTCAAATAAGTTTACGGGCTGCAATCAAAATAAGGGCATTGCACGAACTTGTCTACGGTGCTAATTTTTTCTATTCCATGCTGGAAATATAAGTATAGTAGTCCACATGACTACCTTAAATTATATTAGTTTGTGGAATCTGTGCCATATATCGAACCACCACTATTGATTGAAAGTTCATAACCATTCATCCGTACTTGAGACACCATATGGGCCGTAGATGCCTATGTTATGGAGCCCACCAAACTGCTGCGAAAGACTTTCTCAATCCTCCTCAGGCAGTGATGATTTATCTGCTCACACACAACCATTTACACGTGGCATGAATATATGTCACATATCATGGGCCTGCTTTATGTGGATCACCGAAAAGCCACGTTGGATAAATGATTCTGACCGTTTGATTGATTAACGAATACTAGTGGATGGCTGAGATGAAAAATGGTCAACAGTTTGAAATAAACATACAAGTGTGCATTGATCAAAGGTCAGGATGGTCAAATCAATCTGCTTTAGGGACATGTCGTTCATCAGTGGTCCCCACCGTTTGGACGGTTTGGATTGAGATATCTGTGAGCCATGTGGTTAGGGACCGTTCATCTAAAAGTTCCCAAATGGGACAACTATCGGTAGAACTTCTAGATTAACGGTCTGACTCGTTCAGGTGATGGGGAATCAGCACATTCAAAATGGTAGGCCCCACCATGAAACACCTGGCACGAAAAAAAAGGCCAAACCTCTCAACAGGTGGGCTGTACCGTTGGAATGAGAGATGCGGTTTGGCTGGTGACCCCAAACCTAAAACCAGACTGCTAGCTGCTGTCAAAGCTCTGTGGGCCCACCATGATGTATGTGTTTTATCCCCGCCATCCATACATTTTTCCAGCTCGTTTAAGGGCATGGGATAAAAAATGAGGTAGATCCAATGCTCAAGTGGGCCACACCACAAGTAGTGAAGATTGAACGCTTACTGTTGAAAATTCCTGGGGCCCACATAACCCTGGATGAAGGGAAAACACAAATATTAGATTGGTCCAAAACTTCTGTGGCCCTGAGAAGCTTTCAACGGTAGGCGTTCAATCCCCATTGTTTCCTGTGATGTGGTCCACTTAAGCTTTGGATTGCCTCATTTTCGGGCTCATTCCATAAAATGAGGTGGAAAAATGGATGGACGGCATGATAAGACACATGTATCATGGTAGAGCCCACAGAGCACCACCCAAACAACCTCCTGAAATGAGTGATAACGGACGGTCTGAGTCAACATTCAGGCGTGGTCAACTTAATAAGCGGACCCACCTGATTTTTAAGCTAGATGATCTTCATTATAGGACCTAAAATTGGCATGGTACGGATGAAAGGTTTGCTGCACCACAAGTTATGGTACTTACATTTCAGTTCCCAAATGATAGCGAAACGATGAAGGTCATTGTAGTGAAGCAACAGGGATATTTTTGGAGATTAAATAATTAAATATTTTTTTATTTCAGGGGTATAAGCTCAAATAACTTCTCTGGTTCGCTCCCACCTGAGCTGGGGAATTTGACCAGTATGCAAGAACTGTAAGTTCTGTTTTTATTTATTTAAATTATTTATTTATTATTCTTGTTTTAAAATGGCATATGATGTGTCTAGAATTTAGAATTTGTCACCCAAATTTAATAGTGATTAATATGTGGTAGTTTTATTTTTATTTTTATTTTTCCATTTTAAAGTCTAATCAATTGGATCATAAGTTACTGTCCACCCAATAAATTACTTCCAACCTATTATGTTTTTGTGACAATATTCAACCCTTCCAATAGGTTGGCTCCACCATGAGTATAATCTTGTACAAAAATCAGCCTCATCCACTCATTAGGTGACCATAGCAATAATGTTTAGCCATTGATAAATAACAAAATATCATAGTATGATTCACTCGGTGATATGTGTTCTTTTTAAAGGATAATCCCAGTAATGGCTTCAACGTATTGAATGGATGGGATGTTACATCCACAAAAAGGTTGGAAGTTATTTGTTGGGTGGATAGTATATTATTGATCAATTAGTTAGACTTATGACTTTTTTTAAAAAATAATAATTTAAAAAAGCAAGTAAGAAAAGACTCTTATTATCGACCTAAGATAGCCAGAGAGAAATACAAATAAAAGAGAAAGAGCCTTCTTTTTTCTTTTTAACCTTTATGGGGAGAAAAAAGGAGACTTACAAAGCCATAATGCAGTTGAGCGTGCATAGTATCATGATTTTCTAACTTAAACAAAACTGTTTTAGGGTTGTTTGATAGTAGCAAAAGTTTAGTTCTAAACAGTCTATTCAAGTGAGTCTCGTCCTAATCTTGTCTTAGCTTAATCATATTGTTATTGTAGACCAATTATTCTCATGTTGTTTGTCAAGCACTTGGAATAGATACGATTACGTACATGTTGGAATTTTGTCACATGCAATGCATACATGGTGCTAGTAAATGTATAATAGAATATGTGGTCCATGTGAGGTTCTCGAAGATATACCATGTCACATGCGGGATGCTTGACCTTGTATGGTGGCACATGCAGTATGTGCATCACATGTCCAACTTAGCACATGTGACAAATGTGGCACACGAAGGGTATGGAAGGTTCATGCAACACTTTTAGAATATTAGCATGTGTAGCATGTGTGACAAATGTGGCACTATGTACAATAATAGAATGATCTGCTATGTAACATTCGAGGGCCAGGGTCTAGCTTTTGTAAGAATAAGTTTGGTTTTTATTTTTATGTAAACAAGTAGTAGACAAATCATAAAATATGTGCTCGTTAGACTGAACTTTTGTTACTACCAAATAGCTCTTAATCTTGAAGTTGACCATGACTTAAATGTGAAGGAAAGCCACTTCAAGTTGCTTTATGGAGTAGCTTTCCTTAAAGAGAGTATTTGCTCCCCTTATAGATGAAACCTACGTTTGAAATTGGGTAGCAGAAATCTATCCCTAGAAAGCATAATAAATCCAAAATCTCTTCGAACTTCAACAAGCATTGGAGAACATTGACCTCAAACAACTCTAGCAATGAGTCACTAAAAATTCAAAGCTTGTTATTTGTTTCTGCAAGGTAGGAGTAAAAATGAGAAGTTTAGAAAACATATTTTGTAGAGAGGAAGTGGTTGTTGGAATGTGTAAAATTCTCTTCCTGGACTCTTCGTTTACAGTCTCATGGCTGTTCAAAACACCTTCTCAACCATATTAACTGCTTTGAATGTAACTCAATGGACAGCTACTTTTCATCCATTGAGATGGTGTGAGCATTCCTCTAGCTGATAATAGCACAAGAAATCTTACAATTGAATTCATGATCTATGCTTTTTTCACAGATATATGGATAGCAGCGGGCTAAGTGGCGAGATTCCTTCAACATTTGCTAGCTTGAGAAACATGCAGATATTGTAAGAGCTCATGATTATAAGAAGCATGGAAATCGTCGAAATCATAGGCCCTACCTTAGATTGCTCTTGAACTAAAGGTGGCACGGCTTATGGTTTGCATCCAATGGGTATTAAAATGGGAAAAATCACAATGATCTGAATTCGACAGATTAATGCCCATTATCCAGGGCTTAGGACAGTTCAATCAATCTGATTTTGGGTTATGACCCCTCTACCGTGGGCCCCATGATTTTGGATGGTTCAATTTAGGTTACTTGTATGCCATGTCTATCATTTCTGATCCCTAGATTTCTTAATATCTGTGTTTACTGTGGAAAATCTGATTGGATTTCAGGTGGGCCTCTGATAACCAGTTGACAGGAAGGATACCTGATTTCATTGGGAGTTGGAATCTTACCAAATTGTAAGCTAATATTTAAAAGAGTTCTAAACTGATTGTAACTCCTATATTCTCATTTGGTATACATGGGATTGTGTAACAAGGTCTCCCACCATCCACTGGTGGTGGACAGGAATTCTATCCACACTCAAAGTAGGTTTCCTGCCAAATCCTGTTCTGAATGTGGATAGGGATTCCTGCCACATTCAATGATTGGTCATCTAGCGGGCCACGCATGTACATCGAATGTGGACGACTGGTCATTAATTTTAGCTGCAAGTGGGACCTACCATATGAGTAGCTTAGCAAGCCTCAATTTTCTTGATATGCCATAGAATACTTCTTTAAAGACTATTTCTGACTATGAAATTGTTGATGCAGGAGTATGCAAGGCAATGCTTTCGAGGGTCCGATACCATCGAGTTTTTCCAATTTGATCTCACTGATTGATTTGTGAGTGTTGCTGTTCATTAACTTGATTTAATATTCTAATTTCTGATATTGGAATTTGTGTTCTAAGGGTGCGTTTGGTTGCACCAAATATCATGAAATTAACCGAATGTACCCCAAGTAGAAATTCCAAAAATTGAGAAATGGGTCTCTTTTGTGTAGGAAAGAAAAATAGCTCTTATGTATCTACATGAATATCATTTTGATTTTAAAGTAGAACTCTTGAAAATTGTGAATTGTTTTTCTCGAAATAGTCTTAACTAATTGTATAATCATACAGGCGGCTCAGTGATGTGTCTAATGGGAGCTCATCGTTGAATTTTATTGAGAATATGACATCTTTAAACAACTTGTAAGACCATATGATCTCAGAACATGTAGTAATACTAGTCTGTTAGATCTTATTTTTCTTTTTTCATCCATGCCTTGAAAATTTAAAACAACATACTCATATCTGATTTGTGCTTTTCTCTACAGAGTCCTAAGAAACAATATGCTTTCGGGTACTATCCCATCCACCATTGGAAAATACCAATTATTGATGCAGATGTGAGTTTTTCAAGTAATGTTTGGTTCAAATTACAATTTCTCATGTTTACTGAGTTCATCCATTTGCAGTCTATGTGACTGGAGTGGACCCCAGTGCCTTTAAGTCATTGGTTTACATGGGGCATAAATGGATGAGATCAAAACTGTTCATTCGGCAGTGAATTGTCCTAGTCCAGAAATCACACTGCTTGGATGATCCTAAGTTAGTAACTCTTGACATTTGGTGAGAAAAGGGTTCATTTTAAAGATCATTAGGATAGCCCAATCACAGCAATTTTGGGTTACTGGTCCATCAATGGCAGTGCTGATGAGATGCCAGGTCTGGTGCATGGTGCATGCTATGCAGGCAAGAAGTTTATAGACACTTAATCAATTTTGGCATGTGTCTTGGTATCAGAAGCAGACTAGAGGTTCAGGACAGGCAATCTTTGTTTAAAAAACTCACTGAGTCAACTCAATTGGATTCCAAGTCAAGTTGAATCAATGAGCAACTCATTCACTGATTAAAAAACTCAAATGGGTTTCCTAATTTTCATTAGTTTGTGCATTTTATAATACATGTTTAAAAATTAATTATTGAGTTTTTACTTTTGACTGTTTGGGCAAGTCTTTGAATCAAGCCGATTCAATGGATTTTCCAATCTGAGTCGAATTTTCAGGTTTTCGAACCATGACATAGATAGGAATTTTGCTGCTCACCGCTTGTGCCTCAACACTGTAATCCAGACCATTCGTCTAGTAGGCCATACAAAGGACTTGTCACATGCCGTTGATCTTTGCCTTGCCTTCTTAGCAATTCCATCTCATTTTTGTTTTCTTCTGCCATATTAAGTTGTTTACTTTTGTAGGGATTTGAGCTTCAACAATTTAAGTGGACAAATTCCAGATTCTCTCTTCAATATAAGTTCACTTGTTTACTTGTAAGAACCAAATAGCCTTTCCTCAATCAAATGTTCTTTACATAATTCTCTTTGATGTATGTATTTCATCATCGTGATTTTCAGGTTTCTTGGAAACAACAACTTATCCGGTACACTGCCATCCCAAAAAAGCAATACACTTCTTAATGTGTATGTTCATCTGACTCATTTTTACTGAACTTATAGCTTTAGACTGTGTTTGGATGCAATATTGAGTTGAATTCCAATCTCTAGTTCTGGTACCATGTAAGTAGCTTTGAAAACCAGTTTCCATTTCCCTGATTTCCTCAAAATTATGGAGATTCATTTCTCCCAAAAAAGAAACAAAGATGTTAAATCTTCCAAGGCATAGAAACACGAGGTACTGTTTGAGGTGATCATACATGAAATCCATGTAAAACTGCAATTCCAAACATACCATGGTTTTCCAGTTTCTGAGGATTCTAGTTTACTTTTCCCGTATCACGTTTTGGTTTTCCTCCATCCAAACACCCCTTACCTTCTTTAGTATCCATGATTAAGGACTAGTTTTTGGCCCCCTTTTTCTAATTAAATTATAGCTTCAACTTGAGGCATTTTACTGTGTTGTTGGAGGAGCAATTTGGGAAATTGATAGTTAGGGAGCACCAAAAAAAAAATACACAACATTTATTTCTCTCTAACAGTGAATTTGAAGGTTACTACAATTCGGTTGTTTTCTTTCTATTTACTAATAACCAGAATTGTAATCTAGTTCACTGAAATGCAACCTTAGACATAACATGGTATCACATATCCTAGCCATCTCTGCCGTTGATTTATGTAAATGATTCAATCGTGAAGATTTCATTGGTTCATTATGTCTCCATCAAGCACCATGTTTTCACAGAGAAACCCAATTGAATTTCAATCCCAACAGGTTACTGTCGATTTGTGGCCTACCTGTGGCCTTATGGGGACAAGACCCCACATACAAGATTTATTTTGCTCCAGTGAGCTGCCAAGTAATAGTACAGTGTGTTGCTGCAGGTCCCGTGTCATCACAAACTTTGGCAATCAAATCAAAATAGTTTTCTCTGTACGGATGGGCCATAAATTTCCATTGTTCTTCACCAACAGAGATAATGTGTTTCATATGCCAAAAATAGTCATTTTGATGATCACAATTGCATAAATTAGTGCCTGTTTATCTAATAAATGCTATCTTACATTCAATGTTTGGATGATATTTGATATTCTTTTTTATAATTTGCAGAGATTTATCATACAATCAATTATCAGGAAGCTTTCCATCTTGGGTTTCAGAAGGCGGCTTAAACTTGTATGTCTGAGGAAGCACAAACCTTACTCCTCTCACCACCATTTTTTGTACTTGTAAAACCATATTTTATACTGTTAAATGCTGAGTACCATTTCCAGGGCTAGGATTGGACCCTCTTTCTTTCTTTCATAATATAAACATGGTTTCAAAGTTTTGATGTCCAAAATATTTGAAAACATCTCTAGTGTACATTTGGAATGTGTGTACACCAATCAGGACTGATGATTTGGTGGGCCCCCAAAAGATAAAGCGACCGAATTATGGTCTCATAAGGGATGATCACTCAAAAGGCACTTGGTAGGAAAAATGCAGAACAGTTGGATAGTCAGAGCTATCCAATTACTGTAATTTTGAAGGATTGCCCATTCGCGTGATGGCCCACTGGATCATTGATCCCGATTAGGACACATTTTCACATGCACATCATAAAAGCACTTCTCTTTCAACATTATCGATGATACTAACACTGTGCTCCTTGTGTGCAGGAGCTTGGTGGCAAATAATTTCGCATTCGATAGTTCTAACAGCAGGTGCTTATCAATGTCATTTTTTTAATGAGTCAAAACAATAAAAGCATTGGTTTACAACATTATATAACTGGCTACTTGAATACTGCCTTTTCCCGCATTGATTTTATCCATGTTGAATTTTAGCTTCTAGGTTAAACAAACTAGACATCCTCTGTAATCAATGGCTGTCGTTCTGCCATATAATTGCTGTTATTTAATGGTCATTTTTCTTGTCCATTCAGTGGTTTGCCTTTAAGCTTGAATTGTCTTCAGCGAAGCTTTCCGTGTAATCGGAACCCTCCAATCTGTAAGCCATCCTTTCCATTTCTATCAATAGACAATCCTTCTTTTTTTTTTCCTCTATATACATAATAATAAAATGGGGGCAGTGGTGCTATGCCCCTAGGTGCATTGGAGTTATTTTCTGCCCATTATCTGTACTGTGCATATGGCATATGTGTATATCTTCATCATCCATAATTGATTGGAAACAAACCAGGAATGCCTTTGTTCGGGAAATCCAGGCTGTCTGATCAATGAACTTTTTCTCATTGAGTATGATCGATCGCAATGATGTTGCCCCATTTTCCGTCCATGTTTGTTCATCAAGAAGTTAGTTGTTTTATATCATCCAATCAATGTGATGTTTGGTCTATGCCCCATTCACTACCGCAACAGCTGAACGAATGGTTTAGATCTCATCCACAATTGCAATATCTACACCATACAGTGGTCCCCTCGGCATGAGATCGCTGTCCTATAAAATGTGGGAGCTTCCGGTTCTTATTGTTTCTTTAGATGTATGAGGTTTACCTATAGTTATAATATTGCACTTGAAAGTAAATAGAGGTTTGCTTCACCTCTACATGCGACGTGGCAACTTGGAAATGTGTAAGACATCCGAGCCATGTATCAGGTTGGACCCACCATGCAGATCATCATGTGTTACTCACCATAGATGGGCAATGGCCTCAAAATAACGCCAGTTGGATGATCCTAATTGCTTGAATGGAGGACATTTTTATCAATGTGTCTTTCTGATCAAATGATTAGGATCATCTAATGGTGTTGTCATTGTGTTATGGCCCACCCATTATGGGGTCCATGTTGGACAATCACGTGTACTGTTTTATTAAGTTTCAGTTTAATGAGATCAATTTATCAATTTTCTGCATTGGATCTTCCATATTCATTGAAAAGATCTCTGCAGATCATGATCTAACGGTGATCATATGATGAGGTGATGAGCCCCATCATCTGATCATGATCCAAAGATCGCCGTACCACTCTACATGAACAATCCATCGAGTATGCAAACTGATAAGTGTCTCACTGTTCCATTGATCTACAGATTCTTCATTTGCGATCAGGTGTGGTGGGCCCACAATGAAAACTACCAACACTGAGTATGACGGAGACAATGCAACTCTGGGCCCAGCATCTTATGATGTGACCAGCACAGAGAAGTGGGCCGTCAGTAATGTTGGAAGGTTTAGTGAAGGCAGCAACACTAGATATTTCAGATATGATCAGGTTGTATTTTCGAATACAGTAGACTTGGGGCTGTTCCAATATGCTAGGCTATCACCAGGATCGCTGAGATATTATGGTCTGGGGCTCCAAAATGGGAACTACACTGTAAATCTGAAATTTGCAGAGACGGTATTTCCAGATTCTCAGTCATGGCAGAGCACTGGAAAGCGCATTTTTGACATTTATCTTCAGGTATGTGTATTAGGACATTTTTCTGAGTTTGTAAGATCTTTTTTAAAAAAAATAAAAAATTTCAACCCAAATCACATATGTTTGATAGACCCACAAATGCTTCTACATACCAACACGTTCCAGCCTCACATGTGCAGGGCATTAGACACGTCCATCACATGAGATCCAAAGTGTAGATCATCTGGCCAAAAATTGGTAGTCCAGACATTTATGAAGAGTGAAATAATCGATTGATTTCTGAAAATTGGCAACAGTGCATGTTCAACATATACTTGCAGCCTGCTTGATGAGTGTGGACTAGCATAATAAGCTGGGTCATCTAGATGGTGGGGTCCACTTTGTGCATGTCTTAGATGGACGCGAATTGCCTGCGCCCTGCCTACAACTTCCTGGAAGCAGAAGCTATGTGGGCCCACCACGATGTCCATGAGAAATACAGTGTCCATTGGTTTCACCAGTTCATGATTGGACATGAACTTCAAAATGAGGCAGATCCAAGACTTAAGTGGGGCATACCACAGAAAGTGGTGATTGGAACTCCATTATTGAAACCTTTGTGGGGTCACTTAAGTTTACATCAGGATAGTATTTGTGTTTTCAGTCAATCTTAGTGGGAATAACAGTATAAACAGTATGGATGGCATATGAACATGATGGTGGACCCCAGGAAGGTTTCAAATGATGGGCATTTCCATCCCCATTTCCCCACTGTTTCCGTCATGTGGTCCACTTGAGTTTTGGATCTGCTGCATTTTTAAGCTCATGAGAAATCAATGGATGGAGTGGATTTCTCACAGACATTGCTGTTAACCCCACATAGGGTGGAGGAGGGGTGGTGCTAGTCATTTCATTTCGTGTCTGTCTCAGATCTATGTGATTTAAGCAAAACTCTTTGATTATTCTAATCATGAACTAGCTTTTTATTTTCTTTTTCCATGCATTATACATTGATCAAGGTATAGAGACTGCAATTTTAAATTAGCATCATTCATTCGAAAATGGGTTGATGTTCTTTTGAATTCCATCTACTTGCAAAGAGTCCCAAACTTAAAGACTATCTGTTCCAATCAAAATACTGTTTTTGAAATGACCATCTGTTCCAATCAAAATTCTATTTTTGAAATTTGAATTCATTGTGACAATGATTTCTGTTAGTTTTAAAGCTAAGTTAATGGCGCAGGGTAAACTGGAATGGAAAGACTTCAATATAAAAAAGGAAGCAGGTTCTGTCAACAGAGCCATTGAGAAGCAACAACAGGTCATAGTATCCCAAAACGTTCTTGAAATTCATCTCCATTGGGCTGGAAAGGGAACTTGCTGTATACCTTTTCCAGGCACTTACGGACCCGCCATCTCAGCCATCAGTGTTACTCCTAGTAAGATTTAAAGAATTTGTGATTGAAGTTTGATTCTATAATAGAACTTAGAGAAGTGCTGTTATCACCCGATGCTCTTTATTTAAATGCTATTTAGTGTGATCCCAACTGTTAGTTTGGTGATCATGGATGGAAATTGAAATTGGTTTTTTGGTGGTCATCATGTGGATGGACCATTGGCCAGAAATCATCATCATTATCTAAGCCTTATACCAACTAATTGGGGCTGGCTACATGAATCCTTTTCTGCCATTCCACTTTATCAAGGGCTCATTTAGTCCTTTCTTACTTCCTCCATACACGTCCTTTTGGGCCTTCCCCTTGCCTTTTTAGAGCCTCCAACTTGAGCCAACTTACTCCATCTAACCAGTATAGTTCTTGATCTCTGTTGCACATTGCCAAACCATCTAAATGTACTTTCCATCCTCTTATTACTTATTGCTGCTACTCCTAAATTCCCTCCAATGCATTCATTTCTAATTCTATTCTTCATTATCTTGTCGCTCGTCCATCTCAACATCATCATTTCAGCTGCACATCCTATATTAATGTATTGTTCTTTGACTACCCAACATTTTATCCCATAAAGCATGGCTGTTCTTATAGTTATCTTATAAAATATCCCTTTTAGTTAGAGTTGTACACGCCAATCACATAAAACTCTAGAGGCACATATCCATTTCGTCCACCATAGAGTTTGCCAATCACATTAAACTCTAGAGGCACATCTCCATTTCTTCCACCTTGCTTGAACTCTATGGGGCGACATCCTTCTCAATCTCCCCACTGCCATGAATTATTGACCCAAGTATCAAAACTAGCAATTTTGTGAATCTTCTTGGTCAGCAATCATAACTAATTCCTCGTTCCTACTCCTATTATTACTAAAGTTGCATTCTATATACTCTGTTTTAGTCCAACTAATTTTAAATCCTTGAGATTCTAAAGCACCCCTCTAGAAATCTAGCTTTCTGTTTATGCCCTTCCTTACCTTGTTAATCAAAACTACGCCATTTGCAAACAACATACACCATGGGGATCTGTTCTTGCAAATATTTCATTAACTCATCCATAACGAATGCAAAGAGATAAAAGCTTAATGCCGACCCCTAGCGCAAGTCTACTGTAATTTAGAACTCACTTGTCTCTCCATTAGTGGTCCTCACATTTGTTACTGCTCCCTCATACATATCCTTAATCATCACATCCTCTTGAAACTCTCTTCTTTCCCAACACCCACAGATTAACTCTCTAGGGACCCTATCCTAAGCTTTCTCTAAGTCAATAAAGACCATGTGGAGATCCTTCTTCCTCTCCCTATATTTCTCTTAATTGTCTTAGAAAAATAGCTTTAGTGGCAGACCTCCTTGACATAAAACCAAACTAATTTTCTGATATATTTGTCTCATGTCATAGTCTTTTCTCAATTGCTCTTTCCAAAAGTTCCATAGTATGGCTCATAAGTCATACTGAATTAGTGATTTGACCACTACTAATTGGATGGCTACAACAGTCCATTCTATGGACCATCCAAGTGATGACTCACCAAATCGACAGTCCTGATTACCATCTGCAAGTCCACTACAGCATTCTTCTAAAAGTGCATTCTAAAGTATCTGAAAGTTCAACATTGATTACTAATTGTACTGAGTTCTTGTCCAGATTTTCAACCGACTGTCAGGACTCCACCCACTCCACAAACTTCAGGAAAGAAGAACAAGACTGCTTTGGCTGTTGGAATTTCAGTTTCTGTTGGAGTTCTATGCATTGTATTGGTTGTTGTAGTTTTTATCTGGAAAAGGAGTAAAAGGATGAGCACTGATGAAGATGAAGGTAATTCCGATGTTTGTAAATAACTAAAAGATACAAAAATGAAAATTCAGAATTGTTCAAATCACATAGTACAGATCGACATTACATTAAAGGTGCGTTTGGATGTACCATCAAATCGCAGTTGGGTGTTTTTCCAAACCAATAAGGTTTGGTGCTAGCGTAGAAAACTATCTTTGGTAAGTGGGAAAATCCAAGTGTGGCTTACTTCTGTGTTTTGATGCACAAGTCAACTGAATCGCAAGCATTCCATCTGATCAAGTGGAGATCACAATTCAGAGCCCAAATCCTCAATAAGAATGCTAAGGAAACTAAAATATGATGTTTTCCACTTTATTAGATGAATGGTTGCAATTCAATTTGATAGCACATCCAAACACACCCTAAATGCACTGACCGATCCCATTCATTGGGTTTAACTTTTTTCAACTGGGTGTATTTTTATTTCCTTAATTTTTTTTCTTGTGATTAATAAAAAAGATACATTCAAATTCAATGAGCAATCAAAATAAATATAACTTGGACTGCCCAAAAGTAGAAATGTATCTAAGCCCATGTATTTGATTGAAGTGAATGTATGAATGCATCCTGCCTTTTTTTTTTGTGTGTATTTTCAGAGTTTCTTGGAATGGGTCCCAGACCAAACACTTTCAGTTACGTGGAACTGAAGACCGCCACCGAAGACTTCAATCCTGCAAATAAGCTGGGCCAGGGAGGATTCGGGCCTGTTTTTAAGGTCAGTTTGTTTTTATTGCATGTAGACTACAATGATCAGAAGATTTGAACAGTCCCAAGCCTCAGTATTGCAATCCCATCAGTGATGCCCACTCCCTGATGGAACAATCCTTGGAAAGATGGCAAGGAAAAAAACAATTGTTCACATTCAATGGAACAAAGGCCAATGATCAAATGGTTGGGATCTTCCAATTTGAGAGATTTGTGTCATTGGCCATTTTTAGTGTTGCGCATCAGATCAATGATCTTGATCACATCCAAGATGTCCATTTCCTACGGTTCAGAACCATTTTCTTCCTTTTTTATTTTCTGCAAATTGTCATACACTTTTGTACTATTTCAATTCCCTAATGGAAAATGCTTGTAAGGAAAATTGATTGATCTGATTTTTATCACAGGGCACACTGCTAGATGGGCGGATAGTGGCTGTGAAGCAACTGTCAGTAGCATCTCACCAAGGAAAGAGTCAGTTTGTAGCAGAGATTGCCACTATATCTAAAGTCTAACAACGGAACCTCGTGAAGTTGTATGGATGCTGCATCGAGGGAGTGAATCGGCTCCTTGTTTATGAGTATCTGGAAAACAAGAGCCTCGATCAAGCACTTTTTGGTATGTTACCATCCTCTCCCTTCTGAATGAAACTATATACTTGAATGAAAACCAACACTAGCATTATTTTGTCTTATATGGTTTTAGGGTAGGTTTGGTTGTACCATTTGTTAGGATTTTCGAAATGCAGTAGAATTTATGGTTTTTCAAAATCCAGATTCTATGCTAAGCCCAAGGATCCCCCGTTTGATATTTTTCAAATTTGTAGAATGGAAAAAAGTAATTTTAAGAACTAGAATTACCTTAGAGATCTATGCTAAAAAGAAGAAAAAAACCCATCGATTTGCCAATGCTGATCCTTCAAACGAGGTCTCTCCTATATCTATCTTGGATAAAGGAGAAATGTTTATCCAGAAGTTGAGAGCCAACACATCCAACTCTTAGAGCAGGGCCAAAGGAGATGAGTAGAGCCTTCTAGGTGGACCTACATCTGTGGAATGTGTGATGAAAGGAAGGAGGGAAATATGGAATTTCTCTCCGTCGCTCTCTACCTCTATCTCTCTCTCTCTCTCTCTGAGATGGTGGTGGAGCCTCATATCTCTAAGTGTGATCAAAACCTTTTTAACGGTTAAAATAAAAGTCTAATGGTTGAAACATCCACATCCATCTAGGACCCATGGTCATCATGCTATAGATAAGATCGTTAATATCACATCCATATCATGCATGGAAAAATTCCACATTGGTTTTTTAGGGCACAACTCCAACACCATCTAATTGGACTACAGTTATTAATTTATTAAGATTGCAATTACTTACCATCCTTAGCATTTGCATTGATGGAATAGAGGCAATGAATTGTAATTACATAATTTTCAACCTGGACATCAAAGGAATGTAACTCAATTTGAGGGCGACAGATAGTATGAAAGGTTCATTTTCTGTTCAATATGATTCTATGGCCCAACGCACCCTTATATATGGACAAAATGGCCAATTTTACATTAGAATTTCCCTTATCATGTGAGGTGGGTCCAAGGCATGCACTATTGAATGGAATTGTAGTAATTTTCGCAATGAAGTGGAAATAACCAAATTGTAATTACCTTATGCTCTGTTCGCTTGCTACATAAAAATGATTTCATCTCATTTTAGTTAACAGTCAATCAGTTATTATATATTAGAGATCATAGTTTATATAAATGAGAAATGCACCTGTGTTCTTAAGCACTATAAGTAATAGTCCTGCTAGTTGCATTGGGACAATTAGACAGTCCAATCCATTGATCTAGACTGTTCATTAGGTCAAACTCACATTTCATGGTCTACTATGAAAATATCACTGAAAACATCACACTGATCTAAGAAATATTAACCATTGAATAATGACCCTAAATATGGATGGTCAAGATCATTTACATAATACAACGATTTGTCAGGGATCATCATGGATTGCATATGATTCTAAAGAATCAAGTTTGTTAGGCCATTGTAACCATCTCATCAATGGCATGGAAGAAGGATGACTATAGAAAATAAGGTCAAATCAAATATCGGTTGGATGATACAATCAGTGGTATTTTTTCATTCTAGCCCATCAAATGTGTTCCAAACTTAATGGACAGTTCTGATCGATTGATTGGACCATCTGAGTGAATCAATGCAACTAGGAGCACTATAACTTAAAGTACTTTGAGAACACTGGAGCATTTCTCTTTATGAATTATGGTTATCAAGATTTTTGTTTTAATCCTTACTGAAATCTCTAATACATAATTACTGTTACCTAAAATGAGATGAACTAATTTGGAAGTGGCAACCAAACAGGCCAGTAGCATTTTTATTGAGGGATTTGGAATTTGGTTATTTCCAATAACAGCTTGCAGTTCATTCAATCCAAATGCGGCCTTGTACTGATTCTGTTGGCAATAAGATTGAACAGTGCATTTGATCCATTTGAAGAATCTGAACTAACCTAGTGATAAGCCACTCTCATGGATCAGGTGATTGTAGAAATATTGCAGTTTTCAGCTGTTTCTAACCACATGATCTTACATACATTTTGTTTTCGACAGTTGATCTTAAAATTTTCTTCATCTTCTAAAAAGGCAATGGATCAGAGTGTTATGAACTTGTAACTTGTTTGATTTTTGAGCTAGGGGTTCAATGAAGAGTTGGTCGACTATATGGATGGTCTAGATAGCACTGCATGGGATGTGCCAATGTGCTCCATGTTAGCAAGATCCAGGTTGTTCATGTGGTGGTCCCCACTGTGTATGTACCATGGCCCAAATATCCAGTCATGAGGGGAACCACATATGCATGAAAAGCTATAAAAAAAGGGGAGAATGATGCACATTCGATATGCATTGTGGCCCATCTGATGACTAGATTGGCTTGTTTTCTGGCTACTACACATACATGGTGGGCCCCACCTAAGGAATGGCCTGGACCTCTAATCCATAGGCAGGGTATAATTCAAAATCCAACTGTAACAGGTAGCTGCAGGAGAGCTTGATTGTACTACATTTCAATGCTAATGGCTGTCATTTCCTTGCAGGGAAGAGTAACTTGCATTTGGATTGGAATACCCGCTTTGAGATATGCTTGGGGACAGCAAGAGGTCTCGCTTACCTTCATGAGGAATCCAGGCCTCGCATTGTTCACAGGGATGTCAAAGCCAGTAATATTCTGCTCGACGCAGATCTCAATCCGAAGATATCAGATTTTGGTTTGGCGAAGCTCTACGATGACAACATGACCCACATCAGTACACGTGTCGCAGGAACAATGTAAGCATTGCAGAAACTTCCCATTTGCCTTCCTTTCTAAAGGGCGGGTTTGGATACTTGATTGAACTGAATTGCAATAACCCAACTCAATTTAGAGTGCAAGGCCGAAGCAGAAGCCATTCCATTTCATAATTTCAATTTTGGGGTTGGTTTGTCATTATGAATGATGAATGGAGAGGGCTTGCACAGTTCGGTAATTTCCGCTTTGATTTTTAATTATTGCAATGCAAGTCAATTGAGCATCCAAATGCAGCCTAAATTTCTTATTATGCGATGTTGGTTTTTGTAGAAGTGCCTCAAACAGTTAATATGATATTCTTATGGCTGTGTTTGGATACTCAATTGAACTAAACTGCAACAATTCAATTCAACATAGAGCAAATGGCCAATTCCATGCATTGAAGTTGGACCTGAAGCAATTTTATGATTGGCCCTCTTGTTCTGTTGCCAATTTGCCAATTTTCACTCCATTGAATTGAATTGTCACAGTTCAATTTCTATTCTGCATCCAAACGTGGCCTACATTTCTTATTACCTGGTGTTGGTTTATATTGGAGTACCTCAAACTGCTATCTTTATTTTCTTGAAGCGGCTACCTTGCCCCGGAGTATGCCATGCGTGGGCATCTGACAGAGAAGGCTGATGTATTTGGATTTGGAGTCGTTGCTCTGGAGATTGTAAGTGGAAGGCCAAACACAAGCCAGAATGTGGATCCAGAGAAGATGTATCTCCTTGAATGGGTACAGCATTTAAATTTTCTTACTAACATACGTCGGAAATGAAGAGCCTGAAACTCAATTCTTTCATTTTGGAAAACACTACTACATCTCTTGAGAATCCAAAATTCTTCTTTAGTTAGAAAAATAAGCCAAAAAGCACTTATTTAAGAGATCAAACTCATCTAACATTAGTAACATTTTAGTTCAATTTGGATTTTCTGGCATCCAAACGAATCTCCAAGATGTTTCAAGTCAAACCTTAAACATCCTGGATATTGTGTTGTGGGTGAAAAGAGAATCCTGGGCATTGCAGTTCCTGAAATCCCCACCACCCCAAAATGCACAACTGATCAAAAGCATGTCCTTTATGTTGTATGTATCTTCCAGGATGTTGATTTTGGGTACATCCAAACACATAAATATCCAAGACATTCAAGTTGAACGTCAGACATCCTCGATGCTGTGTTGTGGCGAAAAGGGTATCCTGGACATTGTGATTCTTGAAATACCTGCTGCCCCAAAATGCGCAACTGATCAAAATAGCATCCTTTCTAATGAATTATCTTCCAGGATGCTGATTTGGGGTGCATCCAAACGTTACCTTAACTACCTACATGGGGCACCCATGCATTCTCAGCTACTGATACAGGGCTCTTGAAATATCTATCCCACAAACACTGTGGATATTTTCTGTGCATCTTTAACTACATATATGCTTTAACATACTGAAATCTTGAAAAATAGAAGTAACAATTAGCAATCCATTAGCAAATTCTACTAAGCAATAGTCTTTCAAGGTGGAGAGTGGAACTCAAGCATTCTCAACTTAGCTTGTGAACTGAGGAAATTTCTCTGCTCTGGGTGTTGGATCAATCGCCATGAGACCCTCTTGAACCTCGCTTTTCATGGTGGAGATCCAAGTAATCCCCACATTGGCTTGTTAATCAAGCTTCAAAAGTCATTTTGATTTTGCATTATTATTATTATTATTATTAATGTTAGTAATTTTGTACAATAGTTGGTATCATTTCGCAAATGAGAGAACCATTTCACCTTTGGAGAGTTGATGATCTGACCATTAGGATGGTGGATGAGTCTTTATTGTTGGAGTATTAAGTCTCTTGATATACATTGATACACTATCTTCTAAGGCTCGAGCTTTTAGATCAACTGGTTGTTTGACATGGTATCAGAGCGGAAGTCCCCAGAGTAGCAAATATGCCTCCCTAATATATTCTCCCACGGAGGCCTTTTATGGTGTGAGTTGTGAGTGTCTCTCCACCCTTGCTTGCCCCCAAGTAGTATATTCCCATGTGGAGTTCCACCCCGCAAGTGTGGGAGTACTGTTAGAGTGTTAAGTCTCTTAATATACATTGATAGACCATCTTCTAACGGCTTGAGTTTTTAGATCAACTGGTTTGTTTGACATTTATAAAGGGGATTAGCAACCCATTGCTAAAACAACAAGAAACAAGAGAGAAAAGAGAACCACTTACAGTCAGGAAGAGCAGTCTGCCATTGTGATCTCCAGTCTCACGGCACTCTCCTCATTTGGGTGAGGATCAACGGTCTTGGTCTATGGATTGTTCAATGAGTAGCGTGTTTCGAGTCCGTTCTCTTTCTAAACCTAGTGAAATTCAATGGTCCTGGTCTCTGGATCGTTCAATGAGTAGCGTGTTTCGAGTCTGTTCTCTTTCTGCCCCTAGTGAAATTCTCTGTTTTTCATGTTTCAGCATCCACCTTAATGTTCTGCACGTAGTGGCAATCAACCTTGATTTGTTTGCATTTATTTCTGAAACAACGATTTGAAGCAATGGTTGTTTCAGAACTTTCCAATTTCCTAATGGATTCTCAGTAGTGCTTCGGATTGTGAGAAACACAAAATTGCATATCCATGAGAACATGGCAGTGCCTATGCAATATTCATGCCATTCATCAGGCGGGCCTCATCACGAATTTCCCTGGCCTGAAAACATGGTTTGTTCACTCATCAGGTAGGCCACCCATGTACCCATAAAGATAAAAATGGGCAATTAAAAGAAAATGACCAACAGGCTGTATTCAACATACAAGTTCGGTCCACCCGATAGGCCATCCAGCCTGATTTTTGGGCCAGATCTTCTAGATTCTAGATGGTGGGGCATCAGCACAAGTGACCCACATTTCATTTCTTCTTCTTCTTCTTATTTATTTATTTATTTATCTGATCTGTTCTATGATCTTGTAGGCTTGGTATCTCCATGAAAATGACCGCGCATTGGAACTGGTCGATCCCACATTATCCAAATTTGATGAAGGAGAAGCGGCTCGGATGATTGGCATTGCTCTTCTATGCATCCAGGCATCGCCGACACTACGCCCACCCATGTCACGGGTGGTGGCCATGCTGCTGGGAGACATTGAAGTGGGCACCGTCTTGTCGAAGCCAGGCTACTTAACCGGTTTGCCATCCAATGACACAAGCAGCTTCATGAGTTATGATACTTCAAGAGCTTCGACTGGTGTAAGCACCACCAGCCAACAGTTCTCATTGTTGAATAAAAGCGGTTCACCCCTGGGCACCGCTGAGCCAATGCTGCACGAGGTTATCGGAAATGGACGGTGATGATCGCTTCCTATCTCTCCATACATGCATAAATGTATCTGTATGTATATACAATATATATTGAGAAGCTGAGCGATTTGGTTATTGATATTTGAGACATTGTTTCCATTTATTTAGCTTGCTCTTAGTTTGTGGACGAATAAACGCTCGCCCAAAGTGGCAGCATTGAGTGATTTTGAACTAGCGTTGTTGGAAAATTTGGAGAGGAATAAATATATTTTTTATTTCCATTTTTCAAATCAAGGGCTGTGATGAGAGAGAGAGAGAGAGAGAGAGAGAGAGAGAGAGAGAGAGAGAGAGAGAGAGAGAGAGAGAGAGAGCAATTTATCTAGCATGTGCCAATGGAATCTGGGTCATTCATCAGGTGGGGTTGGCCATGAGCATGCTCTCGCCCAAAAGATTGGGCTGGTGCCTTCATCAGGGGGACCAGATTGCTGATCTTGCATTACCTTAGCTCATTGTTTCATCTATTCATCATGTTTTCAGGAGTGCCCAAATCTGGGTTACTCTTTTGTTCATGCAGGTGGGCCACATCATGCTGTAACATCTCCTCCATCAGACGATCCAAGCCATCTGATTGGTGTCTTATACATGAATGATCACAACCAGTCGTCCACATTTAATAAGGCATGGTTCAGATAGAACAATTATTGTTTTGGTTTGTTGCAGATTAAAGGTAAAAGTCTCTATAACATGGAGTCTTCGTTGTGATTGCACAAGTTCCAGATCCGAGCCGCTTATCATGCAGGCCACACTATATGGTGAACCCAAAACCAGCCTTTCCACTTATCGGATGGGCCAGAAATATGGCCACAAATGCAAGAACGAGTCCAAACAGTGTTTTTCTTTTAAGAATAAGGTATGGATTTCTAACATTGTTGCGTTTACGCAAACAGATAAATACCTAACAATGGAACTAAGGGTGTGTTTGGTTGCTTAAAATATCATGATATTTCATGATTGATCAGTCTAATTTGATGCAAAAAAATCATGAAATTCATGATATTTGGTACCACCAAACCCACTATAAGCTAGCAAACTTCTTGCGTGAATTCCATATCCAAGAAGCTTATCATGTGGGCCCCACTATATAGTGACCCAAAACCAACCTTTCCACTCATTGGATGGGCCACAATTGCCCACAAATCAATGAATGAGTCTGAACAGTTTTATTTTATTTTATTTTTATTTTAAGGTAAACCACCAAACATAGAAACTAATGGTTCGGTTATTTTGCCTATCATGATATTTTATGATTAACGTGCCATATGCTAGCAAATATCATTGCAGTTGCATGAATTCTAGATCCGAGCCGCTTGTCATGTGGGCCCACTCCACTATATAGTGACCCAAAAATCAACCTTTCCACTCATCAGATGGGCCCCACATGCGGTGCAGAAACTAGTCTGAACGACAGAGCTTTTAACTTCTGTTTGTTGCAGAACTTGGCCTGCCTAGGAAGGTGTTAACGTCCAAGGATTGTGTATATACAAACAGCAATCCATCAAAATTCAAATCCGTGAACTAAGATTACCATCTTTTATTACTTTATTCTTCTTCCTTAAGTTGCATGGGTGCATTCAGGTTAAGGGATGGTCCTGATGAGGTCGATCACTGTCTTCCTCAATGATAACTACTTCAAATCCATGGATCATCTTTGGACTCCTCACAGAGATTCCTCGAATCCACGAGGAGAAGTAGAAAATAGAAATAAATTCGAAAGTAGATTAATTGATGATAATAAGAAATTACAACCTTTTAAATAGTAATTTCAAATACAGGAAGAAATTTTAAAATCAAACTCCAGCTCAAACTCCCTAAAAACATCACTAACTAAAAATAATAAACTTATTATTTATAGATGGTCATGATTTCTACTAGAATTCATGGTTTTTAGCCAAAAATAGTACATCTCCAATTTAGGCAAACCATGCTATTCTCATAATTTTTCTAAGCCATTTTCATGTTGGACACGACTCCTAAATCTCAAAGGATCAAGAGTGACGATCTAATTAAAACATACTATAAACAAATAGTAAAAAAAAATAATTAAAAAGCATTTTTGACCGTCGATTGATGGAATCTCTCAAATCCGGCATGGGCAACCCGGGGGCATAGCAGATTGGTTGGCTAAAGTAGCTTCTACATCGGATCAAGGAATCGAAGAAAACCAAATCCAATTTCGATCAGCAAATTGCGATTGGAGTGCCATCCCATCCGTCCAAACAGGCCAGCAGTGGATCGATGAGCTTCCCGTCACTGATCGCGACAAACACCTTTTCAAAATCCTCTCCTGGCGACTGAATCTTTGCACCCGAGAGGAGAGATGTCTTCAGCTCCGATCGTACAAACTGGTACAGTGGGTATGATCGGCACTCCTTGATCTTGTTGGGTATGGAAGGAATCCCAGCATCAACTGCATTTCGGGTGGATTCGACTTCTTTGGGGAGATGGGCCTTCAGCTCTTCTTCAAACACGACAATCCTCTGGAGAATTGAAGTCCCACCATCCTTCTCTCGATCCTCCATGGCCTGCTCCATCATCACCTGCCTCAGGTTCTGCATCAACGGATAGGTCATGCTGCATGGATTGTCAATGTACGTGAAAACATGCTCAGATTCAACTACTCTGATCAGCTCCTTATAGAACCTTGATTCAAGAAACTCGTCGTGGGTCCCAATCGCTAGTGCCTGCTTTGCTGCCTCACCCACCACTTTCTTCACTGTCTGCTTCAGATTATCCTCAACGTGCCTGAGATCAATGGCTTGACACAGACCGACAATATACGTAGCCGACATGAGTTTCAGTATCTCAACGGACTCCGCCGTTCTCTGCGCTGATATCATGCCAAGAGAATTCACATCCTGATTATTCTGCTCTGCGCTCTGGACATGGCTTGTGACTGGATTAGCCAAGAACTGGAGCTCTGATGTGTAAGCCGCCATGGCGACCTCCGCGCCTTTCAATCCATAATCCAAGCTTGGATCCGGCCCACCAGTAAGATTCGACGGCAAACCATTGTTGTAGTTGTCATTGACGAGCTCGGAGAACTGCGCGAACATGAGCTTCCCGATCGCTGCGATTGACAGCCTAGTATTATCCATGGACACACCGATCGGCGTCCCCTGGAAGTTTCCACCATACAAGGCAATGTTCCTGGAGACATCAATAAGCGGATTGTCGTTGACGGAATTGATTTCTCGCTGGATGGATTGTGTAGCTGATCTGATCACTTCAATGTGGGGACCAAGCCATTGAGGAGAAGTCCTCAGTGCATATCTGTCTGGCTTGGGTTTCTGAAGTGGGTTCATTTCACGAAGCTTCTGAGCTGCTTTCATGTAAGAGCTTCCTTCCAGAAGGTGGGCCATGATTGCAGCAGCTTCTATCTGACCAGGATGGTGTTTCAGCTGGTGTGTCAGACGATCAGCAAATTCCGGCTTCCCGTTCATCACCTCACAGAAGATTGCTGATAGAACGACGGCGAGGATGGCGAGGATGTTTACATCATACAGCACGATGGATGCAAGCCCCGATCCAACGGCGGTGCCATTGACAAGCGCCAGCCCTTCCTTTGCTTGCAATTCAAATGGCCCACTTGTGACGCCAGCTCGCCTTAGGCTGTCGTCAGCATCTACGATGGTGCCATCTGGCAGGACGGCTTTCGCATTCGGTCTGCCAGTTAACAGCCCTGCGATGTATGACAACGGTACAAGATCGCCGGACGCAGTAATTGTTCCACGAAGCGGGAGGATCGGTGTGATCCGACCGTTCAGAAGCCCGATGATCGCTTCAAGGATCTCCCATCGGATGCCAGAGTAGCCTTGTAGTAGAGTGTTGGCACGTACCAGCATGACGGCACGTGTGGCGGATACGGGCAATTGCTCGGTTTTTTCAAAAATGCCAGCGTTGAGGAACCGGATTAGCTCCTTCTGCAGTGCACCGGGCTGGTCGGTTCTTCGGTGGGATGTCGCGCCGAATCCAGTGGTCACGCCGTAGCTATCTACACCCTTGGATGTGCTGTCTGTCACCCATTGGCTGCTTGCATCGACGGATGGACGGTTTTCAACGGCGAGATCGACGTGGATGTTTGCTGATCGTGCGATTGCTGCCACACGGCCCACCGTTAGTCCGGACCCCGCCAGCTCTATCCTTGGGGAATGAAATTCGGCCACCATCTGTTTGACTTGGTCCAGATGGCTGCATCTGAGTGGCTCGATTGATGCACCCCAGTTGAGGGGGTCATCAGCTGGAGAAAAAGATGGGCCCACAGTTGTATGGGGATTCGTACAGATTGGGATTGAGAAATCTCCCATTTCTGTTTTTTGGGTGTTTGGGGGAAGGAAATTTCAATTGGAGAGATTGAATTTCCTGGCCGGAAAAGCTGGATTGGTGGGGTTTATAGTGGTTTTTGGGCAGGGTAGAAGCAGATTGCCACCAACCCCCGCCTGGACGGATTGAGTCAGGCAGGGGCTTTGGCCTCTGAGTGGCCCGCCATGATGTATGGGTCTCATCTGATTTCGGATCGGTCTGAATTATCAATGAGCTGAACTCGATTTGATTAACGGTCGGATCTGTCTAATCCAACTCGAACCTGCCCGATCCAGACCGTCGGTTCGGCTCGAATAGGTCGGATCCGGCGAATCGATTCCAAGATGCTCATAAGCCGAAGCAGATTGCCACCTACCGCCGCCAGTACGGACTGAGTAAGGCAGGGGATCTGTCCTTGAGTGGCCCACCGTGATGTATGGGTCTCATCTACGCCGTCCATCCATTTTTTAAAATCATTTTTATATATAAGCCCAAAAATAAGGCAGATCCAACTCTCTTCTGAACCACACAGTGGGGATTGAATGCTCACCATTAAAATCTTCTTGGGAGCTGCGGAAGTTTTTATCAAGCTAATATATATGTTTTCCGTTCATCCAAGTTCATGTGACCTTATGAACAAGTTGGATGGATAATAAGAATCATGGTGGGCCCTGGGAAGGTTTCAATGGTGGCCATCATTTCAATGCTGGATCCTGTAGTGTGGTCCATTTGAGCATTGTATCTACCTAATTTTTTGACTCACGGCCTAAAATAATATAGGAAAATTTATGGATTGCATGGATGAAAACCAGGCATCAGGATAGGCACCACATAGCCCTGTGTTGACCGAGTACGTGACGAAGGGGCAGGACGCAATCCACTTCTAGGTTGAGTTGGGTGACCTGGATATGGTTGGTGGGAGATAGATGATCCTGACCGTTGGACTTGGTCAAAATGCCTTTTGGTGTCACGTGGCAGGCGTGTGGGGCACGTTAGGGCACGTGGTCAAAACGCATATTTTGGGGTTTGGATTATTTTATTTTATTTTATTTTTTTCAAGTTATAACCCACCATGGAGGTGGGACGGGTTTGCCTGCAGCCCTAACCTTTGTGGAGTCCCTTGTAGTGTATATCATATATCCATCCCGTTCATCCGTTTCGCCAGAAAATTTTAGTACACGAACCTGGAAATGACCTAAATCCAAAGCTCAAGTAGACCACACTATAGAAGAAGGGGCAATGAACACCCACCATTAAAAAAAATTTTGGGGGCCTGTAAGTATTGGATCAAGCTGATATTTGTATTTTTCCCTTCATCCAGGTTACAGTCACCTTTTGAACAGGTTGGATGGTAAACAAACATCACAGTGGGCCTACAAAGGTTTCAACGGTGGACATCATCTTTTACACTGTTTCATGTGGTGTGGTACACTTGAGATTTGAACCTTCCTTATGTTGGGTTCATACTCTAATAATGAGATGGCAAAACACATGGACAGTGTAGATATAACACATACACCACGGTGGCCCCCACAAAACTTACGGCTGCAGGTAATCGGCGGCCACATAGGTCTCTTCAAATGCACACATGCCATTGATGCAGGGAAATTCAGACCCGTCGAACTGACCGACTCATCTGTGGATGGAAAATAACAATAGCCTGGACAAGGAAAATATTTATCGATCACTATCTTCTCAAAGGGATAATTACTCTGAAGGAGATCCCTATCGAAATAATTTAATTGATGATAAAAAATAAAATAAAATTACGGATCTAACTCAAATTTAAATTGGAGTTCTAAACTTGGACTCCAACTCAAATACCCAAAAATCGTGACTTGCTATGAATATTAAACTTACTATTTATAAACAACTTCTATTTTTACTAGATTTCATTGTTTTCAGTCAAAAATATTAAGTGTCCAATTTGGCCTAACCATATCATTCTTCTAAAATTTCTAACCCATTTTCATGTTGGGCACAATTTATACAACCCAAAGGATGAAAGTAAAAATTTACTTGAATTAAAACTTACTATTTATAATAAAAATAAAATTAAACAAGATTTTTAACCGTTGATCCGATGAAATCCTGCAAAATCCGGCATGAGCAACCTGACGTAGTAGGGTTGATTTGCTTAAGTAGGTTCTCCTACCCAAAATCATATATAATATGTCCAAAACTCATCCTGGTTCGTGAGATATGACTAATTTAAGGTTCTGATGATCCAGATCGTTTCCACCTCCGATTGGGCTTTCTCTGGCCCATCTTTGTCATGAAAGTGTCTACGACCCGCTCTACATCATATATGCTCCATCCAACATTGGACCTAATGATCTAGGAAATGTGGCCCATCTCAAAGAAAGCTTGGATTCTTTACACGTGCCATTTTTATATGCATAATGGCGTGTAAAGAAACAGTACTGTGTATGGAAAGCTCGGATCTTTCACAGTGGACTTTGGACTGGTGGTAGATGAGTCGACTCATGCTGAGTCAAGTGAGTCAGGGAGTCTGAAAACTATGTTGACTGAGGAGTGAGGATGGCAATGGAACGGGCTTGGGTCCGGTCAGGCAAGGTCGATTCCAGCCTAACAACTGCGATTCAAGGCCCGAGCTCAGCCCAAGCATGACATGGGCCTAGCATGGTAGGTCAAAGCCGAAGTTGGGACATTGGCTGGGTCCAGCCTAACCCGGCTCGTGCCAACCTGAAACATGCTGCTGATCACAAGCCACACGTTCGCTTGGAGTTTACACGTTTGAGATAATAAAAATACTGGCTATCAAGAAATGGTGGGAAACTGTGAATGGGTCAGATGCATTGCTTGATCAAATTTTAGATTTGGCTTGGGATCAGGTCAATCTAGCTAGATCAGGTCAATGGCCAGGCCCAAGTTTATCATATACACATGTTATATCCTACAAATATACCATTCCAATCCAAGATCAGCCAATTCATCTATCTTGAATATAGACGGTTGGTTTCATTCCTCTACAATGTCTCCTTCTTTGTGCTTGTGTGGCCCACTTAATCAATGGATAGATTGGGAACATTCAAGTGGGAAATTGGGATTTTATTAGTTTTGGGCTAGTTGGGCTTAGGCTTGGGCATGTTCTAGGGCCATGCCCAGCTTAGGGATTGGGTCTTAAGTGTGGCCGGCCTGGAGCTAGCTAGCCCACCAAAACACAGCCCATTGCTAACCCTGCCACCAAATTGGCAAGGTGGTAGGCACACGTAGAGTTTCTGCTTTGGCCATTTTTATATATTAGATGTGGGTCACTTGAGCTGATGCTCCACCATCTAGAATCTAGATGATCTGGGCTAAAAATCAAGCTGGACGACCTATCCTGTTAATCAAACTTGTATATTGAATACAGCCTGTTGGTCAATTTTATTTTTATTTTTTTAAACTGTCCATTTCTATGTTTCTCGGCAGACAAGTAGCCTTCCTGATGAGTGGACATACCACATTTTCAGGACAGGGAAGTTTCGTAATGAGCCCCGCCTGATGAACGGTATGAATATTGCATAGGCTCGGCCATGTTGGCATGGATATGCAATTAATTTTGTGCTTCTCATCTGGGTCATGGACACTTTCATGTCCAAGATGGACCAAAGAAGCCCGATTGGAGGTAGAAGTCATCAACACCGTCAGAACCTTAAAATAGACATATCTCGCAAACCGGAATGAGTTACTCCATGTACCATATATGATTTTGGGTAGGAGAAGCTACTTTAGCCAACTAACCTGGGTTGCCATGCCGAATTTGTGAGATTCCATCAGATCGAAGGCCGAAAATCCATTTTAATTCTGTTTTTACTAATTTTAATAAGTTTTGGTTTGATTGCAACTCTTCATCTGTTGTGCTTTAGGAGTTGTGTCCAACTTGAATGCTTAAAATAATTAGGAGAATAATGTGGTCAAGTCAAATAGAACACTTACTATAAATAGTAAATTTACTATTTATATTAAGTTACGTATTTTAGGAAGTTTTAGTTGTCGTTTAATTCCAAAACTTCTTCCAAGGCTTGGTATCCTTGTGGAGTTGATTATTTCAACCACCAATCAATTTACAAATTTTCATGAATATTATTTCTATTTTATTGATTTTTCCCCGTGGATATGGGAAGTCTATGTGAGGACAGTGACCAACCTCATCCCGTCAAAATTGCACAGCTATGAAACAACCCGTGCTTCCAATCGTTGTTCAGAATCAGATGCAAACTAATCAAGTTTGGTTGCCAAAGCATGCAAAAAATAAGATGGATGCTGAGAAATGAAAAACAGAGAATTTCACTTCGTGCAGAAAGGGAAGAGTTAAAAACACACTAGTCACAGAATGATCCATAGATCAAGACCGTTGATCCTCACCCAAATGAGGAGGAGATCTAGTGCCTTGAGACTGGGGATTACAATGACAGTTCTCTTCCTAACTGTAGCTGGTTTTCTTTTTCTTTCTTGTTTTTTTTTTGTTGTTTTAGGAATGGGGTTGCTGATACCCTTAAGAAAGTCTCTTTCTTATCCATGTCAGATCAACTCTCCCAAGGTGAAAATGGTTCTCTCATTTGGGAGATGATCCTAACTATTTTACAGAATAAGTAACATTAATATATAATAATAATAATACAAAATTAAACTGATTTTAGAAGCTAGATTAACAAGCTGATGTGGGGATTACCAAGATCTCGATCATGAACAGCTAGGTTCAAAAGGGCCTATGACCATTGATCTAACACCCACAACAGAGAATTTTCCTTATTTCACAAGCTAAGTTGCGAATCCTTGAGTTCCACTCTCCACCTTGAAAGGTTATTGTTTAAATTAGTAGAAGTTTTTAATGGATCGCTATTCGTTACTTCTATTTTTCAATATTTCGGAATTTTAAATGATATATGTAGTTAAAGGTTCACGGAAATTAATATCCGCCGTGTATGTGGAATGGATATTTCAAGAGCCCCATATTGGTAGTTGAGAATGCATGTGCGCCCCCCTGTAGGTAGTTAGGGATGTGTTTGGATGCACCCCAAATCAACATCTTGGAAGATACTTCAGTTGAAAGGATGTTCCATGTTGTTAATAGATGTCATAAGTTTAAGAAAATTCGACTAGCCCGGAGAAAGTACAGCTGAAAGTCTAGCAAAAATGTATTTTGAAATTTTCGAGAAATTCGATCAGTTCAAGGATAGGTTTGACTAGTTGAAGGGCCCTTCGACTAGCTGAAGTTTTGATTCGACTAGTCAAAGGTTACGCAAACTGCGCGTGGACTGCGTAAATTTGAGGCGTTTTCCGGACTATTCCAAGTTGGTGCGAAAGTAGAGTTTCCTAAACTATAATTATGAGTCCTTAGGGCCATTCTAAATTAATGTTAAGGCTTCCTAAAAGTATTCAAAAGGTTTTTAAAATGGTTCTAGGGTTTGAAAAGAGTGTAGCAAAGGTGAAATTCGAGGTTGTTAGAATCGGGTAAGTCCTTTCTCTTTGTAATTTCTGCTTCATAATGAAGATTTGTTGCTTTGTGTTGTGATTTTTTCCCGAAAGGATTTTTCACATTAAATTTTTGTATTCTCTTGTGTTTGCTTGGTGTTTTTGGATTGCTATTCTAAATCCATCTCCGTATGATTCCGCAGAACAATCCCCAACAAGTGGTATTAGAGCAATTATTGGGATACAGATTTGAATATGCAGGATTAACATCAATGGGAAGCACGGGGTATGATATTGAGAAATACTCAGGGAAAAATAACTTTAAGTTATGAAAAATCAAGATGATCAGTTCCTTAACCAAGTAAGGTGAGGATGGTGCTCTTGAGGAGAGAAAGTCTACTATGATTGATGATCAATAAAATACACTTGATAAGAAGGCCTTATCCTCGATCCATTTATGTCTCATGGATGAGATCATTTATAATGTTTTGAGGGAGAAAATTGCAGCTGTGTTATGAACGAAGTTAGAAGATATTTATGCTAAAAATTCTACTGAGAATCGTCTACACTTGAAGCTACAGTTGTTCACTTTCAGATTGGCTAAGGGTGGAGATGTGGAGGCCCACATTAGTAATTTTAATAAACTAATTTACAAATTGCTGGATATGGCGGAAGTGATTAAAGATGAAGATCAGACATGTATATTATTAAATACTCTACTGCCATTGAATGAGTCATTCAAAGACTCATTGTGCACCGGAAATAAAACCCTAAGTGTGGACGCCGTTATCTCAGCCCTTCAAGGGAAGGTCATAAGAAAGATGGATGATGGCTTGGGGTTATTTTATTATGCATTGTTTATAAGGGGAATCGAGACTGAGCGAGGTACATAATCTTCAAGACATAAATCCAAATCTAAGGGCAAGGGTAAGGGAAAATTAAAGTGTTGGAACCATGGGATGATTGAACACATAAAAAATGATTTTACAAATCCTAAAGCGAAGAAGGGAAACTCAGAGGCTTCTTCCAGGGAGGCCAATGTTGTCACATCTAATGAAGAAACAAGTATAGGTGATGTTCTGTCTGTGTCTATGGTCGGACACTTGCATGACATTCTTAGGGATGAGTTGATCCTTGACACAGGAGTATCATATTACATGCATCGGAGTTGATTTACAAGGAATGCGATGGTGGACAGGTTTTATGGGCAATGACAATGCCTGTAATGTTGTAGCTATTGGTACGGTGAGTATCAAGATGTTTAATGGGATGGAACGTACCGTGACTGATATCAGACACTTTCCTGATATGAAGAAAAGTTTGATTTCTCTCGGTGCACTCGATGCTATAAGGTGCAAGTTCACTGGTATTGATGATGTCTTTAAAGTTTCAAAAGGGGCACTCGTAGTTATGAGAGTGCAAAGGTACGAAAGCCTTTAAAGGTTGATCGAGAGCACTTCAGCAGGTGGAGCGACAGCGGCTATTGTGGATTCCATGTCTCTACATATGTGACATGCTCATCTGGGCCACATGAGTGAGCAAGGCATGAAGGTACTATTTGATCGTTGTTTGATTCCAGCTTTTAAGAATTCTGACTATATATATATATATATACATACATATATATATATATATATATATATATATATATATATATATATACATACATATATATATGTGCGAGCATTGTATATATGGTAAACAATCTAGATTATCTTTTAAATATGAAAAACACATATGTAAGGGAGTGCTTGATTATGTGCACTCTAACGTATGAGGGTCATCGCTAGAGATTTTCGTTGGAGGGTTGTCATGATTTATCTCATTCATTGACAACTACTCTTGAAAAGTTTGGGTTTACTTCATGAAATGTAAATCTGAAGTTTTCACCATATTCAAATAATGGAAGGCAATTATGGAAAAATAGTCATGACGAAAAATAAAGGTTTTAAGGACTGACAATGGTGGAGAATTCACTTCCACTGAATTTAATGAATATTGTAAAGATGAATGGATCATTAGGCACAATACAGTGCGCCACATGCCCAAACAAAACGGTGTGACTGAGCGGATGAATCGGACTTTCTTGGAGAGGGCCTGATGCATGTTAAATAATGCTACGTTAGACAAAGACTTATGGACTAAAGCCATTAACATGGTTTGTTACTTGGTGAACCGATCCCCATCTATGTTAATTGAATGTAAAATACTACAGAAAGTATGGAGTGGTCATAAGCCGAACTACTCAGATTTGCGCATATTTGGTTGTGAGGCTTATTCTCAGGTATCATTAGTTGAGAGAGATAATTTAGACTATAGAGCTAAAAAGTATATCTTTGTTGGCTATGATATTGGTGTAAAAGGTTACGGTTATTTGACAATGTCACAAGTAAGGTCATCACTAGCCATGACATCAGGTTCGATGAAAGCTTCCTATTCCATAAGAATGATCAGGAGGATTAAGAGGAACGAAAAAGACTGATCGTAGACGTCCAGATTGACACAAATGATACTTAGTCAGAAACAGATGCGCAAACAGAAGTACAGGAGCAAGTGGAGCAGCCACTTGTGAGAAGGAACCCACTGCGTGATCGCATGTTACTGACAAAATACAAGGATAAATCTAATATCGTATATGCCCTCATTACAGATGAGGGAAATCCATCAACTATTCAGGAGGCTCTTGATAAGTTTGACGCAGAAAAGTGAAAGGCGACTATGGATGATAAGATGGACTCGTTGCACAAAAACTACATATGGGAGTTGGTGGAGCTTCCAATGGGCCGAAAAGCGATCCGATACAAGTAATTATTTAAAAGGAAACATGATAGATACAAAGTAAGGCTGGTAGTGAAGGGGTATGCTAAGAGAGAAGGAATCGACTTCACAGATATATTCATACCGGTGGTTAAATAAGTATTCATCAGATTCGTGTTGGTACTAGTTGTTCAATACAATCTTGAGCTGGAATAAATGGATGTCAAGATTGCGTTCTTGCACGAGGAGTTGGAAGAGCAGATTTACATGAAGCAACCAAAGGATTACGAAGTCAAAGGGGCAAAGAAAAAAGTTTGCAGGTTAATATGGTCGTTGTACGGCCTGAAACAGTCGCCCAGGCAGTGGTATAAGAAATTTGATTCTTTCATGTTGAGTTAGAAATTTACTTTAAGTGAATACGATCATTGTGTCTATTACAAGACACTGAGTGATGACAAATTCATCATCCTAGTATTGTATGTTGATGATATGTTGATCGCCAATCATGATATGTATGAAATCAATGTACTGAAGACTCGGTTATCAGGGACATTTGAGATAAAAGATCTAGGGGCTGCAAAGAGGGTTCTTGGCATAGACATTCATAGAGACAGGAAGATGAGTAAACTTTAGTTATTACAGACAGAATACCTTGAAAATGTGTTGATCAAGTATGGGATGGACTAGGCAAAGCCGGTGAGTGTTCCCCACGAGGCTCACTTCAAGCTTTCCTCAGAACGATGTCCTAAATTTAATGAGAAAAAGCAGGTTATATCTCATGAGCCTTATTCAAATGCGGTTGATAGTTTAATATATGACATGGTCTGTACGAGATCAAATAATTTAAAGACAGTCGGTGTTGTGAACAGATACATGTCAAACCCCGACAAGCAACATTGGGAAACAGTGAAATCACTACTTTGATACATTGGAGGTAGCAAAGATTACGTTTTAACTTTTGGGAAGAGAAGGACAAAGTTGGTAGGGTATGTTGATTCAAACTATGCAGGCAGTATGGATTCTAGAAAGTCGACTTCTAGTTACTCGTTTGTATTAGTGAGTGGAGCAATTAGTTAGATGTCGAAGCTTCAGTCTGTAGTGGCTCTTTCTACAACCGAAGCAGAATATATGGTAGTGACAGAAGCGTTTAAAGAATGTGTTTGGTTATGAGGCTTGATAAATCAGTTGAGACTTTAGCAGGAGGCCGTGCCAGTTAATTGTAATAGCGAGAGCGCTATCTGTTTGGCTAAAAATTTTATTTATCACTCATGTACTAAACACATTAATGTTCGTCACCATTTTATCCGACAGGTGCTTGACGAAGAAGGCGTAACACTAGAGAAGATTCACATTAGCATGAATCCAACAGACATGCTCACTAAGGTTGCTCGTATAGAGAAGTTTAAGTTCTGTGCAACTTTTCTGGACTTGGCGATGACGTAAAAGAAGGAGAGAGTGTGCACGAGAAGCATTAATTGAAGCTATGATGTGATGCAGAGGTAAGAGAAGAGGGTAAGAAGTTACACGTTTGAAGATTGAATATATGGTGGAGATTATTGTTAACATATGTCTCAAATTTAAGAAAATTCGGCTAGCCCGGAGAAAGTTCGGCTAAAAGTCCAGCAACAATGTATTTTGGAATTTTCGAGAAATTCGACCAATCGAAGGATAGGTTCGACTAGTCAAAGGGCCCTTCGACTAGCCGCAGCTCTAGTTCGACTAGTCAAAGGTTACGTAGACTGCGCGCGGACTGCGTAAATTTGAGGCGGTTTCTGGACTATTTCAAGTCGGTACGAAAGTAGAGTTTCCTAAACTATAAATAGGAGTCCCTAGGGCCATTCTAAATTAATGCTAAGACTTCCTAAAAGTATTCAAAGGGTTTCTAAAAAGGTTTTAGGGTTTGCAAAGGGTGTACAAAAGGTGAGATTCGACGTTGTTCGAATCGGATAAGTCTTTTCTCTTTGTAATTTCTGCTTTCATAGTGAAGATCTGTTGCTTTGTGTTGTGGTTTTTGCCTGAAAGGGTTTTCCACATTAAAACTTTGTGTTCTCTTCTATTTGCTTGGTGCTCTTGGATTGTTATCCTAGATCTATCTCTACGTGATTCCAAGGAATAATCCCCAACACTCAATGCCCTTTTGCGCATAACACAATATCCAAGACATTTAAGATTTGACTTGAAATGTCTTCGATTTTTAAGGTTGCATTTGGATGTACCCCAATTCAGCATCCTGGAAGATATTTCATAAGAAAGGATGCTCTTTTGATCAGTTGCACGTTTAGGGGTTGTGGGGATTTCAGGAACTGCAATGTCCAGGATGCCTTTTCTCCACAACACTATATCTAGGACTTTTGAGGTTGCGTTTGGATGTACCCCAAATCAGCATCTGGAGGATATTCCATTAGAAAGATTGTGCTTTTGATCAGTTGTGCATTTTGGGGCAGTAGGGCTTTCAAGAATCGCAATGTCCAGGATTCCCTTTTCACCCACAACACAATATCAATGACGTTTAAGGTTTGACTTGAAACGTCCTGGATATTTGTTTGGACACCAAAGCATTGAAATTCAGCTAAAATGTTACCGAGTGCTGAGTTTGAGCTCTTAAATAAGTGTTTTTTGGCTCTGAGTTTCAACCTTTTTGTTTCTGATCTATATTAGTAGGAAAATTAAAATGTGGTATCCACTAGAGGAGATACATCTTCTCCAGATCCACGCTCTGGCTTGCGTTTGGCCTTCTGCTTTCAATCTCGAGAGCGGTGACTACCAATCCAAGTATTTTAAAGGCCAGAGAACCTAGGGATCTCATTAATTTTTCTCATGGCCTACATAGGCATATGGCTGAGATTCTTTTAGTATTTTATGACTAAGACTGAGGGATCTCAATTATTTTGCTAATGGCCTACTTACGCAAATGTCTGAGATTCTTTCAGTATTCTATGATTGGTTGGCTCAGCCTGTGTGATCTCAATAATGCCCGTAGCCAACTTGTGCATTGGTTGAGACCTTTTTAGTATTTTATGACTAAATGGATTGATTGTTGCTTTCGTCAAAATGTGAAGGTCATGGGCCTGAGATCAGCATAAGGGCTGGACTGGGAGCGGTGCAATCCTGCCCCGGTCTCACCCAAGATGGGTGCCACCCTTACCAGTATGGCCCACCTTGATGTATGAATTCTATATCCACACTGTCCAATTGATTTTCCATATCATTTTAGGATATGGGCCTAAAATTGAACCAGTATTCAAATATCAGGTGGACCATACAATAGGAAGAGGTGGTGATTAAATGCCCTGCCATCCTAAACATCTTAGGAACCACTATAATGTCTTGGTCATATTTATTTCCCATCCAACCCGTTGATAAGGTCATACAAACCTGGATGAAGGGAAAAACTACAAATATCAGCTTGATCCAAAACTTGTGACCAACGGGGAGTTTTTAATGGGGATGCGGATTGTGTAGTAAGTAACTCACCAGGGGGGGCTTAGTGTACTGAGTAAACTTCGTGAGGTTCACTATGATTTATGTATTTTATCCACTCCGTCCATCCATTTTATCAGAAAATTTTATGGCTTGAGCCAAAAATAAAATAAATTTAAGCATATACAATGTTCAAATGGAACACACCACGGGAAACAATTGAATTGAATGTCTACCATCGAAAAATTCTTGGGGCCACAGAAGTTTTGGATCAAGCTTATATTTGTGTTTTCCTTTCATCTATGTCTGTATGAACTTATGAACAGGTTGGATGACAGACAGACATCACTGTGGGACCTAATAAGGTTTCAACAGTGGAAATCATTATCCCCACTGTTTCCTGTGGTATGATCCACTTGATCTTTGGATATGCTTCAATTTTGGGATCAACCCCTTATATTAGATGGAAAAACGAATGGACGGCGTGGATAGACCACATACATTCAAGGTGGGCCTAACTGAGTTTACTCAGTATGACAAGAGTGTACTGAGTAACTCAGTACGAATCCGATTTCTTTTAATGGTCAATCACCACTGTTTCCTATGGTTTGGTCCACTTGAGATTTCAATCTGTTTCATTTTTGAGCTCTCGCCCTAAAATAATTTGAAAAAATGGATGTACGCATGGATATAAAATACATATATCAAAGGGGGCCCAACAGTAAGGATCCCACCCTCTTCGGTGAGGCGGAGCGCACCTAGTCCGCTGGTGGTAGGACCGATTAATTTTCTTGAGTATATGTACGTGGCACTCGTACTACTAAATCCTAATATGCTAGATAGATCATGTGAGCCAGTGTAGACCCACCTCTGTAGGTAGCCCTCACAAATGATGAGCATGGTCGGTCTTTCTTGTGTGAAGATTATCGCAACCATTGGTAAAATGGAATTAATGGACCATTCACCTTCCTTCTCATGCAACTCATTCTCTTCTCATGGTCCGTCCATATTGGGACATCCTACTTCAACGGTCAGATCATCAATGATCATGGTTCGACCAGCCCACTACAGATTCATCTCAGTAGACCGCGGACTACAATGCTTTTTTACTTTCCTCAGCATCTTCGTACTCAACTCAGCTCCTGGGCAACAAGGACAATATCAAAATTTATCAGTATATTCTCTTGCGGTGACACGCCTGCAACGCATTATCCACTCGTATAAAGAGTGCGGATTTGGTGAGTCCGAGGTTACAGCTTAGTTGATGAGTCCTAATCATGGCCCACCTTGATATATGTTTTATATATCAGGACCTTTATCCGTTTTGCCAGTTTTCTTTTTTTTTTTTTTGAAAAGCATGGTCCCAAAAAAAAAATGAAGTAGATATAAATCTTAGGTAGACCACGACATAAGAAATGATCAGCCACCGTTAAAAACTTCCTGGGAACCATTGTGATATTTATTTGCCATCTAACTTGTTGACAGGGTCACGCGGATTTGTATAAAGGGAAAGGACAAATACCAGCTTCACGAAAACATTTCCAGCCTATAAAGTTTTAATTGTCAATCACTGTTTCCTACGGTGTGGTCCATCTAAGATTCGAATTAGCTTTATTTTTGAGCTCATGCACTAAAATGATATACATGACGTGGACCGCACCTGATCTTGCTCTGTGTACGTGCCACTCGGATATTACTAAACCGTAGTATGCTAGATAGGTTATGTGAACCGGTGTAAGATCCACTTCTGTATGCCGGCCCCACAAATGATTGGCCATGGTGGGTCAAACCATTGGAAAAATGGAATTAATTGACCATGCACCGTTCTGCTTATGCAACTCATTCTCTTCTCATGGTCCATCTATGGTGGGACATTCCACTTAACTTGTCGTGATCATCAATCATCATGGTTCAACCAGTAAACGTTCCACTTCTAATGAGTTTTTTCCGGTGCCTGTGACATAAATAGTAAGACCCTCCCTTAGTTCAAGGATTCGGGTATAATGGTATAATCATACCAAGATCTCAGTGTTGAAACTAGGTATCCTTCACTCTGTTTATCACTTAGGCTATGGATAGGGTGCGGCAAACATAAACAATATTGTATCAACCTGCAGTGTATGCCTCCTTTCAACACTGAGGTCTTGGTATCGATCTAGTGAGGGTGGCTAACCGTGAAATGTGAACGGACAATGGTGTGTACTAACAAGCTAAAAAAAAAACCTGCAGTGTGTGCTCGTGGTCCCGAGGCACTACCATATCAACACCATGCAGTACTGTAATAGCTTGGCGCGGGTAACAAAATAGGTATGCACGGAATTCAATTGTTGCAAGGTGGTGCCTCAGGGAACGGATTGGCTACTCCCCCTGCCACCAGTCCGGTGGCTGGTGGTCGGTGCTCTGTGGGCCTACCATGATGTATGTGTTTCATCTATTCTGTTTATCCATTTTTTAAAAATCATTTTAGGGCTTGATACCAAAAATGAGAGGGGTATAAATCTCAGTTGGACCACACCATAGGAAAACAATAGTGATTGGATATCCGCCATTAAAATCCTCCTAAGGCCCACTGTACTGTTTATTTGACATCCAATCTATTGATTATGTCATATAGCCCAGATGAAGGGAAAAAACAAAGATCAGCTTCTTCCAAAACTTTTACATGCCCCCAAAAGGTTTTTAATGGTCGACGCTCATTCAACACTGTTTCCAGTAATGTGGTCCACTTTGGATTGGGATATACATCATTTTTGGTCTCATACCATAAAATGATCCGGACAAAATATGTACAGCATGGATGAAATACATACATCATGGTGGGGCCCACAGAGCACAGGGGAAGTAGCCAATCCGTTTCCGGTGGCCCACGGATGACCAATCAAAGTACATGTGTTGATTGATTAGGCGGGCCACACCTGTATGTTGATCCAAATCACCAACTGTTGTTTGATTTCGATGGTGTGGTCCACCTGATATTCCCCGTATTCATTATATGCCCCCCACCAGTTTGAATGACTCCATGTTATAAACAAGTTGGTGGGAGGATTGAGGCAGCGAACAAACTAGACGAAAGTTATATAATAAGTGGCCTCTTCTTTTAAGTGTACGCATGTTTTCATTTGTGAAAAGCGGGCCCAATGGTTTGATAATCCAGACCTTTGATCACTGGAATTCCACTGTTAAAGGGCCATAATTCAAAACTTTCATCAATCAGAAGATGCTAAGCTTTCGTTTTGTGACCTACCGACAGAGAGTTAAGAACTGGAACCGAAAATAGAATTTATATTATCTATGGGAACGTGAAATGTTGGAGAATTTGTATTGTGCTCCATCAAAGGCCGTAGTCGATCGACAGATCAATGGTCTGGATTACCAAATCATGGGCCCCACTTTTCAAAAATATTTAAAACGCGCATGTTCTTTTTAAGGATGCCAGCCACGTGTCATATGATTCCTCGTACAGTGAGGAGGGCATTAATGAAAAGAAATAAAAAAAAAAAAAAAGATTTTTGGATTTTTTAACAAACTAAAGGCGAGGTTTGGTGGGAGCCGGAATAACATCTCTTTTAAAAAACTGATTTCTTTTTTACCCGGGACTAGGGCTGGACACGAACCGGGCTAGCCCGGTTAACTCGCTTGACCCCGCCTGAAAAAGCTCGACTCGGCCTAACCCGGAACTGAGTTCGGTCTGGATGAGCCATTTTCTTTGGCTCGAAACTGAGTTCGGGCCGAGTTCGAAGAGATTCTAGTTCGGCCCGACTTGGTTCGAAACCAGATTTGACTTGTCCCTACTCGGCCCGACTCGGCCGTTTATATATATATATATATATAGGGAAAATGTACTATGCACTCGAGCTGATGGGACCGTCCCATGAGGTTGAGCTGTGTGGGCCCCATCGTGATGCGTTTCGAACATCTACCCCATCAATCAGATGCACCATTCCATCGTGGGCCTAGGTCTCAAAAATCAAGTCAATCCGTGACTTGTGTGGGCCACACCACATACAGAAGTGGGGAGGGGCCATGCACCATTAAAACATTCATAATCATTTTTTGGGCCCACCGAGATGTGGTTTGCCAATCCAGCCCATCCATTATGTGTGTCCCACTTGGATGAGGGTTTAGACCATTCAGCAGCATTCAAAACTCAGGTGGGCCCCACCAAGTGCTTTTATATATTTTTGGCATGTCTTCACATGATTTTAGATGGTATGGCCCACCCGAGTTCCGTATACGGCTGATTTTTGGGATATCCCATAATTTAGAGGGGACCCATCAAATGCACGGTGTTGATGGTCGACACGCATCATGGTGGGGCCCACACAGCTCGACCTCACGGGAGCTTATCGTGAGGTCGAGCGCATAGTACCTTTTCCCATATATATATATATATATATATATATATATATATATATATATATTTATTTATTTATTTATACGCTTAATCCTTACCCTAACCATTTGAAACAGAGAAGTGAGAATGCCGCCCGACTCATAAACTTGCTGTAAGGTTCGAAACTGGCCCGAACTCGCCTGATTGCTGACTGGGCCAAATTCGGGCGGGACATGTTGGCCCGGTGACCGGGCCAGGCCGGGTTCGGGCTGGGTTGAGCCCAGTTCGACTCAGTTCGGCCCGATGTACACCCCTACTCGGGACTAGTTTTAAAATTGTGGGACAAAAATGCCCTTAGCCTGGAGCCGCTGGTGCCTTTAAAGGCTATGTGCAGAGATGATTTATGGGACCCAAATGATATATGACGTGGACCATTAAAACCTTCCTTTGTTCCCTTGGTGGAGTAATTGACATGTTAATAAGTTTTCAAAAATATAAATGAGGGGAAAATAAATTTCAGCTTGCTGCAAACCACCGGTGGCTCCTTGTCTCAGTCGTAGTTCTTCAATTCTCGCGTGGTTCACTTGTGAGTTAGATATGTCTTATTTTTCTATCTCATGCCTTAATTTTAAAAGCAAAATTGGATAGATGATGTAGAGCAGGTTGCAAACACTTTCACAGCAAAGATGTACCAGAGAAGGCCTGATCAGAGGTGCAAATGATCCGTAATATTAGAACCTTAAATGAGTAGTATCTCACAGACTAGGATGAGTTTTTCAACACGTTATATATGATTTGGGGTAGGAGCACCTACTTAAGCCAACCAACCCCACTACGCTGGGTTGCCCACATCGGATTTACAAGATTTCATCAAATCGACGGTCAAAAGTCCTGTTTAGTTTCATTTTTACTATAAATAATAAGTTTTAGTTCAAGTACAATGTTTTATCCTTTGAGTTGTATAAGTCATGCCCAACATGAAAAGGGCTTAGAAAAGTTAGGAGAATAACATGATTGGGCCAAATTGGACACTTACTATTTTTGGCCGAAAACCATGAAGTCTAGTAAAAATAGAGGTTGATTATAAATAAAAAGTTTACTATTTATATTATAAATAATAAGTTTACTATTTATAGTAAGTCACTTTTTTAGGGTGTTTGGGTTGGAGTCTAAGTCTAAAACTCCATCCTAGGTTTGAGCTCCTTATTTAAAGCATTGTAATTTCATTTTTTTTTAAAAAAAGTCATCGATCATGTTATTTCAAATTTATTAGGAATTATTCCTTCTTTTATCCCTTGTAGAGTCGAGGAAGCTCTGTGAGGAGTCTAAAGAGCTTCGTGGATTCAGAGTGATATTATCCTTAGAGGAAGACGACGATGGACCTCATCACGCTCCTAGCTACGCCAATAGACAATGTGGAGCCCACAGATGTAAGCTCTATACTTCAATTAATATGTCATTCGACCGGGGGGGGGGAGGGGGGTGATCTTTATCGAAGCTTTGTCAGTGGGCCTCAACAATAGTTCCAACAATCTTCTCCTACATACTCACTCCAGCCACTACTCTTCAGTATACTCACACTTGAAAATTCTCTTATCTGGCATCATCTTCTTTAGTAAAAAATGATTGTTAGACTAACTTGGTCTGATTACTCACTGACATTTTGACTAACAACGAAAATATCGACAATTCGATGATTATATCTCTGTATACAGCCTTAAATTCAAAAAAAAAAAACAAAAAAGAAAAAAGAAAAGAAAAGAAAAAGAAAAAAAAGAAAGCGAGAGATATTAGATTAGGTAGAGCGAGTATTTGAATAGATTCATACCTGTGGAAGGAGAATCTTACGGAGCTACCCGCGTTGCGGCGGCCACTGCGGAGGGATGGCATAAGTTTTAGGGTTTTGAAAGAGGGGTCGCAACTATTTGCTTTTAACTTTACCTTTTCAGCTTTTTCTAAAGTATGCTTTTTCCACCGTTTAAAAGCATATGTCACCACTATTTTAGATGGAAATAAAACTAATACTTTAAGTAACTTTTATGTTATTTTAGAGTGTGAGTTTCATATCATGTAATAAAACTGGTTCACCACCACTTTAAGAAAAAAAATGCAGCTTTAAAAAAGCTAAAAATTTAAATAGAGTGGGATATTTATGGCAGGTGAGGCCCTTACTATGGGGCACACCATGATCTAGGTATTCTTTATCTACATTGTCAACCCAGTTTGCCAAAACATTTTACGGCATGAGCCCAAAAATCAAGATCCAAATCTCGTGGACCATACAACAACGGTGATTGAATGCCATACCATTAAAAACTTCCTTGGGCTCACCTTAATCTTTCCATAATGTTTATTTGTCATCTAACCAGATGCTAAGGTCACGTGAACATGGATAAAGGGAAAAAGGAAATATCAGCTTGATCCAAAACTTTTGTGGCCCATTTATGGTCAATCACCATTATTTCCTATGATGAGGTCCACTTGAAAATTGGATCCACTACATTTTTAGGTTCATGCCCTAAAAGGATCTTGTAAAATAGATGGATATAGAATACATAATTCAAAGTTGGGGCCACCCTCTTAAGTGAGGCCGAGGCCACACATCATCCACTCCCGATGGTTAGAAGCATGGATGGATTGGATGGTTGGATGGATGTTTGGATTGATAGATGGGATGGATGGATGGATGGATGTTTGGATGATTGGATAGGATGGATGGGTCGGTTGGATGGATGTTTAAATGGATAGATGGGATGGATGTTTGGATGATTGGATGGTTGGATGGGATGGGATGGGATGGATGGATGGATGGATGATTGGATGGGATGATTTGATGCGGTGGATGGGATGGACGGATGGGTCGGTTGGATGAATGTTTAAATGGATAGATGGGATGGATGTTTGGATGGATGGATGATTGTATGGGATGATTTGATGCAATGGATGGGATGGATGGATGATGATTTGATAGCATGGATGGATGGGATGGTTGGATGGTTGAATTATTGGATAGATGGGATGGATGGATGGATAAATGTTTGGATGATTAGATGATTTGATGGGATGGATGGATTGTTAGATGGATAGATGGGATGGTTGGGTGGTTGGATGGTTGGATGGATGGATGATTGGATGCGATGGATGGATGGATGGATGCTTGGATGGATAGATGGGATGGATGTGTGGATGTTCGGATGATTTGATGGCATGGATGGATGGGATGGTTGGATGGTTGGATTATTAGATAGATGGGATGGATGGATAAATGTTTGGATGATTGGATGATTTGATAGGATGGATGGATAGTTAGATGGATAGATGGGGTGGTTGGGTGGTTGGATGGTTGGATGGATGGATGATTGGATGGGATGATTTGATGTGATGGATGGATGGGATGGATGGATGATTGGTTGGATGGATAGATGGGATGGATGTGTGGATTTTTGGATGATTTGATGGTATGGATGGATGGGATGGTTGGATTATTGGATAGATGGGATGGATTGAGATGGATGGATAAATGTTTGGATGATTGGATGATTTGATGGGATGGATGGACAGTTAGATGGGATGGATGGATGGGATGGTTGGGGTGGTTGAATGGTTGGATGGATGGGATGGATGGTTGAGTGGATGGGATGGATGGTTGGGTGGTTGGATGGTTGGATGGATGGTTGGATCATCATGCATATGTATTTTGTTTAATTTATATGCTTATTTATGCATGATTGTAAAATATATGAATGCATTATACTTGTTAATTGGTTTAATGAGATTTAAGCGATTGTTATGCTACTATTGGACTGTTTCTTATGATAACACATGCTTGTAGGCCCTAATTAAATAGAAACTTATTATGTATGTATTTTTTTTACAATTTTTTTTATTCCTAAACATGTAAATATGTGTATTTAAGCCTCTACTGAAGTTTCATTGAAAAATTCCACCATTTTCTCCATATTTTCCCCTTTTCCCTGCATTTTCGGTTATCGGCGATATCATCAGCGTTTACGATATTATATCTTTATCTCCAGGTAGCGAAACTTGTAGCGATACCACATACTCACTCCAGCCACTACTCTCCAGTATACTCACACTTGAAAATTCTCTTATCTGGCATCATCCTCTCTAGTAAAAAATGATTGTTAGACTAACTTGGTCTGATTACTCACTGACATTTTGACCACTCTGATGGGGTTTTCCTCCTCAATTCAGGGGAGAGACAGCGTAGCGGGTTGAAAATTCGGAGTAGTTCACCGCGCTGCTCGATCAGTCGTGGGTGGCGCTCGATCGGTCGAGTGGGGCTTGACTCAAAGTTCAGCGACCAATTGATGTATTTTCTCTGAGGTGCTCGACCAGTTGAGGAGTTTCCTCGATCTGTTGAGGGTCCGCTCGATTGGTTGAGGACTCTACTCAACTAGTCGAGGTTACGCAGATTCATGTTCGAATTTTGTGCGAACTGCGTAAATTTGAGGCGGTTTTTGCCATGGTACAGAAGGGAGTTGCTTAAACTATAAATAGGGGTACCTAGGGCTATTCTAGAAAAGGTAAGAGGGTTTCCTAAAGCTTTGCAAGGGTTTTCTAAAGGGTTTAGAGCTATCAAAGGTGTGTGTGTATGTGTGTGTGTGTGTGTGTGTGTGTGTGAGAGAGAGAGAGAGAGAGAGAGAAAAAGAGAGAGAGAGGAAGCTTGTAGAAGGGAGGTTATGGTCGTGGAGGTGATCTACTATACAATCAACATCTCAGCGCTTCTACGTCCTTGTGATCGGTTAGATCTTTCCGTTTTTCTTTTATTCTCTTATTGTTTATCTACTCTACGTGAGTGAAGAAGATTATAACGTTTTACTTCTTAGTGGATTGTTGATCTAGACGAGGTCCCGTGGGTTTTACCTCTTTGAGGGTTTTCCACATAAAAATCTCTTGTGATGTGTGGTTTGTGCTTTGATTTATTTCATTGCTTTATTATCCTATAATTCTGGTTTATTTTGGGAGGTTAAATCCTAAGGTTTTGTGTAAGGCCCCCAACACACTCTATTAGCATAGTAAATAAGAAATAGATAGTTGTAGGTTTGTTTTAATGGAGGCTATTGAAAACAATGGAAAAAAACCCAACAACAATCGTTTACTTGTATTAAATGACTGATTGTTGTTTTCACAAGTAAGCAATCATCATAGTTTTCACGAGTAAGTGATCAATTAATCAAGCATACTGCGATCGCTCACTCATGAAAACAATGACCACTTGCTTGTGAGAACAACAATCGCCTACTTGTTTAAACTGCGATCGCTTACTCATTCCTTTTTGTTTATATTTTATATTTTATGTTTTTATTATTAATAATTTCTCTATCATATATTGCAGTAATGAAAATGGCTACTCCCACCTTAGATTATGTAAAAGCCTAGTTGTTAAGTACAATTTATGAGGGTCTTAAAGAAAATTTTCGACAATTATGAAATTTGGAGACAATTATTTATTGGTTTCTACTTTATATTTTTCTTAATTTTTTTTATTAAAAGGATTTTAAATTTTAAGGTCAAATGGTCCACCATCTTCTCCAAAGGCACATTGGTGAACTAAGATTTGACATGCGGAGGACCATGTTGAAGTTCATGGAGTAGGTCAGGACCCTATATAAATTCGTTAGAAGATTTTAATATGGTACTCTTGGGGGATGGTACGGTACAATTTATTTTGCTCAAATTTTGGTCGTTGGTACATTTCCATGATGTTGGGCATGCCAGAACCTAATGACACTCAATTCGAATCGAACGTACATTTAACTCCAAGTGCTGAGATAGACAGAGAGATCGAGAATGGTCGTCTATGACTAAGAACTTAATAGTTCGTTTGTTTATTCAACCATGTGACATAGAGATCGGGCGAATTGTGAAGGAGAGAGTTTCTTCTTCTAATGAATTCTTTTTACCTTTCAGCCAAAAATACTTTTTTAACAATATGATAGTAGAGTTTGACTGATTGAAACAATATGACAGTGAAAGAAAATAAATTGAATTTATAAAAGATAAACACTTGCATAAGAGAAAAATCTTAGTGATCCAATGACTGTGACATAGATGATGGGGTTTTAAAGCTAAGGTATTCCTTAGTCCAGTGACTTGGGTGTAAATGAAGGAGATTACATTAAATGAAAAAGGAAAAAAGGTTTTTGTTGGTCTAGCGACGTGGTCATAGACGAAGAGAATTACACTACTCCTAACCTAAAGCCAATCCATCATAATAGGGTAGATGGATTTAATTATACTACAAGCTAAGCTAAACTACATGCTAAACTAGTATTATGTTGGGTTGACAAGGGCCTAGAGCTCTTCATCTTCCTCATATTTATAGAAAATTTAGACGGCAACTAGAGAGAAATATTTGTAGGCACTATACATGTTTATTGATGTAGAAATAGTTGTTTGGGCTTGTAAAGGGTTGTGGCTTATTATGCAACACCACGTGTGCTAGTCATTTTTCATGAGTTGGCCATTGGTTACTTTATAATCTAAAGATGGCGGAATGGTTTAATATTAATGAACATATCAGCATGTTTAATTAGTTATTTTATAAATTGATGAGTGTGGAAGTGAAGATTGGCGAGGAAGAGTAAACCCTAATTCTATTTAATTCTCTTCCGGAATCTTACGAGAGGCTTGTAGATAATGTGTCACGGTAGGAAGACCATAGATACCCAAACTGTCATCTCAGCCCTTCATTCGAAGCAGTTGAAAAAGAATGACAATGGAGCAAATTTTTGGAAGGGAGACGCCCAACCATGCAGAGGTGAAAAGTTCCACCAGTTGGCCAGCCCGTACTTCAATCTACTGGTTCACCCTGTTAGAGATACCAAAAATCTGATCAAAATAATCCCAGCAAGCGGTAGCTAACGAACTGCTGATGAACAGGTGCTGGAGGGACTCAGTTGAGTAGCCCCTTGACGTGACGAGAGTGCAGCAGTTGCACCTGGAGGCTAGGAGGACTCCTCGCCCTTGGACAACACCATCCACTGGGACTACCTTCATCAACACCTTCCATATGAAAATGAAAATTCTGGGGGGCAATTTAGCGTGCCTTACCCATCTAGACCACTCCCTGCTGGGTTTGCTCTCTCTACTCAGCTCCAAAGCTGACCTGACAGAGAAAGCTCCAAATGGGGTGAGAGGCCAGATTGGTCTATCCGAGTTGTCCGACAGGCAGAAACCTTCATAGAAAATAAAATCAACAACATGTTGGGAAAGAAAGCTGAAAACAGAAGATGGGGGGAGGGGGCCATTCAACCCCAAGACCTGGTTAACCTTGGACGACATAAGACTAGCAGGCACCTGACAATCCGCATTCTGGAGAAGAGGGCCACGACCCATCCAGTTATCGATCCAAAAACTGCAATTTCCTTATCATATGTGCCAATGAACATTACTCTCCAGTAAGGGCATCAATCCCAAGATCTTTTTCCATAGTGGGGAGAGATCCTGGTGGTAGAGATCTTGGTGGTATTTTGCTTTCATAAAGGTGCTCCATAAGCTCTCTTACTCATTGAACTTAGCCGCCCAATCCAGATTCAACTTGAGGGCTCTCATAAATTCAGGAAGCTTCCTGATGCCCAATCCACCTCTTTGGGAAGCCCAATCGACTTTCATCTTTTCCAATGCGACTTTCTTTTGCCATCAGCCCAACCCCAAAGAAAGTTAGCAAAATGGCGTTCCAGCGTTGAAAGGATGCTGGCGGAATATGTGTGGCTACCATGGAGTGGACTGGGATACTCCCTAGAACATGCTGAACCAAAACTAATCTCCCAGCCTGAGAGAGGCACCGCGCCTTCCAGCCATTGATTCGACCCTCAACCTTTTCTATTAGAGGCTGAAAGGCACTCGCTTTCAGCCTGCCAAATGCCAGTGGGACTCCCATATATGTAAGACCAGAGGAGACCTTGGGGACACCAAGGGTTCTTTCAATGGACCTGACCCTGACTAAAGGAAGCTTGACTGAGTAGAAAAGAACGCTTTTTTACAGGTAGATCTTTTGACCCGAAGCACGTTGATAAGCGTTAAGCAAAGCCTTGACAACTCTAAGGGAAGACTGACCTCTATTGATGAAAATGAGAGTTTCATCGGCGTAGAAAAGATGAAGGACCCTCGAGCAACCCCTCTTAAGCTTGAAAGCGGTATGAGAGTCCTGCTCCCCCATTAATTTGAGACCTCGGCTAAGAGCTTCCACCGCTAGAATGGATAGACTGGGAGAGAGAGGGTCACCTTGGTGAAGCTCTCTAGAAGACTTGAAAAAAAACTGTTGCCTCGCTATTGATGAGGATCGAGAACCATGCATTGCTTCAGCATTTTTCCAGCAAATCTACCTAAGGACCGTTGAACCCGAACCTTGATAACGCCTGTTTCAAGAACCCTAGTCCAATCTGTCATAGGCCTTCTCCATGTCCAGTTTGAGGATGATATTACCACCCCGCACTTTTCTATCAATTTCATTGACCAATTCCTGAGACAGAGCAATGTTTCCAGCCAATGATCTACCCTGAATGAAGGTTCCTTGCTCAAGAGAAATAAGGTAAGGTAGAACCTCGCTCAGCCTAGATGCAATTATGCTAGAAATGATCTTATACGGGCAGTTACAAAGGCTTATGGGCCGGAAATATGAGAATTTCTTTGGGGCAGCCGATTTGGGAATCAGACAGATGATGGAAGCAAAGACTGCCCTAGGGAAAGAGCTGCCCTGTAATATGAAGGAAACAACTTTAAGGAGATCAGGACCAACGATATCCCATAATGCCGAATAGAAGCCGCCTGTAAAACTGTTAGGCCCAGGGGCACTGTCCTTGGGGATGGTACTCACCGCCTGAAGCACCTCTTGGATCGAAGGGGGGCCAAGAGGCAGTTGTTGTCTTCCAGGGAGACTAGGGATGGAATAACAACAAGAATGGATGGGTCTTGCGTGGTGTTTTCAGCTGAAAATAGCCCCACAAAATAGCTGACAACAACATTTTTAATTTCTGCTAAGTCCTCCAGCCTATCTCCAGAGTCCAAAACAATGCTTCTAATAGCTGACTTCCTTTGTTTCTCCTTGGCCGAAGAATGAAAGAATTTCGTATTTCTACCGCCCTCTTTAAGCCAGCTAATCCTGACTTTCTATTTCCAAAAGATTCCTTCCACGAGTTTCAATTTTTTGAGGTTTTCTATGGCTGAGAATAGCTAGGCATGACCGTCGCTATCCAAAGTTGAATCTTGCGATAAGTTCTGTAAACACAACTCTATGGTTGTAAGATATCGTTCCGCCTGCTTAATCTGGTTGAAGATGTTACCAAAGACATCCTTATTCCAGGACCCGAGAGCCCTTTTGGCATTTTTCAGCTTGAGGAGCAAGTTGAACATGGGGTGCTGTGATTCAGAAGAGTCCTGGGCAACCCTGACAACGAGTAGAAAATCTTTATGTTGAACCCACATCCATTGGAACCTGAAAGGCCATGGCACTAACCTCGACCGACTAGGAAAAATTAGCAAAAGAGGAGCATGGTCAGAGTTGATTCGGGCAAGGTGCTCCACATGGAATGAAGGAAAGAAAGAAGACCAGACATCACTGATTAGGACCCTATCCGATCTAGCCCAAACTCTAGCTGTTCCCGACTGGTTGTTGCTCCAAGTGATCTTGGGCCTAGCAAAACCCACATCAATCAGGCAAGCTAAGTTAATAGCTTTTGCAAACTCCTCTGAACTTTGAGTGTCTTGGGGTCTTTGTTGAGGGTCAAATATTGCATATTAGACCCAGTTATTGCATGGATTTACAATCATTGATACCGTTTAATAGCCTGATTTAATCGTGTTTGTGATGCAGAGTGTATTTACAAGCATGAACTGAAAAAGGGTGCTTAAACCATGGATTTGACGCTCTGATGACACCCAAGGCAAGGGACGGACTCCAGGGGACCAAGATCGATGGAATTACACACCAGGGATCCGAGGAAATCAAGCCATTCACGTTAAAGAGGCCCGAAATTGGTGAAAAATGCAAGATCACATAGTTCTCGCCATCTGATTGGCTCAAAACTTTATACATGGCCTGAGGGCCATAAATTAACCGTACATATCAAATTTCAGCCCTCGGATCACTATGGAAGTACCCCAACTGACAGATCAGCCCATAAACCGTTGATTCTGGGCCCACCTGATATCTGGAACTGTCTCAACTTTGGTCTCGGCGGTTTAAATAAGATGAGGAAACAAATGGATGGATCGGATCTTGCATATACATTACAGTGGGCCCCGTATATACAGCGTGTGTACATGAGGTACACACATGCCGCGAGCCGCACCGAATTAACAAAAGCTCACAACGTGTTCACGGACGCGTCTTCTTCCCAAACACGGCAGTTGCCGTTTTAGCCATGTAACGGACAGACGCTGTCCGTTTTGCGGACGCTAGTGGGCCCCACACATTGTCCCAGTGCACGATCCAAGCCGTCCATCGCGTAGAGGGCCTCGACTACTACAAAACCTTGCTGAACTTTTGGACCCATGCAAGCACACGTGCGCGATACAGAGGCCACAAACAGGCGGTCCTGCGACGTTCAAAATGATTTTTGGGGTGATTTCTTCTCTGGGCCGCGTCAATGGACGTTCAAAACCACCCATTCTTGACTGAAATTTCATCCTGAATCTAATGGACGGGGTGGATTTTCCTGAAAATACCTCTGTGGGGCCCACCGATCACGTCAGCGCCGGACGTGCGAAAGGCTACGCACGTCCGCGAAATCTGACTTTCCAGGCAGTTGTGGCCCACCATCTTTGATCATATGGCAGATCTGAACCGTCCATCATGTAGGCCAGCCAAAATACTTCCAAGAGACACTGATTTTATAAAAATAATGCAAGGAACGCGAGAGTTATGAAGCCCCGAACTTGGCTGCGAAAAGGCTTTCGCTGCGCGTGCGATAGCTTCCCAAATCCGATTTTCACCACTCCAAAAGCTATAAAAAGAGTTCCAAACGTGGAGAAGAGGGTGTGCTTGAATAGGGGACGTCAGATAGAGAGAGAGGCGGAGAGAGAAGTGTTTGGAATTTTTATGTATTTTTTCTTTATTTTTCTTCTTTTTCCTATGATTATGTTAGGCTAAATCTCTTAGCTAGGGCTAAGAGGTGAAGCTTGTGGCGTGATGGGAGCTTCTACAGGTTTGATTTAAACTGAACTGATTGACTCTGTTTTGATTTAAGAAATTCTTTTAGTCATTAATGGTTTGTTGTGATTTAAATTACAGTAGATCTGTGATGGCTTGAATAATTCCTTTCCTTTTATTTTGATGTTCGGAAACCCTGTTGTTCGCCATCGTCTCATAGACATGGTTGGATGATGAAATCCTTCCTAACACTCATACATCTTTTAGTTGGTTATGGATTGGTCTAAGTTCTGTTGTTTACCTTGTCTCTTAGGCATGGATTTGTGATGGAATCATACCTAATTCTTATACCTTTCATCTCTTGAAAACTATATCAAGTAAGTTCAGTATAATATCCATGAAGCAGGCATAAGATCTCCCTGATCTCTACAAGTGGATCCTCTGAATCCCTAGTTCCCTTTCTCTGAATTCTTTAAGTTTAGATTAATATTTCACCATTATTCCTCAAATCACAATTGGTTTAGATTTCATCTTAGCCTAGTTCTAGATCTGGTTATTTTCAGATAACGTCCAACTTTCTTATTTTGTAGGATTCTGAGATTGGTTCTAAATTGGTAATTTCTCTGTTCCTTACTATTTCTAGATTAGGATTCCTTTTTAGTAAGTTTCTAATTCTAACTCTTTTAGAATCTAATTTTGTTTCCTATTTTATTTTTAGAAATTTTCTATTTTAAGACTTTCTGTTTAGAAACTAACTTTTCTGTTTTGTAGGCTTATTAGAAATTTCTAATTCGGTACGCTCTTTCTAAATTTCTACTTTCTAATTTAGGAATTCTTCCTTGTTTCTTTTTATTTCTATATTTCTCTTCTTAGGAATTTTATAGGCTTGCTATTCTTAGAAACTAACTTGTTTTGTTCTATTTTGTAGGTTTCAATTTAGGGACTCCAATTTGGTAACTTCCTTCCAACCCTCTTTCTCTTTTTTGATTTTTTTTCCTTCTTGGGATTAGGTTTAGAATTTGATTGAGGGCCGCGAGTGTTTCATGCCCAAGTGGGCTTGTAACAACACTCGACGTCTCTTGACTGAAGGAGGATTAGTTGAGGGGTTAACTGTCCATCGTAGGACTAGACACCGCTCGAAATCCCCTGAGTTAATTGAGGATATGGCTGGAAATCAACCTCTTCTACCCCAACCTAGGGTAGAAGATCTCCAGGATGAGAATGAGGTGCATCAAGCACCCCCGCCTCGTACCTTACGAGATTACTTACAACTGGCAGGGGTGAGTACGCCCTCATGCATGGTTTTTCCTAAGAATGTAGGACGCATGGATATCAAGCCAGGGGTGATCCAACTCCTCCCTAAATTTCATGGGCTTGAGTCAGAGAATCCTTACTTACATTTAAAAGAATTTGACGAGATCATAGCTACCTTATACTTTCCTAACGTGTCTGATGACACGATCAGGTTGAAACTCTTTCCTTTTTCTTTGAAAGAGAAAGCTAAGACGTGGTTCCATTCACTACGTCCTCGATCTATTGGTAGATGGAATGACATGACAAGGAAGTTCATAAAGAAAAATTTTCCATTCCATAAAACAAACACCCTTAGGAAGTCAATTATGAACTTGGTCCAAAGGGAAGATGAAACATTCTTCCAATGTTGGGAGCGGTTCAAAGATCTTGTCGGTTCATGCCCACAACATGTTTTTGAAACGTGGCGCATCATGAACTTTTTCTATGATGGACTGACATCTCCCATAGCTAATTAGTTGAGACAATGTGTAATGAGGAATTTATGAATAAAAGAGTCAATGATGTGTGGGACTACTTTGATAAGCTTGCTGAAAACACATAGTTATGGGACATCTCCCCAAAACCAAGCACCATGTCTAGGCCAACTCAATCCAAGGAAAGGGGTGGAATGTATCTCCTGAGAGAAGACAATGATATTAATGCTACGGTAGCTAATCTCACTAGGAAACTCGAGGCCATGAAATTTAAGAAGGATAAGGCTAAGGAAATTGTTTGTAGCATCTGTGGTTGCAATATTCATACTACTGAAAACTGTCCAACTATCTCTGCCTTTCAAGAGGTATTAAATGAGCAATCCAATGCTGTAAGCAATTACCAAAGACCTTTCAGTGGGCCCACCTCTAACACATACAATCCTGGCTGGAGAAATCATCCAAACTTCAGTTGGAGGAATGGACAAACCGCTACACCTCAAGGTTACCTAAATCAAAATCCAACTCAAGAGAAACCTCAAGAGGATTCGGTTCTGAAACATTTTCAAAAGCAAGAGCTTTTCAATCAGGGTATGCTACAGGCCTTCCAAGACCTAACAAAAGCAATACAAGGACTTAAGGCTGAACATACGATTGGGAACAAGGGGAGCTTCCCAGCTCAACCTCTTCCCAATCCTAAACCGCAATATGAAGTTAGCGACCCAAGCTCTTCAAATCAGATGGAGCAAGCTAAATCCATCACCACTCTTAGGAGTGGAAAGATCATTGACAAAACCATTCCGGTTAGGGCTGAAAAGCCTAAGGACCCGGAAGTGGATAAAGAAGATGGATCTAGCCATGCCCCACCAGAATTAGAACCGGAACCTCAAGGAAAGCCGGTTGCTCCATTTCCCCAACGGTTGGTTGCACCAAAATCGCTCTCTAACTCTCAGGATATTCTAGAGGTGTTGAAACAAGTGAAGGTCAACATTCTACTACTTGATGCCGTGAAACAAATACCTTCATATGCCAAATTCCTGAAAGACTTATGTACGACCAAAAGACGGCAAAATATTCAAAAGAAAATCTTCCTGACTGAGAAAGTGAGTGCCATCCTAAAGCAAGATGTGCCGCAAAAATTCAAAGACCCCGGTAGCCCAACCATATCATGTGTAATTGGGGACCATCGAATTGATCATACACTTCTTGACTTAGGAGCGAGCGTTAATCTTATCCCCTACTCAGTATATAAACAGTTGGGCTTAGGTGAATTAAAACCCACCTTAACCACACTACAACTTGCTGATCGCTCTGTTCGTATACCAAGAGGGATAATTGAGGATGTGTTGGTCCAGGTTGATCGATTTTACTACCCAGTTGATTTCATCATCCTGGATACCGAACCCATCGGTAACACAAGCACTCAGATTCCCGTCATTCTTGGTCGCCCATTCCTTGCCACTTCAAACGCAATTATCAATTGCAGGAATGGTGTCATGAGTATGTCTTTCGGGAATATGACATTATAAATGAATATCTTTTTCAACACGGTCAGACGAATAGAGGAAGATGACGATATCTACGATATTAACATGATCGATACTTTCGTGGATGACAGGACACCCCTTACCTTATCCTCTGATCCTCTAGAGACGTGCCTGGCCCACTCCCATGAGTTTGATGATGACATAATTAGGGAGACATGTGCCATGCTTGATGCGGTACCGGTACTTGAAGTTAACCGGTGGAGGCCACAATTTGAAGAGTTACCCCAAACTGATGAAGTGCCTCTACCGTCTAACCTTAAGCCACCGAAGCTTGACCTAAAACCTTTGCCCTCTGATTTAAAATATGCATACTTAGGTCAAGATGAGACATACCCGGTGGTGATTTCTGCCCACCTTGAGAAAGAACAAGAGAGTATGCTCATATCTACTCTCCTGGAGCATAAGGGAGCCCTTGGATGGACAATCGCGGACCTCAAGGGAATCGACCCCTCGATTTGTACTCACCGCATATATCTTGAGGATAATGCGAAGACCGCTCGGCAACCACAACGTAGACTAAATCCAAACATGAAGGAAGTGGTTAAGGCCGAGGTTCTTAAACTATTGGATGTGGGTATCATATACCCTATATCTGATAGTCAATGGGTGAGTCCAACTCAGGTGGTTCCTAAGAAGTCCGGGATCACCATCGTAGCCAATGCCAATAATGAACTCGTGCCGACTAGAGTCACTACTGGTTGGAGGATGTGCATTGACTACAGAAAATTAAATACCGTCACAAGGAAAGACCACTTTCCTTTGCCCTTTATTGATCAGATCTTGGAAAGGTTAGCTAGTCATTCCTATTACAGTTTCCTTGACGAGTATTCGGGCTACAACCAGATAGAGATTGCCCCTGAAGATCAAGAAAAGACTACGTTTACATGTCCCTACGGCACCTTTGCTTACCGAAGGATGCCGTTTGGACTATGTAATGCTCCTGCCACCTTCCAGCGATGTATGATGAGCATATTTTCTGACATGGTGGGGCAATATTTAGAGGTCTTCATGGACGATTTCTATCTTCGGTCCATCTTTCAGTGAGTGCTTGGAAAGTCTTAAATGTATGCTGTTGAAAAGATGTGAAGAAAAGAACTTGGTACTTAATTGGGAGAAGTGCCATTTCATGGTTCAGAAGGGAATTGTCCTTGGGCACATTATTTCATCCAAAGGAATCGAGGTGGATAAGGCAAAGATCGATCTTATCTCTAACCTACCTCCACCCAAGAACATAAGAGACGTGCGATCCTTCCTAGGACACGCCGGGTTTTACAGAAGATTTAGAAAGGACTTTAGTCTCATCTCTCGTCCTCTATGTAATCTACTTCAAAAGGATGCACCATACGAGTGGACTGAACCATGTCAGGAAGCTTTCACTAAGCTTAAGGGCATATTGACTAGTGCACCCATCATACAGCCACCTGACTGGAGCATTCCTTTTGAACTTATGTGCGACGCGTCTGATTATGCTCTTGGGGCAGTTCTAGGCCAGAGAAAAGATAAGAAACCCTACGTTATTCATTACGCAAGTAAGACTCTAAATCCTGCCCAAGTGAACTACTCGACTACGGAAAAGGAACTCTTAGCCGTAGTGTTCGCCTTGGACAAATTTAGGTCCTACTTGATTGGATCCAAGATCATTATTTACACTGATCACATGCACTTAAGTATCTTCTGTCTAAGAATGAAGCTAAGCCCCACGATACGATGGATCCTCCTACTCCAAAATTTGACCTAGAGATAAAAGATAAAAATGGAGTAGAGAACGTAGTGGTGACCATCTTTCTCGCCTTAATCCCTCCGATTCCATTGAAACAACACATATCAATGACATGTTCCCGATGAACAATTGTTCAAAGTCTCCCATTCACCTTGGTTCGATATTGCTAATTATCTTGCCACAGTTCCATACAGACACATTGGACTCTGCGAAGATAAGAAGAAATTTTTCACCAAGGTACGTAACTTTTTAGGATGATCCGTATTTGTTTAAATATTGCTCGAGACAAAATCTTGAGGAGATGTGTGCCACGATAAGCATCAAAGTATCATCTCCTTTTGTCACTCACAGCTGTGATGGTCACTTTTTTGCTAAAAAGACCACGGCTAAGATTCTTTAGTGTGGCTTTTACTCGCCCACTATGTTCAGGGACACTCATGAGTTTTGAAAACCTTGTGAGCGTTGTCAGAAATTGGGAGCGTTGTCCAATCGAAATATGATGCCCTTGAATCACATTCTTATCATAGAGGCATTTGATTACTGGGGCATTGATTTCATGGGACCATTCCCCCAATCTTTTGGAAATCAATATATTTTGCTCGTCGTAGACTATGTCACTAAATGGGTCAAAGCAATTCCATGTCAGAATAATGACCATCGCACGGTTATTAAATTTCTTAAAAAAAAACATCCATTCCCAATTTAGAATGTCTCGAGTTATCATTAGTGATGGGGGCTTATACTTTTGTAATAGACCATTTGAGAGTTTAATGAAGAAATACAGTATCTCTCATAAGGTGAGCACTCCACACCACCTACAGACAAATGGGCAAGTTGAGATTTTCAATAGGGAGATCAAGCATATCTTAGAGAAGATGGTTAACCTTGACTGAAAGGATTGGTCAATCTGTTTGACCGATGCCTTATGAGCTTACCGTACCACTTTTAAAATCCCTATTGGAATGTCTCCCTTTAGACTTGTCTATAGGAAGGCTTGCCACTTACCTGTGGAGTTGGAACATAGAGCCTATTGGGTGATCAAAAATCTGAATTTCAATCTGGACAACGCTGATTCGTTACGCAAACTTCAGTTGAATGAACTCGAAGAAATTCAGAATAATGTGTACGAGAACTCGAGAATTTACAAGGACAAGATGAAGGCGTTTCATGACCAACATATTTTACGAAAATCATTCACGCCAGGCCAGAAAGTCCTCTTGTATAACTCTCGATTACATCTCTTTCCGGGTAAGCTTCGATCTCGTTGGACCGACTTTTTTACTGTTATCACTGCTTACTCTCATGGGGCCGTCGAGATAAGAGACCCTGACAATGGCAAAGAGTTTAAAGTAAATGGACATCGCTTAAAGCCATTTGTCGAGAAATTTGATTCAGAGGACATGTCAAGATATTGGCCAAAAGAGGAACCTTGCGGCTTGACTCAGTAGTTTTTCATTACTTTCTTAGGACTAGGGTAGTTTCTTTTATGTTGTTTTAGGATAGACAGTAAACTTAGTGCTCATGGGAGCCTATCTAACTTTTCTTTCTGTTTCATTTTCCTAGTTAGTTAGTTCAATGTTTGTGGGTAACATTGTTGCAAACCCTCACGAGACTACAACTCGTCCACTAGGGGCAACCTAGGGGTTTAAAGGCTTGTTGCATACGCTAAATGCAATCGAGAGTACCTGCGAAAGTGGTGTAGGTAGGATTTCATTTTTGTTATTTTTATTTTACTTCTGTTGGTTTCTCTCTTGTGCTGACCCGATCTTACGTAGATATCTTTGGAAAGCCTTTTGATTCTTTCGTCCAGGTACTATCTTTCCATCACTCCTCTTATATTTTTGTTGTCCCATGTGCATTGCATGCTTATTTCTTTTACATTGAGGACAATGTAGATTTTAGGTTGGGGGTGGGAGATTAGGTTTCCTAATCAGCATTTTCTTAGTCTTGAACAAAAATTTGTGAAAATTTTTAAATTTTTCTAGAATTTTTTTGTGAATTCGAAGTAATTTTGACATCTAGGGCACTTGGAATTTCAAGATACGTGATATTGGTAAATTAAGATGCTTGGATTCAGTATCTATTTGATTTCATAGTTAAGTTGAATTGTTAATCCAAAATTAGAAGTTGTAAACATTGATTGAGTTATGATCTCACATGTCACATCTCGCTTTCACATTAAGGTTTTAGTTTGATATTGAAGGATTTACTTGGTACTCACTAAGATTGAAAGGAACCAACCTGAGAAATTGAAAGGATTGGGCGAATGGTCTACACCATAGGTTTGCTCCCTATAGGTGTAGATTTAATTCCCTATGAATGATATGTGAAAATTTTGGGTGTACAGTCTTCATCATAGGTTTGCTCCCTGTAGGTGAGGATTTGATTCCCCTTCTTGGCGTCACTTTTAACTTTTAAATCAAAAGCTGGAGGAATGAAAAGATGATCTGTGAGGCAAGTTTTGGTTATCATGAATCTTCTTATTGGTTACCAATGATATCCTGAAATAGAGAAGTGAATTTTAATGATGATAAGCTGAGATTACACTGTATGCTCATAGATCTCAATGATTAGAATTTTTCTAATTAATGGAATAATACTTTGAACTTGATTACGAAGTTTACCGTGCGCTTGAGTCTAGGAGAAAGTAATATCCAACATTCATGAATCTGAGAATTCTCATATCAGGATTATTCTACAAAAATCACTCGAGTTTATAGAAATTGTTCTGTAATTCTCAACTTACTTTTCGCATATTTTGCTCGGGACTAGCAAAATGCTGGTTGGGGGTTGTGTTGAGGGTTAAATATTGCATATCAGACCCAGTTATTGCATGGATTTACAATCATTGATACCGTTTAACAGCTTGATTTAACCGTGTTTGTGATGCAGAGTGTATTTACAAGCATGAACTGAAAAAGGGTGCTTAAACCATGAATTTAATGCTCTGATGACACCCAAGGCAAGGGACGGACTCCAGGGGACCAAGATCGATGGAATTACACACCAGGGATCCGAGGAAATCAAGCCATTTACGTTAAAGAGGCCCGAAATTAATGAAAAATGCAAGATCACATAGTTCTCACCATCTGATTGGCTTAAAACTTTATACATGGCCTGAGGACCATAAATTAACCGTACATATCAAATTTCAGCCCTCGGATCACTATGGAAGTACCCCAACTGACAGATCAGCCCATAAACCGTTGATTCTGGGCCCGCCTGATATCTGGAACTGTCTCAACTTTGGTTTCGACGGTTTAAATAAGATGAGGAAACAAATGGATGGATCAGATCTTGCATATACATTACAGTGGGCCCCGTATATACAACGTGTGTACATGAGGTACACACGTCCCGAGCCGCACCGAACCGTGTAAGGCGGGTCAGCGCTGCTGACCCGCGTCTTCTTCCTAGCATGGCAGTTGCCGTTTCAGCGTTGTAAAACGGCAGAACTGTCCGTTTTTACGGACGCTAGGGGCCCCACACATTGTCCTAGTGGACAATCCAAACCGTCCATCGTGTAGAGGGCCTCGACTACTACAAAACCTTGCTGAACTTTTGGACCCATGCAAGCACACGTGCGCGATACGAGAGGCCACAAACAGCGGTCTTGAGACATTCAAAACGATTTTGAGGTGATTTCTTCTGCGGGCGCGTCGATGGGCGTTCAAAACCACCCATTCTTGACCGAAAATTTCATCCTGAATCTAATGGACGGGGTGGATTTTCCCGAAAATATCTCTGTGGGGCCCACCGATCACGTCAGCGTCGGACGTGCGAAAGGCTACGCACGTCCGCGAAATCAGATTTTCCAGGCAGTTGTGGCTCACCATCTTTGATCATATGGCAGATCTGAACCGTCCATCGTGTAGGCCAGCCAAAATACTTCTAAGAGACGCTGATTTTACAGAAATAATGCAAGGAACGCGAGAGTTATGAAGCCCCGAACTTGGCTGCGAAAAGGCTTTCGCTGCGCGTGCGATAGCTTCCCAAATCCGATTTCCACCACTCCAAAAGCTATAAAAAGAGTTCCAAACGTGGAGAAGATGTTGTGCTTGAATAGGGGACGTCAGATAGATAGAGAGAGGTGGAGAGAGAAGTGTTTGAAATTTTTATGTATTTTTTCTTTATTTTTCTTCTTTTTCCTATGATTATGTTAGGCTAAATCTCTTAGCTAGGGCTAAGAGGTGAAGCTTGTGGCGTGATGGGAGCTTCTACAGGTTTGATTTGAACTGAACTGATTGACTCTGTTTTGATTTAAGAAATTCTTTTAGTCATTAATGGTTTGTTGTGATTTAAAATTACAGTAGATCTGTGATGGCTTGAATAATTCCTTTCCTTTTATTTTGATGTTCGAAAACCCTGTTGTTCGCCATCGTCTCATAGACATGGTTGGATGATGGAATCCTTCCTAACACTCATACATCTTTTAGTTGGTTATGGATTGGTTTAAGTTCTGTTGTTTACCTTGTCTCTTAGGCATGGATTTATGATGGAATTATACCTAATTCTTATACCTTTCATCTCTTGAAAACTATATCAAGTAAGTTCAGTATAATATCCATGAAGCAGGCATAAGATCTCCCTGATCTCAACAAGTGGATCCTCTGAATCCCTAGTTCCCTTTCTCTGAATTCTTTAAGTTTAGATTAATATTTCACCATTATTCCTCAAATCACAATTGGTTTAGATTTCATCTTAGCCTAGTTCTAGATCTGGTTATTTTCAGATAACGTACAGGTTTCAGTCCTTATGGATTCGACCTTGGTCTTACCGAGTTTATTACTACATCACAACTCCTCTGAACTTTGAGTGTCTTGGGGTCTTCTGCTTCTTCTCTCCAAGGCATCAGAGACGGCATTAAAATCCCCACTGACTGCCCATAGACCTTGCAAGGATCCGGAGAGAGATGACATCTCGGCCCAGAGACTTCTCCTACGGTTTCTGACACAACTAGCTTACACAAAGGAGAGGTTAATAGGAGATTGCAAATTCTGAATATTAACTACAACAGACAGGGATTGGGAAGATGAACACAAAATAGAAAGAGAGATGGAGCTATTGAAGAAAACCCATATCTTGCCGCCCTCTTGAGCATTGGAGCAAGAAGAGTGGAAGCCAAGCTTTAGCCCGATGGCAAATCTCTTATCTTCACTAAGCATAGGTTCCAAACATAGCATATTATAGAAATCCATACCTTATTCTACCAAAAATGAAAACTCTGTTCCAATTCGTTCGTTCATGCATTTGTGGCCCACCCGATGAGAGGAAAGACTGTTTTTGGGTTACTAAATAGTGGGGCCCACATGATAAGCGTCTTAGATGTAGTTTTCTCACAAGGGCGACGAAGTTGGCTAGCTTAGGGTGGGTTTGATGGCACCAAATATCATTAAATTTCATGATATTTTTCACAAATATGACTCATCGATCAGGAAGTATCATGATATTTTGTGCAACCATACACAATGTTAGTTCCTTTTGGTGATTATCTGTTTGGACTTATTCTAGCATTTGTGATCGCAAGATTGGCCCATCCAATCAGTGGAAAGACTGGTTTTGGATTCACTATATAGTGGAGCCCGCATATTAAGTGGCACCGATGTATAGAATGTAGGGATGTACATCGAGCCGAGTCGAGTAGAGGTGATCCAAGCTTGGCTTGGCTCGTCCGTGCTCTCCTCGAGTTCAAGCTTGAGCTTGTGCTCGACCTCAAGCTTACCATTGGAGCTTGGCTTGTTTGCCAAACCTTTCGAGTCAATCTTAGCTCGAGTAGAGTCGAGTCTGCTCCCAGCCCGACCCAAACCAGCACCCAACTTGCACCTGACTAAACCTGACCCAACTGACCCAACCCCTAAATCAAATATTCAATATATATATATATATATATATATATATATATATATATATATATATATATATATATATATATATATATATTAGATAGAGTCATAGAGGGTACCTTGTTGTTTGTGCTGAGAGAGAGTGAGAAGAGAGCTCAGGCGAGTGCAGGCCGTATGGCTGAGATAAGTTGGGCAGACACTGAGTCAAGAGAGAGAGAGAGAGAGAGAGAGAGAGAGAGAGAGAGAGAGGAGCTCAAGCGCGGCGAGTTAGGTAAGGGAAAGAGTATGTTATGGTTTAAGTTTTAATTTTTTAAAATTATATATATAATATAAAATATATTCGAGTCGAGTCGAGCTTGAGCTTCAAGCTGAGCCGGGTTCGAGTGAGTCGAGTCAAGCTCTACTATGTTTAAACTTGGCTTGTTTACCAAACAAGCTGGGTCATATGAAGCTTGGCTCACCTCAAGTCATTGTTCAAGTCGAGTCAAGAGCTAGATTGAGCCAAGCCGAGCAAGCTTTTTGAGCTAGCTTGGCTCGTGTACAGCCTAATAGAATGTATACCTTAAAAAAAAATCTCTGTTCAGATTCGCTGTCCATTTGCTGCTGCACGTGGCCCATTTGATGAGTGGACAGGTTGGTTATTGGTTAATTATATTGCGGGGCCCATATGACAAGCGGCTTGGGTATGGAAATCACATAACTGCAATAAAGGTTGCTAGTTTGGCTTCTGTTTGGTCGTTATCTAATTACATGAACACACCATTTTATGAAAATTTACACCTTATTCTTAAAAATAAAAATAAAAAATAAAAAACTTTGTTCCGTCTCATTGCCTATTTGTGGCCTGGCCAATCCAATGAGCAAAAAGGCATACATTGAGAGAAAGCAATTCAGTAGCGGATGGTCTTTCTAGACTAGGGAATAGTGGGGCGCCGAGCCGGTTCTTTAAAAGCAGAGGAGAGCTCTCACGGGTCTAGTGACCGTTGATTTTGCAGGCTTAGAATCAATCAGGAGGAGGGCCTCTTCTTAAGCTCTTTGATGTAGATCTGTTGTGCTATGTTAGTATTGCAACTACGGGAAAAGCATGGGAGGCGGTAGTGGGGATGGAGATATTGAAGCTGTTATAAGAAGTGGGCATCATTTGCTGCCAGTGTCTTTGAATGTTCTTGTGTGATGGCTGGATGTAGATCGATTCGGCACTGCATTACCTTGAATTAGAATGGTCCTTTTCTCTGCTCTAGCTCACTAGATATATGGATTCAGATAACTATGTTTGCTAAAGTTTATCGAAGCTATGCCTGGTTGTTGCTTGTTATGCCATGGGGAAGGAGATTGTGGCAGCTGGGGATGGGGTAGATGTTCTAATTTTCGGTTTGATGCAATTGGGGCATTTGTTTTATTGGTTGATGCAGATTATGGTAGAGTTGTTTGATTGTGATGGATTGAGCTGTTGTTTGCTATTTCAAGTAGTTGTGGTTGAGTTGCAGTTTGCTAATTCAAGTAGTCATGGGAGAGAAGTTTGATTGTGTCGGCTTGGTATAGGGGAGCATGCCTGCTTGCTGCTACTAGTTGCAAGATAGGTGGATTTGTTATGGGTGCTTCAGGTGCAGGGGTGTCTTTTGACTACCTGTTCAGATGGGGGATGATGTCTTTTCCAAGAAATGTTTTTTTTTCCCCCATGTTTCTAAGCTCTGGATCTGAGTTTCTCATCCTCTATTGGAAGTAGTTTGTGCTGCTCTCAACTGTTGTGGGGTTGTCTGCTGAGAGGCTTTTGGTTCTATCTATTGGGAATTAGTGGGCTGTAAGAAGTGGCTTCGAGATGTATGTTGTGATGCCAAATGCAGCTGCTCTTGATGACCGCTAACAAAACTATGTTGTTCATATGTGAAGATACTTTTCATAAAGGCGAGCAAGCATGGTGGTGAAACATCTGTAGAGGGTAGCTTTTGTTTGATCATTGGTTCTAGTTTTTTTTTTTTTAAACAAAAAAATAAATAAAATAGAAATGTTTGGATGGATAGGAGATGGCTTTACTCCCTGGTCATTTTCTGGGTGTTGGCATGGCGTGCGTCTTGCAGATTATGGCTGCTAGTCCAGCTGGCTTCGAATGGGGAGGATGCCTTAGACTGCTCTTTGGAGTAGTCTTGTTGTTGTTTTAGATGTGCATTTGCTGATTGTGTGGGGATGTTTGGCGAGCAGGTTGGTGGATGGGTAGGCTTTATCTAGTTGCTTTGATTGAGGGCTGGTTGTTTTCTGAACCATTTTCCTTTTTCACTTCGAGGCATTCAATCTCGTCCTCTGATTGCTAATTTAATCTGTATCTGTTGTACATGCTTCTATATTGGGAATCTCGATAGGTCGGACTGCGTGGACATTTGATTGATCTCAGTTTTGGATCTTTGCTCACCCCCTCAGCTATTTTGTGCAGTTATTGTAGTGTTGGGAAGGATTCCTCTCAGCCCCTTTTGCTGTGTAGTCATGGGGAGTCATCCAAAGCTTAAGAAAAAAAAAACCCCAAAATTTTTATAGTGGCCCACATGATATATGTTGGATTAGCCTGAGTTTTAGGTTTGTCTGTGGGACCTTTCGGCAGTCGCCTGTGCAGTTTGTCAGCTATGGGTGGCCAGGCTGGGGATTTGTCTAGCTCGTAGTGTTGATTGAGACTAATGGTAGTAGAGTTGTGACATTTTCAGGGCTATTTTAGATCTGTGCAGGGTGCTCTGTTCGCAATTGGCCCTTGGTTTGCATCTTTTTAATTTAGGTATTAAAGTTGCCAGAGGTGCTTCTTGATGCTTTTACAGCTTGGCTGCCTCAAATCTAAGTTTAATTTATTTGTTTTTGGTCTTTCTATCTTTTGACGTATAAAAGAGTATATGATAGGCAATGCCCATCTTTTTATGGCCCACCCAAATGTTATGTACAACCTGTTTTGCAAAGAAAAAAAAGCTGTAGATGGTGTGCTCCCACCTTTCAGAAAGAAAAAAAGTGAGACTTCTTTCGGTCTTTAATTATATGGGCTTCAAGAATTCCAATTAGCCAGAGCAATCCAAAGAGAGGTGCAATGAAAGAACCGATATTGCACAAGTTCAGATCATCGTCGGCTACAGAAACTTCAATGTGATCTGTATCATCGTCTTCTTCCTCTTTGCAGTAGAAGTTTGGCCTGTAGAAAAGAATTTGAATTGTTATAATTCAATTCAATGAAATGAAAACTTTCAAAATGGCAATAGACCAAGAGGAAAAAGTGCTAAAATCATTTCATGTCCAACTTCAACGAATGGAATTGGCCATTTGTTCTACGTCGATTTGAATTGTTGCAGTTTAGTTCAATTGTGTATCCAAAGGCACCGTTCAGAATACCATATTGACTGTTCGAGGCACTTATACAGAAACCAATATCGCATAATAAGAAATTTAGGCTGTATTTGGATGCTCAATCGACCTGCATTGCAATTGAAAACCGAGAGGAGCTAAAGCTTTTCTGTATTTGAGATAACCCAAATAGGTTGAATATATACAGATTACAGTCATCTATATAAGGAAAATAATAAAATCAAAATCTTCTACCTATGGAAATGAACTATACAAGGTATACTAGCTATACAAGGTATGTGAGCCTGTCTAACATCCCCCCTCAAACTAATGCGGGTCATCGACAAGTAATAGTTTGCCAACTAGAAATGAATGACGAGCAGAAGTGAGGGACTTAGTGAGAATGTTGGCAATCTGATCATGGGATGCAACATGTGGAAGAGAAATGAGCCTAAACTGAAATTTCTCGCGGATAAAGTGACAGTCAACTTCAATATGCTTCGTCCGTTCATGAAAAACCGGGTTAGAGACAATCTGAATGGCACTTAGATTATCAACATGGAGTGAAGTAGGATTCTGCATAGGAACACCAAAGTCGGAAAGAAGTCCATGTAACCAGACAAGCGCATTACATGTAGCGGACATCGCCCAATTCTCGGCTTCTATGCTTGATTTGGAAACAGTGGCCTACTGCTTACACTTCCAAGAGATGAGAGAAGTGCCAAGAAAAACACAGTAGCCAGTGGTAGATCATCGTGTGAGAGCACAATCGGCTCAATCAGCATCCGAATAAGCACGAAGGTCCAGAGTGGCCGTGGAGGAGAAGTATAGTGATCGATCTAGAGTTCCACATAAGTATCGTAGGATGCGCAACACCGTAATCATATAAAGAGTCCGAGGAGCAGAAACAAACTGACTGACGACTTGGACAACGTAGACAATATCAGGGCGAGTCATAGTTAAGTAAACCAGACTTCCAACCAAATGGTGGTATAAGTCGGGCTGTGCAAGAAGATCACTATCATCACGGCCATATTAAACGTTAAGTTCTAAGGGAGTCTGAACTGTCTTCTGATCCGTCAATGATGTCAATGCGAGAAGATTCTTGGTATATTTACGCTAGCTGACCAGGATCCCACGTTTAGAACGTGAAATTTTAAGCCCAAGAAAGTATGTGAGATGGCCGAAGTCCTTCATCTTGAACGATGATTGCAGAACTTCCTTTAAAGTCGAGATGCCAGTAGCATCACTACCAGTCAGAAGTAGGTCATCAACATAGACGAGGACAATGACAATTCCGCGAACAGTGGTGCACAAAAATAAGGATGGGTCATGACTACTTTGAGTAAAGTTAGCACCCGTAACAACATCGTGAAAGCATTGGAACCATGCTCGAGTGCCTGTTTGAGGCCATACAGAGCTTTCTTTAGGAGACATATCTTATTGTTAGGGATTAAGGAGCCAGGAGGAGGTTTCAAATATACTGTTTCTTAGAGGTCTCCATGAAGAAAATCATTTTTCACATCCATCTGAGAAAGTGGTCAAGAGCGGATGAAAAATATTGCCAGAAGAGTACGAACAGTTTTCATCTTGGCCACAGGAGCGAATGTCTCATAGTAATCAATTCCGTATTCCTGTTTGTAACCCTGAGTGACAAGTCGAGTCTTATATCGATCCAATGATCTATCAGACTTGAGCTTGACAGAATAAATCCATTTCTTACCAATTAGCTGTTGGTCAGCGGGTCGAGTGACAATGTCCCATGTATGATTATCATCCAATGCTGCAAGTTCTTCTGCCATAGCCTTCTTCCAACAATCATGAGTGGCTGCCTGAGGTATGAAGTAGGAATAGAAATAGTTTCTAGAGTAGCATTCATGGCAGACATTGATCATATCAAGCGATCAGACGCTCGATGTACACAATCAGAATGACGTATCGAGGTAGGTTCAAGATCTGCAATAGGTACAGTAGCTTCGGGTTGAGTAATAGGTAGTGGAGCTATACGTGGTTGATGCGAGTAAACCTGCAATGGACGAGGGAGAGTACTCGAGGCAAAAAGAATATCAGGAAAGGTGGCTAGACCAGAAGATTTTGGGGCGTGCGAAGGGGGAAGAGATGAATGAAAGGTAATATGTTCAAGAAAAACAACATGTTATAAAACCAGAACATGACGTGCGACCGGATCATAACATCAAAAACCCTTCTGAGTTTCTCTAAATCTCAAGTACATATATTTGATCGATTTTGGAGATAGTTTATTATGCTCATGTGAAGCCAAGTGAACATAACAGACACAACCAAAAATACGAAATGTGGAATATGTAGGAGGTAAGCCGTTGAGAGCAAAATATGGAGATTTACTGTTCAGAACGTTGGTTAGCATTCGGTTAATCAAGTAGACTGAATGTAACATTGCTTCCGCCCAGAAAGAATGAGGAACACTCATAGCTGTTATCAGGGTGTTGGCGGTTTCAATAATATGACGATTTTTTCATTCAGCCACCTTGTTCTGTTGTGGAGTATCAGAACAGGTGGTCTGATGAATAATCCTATGACTTTAAAGAAATATACAAAAATCAGTTGAGAGATATTCCCCCCCTGAGTCAGAGTGGAGAGTTTGTACTGGAACTCGAAATTGAGTTTTCACCATAGAGTGAAATATCTTGAATTTTTCAAAAACCTGTGACTTCGAGTGTAGAAAGTAAATCTAAGTGTAACATGTGAAATCATCAATGAATATAACATAGTAACGTAACCCAGAAAGCGACATAATAGGTGAAGGACCCCAGACATCTGTATGCACTAGTTCAAACATAGAAGATGATTTTGTAATACTTAGAGGAAAATGAATACATTACTTTTTGAAAGACAATAAGATAAGAAAGAATAATCCAAATCTTTTTTATTAAGAAACATTCCAGAAGAAAATAACTGAATTAACCGATCGGAATGTGGATGACCCAGGCGAAAGTGCCACAATTTCCACAATTTATTTGCCGAACAAATATCTGATGAAGATGGAGAAAAGAAACAACGAGCCGGAGTGACAGATCGATCAAATTCCAGCACCTACAGATGAACATGCCGCCTACCCATCCCAAGTACCTTCCCCGTTGCTAGATCTTGCACAAAACAACAATTGGAAAGAAATATGACTAAGCAGTTATTGGCTGTAAGTTGACCAACTAAAATTAAATTGGAGAAGAGGTTAGGGACATGAAACACATCATGAAGGGTGAACTGGCGATGAGCAGAAGGAGAGAAAGTCAATGATCCAACAGACTGAATAAGTAATCTAGTGCCATCCGCAGTAGAAATAGCCTGATTTTCGATGTATGGACAAATATCACGAAGATGAGATACAGCACCAGTCATATGATTGGATGCACCCGAATCGAAGAACCATGTAGAAGATGGGGATATACCTGACATCTCGGCCGCAGAAAGGGCCTGAACGATTTGCTGGAGCATCGCAGGGGTCAAAGGTGATGAAAGACCTTCAGTAGAAACAGAAGATGCAGAATCACTAACAAACGGTTCAGAAGAAATAGTGGTAGCAGTAGTAGAAAGAGCACGACCACTGCCATGGCCACGACTACCACGTCCATGGCCGAAAGAAGATGCATAGGCACGTGTACGGTAGTCTTGAATACCATGACCAGTCCGTCGATAATAAGCGCACCATTCTTTGCATTGAGCAACAACATGACTCACCTTGTTGCAGCCGCGACAAGTCAAAGGGATGAAACCACATGTTGGTGTAGTAGTGGATATAGTAAGCACCATATCAGATGATCCCGGAGTTGAGGAAGGAAGAGAGAGAACTTTCAATCATTGTTCCTCAACCAATAAATCATTAATAATCGAATTCAAGAGGATTGCTACGGTTTAAGAGAGCAGCCCGACAATGCTCAAATTTTGAACGCAGCTTCATAAGAAATTGTCTTACTTGCGCACTCTCGCGCATAGATTGGAATATCTTAAAGTCATAAGGAAATGTTGGATCTATCATAGTCATCTCCGTCCAAATAGTGACAATTTTGGAGTAAAATGTTTGAATGCTGTCATCACCTTGAGTAAGGTTAACGAGATCCTGTTCCAGGCGGTATAACTGGGCCGCATTACTCTGTTGATAAATTGTCTGGAGATGCTCCCATATTGCCTTAACAGTGCGATGAGGTGTGAGGCCAATAGCAATGGACCGATCGACCGAATCGAGAATCCATGTAATAATCCATCCATTGTTCATGTCCCAATCGGCTAATTTGTTGACATATGTGGAAGTGGGGATAGGAACAGATCCATCAATGAGTCCCCACAACCCACGACCCTTGAGGAAGTTCTAAAAATGGATGGCCCATAGAGAATAGTTGGTATCATCAAAACTACAACGTGGGGCCTCTGTATGTGATGAGTTCTTGTCTATTGATCTGAAGTAATGTAAAGCACGCAAAGAGTTGCAGCAAAAGAAGGTGTTAGATGTACCGTACAACAGGAGATACCCAAGGGATTGCAGTTTCTAGATCTGGCGGAATAACAACAGCAACAAGGGCTCTAGATCTGGAAAACTTAGATCTGAAGCAACAACAATAGGGTTCGGATGAGCAGATTTGGAACAGCAACAGGGACGAGCAGATCTGTTGTATCTAGAATAGCAACAGGGACGAGCAGAGGGGTCGAACGAACAACAGGGACGAGTAGATATGCAATAGCAGCAGGGACGAGCAGATTTGAAGGATCGGGAACAACAACGGACGATGGATGCGATTTCAAGGTGCGCTCGAGGTCATCTGCATCTTGAAGGTGATGCGATTTCAGAGATGGAAGCACCGAATGGCGAGACTGGATCTGCGTGCGGCAGCAAAGACGTGCAAGAAAGCAAGGAGACGGTGTTCTCGAGCCTGTTAAAGCATACGAAGACGAAGGAAAGCCTTCCTCGAGCGACGACGAGCAGAGAGAGAGGTCGGACAAGCAGAGGGGTCGCTGAAAGATGTAGCAGGGGCGGCCGGACGACGCAGGGGCGGTCAGATGAACAGGGACAGTGGCCGGACGCAGCAGGGATGGTGACCGGATGACGCAGGGGCTGTTTTGGATCAATGTAGCTCTAATACCATGAAAACTGAGAGGAGCTGAAGCTTTTCTGTATTTGAGATAACCTAAATAGGTTGAATATATAAAGATTACAGTCATCTATGCAAGGAAAATAATAAAATCAGAATCTTCTACCTATGGAAATGAACTATACAAGGTAAACTAGCTATACAAGGTATGTGAGCCTGTCTAACAACAATAATTCAAATCAAAGTGGAAATTGCCAAACTGTGCAACCCCACTCCATTCGTCAAACCGCCCCAAAGATTGAAATCACGAAATGGAATGACTTCTACCTCGGTCTTTCGTTCTACATTGAGTTGAGCTCTTGCATTTTAGTTCAATCAAGTATCCAAACGTGCCATTAAGAAAGGAAGCTGAATAGGAAGTGTCAGCAATGCTTAGATTGTCCCTGCGATGCCTGTACTGATGTCATCTTGTCATCGTAGAGCTTGGCTAATCCAAAATATGATATCTTTGGATAGAGATCCGCGTCGAGCAGAATATTACTGGCTTTGATATCCATGTGAAGAATGCGGCACCCGGATTCCTCGTGAAGGTAAGCGAGACTCTTGCTGTCCCCAAGCATATCTCGAAGTAGGTATTTCTCTTCCTTGCAAGGAAATGGCAGCCATTTGCATTGAAATGTAGTACAATTAAGCTCTCCTACGGCTAGTGGTTAGGATTTCGAATTGTAATCTGCTTCACATGTGCTACTGCTGGAATGTGTTTTTGAGGTTCCGGCCTTTCCTTTGGTGGGCCCCACCATGTATGTGTAGTCGCACGCAAACAAGCCAGTCTAGTCATCAGATGGGCCATCCAATGTGGACCATTATCCCTTATTTTTTTAAAATCTTGTATGCTTATCATGTGGTTCATCTCATGACTGGATATTTGGCCATGGTACATGCTTGGTGGGGACCACCACATGAACACTAGGATCTTCCTACCATGGAGCGCAATGGCACATCCTATGCCGCCATCTAGATAGCGCAGGGATGGATGTGATGAGGTCGATCACCATCATCCTCAGGGAATAACTACTTCAAATTCACGGAGCTCTCTGGACTCCTCATAGAGTTTCCTTGAATCCACTAGGGATAAAATATATAAAAACAATTTCTGAGAAATTCGAAAATAAGTTGATTGATAATAAAAACGAAATTACAACCCTTTAAATAATGGGCTCAAACTTAGGAGGGAGATTTAGACTCAAACACCCTAAAAAACGTGAGGTACTGTAAATAGTAAACTTTATATCTATAGATAGACACCATTCCTACTAGACCTCATGGTTTTCAACCAAAAATAATGTGTTCAATTTGGCCTAACCACATTACTCTCCTAATTTTTCTAAGATCTTTTCACGTTGGGCATGACTCCTACAACTCAAATGATTAAAAGTTATACACGATCTAAAACTTACTATTTATAATAAAAATGAAAATAAAATGGACTTTCGACTGTTGATCTGATGGAATCTTACAAATCCGGCATGGGCAACCCGGCATAGTGGGGTGGGTTTGCTAAAATAGCTTCTCCTACCCCAAAATCATACATTATATGTCCAAAAACTCATTCCGATTTGCTGGATATGACTGTTTTAAGGTTTTGATGGTCCTGATCATTTTTACTTCTGATCGTGCCTTCTCTTGTCCATCTTTGCCATGAAGGTGTCCACGACCTGCTCTGCATCACTAAGACCATCCATATAGTCGACTACCTCTTCATTGAATCCCAATCTTAAAATTCAAACAAGCTGCAAGTTTTATATATATATATAAGCTAGATTTCGTGTGGGCTCCACGCCAAAAATAATTGGGCCTCACCTACCATTTCAGTGAAAAACAGAAAAACAAAGAAAAACAGAGCAGAAAAATTGCCCTACCCTCCCTGCATAACTTTCCAAAAACAGATTGCTGGACTTGGACTTCCCCATTTCCAGGGAGAGTTGCATCTTCCCAGACCTGCTCGAACCCCCAGACAGAGCTGAGCACGCTATCCAGCTGCAGGTTCATAGCACTAATCCATTGCCCATTTTTGAGAAGATCAAGAAAATTTTAAGATAGTTGTCTAAAACAGAATTTATGTAAGATCAGCTGAGAGCTGCAATATTTTTACTATCACCTGATCCATGAGAGTGACCTATCACTAGGTCCGTTCATATTCTTCAAACTGATTGAATGCACTGTTCAATCCTATCCCCGAGAGAATCGGCACAAGGCCCCATTTGGATGGAATGAACTGTGAGATGTCACTATAAACTAGTGAAAATAACCAAATTCCCAATCCCCCAATAAAAATACTAATGGCATGTTTGGTTGCCACTTAAAAGTGAGTTTCAGCTCATTTGAGTTAACAGTAATTATGTATTAGAGATAAGGATTATTATTATTATTATTTTTTATAACCCATAATTTACGTAGAAAAATCCTCCCGTGCTCTCAAAGCACTTTAAGTTGTAGTGATCCTAGGTGCATCGATTCACTTGGATAATCCAATCGATTGATCTGAACTGTCCATTATATTTGGAACACAATTGATAGGCTACAATGGAAAAAATTACACTGATTGCATAGTCCAATTGATCCTTGATTTGGCCTTGTTTTCTATTGTCTTCCTTTTCGCAAGCCATGGATGAGATGGTTACGATGGCCTAACAAACTTGATCTTTAGAATCATAGGCGATCCATGTTGGTCCCTGACAAGTCTATGGATCGAATTCTTTCTTAAAGTGTTTAGCTTCCTTTAGAATGAAAAGATAAGTTATTAAAAACGAGAAAATTAAAACAAATAAATTATTTTTTAAGTGGCAACCGAACAGGGTGAAAGGAAATTGCAATTTGGTTGTTTCTAGTTCATTGTGGCAATTACTATAATTCAATTCAATAGTGCATACCTTGGATTGACCCTCACACCATAAAGGAAGTGCAAATGTGAAATTAACTGTTTAGTCTGCATATAAGGTGGTTCCCACACATAAGGGAACTGAACAGCTAACAAACTATCCATAATTTTCTTAAGGATGGAGGACTCTCACATTGCAGTCATATTCCTTTGATATCCAAGTTTATTGGTAGGATCCCATCTAAACAATTTGTGTTTCACTCAATCACTAGTTACTAGGAGGTCTGAAATATATCTTTATTAGATAGAAAGATAATGAACTTTCATTTGATCTTGATTATTGTAGGGAGAAAAAGAGACCGATAGATTTGCAAAGACCTCATGATAATATTCATAAATGACTTGGTTTTGATGAGAGATGAACATTATTGTATCCACATTCAAGTACATAGTACACATCGGTACTTCAGTGCATTTCTCCCTTGTTTCACAATAATGATGCCGAAATTCATTCCATGGGACCCGAACCCTCTTCTTGCTTGGGCAGCTCACCCACTCCCAACTCTCAAGCATGAGAGTGAAAAAAACGTACGGGATCAGAATTTATTGCCTCTATTCCATCAATGTAAATGCTAAGGCAATCCAATTCGATGGTGTTGGTGATGTGTCCCGAAGAACCAACATGGAACTTGTCTATGGATAACATGGATGTAATATTAATGATCTTACTCATAGATTATGATGACCATGGGTTTTAGACGGGCAAAATTGGATTCACCCTTCCATGGTGACACATGGGCCTAAAAATTAAGTTAATTCACGACTTAGGTAGAGCACACCATAGACAACAGTTGAGAGTGTATCCCACCCATTGAAACCTTTTTAATTGTTTATAGGGTTCACTGAGATGGGGTTCAGACAACTAACCCATCCATTAGGTGTGTCCCATTTGAATGAGATGTCACACAGTTTCAGGCCATTCCAAAGCACAAGTGGAACCCATTAAGTGCTTATATATATTTGAGGTATGATTTCACATCGTTTCAAATTGTGTGGCTCACGTGACTTCCAAATAAGACTGATTTTTAGGATATCACATAAACTAGGGGGGCCCACAGAGCTCAACCTCATGGGAACCTTTTCCCTATACACATATACCTATAAATTGATGGATAAATGAATATCTATTAAGATTGCTTATATATATATATATATATATATATATATATATATATATATTCTCTCAATAGAATAATATAAAATGATTGTTACAATGAAGTCCCTAGGGCCCATTTGAATAGGTAGAAAGGAAATGAAGCATCGTTTCTCATGAAATTCATTTTTCGTTGTTTGTCAAACCTTTTTTTTTGGTGGAAATTTGTAGGAAACACTAATTCCCATTTATTATCATTGTTAGAAAATAAATAATTTTTTTTTTTTTTCCATATCCACCTTTAAGAATGACATTTTCTCATGATGGAAGGAAAATAGGTTTTTCAAGGGTTAAGGCCAAATGTGGCACTATCTATATATCTTCAATCGCCGGCTCACATGTGTCATGTAAGACAATGTGTCAAAAGAGCCCTTACCTATATTCTATCATACCTCACATGTGTCACCTCACATGTGTCACTATGTTTCATGTGCTATTGTGTTATCCATCTCTTGTGCCCCACATGTGCTAACGTGCCGTTAGCATCACCACTCATCTTCCCTAGCACCCATATGTGTACAAAGTACTACATATGCCAATTTGCCACATGTACCATCACCAATATTTAATAACTCCAATTAAATATGCTACATGTGCCAATGGTGCCGATGTCCAATAGTGTTGCCATTTAGCTTTAAATGTGAGGTGTCAAATGTGCCAATTATTGTCATATGCCACATATGCCATTATACAACTCCATGCACCTTACATGTACAATTTGTGCCACAATTTAGCTTCAAGTGCATGCAGCTTCCTGTATAGCCATGTGTAGGTGTTCTATATGATAGAGCATTAATTTTCCTGTATAGCCATGTGTAAGTGTTCTATATGATAGGCGAGGTCCAATCCTTTTTGTTGGGCCCTACCTGAATGGCTATATATCCCAATTTTCCATTAATAAAGATCAAGTGGTTTATCCCAAAAAAAAAAAAAGTGCATGCAGCTTCGAGTACCTTACATGTACAATGAGTACCATAATTTAGCCTAAGTGGTCACATGTATCACTATATATCTATATTTAAGCATCCCACATATGCCACATGTGTTAATATGGCACGAGTGACTATTTAAAATTCTTTTTCAAGAAATATTTTATTTTGCCAAACAATAAATAAGAAAAAGTATCCTAAAATTTTAGGGAAATTTTGTTGAAAAATAAACAAGGAATTCAAAGAGGCCCTAAAGCTATCATGGGTAAATGGGTCAAGCACTGTTAGACCAAAATGAAATTTTTTAATGGTAATTTTACAAAATAGTACTTCATTAATATAATATTTACATCCTGGTACTTTATTAATTAAATTTTCATTACACTACCTCATTAATCAAATTATTGTAAAGTAGGTTCCTCATTAACTTTTTTAAGTATGAGTTTTAATAAAATGACAAAAATGTTCACTGATGCCCAACCTTCCTACGTAGGTTCAGGGGCTGATCTTCTTAGATAAAGTAGGCCTGGGTGCTATTAGGACCTACCCTATGAGTCCCTAGGGAGGTATTGTACATTGGTGACTCGTCCTTGGCAGTTCCACATGATAGGTGTCCCCTGATTTTTTGGCTGCCCGGGGTAGCCCAGTTGTATAGCAATTTATATATCAATGGATTTTTTTTTTCTTTTTTTAAACCAGGATGTGGATTGCATTTTTTTACACATGAGTAACCATGTTCCTATTACTATGCAATTGGCCTGTTTAGATTTTTTTTTCTTTTTATTTTTTCCTTTTTTAATAATTGCATATATTTACATCTACATATCTATATTTAATTCTTATTAAGCAATCTCATTAATTGGTGGGCATTTTCACCATTTTAGAAAAAATCAATCTTTAAACTAAAGGATGTTAGAGAAAACTAAGTGAAGGTATCACTCTGACAATAAACTTGATTAATGAGATAGCTTAATGAAAACTTAATTAATAAATGTATGATGATATAAATATTATAATAATGAGGTACTATTTTGTAAACTTCCCTAAAGACTATGGTTGTCAACAGGTTACCTGTGGTTTAGTTCAGCGAAGTTGAGTGACCTTTTCCATGCTTCTTCACCCTAAATTTCTAGTGGTCAAAGTCTAGAAGAAGGGACAAAGTCAGTTGTGTGTGGGACCCATGGTTGGGTCATCGGAGCGATTGATTTAATACCCCGTTCTAGATGGAGATCCTCGATGGGACAACTCTAACTCTCAGTTGTTGGCATACAAATATATGGTTGAGATGAAATCCATCAACAATCCACAATCAATAGAATAAAAGGTCACAGGTTGTAGGGCATAGTCCATCTATGACGGGGGGCCATCAAATCAACGGCTTGGATGGTCCAACCATAGCCCCGCAAGTAGGACTGTTGTTCAAGGCTTCGTACAACGAAGTTGAGTGGCCTTATCCAGTCATAAGTTTCAAAGAAGAGAAAGACACGGATAAAATCCAAAATCACCGGCCTAAATCATGCATAGACGGATAACGTGGTAAACGGTGTTTACTTGCACCTCATACACCCTCTCTCAACTTAGCACACGTGCCAACCTGACAATCATGTGAAACATCTGAACAAAGCGTAAGATGGTCCCCGCCAAGAAGATGACTGTACACAAATTTCAGGCCAGTCCACACATCGGGTGGGCCATCTCTTTGTATGGATGGCTTAAATGAAATAACCAACGGTCCACATTCAACACGAACGTATAGCCCGCCTGATCTTCGCGTATAGTCATCTTCATGTTGGGATCTTCCATGTGAACCACTTGATGCTTGGCCCACATAACTGGTTGGCACATGTACTGCGTGTAAAGCTGCGTGTAAGGATGGTGCGCTTAGGATTAGCAAAAGGGTCACTTGGGTTTTAGTACAGGCCGGTTGAGTGACTCATTCCATGCATCTTCACCTCAAGTTACAAGGAAAACGAAAACAATCCAAATCCATGGCCCACTTCGGGAAAGAAGAAGAAGAAGAAGAAGAAGTGAAAACTACTTGCGAGAGTAGGATTTCAAACATACTCTGTCACACGTGCCAATCTTGTATTTGTGTAATAGATGTGGGTTCATCAGGTTGGAACCTCCATATATTTGCCACAGCCCGAAAATTCAGTACATGCATTTGGTTTAAGTGATGATCAAACCGGCCTGATTTTCAGGCCATGGTCTATTCAACTTGGTGAGGACATGATGAACGGCTTGGATTTCATACATACATGCCTCATTAGTCATACTTACGTGAGATTATGTATTATAAATCCTAGTCTCGCGAGTAGCCTCAATAGGGTTCTTGCTGAAATCAACAGGTGGGGCTTATCTGAGGCTTCCATGGGAATTGGGCGACATTTTTTTTTCCTTTACCTTCGTGCAAGTTTCGAGGGAAATTAAGAACGGAATTCAAAATTCAATATCAATGGCTTAAATTACACGCAATATGTTAGAAAAGGATGGCCCATTTGAGACTTGTTAGAGTGAAATTTTGTGACCGTTTCCATCTATCTTCACGGTAATTTACAATGGGCATATTCTCTGTTGACTGAGAAATGCTCACATAAAACGCTGTACTTGAACTTTGAGAGACAACACCTCCTTCCATGCAAATTCGTTCCTCATGTGGAACATCCAAGCCGTGCAAAAGGTGGGCCCTGTAAACATAGTTATGTTAATGGGTGTGTGTGTGTGTGTATATTAAGATCTTTATGGATTTGTAAAGATCCCTAGCTTCTGTAAATTCTCAGCAATGAAAAATACAAAATAGTTGTTCGGAAATGTAGTTCCAAAATCTCAACAAGCTCTAAGCCATTCATCAGAGTTTTTCCAGAGTTAGATGCCCTGGTCCAAATTCATTCAGGCCCTCTCATCACGTTGGGCAAAATGATAGAGAAAAATGAACGACTTAAAATATCTCAACACTATTCTTACCATCAGGTTTCACAAATTGTGGCTCAAGTAATCAGTGGATGGCCTGATATTCTCGCATAGGACATTTAAAAAGGAAGTCCCAACTGATGGACAGCTTGGATCATACATATGCACGTCACATTTCACGATTAACCACTTCAACTCATCATTATTTTCTACTTCTAATCTTGAAGTAAAGATATTATGTTTGAGAATTGTATTGATTTCGAATGGTGTAGCCCTCCTAATGGGTGGACCATCCAGGTTTTCAAACCTTGTGTGGTTCGTGGTTCAGATGGCTTATACATGGGACACACTCACAAAGGAAGAAGGAATTAGGTGTGAAAGCTCACATACAATGTTTGACAACATCTCTTTCTTAGTAGGTGGGCCAAACACAACACCCGCATAATTATTTTTAATATTTGTTATGACGACAAATATTTTTAGTTTTATTATCCCAATCGTGTACAAGTGTCTAAGCAAAGACTCCCTCAAAGACTTTTTCAATTGACCATTGTTGTATCTTTCTTTTGGAGAAAGAAAAAATAAAAAGTTTTGGACCAACTTATCACACAGATTTAGTGGCGTCCCTGTTAAGAATGCAACACAACATACCGATGGCTTAGATCACAACCCATTTGATAATTAGTTCAAGATTTCAGAGTGGTACCCAATATATTACTGTACAGGGTTTTTATTTTATTTTATTACACAATATTGTTAACAGGATGGACCATCCAGGTTTTCAAGTTTTCAAGGTGAGGTCCATCATTTTCCTGGTTCAGATACTCGCTGAAAAGAGAGAAGGAATTACGTGTGAAAGCTCACATACAACTTTTGATGTGAACATCTCTCTCTTTCTTAGTAGGTTTGTGAACATCTCTCTTTCTTAGTAGGTGGGCCAAACGCAAATCCCCACATAACTATTTTTAATATTTGTTACGATAATAAATAATTTTAGTTTAATTATTGTTACGTGAAGAAGTGTCTGAGCAAAGACTCTCTTAGACCTTTTCAATTGACCATTGTTGTATTTTTCTTTTTGAGGAATTTTTTTTAAAAAAGATTTGGACTAACTTATTACATAGATTTAGAGGCATCCCCATCAACAATGTAACACAACATACCAATGGCTTAGATCATTTTATGGCAACAACTCATTTGATAATTAGTTCAATATTTCAGAGCTGTACCCATCCCATTTATAGGTTTTTTTTTTTTTTCCCGGGGGGTTAGCTTGTTAATATACACAACATTGTCAGTACACACATTGATAATTGTATTGATTTCGAATGGTGTAGGCCTCCTAATGTGGACCACCCAGGTTTTCAACCCTTATGGTGTGGTCCATCATTTTCATGGTTTAGATAGTTTATACATATAACAAAGAAGGAACTAGGTGTGAAAGCTCACATACAACGTTTGATGTCAACATCTCTCTTTCTTAGGGGAGGGGTGTTAGCTTGTTAATACACACAGCATTGTTAGTATACACATTGATAATTGTATTGATTTCAAATGGTGTAGGCCTCCTAATGTGGACCACCCATGTTTTCAACCCTTATGGTGTGGTCCATCATTTTCATGGTTTAGATAGTTTATACATATAACAAAGAATATATATATATATATATATATATATAACAAAGAAGGTACTAGGTGTGAAAGCTCACATACAACCTTTGATGTCAACATCTCTCTTTCTTAGGGGAGGGGTGTTAGCTTGTTAATACACACAACATTGTTAGTATACACATTGATAATTGTATTGATTTCGAATGATGTAGCCCTCCTAATGGGTGGACCACTGACGCAGGGGAGGATGTGAGGTCGAGCACCGTCTTCCTCAAGAGGATAATTATTCCGAATCCACCGAACTTCTCTGGACTTCTCACAGAGACTTCGCGAATCCGTGAGGAAAGAAAGCAAGAAAATAGAAATAAATTCTAATAAATTCGAAATTTGTTAATGAATGAAATAAAAATGAGTTCACAATCATTTAAATAGGGATACTAAGCAATGAGAAAGAAATCAGAACCAAACTACAACTAAAACTTATAGAATTCATGACTTACTATAAATATTAAACTTGCTATTTATAGACGGTCGTGATGTTTACTAGTGCACAAGGTTTTAGGCCAAAAATTGTGTCCTATTTGGCTTCACCAAGCTGTTCTCCTAATTTTATAAGCTCTTTTCAAGTTGGGCGCAACTCCTAAAGCCCAATGGATGAAGAATTATAATCAAACTAAAACTTACTATTTATACTAAAAATGGAATTAAAATAGGGAAACGACCATCGATTTGGCAGTATTTTGCAAATCCGGTTTGGGCAACCCGGCGTAGCAAGGTTGGTTGGTTAAAGTAGCTCATTCTACCCCAAAATCATTTTACGTCCGATAACTCATTCCGGATTGCAAGATATGCCTGATACCGGATTGCAAGATACGGTCTGGATCACTTCTGTTGTTGTCCGAGCCTTTTCTGATCCAACTTGGCCATGTAATTATCCGCGATCCTCACTACATCAACCACCCAAGTCTTCAACCCTTATGGTGTGGTCCATTATTTTCAAGGTTTAGATAGTCTATACATATAACACGCTGACAAGAAAGAAGGAACTACGTGTGAAACCTCACATACCACGTTTGATGTGAACATCTCTTTTTTAGGGGAGGGGTGTTAGCTTGTTAATATACACAACATTGTTAGTACACACATTGATAGCTGTATTGATTTTGAATGATGCAGCCCTCTTAATGGGTGCCCCACCCAGGTTTTCAACCCTTATAGTGTGGTCCATCATTTTCATGGTTCAGATAGCAATCTATACATGTGCCATGTGGACAAGGAACATGGAACTATGTGTGGAAGCTCACATACAACATTTGATGTGAACATCTCTCTTTCTTAGGAGATGGGTGTTAGCTTGTTAATACACAACATTGTTAATATACATATTGATATTTGTATTGATTTCAAATGGTGTAGCCGTCCTAATGGGTGGACCATCCAGGTTTTCAACCCTTATGGTGTGAAAGATGACAAGAAAGAAAGAACTACGTGTGAAAGCTCACATACAACGTTTGATGTCAACATCTCTCTTTCTTAGGGGAGGGGTTTTAACTTGTTAATACACACAACATTGTTAGTACATACATTGATAATTGTATTGATTTCGTATGATGTAGCCCTCATAATGGGTGGACCACCCAGATTTTCAACCCTTATGGTGTGGTCCATCATTTTCATGGTTCAGATAGTCTATACATGTGACATGCTGACAAGAAAAAAGACCTACTTGTGAAAGCTCACATACAACGTTTGATGTGAACATCGTTTTCTTAGGGGAGGGGTGTTAGCTTGTTAATACACACAACATTGTTAATACACACATTACTAATTGCATTGATTTCATATGGTGTAGCCCTCCTAAAGGGTGGACAACTCAGGTTTTCAACCCTTATGGTGTAGTCCATCATTTTCATGGTTTAGATAGTCTATACATTTGACACGCTGACACGCAAAAAGGAACTATGTGTAAAAGCTCACATAAAACATTTGATGTAAACATCCCTCTTTCTTAGTAGGTAGGCCAAACACAACTCCCCACATAACGATTTTTAATATTTGTTACAATAATTAATATTTTTAGTTTAATTATTCTATCATGAAGAAGTGTCTGAGCAAAGACTCCCTCAGACTTTTTCAACTTACGGGTGCTTGAATTTTTCTTTTTGAGAAAAATAAAATCAAAAGATTTGGCCTAGCTTATCGCACAAATTTAGAGGCATCCCCTAACAATGCAACACAACATATCAATGGCTTAGATCATTTTATGACCATAACCCATTTGATAATTAGTTCAAGATTTCACACCTGTACCCAATCTATTCATCTAACGAGGTTATATTCACTCAATCTACCACTTGAGCTATGGATATGCATGTGAGTTATTTGGTTGCTAGAAAAATTATACTTGTTTATGATTAGTCAAATCCATTTATAGATATGAATGGAGAAATTAAAGATAATCTATAATTAAAATCAATTGATTATCAATAAAAATTGCATGCTCATAATAAATGTAAAAAGATTAGGAAAGCTTATCTCTAATTTGATATATGTGAGGCATAATATTTTATATGCATGCATTACATGTGTCAAACGTACCATGTACATTAATTAAGCATCATATTTTTGCCAATATGTCAACATATATGTGTGTTATAATTGTTATGTGCTCTAGTTCGAAATAGCTTGACTTGAATACCCTATCAAGGACAGCTTGACCCTAGCAATCTAATGGAACAAAACTTTAGGGTTGTTAATGGATAAGGCTTGTACCGGGCAAAATTAAAATTTTGAATAGGCCTGGCATGAATAGTTCAAAATTGGGCCGAAGCCACCAGGCCAGCTCAGCCCTAAGCAACTTTGGCAGCAGCTAAAATGCCCTGTGACTTAGGTTTGGGAGATTCTATTGGATGGTCTAATTTTTAATTCCCTATTTAACATTGATTTTCTTTTTAAGCACTCAACTACATGTTTTTTTCCTTTTCCGTCGTGTAAGTTTCGAGGGAAAGAACGACATTCAAAATTCAATATCAATGGCTTAAATTACACGCTGTGTTAGAAAAGGATGGCCCACTTGAGGTTTGTTAGAGTGAAATTTTGTGACCATTTCCATGCATCTTCACAATGATTTTCAATGGGCATATTCTCTGTTGACTGAGACTGCTCACATAAAACGTTGGACTTGAACTTTGAGATACAACACCTCCTTCCATGCAAACTCGTTTCTCACGTAGAACATCCAAGCCATGCAAAAGGTGGGCCCTGTAAAGATAGTTATGTTAATGGATTTATATATATCTATTAAGATCTCTACGGATTTGTAAAGATCAATAGCTTCTGTAAATTCTCGGCAATGAAAGATACAAAATAGTTATTTGGAAATGTAGTTCCAAAATCTCAACAAGCTCCAAGCCATCCATCAGAGTTTTTCTAGCGTTAGATGCCCTGGCCCAAAATCATTCAGGCCCTCTCATCACGTTGGGAAAAATGATAGAGAAAAATGAATGACTAAAATCTCAACAATGTTCTTACTATCACGTTTCACAAATTGTGGCTCAAGTAATCAGTGGATGGCCTGATATTCTCGCACAAGACATCAAAAAAGTAAGTCCCAACTGATGGACGGCTTGGATCTTACATATGCATGTCACATGCGTTTCACGACTAACCACATCAACTCATCATTATTTTCTACTTCTAATCATGAAGTAAATATATCATGCATTGATTTCGAATGGTACTGTAGCCCTCCTAATGGCTGGACCATCCAGGTTTTCAACCCTTGTGGTGTGGTTCGTGGTTCAGATGGCTTATACATGGGACACACTGACAAGAAAAAAGGAATTAGGTGTGAAAGGCTCACATACAATGTTTGACATGAACATCTCTTTCTTTCAAAAAAAAAAAAAAAAAACCTCTTTCTTTCTTAGTAGGTGGGCCAAACACAACACCTGCATAATTATTTTTAATATTTGTTACTATTATAAATAGTTTTAGTTTAATTATTCTAACGTATGTGAAGTAATTGGTGTTTTTTTTTTGTTTTTTTAATTTTTAATTTTTTTATATAATTTTGATATTATATTGAAACGGTAGGAGAATTTACAATATTCGGGCAGCCTTGGACAACAAAAAGACTCACAAGGCACATCATATCTATATACAAAACCCTCCCTCGAAAAGCCGACTAAGCGCTAATATGGGACTCTCTAATAGCGCCTAAACCGACCTTATCTAACATGAATAATCTCCTAATATTAATAGGAAGATCCTTAGCCTGGGTGAAGAGGCTTCTAAACTAATTTCTCGAACCTAATCTGGCAAGCCTGTTTGCTGGCCCATTCCCTTCTCTCAGAATGAGGGAGATGATAAAATTATACTTTTTCTTAATACCCTCGATACTCGACAGCCAATACCTCCACTTCCAAGCTGGAATGGAGGAGCCCATAAAGGCATCCATAACAAATTTTGAATCGGATTCAAGCATAACATGATTGAGACTAAAGGAGACGTTGAAGACCATAGCGTCATGAATAGCACGCAGCTCAGCCCTATTATTAGATCCTTGACCATACCTTGAAGAGAAGGCAAAAATAAAACTGCCGGAAGAGTTTCTGCAAGTGCCGCCCCCTCCAGATGGCCCAGGACTGCCGAAAGCCGCACCATCAACATTAATTTTAACCCAGCTCAGGCTAGGTTTAGTCCATTTGACAATTTTGAAGGCTTTGGTAGGGGACCGCTGGACAGGGACCCCCTGATTTTGGAAAATCAGCAATTGTAGCATTTTATTTGCGTTTTGGCTAGGAAGACTGCAGCTGATTCTTACCAGAAGCCCCTTAATTCGGCTAACTATTGAGCTAACTGATGACCAAATCTCATCAAATTTTACTGGATTTTGAGCTTTCCAGATTTTCCGGACAATCACGGACAGGGTGATATGCCTATGCTAGGAAGAGCTGCCACCCGGAAGATAGGATTGCCACCACGCTAGTAGCTTGCCAACAACTGAGGAAGAAGCGAAGCAGAGAATGTTGAAGATACTTGAGAAGATCTTAGCTTGATACTACCTTTACAAAATAATCTCAAAGATCATCTCTAATAGGCTGAGCGACATTCTCCCCTCCTTGATTTCCCCAGAGCAGGGTGCCTTCATTCAAGGCAAAGCTATAGCAAAGCATGTTGCGCTAGCCCAAGAAATGTTTAGAGATATCAACAGGAAGCCTTAGGGAGAAAACATTGTGATGAAAGTTGACATGGAGAAGGCTTATGGCAAACTAGACTGGGGCGTCCTCAAGAAAGTTTTAGCTCATTTCGGTTTTAGCCCAGATTGGATTGGTTTAGTGGAAAGGTGTTGGAGCAGCGTTTGGTTTTCGATCCTGATAAATGGGCAGATGAATGGTTTCTTTAAGTCCCATAGAGGGCTGAGGCAGGGAGACCCGCTATCTCCAGCGCTATTTATCTTAACGACGGAGGTCCTGAGCTGCGGTTTGAAGATGCAAGTCACTAAGAGTCTATTCTCCTGTTCAAGCTTAGAAGAGGGTGCCCCATTATCTTGCACTTGTTCTATGCAGATAATACTCTGCTTTTCCTTAATGACAGTGTAACCTCAATGAGGGCCACGAAGGAGTTTTTAGACAACAACCAGGTGGCGTTTAGCCAATCCATTAATTTCAGCAAGAGCTCTTTCGTTTGCGATAGCTCCTTATCGCCAGCCAGGATTAGAGTTATAGAGTAGGCCAGTGGCATCTCTAGAGCAGCCTCCCCTTTCACCTATCTCGGGGTGCCTTTGGTGATCGACAAACTCAAAGCAGCAGATTTTCAACCGCTAGTGGAGAAGATAGAGGCCAGGATTTCGTGTTGGAAAGCCAGATTTCTTTCTCAACCAGGTAGAATGGTGTTGATTTAGAATGTGCTGATCAGTATTCCTATCCATTCTCTAGCAGCAGCAAAATTTCCAATGCAGGTTCTGTCAGCCCTGGAAAAGAGGATGGCTAACTTCCTATGGGGGTAGTTGGAGGGTAAGTGCAAGTTACATTAGCGTAGTTGGAAAGCAACTACGGTTCCAAAAGAGGAGGGTGGCCTGAATATTCGTAGGCTATCAGATATTATGGTTGCTTTCGGGTATAAGATGGCCTGGACCTTTAAGAATAGCAACAGCAACAACTTGTGGGCTTACTTCATGAAAGCAAAATATGTGCAAAGTGGTAGCGCTAACGGGCAACGGAATACTCCAACCTTCGCTTCTCCCATGTGGAAAAAGATTGTCTAGCTCTTCCCAAGGCTGGATGAGGCAGTGCAAATTCATCTTGGAGCAGGCGACAACAATTTGTGGTCCTCGAATTGGATAGGCCTTGGGCCTCTCCAGAGGATTGACGATATCCAAATCTCGCCCAACCTCCGTAATATGAAGATAAACCACTTCCTGGGCAGAACAGGCCTGCTGCCTCCTTCGAGGATGCTAAATATCCTTCCCCAAGCCATCACAAACCTCATTTTTTAAGCTGGCTACTGCATCTTTTAGGGTCCTGATCTTCCTTTCTGGCTGTTCACACCTTCTGGTCAACTTACGATTCGTTCGACATGGGAATTGTCTAGAAGAAGTCAGCCTTGCATGTTTTGGGCCAGGCGGATTTGGCATCCTCTTCTCCCCCTGAAAATATCGATCTTGGTTTGCAAGATTCTGATGAGAGCGATCCCTATCGAGATGGAAATCCAAGCAAAAGGAATTCAAATGGCTCCTAGGTGTGTGTGCTGCAAGGGTGATTCATCTTCAGTCAATCCGGGTAGAGGATGTGGATCCATCACGCACCTCTTCATTCATAGGGACATGGCTTGCTCAACATGGAACAACATTAGCACCCACTATGGTATTGTAATCCAGGAGGCCTCTTCGGTCAGGAAGCGACTTTCACAGTTGTGGGCTGCAACGTCAACTGACAGATCATACTTGCTGGCTGTAAAATTAGCTCCGTGCATGCTCCTATGGGAGGTGTGGAGAGCAAGGAATGCCGTAATTTTCAATGACAAGATTCCCTCCTCGCACAGCCTTTCCGCGCATATCTTATGGTGGATCAGGTACTTTCAAAACAAGATGGAGCTTCGGTCGGCTCCTATCTCCCTGCTTCAGGTGTTGCGGAGCAAGAGCACAGCTTTAGGCCCAGATGCTCAATGGTCAAATGGTCTCGCCTGCCCGAAGGTTGGATCAAGATCAACGTTGATGGATCCTCCCTCAGAAACCCGGGCAGATCGGGTGGTGGGGGTATTGCTAAAGACAGTTCTGGTGCTTTTCTTTTCGCTTTTGCGGAGAGCTATGGGACTGGATGTAACACTCACGCTAAACTCAGGGCCATCCATGATGACCTGAGATTTGGCATTGGCAGTGGGTTTAACCAAATCATCGTTGAGTCGGACTTAGAATTAGTCAGCAACCTCCTTTCGAGTTCCACGTCCCCTAGTTGGAAATTGATTCCTTGGATAACCAGAGTTCATGACCTTTCCTCCCATGCCTAGGTACAATTCTCTCACACTCTGAGGGAGGGCAACGCCATAGCAGATGCATTGGCCAGAATGGATATTGGCACCCAATCCACGTTTTTCTCAGATAGAGCAGCGGATAACCCCTCTCCCATCAGAGGCCTTATCTTTTTGGACAAAGTGGGCCTAGGCTCGATAAAAAACATGTAGATTTGTTCAATCATTTTCTTTTTCCTTACGATAGGTCGATTCGGATTTTTCATTCTGGTCATCCTGAAGCAGTGTAAAGCGGATCGTTTGATCATTTTGCAATGAATCATATCGAGTTGATTAAAAAAAAAAGCTTGATAATACGCACAACATTGTAAGTACACACGTTGATAATTATATTGATTTCGAATGGCGTAGCCCTTTGAATGGGTGGACCACCCAGGTTTTCAACCCTTATGGTGTGGTCTATCATTTTCATGGGTTTAGATAGTCTACACACGTGACACGCAGACAAGAAACAAGGAACTATGTGTGAAAGCCCACATAAAACATTTGAGGTGAACATCTCTCTTTCTTAGGGGAGGAGTGTTAGCTTGTTAATACACTCAACATTGTTAGTACACACATTGATAATTGTATTGATTTCGAATGGTGTAGCCCTCCTAATGGGTGGACCACCCAGGTTTTCAACCCTTATGGTGTGGTCCGTCATTTTCATGGTTTAGATGGTCTACACATATAACGTGCTAACAAGAAAGAAGGAACGTGTGAAAGCTCACATAAGCTCGCATACAACGTTTGATATCTACATCTCTTTCTTAGGGGAGGGGTGTTAGCTTCTTAATACACACAATATTATTAGTATACATATTGATAATTGTATTGATTTTAAATGATGTAGTGCTCTTAATGGATGGACCACCCAAGTTCTCAACCCTTATGGTGTGGTCCATCATTTTTATGGTTCAGATAGTCTATACATGTGACATACTGACAAGAAAAGAAGTACATGTGAAAGCTTACATACAACGTTTGATGCATGTGAACATCTCTCTGGTAAGGGAGGGGTGTTAGCTTGTTAATACACACAACATTGTTAGTACACACATAGATATTGCATTGATTTCAAATGGTGTAGTCCTCCTAATGGGTGGACCATCCAGGTTTTCAACCCTTATGGTGTGGTCCATCATTTTCATGGTTTAGATGGTCTATAAGTATAACACGCTAACAAGAACAACTACGTGTGAAAGCTCACATAAGCTCGATCACATACAGCATTTGATGTCAACATCTCTTTCTTAGGGGAGGGGTGTTAGCTTCTTAATACACATACTATTGTTAGTACAAACATTGATAATTGTATTGATTTCAAATGATGTAGCCCTCCTAATGGGTAAACCACCTAGGTTTTCATTCCTGATGGTGTGGTCTATCATTTTAATGGTTTAGATAATCCATACATTTGACACGCTCACAAGAAAGAAGGAATTATGTGTGAAAGCTCACATAAAAGGTTTGATGTGAACATCTCTCTTTCTTAGTAGGTGGGCCAAACAAAACCCCCTAGAGAACTATTTTTAATATTATTTACAATAATAAATATTTTTGGTTTAATTATTTTATCGTGAAGAAGTGATTTTATCGTGAAGAAGTGTATGAGCAAAGACTCCCTCAGACCTTTTCAACTAACCGTTGTTGTATCTTTCTTTTTGGGAAAAAAAAAATTCAAAAGATTTGGATTAGTTGATCACACAAGTTTAGAGGCATTCCCATTAACAATGCAACACAACATATCAATGGCTTAGATCATTTTATGGCCATAACCCATTTGATAATTAGTTCAAGATTTCTGAACTGTACCCAATCTATTCATCTAATTAACGAGGGTTATCTTCACTCAGTGTACCACTTGAGCTATGGATCAGTGTGTGTGAGTTATTAGGCTGCTAGAAAAATTATACTTGAGATAGATAACTTGTTTATGATTAGTTAATCTAGATATGAATGGAGAAAATTAAAGATAATCCATCGCTAAGATCACTTGATCATCAATAAAAATTGTATGTCCATAAAATATGTAAAAAGATCAGGAAAGCTTATCTCTAATTTGATATATGTGAGATATAATATTCTGCATGCATGCATCACATGTGTCAAATGTACTACATATATTAAGTATCATATTTTTCCCAATATGTCAATATATGTGTGTGTGTGCGCGCGCGCGTGTGTGTTATAATTACTTCGGGTGCTAGTTCGAAACAGCTTGACTTGAATATATATATATATATATATATATATATATATATATATATATATATATATATATATATTTTTCCCAATATGTCAATATATATATGTGTGTGTGTGTGTGTGTGTGTTATAATTACTTCGGGTGCTAGTTCGAAATAGCTTGACTTGAATACCCTATTAAGGATAGCCTGACCTAGGCAATCTAACATGACGCAATTTTTAGGTTGTTAAGGGACAAGGCATGCACCGGGTAAAATTAAAATTTTGAATAGGCTTAGCTTGAATAGTTTCGAATTGGGCCAAAGCCAACTCGAGGCTTGGCTTGACCCTAAGCAAATTTGGCCGCAACAAAAAAGGACCTGTGACTTAGGCTTGATAGATTCTATTGGATGGTCTAATTTTTAATTCACTATTTAACTTAGATTTTCTTTTTTAAGCACTCAACTACTTGTTTTCTTCAAGTAAGTTTTGCTACTATTGTAAACAGCCATAATTACCTTAATTGAAGTGATTTTTAATTAATGTTGGTTTTAGCACTAATTCACAAGTATTTTAAAAGCATGGACTATGAGGGATCTCAATGAATTTTCCCATGGCCCACTTGGGCATGTGGCTGAGATTGTTTTTGTATTTTTTGACTGGTTGGGTTGGCTGTAGCTTTCGTGAAAATTAGAATTTCATAAGTAGAAGAGAGCTAGAACAACTAATTTTCTTGTGTACGTACGTGGCAATTGGACTACTAAATCGTGATACGCTAGAAGGATCCTATGAACCAGTGTATGATCCACTTCTGTAATTGGGCCCCACAAACGATGGGCTATGGTCAGTCCTCCTTTTTGTGTGGAGATGATCCCAACCATTGGTAAACCACGAACCGTTCTACTTATGCAATTCATTGTATTTTCATGGTCCGTTCATCACGGTAAATACCACTTCAACGGTCCTGATCATCAATAAGCATGGCTTAACTAACCGACTGCAGATTTACCTTAGTTATCCGCGGACTACGAGACCTTTTACTTTTCTTCGCAGTTTCATCCTCCCACCAACTCCACAGCTACGATGCAATGATGATGATATCAAAAGCTACAGTATCTTCTGTGGATGACACGTCAGCAACGCGTGGTGCACTCATATAAATGACCCACGAGTGCAACGTGTCAACCAAGCCCACGTCTGCGGTCTTTGTGTGCCTGGACGGTGCGGATTCTGCATTGAGTACCTAATCGTTTGCCTGCGTTTTGGGGAATATAATCCGGTGCAACTTACATGTAATGTATTACGGTGCAAATGAGGTGTATTCGAAATGTATATGAATAGTTCGAAACATTGATCTGAACCCTTCATTCGTTCCAACACATCTTTTTTGGAAAATACTCTGAAAATCATACTGACCAAGATGTTCCTACTCATCTGAAAACGGCCCCTTTGTTGTAACCATCCATTTTACCGGCCAGATTCAGAACGGTTTGGATCATACGATAAAAATGACACTCCTGCAACATAAGAATCGAAGGAGGAATCCACCAAGTGAAAAGTCTAAGCCAATGATTAGACATTTTTCTGCAGTATCTCATATGGACCGTCAATTTTGCAAACATTGATTGGATGGTTGAATTATATGGTCAGATGGACGGCTCAGATTGTTCATTAGACTGCTCATGTGTACAGTACATCTAGTTTGCATCAAAATGCAATGCAATCAGCTGCATAATTCCGTGCCGTAAGAATGGTCAGGGGCACATATAATTTCCTGCAGGGAGCCCGTGTAGCAAAAAGCTACGTGGGATTCACGGGGATGTGTGTGGAAAATCCACGCCGTCCATCATTTGTGACAGCTCGTGTTAGGACGTGGGCCCAAAAATCAGGCTGATCCGAAACTCAAGAGGACCACACTTAAGGGAACAAAAACTATTAGGATTCACTGTTGAAACCTCCTGGGATCAACTGTGATGTAGGCCATGCAACCGTCATACCAGGATGAAGGGAAAAACAAATATCAGCCTCGTCCAATTTTTGGTGGGGCCTGAGAAGCTTTCAATGTTAGGTGTTCCCATCCCAACCATTATCTGTGGTGTGGCCCAGCTGAGTTTTGAATTGGGTCGATTTTTGGCCTTACATTCTAACGTCATGAGCTGCCCATATGATTGATGAAATGGATGTCACACATACATCACAGCGGGTGCTACAAAGCTTTTTGTTGGACGAGCTCAGTGCGATTGCAGGAAATCCGCGCCCTTTGAATGGACGGTCAGGAGAAGTCCAATATCCAGTGGATGAATTCCTATCCTTCTCAAGGTTGGTGAGCGACTGTTTCATCAAACAGCTGTTGTGGAAAGGGACGTGTGATGCACTTCGGAAGACAGATGGAATAGATAAGGTTATCCTCGGGCTCCAAGCTTTTGCATTTGGGGACCACGATCTGTTGATCTGGACCGTTCATTCAATTGGGTCCAGCAGATGGACCATGATCAGACCATCTACTAGGTCGGACTATAGTATAGCCCTTTGATCTATACATTCAACAGGTGGGGTCCAGATTTTACTGATCCAGAATATTGCTCCAATGGTTACCATCAGGCCGTACACTACTAAAAATTATATTTGTTAGCCGCAAACAGATGATCAAGAAAAAAAATCAGCAACGGTCCACATTCAACGGAAGAAAAAGTAGAAGATGGGATGGTTAGGATCTTCCAATCAGAAATCTTAAATGCCCGGTTAGGCGTTGGTCATGAGATCTACGGTCCAAATCACATCACAAAATCATGGTCCCACATTTACCTAGGGATCCACACTATATATGCACGGGGCCACGGGCTGGGCACCGTGTAATTCTCAATTCTGGATGAGGTCATTTTGGGAATTGTGTTCATAAATTGTAGGGCCGGCATATGTTAATAGATCGCGACTCGCGACTCGAATCGAGACCAGACGAGTCGATCTGAGTCGCGAGTCTTAAACCCATACTCGGGCCACATCATAATGGGTCTTGGGCTGGATCCTGGTCTGAATCACGAATGGGTCAGGATGGGCCAGACCCATTCCCTAGCCGAACCATTGCAACCCAATGTAGAGCTGCAAACATGGTTTTTAGACTCGGTGGCTCAGATCGACTCCTTTAGGTCCGACTCGCCCGAGTTGGAGGTCACTGTAGAGCCACTCATGGTACCGAATCAGATCGGGTAGACCGCCGAGTCGACTCGGACGAGTTATATCAGATTGATTGGAGATTATACCCATGACTGTGAAATTTTCAACATGAAGTGTAAGGGTATGTCAGGAATAAACTGTACGGAGCGTTTGTCAAGACACAACGTAGTAGGTGGTCCAATCTTCCTTCTAACGGCCGTTAAAATATTAGGAGTCATTTGATACTCCGACAGAGTGGACGGTTGATACACGGACACTCATAAATTGTACATGTTGCATACATTAATTTAATTAAACCGTTAAAATTGTGGGACCCAACTTAGATATGTCATAATAAAAAATTCACATGGATTTAACAATCCTAACCTCTGATTAATGGGTATTTTTTGTCGACAATTTCTCAATTTGCTGTTGATTAAATATCCACCAATCTTTGTGACCTTCTCAACAGGTTGGATAGAAAATAAACATTCCGGTAGCCTCCATAAAGTTTTTAATGGTAGGGATTCAATCACTACTGTTTCATGTGGGTCCACAAAAGATTTGGATCTGCTTCAGTTTTTGGATCATGCCCTAAAATGAGCTTTCAAAACGGTTGGACGGTGTGGATTTAAGGAACATTCAACACTGTGAGCCCCATAGTCAGGGGTCCAACACCCTGGTTGGATCCGGGGTCTCACCTAATCCACTCCCGTTAAGCTGACAAAGTAAGACTAACGTTATATAATACGCGGCCTCATCTTTTAAATGCACACATGTTTTGAAAAGTGGGCCCAATGGTTCAATAATCCAGACCTTTGATCACTGGAATTCCACTGTTAAAAGACTACAAAACTTTCATCAATCAAACGATGCTAAGGTTTCCATTTGTGGCCCACAGACAGACGGTTAAAATAGAACTGATCGAAAATAATTTATATTACTCCATGAGCGTGCAATCCTGGAGAATTTGTATTATGCTCCATCTACGGCTGTAATGGAAGATCAATGGTCTGGATTACCAAACCATGGGCCCCACTTTTCAATATTACTGGAAACCCGCGTGTGCTATGCAAAGAAGCCGGCCACGTATCATATTTTCTTCGTACGGTACTGAGAAGAGCAAGGAAAAAAAAAAGAAGAAAAAGAGCCGATTCTCCATTGCATCCGGACGTCAATTTCCAACAACTGTACTTTGCATGGATCAAGTCCAATAAAGAGCTCTGGGACCCACCATGATATATATGTGTGACACATCTACTCTGTCCATGCACGATTGGTGAGACCAAGAAAAGATCGACCCGATAGTCAACTAGGCCACACCTAGCCGTTGAAACCTTCTTGGCCCCATCGAAATTTTGGATCATTAGAATACTTGTTTTCATTTATCTATTTATTTATTTTTATTATTATTATTTTACACTCCATTCGTTCTTGTGGTACTTAGCTGATGAACGGTTTGGATGGCATATAAATATCAAGGTAAGACGTACTTAGGATGGTTTCAACGTTGGGCCTCCTAATAACAACTCTTCCCTGAGGTGTGGCCCACTTTAATTGAGGATTGGCCTGACTTTTGGAGGTACTTCCTAACATCATCTTGCACACACATCACGGTTAGCCATACAGAGCTTTTATGTTACACGGGCGCCCTACCACAGGAAATTCGTGTCCTTTCAAATGGATATGTAGTGTGGATCATCCATCAAGAATCCATGTCGAGCCTATGATGAACGTGATGTGGTTGAACATTGTCTTCCTCACTGATAACTACTTTAAATATACTATGTTTCTCTCAAATCCTTATAAAGACTTAATAAGTTTTGGAATCAAACAACAACTAGAACTCTTAAAAATCAGGGCTTATTATAAATAGTAAACTTAATATAGACTGTCGTGATTTCTACCAGTACGCATGGTTTTTTAGCCAAAACTAGTAAGTGTCGTATTTGTCCGTGGTGGGGCTCTTGTCCTGCTACGAAGTCATATATGTTACGTCCACTAACTTATTCCAGTTTGCGAATACGTCTGTTTTAAGTTACAACGATCCAGATCAACTCTGCCTCTGATAAGGCCTTTTCTGGTCCATCTTGGCCGTGAAGCTGTCTGCAATCACCTGTACATCAATCAAGCTACGAGGCAACGGTCTATAAGAAAACAAAATCCAGCAGTATCGTAGAGGCAACAACAACGCCAACAGCACCATCACACCAACCGCACCGAAAAAACCTACCTTTCCAAACCCCAAAACATGGATTTTGACTGCATGCTCTAACGTGCCCCACACGCCTCCACGTGGCATCACAAGGCACCTTCGTCAAATCCAACCGTCAGGATCCATCTCCAACCAACAATATCTAGCCCACTCAACCCGAGAAATCCCTCCCCACTAAAACCTATATAAACACCACAAATCCAGCTTATCCGGCCAGGAAATTCAATCTCTCCAATTGAAATTTCCTTCACCCAAACACCCAAAAAACAGAAATGGGAGATTTCTCAATCCCAATCTGCACGAATCCCCATACAACTGTGGGCCCATCTTTTTCTCCAGCTGATGACCCCCTCAACTGGGGTGCATCAATCGAGCCACTCAGATGCAGCCATCTGGACCAAGTCAAACAGATGGTGGCCGAATTTCATTCCCCAAGGATAGAGCTGGCGGGGTCCGGACTAACAGTGGGCCGTGTGGCAGCAATCGCACGATCAGCAAACATCCACGTCGATCTAGCCGTTGAAAACCGTCCATCCGTCGATGCAAGCAGCCAATGGGTGACAGACAGCACATCCAAAGGTGTAGATAGCTACGGCGTGACCACTGGATTCGGCGCGACATCCCACCGAAGAACCGACCAGCCCGGTGCACTGCAGAAGGAGCTAATCCGGTTCCTCAACGCTGGCATTTTTGAAAAAACCGAGCAATTGCCGGTATCCACCACACGTGCCGCCATGCTGGTACGTGCCAACACTCTACTACAAGGCTACTCTGGCATCCGATGGGAGATCCTTGAAGCGATCATCGGGCTATTGAACGGTCGGATCACTCCGATTCTCCCGCTCCGTGGAACAATTACTGCGTCTGGCGATCTTGTACCGTTGTCATACATCGCAGGGCTGTTAACTGGCAGACCGAATGCGAAAGCCGTCCTGCCAGATGGCACCATCGTAGGTGCTGATGACAGCCTAAGACGAGCTGGCGTCACTAGTGGGCCATTTGAATTGCAAGCAAAGGAAGGGCTGGCGCTTGTCAATGGCACAGCCGTTGGATCTGGCCTTGCATCCATCGTGCTGTTTGATGTAAACATCCTCACCGTCCTTGCCATCGTCCTATCAGCAATCTTCTGTGAGGTGATGAACGGGAAGCCGGAATTTGCTGATCGTCTGACACACCAGCTGAAACACCATCCTGGTCAGATAGAAGCTGCTGCAATCATGGCCCACCTTCTGGAAGGAAGCTCTTACATGAAAGCAGCTCAGAAGCTTCATGAAATGAACCCACTTCAGAAACCCAAGCAAGACAGATATGCACTGAGGACATCTCCTCAGTGGCTTGGACCCCACATTGAAGTAATCAGATCAGCCACACAATCCATCCAACGAGAAATCAATTCCGTCAACGACAATCCACTGATTGATGTCTCCAGGAACATTGCCTTGCATGGTGGAAACTTCCAAGGGACACCGATCGGTGTGTCCATGGACAACACGAGACTGTCGATCGCAGCGATTGGGAAGCTCATGTTCGCTCAGTTCTCTGAGCTTGTCAACGACTTCTACAACAACGGTCTGCCGTCGAATCTCACTGGTGGGCCAGACCCAAGCTTGGATTATGGATTCAAAGGTGCAGAAATCGCCATGGCAGCTTACACATCAGAGCTCCAGTTTTTAGCTAATCCAGTCACTAACCACGTCCAAAGTGCCGAGCAGCATAATCAAGACGTGAATTCGCTGGGTTTGATCTCATCGCGGAAGACGGCTGAAGCCGTCGAGATACTTAAACTCATGTCGGCGACGTACATTGTCGCTCTGTGTCAAGCTATCGATCTCCGGCACGCTGAGGAGAATCTGAAACATACAGTAAAGCAAGTGGTAGGTCAGGCAGCAAAGCGATCGCTGGCTATCAGTACACATGGCGAGCTTCTTGAATCTAGGTTTTATGAGAAGGACCTGATCAGAGTCGTTGAATCCGAGCATGTTTTTACTTACATTGATAATCCATGTAGCTCGACCTATCCATTGATGGAGAAGCTGAGGCAGGTGCTTGTTGAGCGGGCCATGGAGGATAGAGAGAAGGATGGAGGGGCTTCGATTCTCCAGAAGATTGCTGTGTTTGAACAAGAGCTGAAGACCCATCTCCCCAATGAAGTTGAATCCACCAGAAATGCGGTTGATGCTGGGATTGCTGCCATACCCAACAAGATCAAGGAATGCCGGTCATACCCGCTGTATCAGTTTGTGCGATCGGAGCTTAAGACATCTCTACTGTCAGGCACTAATGTGCTGTCGCCAGGAGAGGATTTTGATAAGGTGTTTGTCGCGATCAATGATGGGAAGCTCATCCATCCACTGCTGGCCTGTTTGGATGGATGGGATGGCTCTCCAATGGAGATTTGCTGATCGAAATTGGATTTTGTTTGGGTTCCTTGATTGGAAGGTGGCCCGCCGCACACGAACATGAAGAAAATTTATGTATGTATGAGTAATCTGAATACAGCAATGCAAATAATAAAAGATGGTAAGCTTAGTTCATGGATTTGAATTTTGATAGATGGCTGTTTGGATATACTGAAACATTGGAAGATCAAAACACCATCCTCTGCAGGGCAGGTTCTGCAACAAAGAGAAGCTAAAAGCTCTGTTTGCACTCGTTCTTGCACCGCATGTGGGGACCATCTGATGAATGGAGAGGCTGGTTTTGGTTTACTATATAGTGGGGTGGGGGCCCACATGATAAGTGGTTTGGATCTGGAATACTCGCAACTGTGATGATATTTGCTAGCTTATGGTGCGTTTGGTAGGACCGCATATCATGATATTTCACACCAAATTAAGCTGATTTAATCAGAAAATATCATGATATTGCTATAACGCACGGAATTATAGAAATCCATTCCTTATTCTTGAAAAAAAGAAAAACTCTGTTAGGACTCGGTTCGTGCATTTGTGGCCTATCTATGACCAATCCAATGAGTGGAAAGGCTGGTTCTGGATCACCATATAGTGGGGCCCACATTATAAGCGTCTTGGATCTGGAATTCTTGCAAGCGTGATGAAGTTTGCTAGCTTAGGGTGCGTTTGGTGGCACCAAATATCAAGAAATTTCATGATATTTTGCACTAAATTAGACTGATCAATCATGAAATATATATATCATGATATTTTGTGCAACCAAACAAGCCCTTAGTTCCTTTGTTTGGTGGTTATCGGTTTTCCTGAATTTTATTTATTTATTTTTATTTATTATTATTTTTTATTTTTAAACTGTTTGGACACGTTCTTGCATTTGTGCCCACGTGTAGCCCATCCTATGAGTGGAAAGCGGCTCGGATCTGGAACTCGTGCAATTGGTTTGCATCAAGAACACGCCATGCTATAGAATGTATACCTTATTCTACAACAACACAAGCAAACAACGATCTGTTAGGACTCACCGTGCATTTGCGGCCACACATGTGGCCCATCTGATGAGTGGAAATGCTGGTTTTTAGGTCACTATGTAGTGGGGTCTGCAGGATCTGGAACTTGCACGATTGCAACGAAGTTTGCATGAACACAACATGACTTAACTAAAACGCCCTAAAAACATGACTTATTATATATAAGCTAAAAATAGTAAGTGTCCAATTTGGGACAACCATGTGATTCTTCTAACTTTTCTAAGACCTATACGACTTCTATCAACTCAAAGGGTCAAAAGTTATTCTCCAACTAAAACTTACTATCTATAGTAAAAACAAAAATAAATGGGCTTTGGACCACCAATAGAATGGAATTTCGCAAATCAGGTGTAGCAGGATTGGTTGGCTTAAGTAGGTTCTTCTACACCCAGATCCATAGCTCAAGTGGTAGACTGAGTGAAAGATACCTCGTTTCAACACTGAGGTCTTGGTATCGATTCCCTAGTGGGGGTGGCTAACAGTGAAGTGTGAACTAGCCGTGGGTGTACTAACCAGCTAACAAAAAATAATAATAATAATAATAGGTTCTTCTACCCAAAATTATATATAATATGTCTAAAAACTTATCCGGACTTGCAAGATATGACTGATTAAAGGTTCAGACGGTCCATATGTTTCGCCTTCTCTGGTCCATCTTTGCCAAGAAATTGTCTGCGACCCGCTCTACATCAGAGTTGCATGTGTGGCCCATCCATTGAGTGGCAAGGCTCGTTTTAGGGTCACTATACATTGGGCCCACATGACAAGTGGCTTGGATCTGGAATCCGTGCAATTGCAACGAAGGTCGCTAGCTTTGTTACTTGTTTGGTGATTATCTGTTGGCATAAACACACCCTGTTTTAGAAATTCAGACCTTATACTATAACAACAGAAGCTATAAACTCTGTTAAGGCTTGTTTGTGCATTAGCGGCCACAAGTGTGGCCCATCTGATGAGTAGAAATTCGAATTTTGGGGTCACTAGATAACGTGGCCCACATCATAAACGGATCAGATATGGAATTGGTGCAATCCTTATGAAGGTTTGGTAACTCAGTTCCTATGTTTGATGGTTCTGTTTGCATAAACACACCATGTGATAAAGAAATATACCTTAATCTACAACAACAGAAACAGAAACTGTTCTGTCCAGTCCGTTCTATTAAATGATGACAACTTGTTGTAATCATTCATTTATAAGCCACCGATCAGATGGCTAGGATCGTCTGATGGAGGAAATGTTACAAAATTGATATGGTCCACCTGGATGAACAAAAGGGTAACCCAAATATGGAAACTCCTGAAAACTTGACGAATAGATGAAACAATGAGCAAATGCAGAGCAAGATCAGCAGTGTGGCCCACCTGATGAAGGAACCAGCCCGATCTTTTGGGTGAGGGCATGCTCATGGCCGGACCCACCTGATGAATGACCTAGATTCCATTGGCATGTGCTAGATAAATCTCTCTCTCTCTCTCTCTCTCTCTCTCTCTCTCATGCAGAGCCGGTCACGGACAGTTTTATGGCCAAGATGGATCAGAAAAGGCTTGATCGGAAGTGGAGGTGATCCAGACCGTCAGAACTTAAAACGGACGTATCTCGCAAACCAGAATGAACTATCTGACGTATCATATGTGAATTGATTTTGGCGTAAGACAAGCTACTTAAGCCACCCAACCACGCCGGGTTGCCCATGCCGGATTTGCAAAATACCATCAGATCCATGGTCGAATTCTTGTTTTAATTTCATTTTTATTATTTATGGTAAATTTTAGTTTAATTATAACTCTTCATCCGTGGCTTTAGGAGTTGCACTCAATATAAAAAGTGCTTTGAATAGTTAGGAGAACGTCGATCATGGTTCGGCTAAATAGGACACTTACTATTTTTGGCCGAAAACCATGTGCACTAGTAGTTTAATTCTGAAACTTATTCCATAGCTTAGTATCCCTATTTAAAGGGGTGTAAAATTTATTTATTCATCAGAATTTTTTAGAATATTATTTCAATTTTCTTGCTTTTTTGCTCGTGGATTCAAGAAATCTCCATGACAAGTTCAAAGAAGCTTTGTGGATTCGAAGTAGTTATCCTTGAGGAAGACGGTGATAGACCTCATCACGTTCATCCCTGTGTCACTCCCTCTCTCTCTAGGAGTTGGACAATCTTTTGTCTCATCACAGCCCTTGATTTGCAAATTGGAAATCAACAATCCATTCATTCCTCTCTGAACTTTCCAACAATGCTTGTTCAAAATCACTCAATGCTACTTCATTAATGAGTATATAGTAGTCCTCAAACTAAGAACAAGCTAAATAGATGGAAACAATATCTCAAATACCAACAACCAAACCCTTGGAAATCACTAGTGGGTGGTCCTTTAATTCTTTTTTTTTAAAAAAAATAAATTATTTTTTAACAAATTCAAGTTTAAACTAAGATTTAGATGATAAATGGGAAGAAGTCTGAATATCATATGTTGGCTTTGTGGAGGTACCATATTGTGTGTAGACCCTCAGATCTTGAGGGCCCACTCCTCTGCACAGACTTTCAATCATCACTGTCCATTTCCAATAACCTCATGCAGCATTGCCTCAGTGGCACCCTGGCGTGAGCCGCTTGCATTCAGCAACACTGTCGAAGTGTCATAAATCATGAAGCTGCCTGAATCATCAGATGGCAAACCAGTTAAGTAGCCAGGCTTCGATGAGACGGTGCCCACTTCAATGTCTCCCAACAGCATGTTCACCACCCGTGACATGGATGGGCGTAGTGATGGCGATGCCTGGATGCATAGAAGAGCAATGCCGATCATCCGAGACACTTCTCCTTCATTGAATTCTGATAGTGTTGGATCCACCAGTTCCAATGCGCGGTCGTTTTCATGGAGATACCAAGCCTACAAGGTCATAGAACAGATCCGATTTAATAATAATAATAATAATAATAATGATAATAATAAAACAAGAAGAAGAAGATGAAGAAAAGAAATGAGATGTGGGCCATATGTGTGTATGCCCCACCATCTAGAATATAGATGATCTGGCCCAAAAATCAGGCCGGACGGCCTATCAGGTGGGCCGAACTTGCATGTTGATCGAATACAGCCTGCTGGTCATTTTCTTTTTAACTGTCCATTTTTACCTTTTTAAGTACATGGGTGGCCTACCTGATGAGTGGACAGACCACATTTTCAGGCCAGGGAAGTTCGTGAAGAGGTCACCATGATGAATGGTGTGAATATTGCATAGGCACCGTCATGTTGGCATGGAAATACAATTTTGTGCTTCTCACAATCCGTAGCGCTACGACGATCCATTACGAAATTGGACAGTTCTCAAACAATCCGATTCCAATCGTTGTTTCAGAATCAGTTGCAACCAAATCAAGGTTGATCATATCACCCAAATGAGGCCGGAGAAGAGTGCCATGAGACTGGGAAAGCAATGAGAGAGTGTTCTTCCTGACTGTGCTTTAATCCCTTTTATCCACCATCCTAATGGTCTCAGATCAGCAACTCTCTCTTAAGGTGAAATGGTTCCCTCATTTGGGAAACAATCCTAACCATTTTACAAAATTAGTAACAGTAATAATTATATTAATACAAAATCAAACTGATTTTAGAAGCTTGATTAACAAGCCTATGTGGGGATTACTGGAATATCCACCATGAAGGGCCTCATGGCCATTGATCCAACACCCCCAACAGAGAAATTTTCATCATTTCAATAGCTAAGTTGGGAATGCTTGAGTACCACTCTCCACCTTGAAAGGCTATTGTTTAACTTAGTAGAATTTGTTAATGGATCACTAATTGTTACTTCTAATTTTCAAGATTTCAGTATTTCAATCATATAAGTTTGTGGAACAAATATTTCAAGAGCCCCGCATTGGTACTTGAGAATGTATGTAGATTTGGGGCGTTCATCTGTTAGACAGACTGAAATATACCTTGTATAGCTAGCATACCTTATATAGTTGGTTTTCCATAGGTAGATGATTCTGATTTTATTTCTTTCCTTGTATAGATACTGTAATCTCTATATATTCAACCCCTTTGGGTTGTCTCAAATACACAAAAGCTTTCAGCTCCTCTCGGTTTACATGGTATCAGAGCTTCACTGATCCAAATCCGGCACCACCTGTCAGATCCGACCACCCCTGCGTCGTCCGGCCACCCCTGTTGCGTCGTCCGATCATCCCTCTGCTCGTCCAGCGCCATCTGCTGCTCGTCCCGCGTCCCCTGTTGAAGATCCGACCACCCCTGCGTCGTCCGACCACCCTCTGTTGAAGATCCGACCACCCCTGCGTCGTCCGACCGTCCCCTGTTGAAGATCCGACCACCCCTGCGCGTCCGACCGTCCCCTGTTGAAGATCCGACCACCCCTGCGTCGTCCGACCGTCCCCTGTTGAAGATCCGACCACCCCCTGCCCGTCCGACCACCACTTCTCGTCCATTCGCCCCTCTGCTCGTCCAGCGTCGCCCGGTCACCTCTATTGCTCGTTCTCTTCGAGTTCCAGCAACCTCATCCAGATCTGTTGCTCCCATCCAGATCTGTTGACAATCTGTTGCTGTTGCTCCCATCCAGATCTGTTGCTGTTGCTGCTGCGTCACCGGATCTACATTTTCCAGATCCAGAGGTCCTGTTGTTGTTCCTATTCCGCCAGATCCAGATATTGCTACCCGTTGGGTATCTCCTACTGTACGGTACACCTAAAACATTCTTCTGCTGCAACTCTTTGCGTACTTTATATTAATTCCGATCAATGGACAAGAACTCATCACGTACAGAGGCCCCAAGGTGTAGTTTTGATGGTACCAACTATTCACTATGGGCCATCCATTTTCAGAACTTCCTGAAGGGTCGTGGTTTGTGGGGACTAATTGATGGATCTGTTACTATTCCCACTTCCACGGATGCCGATAAATTGGCTGATTGGGAAATGAACAATGGACGGATTATTACCTGGATTCTCGATTCGGTCGATCGGTCCATTGCTGTTGGCCTCACACCTCATCGCACGGCTAAGGCAATGTGGGAGCATCTTCAGACAATTTATCAACAAAGTAATGCGGCCCGGTCATATCGTCTGGAACAGGATCTCGTTAACCTTACTCAGGGTGACGACAGTATTCAATCATTTTATTCTAAAATTGTCACAATTTGGACTGAGATGGCCTTGATGGATCCAATATTTCCTAATGACTTTAGGATTTTCCAAACTATGCGCGAGAGTGCGCAAGTTCGCCAATTTCTTATGAAACTGCGTCCGGAATTCGAGCATTGTCGAGCTGCTCTCTTGAACCGTAGCCCTACTCCTTCATTGAATTCAGTTATTAATGATCTATTGGCTGAGGAACAACGACTGAAAGTTCTATCACTTCCTTCCTCGACTCCGGGATCATCTGATATGGTGCTTGCTGTGTCCACCACTACACCAACACGTGGCTCCTCTCCTTTAACTTGTCGCGGCTGCAACAAGGTGGGTCATGTTGTCGCTCAATGCAAAGAATGGTGCGCTTATTGTCGACGAACTGGTCATGGTATTCAAGACTGCCGTACACGTGCATATGCATCTTCTTCCGGCCGTGGACGTGGTGGTCGTGGTCGTGGCCGTGGTCGTGCTCTTTCTGCTACTGCTACCACTATTTCTTTCGAGCCGACTGTTAGTAATTCTGCATCTACTGTTTCTGCTGAAGGTCTTTTATTACCTTTGACTCCTGCGATGCTCCAGCAAATCGTTCAGGCCCCTTTTGTGGCCGGTATATTAGGTATATCCCCATCTTCTACATGGTTCATCGATTCGGGTGCTTCCAATCACATGAATGGTGTTGTATTCCATCTTCGTGACATTTGTTCCTACACCGAAAATCAAGCTATTTCTACTGCGGATGGCACTAGACTACCTATTCAGTCAGTTGGATCATTGACTCTCTCCTGCTCATCGCAAGTTCACCCTTTTTGATGTGTTTCATGTCCCTAACCTCTCCTCCAATTTAATTTCAGTTGGTCAACTCACATCAAATAATTGCTTAGTCATATTTCTTCCCAACTGTTGTTTTGTGCAGGATCTGGCGACGGGGAAGGTACTTGGGAGGGGTAGGCGGCATGGTCGTCTGTACGTGCTGGATTTTGATCCATCTGTCACTCCGGCTCGTTGTTTCTTTTCTCCTTCTTCATCAGATATTTCTTCGGCAAATAAATTGTGGAAACTATGACACTTTCGCCTGGGTCATCCACATTCCGATCGGTTACTTCAGTTAATTTCATCTGGCATGTTAGGGAATATTTCTCTTAATAAAAATGATTTGGATTATTCTTGTTCTTCCTGTTGTCTTTCAAAAAGTAAGTGTGTTCCATTTTCCCTAAGTACTACAAAATCATCTTCTATGTTTGAACTTGTGCATACGGATGTCTGGGGTCCTTCACCAATTATGTCTCTCTCTGGGTTACGATATTATGTTATATTCATTGATGATTTCACACGTTACACTTAAATTTACTTTCTGCAATCGAAGTCACAGGTCTTTGAAAAATTCAAGTTATTTCACTTTATGGTGGAGACTCAATTTTGGGTTCCAGTTCAAACTCTCCGCTCTGACTCAGGGGGGGAATATCTCTCAACTGATTTTCGTACATTTCTTCAAGGGCATGGAATTATTCATCAAACCACCTGTTCTGATACTCCACAACAGAACGGGGTGGCTGAAAGAAAAAATCGTCATATTGTTGAAACTGCCAACACCCTGATGACAGCTATGCCTCGTTCTTTCTAGGCTGAAGCAATGTTACATTCCGTCTACTTGATTAACCGGATGCCAACCAAAGTTCTGAACAGTAAATCTCCTTACTCTGTTCTCACCAACTTACCTCCTGCATATTCCACATTTCATATTTTTGGTTGTATCTGTTATGTTCACATGGCTTCACGTGAACGTAACAAACTATCTCCAAAATCAGTGAAATGTGTGTACTTGGGATTTGGAGAAACTCAGAAGGGTTTTTGATATTATGATCCAGTTTCTCGTCGTGTTCAGATTTCACAACATGTTGTTTTTCTTGAACACATTGCCTTTCATTCATCTCTTCCTCCTCCGCACACTCCAAACTCTCTTGGTCTAACTGCCTTTCCAGAAATTCCGTTTGCCTCAAGTACTCTCCCTCGTCCGTTGCAGGTTTACTCACGTCGACCACGTACAGATCCACCACCTATTACTCAACCCGAACCTACTGTACCCGTTGCTGATCCCGAACTTACCTCGATCCGTCGTTCCGCTCGTGAACATCGAGCGCCTGATCGGTTGATATGCTCTATGTCTGCCATGAATGCTACTCTGGATACCGTTTCTATTCCTACTTCATACTCTCAGGCAGCCACTCATGATTGTTGGAAGAAGGCTATGGCAGAAGAACTTGCGGCATTGGAAGATAATCATACGTGGGACATTGTCACTCGACCTGCTGACAAACAGCTAATTGGTAGCAAATGGATTTATTCTGTCAAACTCAAGTCTGATGGATCATTGGATCGATACAAGGCTCGACTTGTCGCTCAGGGATACAAACAAGAATACGGAATTGATTATGATGAGACTTTCGCTCCCGTGGCCAAGATGAAAACTGTTCGTACTCTTCTGGCTATATCTTCTGTTCGCTCATGGCCACTCGCTCAGATGGATGTGAAAAATGCCTTTCTTCATGGAGATCTTCAGGAAACCGTGTATTTGAAACCTCCTCCTAGCTCCTTAATCCCCGACAATAAGGTATGTCGCCTAAGGAAAGCCCAGTATGGCCTCAAACAGGCACCTCGGGCATGGTTCCAGCGCTTTCACGATATTGTTACAGGTGCTGGCTTTACTCAAAGTAGTCATGACCCATCCTTATATTTACGCACCATTGCTCGCAGCATTGTCATTGTTCTCGTCTATGTTGATGACCTAATTCTGACTGGTAGCGATGTTGCTAGCATCTCGGCTTTAAAGGAAGTTTTGCAATCCTTATTCAAGATGAAAGACTTCGGCCATCTCACATACTTTCTTGGGCTTGAAATTTCACGTTCTAAACGTGGGATCCTGGTCAGCCAGCGTAAATATACCAAGGATCTTCTCGCCTTGGCATCATTGACGGATTAGAAGACAGTTCAGACTCCCTTAGAACTTAATGTTCAATATGGCTGTGACGATAGTGATCTCCTTGCACAACCCGACTTATACCGTCGTTTGGTTGGGAGTCTGGTTTATTTAACTATGACTCGCCCTGATATTGCCTACGTTGTTCAAATAGTCAGTCAGTTTGTTTCTGCTCCCCAGACTCTTCATATGACTGCGGTGTTGCGCATCCTATGGTACCTATGTGGAACTCTAGATCGATCACTGTTTTTCTCCTCCATGGCAACTCTGGACCTTCGTGCTTATTTGGATGTTGACTGGGCCAGTTGCACTCTTACATGAAGATCTACCGCTGGCTAATATGTTTTTCTCGACACTTCTCTCATCTCTTGGAAGTGTAAGAAGCAGGCCACTATTTCCAAATCGAGCATGGAAGCCAAGTATCGGGCAATGTTTGCTGTATGTAGTGAGCTTGTTTTCTTATCTAGGCTCTCTGTTAGACAGACTGTAATATACCTTGTATAGCTAGCATACCTTATATAGTTGGTTTTCCATAGGTAGATGATTCTGATTTTATTTCTTTCCTTGTATAGATACTATAATCTCTATATATTCAATCCCTTGAAGAGCCCCGCATCGGTAGTTGAGAATGTATGTAATGCTGGGGCATTTTAACACCAGGCTCGAGTCGGGTAGCTTGTGGAATACGGGGACACACTCGGGGTGGGCGGCCCGTGTAAGGTGGGTGGCTCGTGTGAGGTGATACCTATGTAATTTGGGGCCCACGAGGGGGTTCGGTTGAAGTCCTAACCCATGCGAGATATGGGGCCTGGGCTATGAGATAAATGGATTAATTCGCCATGCTCCATCAGTTCCAGCTTTTAGAATAAGTGGTTAATTGTCCTGCATCAAATTGATATAAGAGTGGGAGGTCTCTTGTTCGAGATTCCTCACTAGGGGTGATTAATCTCTTGGATATTTGTTTGGGCCAGAACATCCAAATTCAACTAAAATGCATGTCACTAAAGTTAGCTGAGTTTGAGCTCTTAAATAAGTATTTTCTTTTGGCTCATTTTTCTAACTACCAAAGAATTTTAGATTCTCAAGTGATGTAGTAAGAAAATATAAATGCCATACCCATTCAAGGAGATACAACTTCTCCGGATCCACGTCCTGGTATGTGTTTGGCCTTCCACTTACAATCTCCAGAGCAACAACTCCAAATGCAAATACATCAACCTTCTCTGTCAGATGTCCACGCATGGCATACTCCGGTGCAAGGTAGCCGCTTTGGGAATATAAAGATCGCAGTTTCACATATATATACTCCAATATAAACCAACATCACGTAATAAGAAATGAAGGCCACGTTTGGATGCAGAATAGAATTGAATTATGATAATTCAATTCAATGAAGTGAAAATTGTTCTACATCGAATTGAATTGTTGCAGTTTAGCTCAATTGAGCACCCAAACGCACCCTTGAGAATATCATATTAGCTGTTTGAGGGACTTCTACAGAAACGAACATCGCGCAATAAGAAAGGCTGTGTTTGGATGCTCAATTGACTTGCAATCAAGGTGGAATTTACCAGACAGTAAAATCCTACTCCATTCATAATGACAAACCAACCCTAACATTGAAAATATGAAATGGAACGACTTCTGCCTTGGTCTTTCACTCTACATTGAGTTGGGTACTTGAAATTTAGTTCAATCAAGCATCCAAACGTGCCCTTAAGAAAGGAAGGCTAATGGGAAGTGTCATCAATGCTTACATTGTCCCTGCGACGCCTGTACTGATGTGGGTCATCTTGTCATCATAGAGCTTAGCCAAACCAAAATCTGATATCTTTGGATTTAGATATGCGTTGAGCAGAATATTACTGGCTTTGACATCCCTGTGAACAATGCGAGGACTGGATTCCTCGTGAAGGTAAGCGAGACCTCTTGCTGTCCCCAAGCATATCTCGAAGCGGGTATGCCAATCCAGATGCAATTTACTCTCTCCTGCAAGGAAATGACAGCCATTAGCATTGAAATATAGTACAATCAAGCTTTCCTACATCTAGCTGTTACAGTAGGATTTTGAATTGTACTCTGCGTCCCATGCGCCACCGCAGGTATGTGGGTGTGAGGTCCAGACCGTTCGTTCAGTGGGCCCATCATGTATATTTAGTGGCCAGAAAACAAGCCAGTCTAATCATCAGGTGGGCCACAATCCTGTCATGGTTCACCTCATGACAGGATATTTCGGCCATGGTACATACATGGGGGGACCATTCCATATGAACAACATGGATCTTGCTAACATGGAGCACATTGGCACATCCCATGCAGCCTTCTAGACCATCTATATAGTCGACAAACTCTTCATTGATCCCCTATCTCAAAAATCAAACAACTTCATAAAACTCTAATCCATTGCTCACTTTTAAAAGATCAAGAAAATTTTAAGATCGAGTCTCCAAAACAAAATTTATATAAGATCATATTATTAAAAACAGCTGAAAACTGCAATCAACTGATCCATGAGAGTGGCCTATCACTAGGTCAATTCATATTCTTCAAATCGATTGAATGCACTGTTCAAATTTTATCACTGACAGAATGGTACAAGGTTGCATTTGGATGGCCTATTTGGTTGCCACTTTAAACTATTGAAAATAACCAAATTCCCAATACCCCTGTAAAAATGCTAATGGCCTGTTTGGTGGCAACTTAAAAATGAGTTCATCTCATTTAGGGGGCGTTTGGATCGTAAGCTACTAAATTAGATAATTAAGCTACTTATTCCACAAGTAGCTTATCTTAGTTTCTACTTATTAAGAAGATAAGTATGTTTGATAAACAACATACTTATCAACTTCTCCTCTCTTTCGTCTCTCCTGATGCCTCTCTTCAGAAACTAATGAAAAGTAGGAAAAAAAAAAACTGAATTGATTGTGTACTTTTAAGTAAGAAGTTACTTATAACTAATCATAAACCAAACTTGCTTATCTGAATTAAGTCAGTTATCTACTGCTGTAAGTAGAGAAAGTAACTTATTTGGTGGTATCCAAACGGGCGCTTAGTTAACAGTGATTATGTATTAGAGATTTTGGTAAGGATTAAAAAAATATCTTGATAACCCATAATTCATGCAGAGAAATGCTCCAGTGCTCTCAAAGCACTTTTAAGTTATAGTGCTCTTAGTTGCATCCATTCACTTGGATTGTCTAATCAGTCGAGTTGAATTGTCCATTTAAGTTTGGAAAAAAATTAATGGGGTTACAATGCAAAAATATCACTTATTGCATAGTCCAGTATATAACTTCATTAAGAAGGGAGAGGACAGTAACGTACCAAAGAGAGCTTGATCCAGGCTCTTGTTTTCCAGATACTCATAAACAAGTAGCCGATGTGCTCCCTCGATGCAGCATCCGTGCAACTTCACGAGGTTTCGTTGTTGGACAACAGATATAGCAGCAATCTCCGCTACAAACTGATTCTTTCCTTGGTGAGATGTTACTGAGAGTTGTTTCACAGCCACTATCCGCCCATCTAGCAATGTGCCCTGTAGTGCAAATCAGATCAATTGGTTTTCCTTTACAAGCATTTTTCATTTGGGAATTGTAGTAGTAGAAAAGTGTATGACAATTTCCATACACATACTCAACCTACGGAATTGAATGATTTGGATGTGATGCAAACCATGGATCTAAAGTGCAGTATTAAAGATGGCTGATGACCTAAATATCTCTCAAATTTGAAGATCCCAACCATTTGATCATTGTCTTTTGTTCCATTGAATGTGAACAATTGCTGGGTTTTTTTTTTTCCTTTACCATTTTTTCATAGGTTGCCTTTTTTTTTTTTCCGTAGATTACCCATCAAAGGTTTGTGATTGTTCCATCAGGGAGTGGGCTTCCCTCATCCGCAGCTGGACCCCACATGCATGCAATCACCATACTAAGGCTCTGGAGCATTTAAATCTTCTGATGATTGTATAATACATAGAATAAAAACAAACTGACCTTAAAAACGGGGCCAAATCCACCCTGACCCAGCTTATTTGCAGGATTGAAGTCTTCAGTGGCGGTCTTCAGTTCTGCGTAACGGAAAGTGTTTGGTCTGGGACCCATTCTTAAAAACTCTGCAAATGCACATAAAAATGTAGGTTGCATTCATACATTCACTTCAATCCAATACATGGACTTAGAAACATTTATACTATTAGCAGTTGAAGTTACATTTATTTTGATTGCTCATTGGATTTGGATATATCTATTTTAGTAATCATAAGAAAAATTTAAGGAAATAAAAATATACCCAGTTGAAAACAATTAAACCAAATGAATGGGATCGGCGCATTTAGGGTGTGTTAATTTGGATGTGCTATCAAATTGAATCGCAATCGTGCATCTAATAAAGTGGAAAGCATCATATTTGAGTTTCCTTAACATTCATATTGAGGATCTGGGGTTTGAATCGCTATCTCCTCTTGTTTAGATGGAACACTTGCAATTCAGTTGACTTGTGCATTCAAACACATAATTAGGCCACATTTGGATTTTCCCATTTACCAAAGATATTTGATAGGCTAGCACCAAAGCTTGTGGTTTGGAAAAACCTCCAACTGTGATTTGGTGGTACATCCAAATGCACCTTTAATGTACTCTTGAACTGTGCTATGTGACTTGAACATTTCTGAAATCATTTTTGTATCTTTTAATTATTTATGAACTTCAGAGTTACCTTCATCTTCATCAACACTCAGCCTTTTACTCCTCTTCCAAATAAAAGCTACTAAAACAAATATAATGCTTAGAACTCCAGCAGAAACCGAAATTCCAACAGCCAAAGCAGTCTTGTTCTTCTTTCGTGAAGTCCCAACAGTAGGTTTGAAATCTGGACAAGAACTCAATACAGTTAGTCAATGTTGAACTTTCAGATATATATCCTAGAATATACTTTTAGAGGAATGCTAAAAGTGGACTTGCATGTGGTGATCAGGACTGTTGATTTGGTGAGCCATCACATGGATGGACCAAAGATAGGATTATTGTAGCCAGCCAATTAGTAGTGGTCAAATCACTAATTCACTATGACTTATGAGCCATACATTGAAACTTTTGAAAAAGAGCGACCCAGCAAAGACTAAGGCATGAGAATATTAGAAAATTGGTTTGGTTTTATTTCAGGGAGATCTACTGCTGAGGCTAATCGCCTACTTAGACAATTGATGGAGAAATAGAGGGAGTGGAAAGATCTCCACAAGCTCTTTATTGACTTAAAGAAAGTTTATGATGGGATCCCTAGAGAATTAATTGTGTAGGTGCTAGGAAAAAAATAAATTTCAAAAGGATGTATTGATATGATTAAGGATATGCACGAATGAGCAGTAATAAGTGTGAGGACCACTAGTGGAGAGACAAGTCAATTCTCAATTGCTATAGGCTTGCAACAAGGGTTGGCATAAAACTTCTATCTCTTTGCATTTTTATGGACAAGTTAATGAGACATTTGTAGGAAGAGATCCCTATGTATGTTTTATGCCAATGAGATAGTCTCAATTGACAAGCTGAGGAAGGGTGTAAACACAAAGCTAGATTTATGGATGTGAAATTATTGAGTAGTCTCCCTTTGAATGGTGAATCCTCTAAAGAATACCTTGGAAATCATAGGGAATTTACTTGTCAATGTATTCAAATTCATTCGATCTTTTAGTTCCCTACTTCACCTTAATAGTTATGCTATGATGTCCCTTGAAACATATATGTAGTGGATAGACTTCTGTAACCATGCCATAGTTGTTTACTTGACCAGAATCTCTTTTTAAAATAAATGGAATGGCTAATTCCATGAAAGAAGTCTTTTTAATGAGGTACAACTGGAAATTTCTATTTATTTGTTATAGAATCGGCCAAGAGGTGCTTAAGAATTTACAAAGCATATGGAGTACAATTTTAGTAACAAGAGGAGTGAGAATAAAGAACTAGTTAAGATTGTTGAGCAAGAAGTTTTCCAAAAATGACTTCTTTTAATACTTGATTAGTGGAGAGAATGAAAAGGATGTTGCCCATAGAATTCAAGCAGGGTGGAAGAAATGGAGATGTGCCTCTAGAGATTTATGCGATTATTGTGTACTACTCAAACAGCCAAAAGAATTTTTTTATAGGATAACCATAAGACCAACCATGCTTTACGAGACACGTTCATAGGATAAATGTGGCTAAAATGAGGACGTTGAGATGTATAAGTGGCAAGACAAGGGAAGATAAAATTAAAAATAAATGCATTAGGTGGAATTAAGGAGTGATAGGAATAGGCAATAGGATGAGGGGAAGTAGACTTATGTGGCAAGGAATGATAGAATTAGAAATAAAAGCATTTGGTGGGATTTAGGAGTGATAACAATAGGTAATAAGATAAGGAAAAATAGACTTAGATAGTTTGGTCATGTGCAATGAAGATTAAAAAAATAAAAAAATAAAATACTGCACTAGTTATAAGGAGCAGGTACATGTTGAAGGCTCTAAAAAGGCAAGGGAAAAACCCAAAAGAATGTGGGTTGAGGTAGTAAAAATAGACTTTAACCTATGGTCTAACTGATTTTATGGCATTTGATGGAGTGGAATGGAGGAAAAGGATTAATGAACCCAGCCCCAATTAGTTGGGACAAGGCTTAGATGATTATGATGATTTTTGGCCAATGGTCCATCCACGCAACTACCACCCGACCAACCAGTTGAAATTACCATCCATGATTACTACATATACAGTTGGGATTCCACTACATAGAATTTCTATGAAGAGCATTGAACAATAACAGCATTTCTCTTAGTCCTATTATAGAATAAAACTCCAATCACAAATTCTTTTAATCTTACTGGGAGTAACACGGATGGCCGATATGGTGGGTCCATACGTTCCCGGGGAAGGTATACAGCAAGTCCCCTTTCCAGCCCAAAGGAGATGAATTTCAAGAACGCTTTCCGATACCATAACCCATCGTTCCTTCTCAATGGCTCTGAAGGAAACACCTGCTTCCCTTTTTATATCGAAATCTTTCCATTCCAATTTTCCCTGCAACATTAACTTGGCTTCAAAACTAATAGAAATCGTTGTCATACGTTCCCGGTATGCCAGAATATTGGTGGATATCATCTTCGCAGGACTGCGCCCTCTTGGAAGTGGCGTCCCCGGTATGCCAGAATATTGACCCTCATGGGCAGAGGAAATGTGGTTATTCAGCTCATCAAGAGAGAGGGCAATGGCCCTGCGGATGGCCTTGCATGTGCGGTGAGCGAGAATCAGATGACAGTCCTCTATCTTAGTGAGTTGGACCTCCCGGATCTAGTTCGGGGTAGGTGTTTCTTAGACAAAGCAGGCCTTGGAGTTATAAGGAGGGTCCAGAAAGGTCCCTAGTTCATTTTTGGGTTATTTACCTTGTATAGGGATGGTCCTGGCGGGCCCCTGCTGATGATAGGTTCCCCTGAAATTCAGAGGTTCCCGAAATGTGTGCAGTCTGGATGCCATATATGAAAGTTACTCTTCTTAAAAATAAGTAAATAAATAAATCCATTCCATTAAAAAAAAAAAAAAAATCGTTGTCATAAGGAATTCAAAATTTTTTTTTAAAAAAAGAATTTTGGTAAGAAGAAATGGTAATTTGTTATGTTGGGACTCTTTTCAAGTAGATGGAATTCAAGAAAACATCAGCCATTTTCAAATTGAATAATGCTCATTGGAAATTGCAGTCTGTATACCTTGATCAATGTATAATGCATGGAAAAAGAAAATAAAAAGCTAGTTCATGATTAGAATAATCAAAGAGTTTTGCTTAGATCACATGATCTAAGACAGACAGGAATTGTTTGTGCCCCTTGCCCACATGAAGGTTTTTTTTTTAATAGATGTGTATTAATCAGAAAAATCTGGACTTCAAATCCCCATGTGGCACACCCCACTTTTGAGTTTTGGATCTGCCTCATTTTTAAGCTCATGTCCTAACATGATCTGGAGAAACTGATGGACGGAGTGGATTTCACATCGACTTCGACGTAGACCCACATAGCTTCTGCCTTTAAGAACTTGTAGGTGGGGGCACAGGCAAAATTCGCTTCCATCTGAGACATACACCAAGTGGGCCCTACCACCTAGATGACCTAGCCCATTATGCCAGTCCACACTCATCAGGCAGGCTGCACGTTTATGTCGAACGTGCACTGCTGCCAATTTTCAGAAACAAAGCAATTATTTCACTCTTCAAAAATGTCTGGCCTTACAAATTTTGGCCATATGATCTACACATTGGGTCTCACGTGATGGACGCAACGAATGTCCTACACATGCGAGGCTGGCACGTGTTTGCACGTAAAAGCCCCTGTGGGTCTATCAAACATGTGAGATTTGAGTTGAAAAAAGAAAAAGATCTTGGAAAGTCGAGAAAATGTACTAATACACATACCTGAAGGTAAATATCAAAAATGCGTTTTCCAACGCTTTCCCGAGTTTGTGAAAATTCCGTCTCTGCGAATCTCAGATTTACAGTGTAGTTCCCGTTTTCGAGCCCCAGACCATAATATCTCAGTGATCCTGGTGATAGCCTGGCGTATTGGAACAGCCCCGAGTCTATTGTATTCGGAAATTCTTCTTGAGTGTACCTGTAATAGCTGGTGTTGCTGCCTTCACTAAACCTTCCAACATTGCTGACGGCCCACTTCTCTGTGCTGGCCACATTATAGGATGCTGGGCCCAGAATTGCAATGTCAGCTTCATACTCTGTTTCAGTAGTTGTCATTGTGGGCCCACCACACCTGATCGCAAATGAAGAATCTGTAGATCAATGGAACAGTGAGACAATGATCAGTGTATATATAGCATATTTGATGGATTGTTCATATGCAGTGGTACGGCGATCTTTGGGTCATGATCAGATGGTGGGGCTCATTGCCTCATCGTATGATCATCATTAGATCATGATCTGCGGCACTCTTTTCAATGAACATGGAAGATCCAATACAGAAAATGAAACATGGATCTCATTAAACTGAAACTTAATATGATTACATAACACTAGCATTGATGGTCTAACATGGACCCTATAATGGGTGGGCCATAACCGAATGACAACACCATTTAGATGATCCTAATCATTTGATCAGATAGATGCTTTAATAAGAATGTCCTCCATTTGAGCAACTAGGATCATCAAACTGGAGTTATTTTGAGGCCATTGCCATCTATAGTGAGTAATAGATGATGATCTATGTGGTGGGTACAACCTGATACATGGCTTGGATGTCATACATATTGCATGTAGAGGTGCAACAAACCTCTGATTACTTTCAAGTGTTATATCATAACTATAGTTAAACCACATAAATCCAAAGAAACAATAAGAACCGGAAGCTCCCACATTTTATAGGACAGCGATCTCATGCCGAGGGGACCACTGTATGGTGTAGATATTGCAATTGTGGATGAGATCTAAACCATTCGGTCAGCTGTTGTGTTAGTGAATGGGGCATAGACCAAACAACACATTGATTGGATGATATAAAACGACTAACTTTTTTTTTTTTTTGGAAACATGATGAACAAATATGGATGGAAAATGGATAACTCCAATGCACCCAGTGGAATAGGACCACTGCCCCATTTTATTTTTATTTTTATATATAGAGAAAAAAAGAAGATTATTTATTGATAGAAATGGAAAGAGTGGCTTACGGATTGGAGGGTTCCGATGGCATGGAAAGCTGCGCTGAAGACAATTCCAGATTAAAGGCAAACCACTGAATGCACAAGAAAAATGACTGTTAAATAATGGCCATTATATGTTGGAACGACAGCCATTGATTTGGTTGTTTTGACTCAATTAAAATGCAACATGGATAAAATCAATGTAGGAAAAGGCAGTATTCAGGTGGCCAGGTATATAATGCTGTGAACCAATGTTTTTATTGTTTTGACTCATTTAAAAAATGTCATTGATAAGCACCTGCTGATGGTTCTGTTAGAACTATCTGCGAAATTATTAAGCACCAAGTTCCTGCCACATAAACATCAGAGTGTCAGTATCATAAAAAGATGTTGAAAGAGAAGTGCTCTTATGATGCACATGTGAAAATGTATGTCCTTATCGGGATCGTTGATCAAATGGGCCATGCACCAAAATTACAGTAATCGGACAGCTCTGACTATCCAACTGTTTTACATTTCTCCTACCAAGTGCCTTTTGAGTGATCATCTCTTTTGAGACCACAATCCGGTCACCTTATCTTTCTGGGGCCCCACCAAATCATCAGTCCTGATTGGTTCACACATTCCAAATGTATGCTAGAGATGTTTTCGAATATTTTGGACATCAAAACATTGAAACTATGTTCATATCATGATAAGAAAGAAAGAGGATTCGATCCTAGCCCTGGAAATTGCACCCAGTCTGCATTTAGCAGTGTAAAACATGGTTTTACAAGTATAAAAAATGGTGGTGAAAGGAAGAAGGTTTGTGCTTCCTCAGGCATACAAGTTTAAGCCTTCTTCTATAACCCAAGATGGAAAGCTTCCTGATAATTGATTGTATGATAAATCTCTGCAAATAATAAAAAAGAATATCAAAGATTATCCAAATATTGAATGTAAGATGGCATTTATCAAATAACTAGACACTAAGTTATATGATCATGATCATTAAAATGGCTATCTTGGGCATACAAAACACTATCCGTATGGTTGAAGAACAATGGAAATTTAGGGCCTGTAATGCCTATCTGTAGAGAAAACTATTCTGATTTTGGTTGCCAAAAGTTAGTTGAAGTGACAGAGCTGTTTGATTGTGCTTGGTGGCTTGAGCTGTTGTTCACTGTCATTTGCAGTTGTGGAAGTAGGATGTATCTGTTGGCTGTATTGCATTAAAAAGAAAAAGACAGTAGCCCGTTGGCATTCAAAAATCAAATGGTTTCTCTGTGAAATCATGGCGATCGACGGAGACATAATGGAATCTTCACTATTGAGACATTTACATAAATTAACGGCAGGGATAGCACAGAAACATGATCATATGTTATGTCAAAGGTTGCATTTCAGTGAATTATTGAGTACAATTCCAGTTATTAGTTTAATAGAAAGGAAATAACCAAATTGTAGTAACCTTCAAATACATGGTGTGTATTTCAAGTTGAAGTTATAATGTAATTTCCCACGGTCTGTTAAGGGGTGCTTCCTGACGGATAAAGCTGGGCTCAGCGCCATTAGGAGTTGTAATTAGGCTTGCTTTATATATATATATATATATATATATATATATATATATATATAACTGGATGCCCCATAATCGTATTTCCTTGAGCAGTGGTTTATATATATATATATATATATATATATATATATATATATATATATATATATATATATATGATAGGAGGGGCAAGCCCCTTAGCCTGTTTTCCTTTCCGAAATTGTTTCCTTTGTAAATTTTTCCTCATCAATGGACCACAGGTTTTTCTTTTAAAAAATTTAAAAAAAACAAAAAAAAAAAAAAACAGAGGGGGTGGGGGGTGCACAAAAAACTAGTCCTTCATCATGGATACTATAGAATGTAAGGGATGTTTGGATGGAGGAAAACCAAAACATGGATATGGAAAATTAAGGGTGCGCAAAAAACTAGTCCTTCATCATGGATACTATAGAATGTAAGGTATGTTTGGATGGAGGAAAACCAAAACATGGATATGGAAAAGTAAACTAGAATCCTCAGGAAATGGAAACCCATGGATTCCAATTTCCCTTCATCCATATGTTTTAGATTGCAGTTTTACATGGATTCCATGTATGCTCACCTCATGCGTCTTCTTCACCTTAGAAGTTTTAACATCTTGGTTTCTTTTTTGGGAGATATGAATATTCACAATTTTGAGAAAAGCTAGGAAATGGAAACTGGTTTTCAAAGCTACTTACATGGTACCAGAGATAGAGATTAGAATTCCACTCAATGCTGCATCGAAACACAGCCTAAGGCTATGACTATTAAGTTCAGTACAATTGAGTGAGATGAACATACACATTACGAAGTTTATTGCTTTTTTGGGACGGCAGTGCACCAGATAAGCTGTTGTTTCCAAGAAACCTGAAAATTGCAATGAAGAAATAGATGCATCAAAGAGAATTATGTAAAGAACATAGGATTGAGGAAAGGTTGTTTGATTCTTACAAGTAAATAAGCGAACTCATATTGAAGAGAGAGTCTGGAATTTGGCCGCTTAAATTGTTGAAGCTCAGATCCCTACAAAAGTAACCAACATAATATGATAGAAGAAAACAAAAATGAGATGGAATTACTAAGAAGGCGAGTCAGAGATCAACAGCATGTGGCAAATCCTTTGAATGGGCCTATTAGATGAATGGTCCTGATTATAGTGTGGTGAGGCACAAGCGATACCCACCAGTGTGAGAAGCAACAAATGACTCCATTGGGTCACCTTGACTCAAAAACTTGCCCAAAATGTTGAAAGTAGAAACTCGATAATTAATAAACCTTTTTAAAAATGTATTATAAAATACACAAACTAACGAAAATAAGGAAGCCCATTTGAGTTTTTTAATCAGTGGATGAGTTCCTCATTGATTCAACTTGAATCAGAATCCAATCCAGTTGAGTTGACGCGGTGAGTTTCTTAATCTAAGATTGCCTATGTCCGGCACCTCTAGTCTGCTTCTTATACCAAGATAGCCGAAGTTGATTGAGTATCTATGAACTTCATGCTTGCATAGCACGCACTATACACCGGACCAGGCATCTCATCGGCCCTGCCATTTTAAAAATGAACCTTTTTCTCACTAAATGTCAGCAGCTAGGATCATCCAAGTAGTGTGATTTCTGGACTAAGACAATTCACTGCCGAATAAATGGTTTTGATCTCATCCATTTATGTCCCATGTAAACCAATGACTTAAAGGCACTGGCCTCCACTCCAGTCATATAGACTACAAATATTTGAACTCAGTAAGTATAAGATTGTAATTTGAACCAAACATAACTTGAAAAACTCACATCTGCATCAATAATCGGTGTTTTCCAATGGTGGATGGGATAGTACCAGAAAGCATATTGTTTCTTAGGACTCTGTAGGGAAAAATACAAATTAGATATGAGTATGTTGCATTAAGCTTCCGAGGCATGGATGAAAAACAAAAAATAATATCTAACAAATTAGTATTACTACATGTGCTGAGAGAAAAGATGGTCTTACAAGTTGGTTAAAGATGTCATATTCTCAATAAAATTCAACGATGAGCTCCCATTAGACACATCACTAAGCCGCCTGTATGAGTACACAGTTAGTTAAGGCCATGTTTGGAGAGAAACAATTCACAATTTTCAAGAGTTCTACTTTAAAAATCAAGATATTCACATATGGATATAAAAGAGCTATGTCCTTTTTTCCTACACAACAGAAGAGACCCATTTTGCAAATTTGATAATTCTACCTAGGCTGTGTTTAGTTGCACCAAATATCATGATATTTGGTGCAACCAAACACACCCTGGAGCACAAATTCCAATATCGGAAATTAGTAATGTAAAGGGAGAACAAAAAAATAATAAAACAAGTTAATGAACACCAACACTCACAAATCGGTCAGTGAGGTCAAATTAGAAAAACTCGATGGTAGCGGACCCTCAAAAGCATTGCCTTGAATATTCCTGCATCAACATTTTCATAGTTACAAATACTCTTTCAAAAAGAATTCTATGGCATATCAAGGAAAATGAGGTCTGCTAAGTGCACTTCTTAAGAGCTCATTTGGTTGATCCCTTTTGAAGCTAAAAGAATGACCAATTGTCCACTTTTGACGTACATGTGTGGCCCACTAGATGACCGGTCATGGAACGTGGTGGGAATCCCTATCCTAATTCAGAAAAGGATGTGGCAGGAAACCTCCTTTGAGTTTGGATAGAATTCATGTCCACCACCAATGGATGGTGGGAGACCTTGTTATGCAATCCCATGCATATATACCAAATGAGAAGACAGGAGTAATAATCAGTATAGAACTCGGAAGTATTAGCTTACAAATTGGTAAGATTCCAACTCCCAATGAAATCAGGTATCTTTCCTGTGAATTGGTTATCAGATGCCCACCTGAAATCCATTAAGATTTTCCACTAGATATTAACAAATTAAGGGATTGGAAATGATAGACATGGCATATAAGTAACCAAAATTGAACTGTTTGAAATCATGGGGCCAACGATCCTAAGCTCTGGATAATGGGCATTAGTCTGTTGCATTCAAAACATGCGAAGTTTTCCATTTAAAAACCCATTGGATTCAAGAGCAATCTAAGGTGGGGCCCATGATTTTGATGGTTTCCACATTTTGTGTAATCACAAGCTCTTACAAGATCTTCATGTTTCTCAAGTCAGCAAACGTTGAAGGAATCCCGCCGCTCAGCCCACTGCTATCCATGTATCTGTGAAAAGTACATAGATCACGAATCCAATTGTAAGATTTCTTGTGCTATTATCAGCTATAGGAATGCTCACATCATCTTAATGGTCGGAAAATAGCTGGCCATTTAATTACATTTCTCAAATAGTCAAAGTAGTTAATATGAATTGAACAGCCATGTACCGTAAACAAAAGGTGTAAGAATGGAGTTTTACATTTTCCAACAACCACTTCCTCTCTGCAAAATACATTTCCCAACTTCTCATTTTTGCACTTTTTTCTCAACACATTTTTGTAGTTTTCCATGTTATTATTTTATTATTCCGTAAACAAATAGCATGCTTTGAATTTCTAGTGACTCATTGTTGAAGTTGTTTGGGGCCAATGATCTAGCAATGCTCCTTAGAGGAGTTTTGAGGTCCATTATACTTTTTGGGGGATGGATTTTCTGTAACCTAATTTCAGACTTGGGCTTCATCTATTATGGGAGCAAATAGTGTCTTGAGAAAAGCAACTCTGGAAAAAGTGATTCATGCGACTTTCCTTCGCAATATTTAAGTCATAGTCTCTTTTTTGTTTGTTCTTTTCTTTTTCATAGTCTATTTCATGATGTATTTAGTAGCAGTAAAAGTTTAGTTCGGTGAGTGCTATTATTTCTCCCATCTATCAAGATATCTTAGCGGGGAACTAATAGGTTAGCATATTATCTTTTTGTCCAAATATCCACCTAGAACTGACATTCCAATCTCTTTTTCATATGTAACCAAATAAAAACAAAAACTATTTATCTTATTTCTAAAAACCAATGGTACATGGTACATATGGCAGACCATTCTCTTGTAGTACATATGTCCACGTGTGTCATGCATGCTGCACATGCCGATATGCTGAGAGTGCCACCATCCATCTTCAACCACTTCAAATATGCCACATGAACCATTTATACTCTTTGGTGTTATATTTGTCACATGTGTTAAGTAGTACATGTGATGCATGTGCTAGCGCCTGTGCTACCATACAAAGTCAAACATTTCATATGTGAAAAGCTATATGTTTGAACACCCACATATACCACATGTGCCATTGTACATTTTCAAGCATCGTCCATGAGCAACATGTGCTAATTCCAATGCGCACATCAACCACCTATGCCAATTAATCTACCTATGCTAAGTGATTGGTAAACAATGTGAAAGTTTTTGGCCCACAACAATGGCATAATTGAACTAGGCAAGACTAGGATAAGCCTAACTTATATAGCCTAACCTAGATAGCCTATACAATACTAAAATTTTGTTGCTACCAAACTGTTTTACAACAATTGTAAAATGGCTTGTTAAGTTCAGAAATCATGAAACTACTTAAGTTCAGCTGCATCTGGGTCTCATGATTCCTCTTACCATAGCACATTCACTCAGCTGAGTGGACCACACTTATATTCTCGTATTTATTGTAAGTGTTATGTTGTAGATCTAGCATTCTGTATTGTCAAATTTTATAGTGCCAAACCACTTTGGAGTGATTGACTTGTTTGATAGATGGAAAGTTCACCTTCAAGTTCAATAGAAGAAAAGTTCACATTCATATGAAGATGAGTTTCAAGTCATCTACATCAACATTAAGTGCTACGACTGCTTCAAGTCAATGTGCATGTTCATCTGCTAGAACAAGCTCATGTTCACCTAGTACAAGTACGACTTCAAGTACACAAGCTCAAGCTCAAGGCTCAAGTACACAAGCTCAAGATACAAGTTCAAGTATACGAGATCAAGCTTCACATTCTTCAAAGTAAACTATCTACTGAAGCGACCGATGTTACAAGTTCTATACTCATATTTAAGGTATACATGACCCTAGAAAGACCTTAGGATTAGGTCATTAATGGTGCATATTTAAATTGGGTCATAGTACTTATTTTAGGCTTTGCTTTGACTAGTCCTAGTCATTATTCGACTAGTCCAGGCACTAGCTCGACCAGTCCAGGGTTTTTCTCAACCAGTCCAGAATTTTGCTCAAATTTTCGGATAAGTTTGGTTGGTCTTCGACCAGTCGAGCACCCTGCTCGACTAGTCGTGGAGACTGGCTTGACTAGTGAAGCTAGGCTCGACTCGAACTCTAACAAGGTGATTTTCACTCACTCGACCAATTGAGTGTTGTACTTGACCAATCGAGTGAAAGCCACTCTACCAGTCGATGGTCTGTTTTATTCGATCGCGTCAGAAAATTTGAAAATTGGTTGCTGCCACGACCAGTCGAGGCAGACCTTAAACCAGTCGAGGGAACTGATTTGCAGCCTTAAATTGAGGACTTTTCTCAGATTTTTTTTTTTTTTTTATCAATTCCAAGCCAATTCAAGCCTCCACTCTGAGAACTAAGTCCTCACTATTGTGAAGCTATTGTAAGGTATTTAAGATTCTTTTGTATAGCTTTTTGGTTTTGAATTTCTTGATCTCTTGTTATTTAATCCTATTTGATATAAGGGAATTGTGCTTTAACCCTTTTGGAGATCCAAGAAATTGAATTCAAGTATTCAAAGGTCGGATTTAATTTAAAATTTATCTAGACCTAGAACCCCTTCTTTTGTGAGATAGAACTTTGAACATCTTTTTCTACAAAGAAACAGTTCTACCAACTACATCGAAGAAGAATATTCAGATAAGTCTATTTTACAATTTTTTGTATTTGGTTTGTGAGATTCAGTCAGAAAAATCTCTATTTGTGATTTGGACTAAGATCAGTCAGGAAAATCTCAGCGTGGGGTTTTTGATTGTGTAAGCCCAATTGAAAAACGCATCTGTAAAATTTTTATAGTAAACCTTGGAAAACCTTCTTTCTTAGTGAAAGTTAATATTCCGTGGGTTGTGGATATTGGGAGTGGAGTAGTTGTGTGGTTGTTTGCGAAGAGTTGGTGTACACACACGAACCACTATAATTCTTGGAGTTGTGGTGGATGTTGTATATGATATATGTGTGTGAATGCTTGTATCTCCTTTATATATTTGTGGTGAATGTTGTAATAGCTAGATTAGTTTCTTTTGCCTCTGTATCGGTTTGAATTTTTGGTACTTATCGAAGTTCTAGAAATCAGGTTGTCCTACCATAAACCTTGGTTTTTGGTGTAAGGTTGTCCTTACAACAACGTTTGTATCAACCTCTCAAGACTAGTGCATTTGAGATTGCTATTTATTTCAGCTATTTACATTTATCTTCTGCTTTTTATTTTTATTTGGCATAGTACTATTCCACCCCCCCCCCCCCCCAAGGACTCGAGAGCTCGCCCTTTTCATGTCAATGGCTAAATATTGTTGTTATGTTATGGCCCACCTAATAAGTGGATGGGGCTGAATTTTTTACAAGGCTATCCTCATGGTGGAGCCAACCTATTGGAAGGGTTGGATATCACACCAACATGATAGGTTAGTAGTAATTCACTGGGTGGTCAGTAACTTCGGTCCAACTGGTTGGACTTGAAACCTTCTCAAAAAGCAAATAATAATTAAAAAAAATTAATGCATATTAATTACTATCACATTGGGTGGAAAATTCAAAATTCCAAGCATATCATATCGCAATTCTGACAAAGAATAATTAAATTGAAAATATACATGAACTTACAGTTCTTGCAGACTTGTCAAATTCCCCAACTCAGGTGGTAGCAAACCAGAGAAGTTATTTGCACTTATAGCCCTGGAAATAAATAAACAAACAGTTATTTTATCTCCAAAAGGAACCCCTGTTTTTCACCTGAAATAAGTACAATAACCTTCATCATTTCTCTATCAATTGAGAAGTACTGGACATGTAGCTGGAAGTAAGCTAACTTGTGGTGCAGCCAACTGGTGTAGAACATCCATACCATATCAATGTTAGGTCCTACGATGAAAATCAGTCCAGACCATCGGTTATCCACTCATTCTAACCGTGCGTCTCACCTGTTGAGAGGTATGGCCTGGTTTTTGTGTCAGGTGCCTTCATCGTCGGGCCTACCATTTTCAATGGTACAGATTCCCATAAAGACGTGGCTTCACGACAAGAAGTGCCCCACCACCTGAACTAGTCATACCGTTCATCTAGAGTTCCCACGGTAGATGGCCCATGTGGAAAATTTTAAATCCTCGCCTTCAAATGAGCGTGATGATACCCAACTAATGAAATTATTTTCATATTGAGCTTACACCATGAGAGCTTCTAGATGAACGGTCTGGATCTTCATGTGCTGAGGGAGAAGGATGAGCGGCGGGGGAGAGAGGAGATATGAGAGCAATGGGCATGCATCCAGCTACTACCACATGGCTCACAAATGCATCAATCCAAACCGTCCAAACAGTGGTACCCACTGATGAAGGCACATCCCCAAAGCAGATTGATTAGACCATCCTGACCTTTTATCAAGGCACACTTGTCCGTTCATTTCAAACTGTTGACTATTTTTCATCTCAACCATCCCCTAGTGTTCATCAATCAATCAGCCAGTCAGAATCAACCGTCCAATGTGACTTTTTGGGTGTCCCATATGAATTAAGCAGGCCCATGACCTTTGACCTACATTTATGCCTCGTGAATAATAGTTGTGTTCTTGTATATGAATTATCACATTGTAAAATTTAGGTTTACTTCTTGATTTATTTAGTAGCAGCAAAAGTTTAGTTTAATAAATACATAACCTACAATATCTACCATTTATTTACATAAAATTAAATAAAAATAAAATTAATTTATTTTATTTGTAAAAAACTAAAGACTAATTTCTCTATAATAATACATGATAGGTAGTAAATTATTCACTGGGTGGACAGTAACTTATGGTCAAATTGATTGGAGTTGAAACCTTCCCTGTATCTCTGTGAGTTCTCAGTCCGAGCGCGCTCTCTATGGAAGCAAGAGAAAATGATGATGAAGGCTGGACTAGGGTGCATCGTCGCCAGGCGTCTCCTCAGCTGCACTCCCTCTCCATCGCTAACATACCGTTCCGTTTCACCTCGGTAGACCTAAGGCCCTCTTTCTCCAAATTTGGGGCCATATTCGACATTTTCATCCCCACAATTCCGAATGCCTCTAGGAACAGAGGTTTTGCGTTTGCTAGGTATGTCCGGAAGGAAGACTCCATAGCGGCAATGGCAAAGATGAAAGGAATCTCCCAGGAAGGGCGCAATCTTCTCATCCAGCAAGCCCACAGCAGCCCACTTATTCCACCCAACCCCCCATCCACTAAACCACCCATACAGCAAACCCACAACCCCTAATCCACCTCACCACCCACACTGTCAAACCCTCGCAGCCCCCAAACCTGGTCCGAGACCACCCATCCCATCTATCCGACTGACGTAGGGATGAACGTGATGAGGATAACTACTTCGAATCCATGGAGCTTCTCTGGACTCCTCACAGAGACTTCTCGAATCCACGAGGAAAGAAAGCAGAAAATAGAAATAAATTCTAATAAGTTCAAAACTGATTAATTGATGAATAAAAACGAGTTCACAACCCTTTAAATAGGGGTACCAAGCAATGGGAAAGAAATCAGAATCAAACTACAACTCAAACTCCTAGAATCTGCAACTTACTATAAATAGTAAACTTACTATTTATAGACGATCGTGATGTCTACTAGTGCACAAGGTTTTCGGCCAAAAATAGTAAGTGTCCTATTTGTAGTCACCAAACCGTTCTCCTAATTATTCTAAGCTCTTTTCACGTTGGGCGCAACTCCTAAAGCCCGACGGATGAAGAGTTATAATCAAACTAAAACTTACTGTTTATAGTAAAAATGAAATTAAAATAGGGAAACGACCGTCGATCCAAGGGTTTTTCGCAATTCTGGGCTGCGCAACTCGGCATAGCAGGTTGGTTAGCTAAAGTAGCTCATTCTACCCCAAAATCATATATTTTACGTCAGATAACTCATTCCGGATTGCGAGATACGCCCGATCTAAGGTTTGATGGTTCGGATCACTTCTGTCGTCGACTGGGCCTTTTCTGATCCATCTTGGCCATGAAACTGTTCGCGACCCGCTCTACATCAATCCCCTCCACTTCAAAAGAACTCGTCCTCGAGTTCCCATCCTTCTCTGGTTCATGATACTCGGTCAGGTCCGCAACGTTAAAAGTCCGTGAGATCGCCATGTCATCTGGAAGTTCAACAACATAAGTGTTGTCATTGATATTTCGAATGATTGGGACGGGTCCAATCTTCTTATTTTTCAACTTGTTATATGTAAGACTCGTATCCTAGTCCGTATTGTTCCGTCGACTGCCGTGATCCTTCCCGTCAAATTCCGGTATCATGCGACCTATAATCGACGTTTGCGCGCGATCCTAGGTCATATCCTGTAGATTTGAGTCAGCTTAACCCGAGACCTGTACCATTACGATCGCACCGTCGCCGCGGTTCCAACGCCGCGTCTCGTGCGCCAACCCGACGCTTAGATCGTAAGATGTGGACTGTGTATTTTTATGGCCGTGGACCGAATATTGCGGGACCCACTCATCCCATGTGACACCAATCTCTACGTAATTATGAGGGTGATGGATGACATCACCCTAGCTATACCCACCCTACCCTAGCCTTAGCCACCCTACCCTAGCTATAGCCACCCTACTCTAGCCTTAGCCACCATACCTTAGCTATAGCCACCCTACCCCCTAGCCTTCTTACAAGCATTTATTGCTAGCCACCCTCTCTTACAAGTAATCATGGCCTACCTAAGCTACCCTCTCTCTCTCTTTACAACCCTCTCTCTCTCATTTCTCATCACTTTTCCCAAGCAAGGAAAATCCCACGTCCAAGCCTTCCCATGGAGAGAAAAATGTGATTTGGTGGCCCACTTCCCATCCCAAAGATCCTTCATCCAAGCCATTCACTTCTCATCTCCCTCCATCAAAGTGAAGCACAAGGAGATGGGCTTTCCAACGGACCAAGGAGATTGACGGTGGGTGCTTGTTAGAATAGATTTTTCATATTTTTGATGATGGGTCATGTGAGGCCTACCGATTGATGGTATGGATCTCACTTTGGACCCTAGGTGTGGTCGATGGCCCACCTTGATGCTCATGATCATTCCATGATGGGGCCATTCTCCATGGACCCCATCATGATGTTTATTTTCCTTACATAAAAAGAAGTCATCTAGACCTTACATTTGGTGGAGAAAGGATCTCCACCGTTGATTTTTGTTTTAGTGGGCCCACATGTATTGGGACCCACTTGATGTATGATTGAATGCGAGGGCCCATAGTGTCGGGGTCCCTCCATCTCACGTGTGTCCCACTCTTTCTCTCTCTCCATCTCTCTTTCATTTTCTTTGTTCCTATTTTATGTAATGATGTGGCCTTTGGCCCACCCGGATGGACCCCACCATGAGGTGTGACTTTTACCTAAGCCATTTATAAGTGGGGCCCACCTTACATGTGTTGCACCCACACCATCCTCCATGTGGTAGCCCACCTAAGCCGGGCTCACCTCGAATGTATGTGTTTCGTCCAACCATCCGGCATCCAAGGACGCTAGACGTGGTCTGGGAAAAGCACAAATATCAGCTTGGTTCACACCATTTTGGGGTGGTCCACTTGTGTGGACTCCACATTGATGTATGAGATCAATCCATGCCGTCCATTCCATTCTCGAGTTCATTTTAGGCGTTGAGCCAAAAAATGAAGCAGATCCGAGTATTTGGTGGGCCATAGCATGAGAAACAGTGGTGGTTACCGTTGAAAAACCAACTGCTGTTTTTATTCACCAAAATATATTGAATATTGGGCTCATCCTGCTTGTCTTGAGCTATGGGGATCGATGGCGAGGTCGGATTTCCCTGATGTGGGCCCCACGTACAAAAAACCATGAGATCACAGGTTTTTTTTTTAAAAAAAATAATAAATAAACCAGCAGTAGCATTGTTGCTGCTGTGGCGTCAGAGGCGCTGACAGCGCCAGGCGGCGGGCGGACAACATTAACCCACGGCCCCTGCCGTGGGCCCCACCTTGATGTATATTTGCCATCGAACCCGTTCATATGGTGGGCCACCTCCATCAGTGGGCCTCCTCAAAATTTCATCCACATCCAAGACTAAGGTGGCCCACATCATGGGAAATGGTTAGATTGAACGTCTGCCTTGAAACTCCATTTCTGGGCCACAGAAGTTTTGGATCAAGACGAAATTTGTTCTCCATTTTCACCCAGGTACGTGTGACCTTTTGAACGGATTGGATGGCATATAAGCATTATGGTGGGCCCCACGTGGGACCCACAGTGATGTATGGGTTCATTCACACCGTCCGTCCAGGGACGGTGTGTGCCGGTGCGTGTGTGTACGCCTGTGCGCGCGTGTGTGCGCGTGTGTGCGCGTGTGCACGTGTGTGCGCGCATGTGTGTGTGTGTGTGTGTGTGTGTGTATATATATATTATAAACTATATATTATATTATATGTGGTATAAAGGATGGTAGGCCTTCATGTAGACCCCCACCATGATGCTTGTGTTGCATCCAAATTGTCTAACCATTTTGAAAGCTCAATCTATAGTCTAAGTGGACCCCACCTTGGTATATATATAAGGCCATAGGATTAGGCCCATCTTGATGTATTATGGCCCGTTGTTGGGGCCCACTTGAGTATAGACATGGGGCCCAATTGGGGTGGCCCACCTAATGTACATGAGGCCCATGTGATTAGGCCCATTTGATATATTTGTGGCCGTTGTTGAGGCCCACCCTGATATGAATATAAGGCCCATGTTATAAAGCCCATTGTTCTATATTCAAGGCCCATGAGTTATGGCCCATTGCAATGTGTACAAGGCCCATTGATGCGGCCCACTTGATTTATATAAGGCCCATATGAGGCGGCCTATTTGATGTATCTAAGGCTTATGGGTCGAGGCCCAATAAGACGTATATAGGCCCATTGCAATGTGTGATTCCCTATGTTTTGGGTAATGATATTTTATGATGGGCCTTGCCTTTGGAGCAATGTTGGTTTGACATCCACGTTGCAAGAATAATGTTGGTTAGATGTCCGCATTATTGGTCGGCCCATACTTGTTGATGGTTCATCACTTTGTAACATGCTTAGTATATTTCCATGATTCATGCCCATACGCATCATATGTATGCTTGATATGAAGAATGTTTGATCATTGCATAAGCCGTTGGGCTTAGACATTTACGGGACTCCTTATGAGATGGAGTGCCCCACATGAGTGCGTGGTACGTGCGAGATTGCTGCATGACTGACGGTGTGACTCATGCATTTCACATTGAGTGTCGTGATTCACTACACGCCCTAGCGACATCAGGGACGTGGCCTTCACAGACACCTCGTGGATGGTCGTATCGGATACCGAAAATATTGGCTCTAGCATTGTGGGCACTTAGGATGTCCTTGGGTGAAAATTTCAGAACCTTTTTGATACCAGGAGATGCTCCAACGTCGAGACCGAGTGGATACACGAGCGCCCGAGTGCCGAATACTAGTAGGTCGCGTCTCCCACTGTGTCATGGTCGATTGGAAGGGGGTGTGGCCTTATCCGCCTGAGTGAGGGGGCTATAAGCTAGGCTGAGTTTGACCAGCTCGCAAATGAGTCCGCTATCAACGAGCCGGGTAGGTATTGGCAGACTACTGGTTAGGCGGATAGTGTGGTCTCTTCCACTTGCTTGACTGTGCAGCTAGGGAGGAGGCAGTCAGTGTGAGGTGTATTAGACCCCAGTGATATCTAGAGAGGAACTGTACTAATATGTGTACTTGACGAGTACTGGTACGCTTGCTTTGCATCTCGCATATGACATTTGGCTACATGGCCTTGGTATAGCCGATAGCATTCATGTCTTGCATCATATAGCTTTAGTACAGCTGATAGCATTCATGGACTTACCGCATACTTCCACATTACTCTGATATTGTACATTTGGCGCTTGCCTTGCGCACACACTTACACGACCCTCCAAGCTTTTGTAAGCTTATGCACGACCGTTGCGTGCAGGTGTTGTTGAACAGCAGCAGCGTTGAGGCAGGAGCGCGCATCTGATCATTTTGGAGTTTTTTTTATCACCTTGTATTTTCCTTTTCCATTTGTACTTAAAAGTTTTTGATATAGTGGATATGTGGTGATGTTGTTTTGTGACTTGGTTATGCTTGTGGTTATGCTCCATTATATTATATATATATATATATATATATATATATATAATCATACTGAAAATCCTCCTTGTAGGATCCCAAGATCGGAATCTGGCATGTAAGTATCGGAATCCGAGAATGGGGTACTACGGAGGCTGTCGGCACCGAATTCGGCGATCGAAAATTTTGTGAGCCCGTTTTTCGAGTTTGGGGCGTGACATTGTATGTCCCGGTTGAAAATCTCTCTTTGCGTAGATGGACCATAACGCGGTCGCCCACCTCAAACACTTTTTGTCACCGATGCTTGTCCGCTTGCTCCTAATACTTCTCGTTTAAGGCATGTAGTTTGGTCTGCACTTCTGCATGGATGCCCATGATCTTGTCTACCATATGTTCTGCTGCAATGCTCGTGCCTGGGTGTTTAGGTAGAGGGACCAAGTCAAGTGTGTGGCGAGGCACTCGTCCATAGATAATCTAGAACGGTGATCTCCCGGTCGAGCGGTTCACCATGTTGTTGAATGCAAACTCTATTTGAGACAAAGCCAAATCCCATTGCTTCGGCTTTTCTCCTGAAATACAGTGAATGAGGTTTCTCAACGTACGATTCACAACTTCGGTCTGCCCATCAATCTGTGGGTGGTAAACACTGCTGAATTAAAGTTGTGTATCGAATCGATTCCATAAAGTCCCCCAAAAGTGGCTGATGAACTTCGTATCACGATCGGAAGTAATGGCCTTGGGGACCCCGTGTAGCCGTACGACCTCCCTGAAAAATAAATTCGCCACGTGTGTTGTATCGAGGGTCTTCTTGCATGAGATAAAGTGGGCCATCTTTGAGAAACGATCTACCACCACGAACACCGAATCCATGCTGCGTTGTGTTCATGGGATACCAAGCACGAAGTCCATTGATAAATCCTCCTAAGGATCGTCAGGCACAGGTAACGGGGTGTAGAGGCCCATATTCTGAGATTGCCCCTTGGAGGTCTGACAAACATGACAATGTTGTACGGCTTTTCCCACTTCTCGTACTAATTACGGCCAGTAATACCGCTCTTCTACAAGAACTCATGTCTTGTCTCGTCCTAGGTGTCCACCGAGGCCACCTCCATGTAGCTCATAAATAATCTGCTCCCTCAGAGAACTTTGGGGGATGCTCAATCGATTCGCTTTGAAGAGAATCGTCCTATATATGAAGGTCACTTTGGCATTTCATCCAAGAATCTTTGAAGTCCTCATCCTCGGCATACAACTCCTTGAGATAGTCGAAGCCGACTACCTCGTTGCTCATCGTAACTAGTAGTGATGCACGACGGCTAACTGCATCAGCCACCTTGTTCTGCTGCCCTGACTTGTACTTCACAACGAACGTGAATTCCTGTAAAAACATAACCCATCTAGCATGCACACGATTCACGTTAGTCTAACTATTAATAAACTTTAATGCTTGATGGTCAGTGTACAAAACAAACTCTCTTTGAATCAGATAATACCGCCAATGTCCCAGCTCCTGAACAACTGCGTTCAACTCAAGCTCATAAGTCGACCACTTCTTTCGGGATTCGCTGAGTTTCTCACTGTAGAAGGCTACCGGTCTGCCTTCCTTTGATAATACTCCTCCGATTCCGACGTATGAAGTGTCGCACTCAACCTCAAACAATTTGTTGAAATTAGGAAGCACCAAGACCGGTGTTGTAGACAAACGATGCTTGATCTCATGAAAGCTCTTGTCAGCTTTATCAGTCCACTAGAATGGTCCTTTTTTTATGCAATCTGTTATAGGCGCGACTATGGTGCTAAAATCTCGCACAAATCGACGATAGAAAGTCTCCAACTCGTGAAAACTCCTCACCTTATGAATGTTTGTCGGGATCGGTCATTCCCTAATAGCTCACACCTTTTCATTGTCCATACGAATGCCTGTGGACATTACAACAAATCCTAAAAACAACAGGCTGTCAGTTAAAAAACTACACTTCTTCAAGTTGAGGTACAACTTATTAATTTGTAGGACCTGTAGCACCTGCCTGAGATGTTTCCTGTACTCTACTTCAACCTGGCTATATATCAATATATCATCAAAATATACTACCACAAATCGGCCAGTGAACGATTTTAGAACTTGATTCATCAAACGCATAAAAGTACTTGGTGCGTTCGATAGGCCGAAGGGCATGACCAACCACTCATACAACCCTTCCTTGGTCTTGAATGCCGTTTTTCACTTATCACCGGGTCGAATACGAATCTGATGGTACCCGCTCCTTAGATCAAGTTTAGAGAACACCTTGGCCCCTTCTAACATATCGAGCATGTCATCCAACCGTGGTATTGGGAACCGATGTTTGATGGTAATTTTGTTGATTGCCCGACTATCAACACGCATGCGCCAGCTTTTATCTTTTTTTGCCGTTAATAATACTGGTACGGCACATGGGCTTATGGTCTCTCAAGAGACCCTTACGGATCAATTCCTCCACTTACCCCTGAGGTATCTCACACTCCTTCAGACTCATCCGATAATGAGGGCGGTTGGACAGGCTAGCCACAGGGACGAGGTCTATGTGATGTTAGATGTCTCTCATGGGGGGCAATCCATCAGGTAAATCCTCATGCCAGACTTCTTTGAATTCGTTTAGCAACAATCTTAAACTTGGAGGGATGTTTGAGGGTTCCTCTTCCTCGCCCTTCACCACTATGGCATATACCTCGCCGGTTTCCTTGGATTCCTCCATGAAATTTTGAATAGTCAAGAGGGAACTCCCCTCTACTTTAGAGGCTTCAGGGTGGTCTTCTGGTGCCATAGGGGCAAGGATTATTTTTCGACTATCCTTGACGAATACGTAGACATTATCTCGTCCCCGATGGGTCGCATCACGGTCCGACTGTCAGGGTCGACCGAGTAATATATGACAAGCTTCCATATCGACCATGTCAAAAAGTATTTGATCCTTATAATTTTTGTCAATTGAAAATGAGATAGTACATTGTTCAGTTACATTAGTCTAATTCACCTTTTTTATCCAACTAATTGAGTACGGGGAAGGATGTTTCATTGTTGGTAGCCGCAACTTGTCCACCATCACTCTCGAGACGATGTTCTCGCTACTACCACTATCTATGAACACATCACAGACCTTTCCGTTGACAGTGCACCGAGTACGAAATATTTTGTGTCGCTGTAGATGTAATTCCTTTCATGGGGCATACAGTAATCACCTCACAACTAGAAATTCGCCACAATTTTCACCCGTTACTTCATTGCCACCTGCTATTTCTTCAATAGTTTGTTCATGTTCATCAAAGCGATGGTCTTCTTCTGCGGCCTCATCTTCAGTGCCCCGTTTATTTATAGTCAAGTGTGCTGTGGGACGTTGAGAACAAGTGTTTGATAAGTAGCCTGATTGGCCACAATGGTAACAATTGTTCAACCTTGGCCGAGCATAAGGATTTGGAATCCTACTCGGACCCGCTGTTGTGGGTGCTGCACGTTGAGGTCTGGATGAGCCACTCCCCGTATCACGGTTTGCGGTTGTAGGAAATTGAGATACTGAATCTTTTCCTCATGGCAGCACCGGATCCTGTGTGGGACCTGTCATAGGGGGTCGAGTTGAAGGATATGGACAAGCAGGAGCTCTTGCAAATTATGTTTCTGCCCTACCCACCAATTGAACTGCTTCATCCACGGTCCCGACTAGGTACATTTAAACTCGGTCCAGAATTGTCGGTCGCAACCCACCTATAAATCGTGCCACCTTTTGTGACTCAAATTCTGACAGATCGTTTCGTGTAGCCAACCATTGGAATTCTTCAGTGTAATCTGTGACAGTTCGATTTCCTTGTCTGCAATTTTGATATTGTTGGAATAATATCTTGTCATAATCACTGGAGAGAAATCATGATCGAAGAAGATGTCTCATCCGAGGCCATGATGAGATGGGCGCCTTGTTCTGGCGGGCTCATGAGAGTTGTAATTGTTCTCACCACGCAGAAGCACCAGATTTTAATTTAAATGCTACAATTTTACCCTTTTATGATCTAACACGTCCATGTAATCAAAATATCTCTCTACTTTGGCTAGCCAATTGAGAAAATCTTTTATACGCAATAAACCGTTAAAACTAGGAAGTTCAGCCTTACCTCGATAATCTCTTTCAGCACGATCTAAATGATCACCTTCATGGATTGGTCGTCAGGCAAAACCCTCATTAAGGTCCTCATCGCTAGAACTTGAATCATCTGGTGCAGCCCTACAGTTTGCCAATGGTAGTGTTATACGAAAATCGAGGTTGCGTCGTACAGCAACCATGGGTGGTAGAGCAACCAAAGGTGGTGGAGCACCGCCTAGGGCTCAGGGCGGAAGTAGCTCATCCGCATGACGGTCGAGAGTTGCATGCAGCCTTTGCATAGTTAACTGACTCTCTCGGTGAAAAGCTTCCATTCTTTCCAAAATATAACGAATCTCTGGATCACCGTCCATAGGATTTTGATTCATACCTTCGCTGTTTGCCATCGACCCGAGGGGAATCCTCGCTTTGATACCAATTGACACAGGGATGAATGTGATGAGGATAACTACTCTGAATCCACGGAACTTCTCTGGACTCCTCACAGGGACTTCTTGAATTCACGAAGAAAGAAAGCAGAAAATAGAAATAAATTCTAATAAATTCAAAATTGATTAATTGATGAATAAAAACGAGTTCACAACCCTTTAAATAGGGGTACCAAGCAATGAAAAAGAAATCAAAATCAAACTATAACTCAAAGTCCTAGAATCTGCGACTTACTATAAATAGTAAACTTACTATTTATAGACAGTCGTGATGTCTGCTAGTGCGCAAGGTTTTCAACCAAAAATAGTAAGTGTCTTATTTGGCTTCACCAAACCGTTCTCCTAATTATTCTAAGCTCTTTTCACATTGGGCGCAACTCCTAAAGCTCGATGGATGAAGAGTTATAATCAAACTAAAACTTACTATTTATAGTAAAAACGAAATTAAAACAGGGAAAAGACCGTCGATCCAGGGGTTTTTCGCAATTTTGGGCTACGCAACCCAGCGTAGCGGGTTGGTTGGCTAAAGTAGCTCGTTCTACCACAAAATCATATATTTTACGTCAGATAAGTCATTTCGGATTGCGAGATACGCCCGATCTAAGGTCCGACGGTTCGGATCACTTTTGTCATTGACCGGGCCTTTTCTGATCCATCTTGGCCATGAAACTGTCCGCAACCCGCTCTATATCACCGACGCAGGATGCATCCCCAAACAGTTCCACACTGCAGATTCCACTTGTGATCTCAGCAACTGGGAGAAGATGGCTAGCATCGACCCTCATTGGGATGACCTCTTCTCCCTCATGTCCTATCACCCACCTTGCCGATGCCCTAAGACTCTCCCGATACGGTGCCTCGAAGGTCGAAGTGGCCAAGGTCTTGAGCCAGAACTTCCTATTCACCTTTCAATCCAGGCAAGAGGCCCTATCCTTTATGGATGACTCTCCTCTTCACCTATCCATGGGTCTTAGATCTGTATCTCCTTGGGTGCCATCAGCTGTCTCCACCAACAGTGGCATCTGGATCCAGATCTAAGGGATACCGATTCATGTGTGGTGCAGACAGACATTAGAACAAATTGCCGGTTTCTATGGACTCGTGGTGGAATTTGACCAACTATCCCTATCCGCTACCTTTCTCATGTTTGCCCAAGTTAAGATCATCCCTAACCCAGGCCCGATTTCATCCATCCTGGATCTTAAAGCTGATGGCTTCTCCTTTCTGATCATCACCACATTTGAACAACCACAACTAATCTCAAGCACCATCTTCACCACCCCTCCCCAATAGAATGAAGCCACCTCTGGTCTTCAAACCCACCCAAAAAGCCATCCAACCCCACCCCAGCTGTCAGAAGACCCCTTGGCCAATCAGTCTAGCTAGGACAGACCATGCCCACCAGTTGTTTAACCTTATGCCTTATCCAGTCAAGGCAGATCGTGTACTCCCATTGCTTGACCCAATGCCTCAGCTAGCCAGGACAGAACTTATACTACAACTCCTCAGTGTAATGCCTCACCTAACCTAGCCATAGAAACCCAAGTCATGCCCAATCCCCCCCCCCCCCCCCCCAATCATTCATATCGACCCCATAGTCCTCAACCTCGTCCCTTAGTCCCCAACCACCCACCAAGCCAACCCTACCCACCATACAGCATATCCTCAACCCAATACCTCCCCTCAGCCATCTCCATCCCCTGTTTACCCCTCAACCCAATCTAATATTCCGAGCATGGTTCATATAGCCCCACATGCCACTAACACCCCCAAAGCATATCCCACATGCCACCAGCATACCCAAACCATACCACTCCTAGATACAACCAGAACGCACATCTTCCCCTTCTCTACACCCCAGCCCACCCTCATTATAGAGCCCATCACATGCCAACCTCTTCAACCCACAGCAGCAGCCTTGCCGCTAGCAGGGCTGGACGATCACAACTCCTAGCCAACCACCCACCACATCTCCAACTTCCAGCCAGTTCAACATCATACTTCAACTGAGGCTGGCATGGCCAAGCACCTGGAGATAACTGCTCATACACTCAAGACTTTTGACAATAGGATGGACAATATAGGGAGGTGGAGCTGGCCCTGCAAGCGGAAATTCTTCTCCTCATCCAGAAACTCAAATGCAGATGATGAGAACTCCTTCTCAAAATACATCTCCAACTCTCAGCCTAAATCTCCTTCCTCTCCTATCCCATCTTGCAATGCTGATGGAGAGGTTCAACTTTGGGTGGACATGAGTGGGCTGCCAAACCATCATGCCTGCTCTCCTTCCCCGACACTAGCACACATCCGCTTTGCCATCAGGAAAAAAAATGAGTTGATCAAACGTATTTTCAGCCTAACTAAAATCAGGAAAAGGGTCGCAGTTAGAGGAGAGGAACTCAATGTCTAGTATCCTCTTATGGAATGCGTGTGGCACTGGCAATGCCCCAACCCTTCAGCACCTCAGAAGACTTGTTCGCATCCACAAAATAGCCATCCTACTGCTACAGGAACACATGGTTCGCCCCAGTAAAAGGGCCCAGATTGCTGCGAAGCTGGGCTACCACCAATCCATCTCTGAAGATTCAACTAATGAGAAGATCTGGATTCTTTCTAGGCCCCCATTCTACCTGCAGACAATTGTGGCCTCGCACCAGAGTGTCACCCTCCGCCTGTCTATCAAAGACACCAATCAGCCCATCACCATTACAATTGTATACGATGTCTACAATAGATCAGAAAGAATCCATCTACGGGACGAAATCACATCCACATCCACCTCCAATCTAGGCCCGTGGCTGGTTTGCGGCAACTTCAACACAACCACATGCGCTGACGAGAGAATCAGTAGTCACTCCCCAAAATCAGAAGCATGGAGGAATTCAAGGTAGCCATTGTTGATGTAGGACTAATAGATTTCGGTTTCATTGGATCGAGATACACTTGGTGCAATAATAGACTAGGATAGAACCGCCGATGGGCCAGGCTCGACAGAATGCTGTTCAACTCCACCTGGCTCTAAGCATTCCCTAACAGCAAAGTCAAACACTTACCTCAGGTATTCTCGGATCACTCTCCTTTGCTCCTCACTCTTGCAGACCCAATAGGTAACATCCCCGGGCCTTTTAAATTCCAGAATATGTGGATTCATCATGATAGATTTTGCTCCCATGTTCATGATTCATGGCAACTAGATGATCAGGCCACGCCTATGGTTAAGCTATTTCTGAAATTGAAAAGGTTAAAATTGACCCTGAAAGCTTGGAACTCCGGCCCAGACTTTTGGGAATGTATTTCAAAATGTTAAGATGGCGGAAGACGGAGTTACCGCTGTTGAAGCCCAGCTCCTTTATTCTCAATCGGAGGTTGCTAGGATCAACCTCAATCGAGCTCAATCATCCCTCAAGCAAGCCCTTCTTCTGGAAGAGATTTTCTGGAAGCAGAAATCCAGAATATCTTGGCTCAGGGAGGGAGATCGGAACACTCGCTTCTTCCACGCATCAGTCCTTAACAAGAGAACGAGGTCAGTTATTCAATCCATCCAGCTACCCTCAGGCTCCACCATCTCCTCAGACAATGAGATTGGTGTGGAAGCAGTCAAATTTTATGAAGATCTATTCAAGTCCAGGGCCATCCATCCATCTAGCAACCTTCTCGACAACATTCCCTCTCTTGTTTCTCATCACACAAATGAGGCCCTCCTGTGCCCACCCACCATCGACGAAGTTAAAGAAGCCATCTTCACCATCCCTGCCAATAGCGCGCTCGGCCTAGACGGCTTCATGAGCCTTTTCTTCTCTTCTTGCCGGGATACAGTCTAGGGTAACGTTTATCTTGCTGCATTGGAATTCTTCCAGGGAGGCACCATTTCGAGATCCTTTCGATGCTCGTCTCTCTTCCTCGTTCCAAAGAAGAAAAACGCATCCTCCTTCCCAGATTATCGTCCTATTAGTCTATGCAACTGCATCCACAAGATTCTATCCAAAATTCTAGCAACCAGGCTATCCAAGGTCCTCCCCTCCATCATATCTAAAGAAAAAAGTGCCTTCGTCAAGATCCGATCCATTGTGGAAGGCATTTCCATAGCCTCAGAAATGGCTAGCGACATCGACCATAGGGCACATAGTAGCAATATCATCATGAAACTGGATATAGAAAAAGCCTATGATAGGATAGAATGACCCTTCATCTATGCTATCCTTCTTAAATTTGGCTTTCACCCGTCCTGGGTTCATTTGGCTAGGCAATGTTGGGAAGGATGCTAGTTCTCCATCATCATCAATGGGAAGCTACATGGCTTCTTTCCATCTTCGAGGGGCCTCCACCAAGGATATCCTCTTTCACTGACCATCTTTATCATGGCGGCTAAGGTCCTCAGCTGAGGCCTTAAATCTAATTTTCAGATGGGGAGATGCCTCCCATATAGTCTCCCAAGAACTTGCTCAATCATATCTCATCTTCTTTTTGTTGATGACACCATCATTTTCTTGAATGGCAAGCTCTCTTTGATCTGTTCGTTGCTAGCATTCATCAAATCTTATGAAAATGCGTCAGGCCGAAAAGTTAACTCCTTTAAGAGCAACTTCATTCTTCTTAAGACAGCTCCTCTCAATAGAGTCAGGCAAATAGAAAGAATGACTGAATTTCAGCGAGCTTCCTTCCCCATTACATATATTGGTGTTCCCTTGCTCAAAGGAAGGATTAGATATCGGCACTTGCTGCCTCTCATCCAGAAAATTGAACATAGAATTGCCAGATGGATGGCTAAACTTCTCAACCAGGCTGTAAAGATAGTCCTCATTCAGCACGTCCTTACTAGCATGCTCATGCATATCCTCTCATCAATCAACATCCCAACAAGAGTCATCCAACACATCGAGAAATCCATGGCCTCTTTCTTCTGGGGATCCTTAGAAGGGTCCAAATGCCACCACTGGGTCAGCTGGAAAGAGATTTGTTACCTAACCTCAGAGGGGGGCCTTAGGATCCGTCGAATGCGTGACGCCATGCAAGCTTTCCATTGCAAGATGGCTTGGCACCTCATCCAGGGGAAATCTCTATGGGCTAGGCTTATTTAAGCAAAGTACTTTCGGCTGGCTTCCCCCTTTTTTCCACCTTGCCAGGAGCAGCGATTCCAGCCTATGGAAGGACATCAATAACAACCTGCACTTCTACACGCACAACTCCAGATGGCTTATTATCTCTGGGAGCGTAAAGTTTTGGCTCCAAAACTGGACAGGAAAGGGCCCCCTCCTAGATGCGGCCACTTCTCAGAGATATGCTTGTTTCTGAATTCTAGGACCCATCTGGTACTTAGAATCTCATCCAAGCAGCAAACCTCTTGCCTCCCTAGGCCATCTAAGCTATCTTAGAATGTGGTATAGTTTTCACAAATAGAGAGGACAAGCTCTGCTAGAACCTCTCCAAGGACCACAAATTCTCGCTTAAATCAGCATGGGCCAATCTTCGCTCCTCACGGCCTAAACAGAGATGGGCTATTTGGGCATGGAGCCAATGCATCCTACCCAAGATAGCCATTTTCTACTGGAAGGTAATGCACATGACAGCCCCTGTTGATGCAGCCGTTCAACGCTTTGGGATCAGTCTTGCTTCCAAATGCTCCTGTTACGATCATTCCTCCTTTCCCGACGCCATCCTCTCCATCCGATCTCAACTCCGGCTGAATGCTACTGCCAGTCCGATGCAAATCAATCCAAGCACCCCATCTTCTTCGTCTCAATACCAGCACATCTGCCCCATCCCCTCCCATAATACGATAACAGTCCCCCCTCAAAGCAACTCCACTGTCCCCCATATCCTAGCTGCCCTGCGCCAACCACCCTCTCCTCACTCTCTGCACCTATGGCCCAGCCACCCCCACTCCCACACCAGTTCAGCTATCTTACACAGGCAAATCCGCTGGCCTCCCCTCCCGTTTGCGGCTACCAACCCCCTCCTCAGCATCAACCAACCATCCAACTCACAGCTCCTCCTCTTCCCCCAACCACTACCCAGCAGGTTTTGCTCGTCATCAGAGATTCCCTCAGCCCACAGGCCCATGTCGAAGATATTCATCACCTATTTTCTCATAGCAAAATCGCATCTGTGGTATAATCTCATTTCGCCAACCTCCTCCAAATGCCAACTACTCTAAATCAGCCTATCCAATCCATTATCCAGCAGTTGTCCTTTGCAGCCTCAACATCCTCTTTGCGCCGATTTCTCATAGGCTTGGCCCCAGCTATCATTGTTTGGGAAATTTGGATTGGCAGAAATGAAGCCAAATTTAAGAACAAGACGTTCACGGCGGACGTCACCATCTTCAGAATCTCTAACCGGCTCATTGAGATAGGCTCGCTTTACCACGATATCGACTACTCTACATGGCAAGACCTTGTCCTCAGAGGCTGCCGAGCAATTCCCCCACCCCCCATCCGGCCATGAGTGCCTATGTTGTCAAATGGTTTAGGTCTCCTGAGAACCGGATCAAACTGAACGTTGATGGCTCTGCTAAGGGCAATCCTGGAGCTGTAGGTGGGGGAGGCGTTTATCGTGATCATCGGGGAAACATGATCTTCACCTTCCATAACCAGCTTGGCCTCGTCTACAACATGGCGGTGGAAGCCCGTGCTATGGCTGACACCATCTAGCTTTACAAAGTAATAGGGTTGTCCTTCATTATTGTTGAGACGGACTCCCGCACCCTTTTCGACACGGCCTCTTCTTCCTCCTCTTCTTGCGACTGGAACCTCTGGTACCTTCTTGGTTACATACACCAGCAAACCAGGCTATGAACATCCGCTTTTCCCATACGCTTCGTGAAGGGAACTCTATGGCAGATGGGCTTGCTAACCTGGCCAGTAGTGGCTCCCCTGATTGTCTTTATCTCAGGCCATCGGATCTTCCCCGTCTTATTAGAGGCAACCTCATCTTGGATAAAGCCGGCTTAGGCCGTGTTAGACATCGCAAAATAAATAAAGGAGTTGGGTAATCACTCCTTCTAGTTCACCCAGCCCCTCTCAGGTGCCTTATCATCTGTACCTACTGATGAGACTACTATCATCCAGTCTATTCCTCCCAAAAAAAAAAAAAATGTGTGCAGCTCATCTTTGAGGCTGGTAGATCTCTTCTCTTTCTTGGGTAGCTGAGTTGTGGCTGCTTCGCTCGGTGAAGACCTGCCTTCCTTCGGTGTTTCATCTCGCCTTGATCAGTCCCTCCTGCTTCTCCGGGAGGGTCTTCTTTCTCTCTGTTTTCTGTTTAGCCTTATATTGGTGATCATATGATAGGATGGGTCCAAATCCTTTTTGTTAGGCCTAGCCCGAATGGCTGTATATCCCATGTTCATTTATAAATTGGTGGTGGACTGATTCCACTTTTCCTTTAAAAAAATAAAAATAAATAAAATAAAATAAAAATAAAAAAGAAAAAAGAAAAAAATAAACCTTCTCAAATAGAAAAATTAAAACTATCGTATATTAATCAATACCAAATTCAATGGCAAATTTGAAATTCCAAACACATCATATGGTATTTCTAAAGAAGAATAATTAAATAGAATTTAAAAAAATAAAAGTAGTTATAATTGTTGCAGACACGAAAAATTATGAGGTCAGGTGGGAGTGAACCAGCAAAGTTATTATAGCTTATATCCCTGAAAATAAATAATTAATTATAGTTTACTATTTATCAATAATTAAACATTGTTGTAATGATCTGGCCCACCTAATGAGTGGATAGGGCTGATTTTTGTTCAACGCTATTTTCAAGGTGGAGCTAACCTATTGGAAGGATTGGATGTTACATGAACATGATAGGTTGAAAGTAGCTCAGTGGACAATGAATTATGGTCCAATTGATTGGACTTGAAACCTTCTTAAAGAAAATAAATAAATAAAACTATAACATATTGATCACCACCAAATTTCATGACAAATTTGAAATTCCAAGCACTTCAAATGGCATTCTTAAGAAGAATAATTAAATAGAATAAAGAAAAAAAAAAACAGAACTTACAGTAGTCGCAGACTTGCCAACTTCCCCAGTTCAAGTGGGAGTGAATTGTTGAAGTTATTGTAGCTTATATTCCTGAAAATAAATGACTAATTATATTTAGTTATTTATCAATAGCTCATCATTGTTATTATGGTCAGTCCTACCTAATAAATGTATGGACTGATTTTTGTACAGGTCTATCCTCATGGTGGATCCAACCTATTAGAAGGTTGGATGTCATGCAAATATATATGTTGTAAGTAATTCACTAGGTGGATAGTAACTTATGGTCCAAGTGGCTGAACTTAAAACCTTCTCAAAAAGAAAAATATAAATTATAAAACCAGCACATATTTAAATACTGCCAAATTCAGTGACAAATTCGAAATTCCAGACACAACCTATGGCATTTTTGGAAAAGAATAACTAATTAGATTTAAATAATAATAATAATAATAACTTACAATTGTTGCAGACTTTCTAAACTCTGCAGTTGAGGTGGGAGCGAACCAATAAAATTATTGGAGCTTATATCCCTGAAAAGAAATAAATAATTATACTTTTTTATTCATCAATAGTCAAACATTGTTGTAATGGTAAAGCCCACCTAATAAGAGGTTGGGGCTGATTCTTAGATAAGAGTATCCTTATGGCGAAACCAACCTATTAGAAGGGTTGGTATCATCACTAACATGATAGGTTGGCAATAATTCAAGGGATTGATAATAACTTATGGTCCAACAAGTTTTGAACTTAAAACCTTCTAAAAAAAGATAAATAAATAAAACTATCCCATGTTAACCACTACCAAATTGGATGGCAAATTCATAATTCCAAACACATCATATGGTGTTTCTGAAGAAGAATATTTTAATTAAATTTAAAAAATAAAAATAAACAGAACTTACAGTTGTTGCAGACTTGACAAATTCCCCAACTCTGGTGGGAGCCAATTAGCAAAGTTATTGTGGCTTATATCCCTGAAAATAAATAAATAAATATTTTATTATTTTATTAATGAATAAACATTGTTGTTAATCTGACCCACCTAATGAGTGGATGGGACTAATTTTTTATACAAGACCATCCTCATGGTGGAGCCAACCTATTGGAAGGTTGGATGTTACACAAACACGCTCAGTTGGAAGTAATTCACTCGGTGGAAAATGAGTAATGGTTCGACTACTTGGACTAGAAACCTTGTTGAAAATAATAATTTAAAAAAAAAAAATTACCACACATTAGTCACTGCCAAATACAGTGGCAAATTCGAAATTCCAAATACATCACATGGCACTTCTAAAGAAAAATCCTTATATAGAATTTTTTTTTTTTTTTTTTTTTTTAAAAAAAAAAAGAACTTGCAATTGTTGCAGACTTGCCAATTTCCCTAGCTCAGGTGGGAGATAATTAGCGAAGTAATTGTAGCTTATAACCCTAAAAATAAATAATTAAATATATATTTATTATTTACAAATGGAAAATCATTAATGTCATGGTCTAGCCCACCTAATGAGACGATGTGACTGATTTTTTTTAAACAAGGCCATCCTCATCATGAAGCCAAGCAATTGGATGGGTTGGATGTCCATGAGTGGACAGTAACTTATGGTCCAATTGGTTGGACTTGAAACCTTCTCAAAAGGATAAATAAATAGAAAATAAACTATTTCCTATTAATCACTATCAAATCTAGTGGGGCATTCCAAATTCCAAATACATCATATGGCACTTCTAAAGAAAAATACTTATATAGAGTTTAAAAAGCAGGAAAAAAAAAAAAAAGAACTTACAATTGTTGCAGACTTGCCAATTTCCCTAGCTCAGGTGGGAGTTCATTAGCGAAGTAATTGTAGCTTATAACCCTGAAAATAAATAATTAATTATATTTTATTATTTACCAATGAAAAAGCATTAATGTTATGGTCTAGCCCACCTAAGGAGAGGATGCAACTGATTTTTTTTATTTTTTTATTTTTTTTTAAAGGCCATCCTCATCATGAAGCCAAACTATTGGATGGGTTGGATGTCCATGAACATGATAGGTTGGAAGTTAGTCACTGAGTGGACAGTAACTTGCAGTCCAACTGGTTGGACTTGAAATCTTCTCAGAAGGAAAAATAAATAATAAAATAATAAAATAAACTATTACCTATTAATCACTATCAAATCTAGTGGGGCATTCAAAATTCCAACACATCACATGGCGTTTCTAAAGAAGGATAATTAAATATAAAAATATAGAACTTACAATTGCTGCAGACTTGACAAATTCCCCAACTGAGGTGGGAGCCAACCAGAGTAGTTATTGTGGCTTATATCCCTGAAAATAAATAATTAATTATATTTTGTTATTTATCAATGGCTAAATATTATTGTTATGGTCTGGCCCTCCTAATGAGTGGATAGGCCGATTTTTGCTCAAGGCTATCCACACAGAGGAGCCACTTATTGGAGGGGTCAGATGTCAAACAAGATTAAGATAGGTTGGAAGTAATTCAATGAGCGGACAGTAACTTATGGTCCACTTGGCTGAAATTGAAACCTTCTCAAGAAAAAAAAAAAACCTACCACTTATTAATCCCACCAAAATGGATGGAAAATTCGAAATTCCAAACACATCATATGCTATTTATGAAGAAGAATAGCTAAATTAAATTAATAAAAAAATCAGAACTTACAGCTGTTGCAGCCTAAACAAATTCCCCAGCTCAGGTGGGAGCTCTGCAGCGTAGCTATTGTGGCTTATGTTCCTGAAAATAATTAATTAATTACATTTTATTATTTATTAATGTTTAAACATTGTTGTAATGGTCCCATCCAATTAATTAGCGGGTGGGACTGCCTGTTGTACAATGCTATCTTTATGGAGGAGCCAACCTATTCCAAGGGTTGGATGTGGCATGAACATGATAGATTGGAAGTAATTTATTGGACGGATAGTAACCGACTTAAATCATTCTCGAAAAGAGAAAGGGGAAAAAAAGAAAAAGAAAAAAAGAACTGTTACATTTTAATCACTACCAAATTCAGTGGAAATTTTGAAATTCTGAACACATTTTATGGCATTTCTTAAGAAAAATAATTAAATAGTAAAATGAAATAAAATAAAATAAAACTTGCAGTTTCTGTAGACTTGGCAGATTACCCAACTGGACTGAACCAAAGAAGCTATTTGAGCTTACAGTTATTTGAGCTTACATCCCTGAAAATAAACAATTATTGATTTTTTTATTTTTATTTTTTTGTTATTTATCAATTACTAAATATTATTAATATAATCTGGGGAAACTGTCGCATATTAATCACTATTAAATTAGGTGGCAAATTTGAAATTCTAAACACCTCATTGCCATTTCTGTAGAAGGATAATTAAATAGAATTTAACAAAAAGAAAAAAAGAAAAAAGAAGAGCTTACAGTTGTTGCAGACTTGGCAAAAGCCCCAGTTCAGATGGAAGCAAACCAGAGAAGTCATTTGATCTTAAAATAAATAAGTAGATATTTCATCTAAACAATACCCCTGTTTTTGCCTTAAATTACTAAAATAACTTTCAGCATTTCACTAGAACTGAACATGCAGCTGGAGGCAGGCTAACTTGTGGTACGACCAAACCTTTTCAGGCAGCATGCCCCTTGTGTAGAACATCCATGCCAGGCCAATGTTAGATCCTAATGAAGATTATCTTGCTAAAAAAAAAAAAAAACTAATCAGGAATGCAGTTTGGCTGGTGACTCCAACACCAGCTAGCTGGTGTCCTCTATGGGCCCCACCATGATATAAGTGTTTTATCCATGCCATCCATCCATTTTCCAGCTCAGTTTTGGTGGACCCCAAAGTTCTGGATCAAGCTGATATTTGGTTTTTCCCATTATTCAGGTCTGTGTGACCCTATGAACCAGTTGGATGACAAATGAACATCATTGTGGGCCATAAGAAGATTTTAACGACCTGTAAAAATGGATGGACGGTGTGGATAAAAACCAATACATCATGGTGGGCCCCACACCCTGCCGGGACGGATCCTGCAATCCGCTTCCGAAAATCTCTACTCACCACTTTCTCTGGCAGATGTGAGTGGGCTATCTAGAAACTATCAGTGGTCGGACGAATCCTAACCATTGTTGTATAAGAGTTCTATGCAGTTCCCTCTTTAAGGTACACGTGACGAACATGTGGTGATCGGGACCATTGATCCTGTGGGCTACCATGCAGATTGGCTATAAGCCAAAACTCGAAAGGGTTGAAATATGGTTTAACGTGACTGCTAACCATTCCTTTTGCAGGCCACTTATACGACAGTCCACTCCCCTTTAATTTTGAGGTGCGGCCCATCTACTGGATGGCCCAGTATAACAACGGATCCGATCAGAACATCTTTCTCACATCCTATCATGTTCCAAATTCGAAGGGGAAAATCAGATGGCGATGGTCTGGATCGCCCTAAACCACGCCACGTGGACTGTTGATGAGTGACAAAAACAACAACAGCGGATATTTCGCTGTGGGAGAAATTTCGAGACTAACAAGGAGCGAATGGACGTCAAACTGCCGATAAATGCTGGCAATCGACCCGTTATGAAATTTTGTGACAAATCCCTGCAATATAGAGAAAACACTTGATGATGGGTGACACGTGTGTTAAATCAAAGCCACCCATCAGGTGGGGCCCGCTCTAAATTCTTGATAGGCCACACAAGTACATTGAATGTTTGGTATTGGTCAATTTCCCTGGCCATCCTATTCTTTTTTACATGTGTGACCCACCCCATGAGCGGATCCATTGCATTTCGGGGCCAGGCAGTAAAGTGGGCCCCGATTGAGTGACCTTAGGACTCAAGTGGGCTATGGTTAATAACTTTAGCCTGGGTTTGTATGTAATGGACTGAGTCCAACGTAGGGCTGTCAATTGAAGGTCCAGCCCGTCAGGTCTGGCCCATTTAGTTCAAAATCCGGCCCCGAAGCCAACCCAAGGACTTCGACCTCAAGAGACGTACCCGGCCCAATTGCTAACAAGACCCGATCTTTCAAACACGTTCCCGAGTCCTGACCCGAGTTGCGCTCTGGCCCATGGATAGATGAATCAGATGAGTTAAGTGTGACTCGTCTGAGTTGATTTGGATTCGGTCTGACCCGATCCAGTTCAACACCACGAGTCAGCCTAGAGTGGAGTGAGTCGGACCGATTCATCTATGACTCGTGACTCGAATCGAGACCAGATTAGTCGGCACGATAGCCCATACGGCCAAGCACCTAGAATAGGGCGCCGCTTCGGTGGATGCCTGACTGTGGGGCCCATCTTGATGTATGTGCCTTACATCCACGTCATCCATCCGTTTTGACATCTCATTTGAGGGTATGATTCCATAAACGAAGTACATCCAAATCTCAGGTGGACCACACCCCAGGAATCAGTGGTGATGAAATACCCACCATTAAAAATTTCTTGGGGACCACCGAAATGTCTATTTTTCATCTAACCTGTTGATAAGGTCAAAAAGATCTAGATGAAGGGACCACACGAATATCAGCTTGATCCAAGACTTTTGTAGCCCACAATAAGTTTTTAACTGTCAATCAACACCTTTTCCTGTGGTGTGATCCACCTGAGATTTGGATCTGATTCATTTTCGGGATCACATAATAAAACGAAATGTCCAAAAGGATGGACGTCGTGGATGTAAGGTACACACATCACGCTGGGTCCCACAGTCAGGTATCCACCGAAGCTGCACCCCCCTAGAATGTGTACGCGTGGGATGAATTAACTCAATGTAAACCGCCAAAAAAACGAGATCCACTGATTGGTTGAGTGATCACAACCTTTGATCAATGTATATCTATCCTTGGAATCCAGACCATCGAATGGCTTTCATTTCTACTTCACATCAAATATCCACCAAGCGGCCACTCAAGAAGTTAAATAAGTGTAGGTTTTTATCCACAGTCCATTTAAACTGGGTCCCAACATTTGGTCGGTTGATCATAGTTAATTATACTCCACTTTTATAATTTCTTAGGGTCTGAGTATCAGCTACAGCGCTCAGCCAGAGTATGAAAGCGTTTTTTCATACCAGTCCCCCGACAACAACAACGACAACGAAACGAAAAAAAAAAAAAAAGAAAAAAGAAAAAGAAAGAGGAGAGTGTGTACAGATCCGTGAGGAAAGTCAGGCTTCGGAGCTCTTCCGGAATTACCCCTCTCAGCTGCAACCCTTGCAGTTTGCTGAAAAGCAATAAAAATAAAATGTAAGTAGAGTCCGAAGGACTTCCTGAATCGGTAGTCCAATACACCTTCACGTACACGTAGTATTTACCCTCAAATGATCCAATCCATTCATCTGGTGGCCCACTATGGATGAGCCATTACACAAAGACCAAAATCTAATAGGCAATCATAAACATCCAAGGCCCACCAGATGGTCCACTCGATAAATAATATTTTCACACCAAGTTAGCATATCTAAGTGTATACGTACATTTGGGTAATGTGGCAGGTGGATCCACCGTTGGATGAGCAATTACATTTGATCCCAGGGTTGCTGATAGTTGATGAATCAACGGCGATCCCGCTGCATGGCTCTCCGCTTATGTTCCATTCATCAGAAGCAGAAAGATTCCATTGTTGGAAAATGGCATTAAAAGCTCTCACTGCCCATACACATAAAAAAATGTTATAATAAGCCCATGGGGACCATCACTAATCAAAGGGCTGTTGGGAGGCAGAAAAAATTGGGAAAGTAGTTGAAAACTACCATATGTTCGAACTGTGTGGGCCCCACCCGTGATGTGAACGTGGAATCGAAACTGTGAATCTGGTTTACCTCCTCGTGTACACCATTTATTTTAAGAATCATTCCCAAAAAAAGCTCAGGTGGGACACGCTAGGGTGGGAAATTTACAATCACCCTTAAAACCGATAAATTCACTCGTGACCCATCTAAATTTTGGAACAGGTTGGTATACGATTTCTCCATTCGTCCTTAGTGGGGCTCACATGATGAAGGGGTTAGATGACATAAACAACATGATCTAGAGAGTGGCCCACTTCCATCGTCCCCACTTTTCCCCATATATAATGGACCGGTTGATGGAACTCACGCATTATAATGGATTTTAGGTTTATATATCTATATATTAGATGCAGCTAATCAGATGATGTCATGTGATAACAAGATTTTAATAAGATACGAATGAAAGATCTTTTTAGATATTCTAATGATGTAATCTAAAAATTCACAAGTATTCTAAAAAGAATAAGTCCAACATGTTATTGTTATAGTACACGTGTAAGAGTCCACTACTTCCCCATGGTGGCCTAATGATTAATAATGAGTATTAGTCAAACTACCATTGTGGCTAATGACAAATTCAGCTTCACGAGTAGTCTAAACTACTTGAGGAGATATGATATAGTACCTGTTATGGGAAAAATCAAATTGAGAATCGTATTTTGGAGCTACGCCAACTAAAACATTACCCGAACAAAACTCCTTAAGTTACTGAGGCATCAATGATGACATGGGCTAACCTCAAAAGAACAACACTGAGTTAAACCGCTCAAGGGCAAAGCTCAACAAGAGGATTCACCTGTCGAGCTAATCAGATCGACCAAGACCTAAGAAGCAGGATATTTAGATAGAATCCTTCCTTCTAAAGATAAATGAAAGATTTCATAGGATCATATCTGAAGATCACGCCAACCGATACAGGCTCGACGATACTTTTAAAAGCAGATCCTCATTTAAATATAGACCTTCAACGTATCCAGCGGATCCTACCAAGATATGCTAGTCTAATGTATTCCACCAGGATACGCTAATTCAGAAGCTACCTAAGCATCACATAAATACACCCATGATCGTTGAAAGAGGTAAGCACAAAAATCTTAACTCAAGTCCCATTTCCATTATTCAATCAGCTTGACTTGGACGTCAGAGGGTCTTCGGCCATAATCGGCGCCCTCGTTGTCCTTTACATGCTACTGTTGTAGGTACTCGTACGTTTACAGGTGTAGTCCCTGCCTATCCAAATTCAAGCAACATTTTGGCATCATCTATGAGAATGAAAGAAAAGCCATTAAAGTTCCTCAACTTCAACGCGGCTCAGCGTTCTTTCCCTCTCTTACCACAATGGCTAAGAAGAAAGGAAGAGCACTGGACGTAGCCGAGCCTATGTAGGAGGAACGACCCAAGAATCCCCAGGCTTTACAATCGGCTCCCTGGTCTCAGGCACTATCACCAATAAATGCACAAAGACCTCGAAACTAGGGAAGTCGGCTCGTCTACCTTGAAAATCAGGTAAGGGCTCTAATCGACAATATTGACCACATCATGAGGTTGTTGGAAAGATACCATACAATTCCCACTGATCAACACGCGGAGTTGGAAGCAACAACTGAACATTCCCACCTAATGACTTTGTGCCTTAAGCCATATGCCATGAAGGCCCAACCAGGAGAAAGTATGTATGTCCCAGCACAAACCCTGTTAACCACCAAGCTTGCCGATTCAGACTTGCAGCATACACTAGAGAAAAGAAGGCGAGCTTAGGGAAAGGCCCCAAAGGTCATGACAGAAAAATGAGATTCCCTGGGGGGAGAGAGAAATGAAAGAAATCCGAGATCAGCTTGGGGGTATTCAACAAGTATTCTGAGCTAAGGCCCCAACATTTGTCGACGCCCTACTCGAGCAAACTAAACTGCTATTCACGGATGACATCATGCATACCTAATTACCATTTAGATTTCGGATGCCCTAGATAAATCCTTATTTAGGTTCAGGGGATGTAAGCATTTAAAATCCTTCAGAGTATGGATGGAGCTTCATGGTGCTTCCAAACCTATGATGTGCAGGACGTTCTCCCTAATGCTGGTTAGAGCTAGCAGGAAGTGGTATAGGCACCTAAAACTAAAATCCATTGGCTCGTTTGTGGAACTCAACATTGCATTTACTACCCAATTCATTGGGGGGAAAGGACGTAAGGAAACACATGACCCACCTACTCACGATAACACATAGAAAAGATGAACTCTTGAAATATTACATTATAAGGTTCAATGTTGAGGTTGTTTAGGTGGACGACTACTCTAATGAGGTCACCGTCACACCCATGATGGCTAGTCTCGAATGAGAGAAATTTATTTTCTTGATTGGGAAGAACCCCCGATAAATATTGTCGACCTCCCTAACTGAGTTAAAAAATATTCTAATGTTGAATAATTATTCAACGCATATAGAGCTACTCAAGGAGAAAACAACTCGGCAAGAGATAGGAAAAGAAAGGAAGGGAATGAGGCACCCAATACAAGCTCCAAGAGTAGGAAAGGATGACGATCAGAGTAGTATCCCCCGATCCAACCAACCCCTAGAAAGTTGGTTCCACAAATATACTCCTTTAAATACCACACTTAAACAAGTACTCATGGAGGTCAGGGACAAAAAAATTTCTTAGGTGGCCAAATAAGATGAGAGCTGACTTAGAAAAGAGGGATAAGAAGCAATATTGTCACTTTCACCATGATCACGGTCATAACACGACCAAATGTTTCGACCTCAAGGAGGAGATCGAATCTCTTATTCGAAAAGAACATTTGCGCAAATCCATCAACGAAGGCAGAGAACACCAACCAACTATATAGCAAGAGTGATATGATGAGCAAGTCAACAACGAAGCAATAGGCGAAATGCACACCATCTTTGGATGACCCGCTAGGGGTGGAGACTCAAACCAGGCATGCCGAACTCACGCATGAAGTGTGAACATCATTAAAGGGGAGCATCAGGTTTACCTCACTAGGCGACCCAGCAAGGAACCTAGGATGGATTCATGTAGCGTCACCTTCACTGAAGAAGACACACACGAGATTCAACATCCACATGACGACGCCCTAGTGGTTGTTATGACTGTCGCCAACTATAAGGTGCACCGAATATTGGTCGACACCAGAAGCTCACCGGATATCTTGTTCGCAATCGCATTTGATAAAATGAGAGTCAGGAGATCAAGATTACAGCCTATGTGAACCCCTCTACTCGACTTCGCAAGAGAAAATGTGACATCGGAAGGAAGTATTCTCTTGCCAATAACACCCAGCAAGGGTACTAACCAGGTCACCACCAAGGTCAACTTTCTTGTGGTAGACTGCCCATTGGGGTACAATGTGATCCTAGGCAGGTCATCCTTAAACGACATGTGAGTTGTAGTCTCCAACCCCCACCATTCCATGAAGTTGGGTCTGAGGATACCAACACGAAGCCTGACAATGCTATCCGACAGCCCTCCAAGGAGAGGCACAACGACAACAAGCAATGCAAATTACCTCTGTATACTCATATGAAGAAAGTGCATAAAAAGGGTCACCAATAGAAGACCTCATTGTGAAACAGCTCTCTGAAGCCGACCCATCTTGTACTGTTCAGGCTGGATCGTTACTCAAACTGTAACTTTAAGTAGAAATAGCTGACTTGCTAAAATAACACGCCAATGTATTCGTCTAGTCGCACTAGGATATGTCCAGTATAGATCCAAGAGCTATGGTCCATCGACTGAATGTGGACCACGATCACAAGGCCATAAGACAAAAAATGTGAGCATTTGATCCCGAAAGGTATGTGATAATCGATGAAGAGGTCAGCAAGCTCCATGAAGCTGAGTTCATCGAGGAGATGCATTACCTTCATTGGTTAAGTAAATGTCATACTAGTAAAGAAAGCCAGTGGGAAATGGCGAGTCTGCGTATATTATACCGACCTAAATAAGGCTTGCCCAAAAGACAAATTTTTCCTCCCTAAGATCGACCAGTTGATGGACGGCACTGCCGGGTGTGCACTCATCAACTTCATAGATGTATATTCAGGATACAATCAAATTGTCATGCACGAACATAACAAGCAGGACAACCTTCATTATTGACAGAGGTCTATACTATGACCGAGTAATGTCGTTCAGGCTGAAGAACGCTTGAGCAACGTATCAGCGCTTAGTGAACAAATTGTTTGGCAAACTAATCAGGAATATAATAGAAGTATACGTAGATCACATGCTCATCAAGATCTCATGAAAAAAATGACCATGTGATACACCTGAAGGAGATGTTCAGATCTTGGGAAAATATCGAATGAAACTGAACTTGAGTAAGTGCACTTAAAATATCGAATGAAACTAAACCCGAGTAAGTGCGCTTTCTGCGTCAGCTTGAAAAGGTTCCTTGGCTTCTTAGTACTGAGTTGGATTTCAGGTCGAGTTAGTAAGTGATCCTATATGTAATATGCAGTGTTTGAATGTGAGATCCAAGCCGTAAATAAGGGGAGCCCGAACAGTAATTCCCCTGGTGAAGAAACTAGCTAGGCTGTTTCCTATTCAGGCGGGCCACAATTTTATCAAAACTCTTGTATAAAGTTTTGTAGCTATACATTTTCTTTAATAAATTGTGATCAACTGAATGGCATGAGATTTGTATCGAACCGTTGAATGGTAAAATCAATTCGATGGATGGCTAGGAAAGCATGCCCATGTGCCACTCCGGCTCATATGGCTAGGTGAGATGCCTAACACATGCGTATGGAACATGAACCTTTAGTCCAGTTCTTAAAACATCGATATCAGCTGTGGTTACGTGGGTGGGCCACAGTCCAATTGAACGGTGCCATTCCACCAGGTCAGCATCACAAAGTAAAAAACCATGCAGTTCACAGTTTTATTTTGATTAAGAAAATGGAAAGAAAAAGAAAAAGAAAAAGAAAAGCTTAATCACTATCTGGTCCGTGATAGCGACCATTTTAAAGTTTTGGTATCTTGCCAATCTGGACCATTCAAATTGAGGGTCCCGTTGTCAATTGAAAATTAGTCGAAAGAAGAACTTATCTAACCATCTTCGTATGTCATCCTATTATTTCTAGTTGAATTTGGACCGTTGATGTTTATTTCCATTCATCCATTTGATATCCACCAATTGGATCATTAGGATAGTTCAAGTAATTATTGCAATCCAATCCTATAATACATCCAAACGAAGCGTAAGCATCTTTCCCGGTCAATATTGGATGCGGTCGGCCGTGATTCAGTGAGCACCCAAACATGACAAAGACACGTAAATGATTTAGTGTCCCAGTACACTTTTCTACATGTCATATGAACTGGATTGATATGCAAATCCAATGACCGGCTGCTTATATAAATCAAAATTTTGGCATTGCATCAGGACAATTGGTCGACCCAGTTGTTGTACTGAGACCGTCCATTGGGTCCGGTGCATATTTCATGGGCCCGATTGAAAAAAATTCATACTCATCAAATGAAACAATCCATCTGTAAGTTGTGGCCTTCCTTTTCATTATCCATCCGTTCCCAAGCTGAGGATGGGATGGTTAAGATTGCATGATAAAATTAATACTCCCATGACAGGCCCTAAAAAAGAGAGAGCTGATGTAGAGCAGGTCGCGGACACTTTCATGGCTAAGATGAACCAGAGAAAGCCTGATAGAAGGCGAAAGTGAACAGGACCATCAAAACCCTAAAGCAGGATTCCGGTATTTGACATACCATATATGATTTTGGGTAGGAGAAGTTGTTTTATCCAACCAACACCGCTATGCTAAGTTGCTCATACCAAATTTGGGAGATTCTATTAAATTGATGGTCGAAAGCTCATTTTAATTTTAGTTTTACTATTTATAGTAAGTTTTAATTTGATGGTAACTCTTGATCCTTTGAGCTTTAGGAGTCGTGCCCAACATGAAAATATATGACTCAGAAAAATTAAGAGAATAACATAGTTTGACCAAATTGGACACTTACTTTTTTTGGCCAAAAACTTTGAAGTCTAATAGAAATCATGATGTCTGTAAATAATAAGTTTACCATTTATAATAAGTCACTTTTTAGGAAGTTTGAGTAGGAGTTTGATTTCGAAACTTCTTCCTAGGTTTGATATCAGAATTTAAAGTATTTTAAATTTATTTTTATCATCAATCAATTTATTTTCAAATTTATTAGAATTTATTTCTAATTTCCTAATGTGAAGAATTTCTGCAAGGAGTTGAGAGAAGCTCGGTGGGTTCTCGGAGTAATTATCCCCTTGACGAAGATGTTGATCGACCTCATCACGTCCATCCCCGCGTCAACAGCTAAGACTGTTGATTAGACCTACTTTTATTTAAATGATCTTGATCATCCATTTGATAGGCTATTGATCGGATGGCTAAAATGGTATGATTTGTGTTCCCTGCACTTATAGTGCCCAGGATCCATCTGGTCAGCAAATCGGCGTCATTTTTGGATCCAAGAAAGTATGGAAAAGAACACTTTAGGTTCCATCACTATGCATGTGGTGTATGGAAGATACAGACCATCCATCTAGTGGCCTACATCGATGGGCCTCAGCCGAAGAAATTGTCCTGGTCACAGACAAAATTAAAAAAAAACAAAAAAAAAACAAAAAAAAAAATTAAAAATCCAGTGATGAAAAGTGATCTGCCACGCCACTGGGTAAAAGTCCAACCCCCGGATGCTTGTAGTTTTCCAATTGACAGAACTTTTGGTCCATGGCCCATTCATGGTACAGAACAGAAGATGGATGGTCAAAACTGCGGGGTTTTTTTTTTTTTTTTTTTCATTTGACGCCTAGTGGGAAAAAAAGAAAAAGAAAAAAGCTCCAACTTCTATTTCTTCACCTTCATGTCGTATGAGCTTTATTCTAATTATTTGGGGTCAGCTACATGAATCCTATTCCATGGAGGATTCATAAGGAAAGCTCCCAGTGATGGAGTTTTTTTTTTTTAAGGAAACAGGGGAACATCCCCAGAATATATTGCTGAAGGTAAAAAAAACCACCACCTGTAATTCGGGGGGACTCCCAAAAGGTGGGGCCCGCCTATCATATGAGGACCGCAAGTGGAACACCGCACCGCACCCAACCTATACAAGAGAAAAACACGAAGAAAAAAAGGAAGCCCACCGATCAGCCCAGAAACCACATCGCACCACCAGTGGTAGGGTCAGGGTTACCCCTTGGCCTCAACTCGGATGGCACCCAACCCAACCTTATCTAGGAAAAGAAGCCCCCCTGGTCTCCCTAGGAAGGGCTGCCGAGTGGGAGAAGATAGCCGAGCGTTGATTCTCACTCCCCAATCTGGCCAGCTCATCAGCAGGCCCATTCCCCTCTCTGATAATATGAACAAACCTGACCTGGCCCGAATAAGTGACGGAGTTCTCGGAGAACTCCCACTGAGTCTGAACTTGCTACTAATTAACAGAATAATAATAATAGTAATAAAATAAATCAAAAGAGAGTTACAATTGGGTTTCAACCAAAAGATTCAAAACAAGAGAAAAGAGTCTTTGTTAAGAAGAGAGAGATTGATTCTAAGGATGCATACCTTCAGACAGGTCTGTTGTAGCATTACTTGCAGCTTGAGCTTTGCATCTCTCCACAAAACACAAGAGATGCAAGCAAAAGGCAAGCAGTGTATGAGATGGAGAAATTGGGAGGGACCTTTTCATCATTCCATGCACCGGATGTATACTGTAGATGTCTTCTGATCTCACCAAGCTATGCATTACAACTTATGGGTATAAAAAGCTGGGTTTCTCTTTTGATTACAAGAGCCGTCTCCTAAAAACTAATTTTCTTTAATGGATATGAATATCCGAGTTTGATAGATATAAATAGGCTGTTGGTACTATGTTCACTACAGGTGGAATTGACCTAATACTTCCATGTCAGGCCAATTCCACCTACAGTAAGCACAACACTAACAGCGTATTTAATTTGCCTGTTATTATAGTAATATAAAAGAAATGAGTAGTGATTACAGATTATTTTACTAACATAATGATTACAAATTATTTTACCAACATAAAATGGATGAATGGATTATATAAAATTGTTGGAACTCTATAAGGTGGGCCTTATTGATCAACGATCTGGATTGTCCTAATAGTTGGATTGTGTAATCAAGTAAACCAGTGGACCCCACTTCAATGTGATTCTCACAAAATATCTATGAAAGTATTCGTAAGGGGTTGGAATGCTATAGCTGCATATGCAGGTAGCTATTTGAAGACTACTAGGAAGTTGATAGTGTGGAGCATGTGAAGAGAGTCGTGATGGGTTTCAAACTCTCTCCACCACAGCAATTATATAACAAGTGCTAGGTCCCCGATCCAACACAAGTCAGAAACGTAAGTCCCATTTAAGTTCTGAATTCAGGGAGAGGAAGATCTGGTATTCTATTATTCTCAGTCATGGCGTCTCAGTTAGGTAAGCTATCTAAACTCTTAAATCTCTATGTCCTATGCACAACAAGATCTCGAGGATTTCTGCATTAAGCTAAAATTAACAAAAATAACACCAAAGTTCAATTGAATTCTTATAAAAATTGTAAAGCCCCAAAAAGTATTGACGGTACAACATACAAATGGAAAAGTATGCGCAACCCCTTTATTTTCAGTAACTAAAGTCTTTACTCAGAATCTACGATGCAAACCAACCACAACAATCACTTGAGATGAGAAGTATTATAATTTCTCAACCTCTAAGCGATTATATAGTTTTTAGCCGACTGTAAAAATCTAAAAATGCATTTGGCTAATGACGACTCTAACTTAAAAATTATTTTTACATCAGAGCCAACCCACACTTAATCTAAACCTAACAAACATCACAGAACATCATAGAACAGAGAGTCTAGTTAGAGAATATTGTGAGGATCATTTTTCGGATTTGTGCTTTCCCGGTTTGTGCGACTAAGGGCATATGCACACTCTTATCATTTATTCTTTTGCAATTAGTTTATTTATTATTTAACAATATTTTTATTTTTAAAGTTTTTTTTTCTATTATTTAATCTACCAAATTGGTTTCAAATTCATATAAATACACCCAAGCCATCCCTTGAGAAGGCCATTATAATCCGATAGGACTAGGAAAGATCAACGCCGCCTCTAACGACTTCCTGTTTAAAAACATCTCTGGCTTTTCATGGGGTCATCTAATTGTGAATGCAGATAAACTTTGATACTCTGGTGATTGATGATTGATACACATGCACTCAGGACTTGTACACGTGGCATGAAAGTAACTCAATTTATACGTTCAAATGTTGCTCGCTGTCATAGATTGATTTTAAACCTAAAAAAATAAAATCAATCGGTGGACATTTATTGGACCATTAAGATTAAAAATACCCAACGGTTTAGATTGAGCAATAAATGCCCGTGAATCAGAGGTTAATGTTGTTAAAACAATCTGATAGCTGGTATAATGACCTGTCTACAGTGGGTACTACAGTTTGGACAGTATCACTTGATTTAATGTTTTAATGTGTGCCACGTATAAAGTTTATGTGTGCCTGTGTATCAACCATCATACTCGACCTGAGCATCAAACAGCTTCCATTTGGACTTTAATTATAAAATAAATGGACGTTTTAAAAAATTTGACTCGCGGTCATACTCATACTCAAGCACAGGCATCACCCACTAGATCCGCTTAAAAATCGGATTGCGTACTGCGTACTGAATTACTCAGCACGCGCTTATCGTACTGAGTAAACTATGTTGGGCCCACTAGGAGTTCATGTGGTTTATCCACGCCGTCCATCCGTTTTTCCAGATCATTTTAGGGGTTGAGTCCAAAAATGAATTATATCAAAAGCTCAAGTAGGCCATACCAAAGGAAACAGTGGAAGCATTGATTTCCACCGTTGAAACCTTTCAAAGGCCCCCAGTGATGTTTATTTTCATCCAAACTGTTCATAAGATCACACATACATGGATGAAGGAAAAATACAAATATCATCTTGATATAAAACTTCTTTAGGCACCTAAGAACTTTTCAATGGTAGACTTCAATTCACATTGTTTCAGGTGGTGTGGTCCAGTCGAGCATTGGATATGATTAATTTTTGGTTTAATGCCTAAAATTATATGATAAAACGGATGGACAGAGTTGATACAATGCATGAATGAGGGTGGCCCTCAACAGAGTTTACTGAGTACGCTCATACTGAGTTACTCAGTACGCAATCCTCCTCTGTGAGCCTATTGACCAGATTTTACTGTGGGCCCGCTGAGGAGCGGATTGGGTGTCTCACATGTGTTCTCAATGGCACGTGTGAACAGCAAGTAGCATGGCATCTTTGTTGCCCGTGTGGATGACTTCCAGTTACATGAAGATGGCAAATGGATGAGTTCTGAAGACATGGTTGCCACTGACAAAAACATCCTATTTATTGCAGTTTGATTGGGCCACGTTATTACACATTACATTTAATGCAGTGGCCCTGATTAGGTACCACCCCTGTAGGCTCGGAGCTCGGGATAGGCGGAGGCCCGGAGGGGCCACTCATTATGTATGTATTTTATCAACAGTACTATCCATCCATTTTTTTCATATCATTTGAAATTATTAGTAAAAAATTAAATGTGATCGAGGGCTCAAGCAAGCCACACCATAGGAAGGAGCGTGCTAAGGCCGCCAACCATTGAAACCTTCTTAAGGCCCGCTGCGTTGTTTATCTTATATTGTAAGTGTATTCTTTGAGATAAGATCTACCCACGATCTGTCAACATAAGTGTATGCCACATGATTCTAAGGTAATTATCAATACTTGCACATGTCTCGCGTAAGTGTTGAGGTCGTGCCTAAAATCACAGATTATCCTGCTCTACCTACACTAATAAAAATAGAGGAATCACCTACGTGAAAAGGTATGCAAAAGCTCTCGACCAAAAACCCTCTATACGAGTACTAGACCCATATTTCTAGCCTGACTTTGGCATCGGAGGGTCCCCTGGTCAAGCCAGGGTCTCCTTTGCCTTCTTCATATGTAGGTGCTCGAAGCTCGGAGGAGAGTGATCCAAATTTTTGCATTGACAAAAATAATAAATTGATTTTTTATTTGCTAATAAAACTAAATAATTAGCCTATTTGGTTAGAGTATTTTTAGTGGAAGGATGTGTCAATCCATCGAAGTCAGTGTTTGGTCAATCAAAAGAATTGATTTTTGTCCATCGACCAAAGTCGAAAATTCATCTTAAGTTTTGATTAATCAATGTCCAGGTTCGATCGATCAAGGGTCTCCTCGAGTGGTCTCGATCAATCGAGGGTACTGATCGAGAATGACTAAATTTGTCTAGCAAGCAAACCCATTTTGATCCAATCAAGCCCGATCGATCGATGAGAAGGGTTTGTTCGATCAAAGGTGGTCAAAAGTGTCCAGATACTTAACAAACTAATTTCAAATTTTATCAATTTATGGTATTGATCAAGGGGCCTCGAGCTATTTCGATTGATTGACTCCATTGATCGATAACCCATGCTGTTTTTCAAATTTTAAATATAACAATTTATGTTAGGCCATCTTACTTGAATCAAAGGTGAACCCCACTTATTGGAGTAATGTAATTGAATTATGGTATGCTAAATCATCTTAATATGGATCTGAAGTATAGTTTCTAACGCATTTAATTATTCTAAGGATTCGACACTATCATAAATAGGTGAGTAAATCCCAACGTATCTCATACTTGTGCAGTTAATGTAACGTCCTGAATTTTCGCTATTTTAGATTGCCAAAAATCTTTAAATTTTTTTTAAATATAACTAGCCTACGTCATCGTTTACTGACCTTTGATACTCGAAGTAAGCTTATATGTGGGTGGTACCGATAAAGAACCACACAAATAAGATTAATGAACCGTAAAAAGTCAACGAATTCGACCGATCACTTAAACATCGAGTTTAGCCCCATGATTTGTTCACATAGGGCCTAAATCTAGCCAACATATCACTGACCAATCGAAATAACCATAACTAAATAAAGACCTACCTAAAGTTGAGACAATTATGAGTCGAATCTTGATTAATAAACCAAATCAACCTGGTCACTCATTTAGCCTAAGAACCAACGATCTAGAATGATCATGACCGAATCACCATTTTCACTAATTTCAAATGTGTCATAGTATGAACTTAGTTAATCCAGACCCTAACAACTATGCCTAAAAAATCTCCCTACCAATTTATTCAAAAAATGCTCCGATTATCCGAATAAGATCTAGACCGCTTGTTAGTGGGTCACTAGTTCCGAAATTATAAAATAATGTCTGTCTCATTGGGCTTGACGTTCATTGCGGGTGACGAATAAATATAGTACCCAGAACTGCATAACTTGGGCTAGAGGCCGAGTGCTTGAAATACGCAAATACCGAAGGTTGAAACCTGAAACTTAAGTGAAATGAACCTCTCACTCTTTCACGAAGTTGTGACTTTTCGACCGTTAGATTGTGACCAAACTCGAGGTATAAGTTAAAGATATTTCTATGCTCATATCCGTATAGCCGTGGCCCCGATCGAGTATCGACGACCGTCAATCGTAAGTAGGATCCCTTCGGTTGATCAAGGCATCCGATCTCCACCAAAATTGGTCTGATCGCTCATCCTATGATGGGGCACCTACCCCATGGCGCGGATGGGCAAGTGGGCCCCTAAAGTAGCCTTATGGGCCAACATTCAGCCCACTAGGGGCATGTATGCTAGAAAAATGGGGCCCCAGGGCCATTTAGACATAAAATCCAGGCTATATAAGGCCTAAAAATTCACTCCTTTACTCCCATACAAAATTTCGGTTGTAAGGGAGAAAGGGAGTGGGGAGAAGTTGGAAGAAGGAGCTCCTTGGGGGAGCTGATTGGGGAAAATTCCCTTTGCTGCTGCCCACAACGGACCCCGCAACCGCGCCCCATCATAGAGAGCGGCCTACCGGCGATAGAAAGGTAACTCTCTAGTCCTCTCTAAATTTCAGCATCGTATAACTATTTGCATGCGCCCTTACGAGCTAATTCTGTCGGCAGAGGGCCTCGATACGTCAATCCCCGGACCCGAAACCTCAAGAGCAGCACCACGAATCGACGGACTACTCTTAGGTGTGGACCATTACCTTTAGGTTGCCGAGCATGGTGGTATAGGACACTATGATTGAGTTGTTGGCCTACGCAGGGGTGACGAACCTCCCTGTAGTGACTGTGAGTAGCCCGGTATACAACCCGCCATTCGTATGAGCCACAAGTCTTCTGAGCCGAGCATGGTGGTATAGGATACTATGCTTGAGTTGTTGGCCTATGCAGGGGTGACGAACCTCCCTGTAGTAACTGCGAGTAGCCCGATATACAACCCGCCATTCGTATGAGCCGGCTGGGAGTGACGAACCCGGACGGATTAAGGATCGCATGCACGAGGTCGCTACGGCCACCCTGCGCCTCGCGATCGAATTTAGGGCATTGATTTCGTAACGGTGGCCTAGTTTTCCCAATCTTGTTGGACGGACAGACATAACTAAACACTTGATTAATATTATCATAGACGCATTGCATTAGTTAGGCTGATGGCTCGGCAGTTGAGGTCGCATTGAGAGAGTGTTGGTCATAGCGAACATATAGATGGTATAGCTTGAGGGAGTGTTGGATGGCGATGGCATGCATCATATCATAATACCATGCATGTGCATTAATAAGAGTGCCTAGGAATTGTATGCTTAATTGTTTTTCATTAATTGCGCCTGTGGAATTGATAGCTTGTGTAACTTGATGCTAATAGAACCATTGAATTGATCATTCACTTCCACTCTGGGACAGTGTTTTAAAATACCAACTAGACACTTTTGTAAATGCAGGTATTGTGGAGTCTAGAGGAGGCGCACATAAACTCGAATGAGTCCTCGTACTTCCAGTTGCTGGGTGGGTCGATGTAGGACACTTTCAGGACGTCAATGAAATTTTAAAGTTGATACATTTTGTAATTTTGAAACTGTATATTTTGCTCAGTTGTAATCTCTTAATCTGGATAAACATATTTTACTTATTAGTTAATTTACTTACGTTAAAATTTATGTTTATTTCAGAGTACATCACATAATCTATTTTAATTCAAGGAATTACTCAAATGTCAGGTAAAACGAACTATAGAACCCTGCTTCCGCAAAGCATAAGTGGCACCCAGGATATCAGGAGTCGAGTATCTACTCGGCCCCTAAAATTCGGGGCATTATAATTAATATAGAAGATGTGATTGTTGTGACTGATGTATATGATTTGATTTTCATGTGACTATTGTATGGTTGTCATAACATGATCCATGTTATATGATATCTATATTATTTGAAAGAGTTTTGATATATGCAAATTGAACATGTAAACATATCAATCATTGATATTTTAAGTTCATTATTCCTCTAAAAAATATATATATTTCTTAAATATACATGACCACGCATGGACATTAAGCACGAATGACATACATCCATTGTAATTGCATACACACCTTATGCTTTAGTTCCCAGGGGATCTCCCTGGATTATTATGCCTGGTAGATTCGTTACCAGATGTCCACGATAGTGGAAGCCTACTCACGGAATAGATGAATGATTACACATGCATACTTAGGTGAATGTCTAATGGTTACAGATTGCCCATGCCTACCTACGGTCGATGTCTGAAGAGTATAATTTTTGGGTTAATGGATATCCAACTTAAGCAAGTGAATGATCATCCTAATTGACATGCATATTACGACATTTTTGCATTCATAATCATACTACATGCACACTATTTTTGTTATATTGTGCTATGTATGAATTAGGCTGGGTTCACTCACTAGTCTTGCTAGCTAATGTTATAAATTAATAACTGTACGGAGATAGACGATATAAGATGATCTAATCAGGTGTTGGAAAATAAGGCCAGGTTGGTGGATAAAACTCAAGATCAATGGTCATATTTGGCAAAAGATGAACTCGCTGCATTACACAGTTAAATAGATTATGTAATAAATTATATGAGTTTTAGTTTTCATTCATTTTAATTGTTGCCGATTTGATTAAATTTGAAATATGTTTATAGCTATAATTTTGTTAGGCAATGATTAATTAATTTAGTTAAATAAAGTTTCAAATGGGTGGACTTAGACCGGTTTGGATAATTGTTTTATAAATGAAGAATGTTATAGAGAGAGTGTTAATAAATGTAGTGAAAATAATTTGTTGTATGAATGTTAATGTTGTGACGATCTAAAATATATGTAAATTGTGCCTCTTAATAATTGCATAATAATCGGATTTATGTACACTTCGTGTATGAGTCATGGACCGTAACTCGAGTCTAAGGGTGCACACTGTATCTGAAATGTGGGGCATAATAATAGAAAATTAATATGAGCTACACCAATTGGGTCGATGAAAAATTACTTATATAGCTTATTATTTCAAATGGTTTGACCGGCCTCAGTTTTCCATGAGGATGATTTTCGCATTTGAACTTTATCTGAACGCTTTTGCATAGCACATAAATTAATGATGGTATTAGATCCGAATTTTCTTATACCTAAGGTTTATTTAAGTTTATTGAGAGCTCAAAATTTCAACAACATCAAATACTCTTCTATATAAAAACATTGTCTATAAAACTTTATTATTTCACACTCACAATCACATGTTCCAAGATGGAGCAAACATGTGAGGTAGATATAAGCTCTCAGAATGATTGGAATAAGTGATTTGATTAACTGCTTAAAATATCAGCCCATTTTGCTACTTAGACATTCAAAGTACAATAATGGCCATCCATTTGTTTCATTTGATGTGATTTGTTGAGTTGTGAAGTGGCCTAGTTTTTAGAATACCCAATCTAAAAACGACCACATGATGGAAGGCTTTGATTTGATTTAACGCATGCATTACATATTGTCACATGTGCTTAGTTGTAGGTTTCCACGAGCATGTAAAATCAACAAACTTCCAATTTTCAATAGGGGTGCAACAAGAGCTGAAAGTTGGGCCGGGTTCAACCCGACGACCCGTGACTGACCCGACATTGGGTTGGGCTTGGGTAGGATATATCGGGTTTGGTCTCAAGCCTGGGCCATACAAACACCAACTTGATAAAACTTGGGTTGGGCTCGGGTTGAGGTCTCGAGTTGCCTGACCCAATCCGAACCCGATCAATATGTAAGTTCCTTATAAATCAATTATAATTGAGTGTGAATCATCTGTATTGAAGGTACATGAAATTCCATTACCGTCGGGTTTCATTGGTCTACATCATTTCCGATGACTCAAGCTAACAAGATACACTGGATTTGTCTCTCCCAAATAGATTGCTTAACACACAATACAACTTTTAAAGGAGTGGTTGTCCTATATTTTAGCTCGTTTGTTTAGAAAAAATATTCTTTACGATAAATAACTACATATATAATCAATAAAATTATAGGTATAAAACATAGAACTTGTATTGAAAATATAATAGACTAACTTAATAATGAAAATATTAGCATATATCTACCCGACCAACCTAGCCAACCCAAACGAACCCACTTGGGTTGAGAATTCCCAACCTGAGGTTGGGTTAGGTTGAACTAGGGTTGAGGTATAGGAACCTTGGGTTGGGCTAGGGATGAGCACCAACCCGCCCCAACCCGCCTTAGGTACAACTCAAGCGTTTGGGATCGAGTTGAGGATCAACCCAGGCCCAACCCAACTTCAAAAGGACCTAAGCCGGCGCAACTGGACCCAACTCACGTTCCAACCTGAGGTGCCCACCCAGAGTCATTGGTGCTTGACTCAATCAGACCTGACCCCACCCAAATACAGGTGATTACTCTCGACCCTGCCTTAGTTGCTGCTAATTTGCTGAACTTCAACCCAACCTGAATTCAAACGAGGCCAGAGGTTTCCAACCCAAGGAACTGGATGACTTGAAAGTCAATGGGGTTCTGATGATGAGGATGCATCCCCTCCCCACGTATTGCAATAAGATAGGTCATCACTCTAACAGTTGGATTCGTTTCCTTTTTTCAATGATCCAAACCGTTTATTTGATAGGGATTTACTTGGATGTAAGATGATGAAAAAGATTAGATTTAATATTTTAATCTATTGATTATGCAAAGGTTAAGATGAGCATTCATATTCGTAACAAAAGAACCAAATTCAAAGGACAACTCACGTTCCAACCTGAGGTGCCCACCCAGAGTCATTGGTGCTTGACTCAATCAGACCTGACCCCACCCAAATATAGGTGATTACTCTCGACCCTGCCTTAGTTGCTGCTAATTTGCTGAACTTCAACCCAACCTGAATTCAAACGAGGCCAGAGGTTTCCAACCCAAGGAACTGGATGACTTGAAAGTCAGTGGGGTTCTGATGACGAGGATGCATCCCCTCCCCACGTATTGCAATAAGATAGGTCATCACTCTAACAGTTGGATTCGTTATCTTTTTTCAATGATCCAAACCGTTTATTTGATAGGGTTTTTATTTGTTGATTTTCCAATATTCATAGTCAGAATTGTAATATAAATGGTCTGGATCTTTGAAAGATGACCCGGATTCAAAGCCTATAGACTTACGGCTCATATTGCAATACGTCAGGATGTACTCGAGCAAACCTCTTTCAAATTCCGCAGTTTCCTAAGCCTGCGAACGCATGTAAAATGCTATGGTTGGATTCATGTTTTGGTTGTATTGTATTGTATCCGGTACTATTCACGTATACATTGGGCGATATTCAGAATACATTCAGTGGAGGCATGCCACTAACCAATGTTTGGATAGGACGTATTACTCTAACATGTATACAATTTCATGTCAGATCAATGTTTGGAAACGATCGGATAAGGGTCACACGATGTATATACGAGCGTGTAGTGGGGCCCACTCATTGTTCCATTGAATGATCTGAGTTGTTCATTCACTTCAGAGGGTGGGCATTACCCTTGCTTAGGTGTTCTTTCGTTTCTATGCAAACTATTGCAGAATCTCAACCGTTAAACATGAAATGGATGGCGGAGTAAATACCCTCATGGGCCATGATGATTTCACTTCAAAAGCACTCCCTTTTCGTCCTAAATCCAATGGACGGAGTGAATTTTCCAAGAAGCTTCAATAAGTGGGCCACCAATCTTCACAGAGTCGACGTACGTCAACTCTGTTGCAAAACAGAGGTTCCGTCTTTTTGTTGTGGGCCACCATCATACAGTGAAAGGTGGATCTGAACTGTTCATCAAGTAGAGGGAGAAAATTTCATAAAAAATATGTTGACCTTTTATGGCCATGTACTTCTTCATGATCGCTATAATGATCAAAAGAAGACCGTTCGGCTGTTATTTCAACTTGATTGTCTCAGTGGGCTATATCATCGGATAATCAAAGCTCACCATTTATGGCTTAAATCTCGAGAGGAAGATGGATGGTGTGGATTTGTTAAAAGACGGCCAAACTGGGCATTACCAGCAACACAGTAAAAGAAGAAAATGCTTTCTTCCTGCTTATGTCTGACTGAACGTCTGGCTAGTTGCACGGTACAATTCCATCGATGATGCAAAGTAGTTCTCAAACGTATTAGCGTGCGTTGAATGCGTTGCCCGCCGTTCGTTTCCAAACGAGGGACATGTCCCATCAACCCCACTAATACGATACTATACACTCGAAACCGTGAATCCAAACACGCCCTTAGGTATAGTACTACTATGTATCATTTCTTTGGTCCATATGTAAGCAACTCAGCACCATTTTCGGATCCAAGAAAACATGAAAATAAAAATTTTCGGCTCCACCACTATACATGTGGTGTATGGAAGATACAAACCATCCATTTGGTGGTCCACAACATGGATGGGTCTCAGCCCAAGAAATTGCACCACTCACTTGATCCACAAAAATATGGTGGCCCACAGGGATGTTTGCGAATGCAGTTGGGTTTCAATCAAAAAATTCAAAACAAGAGAAAATAGAATTTTTGTTCAGGTGAAACTCTAAATTTTCATGAGAGAGAGAGAGAGAGAGAGAGAGAGATTTTCTAAGGATGCATACCTTCAGATGGGTCTGTCGTAGCATTACTTACAGCTTGAGCTTTGCATCTCTCCACCAAACACAAGAGATTTATGCACCAGAAGCAAAAGGCAAGCAATGCATGGGATTGAGATTTAGGCATGAACCTTTTCATCATTCCATGCATTGGAGGTGTACTGTAGCCAGGCCTTCTTATCTCTTGAAGCTATGGAAGTTAAAATCCCAAAATCCTATAAATGGATGAATTTCACTTTTCATTACAAGAGTCGTCTCAAAGTCAATGCATGACTTGGTAGATACAGACGTGAGAATGACGATATGTTTTAGTCCCCCTAATGCGGGAAAGGCCAAGTACTCCTGGTTCTTCCATTCCGGGTGATGAAAGGTAAAACACTGCAGGTGATTTACTTTTTTTTCCCAGGTTGGTTAAAAAAAAAAACGAGCTATGCTTAGGTAAAGGTATCAACATCTAATGGCTTTAGTCGTGTTGGCAGGGCTGTCCCTTCTGCTATTTATTTAGTAGCTGGTAGTAGTATCATCTTCTTACCTGAGCTTCTTAAATTAAATTACTCTTTGGTGGTTTTATTAATGTGGCTGTCTTACCAGCCAATCCCAGATTGCCTGCTACAGGAAGTTAAGTGGGGCCCACCATGATGTTTACGAGAAATCCACCCCGTCCATGTGCTTTGCCCGATCATGTTAGGACTTGGGCCCAAAAATGAGGCAAATCCAAAACTTAAATGGGCCACACAATAGGAAAAAGTGGGTACGGAAATTATTGATGAAACCTCCCTAGGTCCACAGTGATGTTTATATGCCATCCTTACCGTTCATAAGCCACTCCTGCTAAGATGAGCTGAGAACATGAAAGATGTTACCCTAATCCAAATATTTTGTGGCCCCATGAATGCTTCAATGGTAGACATTTAATCCTCACTATTTCCTGTCATGCCGCCCACTTGAGTTTTGGATTGCTTCATTTTTGGGCCCATATACTAGCATGATCTGGAAAAATGGATGGACAAAGTTGATTTCTCACAAACATTATGTGGGCCCCAAGGGACTCATATTTAATAGTGACTCCTCAAGTATAGGGCTTGGCATGGCCGGTGCTAGGAAAGCTCCATGGGCCCACCATGATATATGTGCTTTATCTAACCTATCCATTAATGTTGTGAGCTTAAGATCCAAGCTCTAAAATGAGGCAGATCCAGAGCTCAAGTAGACCACACCATTAGAGCTAGTGGGTATGGTGACACCCACCGTTGAAACTTTCCCAGCGCTCACAGCATGTTTAATTGGCATCTAATCTGTTTCATAAAGTCACGTGGATTTGAACCAAGTAAAAACATAAAAATCAGCTTCATCTAGGACTAATGCGTCTCATGATAAGTTTCAATTTCAACGGTAGGCAGACATCAATCTTTGTTGTTTCCTATGGCGTGGTCCACTTGAACTTTGGATTTGCCTCATTTTTGGAATGATGCCCGAAAATGAATGGTATGGAAAAATGAATGGTATGGATAAAACACGTATATCATATATAGTGGGCCCACGGAGCTTCAATACGGGCACCGATCAGTTCGGAGCTCCGCATTGGAGAGGTCAATGCAGAAAACGCGTCTCATTACCAACCAGGAAATGACTAAGAAAGAGGAATAAAGGAAAACAGAGCTGCCTCACACGACTTCCATTTATAAAGGCACCTCCCATTTCTTTCCTTTCTCACGAGGCATCTAATTAAATGGAGATGAATGGCTGATGAGGTAGAGGATTACGTGGTGTGCCTACCTGTGTTGACGTCACTAAGTTCTGTGAGCCCTACTATAATGTATTTATTGTATCTACACCATTCATCCATTTGGCCAGATTATTATAAGGTTTGAGTCGGAAAATGAATCATATCTAAAGCTCAAGTAGACCACCTCACAAGAAGCAGTGGGGACAATGATTCGTGCCATTGAAGCATTACTAAGTGCCCGCCATGATGTTTATTTGCCATCAAAATTGTTCATAAGGTCTGAAAATCTTGGATGAAATAGAAAAAAATAAAGTAAAATTAGATTGATCCAAAACTTTGCGATCCTAAGAAAGTTTCAATGGTAGACGTTCAATCCTCATTGCTTTATGCAGTGTGGTCCAATTGAGCTTTGGATCTGTCTTGGGCTCAAGCCTTAAAATGTTCACGTAAAATCTACAGACGATTTGGATATAACATATACATCATCGCTGGGGCCCATAGAACTTGATTAGGTCAACACACGGAGATCAGTAGCATGTGGCACACCATGAAATCCATTTTGGTTGGTACATGGGACTCAGATTGTGTAATGTAGAACAGAGTAGGTAGGTAGTGTGTTGATGTGCAAAGCTTTGTGAGCCCCTTCATGATGTATGCGTTATATCAACATAGTTCATCAATTTTTTCATATCATTTTAGGTTATGAGTCCAAAAATGAGGCAAATCTAAAGCACAAATGGACCATTCTATATGAAATATTAGGAGATTAAACATCTATTATTGAAAACTTTTTTATGGAGTCACAACTGTTTTAGATGAGGGTGATATTTGTGTTTTCCTTTCATCCCAGTCGGTATGATCTTATGAACAGGTTGGATGGTAAATAACCATCATGGTAGGTCCTAGGAAGGATTCAATGGTGGGTATCATTGTACTCATCTCGTCCAAGGGTAATGTTTTGGTGATGTTTATTTGCCATCCAACCTGTTGAAAAGGTTAAAAAAAAAAAACACTTGGATGAAAGGGAAAAAAAGCAAATATCATCTTGATCCAAAACTATTATTTCCCACAAAAAAAAAAAAGTTTTTAATGGTCGATCATCATTGTTTCTTGTAATATGTCTACTTAAGATTTGGATTTGTTTCATTTTTCCACCCATGCCTTAAAATAATATGCAAAAAATGGATAGACGACGTGGATATAGAATACATATATCAAAGTGGGTCCTACTATAGACACCACATCTTGGGTGATGCTGTGCGTACCTAGTCGGCTCCTTGTAGGGTTAGAACGCAATCCACATTCGTGTTGTTAGGGCAGTCAACATGTTGGGGCTGAAGTAGGTTTCTGCCTGAATTTTGAATAGAGTAGTACACAAATTGAGTTAGCTTGGTTAGCTCCCTTGACTCGGTTCGAAACTAAATTCGAGCCAAGTCGAGTTGATTTTTTGAGCTCGAACAAATTTCGAGCCTAGTTCAAGCTTGCCTGAGATTGACTTGATTCAGGTCGAGGCCCAACTCGAATGGAACTCAGATCGAATCAGTTCGGTGACTTGGTTATTTTAATATTGATGTTCAAATCAAACTTAGATAGAACTACTTCGATGACTCGGTTATTTTAATATTGATGTTGCTCAGCAAGTGTTTGATGAAATGACTCAACGAAGTGTTAGCTAGTAGGGAGGAATGTACGGATATGAAACAAATACCCTTGTATCTTGATTTTTATGTTGTCTATTAAGTGTTTAATAAAATACTTGTAAACCGATGCTACTGTTTTACATTCCATGAGAAACTGACGGTGCACTCCATGTATTTGAGAAAATGCTGCAGATGCTCGATGAACTTGGCTTAAACTAGCCTGAGCTGCTTACTGAATTAAGCTCAAGCTGAGCTGGCCAATCAAGCTCGACGACCGAGCCAAGCCGAGTTCAAAGTGGGTCAGCTAGTGGCGAGTTGAGTCAAGCTGTGCCAGTCTCGTCTCAGCTCAAGCAATGTACAACTATAATTTTAAACTAGTTCCAGCCTCTATTCAAAAATCTGATTGTTTAATGCCTAGCCTAGCACATGCACACCCTAGGAGTAGTACACGATTAGGTGAGACCCGCACGAAACTCACCAACTACAGTACGGTCCTTGGCGTAGGGCCAACCTTGATGCATGTATTCTATATCCATGCCGTTCATCTGCTTTTTAAAATTATTTCAAGTTATTATTAAAAAAACGAAGCAGATCCAGTAATCAGGTGGACCATAGGGAAGAGTGATAATTGACCGTTAATAAGCTACAAAAGTTTTGTATGAAGTTGATATTTATTATTATTTTTTATTCTTCTTTTACTTTCAGCATGTGTATGTTATCTTATCAACGGATTAGAAGGAAAATAAATACTATGGAAGCACAGAAACATTAAAGTGGGCCCTGAGAACTTTTGAATGGTTGTTCGTTCAATCACCACTGTTTCCTATGGTATGGTCCACCTGATAATTGAATCTACTTCATTTTCATGATACTTTACTAAAATGAGCTGTAAAAACGGATGGACGGCGTGGATGCAGAATACACATATCAAGGTGGGCCCGTGGTAAAAGAGGCACCATCTCGGGTGAGGCCGGGGTCTCACCTAATCCGCTCCCCTGCTGTACAGGGTTCCGGTCCTCTTGTAATGGCTGTACATTGGAAAGACGATCCTCGCACAGCCGCCAATGCGATCACCAGCTATGACACCAAGGAATCTCCATCATTCGTATTATGGGATCCACCTGATGACTGGTTAAGATCTTACACACGTCTCAGGTTGCCATACTTGAGAGGCGGATTGGCCAAAATAAGGTGCACGGTGTTGGACGCGGTTTGCGTCCTACCCCCACCCGGACGTAATCCGTCCGGGCAAGGCTCTGTGGGGCCCACCGTGATGTAAGTGTTTTATCCACTCCGTTAATCATTTTTGAAAATCACTAAATACATCTGCTTTGCCTTGAGATCATTTTTAATATGTTATATCAAAACTAGAGTGGATCCAAAACTCTAGTGTGTTGCACAAGAGGAATTAATGGGGATTTAGTGACTACCATTGAAACATTCATTTGACCCCAAGAGCTACTTATCAGGTTAAGTTTTTTTTGTGATTTTATTTCATACCATTAGGAATGGCCTTATAAACGGTATGGATGGCATATATAAACATCAAGGTAGAGCCCATGAAAATTTCAATGGTATGAAAGTCTTTTCCCAGTTTTCCATCTTGTATGGCCCACTCGAATTTTAAATATGCCCCATTTTTAGTCGTATGTCCTAAGATGATCTGGCAAAACAAACGAATGGGGTGGATTTTTCACAAACATCAAGGTGGGCCTCAAATAGCATTCCAGCACGCTACTTACTACAACATGCAGCTTTTAATGGAAACGGATTGGTGGTGAAATCCCACTATAGTGTGAGTGTGTGGCGGTGTGTGTGCATGTGTAAAATAAATAAATAAATAAATGGAAACGGATTGGCTACTCCCATGACACTAACCAATGGCCAGTGGTCGGTGCTCCGTGGACCCTAACATGGTGTATGTCTCATCCATGCCATCCATCCATTTTTCCAGATGATTTTATGGTGTGAACCCAAAACTGAGGTAGATCAATATCTCAAGTGGGCCACACAGAGTTGATTGAACTCACACCATTAAAAACTTCTTAGGGCTTCGAAAGTTTTGTATCAAGCTGATATTTGTTTTTCGCCTTCATCCAGGTCTGTACGACATGGTCTACAGGTTGGATGTAAAATAAACATTATAGTGGGCCATATGAGGTTTTTAATGGTAGATGTTCAATCACTACTATTTTCCCATGGTGTGGTTCACCTGAGATTTTGATCTGCCTCATTTATGTCATAAAGTATTAAAATGATGTATGAAAATAAATGAACAGTGTGGATAAAACATATAGATCATGGTCGGGCCCACATAGCACCGAACCAATAGCCACCTGGCTAGTGGCAGCGTCACTTGCCAAACTGCACTACGCAATCTGCTCCTCAAACCATGAACATGGATTTCCTGCTAAAAGCCTTTCTAAGTAGTTTTTGCGCAGGGATGTTGGATGGGGCCCATTACCATGTTTATGGGAAATTTACCACCCGTTCATCCATTTGGCGAGCTCATTTTAGGATATTAGACAAAAAATGAGGTGGATTCAAAACTCAAGTGGGCCACACGAGAGGAAACAGTGGGGATTTAGTGAGAACAATTGAAATATTCTTCTGGCCATGAAAGCTTTGTTTCAGGCTAACGTTTTTTGTATTCTCACTTCATCCCAGTGGTAATGAACTTATAAACGGTTTGGATGGCATATAAACATCAAGGTGGAGCCCAAGAAGGTTTTAACGGTAGGTATTTCTTTCCTAATTTTACCTCTTGTGTGGTCCACTTGAGTATTGGATCCACTTCATTTTTGGTCAGTTGTCCTAAAATGAGCTCGTCAAATAGATGGACAGGGTGGATTTCCCACAAACATGGCGGTGGGCCCCACCCAGCAAAACCACATGCCAATCCGGTTTCCCACGGAAGCCTTGTCGCGAGAAGTAGGTGTGCTGGGATATCATCTCGGGCCCACCGTTATATTTGTAAGAAATTTACCCCCTTCATCTGTTTTGTGAGATCATCTTATGACATAAGATAAAAACTGGGGTAGATTTAAAACTTGAGTGGGCCATACAATATGAAAAACTAGGAAAACCTTTCCTACCATTGAAACCTTCCTGAGCTCCACCTTGGTGTTTATATGCCATCCAAACCGTTTATAAGGCCATTCCTAATGGGATGAAGTAAAATCACAAAAAACTTAACTTGATGAGTAGCTTTTGTGGCCGAATAAATGTTTCAATGATAGTCACTGAATCCCCATTTATTCCTCTCGTGCAACACACTAGAGTTTTGGATCCACTCCAGTTTGATATAACATACTAAAATGATATTACAAAGCGGATGGACGGAGTGAATTTCTCACAAACATCATGATGGCCCCACCTAGCATCTTAAAGCAGTAACTTTCAACAAAAGGCTTCCGCAGGAAACTTGCGTCACTACAAGATGCGCATGATCGAAACTCTCTCTCAAACTCGCACATCATTTAAACCATACGTAAGATCCTACTGCTGACATCAAGGTTCACAAGTAATGATGTACGAACCTCCGAATTCCACTATATTACGCTATAGGGTCTCTAATCTAGTAGGATTCTTATCCCGATCGAATATGTCAGAGTGATCTTCGGCTGAGATCAGGCCAAATTCAAGGCGAGATTCACCCCAGATTTCTCGTACTACCTCTCTGGCAGTGGCAGTGGTTGACCTGGTCAGCCTGGGATGCTGGAAGAGCTTGAAGCTTAGAATTTAAGCTCCTTCTGCACAGGTTCCTCACCCGTGTTGTAGACATTCCTGGTGTGGCGAGTCTTCTCCCACGTAGCTTCATCCTTTGGTGGCTCAGCTCGATAGCTCATCTCTAAGTTGAAAGATTTGCCGTTCTCATGCTAATGACCCTTCTCACTGCAAGAAAAGGGAATTTTACCAGCAGTCAAAAGCGACGCTAAAAGTCTAAAAAGCTCCAGCATTACTTTTCCCAGCGCTTTCATGTGTTGGCAAAAGTTTTTGCGGCGGTAACATACTTTTACCAGCACTTGTCTGAGCGTCGGCAATTGTATATCCTTTTCCGACGCTCATTCTGACTTTACCGATGCTTTTGATGGCCGCTGGTATTTCTGAGGAAGCACCGGCAAAAGTCTATCCAAGCACCAATAAAAGTATTTCAAGGCACCTTTTCTGGACACTTTTAATCATGTAAAAGCGCCGATAAAAATCTATATAAGCACTGATAAAAGTCTTCAGAAGGGTTGTATAGATTTGAGAGGCCCCTGAGCAGGTCAGTAACATATATATATATATATATATATATATATATATATATATATATATATATATATATATATATATATATATATATATATATATTTCAATTGAAACCTATATGTTAATATTTAAAACATAAAAAATGTGGCAATAGCTCCATTAGTTTATAAAACATCAATTACACTGAATTCACAACAACACAGAGTAAGAAAACAAATTGAAGTAATAAAAAAAACCAAACATGCAGAAAGCATAAAGAATTTATATGGTTAGACATTGTGCCTACTCCATGGATGAGCCCCTTTTAAAACACTATTTTTCAAAAGGATTACAACCCTAACAATATTTTAACCCTAAAAACCAGAAAAACATAAAAGAGTTTCTTATATAACCTTAATTCAACCCCATAAACAATATTTACAGGTCATGCATGAAAATACCAAAAATACCTTCTTTTGACTGAATTGGTCTTCAAATCACATCTCACACGCAGGGGTTTGCCCCCTCACCCCCATTGGAGCCATATTTATAACTTTCCTTACACCATCATGCAGAATACAAGATATCTATCACAACAAAGCGATTTCAAAACACATCAAAAATTAACTTTTCATTTACCACTTATTCTATTTACCTCCGATTGCATGGCATCAAGCGCATAAAAATATGCATTTACACCCTAATACCTCCAAATACATGGTGCCAAATAACACCTTAAACTTCTTTTTCTAACCATCATTTTTCTAAGCATAAATAAACTTTTCAGGCATTCTCTTGTTTACAACCACTCAGAAATCACAGCGAAAGCTTTCTCACACAAAGGGACATAAAAAAAAAAAAAGAAAAAAAGAAAAAAGATGCAAAAAAAAAAGAAGAAGGTAAGAGTGGGCAATTCATTAAATCGGCGTATGTGAAACATTACAAGAAAGTATGAGCTTGGGTCTTCCCAGGATGGAATCTAAATGAGATAGATGCTTCCCAAGTCTCATATCCTCTCCAACATGTTCCTCTTATAGGATATTGGCAATAATCCTGTCATCCTCCGAATCTAGTAGGCTGCCATTCAGGCTCAAGCTAGAACTTGCTCCAGCATTGTCATATTGTTTAGACATGCTAATACAAGAAGAGCATCTCATCATAATTACAAGTCAAGCAAATACAGAATTCAAGGGGCCATCCGTAAGGTGGATGAACAATTTGAACTACATACATTGGATTACATGAGCATGCAAATACACAGTATTGAACTCCGTGTCACATAACTTTTGCAAAGGCCCTGTTTGGTGAATGCCTAAAAACAAGTTTGTCTCATTTTAGTTAACAGTGATTATTTATGAGAGATCTTGATGTCTAATAATCTTTGATTTTCCCGTTCTGTATCCAAGGAGATTGAGCAACATAGGTTAAGAAACTGTCCAAGTTATGTGTGTACATGTGTGGACAACAGCCACCTCATCTCTATTAGAAACTGAAAGTTGTTGATGCAAGCATATAACAAAATTATAAGGTACTTGATGAAAAAAATTTATATATATATATATAAGGATGCACTGTCAGCAATTATGTGTCAGGGGATCATTTCAAAGCATGTGATAGCAACTTGCTAATTGAATCAGCCTATTTTGATAACCGGTGAGATGTATGCCACATTCTCATGTGTTGGGATGTCTGTTTATCTATTGAATTAGCAAACCTTTACAAGAAGGGTGTAGCCATGAAAGATGAAAGCTCACCTTTCCTCCAAAATGGAAGACGAGAGCCAAGAGAACAATAGTTGGAATTCCCACGATGTAGAAAGTTCTGAGGTTAATGAGAGCACCGGTCTTTTGCCACCCGCATCCTATAACAGGCCGTGACTGGTTCAAATTGAGAATCTTCACAAACATGAAAGTGAAAATGACTAAAAGCTACTATAAATATGATTGTCATGAACATAAATCCAGAACTCACCAAGTCGACTCAGTTGAATTCCCACATTGATGATCAAAGTTTGATAAACTTCTACAATTCTTCCGAAGCATCACCAAAAAACAGAGGCTAGAAAAGAACATTCACTTTGTCTCCAACGCAATGTCTGACATTCAAAAACCAATTTAGAATATCAATATTTTCTTCTGGGCAAGCCACTCTTGTAAAAAAATAAAAATAGAACAAACTGTATATCAAATGAAATGAAACTCTGACAGAACACTTAATAATCTATCTGAAACACATCCTAAGCAAAGTAATTAAGGTCAGGGGTGCTAAGTAAGAATGGATGCCATGTCAGTTGTGCCTATTGCAGAAACACCACTGAACCTTTCTTCCAAAATAATAGGTGAGAGAATTCTAGGCACTTAACCAATAAATCTTGTATTGAAAGAAGCCAGGCCAACAGTTACAGTATATTTCAAGGAACTTTTTAGTGTATGCTGGGTGTTTGCGACTCATATCAGCTGACTTCGGTTATCCTTGATATCAAACCGTAATGTCGTGCATGCAATAAGAAAGAAGTATGCTAGAACTCCCCACAATACTGACTCTTCCAGTCTTTAGTAGGATATTCTCTTGATATGATGCACATGCATGCAGATGAACTGATTTAGTCAAAACTACTAAACAATACTAAATTTTGGCATCCTTAGGCAATAATTTTATGATATGACATCAGTGAAAAACATCAGTCACTTTATGTTAAAAAAAAATTCAATAAATAAATAAAAAGAGAGAGAAAGACAATCACTAAAAATGAATCACATGTCAAGGGACAAAACCAGGTGAGAGCATACATTTTAAAATTTTTTTTTTTTTTTTTCAAAAAAGAATTTTATTTATATTGGCAAGATTTTCAGGAGCCTGAACAGCTATTTCGGGCACCCCATAAAGGGGGCCTATCATATGACAAAGAAAAAACCCAAAAAGAGGAAAAAATTAGGACCTCTTCCTAATGGAGCCCAACCTGGTTTTGTCTAAGAAAATAAGCCCTTTGATATGAACAGGGAGCTCATTCAGGCCAGAGAAGAAAAAGTGCCCTTGGGAGCCACTGCCTAGACGCGCCAGCCCATCCGCCGGGGCATTTGCCTCCCTTGGGATATGACAAAAAAGGAAGGATCCTCTGTTGATGAGATCAGTGATTCTCCTACGCCCATGATGCCAAGGCCAAGAAGGGACGGAGGACCCTGAGATGAGGTTAATCACTAATCTGGAGTCTGATTCTACTTCCGCTCTAGACAGACCCCTACTCAAGCAAATCGAAAGCCCGTTCCATACAGACCGCAGCTCCGCCCTGTTACTCAAATCAATCCCGAACCCAATTGAAAATGCGAAAAGCAGGTCACCATTGGAGTCTCTGCAAATCCCACCACCACCAGCCGGTCCCGGGTTACCTCTGGCCGATCCGTCCAGATTGAGCTTGGCCCAGCCCACAGGGGGTTTCGACCATTTGATCACGTCAAACCTCACGTTGTGAGGGATGGATGACCGTTCAACAAAAATGGAGGATATCCACCAGTTAATCCGAGCTATTGTAGCCCCACTTGAGGCCGATTTACCCCCCATCTTCATGGTGTTTCTAGCCATCCAAATCTCCCAGAGGATGAGATTTGGAATGATCATTTTCTGCGCCTGATTTCTACCACCTGGGTCAGCCGCCCACCACTGATTCAGTCTAGATTCAACTGAGAGGGCCATCAAAACAGGTGAGAGCATACATGCGACAGACTGATTCAACCCCACATTGCTTTTTGCCATTTACAGGACGGTTTTAACCAAGCTGAGTAGATTCAACCTTGTTTGTTAGTGGTGGTTAGCACTTCTTTTTCTTAATAGATAAACCCATTTTTATTAGTTGGAAATATAACCACTACATTACCCTTAAGTATAAAGGGTGGGGAAGTATAGAAAGCATAGTTTAAAAGCTTTAAAAACTGTCTCCGGCTTATTATTAGAGCTGATAGAGATAGTGTTGTGTTTTAAAGTGATTCAGAATTCAATCCTGTTTGTCTTACCTTGTAAAACTTGCTCCCTTTGAAGCACTCGAAGCTAAAGAAAAAAGTAAATAAATAGAAACCTTGAAGAGCTACTTGGTTTCAGATTTCATTGGGACTAATCTGCATAAAAACTTGATTTGATCACAACTCAGTCAAGACGGTGGTAAAACTCTGAAAAACTAAATGAAGGCTCCCAAACCTTTGAACTGAAGAGCTTTAACTTCAGCTCCAGGTCACAGTATCACCAGCAAGCTAGCAAGGAACTATGGCTAGCTGCACAAAGATGGACTCAATTAAGAGCTAAAGCTTTTCAACCTCTCATTGTGTGGGCATAGTTGTGTGAGATTAGATGAACTCAATTAAGAGCTAAAGCTTTTCAACCTATCATTGTGCGGGCATGGTCGTGTGAGATTAGATGAACTCAATTAAGAATAAAAATTTTTTTATTAGAAAGAATAACAAATTTGAGGAAAGAAAGGGATAGGTGCATAGCTCTTTCAAGTTTCAATACGAGATTCATGGCCTCCATAGAGTTGGCAGATAACAAAATGCTTAACCTCGAAGCTCAGTTGAGAATCTCATATACAGGACTGATTGGCTTAAACAACTTCTTTCCTACCCAATCAATTAATCTAGAAAATTGCAAATCACCAAAATAGGGCTGAAAAATGAATAAGAGAAGATTCTGAAAATTTTCCTTTACCAGAGCTAGACAAGTGCCGGTAAAAGGGTGTGTTGGCAAAACTTTTGCCGGCGCTGACCAACTTCTGATGTCTCTATCAATGAATAATTACTTACCCTATGGATATAAGCAAACCAGCCAACTGCCTAGATCCTACAAGTTCAAATGTTGTTCCTTATTCGAGGGCCTTCCTGATAGCATCCAACCACCATCGTCCATTAGCACTCCCCTCAAGTCCTACCTACAATCAGCAGAACAGTCAATATCTGATAACAAGATATGTGGTCTATTATCAATCAACATTTATTATATGCTAAGGAGCCTAGATTTATTTCCAACTAGCCAATAGGACAGGAAGATTTCAAATACTAACTTTGGTATTCACAAATACCCATGCTATAATGTGCTAATGGGGTGCAAAACTAGATTTTACAGTCGATAAATCAAAACTAGAATTTGTGGATTCAATAGACCATGGCAAACTCTATTCATTCATTGTATCTGTGACGGTGTCTGTTGCCTCATTAAGCTCTAGAATCATTTGTACCTCACACCAGAGAAGACAACAAGAAAGCGACCATACCACAGCCTGCAGTTTCTGTATTTCAGCAACCTGTTCAGCAGATCTACTCGATAGCATTCCCAACGCAGTTACCTGTATTGAGACTAAACCTTTAGCCATTCAAACAATATATCACATGTACACCAGCACAGATACGCATGCAGATGTGCACTTGCACGTAAATCAAGCAGTGATATTCACCTTCCTATCAATGATATTAGACAGAGATTGAACTTCAGCTCGTAGAGAATGAACTTCCAATGCAGCTTCTTTATACTCACTTAGTCAGCTTTGCATAACATCCATATCCTTGGGGAGAGATGAAAGCAGTCCCTTGAACTCTGCAATGATCTCTTTCCATCCTGAAATGCACATAAATGTCCCTTTGAGATATCACATGGAAGTGGGACAAAAGGCAAAAGAACACTTTCCACGTCCTTTATTAAAGATCGAAAGTGCACCTCAAAAGTTTCATACCTGGTTATCTCGAAGCCTCTTCCAACCTACTCTCGAGCAGATTTGTTTCACTAATTTGCCTCTTTAACTCCTTTTCTAGCTCGATTATTCGAGAGCCTACAATTGCAGCAGTTCTTTGAGAAATGTCAGCTAAATCAACTTTCATATTCACTTCTTTTTCCCACCAGAAAAAATCATCCTTCTCAACCTATAATATCAGATGTTGAAGAAATATTCTACAGAAAATGAATGCCTGAACTGCAAAAACTACACAAGAAGCATCTACATGCATCTACCGACCAGTTACCACCTGTAGTTTCTCCAACAATGCATGACATCGATCAACTTCTGCTTTTGATTTTTGAATCTGATTGCTTAGCAAGAGGTAAGTTTTTTGTGAAGAAATATGTTTCACCCTAAATCATTCAATGCAATTGGATGACTATCAGATTGGGGGAGATTTATTGGGCAGTCAAAACTGAAATATGTCCAATGGTCTTACTTGACAAACAAGTGTCCCAATCAGGTTAGAATTATTCAACCAATCTGACTTATGAACAGGAACTTAGCTCACTTCATGTACAAACTGAAAGATGAAACATACCATGAAATCTCTCTACCCGAGAAATGATTGCATTAGTTTTAAAATCAATAGTACACATTATTTACATTCAACCATTATAAGGTCATGATATGATTTCTAAACCCTGTAAAAGAAAATAAAGCAAACAGATGATAGACACACAAAACAAAGCCCTCACAAATTGAATTTTTGTCTGGTGTGCGCACTGACGAACTTGGCCTGAAAGTTGAAGAGCAATGTTCTAGTCACACAGAACAAATATTGTGTTCCTTGGCATGTTGGTAGAAGTATAGCCGGCTTAACAACAATAGCTTGTCGGGTCATATTCCTGTCTTTAACAGCTATCAGTACACTGCATAAATTTGGCAATGGACAATCCAGTCAACATGTGATCATTCCAAGTGAGATGGCAACACACTATAAAAAAAAGGTCAAAGTTCCTAGATAAATCTTTCACCTCCTCAGTCGGTTCTTGCCTTTTCTTTACAGCTGCAACCATGATTAATTGGCTTCCAAAATTCAGGTGGGCAACACCCATGTGATCTAGATTGCATGTAAGGCCCACTGTATTTTGTATATGCCCTCCAATCCATTCACAACATGCACCCACCATAATTAATTGGCTTCCAAAATTCAGGTGGGTAACGCCCATGTGATTTTATAGGCTTGAGGCATGATTTTACATGGTATGGCCCACATGAATTTTACATGCTATAGCCCTTACAAAGCTGTGGACAATCCCTGTCAATTATTCATATCCTTTCTCTAATCCGCTTCCCCTATTGGTTATTTCAGAATAATCCGATCTTAATCTAAAGAAGGCAAGGACATTACGATTCTAATCTCTGAGCAGTAAATAAGAAATGAAGAGTGAAACATTCTAAAACCAGCACATATTCCAACAGAGAAATTGCTTTAAGTATACCATAAGGTTGACTCGATTTCCTTCCCTATAATGTGTCTGTTGATTGCATGGAGGATTGACTAGCTATGTATGACTTTAATACTCCTAAAATAGTATCTAGTTGATGTATGCTGCTGGAAATTGGGTATTTCTTCTGGTGATGGCCCACGAATACTGGAAATAGAGAGTATATTTCTAAAATGAGGATACCATTGGATGTGTGCCCCCCACAGTCCAATTAGATGGGTTTGGAGGAGTAAATTTGCACATACATGGCTCATCTCGATGCATATGCATTTCAGCCACATTGAGGCCCACAAATTGGATAGTCTGAATTGACTGGCATATATGCTACTAGTGTGGCAGATGACGCACCATCATTTAAGAAATGGTGGAAAGCGCACATGGTAGTCTAACACGTTAACTAATATGCCCTCAGAAACACAGAGGTAACAGGAAGATCTTTAATCAGCCACCCATGAAAGAAGTATTGCTTTTGTAAAACAAAAGTGTGCTGCCCACTGTAGATATCAACCAATTCACCTGAAGTGCATTTAGGTTGTGTTAGCGTGCATTATTGAATTCAATTGCAATCTTTTAGCTCGATAAAGTTGATATGGACAAATTACATTACCTTCCTAAGTATTCGATCTTCTACAGATAAGACAACCCCTTCCTCCTTAATATCTATCTCGTTTAATTCAGAAATAATGCTATCTGCCATTACTGATCTTTTGGATAGAAACTCCTTCCAAGCATTTAGTTTTCCTTTGAGGAGCTTGAGTTTTTGAGACAGAAAAAACCCAGCTGTTCCTGAAACAATTAAGGACTGCCACCATTTTCTAACAGTATCTGCAAAACCGTCCACTTCCAGCCTCGCAAGTTCAAAGCGGAAGGGCTTGGGAGTTGTCATGCTGGAATTCTCAGGTCCTCTGGGTATTCAAAACTCAAATTATGCCGAAGTGGCCACTTTTCCCCAAGGGGTCAGATTATCTGTTAATCAGTCTGTCCTCTAATCATTGAAAGGAAGTAATGTGATTTGGTGGATCAAATCTGGTTAGTTCGGTTAAGGCTTTTGTAACATCATCTTGTAAGCTTCAGACCCTTAAAAGAGAGAACAGAAAAAAAAAAACTCAACAGCTTCAGACCTATGGTCATTCATATCGGTGTCTCATGTTCATGTACCCCATTCTGCAAATCCAGAGGCAGATAGATTAGCCAAGGAGGGCATTAATAATGGTCAGATGTTAACTGTGGACTGGAGATAGTGTTCTCCTTTGGTTCCGGGGTCTGTCTTTGCAGCAGAGTTTTTTCTGTTTTGCTTTGTGTTTGATTCCAGTCTGCCGATAGCTCTATGTCGTGGTTGTATTTCCTTTCTCTTTCTTCCTTAATAAATCTCATGTTCATCCAATTAGAAAATACATTTAAAAAAAAATAAAAATAAAAATTTAGCCATATGGTATCTACGAATTATGTACAGAAACAGAAAAACAAGTAGTCTACAACTCTAACATGACTTGGAACTCTGCAAAATTGCAAAACACCAAATGTTCTGCCCTTTTGCCCATATTTGCATCACGCTTATTACTATTGCCATCCAATAGAGTGAAAAAGGAAAGTGGGTGGTTTTTGGTGAGAGTTACATGTTACAGCATTGCTTTCATGCTGATACCATGGTCGGACTGAGTCATAACAGTGTTTGCTAAAGGAAGAGCTTGGATTGAACTAATATTGGAGAAAGAAACAAAAGCTCGTTTTGTTGTGGCATTTTGTTGTCATGGGTAATTGCTCTAAGAGTTGTACTTATCAACAAGGGTCATTCTCTAAAAACTGGAAACAAAAACATCAGAAAACCCATACGAAAATTTTCAAGATCCAAGCATAAAACCCCTAATCCTCTTTACAATACAAATCTCTAAAAATCCCCAGAAATCCCAAATCAGAAGCAAAATCATCAGAAAGTAAGAAAAACTCATTTGAGAAGTTCTCTATACCAAACAGAGAAAAACAACTCAGAAGCACAAGAAAGATTTAGATTCCGCAACAAAATAAAAAACACAAAAAAGGCCCTCACACAAAACATATTCAGATTCTATATCCAGGAGACATCACCTTTTCTAGTAAACTTCATGAAATGGCCCAGAATTCTCTACAAATGACAAAAATCACTAGAAATTAAATAGATTAAGATTCAGATTTACAAAACAACATATTTGCCAAAAATGTCAGAAAAAGAGCAGTCCTGATTACATGAAACACTAGAAAAACTTCCAGCATCACCAAAATCGATACGAAGGGGCACAAGTACTTCCGCCGCAACAGAAAACAATGCAAAAAAATGGATATTGGCATAATGAAAGGGGAGAAGGAAAATTTTCCGGCAGCCATGAAGGTTTTTCCCTGCAATTAGTCGGAATCCGACTGCAACATATCTAAGAGCTGACTCCCCTTTTTCCAGCCAGGGTTTGGAAGACCCAAGGTCGATTCTCTATGATAAAGAAGGAATCCAGCGATAATGGCGACACCACTGTCATCATTGGATGCTGGAATCAGATGTGGAAAAGCACCCATTGGCCAGATCTATGTCTGGATCTCAATGAATGAACGGTCCTGTTGTAGCCCAAAAGGTTCACGGAAGGATTCAACAATATGTATTGATCCACGTAACCGATGCACAATCAGCCCTAATACCAACTATAAAATCTAATACAGAATTAAAAAGGATCCAACAATGTCTAACTCAATTAAAGCATACCACACTTACATGAATTTAGTTTAATCACAACTTTAATAGGTCCACCAGGCATGCCCTAATACCAACTATAAAATCTAATACAGAATTAAAAAGGATCCAACAATGTCTAACTCAATTAAAGCATACCACACTTACATGAATTTAGTTTAATCACAACTTTAATAGGTCCACCGGGCATAATGCCTGATCAAGATATCCAACCTTTAGGGAGATCCAAACCGTTGATCAATTAGCCCCACCTTATAGAATTCTTATAATACCAACAACCAAACTGCCTGGCATCTGAATATGTATGGTCGTATATAGATACATATATGTTTATGCATGTACGGAGAGAGCGGAAGCAGTCATCATCACCGTCCATCTCCGATATCCTCATGCAGCATTGGCTTAGTGGCGCCCAGGGATGAGCAGCTCTCATACGACAATGAGAACTGTTGGCTGGTGATGGTTAAACTAGCTGATGCTCTCGAAATATCATCACTCATGAAACTGCCTGTATCATTGGATGGCAATCCGGTTAAGTAGCCTGGCTTCGACGAGACGGCGCCCACTTCAATTTCTCCCAGCAGCATGTTCACCACCCGTGACATGGGTGGGCGTAACGATGGCAATGCCTGGATGCATAGAAGAGCAATTCTGATCATCCGAGCTACTTCTCCTTCATCAAAATTGGATAATTTTGGATCGACCAGTTCCAATGCGTGGTTGTTTTCATGGAGATGCCAAGCCTGCAAGGTCATAGAACAGATCAGACACACACACACACGCACACACACACACAAAAGGAAAAAAAAAAAGAAAAGGAAATGAGAAATGATATCTGGGTCATTTGTGCTAATGCCCCACCATCTAGAATCCAGATGATCTGGCCCAAAAATCAGGATGGATGGCCTATCAGGTGCCAAACTTATATGTTGAATACAGCCTGTTGGTCATTTTCTTTTAAATGTCCATTTTATCTTTCTGGGTACATGAGTGGCCTACCTGATGAGTGAGCAGACCACATTTTCAGGCCAGGGAAGTTCACGATGATCAGGCCCACCTGATGAATGGCATTAATATTGCATAGGTGCCACACCATCATGGCATGGATATGCAATTTAATGATTCTCACAATCTGAAGCACTAGAATCCATTACCAATTTTGACAGTTCTGAAACAACCCTGTGATTCGGATCGTTATTTCAGAATCAAAAGCAAGCAAACGGAGATTGGTTGCCACTACATACAAAACAATAAGATGGATGCTGAAACATGAAAAATGAAGAATTTCACTCCGTGCAAAAAGAGAATAGAGTAGAGACATGCTACCCACTGAATGATCCACAGATTGGGACCATTGGTCAGATCAACTCTTTGAAGGTGAAATGATCCTCTCATTTGGGAAACAATCCTAACCGTTTTACAAAATAAGTAACATTAATAATAGTAGTAATACAAAATCAATATAGTTTTAGAAGTTTGATTAACAAGCCAATGTGGGGATTAATAGGATCTCCACCATGAACTGCTTGGTTCAAGAGGGCCTCATGGGCATTGATCCAACATTCACAACAGAGAAATTAAAAAAGAAGAAGAAGAAGCTAAGTTGGGAATGCCTGAGTTCCACTCTCCACTTTGAAAGGCTATTATTTAACTTAATAGAACTATTTAATTAATAGCTAATCATTACTTCTTTTTTTTTTCAAGATTTTGGTATTTTAAATCATCTATGCGGTTGAAGGTTCACGGAAAATGTCCGCCGGGTTTGTGGGACGGATATTTCAAGAGCCCCATATCTGTTGTTGAAAATGCATGTGTGCCAGTAGTTAAGGTTGCATTTGGATGCACCCCAAATCAACAGCGCAGAAAGGATGCTCTTTCAATCAGTTGCACATTCTGGGGCAGTGAGGATTTCAGGAACCGCCATATCTTGGATCCCCTTTCACCCACAACACAATATCCAGGACATGTAAAGTTTTGACTTGAAACCACTCGGATATTTAATCTTGCATTTGGATGTACCCCAAATCAGCTTCCTGGAAGATGATTCATTAGAAAGGATGTGCTTTTGATCAGTTATGTGATTTGGGGTGGTGGGGATTTCAGGAACTGCAATGTCCAGGATTCTCTCTCTACCCACAACACAATATCCAGGATGCTTAATGTTCGATTTGAATCGTCTTGCTTATTTGTTTGGGTGCCAGAACATCCAAATTCAACTAAAATGTGACTAAAGTCATCTGAGTTTGAGCACTTAAATAAGTGTTTTTGTCTCATCTTTCTTACAACCAAAGAATTTCATATTCTCAAGAGATGAAGTAATGTTTTCCAAAATGAAAGAATTCGAGTTTCAGCCCTTTCGTTTTTTATTCATGTTAGTAGAACAATTTTAATGTCATACCCATTCAAGAAGATACATCTTCTCCAAATCCACGTTCTGGCATGTGTTTGGCCTTCCGCTTACAATCTCCAGAGTAAGGACTCCAAATCCAAATACATCAGCCTTCTCCGTTAGATGTCCACGCATGGCGTACTCCGGTGCAAGATAGCCGCTTCAAGAATACAAGGATAGCAGTTTTGAGGTACACAAATATAAACCAACATGTAATAAGAAATGTAGGCTGCGTTTGGATGCAGAATAAAATTGAATTCTGATAATTCAATTCAGTGAGGTGAAAATTGCCAAAATGGCAGACTAAGAGAGACCAATCCTAAATTCATTTCGGGTACAACTTCAACGCATAGAATTGGTCATTTGTTCTATGTCAAATTGAACTGTTGCAGTTTAGTTCAATTGAGTGTCCAAACGTGCCCTTAAGAATATTATATTAACTGTTTGAGGCACTTCTACAGAAACCACCCTCCCATAATAAGAAATTTAGGCTGAATTTGGCTTCTCAATCGACTTGCATTGCAATAATTGAAGATCCAAGTGGAAATTACCAAACTCTGCAAACCAACCCCAAGATTGAAATTATGAAATCGAAGGCAAATGGGAAGTTTCATCAATACTTACATTGTCCCTGCCACGCGTGTACTCATGTGGGTCATCTCGTCATCATAGAGCTTGGCCAAACCAAAATCTGATATCTTTGGATTGAGATCCGCATCAAGCAGAATATTACTGGCTTTGATATCCCTGTGAACAATGCGTGGCCTGGATTCCTCGTGAAGGTAAGCAAGACCTCTTGCCGTCCCCAAGCATATCTTAAAGCGGGTATGCCAATCTAGATGCAAGTTACTATTTCCTGCAAGGAAATGGCAGCCATTAGCATTGAAATGCAGTACAATCAAGCTCTCCTACAGCCACCTGTTACAATAGGATTTTGAATTGTACCCTGCCTCAGATGTGCCACTGCTGGCAAGTGGATTCGAGGTCCAGGCCATTCTTTAGGTGGGGCCCACCGTGTATGTATAGAAGCCAGAAAACAACCCAGTCTAGTCATCAGATGGGCTACAATATATATCAAATGTGGACCATTCCCCAACCCCCTCCCTTTTTTTTTTTGAAAAAAAAATTGCGTTTCATGCATATGTGGTTCACCTAGTGACTGGATATCTGGGCATGGTACATGCACATTGAGGACCACTACACGAACAACCTAAATCTTGATAACATGGAGCACATTCGCATACCCCATGCAGCCATCTAGACCATCCATATAGTCAACCAGCTCTTTATTGAACCCGTGACAGATGGGTGGTACATGTGGACACGGTAATTTGAATAATTTCTCAGGGTCATTTGGATGCTTGTAAGTACGAATCTGTTTACAGATAATCAGATTATAGCGGCTGTTTGGATGGATATGTCTGTCTATGTTCAGATTGTAGGATTTAATCCGATTACAACTTTTAGCTGCAATATTTAAACATGAGAAAAGTCATGTTTCAAATTATAGGTAAATGAATTTCAAGTAACAACTATAATTTTTGAAAATTTTCAAAGCAGGAAGAGTTGGGATCATCTTTTCAAGGTTGCAAAGACCCAAAATGAAAGAAGAAGATGAAGATGAAGAAAAAGAAGACAAATAGATCTCTTTATTATTGTTGTTAGGGTTGAAACTTCTCATATGTTTAGACGTTGTCAAACTTTAGTGCTACATTTGAATTAGTGGGCCCACTTCTGTGGCCTACCAAATGGTTTGTATATGGTAAAAATCAACCATGGGCTTTATTAATTTGGGCTTATCCCAATGATCTCTCTTACATAAAAACTTTATCTCCCTTAATTATTTTTAAAGGATTTACCACTCCTACCTATGTTGTAAGTGAATTATTAAATAAAGGCTGTAAATAGATTTCAAGTTATTAAACCGAGACAACTGTTTCTGTGTAATCATATTACAGCTTAAACCCTAAATGTAAACAATTTACACATGTAATTAGATTAAATCCATGATTACAACTTAATGACTTTACAAGCATCCTAGCGACCCCTCATGGTGCTGGAAGGTAGGGTTTCTGGAAGGTAGGTTTTCTTTCATGCGGCGCGGCCTACAGGTAGGGTCCCTTCTAGAACAGGGAAATCGATGGATGCTCCTGATATTCGCAAAGTATCATAAGATAGATCCATTGGTGGCGGTAGAGCTCAGGAGTGGACGGTTGTCGAGGGGAAAAAAAACGCAAAGGAATAGGGAGTGGATGTCTCCTCATTTGTAGGGAATTTACCCTATGATTGTTCAAAGGAGGATTTGAGAGATATCTTTTAGAAGTATGTTAAACTGGTGGGACGTGTTCGTCCCAAAGGACCCTATCTCCTTACGACCAAGGGGTTTCACCTTCATCCGGCTCATCTACGTGGCGGATGCTAACGTAGCCATGGGGGTTCTTCATGGGAAGAGGATTGATGGGAGAGTTGTTACGTTGAAAGAAGTTTATTCCAAAGTTGTTATCACAAATTACAGATTTTACAATTTCTGTAAATAAAAAATAATTAAAGAAACCGAAAATAAAAGGACAGGCTGAAGCATGTGTGATCACGCTATCCTTAAAGCATTATTCACCCATTTTCAGAATGATTGAGAATGTTGATAGGTTATAGGCAAACCGCTTCTAGGATACGACGAGCCTTGGGTGTGGTTATGTGTTCAGCAAATACGAAGAACTACGAATGAAACTCTGTATACATAATTTTTTTTCTGGCAGATAAATAAAAGAAAAAAATTCCAATTTCAGAAAGCAGATTAGAAAAATCTAGACCACTGCGTTGGTCTATTTCTTGAGGTCTTCTCGCTAAGGTTCGTATGAACCTTGCTGACTGATTAGAGTACACAATTGCTCTTCTGGGTAGGTTGTAAGTGAGAGTGGTTTGGGTGTTGGTGATGGTCCGTTGAACCATCCAGGTACTGTTTATATAGGCTAGGGTGGCTGATCATTATGGTTTAGGGTCATAACTCAATATGAACGTTATTTGGCTGTTGGTGAGAAACTAGCCGTTATTGGCAGTATCTGACCGTTGTGTGTGTGGGATTATTGTTGCTGCATGCTGGCCATTTAGACTCGTTGGCTAGACGTTTTATGACCATTTATGACTGTTTTGTGACCATTGTATGACTGTTTTATGACTGTTGTGCAAGTTGGATTAATGTTGCATGAGGAGTTACACCTCACTCCAACTATTAGTTTTTAGTCTTTATAAAAGCCACACCGGTGTCTTTCAAATCACTTGTTAACTTGAACATATTCCCTGTTGCAAGTGCAAAGTGCACGATTAATGCCTTTACAACCACTTAAGCAAGTACATAAGGTACTCCACACACGCCACATATAAACATTGTTTTTTCTTCTCTTCTTTCTAATATGGGATTATCCCAAAATGCCAAAATTGTAAGTTTTTCAAGAAAAAACTTATATATATATATATATATATATATATATATATATATATATATATATATATATATATATATATATATATTAATCAAGGCTTCCTTTTTTTTTTCACAACAATCCCCCACTTGATTAAAAATATTATAAAAATATATATATTTGGTAGAATATAAACAATTTATATGCATAAAGAAATATATCTTTCAATATGAATCTTTCCTTAATGTTAGTATTTTAAAGTTCTATCAGAATTTTTGGTAGCTGTAGCTTTGAACTAGTTATTATTAAATAACAGAGCCGCAGAACCATACACATATTTACTTTTGTGTTATTAAAGTTCCCACAATCTTGCTCAGCACAATTAATGGCATTGTGCTTATCCTATTTCATGAACGATCCCGAGAGAAACTCTAACTCTCATGAGAGACGGCATCATCCCTACGTTCACATAGGTGAAATCCTTCCAATGTCTTCATTACTATTAAGACACTTGTCATTTAGACTGGATTTTATTAATAATTCTAAGACATAACCCTCTTCCTGTAATGCTTAACACTTATCTATTATGGATAAGTTTTTATATAATTTTAGTACTGAAACTTTCCACATATCGGTAACTTGTTTTTATCCATGGAAGCCGAACTTAGAGATTTTCTAATTTTAGGTTGGGTTTCCATCACTGGTGGAACTTTGGTTGAAGAGTTTCAACCCCATCCCTCTAGATGTTATCTTTATTACCTTTCTCGTTAGAGGTTTAGTAAAAGGGTCAGCTAAATTATTACATGATTTCACATAGAAAATTGCAATGATTCTATCTTAAATCAATTGTCTTACATAATCATGTCGTAGACTTATATGTATAGATTTTTCATTATAAGTGTCGTTGTAGGCTCTAGCTAATGTGGCTTTGCTATCACAATGTAGTGACATAGCCGGTATAGGCTTTACACAAAAATGGATTTTTAATAAAAGATTCCTACGCTACTCAGCCTCTTTACCTTTTGTAGCTAAGGCTATAAACTCAAACTCCATAATTGAGTGAGTTATGCAGGTTTGTTTCTTGGATCCCTAAGATACAACTGCACCTCCTAGGGTGAATACTCACCCTGTAATGAACTTGTTGTCCACTGCACTCGATATCTAGCTTACATCGGTATATCCTTCCAATATAGCTAGAAACTTTGAGTAAAATAGCCCTAACTTTACTGATAGCATTCCAATGTTCCACAATGGGGTTAGTAGTAAACCTACTAAGTTTACTGACAAAATATGTGATATCTGGTCTAGTGCATTGCATAACATACATTAGATTGCCTATAGTACTTGCATACTTAGGTTGTGCAACTGCTCTTTCGTTATTCTCATTCAACTTGATACTTGGATCAAATGTGGTTTTTGCTTCTTTTATATTGAGATGGTTAAACTTGATTAGTATCTTCTCAATGTAATGAGATTGACACAGAACATAAACTCCACTATATTTTTTTAACTTTGATACCCATGATGGTATCTACATATAAATCTAGAAGAGAGGAATTCAGCTGGCCTCCAGGTGTTCTTGCTGTCAACTTGACCAAGGTAATAGGTCTCATCCGAATCGATGGACCACCTCTTCCGGAGCAGCAACCTGGCGTTCAAGGTCTAGTCTTTTTTCTCCTTGTTTTTCGACATGGCCCCCTCGCCATCCTCGTCAGCTAAGAATTGGGTCAGGAAATGGTGGCTGCCGCGTCGCAATTTGAGGTATGTCCCCCAGCTTCAAGCTCTCACTCCCTGCCTAATTTTATGGGAGATATGGATGGCTAGAAATGCGGCCAAATATGACGAGGCCACCCCTAGTTCATCCTCGGTGATTGCTCGGGTGAAAAGGTGGTTGTCGTCCTTGATCTCGCGGGTGTCTAAGGGTAGGAAACCCCCTTGGTTTGACCAACGGTGGCTAAAGAACCTGGGCATTGCAGGTCATTCCTTCTCGTCAATTTCCTCAAGGATAGTTTATTGGGAAAGGCCCAAAAGCGGGTGGGTGAAACTTCACGTCGATGGATCTGCCTTAGGCAATCTCGGGATGTCTGGTGATGGTGGTATTTGCAGATGTCATAACAGGGATTTTTGTTTCGCCTTCTCGGTGGGCTATGGAATTGGATCGATTACAAGAGCAGAATTGAGAGCTATATATAACCGCCTAGCTCATTGCTTGGAGTTGGGCTTTCGCCATGTCGAGGTCGAATTTGACTCTAAGATAGTGGTGGCCCTCCTCAACGGCTTGTTGGAACCAAGTTGGTGCTGGAAATTCTGGATTCAAAGAATAGATAGGATGGGGGCCACTAGGACATTCAAGTTTTGTCATTTCCTCAGGGAGGGGAACGGATCGGCGGATGATATGGCCCGTTTGAGGTCAAAATTCCAGTGCTCCATCCTAGCTCTTCATGTCACGGAGCTTTCTCTTGAGATCAGGGGTTCGATTTTCCCTAATAAGGTGGGTCTAGGCATTATTCGTGTTGCACCATATTTTGGGCTATGTCCAAGTACATAAAATTTTTTTTTCCATTTACGATAGGCCTCTGCCAGAGCATGTTCGCCTGGCATCGGCCTGAATGAGTTGTAAAGGTCTGCCGATGATATATATTCCTCTTTTGAAAAAATAAAAATAAAAAATCCTTCATTTTGAATACGGAAGACAGAAACTTTTTTGTTTCAGTTATACCTTCCATTTTATTACTAAATATTAACTTGTCATCAACATACAGACAAATAATAATTACATAGTTACCATCAACTTCAAAATATATGCATTTGTTAGCTACATTATGCATGAAACCATGAGATAGTATTTTTAAATCAAACTTCTCATATCATTGTTTATGTGCTTGTTTTAATTCATACAAAGATTTAATTAATTTACAAACTTTATTATCATTTTCTAGTAGAATGAACCATTTGGGTTGTTCCACGTATATGTCCTCATTGAGGTCAACATTCAGGAAGGCAGTCTTTACATCCATTTGGTGGATGTGAAGATGATATATGAATGTTAGCGCAAATAAAATCCTAATGGATGCTATCCTAAGCACTAGAGAATATGTGTCAAAATAATCTATCAATTCTTTTTATCAGAACCCCTTAGCTACTAATCTAGCTTTAAAGGTTTGTCAAACACTTGGAAGGCCCTATTTATCTCCCTTGGCCCTACTTCAAGAGTTGACATGTTGGCTCTCAACTTTCCCTTCATCTAGGAGAAACCTACTCTTTAAAGGATTGGTATTGGCAAATCGACAATGCTTTTTATAGCATCAATCTAAGGTAATTCTAGTTCTTAAAATTATATTTTTCCATTCTAAAAATTCTAGGATCTTTAGGCTAAATAACATAGAATTTAAGAGCATCAATCTAAGGTAATTCTAGTTCTTAAAATTATATTTTTCCATTCTAAAAATTCTGGGATCTTTAGGCTAAATAACATAGAATTTGGAATTTGAAAAACCTTAAATTCTGCTACATTTCAAAAATCCTAACAGAGAGTGCAACCAAACGCAGCCTAAAAGCATATGAGACATAATAAAGCAAGTGTTGGGTTTCATTCAAGAATATAATTTCATTGAGAAGGGAAAGGACAGTATCGTACCGAAGAGTGCTTGATCAAGGCTCTTGTTTTCCAAATACTCATAAACAAGGAGCTGATTTGCTCCCTCAATGCAGCATCCGTGCAACTTCACGAGGTTCCGATGTTGGACGGCAGATATAGTTGCAATCTCTGCTAGAAGCTGACTCTTTCCTTGGGGAGATGCCACCAAAAGTTGCTTCACAGCCACTGTTTGCCCGTCTAGCAATGTGCCCTGTAGTGCAAATCAGATCAATGGGTTTTCCTTACAAGCATTTTCCATTTAGCAATTGAAATAGTACAAAAGTGTGTGACAATTTGAAAAAAAATAAAATAAAATGCTTCTTCTTCTTCATATATATATATATATATATATATATATATATATATATATATATATATATATATATATATATATATATGCAAAAAGTAGAACAGGCTACCAACTGTATATATAAGATGGACAAAATGTACAACCATTCGGGCATGCCCGGTACAAAAAGAGCGGGTCCAGCCTATCGTATATGAAAGACAAAAGAGAGGAGAGAGGAAGGAAAACTGAGAGAGGGGACTAGGGCTGAGGAAGGGCAACAAAAGAACGGGCCCAGCTACGACCCCAAAAGGCAAGCAGCAGCAGCAGCAGAGAAAGGGCTCTGGCCGGCAGAAAAGCCAAAGAGATCAGCGGCAGCAGCGGCAAGGAGGACAATGGCCTAGATGAGGAGGGGGATCGGCCCATAGACTGGCCGGAAGGAGGCAGACAAGGCGGGGTAGGGATAGCTTAACCGATCCCTTTTTTGGGCCGGCAGTGCCGAATCTGGTCCACCCCCGCTCTGTTTAGGACCAGTGAGCCCCTAGCAGTCCTTGGGAGATCAGCAGGGTTGAGGAAGACTAGGTCTGGGGAACCTAAGTGAACGGTTTGGATGTGATCCACACCACTAATCTGATGCCCAGCACTAAAGATGGTTGACTATTGGTCTTGGTTCCATTGAATGTGAGCAATTGGCTCTTTTTTTTTTCCCTATCTAATGTAGGCTATCCATCCGAGGTTAAGGATTCTTCTATCAAGAAGTAGGCATTCCTTATCCATAGCGGGCCTCCACGGGCACGCAATCGTAATACTGAGGCTCAGACCATTCAAATATTTTGATCATTGTAGCTTAAATACAATAAAAGCAAACTGACCTTAAAAACGGGCCCGAATCCTCCCTGTCCCAGCTTATTTGCTGGACTGAAGTCTTTGGTGGCGGTCTTCAGTTCCCCGTAACTGAAAGTGTTTGGTTTGGGACCCATTCCTAGAAACTCTGCAGATACACATAAAATGGCAGGTTGCATTCAAACGTTCACTTCAATATCATACATGGGCTTAGAAACATTTTTACCATTTGGCAATCCAAGTTCTATTTATTTTAATTGTTCATTGGATTTGTATGTCATTTTTAGCAATCACAGGAAACAATTAAGCAATTAAAAATAAATCCAATTGAAAAATGTTGAACCCAATGAATGGGATTGGCACATTTAGCGTGTTTGGATGCACTATCAAATTGAATTGCAATCAATCATCTAATAAAGTGGAAAGCATCATATTTTAGTTTCCTTAACATTCATGTTGAGGATCTGGGCGCTTTGAATTCTCATTTCCTTTTAATAAGATAGAACTCTTGCAATTCAGTTGACTTGTGCATCCAAACACGGAATTAGGCTACATTTGGATTTCCCCACTTACTAAAGACGATTTGATAGGCTAGCACCAAATCTTGTGGTTTGTAAAAACACCCAACTGTGATTCAGTGGTACATCCAAACACACCTTTAATGTACTCTTGAACTGTATTACATTAACATTTCTGAAATTTCATTTTTGTTATCTTTTAGTTATTTACGAACATTGGAATTACCTTCAGCTTTATCAGCACTCAACCTTTTACTCCTCCTCCAAATAAAAAATACAAAAACAGATACAATGCTCAGAAAAATAGAAGCCAAAATTTCAACAGCCAAAGCAGTCTTGTTCTTCTTTCGTCGAGTCCTGACAGTCGGTTCGAAATCTGGACAAGAACTCAATACTATTAGTCAATGTTGAACTTTTACATGTGCTACAATGTACTTCTAGAGGAATGCTACAAATGGACTAGCAAGGGATTATTAGGACTGTTGAATTGGTAAGTCATCACATGGATAGTCCATATATAGGACTATTGTAGCCATCCAATTAGTAGTGGTCGATTCACTAATTCACTATGACTTCCGAACCATGCTATGAAACTATTGGAAAGAGCGATTGAGCAAGGAGTAAGGCATGAGCGTATAAAAAAATCAGTTTGGTTTCATGGCAGAGAGGTTTATCATTGAAGTTATTTGCCTACTTAGACAATCAGTGGAGGAATATAGGAAGAAGAAGAGGGATCTCTACATGGTCTTTATTGACTTAGATAATGCTTACAAGAGGGTCCCTAAATAGTTAATCTCATGGGTGCTAGAAAATAAAAGAATTTCAAGATAATATATATTGTCCTAATTAAGGATATGCATGAGGGGGAGAGAGGCAAGCTTTTTCTTTTACTTTTACTTGGAATTGGATCACTGAAGGTTATCACCGATATTGGTCACTCATAAAACCTACAGGAGAAGATCATGAGACGAATGCACTAGCAAGGTTCGTAGTAGGAGACAGGAAGGGCAGAAAATTAAAGAAAGGAAAACAGAGTAACCAGCATGATATTTCCTTCGCAGGTGGCTCACCGATTGCGGTGGTACCGGGCTGCTATGTGGCCCGTGTTAACTCAGCACCAGTTCCTAAACTTAGGTGGGGATCTTTAGCACTATATATGGATTTTTAACACTTAGACATTCAGGTAGTTTAATGTGCCATAGATCTGCGTTGAGTTGAGATGGGAAAATAAATTTGTTTATTTCTAGCGACACCAAAAGGTGGAAATGGTGTTTTCATGGATTCTCACAAAAAAAAAGGCTTGACAAAAAAATACAAAGTGAGTTTGATGGGAAACAATGTTTACTTTCATTTTCATGAATCCAAACAAGCTACTTTTGGATGCTACTTTTGGATTAAAGAATCTCCCTCTATCGGAGTGATGGTTTGAGAAATGTCGGACGCTCACCACGCCATTCCTCCCAAAGGACCCCACGAAGAGGATTGGCGCCCTGTTCGCAATAAACGCTCAAAGGTAGAAGGGGAGCCTCTTTGTTGGTAACCTCGATTTTAACATTTTAGTGGAGGAAGTCAGAAAGAGATTTGGCCAATGTGGGGAAATATCAGATGTTTACATCCCTAGCCATGCAATCATGGGGAGGAAGAAGGGCTATGGTTTTGTCTGTTTAAAGAAGAAGGAAGAAGCCCTATCAACAAAAAGAAATGCTTCACGAGGCGTATGGTAGTGAACGATGCCATCCAGCGTATGGGCCCCTCCTCTTCCCCACCCCTCATTCCGAAAGCCGGTTTGAATCCCAACCCCCCAACCTAGGTTAGAAGGTCCATCCAATGGCCGCAGCAGTCCATTCGCGAAGAGCGGATGAAAGCCCCAACCCCTCATTTGTTGAAGTGCTTAAGCCTCTCCAGCCCCCCAAGCTAACTGAATCCATTGTAGTGCCCACATGGATTTTGGATAAAGGGAGGGCCACACTCTCCTATGCCCTGATCGGAGAACTATCGGGGTTGGACTAGGGCTGAAAGTTGGGTGGGTTCAACCCGACTGACCCTTGACCGACCTGACATTGGGTTGGGCTTGGGCAGAATGTATCGGGTTTGGTCTTGGGCTTGGGCCATATAAACACCAACTCGATTAAACTTGGGTTGGGTTCGGGTTGAGGTCTTGGGTTGCCCGATCAAATCCAAACCTGATCAATATATAAGTTCCTTATAAATTAGATATAATTGAGTGCGGATCATCTATGTTGCAGGCACATGAAATTCTAATGCTGCCAGGTTTCATTGGTCCATGTCATTTTCGATTACCAAAGCTAACAAGATACACCAGATTTTTCTCTCCCAAATAGATTGCTTGATACACAATATGACTTTTAAAGGAGTAATTGTCCTATATATTAGATTGTTTGTTTAGAAAAAATGTCCTATATATTAGATTGTTTGTTTAGAAAAAATTAACTTTTTTACGATAAATAACTACATATATAATCAATAAAATTATAGGTACAAAAATAAGATGTATATTGAAAATATAATAAACTAATGTAGTAATGAAAATATTAGCAGATATCTACTCGACCAACCCGGCCAACCCGACTGAGCCCGAGGTTGGGTTGGGTTGGGTTAGGGTTGAGGTATAGGAACCTTGGGTTGGGTTAGGGTTGAGCACCAACCTGACTTTCAGCCCTAGGTTGGACGATGCAATTGAAGCCCTATATGGCGGCATTCGATCCTCTCCATTCAACAACACTTGCCTGGAGATTTTCCGCTTGTCAGCTACTGGGTACCTATTCAAGTTTGAATCCAGAGAGAGTCTCATTGCCTTCTCTAGGGATAGACTCCTTCAAAGCAAAATCGCATTGAAGAATACGAGATCCTGGGGACCGGCTTCTCTGATTCCAGGAAGGGGCTCTTGGATTTGAATCGAAGGGATTCCCATTCATGCCTGGAGTGAGCACAATATAGGCCAAATAGCTGAACAAATGGGGTCCGTTCTTGAGCTTGACAGGTGTTCGATAGAAAGCCCAAATCGCTGGTTTGCTAGGGCCATGATCATTCCTCACCCGGATGCTACGTAGTTCAAGAAAATGACCCTTCTGGTAGATGGCAGATCTCATCAAATCTTTGTTTCAGTTGAAATGTGTGGCCAATCTATGGGAGGGCAACATAACTCAGAAGCTCACACCATTAAGCCCCAGGAAATCACCAAACAATGGGTTGCCAGGGCTTTTACCAATCAGCAGAACGTTCCGACTGCTACATCCGACCATCAAACGAGAGAAGGGAACATCAATTCTGAGGGAGCACCCACCCAGCCGAGGAGCCCCCTTCCAATTTCCCTCATTGACTCGCGGTCCCAGCCAATAGCCCCTGCACCCTCATTACCAGAGATTATAGAGCAACCTTATCAACTCCCTATCCCCATTCAATGGTCTACTCCCCTCCAAGATCACCAAACTCTGGACATGCCCATCCAACCTAACACTAGGTGCTTGTAATCCCCTCCCTCTAAGGAAGCTCTCAATCATCATAGGCATCAACCATCACAACCTACTAGCCTTTCTCCAATTCCCTTGCTGCTACAACCTCGTCCTACCAGCCCCCCCATCACTTCAAACCTGTCGAAAACTCCTTCCCAACTAATCTGTCCAATTTGAATATAGCCCACCCCCTTAACTACCCATTAACCTAGCTACACACCCCTGCCCATGTAACACCCTGAAATTCGGGGGTCGAGCATAACTCAGCTCTCGAGTTCCAAAACATCACTTATGCAACATATGTAGTGATGAATATATGTTGTCTGTATTAGTGCATAAAACATGAAGTAGATTAAGCCAAAACTGCAAACATAATCCAGGGACAGATAAAATATGCAAGAGGAAGTCTAAAGAAATATGTATATATCAATATAAGTCCCTGAGATATGTATGCTCTGCCAGGTCATAATTACAAGTGTTTGTCTCAAGGTACAAGTATCAACATGAAATAAACCATTACAAAATAAACCCTGAATCCCTGTAGCTCAGGACACGGCTCACATGAACCCGCCTGAGAACTGCATAAAGGAGAACGCCTCCTCATCATCCTCAAACTCCTGCTCTGCCTCGTGGGTCGCATCATCATCTGCATCTATGACAGAGTCTGGTTGGTGTTTAAACACCGTCCCAGAACGTGGGAGTGAGTGATCAACTCAGTGGAACTATACAGTAAAAGTTAACATGTTATCAATTCAATTAAGCAGTACAATCAAACATGTCCTAATTACTCTTGTTAATGCAAGGATGTATGTAGAAATGATGCATGCCCTCGCCTGCACTCCCTCAGCGTCTTCATCTTACGGTACGCATGACAACTTCCCATAGTGCTCCACAACGCCAAGGCACATGCAATGCGGTGCATGAACATGATTACCAAGTTTTTATTAGTCCTTTTTATACAGCAGGATTGGGAAGCTAAGGTACCTTCCCTATATCAATTCCCAAACAATGATCCATTCTAGGGTCGTCAGTCCTAGACAATCTGATACGATGTTATGGTTCTAGGTCACTGCAAAGGGCTCATCACCAATCAATGCATGCCTACTCATACCTTAGTTACTACAATAAGGCTCGTCGCCTCAATGCAGTATCACGGTATGCTCAAGATCACTATAAAGGACTCGTCACCAATCAATGTAGGCCGACAACACGAATATAGTGTCCCATACCATCATAATCGGCTCACGAGTCTGGTTTGCTCACTGGTCACTACAGGGAGGCTCGTCACCCTAGCATAGGCCGACAACTCGACCACGGTATCCCATACCACCATGCCTGGCTTATGAGTCTTAGCGGATCGAGGTACCATGGTTAACGGGATTGTACTGGTAAGTTTGGTACCCTAGATTCAAACAGGAGCATCTATAGTGAACATTCATCGGGCCAATCGGGTTACTTGACGAGCTCGACTAGCATGAGCGCACGTTGAGTTGAACGACATGAAGTGCGTAAACACTCCGTGTGGCCAAACCACTGCCGACAACCGTAATACGACTCGGGTTCGTCAAACACGTCCTACGTGGCGAAAGCGACCTCAACCACGAACTCAAAGCTTGTTACCGATTGCCTGACCATAACGTGGCCCCATACGCATTCAACTATAATAGCAAACATATTATAAGATGCAAGATAACGAGAATCCATACACATGCATTTCATAAGTAAAGCAGTAAAATTAATAACTTGCATGGAGAAAATCATACACATAGTTAACATGGATAGTTAGACTAAGCAATTCATGGAGGAAATAGTACATATAAGGAAGTAGTTGGGATTTCACATCTCAACTCCCTCATAATTCACACCTTACTAAATACAAACTTATTCGGACATTTTCACAAGCACTTAGACTATACTTGGCAACATACATCACATATGTCAGCCATATTACATATTAGGGCAAATCCTTTTGACAAGGAGTTGTCGTATAGATAACAACCATATCCTTACAATAAATAATCATAGCAATCACAACGTCAAATTGCAAATGCATACAAACATTTCAACAAAAACATGAATCACACTATTCACAACATAGCTTATCTATATACATAAAACAAAATAGCTATCGCATTTGGCATGTGAAATGACACCCACGTCAGTAATAAATCATTAACTGACATTGAAAGCTTTGAAAATCATAACCTATACGAATATAGTCCACACCTTAAACCAGAAATTGCACAACGGATTTGATTTAGACGATAAGTCTTCGTCAACGGCGAATAGGTAACCTAAAACATGAATTAGATTAGCTACATCAACACTTAGACTATTCTAAGTTCCAAAACAGGTTAGGGTTCGATTGACTTACCCAAAAATGAGATTAGAATCACCAGAATAATGATTCAGATGCGATGGATTAGGTACGCAGGGTAATTGGGAAGAATCCCAAGATGATTCACCAACTACTCTCTCTCTTTCTCTCTCTTTTCCTCTCTCTCTTTTAGTTAGGGTTTGAAAAATTCGTATGGAATTTGAGAGTGAGGGTTTAAGGTCTTTATATAGGCCTAAAATTGATGGAATTAGCCCCAGGGCTAAGGTATACTTAGGTTATAACCAAATCGGGTTTATTTCAATTTAATGGAGCGTTTCTGGAGGTCCTCTTACTGAATGCGGTCGGACTTAAGCTCACTAATATTGGATCTTAAGCAAGTTAAGTTTTCAGTCCGATCGGGTTTCCAGATCGCCCATGGTGGACCAATTTCAGTTCAATGGTCACCGAAACTCGATCAGGGCCACAAGCACTTTGACATGTGTGGGCCATCTTCCCTGATCCGAGGGTGAATTTGGGTCAAAATCCAACGGTCAGAATGCTTAAAATCGGCGCGCAAGCGACACGACTCAGATTACTTAAATTCATATTTAATTTCTAAATAACTTCACCTTTCTCACACTCTTCACTCCAGACTCAAGCAAATCGTCTCAGGACATCATCTGGACTTGATTTTCGAGGTGATTGTCAAGTCCAACTAGACGGTCATAATTGTCTAAGTTTATTGTTATCAGACTTTTGACATGCGGTCCAGGTCCGAAACAAAGTTTCAAAATATTCCCGAGAGCAACTGTGTTTAGAGTTGAATCCTAGATTTCAGGATAATGTAGCACTAACGATTCTACAGGTTTTGGGTCTTACAGATCGTATTTAAAGTGGTTGGTGCTAATTTCACAGGTAATCGAGTTTAGCGCTAGTTAATTCATGTTTAATTTCTAAAGGATTGAGTCCTAAGAGAATTCTGGTTGAGGTGGTGCTCGGGTCTTAGTATGGAATTTTTTGGGATGTTACAGCCCATTGGCCCCACCTGACACCAGACATAATGGAAGCTTGGGAGATGTGGTTGTCAGGTATAAAAGGGCTCTTTAAGGAATCAGAGGTGAGGCAGAACAGCCAGACACTAGACATTAGTAGATTACGGGCATCAGTAGCAGTCTCATGAGCTGCTGGAATCTCACTTTCCCTCGAGAACATGACCCCCTGAGCTAGGGTTTGGCTAAAGAACAGGTTACGTCCCAAGTTGAAGGTGAGGATCCGAGAGTCTCTCTGTCTAGGGAATGTGAAGCCCAGCAGAATCCGCTTACGCAGAACCACCCTCAGGCTAAGTCAACAAGTGAACTGGAATTGTGGGTGGACATCCAAGGTGATTCGAACTCTAGAAATTCTTCATTATCAGGATTTAACAGTGAGGTAGAGGAGCTTCTCCATGGAAAAAAAAAAAGAAGGAAAAACAGCTAGCAAACTCAAGCAGAAACTCTGTTTGATTAAAAGAAAGAGCCAAAGACTGAAGGGTAAGCAGAAACGGGCTAAGAATAGAGGGTGGTTTACTGATGATTAGTATAATCTCCTGGAATGTGAGAGGGGTAGGTAATGCCCCAACTTCCCGCTACCTGAAAAGGCTAGTCAAGAAACACAGGCCGTATATTCTTCTTCTTCAGGAGCCTATGATTAGAGATTCTGGCTACCAAGCTGGGTTTTGCTAATCAAACATCTGATGACACAACAGGCAACAAAATTTAGATTTTGACCACTCACTCCATCCATCTCCAGCTAGTGAGGACCTTCTCCGAATGCATCACCATCCGGCTTTCCTCAGCAGCCTTTCCTCAGCCCATCACCATTTCTACTGTCTACGCCAGCTGCTCAAGAGACCTGAGAAAGTCCTTATGGGACGAGTTGCGAGCTGTCCATGCATGCACCAAAGGTCCCTGGCTAATAGGTGGGGATTTCAACACCACCCTATCCCCTGATGATAGGCTGGGAGGGCTACCCCAAATGACCGGGGTCATGAATGACTTTCAGAACATGGTCAATGATACTGCCATGATTAACTTGGGATATACGGGCTCTCAGTTTACTTGGTGCAACAACAGAGCTGGTAGAAGTCGTCGTTGGGCTCGGCTAACAGATTATTCATCAATGTAGAGTGGCTCCAAGTTTATCCTACTTCCAAGGTAGAACATCTCACCAGATCTCACTCTGACCACTCTCCCCTGCTCCTCACATGTCATGCTATCCCTACGAATTTCCCCCACCTGTTCAAGTTTCAGCGCATGTGGACTATCCATGAGGACTTCATCAAAATAGTTTCTGACTGTTGGAACAATGAAGTTACAGCCACTCCCATGTACAAATTCCACATCATGAAAATCCTCAAGACCAAGTTAAAGATCTGGAACAAAGAGGTCTTTGGAGATATCCATAAAAATGTCTAGGAGGCAGAAGAGGAGGTATCAAGGGTTAAGAATAAGTTCACTTCCATGCAGTTAGAATCCAATTAGTTGAAGGTTAACCTGGCCCATGCTAGGTTGGATAAAGCGCTGCTGCAAGAGGAAATATACTAGAAACAAAAATCAAGGAATCAGTGGCTTAAGGAAGGTGATAGGAACATAAGATTCTTTCATAACTCAGTCCTAATCAGACACAAAAAGCTGGCTATTTCCAAGATGAAGACGGACGTGGGAGACTTCACTGAAAGCATGGACGAAATTGGAGCACTAGCTGAAAACTATTCCAAGTCCATCTTCTCGTCTGAAGGAGTGTCGCCAAACTAGCAAATTCTCAACTTCATTCCAAGTTTAGTTAGTGAACAAATGAACTCTTTTCTCTTAAGTCCCCTCGCGCATGAGGAGGTAAAGCTAGCAGTGGTGTCAATCCCGATTGATAGCGCATCTGGGCTTGATGGATTTGGCGGTGCTTTCTATTCTTCATGCTAGGGTGTGATAGGCTCGGATCTGTTTGAAGCAGCCAAGGAATTTCTCATGGGAGGCCCCATTCCTAGGGCCTCCCAATGCACTCAAATTTACTTAATTCCAAAGAAGAAGAACTCAGAGTAAATTACAGACTACAGACCGATCAGTCTGTAATTGCATCATGAAAATCTTCTCCAAAATTATGGCATCCAGGCTATCTCTTCTCCTTCCTTCCCTTATCTTTTCTGAGCAAGGTGTGAGGCCCGTATCCTAGCCCGTACTGTTCCATAAGCTTCCGCGGTCTCCTGGTCGAATTCTGGCGACCTGTGATCTATTATTAGCATTTACGCACAATCCTGAGTCATGTCTCGTATATCAAAGTTGGCTCGACTCGAAAGTTGTACCCTTACGATTGCATCGTTGCCGCGGTTCCAACGCCGTGTCTCGCGTGTCGAGGCAATACTCTGGCTAGGAGATGTGGGCCCGCGTTCAGTTCGAGGAAAATGCTGCACATTGCAAATACCGAGAAAATCTCTAATCAAATCAATCCCATCAATCACCACATCATGTCAAGTACAACACCATCCTTAAAGTCAACTCTCTCTCTTACACACCCTTACATGTCAAGTACACATCACTCACTCCATCACCCAACCCTCTCTCTCTCTCTCTCTCTTTACATCCCATCCTCTCTCTCTCTCTCATTTTCCCATTTTCAAGCAAGCAACCCAACGTCCATGAGAGCTCCATGAGAGAGAGCTTTGTGTGACCCACTCCCTACCTCCCATCTCCACCATCCAAAGAACATCTCAACTGTTAGAATCATCCCCATGGAGCTCTAGATCGTGTTGGCGAAAGAAGGAAGAAGTGATCAAAGGTGGGTGATCTTGTATTTGTCTTTTATGATTTAAGGGCCCACATTGGTGGGACCCATCTTGATGTATGTGTTGTATAGGGAATGCCCATAGTGGCGGGGTCCCTCCCCTTCTCACGTCTCTTTATCTTTCTCTCTCTTTCTCTCTCTCTCTCTCTTTTACCTTTTTGTATGATGAGGTGTGTGGCCCACCATGATGATGTATGATCCACACGGTCCAACCAAGTGGACCAAACTGGGCCCACGTTGCAGCCACCTAGCTGCTCATTTGGGCAGCCCCCATTTTGAAGGAAAAAAAATATCTGCTTGATTAAAATTGTGGTGGGCCACCACGTGGGACCCACCTGCATGTGGATTTCATCCACACCGTCTGTCCATCTAGAATGGACCCACCTGATGCGCGGATGGAATCCACGTCGTCCGTCTGAGATCTAGATGCTGGATGAAAGGAAAACACAAATGTCAGCTCGATGCACAGCTGAGGTGGGCCACACATGTGGACCCACCTCTAATGTACGTATTTCATCTATGCCATTCGTCCATCTAGTCAATGGATCCCACGCAACAGAGAACGCTACTGGATTGACGTCAAAGCTCTATGGCCCCACTGGGAGGTACGGCTGTATCCAGACCGTCCGTCCATACTCCATGGTTATGGCCCACCCCACACGTGTGGTATGTGTGAGGGTGGGACCCACCATAATGCATTTATCTTGTATCTGCACCATCCATCTGGATGGTGCTTGTGAAGCCCAACATGATGTATGCTTTTCTCCACCCGTCCATCCAACAGACGTGTGGGACCCACCCCACACATGCTGCACGTGTGGGATGGGACCCACCTTGATGTATGAATTTTATGTCCTAGCCGTCCATCTCTTCCTGGACGCTGGAGACTCCCCTTTAAATATATATATATATATATATGTATTATATTTGGTGGGCCACATGTGTGGACCCCACCACTATGTGTATGTTATATCTACACCGTCCATTCATTTATCTGGGACGAGCAGGAGCTTTGAGTAGCCACCAAGATGTATGGTTTCATCCAAGCCATCCATTGGCCGGGACGGTGGACTCCACACTGATGCATTGTTTTATTCAAACCATTCATTCATTTGCTAGTGGGGCCCACCTTATACTATGTATCCAGGCCAACCATCCATCTCTGGGCCCCACCATGTGGTATGTGTTAAATCCATACCGTCCAACACCTTGGACAGGTAGGGCCCACCTTTATGTTATATATATTCCACACCGTCCAACTGTCTGGACGGTGGGCCCTACTATGATGTATGTGTTTTATTTTCCACACCGTCCAGCCTATTGGATGGTGGGCCCCAGCTTTTTAGCTGCTGTAGTACGTCATCAGGGCTTTGTGGGGCCTGATCTCGAGGTATGTGTTTTATCCTAACCGTCCATCTGACGGTGGGCCACACCATGATGCCAGTGTTTTATTCACGTTGTCCGTCCATTACATGGACAGTGGGACCCCACATGATGTAGGTGTGGTATCCACACCGTCCACCCTATTTTCAGATCATTTCAAGGCCCACCATGATATGTATGTTTTTATCCTTGCTGTCCATTTGTGTGGCCCGCCGTGATGTATGATTCAGGCTGCCCATCTGTTTTTTTTTTTGGATTATAGGCTACCCCGTTAGGCCCATTTTGGTGGTGCAACAGGTCCACCTTGGGGTATGCATTGTAGGTAATTTGTCCATTTATTTTTTTGGACTATAGGGGCTGACCTATAAAGCCCACCTTGATAAATCTATGGCAGATCCATGAGGCCCACCATAATGTATTTGTGGCCCATTTGGTAAGGCCCAATGAGATGTAATTGTGGCCCATAAGATGCAGCCCATTGTGATGTATATAGGCCCAGGTATGTGGCTCGTTGTAAATGTATTCGTTGCCCATGGGCAAGGCTTGATGTGATGTGATTATGGCCCATATGATGAGGCCCATTGAGATGTGCTTCCGGCCCATGTAGTGCGGCCCATTGTAATGTATTCGAGGCCCTTGGGTAAGGCCCATTGTGACATATTCATGGCCTATGGGGAAGGCCCATTGTGATGTATTCGAGGCCCATGGTTGAGGCCCAATGCGATGTATGTATGGCCCGTTACGTTGTGTATGAATCCCTGGTATGGGCCACTCCTTGGGAATAATGTTAGTTAAATATCTACATTGATGGGTAATGATGGTTGAAAGTCCTCATTGTGGCCTTCCCTTAAGCCCTTGGTTAGGCCGATTACCGATTCCGATTGTCGAGACCGATTATTGAGGCGATTTTGATTGTTGAGGCTGATTCCAATTTGTCGAGACCGATTGTATAGGCCAATTTTGATTGTCAAGGCCGAGTATCGAGGTCGATTTCGATTTGTCGAGGCCGATTGTATAGGCCGATTCCGATTGTCGAGGCCGAGTGTCGAGGCCAAGTATCAAGGCTGATTCCGATTGTCGAGGCTGATTGTATAAGCTGATTCCGATTGTCAAGGCCACATATTGAAGCCGATTCCGATTGTCGAGGTCAATTGTATAGGCCGATTTCGATTGTCGAGGCCGATTGTATAGGCCGATTTCGATTGTCGAGGCCGAGTATCGAGGTTGATTCCGAGTGTCAATTCTGATTGTTGAGGCCGATTTCAATTGTCAAGGCCGATTTTCGAGACCTATATGATGTATATGCGACCTGTAGTTGAGGCCCATTATGATGCATTTGAGGGCCAGGCGATGGAGTCCATTATGATGTATATGAGGCCCATGTGAGAGGCCCATCGTGATGTGTATTAAGCTCTTGAGTGAGGCCCATGGTGTTCTATATTAGGTCCTTGTGTGAGGCCATGAGTCCACTATATGTTAGGCTCTATGTGGGCCATTCTTTTGGGGTAATGTTGGTTAAACGTCCACATTGTCGAGGCCGATTGTTGATGCCAGTTATTGATACCGATTATGAGTATGTGATAGCATAACATTATGATATATGCCCATACGCATCATCTGCATGTTTAATTATGAGATATGGTTGACCATTGCATATGACAGTTTGTTCATGGAACTCCCTGATAGGGCGAGTTGCTCCACATGAGCGCATGATACGGCATGATTGATGCATGATTGGACTGTGTGACTCATGCATCTTGTATTATGTGTTGTGATTACTGTATGCCCTAGCGACATCAGGGCCATAGCCTCTACAGGCATATTATGGACGACCAGATGGGATATCGAAAATCTGTTCTACATAGGGTGCTATAGATATCCCTAGGTGAAAGTTCCTAAACCCTCTTGGTTCCAGAGGTTGCTCCAACGTCTAGACCGAGTGGACGCATGAACATGAGGGCCATATACCGTTAGGCCGCGTCTCCCACTGTGTCATGGTCGGTTAGAAGGGGTGCGACCTTACTTGCCCAAGAGGAGGAGGCAAAGCTAGGCTGAGTTTGACCAGCTCGAGGAATGGGTCCGCTATCGACGAGCAGGGCCCGATATTGGCAGGTGGGTAGTGAGGTCTCTTCCACTCACCTTGTTGCGCGTGATGGGGTGGCAATCTAGTTTGGAGTGTAATAGACCTCAATGATTTTTCAGAGAGGATCCGTACTGATATGTGGACTTATTGAGCAGGAGTTGCATACTCATTCATTCATTCATTCACTATCCACTCGGGTTAGTGGTGCGCAACTATTTCTTACGTGTACCTTCACAATGGCCAAGATTTCGGTTGGGGCGCGCGACTAACCTGAGATCAGGAGTTTACCACATTGATTCTGACTATCCAAATTTAAGTATGGGACTAATTTGGATAGAAGTCCCTTGTGATGGACCCCATAGCCTGTGATACTACGTACTATCATCCCAGATTCACTCCAGCTTGTTCATTTCATTCGCACCGCATATTGCATTACATCCACAGCATTTTACATTTTGGGTTGCCATGTTTCTGCATTGATATTGCCGTTACATTCATGCCTTGCATCGCATAACCTTGGTATGACTGATGGCACTCATGGACTTATCAGTATATTTCCGCTTACTCTGATATCGTATGATTCATGATCTTGTCAGTATTTCCACCGATTTCAATATTGTATGATTTATGGCATTGTATTACATACTTAACACTTATCTTGCGCACACACTTTCACCACCCACAAAGCTTTCTATAAGCTTATACATGATAGATGTATGCAGGTGGCATTAGGTTGCAACAACATCGAGCATGGAGCGTGTAGCGGTCTTTTGGAGCTTTGACTTTGATATATGTATTTCCCTTTCAGATTGTATTCAAATGTTTATATTAGTGGATATGTGATGATGATGTTGCCTTTGTGATTTGGGTATACTTGTGGTTATGTTTATTACGAGTTAAATGTACATTAGAAAATCCTCCTTGTAGGATCCCAAGATCGGAATTTGGCGTATAGACGCTGGGTGCCGAGAATGGGGTACTACGGAGGCTGTTGGCACCAGATTCGACGATCGGGAATTTTGTGAGCCCGGTTTTCGAAGTTTGGGGCATGACAAAGGGGCTTTTGTCAAGGGTAGGCTGATATCTGAAAATGTCTCAATAGCCTGTGAGATGATTCAGGAGATTGATCGTAGAGTTTATGGGGGTAATTTCATCATCAAATTGCATATGGAGAAGGTGTACGATTGCTTGGAATAGGACTTCATTTCTCTAGTCTTATGAAAATTCAGCTTCAATCATCAATGGATTCTTTAGGTTGAGCACTGCTAGAAAGATGTCTGGTTCTCCATTCTAATCAATGGAAGGAGTTTTGGTTTCTTCCAAGCCAAAAGAGGGATCAGGCAGGGTGACCCTATTTCTCCCTCTGTCTTCATCTTAGCTACTGAGGTCCTAAGCAGGGGCATCTCCATGTTGTTTTCCTCAGGGATCTACCAAAAATTTAGCCTTTCCCAGCATTGTCCATTAAATACTCACCTATTTTTTTTTTATGATGCAATCCTTTTTCTCAATGGCTGGCTATCTAATGTGTGTAAAATGTAGGAGTTAATTCATCAGTATGAATCCTCTTCGGGTCAGCGGGTGAACGCAGCAAAGACGGTCTTTATTACCCCTAAGAAATCAACTCATAGCAAAGCCCAATGTTTGTCAAGCATCACAGGTTACGCCCAGACTTCCCTGCCAATCACTTACTTGGGAGTTCCGTTATCCAAAGGGAAGATTAAGAGCCCATTATTGCAGCCGGTCGTCTAGAAAATCACCAACAAAATTGAGGGCTGACAAGCAAAGTTTCTCAATCAGGTTGCTAAACTGACACTTATTAAACACGTTCTATTAAGCATCCCAGTTCATCTTCTCTCAGCCATCCACATTCCAAAATATGTTTGCAATACTCTGAATAGAGCTTTGGCTAATTTTTTCTAGGGCAGTTCAGAAGAAGGTCATAAAAGGCACTGGGTTAAATGGATGAAGATTTTCTCCCCTATTTAAGGAGGCCTGGGAATCAGGCTGTTTGAAGACGTCATGCAGGCCTTTAGAGTGAAGATGTGCTGGAACTTGTTGGAGAGCAAATCCTTATGGGCTACTTTCTTCTCAGCTAAATACTTATGGAAGTTCATTTTAAAAAAAGGAGTAGCTTCTACTGTTTCTTCATCAGTCTGGAAAGAGATCCTCAAGGCTCTCCCATTCGCTCTCCGCCACTCTAGATGGTTCATCGGTAAAGGTAAGATCAACTTTTGGGTTCAAAACTGGTCAGGCCGCGGTCTCCTTGCCACTGCAATCGCGAGACCTGTTCCTCCCCACCTTCTTTTTGTTATAGTCAGTGACTTTAACCCACTCACTGGTCAGTGGAATCTCTCAGATATTCAAAGTTACATCTCCCCTGCAGCCATGCAGATTGTTGCAGCTTCTCAGGTTGCCCTGTCCAACCGTGTGGATAAGCTTATATGGGATTTGAGCTCGTCAGGTAGATTCTCCTTGCAATCAGCTTGGATCGCCATGAGGGTGCAACATCCGGAAGTCCCCTTGATCAAGTGGCTCTAGAACAAACTCCTCCCCCAAAAATATCCATTTTCAGTTGGAAATTGGTCCACAATGCAGTCCCGATTGATATCGCTGTGCAGCGATTTGGCATAAACATGGTGTCCCACTGCGATTACTGCAGGAACCTCATCCTTCAATCTGTCCCTAATTTGCAGACTTCTTGACGCAGGGATGAACGTGATGAGGATAACTACTCCGAATCCACGGAGCTTCTTTGGACTCCTCACAGAGACTTCTCGAATCCACAAGGAAAGAAAGCAGAAAATAGAAATAAATTCTAATAAATTCGAAATTGATTAATTAATTAATAAAAACAAGTTCACAACCCTTTAAATAGGGGTACCAAGCAATGGGAAAGAAATTAGAATCAAACTACAACTCAAACTCTTAGAATCCGCGACTTACTATAAATAGTAAACTTACTATTTATAGACGGTAGTGATGTCTACTAGTGCGCAAGGTTTTCGGCCAAAAATAGTAAGTGTCCTATTTGGCTTCACCAAACCGTTCTCCTAATTATTCTAAGCTCTTTTCACGTTGGGCGCAACTCCTAAAGCCCAACGGATGAAGAGTTATAATCAAACTAAAACTTACTATTTATAGTAAAAACGAAATTAAAACAGGGAAACGACCATTGATCCAGGGGTTTTTCACAATTCCGGGCTGCACAACTCGGCATAGCAGGGTTGGTTGGCTTCAGTAGCTCGTTCTACCCCAAAATCATATATTTTACGTTAGATAACTCATTCCGGATTGCAAGATACGCCCGATTTAAGGTTCGATGGTCTGGATCACTTCTGTCATCGACCGGGCCTTTTCTGATCCATCTTGGCCATGTAACTGTCCGCAACCTGCTCTACATCACTTCTTCTCAGTAGTCTCAGTCAGTCGGGCAACACCAGGAAGTCTCTGCTGTGTAAATAGGGACAACGGTTTCCATCTTGGCAGCTCCTCCCAGTTCTCGTCCTAGAGCGCATCAGCAGGGAGGCACGGAAGTTCGGCAATGTCCCTCGATCATCTGTTCAGTTAGGGGAAAATCGCTGACAGTGTGTGGAAGCATTTGCTCATCTTTTTTGGTAGCCCATTCGTCCCCCACCAGCTAATTCTACCCCGCCTCAGACAATGGTTTTTAGCGACTAGCCTCAAATCCAGAGCCTCCATGCTGACGAGCCTCCTCCTCAGACATGTGACTCTTCAACAAAGAGACATGAACCTTTTCACAAAATTCTAAGCATGAATACATGCATGTATTGCAACAAATACATGTATTCCAAAAGGTACATGTATTGGAACAAAGACATGTATCTCTCTTCAAGTGCATTAATTCAACACTCCCCCTTAATGCACTTTCTGAATTACTCCCAACATCTCTTGAAGATGACAAAAGATTTCTTTAGGGAGTGCCTTGGTGAACATGTCAGCCATTTTTTTTTTGGTCTTGCAATACTTCAACTTGATCTTGCCTCTCTCAATAACTTCGTAGATGAAGTGATGCTTGATTGTAATATGCCTCGTCTTGTTATGATATACCGGATTTTTTGTAATTGAAATGGTTGACATGTTGTCGCAATATATAATAGTTCCTTCATTTTGCTTTTCGCTAATCTCTTTAAGAATTCTTCGTAACCATATTGCTTGAGAAACTGCAAGAGATGCTGCCACATACTCTGCTTCTGCTGTATATTGAGCAACAGTATTTTGTTTCTTTAATGCCCAAGAAAATATCCTGGATCCAAGAGAGAAAGTGTATGTCGATGTGCTTTTCATATCATCTATGGATCCTACCCAATCATTATCTGTATATCCTACCAATTTTGAGTTACATGATTCCATAATCCAATGATCCTTGGATGTATCGTAACACCCTTTTTGCAACTCCTAAGTGAGTTTGCTTTGGACAATTCATGAATCTCGAGAGTAAACTTGCAGCAAACATAATATTAGGCCTAGTAGTAGTGAGATACAAGAGGCTTCCAACAACACTTTTGTACGATGATTCATCCACCTTTTTTGAACCATTGTCTTTTATCAGCTTCTTGTTTACTACAAGAGGAGTAGTAACTGGGTTGCATCCTTCTATGCTGAGTTTTGCAAGAATAGGTTCAGCATACTTTTTTTGAGAAATGAAGATTCTATTTTCGTCTTGAGAAACTTCTATTCCCAAAAAATAATGCATCAGCCAAGATCATTCATCTCATATGTCTTCATCATATCGAGTTTGAACTGATGGAGCATACCATTATCATTTCTCATGAGTATCATACTTGCTTTGATGAAATTGATTCTTGGCAAAATAATCATCGATTTGGCTATACCAAGCACACGGCGATTGCTTTAGTCCACACACGCTTTCTTTAACCGATAGACTTTATCTTCTTTGCCCTCCACCACAAATCCTTGTGGTTGAGCAACATAAATTTTTTCATTGAGGACACCATTCAAGAAGGCTGATTTGACATCAAGCTGAAAAATGGACTACTTCCTTTGAGCTGCAGGTGCAATGAGGGTTCATATAGTCTCCAATCGAGCAACTGGTGCAAAGGTTTCATTAAATCGATGCCTGGTTGTTGTGTAAAACCTTTTGCAACGAGCCTTGCCTTATATTTTTGGATTGAGCCATCTGAATTGAGTTTAGACTTGTAAACCCATTTTATTCCAACAACATCATTGTCGCTTGGACGATTAACTAACTCCCAAGTAGAGTTCTTCTCGATCATGCAAATTTCCTCTTCCATAGCTTTTACCTAATTGTCTTCTCGAGCTACAACTTCAAAGCTTTCCGGTTCTACAACCGAAAAATTGCAATGCTCGTAGATGTCTCTCAGACTCCTCATTTTTCTTGGGGGCGATTTGGATGAAGTACTCGAAGCTATTGATGCAGAACTTGATAATATAGATGGAGTAGCTTCTGGTGAAGAGAATGGAGTTATGGGTCCATAATCTTCTTCATCATTTTCTACTTCTGTTTCTTCTTCCACATCTTGAGTGCTTTTCGACTCATCTTCTTGTATAAGAACGGCTTATTCTTGTATATTTTTCTTTTTCCAATCGCATCCTGTACTTTTACTGAACAAAACATCTCGACTAATCATTAGCTCCCCCGTTTTAAGGTTATATACTTGATAACCTTTCGGTGAAGTACTATAACCAATGAAAATACAAATTTCAGATTTTTCATCAAAATTTTGATGCTTTTGAGATGGAATATGAATATAACAAATGCAACTGAAAATTTTGAGATGTTTTACAGAAGGCTTGTGACCTGACCATGCTTCAATTGGTGTTTTGCCATCCACAACTTTTGTAGGATTCTGATTAAGCAAGTAAAAAGCTGTAGACAGAGCTTCAGCCCAAAAAGTTTTGGGATGCCTTTCTCCTTTAACATAGGACGAGCCATTTCGACAATTGTTCTATTCTTCCGTTCTGCAACGCCATTTTGCTGAGGTGTGTAAGTAACAGTCAGTTGCCTCTCAATTCCTTCTTCTTCACAATATGTCTCAAATTCCTTAGAGACATACTTGCCGCCACGATCACTTCTCAGCATCTTGATTTTGAGACCACTTTGTCTCTCAGCTTGTGATTTGAATCCCTTGAAGATCGAAAGAGCTTCTGACTTTTGCTTTATGAAGTACACCCACATCATTCTTGTATAATCATTAACAAAGATGATAAAATACAATCTTCCACTAAGTGATGGAGTTTGCATTTTTCCACAAAATATTAGTGTGGATCAACTCCAAGGGCGCCTTTGCTCTCCACGTGCTTCTTGAGAAAGGTGCACGATGATGCTTTCCCAATGCACAACCCGAGTAAATGTCATTTTCGACGGACGGTAAACCATCTACTAGATTCTTATGATCCATCAACTTCAACCCATGAAAGCTCAAATGCCCTAGTCCTTTATGCCAAGGCCAAGATTCATCAAGTGTCTTAGTTTTTCGTGCACAGTCGATCAAATATCGCAACTTAATAGGAAAATTATGATTTTTTCCCATATTCACCTTAGTGATCACATGATTTGTGCCATTCTTGTCATAGATAATGCAAGAATCATTTTTGAAGAATATAGAGTACCCATTTTGAAAAAGTTGTCCAACACTTAACAAGTTTTGATCCAAGTCAGGAACAAATAAAACATCTTTTATATACTTGACTCCATTCTTAGTTTCAATGGCAATTGTCCCCTTTCCATTTGCTTCCACAATAACACCATTTCCCATACGGACTTGAGATTTGATGGATGAGTCAATATCTGTGAATATCCGATCATCACCTGTCATATGATCGCTGCATCTACTGTCCAAGTACGATATGTCTTTAGTTTGAGTGAGTGAGTACTGACATGCAAAAAACATGTTTTCTTCAACTTTTTCTTCAGAGAAGTTTGCAGCATGCTGATTGTCTTTGAAACGACAATCCTTCTTTACGTGTCCAAACTTTTTATAGTTAAAACACTGAGGTTTGCCTCGATTCCAATACTCACTTTCAATATGGCTAAGCTTTTTGCAAAATTCGTAGGTAAGATTTGAATTTTTACCTTTGTTTCAATTTTGCCATTTCCATTGCATTGATTTTCCACCTTTCTTGTAATTGCCTTGATTCTTTTTTGGACCAGCTTGTGTCTTCTCGGAAGAACTTTGTGAACCAATTGAAAGTTTTGTTTGAAACACACTTTCAACTGATTTTTCTTCATGCCTCAACAATCTTTGCTCATGTGATTCTAAAGAGCCCATCAAGTCAACCAATGATAAGGTTGAAAGGTCCTTATATTCCTCTATTGCGGCAACAGTAGCGTCATATTTTGCAGAGAGGCTTATTAAAAGCTTTTGAACCACCTTTTCATCAGAAATAGAATCTCCATAGATCATAATCTGATTCACTACTTCAATCACTCGTGAAAGATAACATTTCATCTTTTCCGAGTCTTTCATTTTCAGATTTTCATACTCCCTCCGTAGAGTTTGTAACTTGATGGCAATCACTTTAGACTTACCTTTGAACTCTTGTTGTAAAGTGACAGTTTGAGATGGAATGATTCTAGAGAAGATAGAATCATAGATACTTTGTTGGATGAAGAAGAGGGCCTTCGCATCTTTCTTCTTGTTCTCCTTCAGTTGTTCTTGTTGTATGGCTGAGAGAGATGTGAGATCGGTTGTAGTTGGATAACCGGTTTCAACAATCTCCCATAGCCCTTGAGATTGGAACAAGGTTTTCATTTTGATGCTCCAATGATCGAAGTTCTACCCTCCAAAAATGGGAATTGCGGGATGAATCGTTGCACCATTCGTTGCCATCAATTCTACTTCTTTAGAAGTTTCTAACACCCAGTCAAGACCCGAAACTTAGCACTCTGATACCACTTTATAGGCTATTGTAGCCTTTTTACTTAGAAAAAATAACTTAGAAGGAAATAGGAGAATACTGATTTTTGTTGTATTGCTTCTTCATACTTGAAAATGAAATCCATACACATATTTATAGACTTTTGGATACATTCAACAAATAAAAGCTATTTAATAGATGCATAAAAAACTAAGGGACATGTGACTCTTCAACAAAGAGACATGAAACTTTTCACAAAATTCTAAGCATGAATACATGCATGTATTGCAACAAATACATGTATTCCAAAAGGTACATGTATTGGAACAAATACATGTATCTCTCTTCAAGTGCATTAATTCAACATCTCTTTGCCTTTGTTATGAACAAGTTAACAAGAAATTTGCAAGAAGAGATCTCTAAGATGTATGTTGCTTGCAAATGATAGTCATGATTGACGAGCTAAGAGGACAAGCTAACAAGACATTTGCAATAAGAGATCCCCATGGTGTATTTGTTTGCAAATGATAGTCATGATTGATGAGCTCAGATAGGGTGTAAACAAAAAAGCTAAATTTATGGAGATGTGCTTTAGTATGTAAAAAAATTAAAATTAGTTAGACTAACACAAAATATATGGAGTGTAATTTTAATAACAATAGGAATGAGAATGAGAAATTAATTATGATTGCTGACCAAAATATTTTTCAAAATGGCCACTTTTGATACTTGAATTGCTAATTCATAGGAGTGGAGAGATTTGGAAGAATGCTACTCATAGAATTCAAGCATATGGTAGAAGAAATGGAAACATGCCTCTAGAGTTTTCTGTTATGGTCGTGTACCCACTGAACTAAAAGGGTAAATTTTACATGATAATTATAAGACTAGCTATGCTTTACGAGACATGTTCAAAGAAATACTGTAGCTTAAAAAGGGATGTTGAGATGGATAAGTAGCAAGATATGGATTGATAGAATTAGAGATGAATTCATTCGTTGGAATTTAGTAGCAGCAGCAATTGGTATTAAGATGAAAAAAGTAGATTTAGATGATTTGTTCATGTGCAATGGAAATAAAAACTTGCATCAGTTAGAAGTGAGTTGGTGCAAGTTAGAGGCTCTGAAAGGTAAAGTAAAATGCCTAAAAGTAGGTGAGTAGATGGAGTAAGAAAATACTGGACAACCTATGGGGAGGGAATAAGAAAAGATATGCCTATGGAATTTTACCAAACTATCAATGTTATGGCCATTGATGGAGTGGAATGGTAGAAAAGGATTCATGCATCCGACCCCAATTAGTTGGGATGAGGCTTAGATGAAAAAAAAGAAAGGCTTAGATGATGATGATGATTTCGCCGATGATCCATCCATGCGACAACCACAAAACAACCGGTTGCAATTACCACCCACGATCGCCACATTTATTATTGGGATCACACTACAGAATTTCTATGAAGAGCATTGGGCAATAACAGCATTTCTATTAGGCCTATTAAAATCAAATTTCAATAATAATAATAATAATAATAATAAATCTTTAAATCTTACTAGGAGTAACATGGATGGCCGAGATGGAGGGTCCATAAGTGCCCTCAGAAGGTATACAGCAAGTCCCCTTTCCAGCCCAAAGAAGATGAATTTCAAGAATATGTTCATATACCATAACCCACTGTTTCTTCTCAATGCCTTTGAAGGCAATTCCTGCTTCTTTTTTTATATCAAAGTCTTTCCATGCCAGATTTCCCTGCACCATTAACTTAGCTTCAAAACTAATAGAAATGGTTATCACAATGAAATCAAAATTTGAAAAACAGAAATTTGATTGGAGCAAATGGCCTTCGTTATGTATGGAACTCTTTGAAATTACAGGGAATTCAAGAAAACCTCTGTGCCTTGATCATCAAAAATTTATGTTGCCCCTGAAGGTTTAAATGGTGGACTTCCAATCCCCACTGATTCATGTGTTGTGCATGCCCCACTTCAGTTTTGGATCTACTTCATTTTTAAGCAACGTGAGTGGGTAAAACCAATGGGCAGAGTGGATTTCTCATGGACATTGCAGTGGGCCCACGTAGCTTCTGCGTCCCGGAAGTTGTTGTAGGCTGGGGCACAGGCAATTCCCATCCATTTGAGGCATGAAACAAGTAGGCCCTGCTTCTTAGATGATCCATCATCCAACGTGGGCTCTTGCCGATTTTCAGAAACCAATCAATCATTTCACTCTTCTTAAATGTTTGGCCTACCAAATTTATATAATTAGGTCAGATGATCTACACATTGGGTCCCACCTGATGGACGCATCCAATGTCCTACACTTGTCGTGCGTCTATCAAACATATGGGATTTTGAGTATAAAAAAGGAACTTACAAACTCAGGAAAATGTCTTAATACACATACCTGAAGATAAATATCGAAAACACGCTTTCCAACGCTCTCCCAAGTTTTCGAATCTGGAAATTCCGTCTCTGCGAATTTCAGATTTACAGTGTAGTTCCCGTTTTCAAGCCCCAGACCATAATATCTCAGCGATCCCGGTGAGACCCTTGCGTATTGGAATAGCTCCGAGTCTGTTGTATTCGGAAATACACCCTCAGTGTGCCTGTTATATATGCTGTTGCTGCCTTTAAACATGTCTTCTCCGTTGCTGCGTGCAGCAAATATTCCTACATTGCTGACGGCCCACTTCTCTGTGCTGGCCACCTTATAGGTTGATGGGCCCAGTTGTTCATAGTCCCCCTCATACTCTGTGTCGTTAATTTTCATCGAGGGTCCACCGCACCTTATCGCGAACGAAGACTCTGTAGATCAATGGAAGATTGGGACATTGTTAAGTGCATAGCATATTTGAAGGATCGTGGGGGATCATCGCCTCATTGGATGGTCACTGTTAGATCATGATCTGCAGCGATCTTTTCAATCAACATGGAAGATCCAATGCAGAAAATTGAAAAATCGATATCATTAAACTGAAACTTAATATGGTTACATAACACTACACATGATTGTCCAACATGGACCCTATAACGTGTGGGCCATAACCCAATAACAATACCATTTAGATTCATTTGAACAAAAAGACACATTGATAAAAATGTCCTCCATTCGAGCAATTAGGATCATCCAACTGGTGTTATTTTGAGGCCATTGCCCATCTATGGTGAGTAACACATGATGATCTATATGGTGGGTCCAACTTGATACATGGCTTGGATGTCATACACATGTGCCAAAGTGACACGTCAAACCACATGTAGAGGTTTGACGTTGAATGTCATACACGTGCCAACTTGATACATGACTTGGATGTCATACATGCTGCTCCGTTGAATTTCCCAATTGAGCGCTTAGCTGTCAGTTTAGAGTTTTGTGTTTTTGTTTTGCATAGCTGGGTCCCAAGGTGTACGGCCTAGTTCTTTTGCCGGTTCAGCCTAATATTGTATTTAAGAGGGTAGGTTGCTTTACTTGATAAGCGTGGACTTTTTTTTTTTTGATTAAAGTCTTCTTTTCAATTAAAAAGTTACAGGTGGTGTGCTTTTATCTTTCTCAAGGATTAAAAAAAAAAAAAACATACACAAACCTCTTATTAATTTTAGTATTATATCATAATTTTAGATAAACCCTTATTAATTTTAGTATTATATCATAATTTTAGATAAACCACGTGGAAATGGAATGCCAGTGACCCTGGCATAGAGATATTCCTGTCCGCGGGGTTGTGTGGGGCCCACAGGAATGTTGGTTGCGAATTCACTCCATCCACCCTTTAAATAATAATAAATAAAAAAGTCCAAAATAGCACATGAATTAAAAAAAATTAACCAGGTCCAAAACTCATGGGGACAATACCACCCGAAACAGTGGGGATTGGATGCCTGGGGTGACAGAAGGTTTCTACCAGGGTGATATTCATGTCTGCAGTTTATCCGAGTGGTAATAACTCAACGAATAGTTTGGATGGAATAGAAACATTACGGTCAGCTCAAGGAATATTTCAGTGGCGGACATTTCCATTCCCACTTTCGTATGGTGTGGCCCACCTGAGACTTTGATATGCTAGATTTTTTTTTTCCTGTCCTATCATGGTCCTTCAAAACAGATGGAGGAAGTGGATTTATCACAGACATCTATGTGGGCCCCACACCCACGGCACAGGTATATTTCTGTGCCCAGGTTCACAGGCTATCGGCTTCGAAACAATATGCATGTAAAGAAACAATAAAAGCAGAAAGCTCCCACTTTCGATAGGACAGCCAGGTCATGCCGTGGGGGCCACTGTACAGTGCACATGTGGCAAATGTGGATGAGATCTGAACTGTTGGTTCAGCTGTTGCGGTAGTGAATGGGGCATGGACCAAGCATCACATTGATTGGGTGACATTAAATGACTAACTTTACTATGAACAAATATGGAAAGAAAAAGGGGCAACAGGATCGCAATCCATCATACTCAATGAGAATAAGTACGTAATATACTGATCAGACAGCCAGGACTCCCCGGTCAAAAACATTTCTGGTTGATCGCCAATCAATAATGGATGCATCCGATGACCATACACACATGCCACACGTCAGTACAGATTATGGACAAAGAATAACTCCAATGCACATAGGGGCATAGGACCACTACCCCATTTTATTATTATGTATGTAGAATTAAAGAAGAAGAAGAAGAAGATTATCTATTGATATAAATGGAAAGGATGGCTTACGGATTGGAGATTTCTGATGGCATGGAAAGCTTCGCTGAAGACAATTCAAGCTTAAGGGCAAACCACTGAATGCACAAGAAAAATGACTGTTAAATAATGGCCATTATCTGATGGAACGACAGCCATTAATTAAACAAGAAGCCAAAATGCAACATGAACAAAATCAATGCAGGTAAAGGCATTATTCAGGTGGCTGGGTATACAATGTTGTGTACCAATGCTTTTTCTTAGTGAACCAATGCTTCTTTTTAGTAAACCCATGTGACACATGGGAGGATGTAATGAGGACGATCGATCAATGTCTTCCTTGATTGATAAATACATTGAATCCACATGGCTCTCATGAATCCACGGGAGCTTTCTCAAATCTACGTGGAGAAGGAAGAAAATTTCTAAGGAATTAATTTATTAAATGATTGATTGATAGATTAAAAAATGAGCTTTTTTTTTTTTTTCAACAAAACAAGGTTTCTATTTCACTGAATTCGAAACAAAAGACTGTACAGCCTACACCATTCTGCAGGCCCTTCAGGCAGCCCCAGCTACAAAATTCCGTGGGGGTCCTATCGTAAGGGGTCACAAATCGACCGCCAATGTACAAATAAAACCTTATAAAAAAAAGCACCCAAACTAAGAACTAATCGAGAGGATCTTGACAGATCCTAACCCCACCCTATCTAGGAATATCAAACCATGCACCTGCATTGGGAGAGAGGCCGTATGGAGATGGAGAGAAGAAAACTGGCTATCACTGCCTTCCCGGGCCATAACATCTGCCGCGCCGTTGCCTTCTCCCTAAATATGATTGAAGGCGAAGGTACCCATTTGCTTCAAATGGTTGATCCAGGCAACCCATGGATTCCACCGCCATGGGATACTATACTTCCCAGTGATGAGATCAACTACCACTCTAGAGTCGGATTCAGCTACAACTTTTTTCATCCCTTTGTCCAGGCATATAAACATCCCATCATAAATCGCTTGTAGCTCCGCAAGGTTATTGGACCCCACTCCGTAGCCAGTGGAGAAGGTGAAAACGAAATCACCATTGTCCTTTCTACAAATGCCGCCTCCGCCTGAACTTCCCGGTTACCTCTCGCCGAACTGTCTACATTTAACTTGGCCCAACCTAGGGGAGGAGTGTTCCATTTGATGATGACAGAGCATAAACTGCGATGAACCACGGCCCGAGACCTAGGACTGCTTCTCTGGTGATCGTTGTTCAGGTTGAAAGTTACGTATTCACCAATTACTAATTTGGCCCACCATTTGATACGGTCAATAGAGGCGCTGACTTGCATAGGTCTACTCTCGTGCTTGAATGCGTTTCTAGCGTGCCATAATTCCCAGAGGATAAGGATTGGGAGCTAATTTTGGACTGGGGCTGGAGTGCAACTAGGTGCTGAAGCTCTTCTCTATTGGAGCAATCTTCCTTCAACTGATTGAAGAGGTAGCGAGGCCACCCCAAAAAGAGCACTGAAGTGATTCCAGATCGAGGCTGCCTGATGACTGTATAGGAAAAGATGATTAATGGACTCTGTGTCCGGGCTTGACAATTGCGCTTCTTCATAGCAGTAGCATTTGGAAGCCAATGCGATTCCTCTGGACTGAATCTGACATCTACTGGTGTTGCCCCCTGAACCAATCTCCACATAAAAATATAAATTTTTGGGGGCGGGTTGCTGTGCCATACCCGATTGACCCACCTCGCTGCTGGGGACATTTCTCTGCTTACCTTCCAAGTCGACTTGAGGGTGAAAGCGCCCGAAGAATCATGGGACTAGAAGCACTTTGCCCTGTCATACGAGATTACAAAACCTCCTTGGAATATTGTATCCAGGATCTCTTAAGGTAATAATGAAAACACCCCAGATGGGGGAAGAGGACCTACTATACTCAGGAAATCTCTCACTTGCAGGTCTTTCAGGGCCTGTGGGATAGGCCTAACAATCAGCTGCTGGAGGCGACCCATGCTAGTCCAGTTGTGCGTCCAAAGATTGAGGTCCCCCCTACCAACCTACTACTGAACATTATTTGACAAGAAAGGGAGGAACTCTCTGATTCTTCTCCAAATGGGCGAGGATTTGTTCAGCGCGGAATTTGTAGCCTTTATCTAGGTCCTGATGATGTTTCGCCCGCATAAGAGACACCCAGGGCCCAACGTTAACACCATATTTGATGACCCAAGCTAACTTCAAACGAAGGGCAGCCATGACCTCCTTCAATCTTCTAATGCCTAACCCTCCTTCCTCGATTGGTCTAGAGATTTTCTTGCACGTTATCCACTGCAATTTGCTTTTACCTTCCGCCCAACCCCAAAAAAAATTTGGCAAAACTGCATTCCAGACTTGTAATCACCTGCCTAGGAATGTGCATAGCTACCATGACGTGAATCAGGAAGCTCCCTAGCACGTGTTTGATAAGCATTGTTCTACCTACTTACGATATCTGCCTCCCCTCCCATCCGCCAATTTTTCTGTTCACCTTGTTAATAAGAAATTGGAAATCAGCTATTTTTATTTTGCCTCTAGCTAGAGGAGCACCTAAATATTGGACTCCATCTCTAGCTCTGGCAAAGCCCAGAAGATGCTCTATGGTTTTGATTCTGCCCGCCTGCAGGTTTTTGGAACAAACGAAGCAACTTTTGTTGTTATTGATCTTCTGGCCCGTCGCTGTCTGGAATGTTTGAAGGAAAATTTTGGCTGCGCTGATTGAAGCCCAAATCCCGTTTAGGAAAACGAGAGTATCTGCGTACAACAGATGAGAGATGAGAGGACTTCCGCGTTGAAACTTGAATGGCTGACACGAGCCTCTAGCAACTAGTTGTTTTAAGTTAGTAGAAAAAGCTTCCATCGCTAGAATGAATAGAGCTGGGGATAGAGGGTCTCCCTGTCTCAAACCTCTCGACGATTTGAAAAATCCCACTGCTTCCCCGTTGATGAGGACAGAGAACCAATTGTTCCCCCAACATGATTCCATTAGCGAGACCCATCTGTCATTAAAACCAAATTGTAGAAGAACCTGTTTTAGGAAATCCCAATTCACCCTATCGTAGGCTTTCTCCAGGTCAACATTGAGGATGATGTTCCCCCTTCGAACTTTTCTATCTATCTCTCGCATCGCCTCCTGGGCCAGTGCAATGTTTTCTAAAATTGATCTACCTTGAATGAATGCACCTTGTTCCTATGAAATTAGCTTAGGTAGAATTTTACTTAATCTATTAGCCAAAATTTTTGTGAGGATTTTGTAAATGACATTATAGAGGCTAATAGGACAGAAGTTTGAAAAGTTTGCTGCTGAAGGGGATTTTGGGATAAGACAGATCAGCGACAAGGTAAACACTCTTGGAAGGGCTCCCCCTTCAAGCATATCTATAGCTGCTCTATGTATGTCGCTGCCCGTTATCTGCCAGCATTCAGTGAAAAAAGCCATCGAGAAACCGTCTGGGCCGGAGGCCCCATCTTTTGGAATGGAGAAGACTACGGAATGGACTTCAGCTAGGGAGGGAGGTTGTAGGAGAGTATCATTATCTTGTTGATCGAGCAGATGGGGGATGTTCTGAATGAAATCCGACTGAGCCAGGGTGGGATCTGCCTGGAAATATTTCTCAAAATATGTGACTACTGCCACTTTGATCTCTTCTTGACCTAAGATGATGTTACCTACCTCGGTCTTAATGGAGGTGATAGCGGCTCTTTTGATTTTCTCACTCGCCAATGTGTGGAAATACTTGGTTTTTCTGTCTCTTTCGTCCAGTCAGGAGTTTCTCGCTTTTTGCTTCCAAAATACCTCTTCCATAAGCACCAACTGATCCAGCCTCTGCCTGGCTGCCAAACTTTCCTGAAGGAGGTCGTTGTTGGACGAGCATTGCATTCTATTATTTAGTATTTCTAGCTCTTCCTCAACCCTTTTAATCTGATGAAAATTGTTGCCGAAGACTTCTTTATTCCACACTTTCAACAGTTGTTTAGTTTTCTTCAGTTTGAGTTGGACATTGAGCATGGGCTACATAACACACTCTCCTTCCCAGGCCTTCTTGATTAGCTGTTGGAAGGTGTTGTGCAACGTCCACATTCTGAGGAGTCTAAATGGTCTGACTTTGGGCTAGAGTTGGCTTGGAAAGGACAACCGAAGAGAAGCATGGTCAGACTTAATACGAGGAAGATGTTCCACTCTATATGACAGAAAAGAAGAAGCCCATCTGTCATTTAATAGAATCCTGTCAAGCCTGGCCCAAACACGCGCATTCCTTGCTCAATTGTTACACCATGTAAATCTGTTACCAAAATAGCCTACATTTAGGAGGTCGGAGTTATGAATCGCTTTAGAGAAATCAGCCATGCTTGTTCTGTCTGGATCTCAGGTCCCCAGTCTTTCCTCTATCGCAGCAAATGCATTGAAACTGCCTCCGACTACTCATGGCCCTTGAAAGCTCCTGCTAAGAGTGGCCATCTCACTCCATAGGGATCTTCTTTGAACTTTGCAGCAACGAGCATACATAATGGAGAGGAAAATCGGGTCGCTGAGGAGCTGCAAAGACAAACTCAGCGATAACATTTGGTTAGAAGAGGCAATAATTGAAACATTTAGCTAATTGTGATAAAACATCCAGATTTTTCCCCCTGATTCGCCGTTTGAGATTGAGGAATGGAAGCCAATTTTTAAGCTTATGGCAACCCTTCTTTCCTCCCTCAACATTGGTTCTAAAATCGCAACTAAACATGGATTGAACTTCCTAACCAGATTTTTTAATGATTTCATTATGGGCGCGTTACCCACCCCACGAGCATTCCAAATGTGGGCATTATCCATCCGTCACACAACCATAATTCACTACCCTCTGCTTCAATCTACGAAGCCTGCTGTACCATTCCCCTTCTGCCTGTTTTTCAGAGGTATCTCTGTTTAAAGCTTTTCTGCCTTTCTTAGTTGTAGATCGCTGAACAGGAAAATCTGATGAAGGACCATTGGCTGCTTGATCTGGTAGAGCTACCATCTCCTTAGTACTCAGGGTGGCTTGCGGACTCGTGCTCTAAGTGTCCTGAGCGAAATACGGAGAGAGATCCATTGTGATTTGGCCCAAACTATCTTTCACATTAGGGTCCGGACCCTTACTCTTCCATCTGGACCTCTTCCTCACTTCCATGGAGTCAGCGAGCTCTTTGGTCATCAACCTTACATTAGGGTCATGCTGAGGATTGAGGGGCGAGCATCCTACTGATCTTGCTCGCGTTTTCCTAGGAAAATGCTTGGGATTGGTACGAATGCAGCCCTCTCTCAGAGGGGAGGGATGGGGAGAGATATTTGGGTTTGCAGGTATTGGCCTGTGGACTGCTAAGATATCTGGGTTAATCACATTAACCTCATAAGGAGAGGCTTGCTCTGGATTTTTGGGGTTGGAGTGTTCAACATGGGGTAAGGATTCCAAGAGAGGAGGATGGCGAGTAGCAGACTATTTGACAAGAGGCTGCTCTATTATGGGTGGGTGAGTAGCTGTTAACTCGGAAGAGGTACATTCGCTATCTGAATGGGGTAGATCTTGGGGTCCAACGTATGGGATGTATTCTAGAAGGAGGATGGGCCTGGGAAGTTCCTCCTGGGATGAAGTGGATGATGGGGGCTCAGGAACCTCTACAACGTGGGCATTGGGATTGGTTTGTAAGGGTTGGAGATTGAGAGGGGAGGTATGATATGTAGACTCACCTATGTTCGGTTGAGGAATAGCGGAGGAGGACAGATTAATGAGGGGAGGGTTATCAGATGGGAAGGATGGGCTACCCAGGCAATAATAGACTGGGAGGTTCTTAGGGGGTTATTCACAAACAATTGGCATGATGGACGGACTAGGGACTTTGGTTCTATGAAAGGCTTGCATGACCCATTCTTTGGTTGACTCAGGGAATTTAGTCACAAGCTGGGAAGGAACACTGTGACGACCCATGATCCTTCGATCTTCTAGCACTCCAATAATGGGGTAGGCTTTGCCATTAACCATTAGATTTTTGATTTTGTGAATGTTCATTTCTGTGGAGAGCTTTATCCGAACTCGAGCAAACGCTTGGAAGATGCCCAGAATAGCAATGCTATCTATCTCCTCCACCTCCCCAAAGCTTGTGGCTAATTTTTCAATCGCAGCTAGGAACTAAGTGTGGGGTGGAATGCCAAATAATCGGATCCATACACCTTGGTTGAGGGCAGCAGACCCCAGCGACCAAGTTGCAACTTTCGATAGTCCCATTCTTCTTTGGATGAGGAGATCCACAATGAAAGTGGACATCTCCTTTTTAGATTGGAATTTAATGAGAAACTGGTTAGGGGCGGTTCTGGTGAAATCCACCTACAACTCTGCGAGGGACAACATGCGGAAATTATCAATGAGTTGAAGGATTGAAACAGACTCGTTCAATGCAGTTGCGATTAGGACAGAGGATAAGGCTTTTTTCAATCTGTCTACTTCTCTACTATCAGTTTCTACAGTGAAAGGGTCGCGCCTCGCTGTATCTGCTGCTGGGATTTTGCTTGGGCCATGGGAAACCCCCTTACCTGAGGGTTACTGTTGTTTTGCTATCTCCAAATAGGATCTGTCCCTGTGAATATTGACATGTCTTTTCAGGATGGGTTTTGGCTTTGCAATGGATGTACCCTTTTGGCTCTTCGCCCTAGCAATGCAAACAACTCTACCATCGATTCTTCTTCTGTGCAGGCACTGTATCGCGTTGAAGGCATCTTGTTCGTTAGAAAAACGGATGAATGCGAATCCCCAGGAGCAATTTAGGTCTCGATTCTAAGGTATGAAAAAAACTGCCAGTTTTCCATATCGCCCGAAGATTTGCAACAAATCCTCTTCTGTTGTGTCATAGGTAAGGTTTGCCGCAAATATGGAGAATGGGGAGGACGAGCCTCGAGATCTCCTGGGAGGAACCCTCTCCCACGGACGCTCCCACTCCTCCATGATTTTTTTTTAAAAAAAAGGAGTTTAACATGCCTTAAATAACCCTAAACTAAGTGGTGACCTCGGTTAGGCTGAGGTGTTTTTTTCTTCCTTGTTATTTCTGCTGGTTCCTTTTACAGAGCTTGTGGCTACATGATAGGTGGGTCCTTTATCCTTTTTGTTGGGTCCCACCAGAAAAGCTGTTCATCCTCGTGATTAATGAAAATTTTGTGGCATGCATCCACTTTCTTTTTATAAAAAAAAACCCTAAACTAATAATAAAATCATAAAGAAGGGATTCCTAATTAAATAGGAAACTAATGCCAAAAAACATGTAATTTCCACTGTTTATCAACCAAAAAGTGTCTAGAAATTTAAATCATAAATTTTGTGATTTTCTACCTATCGACTCGATCTGTCGACCTATCAAACTAGATTTCAACCTATTAACAAGATCTGTTAATTTTTCTAAACTGGCAGAAATCGGCCTGCAAGCAATCTAGAACAATATTTTAACCCGTCAAATGGTATTTCGACATGTCTAAACTGACAAAAATCAACTAGCAAATAATTTAGAATTTTTGGCAGAATTTCGACTTGTCAACCACAAAGGTTGACCAATCGAACTAAGATGAAATTTTGTCAATTTCTCATTGGGCTTCTTCTGGTCTATGTGCATTACAAATGTGCTTGATCCTCATCCTACATCACTATGCTTTTATTGTCTTGACTCATTTAAAAAAAATAATGACATTAATAATCACCTGCGGTTAAAATCATCAAATATGAAATTATTAGTTACCAAGTTCCTGTAAACAAGGAGCACAGTGTTAGTATCATCGACAATGTGGAAGGAGAAGTGCTCTCATTATGTGCATTTGAAAATGTATGTCCTAATCAAGATTGTTGATCTAGTGGGCCATCATGTGAATGAGTCATGCACTAAAATTATAGTAATTGGATAGCTCTGACTATCTGACAGCTCAACATTTTTCATTTTTCCTACCAAGTACCTTTTGAATGATCATCCCTTTTGAGACCACAATCCACTCACTTTATCTTTTTGGGGGGCCCACCAAATCATTAGTCTTGATTGGTGTACACACATTCCAAATGTACCCTGGAGATTTTTTCGAATATTTTGGACATCAAAATTTTAAAACCATGTTTATATTATGACAACAAAAAAATACTTCCATCCTAGCCCTGGAAATGTTACGCAGTCAGCATTTAAGTGTAAAACATGGTTTAACAAGTACAAAAAATGGTGGTTAAAGGAGGGAGGTTTGTGCTTCCTCAGACATACAAGTTTAAGTCTTCTTCTGAAACCCAAGATGGAAAGCTTCCTGATAAATTATTGTATGATAAATCTCTGTAAATTAAAAAAATATATATATCAAAGATTATGTAAGATAGCATTTATTAGATAAACAGGCAGTAAGTTATATGATTGTGATCATTAAAATGCCTATCTTTGCCATACAAAACACATTATCCCTATTGTTGAAGAACAATGGAAATTTAACTACCATAATGCCTATCTTTATACAGAAAGCTAGTTTGATTTTGATTGCAAAAAGTTTGTGATGACATGGGACCTACTATGACATGCACTAAAACAAAATAAATCCTGTTCGTGGGATCTCGTACCCATAAGGCCACAGGTATGATGATGTGGAGCCATGGGCCATGAATTGGCAGTAGCCTGTTGATGTTCAAAATTCAAATGGGTTCCTCTATGAAAACATGGTGCTTGACTGTGACAAAATGAACCAATGAAATCTAAGGTTGCATGTCAATGGAAAATTGAGTTCAATTCAATTTATTAGTTAAATAGAAAGGAAATAACCAAATTGTAGTAACCTTCAAATTCATAGCATTGGAGAGAAGCAAATGTTGTATATTTTATTTTTAGTGTTTCCTAACTATCATTTTTCCCAAATTCCTTTCCCATGCTCTTCTCCAGTAACACAATAAGGCCTCGATTGTTGAGAGAAATGTTGGAAATATCGATTTTTTTTATAAAAAAAGTAAAATTATTTCCTTTGTTTCATCAGGCTGAATCACGTAAAAAATTACATTATCCTTAAAGCGTGATTCACCTCCTTATCAATAACTGATGGGTTTTAGGCGAATTACTTCTAGGATAAGACAAGCATATCTAGATCCTGCATGCAACAATCACGAAGGGTCCACTTAGGAACTATTCAATGCAGCTGATCTTCTGGTAGACTCAAGCAGTGGATGTATTTGTAGTATTCTTAGAAAGAGATGTTTTCCATGAGATCTGATGGATGAGGAGAGATCTGTTGGAGTTGATTAAATTTTGGACCGGATTGGTCCAACTTATATAGGCACTAGGGTAGTGGACTGTTGCTAGGTGGCCATCAATGGTTCAAAACATTTGAAAATTGTTTTTGACCGTTGATCATTAATTTGGGCCATTTTAGATTGTTGGATAGAAAGATCTGACCATTGGATCATCAAGACCCATCCATTTTCGGGCCATTGTGACTTTAAAAGCCGTTAGTCCTTCTTAAAACAGCTGACTATTTGGGATTAATAATTCGACCATTTTATGTAGCCTATAAAACCCAGGCCCATATCAGACCACTCACACCCAGGCTCATATTAGACCACTCACATTACATTGCGTAGGTACGAAGTGCAAAGTGCGCCAACTAGCGCTTCTATAATGACACTGTCCATGCCCGAGCACGCACGCATGTGTGCGTGCATTCTAGTGCTATACATTAGAACACGCAACTCGAGTATCTCAACCTCCAAGACTCTAAGTAAGAATGCTTCACACACCTCCACATATAAACCTCAAATATGTTTTCTCATTTCTAATGTGGGACTAAAGAAAAATCTTACCTTTTCATTTGAAAATTTTCAACATCGTTTTAGCGGCAAAAAGAAAATTCTGAATTTGTGTTTTTTTCGAAACCAAAATTTCAACAATCCCCCATTTAGTTTTAGAAAAAAATTGAAAAAAAAATTTGTCAGAGATAAAGATATAACTATTATGAATAAAGGAAGATATCTCAAGATTTGAATTTTTCTTTAGTGTAAGTATTTTAAAGTTTTGCCAAAATTCCTGGTTGCCACATAATTAAACCAGTTATTCCATAATGACATAACTGAAAATACTACACACATAATAGTTTATACATTATGTGAATTCCTTTACATTACTCGCTTAGCACTTTTAATGGCCATATACTTATCTCGTTTCATGAATGATCTCAAGATAACTCTAACTCTCATGAGAAGCGACACCACTTCCATGTTCACATAGGTGAAATCCTTCTAGTGTTTCCGTTACTTAACACACTTGTCCTATTTGACTGGATTTCATTAAGAGTTCCAACACTTAGCCCTCTCGATGTAATAATCAACACTTTTCATCTTGGATGAGGTTACATTTTAGATTTAGTGCCGAAAATTTCCACATATCAGTGATTTGTTACTACCCATTGAACCCAATTTTTAGAAATTTTCTAACTTTGGATTGGGTTTCTATCACTGGTGGAACTTTGATTGAAGAGTTTCAACCCCATCCCTCTAGATATTGTCCGTATTGCCTCTCTTGTTAGAGGTTTAGTAAAGGGATCAGGCAAATTATTACTTCTTTTTCTTAAAGAAAGGGTGTATATATTCCATGAGAAAAACTATACAACTCATTCGAGTCGGGAGCTAGGTGGACAAAAAAGGCTCAGGCCACGGCCTATTGTAAAAAGGAGAAACAACAAAAGCCAACTATCTACCGAGGCCGGGATCGGAAAGAGGGGTCGTGCGGATGGCACCAAGACTCACCTTGTCTAGGAAGATGAGGCCTCTAATCTTGGATGGGAGATTAGCATATGTGCCGAGTCGAGAAGGATTGTTGGGTGTCAGAACCCAAATGGGCCATCCCATCCGTAGGGGCATTTCCTTCTCTGAGGACATGGCAGATCGTACAAGACCCGGCTGCCCTCAGCCTGATAATCCTCAAAATCCAATCTTCCCAATGCCAGCTGGACTCCATGAATTTGTTGAGGAGACCCACACAATCCTAGAATTCGATTCAACCTCAATCATGTTGAACCCAAACTCAAAGCACAACATGAGGCCATTATAGACTACCTTGAGCTCAACTTTAGTGTTTGAACTAATGCCATAGCCCACAACGAAGGCGAAGTCGAACTCCCTGTTGTCACATCTGCAAATGCCCCCTCCACCCGACTTCCTTGGGTTACCCAAGGTCGAGCCGTTAATGTTAAGCTTGACAAACCCGCTACTTGGCCTAGCCTATTTTACTAACGTAGGAGCCAAATTATTACTTGAGATCATAAATGAGATCTCAATGATTCCATCTTGAATCAATTGCCTAACATAATCATGTCTCGAACTTATGTATCTAGACTTCCCATTATATGTATCATTGTAGGCTCTCGCTAATGTGACTTCACTATTGCAATGAAGTGAAACAGCTAGTATAGACTTCGCATAGAATGTGATTTTTATCAGAAGATCCGTCAACAACTTAGCCTCTTTTCCAGTTGTAGCCAATACTATGAGCTCAGATTCCATTGTTAAGTGTGTCATGCAAGTTTGTTTCTTAGATCCCAAAGATACAGGAGCACCTCTTAAGGTGAATATTCACCCTATAGTGGACTTGTTGTCACCTGCACTCCATATCCAACTTACGTAGGTATATCCTTTCAACACAGCTGAAAATTCTTAATAAAATAGCCCTAGTTCTTTGGTTTATTTTAGATAACTAAGAAGTCTACTTATATCTTTCCAGTGTTCTACAGTTGGATTACTAGTAAACCTACTTAGTTTACTCATAGCATATGTTATATCCAATTTTGTGCATTGAATAGTATACATAAGACTGCCTATAACACTAGTATACTCCAGTTGTGTAACTACTCTTTCATTGTTTTCCTTCAATTTGATGCTCAAATTAAACAGGGTTTTTGCCTCTTTGATTTTCAAGTGATTAAACTTATTCAATATCTTCTCAATATAATGAGACTGGTACAATGCATAACCCCCACTATGTTTTTTAATTTTGATACCTAATATAGTATCCACTTGTCCAAGATCCTTTATTTTGAAAATGTAGAAGAGAAACGTCTTTGTTTCAGTTACACCTTCCATTGTGTTGTTATTAACATATCATCCACATATGAATATATGATTACAATATAATTATTACAAACTTTTGAGTATATACATTTATCAACAATGTTATGTGCAAAACCATCAGACAATACTTTAGAATTAAACTTATCATGCCACTGTTTTAGTGCTTATTTTAATCCATACAAAGACTTAACAAGTCTACACACTTTTCTATCATTTCCTAGTGGAACAAACCCTTCCAGTTGATCAGTGTATATCTCTATTCGGGAATATTATCTTCAAGTCCATTTGATGGATATGAAGATGATGTATGGATGTTATAAAGAATAAAATCCTAATCAACGTTATTCTAACCATTGGTGAATATGTGAAAAAATTATCAATTTATTCTTTCTATCGGAAACCCTTAGTAACTAATCTTGTCTTAAAGGTTTCTATTGTGTACCAGAATATAGCCACACCGCCTACACCCGAGCCCGAGCGTGCGTGCACCTGTGTGCGTTCCAGTGCTACGCACTAGAACACGTAACCCAAGCATCTCAACCTCCAAGACTCCAAGTAAGAATACTACACATACCTCCATAATAAACCTCAAAACATGTTTTCTCATTTCCGATGTATAGGACTAAAGCAAAACCACACTTTATCATTTGAAAATTTACAACATCATTTTGGCGGCAAAACAAAAATTTTGAATTTGTGGTTTTTTTTAAAAAAACCAAAATTTTAACATCGAATTGAAGTTATAATGTAATTTCAATGTGGGGCCAAAAACTAGTTCTTCGCCATATATACTATAGAAAGTAAGGGGTGTTTGGATGGTATAAAACCAAGAGGTGGATGTGGAAAAGTAAACTAGAATCCTCATAAAATGGAAAACAATGGATTCCAATTTCCCTTCATTTGTATGATTGGGATTGTAGTTTTACATGGATTCCATGTATGATCACCTCGAACAGTGACATTATGAAGATTTAAGGCTTATTTGGATACCATCCCATAGGTAACCTTTTTTTTTTTTTTTTTTTTTTTTTAAGTAGTAAAAAGGTTGCTTTGTAAAGTTAAATTAACTTGATAAGTACATTATTAAAAGTAATTTTTTTCTTCTTTTTCAAAAGTAACTTAAACACATCAAAATTGCTCAACTTCATTGGTACAAAGAAATTACTTTTTAACTTTTTGCTTTTTCTCTCCTTCTTTTTCGTTTCTTTGCATAATGGATAATCCACATCAAAGGTGGTCTTGCATGTTAGATGACTCATAATAAAGTGGGCTCCACATGATGGGCAGTGGACATTGAAGTTGAGGCCCATATGATGGACAATTAACATTGAAGGTAGACCCATATAATGGATGATCCACATCAAGGTGGGCCTCACATAATGGGCACTCTACAACCCTAATGATGAATGGTCCACATTAAAGGTAAGCCTCATATGATGGATGACTCACATTAAAGGTGGGCCCCACATGATGGACAATCCACATCAAAAGTGGATTTCATAAGATGGGCAATGGACATTGAAGGTGGGCCCCACATGACAGATTACCCACATCAAGGTGAGGCACACATAATGGACAGTCGACATCAAAAGACGCCCCTTAATGATAATGGCCCACACCCAAGGTGCTCGCATGATGCATCATGACCAACAATGAAGGTGGGTCCACATAAGGGACGATCCACATCAAAAGTGGGCTCCATATGATGGGCGATGGATATTAAAGGTAGACCTCACATGATGGATGACCATGAGGAACAATCCACAAAGAAGTTCATCCCCTAATGATGAATAGGCCACATCTAAGGTGGGACCCTCATGATGGATGGCCCACATCCAATGTCTAACATGATGGATTGTCCATGACCAAGGTGGGGCCTGCATGGGCCTCTGTAAGTGCTATATTGTAAAGCACACCTTTGTTTGTCAAATTTCTCTTAGACAAAACAGCTTATAAAGTGGTTCGTCTAATGTGGATCAAGATGGAAAGTTCAAGTCCTCACTTCAAGTCAAACAAGTTTAACATCTACTAAAGTATGAGACTCTAATGAAGTTCAAGTCGAGAAGTGGATCAAGAAGTTTAAGCTTCACATTCTACTAAAAAATCAAGAAGTTCAAGCTTCACGTTCTACTAAGAGATCAAGGTCTACAAGTTCTAGTGAAGAATCAAGTAGAAGAACAAGTTCTTTGAAGTTCAAACTTCAATGTTCAGACTTTTTAGGTATAACAGACCCTACAAAGACCTTATACTTAGGTTCTTTTAAGAGACAAACTTATATGGATTTTTATACTTTTGTTAGGCTAAAGTTCGGCTAGTCTAAGCTTAGGTTTGACTAGACTAAGCTATGGCTCAACCAGTATAAGAAATCTTTAACCAGTCCAAGTTTAAATTATGAAAAATGGATTTTTCTATTGCTTCCTCGACCAGTCTAGCAGACTACTCGACCAGTCGAAGAGGGGCCTTTGACCAGTCGAGGGGTGCTCGAATCGAATTCCAGCAACTAAATTTTGACACCCTCGACTAGTCGAAGCCCCTGCTCGACCAGTCAAACAGGGCCCTCGACTAGTTGAGCAGGGCTTTCAACCAGTCGAAGAACTCTTTTAACCGATCGTACTCAAAATTAAAAAATTGTTAAACCTTAGATGAGTCGAAGGAGATCTTAGACGAGTCAAAGCAACAACTTTTCAGCCTATAAATAGAGGCCTTCTCTCAATCCGAAATTACCAATCCAAGCTAGTAAAAGCTTTCACTAAGAAAGAGAGAGAGAGAGAGAGAGAGAGAGAGAGAGAGAGAGAGAGAGAGAGAGAGAGAGAGAGGTCCCCATTTTATTCAAGTTATTGTATGGTATTTTTAATATTTCTTAAATAGCTTTTTGTTTCAATTCTTAGATATCTTCTTTTATTAATCTTATTTTATAAAGAGAGTAGATACTCTTCTTTGAGATCTTGAGGAATTCAAACAAGTAGTCTCTGGTTTGAATCGATTTAAAATCAATCTAGAACTTAGAACCCTTGTTTATGTGACTGGACATTGAATAATCTACTTTAAGAGAAGCGGTTCTACAGGCTACATCTAGAGATACGTCTTCAAGGTGAAGATAAGTATATTTTATCTTTTGTATTTTGGTTTTATTGAAATAGTTAGAAAATCTCAGTGAGGGGTTTTTGTTTGTGATAGCCTTTTAAAATCACAACTGTATTAGGTTTTAAGGTGACCTTATGAAAACCTTATTTATAGTGAAAACCAATATCACGTGGATGATAATTATTGGGAGTGGAATAAGTGTGGCTATTTAAGAACAGTTGTTGTACACACTGAACTACTATAATTCATGATGTTGTGGTGAATGTTTACTTTTTGCATATTTGAAAAATGGTTATAATTTTATTTATGCAAAAGTGGTGAATGTTTGTAATAGATAACTTTATTGTTTCTTGCTTGGTTTGAGACTTTGGTCTGCCTAAACTTTGTTTTGGGTGTAGGTTGTCCTAGAAACTAGTTTGAATTAATTTTTCAATACTAGTGTGATTGAGTTTCCTGATTTATATATTATTTCAGCAATTTAATTTTTATTTGGCATAGTCCTATTCAACCCCCATCTAGGACTATTAAGCTCCCCCTTTTCAAGTGGTATCAGAGCTAAGTTGCTCTTTTTTATTAGGATTAATTTTCTTGAGTTAAAATATCTAGAGCTTTTATTATATCAAATTTTGATAGCTTGTCTATTATCAGGCCACTACCTTTTGATGGCTCTAACTATGCATACTGGAAAGCCAGAATGAGAATTTTTCTAAAATCCTTAGATGAAAGCATGTGGCAAGCCACTATAACCAAATGGAAATCACCTATGTCTGAAGTATTAGGCAGTGATAGAACTAAATCTATGAGAGAAACTGCATTCTTTTTATGGACTGCAGCTCAGCAAAGCGAAGGAAGTGCTAATGCTAAGGCCTTAAATGTCATAACTTGTGCTCAATCACATGATGAATTCAAGAGAATGATTTCATGTGACACAAATTTACAGGATATGGGCTCAAATGGAAACTAAGGTAGATCCATCTCTATCTGCTGTCCCATGGGACAAAGGTAGGAGACCAGAGGTAGATGAAGATTCATCTAAAGATCGGGTCAGCAACAGTCTCGAAGACAGTAACTACAACTCTATAGATAGCCTTGAGGATGTTTGTGAAAAAGCCCAACTCAGACATCAGACAGATGTTTGTGAAAATGCCATCCTAAACCGGTATTAAAAACCCCTCTCTCATCCTTCCGGCGGGAATGACGGAGTCCATCATATCCCTGGAATGGTCTTGATGGATTATTCTCCACTTATAGCCCTTAATGTGGAGCCAGGTGAGGGCACCCCATCCAGCAACGATCAACATCAGGTGGGAAATTAGTCTCCTCCAAGGTATGCCCAAGACTCTAGACGAAGTTCCTCTAAAGAACAATATCAGTTGTATGGAGTGCAGGGGCTGGTCCACTCCCCAGTTGCAGATCCCGCAGGAGCTCCATTGCAGAGCGAGCCCATCCCAGCTAATTGGAGGACCACCGTTGGGGAAGATAGGTGCAGAATTCTCTCCAATGAAGCTTCCCAGACCTGACAGATGCCCCCAGAGATTCCCCCTGCCAATGTAAAAAGTCAGGCTCTCGGTCAGGTGCGTCTTCTACCCAGTTTGCAAGTCGCAGACTTCACTTCCAGGGACTTCAATCAGATAGGAGGCTTGGGTAAGTGGAGCCTCTCTATTTCAGTTAGGGGTTCTCCTAGGAGCCCTGTGCAAGATAGGGACTCTAAAAGGATTCCTGAATCTAGGAACTCCCTCACCCCCAGCCCTAACGTGCTTTTGTTGGTGAGTCCCTGCCTCTCAAAGGGCTCACAGATAGTTATGTATCTATATACAGGCAATTGGATCTCTCAGTGGATCTCTCCCCTTATAAGATGACCCAAAGTGATGGGGGCCACAAATTTGGTAGAGGAATAAAAGGCAGTGGGATACTCCCATTTCCATCAGGGAGTCTGGTAGAACAGGGGCCTGTTCTGGAAACCACAGGGGAGGAAAATCCTGCAGGCACTTTTGGATCGCCCTACTCATAGAATCTTGTTAAAGCTAGGAATCCTCTTCGGTCCCTTGGGGAAGGGGAGCATGGAGCTAGTTCAACAGGAACAGTTATGGTCCCATTTGTAGCAGAAGACTGGAAATAGAGACTCGTTAGGCTGAAAAGGAGGGCGGTGTCTAATGGTAATGTGTCTGATGGATAGTCTCCTCATCTGGAATGCTCAGGGTTTGGCCAACGTGGCCACGATTCGTTCGACACTCAGGCTGATCAAGGCCTATAACCCCTCGATTGTTGCTATCCTAGAGCCAATGGCTAGGGATAGTAGGAGAGTGGGGTTAGGCCTAAAACTCGCTTTCATTCCTCCTTCTCTAATGATGGAGTTAGGGGTAAAATCTGGATTTATTATAAGGAGGCCCTGTTTGTCTCGGTTATAGAATCCTCTAACCAAACAATTTCCCTAGATGTGGGCTCTCAGGATTAGTCGACTAAGTGCAGGCTGACAACTATCTATGCTAAATGCTCCAGATTTTCCAGAAGATCCCTCTGGGAGAACTTGGAATCTTTGACTTCCTCCACGATTGGCCCTTGGGCTGTGGGAGGGGATTTCAATGTAATGGTGGATGCTTCTGAGAGGTTGGGCTATAGGAGCCAAGATGTGAAAAGCGTCGCAGAATTCAGAGATGCTATCGATAAAGCAGGCCTTCTTGATGCAGGTTTTAGGGGGGAACCGATTCACCTGGTGTACCAACCAAGCAGGTAGGACTAGAGTTTGGGCCAGGCTTAACAGGGTCCTTTGGAACACGGATTGTATCAATAAATTCTTGGGTTTCCAAGTCAAACATCTCCCGAGAATAAATTCAGATCACGCTCCTCTCCACATGGTCTTCCCCAGCCCAGCCTCCCTAATGCCAAGACCCTTCAGGTTTCAAAGGATGTGGATCTCGACGAGTCCTTCCATCTTCTCATATCAGAGGCATGGTCCTCAGACCTGTCAAACCAACCCATAATAAATCTGATGCTCAAAATCAAAAAGGTCAAACAACGGTTGAGGATTTGGAACAAGGAAAATTTTAGAAACGTCTCCAACAACCTTAGGGAGGCCGTGCAATCTCTGACTCATCTGGAGTCCTGCGCCCAATCTCCCTCCTTAAAAATCAGTTCAGAGGACCTTGCAGCTGCCAAGTTGAAAGTAGCCAAGATGGAGCTAGCAGATTGAAGAGATTTTCTTGAAGCAAAAATCCCGCAACAACTGGCTTGCGGAAGGAGATAGAAACACGAAATTCTTCCATCTCTTGGCCACGAAAAAATTCAGAAAATCAGGGATTCAGGAGATACGGCTTGAGTCGGGCGAATCCACTTCGGACCTGGGGTGTATCAAAGTTAAAGCTATCTCCTTCCTAAAAGGGTTGTTGGCCCCGGACTCTTTAGCCATGCTGGTTTCACCCACTGACGTGCTGTTGGAGGTCATCCCTCCTCTTATATCGGATGCTTATAACATTTCCCTCAAACAATTCCCTCCATAGAGGAGGTCAAAAAATCAATCCTCTCTCTCTCTAATGAGGGTGCTCCCGGACCTGACGGGATGTCAGTCGCGTTCTATGCAGGATGCTAGGACGTTATTGGGAAGGATGTGCACAAAGCTCTACTCTAATTCTTCTAGGGGAGCATTCTTCCAAGAGCATTCACCTCAACGTTAGTCTGCCTAATTCCAAAATCGTAGGGCGCTAAATCCTTTACTGAATATAGGCTAATTAGCCTCTGTAATGTGGTCCACAAGATTTTTGTCAACGTCATAGCGATCCGGCTGGCTTCTCTGCTCCCCAAGCTAATTTCTGTAGAGCAGGGGGGCTTTTGTGAGGGGTCGGTCCATTGCAGAAAACATAACGTTGGGACAAGAGCTGTTCAGAGACATCGGCCGAAAGGTTTGTGGGGGGAATTTGGTGGTGAAGTTGGATATGGAGAAGGCTTATGATAGGGTGGATTGGCTTTTTTTGAAATAAGTCCTTCTCAAGTTTGGTTTCGACTTCGCTTGGGTGGATATGGTGGAAGGGTGCTGAAATAACAACTAGTTCTCTGTTCTTATAAATGGGGAGAGCTATGGTTTCTTCAAGTCCAATAGGGGTTTGAGACAGGGAGACCCCCTCTCCCCCAGTCTCTTCATTCTAGCAGCAGAAACGTTCAACAAGGGACTGTTTAGGTTGGTTTCCAGTGGTCTCCGTCAAGCGTTCAAGCTGAAATAAGGGTATATGCAAATCTCCCATCTACTATATGAGGACAACACAGTTTTGTTCCTCAATGGGTCCAGGCACTCCATTGAAGCGATGACATCTTTCATCTCCAACTACCAGGTCACTTCAGGCTAGAAAGTTAACCTCAGGAAGAGCTCCTTTTTTTGCTCCCCCAAGCTATCCGCGGCTAGAATCAGAAGTATCGAACGTTCCCTAGGGATTGGTAAATCGGTTGGGATCTTCTCTTACCTGGGGGTCCTGCTAGTGAACAGGAGGATCAAGTGTAGTCTGTTTTTTCCGTTGGTGGAAAGGTGGTAGCTAAAATTCATGGATGGAATGCCAGGGTCCTCTCTTGAGCTGTAGATTGGCCTTGATTTCCTTTGTTCTAAATGGTATCCTAGTCCATACACTGGCAGCCACGGTTGTCCCCAAAAAGGTTCTGAAAAATCTGGAATGCATTTTCGCCAAATTTTTCTAGGGTTGGTGCGTCAAGGTGAGGAAACTTCATTGGAAGAAATGGAATGCCATCACTTTGCCTAAGGAGGAGGATGGGTTGGGTAAGAAAATTGAAGGACCTCATGAAGCCGCTTCACATGGAAATGGCATGGGGAATCAGATTCGGGAAGGAAGGTAGCCTCTGGGAGAAGTTCATGCGCTCTAAGTACGAGCGTAATGGTGCAACAGTTAATTCCAATCCTCTTCTTGTTAATGCCTCTCCAATTTAGAGGGTTTTGGTAGGGCTGTTCCTCACCTTGGATAGCAATGTCCAATGGGAAGTGGGCTGTGGGAACTGTAATATGTGGCAGAGTAATTGGTTTGGGTTGGGGCCCCTGACCTCTCATGCTTCCCTAGATATCCCACATGATATGGCGGAGTTGAAAGTTTCAAATTTCATAGGGGAGGATGGGCCTAAGGCGGAGGCCCCTCCCGTCCTTCCAGGTTGGCTCAATGATCAAATTATTCTCAGAGGTATTTGCACCTTGGATGGCGAAGACTCCCCTTTTTGGTTAGACGATCCAGCAGGTATATTCTCCGTTAAATAAGCTTGGGAAGTGGGGAGAGAGGCATCCCAGAATATTTTCTGGGTGAAGAAGATATGGTGTAAGACCCGTATCTTAGTCCGTACCGTTCCGTTAGCTTCCGCGGTCCTTCCGGTCAAATTTTGACAACCTTCGCACTGTATCCGCCGATTGAGCGCGATCCTAAACTAGGTCCCGCATACCGAAGTCAGTTCGAACCGAAACTTGTATCATAGCGACCGCGTCGTCGCAGCGGTTCCAACACCATGACTTGCGCACCAAATCGATACCCAGGCTAAGAGATGTGGGCCTACGTTCATTCCAAAGAAAACACCGCACGTTACGAATTTTGAGAAAATCTCTACGAAATGTCCCATCAATCAATCAATCACTCATTCAAGTACAAGTCAAGTCACACCTTACCCAAGTACAACAACCCATCCCTCTTTCTCCACAAAGTCAACTCTCTCTCTCTCACTCTTCACCCATTCCTCTTTTCCCAAAATTTCAACCCAACCCATACCTCTCCTTACATCACCCATCACCCATCATACCTCACCCATCCATATCACTCCCATCATCTCACTCTCTCTCTCTCTCTCTCTCTCTCATTTTCTTAAATCTCTCAAGCAACTCAAGCTTCACACGTCCAACCCCTCTCTCCCAAACCACAAGTGTGGTCCACCTTCTCATCTTCCATCTACACCCTCTCATCTCTCATCCACACCATCAATATCCCATCAACCTCCATCAAAAGGCAAGCTAAGGAGCATTGGAGTCTAAGGGACTAAGAAGAAGGAAGATAAGGTGGGTGATCTTTGAGTTTTCACCATTGATTTCCTGATTTGGAGGCCCACTTGTTGGTAGGACCCATTTTGATGTATGTAATGTAATGAGGGGCCCATAGTGGCGGGGTCCCTCTATATTACCAGTTTTCTCTTTCTCTTTCTCTCTCGCTTTCTTTGGTGTGATGTCTTGTGGCCACCACGGTGCAAGACAATCTTGACCGTCCGATCGTGAGGCCCACCTTTCAACGAGTCCATCGGACGGCTGAGATGAAGGAAAAACACAAATATCAGCTTAATGTAAATCAAGTGGGCCACGTTCACGTGGGACCCACCTTGATGTGTGGGACACGAGCATGTGGACCCACCACAATGATGTGTATTAGGCCGTCCAGTGTCCAGAGACACTAGACACCTGGGTAACATGGAGTGCATACTAACATGGGTGTGTACTGACAAGCTAACAAAAAAAAATTAACTTTTAGGGTGGGCTGCCCCTGCAGGCCCCACCTTGATATATGAATCCAATCCACGCCGTCCATTCCATTCCCCATGTGTTTTTAGGCGTTGAGTAGAAATTTGAGGCTAATCCGATTCTCAGGCGGGCCATACCATGGGGAATAGTAGTATATACCATTAAAACACACCTTGAAGCTTCTATTCACCCAAAATAGGCTACATATTGGACTTATTTGGTCGGTCTTGGACCGTGGAATCCAATGGCTGGAGTGGATTCATCTAATGTGGGCCCCACATAGGAGATTTTGTAGGAAAATTAATTTAAAAAAAAAACAAACAAAGTTTAAGCAGCAGCGCCTGCTGCTACCACTGTCAGAGACGCCAGCGGGTGGGCGGACGGGCTGGATCCACGCCTAGCCGTGGGCCCCACCACGATGTGTGTTTTGCACATCCACGCCCTCCATTTGTTGGCCCCCCTTCCTAGCTGTGGGCCATCCAAAAATCAGCCACATCCAAAGCTCAGGTGGCCCACTATAGAGGAAATAGTGGGATTAAACATTTGCCAGTGGAACCTTTTTGGGCCACAGAAGTTCAGGATCAAAATGAAATTTGTTTTTCCACTTCACCTGGGTCCCAGTGACCTCATGAACGGTTTAGATGGCAGATGAATATCACGGTGGGCCCCAGGTTTGGCGGCCTCATCAACAGTTTGAATGGCAAATGAATATTACCGTGGGCCCTGGTCCACGTGACCTTATAAACAGATTGGATGACAGATAAATATCGCGGTGGGCCCAAGGTCCACGTGACCTCATGAACAGGTTGTATGGTAAACAAACATCACTGTGGGCCCTACCCCCTGGTCCACGTGACCTTATGAACAGTTAGATGGCAAATAAATAGTACAGTGGACCCTGGTCCACGTGACCTTATCAATAGGTTGGGTGAGAAATAAACATCACCGTGGCCCCCAGGTCTGAGTGACCTTATCAATGGGCTGGATGGAATATAAACATTATGGTGGGCCCCATATGAGACCCACTAAGGCATGAATCGTAATCTATACTTTCCTTTAGTGTGGGCCCCACCATAAGGTATGTACTTCGTCTATGCCGACCATCCTCTCCATCCCTATGGGATCCATCATGATGCTTGTGTTTCATCCAAACTGTCCAACCATTTTGGAGATTATTTAAGGCCCATTGTTGAGGCCCACCTTGATGTATTGGTGGTCCTTGTTGAGGCCCACTTTGATTAGTATAGGGCCCATATTATGAGGCCCATTGTGATGTATGCAAGGCCCATGTGACTAGGCCCATGTTGATGCATTTGTGGCCCGTCATTGAGGCCCACCTTGATATGTATATAAGAGACCCATGTATGAGGCCCATTTGATGTACTAGAGGCCCATGGGTCAAGGCCCAATAGGACGTATATAAGGTCCATTGTAGTGTAATTCCACCATGGTATATGTATTGATTTTATAGTGGGCTACGCCTTGGGAGCAATAATGGTTTGACGTCCACATTGAATGGATAATGTTGGTTAAATGTCCGCATTATAACTCTCCCTTAGGCCCACTGATAGGCCCATACTTGTAGTAAGTAGGCCGTCTAGGCCCATCTCCGTTATACACAGAGTCCATCTCTTTATACATGTTTAGTATAGATCCATGATTCATGATCATTCCCATCATATGTATGACTGATGTGAGGAGTGACCGATCATAGCATATGCCTTCGGGTGGATTGTTTATAAGCTCCCTGATAGGCGGAGTTGCCCCATATAAGTACATGGTACACGCAGGACTGTTGCATGGCTGATAGTGTGACTCATGCACTTGTATTTGTGTGATTGTAGTTACTATATGCCTTAACAACATCAGGGCCATAGCCTCCACAGACACATCGTGGATGGTAGGATTGGATACCAAAAATATTTGGTTCTAGCATACGGGCGCCATAAATGTCCCTGGGTGAAAATTCCTAAACTCGATGGTAACAGAGGATGACTCCAACGTTGAGACCAAGTGGATAAATAAGCGCACGAGGTCCGTGTACCAGTAGGCCATGTCTCCCACTATGTCGTGGTCAGTTGGAAAGGGGTGTCGTGAGGGGGTAATTTCTAGGTTAAGTTTTACCAGCTTGAGGAATCGGTCCGCTATCGACGTGTCAGGCTCGATATTGGCAGGTGGATAGTGAGGTCTCTTTCACCCTCCTAGTTGTGCGTCCGGATAGGGGCGCTAAGCTGGCGTAGAGTGTACTTGACCCCGGTGATTATCCATACTGAGAACCGCACTGATTTGATGTTCTAGTTAGGAGCTGTATTGATATGTGGATGAGGATTGACATGCTTGATTTGCATTTTACACCGCATGGCCTTGGTATGGCTGATTGCATATATGTGTTCATCCACATGATCTCACATTACTCTGACCTTGCATTCTGAGCACGCTTATATTGCGCACACACTTACACCACCCTCTAAGCTTTCCATAAGCTTATGCACGATTGATGCGTACAGGTGACGCTAACTCATAGGCATAGCATAGCAGCAGCAGGAGTGTGCGGTCGAGCCTTTGTATTTCCATTCAGACGCATTGTACTTAAAGTTTTTTATCATAGTGGATTTTGTGATGGTGTTCTTGTGGTTATTGTTCGTGGGTTATGGTTTTGGTTATGCTCGTTATAATTGAACTGATGATTTGAAATCCTCCTTATAGCTTCTCAGGATCGGAACCTGGTGTATAGGTGCCGGGAGCTGAGAATGGGATACTACGGAGGTTGCCGGCGCTAGATTCGGCGATCGGGAATTTTGTAAGCCTGGTTTCCGAGTTCGGGGCGTGACAGAAGTTGGTATCAGAGCATAACTTGGGAATAACCAAGAACAACATCACATGTTTGCTATGAGTTTAAGACGATTAAGTTCTGAGTGTGAAACCTACTGTTTGAGTTCCCTAATGTGCGATTCTCAAGGTTAATTGGCGTCATTGTTCTTTCCTATAGGACATGCCGCCTAGGAGAGTGACTCGAGCGCACCCCGCTCCACTACCTGATGCTCCATCTTTACCACCTGCGCCTCCCATTCCACCGCTAGAGATCCCTGCTCCCTTGCCTAAGGATGATGTTCCTCCACCAGAGGCCGGTGCGGATTCGACCATGCTTGTGAGTGCCTCTCAGTTACAGCAGATGTTGCAGGCTGTGACTGCTGCGCTTCAAGGGGAGGGCAGGCGCCCAGTTGTTTCTCCAGCCCAGGCCGAGTAGGAGCGCGCGAGTGCCCTTCTTCGAGAGTTCAGACAGCTTGATCCTCCGCGTTTCGAGGGCGAGATAGATCCTACAGTAGCTGAGAGATGGCGCTCTGATGTGGAAAAGATTTTTAATACCATGTCATGGATGATCGAGCAGCGAGTCCGGTTGGCGGCATTTCTTTTCCAGGGTGAGACCGAGTACTGGTGGACCTCTATTACCCGTGTTGTAGGACCTAATTACGTCTGGACATGGGATGACTTTATCAACCGATTCGAGGAGCAGTATTTTCTTGACCACATACGATGTCAGAGAGCACTAGAGTTCGAGACTCTGGTGCAGAGAGACATGACTGTGGTGCAGTACACAGCCCGTTTCATAGCGCTATCGAGGTTTGCGTCATATATGGTTGATGATGAGGGGCGGAAGGCTTGCCGTTTCGAGAACGGCTTGCGTTACGGTCTTCGAGGCCATGTGATTGGGCATGAGCTTCCGACCTTTCATGCAGTAGTGCGGAGGGCTCAGATCTACGAGACTGAGTGGGCTGGCTCGCAGGCCGACAAAGATCAGAGGAGGGGTAAGAAGAGGCAGGCCCCCTCCAGTAGCTCCCACCAGCAGCGACGACCACAGAGCTATAGGAGCCACCCACCTGCCAGAGCACCAGTAGCACAGTCAGTACCCCCAGCGGCACCACTGCAGAGATAGCTTTCTAACACTTGCTATAGATGCGGTGGGATGGGACACCATAGGTGGGAGTGTCCCCGATCTTGGCAGAAGCAGCCGAGAGCACCACAACAGCCTCCACAGCAGCAGCCGAGAGTACCGCAGCAGCCTTCGCAGCAACAGCGATAACAGATTTCACCACCGAGGTCCCCTCAGCAGTAGCACCAGCCTCCGAGACCCCAGCAGCAGAGGTAGTAGTTTCGAGTGCCTTAGCGACATCGGCAGTAGCACCATCAGGGACCTCAGAGGGGATAGGCACCTCCCCAGCCAGCTCAGGCTAGATTTTGCACAGCTCAATAGGACCCACAGTTATCCGGAGGAGTCGTCGAGGGTATACTTCCTGTCTCTTCATGCATCGCCCAAGTATTATTTGATTTTGGTGCTTCTCACTCATTCATGTCCTAGGATTTCTGCCGATCGACTGGATTGCCGACAGAGTCTGCTAATGAGGGGTTGATCGTATCGATGCCCTTAGAGAGGACCACAGTATTGGGCCGTTTCTGTTCATCTTGCTCGGTTCTGGTCGGTGATATCTTTCTGCCTGCTGACTTATTTGTGCTGCCGATGACAGATTTCGACATTATTTTCGGTATGGATTGGCTTGCCGAGTACCACGTTATTTTGGACTGTTCTACGAGGACAGTCATGTTCTGTATACCAGGCTTGAAACAGTTCCAATTCATTGCCGAGCCCAGAGGAGAGCCGTTGTTATGCTTGATGTCCTGCGCAGTCGAGGAGCCTGTTGCCTTGTGTATTGATCGATTGCCGGTAGTCTGTAACTTTCCCGACGTGTTCCAGGAGATTCCGGGATTGCCTCCACGCCGTCATATTGAGTTCCAGATAGACCTTGTGCCTGGTACCGTGCCTATCTTGAAGGCCTTGTATCGTATGGCACCGATGGAGTTGCGTGAGCTGCAACGTCAGTTGGATGAGTTGCGTGAGTTGAGATTCATTCGTCCGAGCAGTTCACCTTGGGGAGCACCGGTACTCTTCGTCAGGAAGAAGAATGGCTCCTTGAAGCTCTGCGTGGATTACCGCGAGCTCAACCAGGTCACTATTAAGAACAAGTACCCACTCCCGAGGATAGATGATTTGTTTGATCAGCTGTAGGGTGCACAGTTCTTTTCAAAGATTGACCTGCGTTCCAGTTATCATCAAATTCGTGTTTGAGAGGAGGATGTCTCGAAGACAGCTTTCAGGACCCGTTATGGTCATTTTGAGTTTCAGGTCATGTCTTTTGGACTGACCAATGCACCCGCGGTCTTCATACAGTTGATGAACGAGGTCTTTCGTCCATATCTCGATCAGTTTGTTGTTGTCTTCATCGACGACATTTTGATATATTCGAGGACCCGTGAGGACCATATGCAGCATCTAGAGATCGCTTTGCAGACCCTCCGTGCCCACCAACTATATGCGAAGCTGGAGAAGTGCGAGTTTTGGCAGGAAGAGGTGAGATTCTCGGTCACGTGGTAATGAGGGAGGGTGTCGCAGTGGACCCCTCGAAGGTTGAGGCAGTACGTTAGTGGGGCCAGCCCACGACTGCGTCCGAGATCCGCAGTTTCCTTGGTTTAGCGAGATATTATCGGCGTTTCATTGAGGGCTTCTCCCGTATTGCAGCCTTGTTGACTAGGTTGACTCGGAAGGGCACAGAGTTTATTTGGAGTGACACCTATGAGCGAGCATTTGTGGAGCTGAAGGACCGTTTGACGTCCGCTCCTGTCCTCACTCTTCCCTCTGGGAGTGATGGATTTGTTGTATTTACTGATGCTTCATGTATTGGATTAACTGCTGTCCTGATGCAGCACGACAGACCTATGGCCTTCGCATCTCGTCAGCTCAAGGTCCATGAGCTGAACTGCCCCACGCATGATTTGGAGCTGGCAGCAGTTGTCTTTGTACTGAAGGTGTGAAGGCACTATCTCTATGGGGTCAGGTTCAAGCTCTTCTCTGACCACAAGAGTTTAAAGTATCTATTCTCTCAGTCTGAGCTGAACATGAGGCAGAGACACTGGAGGGAGCTTTTGAAGGATTATGATTTCGACCTCTAGTACCACCCAGGGTGGCGGATGCCCTCAGCCGTCAGTCACAAGGCCTGGTGGCACATATGATGATTTAAGAGTGGAAGATACTCGAGGATATAGTAGAGTACGACTTTGATTTTGGTCTGCAGTCTTCTATCATTCAGCTTTCGAGCCTGTCGATTCAACCCTCTCTTATTGCAAGGGTAATCGAGGTTCAGCAAGTAGACAAGTCGTTACAGGATTACCGAGTAGAGGCAGCATCTGAGAGTCAGTCAGATTGGCAGATTGATTCTGATGGTGGACTTTGCTTCAGAGGCCGATTGTGTGTCCCAGATATTCCCGAGTTGCGCAGAGATCTTATGATCGAGGCATATCGATCACGGTTTTCTATCCACCCTGGCTCGGCGAAGATGTATCATGATATGAGGAGATAGTATTTTTGGACGGGGATGAAGTGCCAGATCACCAGTTTTGTGGCCGAGTGTGACACATGCCAGCATGTCAAGGCCGATCATCAGAGACCCTCTGGTCTATTGCAGCCATTAAGTGTCTTGATGTGGAAGTGGGAGCACGTATCTACCGATTTTATCATGGGTTTGCCGAGGACTCAACGCGGTCATGACGCTATCTGGGTTGTCATAGATCTCCTGACGAAGTCGGCGCACTTTCTTGCGATTCGTGTGGCTTAGCCTTAAAATCGGCTTACGAGGTTATTCATTGAGGAGATTGTGAGACTGCACGGCGTTCCAGTCTCGATCGTTTTTGACCGAGACCCGAGGTTCACATCTCAGTTCTAAAGGAGCTTTCAGAGAGCTATGGGCACTGATTTGCAGCTCAGCACCGCGTATCATACGCAGACCGATGGCCAGACCGAGAGCGTCAAACAGATCCTTGAGGATATGCTTCAGGCCTGCGTGATTGACTTCGGGGGTAGCTGGGATAAGCATCTGCGATTGGCTGAGTTTGCATATAACAACAGCTATCAGGCGACCATTGGTATGGCTCCTTTTGAGGCACTATATGACAGACCGTGCAGATCTCTGAGTTATTGGACCGAGGTCGGAGAGCGGCGTCTCCTAGGTCCCGAGCTTGTGTAGGAGACATCAGAGGTTATTGATATCATCAGGCAGAGGATGTGCATAGCTCAGAGCCGACAGAAGAGTTTGTTGATCACCGGCGTCGTCCCTTGGAGTTTGATGTAGGGGACCATGTGTATCTCAAGGTCTCGCCCATGAAGGGCGTAGTTCGATTTGGAGCGAAGGGCAAGCTTGCCCCGAGATTCATAGGATCTTTTGAGGTCACTGAGCGCATTGAAGCCGTGGCCTATTTGCTTGCCTTACCATCTCAGTTGTCTGGCGTCCATAACGTTTTCCACGTCTCTATGTTGAGGAAGTGTGGGTCAGACATCGTTCCTATTATTGATTGACAGCTGTTGGAGGTTCGTAAGGACATTTCTTACATCGAGCAGCCAGTTCGTATCCTTGATCGGAAGGAGCAGGTCCTCCAGAACAAGGTCATCCCCTTGGTGAAGGTTCAGTGGGGTCACCATTCTGTTGATGAGGCATCATGGGAGCGCGAGGCTGAGCTTCGAGAGCGTTATCCCCATCTCTTTGATGATTGATTATATGTTATATTATGTATGTTGTCTCTGATTTTATTAATGATGCCTTGTTTCCTTTTCTATCATGAGTTAAGTCTGGTTACAATGATTATGTAAATTTTGAAGACAAAATTTTTATTTGGAGGGGAGAGCTGTAAGACCCGTATCCTAGTCTGTACTGTTCCGTTAGCTTTCGCAGTCCTTCCGGTTAAATTCCGGCAACCTTCGCACCGTATCCGACGATTGCACGCCATCCTAAACCAGGTACCGCATATCGAAGTCGGTTCGAACCGAAACTTGTATCATAGCGACCGCGTCGTCGCCGCGGTTCTAACGCCGTGACTTGCGCACCGAACCGATACCCAGGTTAAGAGATGTGAGCCTGCGTTCATTCTAAAGAAAACACCGCGCGTTATGAATTTTGAGGAAATCTCTAAATGTCCCATCAATCAATCAATCACTCATGTCAAGTACAAGTCAAGTCACACCTTACCCAAGTACAACAACCCATCCCTCTTTCTCCACAAAGTCAACTCTCTCTCTCTCTTCACCCATTCCTCTTTTCCCAAAATTTCAACCCAACCCATACCTCTCCTTATATCACCCATCACCCATCACCCATCACACCTCACCCATCCATATCACTCCCATCACTTCACTCTCTCTCTCTCTCTCTCTCATTTTCTCAAATCTCTCAAGCAACTTAAGCTTCACACGTCCAACCCCTCTCTCTCTCAAGCCACAAGTGTGGTCCACCTTCTCATCTTCCATCTACACCTTCTCATCTCTCATCCGCACCATCAATCTCCCATCAACCTCCATCAAAAGGCAAGCTAAGGAGCATTGGAGTCTAAGGGACCAAGAAGAAGGAAGATAAGGTGGGTGATCTTTGAGTTTTTACCATTGATTTCCTAATTTGGGGGCCCACTTGTTAGTGGGACCCATTTTCATGTATGTAATGTAATGAGGGGCCCATAGTGGCGGGGTCCCTCTATATTACCAGTTTTCCCTTTCTCTCTCTATCTCTTTCTTTGGTGTGATGTCTTGTGGCCACCACGGTGCAAGACAATCTTGACCGTCCGATCGTGAGGCCCACCTTTCAGCGGGTCCATCGGACGGCCGAGATGAAGGATAAACACAAATATCAGCTTAATGTAAATCAGGTGGGCAACGTTCACGTGGGACCCACCTTGATTTGTGGGACACGAGCATGTGGACCCACCACAATGATGTGTATCAGGCCGTCCAGCGTCTAGAGACACTGGACGCCTGGGTAACGTGGAGTGCGTACTAACATGGGTGTGTACTGACAAGCTAACAAAAAAAAAATTAACTTTTAGGGTGGGCTGCCCCTGCAGGCCCCACCTTGATATATGAATCCAATCCACGCCGTCCATTCCATTCCCCATGTGTTTTTAGGCATTGAGTAGAAATTTGAGGCTAATCAGATTCTCAGGCGGGCCATACCATGGGGAATAGTAGTATATACCATTAAAACACACCTTGAAGCTTCTATTCACCCAAAACAGGCTACATATTGGACTCATTTGGTCAGTCTTGGACCGTGGAATCCAATGGCTGGAGTGGATTCATCTGATGTGGGCCCCACATAGGAGATTTTGTAGAAAAATTAATTTGCCATTGGATTCATCCACGCCATCCATTTGTTAGCCCCCCTCCCTAGCTATGGGCCATCCAAAAATCAGCCACATCCAAAGCTCAGGTGGCCCACTACAGAGGAAATAGTAGGATTAAACATTTGCCATTGGAACCTTTTTGGGCCACAAAAGTTCTGGATCAAAATGAAATTTGTTTTTCCACTTCACTTCGGTCCCAGTGACCTCATGAACGATTTAGATGGCAGATGAATATCACGGTGGGCCCCAGGTTTGGGCGGCCTCATCAACATTTTGAATGGCAAATGAATATTACCGTGGGCCCTGGTCCACGTGACCTTATAAACAGATTGGATGACAGATAAATATCGTGGTGGGCCCAAGGTCCACGTGACCTCATGAACAGGTTGTATGGTAAACAAACATCACTGTGGGCCCTACCCCCTGGTCCACGTGACCTTATGAACAGTTAGATGGCAAATAAATAGTACAGTGGACCCTGGTCCACGTGACCTTATCAATAGGTTGGGTGAGAAATAAACATCACCGTGGCCCCCAGGTCTGAGTGACCTTATCAATGGGCTGGATGGAATATAAACATTATGGTGGGCCCCATATGAGACCCACTAAGGCATGAATCGTAATCTACACTTTCCTTTAGTGTGGGCCCCACCATAAGGTATGTACTTTGTCTATGCCGACCATCCTCTCCATCCCTATGGGATCCATCATGATGCTTGTGTTTCATCTAAATTGTCCAACCATTTTGGAGATTATTTAAGGCCCATTGTTGAGGCCCACCTTGATGTATTGGTGGTCCTTGTTGAGGCCCACTTTGATTAGTATAGGGCCCATATTATGAGGCCCATTGTGATGTATGCAAGGCCCATGTGATTAGGCCCATGTTGATGCATTTGTGGCCCGTCATTGAGGCCCACCTTGATATGTATATAAGAGACCCATGTATGAGGCCCATTTGATGTACTGGAGGTCCATGGGTCAAGGCCCAATAAGACGTACATAAGGTCCATTGTAGTGTAATTCCACCATGGTATATGTTTTGATTTTGTAGTGGGCTACGCCTTGGGAGCAATGATGGTTTGACGTCCACATTGAATGGATAATGTTGGTTAAATGTCTACATTATAACTCTCCCTAAGGCCCACTGATAGGCCCATGCTTGTAGTAAGTAGGCCGTTTAGCCCCATCTCCGTTATACACAGAACCCATCTCTTTATACATGTTTAGTATAGATTCATGATTCATGATCATTTGCATCATATGTATGCCTGATGTGAGGAGTGACCGACCATAGCATATGCCTTCGGGTGGACTGTTTATGGGCTACCTGATAGGCGGAGTTGCCCCATATAAGTGCATGGTACACGCAGGACTGTTGCTTGACTAATAGTGTGACTCATGCACTTACATTTGTGTGATTGTAGTTACTATATGCCCTAGCGACATCAGGGCCATAGCCTCTACAGACACATCGTGGATGGCAGGATTGGATACCAAAAATATTTGGTTCTAGCATACGGGCGCCAAAGATGTCCCTGGGTGAAAATTCCTAAACCCGATGGTACTAGAGGATGACTTTAACGTCGAGACCGAGTGGATACACGAGCGCGCGAGGGCCGTATACCAGTAGGCCGCGTCTCCCACTGTGTCGTGGTCGGTTGGAAAGGGGTGTGACCTTACCCGCCTTAGTGAGGGCGCAATTTCTAGGTTAAGTTTGACCAGCTTGAGGAATCGGTCCGTTATCGACGAGCCGGGCTCGATATTGGCAGACGGATGGTGAGGTCTCTTCCTCCCTCCCAGTTGTGTGTCCGAATAGGGACGACAAGCTGGCGTAGAGTGTACTTGACCCCGGTGATTATCCATACTGAGAACCGCATTGATTTGATGTTCTAGTGAGGAGCTGCATTGATATGTGGATGAGGATTGACATGCTTGATTTGCATTTTGCACCGCATGGCCTTAGTATAGCTGATTGCATACATGTGTTCATCCGCATGATCTCGCATTGCTTTGACCTTGCATTCTGAGCATGCTTATATTGCGCACACACTTACACCACCCTCTAAGCTTTCTATAAGCTTATGCATGATTGATGCATGCAGGTGACGCCAGGTTGCAGCCATAGCATAGCAGCAGCAGGAGTGTGCGGTCGAGCCTTTGGAGTTTTGTTATTCGCACTATCTTATATTTCCCTTCAAACGCATTGTACTTAAAGTTTTTTATCATAGTGGATTTTGTGATGGTGTTCTTGTGGTTATTGTTCGTGGGTTATGCTTTTGGTTATGCTCATTATAATTGAACTGATGATTTGAAATCCTCCTTGTAGCATCCCAGGATCGGAACCTGGTGTATAGGTGCCGGGTTCCGAGAATGGGGTACTATGGAGGCTGTCGGCGCTAGATTCGGCGATCGAAAATTTTGTGACCCCGGTTTCCAAGTTCGGGGCATGACATGTGGTACCCAAATATTCCTCTCAAATTTCTATATTTTTGTGGAGGCTTCTAAAGGAAGCTTTACCTATCGACATAGCCATCTAGAAGAAGGGGATTTACATTGCCTCTAAGTGTTAGTGCTGCAGGGACAATCAGGTGCCCCCTTCGAACAGGGAAACGTTGGCCCACCTTTTTATGTCTAGGAATCTAGCTAACGAGCTATGGAAGAATTTAGCTGCTTTTTTCGGTGTGTCCTTGACACTCCACCTCTCGGTATGAGGTCGGCTAGTGTGGTGGTGACAGCGGGATCTCCCTCTCAGGCGTACTCCTACTACTCTCCGTTTAGCTCCTGCTTTCATGCTGTGGGAATTTTGGAAGGCCAGGAATGGAGCTAGATTCGATGGCCGAGGTTTCTCAGTCCAAGGAGTGTTCGCCAAAATCAAATGGTGGATGGAATTGTGCTTCCTTCATGTTCAGCCCCCTCTCTTCCAGTTAGAGGCCTCCCCTCACTCGGTTCCCCTTCATCAGCGCAGTCAGGGTCCCTATCCCCAAGGTTTCTTTATAGTGAAATGGATCAAGCCGAGAGCGGGTTAGAGTAAGTTAAACATTAACGGCTCAGCTCTCTCTAATCCAGGGCCAGTTGGTGGGGGTGGCATATGCAGCGACCACAACAGTAACATGATTTTTACATTCGTCAGAGGGTATGGGTCATCGTCTAACAATGGGGCTGAAATTCGAGCAGTCTATGATGGAATGTAGTTCTGTTTAACTCGTGGGATAGGGAATGTTCACATCGAATCTGACTCTAAGTGGGTGGTGGACAGCTTGTTGGAGAAGTCCACCTGTGCCTAGAAATGGAAGTACTAGATATCTAAGATTAAGAGGCTTAGCATGAGAGGCTACTTACGTCTCTCCCTTATTCCTAGGGAAGTGAACGGGGTGGCAGATGGATTAGCCAAAGAAGGCAATAGAAATTAGTCTAACAGATTTTTCTCCACTGTCTCGGCCCTCCCTCACCTTGTTAAGGGTGTTTTCCTCTTAGATAAAGTAGGATTATGCTCGATCAAGAAAGTTTGTGCTACAGGTTAAGTGTAGGGAAGCTCCGCTTGGGGAAGGTTCTGTTTTTTCTTCGGGTGCTCAAAGTGAGCCCCTTTTTCTTTCAGTTTTCTTCCTATTTTCAGCCTCTTAGGATTTCGTTCGATCTTTTTCTCTTTACAGAAGTCCGAAATACTGTATATGGTGTAGTGCTCTATTTTGGATGAAATGAAAAGTATTTTCTTGTTTTAAAAAAAATAAAAATACAACCAAACAAGCCTAGGATATTCTTGAAATGATGCATGAAGGAACTTCTATAGTCAAGAAATTAAAAGTCTAAATCATCACTACTAAATCTGAGGAAATTCATATGGAAGAAAATGAAACTTTCATGGAGTTCTATACGAAACTAAATGATATAGTAAATTCCATGTGGAGTCTACGAGATGGAATCTCAAAAAGCAAGGTCTATGCAAAAATACTGTGATCTCTTCCTGAGATTCAATTCTAAAGTAACTGTTATTCATGAATTAAGAGATACTGATTATATGAAGGTTGAGAAGTTAGTTGGCTCACTCCAAATGTATGAGTTAAATTTTAAAGATCCTAAAGGTAAGTACATAGCTCTTAAATCGTCTAAATCTGTTTCAAAAAAATTTGTGTTAATTCTAATGTTAAAGATACAGAAGATGATATGGCTTTACTTGTTAATAAATTTTACAGAATTTTCAAAAACCATCTGAAAAAAGAAAAGGAAAATCTAAATCTTGAAAATTTGGAAAGGATAGTCAATGTTTTAACTGTCATGAATATGGGTACTTTGCGAATAAATGTCCTAAAAGGGATAAGTCAAAAAGAAAGGGCATGATAACTACTTAAGATGAATCATCCAGCTCTGAAAGTTCTTTTGAGTCTGATGAATCAAAACAAAAAAATACAAATGATGTAAAAGCCCTGATGACTATAGTCAGAGTCACCTCCTTAGATAGCTGTAACTTATCTGATTATAAAAATCTTAGGAGTGACCCTAAAAATGAGAATGAAGATGATCTTCAAGACACCTACAATGCATTGTATAGGGAAAGTTGTAAAATTGCTGTCAAACTAAAAATTCCAAGAGAAAAATATCTTAAATTAAAAGAAGAACTTGAAAACATTGTTTTAGAAAAATCTCATCTTTCTGATTGTTTTGAAAAAACAAAACTAGACTTAAATTTCAAAACCTCAGAGTTAGAAAAACTCATAATTGAAAATAAGAATCTAAAACTCGAAATTTCTTCTCTTTTGAGTTTTAAGGATACCTGGATATATGCCCACAGAGACCCAAAACTGGAAAAACTGTTAACCTCATCCAGAAAGTATGATGACAAATCAGGTCTAGGCTATATCAAAGATAATTCTCTAAAAAACGAGAATACATCTCCTACATTTGTAAAAGGAGAATCCTCAAACTCAAAAGGTAAGAATTTGAAAAATTATGGTCAAAATGATTTCAAGAATCCAAAACCTATTCAAGTTTCTAAGATTAATTCTAATGCCATTAATTATAGAAATCAAAGATATAACAAACCTCCTTTAACTGAAAAAATAGTGGACTTACTCAAAGAGCTTCTAAAATCTAACTCAGATGGAATCGGAGTTAATAGAAAGGGGAGAAATTCCAACTCCCTAAAATAGGGAAAGTCTAATGGAACTCCTAAACCTAAAAGCATAATGAAATGGGTTCCAAAGGTTACATATCTTGTTGCCCACACAGCCTTCAAAGCCACTAGCCAATAGTGGATATTCAAGGCATATGACAGGTGAAAAAGTGATATTCACCAACTACAAAGAAGTAAATGACGGATTAGTTACTTTCTATGATGGAAACAAATGCAGAATCATAGACCAAGGAACTGTTGAACTTTCCAATCTTCCTCCCTTTAAGAATGTATTATATGTTGAAGGTTTTAACATAACATCCAAAGTATCTCTCAAATTCGCGATAATAAACACTGTAAATTTTACAAATCACAGATGTGAGATTTCAAATAAGAAGGGATGTGTGATATTAAATGGTCATAGGACTTCTGAGAATTCCTATATTATTAATGACTCATGCTCTTCTAATTTTTCATATTACATGGTCCAAACAGACAAAATAAAATTATGGCATAAACATCTCGGACATGTTAACTTTAGAGATCTTTATAGATTGAACAAAAGAGATCATATTCGTGGCTTACCTAAATTAAAAAAGATAGAAAAGATCTGTGGCGCATGTCAGATTGGCAAGAAAATCAGGAGTAGTTAGAAGAAAGTGAACTCCTTAGCCACAATCAAACCTCTTAAACCACTCCATATAGACTTGGTGGGACCAACGAGAACGGAGAGTAAAGGTGGAAAGAAGTATTTTCTGGTTATTGATGATGATTTTACCAGATATACTTAGGTAGCTTTCTTGATAGAGAAATCAGAGACTCTCGATGAAGTTAAAAGAATTCTAAAACGAATTAAGACTGAAAAAGAAGTACATATGATCAAAATTAGAAGTGATCATGGTACTGAGTTTGAAAATAACAATTTTGAGAAGAATTATATCGACCATGGTATATCACATGAGTTCTCTGCTTCTAAAACACCTTAATAGAATGAGGTTTGTTGAAAGAAAGAATAGAGTGTTATAGGAAATGGCCAATGTAATGTTAAATAGCATGAACTTACCAAAAAACTTATAGGCTTAAGCTGTTAATACTTCTTGCTACATCATAAATCGTGTGTATGTTAAAAAAAGCTAAAGATAAAATAGCCTACGAGTTATGGTTCAATAAGAAGCCAACAGTCAAATACTTTCACACTGTTGGAAGTAAACATTTCATTTTACGTGACCAAGAAAATTTGGGGAAGTTCGAAGCCAAGAGTGATGAGAGAATATTCTTGGGTTATGCTCTGAATAATCAAGCATATCGTGTTCTTAACAAAAGAACTGGAGTGATTCAGGAATTTATTAATATTGTAATTGATGATTACCTTATCACACCCATACCAAGTCAAGATGATGATGAAGTCAACATTATCGATAAACCTGACTCTTTATCTAAATAAGATAATACTGAATTAAGATCAGTCAAAGACCACCCAACAGATCGGATATTAGGTAACCCTCGTACTGGTGTTCAGACAAGAAAATAATTAAAAAATATTTGTAGCTACGTCTGCTTCACTTCTCAAATTGAACCGGCTAATGTAAAAGAAGCACTTATTGATAAAAGTTAGATATTAACTATATAAGAAGAGTTAAATCAATTTGTTAAAAATGATGTTTGGTATTTGGTTCCTAGACTGTCTGATTAACATATAATTGGAACCAAATGAATTTTTAAGAATAAATCTGATGAAATGGAAAATATCATTAGAAACAAGGCATGACTGGTGGTACAAGGCTACACTCAGATAGAAGGAATTGATTATAATGAAACATTTGCACCAGTTGCATGCCTTACTCCATTAGGTTATTTATTTCAATTGCTTGGTATAAGAAATTCAAAATATATCAAATGGATGTTAAAAGTGCATTTCTAAATGGTGATTTACATGAAGAAGTATATGTTGAACAACCTAAGGATTTTAAGGACCCAAAACTTTCAAATCATGTATACCATCTTAAAAAGACACTTTATAGTCTAAAACAAGCTCTTAGGGCATGGTACTAAAAGTTGTCTAAATTTTTACTTAGTCACAATTTTATCATGGGAAGCATAGATAAAACGTTATTTGTTAGAAAATATAATGAACATATGTTGATTGTACAGATCTACGTTGATGATATTATTTACAGATCTACATGCACTAACTTGTCTATTGAGTTTGCAGATCTGATGAAATCCAATTTTGAAATGAGTATGGTAAGAGAACTAAATTACTTTCTTAGATTACAAGTAAAAAAAAGGAAGATGGTATTTTCATCTCTCAAACCAAATATGCTTTAAATCTGGAAAAGAAATTTGAATTTGAGAATGAAAAAAAGTTTGATACTCTTATGAATACAACTCTCAAACTTTCTAAAGATGAAACAGGTAAAAGTATAAACTCCCATTTATATCGAACCATGATTGGTAGTCTTCTATACTTGACTGCTAGTAGACCTGATATTGCTTTTGGCATTGAAATTTGTGTTAGATATCAATCTGATCCTAAGGAATCACATTTAATTATTGTTAAACGGATAATCATATATGTCGTAAGTTCTGTTAATTTCGATCTATGGTATCTGCATGATACAACTATACAATTTGCCAGATATACCGATGTAAATTGGGTAGGAAACATCGATGATAGAAAATATGCCAGTAGTGGATGTTTCTATGTAGGGAATTGTTTAGTTTCCTGGCTCAACAAGAAGCAAAATTCTATATCACTCTCAATAGCTGAAGCTAAATATATTGCAGCTGGCAATGCTAGTACCTAGCTGATCTGGATGAAAAAGATGTTAGATGATTACGGAATTACGTAAGATACAATGATATTATATTGTGATAACTCATGCACAATCGATATTTCAAAGAATCCTATTCAACATTCTCGTACGAAACATATCGACATTTGATATCATTATATTTGAGAATTAGTTAAGGACAAGAGCATTTCATTAGAATATATTCAGACTAAAAAATAGCTTGCAGACATTATGACCAAATCGCTTGATAGGAATAGATATTACAAATTAAAACATGATATTGGTCTCTGCACTTCTAATTAATTAAATCATGTTGTTTATGCATTTTTATTTATTGTTTGTTTAATTATAATTTTTAAAATGCAAAATATTTAAATTTCAAATTTCAAAAAAAAATGAGATTTTCTTTTCAGCTGCTCCACGGGTCGAGGAGCATACTTGACCGGTTAAGGTGCACGGGTTTGCTCATTAAAAGAGGGAAAAACACTTTTTCAAATCATTTTTTCCTTTCTTCCTTGACCAGCCATGGCTCCATTCGTCGAATTCTTCTCCATTTCTTCATTATAAATAGTTTATTTCACATTTCCTTCTAGATTTGGGTTCCTATTTTCTAGTTAATCTTCCTTTTGTGGTTTATTTTGTGATTTATATCTTTTATATAGTGGGTTTTGTGCAAAAATTTAATCTTAGTCAAACCCATCTAATCTTTTTAATACTCTCCATTGCAATCTCTAAATGGAGCATCACACTTAGAGGAAAGCTACTTGTGGCTCCTCCTCCAGGTCGACTCCAGTTAGAGTGAGAACTCTAAGATCTCTTGAAGAAGACTCAGAGTATGTTAAGGATTTCCGCTCTAGGGAAATTATCATTGAAAGGACTGTGAACGTAGACCACATTGCTCCATTTCATCTCTTACCTATCCTTACCACCATTGGTTGGGAAAACATTCTTAGTTGGGGTGGAACGACATACTGGTTAATAACACAAGGGATTATGTTTCAATAGGCTAATTGTCCCTTAATAATTTGATATTCTATATTAATTTTAGAGAAGGGACAGTCCTAATTGATCGGCATCTAATTTCAGGTTTGATAGATATTAATGTCAATGATGAAGGCATACTCATTACTACCCTTGCTAAAAAATGACTGAATTTGAGCGATGAGAAATTACTTGTAAATTATGTCGATTTAATACTGAATGAAGTTCTGAAAATGCCTTCCGTGCCAACAAGATGATTCCTAAATACAGAGTCCTTCATCGCATTTTCACATCTAATGTCTATCCACGGTTTAGGAATAAGTTTGAACTTACTCCCTTCATGTCTCGTGTTCTTCAAGTTGTTGTGTCTGGCATTCCTATCTTTCTTCCTTCATTGATATGTTATTTAATTATTCAATTTTGTATCCATCCTGGCCATGGTTCAATACCTTTTGCTTATTTAATGATAAGTCTTGCTATTTATTGTAATGTTGTCATTCCATCTACCTAGGCTCCAGAGTCAGTCCTCCTTTTCTATAATAAAAATATCCATAAGATGAACCTAGAATTCCTCCTCGGCCAGAGAGATGAGAATGAAGAAGAGGAAGAAGACGCTCCTTTACCAGAAGACACATCCATGGATGACATCTTTGCAGAGCTAGAATCAGATGATGAAGCTAATCCTGACTATCAACCTTTCCAGGTTGATTATCGGCTCAAGTCCTTGAAGAAAAAGTTGTTAAGTTGAAGGTATCCTAGGATACTCTGGCTGAAGGTCACAATGCTTTTATGAAATATATACGAAAATATTTTCATCGTATAACAAAGGGGCTTCGCCAGATTGATCCTTCCATACCTCCTCCATCTTCCTTTGGATCCAATTAGCTTGATTTTCATTTAACTTTGGGTTTTATAACTTTACACTTTATGTGTGTTAGATGATAACTTTCTACCACTGCTCTCTTAATATTTCTTGATGACATTTTGATAACTCCTTAATAAACATATTTCCTTGCATTTTCTTCTTATTATTCTACTGATTCTTGTGGGTTATTATTTATAATCACATAGGTGTTCTTCCCTTTGTCATCTTGTGACAAAAAGGGGGAGAGAATTGCTAATTTTATAAGTAGAATAAATGAAGATGTGCATTATATGAATGTTGATATATGGTTGGAATGGAAAATGTTGATGATATGATATATGATGATTTATATTGATGATATATGATGATTTATGGTTGTTGGAGTTTTGCATTGGAAATGTATATGTATATGTCATAATACAGGAACAATCTCGCATTGAGGGAGAGTAAAATTTCACATTCATTAAAGTTACACCTTTTACAACATGGGACTCAAGATATCATTTTAATTATTGCAATGTTAAGTATTTTATCACGAATTTGACAAAGGGGGATATTGTAAGTTCTATATTGTAAAGCACACCTATCTTTGTCAAATTTCGCTTGGAGAAAATAGCTTATGAAGTGGTCCGTCTAATGTGGATCAAGATGGAAAGTTCAAGTCCTCACTTCAAGTTAAGCAAGTTTAACATCTATTAAAGTGCGAGACTCTATTGAAGTTCAACTCAAGAAGTGGATCAAGAAGTTCAAGCTTTATGTTCTACTAAAAGATCAAGAAGTTCAAGCTTCATGTTCTACTAAGAGATCAAAATTTACAAGTTTTAGTGAAGAATCAAGTAGAAGAATAAGTTCTATGAAGTTCAAACTTCAATGTTCAATCTTTTCAGGTATAATAGACCCTAGAAAGACCTTAGACTTAGGTTCTTTCAAGAGACAAACTTATATTGATTTTTATACTTTTGTTAGGCTAAAGTTCGATTAGTCTATGATTAGGTTCGACTAGTCTAAGCTGTAGCTCGACCAGTCTAAGAAATTTTCGACCAGTCCAAGTTTAAATTCTTAAAAATGAATTTTCTGTTACTTCCTCGACCACTCAAGCATACTACTTGACCAGTCGAAGAGGGACCTTCGACCAGTTGAGGGGTCCTTGACTCGAAATCCAGTAACTAAATTTTGACACCCTTGACCAGTCGAAGCTCATGTTTAACCCATTGAAGGCCATCGACCAATCGAGCAGGGCCTTCAACTTGTTAAACCTTAGACGAGTCGAAGTAACAACTTTTCAGCCTATAAATAGAGGCCTTCTCTCAATCTGAAATTACCAATCCAAGCAAGTAAAAGCTTTCATCAAGAGAGAGAGAGAGAGAGAGAGAGAGAGAGAGAGGGAGAGAGAGAGAGGTCCCTATTATCTTCAAGCTATTGCATGGTATTTTTAATATTTCTTTAATAGCTTTTTGTTTCAATTCCTATATCTCTTCTTTTATGAATCCTATTTTATAAAGAGAGTAGATACTCTTCTTTAAAATCTTAAGGAATTCAAACAAGTAGCCTCTAGTTTGAATCGATTTAAAATCAATCTAGAACCTAGAACCCTTGTTTATGTGACTGGACATTGAACAATCTACTTCAAGAGAAGCAATTCTACAGGCTACATCAAGAGATACGTCTCCAAGGTGAAGATAAGTATATTCTATCTTTTGTATTTTGATTTTTATTGAGATAACCAGAAAATCTCAGTGAGGGATTTTTGTTTATGATAGCCCTTTAAAATCACAACTGTATTAGGTTTTAAGGTGACCTTATGAAAACCTTTTTTATAGTGAAAGTCAATATCATGTGGATAGTGACTATTGGGAGTGGAGTAGGTGTGGCTGTTTGAGAATAGTTGTTGTACACACCGAACCACTATACTTCTTGGTGTTATGGTGAATGTGTACTTTTTGCATATGTGGAGAATGGTTGTAATTTTATTTATGCAAAAGTAGTGAATGTTTATAATAGATAGCTTTATTGTCTCTTGATTGGTTTGAGATCTTGATCCTTACAATTATTCGTGAAAAAAGGTTGTCCTGCATAAACTTTGTTTTGGGTGTAGGTTATCCTGTGAACTAGTTTGAATCAATTTTTTAATACTAGTGTGATTGAGTTTCCTGATTTATTTATTATTTCAGCAATTTAATTTTTATTTGGCATAGTCCTATTCACCCCCCTCCCCCCCCCGGTCCACATTATAGGTAGGCCCTTCATGATGGATGGTTCACATTGAAGATAAGGCCAAGGTGGGCCCAACATAATGAACATTCCATATATGTTAGCTCCACATGATATATAGATGGTGGATATTAAGGGTGGATCAAACAAACTTGAGGGATAAGTCCTTATGTGATTTTATTACTCTTTGGCTAATAAATATGTTATCAAATATACTTATTGTTGATCGAGTACCTTCAGTCTATGCTAAAACAAAGCTTTCGATTCATTCGAAGGATCTGTTGATCAAATCGAGAAAACCTTGAATTAACTCGAAAATTCTAAATTGCTCATTAGACGTTTTTGACGTTATCGATTCGATCAACAGTCTTGTTAATTCGATCAACGATGCATCGACTCTTGTCGATTCAATTGATAAACATATTGTTAAAATGTGAGAGGGTTTTGTTTCCTAATCTTATATAGGGGTATAAATATGTATCTCTAATTGTGATTAGGGAAATTAGCAGAACATTTTTTATGGTTTTGAAAGGGGTTTGTCTATAGAAATGTAGGTTCCATTTGTAAGTTATTCCATCTCTCGTAATTTTTTTTTAAAAATAATTATAGTGGATTATTTGTCACTTTCTGTCGTGGTTTTTTCATAAGGGTTTTCCATGTAAAATTCACGTGTTCTCTATATTTGCTTGATTTTTTCTTTCTCTATTACATCTTTAATTCATTTCTAAGGTTGCTTCTGTACCCAACAAGTGGTATCAAAGCATAGGTTGGATGGTCATATTGAATCTAAGAGCATGACATCGAGGGGATCAGATGTAAAATTCAAAACAAAGAAGTTCATGGTAAAATCAATTTTGAACTATGGAGGTTGAAGATCAAAGCCCTCCTAATGTAACAAGGGAAATGATACTCACTTCTAGAAAAAGTAAAACATCGTGAATCAATGAAGGAAGAGGATTAGCATGAACTAGATCAGAGAGTGATTAACACAATCCAATTGTACTTGGCAGATGAAGTCCTTTACAATGTCATTGATTAAACGACTACCACAGGATTATGGGCGAAGTTGGAGAACATTTATATGATGAAATTGCTCACTAATTGTCTATATCTAAAGAGACATTTCTATAATCTGAAAATGGCCGAAAGATCTGATCTCTCTGAGTACATTAACGCATTCAACAAACTGGTTTACAAGTTGATAAGTGTGGAAGTGAAAATCGATGAAGAAGACAAATCCTTAGTTTTGTTGACATCTCTCTAGAGTCATGTGAGTATTTGGTGGATGCTATATGATATGGTTGGAATACTTGAGCCGTCGAGACTGTTATCTCAGCCCTTTAATCAAAGCAATTAAGAAGGAATAACGAAGGTGAAGGTACTTTTATAGGTGCAGTGTTTGCTCGGGGAATATCATTTGAGTGAGAGAACGGGAAGTTATGATATAAGTACAAGTCAAAAGGCAAAGAAAACTTGAAGTGTTAAAACGTTAGAGGATGAGACATACAAAAAATGATTGTACATATCCCGAAACCCAAAAGGAGGAGAAATCGGATGATTCACCGAAGGAGGCCAATTCAATGGAATCTGGTGAAGGATCAGGTGGTTGTGACATGTTGTCAATGTCCAATATCGGTCAATCATAAGTGAATTTTAGATATAGGGGCATCATACCATATGTGTCTTCATTGGAGTTAGTTCACCACATATAGTGAGTATGATGGTGGCTTGGTTCTTATGGGTAGTAATCATGCCTGTATAAGATGGTAGGAATTGGTTTAGTTCGCATTAGAATGTTTGGTGGCGTGGAGTGTACTATGACCGATGTGAGACATGTTACGAATTTGAAAAAGAGTCTCTAATCTCTTTAAGAGCTCTAGATGCACTCGGGTGCAAGTTTACCAGTTATGAAGGTGTCAAAGAGGTTTCAAAAGGGGTACTCATAGTTATGAAGGTACATATATAGGAGCGAATTTTTTTATAGGTTGATCATGGATACTTTATCGGGTGGAGTTACAACATCTATAATGAAGTCCACATTAGCATGTTTGTGGCATGCGCACTAGGCCACATGAGCTAGCATTGTATGAATGTACTTCTTGATCATGGCTTAAGTCCTAGTTTTAAAAGTTTTCATTTAGATATATATGAGCATTGCAAAAATGGGAAACAATCAACTTGAAGTTTTCAAATTGAAAAATATGTTAGTAAATGTCAATTAGATTAAGTGCATTTGGATGTGTGGGCACCTTCGCCCGTTGCTTTTGGAGGGTCATCATATTTTGTTACATTGATTAATGGTTTCTCTAAAAAGGTCTTGGTTTACATTATGAGGCATAAATCCGGTGTTTGTGCCACTTTTAAGACATGAAAAATGATGGTTGAAAAGTAAAGAGGGTAAAAGGTAAAAATTCTTAGGACATATAATGATAGAGAATTTACTTCAAATGAATTTAATCAATATTGTAAGAGTGAGAAGATAGTGAGACATAACATAGTGAGGCATATACCATAACAAAATGGTGTAGTTGAATTTATGAACTAGACACTTTTGGAAAGGGCCTTGAGTATGTTTGAGTAATTCTGAATTGGACAACGAGGTATGGGCCGAGGCCGTCCTAACGAGTTACTATTTAATAAATTGATCCCCATATACACCTTTTAATTATAAAATTTCAGAAGAAGTATGAAGTAGTCAAGTAATTGATTACTCGAGGCTGCTTATCCTTGGTTGTGATGCTTACCCTCATGTACTGTCATTTGATAGAGATAAGCTAGACTAAATAGCTAAGAAGTGTACTTTCATCGGCTATGGCGATGGAGTGAAAGGATATAGATTGTATGATCAGGTTTCATGAAAAATCATATTTAGCCAGGACATCAAATTTGATGAAGGTTCCTTATTTCGAAAGGATGATTATAAGGAAATAGAAAAATCAATTATTGATGCTTAAATATACAATTTTTTTAAAACGAAAGATTTGATTCATTCATAAAGGCAAATTTACAAAAATGGACATTCGACCACCCCCATAGGCAAAAAAAGGCAACAGGGGAACCTATCGTGTGAGCAATCACTAACAGCCACAAGCGGCTTGACATGGACTAATGCCCACAAATGGACATGCAAAAAACAAAAGAAGACTAGGGGATAGCCGTGCAGGATGACGTAAGGGAGCCAAGACCAACTTTCTTAAGGAAGATCAGCCCGCAGACCTAAGATGGAAGGTCCTTCCCCTGGAGGAAAAAATCTACAGATTGGCGCTTGCTCCCTTCCTTAGCCATACCATCAGCTGGACTATTGCCTTCTCTACTGATAAAGTGAAGATGAAACAACCCTTACACACCAACCTCTCAATCCTATGGACCCAAGGATTCCACTGCCTTGTGTTGAGAGATTTTGCCGAAAGATAGTCAATGACGACCCTTGAATTAGATTCAACTACAGCCTTGTTTAGTCCCAATTCCAAACATAAAATGATCCCATCATGAACCGTGCAAAGCTTGGCTCCATTATTGGAACCCACGCCATAACCATGAGAGAAAGAGAATATTAGATCACCATTGGAATTTCTGCAGATGCCCCCTTCTCTAGATAGGCCAGGATTCCCTCTTGCAGACCCGTCCACATTGACCTTTACCCAATCCAAAGCCGGTTTGGCCCACCTAATAATGTCGGTTTGGAAGCGCGGGGGAGGAGGAGAAAAGATCCCCAGAGCATCCCAAGGCTAGTTCCACTGGGGCGCATTCCCAATGTTGTTGCCTATAAGAGTGGAGGCTAAAATTCCGATATGAGCTATTGTGATGGAGGCTCTCATAGGTTTGTTATCGAATTGTGCTGCATTCCTTGCTTTCCAGATTTCCCAAAGGATCAGAATCGGGAGGAGCTTGCGAATGAGGGGAGGAGCACTGCCGGGGGTCAAGGCCCGATGCCATTGGAGAATCCTTCCAACCAGGGAATGATGATGAAGATGGGGGATCCCTAGCAAGGAGCTGAAATGGGCCCAAATCATTAAGGCATGTTGACCGACAAGAAAGAGGTGAAGGATAGATTCCAGGTTAAGATGATGAGAGGGCCCCACATCATAATAGTTGCAGCGGGAAGCTAGCTAGATGCCTTTGCATTGGACTCTTGCATTGAGATAGCACCCTGCATCAGCCTCCATGCAAAAATGGAGATCTTGGGCGGTAAAAACTTATGCCAGATCCAATTCGACTAGGCGATGGGAGGATGGCGAGCTCTACATATGGACCATTCTGACTTTATCTAGAAGGAGCCGGAAGGTTCATGGGGCCAGAAACAAGCTGGATTCCTGTCTAATATGGCAAACCCACCTTGAACTATGAGAGAGAAGATTTCCCGGGGTAAATAGGAGAGGACAGACGATGGAGACAGGGGACCAGCAAGACTAATGAACTCCTTCATCTTGAGGGATTGCAAGGCTCCCAGGATAGGATTTGTGACTAGGCGCTGGAGCGGACCCATCCTTGTCCAGTTTGCCTCCCACATGTTCTAATCTCCGCTACCTACTTCCCATTGAACATTTTCATTAATGACCGGTAAAAGCTTTCTGATTTTCTTCCATAGAAGAGAGGCGTTACTAGTCCATCTGCTCACATCCGTCATATCCAGGTCGGAGCGATATTTAGCATGAACTAACTGAACCCAAGGCCTAGCTGTAGAGCTGTGTTTGGCAGCCCATACCATCTTAAGGTGGAGGGCGGTCATCACTTCTTTTAATTTCCTGACTCCTAAGCCTCCTTCCTTAATTGAGGCGGTAATTTTCTGCCAAGCAATGCAATGCAGTTTCTTCTTACCTTCAGCCTTGCCCTAGAAGAAAAGAGCAAATTTTCGTTCTATAGTATTGAGAACCTAGCTCGGGACATGCACAACTGCCAAAATGTGGAGAGGGATACTGTCAAGGACATGTTTGATCAACGTGAATCTGCCTACTTGCGACATGAATATGGCCTTCCACCCACTAATTTTCTTGTCGACTTTGTCAATCAAGAAATGGAAGTCAGCATGCCTCACTCTAGCCTTAGAAAGAGGCACACCCAGGTATGGGACCCCTGCGTTAGCTTTAGCGATGCCCAAGAGGCACTGAATAGATCTAACTCTTCCCGCAAGCATCTTCTCTGAACATATGAAACTACTTTTATAGAAGTTGAATTTTTGGCTTGACGCATCTTAAAAGGACTGGAGGAACTCTTAATAGATAGGAGCAAGGACGGGCTGCCATTCAGGAAAAGCAGAGTGTCGTTTGCGAAGTACAGGTTTGTTTTCTAATTTTATACGAGGGTATAAATATGTATCTCTAATTGGGATTAAGGCAATGAACATAACATTTTCAAGGCTTTTGAGAAGGGAGGGAGGGAGGGAGGGAGGGAGAGAGAGAGAGAGAGAGAGAGAGAGAGAGAGAGAGAGAGATGTTTAACTAGTTGGCTTGTGGGGGCCACCATGATGTTTGTGTGACATATCGTCTGTCCAGAAAGGTTTCCCACCATAAGAATAGGATGCTGCAAAAATTAGGACAATCTAACCATGAAATTAGGAAGTTCCACGTGAATGTAAAAATTTTATATGTTACTTCAAAGTTTTATATGTACCCCTGTTAAGGGTCAAATATTGTATATTATTCCCCATTTATATTTTGGTTTTATGAACATAATAATGCTTAATATTCTATTTTACTCATGTTTATGTTGCAAGGTGAATTTAAGAGCTTGGATTGAAAGGGGTGTTAAAAGCATGAATTTAATGCTCAAGAATCACCAAGGCGACGGATAGATCTTAGGAGACCAAGATTGAAAATCCAAGAGAACTAAGGAATGAAGAGAATCAAATATTTGAAGTGAAGAAAAGGAATCCTGAAATTGTCCTAAAAACAAACATATTCCTGAAAGTGTCATGAAGAAGCATATTCTGAAACTCTGGGTTATTCTGTGAAATTGCACAGAGTGAACTCTATTTTGAAAAACTGCGTAAATTTGAGGAGGTTTTGCGAATTTATGCTGGTAAGGTTATAAATATGGGTTTACTATGAACTTTTAGGGATATCTAGGGTTTGAGGAGTGGAGCAAAAGCGTTGAGAAGCCGTCGAGAAGAGTTTTTCTTCCTTTTCCTTAGTTGTTTTTATGCTTTTCTTAAGAGATTTTAGTTCAATCATGTATATGGTTGGCTAAACCTCTTAGTTAGGGCTAAGAGGTGAAGCTTGTAGCGTGATGGGATGTTTACTAGTGCTTTGATTCATGTTTATGTTGAACTTTCTTGGATTCTAGTTTGATTCTTAAGGAATACTTTCAGTTTTTTTTAATCGTTTATTATGACTTAAATTACAGTAGATCTGCAATAGCTTTGAGTATCTTCTTTTCATGTATTGAGATTTTGAAATTAGAAAATCTTGTTGTTCACCATCATCCCATGGGCATGGTTGGGTGACGAAATCTCTTCTAATCTTCATAGTTCTCCCATGTTGGTTATGAATTGGTATATCCTGTTGTGAGTCATTGTCTCCTAGGCATGGTTTTACGATGGAATCACTTCCAGTTCTCACACCTCTCATCCATTGAGAATTAGGTCAAAGGAAGTTCAATTTGGTTTTACTGAGATATCTTCCAATTGTATAAGATGGGACTCTGATTCTAGTTGCGTCATTGAATCAAGCATAAATCTCCCTAATCTCTACAAGTGGATCCTTGGAAACCTGTAGTTCCCACCTTTGAATTCTTAAGTTTTAATTACTTTAATCACAATTACTTCATAATTAGATTCACATCTTCTTCTAATTCTAGTTCTAGTTCTTTGCAGAATACATACAAGTTTAGTCCTTGTGTATTCGACCTCGTTCTCACGAGTTATTACTACATCGCGACCCTATATTTGGGGTTGTGAATAAGTTTTTGGCGCCGTTGTCAGGGACTAACGGTTGCGTTTTTTTAAGATTAACTAGTTTTGAAATTAGTTTAAGATTAAGATTTTTCTACTTTCTATTTTTAGGTTAGTTTTTTTTTGAATTATTTTAGAAATTAACTTAGATTTCTATTTCTAGGTTTAGAAACTTTCCTTTTCTGTTTTTAGAAACTAATTTATTTTCTAATTCTAGGATAAGATAAGATAAGATAAGATAAGATAAGATAGAATAAGATAAGATAAGATAAGGTTAGATAAAATAAGATAAGATTAGATAAGATCAGATAAGATAACATTAGATAAGATAAGATTAGGGTTATTTCTAATTTATTTTTAAAAACTAACTTTTCTTTCTATTTCTAGATTTAGAAACTTTCCTAATTTGTTTTTAGAAACTTTCCTTTTTCGTTTTTAGAAACTAGGTTTCTTTTTTTTTATTTTTTCTTTTTTAAAAAAAGAAACTTTCGTTTTTAGTTTTAGACACTAAATCATTTTTCTATTTCTTATTTCTTTTTTAGAAACTAATTCACTTTCCTTTTTCTTTTGCAAGATCCTAACATAGAAACTTCTAATTTGGTAACTTCTTTCTAATTTTCTCTCTTTATATTTCTAGATTTCTATTTCCCTTTTTCTTTTTAGTTTTAAGATAGATTCTAAAATTGAGGGCTAAGAGTGTTTCATGCCCAAGTGGGTCCGTGACAACACTTGACGTCTCTTGAGTGAAGAAGGATTGGTTGAGGGATTATCTATCCATCACAGGATTAGACACCACTCGAGATCCACAGAGTTAACCGAATTATGGTTGCAAATCAAATAGCCAATCAACCTCCAAATCTATCCCAACTTAGGGTGGAGGAAATCTAGGATGAGAACGAGGTGCATCGAGCACCCCCACCTCATACTTTACGAGACTATTTACAACTGGCGGGGTGAGCACCCTTTCAAATATTGCCCAGACCAAATCTTAAGGAGATGTGTTTCAGATAATGAACACCAAAGTGTTATCTCCTTCTGTCATTCTCAGGCTTGTGGTGGTCACTTTTCTGCTAAAAAGACCGCGACTAAAATTTTGTAGTGCGGCTTTTGTTAGCCCACTATGTTCAAGGATACTCATGAGTTTTGTAAAGCTTGTGAGCGTTGTCCGAAATTGGAAATATTGCCTCATCGAAATATGATGCCTTTGAACCACATTCTGATCATTGAAGCATTTGATTGTTGGGGCATCGATTTCATGAGACCATTTCCCCAATCTTTCGAAAATGTATATATATTGCTCGCAGTAGACTATGTCATTAAATGGGTCAAAGCAATCCCGTGCTAGAAAAGTTGTCACACCCCAAACTCAAAAATCGGGCTCACAAAATTTTCGATCGCCAAATCCAGCACCAATAGCGTCCGTAGAACCTCATTCTCGGCTCCCAGCGCCCATTCACCAGGTTCCGATCCTGGGATACTACGAGGAGGATTTTCCACATCAGTTTAATTCGTAATAAGCATAACCAAAGGCATAACCCACAAACAACAACCAAAAACTCCATCACATTTCCACTATGATCAAAAAATTTACAAGTACAATGAGCATAAAGGGAAATACAATGATAATGAACAAAAAGCTCCAAGATGATCTGTAAAGCACTCTTGCCTCAGCGCTGCTGCGTTCCAACGTCGCCTACACGCAACGGTCGTGCATAAGCTTATAGAAAGCTTAGAGGGTGGTGTAAGTGTGTGAATAAGGTAGTAATTATGCAATATCAGAGTAATGCGGAATATACTGATGAATCTATGAATGCCATTAGTCGTACCAAGGCCATGCGGTGCAAAGGATGAATGATGTCGGCCATAACAAGGCCATGTGGTGCGAAATGCAACTCAAGCATGCGAATCCTCATCTAAGTTTACATATCAATACAACTCAACTCTGGAATATCATCGGGGTCTAGTACACTCTAAACCAAATCGTTGCCCCATCGCGCACAATAAGGTAAGTGGAAGAGACCTCACTATCCGCCTGCCAATATCAGGCTCGGCACGTCGATTGCGGACCCATTCCTCGAGCTGGTCAAAATTAGCCTAACTTTGCCCCCTCTACTCGAGCGGGTAAGGCCACACCCCCTTCCAACCAACCACGACAAAGTGGAAAGTGCAACCGTCTGGTAATCGGCACTCGACGCTCCTGTACCCACTTGGTCTAGACGTTGGAGCAATCTCTTGGTACCATAAGGGTTTAGGGACTTTCACCCAGGGATATCTATAGCACCCCATGTAGAATAATATTTTTGGTATCCAATCCTGCTAACCACGATACGTCTGTGGAGGCTACGGCCCTGATGTCGTTAGGGCGTACAGTAACCATATCACACAATGCGAATGCATGAATCACATTATTCAGTCATACAACAATCCTGCGCGTATCGTGCGCTCATGTAGGGCAACACCCCCTATCCGGGAGCCCTTAAACAATATGCCCGAAGGCATATGCTATGATCAATCATTTCTCATATCAAGCATACGTATGATGCATATGATCATGAATCATGGAACTAAACATGTTATATGGGATGGATGATGCTCATAACGAAGATGGGCCTAGACGGCCTACACATTACACGTACGAACCTAACAATGGGCCCTAGGGAAAGTCATAATGCTGACATTTAACCAACACTATACTTGCAATGTGGACGTCAAACCACCATTGCTCCTAAGGCATAGCCCGTCGTAAACATCATTACATAAACCATGTTAGGATCGCACATTGCAATGGACCTTAGGTACATTCCATTGGGCCTTCAATACATCAAATGGGCCGTATCACATGAGCCTTACATTCACCAAATGGGCCACATTAATGGACCTTACCAATGGGCCTTATGTACATTGCAATGGGCCATAGCCGATGGGCCTTAGAATATATTACAATGGGCCTAATCACATGGGCATTATGTATATCAAATGGGCCACACCGATTGGGCCCCATATGTACATCAAATGGGCCTCAAGCCATAGGCCCTAATACATCTCAATGGGCCTTAACCCATGGGCCCCTGATACATCAAATGGGCTTCAACCCATGGGCCTTACGTATATATCAAAGTGGGCCTCAACCATGGGCCACAAATACATCGAATGGCCTCATAACATGCCAAGGTGGGGTCCACTTGGACTATGGATCTGGCTCATTCCCTAACCCCTCATATAAAATGAGCTTTTAAAATGGTTGGGTGGATGGGATGCAGCACATGCATCATGGTGGGTCCCACTGTCATTGGACAATGTGAATAAAACACATGCATCACCGTGGGCTCCACTGTCCGCTGGACAGTATGAATAAAATGGACACACCATGGTGGGTTCCACCGTCCACATCCGTGAATGGTGTGGTAACACATATAACAATGGTGGGTTCCACATGTGTGGCCCACCATAATGTTTTCCCGCCATCTAACCTATTGACAAGGTCACACGGACCTGAGTGAAAGGAAAAACACAAATTTCATCTTAATCCAAAACTTCTGTGGCCCATAAAATGGTTTCAATGGCAGAAATTCAATCTCACTGTTTCCTACAGTGTGGGCCACTTGAGCTGTGGATGGAGCTGAAATTTGGAGGGGGCCCACTACTGGGAGTGGCCCACCTCGTGAACGGTGTGGATGCAAAATATACATCACGGTGGGACCCACGGTTGGGCCCGTGGGTCGCTGCCCGTCCACTTGCAGCGGGCGCTGTCTGCCATATTTTTTGTTTTTTTTTTAAAAATCTTGTTTTTCTAAGTTTTTTGTACATGGGGCCCACATCGGAAGAATCCACCATGCCTACTGATTTCTACAGCCCATAACACATCCATCAAGTCCAATATTGGGCATTTTTCAGTGTATAGAAAAATCTGGGGGACTTTAAACAGTGGAGATCACTGTTTGCTATGGTATGGCCCGTTAGAACCTCAGATTGACTCTGTTTTTCAGTTCAACGCCTAAAATGAGGTTGGGAAAGGAATGGACGGCGTGGATTGAATACATGCATCAAGGTGGGGCCTACATGAGTGGGCCACCCACAAGCTTGGAAATAAGCTGATATTTGTGTTTTCCAAACCACGTCCAGCGTCCCTGGACGCTGGACATTGCACGTAACAATTACATTAGAGGTGGGCCCTGCTTAGGTGGGCCACCTAATAGAGGATGGTGTGGATATAACACACACAAAGTGGGCCCCACTTGTAAATGGTTTGGATAGAATACATGCCTCATGGTGGGGTCCATTCAAGTGGGCCACACAACCATATCATGATCTCATAAAAGAAAATGAAATAGAGAGAGAGAGAGAGAGAGAGAGATAGAGAGTGGGACACGCGTGATGGAGGGACCCCGACACTATGGGCCCTCCCTTGCAACCAATCATACATCAAGTGGGTCCCATTACACATGAGCCCATTAAATCAAAATCAACGGTGGATATCCCTTCTCCATTAAAATAGACAGTCTACATGACCCTAGGTATACAAGAAAAATAAACATCATAATGGGGTCCATGGAGAATGGCCCCATCATGGAATGATCATGATGATCAAAGTAGGCCATCGGCCACATCTTAGGGTCTCAAGTGAGATCCATACCATTGATCGGTAGGTCTCACTTGGCCCATCTTAAAAACATGAAAACTACCCTATCAAAGCACCCACCGCTTGATCTTCTTACTCCCTTGGCTTCCTTAGCTCCTTAGCTTCGATTCCAACGGAGGAGATGAGGTTTGAATGGTTGAGATAAGAGATGAAGGGGTAGGAAAGTGGGCCACCTTTGTTGCTTGAGAAAGCTTGGAGAGGCTCATACGTATGGTGCTCTCTTGCTTGGGAAAGTGAATTGAAAAATGAAGGAGAGAGAGAATTGTAAAGGGAGAGAGAGAATGATGGGTGATGGATATGGTGAGTGATGGGTGTAAGGGACTTTTTGACTTTTGTGGCAAATGGTGTAAGAAAAGTATGGGCTTTGTAAGAACTTTTTGACTTTTGTGGTTGCTTGGGAATGGGTGAAAGGTGATGTGTACTTGACATGTTGAGATTGATGGATTGATGGATTGATGTGACAAATCGTAGAGATTCTCTTGGAATTCGCACGCGCGGCGTTTTCTATGCACCGAACGCTGACCCACAACTCCTGACCAGGGTATCATCTCAGCATGCGAGTCACAGCATCGGAACCACGGCGACGGCGTGGTTGCTATGGTACAAGTCTTGGGTTGAGTCGACTCGGGTTGACGGCGTGTGAATCAGGGTCGCGTGCAAATACCGGTTAAGGGTCGAAGGTTGCCGGAATTCGACTGGGAATACCGCGGAAGTCTACGGAACGGTACGGTCTAGAATACAGGGCTTACAGAAATGATTATCAAACAGTCATTAAATTCTTAAAAGAGAACATCCTTTCTCAGTTTGAAATACCTCGAGCCATCATTAGTGATGGAGGTTCACATTTCTGTAACAGGACATTTGCGAACTTAATAAAGAAATATAGCATCTCTTACAAAGTGAGCAATCCATACCACCCATAAATAAGTGGGCAAGCCAAAATTTTTAATAGAAAAATTAAACATATTTTGAAAAAAATGGTTAACCCTGACCATAAGGACTAGTTAATCAGATTGACTGATGCTTTATAGGCTTACCGTACTGCATTTAAGACCCATATTGGAATGCATCCCTTTAGACTTGTCTATGGGAAAGCTTGTCACTTACTTGTGGAGTTGGAACATAAGGCCTACTGGGCAATTAAAAATCTGAATTTCAATTTGGACAACGCCGACTCGCTGCGCAAACTTCAGTTGAATAAACTGGAAGAAATTCGGAATGATGCATATGAGAACTCGAGAATTTACAAGGACAAAATGAAAGTGTTCCATGACCAACACATTCTTCAACAATTATTCACACCAGGTCAGAAAGTCCTTTTATATAATTCTCGATTACACCTTTTTACGGGTAAACTTCGTTCTCGTTGGACCGGCCCGTTCACTATTACTAATGTTTATCCTTATGGGGTCGTCGAGTTTTGGAATCCAAACAGTGGCAATGAATTCAAAGTAAATGGACATCTTTTAAAGCCATTTGTTGAAAATTTTGATTCAGAGGACATGTCAATACCTTTGATTAACCCTATTTACCAGGATTAACCTCCTAGTCTGACGGAGGTATAGGTAGATTTATTTACTTTCATATGATTTAGGATTAGGATAGTTTACTTTCTGCTATTTAGGATAGTTTACTTTCCACTATTTAGGATAGTTTGTTTTCTACTATTTATGATAGTTTATTTTTTGTTGGTTTAATTCTTGTGCTAATCCATCTTCACACTGAGGCCATTCGAAAAGCCTCAAAATTCCTTCTTCAGGTATTAACTTTTTATCACTTCCCTTCTCTTTTCATTACCTCTTTTGCATTACATGCTTATTTCTTTTATATGGAAGACAATATAGATTTTTTAGTTGGGGATGGGGGATTAGGTGAACTAATCAGTGCTTTCTCAGTTTTGAGCAAAAATTTTGAAAATTTTCAATGTTTCAAGTTGAAATCTGTTTGGGAAGTGATGAATTGTGTACTTAAGAATGCATTAGGCATGATAAAAATAGAGATTGAATTTTGGATTATTGGAGTTTGATCAACTAAGAAATCTATTACCTAAGTTCTTGTGCTCAATTGATTAAGAGATAGTTTGAATATCATGTTAATCTAAATCACAAGATGCATTCAATTTGTCTTTTGTAGGACAAGCTAAAAGTTTTGATTGTTAGTATGTGAATCATTGATAGATGGCGAGAGTCGAGTATGAAGAATTTTATCTATTTTAAAAGAAGAAAAGAACCAGTTAAACAAATAGGAGATCGACAAAGAGGTCATGAAAAAGAGTAAAAGGAATGAAAAATATGAAAAAGAATAAATAAATAAATTGACCGTCAATATAAAATCAAAGACTGAAAAAGGAAGGAAAAGGGGATAAGTTCAGAATTAGTACTTGAGTTTCAAACTGATCTTGAAGTAATGAGTATGGCTAACATAATGAACTAATAGTATTCGTATAAGAAGTAAGTTGATTTTCACTAAGTACATTGAAAAACTTGATATGCAAATTATGCTCGATTTAATGGACAAAGAATTTACTTGATTGGTTGCTTATGTGCATCGGCTCTAAGTTTTCAAAATCCCATTTTTGTATCTTAATTATACCCATTCATACTTGAGTGTACAAAAGAATGTTTTCCTAAAGAGGTTTTGAACACTAAGCATTGAGATTTATTTCACACAAACTTTGCTCGGGACTAGCAAAATGCCGATTGGGGATTATGTTGAGGGTCAAATATTACATATTATCCCTCATTTATATCTTGGTTTTAAGAACATGATAATGTTTAATGTTCTATTTTACTCATGTTTGTGTTGTTAGGTGAATTTAAGAGCTTAGACTGAAAGGGGTGATAAAAGTATGAATTTGATGCTCAAGAATCACCAAGGCAAGGGATGGATCTTAGGAGACCAATATTGAAGAATTCACATGCTAAAGATCCAAGAAAACCAAGTGAAAAATGAAGAAAATCAAATATTTGAAGTGAAGAAAAGGAATCCTGAAATTGTCCTAAAAACAAACATATTCCTGAAAGTGTCCTTAAGAAGCATATTCTGAAACGCTAGTTTATTCTGTGAAATTGCGCAGAGTGAACTCTATTTTGGAAAACTACATAAATTTGAGGCAGTTTTGCGAATCTATATGGACAAGGCTATAAATATGGGTTTCCTATAAACTTTTAGGGATATCTAGGGTTTGAGGAGTGGAGCAAAAGGGTGGAGAAGCCGTCGCGAAGAGTTTTTCTTCCTTTTCCTTAGTTGTTTTTATGCTTTTCTTAAGAGATTTTAGTTCAATCATATCTATGGTTGGCTAAACCTCTTATATAAGGCTAAAAGGCGAAGCTTATAGCGTGATAGGATGTTTTTTTATTGCTTTGATTCATGTTTATGTTGAACTTTCTTTGATTCTAGTTTGATTCTTAAGGAATACTTTCAGTTTTTTTAAAAGTTTATTGTGACTTAAATTACAGTAGATCTACAATAGCTTTGAGTATCTTCTTTTCATGTATTGAGATTTTGAAATTAGAAAATTTTGTTGTTCACCATCATCCAAGGGGGATGGTTGGGTGACGAAATCTCTTCTAATCTTCATAGTTCTCCCATGTTGGTTGTGAATTGTTATATCCTATTGTGAGTCATTGTCTCATAGGCATGGTTTTGCAATGGAATCACTTCCAGTTCTCATACCTCTCATCTATTGAGAATTAGGTCAAAGAAAGTTCAGATTTGGTTTTACTGAGATATCTTCCAATTGGATAAGTTGGGACTCTGATTCTAATTGCGTCCTTGAATCATGCATAGATCTCCCTGATATCTACTAGTGGATCCTTAGAAATCCTAATTCCCACCTTTGAATTCTTAAGTTTTAATTACTTTAATCACAATTACTCTCTCAATTACTTCAGAATTAGATTCATATCTTCTTTTAGTCCTACTTCTAGTTCTTTTTAAAATACGTACAAGTTTAGTCCTTGTGGATTCAATCTCGTTCTCATGAGTTATTACTACATCGCGACCCTACACTTGGGGTTGTGAACAAGTTTTTACCCACCTAATAGTTAGATCAACCTGATTTTTGGGGCATCTAATTTTCATAATGGAAAAAGTTTAATGGAGGGGCAAGATGTTGTACAAACACCATGGTGGGCCTCACATGTAAACTAGTTGCATGTGACCATTACTCACTCACACTTCAATGCTCCCACGGGACCATACCTTTTGTAGATACTCTTTTCATTAAATAAGTGTTGGGGAGTCATTTGCTCCTGAACACAACATTTCCCCCCAAAATTCTTCTCCCCTTTGCATGGTACTAGAGTTAGGGTTTTCCTTAACCTTAGTTTTATTCTTCTATTCTTTCCCTTCTCTCTTTTACTATTAGAGCAAGGGATTGGAATTCAACTCAATACTGTATCCAAACATGCCTAAGGCTATACGCCAAGTACAAAAGAGTTAGATGAACATACATATTAAGAAGTGTATTGCCTTTTTGGGATGGCAGTGTACCGAATAAGTTGTTGTTTCCAAGAAACCTGAAATTTGTGATGATGAAATACATACATCAAAGAGATTTATGTAAAGAACATTTTATTAAGGAAAGACTATTTGATTCTTACAAGTTAGCAAGTGAACTTATATTGAAGAGAGACGCCGGAATTGGGCCACTTAAATTGTTAAAGCTCAAATCCCTACAAAAGTAAACAACTTAATATGGTAAACAAAAACAAAAGTGAGATGGAATTGCTAAGAAGGCGAGTTAGAGATCAATGGCATGTGACAGGTCCTTTGTATGGCCTACTAAATGAATGGACCAGATTATAGTGTGGTGAGGCACAAGTCGTGAGCATGAGTGTGCAAAGCAACAAATGGTGAGTAGTGCTAGCAAAATTCATATCCATGACATAGTTCAAAAGCCTAAAAATTAAGTTCAAGCCTTCCCTAAAAAGTTGAAAGTAAAAAAACTAAATTTTATCCAAAAATTCAAGTTAATGACATTTAATAACATCCTTTGACTTTTCATTTTTATCAAAGCATTTTTGTGATAGTACCAATGGTGAATAAAAAGTATAATTTACTCTTATATAGAATTAGGTGAACAAATTAAAGATGTGTTTCTGAAATCCAATTCAATTACTCAAAGCCAGCCCCATCCCTGATTTCGGTGGATCATATGATTGGACATAATGTATAAAGAGATGCTTACCTTAAACTACTTCCCACAAAATGTTCCACCTTAATTATATATTGTCGTGAATCTAGCCCCAATCTTAAATGTATTTTTGACATCTAATGGTTTTAGTGAATTTCACATAATAATCATGGTGAGCTTCCTAAGAAATCAATGGTGGACGCCTTTCTCCCAACTATTTTCTTCTATATGGTCCATCTAAATCAGTAATCTTGATTTTCTGGCTGTGGGCATTATGTTAGTTTACAGATATAGTAGGTGGAGTGGATTTCATGGTATAATAGGTGGAGTGGATTTCATGGTGGGCCCCTCAAAAAATTGGCATGCCATCCCTCTCACAGTTGTTTGATGAGATTTTTGGGAGGGAATTGCCTGCAACACTAGCGCGGGTTAGGTACTGCCCCACTAGGACCTACCTAGAGATGGAAGGTCATGTCAAGGGGTTTTGTGGGTCCCACCATGATCTATATGTTTTATCCATGCCATCCATCTGTTTTGACATTTCAATTTACTGCACAAGCCAAAAAAAAAGAAGAAGGCAGATCAAATCCTCGGACACACCATAGGGATTTGAAACCTATCGTTAAGAACTTCTTGCAGGCCATAGAAGTTTTGGATCATGTTGATATTTATGTTTTCTGTTCATACAGGTCTACGTGACCTTATGAACGGGTTGGATGGAAAATAAACATCAACCTTAAGCCTTAGGAAGTTTTTAAAGGTGAGAGTTCATTCCCTATAGCTTCATGTGGTTGGTCCACTTGATCCTTCAATGTACCTCCTTTTGGGGATCATGCCTTAAAATGATCTTTCAAAATAAATAGAAGGTGCGGATAAAACATATAGATCATGGTGGGCTCCACGGGCTTGACCATTCGTCACTAGCTAGGTCTTGGTGGAGGTGTACCTAATCCGCCCCCCATCGCACCATGTGGCCCACCATGATGAATGTGTTTTATCCACGCTATCCATCCATATTTCTAGCTCATTTTAGGGTATGAGCACGAAAATGACGCAGATCCAAAGTGCAAGTAGACAACGTCATAGAAAATAGTTGGAATTGAAGGTCCACCATTGAAAGTTCTTAGGACCCATGGTGATATTTCATTTGCCATCCAACCTGTTCACAAGGTCACACAGAGCTGAATGAAGGGAAAATACAAATGTAAACTCGATCCAATTTTATTTTTATTTTTTTGACACTAAAGAAGTTTTCAATGAATGGTTCATTGGAGCTTTAGATTATCTTATTTTTTTGGCTCATGCCGTAAAATGATTTGACAAAAGGGATGGACTGGGTGGATAAAGCACATACAACACAGTGAGTAAGTTGGGCGACATCATGCCATACAAATGGATACAGATTAGCTACTGACAGAGTTAGCGGCGATCTCACGACTAAAGTGACATCACCAAGTTCTATGGGCCCCACCATGATGTATGCGTTCTACCCACACTCTCCATCCATTTGGAGAGACCCAGAATGAGGTAGATCCTAAGCTCAAGTGGACCCACCACAAAACCAATATGGATTAATCGCCTACCATAGAAATTTTCCATCAAGTTAGATATTTGTGTTTTCTCTTATGTTGGTGACAGATGTCTTAAATCTGTCAAACAGGTTCGATGACATCGAGTAGGCTTCGAGTGAAAATTGTGAGAAATTTAGCCAGCCTGAGGACAAGTTTGGCGAATCGAAGCGTTGGTCGGCTAGCCTGAGCTCTGGTTCGGCCAGCCTAAAGTTACGTAGATTGTTTGCGGACTTCATGAATTTGAGGTAGTTTCCAGATTATTCCAACTTGGTACGAAAGTTGGAGTTCATAATATATAAATAGGAGTTCCTAGGATGCTCTATGTGTCATTCTAAGATATTCAAAGGTTTCCTAAACTATTCCAGAGGGTTTCTAAATAGTTCTAAGGTTTTAAAGGGTGTAGCAAGGGTGAGATTTGAGGATTGCTTAAATCGAGCAAGTCCTTTATCTTTGGAATTTATGCTTTCATAGTGGATTTATGTCGCTTTGTGTCGTGGTTTTTTTTCAAAAGGGTTTTCCACGTTAAATTGATGTGTTCTCTTTGTATTTGCTTGGTGCTTTTGGATTGCAATCCTAAATTCATCTATGTGTGATTTCGCCGTTTGTCCCAACAAGTGGTATCAGAGTAATCGTTGGGGCGCAGGCTTGAATCTGAAGGATTAGCATTAATGAGAAACACTAGGTATGACATTGAGAAGTACTCAAGTAAAAATGACTTTGAGCTATGGAAGATCATGATGATCGGTTCCTTAACCATGCAAGGCAAAGATGGTGCTCTTGTGGAGCGAAATCTGACTATGAGTGATGATGATTGGAATACTCTTAATAAGAAAGCCTTATCCTCGATCCATTTGTGTTTCACAGATGAGATTCTCTACAATGCTTTGAGGGAGAAAACTACAGCAGTTTTATGGGTAAAACTAGAGGATATTTATGCGAATAAATCCACTAAGAATCGCCTACACTTGAAGCTATAGTATTCACCTTCAAGATTGCAGAAGGTGGAGATGTGGAGGCCCACATCAGTTACTTTAATAAATTGATTTGCAAGTTGCTGGATATGGAGGAAGTGGTCAAAGATAAAGACCAGGCATGCATGTTGTTGAATTCTCTTTCGGTTTTGTATGAGTCACTTAGGGACTCACTGTGCATAACAAATAAATCCCTAAGTGTGGACACCATTATCTCAGCCCTTCAAGGGAATGTTATGATAAAGATAAATAGTAGCGTAGAGACATCTTCTATAATACCTCGAAAAAATTCGTATAAAGGCCTGAGTACCACCTTAGGCAGAAATCACCCAGGACCAAAACCTTCAGAAATTAGGTTAATATTAGCAAGTGTTAAATTAGAGTACTTATGAAATTAGCGCTAATCACTTTAAATATGATCTGTAAGAACCAAACCATGCAGAATCATTGACGCTACATTAACCTGAAATCTAGAATCCATCCCTAAATCCGGTTGCTCTTGGGAGCACTTTGAAACTTCGTATCGGACCTGGACCGCACGTCGAAAGTCCGATGATCGCAAAACTATACAGCTATGACCGCATCACTGGACTTGACAACCCCCTTGGAAATCAAGTCTTGATTGTGTCTAGAAATGCACAACTTGAGCCCGGAGCAAAGTGTGTGAGAAATGTGAAAATATTTAGAAATAAAATTCAAATTTAAGTAAACTAAGTCATGTCGCTTACGGGCCAAATATAAGGATTTTGAATGTCAGAATTTAAGCCAAATACACTCTCGGATCAGGGGAAATGTCTCATACATGGCAATGTACTTATAGCCCTGATCAAGTGGCGGTGACCGTTGAACTAAAATTGGTTCGCCACGGTCGATCTGTAAACCCGATCGGAGCGAAAACTCAGCCTGACCTAGATCCAATGTCAGGGAGCTTAAGTTCGACCGCACGCAGAAAAGGGGCCACTGGAAGTGCTTCGTTGGGCTAAAACAGACGTCCTTTGGATATAACCTAAGTATACCTTGGCCTTGGGGCCATTTCCATCAGACCTGGGCCTATATAAAGCCCTTAAACCCTCTCTTTAATATTCCATACGAATTTTGAAACCCTAAGGAAGAGGGAAATGTGAAAGGAAAGGAAAAAGAGAGAAAGTGAGAGTGAAAGTTGGAGATTCATCTTAGGATTCGATCTCGTTGCTCCACGCACTTAGCCACCCTATCTGTATCGCTGCACGGGTGATTCCAATTCCATTCTTAGGTAAGAAAACCTAACCCTAACTTGTTTTAGGATTTCCAACTATTATAATAGATGGAATAGCTAACCTATTTCATATTATAGGTTTCCACTTCGCCATTGACAAAGGCTAAGTGTCTAAAATGAATCTGTTACACGTTTACCGGCGAAAGGTGCGAACTATAAATGTTTAGGTTATAGTTTTCAAGGCTTTTAATGTCAGTTAATGATTTATGGCTGACTTGAAATTTCTATCACTTGCTTAGCCACGATGTTTTCCGCACTTTACACATATACATGAACTATGTTGAATATAATGTATTCTTGTGTTTGTTGATATGATTGAATGAATCTGGAATTATGATTAGTACCTGTTATGATGGATGTTTTGGTAATAGATGAACGTTGTATGTGTTGCAACTCCTATGTGAAAGGATTTGCTATAATATACATTTTAAGTAAATTAATCTATGTATGTGATATGTGTAGTGTAAGTGTTTGATAAAATGCCTGTATGAGGAAATACTTATTTAAATGTTTGAAATGAGAATGTTGAGATAGGATTCTCAATCCCCTTCTCTATAACTATAGTTTCCTTTACGTAACCTATCTTCCTACTATGTGATTTATGGAAGTAATGCCTAGGTAAGATAACATGTGTAATATGTGTTGCATGAAATGCTAAATGCTTGAAATGGTTGAACTGTTGTGTAATGCTGCTATGTATATCGTATGTCATATATAAACTACAACTAAGTGTGATTGGGACTATGACTTAGTCCAGGCAATTGGTAACAGATCTCAATTAGGTGGCTGAGGTTGCTTTTCACCACACAAGACGCGTTCGATGAACCCGAGTTGTACTTTGGTTGTCGGTAGTGGTTAGGCCACATGGAGTGCTTACGCCCTTCATGTCGATCAACTCGAGGTGCGCTCATACTAGTTGAGCTCGTTAAGTAACCCGATTGACCCGATGTATGTTCACCATGTATGGACGTTACTGCTTGAATCTAAGGTACCAAACTCACCAGTGAAAACCCCTTTAACCTTGGTACCTCGATCCGCTAAGACTCATGAGTCGGGCATGGTGGTATGGGATATTGTGGTGGAGCTGTCAGCCTACGCTAGGGTGACGAGCCTCCTCGTAGTGACCAGTGAGCAACCCAAACTCGTGAGCCGAATACGGTGGTATAGGACAATGTATTCGAGCTGTCGGCCTACCCTTGCGCAGCCTGGCTGTGGTCCCTAGTTGGGTTGGTGACGAGCCTTCGAAAATAGACTGCCAGTTGGTAGGGTGTGGGTGGTAGTGACCTCGAGTGTACTCTGAGACTGCGTTAAGGCGACAAGTCTTTCCATAGCAACCAGAGTACAAACTAGGACTACACTGATAAGGTGACGAGCCCTTTGTAGCGACCTAGAACCATAATATCGTATAAGATTTACTAGAACTGAAGACCCTAGAATGGATTATTGTTTGAGAATTGATATAAGGGAGGTACCTTTGCTTCCTAATCCTACTGTATGAAAAGGACTAATAAGAACTTGGTTATCATGCTTATGCACCGCACTGCATGTGCCGTTTGGTGTTGAGTAGAGAGCAACGAGGAAGTGACTGACATGCGCGACCGTTAAATGAAGATCGCAAAGGGAGTGCAGGTGAGGGCATGCATCATTTATACATACCATCCTCGCATTAATCAGAGTACTTAGGGATGTTTGATTGTATTATTTTATCATTACTGCTTGACTGAATTAAGAACATGTTAACCTTTGCTTTATTATTCCACTGAGTTGATCACTCACTCCCATGTTACGGGGCGGTGTTTTAAACACCAACCAGATTCTGTCTTAGTTGCAGATGGAGACCCGACTGATGAGGCAGAGACGGACTTCGCAGACGATGAGGGTGCTTTCTCATATATGCAGTATTCAGGTGGGTTTATATAGACTGCTCTGATCGACGGGGCTTCAGGGTCATACTGGTGGACTATCACATTTTTTTAGAAATTTATATTTTGAAACAACACTTGTAATTATTGACCTAGCAACGCATACATACTTTGGGGACCTATACTGGTTTATAAAGTTATACATATTTGTTTCAGTCTTCCGCTTGTGTATTACAATTGTCTTTGGATTATGTTTTGTTGTTTTGGCTTAATCTCATTCACATTTTATGCACTAATACAGACAACATACAACCATCATTAAATATGTTGCATAAGTGATGTATTGGAACTCGGGAGTTGGGTACCTGCTCGACCCCCAATTTTTAGGGCGTTACATCTTCTGATACACTGTTTACAAGAGGCAGAAATTTTGAGTAAGGTACAACTTCTTCAAGGTCAAGATCCAAGTCCATGTGCAAAGGCAAAGGTAAGTTAAGGTGTTGTAATTGTGGGATAGGAGGACACATGAAGAAGGATTGTACAAATCTTAAATCTAAGAGAGAAGAATCTGAGGCTTCATACAGGGAAGCCAACGCTACCACGTCTAATGAAAGTACGAGTGGATGTGAAAGTGATGTCTTGTCTGTATCTACGATCAGACACTTATACGATGATCGTAGGGATGAGTGGATTCTAGACACATGGGCATCTTATCACATGACTCCTCATCGGAGTTGGTTCGTCAGTTATAGAGAATGTAAAGATGGATAAGTCTTTATGGTCAATGACATTGCCTGTAATGTTGTGGCTATTAGTATGGTGCACATCAATATGTTTGATAGGATAGATTATACCCTAATTGAGGTGAGGCACGTTCCTGACATGAAGAAGAGTCTGATTTCTCTCGGTGCACTTAAGGCAATAGGATGCAAGTTCACCGGATTTGATAGTGCCCTTAAAGTATCTAAGGGGGCACTTGTAATCATGAAAGTGTAATAACTCGGTAACATTTACAAGTTGATTGGGAGCACTTCAATAGGTAGAGTTGTAGTGGCTGTAGCGGATCCCACCTCTACACGTGTGTGGCATGTTGGGCATGCCCATATAAACGGGCAAGGCATGAAGGTTACGACACACGGATAGAGATACGGAGCAGATGGAGCAGCCACCTCTAAGAAGAATCATACCGCATAATCGCGGGTTACCGGGAAGGTACATGAACGACTCTAATATCGCATATACTCTCGTTACAGACGATGGAGATCTTTCTACTATTCAAATGGCTCTTGGTGAGCCTAGTGCTGAAAAGTGAAAGGTAACTATGGACGATATGATGGACTTGTTGTATTAGATCGACACATGGGAGCTGGTGGAGCTTCCAATGGGCCAGAAAGTGATTGTATGCAAGTAGATAATCAAAAGGATACAACATAGATACAGAGCGAGGATGGTAGTGAAGGGCCATACTTAGAGAGAAGGGATCGACTTCTCAAAGATATTTGCACAGACGGTATAGCGAGTGTTTAATATTAGATTCATATTGGTGCTGATTGCCCAATGCGATCTTGAACTGGAACGGATGGATGTGGATACTGCACTTCTGCACCGAAAATTAAAAGAGTTATTCTTCATGAAGCAACCACAGCAATTCAAAGTTTAAAGGGGTGGAGAACTAGGTTTTGCAGGAGGTCATTGCATGACCTATCACCTAGGCAGTGGTATAAAAAATTGATTCCTTCATGGTGAGTCAGAAATTTTCTAGGAGTGAATACGATTACCGTCTATTGCAAGACATTGAGTGATGACACGTTCATCATCTATAATTGTATATTGATAACATGTAGATTGTTAATCATAACATGTCTGAAATTAATGTACTGAAGATACTCGAGATAAAGGATTTGGGGGGTGCAAAGAGGGTTCTCGGCATTGATATTCGTAGAGACTGAAAGAGGACCAGGCTTTGGTTATCTCAGGCAGAATACCATGAGTAGGTATTGATCAATTATGAGATGGACCAGGCAAAGCAGGTGAGCGTTCCCTACGTGGCTCACTTTAAGCTTTCCTCAGGACAATGTCCCAAAACAGATGAAAAAAAACAGGATATGTCTCATGAACCTTATTCGAATGCGGTTGACAGTGCATGCCATAGTCTGTATTAGACCATTTATTTCATAGGCAACTAGTGTTATGAGTAAATACCCCGACAAGCAACATTGGGAGGCGGTAAGATGGTTACTTCGATACATTCGAGGTACAGAAGACTACGTCGTAACTTTTGAAAAGACAGGAGCAAAGTTGGGATGGTATGTGGAATCAGATTATACAAGCAGTGTGGATTCTATAAAGTTGACTTCGGGTACTCGTTTATACTAGTGGGTGGAGCAATTAGTTGGATATCAAAGCTTTAGTCCATAATGACTTTTTTCACGATCGAAGCAGAGTATATGATAGTAACAGAAGCATTTAAGGAATGTGTTTGGTTAATAGGCATGATAAATCAATTGGGACTTCAACAGGAGGCCGTGCTGGTTAATTGTGATAGCAAGAGTGCTATTAATTTGGTTAAAAATTTTGTTTATCACTCACGTACTAAACACATTGATGTTCGTCACCATTTTATCTGACAGATGCTTGAGGAATGAGGTGTAGTACTGCAGAAGATTCACCCAACGTGAATCTGACAGACATACTCATCAAGGTCGTTCCTATAGAGAAGTTCAAATTTTGTGCAACTTCTCTAGGCATGACAATGGCATAAAAGAAGGACAGAGTGTGAACGAGAAGCATTGATGAAGCTATGATGTGAGGCAGAGATAAGAGAAGAGGTCAAGAAGCTACACATTTGAAAATTAAAGACGTGGTGGAGATTATTGGTGATAATTGTCTTAAACCTGTCAAACAGGCTCGATGATGTCAAGCAGATTTCGGGTGAAATTTTACGAGAAATTCGGCCAACCCGAGAAAGGTTCGGGTGAAAATCCAACAACATATTCTTTTGAAACTTGTAAAAAATTCAGCAAGCCTAAGGACAAGTTCGACTAGCCGAAGTGTTGGTTGGTTAGCCCGAGCTCTGGTTCGGCCAACCTATGGTTACGCAGATTGTGTTCGGACTACGTAAATTTAAGGCAGTTTCCATATTATTCAAACTCGATGCGAAAGTCGTAGTTCCTAATCTATAAATAGGAGTTCTTAAGATGCTCCATGTGCCATTTTAAGATATTTCAAAGTTTCCTAAACTATTCCAAAGGGTTTCTAAATAATTTTAAGGTTTTAAAGGGTGTAGCAAGGGTAAGATTTGAGGATTGCTCAAATCGGGTAAGTCCTTTCTATTTGTAATTTATGCTTTCATAGTAAATTTTTGTCACTTTGTGCAGTGGTTTTTTTTTTTCCGAAAGGGTTTTCTACGTTAAATTATTGTGTTCTCTTTGTGTTTGCTTGGTGCTTTTGGATTGCAATACTATATTCATCTCTGTGTGATTCCACCATTTGTCCTAACATCTTATTCCATGTATGTGTTAACTTATGAATAGGTTAGAGCTCAGATAAACATTATAAGGTCTTTGGAAGGTTTCAACAGTCGACATCATTATCATCACTATTTTCTATAGTGAGTTCCACTTGACCTCTGGATCTACTTTAGTCTTTGGCTTATGCTTTAAAATGATTTCTCCAAATGGATGGACAATGTCAAGACAACACATACATCAAGTTGTGGCTTACATAAATTGGTGACATCATTTCAGTAGCTAGTCTCACTACCGACAGGTGTAGTAGGTAATCCTCGTTCCATACGGATACCCCTGTGGGTAGCCGATGGTCCGAAAAATGTGGCATGTGATTCACATGTGCCACACTAAACCAAAGGGAATGATTGTGAGAGAGACGATCATTGTTGATTTTTTTTATAGGGCACAATTAGATGCCAGAAATATATTTGGGCTAAGAGCCCAAACCACAAGGTCAAGTGAGCCATACCAAAGAAAATAGTTTGAAAGGTGGGCATCACCTTATACACCATTTTCATATTGTATGGTCCACCAGAATCATAAATAAGGATGAGTTTTGAGCCCTGGGACTAAAAATGGATCATGCACATGGAGCCAACCTTGTGCTGTCACAAAACCCCTTTCCAAGTGGAGCGGCCATGATTTGGTTGTAACGTATCTCTGATAGGGTTGTTAATAGGTTGGACCTAGGGTAGGTCTCAGTTGGGAATTTGAACTGCTTTGAGGTGGGCCGTTGGGCTAGGTCTATTCAAAATTTTGATTTTTCAGGCTCTAGCCTTGCCCATTCATACCCCTAGTCTCCTATGTGAGAGGATGGATAAAAATGGATGTGTGAAGATGTATTTTACCCTCATATGAAGAATAGAAAGTATGATTTGTTGAATATATCATTTAAAGGCATTTTAGCCTAAAATTAATATTTAAAAGGAATTTTCTAATTAAAAATCCTAATTATAAAATTTACAAGCTAATGAAAATAAGGAAACCTATTTGAGTTTTTTAATCAGTAGCAAATGAGTTCCTTATTGATTGGACTTGACATAGGAACCTAATCGAGTTGAGCTGAGTTGATTCAATGAGTTCTTTTACAACTATATATGATCGCCTACATTGGACATCCCTAGTTTGTTTCTGATACTAGGACACATTCGAAAGTTGATCATGAAAATTGGCTTGGATGGGTGGCTCATTGGATCCGGTGGTCTAAATGATATAGGACTTTTGCAAAAGCCAACGATCTATGATGCATGTCTATTGATCTACGTAATCAATATGGAAAAGCAGAAATGACTTATCACCCTTTTGATTATATGATTAAGATGACATTAGATTATGATCAATAATTTGGATCGTACAAGGATATATGGATCAAATGGACAAAATCAATGATATATTATTTCTACATTTTTTCTCTGAAACTCTCGAAACCACAAGGTATCATTTATGAGGGATCTCGTCCCTATTTAGAGAGAAGGGTTATGAAGTTTTGATGAGGCTGAAAGTTATCTAATCTCGTCCGATCTCACATTATCCCAATATCAAGTTGTAATTCGAATTTAAACCTTTAAATTTGATATTCAACTTTAAACTACAAAGAGAAATTAAAAAGGATAAAAGGAGTAAATTTTGTGTGGGACTTATCTACTAATGGTTGCCCACAAGTGGGCTCCATGGGCTTGTGTCCAACATTTGTTACTCAATCATGTTATGAGATGGGCATAATATATATTGTCCTTCTAACTTATCTCATAAAAACCAAAACAAAAAACCAGGATATTATCTTCTCAAAAGTGTTTAAATACTAATTAAGTGATTACTTAACTAGTGCTTAATAACATAAGCTTTTCCATTGCATGTCTTAGTCCACATGATTAGATCGGATGGAGTTAACTCCCGATCTAGAGTACTCAACCAACATACGCACCTATCCAATTTATCAAATTATTTTGAAAACTTAATTTTTTGTAAACATCAATTTGAATCCTTTTAAAATAATAGTATATAATATATACTTCTTAAAAAAATATTATTTGCAAAAAATTATATATAAAAAATTTGATACTATTAGTAGATGTGCGCATTAAAAATCCCAAAAATTTGATCTAGCATTTATGAAAATTTCCCCACGTAGATATATAATTTACAATCGATTAAGCTACTTTCCTATCATAACAGAGTTTGACCAATCAAGCGCGCTTCATCACTGAATACGAAAGTATTGACACTCAATCTCATTTTCTTAAATACAAAGGAGGGTAGCTAAGGACACAAGAAGTTACCTATGAAACTGGCAACTCACACATTTTAATAATTAGATCAAATCAAAGAAATATGTAAGTAGAAGGTTCCTATATGTAGCTACAATCCATGTTGTAATGTAGACAACCCTAGATATATATAAAGTGTACAATACACATGTAATCTCATATGAGGTAAGACTCATCTCATAACCTCATGACTTGACTCTTATTGAGGTCATAACATTGATCGCATGAAGAGTAATGAAGTGATTATGTAATTCAACTTAATTAGTCTCATCTTCAATTGTTTAAGACTAAAGGCAGATACAATTCACTTGTATCCTCATCATCTATTCTTCATGATAGAGTGAGGTTCACACCTCGACATATGAACATCACCCCAATTGTACCTCTCTTGTACAGTAAGGGTTGGTCAACTCGTGCGAGTGGGTGACAGCTTGCTGACAAAAGTAGAAATCTAACACGATCTCCAAACAAATGATGATGATTTACACATTTAGTCAATATAAGTGCTCAATACTGAATAAAAAGAATGTATTATTCGTTAATGAAGGATAATGAGTACATGTTATAAACATATCACTTAAGATCTTCTAAATCCCATTTGCCTAATGTGAACTTAGAATAACTCTCTAGTTATAGGTTCCATCATGGGATCATCCAGCATCTACTTGGTAGGAATGTAGCTCATGGAGACATTTTTATCTCTCACTTGATCATTGACGTAATGATACTTGATCTCACCATACTTGGACTTCAGTGGTGTATGGGGTCCTTTGCTAAGTTAATGTGTAGACACCCCACCTTAGGTCGATAAGCTTAATTAAACAGAAACCCAATCCATATCCTTAACCTTAATCCATAACTCCAATCCAAACCCTAATCCAAACCCTGATCCATACCTAAAACCCCATTCCAAATCATAAACACAGTCCAAACCCTAATTTAAACCCTAAGAAGCCCTAAAACCAAATTAACCCATTCCCAATAACCTGACAAAACCCTAAACTTGGTCCCAAACCTAAAACCCTAAGAAAAACATAGCCTATAGAATTAACCCTTCAATTAACCTATCGAGTCAACTCACCTAGTCAGCCACATAGCCTATCTAGTCAACTCATCATATTAAACCAAGCTCATAACCCATTTTCGCTTAGGCCTATTCCAAAGCCTAATTCGGAAAAAAGGGGAGACAACAAGGCATCTTCGGAGAGCCAGAGCTTTCCATGTGTACAGGAGGATCCAGCCTTTAAAGCTGAAGTAAAGGGAAAAGACGAGTGGTACCCAGGGTGTCACTTACCACTTGGCACTAGCCATACTTTGGTCAGCTGCTCACTTTTGTGTTGTTGTCCTCCCTACCTTTTTTATGCATGTATAAAATCTAAAAATTACTTCGATGACCCTCACTTGAGCCAAAATTATACCTTATGCCATCCAAACCAACAAATGAGATCTTGCCACATGAAAATATAAAATCCAAACCATCTAAAGTCCTTTTAACCTCAAGCTTGGTAGGAACTACTAGAAAATCAGACTAAAGGGCTATAAATACCCCCCTTCCCTTCATATTGCAAGCATCCAATTATTCATCCACCCTCCTTTCTAAGACTTTTCACACACTCTTTAAGCCCTTAGTCTAGCAATTTCATCCCTTCACCAAGGAGAGGAAAGATTAAGGAAGAAAGCTTAGCCCAAGTCCAGCGTTAACACTAGCCTCTTAAGCCAACCCAAGTTCAATCCAAGCCAGTTGATACGATCCTTGTGACATTATCGTTCATCCAACTATCTTCAATTAGGCTTCATTTATCCCATAATATTTGCATAGCATAACATTCATACCATCATTCAACATATTTTTCACCAAATTAGCTCAAAAGTATGCTCTAAGGTTTGCCAATCTAATTGGATCCTGCCGAACATAAAATTTGTCAATTACTTCATATTTTATCACAAGCATTACATACATTCATATAAGATAACTGAATCCTAACCCTCACGAACAATCAAGATTTTATGAAGTAGAGACCGTGAATATGTACGGGCGAAGCAGGTGCCTAACACCTTCCCTCTCTGTAACCGTGGTCCTTTACTTAGAATCTTTGATCGTAGAACCAAAGAGTCATCTTAGGATAGAAAATCTTCGAATCTGTATCCTAACATTTTTATAAGGTCTAGCCAAATGTAAAAGTGAAAAAATTGGCTAGTGGAGACTTTGATTAAACATTATCAATCAATCACTAACGCAAAAGCCCTCAAAAGAGGAACCCGTGGAGCAAAGTGTCCCTTAAGTCAAATCCGACTTGAGATCCCAACATCCATAAAATGGCGATTCCGATGGGGATGCCTAGCCATACCATTTAAGACCGAACTCAAAAAATGGGATATTTTCAGTCACTAAGGGTTAGTGGTTCTTGAGCATTTGCATTTGCATATGCATCAATTTCAAAATAATAATAATAATAAAATCTAAAACCTAAAACCATTGCGCCTTTGCAAGCCATGCGCACTCAGAAAAACCTTTCCTTTCATAGTATTATTCGAACCAAGTCAAAGACCACCATGGCCAACCATGAAGAAGAAGTCCAACCCTTCCATGTATTCAATCTCACAGAAGCTCAATCTGCACAACCACAGCATACAAGAATTGGCGCAAGGAGTCAGAGAAATGCAAGAGATGCTCCTGCAATTCATACAAGCACAAGTCATCGCAGCCATTAAATTAGTCGGTCCATCTCTGGAACAACCAAGTTCAAGGTTCTTTCCATCTTCCAGTTCGAAACAGGCACAACTGTCAGAATCCACACAGGATTATCAGCACAACACTCGACCATAGGATATTTTTTTCAATACCCTCTCGCAACCGGGAATCAATCTCAAAATAATCCCACAACTGGGATTCTCAGTCAAAATCCAACCAACCTTGCACCTGGGGTTTCAGACCAATTCTCAACAGATCCTATGGTCAGGATCCCTAGTCAATTTCCAACACATCCCGCAGTCGGGATTCAATTTCAAGTAGTAATGACTTCCTCAATCGGAAGCCCAGGACCAACACTAGTGAATGCCCATAATGGGAGTCAATGTCAAGTCCTTTACAACTAGTGAGCAGTGACGAATACCCAACAAGGGGGGTCACCTTCCAGCTTCTCAGTCTCTAACAAACAAGAGTGCCTTTCAATTCCAACAATTTTCCGCAGCTGATAATACAATTACCTTGCAACAAGTTCCCCCTAATGGGAACCATAGGGTTGAAGAAATTGACCACTATGCTGAAAAAGTTTAACGAGCTCAACAGCGAGAGATGTCGATTTCTTAAACAAGCTAAATAGAAATGGAAGAGTTGCAGGCGTAGCTCCAAGCCATGTATTACCAACTTCAGTGACAAGAAGGGGTTAACCTCCCCTTGACAAATTTCAGGGATGTGTGTCCCTTTCCAGATGCATGGGTACCACAAAACTTTGAGGTTCTTAATTAGTTCAAGAGATACGATGGCAGCGACTGTCCTACAGCCCATTTTAAGGTTTTCTGTGGAGAGTTGAATGTCATGGCAGGGATTGACGGAGCCCTCATCCGCTTATTTCAAAAATCTTTAATGGGAGATGCTCTCGATTGGTATACATCATTGGATTGTCATCGTAACAGGACTTGGGAACAACTTTCCTAGGCCTTAATCAATCGTTTTGCATACATTCTTAGCATGGCACTAAGGAGAGCAAATTTGACAGCCCTAATGCAGAAAAGTGACGAGACATTATTAGCCTATGTCAGTCGTTTACAAGCTATGGCCAACTAAATGTGAACCCCCATTGACGACGAGGAGAAGATCTCTAAGATCATCCACTCAACAAACCCAAGTCTTTCAGGGTACTTGATCTCGTACCCATATGCAAACTTCACCCAACTCATCCACTTAAGGGAATAAGTCTAGGTCGGAATAAGGGATGGAATAATTGCCCCCTAGCTGCATTGAACAGCTGTAGAAAAATAGAGCAAGCTCAAAGGAAAAACCTTGAGATATGGAAATGAAAATGGTTTGATCCAACATCTGATAGAAGTCAACAACATCATCACCACTGCTCAAGGTAGTCAATACGCTCCGCAATAAGGGCACCAACAACATCATCAATACTAACCTCAATAGCACCAGCAAAGATATCAACCTAGTCCGCCTCTGCAAATTTTGTAACCACCATCGTAGCCGCAACCACAACAACATCAATAGTTCAAGGGTAATACCCCTATTGAAATCAACAGATCATGAGGGAACATAGGAAGTTCACCCCACTCACACAAATGTACAACCAGATCATGCTACGTTGGTGTATAAGCAACTTTTGTCTCCCCAATAAGGTTAGCTTGTTAGTACACACACTCCATGTTAGCCACCCCCGCTAGGTGCCTTGGTATTGATCCCTAGCGGGGGTGGCTAACATGGAGTGTGTGTACTGACATGGGTGTGTACTAACAAGCTAACCCAAAATAATAATAATAATAATAATAATAATAATAATAATAATAATAATAAATTTTGTCTCCCCTATAACTTAGGCTACCTCTAAATCATCTGCCATGTAACTACAATGAGCATGAATATTAATCATTCCACCAGGGTCGAGGTCACATCACAAACCGATACTTCTCACGAAGGCATGCAGTCCAAGATTTGATTAACAATACAAAGATTGTGATCTCAACTCCTGGAACAATCCTTGCAGCTACACCCACCAACATCCTTCAAAATCCTCTGACATAGCCTTAAGCGGGCCCGAACACATCAAGTGGCCCTACCATCAACTTCCTTGAGGTGGAGAGCATCGATCTCGTCTTCTCCCCCATTTAGTCCATCCATATTATAACAAACACACCTTTGGTCTTACTTAGGGCACCATAGGCCCCACCTCTAAAGCCCAAGTAGGTAATTCTCCAAGGAAGACACGACCGTTATCTCCCTATCCAAAATCCCAACAACAGTGAGCCATGGGAGCTTATCATGCAAGAGGGCGCACCCTCCCATTTTGAGTCGTTCATCCTTCAAGGGACATTCCTAGCACCTGAACTAGTAATCCTAGAAGGTGCCTTCATTCTGCACCTGTCAACATTCCCACTGGTCAGACAAAGCATCGTACTAGAAGAACTGGTGATCTTAGAAGAACTTCCATCAGTATATGAGCCAGTTGTCCTGCAAGGGGCAACTGAATCATGAGCTAGTGGCTTCCCCAGAACATTTCCTCTCATGCCGCATCAACTAGCTCACAAAAGGAGTCCCACATAAGAGCAGTGAGAAGCCATGTGAAAATGCTTTATTAGGCCGATAGTCATCCCATGGGGACCCCCATCATCAAGGGAAATCATCACAGAAGCACAAAATCACCATGACAAGATGACCCTGCTAGAGTCCAAAACCTCATCAGCATCTTTAAAAACACCATTGGTCTTGGGGAGCAAGAACCACCTTCCTATAAGGCAGTGTCGTGGCATTACTCAAATTCAAAGAGGTGGGGAACATGATCCCTAATGGGTGGTGCGTTCGAAGAGATGGGACAAACCAAAGTGACTCAAAAGGCTCTTTGTCTGGTCTGGGCAATAAAGGAGAGGCATCATATGATGTAGCGGCATAACTGAAGACAATCCCAACCCAAATCTTTGTCTAGTAATTACTTTGCATATCATGCATGCATGGAGAATTATTCGCCGAAACTCAGAATGATGCGCATATCACCTCAGATACTCCACCTGAGATGATCACACTCATGATCGGACAACTTCTCGCACCTCAGGCCATCATGTTTACTGACGATGAGCTACCTCTTAAAGGTTAAAATCACGAAAGATCATCGAACATAGCCTTGCGCTATAAGGACCTACGGGTCCCACTGGTCCTCCTCAACAATGGCTAAAGCATGAATGTGTGCCATCTTCGCACCATTGTATGCTTGAAAATCAACCTATCTTCCTTCCAGCCAAATAATATAAGCGGTAGAGCCTTCGATAACTCCCCTCTAACTGTAAAAGGGGAGATAGACATCGAAGTACAAATTAGCCCTGATGTTTCTGTCATCACTTAACTGGTCATAGATATCGCCATCTCGTTCAGCATGCTTTTGGGAAGGTTGTGGCTTCATAAGGTTGGAGCAGTCCCATCCACCTTCCATCAGATGATAAAGTACATCCTGGATAATAGGGTGATTTCCATTCTGTCCGAACCAGATGTCATCATCCATGAAAGTTAAAACGCGCTAGAGCCGAACATCCCAATTATTAACATTCAGCACTCCGAAGAAGACGTCAACTACCATAGTTTTGAATTCGAGAGTATGTATTTAATCGTCAATCCTTCACCGATGAATGCTGAGTACATCTTCTCACTTTTAGAACACCAGAGTCTCAAATACCATGTGAAGAACCATTATAAAACAAGGGTGGTAGAGATGACATACAAGCAAAGAAAGTGGGGGTTCAAATACCAGCCTTCTTTTAAAGAGAAATGGAGGAAAAAAATGATTCTGGTGCACGCCCATCCAATTTATCAAACCAGTAATGCCTTGCAAGGAATCAGGATGAGGAGGACCAGTTGCACTAAGGAAATGCCTCCCATTATTCCTAAGTGGAGTGTCATGGCCACCTATTCGATGGGAGACCATTCTCGGACTAGTGGGAAGAGAACTACCGACAGAAGAAGAAGAAGTGCCCGACTAGGGACAAGACTGGATATAAGATCTAGAGGACTATGGGGAAGTCATAATACTCCTTCTCACCGCATTACCAATCAACCAGGGGCACGACTTGCCCGATCCAGTCAACCAGGAGCATATCCTACCCACCACATCTCCAATCAATCAAGGGAACAACCACCCCATCTTAGTTACAATCAACTAGAGGGACAACCTTCCCATTCTAGCTAGTCAAGGGGACAACATCCCCATCTCAATCAAAATCAACTAGGGGCACAACATGCCCACCTCAATCAATTAAGAAGACAACTTCCCCATCTCATCTGCAGTCAACCAGGGGCACGACCTGCCCACTCCTACCAACTAGGGGCATGATTTACTTGCTCAGCCTTCTAGCCAGGGCTGCAGCACACCCACATTAGCAGCACACCGCTAAGGGTAATGGTACCATACGTCCAGCTATAAGGAAAAGGAGTCCATCCATTGGACCATGAAAAGGAAATGGCCAGTCCTAGATTTGTCTGATATATATCCAAGTGCCACAACCAGTCAAGGAGTTAGAAGAACTCTAATGCGTGATAAGTGAATCAAGAGGGACAGAGTACAACTCTGACCCTGATCTCGACCCTGACTAAGCAAAGGTAATGATCATCAGTCCAGTCCATGATCCTCCACCCATCTCATCAACTTCAGTCAGAAGGGTTGGAGGTCTTAGTTAGACTTCAGACCCCTTGACAATTGAATCAACCGGTGAGCCATCCAAGGACATCGGTCCCAAAAAAATGCCAATTTAAGTAGCATTTGGCATCCAAAGCCAGGTCAGCCTCAATCATGATTTGCAATGTAAACCTGTTCTAAATCCCTTGGAGCTAAAAATTCAAATACACACACACACACAACTTTCAGAATCCAAAAACATCGAATATTTCAGCTTTACAAAACATCAATGAATCTTTCAAAACCTGCATGCAATAATCTACTTAGTTCGTCTATGGAGCCACATGAATTTGAGGTGCATATATATATATATATATATATATATATATATATATATATATATATATATATATATATATATATATATATATATATATATATTGAACTCATGGCTCTAGACATGGTCCAGGGTGGGGAAGATGATGACATGACTTTCGAGCTAGATGATCTCCTTAAAAATTTCGAAACTAAGGCTAATGTTATGGTAGACGACTTCGAGATTATAAACTTGGGGACTGCTAAAGTTCCTCAGGAAGTGCGCATCAGGAAATTGTTATCTCCAGAATATAGGTAGAAGATGGTAAGCTTCCTAACTCTGACATTGTCCAACGTCGCGTTCCCATATGAAGACATGCTTGGACTTGATAAAGAACTTGTAGTGCATTACTTGCTAAATAAGCCTAAAATGAAGCCAGTTAAATAAAAGCTAAGAAGAATGAAGACAGAATGGGCTCTAAAGGTCCGAGAAGAAGTCATCAAATAATACAATGTAGGAATTTCTATAGTCTCCAAGTACCTTGAATGGCTCGCCAACATTGTGTCAGTACTAAAGGATGGCAAGGTTCGAATGTACATCAACTTCCGAGAACTCAACAAAGCCAGTCATAAAGATGACTTCCCCCTACCATATATCAACATGCTGGTCAATAATATAGGGCACAAGATCTTCTTATTCATGGACGGATTCTTGGGCTAGAACCAAATCAAGATGGTTGTAGAAGACCGTGAGAAGACTTCATTCATCACGCCATGGGGGGACATTTTGTTACAAGGTTATGCCATTCAATATAAAGAATGTCAGGGCCACATATCAACAAGCAATGACGGCCTTGTTTCATGACATGATGAACAAGGAAATAGAAGTGTACATAGATGTCATGATCGTCATATCTCGTACGATTGAAGGACACTTTGCAGACCTAAAGAAGCTTTTTGACAGGTTAGAAAAGTTAAGCTCCATCTAAACCCTCATAAATGTGTCTTTGATGCAACCATAGACAAACTTCTCAGCTTCGTGGTCAGTAAGGAAGGCATCAAGGTCGATGAGAGAAAGACAAAGGCAGTTATGGAAATGCCTCCTTTAAGGAATTCGAGGCTTCCTCGGAAGGATCCAGTACATTAGTCGCTTCATCACATAGTTTACTACCATCTGTGAGCTAATATTCAAGCTCATACGGAAGAATTTACAGAAAGAACGGAATGAAGATTTCCAAGTTGCTTTCGATAAAATCAAGAAATCGACATGACGAAATGGGAAGGAAGGAAGGAGCAATATATTATTTTAGCCACAAGTTCACCGACTACAAGACTCGGTATTCATCGCTCAAGAAGACATGTCTACCCTAGTTTGGGCAACTTAGCGACTTAGGTAATACATGATTGCATATCCTATCCTCCTTACTTATATGGACCCATTCAAGTATTTATTCAAAAAGTCAGCACTCGCAAGAAGGATAGCAAAGTGACAATGACTTCTATCTAAGTTTAACATTACCTATGTCACTCAAAAGGCAATCAAGGGACAAACTCTTGCCGATCATCTAGCTGGCCACTTGTTACCAGATTACTAGCCTTTGAAGACCTTCTTCCTAAATGAGGATCTCCTCTTTATCGAAGGGGAAGAGGTTGAGAAGGTACGTGGATGAGTGGATGTTGTTCTTCGATGGTGGAGCAAACTCCATAGGAAGAGGAATATGAGAAATCTTCTATTCTCCCGACGATTTCCATATCCCTATCTTGGGTGAGTCATGTTCGAATGCACCAACAACATGACAGAGTATGAGGCCTACATCACCAGTCTGAGGGAAGCCATAATCTTAAGTATAAAGAAGCTACGAGTATTCAGAGATTCACATCTTATCATTAACCAGACAAGTGATAATTGACAATCCAAAGATGAGAGGTTGATATCGTATCACATATATCTCGAAAAACTAGTTAAGGAGTTCGAAGAAATCAACTTCTCACACAGGCCAATAACAATAACCAATTTGTAGACGGTTTCTCCACCCTAGCATCAACACTAGAAATTTTGAAAGGAGCTTCAGAATAGGAGCTCATAGTAGACAGTTTCTCACAGTACACCGATATTAAGCGTTACATCAAAAGCCAAGAATACCCAAAAGAAACTACATTAACTGACTGCCGAACCATCCAATGTTTGGCGAGATAGTTCATGACCAATGGCAAAGTTCTCTATAAGCGATCCCTCAAATAAGTCCTTCGATGCATAAATGAAACCGAAGCTATAAGAGTCATGGAAGAAATCTATGATGAAGTGTGCAATCCACATATGAACAGGCATATGATGGCATAGAAGATGTTACGTCTCGACTACTATTGAATGACAATGGAGACATAATGCTATTAACATGTCCAGAAATGCTTCAAGTGTCGGGAACATGCAAACCAAATTCATGTCCCAGCATTAGAATTATACAACCTGACTACACCCTGGCCCTTCTCTATGTGGGGTCTCGACATCATCGGAAAGGTGAACCTGAAAGCTCCAAATGGCTATGAGTATATACTCGTGGCAGTCAATTACTTCACCAAGTGGGTAGAAACAACATCTTACACTACTATAGCAACATCTCATATGATCAAGTTCATGAAGAATAGTATCGTCAACTGATATGGAGTTCTACATATCATCATCACTGACAATGGGACACCTTTTGTCAATAAGAAGATGGATGATTTTCTCGATAAATTCAAGATTCAACGACATCGGTCTAGCCCTTATTGTCCTCAGATGAATAGAGGGGTCAAAATAGCCAACAAAACGCTCGTCAGAATACTCAAGAAATCGTCAAAACCTATCGAGGGTGGTCAGAGATACTTCCATATGCACTCTGGGCCTATTAAACGTCTATACGGTCTATTACATGTGCAACTCCTTTTGAGCTTATATACAGAATGTAGGTAGTATATTGTTGGAAAGTGAAGTTGAAGAATGGGAGTTGCAACAAGCCAAATACGATCAATTGCACCTTGCAAACGAAAAGGACATGCGTGCACTAAGTCACTCCCAATGCAATCATAAAAGGATCGCTCAGGCTTACAATAAGAGAGTTCGAAAGAGAAACTTCAAAGTGGGCGGCATGGTTACGAAGAATGAAAATAAAGGGTCGAATCATAAAATAGTGAAAATAAATAATTTTAAAAAAAAAGGATATTATATAGGACATTTGCAAAAGCCAAAGATCTACTATGTATGTCCAATGGTCTGCAATACGGTTATAAATACAGCAAGTGCTCTAAATAAAGGGTTAAATCATAAAAGAGTGAAAAAAAAAAAAGACGAAATAATATAGGACCTTTATTACGGGAGTAATAAAAGCCAAAGATCTATGATGTACATTCAATGGTCCTCCTAATCATTAGGAGAGTAGAGAGGTCTTATCCCCACTCTGTAAATAAATAAAAGCCAAAGATCTACGATGTACATCCAATGGTCCTCCTAATTATTATGGGAGTAGAGAGGTCTTATCCCGCCTTTGATTCTATGGTTAAGATTGCCCCAATATTATGATTGATGGTTTGGATCATAAAAAGAATAAGTTGGATGGACATAATATATATATTTATTATTTTTCCATTTCTCTGTCTTAAACTCTCGGAATTACAAGATACCATTTACAGGAGATCCCATCCCTATTTAAAGAGAATAGTTAAAGAGTTTGGATAAGGCTAAAATTTATCCAGTCTTGTCCAATCTCACAATCTCTAGTTTGAAGTCCAATTTAAACCTCAGAGTTTGAAATTCAAATTTAAACCACAAAGGGAAATCGGAAATTATAAATGAGGAAAACTTATATGGGACCCATCCATTAGTGGTTAACCACAACTGGACCCCTTGGGCCATGTCTAACACATCAAGCATCCATGAACTTCATTCCCATATAACACGCACCATACACCGGACCAACACTTCATCTGCTCTGCCATGGATGGGCCACTAGCACAAAATTGTTGTGATTGGACTACCCTAACCATCTTTAAAATGAACCCTCTTCTCACACTAAACGTCAATAATTACTAACTTACGATCACCGCAAGCAGTGTGATTATTGGACCATGGACAATTCACCACCGAATGAACAGTTTTGATCTCATTCACTTGTGCCCCATGTAATCCATTGACTTAAAGGCACTGGGGTCCACTCCCGTTATATATAATGCAAATGTTTGAATGCAGTAAACATAAGAAATTATAATTTGAACCAAATATAATTAGAAAAACTCACATATGCTTCAATGATTGATGTTTTCCAATGGTGGACGGGATAGTACCAAAAAGCATATTGTTTCTTAGGACTCTGTAGAGAAAGTATAAAAGTAATATGAGTGTGTACATTAAATTTTCTGAGGCATGGATGAAAAAAGAAATATATGATCTAACAGATTAGTATTAAACCATATGCTGAGATCATATAGCCTTACAAGATAGATAAAGACGTCATATTCTCAATAAAATTCAACGAGGAGCTCCCATTAGACACATCACTTATCCGCCTGTATGAGTACACAGTTAGTTGAGGCCATGTTTGGAGAAAAAACAATTCACAATTTTCAAGAGTTTTACTTTAAAAATCAAATGATATTTGCCTGGATACAAAAGAACTACTTCCTGCACAACATAGGATACCCAATTTCGTAATTTTTGGAAATTCTACTTGGGGTTTGTTTGGTTTCACCAAATATCAAGAAATTTCATAATGTTTAGTGCAACCAAACACACCCTTGGAGCACAAATTCCAATATCAGAAATTAGTAATACGAAGGAAGAATATTGAAGATTAAAACAAGTTAATGAACATTTACACTCACAGATATTTCAGTGAAATCAAATTAGAAAAACTCGATGGTATGGGACCCTCAAAAGCATTGCCTTGCATACTCCTGCATCAACATTTTCAGCGTTACAAATACTCTTTAAAGAAGTATACCATGGCATATCAAGAAAATGAGATCTGCTAAGTGCACTCACTATGCTACTCACATAGTAGGTCCCACCTGCACGTAAAAAAAAAAAAAAAAAAGGCCAGTTGTCCACATTTAACGTACACATGTGGCCCACTAGATGACCGATCATTGAAGTGGAAATTTCTGTCCGCATTCAGAACAGGATGTGGCACCAAACCTACTTTGAGTGTGGATAGAATTCCCGTCCACCACCAATGGATGGTGGGAGACTTTGTTATGCAATCCTATGCGTAGTGCCAAATGAGTCTTAGTTTGGCCCTTGCAGCTTTTGGGTTTTGGGCTTGTACATGGATATGATAGGCGGTCCTTGGGACCTGTTTCCCCAGCCCGGGCCGCTGGAATTGTTATTTGTTCTCCTTTATTCTGATATATATACAATCCTTTTACAAAAAATAAAAAAATAAAATGAGAAAGAGAGGAGTTATTAATATCAGTGTAGAACTCAGTTAGTACTGGCTTACAAATCAGTGAGATCCCAACTCCCAATGAAATCAGGTATTATTCCTGTGAAGTTGTTATCAGATGCCGACCTGAAATCCAATCATATTTTCCACCGCAAATGCTGATATTATTAAATTAAGGGATAAGAAAAGATAGACATGACATACAAGTAACAAAAATTGAACCATCCGAAATCATGGGCCCCACAGTAGATGGGTCATAACCCAAAAATCAAATCAATTGAATGATCGTGAGCTCTAGATAATGGGCATTAGTCTGTTGAATTCAGACCATTGAGAATTTTTTCCATTTTAATGCCCATTGGATTGCACACCATAAGTTGTACTAGTGTTAGGTCAAGAGAAATCTAAGGTGGGGCCTACGATTTTGAAGGTTTCCATGCGGCTTATAATCATGAGCTCTTACAAGATATTCAGTTTTCTCAAGTGGGCAAATGTTGAAGGAATCTGGCCACTTAGCCCACAGCTATCAATGTATCTGTGAAAATCAAGCCTAGATCATGAATCCAGTTGTACAATTTCTTATGCTATTATCAGTTAGAGGAATGCTCACACCATTTCAACGGACCGAAAGTAGCTGACCATTGAGTTATATTTTTAAAATGGTCAAAGCAGTTAAAATGGCTGAAGGGGTACTTTGAACAGCCATGTAAATGTAAACAAAGCGTCCAGGGAAGGGAATTTTACTCATTCTAACAACCACTCAAGGCTAACATTTTGCTGCTACCAAACCACCGTAAAACAAATCACTGTTCTCCTGGTGAAGCCAACCTATAAGAAGGTTGGATGTAATTCACTGGGTGGACAGTAACTTATGATTCAGCTGGTTGGACTAAAAAGCTTCTCAGAAAGAAAACTTAAAGAAAAGAAACAAAAATAAATAAATAAATAATTTACATACTAATCTCTATAAATTGGGTGGCAAATTTGAAATTCCAAATGCATCATATGATATTTCTGAAGAATAATAATAATAATAATAATAAGAGAAGTTACAGTTCTTGCAGACTTGTCAAATTCCCCAGCTCAGGTGGGAGCGAATCATTGAAGTTGTTTGAGCTTATATCCCTGAAAATTAAAAATAATTAATTGATCATTTCATAACCAAAAGCATCCTGTTTTGGCCTGAAATCACTACAATAACCTACGTCAATTTTCTATCATTTGAGAACTGAACACGCAGATGGAAGTATGCTAACTTGTGGTGCGGCCAAACCTTTCCCGCCAACATGTTGTTTGTGCAGAACATCAGTACCATGCTAATGTCAGGTCCTATGATGAAAGGGAGTGGTTTAGGTGCGGCCCACCCCCACCCAAGATGATGAGGTCCTTACCATGGGGCCACATTGATGTATGTATCAAGAAAATGAAGGACATCTAATTAAATATAATAATAATAAGAAGAAGAAGAAGAAGAGAAGTTACAGTTTTTGCAGACTTGTCAAATTCCCCAGCTCAGGTGGGAGCGAACCAGTGAAGTTGTTTGAGCCTATATTCCTGAAAATAAATAATAATAATAATAATTAATTAATCATTTCATAACCAAAAGCACCCTGTTTTGGCCTGATATCAGTAAGATAACCTTCGTGATCAATTTTCCGTCATTTGAGAACTGGACACGCAGATGAAAGTATGTTAACTTGTGGTGCAGCCAAACCTTTCCCACCAACGTGTTGTTTCATGCCAATGTCAGGTCACATGATGAAGGGGAGCGGATCAGGTGTGGCCCTTCCCCACCCAAGATGGTGCAGCCGTTACCCGTGACGTCCACCTTCATGTATGTATTCTATATCCATGCCGTCCATCCGTTTTGCCAGATCATTTTATGGCCTTACTAAAAATGAACTAGATCCAATTCTCTTGTGGACCATACCATAGGAAATGGTGGTGATTGACCATTAATGGGCCACATAAGTTTTAGATCAAGTTGATATATATATATATATATATATATATATATATAGAGAGAGAGAGAGAGAGAGAGAGAGAGTTTTCGAGAGAGTTTTCGAGAGAACTCTTTGAAAACTCATTTACGGCTATATGAGCTCAAAATTTGAACCATCCACCTTATACAGCACCCCATGAAACCCGGCCCCAACTTTTATTTTGATCGGCTATATGAGCTCAAAATTTGAACCATCCACCTCATACAGCACCCCATGAAACCCGGCCCCAACTTTTATTTTGATCGAAAACTCTGGTGGACCATGGCAAAAGAAAATAATTTCCTCCCTTGATTTGCCTCTCTTTTGTCATGGCCCACCAAAATTTTGAAAGAGGGTGAAGGTTGGGCCTTGAGAGTTTCATAAGGTGCTGCACCACGTAGGCAGTACAAATTTTGAGCTCATGTCACTCGAAATGAGTTCTTAAAAAGTTCTCACCCGAACTCATGAGAATTAGCACGTAGCTTAGCATTCCTATATATATAAAAAAGGTTGACCTCACAGGAATTTCCCATGGGCCCCACCGTGATGTGTGTCAAACAGCAACACCGTAGATTTGATGGGTCCCCTTTAGGTTATCAGATATCCCAAAAATCAGCCATATATGGTACTCAGGTGGGCCATACCATCTAAAACCATGTGAAGACATTACTAAAATATATTAAAGAACTTGGTGGGGCCACCTGAGTTTTGGATGTGGATGAAACTTGGTCTGGCCCCTCATCCAAGTGGGACACACATAATGGATGGGCTGGATTTCTGAACAACATCTTGGTGGGCCCAATAAATGATTATGAATGTTTTAATGGGCGGATGACCCATCCCAACTTTTGTATGTGGTGTAGCCCACCAAAGTCATGGATTAACTTTATTTTTAAGCCCATGGCCCACCATGAAATGGTACATCTGACTGATGGGGTAGATGTTAGACACACATCACGGTGGGGCCTACACAGCTCAATCTCATGGAAAGTTCCCATGAGGTCGACCTCACATTACCATTTCCCATATATATATATATATATATATATATATATATATATATATATATATATATAACTGGTTGGATGGAAAATAAACATTACGGAACCGGAAAGGTAGCCTAAGGAATTTCTTAATGGTAGGGCTTTCAATCATTCCAATAGTATGTCCGCCTGAGATTTAGATCTTCTTCAGTTTTAGGCTCATGCACTAAAATGACCCACTAGGTTAGATGGACGGTGCGGATATGGATTACATGCATCAATGTAGGTCCTGTGGCAAGGGCCTCACCATCTTGGGTGACGATGATGATCATCTAGCTCAAAAGATCAGATGTGCCCGTCATTAAGTTGGCCACTTCAGGATGTTGAGTCCGACCATCGCTTATCCACTCATTCCGACGGTACAGCCCACCTGTTGACTGGTCCGGGGATCATCATGTGCTGAGGAGAAAGAAGGTACAGCTGGGGAGAGAGTTTGAGAGCAATGGGCATGCGCCCCGCTACTCTACAACATAACTTACAGGTAGCTCAATCCAAACCATCCAAACAGTGGGACCCACTGATGATGGATGCATCCCACCAAGCAGATTGATTACATCATCCTGACCTTTGATCAATTTGTATTTTCATTTCAAACTGTTGACTATTTTTCATCTCAATCTCAACCATCTACTAGAGTGTTCATCAATCAATCAGCCAATGAGAATCATCTGTCTAATGGGGGTTTTCGGTGACCCATATAAAGCAGGCCCATGATGCTTGAGGTTACATTTATGCCACATGTCCCATGGTGGTGTGTATGCATATGATCATCACAATGTCTGAGGAAGATGGAGAAAGCCCTTCGAAGGTCAATAACATAGGCATCGATCGCCCTTGTAGTGTCCCAAGTACGGACGAATGGTTATGAACTTCCGGTGACTGATGGTGATCTAGTATACGGCACAGATTCCACAGACTATTATTTTAAATAGTCAAGTGGACTATTATACTTATTTTTCTAGCATGGATAAATGGAAAGAGATTCAGTAAACCCGACGAGAGATAATAGTGATCAGATGAATCCTAACCGTTGCTGTATAGGTGTTCTATACAGTTCTCGGAAGCGGATTGCGGGCGGAGTAAACGCCTTACAGCATAGTGAGTAAACTCTGTGCGGGACCCACTATGAATGCGTGTCTTATCCGTGCAATTCATCCGTGCTTTCAGATCATTTTAGGACATCAACGCAAAATTGAAGTACATCCAAAGTTCTATTGGACCACACCAGATGAAACGGTGGGGATAATCACTTCCACCGTTGAAACCTTCTTAGGGCCTATAGTGATGTTTAATTTTAATGCAAACTTTTCACGAGGTCATAGAGACATGGATGAAGGTAAAAAACAAATATCAGCTTGATTTAAAATTTTTATTCACACTTTACCGTGGTGTTGTCCACTTGAGCTTCGGATATGTTTAAACTTTCCAATTTATCCCTGAACTTAGATGATAAAATGGATGGACGGCGTGGATAAGACATATTCATAATGGGGGGCCCACAGAGTTTACTCAGTATACTATCTACCTCTACGGTTCTCTCTTTAAAAGTACACGTGACCAACATGCGGTGATCAGTACCGTTGATCCTGTCTGCTACCGTGGGGATGAGCTATAAGCCAAAATTCGGAGTGAGTGGATAATGGTTAAATGTGACTGCTAACCACTCCTTTTGTAGGCCACTTATCAGACAGTTAAGACAGTCCACTCCCCCATCTATGGGATGGCCCGATAGGACAATGGTTCCAATCACAACAATTTTCGTCTATGGTAAAATCTGATCAATGATTTCTGCACTACATCCTTACATGGTTAGGATCGGATCATCCTATCATTGTAATTTTTCGTCTATGGTAAATTCATGGTGCCTTAAGATGAATGAGTGTTTCAGATCATCACACACTTCATTGTGAAGGATATCTTACAAGGAGATTAGATTCCGAAGGTTTCCCAGCTTTTTAGGGGTGCTCCCTGATATGGCATTCATGCTAGCGTCACTGAGAGAGAGAGAAAATAAAAAATAAAAAATAAAAATTCAAAGCAAACGTTAGATTCATAGTAAATTACACCATAAATCAGGCACATTCAACGTACACCTTTCACACACATATACATCAATCTGGACAGTCCAAAGTATGCCTCATCAGGCTATATGCAATTTTGATGGTGCAGATTAAAGTACATATGTACCATGTGTAGGATGAATTTGGTTGCAAATATAATCTACCATGTGATCATGTAGATTATCATATAATTCATCAATAAATACTAGGGTGATTGCACCAACAAAATGGTTTGGGCATGATCCTAGTCGTTCATGTGAGGGTCCCACGCTATAGTTTCAGAGTATCTGAGAGTTGCTATTTAACAAATACAGCTATCCAATCATATGATCAAATCGATTGTCCGCCCATAGTGGGACCCACCAAATGAAAGGTTGACTATCCTCATACCTTACTGGGCTTGCCCAACCATAATTTTGAACATCCACACCTGTATAGAGCCATGTCCATCTCTACACGAGCACAGTTTTGAACATTGCACAGGTGCGCAGATCCGACCTTTCTGTAAGGTGGACCTCACTGATTAGATCCTCTGGATCAAAAATCATGTACGTTTACTCTTCAAGTGGGTCAGTGTACAAAACAAACTTCTAGCTAAAGCAACTTCTATCCAGCCATCCATTTGTTGTGTGTCCGCCCCAACTGGAAAAGGCCTGATGAGGGGGTGGAAACATTCCATCCTACACGTATGCCATTGTGGGACATGCGATTGCATATGGACGGATGAGATTTGTATTCTTCATTTGTTGTGCCCTCGAGATCAGTTTGTGACAGTCCAAATGAGGCTGATCAGATAATCCTAACCATCCAACTGGAGGCCACCAACGGACGGTTAGAAAGAAACTGGTCAGTTTTCCAAGTTCAACGGTTGGAAAATTACCTCTCACCGACTTCAGGAGTCCATAATTAAGACGGTCTGCAGATGGTTAACCAGTTCTAGCCGCCAATTGGAGGCATTGGTAGTACTTTTATTTGTAACCGTCTATTCCCATCCTCAAAAGTCCTTGAAATCGTTGGTTACGATCATACAGACTGCTATGGTCTGTTTTGGCAAGGCACATTTCAGGCCAGGGCCAGCAGATCAACCATAGGATAGATCATGTATGAAAATGTAAAGCTTTATAAGATACAACAGATTGCACCGGATTCAAACTACTGTAACAGTTAACCGCCCCTTTGAAAGTGGTGATGACTCTTTCGGATACCACGTGTTACTCATGTGGAGCTATCCAGACCATCCAAATTGTGGGAAAACTGTGGATGGAGTATATATCTAAAATCCGGATGATAAAGTAATCCTAGCCATCCAAGTGATGGTCATCGGGTGAACGATTAAAATTAAATTAACGAGTGTTCCAAATTCAAAGGGAAAAGTGATCAGATGGATCCTATCAAACACTTGGCGTAAAAAAAAATTCCCTTGTGTATGCTGCATCCATGAATGTTTCAGAGATTTGGATGGTCTGGATCGCCCTACGACCATGCCACGTGGACGGTTAAGGAGTGATAAATAACAGCAACAGGCTGTGGTAAGATTTAAGATACTTACAAGTACAGCATGCTCGTTATGTTGCCGATGAATGCTGGCAAGGGACCCGTTATGGAATTATCTGACACATACCTGCAATATATATATATATGGAAAACACTAGGTGACGTGTGACACGTGTACAAGATAAAGCCACTCATCAGGTGGGGGCCACCACATGAGTTGATCCATTGGATTTCTGGGCCAGGTAACAAAATGTGGCCCAATTGAGCGAACGTAGGACTCAGTAGGACCCTACGGGACCACCATGTGATTTATGTATTTCATCCCTTATGTTCATCCATTTTATCATATAATTTTAGGGCTTGACCCCAAAAATATGTATATCAAAAGCTTAATTGGACCACTCTACCAGAAACAGTGTGAATTGATTGTCCACCGTTGAAAAATTCATAAGGGCCATAGAAGTTTTGGATCAAACTGATATGTGTGTTTTCCCTTCATCCATGCCTGGGTGATCTTATGAATAGGTTGGATGACAAATAAACATCACTGGAGGCCTTAAGAAGGTTTCAGCAGCAGAGATCATTACTCTACTGTTTCTTCTAGTGTGGTCCACTTGCTTTGGATATGCTTCGATTTTGGGCTCTGCCCTTAAAATGAGCTGAAAAACATAGATGCACAGCTTGGATAAACCACATAAATTCACGGTAGGCCCAACAAAGTTTACTTAGTATAATTAATCATACCAAGTAACTCAGTACGCAATCCAATTTCCATTCAACGTACATGTGTGGCCCACTGGATGGCCGAGCTTTGAACATGGCGGGAATCCCTATCCACATTTACAGCAGGATGCGGCAGGAAACCTACTTTGAACGTGGATAGAATTCAAGTCTACCACCAGTGTATCGTCGTCGGGCGCGGATTAGATACTGACAAGGTCAGTAGCCAAATCTACTAAAGTGACGTCATCAAGCTCTGTGGACCCCACGATGATGCGTGTGTTGTATCTATACCGTCCAACCATTTTTAGAGATGGTTTTATGGCATGAGAAAAAAAATTGAGATAGATCTAAGGTACAAATGGACCCACCACAGAAAACTGTGGGATCAGTCACACCCACCGTTGAAACAATTATAAGGCCCACCATGATTTATTTTTTAGATCCAACCTATTCATAAGTTAACATAGAGATAGATGAAGTGAATATATATATATATATATATATATATATATATATACACACACACACACACACGCTTGATCGGAACCTTCTGTGGTCCCTAAGAAGTTTTAAACGGTGGATGTCACTGTCCCCAGTGTTTTCTATGGTGGGGTCCACTTTAACTTTATATCTAACTCATTATTTTTCACATGACATAAAACTATCTCTACAAATGGGTGGACGGTATGGATACAACACATGCATCATGGTGGGGTCCACAAAGCTTGGTGACGTCACTTCAGTAGCGATTTGGATACTGACCTTGTAGTATCTAATCCACGCCCCGTCGGAGACCCTGTTACGCAATCAATGAGTAGATAGGAGTTATGCTGAGTTTAGGACTCGTAAGTATAGCTTACAATTCCGTAAGAGTCCAATTCCCAATGAAATTAGGTATCTTTGTCAACTGGCTATCAATTGCCTCCCTGAAATCCAATCAGATTTTCCGCCATAAATATTAATAAATTAAGGGATCAGAAGTGATAAACATGCCATATAAGTAACCAAAATTGAACTGTCCGAAATTATGGGGCCCACAGTAAATGAGTCATAACCCCAAAATCAGATGGATCCAACAATCCTAAGCTCTGGATAATGGGCATTAGTGATCTGTTGAATTCAGACAATTATGATTTTTTTCCATTTTAATGCCCATTAAGAACCATCTAAATTGGGGCCTATGACGCTTCTTATAATAATAAGCTCTTACAAGATTTCCATGTTTCTCAAGTTAGCAAATGTTGAAGGAATTTCACCACCTAGCCCGCTGCTACTGATATATCTGTGAAAAGCAGACATAGATCATCAATCCAATTGTGGATATTTCTTGTGTGATTAACAGCTAAAGGAATGCTCAAACCATCTCAAAAGAAGTTTAGTCGGACATATACATACACCGTAATTAATTTGTGTAACACTTGCTTATACGAAACCAAATAAAAATGAAGATTATTCATTATTATTATTATTATTTACAAAAACTTGGTCTAACCGGCTGGACTTGAAATCTTCTCAAAAAGAAAATGAAAAAGTAAAATAAAACCTACTGCATATTAATCATTATAAATTGGGCAGAAAATTAAAAATTACAAACACATCATATAGCAATTTTGAAGAAGAATAATTAAATATAATTTGAAAAAAAAAAAATGAACTTATGGCTGTTGCTGGCCTGTCAAATTCCCACACCTCATGTGGGATAAACTAAAGTAAATACTGTTGCTTATATCCCCGAAAATAAATAAATAATTAAATTTTGATATTTATCAATGGCTAAAACCTGTTGTTATGGTCTAGCCCACCTAATGTGTGGATGGGACTGGTTTTCGTACAAGTTTATCCTTGGTGGAGCCAATTGAAAGGGTTGGATGTCCTGTGTGTTGGGGATTTGTGTTGCAGAATAACACAGATTTAGATCTAGGATAGCAATTCAATAGTAACTAATAATCACAGAAGAACACAAAGTTTTAACGTGGAAAACCCTTGCGGGAAAAAACCACGACACAAAGCGACAAAAATCCACTATGAAAAGAAAGTTACAAGAGAGAGGACTTACCCGATTCAAACAACCTTGAATCTCACCCTTGTTGCACCCTTTGAATTCCCTAGAACCCCTTTAGAAAGCTTTAGAACTATTTTTCATTTTTTAGAAAAACCCTAGGGACCCCTATTTATAGTTTAGGCAACTTCCTTTCGCACCTTACGAAAGGCCGACTCAAATTTCCGCAGTCCATATCAGATTCAGAAATGAATCTGCATAACTACGACTAGTCGAGCCGAGGCTACGACTGGTCGTAGGACCCCTACGATCGATCGAGCAATCCCTACGACCGGTCGTGAATCCCAGACACCAAAGAAGAGAGCTCCCTGGACTTTGAGTCGAGCGGGCTACAACCGGTCGAGACGACCCCTACGACCGGTCGAGCAATCCCTACGACCGGTCGTAGGCGATGAAGACTTTCTGACAACACCGTGAACATTATAGGTTGGAAATAAGTCATTGGCCAAACAATAACTAATGGACCGACTGGTTACGCTAGAAACTTAGAATGAAAAAGAAGAAAATAAGATTATTGCATGATAATTACTATAAAATTGGGTGGAGAATGCAAAATTCCAAATACATCATATGGCATTTCTGAAAATGAATAATTAAATGTTGGGAGAACCGTGAAAGCACACGAAGATGAATGTAGGATAGCAATCTAAAAGCACCAAGCAAAAAGGAAAAGAACACAGAAATTTTAACGTGGAAAAACCCTTATGGGAAAAAACCACGGCACAGAGCGACAGATGATCACTATGAAAGAAGAAATTACAAAGAGAAAGAGTTTACCCTATTCGAACAACTTCGAATCTCACCCTTGTTACACCCTTTGAAACCCTATGAGTAGTTAGAAACCCTTAGAATACATCTTAATCATGTTTACACCCATATATATAGCCTTGGAAAGAATCTCAAACAAAATCAGAAACAAATCCCACAAATTTATAGTTTAGCATAAAATCTGCGTAGAATCCTGTCGATGGCATCAAACTAATCTTGTAGATGACATTGAAGACCTGTCGATGGGATCGAACTAATCCTATCGATGGCATCAAAAAAGTGCCCAGTTAGTCCAGTAACCAATTGAAGAAAATTCAGAAAATATTGATGGGATTGAGAACTGTTAGATGTCATCAAAGGGGACATCGAACAGACTGTCGACGGCATCGACAAACCCTATATCAGACTCGATTTAAGACATTAGGTACGACAATCTCCACCATGTCTTCAATCATCAAACGTGTAGCTTCCTATCTTCTTCTCTTATCTCTGTCTTGCATTATAGCTCCATCAGCGCTTCTCGTGTATAGTCCTTCTTCCTTTTACGCCATCGTCAAGCCCAAAGAATTTGCACAGAACTTAAACTTCTTCGTAAGAATGACCTTGGTGAGCATTTCTGCTGGATTTACGCTGGTGTGAATCTTCTCCAGAGTTATGCCTCCTTCCTCAAGCACCTATCAGATAAAATGGTGACAAACATCAATGTGTTTAGTGCGTGAGTAATAAACATAATTTTTAGAAAAATTGATAAAGCTCTCGCTATCATAGTTAACCGGCATGACCTCCTGCTAAAACCTCAACCGATTTATCATACCTCTCAACCAAACACTTCCCTTAAACTCTTCCATTACTACCATATACTCAGCTTCTGTTGTGGAAAGAGCCACCATGGACTGAAGCTTTGACATCCAACTGATTGCTCCACCCGCTAGTACAAATAAGTAACATGAAGTCGACTTTCTGGAATCCACACTACCTGCGTAGTCTGAATCCACATACCCAACCAACTTTGTTCCTGTCTTCTCAAATGTTAAGACGTAGTTTTTTTTAACTCAAATGTATCGAAGTAGTCATTTCAATGTTTCTTAATATTGTTTGTTAGGGTTCGAAATATATCTACTCACAACATTAACTGCCTATGAAATATCCGGTCTTGTACAGACCATGACATATATTAAATTGTCAAACGCATTCAAATAAAACACATGAGACACAACTTGCTTTTTCTCATTTCATTTATGACATTGTTATGAAGAAAGCTTGAAGTGAGTCGCGTGGGAAACGCTCATCGACTTTGTCCGGTCCATCTTATACTTGATCAACACCTTTTCAAGGTATTTTGTTTATGATAACCAAAGCCTGATCATCTTCCTGTTTTTATGAATATCTATATCGAGAACCCTCTTTACAATCCCTAAATCTTTCATCTTAAATGTCCCTAATAACTGAGTCTTCAGAATGTCGATTTCAAAAATATCATGACTGGCGATCAACATATCATCAACATACAATACTAGGATACTGAATTTTTTATCACTCAGTGTCTTGTAATAGACACAGTGATCGTATTCACTCCCAGTAAATTTCTAACTTAATATGAAATAATAAAATTTTTTTACCGCTACCAAGGCGACTGTTTCAGGCCGTACAATGACCTCATTAACCTGTAAACATTGTTCTCTACACCTTTTAACTTCGTAACCCTCTGGTTTCTTCATATAAATCTACTCTTCCAACTCTCTGTACAAGAATGCAGTCTTGACATCCATCTATTCCAGCTCAAGATCGTATTGGACAACCATTGCCAACACGAATTTGATAGACAGTTACTTAAATACCAGCGTGAATATTTATGTGAAGTCGATTCCTTCTATATAAGCATAACCCTTCGCTACCAGTCTTGATTTGTATCTATCATGTTTTATTTTGAATAACCACTTGCATCCGATCACTTTTTGACCCACTAAAAGCTCCACTAACTCATATGTATTATTTTTGTGCAATGAGTCCATCTCATCGTCCATAGTCACCTTCCACTTTTTTGCATTTGGCTCATCAATAGCCTCTTGAATCATAGACGGATCCTCCCCATCTATAATGAGTGCATATGCAATATTAGAGTCATCCCTGTATCTTATTAGTAACATGCGATGACGCGGTGGATTTCTTCTCATAGGTGGTTGCCCCACCTACTCCTATACCTCTGTCTGTGTATCTGTTTCTTCCTGAATATCATCTGTATTAATCTAGACGTCCATGATCAACCTTTATGGTTCCTATTACTCCTCTTGATCATTCTTGCGGAATAAGGAACTTTCATTATATCTGACATCATGGCTAGTGGTGACCTTGCGTGTGATATTGTCATATAACCTATAACATTTTGCACTAACACCATAACATATATATATATATACACACTTTGTGGTTCCATGGTCTAGCTTATCTCTCTCAACTGATAATACATAAGAGTAAGCCTCAAAACTAAATATGCGCAAATCTGTGTAATCCATCTTATGACCACTCCATACTTTCTCTGGGATTTTACATTCAATTGTCATAGAAGGAGACTGGTTCACCAAATAGCAAGTCGTGTTAATGGCCTCAGTCCATAGGTCATTGCCCAACCTAGCATTACTTAACATGCATCGGGCCCTCTCCAAGAGAGTCTGATTCATTCATTTAGCCACACTGTTTTGTTCGGGCGTGTGGCGCACCATGTTGTGCTTAATGATCCCTTCATCTTTGCAATATTCATTAAACTCAGTGGAAGTAAATTCTCCACTATTGTCAGTCCTTAAAACTTTTATTTTTTACCTTGATTATTTTTCTACAAATGGCTTTCATTGTCTGAATATAGTGAAAACTTTGAATTTACACTTCAAAAAGTAAACCCAAACTTTTCGGGAGTAGTCATCAATGAATGAGACAAACCATGAAGGCCCTCTAACGGAAACCTTTGACGATTTCTCCCATACGTCAGAGTACACATAATCAAGCACTACCTTATATACATATTTTTCAAATTTAAAAGATAAACTAGCATAATGACCCGGGAATTTTGTGCTAATCTTTCCTTAAGTAGTTGTTTTTGGGGTAATTAACGCTATACTCAATTGCTTGTGAAATCTGCATCAATCACTTTAAATTGTATCTGCATGACTCAAAACTTGTAGAATAGTTAGCGCTACGGTACTCTGAAATCTGGGATCCGTCGCTAAATCCAGTTGTTCTGGAGAATTTTTGGAAGTTCTGGATCGGACCTGGACCGCGCGTCGAAAGTCCAATAGCAATGATCTTAGGCTATTGCGGTCACCGTGTTGGGCTTGACCATCACCTCAAATATTAAGTCCATGTGATGTTCTGGGTCGATTTGATTGAGTTCGAAGTGAAGAGTGTGATAACGGTTGGAAATTTATTAAGCTTTTATAAAATCTGAGTCGTGTCACTTGCGCGACGATTTTAAGTTATCTGACCGTTGGATTCTGACCCAATTTCACCCTCTGATCAGGGAAGGTGGCCCAGGCATGTCCTTGTGCTTGTGGACCTGATTGAGATTATGTGACCGTTAAATTGAGTGTGGTCCGCCACGGCTGATCTGAAGATCCTGTCGGTACGAAAACTCAGCTTGACCTAGATCCATGGTCAGTGAGCTTAAGTCCGACCTTTCGTGGTAATAGGCCCACCAGAAGTGCTTCGTTGGATCGCGAGAGGCAGGTTTTGGTTATACCCTAAGTATACCTTGGCCCTGGGGTTATTTTCATCAATATTAGGCCTATTTATAGTCCTTAAACCCTAGCTCTCTTTTCCACACGAATTTTCTCTAACCCTAGCTAAGAAAGAGAGTGGAAAAGAGAGAGAAAGTGAGAGAGAAGTTGCTGAATCATCCTAGATTCTTTCTTGTTCTTCTTCATCCTTTAACCTTCATTTTGAATCGTTATTCTGACGATTCTGAGTTCAGCTTTGGGTAAGTTAACCTAACCCTAATCTGTGTTGGAGCTTAGAATAGTCTTGGTGTTGTTGTATCTCATTTCTATTCTTGCTTTAGGATATTCTATCGCCGTTGATGAAGACAACTCGTCTGAAATCAATTCGATGTTCTTTTCTGCCTTAAGGTGCGGACTTTAAGTGTATAAGTTATGGTTTTCAAGACTTTCAGTGCCAGTTAATGATTTATTCTTGCTATGAATGAGATTTTACATGCCAAATGTTGTGTTTATGTTGCGTTCCTGATATGCATGTGTTATATTGAGATTTGTGTATTCTATGTGTATGTATAAAGTACCGTATGCGTATAAAATATGAACATATGATTGCCATGATTATTTGTCGTGTATGTATGCTAGATGTATGTGCGACAACTCCTTGGCAAAATGAATTGTCCAAATGTGTGTTTTTCAACATACGTCATGTATGTTGTCTTATGTATTCTAAGTTTTTGTAGAAATGTCTGAATGATCTAAAGTGTGATAGTTCAACCTAGTATGGGCGTTGAAAAGAGATTCTCAACTCTCCCACTAGTGTGTATGATTTCCTTCATGTACGTTACATTCCTTGTTGTTTAAGTTCAAGCAATACTTATGTTTACATTTATGTTAAGTTGTATTAGAGTTGGCAGCTGTAGTTTGGTCATGCGGAGTGTTTACGCACTCTATGTCGTTCAACTCAACGTGCGCTCGTGCTAGTCGAGTTCGTCAAGTAACCCGATTGTCCGATGTATGTTCACCATGTATGGACGCTACTGTTTGAATCTAAGGTACCGAACTTACCGATGAAATTCTATTAATCATGGTACCTTGATCCACTAAGACTCATGAGCCGGACATGGTGGTATGAGACACCGTGGCCGAGCTATCGGCCTACGCTGGGGTGACGAGCTTCCCCGTAGTGACCAGTGAGCAACTAAACTCGTGAGCCGATTATGGTGGTATGGGACACTATATTCGTGCTGTCGGCCTACATTGATTGGTGACGAGCCCTTTGTAGTGACCTCGAGCATGCCTGGATACCGCATTGAGGTGACGAGCCTTGGTGTAGTAGCGAATGTATGATAGGCGTGCATTGATTGGTGACGAGCCCTTTGCTACGACCTCAAACCATATGATCGTATGAGATGCCTAGGATTGACGACCCTAGAATGGATCACTGTTTGGATGGTGATATGGGGAAGGTATCTTAGGTTCCCAATCCTACTGTATGAAATGGACTAATAACAACTTGGTAATCATATTCATACACCGCATTTGCATGTGCTTTGTAGATGTGCGCACTTTGAGGTGGTGTCATGCGTAACGTAAGATGAAGACGCTGAGACGCGTGAGGGCACGCATCATTTTGCATGCATCCTTGCATTAACAAGAGTACTTAGGTCATGTTTAATTGTTCTGCTTTATCATTACTGCTTGATTGAACTGATAACATGTTAACCTGTGCCTTTTTGTTCCACTGAGTTGATCACTCACTCCCACGTTCTGGGGCGGTGTTAAACACCCACCAGACTCTGTCTTAGGTTCTGATGTTGCAGATGTTGATGCGATTCTGAGGCAGAGCGGGAGATAGATGATGATGAGGCTGCCTTCTCTTTTATGCAATTTTCAGACGGGTTCTAATGCGCGGGATGCTGGGATTTCTTTTGGAAAATTAAATGATGTAATCTAATGCTTGTAATTTTGATAGTAACACTTTCATTACGACCTGGTGTGTATATGTACTTCAGGGATTTGCACTTGTACACATATATTTCTATAAGTCTTCCGCTTGCTTTCTTCACTTATCCCTGAATTATATCTGTGTTTTGGCTTAATCTATTCCATGTTTTATGCACTAATACAGTCAACATACATTCATCATTTAAATATGTTGCATAAGTGATGTTTTAGAACTCGGGAGCTGAGTTATGCTCGACCCCCGAATTTCAGGACGTTACATCTAGATTATTTACCATATATGTACAATGGTCACATATATCTAAATTAGAATTCTTAAAAGTTAGAATCAAACATCGATTAGAAAGTACCTTCATGCCCCACTCGCTTATGTAGCCCAGACAAGCATTTCACATATGTGCAGATGTGCAATCCATAACAGTCATTGCCGATCTACCTATTGAAGTACTTTCGATCAACCTATAAAGGTTTTCGTGCCTCTGCGATCTCATAGCCAGGAGTGCCCCTTTTAAAACTTTAAGGACACCATTAAGATCGGTGAACTTGCACCCTATAACCTCGAGTGCATTGAGAGAAATCAAACTCTTCTTTATATCAGGAATGTGTCTAACATCAGTCAATGTACGCTCCATCCCATCGAACATATTGATGTGCATGTACCAATAGCCACAACATTACAGGCATTGGCATTGTCCATAACGACATGTCGACCACCCTACTCTGTGTAACTAGCGAACCATCTCCGATGAGGAGTGATATGATATGAAGCTTTAGTGTTAAGGATCCACTTGTCTCTACAATCATCGTGCAAGTGTCCGTTCATAGACACAGACAACACCTCACATGTATTTGTCTCTTCATCGGATGTGACAATATTAGCCACCTTGAAAGAAACCTTTGAGTTTTCTTTCTTCACTTTAGGATTTGTACAATCCTTCTTCATGTGTCCAGTCATTCCACAGTTCCAGCACTTTAATCTTCCTTTACCCTTGCCCTTGGATTTGGATCTAAATCTTGAAGATCTTATACCTCACTCGGTATTCCTACCTCTCTTAAGTAGTGCATCAGAAGATGTTCCTATGCCACCGTTTATCTTTCTCAGGGCCTTCTCTTGAAGGGCTGAGATAATGGCGTCCACACTCAGGGACTTATTACTGGTGCACAATGAGTCCCTGAATGCTCATACGATGTAGGAAGATAATTCAATAACATACATGCCTGATCTTCATCTTTGACAACTTCCTCCATGTCCAACAACTTGCAAATTAATTTATTAAAACTACTGATATGGGCCTCCACATCTCCATTATTTGTCATCCTGAAGTTGAACAACTGCAGCTTCAAATGTAGGTGATTCTTAGTGGACCTTTTAGCATAAAAGTCCTCTAACTTTGCCCACAAACTCATTTCAGTTTTCTCCCTCAAGACATTGTAGATGATCTCATCTGTGAGACACAAACAAATAGAGGATAAGACATTCTTATTAAGAGTATTCTAGTCTTCGTCAATCATAAACGGTGGTCACTCCTCAAAAGCCCTATCTTCACCTTGCTTGGCTAATAGGCTAATCATCTTAACCTTCCATAACTCAAAATTATTTTTGCTTGAGTACTTAATATCATACTTAGTGTTTTCTATTGATACTAATCCTTCAGATTTAAGCATACGCCTCAACATTAGCTTTGATACCACTTGTTAGAGGAACCGCAGAAGCACACAGAGATGAATCTATGATAACAATCTAAAAGCACCAAACAAAAAAGAGAAGAACACAGAGATTTTAATGTGGAAAAACCCTTATGAGAAAAAACCATGGCATAAAATGACAAATGATCACTATGAAAGAAGAAATTACAAAGAGAAAGAGCTTACCCCATTCAAACAACCTCGAATCTCATCCTTGATACACCCTTGAAACCCTATAACTATTTAAAAAATCCTTAGAATACTTCATAATCCCATTTACACCTATACCTATATATATATATATATATATATAGCCTTGGAAAGAATCCCAAATGAAATCGGAAACAAACCTCGTAAATTTGCAGTTTTATGTAAAAATCTGCATAGAATCCTGTCGATACCATCGAAGACCTATCGATGGCATCCAACTAATCCTGTAGATGGCATTGAAGTCATGTCGATGGCATCGAACTAATCTTGTCGATGGCATCGAACTAATCCTGTAGATGGCATCGAAGCCCTGTCGATGGCATTAAACTAATCCTGTAGATGGCATCGAAGCCCTATCGATGACATCGAAAAGGTGCCCAGTTAGTCCAGCAACCAATTGAAGAAAATCCAAAAAATATCGATGGGATCGAGAACTGTTAGATGCCATCGAAGGTAACATTGAACAAACTGTCGATGGCATCGACAAACCTTATATCTAACTCGATTTAAGATATCATATACAACATTAAATACAATTTAAAAAAAATAAAGACAAAACTTACAGTTTTTGCAGACTTGACAAATTCCCTAGCTCAGGTGGAAGCAAACCGTTGAAGCCATTGAGGTTTATATCCCTGAAAATAAATAAATAATTATTTTTTGTCTTTTATCAGTGGCTAAAAAGTTGTTGTTATCATCTAGCACACTTAATGAGTGGATGGAAATGATTTAGTACAAGGCTATTTAATGTAGAGCTGGTCGCGGACACTTTCATGTCTAAGATGGACGAAAGAAGGCCCGATTGGAGGCGGAAGTCATCAAGACCATCACAACTTTAAAACAGGTATATCTCACAAATTTGAATGAGTTACTCGACGTACCATATATGATTTTGGGGTAGGAGAAGCTACTTTAGCCAACCACCTATGCCAAATTTTCGAAATTCTATCAGACTGTCAAAAATCTATTTTTTTTTCGTTTTTACTATTTATAGTAAGTTTTAGTTTGATTATAACTCTTTATCCTTTGATCTTTAGGAGTTGTGTCCAACATGAAAAGTTCTTAAAAAAATTGTAAGAATAGTATGGTGAAGTTAAATATGACACTTACTATATATAGTAAATTTAATATTTATAGTAACTGAAACTTCTTTCAAGGTTTGGTATTACTATTTAAAGGTTGTAAATTTGTTTTTATTATCTATGAATGAAATTTCAAAGTTTTAGAATTTATTTCTATTTTCTTATTTTTCCTCGTAGACTTAAGAAATTTCAAATACATCATATGACATTTCTGAAAAAGAATAATTAAATACAATTAGAAAAACAAAGTCAAAATTACTTACATCATTTGCAGACTTGACAAATTCCCCAGTTCAGGTGGGAGCAAGCCGCTGAAGCCATTGGAGCTTATATCCCTGAAAATAAATAAATAATTATTTATCGTCGTTTATCAATGGCTAAAACTTGTTGTTATGGTCTGACACACCTAATGAGTGGATTAAAATGATTTTAGTACAAGGCTATCCTCATGGTGTAGCCAACCTATTGGAATGGTTGGATGTCACACCGACATGGTAGGTTGGAACTTAATTCAGTAGGTGGACAGTAACTTATAGTCCAATTGATTGGACTCGAAAACTTCTCAAAAAGGAAAATAAGAAAATAAAAATGCTGCATATTAGTTACTACCAGGTTGGCAAATTTAAAATTCCAAACAGTGGCATTTCTGAAGAAGAATAATTAACTAGAATTAAAATTTTTTTAAAAAAAAAAAACATAATTACATATATTGCAGACTTGACAGATTCCCCAGCTCAGGTGGGAGCAAACCGTTGAAGCCATTGGAGCTTATATCCCTGAAAATAAATAAATAATTATTTGTTGTCGTCTATCAGTGGCTAAAAATTGTTGTTATGGTCTGTCACACCTAATGAGTGTATGGAAATGATTTTAGTACAAGGCTATCCTCATGGTGCAGCCAACCTATTGGAATGGTTGGATGCCACACCAACATGATAAGTTGGAACTTAATTCAGTAGGTGGACAGTAACTTATAGTCCAATTGATTGGACTCGAAAACTTCTCAAAAAGGTAAAAGAAGATAATAAAAAATGCTGCATATTAGTTACTACCAGGTTGGCGAGTTTAAAATTCCAAACAGATCATCGGCATTTTTGAAGAAGAATAATTAACTAGAATTAAATAAAAAAAAAAAAACATAATTACAGATATTGCAGACTTGACAGATTCCCCAGCTCAGGTGGGAGCAAACCCTTGAAGCCAGCACTCCACGTATCCCTGAAAGAAATTAATTAATTATATTTTGTTATTTATCAATTGCTAAAATTTATTATTCCAGTCTTCCCACCAAGCAAGTGGATGAGAATGATTTTCATGCAAGGCAATCCTTATGGCGGAGCCATCAATTAGGAGGATTGGATGTCATTAGGACATGATATTAGTAACTTATGGTCCAACAACAAGGTGAACTTGAAACTTAAAAATGAAAGGAAAAAAATAAATTACCTTATAATAACCACTAATAAGTTGGTTGGCAAATTCAAAATTCCAAACACATCATATGGCATTTATAAACAAAAATAATTAAATAGAATTAACAAAAAAAAAGAAAAAACACTAAAAGTTGTTGGGAACCTCTGAACATATTGTAGATTATAATATTTTTGAAAATAAATAACTAAGATTTTGTTATTACCAATGCTAAAAATTGTTTTATGGTCTAGCCCACCTAATGAATCCATGGGAATGATTTTCCTACATGGCTATCCTCCAGCCAACCTCTTGGAAAGGTTGGATGTTATAAGGGCATGATGAGATGGAAATAATTCATTGGGTGGATAACAGCTTATTGTCTATCTGATTGGATTTAAACCTTTTCAAAAAGAAAAGGAAGAAAAAAAAAATGGTCCCTATTAATAACTATGAAGTTGGTTGGAAAATTAAAAATTGCAAACATATGCATGGCATTTCTAAAGAAGAATAATTAAATAAATTTGAAAAAATAAAAATAAAACAAGAACTTACAAGTACTGTAAACTTGGCAAATTCCCCATCTCAGGTGGGAGTGAACCATGGAAGCTATTGCTGCCTACATCCCTGTAAATGAATAATTAATTATGTTTTATTATTTATCAATGGCTAAAGATGGTGCTTATTTATCAAGTTGATGCAAACCCGAGTAGTTATTTGGCTTATAGCCCTGAAAGTTAATAATTATTTATTTCATCCTAAGAATAATACTTGGAATCACTACAATAACCTTAGTAATTTTTCTATCATCTAAGAAGTGAAAGTACAGCTGGAAATAAGCTTACTTGTGGCGTAGGGAAACCTTTTCTGTCAACATGCACTTGTGTAGACAATCCGTACCATGCCAATGTTAGGTCCCATGATGAAGATCATCTAGCTTCAAAAATCACGCCAGTCCGATCATTAAATTGACCGTTAGTTATCTACTCATTCCAACAGTGCGGCCCACTTGGTGAAAGGTTTGGCCTTATTTTCGTGCTACGTGTATCTACGGTGGGGCATATAAGTTTGAATCGGTTGGATTCCCTACAGAAGTGGCATCTTGGCAGGAAAGATGTGCCCCACTACCTGAACGATTCAGAGCATTCATGTAGAAGTTTCCACTGGTATCTCAAGTTCGGATGAATGGTTGTGAACTAAGGATCACTACACCCAGATCCATACTTGAGGTCTTGGTATCGATCCCTCGCCGGGTGGCTAAATTGGCGTGTGGGTACTGACATGGGTGTGTACTAACAAGCTAACCCAAAAAAAAAAAAAAAAAAAAAAAAACCATCCGACTGGAGGCTACAAATTGACCATTAGAAAGAAACTGGTCTGAATTCCATATTCAACGGTTGGAAAATCAGATATGATTTTCCTCTCAAGTGAGTTTTGGTGTATGAGCCATCTAGAAGGGGTCTATGATTTTTATTTTATTTTTTTTTGTTGGGTTAGCTTGTTAGTACACCCCATGTCAGTACACACACTCCGTGTTAGCCACCCCCACAAGGGATCGATACCAAGACCTCAAGTGTTGAAACGAGGTATCTCCCCACTCAGTCTGCCAGTTGAGCTATGGATTTGGGTGTAGAAGGGGTCCATGATTAGGACTGTCTACAGATGATTTATATATAAAAGGCGCGTTTCATTGGGTGCATCATAGCCACCAATTAAAGGCCTCGGTGGACTTTTATTTATAACTGTCCATTACCATCCTCAAAAGTCTTTGAAATCGGTGTAAATCTTTATAAGATACAACTAGGGTGTACATGGGTTTATCCGAGTCGAACTGGGCTCAACCCGGCCTGGCCCGATCACCAGCCAAGCCCAGCTCGAGCTCGGCTCGGCCTAGTTGCCGGGCCAACATGTCCAGCCCGAAATCGGCCTGGTCAGTAATTGGGCGAGTTCGGACCTTACAGCAAGTTCATGAGAAAGGCTTTGGCAGGTAATCTGCGTCTCATTACAAGGCCCTCGATCAATGGTTTAAATAGTTGAACTATAGATTCCACAAAAAATCTAACTAGTCACGATATTATAATTCTTTTTTGTATTTGGAAGAATCTAGGTCATTCAAGTTATATGTCTGTGAGGTGGATGAGTCACTGTCACTTCAAACATGGGCGGTGAACTATCCCATAAAGGTAAAGGGGAAAGGGACAGGTCCGGTTTTGAAATATATATATATATATATATATATATATATATATATATATATATCCACACACACATACACACCACTCGACCGAGTCTGGCCAGGTTGAGTCGGGTATCGGGCCGAACTGGGACTTAACCGAACTTGGCCCGAACTCAGTTTCGGGCCGAAGAAAATGGCCCGTCCCGACCCGAACTTAGTTCTGAGTCAGGCCGAGTCGAGCTTTTTCAGGCCAAGTTGAGCGAGTTAACCGGGTTAGCCCCGTTCGCATATAGCCTTAGATACAATTGGTTGCACCAGATACAAACTACTGTAACAGTTAGCTGCCATTAGGAAAGTGGTGGTGACTTATCCACCTATCATGTGGCACTCGTGTGCAGCTATCCAGACCATTGAAATTGTGGGAAAACTTTGAGTGGGAGCATATATCTAAAATATAGCTGTTCAAGTTATTCTAACAGTGGAATTGATTATCAGATGAACGATTACAAGTAAATTAATGTGAGTTCTAAATTTGAAGGGAAAAATCCGACGGCTCCTGACCATCCAAAAATCAGATGATCCACGAATGTTTCAGAGATTTAGGTGAAATTAATCAGTGTTCTGGATCGCCTAACAGCAACAGCGTATATTTTGGTGCGAGAGAAATTTGATACTTACAGGTAGCGCAGGTGCCTAAAATTGCCGATAAATGATGGCAGGAAACCCTCTATTTTATTGTATGCCACATTCCTGCAATACATAGAAAATACTTGGTGACACATGCATGACACGTGTACAAGACCAAAGCCATACATCAGGTGGGGGGCCAATTTGTAGATTTCCTTGGTAAACTAACAAAGCCTTAGCTCTAAATTGATAGACCACACATGTACGTTGAATATTTGCTATTGGTCAAATTCCCTGGCCATTCGATTCTTTTTTTACATGTGTGGACTGCCCCATGAGTAGATCCATTGGATTTCTGGGCCAATAATATGGTGGGCTTGATTGAGTGATCATAGGACTTAGGATGGCAATGGTTACGAATTTTAGCCTGGGTTTGCATGTAATAGGTTGAGCCCACTGTCAGGCGTGACCGGAACAGTTTGGAATCCGGGCCTAAGCCAACCCAAGACCCGCGGGTGAGCATCCTGGCTCAACCCTTTCAGATATTAAGACCATTGAGCTTAACCCTGCCCAGTCCAATAGCTAACCAGGGTCAATCTTTTAAATGAATAAGAAGAGATAAATGCGTCTTCTCTAGGTTGATTTGGACTTGGTCTGAACTAGAGTTGGGCAATCCTGAGCTGATCTGGTGGATCTAACCTGATCCGACCTGATCCGAACCAATTTGACGGCCTAGATTGCTGCGGATCAAGTAGGGCAATCCAGATCCAAAAGTTTTTTAGGTCGAGTTCGGATCCACACATGTCCGGACCAATCCAACCTGATCTGGAATGGATAAACTACATGCATTTTTACGGTGGGCCCCAACAGAGTTTACTCAGTACGATAAAAGAGAGCCAGAAGTGGACTTGCTTGTGTAGCACACACCAGCTATATAGCTGCTATAGGTACGTGTCGTGTGCGAAGACGAGTACGGGCACTCGTCGAGCTCCGAGTTGTACGAACGGTTCAAAGGAGATCAAAGTTATATGGGCCCCACAGTGATGTATTTATTATATCTACACCATTCATATATTTTTAGAGATCATTATAGAGCATTATCCAAAAAATAAATAATATTCAAAGATTATCTGGACTACACCATAAATAGCAGCAGAAAATGATTTTCACCATTAAACAATTCGTGTGGTCCACTTGATAGTTAGATTTGTCTTATTTTTCGTCTCAAGCCTTAAGACGAGCTCACCAAATGGATGGACAGTTTGGATATAACACATACCCCATGATCAGACCCATGCAACTTGCTAACGTCAATACAGCAAGTCAACAATGCATTGTGCACAGCTGCACTTATGTGAAAAGCACGTCACTGCAGGAAACGTCAACACTACTCATGACGTCAGATAAAAGCGCGGATACGGTAGACAGACAGTTCTTTCAGAGTCATATGGGGCCCACCCTGATGTATATGTTTTATCTAAGCTGTTCATTCATTTTGATATACCATTTTAGGCTTTGAGCATAAAAAGGGGGTATATTGAAGGCTGAAGTGGACCACACTACATGAAACAGTTAAATTAAATTCATACGATCTGAATCGTATCCAATTCGATCCGACTCGATTTCCCTGACTGAGTCGGACTCGGTTCGGGTCAGGCCAACCATGCATCAGATCAGGCCGAGTCAGGTGATCTGGACTTGGTCCCGAATCGAATCGAATTTGGGTCAGGCCATTGATATTTCGGATCAGACCGAGTTAGGCCCAATTCGATCCGATATGACGGATGCCCAGCTCTACCATGACCGATCGAGTTCCATACCATGAGTCACCCCTCATTGGCGGCAGCCAGGTAAATTCACTCCATACTTGGGTGAGTCATGACTCGAGACTAGATGGCACACTAGTCCGGTCCGAAACTTTCTCTGCCACATTGCCATCACCCACACTCAGTCACCTGGAATGTGTGTACGTGGCATGTATTAACTCAAAGAAAACGGCCCAAAAACAAATACCCAGTTGAAGAAGATTTTTCCTCCAAAATTGGGTAATTGAATGATCATAACCTTTGATTAATAAATACTTTTCCTTGAAATTCAGACCATTGAATGGCTTTCATTTCAGCACTACATTAGATATCCACCAAGCGGCCACTCAAGAAGCTAAATAAGCCTATGTTTTAATCCAAAATGTATTTAAACTGGGTCCCAACATTTGGGCTGTTGATCTTAGTTACTCGTACCCCAGTTTTACAAAAATCTTAATGCCTGAGTTTAAACTACAGCGTTCTGCCAAAGCATGAAACCGCTTCTCATACTAGCACGCCAGTAATGACAACGGGAAAAGAGATGAGGATCCGTACAGTTTTGTCAGCAATGTCAGGTTTGAGAACTCTTCTGGAATTGCCCCTTTCACCTCCTGATAATATACTTTCCTGAAATCAAGAAGAGCAAAATATAAGCAGGGCCCAAGGACTACCTGAATTGGTAGCCCCTTACCCTTTATGTACACATGGCATATATCCTCAATGATCCAAGCCATTCATCCGGGGGTTCCGTCTATAAATGAACCATCAAATCGATCAGGAAATCCTAAACAGGCAAAGCCCACCATATGATCCACTTGAGTGTGTACGTACATTTCGATTATATGGCAGGTGCCTCCACCGTTGGATTGGCAATCACATTTGATCCCAGGGTTGCTGATTGTTGATGAATCAACGGCAGTCCCACTACATGGGTCTCCACTTATGTTCCATTCATCAGTAGCAGAAAGACCCCATTTTTGGAAAATGGCATTAAGAGCTCTCGCTGTCCATACACATTAAAAAAAAAAAATTGTTATAATAAGCCCCGGGGTGAAAATTCGATAAAGGAGTTAGAAACAACTATATGTTCCAGCTGTGGGGCCCACCTGTGATGTACATGTGGAGTAGAGAAAGTGAATCTGGTGTACCTCCTCGTGGGTACTGTACATCCCAAGAATCATCTACAACAAAAACTCAGTAGGATATGCTAAAACATACCTATTCACTTGTTGTGGCCCATCTAAATTTAAGAATAAGTTCGTATGACATCCTCCACCCCACATTCCATTTGGCAGGCATCCCCATCGTACCCCACTTTCCCCCTTTGTTGTGGCCCACCTGAGTCATGGATCAGGCTGAATTTTGTAAGTAGGCCTACAGTTGGGGGCTGCATATAATGGACTGGTTGGATGGAACTCACACATAATAGTGGGTCCCACAATCTGGAACTTTTGGTAGCTGATGTTCCACATCATGATATCGTTCTCGGAACACAATTAAATGATAATCAGGTTCACATGTTCCAATGTGGTGTTATTTTGTCCCATCAGTGGCGGGCCCTTATATGCACGGTTTGTATATTCCCCGGAAACAGATTGGCTGGTGTACCACACACCGATGTAGATGGCGTATTGAATTCAGTAAGTTCTTTGGGTCCCATTATGAGATATGTATTATATCCAAACCGTCCATCCACTTGGCGAGCTTGTTAGAAGGCTTGAGACAAAAATAAGAAAGATCTAACGATCAAGTGGACCACACTGCAAAAAGCAATGGGAGAGTGTACATTTACCACTCAAACCCTTTTGGGGGTCACAGAAGTTTTGGATCAATATAATATTTTTTTTCCTTTTCATACCGGTATTTTCGACCTAATGAACAGATTGGGTGGAAAATGAACAGTATTTTGGACCCTAAAAATGTTTTAATGGTGAAAATCATTATCCCGCTGCTATTTGTGGTGTGGTCCAATTGAACTTTTTATATGATTCGTTTTTTTGGCTCATACTCTAAACTGATCTCAAAATAATAATAAATACATTATTTTGAAGGCCACGCAACTTTGATATCTTTTAAACGGCGGTTCATACAACCCATAGCTCGAGGACCGTACCTACACCAGCTATATAGCTGGTGTGGCCGTGTGGGGTACACCAGCCATTCCGCTTCCTATTTTCCCGCTAGTACTCCGAAGAGGAAGGATGCTGGTGTACCACGCACCAGCTATATAGTTTATGTAAGTTTTATGGGTCAAATCATAAGGCATGTGTTACATCAATTTGGCGATCGTCATAAGGCTTGAGACAGATCTAAAGATTAATTGGACACACGGTGAAAATTAGTGGGGAATTAAATGCTTACCATTGAAATCCTTCTGGGGTCACAGAAGTTTCGGTTTAATATGAAATTTGTTTTTCCTCTTTATCAATGATTTTAAACCTTATTAACAGATTGGATGGAAAATAAACATTATGGGGGCCCTATGAATCTTTTAACGGTGAAAATTATTATCCTCGCAACTATTTTTGGTGCGGTCCATTTGAGCTCTCGATATGATTCCTTGTTTCCCTAATGCTTTAAAATGATCTTGAAAAATGGATGAACGGTATCAATATAATAAATACGTCATTGTGGAGCCCATGTACCGTTGATCTCATTTGAACCGTTTGTGCAACTAGGAGCTCAAGGCGGGTCGGGGCTCGTCGTCGCACAACACGTATCTACACCAGCTATATAGCTGGTGTGTGGTACACCTGCCAATCCGCTTCCCTACTACGGTTGCTGATGAGAAAGGGAAGCGGACTCCATACTGAGTAACTAATGCATAAAATCTGTTGGTCCATATCTGTGTGATCTTATGAACAGGTTGGATGACAAATAGCCATTACTGTGGGCCTGATCAAGGTTTCAACGGTCAAAATCATTATTCCCTGTGTTACCTGTGGTGTGGTCTACTTGAGCTTTGGATATTCTTCAATTTTATGCTCAACCCCTAAAATGATATGAAAAAAAAAAACTGATGGAATGCGTGGATAAACCACATACCTTCATGGTGGGCCCAACTGAGGTTACTCAGTACGATGAGATCTTACTGAGTAACTCAGTCCACAGTCCGATTTCATGAGAAAGACCCCAGAGTACCTCCTGCTCATCAGCACGTGCATGATTCTATAAATGCTGAGCCATGGTTCGATGATCAAGACCGTCCATCAAGTATTATGAACAGTGGATAGGAGATGTCCTAAAAATCTCTAAGATTGTAAATCCAATTCCATGGATGGCTTGGATAGCATGCCCATGTGCCACTTTGGCTCATGCGGTTGCGCGTAGGTGAGATTCCTTGCACATGCGCGTGGACCATGGATCCTCTCGTCCCGTTCTTAAAACATCCATATCAGCCATGGTCATGTAGGTGGGCCACAGTCCATTGAACAGGTCCATTGCACCGGGTCAGCGTCATAGAGTCGGAAGGTATGCAGTCCACAGCTTTATTTTGGACTTGGGTAGGCCACACGATTTGTTTGATTAAGATAATTGAAAGAAATTTTGAAAAGCCGAATCACGCTCAGCCACGTGATAATTGACCTTTTTAAGTTTTGGTATCTCATTCACCGTACATAGTGTCCTCATTTTCCCATCTGGACCATTCAAATCTTGGGTCCCTCTTCGATTTAAAATTGGTCGAAATTAGAGATGATCAAACCAACTTTATCATCTTGTTTTTCTAGTTGAATTTGGACTCCATTCATCCGTTTGATTTCCACCAATTGGATCATTGGGACAGCTCAAGTAATTATTGCAATCCAATCCTATAATGCATCCAAACGCAGCCTAAGCATCTCTCCCCGGACCATGGATGTGATCACTTGCGATTTCGTGAACACCCAACCATGCCAAAGACACCCAAATACTTTTTATCTCCCGGTATACGTTTGTGTATACCATTTAGACTGGATTGGATATGCAAATCCAATAGCCCCACCATGATGTATGTGTTTTATCCATACGGTCCATCTATTTCTCCACGTCATTTTATGGTATTAGCTAAAAAACGAGATAGATCCAAATCTCGAATAGACTATACCACAAGAAAATAGTGGTGATTGAATCGTACACCATTAAAAACTTTAGGGGCTCTATTATGTTTATTTAGCATCTGTTGACTAGGTCACCCAAACCTAGACAAGGGAAAACACAAATATCAGCTTGATTAGAGCTAGCCTTCTATGGCAGTGGGAAGTAATGCTTATTTTCCATCCAACCAGTTAGTAAGGTCACAGAGACCTGGACAAAGGGACCACACAGATATCAGCTTGATCCAAAACTTTCATAGCCCACAAGAAGTTTTTAATAGTTAATCACCACTATTTCATGTGGTTTAGTCCACCTAAGATTTAGATTACTTCGTTTTTGGGATCATGTCATAAAATGAGTTGTCAAATGGGTGAAAAGTGTGAATGTAAATTAAATAAATTATGGTGAACCCATAGTTAGAGAATTAGCAAATGTATCAAATTAACATATTTCAGACATTTGCTAACAAACAGATTGTTTCAAATTCAATACTTAATTATTAGACTTTAGTCTCTCTTTTGGATAGTTATCATGGTAGGTTTTCAGAATTTAAATTCAGATTTCAAACTTTAGACTTAACGGGAAAAAAAGAAAAAGAAAAAGCCTTAAGCATTATTTTGGTATTAAAAAAATTATGAAAAAGAAATTTTAGATTCCACCGCTATGCATGTGGTGTATGAAAGATACAAAACATCTATCTGGTGGCCCACGTCATCGATAGGCATCAGCCCAAGAAATTACACCACCCACTTGATCTACAAACAAATGGTCACAGGCAAAAAAATGATGAAAAATGATAGGCAACTGGGTAAAAGTGCAATCTCCAGATACTTAACAGTTGTCCAATTGAGACCACTTTTGGTCCATGGCCCATATATAGTACAGACCAGAAAATGGATGGTCGTGATTGCATTTTGCTCCATCTGATGCCCTGACGCATGGGAAAAAAATAATAATTCAATTTCAACTTGATTGCCTTCATACCATCTAAGCCATGTTCCAATTAATTGGAGGTGGCTACGTGACCTATCAGCACACGATTCATAAGAAATGCAAGCAGCCAACAGAAGAAAAGCCTGGTCCTTTTTCTAGTTATGAGACCAGCAGCAAGAGCCAAGGCTTCCAGTGGCTGAGATATCAGATAATTCACATTTCTACTTCATTAAGTAAAAGAAAATATATCAAAACAAAGTGAAACTTCGTTTCATTCAAATGATTCAAAACAAGAGAAAATAGAGTTCATATGTTAAGATCAAATTTTCATAATAGAGATTGAAATTCTAAGGATGCATACCTTCATCTGGGTCTGTTGTAGCATTAGCTGCATCTTTAGCTTTGCATCTCTCCACCAAACACAAGAGGCGTATGCACCAGAAGCAAAAGGCAAGCAGTGTATGAGATGGAGATTTTGGCATGGACCTTTTCATCATTCCAGGCACAGACGTACCGTAGCTATAGAACTTAAAATCCCAGAATCCTTTAATATATAGATGTGTTTTTCCTTTTATTGCAAGAGTCACCTCCAATAATTTATTTATTTTTAAACCCTTGTTATTTGTGTGTTAGAACAATTCCACGTGCAGTGAGCACAGTAAATGCAAGCTAAAACGCTCTGGGTGACTTCTTTCAAGACAAGTTGTAAGAGAAAGCTGACCTCATTCTTTAAGCTTAAGTAAGGATAACCACATTGAATGGCTTTAGTGGTGTTGGCACGACAGCTTCCTCCAGCCATTTATTTAATAGCTGGTAGTATTATCCTTTTCTTACTTAGCCTATTGAACTCTTAACTCCAGTCGTTTATTTAGTAGCTGTTATCAGCTTATTCTATTTTAATATATGGTGATATACTCTAGCAAATCTCATCATATACATGCATATCCGAAGCCGGTAGTCATGTCCTCCCAGAATTGTTTATAACACCATGATCTGTGGGGCCCACCATATTGTATATATAAATTGAATTTGTCCATCAGGTGAGAAGCCTTAACTTTATCCCTCTGATTCAAACTTAATTGACGGTTTTGATTAAAGATGCACAATACAGTGGCCCCGCAAACAAACTTATGATTAACATTCCATTCCCATTATTCCAGCGATGCGGCTCACCCGAGATATGGTCTTAACTGAGGATAGAACCTGATGGTCATAATGGATTTTCATATACAACCTGGTCGGCCCAAAGTGTTTGGGTGCTGTACAAGCTGCCCAAAACAAGTGTTGCATAGGATTCGGGTCCCATCATCGTGGCTGTAACCAGGAGATCCTCGCACAACTGCCAATGCAATCACGGTCTAGGATATGCTAGAACTCCACCATTCACAACGGACCAAATTGATTAGTGGCTTAGATCGTGTACACGTACCCTATTTCATAGGCCAGAGTTGTATTAATGACGCAGGGAAGGATGTGATGAGGTCGATCACCGTCTTCCTCATGGATAATTTCTCCGAATCCACGAAGCTTCTCTGGACTCCTCACAGGGATTCCTCAAATCTAAGAGGGATGAAATCAGAAATAATTTCTAATAATTGGAAATAAATTGATTCATAAATTTTATTTTATTTTTAAGAAAAGAAATTAAAACCCTTTAAACGGTGAACACAAACCTAGGAGGAGTTTCAGATTCAAAACTCCTTGAAAGTGACTTACTATAAATAGTAAACTTACTATTTATAGATGGCCATAATTCCTACTAGACTTTATAGTTTTCAGTGAAAAATAGTAAGTATCCAATTTGGCCTAACCACGTTATTCTCTTAATTTTTCTAAGCCATTTTCATGTTGGGCATGACTCCTAAAACTCAAAGGATCAAGAGTTATGATCTAACTAAAACTTACTATTTATAGTAAAAAAGAAAAAAGAAAAATAGTAAGATATTGAAGTAAAAAAATTATAGAGCTGAGTTGAGGTGTGATGCGAATCACTTAACTTGAAATCTAATTTGCTCCCTTTAAATAGCATCCCAAGTGAATAGCATTGCAAGTGCAACAGGTTTCCAGAGCAATTGATGTTGAGTGTGAAATATTGCATATTTTCCCATAATTATACATTAGTTTTATAAACATAAATGTGCATAATTGATCTAATTACACATATTTTCTCTTAGAGGTAATTTTGAGAGTTAAAGAGAAAAGAATGCTTAAAATGTGGATTTAATGCTCAATTAATGATCAAGATGAGGATTGGATTTTTGGAGGTCAAGATTGAAAAATTCAAGAGTTCAAGATCCAATGAAACTAAGTGAAGAATAAAGAAAATTGAAGAAATTAAAGTGCGGAAAATCAGATTGCTGAAATCAACTCCTTGATGTCATCGATAATAGGTTCAATGACATCGAAGTAAGTGTTCGATGCCATCGAAGCCACTTCGATCCCAATCGCAAAAATCAGAGAAAAATCGAATTTCTTGCTAGACATATTAGAGCATCCTTCAATCCCATCGAATGAGTATTCGATGACATTGAAGCCAGTTTGATGACATCAAAGGCAGTTCGATGAAATCAATAAAATACACAAATTCAAAAGTTCGTTGCTGGACAGTTTCACAATTTCACTCGGACTCTTCAATGAGAGCTTGGTGTCATTGAAGGTGACATCGAAGCTGAGATAACTGATCAGTAAATTGAAGTCGATTTTGAACTCGCTGCGAATTAAGCCTATTTAAAAGGATGTCTTAAGAGTTTCTAAGCACGAATTAGGGTAGAAGGAGTAGAGGTTCTAGATAGTTTTTATATTTTTCTTTAAAAATTTTAGTTCAATTATGTCTTTGATTGGCTAATCTTTTAGCTAGACCTAAGAGATGAAGTTTGTAGTTTTTCTTAATATTTATTTTACTTTGATTCGAGTTATTTGATATACATGTTGAACAATTAATTATTTTGGTTTGAATGAACATGTACTTCTTGTAACATTATGAAATTTTCACAACCCGAGTATATACTTGTGCCTAAGAATTCCAGGTGGTAATAATGTAAGAATTGGATACTTTGAAATTACACCTTATTATTATTTTTATTTAGATCACATCCAGTTATATTTACGAAGGCAACCATTCACAAAAATAAAATCAACTGTATTTATTATTCCATTAGAGTAAAAAGCGTACAGATAATTATTTAATGCCCTCTTAATGAGAGCTTATTACATTATCAAAGTTTGCAACAGAAATAAATAAAATTAAACATAAAGCTATCTCTTTATTTATTCATAATAATCTTCCGTAAGGGGTTTGTCATCAATGTCTTCAATCTGCACCTCACCTACATCATATGTATAGTTAGAGATGGTCAATGCCCTACTCATAGTGATGGTTATCCTTTAAGATTAACAATAATTCAAAAGATTCATAAGAGTAATGTAAAGGCTCGTACTCTACCATTACGAGTGGTATCGGTATGTGCAACCAATCTACATGAATGCATCCTAGCAAAGTGTGTGCGGCTCATCATATATAGTGATAATCATAATGTAGAATATAATTCGTAGAAAACTTGGTTCACCCCGCATCCCATAACTATGAAGATTCGTTGGTGTGTCCAACGCTACCGTGGATTTACGTGAACACCTCAAGGCGGCTCAACACATGGATCAGATGAATTACGTAACACGATTTGTTCATGAAGTGACTATTTGCGACATCTAATCCCGGAAGTGATGTAACATGCATTACGAATTACTTACATTGATTTATACACCACTACCCAAAATTCATGGAATTACGTGTTGACCAAGAGGGTCACTATCCAGAGCGCATTACATTCACGATAAAATTTTTGAACCACTAATTGTAATACCTCTAACACATCACTTGCACCAAACGGAAAATAACGGAAAATAAATTAAACCATGGGAGTTTTAGAATTCCAAAACACGTGCTCTAGCTATAAAGGAAGGTAACACAAGGATAACCTAATAAAGGAAAAAAATAGCATTAAGGTATCTTAATAAAAGAGAAGAGTAACAATTAGGATAACTCAACAAGAATAAAGGGAGATGAGCAAAAGGCCAACTCTATATAGAGTGGAAGTACACGCCGCTCTCAAAATTGGCAAAAGATAAGGCTTGTATCCATCACCCCACATAAATTCCTAAAGATTACGCATAATTAAAATCATGCCTTAACCATAATTCCTATAGGATAAATAATTGATAATAGTAAATCAAAAAATTGCACAAAGGATTCACAGTAATATGGAAGCATGTAAAAACAAGATAAACCATATCAACTCAAATTAATATAAGCTTAAAGGAATCCCTCACCTTAGCCTTAAATTTAAATCCTAGGTAGATATCCATGTAGCAAAACTTCTAAATGAATTATGACATCGCTTAAGCAAGAGGGAGATACCATATGTTTGGAGAATGAAGCGGATGATAAACGTCTAGGCTTCTCTTTCTTTTTTTCATTCTTTCTCTTTCTCTTTCTTTCTTTTTCTTTTTCTTTTTCTTTCTCTTTCTCTTTCTCTCTCTTTCTTTCCTTTTCTTTTTCTTTCTCTTTCTCTTAATTTCTCTTTCTCTCTCTCTCTCTCATTCTCTCTTTCTCCTTCTCTTTCTCTCTCTTCCTTAGGCGTTAGGAGATTGGGCATGTGAGTGGAGAGGGGAATGCACACCCATTTTTAAAAAGAGTGAGCGTGAGAGGGGTGTGTTTCACATCCCACTTGAATTGGGCTTCTCTAAGTTTTCATTTTCTGACGATCTTTCTTTAAATTTAATTTGTCCATTGTGTTAAGGTCGTCGAATAGAGTCGAGCTTTATGATTTTCTTGGTGATCTAAAATTTAAATTGGCCTATCTTGAAAATTCTCCTAACAGGTACCAAAATTAACTTGATTTTAATTAACAATCCACACTTAATGATCAGGGCCCAATTTTGGAGGAAATGTGTAGTCAAGATAGGAAAATAGTTGGACAAAATTTGGGAGTTGATTGATGGTGGAAAAAGCTTAATTATAAAATTTCACCTTTTGTACTAAAAGGAAGGAATTGGCTTCAACCTTCAGCGGTATAGGATTATAGATCAGGGCCTAAATTTTATATAACCTCACAGTCATATGAGACGAAAGTGTAGTCGAAATTTGAGTTGCGATGGACAGAATGAAGTGGTTAAATCAGAATATCGAGATTTATAAGGAGTTGGTAGGTCTTAACAGGATAACTTCGCACTTAAGGAAAAGCCTACCAAAGCGGGGTTTTCATATTTCATACTTCATCTATATGATGGGCAATCGAAGTCGTTCATATGAAAGAAAATATCCTATTACGACTACTCACGAGGTTTCTTCACTTGATGGATATCAAAATCAACGATTAATGGGCAGATTTGCCAATTGGGTCACTTTCACAATGATCTAAGAGCTGAAATTTGACATGTATGCTTAATTTATGATATATAAGCATAATATAAAAATTCACATTAAACGGATCATGAGAACCATGTTATCTAGAATTCAAGGGTTTAGGTTAATGACATTTTCGTAATTATTGCTGATATAAGAGTTTTAGGAAATTTAATGGTTTTACGTGGTTACAGGCAAGTTTCTAAGTAGTTCTTATAAAAGAACTTGTATCTAAATCATTATGAATAAAGAATTATTCACCAAATTAATTATGTGAATGTATATATATCAACCAACATAATGGATGGTCAGATGACATGTTAAGAATATGAAAACTTAATGGTTAGTACTCTAATCATGTATGTAAATGGGAGCACTGTCAGTTTTATAATCGGATGATCACAAGTGGGTTTTTGAAGTGATCAATAGCAGAACATGTATACCGTTAGATTCAAGTGACTTATTGCATGATCAGCCCCACATCCTACCCTCATACTGAGACCCCCTCCCATCTCTTCTTGGATGGCGTGTTGGTAGGCAATCTGTGGAATCTTGCTGCCGATATGTTTGGAGTTCCCCTGTTCTGCCACTCCTCTATCTAGGAGCGCATCCATTGGTGGTGGTTTTGGCCTCTGCCTCGCAATATCTACTCGACGTGCTTTTGCCTTGCCCCTGTTTTTCTTCTTTGGGAGATTTGGAAAGCTAGGAATGGGGCCAGATTCGACAACAGAGCACCCTCTGCTCCGGGGTGTTCTTAAACGTGAAATGGTGGTTAATTACCCACTTTCCCCAATTCTCGAGAGTTGTTCTCCCTCCCTCTCAGACCAGCCCCGCTGCTCCTCCTCGCCGAGCCCCTCGGCCCTCTCGTATCTTCTTAATTGTTAGGTGGATTAGACCGCGAGAGGGATTTCTCAAATTAAATGTTAATAGTTTTGCCTTATCCAATCCCGGCCCTGCTGGCGGCGGAGGAATTTGTGCGATCACCTTGGCAATTTGCTTTTCGCCTTTACCAATGGCTATGGGGAAGCCTCCAACAACTCCGCTGAATTGTGGGCCATTCATGATGGTATTAAATACTGTTTGGACCTTAGGCTTTATAACATTATCTTGGAATCCGACTCCAACTGGGCTGTTAATTGCTTACAGAAGAATACCGCCCCATCCTGGAAGTGGTCGTACTGGCTGACCAGAATCTATTCACTTATCGACAGGGGCTCTTTTACTCTCTCTCATGTCCTTCGTGAAGCAAACGGGCCGGCTGATAGCTTGGTGAAAATTGGAAGCAAGCAACAGTCTAATAGGTTTTTTCCCAATATCTCCTCCCTGCCCCATTACATTAGAGGCCAAGTCCTTCTTGATAAAACTAGGTTAGGGGCCATCCGTGAATGCCCTCCCACTCCCCAGATTTAGTGTTAGTGTCTTGCCCCCCTGGGATCAAGGTCTTTTTTGCTTTTGGTCTCTTGTCTGGCCTCGAGCCCTCTTTTGTATAGTTTATGATAGGTGGGGCAGATCATTTTTCTCTGCTTCCCACCCGAATGGCTTAAGTTGTAATTTTTCATTGAAAAAAAAATGTTGAAAAAAAAAGAAGAAGATACAAGTGACTTGTTCACTTGTGTAAGTTTATCATATTGTTATTTTGATGGTGGGTTAAATATATTCATAGGTGGTGAACAAGATGAGCAGATCAAAATTTCAATTTGATGTGTACAAGCGGATGCAGATATCAAGTAGTTAGTTTACTATGATCGGATGGTCCAAACTCAAATTGGACGGTCATATATTTCTTTACCTATCGGTGGATACTTGGCTGAATGGTTGGTTATGATGAATACTTGGACATATGATGATCATGTCTTAAAATCAATAGTCGGATGACTTGATCTATAGATGAAGATCATTCTCAACGGTCAGATTCGTACTGGAGAATAGATGTAAGGTTAGGATATCTAGATTGGTATCATACACATGTACATATTAAGTTAAATTTCGTGATAACACTTAAGAACTTTCAATATTTAAGTATTGAAAGTTTGGTGTGTTACACTTCTAGTTTGTTTTGGTCCATTCTTAACTCCGGGCACATTGGATGCTTATGAAGACTATGACTCCGAACATGATAAATGCTTTAAATGAGCTACTATTAATTCACTGATGCTTTATGAGGGAACCAATTTAATGAAGATTCAGATATGTTTGATGACATGATAACCTTGACCCTCAACACATGACAACCTCGACCCTGACCCTTAACACTATAAGGATACCGTCTGTGAGGTCCGCCATCACATATGTGCGGAATTGATCACCTGATTCATTAACTTCGGAATTTCATGGAATGCCATGATTGGAAGCACGATTAACATCTGCCAACCACATTAACCACATCACAAGAAAATAGTTTGTGTCAAATTAATACCATTATAAGTTATCAAGTTTTGTGGGCCACAAAGAGATAATATTAGCAAGAAATTAACATTTTTCTATATAAATAAAATGCTACAAAGAAATTGAATGGATTGAATCAACTTCCATCTATGTTACTTTCTCGTAATTAAATACCACGTAACTTCTTATTCACTCAAAAATTGTACAACTACTAATCGAAGGATAAAGACAATTTAGTCTGAAAAACTTTTCAAGACATGTCAGATGAGATGACGACCTTGAGAATATTTAGAACTTCCCTTTGATTTAGAGAATTCCACCATACCACAATCCTAGTACGGTCAAAATCCATTTGTCTCATGAAGTAGCTATTCTATGCTAGACAATCATATCTAAGTGATCAAGCACTCACTTCCATACACGTGTCATGCAGCTGTAAGTAGAGCTGGGCATCGGACCGAGTTAGATCAGATTGGGTCCAACTCGATCCGATCTGAAAGATGCGTGATCTGATCCGAACCGGATCCGATCCGGTACCAAGTTCGGGACACCTGACCCGAACCGATCCGACGGGCGGTTGGCCTGACCCGAGCCGGGTCCGACTCGGTCAGGGAAACCGAGTCGGATCGGTTTGGGTACAATTCGGATCGGGACAGATGGAAAATAAACGTTACGGTGGGCCATACGAATTTTTTAACGGTGAAAATCATTATTCTCACTGCTCTTTGTGGTGTGGTTCATTTGATCTTTGGATATGATTTTTTTTATATATATATAATGCTCCAAAATGATCTCAAAATATGGATGAATGTTGTGGATATAATAAATACATAACTGTGGGGCCCATGTAACTTTTATCTCATTTGAGCCGTTTGTACAACTCGAAGCTCGAAGCCTGTCACGGCTTGTCTTTGCATGACATGCATGCCTGTCACAGCCCAGTGACGTGCTGGGCACGATATCGATATAGGGCTACGTCTGGATGCAGATTAGATACAGAGAGGTTTTGAGTTGGCGTCACCAACTTCTGTGGGCCCCACTATGATGTATGTGTTATATCCACACCGTTCATCCATTTTTAGATATCATTTTATGGTATGAACCAAAGAATGGGGTAAATAAAACTCTGTAGTGGACCACACTAAAGAAAACAGTGGGGAGAGTGATTTCCACCATTGAAACTATCCTAAGGTCCATCATAATGTTTATTTGAAATCCAGCCAATTAAAAAGTTTTTTAAAAAAACGTGAAATAAGGAAAACACAAATATCAGCTAGATCTAAAAGTTATGGCCCTTAGAAATTTTCAATGGTGGGCTTCACTGTCCCAATGTTTTCTGTGGTGGGGTCCACTGGAGCTTTAGATTTAACTCGTTCCTTGATATTGCCTTAAAATGATCTCTCCAAATGAATGGAAGGTGTGGATACAAAACATACATCATGATGGGGCCCACGGAACTTGATGACATAACTTCAATAGCTAGTCCCGCAACTCAGCCTGTCTATCATCTGTCAGACTGTCACTGAAGTGCTGTGCACACAAGTGGTTGACGTGCACAGCACGTCTCTTAGTAAATTATGTTGGGGCCCACCGTGAATGCATGTGGTTTATCCACGCCGTTCATTCGTTTTCTCAAATCATTTCAGTGGTTGAACCCAAAATTGATGAATATCCAAAGCTCAATTGGACCATACCACAAGAAGAAGTAGAAGTATTGATTTCCACCATTGAATTACTCCGATCGAATTGGATCGGTCCAGATTGGATCCATTTGGTTCGGGTTTCGGTTCAAATCAGTCTGAATCCACCATGATCCGACCTCGAACCAATGAACGGTCGGATCCGACTAATCCAAGCCTTCGAATCAGGTCGGATCCACCGGATCGGACCAGAAATGCCCAGCTTTAGCTATAAGGCTAATGTGGCTTAGGTATCCACAATAAATACTGCTGGTGGGTGTTGAGCCTCAAATATTGCATAATTTTCCCCATTTATATCTTGGTTTTATGAACATAAATCATCTTAATATTCCATTTTACTCATATATGTATTGCAAGGTGAATTTAAGAGCTTGGATTGAAAAAGGTGTTAAAAAGTAAGAATTTGATGCTCAAAAATCACCAAGGCAAGAGATGGATCTTAGGAGATCGAGATTGAAGAATTCACATGCCAAAGATCCAAGAAAACCAAGCGAGGAATGAAGAGAATCGAAGATTTAAAGTGAAGAATCCTGAAATTGTCCTAAAAAGGTGTATTCTGAAGCTGTGAAGTTTATTTTGGAAAACTGCGCAGCAGGAAGTCTGTTTTAAACGAACTATGCAGCGAGAAGTCTATTTTGGAAAATACGTATATTTGAGGCGTTTTCTAGGGTTTTCAACTTTGTACGAAAATTGGAGTTCCCTACTTATAAATAGGGCCTCCTAGGGCATTCTAAAATATCATTCAAAGCATTCAAGAGCAATATTTAGGGTTTTTTTAAGAGTTTTTAGTTTTATTAAAGCTTTATAAGTTGTTTCTTTCCTTTTAAATCTTTTCTATTTGCAATTTTTCTTCTTTCTTTCTTGTTACTTTTTATTTCTGCAAAATAATTATGTTTTTCTAAGTTCCCTCTAGCCCAAGCTAGAAGGGAAGCACATGGGTTTAATATTTCTTTAAGTTATGATGATTAATTGTTTTAATGATGAGAAGAATGGCGTATGCATGTTATCTATTATTTAGGTTTTGTTTTTTATCCTTTTGTAAGATCCATATGTTTCCATCATATGAGATCCACATTGATGGATAGGCTTACCCTAGATTAATCAGATTTCCTAGATAGGAGATGTTCTCAACCTGTTATATTTCTTTGATATTCATTATCCTATAGATATTGAATACTTAAAATCACTAGCGCTTGAGAATATATGTCAATGGTGCAAATCCATTATTTTCTAATCTTTTATATCATTTATTAAAATATTTATTAAAGTGTTTTATTTTCCGATTAGGCTGACCATAGTGCTCAGATCTTAGTTGTGTTATCCAAGTCATCATGATTTTGGAACATTAACCTATGTGTGGAACTTTGAAGCTTGGGTGTTTTTTATTCAATTGAATTACATCCATTCAAAAATTCAAAAATCAAATCGTGAGTTTAGTTTTTATTACTTAGTTTGTTTTGCATTTGATTTTTTCCTTCTAGCGATTCATCTCCCTGTGGGATCGACCCTGTATTTACAGGATATTACTTATGAACCTCTGCACTTGGAGGCAAGCAATCAAGTTTTTGGCGCCGTTGCCGGGGAAAGATTAAGATAGATCAGATCTGTGCAAGACAGGTAAGGTAAGTTTTCTTCTAAACCCTCCAGATTTTCTGTAGATTTTTTTTTATTTTTTATTTTTTTTTCTTTCTTCTTTTCTTTTTCTTTGAAAATAAATTCAGTTGGGTCTTTCAAGCACTAACTATGACATAAGGTTGCCCTGCATGGGATTTTATCACCCAAGTGCTATGGTTGTCCTATAGTTGCTGTTTGATCACAAAGATCATCCGTTGAATCTATTTTTCAGATTAGCATAATTTAATTTCTGCATTAGTTTTACTTTTATTTATTTATTTATTTATTTATTATTTATTTTTTTTGTGGACTGAACCCTCATGGTCGGATCTGCCACCTGGGTTGTTGATTTATTTTACTTTGTGGACTGAACCCTCATAGTCGGCTCTGTCACATGGGTTGTTGATTTATTTTGCTTTGTGGACTGAACCCTCATTGTCGGCTCTGCCACCTGGGTTGTTGATTTATTTTGCTTTGTGGACTGAACCCTCATAGTCGGCTCTGCCACCTGGGTTGTTGATTTATTTTTCTTTGTGGATTGAACCCTCATGGTCGGTCCTGCCACCTGGGTTGTTGATTTATTTTGCTTTGTGGACCGAACCCTCATGGTTGGCCCTGCCACCTGGGTTGTTATTTAAGTTTTTATTTTTATTTTAAGTATCATACTTGCAATTTGAATTAGTGGTATTTGTTGTGTGGTGTGGATGGTTTATGTCCCGTTGGAGTAGGGATCAAAACAATCGACTCTCCTATGAAGGGGGACTAGTTCCAGGCCTTGATCATTCACTTAGAAGAGGTACTCAACATCACTTGGATTCCATGGTAGACCCAGTTGATAATCCAAATCCAAATTTGCCAGATCCAACTATAAATCAAAATAATCCACCTCTTGAGAATGAAAATGAAGTTCATAGGAATGTGTTAAATCAACCACGGACTTTACGTGAACATTTACACCCTGAGAGATCAACTTTACCATCTTGTATAGTGTTCCCTGCTCACATAGGGAACATTGATTTTAAACCAGGTGTGATTCAATTAATTCATAAATTTCATGGCTTAGATTCTGAAAGCCCCTACTTGCACCTCAAGGACTTTGAGGAAGTAATTGCATCATTACAGGTAAACAATGGCAATAGGGATGTACTTAAGCTTAGGTTATTCTCATTTTCTCTAAAGGATCGGGCCAAAGCATGGCTTAACTCTCTAAGACCTAATACCATCACTTCATGGCAAGCCTTAAGTAGAGAGTTTTTGAAAAAGTTCTTTCCCGAGCACAAAACAAATGCACTAAAATAAGAAATCATGTCATTCTCCCAAAAGGGGAATGAACTATTTTTTCAAGCTTGGGAGCGCTTCAAAGACATTCTAATTACTTGTCCACATCATGGTTATGAACCATGGCACGTGATTGATGCTTTCCAAAAGGGGCTCACCATGGATACCCGTCAGTTCATAGAGATGATGTGTGGTGGAACCTTTCTTGACAAAGATCATAATGAGGCTTGGGATTTTCTAGATATGTTAGCAGAGAATACTCAGACATGGGATGTCTCTGCTAAATCAAATCAAACTATACTCATTCCTAGAGAGAAAGCGGGAATGTATGTCCTAAGAGAGGAAGACGACCTTAATGCAAAATTCGCTGCATTGGCTAGAAAGGTCGAAGCCTTGGAAATTAGGAAGGTTGATATGGTTAAAGCAAACACTTCCTTGGGTAATTTTTGTAGCATTTGTGGTGGTACAGATCATGACATAAAGGATTGTCCAATAATCTCAGTTGTACAAAATATCACGCATGAGCATGATCAAGCAAATGCTATAAATAATTACCAAAGGTCAGTTATGCAACCATTGGGAAACACGTACAATCCAAATTGGCGTAACCATCCTAATCTTAGTTGGAGGAATGGACCACAAATTAATGTGCCCAATGCACCTCAAATGCCTCCACAAAATAACTTCTTTGGGGCACCTAACAATGCACCATATGTTCCCCCGCCAAAGCGATCATCTGTGGAGGATGCATTGACCACATTCATGAACTCTCAAGCTCAAATGAATCAGTCTCTAATCCAATCAAATCAGGAATTAAAGACAGCTGTGGCTAGGATTGAGACTCAACTAAATGCTATGGAAAAAGGCACCCTTCCTTCTCAACCTGTGCCAAACCCTCGAAACACACATTTTATTGGAGACTTAAATCCAAGTGAGTTACATCATGAACAAGCTAAGGCCATCATTACCTTAAGAAGTGGAAAAGAGGTCGATAACAAGATAATGCAACCGGTAGAAATACCGGAGGATGAGCCACTGTCTCAAGAAAATGATGAACCGGCTATGGTTCAAGAGCCGCAACAGCAAAAGGATAAAGAGACTAAGTCATATGAGCCTCCAGTTCCGTTCTCATCTAGACTTCGGAATCCAATTGTCCCCATGAAATATCACGAGGTGTTAGATGTGCTCCAAAAGGTTACTGTCAATATTCCTCTGCTTGATGCCATTAGACAAATTCCATCATATGCTAAATATCTCAAGGACTTGTGCACTGTAAAGAGGAAATTAAATGTGCACAAAAATGCCTTCCTTACTGAGAAAGTGAGCGCTATCATTCAACAAAGGGTTGTGCCCAAATACAAAGATCCGGGAAGTCCCACTATTCCTTGTATTATTGGAAATTTTCAAATTGAGCATGCTTTGCTAGATTTGGGTGCAAGTGTTAACTTAGTACCTTATTCGGTTTACAAACAAATGGGGTTAGGCGAGCTTAAACCAACCACAATTACACTCCAACTCGCTAACCGCTCTATTAAGGTACCAAGGGGAATTTTAGAGGACGTGCTAGTCCAAGTGGAGAAATTCTACTTCCCCGTGGATTTTATTGTACTAGACACTGAACCATGTGTAAATGCTAGCGCTCAAGTTCCCATCATTTTAGGCCGCCCATTCCTAGCAACTTCAAATGCAATCATAAATTGCAGGAATGGAATGATGAACTTGTCTTTTGGTAACATGACTCTAGAGCTAAATATTTTCAATCTATGTAAGCAGCCCATTGATAATAATGAGATCCATGAGTTGAATTTCATGGACTGCTTGATAGAAGAAGAGGAATTAGAACCTAGTCTGACTGAGGAATTGATTCAAGTCATTGGAGACTTGAAAAATTCTGATTTAGAAAAAGTGCTTGCTGAAATTTCTGATGATAATGAAAGCACTACCACCCAGGACATTGGTATGTACCAATGGAGACCGCGCACTCAAATCCTATCTATCGAGGACTTGTGACATCTACCATCACCAACCAATGTTCCAAAGCTTGATTTAAAACCACTGCCAAATGAGCTTAAGTATGTATACTTAGGTGAAAATAAAACTTATCCTGTGGTGATCTCTTCATTTTTAGACAAGGATCAAGAGATTAAATTGTTGAAAGCTCTAAGGGACCACAAAGGAGCCTTGGGCTGGACCATTACTAACATCAAGGGTATAAGCCCTTCCATATGCACCCATCGGATCCACCTCGATGAGGACGCCAAACCAATTAGACAACCTCAAAGGCGTCTCAATCCAAACATGATGGAAGTTGTAAAAAATGAGGTGATCAAATTATTGGATGTGGGAATCATCTACCCAATATCCGATAGTGTTTGGGTGAGTCCAACTCAAGTAGTCCCAAAGAAATCTGGAATAACTATTGTGCAGAATTCTAATAATGAACTCATACCAACACGTGTCACCACTGGTTGGCGTGTTTGCATTGACTATAGAAAATTGAACCAAGTCACAAAGAAGGACCATTTCCCTCTACCATTCATTGATCAAGTTTTAGAGAGGGTAGCAGGTCACTCCTTTTATAGTTTTCTTGATGGATATTCTGGATATAACCAAATAGAGATAGCCCTAGAAGACCAAGAGAAAACCACGTTTACTTGTCTATTTGGCACGTTTGCTTTCAAACGGATGTCATTTGGATTGTGTAACGCCCCAACAACTTTCCAACGGTGTATGTTAAGTATTTTTTCAAATATGGTTGGGAAGTTTCTTGAGGTTTTCATGGACGACTTCTCTGTATTTGGGAGTAGTTTTGAAGAATGCCTCAACAATTTATCTCTTGTCTTGTCTAGGTGTGAAGAGAAACACCTTATCTTAAATTGGGAGAAATGTCATTTCATGGTTCAAAAGGAAATTATTTTGGGCCATGTTATCTCCAAAAATGGAATCGAGGTATATCGCTCAAAACTTGACATTATAGCTAATCTACCTATCCCCCGAACTGTTAGAGATATTAGATCACTTATAGGGCATGCTAGTTTTTATAGAAGATTCATCAAGGACTTTAGTGCCATTACTAGACCCTTGACTAATCTTCTTCAAAAGGATGTTCCATTTAAGTGGACAGATGAGTGTGCAAGTGTCTTTAATAAAATTAAATCATCCCTTACCACTGCACCTATCATGCGTCCACCAGATTGGACACTTCCTTTTGAACTAATGTGCGATGCAAGTGATTATGCCATAGGGGCTGTTTTGGGCCAAAGGAAAGATAAACGGCCCTATGTTATTCACTATGCGAGTAGAACTCTAAACTCGGCCCAAGTGAACTACTCAACAACTGAAAAAGAGTTACTTGCAGTAGTTTTTGCTTTGGATAAGTTTAGGTCCTACTTGCTGGGATCCAAAGTGGTCATTTTCACGGATCACTCGGCTTTGAAATATTTGTTATCTAAGAAGGATGCAAAGCCGAGACTTTTGAGATGGATCCTCCTACTCCAAGAATTTGACTTAGAGATAAAAGATAAGAAAGGAGTAGAAAACGTAGTGGCCGATCACCTTTCTAGATTGATGTTAGATGATTCCACTGAGGAGATACATATCCAGGACACTTTCCCTGATAAACAATTATTTGCGATCTCCAAATTGCCTTGGTATGCAGATATAGTAAACTATCTTGTAACGGGAAAAATACCATATCATTGGAAGTCACAAGATAGAAAGCGTTTTGAAACCGAGATTAGGAACTTCTTCTGAGATGATCCGTATTTATATAAATATGGAACTGATCAAATTTTTAGACGCTGTGTCCCAGAGGATGAAGTTCGAAGTGTTATTTCTTTTTGTCACATGGAAGCATGTGGTGGCCATTTTTCTGCTAAGAAAACCACTGCAAAAATCCTTCAGTGTGGTTTTTACTGGCCCACTATGTTTAAAGACACCTATGGTTTCTGTGTTGCTTGTGATAGATGTCAAAGGTTGGGAAGAGTGTCTCAGCGCAACATGATACGTTTATCCCCAATTTTACCATTGGAGATTTTTGATTGTTGGGGTATTGATTTTATGAGTCCATTTCCATCTTCTTTTGGATTTCTTTATATATTGGTTGGTGTGGACTATGTTTCAAAGTGGATTGAGGCAGTTCCAAGTAGGACCAATGACAACAAAATGGTCATACGATTCCTCAAGGAAAATATTTTTACTAGATTTGGAACTCCAAAGGCCATCATTAGTGATGACGGGTCTCACTTTTGCAATAAAACATTTGAGGCTTTGATGAAGAAATATGGCATCAAGCATAAAGTGAGCACCCCATACCACCCACAAACGAGTGGGCAAGCTGAGATTTCTAATCGGGAAATCAAACACATTTTAGAGAAAACTATAAGGCCAAATAGGAAGGATTGGTCCCTCAGACTATCCGACGCTTTATGGGCTTATAGGACTGCTTATAAGACCCCGATTGGAATGTCTCCATACAGATTGGTGTATGGGAAGGCTTGCCACTTGCCTGTGGAATTGGAACATAGAGCCTACTAGGCAATAAAGAAATTAAACTTTGATATGGATCAAGCAAGTAGACAAAGGAAATTAGAGTTAAATGAATTAGAGGAGTTGAGGAGAGACTCCTATGAAAATTCTAAAATCTACAAAGAGAGGACCAAAGCTTTTCATGACAAAAATATCTTGAGGAAGAATTTTGAACCTCAGCAAAAGGTCCTATTGTACAATTCCCGTCTCCAGTTCTTTCCGGGAAAGTTAAGATCAAGATGGACAGGCCCCTTCATGGTGAAGAATGTTTATACTCATGGGGCTCTTGAAATTGAAAATCCACATAATGGCAATGTGTATAAGGTTAATGGTCAGAGATTGAAGCCTTATGTGGAAAACTTTCATTTGGAAGAGGAGTCCGTCCCTCTTTATGAGCCAGAATATTCAGAATGATGCTCCTGGTCTGACGAAGCATTTGTGTATGATTTATATCATATTCAATTTTTTTTTGTGTCACATAACAGGTGAGTTTTTCATGGCAAGTACTATCCACCCTTTCTTTTATTTTTACTGTTCTCTGCATTACATTATCATTACAATGGGGACAATGTAGATTTTAGGTTGGGGGGTGTGGATAGTCATCCATGTGAAAGTTTTTTTTTGGAGGGTTTCAGTTTATTTTATTATTATTTTTATTATTTTTAGGTTTTAGTTAGGTTTAAGTTTATTTTTTTTTAGGTTTATGAAAAAAAAATTCAACATTTTCAAAATAATATTTTTATACAAGAATGTGAACATGATATTATGCGAATTCCAAAGGCAAAGTTAATATTTAGTTTAGGTTGATAGTAATCCAAATTCTGACAACTGAAAATTATAAACTTGAGTTCAATTATCTAATCACTGGTTTAAAGTGAGTTGTAATTTGATGTACTGAATTCACAATACACCCTAACTAACTAAGTGAGGAATATGATTTGTGAACTAAAATAACAACTTTTGATTCAAACAAGGTTGAATGAACTAGTACCATTGATATATGTTTAAAAGAGAGAATATTAAAGGAAAAAAAAAAGAGCAATGGAAAAAAGAAATTTTTATTATAGAGCATGAATGCAATGACCATAATAATCGTGTCAGTAATCCGGAGTAAGAATACTTAAGTATCCATTACTGTTACCATTACAAGTACGATACCTTAGGTTATGAAGCAAACCCGATGGGAATCTTCATCTAAGGGTGGTCTATAATAATGAGGATATGATGATAAAAGAAGAAATGTCATAAAAAAATGAGATAACTAGAGATTTCATATTCTTGGGATGATTGAAAGGAGTTAGGATAGGGAACATGCATATTTCTCAAAGTTAGACTAGTGTCACGAACCACCTAAGGATATTGGGTTATAACTATTCTAAATTTTGATTAGGTCTCTGAACTCAAGGATGTAATGGATTAAAAAATTAAGATTCTAGCTAACTTCATATCTAGGGTAAGTATTGTTTTGTTTTGGAATTCATATGATGAATGGAGGCAAAATTGTATAAATTTTATAGTATTGAAATATTTTTCTTATTTTCAATGTTTGTGGGTAACATTTCTAGAAACCCTCACGAGACTATAACTCGTCCACTAGGGGAAACCTAGGGGTTTAAAGGCTTGTTGCATATGCTAAATGCAATCGAGATTACTTGCAAAAGTGGTGTAGTTAGAATTTGGTTTTTATTTTAATTTTATTTCTAGAATTATTTTTTATTCTTTTTTTTATTTTTCTTCGCTTATTTTGCTTGGGACTAGCAAAATGCTGGTTGGGGGGTGTGTTGAGCCTCAAATATTGCATAATTTTCCCCATTTATATCTTGGTTTTATGAACATAAATCATCTTAATATTCTATTTTACTCATATATGTATTGCAAGGTGAATTTAAGAGCTTGGATTGAAAAAGGTGTTAAAAAGTAAGAATTTGATGCTCAAAAATCACCAAGGCAATAGATGGATCTTAGGAGATCAAGATTGAAGAATTCACATGCCAAAGATCCAAGAAAACCAAGCGAGGAATGAAGAGAATCGAAGATTTAAAGTGAAGAATCCTGAAATTGTCCTAAAAAAGTGTATTCTGAAGCTATGAAGTTTATTTTGGAAAACTGCGCAGCAGGAAGTCTGTTTTAAACGAACTATGCAGCGAGAAGTCTATTTTGGGAAAATATGTATATTTGAGGCGTTTTCTAAGGTTTTGAACTTTGTACAAAAATTGGAGTTCCCTACTTATAAATAGGGCCTCCTAGGGCATTTTAAAATATCATTCAAAGCATTCAAGAGCAATATTTAGGGTTTTTTTTAAGAGTTTTTAGTTTTATTAAAGCTTTATAAGTTGTTTCTTTCCTTTTAGATCTTTTCTATTTGTAATTTTTCTTCTTTCTTTCTTGTTACTTTTTATTTCTGCATTTTAATTATGTTTTTCTAAGTTCTCTCTAGCCTAAGCTAGAAGGGAAGCACATGGGTTTAATATTTCTTTAAGTTATGATGATTAATTGTTTTAATGATGAGAAGAATGGTGTATGCATGTTATCTGTTATTTAGGTTTTGTTTTTTTATCCTTTTGTAAGATCCATATGTTTCCATCATATGAGATCCACATTGATGGATAGGCTTACCCTAGATTAATCAGATTTCCTAGATAAGAGATGTTCTCAACTTGTTATATTTCTTTGATATTCATTATCCTATAGATATTGAATACTTAAAATCACTGGCGCTTGAGAATATATGTCAATGGTGCAAATCCATTATTTTCTAATCTTTTATATCATTTATTAAAATATTTAAAGTGTTTTATTTTCCGATTAGGCTGACCATAGTGCTCAGATCCTAGTTGTGTTATCTAAGTCATCATGATTTTGGAACATTAACCTATGTGTGGAACTTTGAAGCTTGGGTGTTTTTTATTCAATTGAATTACATCCATTCAAAAATTCAAAAATCAAATCATCAGTTTAGTTTTTATTACTTAGTTTGTTTTGCATTTGATTTTTTCCTTCTCGCGATTCATCTCCCTGTGGGATCGACCCTATATTCACAGGATATTACTTATGAACCTCTGCACTTGGAGGCAAGCAATCAGTGGGATGATCCTACCCGGCGATTGGATGCCTACATTGACCTATCTTTTGGACCTTCGATTAGCTGCCCATTTCTAATTCTTGTGTGCTAGTCATTGTTAATGGGTACCTGCCCTTGCAGTGGACGCAATCTTTTCAAATAGGGGAGGTTTCCTTTTGGACTGGTTAACAAATCGGTCCGAGTCTTACATTCTTGGATCTGATTTTTTTTTTTTTTTAAATCGAGTCTAGCCAGGTCAGGGTCCGTCCATCAACTTTTACCTAATCAAGATTAGGTTGAGTTGGGTCAACTTACTTTTTTATTATATTATTAGTGGGTCGTGGTATCTACATCACAAATGGACCACCTTTAATCGACCATGACTTGAAAATCGCTTTCAAGATAACCACAGCTGTTGATTAGTGGAAAAAAATGGCCAATTTGATTGATCATTTTGGAAAATGTCACATAATTGATTTGGACTCTGGAGGACGTATCCCACCTTTGATTGCATACCTTTCCAATATATATATATATATATATATATATATATATATATATATATATATATATATATATATATTATGCAAGAGGGTGGGCCCTACATGGGACCCACCTTTATCCCCTTTAATACAAAAGCTGCACTGACAGCTACTTATTAATATGGTCCATCCATTATTAGGGCCGGGCTTAGGTTTTATTTCCTATCCATCTCAAAAGTCAATTCAATAGAATGATTATAATCAATCTATTATCAATGGTTATAAAAATGGGCAGGCCATATTGATAATACTAAAAACGGGTCAAGCCATTGATTTGGATCATCCATGTTATTGGTACGCCGTTGATTGCCCTTTGCTCCTAAAATCATCCATATAATGATCCCAGTCATCTAATTAATAGACATGAATGAATGGTCCTATTTATTATATTATAAAAGGTTTGATCAGAAATCTGGACCATAAATCATGTGGGCCACACCTCTGATTGACAATTCATCACAATATATATATATATATATATATATATATATATATATATATATATATATATATATATATATATTAATAAAATAAAAAATAAAAAACTTTGATAGAGCATCATAGCCATCCAATCACCACCTAGAAAATGAATGACAATATTTATTATATAGAAAATGGTGCTAGTTATTAAAAATCATCTTGACCCCATCCCGCTTAAGAATTACTCGGGCTTGAAAACATGGACGATCCTTGGACCTTACATCACGTGGGATTCACTTTTGGTTTCTATTTTAAAACTCACTTTTACTTGTGATTATAACCATCTAGTCAATGGGGGTAAAACGTGACACTTTTTTGCAATGATTGGGGAATCATTTCTCAATCCAAAACTCAAGTGAGCCGCATGACAGGAAAAAGTGTCAGGGAAATGCTATTGTTGAAAACCCCTAGGTCCGTTGTGATGTTCATATGCCGTCCATATAGTTCATAACGTTTTTTATTATTGGGATGAACTAAAAGCACTAAAAATTTAGCCTAATCCAAGACTTACCCTGAATGTCTCAACGGTGGAGGTTTAGTCCTCACTTTTTTCTTGTCATGTGGCCAACTTGAGTTTTGGATCTACCTCTTTCTTTAGCCCATGTCCCAAAATGATCCGGCAAAATGGATGGATGGGGAAGATTTCACGCAAACATCTTGTTGGATGTCTTAAATCAATTCAACAACAGGGTCTATCGATGTCATTGACAGACCAGTCAATGCCATCGAGTATTGTTCGATGCCATCAAACCACTGCTATTAGTTTAGCAAGATGATTGGCTGATGTCCTTGAGAAATATTTTGGAAAAAATAATTTTAAATTATGGAATGTCAAGATGATTGGTCTATTAATTCAGCAAGGATTGAATATGGATACTCGATGTCAAGATGATTGAATTTGCTGCCCTTATACAGCGTCCCAAGTGCAACAGGTTTCCAAAGCAATCGACCTCCAGGATACAATGACTATAAACCGGTCCTAGCAGTACACTTACTATACATGGGCTCGAACCACTTGCAGTTTAACCCGAAAATGCTAAGCTAACTTGGCTACGAAATTAGTAACCAAAAACTTGTAAAACAGAAAAGGAATAAAGAGAGTTTTTCATAAGAGAACATAAATGTCGTATGTTTTTTTTTTTAAAAAAGGAATGGAAGCCCTTATATAGACTCTAAAGTAGTACATTACGCATCCTTTCGAAAGAGTATGGTCTATTGGATTTAAACCAAAGGTGCGACTAACCGACTAGCCACATTTTTATATTTCAAAACGAAAAGGTGCAAGTGCGAGGACACTCTTGCATAAAATAAAGTCTTGCAAGTACCCATATACATATATACCTATGCGAGTACATACCCACAGTCCTATCCCATCACACACGCAGACTCGGGCTCGGCTCAACACGCGCGTGTGTGTAGAGAGCATGTGGGTTGACGGCATAGGTTAGAGCTATTAACATAACCCCCCATATAATCAAATTTACATGCCCCCGTAAATGGGAGCTCAAGCTCCAAGGCAAAAGGCTTATCTTATATATAAGAAAAGTTTTTTGGACAAATTCGATGTGGGATTAAACACACTATAAATTCCAAATTTAGAAGGAAACCGAAATATTTGAAATTCTCCCTTTATTATTATTATTATTATTATTTAAACACCATAAACATTTCCAATCAAATGTTCTTAAAAACATATAAAAAAGAAAAGTATATACATTATATTTTCTAACTAACATCTCCCAACATCAGTTAATGTTGTTGGGAAATTCCAAGGCATAAAATGCACATAAAATTACCACACAATACCAATTTACAATAAGAGATGCTTGGTGCAAAGAGACTTTTTCTCTACATTACCGGCTCTTTCTTTGACTTTTCTGCAAAGACGTCGGTCAGCACTGTCTTTGACTCCAAAGAAGCCTTTAAAAGCGCCAAACCCTCATCTATGCCCACTTCCACAACCTTTCTCCTTGAGTAACACTCACGTCCCTGACTTCGTACTTTTTTTTTTCAAAAAGATAATTCTATATTCATAACTAAATTTATACCGATGGGAACTTCCTTACATAAAATAGGAGACCCCACCAAAAAAAAAATGGCAAGATACTTACAAAAAGGCTTCACCTGTGATCATACCATTCTAATCGAGCCTAAACCAACTTTGTCTAGAAAAATCATACCTCGAACTTGCCGTGGAAGCTTTGACTGGTTCTCGAAACAAGTACGAGACTCGGAAACACTACCTAAGCGAGCCAGAAAATCAGCCGGCGAGTTTCCTTCCCTTTGAACGTGCACAACAATGTGTTATATCAAATTCTCCCTTTATTATGTACTTCTGAAAGAAAATACAACAAACTCTACCTTACCTTGTCTATCTATCAAATGAGGTGCAGTCCGGGCCTCACCCAAGAGGTATATTTTAAAGCATGATCCTGAAAATGAAGAAGATCCCAATATCAGGTGGACCATACTTTAGGAAACAATGTTGATTGAATGCCCTACCATTAAAACTTCCTAGGGCCCATTGTAATGTTTACTTTCCATCCAACCTGTTGATAAGGTCAAATAAACTTTGATGAAGTGAAGAAACCAATATCAGATTGATCCAAAACTTATGCCCCCCATTAATGGTCAATCACCACTGTTTCCTATGTTATGGTCCACTTGAGAGTTAGATTTATTTCATTTTTTGGCTCATGCCCTAAAGTGATCAGGTAAAATGGATGACCGGCATCCGTATATAGAATAAATACATAAAGGTGGGCAAACGGTAAGGGCTGCATCATCTTGGGTAAGGCTGGACCGCACCTAATCCACTCCCCACATTGCATGGTAAGCGCAACTCCACGTAGCCCAACTCCATAGAACTTTGGGTTTGCCTCACTTTTTTGCTCATTCCATATAATGATTTGGCAAAATGGATGGACAGTGTAGATATAACACATACACCCTTGATGTTAGCGTCCTAAAATTTTGTTTTTTAAAATATATCAACTTAAGGTAAAGTATGATACAATGCATATGAGAAAAGTAATATACATGACCTCTGTGAGGTCCACCATTTTGTCGATGTGAAATGCATTCCGTGCCTCAAGTACACTTTCTTATACTAAACGTCTGGCCTAAAAAACAATCTGATCCAAAACTCAAGTGGGCCTCATACACAAACATATATATGCTTGGTGTTCATCTTTATTATTCCTTCCAATGTGGTCCACTTGAGTAGTGGTTCCAATTAATTTTTTAACTCATTCCCTACCAAGAACAAGCTTACATTAATGACGTATCAGATCACTACGTGAAAAATGGAAAAAAATGACGGATTTAGAGACGGTTCTGGACCGTCTCTAAAATTGCTTGGTTTAAAGACGTTTTAGAGACGGCCGTAAACCGTCTCTATACTTTTCGACGGCCCTTGACCATCCTTATTATTGTCTTGAAAATTTGAACGTCCACAAATTATTTAAGACGATCGAAAACCGTCATTAACTGCAGATAAAAGATGGCCATTGACCGTCTGGAATAAGAGACAGTCCCTGACCGTCTTATATGCCGGAATTTGAGACGGTCATTGGCCGTCTCTTACTGGTAATTTGAGACTGTTAAGGACCGTCTCAATTAGAGACGGTCGTTGGCCGTCTTTTCCAGTAATTTGGGATTGTCAAAAATAATCTATATTAGGGACGGTTCTTAGCTGTCTCTGTTTGAGACTATCAAGGACCGTCTCTATAAGAGACGGTCATTGACTATCTTGTATTGGTAATCTGAGATTGTCATGGACCGTCTCAATTATAGACGATCAACGGCCATCTTTTACTAGTTTTGTAACGCAGTAAAAAATAACCTGCATTAGGGACGGTCCTTAGCAGTCCCTATTTGAGACTGTCAATGACCATCTCTATTAGAGACGGTCCTTAGCCGTCTTATTGTGGTTATTTGAGACTGTCAAAGACCGTTTGCATTAGACTAATGCTCAAGTCAAACATTAAAAACAAAAAAAATTATGAATTTCGAAAAAAAAAAAAAAAAGTCAAAAAGCTTAGAAAAATAACTAACAATGTTTACGAAAAAAATTTAGATTTTGAAATAAAAATTAAGAACTTTTAATAAAGTTGATAATTTTGAAGAAAAAAAAATTCGATAAGAAAATGATATTTTGAAAAAGAAAATTTTAAAAATTAAACAAAATTGTAAAAAAATTGTCAAATTGTAAAAAAATATATATTTTAAAAAAGAAAACTAGATTTTGTATTTTGAAAAGAAAAATTAAAAAGTTGTATAACAAAAGTGATATTTAAAAAATGATATTTTGAAAAAGAAAATTTTAAAAATTAAACAAAATTGTGAACAAATTGACAAATTGTAAAAAAAATATATTTTTTTAAAAAGAAAAGTAGATTTTGTATTTTGAAAAGAAAAATTAAAAAGTTATATAACAAAAATGATATTTAAAAAATGATATTTTGAAAAGGAAAATTTAAAAAATTAAACAAAATTGTGAAAAAATTGACAAATTGTAAAAAAATATATATTTTAAAAAAGAAAACTAGATTTTGTATTTTGATAAGAAAAATTAAAAAGTTATATAACAAAAGTGATATTGAAAAAATGATATTTTGAAAAAGAAAATTTAAAAAATTAAACAAATTTGTGAAAAAATTGACAAATTGTAACTATATATATATATATATATATATATATATATATATATATATATATATATATATATATATATTAAAAAAGAAAACTAGATTTTGTATTTTGAAAAGAAAAATTAAAAAGTTATATAACAAGATTTCGATAAAAAAATGATATTTTGAAAAAGAAAATTTAAAAAATTAAACGAAATTGTGAAAAAATTGACAAATTGTAAAAAAAAATATATTTTTTAAAAAAAAAGAAAACTAGATTTTGTATTTTGACAACAAAAATTTAAAAGTTATATAACAAAAGTAAGATTAAAAAATGATATTTTGAAAAAAAAATAAGAAATTAAACAAAATTGTGAAAAAATTGAAAAAATGTAAAAAAATATATATTTTAAAAAGGAAAACTAGATTTTGTATTTTGACAAGAAAAATTGAATTAAAAAAAAAGGATCTATACCAAATTGAATGGATGTGGCCTACAATACACAAGGTGGGATTAAAAACATGTAAACGTGAAAAGAAAAAAGAAAAAGAAGAAGAAGAAGAGTGTTAACTCGAGGTTAAAAAAAAAAATATACACGTTTAAGAAAGAGGAGTGCAAATCAAAGTTCCTCAATACCTTAGTAAAAAAGAAAATGGTCTAAATTCAACGGTAATATCAGATGGTTGAGATTATCCAATCATTGTGATATTAAAATAAGTGTTCTACCCAACATAATAAATGTGCCCTTCAACACAAGTGCAGACCAAAGGAGATTGAAGCATATAGATGTTTAAAAAGAATAGTACAAGTCAATGTTCCTTAGGATAGTTAAAAAGAAAATGGTCCAAATTAATCTAACGGCAATTTCAGACAGTTAAGATCATCCAATCAGTGTGACCTTTGGAGAGGTACAGGTATGCCAGGTGTTGCCAACATTAAGAATTGGTACCAAATGCATACATTAGTATAGGCCATTCTCATGTTATCATTTTTTGGCTATTAACTCGTCTCCAAAGCAATGAGATGTAAACTTGTACAGCTTAGATATAGTTTAAGCTGCTTGTTAATTAAAAAGGAATTGGAATATAGTTTAAGCCAAATGGAATTTCAAAAAAAAAAAAGACAAAAAAAAAGACGACCGACATCCATCCAATCATACCAAGTCCACCAAACAGATTTTGTATTTTGACAAGAAAAATTAAAAAGTTATATAACAAAAGTGATATTTAAAAAATGATATTTTGAAAAATAAATTTTAAACAATTAAACAAAATTGTGAAAAAATTGACAAATTGTAAAAATATATATATATTTTTTTAAAAAAGAAAACTAAATTTTGTAAAAAAAAATGTTAAATTTATTTATAATAAAAATGATATTTAGTTAAAAGAGTAAAAAAATATATACATTTTGAAAAAAAAAATGTTAAATTTATTTGTGAAAAATAAAATTACTAAATTATTAGGCACATCCACTAATTGAACCTTTAATCGTTTTTGGACAATCTAATCAGTTCAAATTGAAGAGTAAATAACTTCAGATGTTTAAATCAAATTTCACTGAAAGTGTTGGTCAATCTTGTATGACCAATATCTTTCTCATATATATGTAGGTTGATTGAGGCGAGTAACTAGTCAAATTGAGAATTAATTAGTAAAATAGAGTGAATGAACTAGACATGTAAAATGGGCCAAATATTCTGGTTAAAATTGTGACCCAACTTATAACTGACCTTGTGAGAACCTAAGAATTGATGTTTGCAAGTTTTGTGGGCCTCATCATGATGTGTGTCGAACATCAACATCGTGGATTTGATGTGTCCCATTTATAGTTATGAGATATCTCAAAAATCATCGGTAAACGAAACTCGAGTGGGCCATACCATTTAAAACTATGTGAAGACATCCTAAAAAATATAAAAGCACTTGGTGGGGCCCACATGAGTTTTGGATGCGGTTGAAACTTGGTCTGACCCCTCATCCAAGTGGGACACACATAATGAGTGGGTTGGATATGTGAATCACATTTAGGCAGGCCCAATATATGATTATGAATGTTTTAAGGAAACCTTTCTCCACTACATTTAAGTGAATTACTCGTTACCTTTATCAGAGTAAACTCTGTGGGGTTCACCGTTATTTATTTATTTTATCCACTCCATTCATCCATGTTAACAGATAATTTGAGGTCTAAAGAACAAACAGGAAGCATATCCAAAGCTCAAGTGGACCACACCACAGGAAATAGTGTGATTGAACCTCTACCATTTAAAATTTCTTGGCGGCTATAGAAGTTTTGGATCAAGCTGATGTTTGTGTTTTTTATTCATTTATATATTTTTGATATTATGAATAACCTTTAACTGTTTTTGGACAATCTGATCAGTCTAAACATGAAAAGTAAATAACTTCAGATGTTTAAATCAAAATTCACTCAAATCGTTGATCAATCTTGTTTGCCCAATATCTTTCTCATACGAAATATGATCGAGGCGAGTAACCGTTTTTGGATGTTGGTCGGTGCTCTATGGGTCCCACCATGATGTATGTGTTTCATCCATGCTGTCCATCAACTTTTTACAAATCATATTAGGGCCGAATACTAAAAATGAAAGGGATATAAATCTCAGGTGGACCACACCACATGAAAACAATAGTGATTGGATATCCACCATTAAAACCCTCCTAAGGCCCACTGTACCTTTTATTTGACATCCTATCTATTGATTAGGTCATACAGGCCCAGATGAAGGGAAAAAAAAAATATCAGATTGATCCATAACTTTATATGGCCCCCAAAAGGTTTTTAATGGTCGACGCTCATTCAACATTGTTTCTTATAATGTGGTCCAGTTGAGATTGGGATATACCTCATTTTTTGTCTCATACCATAAAATAAAATGAAAAATAGATGGATGACAAGGATGAAACATGCACATACATCATGGTGGGGCCCACAGAGCACACACCATGTGACCCATGACCGCTCGTAAGAGAGACTCGCTCTCTGTCCTCTCTCACTCTTACTCTCGCGCCCTCTCTCACTCTCTCGCGCTCTCTCTCTCTCTCTCTCTCTCTCTCTCTCTCTCTCTCTCTCGATGGAATGGCGTCCTTTTGGACCATACCACAGGAACACATTAGGAATAATGATTTCCATCGTTGAAATCTTCCTATGGCCTACAATGATTTTTATTTGTCATCCAACCTATTCAATAGATCACAAATACATGGATGAAGGGAAAACTAAAGTATCAACTTGATCCAAAACTTTGGTGCCCTTTCAAATTATTTTAATGGTAGACGTTCAGTTTATACTATTTCCTATGATGTGGTCCACTTCAGATTTTTATAGGCTTCATTTTTGAACTTATGTAAGAAAATTATATGTTAAAATGGATGGATGAAGTGGATAAAATGAATAAATTATGGTGGCCCCCATAGGATTTATTCTGTACGCTTGAGAACGGATTGACTACTCCCCTGACACTAACCAATGACTAGTGTTCTATGCTCTATGGCTCCCACCACGATGTATGTGTTTCATCCATGCTGTCCATATATTTTTACAAATAATTTTACAATATGAGACCAAAAATGAGATATATGCAAATCTCAAGTGGACCACATTACAGGAAACGTGTTGAATGAGCGTCGACCATTAAAAATATGATCAATAGGCATAAAAGTTTTGGATCAAGCTCATTTTTATTTTTCCCTTCATCTGGTCCTGGATGACCAAATCAACAGATTTGATGTCAAATAAATAGTACAGTGGGCCTTAGGAGGATTTTAATGGTGGATATCCAATCACTATTGTTCTCATGTGGTGTGGACCACCTGAGATTTATTTCCCTTTAATTTTCGGCATAAAGCTCTAATATGATTTGTAAAAATGGATGGACGGCATGGATGAAAATCATACATCATGGTGGGGCCCACAGAGCACCGTCCAATCTCGCCTAAATTTGGGTGCGCGCTCAAAAGAGCCGCGCGCCCCCGTTGCCGCATCTCTCTCTCTCTGTCTCTCTCTCTCTCTCACCCCTCTCTCTCTCTCTCTCTCTCTCTCCCTCGCCGCCCTCCCTCCCTCGCCGCCCTCTCTCACTCACGCGCATCCTCTCTCTCTCTCTCTCTCTCTCTCTCTCTCTCTCTCTCTCTCTCGGTTCGCTCTCCATCGCGCCCTCTCTCTGTTTCTGTCTCTCTCGGTGCTCTCTCTCTCGTACATCCACATGAGGTATCTCTCTCTCTCTCTCTCTCCCTCTCTCAATCTCAATACCAATTGAAACGATTTGGTGATTTAGGGATTTGGGGATTTAGGGATTTGGGGATTGGGGATTTAGGGATTTTGGGATATGGGGATTTAGGGATTTTGGGATTAAGGTGGGCCCTACTGAGTTTACTCAGTACAATAAGAGCGTACTGAGTAACTCAGTATGCAATCCGATTTCATCTGCAGCACCACCATGATTTATGGCCCCACCATGATGTATATATTTTATCCATGCCATTCATCCATTTTTACAGATCATTTTAAGGCTTTATCCCAAAAATTAGAGCTGGTGCTTTTGATCAGTTGAAGCAGAATGCAACTAAGGGCCTGTTTGGATGCCTGTAACTTTTCTAAAATGTAAGTAAGTTACAGGTGACTTAGTTACAGTTGGCATTTGGGGGAGGAAAGTCACCTATTTGGGGTGAGAGGATTTTAATACACGAAAAAAAAAAAATAGTTGCCAGCAATTTTATGTGCATAGATGGTTCTCCTGCACAATAGGAAAAAGACTGGAGGATTTTTTGAATGTAAATTCTAAGGACCTGTTTGGGTTCCACTTAAAAATGAATTCATATCTTTTTAGTTGATCTCTAATTCATATCTTATAATTACATGAACTTGGATTACACTCTAAAATTCAGTTTATGTAATTCACATTTCGGATCTGACATTAATAGAGATGCAGAACTTGTAGAAGCACTTCTGCAGAAATTTGTCTGATATGTGCTCATACATAGTATCTTTGAGCTGACTGTTCCAAGATTGTATTCCTCCTGCCTGTTCTTGGCAATGCTGGGAGCAATACATTGAAATCATACATGACGAACAGGGTATACTATTTGCTGGAAGTTCATTGAAGCAGAAGTGGCAGTGAGTTTCGCGACATTGTTTCAATGCAATCTGCAAAACACTGTAACAAGAAGCATACACAGATTTAGTGTACTAGGTCTTAACCAATCAGACATTTTGAGAACTGTACAATGTTTGTTTTGTTATTCATCCCTTAAGAACGAAATAAAAATACATATAAAATCTTATTGGGTGCAAAGAGAAAAACAAGGCCCATTGGACCAGTGATGTAATCAGCTGATGTAGCATGCCACATTAGCATGTACTTCCTACATTGCTTTTTCTTTACCACTGTTCCCAAGGATTTTGTTGTAGGAAATGAGGATTTGCAAATGATATTGATTTTCTGCTGTTGTATACTCGTTCCTTGCTCATTCTATTGCCTTGGTTAAGGAAATGAGTATAGATTTTACTGATTGGTTTCACTTGTGTTAATATCTTGATTGATTTTGGTTAAAAAATGAACTGTGTTTCTCTTAATATGCTGTTTTTCTTGTTGGTTATTCATGTTTTCCCTGATATGATTGGATTTTGTTGCAAGCAAGGAGATTTGAGCTGTTTTTTGTCCCCATGAAGAACTGCTGAATCAAACTGTAGAATCTTGAGTTAGCTCTTCTTTTTCTTCTTCTTCTTCTTCTTTTCTTTTTTCTAATCGGCAATGAAAATTTCATTTCTCAAAAAGAAAAAGAAAAAGGAGGTACCTATCCATTGAGGCAACTGATAGGACAGTAGAAATGGATCGAACATGACCAGTCATAGCATTGTTTACAATACAACCTTCCACCACAATACTGAAAAGAATGGGAAAGAGGATCTCATTTCCTCAGACCCCTGGAATTATCGAATGTTCAGTCAAATGTCTAAATGGACCTGAGATCTCTTTGCTTTTCAGAGGCATTGGGTAGATTTTGGTATAAAACAGTCACCAAACTCATCAGTGTACATGTTCATTTAATGTGGACTGGGCAATTTTTGACACCATCAATTGTTTTATCACTCTACCTGATGATTTGACCCACCTGATCACCAAACATCAGGCACCCCTGATGGTTTTCTCAGATGACCCAAACATGTGACTGTGCATTGCCTTCGCAAAGCTCTGTAAATACAAGAAAAATTGCATGGCTATCTGCATTCTTACAAAGTGCTCTATAAATACAAGAAAAAAAATTGTATGGTTGTCCTGTTCAAGATGTTATTTTCTGGATACATACAAATGTGATGCAATCAGCAGTTGCAGGATTTTTCTTGACATCACAGTGTGACTTTTTCTTCCTTCATCAAACTGATCTGAATCCGATTGGTTCATGGAGATCCTAGTCAAGTGTCTTTATTTTCAAGTTCTTTAGCTTTGCTGTACATTCTGTCTGGAACACTGTTAGGACCTGAAAAAAAAAAGGCCCTCGTTTGCTTTAAATGAAATGTTTAACCCGGCCTGGATCCCAAGAAAAATAGCTGGAAAGTTATGGGGATCTTTGAGAGCTACTGTGCTTGCATGTTGTACATGTAAAGCTGCAATTCTCTTGATCCTTTAATGTTTGATTTTTTGGGGATTCAAGTGTTGCGGTTGTGCATAGAGGTCTGTTTTTTTTCATTATATAGGTTTGTATTGAGGGGTTAGTTAGGGCCATCCCCTATCTAGGTGTATCTATTTTGTTTCATGAAATATACACAGCAGTGGCAGTGTGGTATTATTATTTATTATCATGACTCCCTTATAAAAATTGAATGTGATTTTTTTTTTTTTGGTGCTGATGCCTCAAAAATTTTGAATCATAGGTATGAGTTCAAAAGCAACCATGGAGAATGGGTCATCACAGTGAAACCCGATTTAGGTCATGAAATATCTGAACGAGTTCCAAATTTTTACATTAGTTCCAAATTTGTTAATGCTGCCAGTGCTACTTGTCTTTTGGTCAGATAAAATATGTTTATGTCTACATAACACTGCTTGTTTCATTCTGTGCTTTCCCCAACATTTTCACATAAAAAATCATTTGTACTGTATCCACAGCTATATGGAGTCAGACCCTGTAAAAATTGCAGCAGAAGGTGTAGAACGGTTTAAGAAGGAAAATTGTGATCTGATAATTGTAGACACAAGTGGACACCACAAACAGGAAGCGGCTCTGTTTGAAGAAATGCACCAAGTGTCTGAAGCAACGATATTCATTTTCTTATCCTAAAGGTTTATCACTCTTATTCATTTATGTTAGTTGCCAACATGCTATCTATATCTAATTTAAGTTCCTTGATGTTGTAGAAACCAGATCTTGTTATATTCATTATGGATAGCAGTATTGGTCAAGCAGCATTTGACCAAGCTCAAGCTTTTAAACAAAGTGTCGTGGTTGGTGCTGTGATTGTTACTAAAATGGATGGCCATGTAAAAGGAGGTGGTGCACTTAGCGCGTTAAGTGTTGTTTTGAAATCCACTACACATATGGGCCCCACATTGATGCATGCGTTTATCCCTAAGGTACTAGATAGTCTTCTACTTACAGTACTGGCACTAAAAGACACCAAAGTACACAAACAAGGTAAGAAAGACAGGGCAATACTTGAACAGAAATAGGTAGCTTTGTTAATATAGATGAGTAAATAGAAAGTACGTATAATGAGAAAGGGGCTTGGAATTGTTAGGCAGGAATGGTCCATTAGGTAAGAGTGTCACTTAGTGAACACACCTCTCCATGTATCAACATGGGTATATGCATCAGATTAGATGTGTTGATGCATTGAAATGGATGATCAATCTTAATGGGACAATCATTCTCCTTATTAATGTCTCAAGATTTACCGGCAAGCTTTGTAGGCCATGCAGTTGCACAAATTGCCTAACTTGGTAGACATGATTAATGTGTCAGTTATGCATTGATGTGTATTGTGTTTATGTTGTAAGTTAAAGTTGTAACAAACTTATGGTATGCATTGATATGTATTGTGTTTATGTTGTAAGTTAAAGTTATAACAAACTTATGGTATGTAAGCCATGCAGTTACAACTATTTTCTCCTTTGAATTGTAACAAACTGTATCGGTTCCATTTTTCTCTGTCATACAGGTTGTGGCTATCAAAGATATAATTCCCCTCCTTATAGGGAAACATTTAATGATGTGTACAGGTAAATTCATTTTTTCTTATTCGTTATATTGTTTCCCAGTTATATTCCAAATGTATCGGTCGCATTTTTCTCTGTTTTACAGGTTGTGGCTATCAAAGATATAATATCACCTCCTTATAGGGAAACATTTAATGATGTGTATAGGTAAATTCATTTTTTCTTATTCCTTATATTGTTTCCCAGTTATATTTGTGTTGGTTTCAGAGTACAGGTAGCAATAGAAAGTGTTGGTCGATTGTGGCTTATAGACAAAGGGATGAGTAACCAACAATACGAATATGGGAGGCCTTCCCCAGGTATCCAGCTGCTTTTAGATATAATTATGTTATTTTTAAATGTATTAGCTCGAAATTGATGGAGCAGACCCGGATGTGCGTCGGAGCTATCCGGATGTTGAGCGGGGGTCCTTGGAAGGTGGGAACCGCTGTTATGACCATGATGAAGCTGTCTATTTCCTATGGACAGCATTGAAGGGGCCTGGCCATTTGGACATGACTTGTTTATGTATTTGATCGAAATTAATGGAGCATACCCGGATGTGCGTCGGAGCTATTCGGAAGAGCGGGGTTCTCTGGAAAGAGGGAACCGATATAATGACCATGATGAAGCTGTCCATTTTTTATGGACAGCATTAGAAGGGCCTGGCCATTTGCACCAGATGGCCGTGTTTATATCTGTATTTGCAGGGACAATACCCTTAACCTAAACTAAAACCTATGACCTAAAACCTTAACCTATAACCTAAACCTCAACCTTAACCTAAACCTAAACCTTAACCTAAAACCTAAACCTAAACCTAAAACCTAAATGTATTCTCAAATTCCTAAACCTAAACCTACACTTAATCCTAATCTTAACTCCCTAACCTAAACCTATAACTAAACTTGAAAACCCAAACATAAACCCAATCCTGAACCCGAACCTAAACCTTAACCTTAACCTATTCTCAATTCCCTAAACATATATCTTATAACCTAAACCTAAACCTAAACCTAAACCTTAACCTAAACCTAAACCTTAACCTAAACATATAACCTTAACCTAAAACCTAAACCTATAACCTAAACATAAATCAAAATATATAACCAAAACCAAAACCTATATCCTAAACCCAAACGCATTCTCAAATCTTATAACCCATAATCTAAACCTAAACCTAAACCTAAACCTATAACATATAACCAAAACTAAAACCTATAACCTAAACCAAAGCCAAAACCTATAGCCTAAACCCGAACCCATTCTCAAATCCAAAAACCTATAACCTAAACCGTTAACCTATAACCTAAATCAAAACCTATAACCTAAACCTATAATCTGTAACCTAAATCAAAACATATAATCAAAACTAAATCCCAAAACCCAAACCTAAACCTAAACCTATACCTAAAACCTAAACTTAAAGCTATAACCTAAAGTCAAATCCCTAAACCTAATCCTATAACCTAAACTCAAATCCCTAAACCTTAACTTATAACCTAACCTAAACCTATACTTATAACCTAAAACTATTCTCAAATCCCAAAACCTATAACCTAAACCTAACATTTCCCTAAACCTAACCTTTCCCTAAACCAATAACCTAAACTCAATTCCCTAGACCTAAACCTAAACCTATAGCCTAAACTCAAATCTCTAAACCTTAACCTATAACCCAACCTAAACCTATACTTATAACTTAAAACTATTCCCAAATTCCAAAAACTATAACTTAAACCTAAGCTTTTCCTAAACCTATAAGCTAAACTCAATTCCCTAAAGCTAAACCTACACCTAATTCTAATCTCAACTCCCTAACCTAAACCTAAACATAAACTTGAAAACTCAAACTTAAACTCAATCCCGAACCTGAACCCGATTTTCTAAACCAAAATCATAACCCATTCTCAAATCGAAAAACCTATAACCTAAACCTAAACCAAAACTAAAACTTATAACCTAAACCCGAACCCATTCTCAAATTTCAAAACATATAACCTAAACCAAAACCAAAACCTATAACCTAAACCCGAACCCATTCTCAAATCTCAAAACCTATAACCTAAATATAAACCTTAACCTAAACTTATAACCTATAACCAAAACCTATAACCTAAACCCGAACTCATTCTCAAATCCCAAAACCTATAACCTAAACCTAAACCCGATCCTGAACCCAAACCCGATTTCCTAAACCTAAACCTTAACCTATAACCTAACCTAAACCTATTCTCAAATCCCAAAACCTATAACTATAACTTAAACCTTAAACAAAAACCTATAACCTAACCTAAACCTAAACATATAACCTTAACCTAAACCTAAACCTATAACCTTAACCTTAACATATAACTTTAACCTAAACCTATTCTCAAATCCCGAACCCGATTTTCTAAACCTAAACCTTAACCTATTCTCAATTCGCTAAACCTATAGCTTATAACCTAAACCGAAACCTAAACCTATAAACTATAACTTAAACATAAACCTAAAACCTAAATGTATTCTCAAATCCCTAAACCTAAACTTACACCTAATCCTAATCTCAACTCCCTAACCTAAACCTAAATATAAACTTGAAAACTCAAACTTAAACCCAATCCCGAACCTGAACCCGATTTCTTAAACCTAAACCATAACCCATTCTCAAATCCAAAAACCTATAACCTATAACCTAAACCAAAACCAAAACTAAAACTTATAACCTAAACCCGAACCCATTCTCAAATCCTAAAACCTATAACCTAAACCAAAACCAAAAACTATAACCTAAACCCGAACCCATTCTCAAATCCCAAAACCTATAACCTAAATATAAACCTTAACCTAAACTTATAACCTATAACCAAAACCTATAACCTAAACCCGAACCCATTTACAAATCCCAAAACTTATAACCTAAACCTAAACCTATAACCTAAATCATAAATCAAAACCTAAACCTAAACCTAAAACCTAAACCTATAACCTATAACCTAAACCAAAACCTATTACCTTTCCCTAAACCTTAACCTAAACCTATAACCTATAACCTAAATCAAAACCAAAACCAAACCGAAACCTAAACCGAAACCTATAACCTATAACCTAAACCTAAACCTAAAACCTAAATATATTCTCAAATCCCTAAACATAAACCTACACCTAATCCTAATCTCAACTCCCTAACCTAAACATAAACCTAAACTTGAAAACCCAAACCCAAACCCGATCCTGAACCCGAACCCGATTTCCTAAACCTAAACCTTAACCTATAACCTAACCTAAACCTATACTTATAACCTAAACCTATTCTCAAATCCCAAAACCTATAACTATAACTTAAACCTTAACCAAAAACCTATAACCTAACCTAAACCTAAACATATAACCTTAACCTAAACCTAAACCTATAACTTTAACCTTAACATATAACTTTAACCTAAACCTATTCTCAAATCCCGAACCCGATTTCCTAAACCTAAACCTTAACCTATTCTCAATCGCTAAACCTATAGCTTATAACTTAAACCGAAACCTAAACCTATACCTTAACCTAAACCTATAACCTATAACCTAAACATAAACCTAAAACCTAAATGTAAACCTACACCTAATCCTAATCTCAACTCCCTAACCTAAACCTAAAACTAAACTTGAAAACCCAAGCCTAAACTTGATCCTGAACCCGAACCCGATTTCCTAAACCTAAACCTCAACATATTCTCAATTCCCTAAACCTTAACCTATAACCTAACCTAAACCTAAATCTATAACCTAAACCTAAACCTATAACCTAAGTATAGTCTCAAATCCTTAAACCTAAACCTACACTTAATCCTAACCTCAACTCCTTAACCTAAACCTAAACCTGATCCCGAACCCGATCCCGATTTCCTAAACCTAAACATTAACCTATTCTCAATTCCCTAAACCTATATCTTATAACCTAAACCTAAACCATAACCTAAACCTAAACCTAAACCTATAACCTATAACCTTAACCTAAACCTAAACATAAACCTGTAACCTATAACCTAAACCTAAACCTAAAACCTAAATGTATTCTCAAATCCTTAAACCTAAACCTACACCTAATCTTAATCTCAACTCCTTAACCTAAACTTAAACCTAAATTTAAAAATCCAAACCTAAACTCGATCCCGAACCCGAACCCGATTTCCTAAACCTAAACATTAACCTATTCTCAATTCCCTAAACCTATATCTTATAACCTATACCAAAACGTAAACCTTAACCTAAACCTATAACTTATAACCTTGACCTAAACCTAAACCTAAACCTGTAACCTATAACCTAAACCTAAACCTAAAACCTAAATGCATTCTCAAATCCCTAAACCTAAACCTAAACTTGAAAACTAAAACTTAAACCCGATCCCGAACCCGAACCCGATTTCCTAAACCTAAACCTTAACCTATTCTCAATTCCCTAAACCTATAGCTTATAACCTAAACCTAAACCTAAACCTAAAACTTAAACATAAACCTAACACCTAAATATATTCTCAAATCCCTAAACCTAAATCTACACCTAATTTTAATCTCAACTCCCTAACCTAAACCTAAACCTAAACTTGATAACCTAAACCTAAACCCGATCTGAACCCGAACCCGATTTCCTAAACCTAAACCTTAACCTATAACCTAACCTATACCTAAATCTATAACCTAAACCTAAACCTAAAACCTAAGTGTATTCTCAAATCCTTAAACCTAAACCTACACCTAATCCTAATCTCAACTCCCTAACCTAAACCTAAACCTAAACTTGAAAACCCAAACCTAAACTCGATCCCGAACCCGAACCCGATTTTCTAAACCTAAACATTAACCTCTTCTCAATTCCCTAAATCTATATCTTATAACCTAAACCTAAACCTAAACCTATACCTATAACCTATAACTTTAACCTAAACCTATAACCTATAACCTAAACCTAAACCTAATACCTAAATGTATTCTCCAATCTTTAAACCTAAACCTGCACCTAATCCTAATCTCAACTCCCTAACGTAAACCTAAACTTAAACTTGAAAACCCAAACCTAAACCCGATCCCGAACCCGAACCCGATTTTCTAAACTTAAACCTTAACCTTTTCTCAATTCCCTAACCTATATCTTATAACCTAAAACTAAGCCTAAACCTAAACCTTAACTTAAACCTAAACCTGTAACCTATAACCTAAACCTAAACCTATAACCTAAATGTATTCTGAAATTCCTAAACCTAAACCTACACATAATCCTAATCTTAACTCCCTAACCTAAACCTAAACCTAAACTTGAAAACCAAAACCTAAACCCGATCCCGAACCCCAACCCGATTTCCTAAACTTAAACCTTAACCTATTCTCAATTCCCTAAACCTATAGCTTATAACCTTAACCTAAACCTAAACCTAAACCTAAACCTGTAACCTAAACCTAAAACCTAAATGTATTCTCAAATCCCTAAACCTAAACCTACACCTAATCCTAATCTCAACTCCCTAACCTAAACCTAAACCTAATCCCGAACCCGAACCTGATTTCGTAAACCTAAACCTTAACCTATTCTCAATTTCCTAAACCTATTGCTTATAACTTAAACCGAAACCTAAACCTATACGTTAACCTAAACTTAAACATAAACCTATAATATATAACTTAAACATGAACCTAAAACTTAAATGTATTCTCAAATTCCTAAACCTAAACCTACACATAATCCTAATCTCAACTTCCTAACCTAAACCTAAACCTAAACTTGAAAACCCAAACCTAAACCCGATCGCGAACCCAATTTCTTAAATGTAAACCTAAATGTATTCTCAAATCCCTAAACCTAAACCAACACATAATCCTAATCTCAACTCCCTAACTTAAACCTAAGCTTATACTTGAAAACCCAAACCAAAACCCGATCTCGAACCCGATTTCCTAATCTTAAACCTTAACCTATTCTCAATTCCCTAAACCTATAGCTTATAACCTAAACCTAAACCTAAACCTATAACCTATAACCTTAACCTAAACCTAAACCTAAACCTAAACCTGTAACCTATAACCTAAACCTAAACCTAAAACCTAAATGTATTCTCAAATCCCTAAACCTAAACCTACACCTAATCCTAATCTCAACTCCTTAACCTAAACCTAAACTTGAAAACCTAAACCTAGACCTGATCTCGAACCCGAACCCGATTTCTTAAACCTAAACCATAACCTATTCTTAATTCCCTAAACCTATAGCTTATAACCTATACCTACACTTAAACCTAAACCTAAACCTATAACATATAACCTAAACCTAAACCTAAAACCTACTATATTCTCAAATCCCTAAACCTAAACCTACACCTAATCCTAATCTCAACACCCTAACCTAAACCTAAACCTGAACTTGAAAATCCAAATCTAAACCCGATCCCAAACCCGAACCCGATTTCCTTAACCTAAACCTTAACCTATTCTCAATTCCCTAAACCTATAGCTTATAACCTAAACCTAAACCTAAACTTAAACTTAAACTTTAATCTAAACTAATAACTTATAACCTAAACTTAAACCTAAACCTAAAACCTAAATGTATTCTCAAATCCCTAAACCTAAACCTACACCTAATCCTAATCTCAACTCCTTAACCTAAACCTAAACCTAATCTTGAAAACCGAAACCTAAACCCGATCCCGAACCCGTACCCAATTTCCTAAACCTAAACATTAACATATTCTCAATTCCCTAAACCTATAGCTTATGACCTAAACCTAAAGCTTAACCTAAACCTAAACCTAAACCTATAACCTATAACCTAAACCTAAACCTAAAACCTAAATATATTCTCAAATCCCTAAACCTAAACCTACACCTAATCCTAATCTCAACTCCCTAACCTAAACCTAAACCTAAACTTGAAAATCCAAACCTAAACCCGATCCCGAACCCGAACCCGATTTCCTAAACATAAACCTTAACCTATAACCTAACCTAAACCTAAACCTATAACCTAAACCTGTAACCTAAACATAAGCCTAAAACCTAAACCTAAACCTAAAAATGAAACGTATTCTCAAATCCCTAAACCTAAACTTACACCTAATCCTAATCTCAACTCCCTAACCTAAACCTAAACCTAAACTTGAAAACCCAAACCTAAACCAGATACCGAACCCGAACCCGATTTCCTAAACCTAAACCTTAACCTATAACCTAACATAAACCTAAACATATTACCTGCACTTATAACCTAAACATAAGCCTAAAACCTAAACCTAAACCTAAAATCGAAATGTATTCTCAAATCCTTGAACCTAAACCTACACCTACACCTAATCCTAATCTCAACTCTCTAACCTAAACTTAAACCTAAACCTGATAACCCAAACCTAAATTTGATCCCGAACTCGGACCCGATTTCCTAAACCTAAACCTTAACCTTAACCTATTCTCAATTCTCTAAAGCTATAACCTATAACTAAAACCTAAACCTTAACTTAAACCTATAACCTAAGCCTAAACCTTAGCCTAAACCTAAACCAAAACCTATAACCTATAACCAAAACTTATAACCTATAACCTAAAACCTAATCCTAACCTAAGCCTAAACCTAAAACCTAAACCTAAACCTATGTTAATGATCAGTTTTATTTTTAAAAAGTGCCCACTTTTTTGGAAGAAGTTTATGCAATTCTTCATGATTCTGAATTATAATGTTTTGTTGGTTTAATATTTTTTTTTTCAGGTGAAAGACACAAAAAGAAAATTGTTGCTGATTTTTTTTCTTTTTTTTATTTATGATGTTAAACCTATATGTATTTATGTGTGGATGAATGTAATGTGGATAAGATTGCTTGTGTTTGGATGGATGTAGTTTATGTTTGGATTAATGTAGTTTATGTTGGATTTACGTAGTTTGGGTTGTTTAGATGGATGTGAATGTGAATATGATGAAATATATTATATAACAGGTGTATATCAGGAAGAAAACGATAAAATATATTGTAACAAGTGTATATTGACCCTCTTATAAAGGACGGTCCATGACAGTCCTTTTTAAGGACGGTCCATGACCGTCCTTTTAAAGGACAGTCTATGGCCATCCTTTGAAGGCCCATAAGAGACGGTCCATGACAGTCCTTTTTAAGGACGGCCCATGACCGTCCTTTAAAAGGACAGATGATGGCTATCCTTTAAAGGCTTATAAGAGACGGTCCGAGACCGTCCTTTTTTAGATCGTCTTTTTTTCGTCAATAAAAATGACGGTTTTCGACCGTCCTTTAAGTAATACGACACGTCAAAATTTGATGGCCCTTGCGACAGTCCATGACTGTCCTTTTTGGTCATTTTAGATGGTTTTGGACCGTCCTTTTTTCACAGTTTTAGCGTAGTAGATTTCTCAACGGATTGGCACATAGGGCACGAATGTTGTATGTTTTAACTTACGGATTTGGGAGTTTTTGAAGAGAAAAAGAGAGAAGTTGGGTTTTAATAGAACATAAAAGTCAAAGTCGATGGAGGAGAGATGAGTACAGAGGAATGGAGATATTTTGTGGAATTTCGAAAGACTCTTATACATGCTGCAATCCACTTACATCACTTACAGCTTTCGTCACATACACCAATCCCAAATTTATTCCGTGAATAATTTTCATTAAGAACTTTTTTTAAGTGCGATAAACGAACACCCAAAATAAAATTTTAAGATTTCCAATGGTATATTAAGTGGTAAATAGACAGGCCCTAAGTCCAAATATTTGTGGGATCCTTACTCTTGCTCGGGTGGTAGACTCTTGGGAGTTTCAACACCCACTCAAGGGTTCGAGTATCTAAAGGTGGTGAAATTCCACTGGCGTGAGTGATAGAGTTTTCCTCCTCAGGTTAGAAGAGATGTGGTGCGGTTCAGATGCCACAAACAGTGGAATCACCGCGCTACTCGACTAGTCAAGAGCACTGCTCGACTAGTCGAGTGAACAGTGCTCGACCAGTCAAGGGTCACTCGACTCAAAGTCTAGCAAGCTCAGTGAACAGTGCTCGACTAGTCCAAGACTCTACTCGACCAGTCCTGGCTACGCAAATTTGAGTCTGATTTTGTGTGGGATACGAAATTTTGAGATAGTTTTCGCAAGGGTGCGAAAGGGAGTTTCCTAAACTATAAATAGGAAGTACCTATGGCTTTCTAGGTAATACAAGAGGGTTTTCTAAAGCTTTGCAAGGGTTTGCTAAAGGGTTTAAGGCTATCAAAGGTGTGTGTGTGTGTGAGAGAGAGAGAGAGAGAGAGAGAGAGGAAGCTTGTAGAAGGGAGGTTATGCTCGTGGAGGTGATTTACTGTGCAATCAACATCTCAACGCTTCTATGTCCTCGTGATCGGTGAGATCTCTCCGTTTTTCTTTTATTCTCTCATTGTTTATCCACTCCTGTGTGAGTGAAGAAGGTTGTAACATTCTACTTCATAGTGGATTGTTGATCTGGACGAGGTCCCGTAGTTTTTACTTTTTTGAGGGTTTTCCACGTAAAAATCTCTTGTGTGGTGTGGTTTATACTTTGATTTATTTCATTACTTTATTATCCCATAATTCTGGTTTGTTCTGGGAGGTTAGATCATAAGGTTTTGTGCAAGGCCCCCAACAAAGTGGTATCAGAGCTAAGTTCATTGAACAGAGTGGGATCGGTTTTTGAATTATGGAAGGTGGCTCATCAAGGATGATCAGCCTCGATGGTTCTAACTGGACTATATGGAAGGCTAAGATGGAGGACTTGCTTTATTACAAGGACTTACATTCTCCAATTTTAGGCATATTAGCAAAATCCAATGATATGTCTTCTGATGATTGAAAGAAGTTGGACCGGAAAGTAGTGGGGTTTATTAGACAATCACTGGATGATTCTGTGCTCCACCATGTGTCTACGGAGACCTCAACCGCTAGTATATGGCTGAAATTAGAAGGGTTGTATGAGAGGAAGACAACCGGTAATAAAATCTTCCTAATAAGACGACTTGTGAATCTCAAGTTCAAAGATAGTGGTTCTGTGGCTGAGAATATGAATGAGGTCAGCAATATAGTGAACCAGCTCTCTGCTACGAAGATGGTCCTAAATGATGAATTACAATCTTTGCTATTGCTTAGTTCATTGCCTGATAGTAGGGAGACATTGGTGGTGTCTCTAAGTAACTCTACGCTAGATGAAAAAGTTTTTCATGGAACAAGTAACTAGTTGTCTCTTCAATGAGGAGACAATAAGGAAGTCTCAAGGGTCTACTCAGCAAGAGGCCCTTGTAATACAGGAATGGGGGAGAGGAAAAAATAGGAAAGGTGGGAAGGCCCGAGATAAATCAAGAAGCAAGTCGAGTACCAGGAAGGATGTTAAATGCTGGAATTGTGGCAAGAAGGGCCACTATAAGCATGAATGTTGTAAGAAAAAGAACGATAAGAAAGGAAAAGGAAAGAAGAAGGAAGATGAATCAGATTCTACTGCGGTCGCTTCAGATGGCAACGTTGTAATTATTCTTTTAGCAGATCATGATGTATGTCTCATGGTTACAAGTTAGGACACCGATTGAGCGATAGACTCGGTACCTTCTTTCCATGCGACTCCACGCAGGGATTTCTTCACAAGCTACAATTTAGGTGACTATGGGACCGTGAAGATGGAAATTCTGGCATATCGAAGATCGTAGGGGTCAGTGATATTTGTGTGAAGATCGATGTGGGCTGTACATTAGTTCTCAGGGATGTGAGGCATATCCCAGACCTTCACCTCAACTTGATGTCGATAGGAAGGTTGGATGACGGTGGCTATGAAAGCCGGTTTACTAGTAGGCATTGGAAGCTCATCAAAGGTTCGTTGATCACAGCTAGAGGAAAAAAGTTTTACATCCTTTACAAGACAAGTGTCAGTGTGTGTAAGGGTAGGTTGAACGCAGCGAAAGATTCAACTATTGACATGTGGTACAGGTGTTTAAGCTACATGAGTGAAAAGGGGCTTCAGATACTAGCAAGGAAGCGGCTCCTTCCAGACATGACAGGTATACCTTTCAAAACCTGTCTTGATTGTTTATCAAGGAAACAACATAGAGTTTCATTTATTAAATCTGTTTTTCATGTTAATAAAGTGCATGCATTAGATTTGATTTATTATGATGTTTGTGGTCCTATGAGGACAAAAACCTTGGGTGGGGCATTGCATTTGTCACTTTTAATTTATAGATGATGCATCTAGGAGGGTTTGGGTTTATGTTTTGAAATCCAAAGACGAGGTCTTTAGTGTGTTTAAATTGTTTCATATTATGGTCGAGAGAGAGACAGGTAGATCATTGAAGTGCATCCGCATTGACAATGGTGGTAAATACATTGGCGACTTTCATGAGTATTGTAAGTCAGTATGAACAGATGGTTCCCAAGACCCCCAACATAATAGTGTAGCCGAGCGAATGAATCGCACCATCGTAGAGAGAATCAGATGCATGTTATCACATGTGAAGTTGCCCAAGACGTTCTGAGGAGAAGCAATGCATACAGCAGTGTATCTGATAAACAGGTCTCCATTAGCCCCGTTGAATGGAGAAGTACCTAAGAAGGTATGGACTGGAGAAGATCCATCATACTGTTATCTCAGGGTGTTTGGATATTGGGCATCCGTTCACATACCAAAGGACGAAAGGTCCAAGCACGTTATGAAGATCAGGCAGTGTGTGTTCTTGGGGTCCGGTATTAAAAAGTTTGGTTACAGATTATGGGATTTGACCGAGAAGAAGCTCGTCAGAGCAGAGATGTGGTTTTCTTTGAAAATCAATGTATAAAAGATATTGGTAAGCTAGAGAAGAACCAGCCTAGTTCGGGTGAGCTAGAGGACATGGATCCGATTATTCCTCCCGTGGTGCCTAATGACGGGGGGAAGTACAACAAGGTGTAGAGGACAAGGGAGTCTTTACAGAAGATGAGCCGGGGGAGCAGCCCCCACTTGATCCACCTGTTAAGCCACAAGTGAGGAGGTCATCTAGGGACAGACATCCGTCCAAGAGGTACTCGCCGCATGAGTATATTATGCTGACTGAAGGGGGAGAGCCAGAAAATTATTCTGAGGTCCTAGTCGACGAGTATAAGGAGTGGTTGAAAGCTATGCAAGAGGAGATGGAATCATTGTATAAGAACCACACCTATGATATGGTGAAATTGCCTAAGGGCAAGAAAGCTTTAAGCAACAAGTGGGTGTTTAAAAATAAGGTTGAGCAGAAGAATTCACAGACGAGGTTCAAGACCAGATTAATGGTGAAAGAGTTCGGTCAGAGAAAAGGTATAGACTTCGAGGAGATATTCTCACCAGTGGTGAAGATGACATCCATACGGGTGTTACTTGGGTTGGCAGCTAGCATGGATCTGGAGATAGAGCAGTTAGATGTTAAAACTGCCTTCCTCCATGGTGACCTGGAAGAAGAGATCTACATGCACCAGCTAGAGGGGTTCGAAGTCGAGGGCAAAGAGCATATGGTGTGTAGGCTAAGGAAAATCTTGTATAGGTTGAAACAAGCTCCATGGCAATAATATAAGAAGTTCGACTCATTCATATTACAACATGGGTATGACAAAATGGAGTCGGACCACTGTGTGTTCACGTGTAAGTTCTCAGATTGTGATTTCTTAGTTTTGCTGTTATACGTTGATGACATGATCATCATGGGAAAAGACATCAAGAAGATTGATAAGCTAAAATAGGAGTTGGGCAAGTCATTTGTGATGAAAGACTTGGGCCCAGCTAAATAGATCCTAGGAATGGAGATATCCCGTGACAGAAGTAGCAGGAAGCTTTGACTGTCACAATAGCGGTATATTGAGAAAGTCCTAGAGTGGTTCAATATAAATGCAGCAAAGTCGGTCAGTACTCGACTGGATGGTCATTTCAGATTGAGCGACATACAGTGTCCTAAGATGAAGGCAGAGGTGGATAAGATGCAGAAGATATCCTACGCGTCAGCTACAGGAAGTTTGATGTATGTTATGGTGTGTATACGCCCAGACATAGCATATGTAATTGGTGTTGTCAGTTAGTATCTTGCCAATCCTGGCAAAGAGTAATAGGCAGCGGTGAAGTGGATACTACGGTATCTAAGAGGCTCATCCAGGTTAAGCCTATGCTATGGTGACGGAAAACCTATGTTAGAGGGCTACACAGATGCAGATATGGCAGGCGACATAGACTCTAGGAAGTCTACATCGGGGTTCATGCTCACGTTTGTAGGTGGAGCGGTTTCATGGCAGAGCAAGCCTCATAAGATCATAGTATTGTCGACGACAAAGGCTGAGTACATTGTAGTCACAGAGGCATGTAAAGAGATACTTTGGATGAAAAGGTTCTTACAGGAACTTAGCCTGAAGTAGGAGTAGGACGTGGTCTATTGCGATAGTGAAAGTGTTATACACTTGAGCAAGATTCAAATTCAGCACTCCAAGTCGAAGCACATAGAGATTCGTTACCACTGGATCAAGGATGCTTTGGAATAGAATGTGTAAGGTTCATACGGACGATAATGGGTTAGACATGATGACCAAGGCTTTACTCAAGGGCAAGTTTTAGGTTTATAAAAACTAAGCTGGCTTAAAGAAGGTGAATTCTTCCTGAGTCGAAAAGGGAGAGATTTGATGGGATTTTCCTCCTCAGGTCAGAGGAAATGTGGTGCGGTTCGGATGCCACAAACAGTGGAATCACCGCGCTGCTCGACCAGTCGAGTGAACAGTGCTCGACTGGTCGAGGGTCACTCGACTCAAAGTCCAGCAAGCTCAGTGAATAGTGCTCGACCAGTTTAGGACTCTGCTCGACCAGTCCTGACTACGCATATTTGAGTCCGATTTTGTGCGAGATATGGAATTTTGAGGCAGTTTTTGCAAGAGTGCGAAAGGGAGTTTCCTAAACTATAAATAGGAGGTACCTAGGGCTTTCTAAATAATGCAAGAGGATTTTCTAAAGCTTTGTAAGGGTTTGCTAAAGGGTTTAGGGCTATCAAAGGTGTGTGTGCGTGTGTGTTGTGAGAGAGAGAGAGAGAGAGAGAGAGAGAGAGAGAGAGAGAGAGGAAGCTTGTAGAAGGGAGGTTATGCTCGTGGAGGTGATCTACTGTACAATCAACATCTCATCACTTCTATGTCCTCGTGATCGGTGAGATCTCTCCATTTTTCTTTTATTCTCTCAATGTTTATCCACTCCTGCGTGAGTGAAGAAGGTTGTAACGTTCTACTTTATAGTGGATTGTTGATCTGGACGAGGTCCCGTGGTTTTTACCTCTTTGAGGGTTTTCCACGTAAAAATCTCTTGTGTGGTGTGGTTTATGATTTGATTTATTTCATTGCTTTATTATCCCATAAATTTGGTTTGTTTTGGGAGGCTAGATCCTTAAGGTTTTGTGCAAGGCCCCTAACAGTGAGTGTGTGGGGGTGTGTGTGCGTGTGTTAAAAAAAAAAAAAAAAAAAAAAAGCCAAATATTTGTGTGATAAACTATATTATCTAAGCCTGCCAAGGCAGTGCAACGACTTTAATTGGTCAACAGTATGCGTGTTGGATGCACTCTTAGACAGGTAATTACATTCTCCCCGGAAACGCGGAAGTAGATTGTCTGAATATCTTGTGGCACAACGTGTGGCTTAATCCGTGTGAGGCCAATTAGATGGTAAAAAGATATACAGCATGGATAAAATACAATTACAGTACAATGGGCCCCGTAGAGTTTGGGCCATGCTGAGCCATGGGGATATCCTTGTGGTGGGTGCCACATGCAATACACTTTCCAAAAACTAAAGAAAGGCTGTAAGAAATTTACAGCTGCCGTTCAAAACCTGCTCCTGATAATTAATTTCACAACCACTGCTGGAGAGTAGCATGCACTTCATTACCCATCCATTTTTCCAGCTTGGCCATGTCGTGCCACTGGGACATCAACAGGGGCTACCACGATGTATGGCTTTATCCACACGTCCATTCATTTTACCAAATCATTTTAAGATAGAAGCCCAAAAATAAAGCAGTTTGAAGGCTCAAGTGGACTATAAAATAGGGATTAAAACTTTTAGCATGCCACAAAAACTTTGAATGAAGTTGATACTCGTGTTTTCCCTTCATCCAAGTCAATATGACCTTATAAATAGGTTAGATGGCAACTAACCATTACAGACTGCCCTAATAAAGTTTCAACTCGGGTGTCATTATCACCATTGCATCCTTTGGTGTAGTCCACTTGAGCCTTGGATTTACTTATTTTTTTTGGCTTGTACTCTAAGATGATATGGTAAAATGTATGATTGCGTGGATAAACTCCATACATCACGGTGGCCCGTCAAAGCCCCTGTCTGTTCTTAGGTAGGGTCAGGCCGGGTAGTGCCCAATCCATGTGCCCCCGCAGCACACGAATTTCCTTGTGACTTCTGGCAGAGAGATATCTCTATGCCCGGTGCTGTATGGGGTCCTGAGAAATGACCTTGGAAAATACATTCGGTTCATATGTTTTGAAAGATCACACTTGATTGGATTTTAGGTATCTAAAACTCGGTGGGACCATATCCACTGTTGAAACTTTTCTGGAGTTGACCATGATGTTTATATGCCATCTAACCCATTCATAGGATTATTACCACTCAGACAAACATTAGGAACGAAAATCATCCTGATACAAAACTTCTATCACAACCAGTGTTTGATCCCTACTATTTCGTATGGTATGGCCCACATGAGTTTTGGATCTGCCTGATTTTTAGAATCCTGTCCTACTGTGTTGTTTCAAAACAAGTGGGCCGAGTGGATTTTTCACGGACATCTCTATGAGCCTTACACAGCTTCCATCACAGAGATATCTCTGGGCCCAGGTCACACGCAATCTGCTCCCATGCACATGAGCTGCCTTCGTACGTACATGCCGGTGGGTGGCAATCTACTCCCATGCACAAGAGCTCCCTTCGTACACACGGGTGCGTAGCAATGCTCATCATATCACTAATTGCAAAAATAGCTACATGCACTGAAAAATATGATACACCACAACTTTATCAGTTGAATCCCCACCATCCAATCCTCAGGCTATATTTGTAAAGTTTCTATTCCTTAGAAATCGAAGCCCAAAGATTTATGAACTAGTTCATGATTGTCTAGCCAACCAGATGAATGATCCTGCCTCTTCCTGATCTCTCACACATTTTTATGAGTATTTCACATTTACAATGAAATTTATAAAGATTGACCCTGTACTGTTTGTTATTCTACACAAACACACCCAGCCTAATTCACTAATTCGGGGAAAATTGAACTTTTGTATTGTATTTTAGTACATATCTTTGAAGTAGATGGGGATTGATAGACTAATCCTTGACCGTAATTTTCAAAATGAGTACTGCGTCCAACATGAAACTCATGTTTGATAGTAAAACACCGATTTTCCTATTGAGACTCAATTCTATCTTTAGAGATTTCTCAAAATACTTTCTTATAAAGTTTCGTTATAGCATGTACAACCAACCCGATAAATAGAGATCCACAAGATTTGGCTTATTGACTCCATGAATGTTACCATAAGAATTGGTACCGAACATCCCTCTTGTAATAGTACAAGGTCCCAAAATAATGACATATTTTGGTTCGGGTATTTCCTCATATAATCTCCTTCCTCACGGATTTGGTTCTGACTATGGATAGAGAAATGTCTCTATGCCCAGGGCTGCATGAGTCCACAGAAATAACCCCAAAAAATACATCCCGTTCTTCTGTTTTGAAAGATCACAATTGATAGGATTCTAAAAATCCGGCGCATCTAAAACTCAGGTGGACCATACCAATAAAACAATGGGAACAACAACGTCCACGGTAGAGACCTTCGTAGAGTTGAACATAATGTTTACATGCCATCTAAGCCGTTCGTTGAATTATTATCACTCAGATAAACTGCAGGAACGAAAATCATCCTGATACAAAACTTTTGTCACCACCAAGTGTTCGATCTCCATTGTTTCCTGTGGTATGGCCCACATGAGTTTTGGACCTGCCTGATTTTTAGAATCCTATTCTAGTATAGTCTTTCAAAACAGGTGGGTAGAGTGGATTTTTCACGGACATCTCCGCGAGTCTCACACAGCCCCGGGTACAGAGATATCTATGGGGCTCACACAGCCACGGATCAAACGCAATCTGCTACCGTGCACCTGAGCTACCTTCGTGCACGCGGGTGCGTAGCAAAGCTCATCATATTAACGTATGGCAAAATAGCTACATTGGGATTGCGTCCTACCCGCGTCTGTCTCCCGCTGGGAACGGGCAGGAATTTTGAGTGGCCACCGTGACGTATGGCTCTTATCCATACAGTCCATCCGTTTTTTTCACATCATTTTAGTGTACAAAAAAAATGAGCTAGATCCACGGCTCAAGCAGACCACACCATAGGAACCAGTGGTGATAATGATCTCACCATTGAAACTTTTCTAGGGCCCACCGTGAAAAAACAAATATCAGCTCCATCCAAAACTTCAATAGCTCCCAAGAAGTTTTCAACGGTAAGAGTTTAATCCCCATTGTGTACTGCACTGGAGCATTGGATCTGCCTAATTTTTGGGATTACACTGTGAAATGATGTGAAAAAATGGATGGACAGTGTGGATAAGACCCATACATTAGAGTGGCCACTCAAAGATCCTGCCCGTTCCCAGCTGGAGATGGGCGGGGGTAGGACGCAATCCGCGATCGCTAGCGTGCTCGTAGTCAAGGTTAGCGACAATACAGCCCAACGCAGTAAAATAGGATACATTGCGACTTTATCAGTTGAAACAGGGTCCTTATAAACGGTTTATGTCATGCTATTAGTGGGTCATGGTATCGACATCACAAATGGACCACCTTTAATCGACCATGACTTGAAAATCACTTTCAAGATAACCACCAGCTATTGATTAGTGGAAAAAATGGCCAGTTTGGTTGATTATATTGGAAAATGTCATATCATTGATTTGGACTCTAGATGGTGTATCCCACCTTTGATTGTCCAAAAAAATAAAAAAATAAAAAAATAAAAAAAAATCTGCACTATCCACATCTTATTAATGTCTGCAAAATTGAAATTTTCATATAGGTTACAATTGAGATAATCCGATTATTAATATGATGCTATTTATTAAACATCATGTTGATCCATCCCGTTTAAGAATTACTCTTGCTTGGAAAATGGACGATCCATGCTGCTTTCAACCTTACATCATGTGGGATTCACTTTTGATTTCCTTTTTAACACTCAATTTTACTCATGATTATAACCATTTTTAGTCAATGGGATAAAAAATGACACTTTTTTGCAGTGATTGGGAATCATTCCCCAATTTTTCCCACGATTTCGTGTGACAGGTTGTCGAGCTAATTGGGCGTCGAGACCAAAGCCCATTAATGTTTACTATTTGTCAATTTTCCTGACCATTCAATTCTTTTTAACATGTGTGTCCATTCCTGGCCATTCAATTCTTTTTTACGTGTGTGGCCACCCATGTGACGTGAAGTGACTGCCAAAACCTTTCCCAGGAGCTTCAAGTAATAGGAAGCTAGGTGGGGGCCACCATGATGTTCCTAATCAATCCACCCCACTATCCCTTCTGCCGGATCTTGTTATGACGCATGACAGGAAAAAGTGCTAAGGAAATGCCTACCGTTGAAACCGCCCAGTGTACATTTTGAATTTCATATGCCATGCATACAGTTGATAACGTCATTATTAGGTGGATGAACTGAAAGCACTGAAATTTTAGCCTAATCCAAGACTTCCGTGGCACCCGTGAATGTTTCAATGGTGAACGTTCAGTCCTCAGTTTTTCCTTGTTATGCCGCTCACTTGAGTTTTGGATCTACCTCATTTTTCAGCCCATGTCCTAACATGATTTGACAAAAAAGATGGCCTACTTAAGTTTTGAATCTACCTCATTTTTAAGCCCATGTCCTAACATGATATGATAAAACTAAAACGGATGAATAGAAGATTTCACACGAACATCACGGTGAGTCTCACCTAGCTTCAGTCACAGTGGTTCCTGCCAAAGGCTTTCTCAGGCAATCGGTGTCCCACCCAGATCCATTTCTAAGCCATGTAACATAGTGGGCCCCGATGAGCGAGCTTAAGACTCATGAGGGCCATGGTTAATGACTTTAGCCTAGATTGTTTATAGTAGACCAAGCCTAACCTAAGGCTGTCAATGGGTTGGGCATAGACTCAGAAAGCCCAAACAGTTCAAAATCCAGGACAACGCCAGCCTCAGGCCAAGCCCATTAACAGCCCTAACCTGACCTGACCAGATATTAAGAACAATGAACTTAACTCCTACCCAACTCAATTACTAACTAGGACCAATCTTTTAAACACCTGTGAAGTCTCGACCTGACTTGCACTCTAGCCCATGAATAAATAAATCAGATGAGTTAAATGCGACTCGCCTGAGTTGATTTGGACTAAGTCTGACCCAATTTAGATGAATTGCCCCCGATTGGGGCGAGACGAGCCAATTCACTCCCGGCTTTGGTGAGTTGCAACTCGATCGAGAGTAGATGAGTCGGCATGGTAGTCCGGCGAAATACTTATTTCAGGCCTTACTACACTGCGACCTTCCATACTCAGGCAGCTCGAATGTGTATACGTGGCATGCATCAACTCAAATTAAACCATCCAAAACACAAGACTCACTGTAGATAATTTATCCTCAAAATTTCAGTTGATTGAATGATCATAACCTTTGATTAATGGATATTATCCTTTGATTTCAGACTATTGAATGGCTTTCATTTCAACTCTCCATCAAATATCCACCAAGCGGCCACTAAATAACTTCATTTAGTATAGCTTATGATCCATTATATTTAAATATGGTTGATCTTAGTTACTTATACTCTAGTTTTACAATTTCAGGTGCATGAATATCAATTATCACTCTTTATCAGTTTATCAACGTATAAAATCCTTTTTCATACTGGTAAAACAACAACAACCAGAGCTATTTGCCTGTGATCCTCTATGCCCGAGGCTGTGTGGAGACCATAGAGATGTCCGTGAAAAATTCACTCTATCCATTTGTTTTGCAAGACCAAAATAAGACTCGAATAAACTTGGGCAAATCCAAAACTCATGTAGGCCATACCACTCGTAATAAGTGAAAATAGTGATCTGATCCAAAATATTGTATACCAAGTAGGTCGGTTTATTAATCAAGATCTAGCCACTAGTTGACTTGGCTTTAGGTAAGTCTTTATTTAGTTATGGTTGTCTTGATTAGTTAGTGATAGGCTGGCTAGATTTGCACCATATATGAATAAGTCACAAGGATAAACTCAACATTTTAGTGATTAGGCGTATTCATTAGCTTCCTACAGTTAATTAATCGAATTTATATAGTTATTAACTAGTAACAGCCTTCTACACACTAGCATCAAGTATTAAAAGTCACTAAGTGACAAAATAAGTAAATTCTAGCAAAAAAAAAAATGAGAATTTTTTAAATCCAAAGTAATGAAAATATAGGATATTAAAAATATACTATTGAAAAACGAAAACAAAAAATAAAATAAAATAAATGAGATAAAAGACTTATAAAGTTGAATCAAGGTATAACTTGAGACACTTGGCTTGAAATCAATTTTTTTCTTTTCCTCTTCCACTTTCCAAAAACTCAAGAAAGGCCGTAAGAAATTTACAGCTGCCATTCAAAACCTGCGCCCGATAATTAATTTCACCACCACTGCTGGAGAGTAGCATGTACTTCATTACCCATCCATTTTGCCAGCTTGGCCATCTCATGCCACTAGGACATCAACAAGACTACCACGATGTATGGCTTTATCTACACGGTCCATCCATTTTGCGAAATCATTTTAAGATAGAAGCCCAAAAATAAAGCAGTTCTAAGGCTCAAGTGGACTATACAATAGGAATTAAAACTTTTAGAATGCCATACATCACGGTGGCCCCTCAAAGCCCCAGTCTGTTCTTAGGGACAGGCCTTGTAGTGCCCAATCCATGTGCTCCCACAGCACACGAATTTCCTTGCGACTTCTGGCGGAGAGATATTTCTATGCCCGGTGCTGCTGGGGTCCTGAGAAATAACCCTGGAAAATACATTCCGTTCATATGTTTTGAAAGATAACACTTGATTGGATTTTAAAAATCAAGCATATCTAAATCTCAGTTGGACCATATCCACTGTTGAAACCTTTTTGCAGTTGACCATGATATTTGTATGCCATCTAATCCGTTCATAGAATTATTACCACTCAGATAAACTGTAGGAACGAAAATCATCCTGATACAAAACTTCTATCACAACAGTGTTCGATCCCTACTGTTTCGTATGGTATGGCCCACATGAGTTTTGGATCTGCTTAATTTTTAGAATCCTGTCGTACTGCGGTCTTTCAAAACAAGTGGGCCGAGTGGATTTTTCACACACATCTTTATGAGCCTCACACAGCTCCCGTCACAGAGATATCTCTGGGCCGGGTTCACACGCAATCTGCTCCCATGCACATGACATGAGCTGCCTTCTTACGTACACGCGGGTTCGTAGCAACCTGCTCCCATGCACATGAGCTGCCTTCGTACACACGGGTGCGTGGCAAAGCTCATCATATCACATGTAGCAAAAATAGCTACATGCACTGTAAAATATGATACATCGCGACTTTATCAGATGAATCCCCACCATCCACTCAGTGGACCTACCTGATGAGTGGCTTAGATCTTGTACACGTTTCAGGTTGCCACACGTGAGAGTCGAATTGGCCCTAAAAGTGCACCGTGCAGTGCACACAAAGAAAGTGACATTGCTTGTTTCTCCGTTCCGTTGGGTCAAATTGACTAGGCTTGATTGCCATTACTACCTATATTCTGCATTTTCTCATTGAGTAGGTATCCTATGCTAGACTATCGTATCTAAGTCATCGAACACGCACTTCCATACACGTGTCATGCATGTGTAAGGTTAATGTGAACGAAGTATCCACAGAAAATCCAATTGGTCGGATGATCCTGGCCGTCGATCAGATGCCTACAGTGCCCCGTCTTTAGTACCTTCGCTTAGCTGCCCACTTGTATTGCTGAAGGCTATTTGTAGGGTTGTCAATGGGTACCGCCCGTGTAATGGACCCAAACCTGTTAAAGAGGTCCGGGTCTCCTTTTGGATCTGTTAGCAAACTGGTTCGGGTCTTACATTTTTGAACTGAGTTGAGTTGGGTCAAATTAATTTTTATAATACTATAATATGCATTAAATATATATTAACTATTTTAGCAATGAAGTGAGTTTCCTAACCCTGAGAATGTAAAAAAAAAAAAAAAAAAAGTCTGTTTACATGCCATGCATGTGTCAAAGTAGAACCTGTGTGTGATCTAATCCATCCACCTAGTGGTATCTATTATGTAAATGTTCTTATTTGTCTTGAACTCAACTCAAAGCATAGATCCAAAAACGTAATGGATATTAATTCTTAACTCTTCAAAAAACATGGTCTATGCTCCTTTTTTTACACTGTCACTCACATCCCTCACACATGCCCATGCACTCACACCGTAGTGATTTTTCACCGTTAATGGTACTCATGTGTGTGTGTGTGTGTGTGTGTGTGTGTGTGTGTGTGTGAGAGAGAGAGAGAGAGAAATGGTTTTATGCGGTCGAGTGATTGCTTGCCTCCAAGTGCAAATGTTCGTAAGTAATATCCCGTGAATACAGGGTCGATCCCACATGGAGATGAATTGTGAGAAAGAGAAAATCAAATGTAAAACAATCTAAATAATAAAAACTAAACTGATGATTTGATTTTGGAAGTTTTGAATGGATGCAATACTAAGTAATAAAAACTAAACTGATGATTTGATTTTAGGAGTTTTGAATGGATGTAATTCAACTGAATCAAAACAACACCCAAGCTTCAAAGTTCCACACATTTGTTAATGTTCCAAAATCATGATGACTTGGATAACACAACTTAGATCCAAGCACTATGGTCGGCCTAATAGAAAAATAAAACAATTTAAACATTTTAAATAAATGATATAAAATATTAGAAAATCATGGATTTGCACCATTGATAGATATTCTCAAGCGCCAGTGATTTTAAGAATTCATATTTACAAGATAATGTATATTAACGAAATGTAGCAGGTTGAGAACCTCTCTTATCTAAGAAATCTAATTGATTCAGGGTAAGCCTATCCATCAATGCGGATCTCAAATGATAGAAACATATGTATCTCACGTTAGAATAAAAAACTAAACCTAAACAATAGATAACATGCATATATCATTTTTCTCATCATTAAAATAATCAATCATCATAACTATGAAAATATTAAACCAATGTACTTCCCTTCTAACTTGGGGTAGAGGGAACTTAGAAAAACATAACTAGAATAGAGAAAGAAAGCAACAAGAAAGAATAAATATCTAAAAGCTTGTAAAGAAAAATAAATTAAAACTATAAAACTCTAAAAACCCTAGATCTTACTTTGGAATGTAAGAATGCCTTAGGAAGCCCTATTTATAAGCGAGGAACTCCAACTTTCGCACCTAATTGGAAAACTCTAAAAACCGCCCCAAATTTACGCAATTTGTTAAAATAGACTTCATTCTGCGTAGTTTTTCAAAATAGACTTCAGAGTTTCAGAATACCTTTTTCAAAACAATTTCATGATTCATTTTATTCACTTCGAATCTTTTATTCTCTTTGTTCCTCACTTAATTTTCTTAGATCTTTGGCATGTGAATTCTTCAATCTTGGTCTCCTAAGATTGATCCCTCGCCTTAGTGATTTTTGAGCATCAAAACCATGTTTTTAGCACCATTTTCAATCCAAGCTCTTAAATTCACCTTGCAACACAAACATGAGTAAAATAGAACATTAAGCTGATTCATGTTCATAAAATCAAGATATAAATGGAAAAAATTATGTAATATTTGAGTCTCAACATTGAGCTCATGGGAACTTCCTATAAGGTCAAGCTATGTGGGCCCCACTGTGATGCGTGTCGAAAAACAACACCGTATATTTTATGGGTCCCCTTTAAATTATGGGATATCCCAAAAATCAGCGGAAGCTCAGGTGAGCCATACCATCTAAAATCATGTAAAGACATGCCTAAAATATATAAAAGCACTTGGTAGGGCCCACTTAAAATTTGGATGCATCTGAAACTTGGTTTGACCCCTCATCCAACTGGGACACATATAATGGATGGTCTGGATTTATGAACCATACCTCGATGGGGCCAACAAATGATTATAAATGTTTTAATGGGAGGGTAACCCCTCTCAACTTTTGTACGTGGTGTGGCCCACAAAAGTCATCGATTGACTTGATTTTTAAGCCCAAGGCCCACCATGGGATGGTGCCTCTGATTGATGGGGTAGATGTTCGACATGCATCACGGTAGGGCCACAAAGCTCGACCTCATGGGAAGTTACCATGAGCTCAACCACATAGAACTTGGGTATGAGTACTATAGGACCTAACCCGTTGATAGCCCTAGATATTTGGTATTACGGGAGCAAATTATGTGGGTTTTTTTTTTTTCGAGGGGGGGGGGGGGGGAGGGGGGGGACTCAAGAGTGTTAAGATTTAAATTGACTTAATGTTTCTTAGTGGAAATATGGATTTTTGGTTGACACATTGAGTTTTGATGGGGAATGAGAAGAGTTTTAAATTGTGTTTGGTTCAAGCTGCGATTTTTCTTGGAAAATACTGTAATTTGGTAGGTCACAGTATCTCTATCACATATATTGCGCCTTTAATCGACCATGACTTGATCATCGCTTTAAAGATAGCTCCAGCTATTGATTAGTGGAAAAACAGGCTAGTTTGATTATTCATATTGGAAAATGTCATCTCATTGATTTGGATTCTCCATGACTATCCCACCTTTGATTGCTCATCTCTATGGAAAAAACCATTTTATCCCCATCTAATCAATGTCTTTGAAAATGGACAATCCATATAGCTTACAATGGAGATAGTGCAACAGGGACCATCATGTGGGGCCCATCGATCTCAAAAGTCAAGTCATGGGATGATCCTAACCAATCTATTATCAATGGTTATAAAAATGAGCAGTCCATATTGATTATACTAAAAACAGATCTAGCCATTGATTTAGATCATCCATGATGTTGGTATGCCTTTGATTACCCTTAGCTTGTAAAATCACTCATGATCTAATGATCCCAACCATCTCATCAATACACAGGAATGGATGGTCCTATTTATTGTTGTATAAAAGGTCTGATCAGCAATCCAGATCATAAATCATGTGGGCCACAGCTCTATTGAAGATTCATACCAAAAAGTTAATTTGATAGAGGATCTTAGCTAGTCATCCTATCAACAGCTAGAAAATGGGGGACAATATTTATTATATAGAATATGGTCCTATTTATTAACCATCATGTTGGTCCATCCTACTTTAAAATTACTCTGGTCAAATGATGTTAACCATCTGACCAATGGCTTGAAAAATGGACGATCCATGTTGATTTGGACCTTACATTATGTAGGATCCACCTTTGATTTTCCTTTTAAAACTCACTCTTATTGCATGATTATAACCATCTAATCAATGGGAAAATATTAGAGAAAGGGATTCCAAAGGAATAACAAAACACAGTTAATGAGACAAAACTAAAAATGTTTTTCAGTGAGACTTGGGAATTCTAAGCCAAGATAACCTTACCTCATCAACCAAACAGCCTCAATAGACTTTCTATCAATGGCTAGGAATGCCCAAACAAGTGATTCTTATTTTTTGGGTATGCCCTGTCCATAGTAGGGCCCAATAGATAAGCGGCTTACATCTCATAAATGAGATGTTTTGTTGTCTCGTTGCTTTTATATCACCTTTTGGCCCATCTAAAATATTATTCATCATCCTTCCTTGACTCTTCCATACATCCACATCCAACCTACCACTCATTAATATAGCTTCCCCTTCTTGAGATGCAATGGTCCAAGCTAGGACCTGACCGATTTACTTCTCCTTAGTATCCACACCCACATCCAACCTACTTCTCATTAGTATCCACACCCACCCCACATCCAACCTACTTCTCATTAGTCACATCCAACCTACTTCTCATTAGTATCCACACCCACCCCACATCCAACCTACTTCTCATTAGTATCCACACCCACATCCAACCTACTTCTCATTAAGATATTTCCCCCCTTGTCTCCTACCCCACCCTTGACCCTCGTACCCAAAGCCTTAATCAGGCTAAAAATGCAAACTTAGGAAAATAATCAAATTAATCTACTTATTGATAGATTTTTTATTTTTTATTTTTTGTAAAACACAATGAAACATAAAATGTTTTGAAAAACCTAATTATTTATTTTAACAAGATTTCTATCAAGATTAGTCCATGTTTCTTAAAGGAAGGAAAAAATTACTTTCTAATCATACCGAAAGTAGATTTGTTGATCGTTATTGTTGTTGATCTTCTAATACTGAGTCTCTCCCACATCTATCTTAGATAAAGAGATGAAATCTTCCATCTATATCTTGATAGAAGCTAAATCAAACCAGAACCGTCTATATGAGAGGCCTTAGATAGGCAATATGGATAATGTAGACCTGAGGGCATGTGGATGTGGCCCACCTTCTCTTCCTTCCTCACTCTTTTTACTCTAGAGAGTTGGGGACATGTGAATGTCAAGCTCCCTAAACTCTCCCTTTGAGATCATAGGATCTTAGACGATAGACTTATCTTATACAATAAACTAAGGTTTCAAGAGAAACACACCATATGATACTTCATCACCTACAAACATCTAAGTACCCATGTGAAGGATATCTATTCACCTTCTTAATCTATGCACCGCAACTGCCAAATCCCTCCACTATCTGTAGTCACCATCTCTAAGCAATTTCCATACCACCCAATGTATAAATCAAATTATATCTTAACTTTTAAATGTCCAAGCATGATTTGAAATAAATCAACAGTTGAAAATAAATGTTAACTAGTGAAGAACCACGGCTAGCTAACTAGAAACCTCATATTAAAATTGTGATACCAAAATCACTATGGGTTTATTCACTTTTTATTATCCCATATGACCCATGTTTCACATGCTAACAAGGCCCAAGTGTCAGTGGACCCTTGGATGGATATTTTTGACATGTTTTTCTCTTAAAAGAGTGGCTTTTAGAATAAATTTATGTTAGGGTTAAGAGAGAGTTACATTTGTTTTTAATCGTTTTTTGGTGTTTTAAGAGCCTCCAAGGAGAGAGAGCTAGGATATTTTTATGTAAGTTCTCTCCATCCCTATAATATTCTCTAAACGGTAGATTGATCGTCGCTTTGTTCCATGGTTTTTTTTCCGCAATGGTTTTCGACGTAAAAAAGCATGTTCTCTTTGTGGTTTCTTAGATTTTGTTTTTTCATTTTCTCTTATTTATTTCAATCTAGATTAAGATGCTTCCGCGGGGCCAGTTCACAAACAAGTGGTATTGGAGTGAGGTTGGTTTGTTAGTTTGGATTTGAGATATGGTATTAAGGGGATCAAATGTGAAGTTCAAGACAGAGAAATTTATGGGTAAAAAAACTTTGAACTATGGAGATTGAAAATGAAAGCACTCCTAGATTAGCAAGGGTTGCAGTATGCACTCCTTCGGAAAGTGCATCGTCCTGAATCTATAAAAGAATAAGATTGGGATGAACTGGATCAAAAGGAAATTAATACAATTCAATTGTGCTTGGCCAATGAAATCATTTACAATATCATAGATGAGACGACTACTACAGGTTTAAGAGCAAAGTTGGAGAGTATTTACATGAAGAAATCTCTCACTAATCATCTATTTCTAAAGAGATAGTTTTATACTCTAAAAATGATGAAAGGTTTGGATCTATCTGAACATATTAACAAGTTAAACAAAATAGTTTGCAAGTTGATGAGTATTGAGGTGAAGATCGAGGAGGAAGATAAAGTCCTAATTTTGTTGACATCTCTCTCCAAGTCGTTCGAGTATCTGGTTAATACTCTCTGTCATAGTAAGAATACGCATTGAGGCCATTACTAAAGCCCTTTAGTCGAAGCGGTTGCGACGGCAAAGTGTCGGTGAAGGTACCTCTATAGATGGGTTGATTGCTCAAGGAAGATTATTTGAGCGAGATAAGGGAAAACAACGATCTAGATCTAACTCAAGAGGCAAAAGAAAGTTGAAATTTTGGAATTATCAAAGGATGGGATATTTAAAAAAGGATTGTCAGTGCCGGAAGGATAAGAAGTCAAATGATTCACCGAAGGAAGATAATTCAATTGAATCCGATGAAGGCTCAGATGGTTGTGATGTATCGTCGATAACCAAGATCGAGAATTTCTATCAAGAATGGATCTTGGATACTAGGGTATTGTGTCATTTGTGTCCTCATCAGAGTTGGTTTACCACGTATAGTGAGTATAATGGTGTGTTGGTTCTTATGGGCAATGACCATGCCTACAAACTTATTAAAATTAATTTGGTTCGCATCAGAATGTTTGATGGGTGGAGTATACTCTAACAGATGTGAGGCACGTTCCAGACTTGAAGAAGAATATGATCTCTTTAGGAAATCTATATACAATTGGTTGCAAGTTCATCGGTTATGATGATGTCTTGAATATTTCAAATGGAGCTCCTACAGTAATAAAGGCACGGTAGAGCGGTAATCTTTACCAGTTGATCGGAAATACTAGATCTAGTGGAGTTGTAGCGTCTGTAGTAGATTTCACATTGGCATAGTTATGACATGTGTGCATTGGCCACATGAACGAGCGGGATATGAAGGTACTTCTTAATCGTAAGTTAATTCATAGTTTTAAAAGTTTTGATTTCGATATATGTGAGCATTATATATATGGAAAACAGTTGAGGCTACGTTTTTAAATCGAGAAACATGTCAGTAAATGGTAGCTTAATTATATGTATTTTGATATGTGGGCCTATCACCAGTTATTTTTGGAGGTGGATCATGTTACTTTGTCACATTTATAGATGACTTCTCTAGAAAGGTTTGGATTTATATTTTGAAACATAAATCTAATGTACTTGCCACTTTCAATATATAGAAAGCGATGATTGAAAAACATATAGGGTGGAAAATAAAAGTTTTTATGATAAGTGACAGCGAAAAATTTACTTCAAGAGAATTTGATCAGTATTACGAGAATAAGGGAATAGTCAGGCACAATACAGTGAGTCATACACTAGAGCAGAGTAGTGTGGTAGAATATATGAACCGGACTCTATTGGAAATAGCTCAGATTATGTTGAGAAATTATGTGTTAAGTAAAGAGCCTTTCGCTTACGTTGTTTCTACAGCTTGTTATTTGGTGAATAAATTTCCCTCTACAACTATTGATTACAAAATTTCTTAAGAAGTATGGAGTAGTCAAATAGTTGATTACTTGGGTTTGAGGATTTTTTTTTATTGTAATGTCTATCCTCATGTATTGTCTATTGAGAGAGATAAGCTATATCAAAGAGAAAAAAAAATTGCATCTTTGTTGGCTATGGTGATAGGGTGAAAGGTTACAAATTATTATATTGTTCTTGATAGAAGATCATTATTAGTCGGGACATCAAATTTTATGAGGGTTCCTTGTTTCAGAAAGATGAGTGAAAGGAAACAAAAAATTCAGTTGTTTCTAAAAATTAACATGTTGTAGGCTCACTTATTCAGGACATTTGAAATAAAATATCTAGGGGCCACAAAGAGGATTCTTGGCATTGATATACATAAGGATAGGTAGAGAAGCAGGGTATGGTTGTCTCAGGAAGAGTATCTTGAGAAAGTTCTAGTCAAGTTCGGACTGAAAAAGGCAAAATCAGTTAACACTCCTCATGCTGCTCACTTTTGACTTTCTTCAAAACTATGCCCTACATCAGATGAAGAAAAGCAGTATATGTCTCTTGTACTCTATTTAAGTGCAGTTGGCGGTCTTATGTATGTCATGGTCTATACATGACCGGATATTTAACATGCAGTTCATGTTGTGAGTAGATACATTTCGAACCTCGGCAAGAAACATTGGGAAGCGATGAAATTGTTATTTCAGTATCCCGAATTTTCACGGCCAGAGTTTATACTCGTGCGCGAGAAAAACCAAGTGTTAATAATTGAATGAATTGGATGCTTTAAAAAATTATACATTTTTTTTTTTGATTTAGATCACATCCAGTTACATTCATAAAGGTAACTATTCACGAGAATAAAATCGACTATATTTATTATTTCATTAGAGTAAAAAAATTTATTGAATTATCAAATGCCCTCTCAATGAGAACTTATTACATTATCAAGTTTGCAGCGGAATATAAAACTAAATCATAAAACTATCTTCTTATTCTTTTAGTATAATCTTCAATAGGGAGATGGTCATCTAGGTCTTCAATCTATGCATCACCTTCATCATCTGTATGGTTGGAGAGGGTCAACGACATACTCATAGTGATGGTTATCATTTAAGATTAATAATAATTTAAGAGATTCATAAAAGTAATGTAAGGGTTCTGATACATCTCGTACTCTATCACTACGAGTGGTATCAGTATGCACAACAATTATATATATGAATGCATGCCTAACAAAGTGTGTACGGCTCATCATACATAGTGATTATCATAGTGTGGAATACAATTTATAAAAAATCCGACTCGCCCTGCATCCCATAACTACGAAGATTCACTGATGTGTCCAACGCTACCATGGATTTATGTGAATACCTCGAGATGGTATAACATATGAGTCAGATTAATTACGTGACACGATTTATTTATGAAGCGACTATTTGCGACATCTAATCCCGGAAGTGATGTAACACACAATTCGCGAATTACTTACATTGATTTGTGCACCACTACCCAAACCCATGGAATTACACGTCGACCAAGCAGGTCACTGCCCTATGTAGTTGAGTATATTTTGAGTATTATGATGAGATCTAGAATTAAAATTTTGAAAATTTAGAACTTGATTGGCTAAGGAAAACATTGGATAAGTTCTATTAATGAATTGATTGGTAGAAAGTTTGAACATCAATTGAGTCTAGCTCACAAATCACACTTAACTCATTTTCTGTGAAGAGAACTTGAATTCCTAACTTTAGCATGTGTATTATTAAAAAGTGCTAGGAACTAAGTCTAAAAATCCTTATCTACCTTAAAAACAATGAAAAAGAAGAAAATACCCAGCTAAAAACAATAAGATCGACAAAAAAGGTTGTATAAGAAGTGTTTCAATGAAAAGAATTAATGAAAAGACTGGAAAATGTGAAAGTCGTCAATATAAAATCGAAAATATGAAAAATAAGTGAAAATGAAATAGGTTTGAAACCAGTACTTGTGTTGATCTGTTCAGAAACATGAGTTGGGATCCACTGAACACACTAGGAACTTGATGTTTGAATCCATTATATTGGTTAGTTAATAAAAGAGGACATAGTTCATTTGTTCACTCATAAGATTAACCTTGGGGTTGTCAAATTTTCATTCTTTCATCTTTGAATTTTATTCATTCATACATGATTGCACAGAAGGCTATTTTTTGAAAAAGGTTTAAAATTTAAAAGTTTGAAAGATTGCTTCACGCATGTTTTGCTCAGGACTAGCAAAATGCTAGTTGGGGGTTGTGTTGAGTGAGAAATATTGCATAAATTCCCCCTTTCGTAACTTGGTTTTATAAGAATTAATATTGTTAATTGAACTTATTATGTATATTCTCTCTTGCAAGGTGATTTCAAGAGCTTAAGGTGAAACGGATGCTATAAGCATGGATTTGATGCTCAAGAATTACCAAAGCAAAAAATGGATCTTTGGTGGTCAAAATTGAAGATTTCAAGAGTCCAAGATCTAAAGAAATCAAATGAAGAAGGAAGAAAATTGAGATTGCAAAGTGCAGAAATCAAGAACTGCTAAAATTGATATAGTTTGATGACATGGAACACAACTTCAATGCCATCGAAGTAAGTTCAATGTCATCGAAGGAGGCTCAATCACATCAGATTTTTAGAGAAAAATCAGGTTTGGTTGCTGGACTATTGGGTGATCTCAATTCTATCGAAGACCCATTCGATTCCATCGAAGCTCAATTAATTATTAGGAAATATGGGAGAAACTCACTGGACTGTTTCGGACGATTTTCGATTCCAACAAACACATGTTCGATAACATCGAAGCCAGTTTGATGTCATCGAAGGTCGGACGATTTCATTGAAGGACTTGCGCAAGCAGTTACTGTCAGTTTCTGAATCCAAACATGAACTCAAAGGTAGAGCTTCGATGACATCGATGGTGCCATCGAAGCTATGTAAATTGAAGTCCATTTTTGCAAAGCTTATAAATAGTAATTCTTTGAGTTCTTCTAAGCACAAATTAGGATACGAAGAGTAAAGCAAAGGGTGGTGCTTCTTCCAAGGAATTCTTCTTTCTTTTATAGTTAGTTTTTCATGTTTTTCTTTAAGAGTTTTAGCTTGATCATGTCTTTGGTTAGCTAATCTCTTAGCTAGAGCTAAGAGGTAAAGCTTATAGTTTATTTTAATATCTTTCTTCCTTTAATTCAAGTTTTATTATCTTCATGTTAGATATTTCATAATTTATGGTTTGAATAAGGAAGTATTTTTGAATTACTTTGATATATCACCGACTTTGGGCATGGTGGATGCTTGGGAACTTCATGAATGCTTTCTTTTCTATTATATGAATATTTGATCTGTAGAATTATCTAATCTATTATTAACAACGGGTATGGTAAATGTTTTAAACTCTCTACAATCAATTCAATAAGACAATTATATGAAAAATTATTATTATGAATGTCCAGAATTAGTTTTGAACCTATTTATGATGTTTTAACCGCTCTATCATCCAACTGGATAAATTAGGAGTTCGATTCCAATTGAAGTATTGATTGAATCAAGTAAGGATGCATTAAGATGACTACAAGTGGATACTTTGTGTTCTAGTTTTCATTATTTTGATAGTTTAAATTCACAACTTCTCTTTCAATTTATAGAATTAGTTTAGTTTCTGATTCTAAATCTAAAATAACTTAGGAAATCACACACATTTAGTCCCCGTGGGTTCGACCTTGGTCTCACCGAAATTATTACTACTTCACAACCCTGCACTTGGGTTACAAGCAAACAATGTCTAAGCTTTAGTCTCTTGTTATACTTTCCACTATTGAAGTTGAACACATAAGAGTAACGGATGCATTCAAGGAAGCTGTTTGGTTAAAATGGATGATGAATGAGTTGGGGGTTCAATAGGAAGTTGTGCCTGGGCATTGTGACAGCGAGAGCATAATTAATTTGGCAAAGAACTTAGTATATCACTCCCTGACTAAACACATCAATGTTAGTCATTACTTTATCCGGTAGATGCTAGAAGAATGAGATACTACTCTAGAGAAGATTCAAACTAATGAAAATTCAACTGATTGCTTACGAATATCGTTCTTATAGATAAGTTCAAGTTTTTCTCAACTTCTCTGAGCTTGGTAAAAAAGGAATAGAGATGGAGTGTACACGAAGCGATGATAGTGATTCTTAAAGGAAGATTGACAAGGCAATGAAGTCATTTTTCTATCAAGGTGGAGATTGTTAAAATTGTGATACGAAAATCACTATGAGTTTATTCACTTTTATAAGCCCATATGACCCATGTTTCACATGCTAACAAGGCTCAATGTTTGTGGACCCTTCGAGGGGTATTTTTGACATTTTTCTCTTTAAACGATGGCTTTTAAGGTAAGTTATGTTAGGGTTAAGATAGAGTTATGATTTATTTTTTTAAATTTTTTTTAATTTTAATTTTTTTTTTTTTTTGGGTTTTAAGAGCCTCCAAGGAGAGAGTGCTAGATTTCTTTGTTGTAAGTTATCTTCATCCCTATAATCTTCTCTGAATAGTAGATTGATCATCGCTTCGTGCCATAATTTTTTCCCTTGAGGGTTTTCCACGTAAAAATAGTGTGTTCTCTATATGGCTACTTGATGTTTTTCCATTTTCTCTTGTTTGTTTCAATACAGATTAAGGTGCTTACGTATGGTCGGTTCTCCAACACCTTAAAAGTGTTAACTTTCCTTTAAATACTTGGATCGATAATCCAAACCTTATAAGATCAATCACATATTCATGCCCTACATCGACTAAATGAATTGCATGTTGGATTGTATGTATTGCGATGACCCTAATGAAGACCCGGCTACACCCAGTCTCCGTAGTGACAATCCAATAGTCTTATAAGGAAAGTCAAAACATGATCAATCAGATCTCTCCATCCATAGATCCTCAAGTTATATGAGGATTTGATGAAGCTTGTGCAACCAAAGCCTATTTAAGTTTGAGCATGATAAGTTTCTCAACCTTGATACTTACAAGTGATCTTTGCCAGTGCAAGTTATAAAAGCCCTATCCAAAGAACCATCCATGGCACACTTACTCGTGTGGGGTAGGAAAGAATGCAAACTAACACTAAGTTAGCCCTGATGTCACTACAATAAAAAAGGCATTTAGTCTCAGTTTAAAACCATGGCTAAAAAGGTTAAAAACTAAGGCTAAAACATTTAGCCTCGATTTTGCCTCAATTATCCGAATAGACGTTAAAACCCCCGTCGCTAAAAGCTTAGGCCTCAGTTTTAGCAACTGAGGCTAAAAGGGCTTGTATAGCTTTAGTTCTTCAAGTGAAGCTAAAAGAACCCCTTTAGCTTCAATTGCCTCAAAATGAGGCTAAATCAAACTTTCAGCCTCCTTTGTTTCCAACCGAGACTAAAACTAAATTTTAATCTCAGTTGACTCCAACCAAGCTAAATCTATTTTTAACCTCAGTTCTCAACAACTGAGGCTAAAGCCTTTAGCCACATGAGTTGTAGTCTCAGTTTAGGTAACTGAAGCAAAACTAAGGCTAAAGATGGATTTAGCCTCTGTTAGCATCAACTGAGGCTAAATTCAGTTTTTAACCTCAGTTCTCAACAACTGAGGCTAAATTCAGTTTTTAACCTCAGTTCTCAACAATTGAGGCTAAATCATTCATTTTAATACATTTATAAATCTGTGCATAATTATTCATTTTAATCCATTCATAAAATCACAATACCAACAAAAAAATTATGTCCATTTAAAGTTTTCAAAACAAGCTACAGATGCACCCTACTATATCAAACCATTACAAAACATTAGCATATAAACATCGAGTACTACAAGGAAAAACACTCAAAAAAATCAAGGTATGGTGTCATTCGGCTTGCAACAGCTGATATAGTTAGCTTTGATTAGTTGGGCCTCTCCTGTTTGTCCAGCTCATGTTGAAAAGCAGGTTGAAGCACACAAGAAGACAAACATCTAGAAGCCAAAGAAATCTCCTGCTGCTACAAAATAGAACAAATACTGTATGTTTAGCTTAAATTCAAAAGTAAATAGTGATAATCATGAAACTGCTCTGATCCAGGACACATGGTTTTGTAAATACAGATATAATTTCCAAATGGAGAAAGGAAAGAGCAAAGCTTCCTTTGCAAAACTGCTTTGCTTATGTTCCTTTCAGCTGAACAGTGTGGATGCAGCGAACAACATCATCCAATTACTTTTTTTATAAGCTCATTAAAAAGCATTACAGAACTATTCCAATCACATATTAAAAGACTTTGCAGAGCCAGGCAGGCATAATTCCATGGAGCAGGATGAAAAAGAAGTCTCAATCTCCCAATAGAATCCAACCTCAGATTCTTAGAAAAGATAAGAAATTGATGAAGTCTTTTCCACAAAATGACATAGGAGAAAAGAATGTTGAGTATACCTTCCATGGAAGATAGGGGAAGCAAAGAAGAGTCAGAACTTAGTACAAAAATTACACATCTTGCTACGAACATTAGAGTTTGGGGAGATATAACAGATACAGACAGATATATAGAAAACAAAATAAATTGAATATCAAGGTTGAAGGTTACCAATTTCTGAATATCTTTAGCGACTTATAGTAGCAAGCAACACGCAGTTGTCAATATGTAGATGAAGAACCTGGACCATCATGGCAGCAAATAGTTTCAGATCATCTACATGGGGCCCATTTCTGTAGCTATGCTAATTCATTCAGCATGGTCAGAAGCAGAAACCTTGAACATCCTTAGCACCCAACTCAAAAAGATAATTCCTAGAAATAGGACCAGCAGATGCTGAGTTGACAAAGGCGATTTATCAATCAAGTTTTCTAAGAGAATGGTCAGAACTTGAAATACCATATGGATTGCTGACTCGTATGAGTGGACTTGGACTCGGTAGAGAGGGATCATCCCCCCTAAATATGCCAACTCGGCCTGAATCAGACGAGTCACCGCCTGACTCAACTCAGGAGGACCAGATGAGTTGGTCCGAGTCACCGATTCAAATAAACCATCCATGACTTTTAGAAGTCGATGATCACGCCTTAGCTCTAAGAACGCGTTTTCATCATTTCTAGCTGACTACCCATGTATGGCTTTTAATGATAAAATGAAGTATCAGACGTGAGAGTGTCGGCTAATTGTCTGGGTAACATTCCGGCTATACTAAGGACATTATAGTCAGTCTAAGTGTGTCAGTTATCCTTGAAATCTCTTTTGGGGCCTGTTTGGATTGTGGGAGAAGAAAAGAAAAGTAAAATGATAATCCAATGATGGATTCCATGGATTTCACAAGGACTCTGAAACATGGGTTTCCCATGGATTCCTTTTTTGGGTTCTTATTTGTATAGGAAGTGGAAATCCTATATTCCTCTGACACTGATTACCTCATATGTTGTGCATGAGAATTGGACTGCGGAAATGGCTATTTCCAATCTCACCATTTCCTTTGCTACCCAAACAATGCAAAAGATCCAAACAATGGAAAACCCATGAGTTTTCTTTTCTTTTCTTTTCTTTTACCACAATCTAAACAGGCCCTTATTTAAACGAAGACTTCAGAAAATGCAGTAGAAATCAGTAGTTTGACCCATTAGTTTTGTATAAGAGCCCTAGTCATTGCCAAAAGCAGTAATTTGCCATTCTCTAAATCTGACATGTTCAGGAAATTAGATTTATCAGGCAATTGCAAACAAATTGTAAGTATTTGGGGATTACCTGAAATAATTTCATTGGCACTCCCTTGAGAAATCTGATGCAGTTGAAACTTGCATGGAAATGCAACAATAAGTTCAACTTTGAGGATAGCAACCAAGACATGACACACTCATGGCTTAAAACTCTGCAATATGGACAAGTCAGTGTAAGTTCATTATCTTGAACGAGATTGATGTCTCTGTAAATTGTAAAACCAAATTACTCTCTTGAAATTTCCACATACTCTATTATACATGAATAGGAACAAAGATCCATCAAACCAATCTTATATTACAAGATTCAAAGCATAGAAAATTTATAGCATATATCATATAAAACATCAAAATACCCATAACCAAGACTACCGGAGTCTTCAAGTATCATAACATCATCTTAAACCAATGTCAATTGCTCGTGATTTTGTCAATGCTTATGAGATTAACTGAGAATGAATAGCAAATGATTTAAATGGCAAAAAAATCACTTAAAGAAATAAAGTGGATTGGCACATGCCATCACATATGTGATTATAGACTTCTAGACTACTTCCAATTGAATTAAATTAATGAACCCAATTTAAAATTTGATTTCATAGAAAGAGATTGTACATTTCTACACCCACAAAAGGGAACAATTTGGATTTAAGAAAATTCTGACAATTCATTCCTATACCCAATTGATATGATACATCACTGAATCGGTATCATGTTTTAGAGGTAATGTAAAACATGTAACTATATTTAATACTAGGTTTCTTAACCAGCCCCTGCATTCCACGTTTAGCTTAATGACTAGCATGGCCGATTATGATATCTAATCAGTGGGCTTTTTTCATGTCGGCCATCCATGTTAGGAACTTCATAATGATGATAAACACTAATGATTTAAATATCGACAATATCAGCCGATATATCCCATGATATATCTTGTATCCCACCTATGCGATATGAAACACACAGGTAGTGCCTTAATTAATAGGGAAAAAAACATTTACCATGCATGCACCATTCAACACTACAGAACCAATGCGACAGAATAATTTGGTGCACGCACTGATAAAGCATACCTTGCCTAGTAGTTCCAGTCACTCTAAAGTTGGAAGTAGCTTCCCACACAGATAAGGAAGACCCTCTTGTGAATCCGTCTTGAAGCCATGCATGACAGGTTTCATAGCCACACTGGATTCTGGTATAGCAGGACTGCAGAAAGAAAGTTCAAAAGATATTCTTTTCAGAGCCAGAATGTAAAGCCACTTCCTCTTTCGTGAAATCGTTTCAGATAAAATATGAACTTGAAACACTGGTGAAATGTCCTACCCATCTTGAAAATGGATGAGGAGAATGTTAAACACATGCTCTGCCAGTTGAAGCAAAAGAGTAATAAGCTGATCCCTATTACCAGCTACCTGGCACATTTCAACCATCACAATGTACCTCCTGTAAAGCAAATAAACCCCTTGACATTGCTATATGAAAACAAATAAAATGGAGAAAGCATTGTTTGGCAATAAGACCATATGAAGGGGCATGTAAAAGAATCAGTTAGAGAAGGAACACAATGCATGCCAAATGCATATGTTTGTAATAAAAAATAATAAATAAATAAATAAATAACTGAACATTAAGATCCAGAAGCACCACTATTTTCTCTTATCAATATAAAGACAATAAATTAGAGTTAGTGTGAAGCTCTGGCAGAGAAAACTTGAAAGAATGAAAACCAGAGCATAATTATACCATGATCTTGAACATTTCCAAGGGTTGATAAATTATCAATGTCTCTCATGCAAGTTAATAAAAAACTACTACTCTTATGAACCGAACAATTTATTAGACAGACAATCAATCAGCACCCGCTCTGGAACATCTGCACCTTCATTAGGCTTACCAACTGCTAACATGTTAGTCTCACCACAGTTTAGCATACAACCCTACACATTAAATCAGAGAGAGCCTAACTCCTGAACAATGCTGCCCAGAAAGGTAGCATCTCCTTGTTAGTCACAAAGAAACTACCCAATAGAGAAACTACTGGATCCTTGCAGTTTTACACTAAAAGACAGACTTTTACACCTACGAGAAGATCACAACTGCCACTGGACTACAAATATAAACACAAGGGATCCTCTTATGTACCATACTCTCAGATGGGAAGAATTGGTTCTTCATCAAAATTACATGCTAAAATGCTTCCACAAAAGTTTCCACAAGGCATGTAACCAAGTTGGTACGTCACATCTATATTCTAAATAACTAACAAGTCTTGAGCTCGAATTGGAGTACGAGTCTTAAGAAATGGGAGCCCTTGTTGATATACTTAGCATGGTATCTGAATGCTGAACAACTTGAACACTTCCCATATACTAACATCCAACAGTTACAATCTGATTATGATCTTCAGAACATTGAAGAATGAAGACTAATTTGCGCATCAGGAGTACAATACATATCAAGTTATCAATATGATAAAATAACTACATTACCCTAATGGAGTATGAGAGATATGCACTCTCTATGGCACATTCAAGCCACAGGATTTAATTATTTCTGCACAAGATTATGTGAACCTGATCCTCACCATTTACCACTGCACAGAGGTTATGAGACAAAATCCCAAAATGGCCGCCAAAACAAGGACTGGAGAAACTATAACTTAAAAGGCAAGTTTTAAAACCCAAACGTATTGCTGAAAATGCAGGAACATTTGAAAATCCAATAAAAGAAAAAACAGAAAATCGATTCTAAGATGAAATTACAGAGAGAGAGAGAGAGAGAGAGAGAGAGAGAGAGAGAGAGAGAGAGAGATTTACCGAAATCTGTGATGGAATTGAGGAAATCAGAAGTGCAGACCTGAACCGAAAACCTGAAAAAATCAGATTGTGTGAATTGTCATTGTAAAACCCTAATTAGCGAGGGTTTCAACATTTAACATTGAAGATGATCGATCTCAAGAGAGAGATTGAGCGCTAGATGGACAGAGAGAGGGAGAGACATGAGAGAAGGAGACCGAGAGTGCTTGTGCTGCGGTGGTTGCTTCGGCGCTTGATTGAGAAAGAGCGCTTGCTTGGCAGAAGGAGAGAGAGAGAGAGAGAGAGAGATCAGGGTGGTGGGTAGCTTCTGGAGTTGCAGCAGAACATGGTAATGCGGGGGAGACGGGACGGGGATTTCCTGCAAAGCCTTTCGCAGGAAGTTCCTGCGCTGGGATGCTACGTGGGGTCCACCGTGATGTTTGTGATAAATCCATCCTGTCCATTCGTTTTAGGAGATCATTCTAGGACACTATACCAAAATTTACATGGATTTAAGACTCAACGGGGCCGCACGAGAAGAAACAGTTGTGATTTAGTCACCACCGTTGAAACATATTTTAAGGCCACAAAAGTTTTTTTTATCATGTTCCTTATAAACCGTTTGGATGGCATATAAAAGTCAAGGTGGAGCCCAGAAAGATTTCAACATCATTTTCGGTGGAATGTCCTAAAATGATCTCGGAAAACAGATGGACGGGATAGATTTATCACAAACATCACGGTGGACCCCACTTAGCATCCCAGCGCAGGAACTTCTTGCGAAAGCCTTTCGCAGGAAATCCGCGTCCGAAGATGCGAAGGCGAGGTTTTGTGGAAGCGGATTGGCTACTGTAACACACACACCAGCTAAATAACTAGTGTATCTACGTCAGCAAGTTCTGTGGGTCCCCTCGTGAGGTATGTGTTATATCCAAACCGTCCATTTCTTTTTCAGGGAAATCCATTCTGTCCACTGAATGCACGTCAAAAAACTAGTCAGAAATGTTTGGTTTCGGATTGAATTCAGTGTAGCCCATAGAATTTTTTACTCCACCGTCCGTCTTGCGTTTGACGGTGGAAATCGTGTCTGCTTGTGCGTGGGAGGATAAGGTCTCCATAGGTATGGTCGGCCTCACCTCCTGGACGCATTGGACGGTTCCAATCATCGAACCGTGCATGATGGTGGCTCATTACCCGTCCGAGCAGGACCCATTGCGAACGCTAACGCTTTTGAAATCCCATCCCGTCCGCTTGTCCAAACACGGCAGTAGATGGGCGACGGATATAGCAATCCAGTGGGATTGCATGTAATCCACTGACAAATGATATGGGAAGCCGTGCAATCCATCCTAATACAACTCACTCTCACCTAATCCGCGCACCCAAACAGGCCCTTAGTGATCACCATTGATACATTTATATGCCTACAAAAGTTTTCGTACCTATTTAAATTGTTCGTTTTCTCACTTCATCTCAGTGAAAATGACCGTACAGACAGTTTCGATGGAACCTAAACATTAATGCGTAGCCTAGGAAGGTTTTAATGGTAGTCATTCCTTTCTGCACTATTTCCCACTAGAGTTTTGGATCCTCCTAACTTTAGGTCACATGTGCTAAAATGAGGTCAAAAAATGGATGGACGGTTTGGATTTCTCATAAACATTATAGTGCGCCCCACCCAGCATCCTTGCGCACGGACCTCCTGCCAAAGGCTTTCGCTGGAATCCGCGTCCAGGAGCGTCAGCGCTCGCTCGTTTTCGCCGAACGGATTGGCTACTCTCTTGCTAAAAAAATTTGATCTTTGTTGTCAGAAGCTGCGCAAACTTCCTCCTGACATATAGCGGAAAGTCAAGGACCTAATAACTGACGGGGCGTCACCCCTATGGCTCATGTTCATGGCTCACCCGGTCTATCAAGTTAACAACGAAAGATTTTCATATTATTTTCTTGAATGCTTGTTTCTAATACAAAATAGCCAATTCGTCTGAGAGACGAACTATGAGCTAGAGGTCTTTTGACTTTCGAATTGAAAAGCAGCCCCGGCCCAGGGAGTGAGTAGGAGGGGGCTTTACTTCATTCTTTTGAAAAAAAACTCTTTCCTTGGTTCCTACTTGAATTCATTCCTCTCAGTAAGTGAAGCTCCCCCGCCCTTCGATCAACTCAAACAACTGAAATTGGTTGCAGTAGCAATGTAAGCAAGAGAAAGATTGCTCGACATGCAGAAAGAATGAAATGATGTTGCTTCTCGCTTGCCCCCTACATTTTCGGTCATCCGGGCTTCGAGTTGCTAAATGTATTGCTAGCAGGATATCCCAAAGAGATTTATCTTTAGGGGTTTGTAATCGATTCATTCTCACACTTGCACCGGGGCACACTGAATCTAATCGAACTAAAAAGGCTTTAGGGGCTGGATTTTGGAAGGTGGTGGTGGTTCAAAAAATTGGATCTTTGTTGTCTAATAGAACAAACACTAATACCTTAATTGAGTTGGTCAAGATCAAATCCCCTACCTATGGTGACGAATTCTCAACATCCTTGCAACCGAATGCACGTTGGGTTGGAATAGAGGACCTCGGAACCAAAAACCTGGCATGAGAAGCATCTAGTGCTCCATGAGAGGATTCCCCTCTCTGAAACGAACCCCAAATCCTTTAGGCCGTAACCCCCTCGGTGCTCTATGGGGCCCAACATGATGTATGTGTTTCATCCATGTCGTCCATCTATTTTTATAAATCATTTTATCATATGAAACAAAAAATGAGATATATCCCAATCTCAAGTAGACCACATTACAGGAAATAGTGTTGAATGAACGTAGACCATTAAAAACTTTTAGGGGCCATAAAAGTTTTGGATCAAGCTAATCTTTGTTTTTTCCCTTCATCTGGGTATGTATGACGTAATCAATAGATTGGATGTCAAATAAACAGTATAGTGGACCTTAAGAGGATTTTAATGGTGGATATCCAATCGGTATTGTTTTCCTGTTGTGTGGTCCACCTGAGATTTATATCCCTCTCATTTTTGGGATCAAGCCCTAAAATGATCTATAAAAATGGATGAAACACAGACATCATGGTGGGGCCCACAAAGCACCGACCATTGAATCGATTAAAATGGACAAAATTAAAACGGACAATTTTATCCTGGTTGCTTCAATCAGGTAAATTTAGAAAAACAAGTGCCAAATCACGTTAGGTTAGGATTTGTACTATTGATCTTATTTTTGGGCTATGCCCCATTTGTAATTTACGGCTTATATTGGTGTGCTGTAATTAAACTTTTAGCCTCGGTTCCTTAGCAACCGAGGTAAAAAAGTGGACTTTTATCCTCAATTCCTTTGTAACCGAGGCAAAATAGTGGACCTTTAGCCTCAGTTCCTTTATAATCGAGGTAAAATAGTGAACATTTAGCCTCAGTTTCTTATCAATTGAGGTGAAAAAAAGGACTTTTAGCCTCAGTTTCCCAACAATTGAGGCTAAAAAGCAAACTTTTAACCTCGGTTTCTTAGTAACTAAGGCAAAATAGTGGACTTTTAACCTCTATTTCTCACCAACTGAGGCATAATGATAGATATTTAGCCATAGTCTCTCACCTATTGAAGCGAAATAGGGAGTTACTTGGGATCATCCAAGCAATGTTTTTTTGGACTAAGACAATTAATGACCGAATGAAAAGTTTTGATCTCATTCACTTATACCCAATGTAAACCAGTGACTTGAAGGCACCGGGTCCACTCTTGTCAGATATATATATATATATATATATATATATATATATATATATATATATATATATATATATATATATATATATATATATATATATATATATAGAGGCATGGATAAAAAGTAAATAAATAAAATCTAACACATTAATATTACTCCATATGCTGAGATCATATAGCCTTACAAGGTAGATAAAGATGTCATATTCTCAATAAAATACGAGGGGCTCCCATTAGACACATCACTGAGCCACCTGTATGAGTACAGGGTTAGTTAAGGCCATGTTTGGAGAAAAACAATTCATGATCGATTTTCAAGAGTTTTACTTTAAAAATCAAAATGATATTAGCCTGGATACCGAAGAACTAGTTCTTTCCTGCAGAACGAGTTCTTTCCTGCACAACACAGGAGATCCCATTCCGTGATTTTTGGAAATTCTACTTGGGGTGTGTTTAGTTTCACCAAATATCATGAAATTTCACGATGCTTGGTGCAACCAAACACACCCTTAAGAGCACAAATTCCAATATCAAAATTTAGTAATGTGAACGAAGACTTTTAGAAGATTAATAAAAGTTAATGAACACTGACACTCACAAATATTGCAGTGAGGTCAAGTTATAAAATCTGGATGGTATGGGACCCACGAAAGCATTGCCTTGCATACTCCTGCATCAACATTTTCAGTCTTACAAATACTCTTTAAAGAAGTATACCGTGGCATATCAAGAAAATGAGATCTGCTAAGTGCACTCGATCGCTATGCTACTCACATATCAAAAAAAAGGCCAGTTGTCCACATTTAATGTACATGTGTGGCCTACTAGATGACCAATCATTGAACGTGGTGGAAATTCCTATCCACATTCAGGACAGGATGTGGCACCAAACCTACTTTGAGTATGGATAGAATTCATGTCCACCACTAAAGGCTTTGTTATGCAATCCCATGCGTACCAAATGAGAAGATAGGAGTTATAATCAATGTAGAACTCGTGAGTACTAGCTTACAAATAGGTAAGAGCCCAACTCCCAATGAAATCAGGTTTCTTTCCTGTGAAGTTGTTATCAGATGCCCACCTGAAATCCAATCATATTTTCCATCGCAAACGCAGATATTAATAAATTAAGGGATCAGAAATGATAGACATGGCATACAAGTAACCAAAATTGAACCATCCGAAATCATGGGGCCCCCAGTAGATGGGTCGTAACCCCAAAATCAGATCAGCCGAATTTTTTCATTTTAATGCCCATTGGATTGCACATCATTAGTTGTACTAGTGTTAGTTCAAAAGAAATCTAAGGTGGGGCCTGCGATTTTGATGGTTTCCATGTGGCTTATAATCACGAGCTCTTACAAGGCATTCACGTTTCTCAAGCGGGCAAATGTTGAAGGAATCTTGCCGCTTAGCCCACTGCTATCCATGTATCTGTGAAAATCAAGCATAGATCATGAATCCAGCTCTACAATTTCTTATGCTATTATCAGTTAGAGGAATGCTCACACCATTTCAATGGACCGAAAGTAGTTGACCATTGAGTTATATTTTTCAAATGGTCAAAGCAGTGAAAATGGCTGAAAGGGTACTTTGAACAGCCATGTAAATGTAAACAAAGTGTCCAGGGAAGGGAATTTTACTCATTCCAACAACCACTCAAGGCTAACATTTTGCTGCTACCATACCACCGTAAAACAGTTTTGTTCAGCTGCATCAATGCTTCCTAACTCCATTTTCTTTTCTTTTCTTTTTTTTTTTTCACGAGGAAAGGTTAAAAAGAAAGAGTCCAACTGGTTACAGTCCACTTAGCAAATAAATTCCAATCTTTGATGTGTGTGTGACATCCATCCTTGTCCTATAAGTTGGCCTAATTATTGGGATTACGTTTTGTGAAGATCACCACATCCTCTCATCGAGTGAACCACAATTGTAAATATTGTTGTTACGGTGTGGTCCACTTAATGAGTGGATGGGTTTGAATTTTGTACAAGGCTATTCTCATGGTGGAGCCAACCTATAAGAAGGTTGTATGTAATTCACTGGGTGGACAGTAACTTTTCGACTTAAAAGCTTCTCAGAAAGAAAACTTAAAGAAATGAAAGGCAAAAAAATATTTGCATATTAATCTCTATAAATTGGGTGGCAAATTTGAAATTCCAAATGCACCATATGATATTTCTGAAGAAGAAGAATTAAATATAATAAGAATAAATAATAATAATAAGAGAAGTTACAGTTTCTACAGACTTGTCAAATTCCCCAGCTCAGGTGGGAGTGAATCGGAGAAGTTATTAGAGCTTATATCCCTGAAAATAAAAAATAATTAATTAATCATTTCATAACCAGAAGCATCCTGTTTTGGCCTGAAATCACTACAATAACCTGCATCAATTCCAGGTGTCCCAAAACGATTACGTATCGGCCGTAACGGCCGATACGTAATGGTAACGGTGGTACCCGTTACGCAATATGGGGCTGTATTGCGCTTTTTTGTACACGTAACGGCCGCTACGGGCCCGTTACGGGCGTAACGGCCGTTACTGATCTGTAACGGCTGTTACGGGCCTTGGAAAAAAAAGTAAATAAATAAATAAATAAATAACCCTAACCTTTTTCCTTTCTTTTCCTCTTCTTCTTCTCTCTCTTCTTCTTCTTCTTCTTCTTCTTCTTCTTCTTCTTCCTCTTCTCGGCCTGCTACGGCCCTGCTGCGGCTGCGGCTGCGGTCCTGCTGCGACTGCGGCTGCGGCTACGGCCTCCTCCTCCTCCTCCTCCTTCTTCTTCTTCTCTCTCTCTCTCTCTCTCTCTCTCTCTCTCTCTGTTCTTTCCCTCTTTCCCTCTTTTTTCTTCTCTTCTTTCCCTCTTTTTTCTTTTCGGTTTCCCTCTCTCCTTCCCTTTTTTTTTTTGGGCAGCGTAAGCTGCTGTCGGTACGTGTCACGCTGAGACGAGCGCTGACACTCCTTGAGCTCCGAGTTGTACGAACGGTTCAAAGGAGATCAAAGTTTTATAGGCTCCACAATGATGTATTTATTATATCCACACCGTTCATCTATTTTTAAATATTATTTTAGAGCATTACTTAAAAAATGAATCGTATCCAAAGATCGTCTGGACCACACTAAAAATAGCAGCAGAGGTGATGATTTTCACCGTTAAACAATTCGTAGGCCCACCGTAACATTTATTTTCCATCCAATCTGTTCATAAGGTCAAAAAGACCCGAATGAAGAGGAAAAACAAATTTCATATTGATCTAAAAGTCATGTGATCCCAAAAAAGTTTTCAATGGTAGACGTTCAATCCCCCATTGCTTTTTGTAGTGTGGTCCACTTGATAATTAGATCTGTATTATTTTTCGTGTCAAGTCTTAAGACAATCTCGTCAAATGAATGGACGGTTTAGATATAACACATTCATCATGCATGGGGCCCAAAAAACTTTGACATGTGTGCTACACTTCACAATCCAAGTCTCACCTAATTTGGGGCATAAAAATTTGTACCAAAGACATTAACTTAAAATTTACTAATTAAATTATAAACTACAATTGCTAACTCACAATGCCAAAATCAAATTATTTGAATAGTTTTTAATTGTTTTTTGGTGTACTCTTATTTTTTAAAATAGGGCCTTTTAGTTTTTTTCATGATTCACTATCCAATAAATGTCCACTAATACATAAGTGGGATAATGACAATAAATTGCATGAATTTAAGGCTAATTTGGGGCATAGATTGGTCCTCCAAGTCAGCCCGAAATTGGCAACGCCATCTACCTGAATTTAATTTCATTTTTTTAAAGAACTACGAGGAGAAAGATATTAAATTGTTAAGTATATAAATTAGATATTTAGAAAATTAAATATATACATTTTGTAGTCAAATTCAGGTTACTTGGTTCAAAAATTAATCAGACAGTCCGATACAGCTTCTCACCAAAGAGTGGACCGTTACACCACCATAAATATATTCCAATTTATAAATGAATACATATTTGGAATACTTAGAATATTACAGATTTAATACATATTTTTTTATATTTTTTTGGCAAAAAAAAAAAAATTTACCCCGTTACGGGCCGTTACGCCCCCGTATCGCCGTTACGACCCCGTATCCGTATCGGTTTTGGAAGTTACCGTTACGTCAACCGATACCGATATGGGACACCTTGATCAATTCTCTGTCATTTGAGAACTAAATGCACAGATGAAAGTATACTAACTTGTGGTGCAGCCAAACCTTTCCTGCCAACGTGTTTTTTGTGCAGAACAATAATAATAATAAGAGAAGTTACAGTGTTAGCAGACTTGTCAAATTCCCCAGCTCAGGTGGGAGCGAACCAGTGAAGTTGTTTGAGGCTATATTCCTGAAAATAAAAATAAATAAATAAAAATAATTAATTAATCATTCATAACCAAAAGCATCCTGTTTTGGCCTGAAATCACTACAATAACCTACATCAATTTTCTGTCATTTGAGAACTGAACACGCAGATGGAAGTACGCTAACTTGTGGTGCAACCAAACCTTTCCTGCCAACGTGTTGTTTGTGCAGAACAGCCGTACCATGCTAATGTCAGGTCCTATGATGAAGGGGAGCGGTTTAGGTGCGGCCGGGCCCCACCCAAGATGATGAGGTCCTTACCATGGGGCCCACATTAATGTATGTATTCTACATCCATGCCATCCATCAGTTTGCCAAATCATTTTATGGCATGAGCCTAAAAATAAAGTAGAGCCAATTCTGAGGTGGACCATACTATAGGAAATGGTGATGATTGACCATTAATGGGCAACATAAGTTTTGGATCAGTAGGTTTATGTTACCTTATCAACAAGTTGGATGGAAAATAAACACTACGGTAACAAACAGTATAGTGGCCCTAGGAAGTTCTTAATGGTAGGGCCTTCAATCACCACAGTTTCAAGTATGGTCTGCTTGAGATTTGGATCTTCTTCATTTTTGGGCTCATGACCTAAAATGATCCGGTAATCCAGTAAAACAGATGGATGGTGTGGATATAGATTACACACATTAAGGTGGGCCCTATGGGCCACACTGTCTTGGGTGAGGCCGGGGCCACATCTAATCTACCCCATGATGATGATCATCTAGCTCAAACAATCAGATGGGTCCGTCATTAGGTTGGCCATGCCTAGATGTTGAGTCACCGTCGATTATCCACTCATTCCAACAGTGCAGCCCACCTGTTGACAGGTCTGGCCTGATTTCTGTGCCAGGTATCTTCATGGTGGGGCCTACCATTTTGAATGGTGTCGATTCCCCACTTGGCGGGAAAGACGTGGCTTCATGACGATATGTGATGCACCACCTGAACGATTCAGACCATTCATCTAGACGCTCCCACCATAGATGGCCCATCTGGAAAAAAATTGTCTTTCCCTTTCCTATCAGCAATGATGATCCTCAACCAATGAAATTCTTTTCATTATGAGCTTATATTATGAAAGCTTCTAGATGAACGGTCTGGATCATCATGTGCTGAGGAGAAAGAAGGTACAGCTGGGGAGAGAGTATGAGAGCAATGGGCATGCGCCCAGCTACTCTACAATAAAACTTACAGGTAGCTCAATCCAAACCGTCCAAACAGTGGGACCCACTGATGAAGGATACATCCCACTAAGCAGATTGATTAAACCATCCTGACCTTTGATCAATTTGTATTTTCATTTCAAACTGTGGACTATTTTTCGTCTCAGTCTCAACCATCTACTAGTGCTCATCAATCAATCAGCCAGTGAGAATCATCTGTACAATGTGGATTTTCGGTGACCCATATAAAGCAGGCCCATGATGCTTGACGTACATTTATGTCCCATGGTGGTGTGTATGCATATGATCAGCACAATGCCTGAGGGAGATAGAGAGATACCTTCGATCGCCCTTGTAGTGTCTCAAGTACGGACGAATGGTTATGAACTTCCGATCACTGATGGTGATCTGGTATATGGCACAGATTCCACAGACTAATTTTAAATAGTCACGTGGACTCCTAGCATAGTGAGTAAACTCTGTGCAGCCCACTGTGGATGTGTGTGTCTTATCCATGCAATTCATCCATATTTTCAGATCATTTTAGGACATCAATCCAAAATTTAACTACATGCAAAGATCTATTGGACCACACCAGATGAAATGGTGGGGATAATGACTTCCACCGTTGAAACCTTCTTAGGGCCTACCGTGATGTTTATTTTTCATCCAAACTTTTCACAAGGTCACAGAGACATGGATGAAGGTAAAAATCAAATATGGGCTTGATTTAAAATTTATATGGCTCCGATAAGTTTTCAATGGTAGGTGTTCAATTCACACTTTACTGTGATGTTGTCCACTTGAGCTTTGGATATGTTTAAATTTTGGGATCTTGCTTAATTTTAGATGATAAAATGGATGGACGGCGTGGATAAGACATATACATAATGGGGGGCCCACAGAGTTTACTCAGTATACTATCTATCTCTACGTTCTCTCTTTAAAGTACACGTGACCAACATGTGGTGATCAGTACTGTTGATCCTGTATGCTACCGTGGGGATGAGCTATAAGCCAAAATTGAGAGTGAGTGGATAATGGTTAAATGTGACTGCTAACCACTCCTTTTGTAGGCCACTTATCAGACAGTTAAGACAGTCCACTCCCCCATCTATGGGATGGACCAATACGAGAATGTTTCCAATCACAACATCTTTGCCACGTGCTAAATACTGGCATTTCCCTTTTTAAAAAAATGGTGCACAAAATTTCCTAAAATCTGAGGAATGATTTCTGCACTACATCCTTACATGGTTAGGATCATCCTATCATTGTAATTTTTCGTCTATGGTAAATTCATGGTGCCTTGAGATGAATGAGTGTTTCAGATCATCACACACTTCATTGTGAAGGATATCTTACAAGGAGATTAGATTCCGAAGGTTTCCCAGCTTTTTAGGGGTGCTCCCTGATATGGCATTCATGCTAACGTCACTGAGAGAGAGAAAAAATAAAAAATCAAAGCGAACGTTAGATTCATAGTAAATTACACCATAAGTCAGGCACATCCCACGTACACCTTTCACACGCATATACATCAATCTGGACAGTCCAAAGTATGCCCCATCAGGTTATATGCAATTTTGATGGTGCAGATTAAGGTACATATATGCCATGTTTAGGATGAATTTGGTTGCAAATATAATCTACCATGTGATGTAGATTATCATATAATTCATCAATAAATACTAGGGTGATTGCACCAACAATATGGTGTGGGCATGATCCTAGTCTTTCATGTGAGGGTCCCACGCTATAGTTTAAGAGTATCTTAGAGTTGCTATTTAACAAATACAGCTATCCAATCATATAATCAAATCGATTGTCCGCCCATAGTGGGACCCACCAAACGAAAGGTTGACTATCCTCATAGCTTGCTGGACTGGGCGCGGATTAGATACTGACAAGGTCAGTAGCCAAATCGCTACTGAAGTGACGTCACCAAGTTCTGTGGACCCCACCATGATGCATGTGTTGTATCCATGCCGTCCATCCATTTGGAGTGATCGTTTTATGGCATGAGAAAAATAATGAGATAGATCTAAATTTCAGGTGGATCCCACCATAGAAAACAGTGGGGACAGTGACATCCACCGTTCAAAACTTCTTAGGGGCCACTGAAGTTTCCGATCAAGCTTATATATATATTTTTCACTTCATCTATCTCTATGTTAACTTATGAATAGGTTGGATCTTAAAAACATATCATGGTGGGCCCTATAAATGTTTCAATGGTGGGTGTGACTGATTCCACGGTTTTCTGTGGTGGGTCCACTTGAACTTCAGATCTATCTCATTCTTTTTCTCATGCCATAAAACGATCTCTACAAATGGTTGGACGGTATGGATACAGCACATGCATCATGGTGGCGTCCACAGAGCTTGGTGACGTCACTTCAGTAGCCATTTGGCTACTGACCTTGTCAGTATCTAATCCGCGCCCAGACTGGACATGCCCAACCATAATTTTGAACATGATCCACAGGTGTATAGAGCCATGTCCATCTCTCTATATACAAGCACAGTTTTGAACATGGCACAGGTGCGCAGATCCGACCTTTCTATGAGGTGGACCTCACTGATTAGATCTTCTGGATCAAAAATCATGTAGGTTTACTCCTCAAGTGGGCCAGTGTACAAATCAAACTTCTAGCTAAATCAATTTTTATCCAGCCATCCATTTGTTGTGTGTCCTCCCCAACTGGAAAAGGCTTGATCAGCAGATGGAAAGCTCCGATCCTACACATATGCCATTGTGGGACATGTGACTGCATATAGACGGATGAGATTTGTATTCTTCATTTGTCGTGCCCTTGAGATCAGTTGTGACAATCCAAATGCTGATCAGATAATCCTAACCATCCAACTGGAGGCCACCAATGGACGGTTAGATAAAAACTGCAGGTCAGTTTTCCAAGTTCAACGGTTGTAAAATTACCTCTCACCGACTTCAGATGTAATGCTTTATAAGATACAACTAATTGCACCAGATACAAACCACTGTAAGAGTTAACTGCCACATTGGAAGTGGTGATGACTCTTTTGCATACCACATGGTACTCACGTGGAGCTATCCAGACCATCCAAATTGTGAGAAAACTGTGGATGGAGTATATAACTAAAATTCAGCTGATAAAGTACTCCTAGTCATCCAAGTGATGGCCATCGGATGAAAGGGTAAAAGCAAATTAACGAGTGCTGCAAATTCAAATGGAAAAGTCAGTTGGATCCTATTAAACTCTTGGTTTAATTTTCTTTTTCCCTTGTGTACGTGCTTCATCCATGAATGTTTCAGAAATTTGGATGGTCTGGATTCTCCTACAACCATGCCACGTGGACAGTTAACGAGTGATAAGTAATAGCAACAGTGGATGTTTTGTTGTGGGAGAAGTTTCGATACTTACAGGTAACGCAAGTTCATTAAATTGCCGATAGAAGCTGGCAAGGGACCCGTTATGTAATTTTGTGACAAATGCCTGCAACAGTTACAGAAACACTTGGTGAGGTGTGAGTGAAGGTAGGACTTAAAGAGGCCTATGGTTAACAAGTTTATCCTGAGTTTGCATGTAATAGACTGAACCCGATGTACGGTCAGACCTGGCCCCATCAGTGCAAAATCTCGTCCGTTGACAGCCCTAGCCTGACCCGACACGATGAATTTTGACCCCTACCAGCCAAATTACTAACTGGGCCCAATCTTTTAAACACGTGCTGAGTCCAAACTCACTTGCACTCTGGCTGTGGATGGACGAATCATATGAGTTAAATGCGACTTGTCTAAGTTAATTTGGAATCAGTCCGACCCATCCAGTTCAACACCATGAGTCACCCCTGACTGGTGTGAGTCAGGCAGAATCACTACAGACTCAGGTGAGTCGTGGCTCAACTCGAGAGTAGACAAGTTGGCATGGTGGTCCGGCGCTCAACTAAAGTGTTTACATGTGGCATTCATCGAGGCTTTGAAGAGCCATTTAAATGTAAACAAAGCATCCAGAAAGGGAATTTTACACATTCCGACAACCACTTAAGGCTAACATCTTGCTGCTACCATACCACCCTAAAACAGTTTTGTTCATCTGTATTGTGTCTTTCTAACTCTTGTTTTATGAGTAAAGGTTAAAAATAAAGAGTCTAATTAGTTACAATCCACTTAGCAAATAAATTCCAATATTTGACGTGTGTGACATCCATCCTTGTCCTATAAGTTGGACTAATTATTCGTATTACCTTGGCAAAACATCACCACATCGTCTCATCGAGTGGACCACACTTTGTATTTTATTACTTATCAAATGTAAATGCTGTTGTTATGGTGTGGGTCCACTTAATGAGTGGATGGGTTTGAATTTTGTACCAGGTTAGTGTGGTGGTGGAGCCAACCTATAAGAATGTTGGATATGATTCATTGGGTGGACAGTAACTTATGATTCAACTGGTTCCACTTAAAAGTTTCTCATAAAGAAAACTTAAAAGAAAGGAAATAAATAAATAAATAAAAATTTGCATATTAATCTCTACAATTTGAGTGGCAAATTTGAAAATCCGAATTCAATATATGAGATTTCCTGTGAAGAATAATTAAATATAATAATAATAATGATAATAAGAGAAGTTACAGTTTTTCCAGACTTGTCAAATTCCCCAGCTCAGGTGGGAGTGAATCAGAGAAGTTGTTTGATCTTATATCCCTGAAAAAAAAAAAAAATAATAAATAAATAAATTAATCTTTTCATAACCAAAAGCATCTGTTTTGGCCTGAAATCACTACAATAACCTTCATCAATTTTCTGTCACTAGAGATCGAACACGCACATGGAAGTATGCTAACTTGTGGTGCAGCCAAGCCTTTCCTGCAACATGTTTGTGCAGAACATCCGTTCCATGCTAATGTCAGGTCCTATGATGAAGAGGAGAAGATTAGGTATGGCCCGGCCCCACCCAAGATGACGAGTTCCTTACCATGGGGCCCACATTGATGTATGCATGTATTCTACATCCATGCATCCATCCATTTGCCAGCTCGTTTTATGGCATGAGCCTAAAAATGAAGCAGATCCAATTCTGAGGTGCACCATACTATAGGAAATGGTGGTGATTGACCATTAATGGGCCACATAAGTTTTGGATCAAGCAGGTTTATGTGACTTTATCAACAGGTTGGATGGAAAATAAACACTACGGAGACAGCATAGTGGCCCAAGGAAGTTCTTAATGGTAGGGCCTTCAGTCACCACATTTTCCTAAAGTATGGTCCGCTTGAGATTTGGATCCCATGACCGGAGATGATCCGGTAATCCCGTGAAACATGTGGATGGTGTGGATGTAGTTTACACACATCAAGCTGGGCCCTATAGTAAGGGCGGCACCGTCTTGCGTGAGGCCGGGGCCACACCTACCAGCCCAATTACTAACTGGGCCCAATCTTGTAAACACATGCTGAGTCCAGACTCACTTGCACTCTGGCTGTGGATAGACGAATCATATGAGTTAAATGTGACTAGTCCAAGTTAATTTGGAATCAGTCCGACCCATGCATCCAGTTCAACACCATGAGTCACCCCTGACTGGTGTGAGTCAGGCTGAATCACTACTGACTCAGGTGAGTCGTGGCTCAACTCGAGAGTAGACAAGTTGGCATGCTGGTCCGGCTCAACTAAAGTGTTTACATGTGGCATTCATCGAGGCTTTGAAGAGCCATTTAAATGTAAACAAAGCATCCAGAAAGGGAATTTTACACATTCCGACAACCACTTAAGGCTAACATCTTGCTGCTACCATACCACCCTAAAACAGTTTTGTTCATCTGTATTGTGTCTTTCTAGCTCTTGTTTTATGAGGAAAGGTTAAAAATAAAGAGTCTAATTAGTTAGAATCCACTTAGCAAATAAATTCCAATATTTGACGTGTGTGACATCCATCCTTGTCCTATAAGTTGGACTAATTATTCGTATTACGTTTGCAAAACATCACCACATCCTCTCATTGAGTGGACCACACTTTGTATTTTTATTACTTATCAACTGTAAATACTGTTGTTATGGTGTGGGTCCGCTTAATGAGTGGATGGGTTTGAATTTTGTACCAGGTTAGTGTGGTGGTGGAGCCAACCTATAAGAATGTTGGATATGATTCATTGGGTGGACAGTAACTTATGATTCAACTGGTTCCACTTACAAGTTTCTCATAAAGAAAACTTAAAAAAAGGAAATAAATAAATAAATAAAAATTTGCATATTAATCTCTACAATTTGAGTGACAAATTTGAAAATCCGATTGCAATATATGAGATTTCCCGTGAAGAATAATTAAATATAATAATAATAATAATAATAATAATAACAAGAGAAGTTACAGTTTTTCCAGACTCGTCAAATTCCCCAGCTCAGGTGGGAGTGAATCAGAGAAGTTGTTTGAGCTTATATCTCTGGAAAAAAAAAAAAAAATTAATTAATTAATCATTTCATAACCAAAAGCATCCTGTTTTGGCCTGAAATCACTACAATAACCTTCATCAATTTTCTGTCACTGGAGATCTGAACATGCACATGGAAGTATGCTAACTTGTGGTGCAGCCAAACCTTTTCTGCAATATGTTGTTTGTGCAGAACATCCGCTCCATGCTAATGTCAGGTCCTATGATGAAGAGGAGAAGATTAGGTATGGCCCGGCCCCACCCAAGATGACAAGGTCCTTAACATGGGGCCCACATTGATGTATGCATGTATTCTACATCCATGCATCCATCCATTTGCCAACTCGTTTTATGGCATGAGCCTAAAAATGAAGCAGATCCAATTCTGAGGTGCACCATACTATAGGAAATGGTGGTGATTGACCGTTAATGGGCCACATAAGTTTTGGATCAAGCAGGTTTATGTGACTTTATCAACAGGTTGGATGGAAAATAAACACCACGGAGACAGCATAGTGGCCCAAGGAAGTTCTCAATGGTAGGGCCTTCAGTCACCACATTTTCCTAAAGTATGGTCCACTTTAGATTTGGATCCCATGACCGGAGATGATCCAGTAATCCCGTGAAACAGATGGATGGTGTGGATGTAGTTTACACACATCAAGCTGGGCCCTATGGTAAGGGCGGCACCGTCTTGGGTGAGGCCGGGGCCACACCTAATCCACCCCATGATGATGATGATCATCTAGATCAAACAATCAGATGGATCCGGCTCAAAAATCATGTAGATTTACTCCTCCAGTGGACCAGTGTACAAAACAAACTTCCAGCGAAAGCAACTTCTATCCAGCCATCCATTTGTTGTGTGTCCGCCCCAACCGGAAAAGGCCTGATCAGCAGATGGAAAGCTCTGATCCTATACGTATGCCATTGTGGGACATATGTTTGCATGTGGACGGATGAGATTTGTATTCTTCATTTGTTGTGCCATCGAGATCAGTTGTGACAGTCCAAATGCTGATCAGATAATCCTAACCATCCAACAGGAGGCCACCAACGGACGGTTAGAAAAAAACTGCTCAGTTTTCCAAGTTCAACGGTTGGAAAATTACCTCTCACCGACTTCAGAGGTCCATAATTAAGACAGTCTGCAGATGGTTGACCAGTTCCTAGCCACCAATTGGAGGCATTGGTTGTACTTTTATTTATAACCGGCTATTCCCATCCTCAAAAGTCCTTGAAATCGTTGGTTATGATCATACAGATTTCTATGGTCTGTTTTGGGCAAGGCACATTTCATGCCAGGGCCAACAGATCAACCATAGGATAAATCATGTATGAAAATGTAAAGCTTTATAAGATACAACTGATTGCACCGGATATAAACCACTGTAGCAGTTAACCGCCCCTTCGAAAGTGGTGATGACTCCTTAGGATAACATGTCGTACTCATGTGGAGCTATCCAGACCATTCAAAATGTGGGAAAACTATGGATGGAGTATATATCTAAAATCCGGATGATAAAGTAATCCTAGCCATCCAAGTGATGGTCATTGGGTGAACGATTAAAATTAAATTAACGAGTGTTCCAAATTCAAAGGGAAAAGTCAGATGGATCTTATCAAACACTTGGTGTAATTTTTTCCCCTTGTGTATGCTGCATCCATGAATGTTTCAGATATTTGGATGGTCTGGATCGCCCTACGACCATGCCATGTGGACGGTTAACAAGTGATAAGTAATAGCAACAGCAGATACTGTGGGAGTGCGGAGGTGTGTGTGCGTGTGTTACCAAAAAAAAAAGGATACTGTGGGAGAAATTTCAATACTCACAGGAAGCTCAAGTTCTTTAAATTGCCGATAGATGCTGGCAAGGGACCCGTCATGTTATTTTCTGAGACATCCCTGCAATATATACAGAAAACGGTTGGGTCAACACTGTTACAGTTAAGTGGCACTCGTGTGCAGCTATCCAGGCCATACAAATTGTGAGGAAACGGTGGATGGAGGATATTTCTAAAATCTAGCTGATAAAGTAACCCTAACCATCCAATTGATGGTCACCGGATGAACGGTTAAAAGCAAATTAACAAGTGTACTAAATTTGAAGGAAAAGTCAGATGACTCCTATCAAAATCTTGGTATAATATCTTTTTTCCTTGTGTATGCTGCAGCTACGAATGTTTCAGAGATTTGGATCGTCTAGATTACCCTACAACCATGCCACACCATGCCACATGGACTTTCAAGGAATGATAAATAATAGCAAGAAGCTGTGGTAAAAATTTCGATACTTACAAGGAGCGCATGGTGGTTATGTTGCGGGTGAATGCTGACAAGGGACCCGTTATGGAATTATTTGACACATCCCTGCAATATATATAGAAAACACTAGGTGACGTGTGACACGTGTACAAGATAAAGCCGCTCATCAGGTGGGGGCCCACCACATGAGTTGATCCATTGGATTTCTGAGCCAGGTAACAAAATGTGGCCCAATTGAGTGAACCTAGGACTCAGTAGGACTATGGTTAATAAGTTTAGCCTGGGTTTGCATGTAATAGACTCAAGGGTCAGGCCTGGCCCAAACATTGAAAATCCGGGCTGAAGCCAAATCTGGGCCTGGCCCATTGACAGCCTAATAAGCCTGACCTGGCCAGATATTAAGAAGAATAGGCTTGACCCCTACCCAGCCCATTTACTAATCAGGCCCAATCTTTCAAATACATGCTGAGTCCCAACCCACTTGCACTCTGGCCATGGATAGATGAATCAGATGAGTTAAATACGGCTTGTCTGAGTTATTTGGACTCAGTCCAACCCATCCAGTTCAACACCATGAGTCACTCCGGACTGAGGTGAGTCAGGCTGATTCACTTCCAAGTTCCAACCCAGGTGAGTTACGAATCAACTCAAAATCAGATGAGTTGGAATGGTAGTCTAGCCCAGTATTTCATACCATTTTTCACATATACCACATGGGTATCCGAACCCATGACTTAGTGTTGAAACCAACGAGTCCATCACTGATTCGACTCAACTCGACTTATATATATATATATATATATATATATCAGAAAAGGTACTATGCGCTCCACCTCACGATAAGCTCCCATGAGGTCGAGCTATGTGCGCCCCACCATGATGCGTGTCGACCATCAACACCGTGCATTTGATGGGTCCCCTTTAAATTATGGGATATCCCAAAAATCAGCCATATATGGAACTCAGGTGGGCCATACCATCTAAAATCATGTGAAGACACTGTTAAAACATAAAATGCACTTGGTGGGGCCCACCTGAGTTTTGAATGCTGTTGAAACTTGGTCTGAACCCTCATCCAAGTGGGACACACATAATGGATGGGCTGGATTTGCAAAACACATCTCGGTGGGCCCAAAAAATGATTATGAATGTTTTAATAGTGCACAGCCCCTCTCCACTTCTATATGGGGTGTGGCCCACACAAGTCACAGATTGACTTGATTTTTGAGACCTAGACCCACGATGGAATGGTGCATCTGACTGATGGAGTAGATGTTTGAAACGCATCACGGCGGGGCCCACACAGCCAACCTCATGGGACACCTTTTCCCGTATATGTGTGTGTGGGAAAAGGTTCTATGTGGTCGAGCTCATGGGAACTTCCCAATGAGGTCGAGTTGTGTGGACCCCACCATGATGCGTGTTGACCATCTACCCCATTAGTCAAATGCACCATTCCATGGTGAGCCTGGGGCTTAAAAATCAAGTCAATCCATGACTTTTGTGGGCCATACCACATACAAAAGTTGAGAGTGGTTACCCTCCATTAAAACATTCATAATCATTTGTTGGGCCCAGCAAGATGTGGTTCACAAATCCAGCCCATCTATTATGTGTGTCCCACTTGGAAGAGGGGTCAGACCAAGTTTAAGATGCATCAAAATTTCAAGTGCGCCCCACCAAGTGCTTTTATATGTTTTAGGCATGCCTTCACATGATTTTAGATGGTATGGCCCATCTGAGTTCTGTATATGACTGATTTTCAGGATATCACATAATTTGAAGGGGACCCATCAAATGCACGGTGTTGATGGTCGACACGCATCACGGTGGGGCCCACATAGCTCGACCTCATGGGAAGTTCACATGAGCGGCATAGAACCTTTATACACACACACACACACTACTCTCTCTTTCTTTCAACGATAATGTACTTCAATCTAAATCTATTCTTTGATTTTTATTTTTTTTTATAATTATTTGAAAATATAAAAATCTCAAATTTCAAAATTGAGATATTCCAGATTTTGAATATTTGATTTGAGGGTCGGGTCGGGTCGGGTCGGGCCAGGAGCAAGTTCACCTCAACTCAATTTACTAGCTCGTCTTGAGCTTGCTTCGAAAAGTTTGTTAAACAAGACGAGATCTAATGGTAAACTTGAGGGTGAGCTCAAATTCGAAGAGAGCAAGGATGAGTCAAGCCAAGCTTGGCCCACCTCAACTCAATCGGTTCAATGGACAACCCTGGCTAGGAATAAGGAATATCTACACTCATGGTACTTAGAATGTGTACATGTGGCATGCATTAACTCCAAGTAAACCGTCCAAAACATTTGACTCACTTTATTCCATGGTATGTCAAGTAAAAAGAGGTATGCCAAGTGCACCTGCCAAGCTGCTCATGTATATGATAGGTCCCACTTGTAGCTAAAAAAATGACCAGTTATCCACGCTAACAGGAAGCGGATTGCATACTGAGTAACTGAGTAGGCTACTGAGTAAACTCTACGGGGCTACCATGTGACTTATGTATTTCATCCACTTTGTTCATCCATTTTATCAGATCATTTTAGGCCTTGAGCCCAAAAATGATGTATATCAAAAGCTTAATTGGACCACTCCACCAGAAACAGTTTGAATTGAACATACACCTTTGAAAAATTCCTGAAGGCCATAGAAGTTTTGGATCAAACTGATATGTGTGTTTTCCCTTCATTGATGTCCGTGTGATCTTATGAATAGGTTGGATGACAAATAAAAATCACTGGAGGCCCTAAGAAGGTTTCAACAGTGGAGATCATTACTCTACTGTTTCTTCTAGTGTGGTCCACTTGAGCTTTGGATATGCTTCAATTTTGGGGTTCGCCCTCAAAATGAGCTGAAGATATGGATGAACAGCATGGATAAAGCACATAAATTGACGATAGGCCCAATGGAGTTTACTTAGTGTGATTAATCGAACCAAGTAACTCAGTATGCAATCCGATTTCCATTCGATGTACATATATGGTCCACTGGATGGCCAAGTTTTGAACACGGCGGGAATCCTACTTTGAACGTGGATAGAATTCAAGTCCGACTCGTAAGTATAACTTACAAATCTGTAAGAGACCAATTCCCAATGAAATTAGGTATCTTTGTCAACTGGCTACCAGATGCCCACCTGAAATCCAATCAGATTTTCCACCATAAATATTAATAAATTAAGGGATCAAAAATGATAAACATGCTGTATAAGTAACTAAAATTGAACTGTCCGAAATTATGGGGCCCACAGTGAATTAGTCATAAACCCAAAATCTGATGGATCCAACAATCCTAAGCTCTGGATAATGGGCATTAGTGATATGTTGAATTCAGACAATTATGATTTATTTTTATTTTTACTTTTCCATTTTAATGCCTATTAAGAGCAATCTTAAGTTGAGGCCTATGCCGCTTGGTATAATCATAAACTCTTACAAGATCTTCATGTTTCTCAAGTTAGCAAATGTTGAAGGAATCTCGCCGCCTATCCCGCTTATACTCATGTATCTGTTAAAAAACAGGCATAGATCATCAATCCAATTGTAGATATTTCTTGTGTGATTAACAGCTAAAGGAATGCTCAAACCATGTCAAAAGAAGTTTAGTCTGACATATACATACATCGTAATTTGTGTAACACTTGCTTATACAAAACCAAATAAAAATGAAGATTATTTTATTATTATTATTATTATTATTATTATTTACAAAAACTAGAGACCACCTTATGGTCCAACCGGCTGGACTTGAAATCTTCTCAAAAAGAAAATGAAAAAGTAAAATAAAACCTATTGCATATTAATCATTATAAATTGGGTGGAAAATTAAAAATTACAAGCACATCATATGACAATTTTGAACAAGAATAATTAAAAATTAAATAATAATAATAATAATAATAATAATAATAATAATAATAATTAGAACTGATGGCTGTTGCAGGCCTGTCAGATTCCCACACTTCGTGTCGGATAAAACTAAAGTAAATGTTGTCCCTTATATCCCTGAAAATAAATAAATAATTAAAATTTGATATTTATCAATGGCTAAAACTTGTTGCTATGATCTAGCCCACCTAATGAGATGGGACTTGTTTTCATACAAGGCTATCCTCTTGGTGGAGCCAACCTATTGGAAAGGTCAGATGTCGTATATGAACATAATAGGTTGGAAATAAGTCATTGGCCAGACAATAACTAATGATCCAACTGGTTGGATTAGAAACTTAAAATGAAAAAGAAGAAAATAAGATTATCGCGTAATAATTACTATCAAGTTGGGTGGAGAATTTGAAATTCTAAAAACATCATATGGCATTTCTAAAAAAGAATAATTAAATACAATTAGAAAAACAAAGTCAAAACTTACAGTTCTTGCAGACTTGACAAATTCCCCAGCTCAGGTGGGAGCAAACCGTTGAAGCCATTGGAGCTTATATCCCTGAAAATAAATAAATAATTATTTTTTGTCATTTATCAGTGGCTAAAAATTGTTTTTATGGTCTGGCACATCTAATGAGTGGATGGAAATTATTTTACTACAAGGCTATCCTCAAGGTGCAACCAACCGATTAAAATGGTTGGATGTCACACTGACATGATAGGCAGGAACTTAAGTCAGTAGGTGGACAGTAACTTAAAGTCCAGTTGATTGGACTCAAAAACTTCTCAGAAAGGAAAAGAAGAAGATAAAAATGCCTCATATTAGTTACAACTAAGTTGGTTGGCAAATTCAAAATTCTAAACATATCATCGACATTTCCGGAGAAGAATAATTAAATACAATTAAATAGAAACAACATAATTACAGTTGTTGCAGCCTTGACATATTCCCCAGCTCAAGTGGGAGCAAACCTTTGAAGCCAGCTCTCCATATATTCTGGTAAAAAATTAATTAATTAATTATATTTTGTTATTTTTCAATTGTTAAAATTTATTGTTACAGTATGGCCCACCTAGTGAGTGGATGATAATGATTTTCATGCAAGGCAATCCTCACCTATTAGGAGGATTGGATGTCATTAGGACATGATAGTAACTTATGGTCCAACTAGGTGAACTTGAAACCTACTTGAAAAGAAAAGGAAAAAAATAAATTACCGTATAATAACCACTACTAAGTTGGTTGGCAAATTCAAAATTCTAAACATATCATCGGCATTTGTGAGAAGAATAATTAAATAGAATTAAATAAAAACAGCATAATTACAGTTGTTGTAGCCTTGACAGATTCCCGAGCTCAGGTGGGAGCATACCATTGAAGCCAGCACTCATTATATGCCTTGAAAAAAATAAATAATAATAATTAGTATATTTTGTCATTTATCAATTGCTAAAATTTATTGTTACAGTCTGGCCCACCTAGTGAGTGGATGAGAATGATTTTCATGCAAGGCAATCCTCACCTATTAGGAAGATTGGATGTCATTAGGACATGATGGTAACTCACGGTCCAACTAGGTGAACTTGAAACCTACTTGAAAAGAAAAGGAAAAAAATAAACTACTTAATAATAACCACTACTAAGTTGGTTGGCAAATTCAAAATTCCTAAAACATCATATGGCATTTCTAAAGAAAAATAATTGAATGGAACTAACCCAAAAAAAAAAAAAAAAAAAAGAAGAAGCCAAAACTAACTCTTATTAGTAACCTCTGAACATATTGTAGCTTATAATATTTTTTGAAAATAAATAACTAATTAGACTTTGTTATTACCAATGCTAAAAATTGTTTTTGGTCCCACCTAATGAATCAATGGGAATGATTTTCGTACAAGGCTATCCTTCAGCCAACTTTCTTAGTAAGGTTGGAAGTTATAAGGACATGATGAGATGGAAATAATTCATTGGGTAGACAATAGCTTATTGTCTAACTGGTAGGACTTAAACCTTCTCAAAAACAAAAACGAGAAATAAAAAATGGTGCTTATTTATAACTATGAAGTTGGTTGGAAACTTAAAAATTCCAAAACATATCCATGACACTTCGAAAGAAGAATAAATAAATAAATAACAAAACTTACAAGTGCTTCAGACTTGGCAAAGTCCCTATCTCAGGTGGGAGCGGACCATTGAAATTATTGTAGCTTATATCCCTGTAAATGAATAATTAATTATGTTTTGTTATTTATAATGGCTAAAAATTGTGGTTATTTATCAAGTTGGAGCAAACCAGAGTAATTATTTGGCTTATAGCCCTAAAAGTTAATAATTATTTATTTAATCCTAAAAATAATTGGAAACCCTGCAATGACCTTCGTCATTTTTCTATCATCTAAGAAGTGAAGGTGCTGCTGGAAATAAGCTTACTTGGGGTGCAGCAAAACCTTTCCTGTCAACATGTCACTTGTGTAGAAAATCCGTACCATGCCAATGTTAGGTCCCATGATGAAGATCATGTAGCTTCAAAAATCCTGCAGATCTGATCATTAAATTGGTCAGGCCTGGATGTTGAGTTAGACCATCGGTTATCTACTCATTCGAACAGTGCGACCCACCTAGTGAAAGATTTGGCTTGATTTTCATGCTAGGTGTATCTACAGGTGAGGCCTACAAGTTTGAATGGTTTGGATTCCCCACAGAAGTGGCATCTTTGCAGGAAAGATGTGGCTTCACGACAAGATGTGTCCCGCTACCCGAATGATTCAGACCGTTCATGTTGAAGTTTCCACAGTGGTATCTCCGGTTCGGATGAATGGTTATGAACTTCGGCACAGATTCCACAGACTATAATTTAATCATGTGAACTACTGAATGGTTGTGAAAGGATGACCAGCCTCATCCATTGCAGACATGCCCAACCATGGTTTTGATCATCCACACATGTATAGAGCCTTGTCCATCTCTACACAACCGCAGCTTTGAGTATGGCACAGGTGCTCAGATCTGAGCTTTCCATAAGGTGAGCCTCACTGATTAGATTTTTTAGCTCAAAGTGGGCCATGGTGTAGAAAACAAACTTACAACTAAAGCATTTTTTTCCAGCCATCCATTGGTTGCGTAACTACCCCAACGGTGAAAAGGCCTGATTTTTAGACTAGAAGATCTACATAAAGTCGTCAGCCGACGAAATGCCGGAGATCCTACAGGTATGCCACTGTAGGATATGCGATTGCATATAGATGGATAAGATTTGTGTTGTTCATTTGACGTCCCATAGAGATCAATCGTGATATTCCAAATGATGCTGGACAGATAATCCTAACCATCCAACTAGAGGCTACAAATTGATGGATAGAAAGGAACTGGTCTGATTTCCTTATTCAACGGTTGGAAAATTAGATATGATTTTCCCCTCAGCGAGTTTTGGTGTATGAGCCATCTAAAGGGGTCCATGATTAGGACGGTCTGTAGATTAGTTATATATTAAAGACACGTTGCATTGGGTGCATTCTAGCCACCAATCGAAGGCATTGGTGGACTTTTATTTATAAATGTCAATTACCATCCTCAAAAGTCTTTGAAATCGGTGGCTAGGATTATCCAGACTGGTGCAGTACTTTTTGCAACTGGTTGCACCATATACAAATTACTGTAATAGTTAGCCACCATTAGGAAAGTGGTGGTGACTTATCCACCTACTATGTGGCACTCGTGTGCAGCTATCCAGACCATCGAAATTGTGGGAAAACTTTGAATGGGAGCATATATGTAAAATAGAGCTGATCAAGTTATTCTAACAGTGCAATTGATGCTTTATCTCAATTGCTTTATCAGATGAACGGTTACAAGTAAATTAACGTGAGTTCCTAATTTGAAGGGAAAAATCAGACGGCTCCGGACCATCCAAAAATCAGATGATCCATGAATGTTTCAGAGGTTTGGGTGAAATTAATTAGTGATCCAGATTGCCTAACAGCAACAGCAGATATTTTGCTGGGAGAGAAATTCGATACTTACAGGTGGCGCAGGTGCCTAAATTTACCGATAAATGATGGCAGGGAGCCCTCCATGCCAATACCTGATAGAGTCCTGCGATACGTAGAAAACACTCGGTGACACATGACACGTGTACAATACCAAAACCATTTCGTAGATTCCACACATTAAACTAACAAAGCTTTACCTCTAAATTAATGGCCACACATGTGCGTTGAATGTTTTACATGTGTAAACCATCTATGATTAGATCCAATAACATAGTAGGCCTGAGCTTAGGACTAAGGAGGGCGATGATTAAAAAATTTAGCCTGAGTTTGCATGTAAATAGGCTGAGCCCACTGTCACGCGTGACCGAAACAGTTTGGAATCCGGGCCTAAGCCAACCCAAGATCCGCCCGGTGAGCATCCCTGGCTCATCCTTTTCAGATATTAAGACCAATGAACTTAACCCTACCCAGTCCAATAACTAACCGGCCAATCTTTTAAATGAATCAGAAGAGACAAATGCGTCTCGGTCTGACCCATCCAGTTCTACACCATGAGTCACCCCTCACTGGTGCGAGTCAGGTAAATTCACTACATACTTGGGTGAGTCACGACTCGACTCGAGACCAGATGGCACAGTGGCCGGGTCCGATACTTTCTCTGCGACATTGTGATCAACCATACTCAGCCACCTAGAGTGTGTACACGTGGCATGTATTAACTCAAAGAAAACGGCCAAAAATAAAGACCCAGTGAAGATAATTTCTTCTTTAAAGTTGGATTGATTGAATGATCATAACCTTTGATTAATGAATTCTTTTCCTTAGAATTCAGACCATTGAATGACTTTCATTTCAGCTCTGCATCAAATATCCACCAAGCGGTCACTCAAGAAACTTAAAATGCCTAAGTTTTGATCCAAAATCCATTTAAACTGGGTCCTAATATTTGGACGGTTAATCTTAGTTACTCATACTCCAGTTTTACAAAATCTTAATGCCTGAGTTTAAACTACAGCATTCTGCCAGAGCATCAAACCGTTTCTCAAGCAAGTACCCAAGTAATAACAACCGAAAAAAAGGAAGGAAGATCCGTACAAATTTGTAAGGTATGTCAGGTTCAGGAGCTCTTCCGGAATTACCCGCCGTCTCCCTGTCGAGTACCCTTGCACACTCCTGAAAGTAAGAAGTGCAAATATAAGTATGGGCCAAAGGAATACCTGAACTGGTAGTCCGATAACCCTTTAAGCACATGTAGCATATATCCTTAATGATCCAAGCCATTCATCTGGTGGTTCCCTCTATGGATGAGCCATCAAATTGATCAGGAAATCCTAAACAGGCAAGACCCACCAGATGGTCCACTTGATTAATCATATTTTCGTACCAAGTTGGCATATCTGAGAGTGTGCACGTACATTGCGGTTATGTGGCAGGTGCCTCCACCGTTGGATTGGCAATCACATTTGATCCCAGGTTCGCTGATTCTAATTGATAGATCAACGGCAGTCCCACTACATGGGTCTCCACTTATGTTCCAGTCATCAGAAGTATCAGAAAGACCCCAATATTGGAAAATGGCATTAAGAGCCCTCTCTGTCCACACACAGGGAAAAAAAAACAAAAAACAAAAATTATTATAATAAGCCCATGGGGGCCATCAAACGGCTGTTGAGTCGGAGAAAATTAGGTAAAGGAGTTGAAACAACCATATGTTCCAACTGTAGGGCTCACCTGTGATGTGCATGTAGAACAGAGAATGTGTATCTGGTGCAACTCCTCGTGTGCACTACACGTCCCAGGAATCATCCACAACAAAAACTCAGCTGGATCTGAGAGGGGGAATGGACAATCACCCCTAAAACCTACCTTTTCATTCGTTGTAGCCCATCTAAATTTAAGAATAGGTTGGTATCTGTATTATCCCTTCATCTTAGTAGGAATCACATGATGACCAGGTTGGATGACATATAAACAACATCCTCCACCCCACATTCCATTTGGCACGCATCCCCATCGTCCCCCATTATTCCCTTTGTTGTGGCCCACCTGAGTCATGGATCAGGCTGAATATTATGATTGAAAAGTTCTTGAGGGTCACAGAAATTTTATATCAAGCTTATATTTGTGTTTTCCTTTATCCATGTCAATGTGATCTCATGAACCAGTTGGATGACAAATAAACATCACTATGAGGCCTAGCAAGGTTTCAACGATGGAAATCATTATTTCCATTGTTTCATGTAGTATGATCCGCTTGAGCTTTCGATATACTTCAATTTTGAGATCATCCCCTTAAATGAGCTGGAAAAATTGATGAACGGTGTGGATAAATCACGTACATTAACGGTGGTCCCAGTTGAGTTTACTCAGTGGGATAAGAGCTTAATAAGTAGCTCAGTATGCAATCCGATTTCTATCCCTGCTGCTATTTGTGGTGTGGTCCAGTTGAGCATTTTATATGAGTAGCCTCATTCTCTAAAATGATCTCAAAATATAGATGAACGGTGTGGATATAATAAATACATCATTTTGGGGGCTATATAACTTTGATCTCCTTTGAACCGTTCGTCCAACTCGGAGCTCGAGGACCGTCTGTGGTCGTCTTCACACGACACGAAGTACACCAGCCATTCCGCTTCCTATTTTCCCCGCTGGTACGGTTGCTGATGAGAAAGGGTAGCGGATTGCGTATCGAGTAACTACTTCGAAAACTCAGTGGGTCCATGTCTGTGTGATCTTATGAACAGGCAGGATGACAAATAACCATTACTGTGCGCCCGATCAAGGTTTCAACGGTAGAAATTATTATTCCCCGTGTTACCTGTGGTGTGGTCCACTTGAGGTTTGGATATGTTTCAATTTTAACCTCAACCCCAAAAATGATATGGAAAATAACTGATGGACAGCGAGGATAAATCACATACATTAACGGTGGTCCCAGTTGAGTTTACTCAGTGGGATAAGAGCTCAATAAGTAGCTCAGTCCGCAGTCCGATTTCATGATAAAGACCCCATAGTACCTCCTGCTCATCAGCCCGTGCATGATTCTATAAATGCTGAGCCATGGTTCAATGATCAAGACCGTCCATCAAGTATCATGAACAGTGGATGGGAGATGTCCTACAAATCTCTAAGATTGTAAATCCAATTCCATGGATGGCTTGGATAGCATGCCCATGTGCCACTTTGGCTCATGTGGTTGTGAGTACTTGAGATTCCTTGCACCACATGCGCGTGGACCAGGGATCCTCTGGTCCCGTTCTTAAATATCGATATCGGCCATGGTCAAGTTGGTGGGCCACAGTCCAATTGAACGTCTCCATTGCACCAGGTCAGCGTCATAGAGTCGGAAGGTATGCAGTCCACAGCTTTATTTTGGACTTGGGTAGGCCACACGATTTGTTTGATTAAGATAATGGAAAGAAAATTTGAAAAGCCGAATCACGCTCAGCCACGTCATAATTGACCTTTTTATGTTTTGGTATCTCATTCACCGTACATAGTGTCCATATTTTCCCACATGGACCATTCAAATCTTGGGTCCCACTTCGATTTAAAATTGGTCGAAATTAGAGATGATCAAACTAACTTTATCATCTTGTTTTTCTAGTTGAATTTGGACCGTTGATGTTTTGTTTCCATTCATCCATTTGATTTCCACCAATTGGATCATTGGGACAGTTCATGTAATTATTGCAATCCAATCCTATATTGCTTCCAAACACAGACTAAGCATCTCTCCCCGGACCATGGATGTGATCACTTGCGATTTCGTGGACACCCAATTACTTTTTTCTCCCTGTATACGTTTGTATATATACCATATGGACTGGATTGGATATGCAAATCCAATAGCCCCACCATGATGTATGTGTTTTATCCATACCAGCGATCTATTTTTCAATGTCATTTTATGGTATTGGCTAAAAAATGAGATAGATCCAAATCTTTAATAGACTATACCACAAGAAAATAGTGGTGATTGAACACTCACCATTAACAACTTCCGGGGCTCACTATTACGTTTATTTAGCATCTGTTGAGTAGGTCACACAGACCTAGACGAAGGGAAAACACAGATATCAACTTGATTAGATCCTTCTATGGTCCTGAGAAAGTTTTCAACGGATTGTTTTTTATCATGTGGCCAACGTGAGTCTTAGATCTGCTTCATTTTTTAGCCTCATGTCATAACATGATCTATAAAAATGGATGGACGGAGTGGATTTCTCACAAACATCACGGTGAAGTCCACCTAAATTCGGGCACGAAATTCCAGTTGACGCCTTTGGTCGGAATGGGCATCTGATTTTAGTAGAAGCGGATTTTGTGGTGCGCTAGATACCACCTCGGTGATGTGTTGGCGTCACTAAGTTATGGGGTCACAAGGAGCTGCCCACCTGAGAAGTTGCAAGGAGCAAATATTTCGTGGACCACACCACAAGAGTTTTATATCAAGATCCAACAAATGAAGTAAATACAAATCTTATGTGGACCACGTCACGGGAAAAAGTGGTGATTGAATACCCACCATTAAAAACATCTTGGGAAGTAATGTTTATTTTCCATCCAACCTGTTAGTAAGGTCACAAAGACTGGGACAAAGGGACCACACAAATATCAGCTTGATCCAAAACTTTCATGGCCCATGAGAAGTTTTTAATGGTTAATGACCACCATTTCATGTGGTTTAGTCCACCTAAGATTTGGATTACTTCATTTTTGGGATCATGTCATAAAATGAGTTATCAAAATGGAAGAACAATGTGAATGTAAATAAAATAAATAATGGTGGGACCACAGTTAGAGAATTAGCAAATGTATCAAATTAACATATTTCAGACATTTGTTAACAAACAGATTGTTTCGAATTCAATACTTAATTTGTAGACTTTAGTTCTCTTTTGGATAGTTACCACATAGGTTTTCAGACTTTAAATTCAGATTTCAGACTTTAGATTTAACCCAAAAAAAAATAATAATAATAAATAAATAAAAAAAGCCTTCAACATTATTTCGTATTAAAAAAATATGAAAAAGAAATTTTAGATTCCACCGCTATGCATGTGGTGTATAGAAGATACAAAACATCTATCTGGTGGCGCACAGCATCGATGGGCCTCAGCCCAAGAAATTGCACCACCCACTTGATCTACAAACAAATGGTCACGGGCAAAAAATGATGAAAAATGATAGGCAACTGGGTAAAAGTGCAATCCCCCAGATAACTTAAAGTTGTCCAATTGAGACAACTTTTGGTCCATGGCTCGTGATTGCATTTTGCTCCATCTGATGCCTTGACGCATGGGAAAAATAATAATAATTCAATTTCAATTTGATTGCCTTCATGTCATCTAAGCCATATTCCAATTAATTGGAGTTGACTATGTGACGTATCCTGTTCAGCATAGGATTCATAAGAATTGCCAGCAGCCAACCTAAGAGAAGCCTGGTCCTTTTTCTAGGTTTGAGACCAGCAGCAAGAGCCAAGGCTCCCAGTGTCTGAGTTCTCGGATAATTCACATTTCTACTTCATTAAGTAAAAGAAAATATATCAAAACAAAGTGACACTTGGTTTCAATCAAATGATTCAAAACAAGAGAAAATAGAGTTCATGTTAAGATGAAACTCTAAATTTTCATAATAAAGATTGAAATTCTAAGAATGCATACCTTCATCTGGGTCTGTAAAATTAGTTCGAACTTGAACTTTGCATCTCTCTACCAAACACAAGAGGTGTATGTACCAGAAGCAAAAGGCAAGCAGTGTATGAGATGGAGATTTTGGCATGAACCTTTTCATCATTCCAGGCACAGGTGTACTGTAGCTATAGAACTTAAAATCCCAGAATCCTTTAATATATAGATGTGTTTTTCCTTTTATTACAAGAGTCACCTCATATAATATCTTTTTTTTAACCCTTGTTATTTCTGTGCTAGAACAATTCCAAGTGCTCACCCGTTTATTTAGTAGCTGGTAGTATTATCCTTTTCTTACTTGACCTATTGAACTCTTAACTCCAGTGGTTTATTTAGTAGCTGGTAGTATTATCCTTTTCTTACTTGACCTATTGAACTCTTAACTCCAGTTGTTTTTTAGTAGCTGGTAGTGGCATCTTTTCTTACTTATCCTCATGAACTCTAGTTTAATTACTCTTCCGTAAGTCCATTGATGTGGCCATCTTACTAGCTGTTGGCTTTCAATTGACTAAAGAGTGTCCACTGGACTACAAAATGACTAAGACAGAGGAAGAATGGAGAAGTCCGCCGCCTTACATGACTTCCTGTAATAAAGACATTTCTTCCTTTTTCTCGTGATCTAGCTGATTAAATGGAGATGAACTTCATGCTGCAGCGGGACATGGGCACCGAGAAACTGTACCTATAGCATGAAAGTAACTTAACTTAAACTGTCGAGATGTAGGTCATCACTTTATATGAATTGTAAGCTGTCCCCATGAACCAGAGGTTGAGACTTAAAAAATATATATATAAAAATGAAGAAGAAGATAAAGAAAGAAATACCCAATGGTCTGGATTCAGCAACAAATGCCTATGAACCAGAGGTTAATACCATTAAAACAATATGATAGTTGGGATGATGACCTATCTTGGACAGTATCACTTGATTTAATGTACACCAGGTGTACAGTTTCTGAGTGCCTGCTTATCAACCATCATAGTCGACTGGAGTATCAAACGCCTCCTAATCAAATGGAAACTCATTTGTAAATAAATGGACATTAAAAGAAATTGACCAACAATTCACCTTCAACATGCATGCGTTGCCTGCTGGATGAGCATATTGGCTAGATTTTACGGCGGGCTGACTTGAGCAGCGGATAGAGTCTCACACGTGTTTTTCCACAACACATGTGAGCAGCGAGTAGCATGGCATCTTTGTTGCGCATGTAGATGATTGCCATGACGATTGCAAATGGACGGTTGAAGAAATGAAAATATTGGGCCGCACCATATTTCAACAGCCTCGGAAAGGGTTTTTTTTTTTTTTTTTTCAAAAAGGCGAAGAATGTATTGATAAACTTTCTTTACAACGAAAATCCTTCGGGAGCCCTCGGACAAAACAGGGGCGCTATCGTAAAGGCTGCCACAAAAGGCCACCAAAAAGAAGGAAAACTGTATAACTAGTGATGGTTAGATCGAACTGAACCTAACCCAACTTTGTCTAGGAACAGAATGCCACGAACTTGGGGAGGGAGACCCTCAACGTGATCTGAAGCAATAGCCTTCTGCTCTTTGTTGCCCTCCCTCGCCATGCAGTCAGCCGGGCCATTCCCTTCCCTCTGGATATGTGCAAACTGAATGGAAGCGAGGTTTCCCAACTTTTTGATTCTCGAGACCCAAGGTAACCAATGCCAGGACGCCTTGGACGTCCTTGAGAGAAGGATTCCCTTCCCTTTGGATATGCGCAAACTAAATGGAAGCGAGGTTTCCCAACTTTTTTATTCTTGAGACCCAAGGTAACCAATGCCAGGACGCCTTGGTCGTCCCCGAGAGAAGGGCCACCGCTACCTTCTAGTCAGTTTCAACCTCAATACAGACATGCCCTCTTTCCAAACAGAGCAAAATATTGGGACGTCGAAGGCGTCCTAGCATGAGGTATTTCTACCAGACCCAGATTGCATATTGACACTCTCAGTAGCTACTCACTACTGGATGGTGTTGTGACTCCTCACAGAGACTTCTCGAATCCACGAGGAAAGAAAGCAGAAAATAGAAATAAATTCTAATAAATTCGAAATTGATTGATGAATAATTAAAAACGAGTTCACAACCCTTTAAATAAGGGTACCAAGCAATGGGAAAGAAATTAGAATCAAACTACAACTCAAACTCCTAGAATCCGCAACTTACTATAAATAGTAAACTTACTATTTATAGACGGTCGTGATGTCTACTAGTGCGCAAGGTTTTCGGCCAAAAATAGTAAGTGTCCTATTTGGCTTCACCAAACCGTTCTCCTAATTATTCTAAGCTCTTTTCATGTTGGGCACAACTCCTAAAGCCCGACGGATGAAGAGTTATAATCAAACTAAAACTTACTATTTATAGTAAAAACGAAATTAAAACAGGGAAACGACCGTCAATCAAGGGGTTTTTCGCAATTCCGGGCTGCGCAACCCGGCATAGCGGGTTGGTTGGCTAAAGTAGCTCGTTCTACCCCAAAATCATATATTTTACGTCAGCTAACTCATTCCGGATTGCGAGATACGCCCGATCTAAGGTCCGATGGTCCGGATCACTTCTGTCGTCGACCGGGCCTTTTCTGATCCATCTTGGCCATGAAACTGTCCGCGACCCGCTCTACATCAGTCCCCTCCACTTCAAAAGAACTCGTCCTCGAGTTCTCATCCTACGCTGGTTCATGATACTCGGTCAGGTCCGCGACGTTGAAAGTCCGTGAGATTGCCATGTCATCTGGAAGATCAACAACATAAGCATTGTCATTGATCTTTCGGATGATTGGTACCGGTCCAATCTTTTTATTCTTCAACTTGTTGTACGTTCCGGTCGAAAATCGTTCTTTGCGCAGATGGACCATTACTTGGTCACCCACCTCGAACACTTTTTGTCGCCGATGCTTGTCGGCTTGCTCCTTATACTTTTCGTTCGAGGCATGTAGTTTGGTTTGTACCTTCGCGTGAATGCCCATGATCTTGTCAGCCATATGTTCTACTGCAATGCTCATGCCTAGGAGCTTGGGCAGAAGGACTAAGTCTAGTGTGTGGCGAGGTACTCGTCCGTAAATAACCTGGAACGGGGATTTCCCTGTCAAGCAGTTCACCATGTTGTTGAATGCAAACTCCGTTTGAGACAAGGCCAAATCCTACTGCTTCGGTTTTTCTCTTAAAATACATCGAATGAGGTTTCCCAACGTGCGATTCACAACCTCAGTTTGACCGTCAGTCTGTGGGTAGTAGGCGCTGCTGAACTGAATTTGTGTATCGAATCGAGTCCACAAAGTCCGCCAAAAGTGGCTTATGAACTTCGTGTCACGGTCAGAAGTAATAGTCTTGGGAACCCCGTGTAGCCGCACAATTTCTCTGAAGAATAGATTCGCCACGTGTGTTGCATCGAGAGTCTTCTTGCATGGAATAAAGTGCGCCATCTTGGAGAAACAATCTACTACCATGAACATCGAATCCAAGCCACGTTGTGTTCATGGGAGACCAAGCATGAAGTCCATAGATAAATCCTCCCAAGAGCCGTTAGGCATGGGTAACGAGGTGTAGAGGCCCGTATTATGAAATTGTCCCTTAGAGGTCTGATAAATATAACAACGTTGGACTGTCTTTCCCACATCACGTACCAATTGCGGCCAGTAATACCGTTCTTCCACAAGAGCTCGCGTCTTGTCTCGCCCAAGGTGTCCACTGAGGCCACCTCCATGTAGCTCTTGGATTATCTGTTCCCTTAGCGAACTGTTTGGGATGCACAGTCGACTTTCCTTGAAAAGGAACCCGTCTTGCATATGTAAGTCGCTGGGGTGACCTTCTTGGCATCTAACCCATGCGTCCTTGAAGTCGTCGTCATCGGCATATATGTCTTTGATGCGCTCGAACCCGACAACCTCATTGCTCATAGTGACTAACAAAGTTGCACGGCGACTCAATGCATCAGCTACTTTGTTCTGTTGCCCTGACTTATGTTTTAGTACGAATGTAAATTCCTGCAAAAACGAGATCCATCTAGCATGCACACGGTTAATGTTAGCTTGACTATTAATGAATTTGAGAGCTTGATGGTCCGTGTAAAGTATGAATTCCCTTTGAATCAAATAATGTCGCCAGTGCCGCAGTGCCTGGACCACCGCGTATAACTCGATCTCATATGTAGACCACTTCTTACGTGCATCGCTAAGTTTCTCGCTGTAGAAGGCTACCGGCCTACCTTCTTGAGACAAAACTGCCCCAATTCCGACATATGAGGCATCACATTCGACTTCAAATAGTTTGTCGAAGTTGGGAAGTACAAGAACCGGGGTCGTGGATAATCTGCGCTTGATTTTGACAAAGCTCCTGTCGGCTTCGTTAGTCCACTGAAACTGCCCTTTCTTCATGCAATCTGTGATTGGTGACACAATGGTACTGAAATTTTTCACGAACCGACGATAGAATGTCGCCAGTCCATGAAAACTTCGCACTTCGTGAATATTTGTAGGAACCGGCCATTCTCTGATTGCCTTCACCTTTTCCTCATCCACCCGAATGCCCGTGGATGTGACGACAAAACCCAGGAATAATAGACTATCAGTCATGAAGCTGCACTTTTTTAAATTGAGGTACAGTTTATTTTTAGTGAGCACTTGAAGGACCTTCTTGAGGTGTTCCATATGGGTGGTTTCATCTTGACTGTATATCAAAATATCATCGAAGTAAACCACAACGAACCGCCCAATAAAAGGTTTCAGAACTTGGTTCATCAATCTCATAAATGTACTAGGTGCATTCGAAAGACCGAAGGGCATGACCATCCATTCGTATAATCCTTCCTTGGTCTTAAAGGCCATTTTTCACTCATCACCCAACCGTATTCGAATCTGATGGTAGCGGCTCCTTAGATCCAATTTAAAGAATATTTTTGCACCCTATAGCATGTCCAGCATATCGTCCAACCATGGTATAGGAAACCTGTATTTTATGGTGATTTTGTTGATGGCTCGACTGTCGACACACATGCGCCAACTCCCATCTTTCTTTGGAGTTAATAGAGCTGGTACAACACATGGACTCATGCTCTCTCGAATAAGACCCTTACGGATCAACTCCTCTACTTGTCCCTGCAGAATCTCGCACTCATTCGGACTCATTCGATAATGGGGACGATTCGGTAAACTGGACCCAAGGACAAAGTCGATATGGTGTTGGATATCCCGCATGGGGGGTAACCCATCGGGAAGGTCATCGAGTCAGATTTCTTTGAATTCATGTAGTAGGGGCCTTAGTCTTTCAGGGATGTTGGTAGGCTCGAGTTCTTCCCCTTTTACAATTAATGCATAAGTCTGTCCTGTTTCCTTTGATTCTTCCACGAAGTCCCGTATGGTTAAGAGAAAACGGCCCTCCACTTTAGAAGTTTCAGGTGGTCCCTCTGGATCCATAGGGGCCAATATGGTCTTCCGGCCGTCCTTGACGAAGATATATATATTATCTCGCCCTTTATGAGTGGCATCACGGTCAGATTGCCAGGGCCGACCGAGTAGTATGTGACATGCTTCCATGTCAACCATATCGCATACTACTTTATCCTTATAATGTTTGCCAATTGAGAAGGATATGGTACACCGTTCAGTTACCTTTTTTCCGCTGACCTTCTTGATCCAACCGATTGTATATGGTGAGGGATGACGCTCCGTTTTCAATTGCAATTTTTCCACCATGACCTTGGAGACGATGTTCTCGCTACTCCCACTATCAATGATCATGTCACAAACCTTTCGATTCACCGTACACCTAGTGCGGAAGATGTTATGCCGCTGTGGATGCACTTCTTTTCTTGGCGCATATAATAGTCGCCTCACGACAAGCGACTCGCCGTGATCTTGCTGAATCCAACCTGAATCATCTGCCTCGTCCTCGGTGGTATGCTCCTGTTCTTCAATATCTGGATCTTCATAAGCGTTATCAGCACTACCATCATTGATGGCGAGGTTTGCCACTTTTCGCTGGGGACAAGTATTTGATAGGTGGCCCGGTTGGCCACAACGATAGCAGTTATCGGGCCTTGGCCGAGCATAGGGGTTCGGGATTCTACTTGGACCAGCAGCAGTCGATACGCCCCTTTGGGGTCTAGCTTACCCGCTTCCCTGATCTCGGTTCTCAAACGTAAGAGGTTGAGTGCGTGCTCCTACGGGCTCCTTCCCCTTAGGCTGTGCAGTTCCCTGGGGCAGACCTGCCACAGGAATCCTTGCAGTAGGATAGGTCCGTGTGTTAGGACGTTCAAGTTGCACTTCTGCACGAGTAGCCAACTTGATCGCATCATTCATCGTCCAAACGGACTGCATTTGGACCCGATCCTGGATAGCCATGCGCAATCCACCGTTGAATCGGGCGACTTGCTGCGATTCAGTCTCGACCAAATCGTTACGCGCCGCCAGGCGGTAAAATTCTTCTGCGTATTCTCTCACTGACCGACTACCCTGTCGACAATTTTGGTATTGTTGGAATAATACATGATCGTAATCGTTAGGGAGGAATCAGGCACGTAGTAGCTACTTCATCCGCTGCTAGGTGTGGATTGGTGCTTTCATCTGCCTGGTTCGCGCAAGTTGCAGTTGTTCCCACCAAGCTGAAGCTCCTCCTTTCAACTTATAAGCTACAAGCTTGACCTTCTTTGCTTCAGGGATGTCCATATAGTCGAAAAATCGCTCAACTTCAGAAAGCCAATCGAGGAAATCCTCAATGTGTAGTTGGCCATTGAAGCTAGGAATATCAACCCTCATCTTGAATTCTCGATCCGTTCGATCTACTCGATCGCCGCCATGTCTGGGGTGTTGGAAGATTATGTCGTCGATTTCCTCCTCACTGGAGCCCCCTTCCTCAGGAATGACCCTTGGATGCACTGCCGGTACTATCCTGCGATCAGGGCGATTAATTGGGGGTGGAGGATTGCCACCAGGAACACGGAGTTGCCTTAGGTTTTCCGCCAAGAGATCCGCTATGCGGTCGATGGAAGCCTGCAGCCCTTGCATGGCTTGCTGATTCTCTCGTTGCGCTACTTCGAAAGCTGCCGCTGTTAAAGGTAAATTCCCTGGAGCACCGCCCATGGGATTGTTGCCCGACCCGTCGTTAGAAGCCATCAATCCGAGGAGAAACCTCGCTTTGATACCAAACTGACGCAGGGGAGGACGTGAGGTCGAGCACCGTCTTCCTCAAGAGGATAACTATTCCGAATCCACGGAACTTCTCTGGACTCCTCACAGAGACTTCTCGAATCCACGAGGAAAGAAAGCAGAAAATAGAAATAAATTCTAATAAATTCGAAATTGATTGATGAATTATTAAAAACGAGTTCACAACCCTTTAAATAAGGGTACCAAGCAATGGGAAAGAAATTAGAATCAAACTACAACTCAAACTCCTAGAATCCGCGACTTACTATAAATAGTAAACTTACTATTTATAGACGGTCGTGATGTCTACTAGTGCGCAAGGTTTTCGGCCAAAAATAGTAAGTGTCCTATTTGGCTTCACCAAACCGTTCTCCTAATTATTCTAAGCTCTTTTCACGTTGGGCGCAACTCCTAAAGCCCGACGGATGAAGAGTTATAATCAAACTAAAACTTACTATTTATAGTAAAAACGAAATTAAAACAGGGAAACGACCGTCAATCAAGGGGTTTTTCGCAATTCCGGGCTGCGCAACCCGGCATAGCGGGGTTGGTTGGCTAAAGTAGCTCGTTCTACCCCAAAATCATATATTTTACGTTAGCTAACTCATTCCGGATTGCGAGATACGCCCGATCTAAGGTCCGATGGTCCGGATCACTTCTGTCGTCGACCGAGCCTTTTCTGATCCATCACAACCCTATACTTGGGGAGTGAACACAGACCCAGATTGCATATTGACACTCTCAGTAGCTACTCACTACTGGATGGTGTTGTGAACCCCATCATGATGTATGTGTTTTATACATGCCATCCATCCATCCATTTTTCCATATCATTTTAGGGCTTGAACCCAAAACTGAAACAGATCTAAGCGCACACAAAAAATGGCGATTTAACGCCACCATTAAAAACTTATTGAGGGCTGCAAAAGTTTTGGATTAAGCTTATATTTATGTTTTCCCTTCATGTGGGACTATGTGACTTAATCAACAAGTTTGATGGCAAATAAATATCAATAAGCCTTAGAAAGTTTTTAATGATGGGCCTTCAATCACCACCGTTTTCTGTGGTGTGGTCCACTTAGATTTGAATCTGCCTCATTTTTCAGTTCATGCTCTAAAATAATGATCCAAAATTGCTGAACAAAGTGGACAAAACACATACATCATGGTTGGACCCACAGAGTAACATCCAATAATGTCAGTATGCAATCCATATTCATTTCTAGTAATGATTGAAGAACTTGTTTTTCTCCCATTCAATTAGCGATCTACCTGCAATCAGATCCTTCATCAGATGATGATTGAAGGTAAGTGTTGAATCACACTTATAATTTAGGGCTTCAATAGTTTCTATTCCAAAGTTTGCGAGCTTGTATGCTTGTTTAGGTTTTTTGACAGTTTTCCCTAAAACCCTAACACTTAAAGCATTAAGTCTAGCATGAAGGAAAGTGTTGTCTAACGCTGTTCCTCTTGATAAAGCTATCCAACTTCGTGGGGGTCCACTTGGCCTCGAAGTGTGTTTGTTGCATCGCTTCTTCCTCACAGGGCCATTCTTCCGAGTCCCTGCATCATTTGTTCCTTTCAAGTACCCTGGCGACTTCATGCTGGGATTATTTTGGTAAGTTTTTTGGAGTGGCTGCTCTCATGGTTAATTCGGTTGAGGCTAGGCTGAATTGTTGGTGGATAGTTTTGTCCTTGGATGGTAGGGTTGTTAGTCTTTAGAAGCTGGCCCCCTACATCATTTTATGGGAAATCTGGAAGTCAAGGAACTCTGCAAAATATGATGGAAAGGCCCTTTCTATTGATAAGTTGACCACCGATATTAAGTGGTGGTTAAATTATATCATCCAGCAGCTATCCCCTCCCCCCCCCCCCCCCAAACGCCCTTCAATCATCAAATGGTCTAAGCCCAGCTCCTGGTGGACCAAAGTGAATGTTGACAGGTCTACTAGGGGGAACCCAGGTGCGTCAGTTGGCAGAGGGGACAAGGGTGAGTTCCTTTTCTCCTTCTCGTCTGTCAATGGGATCGAATCGAGTGTTAGTGCCGAGCTCCGGGCGATCTATGATGGGCTTTCAATTAGTTTTAATTTGGGCTATTCTAACGTGGTGGTGGAATCTGACTCCCACCTGGTGATTTCGTTCCTAAACGGGAGCGCCCATCCATGTTGGAAATAGGAGTCCTGGTTGGCCAGAATCAAGAGGTTCAAGCTTAAAGGCTAGGTGGAATTCGTCCACATCTTCAGGGAAGGCAACGCTTTGGCCAATGGGATGGCATGTATGGGCAGCGAGTCTCAGCGTTACTCCCCGTTTTGAAACCCCTCGGATCTTCCCTCCCATCTTCGCGGTTTGCTCTTCCTGGACAAGGCGGGTCTAGGAGCTCTTAGGTTTGCCCTGGGCGATGGTTCTTAGCGCCAAGCCCGCGGTGTCTCATTTGGCTCCGTTTCTATTTAGCTGTTGTGTAGTCCTCTCCTTTTATTTTCTTGCCTCTATGATGGTAGGCCTCCCTGGGTCCTTTCTTGGGCAATCCTGGTAGCCCCGAATTTGAATTTCAGAAATTTTCTGGGGTGGAGGATAGGCCGTTGGAGTGCTGTTTAGTCGCTTTTGTGGGGGGTCTTTCGGTGCCATTTTCCTCTGCTATGTGGGGGTCTTACGGTGTCATTTTCTTCTGCTATTTCAGTTTTCTGGTGGAGGTGCTCGCTGATGCAATGTTTTCCCTTGTGCCTAGCGGCTCCTAGTTGTGCTACTGTCTTGGCTGTACTAATGGCTTTCAACTTGCCAGATGATCTAAGTACTTGGTCAGCTTCTATTTTGTTTTCGCGGCTTGGTAAGGTTAGAAGCTCTGTCCTCTGCGGGTTGGCTTCAGCCTCTATTTTTATTTTTATTTTTTTTTTTTTGAGTTCTCTTGTTAGGATATATAATAGGTGAGGCCCGACATTTTTGTGTAGCCCACCTGAAGAATTAGGTATGTACATCGCCTGTTCATATCATCAATGGAAAAGTTCTATTTTAAAGTAAAAAAAGTCAGGCCAATCATTGCATAGGTATGGACCATTATTCTTAAATTTCTATTTATCGAATCTTGAGAGTTTCAATTAATGATCATGTTTGTGAATGAGTTGATGCATGTTAAATTGTCTACGTTTTGATTTTAATTGCATATCATGCTAATTCTGACTTGTTAATGCCTACATGTTTAATGAAATGCCTGAATGAGTAAATTTCTAGATTTAGGATTTATGCTAAATTTTGTTGTTATTGACTGATGGATAGTTAGTCTTTGATTGATATTTAGAAATGCTTAAGATGTTGAGTTAGTCGGCAAATCGCTGAATTTAGGGGTGACTCGAGTTAGGTCGGCCACCCTAGGCTTGTTCGATTGACCCAGGTCGAACACGGACGACTAAGAGTAGCTGGACTACGCGGGACGCTTGCTCCCAATGCCGGTTGTGCCAGGGTTCTCGTAGGCCAATCAAATTTGTCTAATAGCCAACTAATCATGCATGTTCACCATGTATGACCACAACCAATTAAATTTATGATAACCCCATTCTCATTAAATGATTTTATTTATAACCATTAGCATAGCGATATGATCCTACAAAGACTCATAGTCGGGCATGGTGGTATGGGACACCATGTTCGAACTGTTGGCTTACATAAGGGTGATGTGTCTACTATATTGGTGAAACAATTAGGTGACAAGCCTTCCCATTGTGACCATTGAGCACATATGAAGGCTTTGAGCCTACTGCATTATAAATGGAATTGATATTGACACTCTACCACATTTGTGTTCAGGTGATGATCCTTATATTATTTATGGTTGTCCTTGGGTGATGAACACTAAAATAGATCAAGGAACATGATGAGGAACCGCTACGGCTGCATCAAGTCTCATGGTCTAGGTAGAGACTTGTGATATAATGATAGTATCCTATCTTCGTTAATCTGTTATATGAATTGGAATTAATAATTACTCGACTAATCATACGTGTCAATCGCATTGCACTAGAATAGGATGTTGCGATTTGGCGTTGGAGTCGCGTGATGAGGGAGTGCTGACATTTGCAAAATAGGCATTGAAGTCACTTGTAAGGGAGCGTTGGATTGTGAGGCGCATGCATCATTTCATAATCTCATTTATGCGTTTAACAAGAGTATTTAGGATGTTCTTGATTTCTTGTTTATTATTACCTACGCTGATTGAGTCGATTACATATGTAACTTATAACTAATTGAACCATTGAGTTAACTCTCCCACCTGAGACTGTGTTTTAAAACACTAACAGGGCGATGTTGTTGATGCATGTGCTATCAAGATCTCCAGCAGATAGGCTTAGACTGGCTTGCACTTTCATCGTGAAGTCGTAGCAGTGTTGGATGAAATTAAAATACTTTTGTTCATGTATATATTGGAGTCTCCGACTGGGTGTACTCTGTGTTTTGATTTTGTTGTATGTTCATTGTGGCTTGTATAATTTTAATTTTGGGCAATCACCACTATTGGAATCATACATTTGACTGTTAATCCTATATTTATAGGATTTGTTATCTCTGCTTGACTTTTGATGCTACTGATCTAAGGCTACTTTGATCATTAATCATGGGTGAACGTTAATCAGATTGTGCGGGCACATGGGAACTTGCCCACATGCATTTATTTTGTTAGGTTAATACTCGGGAACTCGAGATCAAAATCTCCGTAATTGGGTGCCGATTTTCAGGATGTTACATGCTTGTACTTTACATTATATATATTTTGCTCTTTGCTTTTGTTATAGCTTCTTGGAAATTACAATGAATAAATACGGCTGATACAGGCTTTAGTTACAGCGGTATATTAGTCAAGTGATTTTTAAGCCACTCGACTTTTGAACCAACCTTTTCTATAGTAATAAACTTGGATTCCATAATTGACCGATCGATACACTTTTTCTTGGTAGACTTCCAAGAAATTGCTCATCCACCCCGAGTGAAGACATATCCGTTGGTGGATTTTGTTTTATCTGAATCAGTGATCCAACCCTGTTTTTATATTTACTGAGGGTGAGGAGTTTGTAACCCCTCGAAACTCCTCCCTTTTGCGTTGCACACGAGTTTATGATTCCTAGTTTATCCAAAATATTGTGCACGCGACACAATTATAGTGCACCACCCCTACACAATTTTAGATCAATCACAACTTTAGTGGGGTCCACCGGTATGCTTGATCAAATCATCTAACCCTTAAGGAGATCCAGACTGTTCATCAATAAGGCCCACGTTAGAGAATTTTTATATTGGTTTGATTGGTTGTTGTGTTGGATTGGTTGTTCTGCTTTTCATAGAGTTTTGTGCACCTTGTTCTTTCAGAACATTCTTCTATTATTGTAATGGTTATAGAAGTCAAAAAGTCATCCTTCCTCTATTATATTTCTTTTTATGACAATTTCTCTTATGTCGGTTAAGAATTTGTTCCTTTCTGCCACCTTCGTATCTTAAATAGCTCAAACACATTTATCTGTATGCTTATAACACTCTGCCAACCATCCCTGCTGTGTAAAATTGAATTTATGCTATTATAATTTTACAAAAAGTGATCCAAGTATCTTGAAGATTTTTCCATCCGCTTTCTATTCCTTGTGTGATGCAAAGGGTTGCTAATTTCCTACCATGGCACATTACTAATTTCCTACTATGGTAAAAATAAGGTACGGCACTAGGCCTAACGTAGTTGTTATAGAAACTCGTTCTTGTTCAAGGTCAAATGATAGATAGACCGTACATGGTAGTTATGTTTCATTATGGACACATGGCGTAGAAAATCTCATCATATTCTGTGCAGCAAGATATCTGCATGAAATGTCACTTTTATAGCTTTTGCGGACTACGTTAGCTACCATACATCCTAATGCATTGGAATAGTAAAATCGTGAATTTTTATCCCAAGGCATAAGTGAGCTGGAAAAATGAGTGGTCGGAGTTGATATAGATCACATACATCAAGATAGGTTGCTCCCCATGGTTCCAAACTGGAAAGATAATCCTCGCATAACAGCCCATGTGATCACGGTCCAGGACACCTTAATTAGAATCTCCCCATGCTATCACAGTCTAAGACACCTTAGATTCCCTGCCATCCACACAGTGGGACCCACCTGATGAGTGGCTTTGATTTTCTACACGTGACAGGTTGCCACACGTGAGAGTTGGTTTGGCAAAAAAATAAAAGTGCATCGTGTGGTGCACGCAAAAGAAGTGACATTTGCTTGTCTCCATTCACCCAAATTGACAGGGCTATTGCCATCGCTATCCATTGACTACATTTTCTCGTGGAATAGCTATCCTGCACACGGTTCGGTTCCGGTTTCGAAACTGGGACCGAATATTCAAGGAGATAGATGAATTGGTCACCGCCAGCTGTTGATACGGACCGTTCTTGTGAAGGGGGCCACCTTTAGTTCTCATTCCTTTTGAAACCGGATCCGAACCGTGTGCACCCACAATCGTATCTAAGTCATCAAGCACTCACTTCCATACATGTGTCATGCAGGTGTAAGGTTACTGTGGCTGAGCTATCCACAAAAAATTCCACTGGTCCGGTGATCCTAGCCGTCGATCGGATGACTACATTGCCCTGTCTTTTGGACCTTCAATTAGCTGCCCATTTCTAATTCTTGAATGTTGGTCGTGGGGCTGTCAATGGGTACCCGCCCTTGCAATGGACCCAATCTTTTCAAAGAGGGGAGGTCCCCTTTTGGGACCGCTAACAAATTGGTTCGGGTCTTACATTCTTGGATCTGTTTAAAAAAAAAAATCGAGTCTAGCCAGGTCAGGGTCCGTCCATCAACTTTACCTTACCAAGATTGAGTTGAGTTGGGTCGACTTACTTTTTTATTATATTATTAGTGGGTTATGGTATCTACATCACAAATGGACCACCTTTAATCGACCATGACTTCAAAATTGCTTTCAAGATAACCACAGCTGTTGGTTAGTGGAAAAAAATGGCCAATTTGATTGACCATATTGGAAAATGTCACATCATTGATTTGGACTCTGGATGATGTATCCCACCTTTGATTGCATACCTTTCCAAAAAAAATCTGCAGTACCCACATCTCATTAATGTCTGCAAAAATGAAAAATCCATACAGGTTACAATCGAGATAATTTGATTATTAATGTAGTCCATCCATCATCTGGGCTGGGCTTAGGTTTTATTTCCTATTCATCTCAAAAGTCAATTCAATAGGATGATCGTAATCAATCTATTATCAATGGTTATGAAAATGGGTAGGCTATATCGATAATACTAAAAATGGGTCAAGCCATTGATTTGGACCATCCATGTTATTGGTCTGCCGTTGATTGCCCTTTGCTCCTAAAATCATCCTAATCTAATGATCCCAGTCATCTAATTAATAGACAGGAATGGATGATCCTATTTATTATATTATAAAAGGTTTGATCAGCAATCTGGAACATAAATCATGTGGGCCACACCTCTGATTGAGGATTCATCACAAATAATAGAAAAAGAAAAAGAAAAAGAAAAACTTTGATAGAGGATCTTAGCCATCCGATCACCAACTAGAAAATGAATGACAATATTTATTATATAGAAAATGGTGCTATTTATTAAAAATCATCTTGACCCATCCCGCTTAAGAATTACTTGGGCTTGACAAATGGACGATCCATGCTGCTTTGGACCTTACATAATGTGGGATTCACTTTTGGTTTCCTTTTAAAACTCACTTTTACTTATGATTATAACCATCTAGTCAATGGTGTAAAAACTGACACTTTTTGCAGCGACTGAGGAATCATTCCCCGGTCCAAAACTCAAGTGAGCTGCATGACAGGAAAAAGTTATAGGGAAATGCTACCGTTGAAAACCCCTTGAGTCCGTTGTGATGTTCAGATGCCATCCATGTAGTTCATAACATTTTTTACTGCTAAGATGAATTGAAAGCACTAAAAATTTAGCCTAATCCAAGACTTCCATGGCAGCGTGAATGTCTCAACGGTGGAGGTTTAGTCCTCACTTTTTTCTTGTTATGTGGCCCACTTGAGTTTTGGATCTACCTCTTTTTTCAGCCAATGTCCTAACATGATTCGGTAAAATAGATCGATGGGGAGATTTCATGCAAACATCTATTGTTGGATGTCTTAAATCAATTCAACAACAAGGTCTATCAATGTCATTGACAAACCAGTCGATGCCATCGAGTATTGTTCGACGCTATCAAACAGCTGCTATTAGTTTAGCAAGATGATTGGCTGATGTCCTTGAGAAATATTATGGGAAAAGTAATTTTAAATTATGGAATGTCAAGATGATTAGCCTATTAGTTCAACAAGGATTGGATATATATGGGTACTCGATGTGAAGATGATTGAATTTGCTCCCCTTATATAGCGTCCCAAGTGTAACAGGTTTACAGAGCAATCGACCTCCAGGATATAATGACTATAAACTAGTCCTAATGGTACACTCAATATACATGGGCTCGAACCACTTGCAGTTTAACCCGAAAATATTAAGTTAACTTAGCGGCGAAATCGGTAACCAAAAACTTATAAAACAGAAAAGGAACAAAGAGATTTTTTCACAAGAGAGCATAAATGATTTCATGTGTGTGTATGTTTTTTTTTTTTTTAATAAAATTAAAAAAAAAAAAAAAAACGGAATGAAAGCCCTTATATAGACTCTAAAGTAGCACATTACGCACCCTTTCGAAAAGGTATGGTCCGTTGGATTTAAACACAACAGTGCGACCAACTGACCTGCCACATCTTTGTATTTCAAAATGAAAAGGTGCAAGTGCGAGTACACTCTTACACAAAATAAAGTCCCGCGAGTACTTATATACATATATACCCGTGTGAGTACATACTCACAGTCCTATCTCATTACGCATGCGGACTCGGGCTTGGCTCGACACACGCGTATGTATAGAGAGCGTGTGGGTCGATGACATATATTAGAGCTATTAGCATAACTCTCCATGTAACCATATTCATATGCCCCGTAAATAAGGCTCAAGGCCAAAGGCAAATGGCCTACCTTATATATAAGAAAAGTTTTTTGGACAAATTCAATGTGGGATTAAACCCACAACATAAATGCAACATAAATTTCAAATTTAGAAGGAAACCGAAATATTTGAAATTCTCCCTTTCTTATGTACTTCTGAAACAAAATACAACAAACTCTACCTTACCTTGTTTGTCTATCAAATGAGATGCGGCCCGAGCCTCACCCAAGACAATTTGCCCTTTACCGTGAGCCCACCCTGAGGTATGTATTTTATATCCATGCTGTCCATTCATTTTGCCATATCATTATAAAGCATGATGCTGAAAATGAAGAAGATCCCAATATCAGGTGGACCATATTTTAGGAAACAATGTTGATTGAATGCCCTACCATTAAAACTTCCTAGGGCTCACTGTAATGTTTACTTTCCATCAAGCCTGTTGATAAGGTCAAATAAACTTCGATGAAGCAAAAAAAACCAATATTAGCTTGATCCAAAACTTATGCCCCCCATTAATGGTCAATCACCATTGTTTCCTATGTTATGGTCCACTTGAGAGTTAGATTTATTTCATTTTTTAGCTCATGCCCTAAAGTAATCAGGTAAAATGGATATAGAATAAATACATCAAGGTGAGCCCACAGTAAGGGCTGCATCATCTTGGGTAAGCCTGGACCCCACCTAATCCACTCCCCACATTGCATGGTAGGCACAACTCCATGTAGCCCAACTCCATAGAACTTTGGGTTTGCCTCATTTTTTTGCTCATGCGATATAATGATTTGGCAAAATAGATGGACGGTGTGGATATAACACATCGTCCATCTATTTTGTCTATGTGAAATCCATAGACAAAATTTTGTTTTTTAAAATATATAAACTTAAGGTTAAGTATGATACAATGCACATGAGAAAAGTAAAATACATGACCTCTGTGAGGTCCACCATTTTGTCTATGTGAAATCCATTAAGTGCATCAAGTACACTTTTTTATATATACTCAACGTCTGGCCCAAAAAACAATCTGATCCAAAACTCAAGTGGGCCTCATACACAAACATATATATGTTTGGTGTTCATCTTTATTATTCCTTCCAATGTGGCCCACCTGAGTAGTGATTCCAATTGATTCCAATAATGTAAACTCAAGCTTACATTATGGGCGTATCAGATGTCTCAACGGATTGGCACACAGGACACGACTGTTGTATGTTTTTACTTGCGGATTTGAGAGTTTTTGAAGAGAAAGAGAGAAGTTGGGTTTTAACAGAACGTAAAAGTCAAAGTCGGTGGAGGAGGGAGATGAGTTCGGAGGAATAGAGATATTTTGAGGATACTGCAATCCACAACGGCACATACACCAATCCTAAATCAATTCCGTGAATAATTTTCATTAAGAAAATTTTTTACGTGTGATAAACAAACACCCAAAATAATATATTAAGTGGACGAAATCTGATTTTAAGATTTCCATAATATATTAAGTGGTAAATAAACAGGCCCTAAGTCCAAATATTTGTGTGATAAACTATATATATTATCTGAGTCTGCCAAGGCCGTGCAACGACTTTAATTGGTCAACGGTATGCGTGTTGGATGCACTCTTAGACATCCAATTACATTCTCCCCGGAAACGTAGAAGCAGACTGTCTGAATATCCTGTGGCATGACGTGGCTCAATCTGTGTGGGCCAGTTAGATGGCAAAAAGATATACAGCATGGATAAAATACAATCACAGTACAGTGGGCCCCACAGAACTTGGGCCACGCTGAGCCATGGGGATATCGTTGTAGTGGTGGGTGGCACAGGCAATACACTTTCCAAAAACTAAAGAAATGCTGTAAGAAATTTACAGCAGCCGTTCAAAACCTGCTCCCGATGATTAATTTCACAACCACTGCTGGAGAGTAGCATGCATTTCATTACCCATCCATTTTGCCAGCTTGGCCATGTCGTGGCACTGGGACATCAACAGGGCTACCACGATGTATGGCTTTATCCACACAGCCCATTCATTTTGCCAAATCATTTTAAGATGGAAGCCCAAAAATAAAGCAGTTCTAACGCTGAAGTGCAGTATACAATAGGGATTAAAACTCGTTTGGACAAGGAACCGGTTTACTTTTAACCATCCGTTTAAGAGCCATTAATGGGACGGTTTACATTGCTTGATCAATTTGATTTGATTGGTTTAGTTGGCTGTATGCAGCGCCACATGTGAGGAGGATGAACCGCCACCATCTTTTGAATGGTGGCAAACTATCACGGGAATGTAGTCCCTTAAAATAAGATATGTAGGTCTTCTATAATGTGACTGAAATTGATATATCGTGCGCTTTGTGACTTCCGCTTCTCGACTCGTCCGGGTCGATCCGGACTCGATCTGGTTCGAATTCAACACAGTCATCCTTGACTCGGTCGAGTGAGTTGGGTCAATTCATCGTTGAGTTGGGTGAGTCCTGTCTCAACTCAGACCTGAATGGATCAGGTCGTCTTTTAATCATTCTCCTAATTACTACAGAAGTAAAGAGAATCATGTCAGTCTTATATTTCTACGGTTAAGATGACTCTCAAATTACTCATTCTGGATTTAGAGTTGGTTTTAAAGCTGGGCATGAGTCATTTGGGCCTATCCTGCTATGGGCTGTCAGCTGGGCCGACTTTGAAAGTTCAGGCCCAGGCTGTAGTAGGGATGTTAATAGGCTAGAGTCAGGTCAACCCATATATGCTCCATCAAAATCAACTGATTTGCTGCTACGATTAGGGAATCCAATTTCTATTGGGACAGGGAATCTAACCTGGGCCACCCACCTGGATGGGTGGGTGAAGGGAGTTATTTGATGCTCCGTCTGAGAGCGACACTTGTTAGGCAGGCACTTGTAAATTGTACAAGCGGCATACATCAACTCCAAGTCTATATGACCTTATAAATAGGTTAGATGGCAACTAACCATCACAGACGGCCTTAACAAAATTTCAACTGGGGTGTCATTATCACCATTGCATACTTTGGTGTAGTCCACTTGAGCCTTGGATTTACTTCTTTTTATTTTTGGCTTGTACTCTAAGATGATAAAATGTATGGATTGGGTAGATAAACCCCATACATCATCGGTGGCCCCTCAAAGCCCCAGTCTGTTCTTAGTTAGGGACAGGCCTTGTGGTGCCCAATCCATGTGCTCCCACAACACACGAATTGCCTTGTGACTTCTGGCAGAGAGATATCTCTATATATGCCCAGTGCTGTATGGGTTCCAGAGAAATTACCCTGAAAAATACATTCGGTTCATATGGTTTGAAAGATAACACTTGATTGGATTTTAAAAATCAAGCATATCTAAAACTCAGTTGAACCATATCCACTATTGAAACTTTTCTGGAGTTGACCATGATATAATCTGTAGGAACGAAAATCATCCTGATACAAAACTACTTCTATCACAACCGAGTGTTCGATCCCTACTGTTTCGTATGTTATGGCCCACATGAGATTTGGATCTGCCTGATTTTTAGAATCCTGTCCTACTGTGGTCTTTCAAAACAAGTGGGCCGACTGGATTTTTCACGGACATCTCTATGAGCCTCACACAGCTCCCATCACAGAGATATCTCCGGGCCTAGGTCACACGCAATCTGCTCCCATGCACATGAGCTGCCTTCGTACGTACACGCAGGTGCGTAGCAATATGCTCCCATGCACAAGAGCTGCCTTCGTACACACGGGTGCGTAGCAAAGTTCATCATATCACGTATAGCAAAAATAGCTACATGCACTATAAAATATGATACATCACAACTTTATCAGTCGAATCCCCACCATCCAATCCTCAGGCTTTATTTGTAAAGTTTCTATTCCTTGGAAATCGAAGCCCAAAGATATATGAAGTAGTTCATGATTGACTAGTCAACCAGATGAACGATCCTGCCCTTTCTTAATCTCTCACACATTTTTACAAGTATTTCACATTTACAATGAAATTTATAAAGATTGACCCAGTACTGTTTGTTATACTACACAAACACACCCTGCCTAGCTAATTCATCGATTCGGGGAAAACTGAACTTTTGTATTGTATTTGAAAAATATTTTAGTAGATATCTCTGAATTAGAGGGGGATTGATAGAGTAATCCTTGATTGTAATTTTCAGAATGAGTACTGCGTCCAACATAAAACTCATGGTTGATGGTAAAACAACGATTTTCCTATTGAGACCCAATTCCATCTTCAAAGATTTCTCAAGATACTTTCTTATAAAGTTTCATTATAGCATATACAACCAACCCAACAAGTATGACAAACCCAATAAATAGAGATCCACAAGATTTAGCTTATTGACTCCGTGAATGTTACTATAAGAATTGGTACTGAACATCCCTCTTATAATAGTACAAGGTCCCAATATAGTGACATATTTTGGTTCAGGTATTTGCTCATATAATCTCCTTCCACACGGATTTGGTTGTATTTGCTTGTGACTTTGGATAGAGAAATGTCTCTATGCCCGGGGCTGTATGGGTCCACAGAAATAACCCCAAAAAATACATTCCATTCTTCTGTTTTGAAAGATCACAATTGATAGGATTCTAAAAATCTGGCACATAACTCAGGTGGACCATACCAATAAAACAATGGGAAAAGCAACGTCTGCAGTTGAAACCTTCCTAGAGTTGACCATAATGTTTACATGCCATCTAAGCCGTTCATTGAATTATTACCACTCAGATAAACTGCAGGAACGAAAATCATCCTGATACAAAACTTTTGTCACCACTAAGTGTTCGATCTCCACTATTTCCTGTGGTATGGCCCACATGAGTTTTGAACCTTACTGATTTTTAGTCTTTCAAAACAGGTGGGCGGAGTGGATTTTTCACGGACATCTCGGTAGCCTCACACAGCCCCGGCTACGGCGATATCTATGGGGCTCACACAGCCCCGGATCACACGCAATCTGCTACCGTGCACCTGAGCTGCCTTCGTGCACTCGGGTGCGTTGCAAAGCTCATCATATAACGTATGGCAAAATAGCTACATTCACGGTCTTCTACCCAGCGCTAGGGGCGCGGATTGTGTCCTTCCCGCGCAGCTTTGAGTGGCCACCGTGATGTATGGGTCTTATCCACACAGTCCATCCGTTTTTTTCACATCATTCTTGCGTTCAAAAAATGAGCTAGATCCATGGCTCAAGTGGACCACACTACAGGAACCAGCGGTGATAATGATTCTTACCATTGAAACTTTTCTAGGGCCCACCGTGATGTTTATTTTCCATCAAACCTATTCATAAAGTTACATAGTCCTGGATGAAGAGAAAAAACAAATATCAGCTCCATCCAAAACTTCTATAGCTCCCAAGAAGTTTTCAACGGTAAGAGTTTAATCCCCATTGTGTACCGAACTGGAGCATTGGATCTGCCTAATTTTTGGGATTATACTGTGAAATGATGTAAAAAATGGATGGACGGTGTGGATAAGACCCATACATCAGGGTGGCCACTCAAGCACCTGCCCGTTCCCAGCTGGAGATGGGCGGGGGTAGGACGCAATCCGCGTTCACTAGCGTAGCGTGTTCGTAGTGCAGGTTAGCTACAATACAGCCCAACGCAGTAAAACAGGATACATCGCGGCTTTATCAGTTGAATCAGGGTCCTTACAAACGGTTTATATTATGTTATGAGTGGGTCATGGTATCTACATCACAAATGGACCACCTTTAATCGACCATAACTTCAAAATCGCTTTCAAGATAACCACAGCCATTGATTAGTGGAAAAAATGGCCAATTTGATTGATCATGTTGGAAAATGTCACATCATTGATTTGGACATAAATAAATAAATAGAAATAAAAATATGCAGTATCCACATCTCATTAATGTATGCAAATTTGAAATTTTCATATAGGTTACAATTGAGATAATCCGATTATTAATATGGTCCATCCATTATCTGGGGCCGGGCTTTAGGTTTTATTTCCTATCCATCTCAAAAGTCAATTCAATTCAATAGGACGCAATCCGCGCCCAGCTGCAATACAGCCCAACCCAGTAAAATAGGATACATGGCGACTTTATCAGTTGAAAGAGGGTCCTTACAAACGGTTTATATTATGTTATTAGTGGGTCATGGTATCTACATCACAAATGGACCACCTTTAATCTACCATGACTTGAAAATTGCTTTGAAGATAACCACAGATGTTGATTATGGAAAAAAGGGCCAATTTGATTGGTCATATTGGAAAATGTCACATCATTGATTTGGATTCTAGATGATGTATCCCACCTTTGATTGCCCAAAAAAAAATAAAAAATAAAAAATAAAAATAAAAATCTGCAGTATCCACATCTTATTAATGTCTGCAAATTTGAAATTTTCATATAGGTTACAATTGAGATAATCCGATTATTAATATGGTTCATCCATTACCTGGGCCCGGGCTTAGGTCTTATTTCCTATCCATCTCAAAAGTCAGTTCAATAGGATGATCGCAATCAATCTATTATCAATGGTTATGAAAATGGGTAGGCCATATTGATAATACTAAAAATGCGTCTAGCCATTGATTTGGATCATCTATGTTATTGGTCTGCCGTTGATTGCCCTTTGCTCCTAAAATCATCCTAATCTAACAATCCCAATCATCTAATTAATAGACAGGAATGGATGGTCCTATTTATTATAGTAAAAAAGGTCTGACCAGCAATCTGGACCATAAATCATGTGGGCCACACCTTTGATTGAAGATTCATCACAAAAAAAAAAAAAACTTAAAAAACTTTGATTGATGATATTAGCCATCCCATCACCAGCTAGAAAATGGATGGCAATATTTATTATATAGAATATGATGTTATTTATTAAACATCATGTTGATCCATCTCGTTTAAGAATTACTCTTGCTTGAAAAATGGACTGTCCATGCTGCTTTCAACCTTACATCATGTGAGATCGACTTTTGATTTCCCTCTTAAAACTCAATTTTACTCATGATTATAACCATTTAGTCAATGAGATAAAAAATGACACTTTTTTTTGGCGGTGATCCGGGAATCATTCCCAAAAATTTCCCACGAATTCATGTGACAGGCTGTCGCAGCTAATTGGGCGTCCAGACCAAAGCCCATCAATGTTTACTATTGGCTAATTTTCCTGACCATTCAATTCTTTTTAACATGTGTGTCCATTCCTGGCCATTCAATTCTTTTTTACATGTGTGGCCACCCATGGGACGTGAAGTGCCTGCCAAAAACTTTCCCAGGAGCTTCAGGTAATAGGAAGCTAGGTGGGGCCACCATGATGTTCGTAATCAATCCACCCCACTATCCGTTCCGCTGGATCTTGTTATGACGCATGACAGGAAAAGCGCTAGGGAAATGCCTACCGTTGAAACCCCCCAGTGTCCATTTTGAATTTCATATGCCATCCATACAGTTGATAACGTCATTATTAGGTGGCACCTGTGAATGTTTCAACTGTGGACGTTCAGTCCTCACTTTTTCCTTGTTACGTGGCTCACTTGAGTTTTGGATCTACCTCAATTTTCGGCACATGTCCTGACATGATCTGACAAAAAGGATGGCGTACATGAGTTTTGAATCTATCTCAATTTTCAGCTCATGTCTTAACAAGATAAGATAAAACTGATGCACAGAAGATTTCACAGGATCATTACAGTAAGTCTCACCTAGCTTCAGTCACAGTGGTTCCTGCCAAATGCTTTCCCAGGCAATCCGTGTCCCACCCAGATCCATTTCTAGGCCATTAAACATAGTGGCCCCGTTCAGTGAACTTAAGACTCATGACGGCCATGATTAATGACTTTAGCCTGGGTAGCTTGTAGTAGACCAAGCCTAACCTAGGACTGTCAATGGGTTGGGCATAGACTCGGCAAGCCCAAACAGTTCAAAATCGGGGACAACGGTAGCCTCAGGCCAAGCCCATTGATAGCCCTAACCCGACCTGACTAGATATTAAGAACAATGAGCTTAACTCCTACCCAACTCAATTACTAACCAGGACCAATCTTTTAAACACCCGTGAAGTCTCGACCCTTTTTTTTTTTTTTTTACACACGCACACACAACCCCATACACTCACGCCGTAGTGGAATTTCACTACCTATGGGTTCTTGAACCCTTGACTAGGTGTTGAAACTCCCGAGAGTCTGCCACTGGAGCAAGAGTAAGGACCCCCGTGAAGTCTCGACCTGACTTGTACTCTAGCCCATGAATAAATGAATCAGATGAGTTAAATGTGACTCGTCTAAGTTGATTTGGACTCAGCCTAACCCAATTTAGCTGAGTCGCCCCCAACTAGGGTGAGACGAGCCAATTCACTTCTGGCTCTAGTGAGTTGCAACTCGATCAAGAGCAGATGAGTCAACAGGGTAGTCCGGCAAAATACTTATTTCAAGCCTTGCTAAGTTGCAACCTTCCATACTCAGGCAGCTCAAATGTGTATACGTGGCATGCATTAACTCAAATTAAACTGTCTAAAACACAAGACTCACTGTAGATAATTTATCCTCAAAATTTCAGTTGATTGAATGATCATAACCTTTGATTAATGGATATTATCCTTGGATTTCAGACCATTGAATGGCTTTCATTTCAACTCTCCATCAAATATATATCCACCAAGCGGCCACTAAATCACTTCATTTAGTATAGGTTATGATCCATTACAGTTAAATATGGTTGATCTTGGTTACTTATACTCCAGTTTTACAATTTCGGGTGCATGAATATCAATTATCACTCTTTATCAGTTTATCAACGTATAAAATCCTTTCTCATGTTGGTACAACAACAACAACCGGAGCTATATGCCTGTGATCCTCCCTACCCGAGGCTGTGTGGAGCCCACAGAGATGTCCATGAAAAATTTGCTCTATCCATTTGTTTTTCAAGACCAAAATAAGACTGGAACCTAAAACTTGGGCAGATCCAAAACTCATGTAGGCCATACCACTCGTAATAATTGAAAATGGTAATCTGATCCAAAAAATTGTATACAAACTAGGTCGGTTTATTAATCAAGATCCAGCCACTAGTTGACTTGGCTTTAGGTAAGTCTTTATTTAGTTATGGTTGTCTTGATTAGTTAGTGATAGGCCAACTAGATCTAGACCCTATATGAATAGGTCACAAGGTTAGATCCAAGATTTTAGTGATTGGGCATATTCATTAGCTTCCTCCAGTTAATTAATCGAATTTGTATAATTATTTACTAGTAACACTTGTGTATAGGCTAGCATCAAGTATTAAAGGTCACTAAGTGATAAAATATGTTAATTCTAGCAAAAAATAAAATAAAATGAGAACTTTTTAAATCCAAAGTAATGAAAATACAGGACGTTAAAAATATACAATTGAAAATCAAAAATAAAAAATAAAATAAAAGACTTATAAAGTTGAATCGAGGTGTAACGTGAGACACTCGGCTTGAAATCAAATTTTTTTCTCCACAGGCAATCCACTTTCCAAAAACTAAAGAAAGGTTGTAAGAAATTTACAGCTACCATTCAAAACCTGCGCCGGATAATTAATTTCACCACCACTGCTGGAGAGTAGCATGCACTTCATTACCCATCCATTTTGCGAGCTTGGCCATGTCATGCCACTAGAACATCAATAGGGCTACCACGATGTATGGCTTTATCCACACGTTCCATCCATTTTGCCAAATCATTTTAAGATAGAAGCCCAAAAATAAAGCAGTTCTAAGGCTCAAGCGGACTATACAATAGGGATTAAAACTTTTAGAATGCCATAAAAACTTTGGATCAAGTTGATATTTGTGCTTTCCCTTCATCCAATTCTATATGACCTTATAAATAGGTTAGATCGCAACTAACCATCACAGATGGCCCTAATAAAGTTTCAACTAGGGTGTCATTATCACCATTGCATCCTTTGTTGTAGTCCACTTGAGCCTTGGATTTACTTATCTTTTTTTTTTTTTGGCTTGTACTCTAAGATGATATGGTAAAATGTATGGATTCTGTGGATAACTCCATACATCACAGTGGACCCTCAAAGCCCCAGTCTGTTATTAGTTAGGGACAGGCCTTGTAGTGCCCAATCCATGTGCTCCCACAGCACACGAATTTCCTTGTGACTTCTGGCAGAGAGATATCTCTATGCCCGGTGCTGTATGGGGTCCTGAGAAATGACCCTGGAAAATACATTCGGTTCATATGTTTTGAAAGATAACACTTGATTGGATTTTAAAAATCAAGCATATCTAAAACTTAGTTGGACCATATCCACTGTTGAAACTTTTCTTGAGTTGACCATGATATTTATATGCCATCTAATCCGTTCATAGAATTATTACCACTCAGATAAACTGTAGGAACGAAAATCATCCTGATACAAAACTTCTATCACAATAGAGTGTTCGATCCCTACTGTTTCGTATGGTATTGATGCAAGGATGAACATGATGAGGTCGATCACCGTCTTCCTGATCAAGGATAACTACTCCAAATCCACGGAGCTTGAGACTTCTCGAATCCATGAGGAAAGAAAGCAAGAAAACAGAAAATAGATTCTATAAAATTCGAAATTAATTAATGAATGCAATAAATGAGTTCACAACCCTTTAAATAGGGATACCAAGCAATGGGAGAGAAACCAGAAGCAAACTACAACTAAAACTCCTAGAATTCGCAACTTACTATAAATAGTAAATTTACTTTTTATAGTAAGTTTCATATGTGGCTTAACCACGTTATTCTCCTAATTATTCTAAGCACTTTTCATGTTGGACACAACTTCTAAAGTCCAACAGATGAAGAGTTATAATCAATCTAAAACTTACTATTTATAGTAAAAACGAAATTAAATATGGAATTCGACCGTCGATATGATGGAATTTTGTAAATCCAGCAGGTGGGCAACTCGCTTATGTCGAGTTGGTTAGCTAAAGTAGCTCGTCCTACCCCAAAATCATATATTTTTTGCCTGATAACTCATTTTGGATTGTGATATACGCCCGATCTAAGGTTCGACTGTACGGATCACTTCTGTCGTCAACCGGGCCTCTTCTGATCCATCTTGGCCTTGAAACTGTCTGCGACCCTCTCTACATTAGTCCCCTCCACTTCAGAAGAACTCGTCCTTCTTTGGTTCATGATACTCGGCCAGGTCTACAATGTTGAAAGTCCATGAGATCACCATGTCATCCAAAAGATCAACGATTTAAGCGTTGTCATTGATCTTTTAGATGATTGGGAATGGTGCAATCTTCTTATTCTTTAACTTTTTGTACATCCTGGTCGAAAATTTCACTTTGTGGAGATGGACCATAACGCGGTCACCCACCTCGAACACTTTTTATCGCCGATGCTTGTCCACTTGTTCCTTATACTTCTCGTTCAAGGCATGTAGTTTGATCTGCACTTCCGCATGGATGCCCATGATCCTGTCTGCCATATGTTCTACTACAATGCTTATGCCTAGGAGCTTGGCTAGAGGGACCAAGTTAAGTGTGTGGCGAGACACTCGTCCGTAAATAATCTGGAACAGTGATTTCCCTGTCGAGCAATTCACCATGTTGTTGAATGCAAACTCTGCTTGAGATAGGGTCAAATCCCACAGCTTTGGTTTTTTTCCTGAAATATAGCGAAGGAGGTTTCTCAACGTGCGATTCACAACCTCGGTCTGCCCATCAATCTGTAGGTGATAGGCGCTGCTGAATTGAAGTCATGTATTGAATTGAGTTCACAAAGTCCGCCAAAAGTGGCTAATGAATTTCGTGTCATGATCAGAAGTAATGGTCTTGGGGACTTCGTGTATCCGTACGACCTCCCTGAAGAATAGATTCGCCACGTGTGTTGCATCGAGGGTCTTCTTGCATGGGATAAAGTGCGACATCTTGGAGAAATGATCTACCACCATAAACACTGAATCCATGCTGCATTGTGTTCGTGGGAGACCAAGCACAAAGTCTATAGATAAATCTTCTTAAGGACCGTCAGGCACAGGTAACAGGGTATAAAGGCCCATATTCTGAGATTGCTACTTAAAAGTCTAACAAACATGACAACGTTGTACGGCTTTTCCCACATCACGTACCAATTTCAGACAATAATACCGCTCTTCTACAAGAGCTCGCATCTTGTCTCGCCCAAGGTGTCCACCAAGGCCACCTCCATATAGTTCCTAAATAATCTGCTCTCTCAGAGAACTTTGGGGGATGCACAATCGATTCCTTTTAAGGAGGAAACTATCATATATATGAAGGTCAGTAGGGTGACCTTCTTAGCACTTCATCAAAGAATCTGTGAAGTCCTTGTCCTTGACATACAGCTCCTTGAGACAGTCAAAGCCAACTACCTCGTTGCACATCATAACAAATAGTAATGCGCGACGGCTAAGTGCATCAACCACCTTGTTCTGCTGCCCTGACTTGTGCTTCAGAACGAACTTGAATTCCTGTGAAAATGCAACCCATCTTGCATGCACATGATACACGTTAGTCTGACTATTAATAAACTTTAATGCTTGATGGTCAGTGTATATGACAAACTCTCTTTGAATCAGCTAATCTCGCCAATGTCATAGCACCTGAACAACTGCGTACAACTCAAGCTCATACGTCGACCAATTCTTTCGAGCGTCGCTGAGCTTCTTGCTGTAGAAGGCTACCGGCCTGCCTTCCTGTGATAATACTCCTCCAATTCTGACATATGAAGCGTCACACTCAACCTCAAATAGCTTGTCAAAATTAAGAAGCACCAATACCGGTGTTGTAAACAAACGATACTTGATCCCATGAAAGCTCATGTCAGCTTCATCAGTCCACTGAAACGGTCCTTTTTGATGCAATCTATAATAGGCGTGACTATTGTGCTAAAATTTCACACAAATCGACGATAGAAGGTCGCCAACTCGTGAAAACTCCTCACCTCATGAATGTTTGTTGGGATCGGCCATTCCCTAATGGCTCGCACCTTTTTATCGTCCACTTATTATTATTATTATTATTATTATTATTGTAAAACACAATTAAACATAAAATGTTTTGGAAAACCTAATTATTAATTTTAACAAGATTTCTATTAAGATTAGTCCATGTTTCTTAAAAGAAGGGAAAAATAACTTTCTAATCATACCGAAAGTAGATTTGTTGATCGTTATTGTTGTTAATCTTCTAACACCAAGTCTCTCCCATATTTATCTTAGATAAAGATATATGAAATCTTCCATCTATATCCTGTTAGAAGCTAAATCAGACCAGAACCGTCTATATGACAAATCTTAGATAGGCAATATGGATAATGTAGACATGAGGGCATGTGGATGTGGCCCACCTTCTCTTCCTTCCTCACTCTTTTTACTCTAGGGAGCAGGGGACGTGTGAATGTCAAGCTCCCTAAACCCTCCCTTTGAGATATGATCTTATACGATAGACTAAGGTTTTAGGATAAACACACCATATGATACTTCACCACCTACAAACATCTAAGTACCCATGTAAAGGATATCTATTTACCTTCTTAATCTATGCACCCCAACCGCCAAATCCCTCCACTATCTGTAGTCACCATCCCTAAACAATTTCCATGCCACCCAATGTATAAATCAAATTATATCTTGACTATTAAATGTCCAAGCATGATTTAAAAATAATCAACAGTTAGAAATAAATGTTAACTATTGAAGAACCATGGCTAGGTAAATAGAAACCTCATGTTAAAATTGTGACACCAAAATCACTATGGGTTTATTCACTTTTTATTATCCCATATAACCCATGTTTCACATGCTAACAAAGCCCTAGTGTCAGTGGACCCTTGGATGGGTATTTTTGACATTTTTTTTCTTAAAAGAGTGGCTTTTAGAGTAACTTATGTTAGGATTAAGAGAGAGTTACAATTTATTTATTTATTTATTTTTGGTGTTTTAAGAGCCTCCAAGGAGAGAGAGCTAGGATTTTTTTTATGTAAGTTCTCTCCATCCATATAATATTCTTTGAACACTAGATTGATCGTCGCTTTGTTCCATGGTTTTTTTCCGCAAGGGTTTTCCACATAAAAATAGTGTGTTCTCTTGGTGGTTTCTTGGATTTTTTTTTTCATTTTCTCTTATTTATTTCAATCTGGATTAAGATGCGTCCGCGGGGCAAGTTCACAAACAAGTGGTATTGGAGTGAGGTTGGTTTGTTAGTTTGGATTTGAGATATGACATCAAGGGGATCAAATGTGAAGTTTAAGACAGAGAAATTCATGGGTAAAAAAAACTTTAAACTATGGAGATTGAAAATGAAAGCACTCCTAGATTAGCAAGGGTTGCAGTATGCACTCCTTTGGAAAGCGCATCGTCCTGAATCAATGAAAGAAGAAGATTGGGATGAACTGGATGAAAATGAAATTAGTACAAATCAATTGTGCTTGAACAATGAAATCATTTACAATGTCATAGATGAGACGACTACTACAGGTTTATCGGCAAAGTTAGAGAGTATTTAGATGAAGAAATCTCTCACCAATCGTCTATTTCTGAGGAGATAGTTTTATAATCTGAAAATGGCAAAAGGTTCGGATCTATCTGAACATATTAATAAGTTCAACAAAATGGTTCGCAAGTTGACGAGTATTGCGGTGAAGATCGAGGAGGAAGATAAAGTCCTAATTTTGTTGACATCTCTCCCCAAGTCGTTCAAGTATCTGGTTAATACTTTTTGTCATAGTAAGAATACTTTAGGCATCAAAGCCATTACCGAAGCCCTTCAGTCGAAGTGATTGCGATGGAAAAGTGGCAGTGAAGGTACCTCTATGGATGGGTTGCTTGCTCAAGGAAGATTATTTGAGCAAGATAAGGGAAAATCATCACCTTAGATGGAGATTAATTGGTCTACTAGAACTTAGGGTTAGGGTTTTAGGGGAAAACATTGATTCCTAAATCAAATCGAAGGAAACTTATGTAAGATTCAGAAAATCCATGTTGAGGGTCAAATACTACATATTAGACCCCAATTATTTTCTGGATTTACAAGCATGATGCCGGTTAATGACCTGATTTAATTGTATTTGTGATGCAGAGTATGTTTACGAGCATGGGCTGGAAAAGATGTTAAAAGCATGGATTTAAAGCTCAGGCATTACCAAGGGCAAGGCATGGACTCCAGGGGACAAAGATCGAAGAAATTACATGCCAGGGGTCCGAGAAAATTGAGAAACTGAAGCTCAAGTGGCCTGAAAGTCAGCCAGAATGCAAGATCACTGGGTTTCCATCATCTGTTTGGCTCGAAACTTTATACATGGATCGAGGACCAAGAACTAACCGTACACGTCAAATTTCAGCCATTGGATCCTCGTGAAAGTGGCTGAACTAACAGATCAGTTCATAAAATCCTGATTTGGGGCCCACCCGCTGTCCAGATATGCTTTAACTTCGGCCCCCACGGTTTAAATGAAATGGGGAACAAGATGGATGGTGTGGATTTCTCATAATCATTATACAGTGTACATAGTACACTTTTTGCACTAAGAGTGCATGGCAACAGGGACGTCTCTTCTTCAAAACAAACAGAACTATGTTTCTGGTATGAAACAGAGACTGCGGATGATCTCAGTGGGCCATCATCATGGTCCAAATGCTCAATCCGAGCCGTCCATCATGCAGAGGGGCTCGATTTAGCCAAACCCATGTTGATATTATATACCCATGCACCCATACATGCTGGTTTCAACGGTCACAAACGGACAGCCCTGCACTGATTGCAGCGTGATTACCACCTTTGGCCGCGTCCATAACATTCCAAAGCCGGACACATCCAGCTGAAATTTCGTTGTAAAGACAATTGACGCAGTGGATTTCGAAGATACCAAGTACGTGGACCCCACCAACTCTCATCAGAGCCTTCCGTTTCGGTCTCTGCTGCGGAAGCTTGAACAGGGACTTGCGGCGGATCTCTTTGGGCCAACACCGTGCATCAACGGTCAGATCTGAACCGTTTATGAGACTCAAACCGCTCCTCTCACTTAGGCCTAGGTGGATAGATTTCAGAATGCATCGGAGATCGGTTTTTGATCGTCCGAACGGAAGATAGACGGAGGAACTGTTTCAATTGATGGGCTGCACTAAACCTGAGAAAAAATACTCCTTCTCGACTGAAATTTCGAGAGGAATTCAATGGACGGGTCGGATTTCTCGTCTGACATCAATCCTGGGCCCACCGACTTCAACAGCGTAAGGTTTACGCATTACGCACGGCCAGACGCAAACGACTTTCGTGGGCCATTGTGCGATCGTATTGATGGTCGGATCCATGATCTGGACCGTACACATGTTACAACAGGTGGCCATAACCCTAGCCAAGATATCAGAATCAAGAGATGAATTGATTTCGCGCCGGAATTCTTCTCCAGAAGGTGAGTAGTTTCGCATGGCTCTTTCGCACATTACTGGGCTGCGTAAGGAAACTTTCACATGAAGTTCTTGGACTCGAGCCGACCTACGGCAGAGTATAAGAGGAGAAGCACGTGAGGAGGCCAGGGGATCGGAGGGAAGAAACGAGAAAGGGCAGGGATCTAAGGCTTGGGGCTGGACGTCTGGGAGCTGACCCGGTTCCTCTTCTTCTTCTTCTTTTTCTTGCTCTTCGTGTTCTTTTTACTTGGAATTTAGCCCAGCTCATGTGTGGCTAAACCTCTTAGCTAGGGCTAAGAGGTGAAGCCTGTAGCGAGATGGGAGATTCTGCTTTGTGCCTTTAATTCATAAACTAAATTTGATTTAGTTGATTATTAAAGGAATATTTTTCTTAGTCTTTAATGGTCTGTTGTGACTGAAATTACAATGGGTTTGCAATGGTTTTGAGTATTTTTTTTTCCCTTTTGATGTTTATGACGTCAGGAGGCCCTGTTGTTCACCATCGTCTCCTGGGCATGGTTGGATGATGATACCCTTCCTAACTTTCATGCATTATTGATTGGTTGGTAATTAGTTTAATTCTGTTGTTTGCTTTGTCTCCTGGGCATGGTTTGATGATGGAATCCATTCTAATTCATATACCTTTCACCTCTTGAAAACTATATCAAAGGAAGTCTAGTTAATTTCCATGATTTCTGAAGCAGGCATAAGATCTCCCTGATCCCTACAAGTAGATCCTCTAAATCCCTAGTTTTTCTTCCTCTGAATTTCTTAAGTTATTAGATAATTACTCAACAATCACTCCTTAAATTCTATTTGGTTTAGATTTCATCTTAGCCTAGTTCTAGATCTGGTTATTTTCAGATAACGTACAGGTTTCAGTCCCTGTGGATTCGACCTCGGTCTTACCGAGTTTATTACTACATCACAACCCTGCACTTGGGAGTGAACAAGTTTTTGGCTCAAAAAAATTTAACCTAGAGTTAGTAAAAAAACCTAAGACTATGAATTATGATAAGAGAGAATCCTAAATTCAATTGGACCGAAACAGTCCCCGTACCCATGATGTTTTATTTAAACCAACACGATTTAAATGATATTTAAACTCGCAAGTATACGAATCAGATGCAGATACGGTACGTATTACGAGATCGTTCCCACGAGGACTGGTCGTCACAATTCAAATCTATGATTCTCCTTAACTAATCCAACAAACAATGGAATGAATTACTAAGCACAATTTTATGAAAAACAATTAATTAAGAACAGGGAAGAAAATTCAATCAGAGAGAGAGCACTAGGACTTTCGAATCCACCCCTAATTATCCTAACCCTTGTTTTGTCTGTTAATTCACCTTGATCTAGATTGATACCACTTAAATAGAGAAAGCACAATCTGTATCCTTAATCAGGCATACAGACTGTCTAATTCCTTTAAGCAATGCCATGAATGACATATCCCATATCCTTGGTCGGGCATAAGGGATGTACAATTCATTAAAGCATCCTGTTTCTTCCTCTATAGGAAACCTGTTCCTGATCAGACACAAGCACCTATAATAAGCATCCAAACAACATCCATATATATACTTTGGTCAAGTTCATAGATGGAGAAGTATAGAATTTAAACCCATAAAGCCCACTTAAAGAAAGAAATAAATTAATTGAAATTCAAAGTAAATCAACCAATACAAGAGCTAATCAAATTAGGGGCTTCATCTCAGCCCTAGCTGAGAGATTAGTGACCCATAAAATTCATGAAAAATATTAAATAAAATTCATAAAAATTAAACACCAAACCAATCGATCTCTCTCTTCTTTCTTCTCTTTCTTCTCTTTCTTCTCTTCCTTGCTCCAGATCTGGAATCCCCTGGTTCTGAATGACTCTCCCACGTCCAAAACTCCCCTTCTATAGCTGCTGGATGGCTGGGGTCGGTGGCAGAGTCGTAGAAGGACTCGAAGTGTAATTTTTCGCAGCCGTGATCGGTGGGCCCCACAGAGGTATTTTATGGAAAATCCACCCCGTCCATTGGATTCAGAACGAAATTTCAGTAAAGAATGGGTGGTTTTGAAGGTCCATTAGTGCGGCCCAGAGAAGAAAATACAAAAAGATCAGTTTTGAACGTCCCGGGGCAGTCTACTTTTGGCCTCTGTACCGCACACGTGTGTACGCATGGGCGAGGAATGTCAACATGGTTTTGAAGCTTTCGAAGCCTTCTACACGATGGACGGATCAGATCTTCCATCTGATCGAAGATGGTGGGCCACAACCGCCCGAAAGTCAGTTTTTTCGCGGACGTGCGTAAGCCTTCGCACGTCCGGCGCTGCGATGCTCGGTGGGCCCCACATAAGCATTTTCGGGGAAATCCACCCCGTCCATTGGATAGAGGACGAGATTTCGTTCAAAGATGGATGGTTTTGAACTTGCGTGGACGCGGCCCAAAGAAGGAATCATGCTGTTTTCATTCTGGACGTCATGGGGCAGCTTGCTTGTGTCCTCTGTACCGAACACGTGTGCACGTATGGGAGTGGAACATCAGCATGGTTTTGTAGTTCTCGAACCCATCTACACGATGGACGGCTCGGATCGGCCGTACGTGTTACCGGTGGGGCCCACAGCGGTCTGTAAAAACGCCTTTCCGCCCGTTCGCGCCAGAAACGGGAGTTTCTGTTTTTGAAGGGATGAAGTCGGGTCAGCGCTGCTGACCGACTTATGCTCGTTCGGTGCACATGCAGTGCACATGTGCACCATGCACATGTCACCCAAGGTGGGGTCCACTGTGATGATTTCGAGAAATCCAATCCGTCCATCCTTTTTATCATATTATTTCCACCGTCAGGACCAAAATTGATGTATATCCAGATATCCAGCGGGCCCCACTTAATGAATTAAGGGGCTGATCTGGCCGTTAGACCACTTCCCGAGATCTTCAATGGCTGAAATTTAATATGTACGGTTAAATTATGGTCCCCATCACGTGTATGAAGTTTTGAGTTGATCGGATGGCGGGAAACATGTGATCTTGCATTCTGGACCCTTTTCGAACCCCTTTTGCCTTGCTTTCCTCAATCCCAGGCGTGTAAAATCTTCACTATTGGTTTTCTGGAGTCCATCCTGTGCTCTGGTAATTTTGGAGTGCCAAATCCATGTTCTTAACATCATCTTTCAGTTAACGCTCCTGACTTCATCCTGTAACAAAAATACAATTAAAATACTCCATTAAGCATTATCATATACGTAAAATCTGGTAATTACTGGGGTCTGATATGCAATATTTGACCCTGATCACAACCCCCAACCAGCATTTTGCTAGTCCCGAGCAAAGTATGCGAAAAATAATTTTAGAAATAAAAAATGATTCCTGTAACTCAAGTAACTTGTGAACAGACAGCTGAGATGTGAAAATTCTAAGATTCATGAATGGTAAGTAGAATTTTCTCCTGAAATCAAGCTCACAGTAAACTTCATAATCGAGTTCAACATATTAATCCATTAATTAGAACATTTCTGAACATCGAGCTCCATGAATGTAAAGTGTAGTCTCGACTTACAAACATTAAGAGATCCAATTGTCAATCTCATGATATCATTGGTAATTTGTGACAACCAAGCTTGAAACCAACACTTATCTCACAGATTAATTTTTAATTTTACCAGCCTTTGATTTTCTTTATGAGCATTAACGCAAATGAGGGGAATTAAATTCTTACCTATAGGGAGCAAACCGATGCCGAAAACTCGTCGCCTCATTTTTTTATAAGTCAAATATGGAGAATCAAATCTATACCTATAGGGAGCAAACCTATGGTGAAGATTATGTGACTTAGCCTTTTAATTCTTCTTTTTACCAAGTTAATCATTCAGTTAAAAACTTAATGTGCAAGCGAGATGTGATATGTAAAATCATGACTTAATCAATGTTCACAACGTCTAATCATGGATTAACAATTCAAAATTGACTGTGAAATCAAGCAGATGGCCGAATCTAAGAGTCATTAGTTACCAACATCAGGTATCTTATAATGTTAAAATCACAACTATCCTTCAAAGTCACTTTGAATTCAATAGAAATTCAGAAAATCTTTTAAAATTTTCACAAATTTTCCTCAGGACTAAGAAAATACTGATTAGGTACCCTAATCTCCCACCCCCAACCGAAAATCTACATTGTCCTCAATGTATTAGAAATAAACAAGTAATGCACATGGGACAACGAGAATAAAAGAGGAGTGATGAAAAGATAATACCTGGATGGAGAATCAAGAAGCTTTCTCAAAATTTGTGAAAAATTTCAACGTAAAAGCGAGTTAGCACAAGAGAGATCAACATAAGCAAAAATAACAAAAAGAAAAACAAAAGAAGATCCTACCTATACCACTTTCGCAGGTGCTCTCGATTGCATTTAGCGCATGCAACAAGCCTTTAAACCCCTAGGTTACCCCTAGTGGACGAGTTGTAGTCTCGTGAGGGTTTGCAGTAATGTTACCCACAAACATTGAAGTAACTAACTAAGAAAATTGAAAATGAATGAAATAAAAAGCAATACAATAAAGCAAAAGGCTGGGTTGCCTCCCATGAGCGCTAAGTTTAACGTCTTCAGCCAGACAAGAACGGACCATGAATGAAATAATCTTTATAACCAGGGTCCGCCAAAGAAATTACCTCAACACTTTCATTAACCGATCCCAGACAAGTGATGTGAGTTCCCATGAACTGTGCTATCTGAAGTAAGGCAACTGACACTGTCGTCAAATAATTTAAGGACTTCTGCTCGAACGACTTCTTCTATGTTAGGATCATGCTTCCTTTGCATGTTATGCGATATTACCACAGCATGATCCATCCATACAGTGGGGCATACTCCCTGGATTTTTTCTATCTTCCGTTCAATTGCTGCCTTATATGCTCTAAGAACATTAAGCAGCCTGCTCGCCTTTGTCTTCTCAGAGTTACAAACTGTGTTGTCAGGAAGAGTCTCAGAGGGATGAAGAGGTTCCACTTTCGCTCTCCATTTTTCAGTCTCCAATATAGGAGTAGAGTCGAGCAATGCATTGACTTCATGGATGGGACTATCAATGTCAAAATCCATGCCCGATTGTGCTAAGCAGGTCTCAAGAGGATCTTCAAAAGATGTACGGAAGGAGTCCTGCACAAGGCTCTCGATCATGTCCACTTCAAATATGTCATCCAAATCTGAGGATTGTTGTCCTGCATTAAAAACATTGAGTTTAATATTCATGTTACCAAAGGACAATTTCATAACTCCATTCCTGCAATTGATAATAGCATTAGATGTGGCCAAAAATGGACGACCCAAAATGACTGGGATCTGACTATGAAGATTCTGGACAGGCTGAGTATCTATAACTATGAAATCCACTGGAAAATAAAATTTATCAACTTGGATTAACACATCTTCAATAACACCCCGGGGCACCTTGACAGATCTATCGGCTAGTTGTAATGTTACCTTAGTCGGTTTCAACTCACCAAGTCCTAGCTGCTCATAAACCGAATATGGTAACAAATTGACGCTCGCCCCTAAATCAAGTAATGCCTTCCCGATCTTATGATCTCCTATGCCGCAAGAAATGGTGGGAGCTCCTGGATCCCTAAATTTAGGAGGGGTGTTATGTTGAATCATGGAGCTGAGCTGCTCCGCAAGGAAGACTTTCTTATGAACATTCTGCTTACGCTTTTGAGTGCATAAATCTTTAAGAAACTTAGCGTAAGCAGGGACTTGCTTGATAGCGTCAAGCAACGGGATGTTGACTTGCACTTTTTGAAACACATCCAAGATTTCATCAAAGTTATTTCTTTTCTTTATTGGTGCCAGACGTTGAGGAAAGGGTGCTTTGGGCACATAAGGTGGCACATTAGTGGCTCTTGGAGAGTCGAGAGCTTTTGGACTTTGGATGCATTGGTATGGCTCTCTGCTTCATCTTGATCTTCTGTTTTAGAATTTGATTCATCCCCAGGCATCTCTATTCTGTTATCAATCTGCTTGCCTGACCTAAGGGTAGTGATCGATTTGGCCTGTTCATGATATTGCCCTTGGTTGGAATTAGAGCCAATCTCATACCTGTCCCTTTGGATTAGCCTCGGGTTGGCTAGGGAACTTGCCCTTCTCTCTCTCACTCAATGTGGCAGCTAGTTGACCCATTTGTACTTCCAGCTTGGCAATGGATTGTGCATTTGCATGTAAGCTTTCCTGGTTGGCGGCAACGGCGCAAAAACTTGTTCACACCCCAAGTGTAGGGTTGTGATGTAGTAATAAACTCGGTAAGACCGAGGTCGAATCCACAGGGACTGAAACCTGTACGTTATCTGAAAATAACCAGATCTAGAACTAGGCTAAGATGAAATCTAAACCAAATAGAATTTAAGGAGTAATTGTGGAGTAATTATCTAATAACTTAAGAAATTCAGAGGAAGAAAAACTAGGGATTCAGAGGATCCACTTGTAGGGATCAGGGAGATCTTATGCCTGCTTCAGAAATCATGGAAATTAACTAGACTTCCTTTGATATAGTTTTCAAGAGGTGAAAGGTATATGAATTAGAATGGATTCCATCATCAAACCATGCCCAGGAGACAAAGCAAACAACAGAATTAAACTAATTACCAACCAATCAATAATGCATGAAAGTTAGGAAGGGTACCATCATCCAACCATGCCCAGGAGACGATGTGAACAACAGGGCCTCCTGACGTCATAAACATCAAAAGGAAAAAAAATACTCAAAGCCATTGTAAACCCATTGTAATTTCAGTCACAACAGACCATTAAAGACTAAGAAAAATATTCCTTTAATAATCAACTAAATCAAATTCAGTTTATGAATTAAAGGCACAAAGCAGAATCTCCCATCTCGCTACAGGCTTCACCTCTTAGCCCTAGCTAAGAGGTTTAGCCACACATGAATGGGCTAAAAATAAACAAAAGAAATATAAAGGAAAAGAAGAAAACCGGCTGCCTCTGTCTCTCTCTCACGTTCCAGCCACGTCCCAGCCTCTTCTGATGCCCAAAGCTTCCCTTTTCCAGATGCCTCCACGGCTGCTCATGTTCCAAAGATTGGATGATCCCACGTTCCAGCCGGCAGCCCTTTCAATCCCAGCATCTTAAACACACCCTGCATTACAAACGCGATTAAATCAGCCATTAAACGGTATTATGTTTGTAGATCCAAGTAATAACTAGGGTCTAATATGCAATATTTGACCCTCAACACCAACCAACCCCTTACGCTGGGTTGCGCAGCCCGAAATTGTGAAAAACCCCTGGATTGACGGTCGTTTCCCTATTTTAATTTCGTTTTTACTATAAATAGGGAGTATAATTATGTGTTAGTTCTTATGGGCAATGACCATGCCTATAAGATTATTGAAATTAGTTTGGTTTGCATCAGGATGTTTGATGGGGTGGAGCATACTCTAGCAGATGCGAGGCACTTTCCAGAATTGAAGAAGAATATTATCTCTTTAGGAAATCTAGATATAATTGGTTGCAATTTCATCAGTTATGATGATGTTTTGAGGATTTCAAATGGAGCTCTTACAATAATAAAGGCACAGTAGAGCGGTAATCTTTACCAGTTGATCAGAAATACTAGATCTAGTGGAGTTGTAGCATCTGTAGTAGATTCTACATTGGCATAGTTATGGCATGTGTGCATTGGCCACATGAACGAGCGGGATATGAAGGTACTTCTTAATCATAAGTTAATTCGTAGTTTTAAAATTTTTGATTTCGATATATGTGAGCATTACATATATGGAAAACAATCGAGGCTACATTTTAAAATCAAGAAACATGTCAGTAAATGGTAGCTTAATTACATGTATTCTGATATGTGGGGCTATTGCCCGTTATTTCTGGAGGTGGATCATGTTACTTTGTCACATTTATAAATGACTTCTCTAAGAAGGTTTGGATTTATATTTTAAAACATAAATCTAATGTGTTAGCCACTTTCAATATATAGAAAGCAATGATTGAAAAACATATAGGGCGAAAAGTGAAGTTTTTAGGATAAATAACAACGAAAAATTTACTTCAAGAGAATTTGATCAGTATTACGAGAATAAGGGAATAGTAGTCAGACGCAATACAGTGAGTCATACACCAGAGCAGAGTAGTATGGTAGAATGTATGAACGGACTCTATTTAAAAGGGCTTAGATTATCTCAAGAAATTATGTGTTAAGTAAAGAGCTTTTCGCTGAGGTTGTTTGTACAGCTTGTTATTTGGTGAATAAGTTTCCCTCTACAACTATTGATTATAAAATTTCTTAAGAAGTGTGGAGTAGTCAGACAGTTGATTACTTGGGTTTGAGGATTTTTTATTGTAATGTCTATCCTCATGTATTGTCTATTGAGAGAGATAAGCTGCACCAAAGAGAAAAAAATTGCACCTTTGTTGGCTATGGTGATAGGGTGAAAGGTTATAAATTATTATATTGTGCTTGATAGAAGATCATTATTAGTCGAGACATCAAATTTTATGAGGGTTCCTTCTTTCAGAAAGATGAGCGAAAGGAAACGAAAAATTCAGTTGTTTCTAAAAATTAACATGTTGTAGGCTCAATTATCCAGGACGTTTGAAATAAAAGATCTAGGGGCCATAAAGAGGATTCTTGGCTTTGATATACACAAGAATAGGTATAGGAGCAGGCTATGGTTGTCTCAGGAGGAGTATCTTAAGAAGGTTCTAGTCAAGTTCGAACTAAAAAAGGCAAAATTGGATAACACTCTCCATGTTGCTCACTTTTGACTTTCTTCAAAACTATGCCCTACATCAGATGAAGAAAAATGGTATATGTTTCGTATACCCTATTTGAGTACAGTTGGCAATCATATGTATGTCATGGTCTATATAAGACTGGATATTTCACATGCAGTTGGTGTTGTGAGTAGATACATTTCGAACCTCAGCAAGCAATATTGGGAAGCGATGAAATTGTTATTTCGGTATATATGTGTAACATCTCAAATTTTCATGGCCAGAGTTTATACTCGTGATGGAGAAAAATCGTGTGTTAATAATTAAATGAATTGAATGCTTTAAAAATTACACCATATTTTTTTTTTTTCATTTAGATCACATCTAGTTACATATCTTGAGAATAAAATCTATTGTACTTATTATTTCATCAAAGTAAAAGAATTCAATGAATTATTAAATGCCCTCTCAATGGGAGCAGATTACATTATCGAGTTTGCAGTGGAATATAAAACTAAATCATAAAACTATCTTCTTATTTTTTCAGTATAATCTTCTATAAAGAGATAGTCCTCTAGGTCTTCAATCTGTGTATCACTTGTATCATCTATATAGTTGGAGAAGGTCAACACCCTACTAATAATGATGGTTATCCTTTAAGATTAACAATAATTTAAGAGATTCATAAAAGTAATATAAGGGTTCTGATACGTCTCGTACTCCACCACTACAAGTGGTATCAGTATGCGCAACGATTGTATATATGAATGCATACTGGCAAAGTGTATGCAGCTCATCATACATAGTGATCATTATAATGTAGAATACAATTTATAGAAAATCCGACTTGCCTTGCATCCCATAACTACGAAGATTCACCGGTGTGTCCAACGCTACCGTGGATTTATATGAACACTTCGAAGCGGCACAACACATGAGTCAGATGAATTACGTGACATGATTTATTCCTGGACCGACTATTTGCGACATCCAATCTCGGAAGTGATGTAACATGCATTACGAATTACTAACATCGATTTATGCACTACTACCCAAACCCATGGAATTACGCGTCGACCAAGAGGGTCACTACCTTGTGTAGTTGAGTATGTTTTGAGTATTATGATGAGATCTAGAATTAAATTTTTGAAAATTTAGAACTTGATTGGCTGAGGAAAACATTGGATAAATTTTATTAATGAATTGATTGGTAGAAAGTTTGAACATCAATTGAGCCTAGCTCATAAATCACACTTAACTCATTTTTTGTGAAGAGAACTTGAATTCCTAACTTTAACATTTGTATTACTAAAAAGTGCTAGGAACCAAGTTTGGAGATCCTTATCTACCTTAAAAATAATGGAAAAGAGAAAATACCTAGCTAAAAATAGTGAGATCGACAAAAAATGTTGTATAAGAAGTGTTTCAATGAAAAGCATCTATGAAAAGACTGGATAAATGTGAAAGTTGTCAATATAAAATCGAAAATATGAAAAAGTAAGTGAAAATGAAATAGGTTCGAAATCATTACTTGTGTTGATCTATTCGCTTTGAAGTAATAAACATGGCTAACATTACAACTAAAGTTAACAACTACTTGATTATTGATACTTGTTATTACGACCGATTATACTAAGGAATGTAAACAACTGATAATGATAATGATAATGTTAATTAAGGAGCACAAAATAATTGAAAAATAAATTTGATTTGGTTTGATTGGTATGAGACAACTTCTTCTACTAACTTCTTTCATTATTTATAGCATTAAATCGATCATCTATATGCTTCTCACATCTTGACAGTTATCATAATCATTTTAGCACTACTTGCCTTCCTTGTCACTTGTCTTGATAACCGCTCTGACACATTGACCTTTCGCTCAACCACCCTCACTTAATGGATGACATGACGCTACTTGACATGTTAAAGCATGACCTAGCAGGTTCACCAATATTTATTTGTTATTTCTCTACGTTTTATCACTCGAATCTCTCTCTCTCTCTCTCTCTCTCTCTCTCTCTCTCTCTCTCTCTCTCTCTCTTCTTGGGACAATCTTTCATCCCATCACAACCATTGATTTGCAAAATGGAAATCAACCATTGACATAGAATGTGGTAATTATACATTCCTAGCATGGTTGGACCATAAGAAGGCCAAATGAAAGTGGAAGTAGTCCATCAAATCCAAGCCAGTTCTATGTAGGGCATAATGTAATTGGGCCCTAGGTGCATCCAGTTCAACGAAATTTAATTCGGATATGAAGAAATTGTCGTTTGTAGTGTGAACAGTAAATCCACTATGACTTTTGATTCGATTATCATTACGGGATGCACAAGCTATCAATCTTTATCGTAATGGCCGATCCACAATTAACTGACCCATTAAGTGGGTCGCATGCATCCATTTCATGAGAAAACACACAATTTCAGTTTAAAAACAAAATTTTAGAAAAAATATTATTTTTAATAATTTCAATTTTTGTCATATTTCCTTATTTTAAAAGTAGATTTTCATCTTTTTTAGAAATGACTTGTAATCATGCTAGGACTCCTCTAATAATGTTTATCTGGACTTTATATTTTTTGCAAATTAGGTTTTAGACAAGTTTTACTATTTTGGGTAACTTTTGTTAGGACTAGAATTTTGCTATTTTTGCTAGTTACAAATTAGGATTTTATTTTTCTTTATAATGATATAATGGAGAAATCATACATATTAGACATTATTCAATAAAAATATTTGAGTTTTATCTTGGTCCTTTTTATTTATTTTTTTTGCCTTGTGGATTGGAGAATGATATTGAATACCTACTATTGAAACCACCACGCCATTGTCATGTGACCCACCGTAATGTTTTTGAGAAATCCACTACCTCCGTCAGTTTTTCCATCTCATTTTAACCAGTGTGTCCAAATACAGTGAAGATCAAATACCCAGGTAGGCCACACAATTAGAAAAAAGTATTGTTAACCCCACCTTGGAAGGTAGGAGCTCAAAAAATCAAAGTGTCCCACCATAATGTTTCGAGAAATCCACCCTACCCACCATTTTTATTGGCTCATTTTAAGCTGTGGTCCCAAATATAAGGTAGATCCACCACTCAAGTGGGTCATGCTAATTGAAACAGTGGTATTGAACCTCTCCTTTTGAAATAGTCATGAGGTTCACATTTAATTGCTTTTTGAAATGTGCACCTGTACACCTTTTTCTTCATGTGATCTTATGCGGTAGGAATTACCTAATAACCAGTTTGAATGGCATATAATCATATATAGCGGGCCTTAGAAATATTTCAATGGTGGTCATTGAATCTCCATCTTTTCCTTCAGTGTAGCTCAGTTAAGCCTTTGATTTACCTCGTCTTTGGGTTCACTTCCTCACATGACAGGGTAAAATAAATGTACATATGAGATTTCTGAGAAACATCATGATGGCCCTGGGCACGTGGAGTTAGGTTTAACCAACAATCCACGTCCCGCAAGGTCAAGGGTACTAACGTGTTTTCTCAAGCCCTTACCGCAGACCCACTTGGATAGATGTGTTGTATATCCATGCCGTCCATCCATTTTTCCAGCTCATTTCTGAGCATAAGCATAAAAATAATGCAGATCCAACTCTGAATTTGACCACCCCACAGGAAACATGATAATTGAACGCTTGCCATTAAAAAATTCTTGGGGGCCACAAAAGTTTTGGATCAAGCTGATATTTGTATTTTTCCTTTCATTTTGGTCTACCTGATGCTATCAATGCAATATGTTAGATGGAAAATAATCATTACAGTGGGCATTAGGAAATTTTCAACCGTGGCGTTCAATGACCACTGTTTCCTGTGGTGAGCCGCCTGAGATTTGGATTGGCTTATTTTTGGGCCAGTACATAAAATGATCTGGAAAATTGGATGGACAGAGTAGATATATAACCCATACATTATGGTGGGCTCCACTTTCACCGCATTGCTGGATTGGGGGTTTCAATAACCCAACGTCAGGTGTTTTACCGAACATACTTGCCAAACATGTTTATCTCCTAATTAAGTTGAAGCCAAGGTAAGTTACTGTTGGAATAAGTAACTTATTTAAAGTAACTTATCATCCAAACGTGACTTAAATAAATGCAAAACATGTATCAAATACCAACAACCAAACCGCCTGGGTCTAAATATGTTGTCTTATATACATGCACATATATTTATGCATGTATGGAGAGATCGGATGCGGTCAACCTCGAAACGCATAAGCTCAAAGGTTCACAGGGTGAGATGCTTTCATTCGCGGGTGATAACTTTTGGCTGCTGGAAGTTACACTAGTCGATGCTGTCAAAGTGCCGTCACTCATGAAACTGCTTGTAAAATTGGGTGGCAAATCAGTTAAGTAGCCTGGCTTTGACGTGACGGTGCTCACTTCAATGTCTCCCTGCAGCATGGCCACCACCCGTGACATGGGCGGCCGTAGTGATGGTGATGCCTGGATACATAGAAGACCAATGCCGATCATCCGAGCTGCCTCTTCTGCATCAAAGTTGGATAGTGTTGGATCAACCAGTTCCAATGCACAGTTGTTTTCATGGAGATGCCAAGCCTACAAGGTCATAGAATGGATTGGATACAACCAAAAACATTAACGAAAAAATTTTTTTAAAGGAAAAAGAAAAAAAGAAATGAGAAATGAGATGTGGGTCACTTATGCTGATGCCCCACCATCTAGAATCTTGATGATCTGGCCCACAAATCTCCATATATATATATATATATATATATATATATATATATGAAAATTTTATTAAATGAGGGAAGGATCATTACACATTCGGGTGGGACCCCACAAAAAGGTTGGGGGCCAACCTATCATGTAAACCATATACAAAAGCAACAGGGAGCACAAGCCTATGGAAGAAACAATACAGTGACCATATTGGAAATCTGGCCCAAAAATCTGGCTGGACGGCCTATCACGTGGACCAACTTGTATGTTGAATACAGCCTGTTGGTAATTTTCTTTTAAATGTCCATTTTATCTTTCTGGGCACAAGGGTGGCCTACCTGATGAGTGGACAGACCACATTTTCAGGCCATGGAAGTTTGTGATGAGATCCACCTGATGAATGGTGTGAATATTGCATAGGTGCCGCCCTTTTGGCATGGATATGCAATTTTGTGCTTCTCACAATCCGAAAAACAACTGAGAATCCATTACCAATTTGGAAAGTTCCGAAACAACCACGTGCTTCTGAATTTCTGATGGTTGTTTCAGAATCAATCTCAAGCAAATCGAGATTGATTGCCGCTACGTACAAAACAATAAGGTGGATGCTTAAACATGAAAAATGAAGAATTTCAGTGTGCAAAAAGAGAACAGAGTCAAACATGCTACCCGCTGAATGATCCAGAGATCGGGACTGTTGATTGTCACCCAAACGAGGAGAATGCCGTGAGACTGGGGATAGCAGTGGGAGAGTGCTATTCCTGACTTTAGGTGGTTCTCGTGTTCTCTCTTGTTTCTTGTACTTCTAGTGATGGGTTTGCTAATACCTTTTAGAAGGACTCTAATCGACCATCCTAATTGTCAGATCAATACTCCTAACCGTCTTACAAAATAAGCAACATTAATAATAGCAGTACTAATACAAATCAAACTGTTTTTAGAAGTTTGATTAACAAGCCGATCTGGGGATTACTAGGATCTCCACCATGGACAGCTAGGTTCAGGAGGGCTTCATGGCCATCAATCCAAGTCCGCAACAGAGAAATTTACTAATTCACAAGCTAAGTTGGGAATGCTTGAGTTCCACTCTCCACCTTGAAAGGCTATTGTTTAACTTAGTAGAAATTGTTAATGGATTGCTAATTGTTATTCTATATTTCAAGATTTTGGAATTTTACAGCATCTATATATATATATATATATATGTGTGTGTGTGTGTGTGTGTGTGTGTGTGTGTGTGAAAATTTTATTAAATGAGGGAAGGATCATTACACATTCGGGTGGGACCCCACAAAAAGGTTGGGGGCCAACCTATCATGTAAACCATATACAAAAGCAACAGGGAGCACAAGCCTATGGAAGAAACAATACAGTGACCATATTGGAAAATGTCTGCCGTGTTTGTTAGATGGATATTTCAAGAGCCCCGTATTGGTAGTTTAGAATGCATGTGTGCCCCAAGTAGTTATTTAAGGTCACTTTTGGATGCACCCTGTTGCTGCTATTTTCGGCTGTATATGTATGTAGGTGTGCTAGAATTGAAATTGTAGCTTCAATTCAAACCAAAATACAATGACCCCAGGCACCAAGATAGTTAGACACTTAGTGTATGACTAAGATCTAATGAGATCAGTCACCTATTCAGCCACAACATTACCGTTGTTCTTGGATATTCGTTTGGGAGGCAGAACATCAAAAGTCGACTAAATCGTTACTAACGTTAGCTGACATTGAGCTCTTAAATAAGTGTTTTTTGTCTCATTTTTCTAACTACCAAAGAATTTCGGATTCTCAATAGTATTTTCCAAAATGAAAGAATTGAGTTTCAGCCTTTACGTTTCCAATTTATGTTAGTAGGAAAATTAAATGTCATACCCATTCGACGAGATACATATTCTCTGGATACACGTTCTCACATGGGTTTGGCCTTCCGCTTACAATCTCCAGAGCAACGACTCCGAATCCAAATATATCAGCCTTCTCCGTCAGATGCCCACGCATGGCGTACTCTGGTGCGATGTAGCCGCTTCCAGAATAACAAGATAGCAGTTTGAGGCACTCCAATATAAACCAACATCCCGTAATAAGAAATTTAGGCTGTGTTCGGATGCTCAATTGACTTGCATTGCAATAATTAAAAATCAAATTGGAAAATTACCAAACTGTCCAACCCCACTCCATTCATAATGACAAATCAACCCCTAGATTGAAATCATGAAATGGAACTTCTACTTCAGTCTTGGGCTCTACATTGAGTTGGATTATTGCAATTTTGTTCAATGAAGCATCCAAACATGACCTTTAGAAATGAAGGAGAATGGGAAGTTTCAACAATGCTTACATTGTCCCTGCGACACGGGTACTGATGTGGGACATCTTGTCATCGTAGAGCTTGGCCAAACCAAAATCTGATATCTTTGGATTGAGATTAGCATCAAGCAGAATATTACTGGCTTTGACATCCCTATGAACAATGCGGGGCCTGGATTCCTCGTGAAGGTAAGCAAGACCTCTTGCTGTCCCCAAGCATATCTCAAAGCGTGTATGCCAATCCAGATGCAATTTACTCTCTCCTGCAAGAAAATGGCAGCCATTAGCATTGAAATGTAGTACAATTACGCTCTCCTACAGATACATGCTACTGTGGGATTCTGAATTGTACTCTGCGTCACATGTGCCACTACTGGCATGTGGGTTGAGGTCCAGGTCGTTCCTTAGTTGCGGCCCATCTTGTATGTGTAGTGGTCAGAAAACAAGCCAGTCTAATCATCAAATGGGCTACTATACAGTCATGGTTTAATGTGAAATTTAGAGACGGAGGAATTGCTTGTTTTTCTATTAATTATTATGGTGTATAAATACAGAGGGAATGACTCCCAATATGAAAGAAATACATTGAGGAAGAATTAAATCTCAGAGAATATGGAAGAATATTGAGTCTTTCCTAACATACATGTAGGAAGATTAATTCTTTCCTAATATACATGGAGGAAGATCAAATCATTCATAATATCCCCCCTCGAGTTCAAGCATGGAGATCTGCAACACCCAATTTGTGAAGAAGATGATGACGGAGTCTCAACCAATAGCTTTGGTAAAGATCTCTACAAGTTGTTGATTGGTAGGCACGTAAAAAGTGGAGAGAATCCCAGTCGTAATCTTTTTTTGGGACAAGATAACAATCAATCTCCATATGTTTAGTCTATTTGTGAAAAACAAGACTAGTGGCAATATGAAAGGCAGCTTGATTGTCACAATGAAGCTGCATCAGTTGAGGGTGGTGGACATCAAGATCTTAAAGTAGTTATTTAAGCCAAATAAGTTCACGAGTTGCATTGGCCATGGCATGATATTTAGCTTCAGTGGACAATCTTAAAACTGCCGGCTATTTTTGTTTCCAAGAAATAGGGCATTGACCAAGCATTACTAACTTTTTGTGGATCAACATGCTTGGAGTAATTGGACCGATCAAAGTCACAATAAGCGCATTTTTGGAGGGAATTGCTAGAAGCAAGAATGATTCTCTTGCTAGAAGGAGAGGATTTGAGATCTCGAAGTACTCAAATGGCCGTGTGATAAAAAAAAGTTAGTGTGTATTGTGCATGAACGACCTCCCATCTCAGGTCAGAGGCCTACTCTTCCTTGACAAGGTGGGATTCGGAGCCGTCCGAACGGTCTAACATGGTGTTATGAGTTTCTCTTGCAACCCACCTTTGAGCTTCTCCTGGGCCATGGTTTTTTGGTTTGGTCGGATGTGGTCGTTGCCTTATGGGTAGTTCTCCCACAGGTCCAAACTAGGCCGGCCTTTGTTTGTAGTTACGATAGGCTCTCCCCAGGTCCATTTTTCTCTTGGAGAGCCCGAATTGTAAATTTTGGTGCGATATATGAAAATTTAACAGCTAGCTTTAAAATAAAAATAAAAATAATAATAATAAAAAAACTTAGGATATTGACCACAGAAATGATGTCAGGGCTGGTTAAATGAGATGTCCAATGAGTTGATGATATGTAGTGGGATCTGGAAGAGGTGTGCCATGGTCTTCAATTAAGTGCAAATTTTGCTCTATGGGGAAAGTGGTTGGTCGAGCCCCAACATAGCCACTATCTTTAAGGATATGAAAAGTATACTTTCTCTGATTTAGTAAAATGTCTTTCTGCAAGTGAGGCCGAGTTCTTTACCATGAAACTTATTATTAATAAATGTCTCTAAAGCAGTGATGACAATGGAGTCACTTCCTATCAAGATAATATTGTCAACATAGACAATGAATGTTGTGAAGTGAGGGCCATCTGAATGAGTGAATAGTAAACAATTTGCTAATAATTGAGGATAGTTTCCTTCTTTCACTGTAGAGGATAATTTCTTAAATTATTTTTTTTTATGCTTTTTTAAAAATCATATATGGATTTACTGAAACAGGAAACACATTGCTTCCTAGTTCTAGAGAATCAAAGGGGATCATCATATATACTGCCTTGTGAAGGTCTCTATGGAGGAAGGCATTGTTGACGTCTAATTGATAGAGTGACCAATGGCGAATGATAGCTACAACTAGGAGACAATGAATAATGGCCACTTTGGCAACAAGTGTAAAAGTTTTATGAAAATTGAGACCCTTAATTTGATTGCATCCTATGGCTACTAAGCATGCTTTGAAGCATTCAATAACTCTGCCAGTATGGTACTTAATTTTATATACCCACTTGCATCCAGCATCTTTTATGTCAAGTAGTAAGTACTACATGTTCCATTTTCCTCTAATGCTTGAATTTCTATTGCCATTACTTCACATCAATGAGGAAGTTTCATGGCATTGGGAAAGAACGTAGGCTCATCATGTGAAGTTAGAGCGGTGAGGAGTTGTAGACACCCCTCACCAGCAATGATGCACATTTTCTTAGACCATGTGAGATAACTTCTAAGTTTAAAAAATCCTTATGAATGTAGCCTAGCCAACCCATAAACCCTAAAACCATAACAAGGCCTAGTGGGCCTAACCAACCCGATAAGTTTCACATACAATTTGAAGTACAAACAATGATTTGGGTGACACATTTCATCCCATGGGCCACTCATAGTGGATAGTGGCCAACCATAGATTCACTACCATCACCTATGTTAACTGGGCCTCAAGCCAAGCCCAATCTACCAAGCCTATACAAGGAATAGGGGCCTAAGACCCATTGTGAAAAAAGTGCAAAAATCGTGAATAGGCAGTAATGACATACTCACCTGAATCTTTGTAAATTTAAATGGATCTTGGGATCTCTTTGAAGATCTTCCTGGATAGTGATTTGGGAAAACAAACAATTGGGCGTGATGGGATCCCCGCCTAAAATGGTTATTTCTTTCCTCAAAGAGTGAAATTACCTATTTTACCACTTATCAAAGTGGATCTACAATGCCATGTGTCCTCCATCCTTTTATATCATGTCATATGGCGGTGAAATTACCCATTTTACCACTTATGAAAGTGGAAGAAGGTGTACCCAAGGCCCTCCCAGCTTTAAAAATGTGGAAATGGTTGTTAAGACTATGACAGATTGGCCCACTAGCAAATCAGCTCCTTATCCCCCAACCATCCCAGAATGTAATCATTGGGGCCGTGCAGGATGGAGTCATGGCCACCCTCTGAGACTTCCCTACAATCATAGTTAGCGCGCTAGCTCAAAATCCTAATGTCTCTACAAACGTACAATGTCCACTCAATTAGTCCAGCATCAAATAATTGGGAATCCACTTTAGTCAAATATTTCCCCTAATAGGAGCCAGCATCAAGCACTGGCAAATGCCATGGGTGGGGATTGGTCTCAATAGCCAGCCTACTCTCTAGAGAGTGAGATTCGGGTTTGAGCCCACTAACAAGCTTTAATCTCTGCAAAATCTTTCTCAGTTTCACTTAAATCCAATTCAATTCCAGTTAAATCTAGCTCAATTCCAATTTCATTTGAGATTATTTCCAAGGCTATGTACATGGGTATAAATGGGATTGAGAGGTATTCTAAGGGTTTTTAAATCGTCATAGGATTTCAAAGGGTGTAGTAAAGATGAAATTCGAGGTTGTTCGAATTGTGTAACTCTTTGTAATTTTTGCTTTCATAGTAATTATTTGTCACTTTATTCCATGGTTTTTTTTTCCCGAAAGGGTTTTTTCATGTTAAAATCATTGTGTTCTTCTTCCTTTTGCTTAGTGTTATCGGATAGTTATCCTAAATTCATCTCTGTGTGCTTCCGTGGTTCCCCAACAAGTGGTATCAGAGCTAATGTTGGGGCGCAGGCTTGAATCTGCAGGATTAGTATCAATGGGAAACAACAAATTTGATATTGAGAAGTACTCAGGTAAAAATAATTTTGAGTCATGAAAGGTAAAAATGATTAACCTGTTAGCCAAGCAAGGCGAGATTAAGGCTCATGAGGAGCGAAAATCTACCATGAAAGATGATGAATGGGAAAACCTTGATAGTAATGCTTTAGCCTCTTCCATTTATGTCTCACGGATGAGGTTCTCTATAATGTTTTGAGGGAGAAAGCTGCGGCTAGTTTGTGGGCAAAGTTAGAGAACATCTATGTAAAGAAGTCCTCTAAAAATCGCCTACACTTGAAGCTACAGTGTTATACCTTCAAGATGACAGAGGGTAGAGATCTAGAAGCCCATATCAGCAACTTTAATAAATTGATGTGCAAATTGCTGGATACGGAGGAAGTGGTCAATGATGAGGAATATGCATGTATATTGTTGAATTCTCTTCTTGCATCATATGAGTCTTTTAGGGATACGATGTACACCGCAAATAAAACCCTAAGTGTTGACACTGTTATCTCAGCCCTTTAAGGGAAGGCTATGAGAAAGCTAAACAGCGACATGGGGGCATCTTTTGATGCACTGATTACGAGGGGCAGAGATTCTGAGTGAGGTATAGGGTCTTCAAGACATAGATCCAAATCTAAGGGTAAGGGTAAAGAAAAATTAAAGTGTTGGAATTATGGGTTGTCTAGACACATAAAGAAGGATTGTAGAAATTCTAAAACGAAGAAAGAAAATTCAGTGGTTTCTTTCAAGAAGGCCAATGTGGTCACATCTGATGAAAAAAGTGGTGGTGATGTTGTCTGTTTCCATGATTGGTCACTTACATGACAATCATAAAAACGAGTGGATACTTGACATAGGAGTATCTTATCACATGACTCCTCATCGGAGTTGATTTACCAGTTACAAGGAATGCGATGGTGGACATGTTTTTATGGGTAATGACAATGCCTGTAATGTTGTGGCTATTGATACGGTGAGCATCAAGATGTTTGATGGGATGGAGCATACCTTGACTGACATTAGGCACGTTCCTGATATAAAGAAAAGTCTGATTTTTCTCGATGCACTCGAGACTATAGGGTGCAAGTTCACCGGTATTGATGGTGTCCTTAAAGTTTCAAAAGGGGCACTCGTAGTTATAAGAGCACAAAGGTACGAAAACCTTTACAGGTTAATTGGGAGCACTTTAGCAGGTGGAGTGACACTAGCTATTAAAGACTCCACATCTCTACGTATTTGACATGCTCATCTGGGACACATGAGCGAGCGGGGCATGAAGGTACTTTCTGATAGATATTTAATTCCAACTTTTAAAAATTCTGATTTAGTTATATGTGAGCATTATATATATAGTAAACAATCTAGATTGTCTTTTAAATCTGAAAAACATGTTTGTAAGGGAGTGCTTGATTATGTGTACTCTGACGTATGGGGGTCATCGCCAGAAGTTTCCATTGGGGGGTCGTCATGGTGTGTTTCATTCATTGACGACTACTTCAGGAAAGTTTAGGTTTACTTCATGAAACATAAGTCTGAAGTTATCACCAAATTCAAACAATGGAAGGCAATGGTAGAAAAATAGTCAGGGCGGAAAATAAAGGTTTTAAGGATTGACAATAGTGGAGAATTTACTTCCACTAAATTTAATTATTATTGCAAGGATGAAGGGATCATCAGGCACAACACAGTGCGCCACACGCCCGAGTAAAACGGTGTGGCTGAGCGAATGAATTGGACTCTCTTAGAGATAGTCAGATGCATGTTAAGTAATACTGCGTTGGGCAATGACTTATGGATAAAGGCCATTAACACGACTTGCTATTTGGTGAACTGGTCCCTGTCTATGGCAATTGAATGTAAAATCTCAGAGGAAGTATGGAGTGGTTATAAGCTGGATTACTAAGATTTGCGCATATTTGGTTATGAAGCTTACTCTCATGTATCGTCAATTGAGAGATATAAGCTAAACCATTGAGCCAAAAAGTATATTTTTTATTGGCTATGGTGTTGGTGTGAAATGTTATAGGTTATTTGACAAGGTCACACGCAAGGTTATCACTAGCTGTGATGTCAGATTTGATGAAAGCTCTCTATTTCGCAAGAATGATCAAAAGGAGCAAGAAGAACCAGAAAGATTGATCGTAGACATCTAAATTGACACAGATGATACTCAAGCAGAAAAAGATGTATAGACAGAGGTACAAGATCAGGTGGAGCAACCACTTATGAGAAGGAACCCACCACGTGATCGCAGGTTACCGATAAGATACAAAGACGACTCTAATATTACATATGCCCTCGTTACAGATGAAGGGGACCCATCTATTATTTAGAAGGCTCTTAATGAGTCGAATGCCGAAAATAAGGAGCAGGCTATGGTTGATGAGATGGACTCATTGCACAAAAATCACACATGGGAGTTGGTGGAGCTTCAAGTGGACCGAAAAGCAATCGGATGCAAATGGTTATTTAAAAGAAAATATGATAGATATAAAGCAAGGTTGGTAGCGAAGGGTTATGCTTAGAGAGAAGGAATTGACTTCATAAAAATATTCGTGCCGGTGGTAAAGCGGTGTTTATCAGATTCGTATTGGCGCTGGTTGCCCAATACGATCTCGAGCTAGAACAAATGGATGTCAAGACTACATTCCTGCACGGTGAATTAAAAGAATAGATATACGTGAAGCAACAGAAGAGCTATAAAATTAAAGGGGCAAAGAAAAAAGTTTGCAGGTTAATGAGGTCGTTGTATAGCCTCAAACAATCGCCTATACAATGTTATATAAAAATTAATTATTTCATATTGAGTCATAAAATTACTCGGAGTGAATACGATCACTGTGTCTATTACAAAACATTGAGTTATGGTAAATTCATGATCATGGTATTGTATGTTGATGATATGTTAATTGTCTGTCGTGATATATCTGAAATCAACATATTGAAGACTTAGTTATCAGGGACATTTGGGATGAAAGATTTGGGGGCTGCAAATAAAGTTCTTGGCATAGATATTCATAGAGACCAGAAGAAGAGTAGGCTTTGATTATCATAGACAGAATTCCTTAAAAAGGTGTTGATCAAGTGTGGGATGGACCAAGCAAAGCCGGTGAGCGTTCCCCATGTTGCTCACTTCAAGCTTTCCTCAAAATAATGTCCTAAATTAAATGAGAAAAAATATGTTATGTCTCAAGTGACTTATTAAAATGTGATTGATGGTTTAATGCATATCATGATCTGTACTAGAACAGATATTTCATGTACAGTCAGTGTTATAAGTAAATATATGTCAAACTCTGGCAAACAACATTGGGAAGCGGTGAAATGGACTACTTGATACATTCGAGGTACGAAAGACTAAATCTTAACTTTTGAGAAGATAGGGGCAAAGTTGGTTAGGTATGTGGATTCCGACTACGCAGGTAGTGTGGATTCCAAGAAGTCTACTTCAGGATATTCGTTTGTACTAGCAGTGGAGCAATTAGTTAGATGTCGAAGCTTCAATCAATGGTGGCTCTTTCCACGACCAAGCTAGAATATATGGTAGTGATGAAGCATTTAAAAGTGTTTGGCTCGGAGGCATGATAAATCGGTTGAGACTTCAGCAGGAGGCCTGGTTAACCGTGATAGCGAGAGCGCTATCAATTTAGCTAAAAATTATGTTTATCACTCATATATTAAACACATTGATATTCATCACCACTTTATCCGACAGGTGCTAAGAAAAGAGGCGTAACACTGGAGAAGATTCATACCATCATGAATCCAGCAAACATACTCACTAAGGTCGTTCTACAGAGAAGTTCAAGTTTTGTGTAACTTCTTTAGGCTTGGCGATGGTGTAAAAGAAGGACGTGCACAAAAAGCGTTGATTGAAGATATAATGTGATGCAGAGATAAGAGGTCAAGAAGCTATATAGTTATAGATTGAAGACATGGTGGAGATTATTATTGACAAATGTCTTAAATTTGAAGTTCGTGTTGCTCGACCGGTCGAGGGGCTTGCTCGACCGTCGAGGTGCCCTTCGATCGGCCAAGGCTCGCTCGACTCAAGTCCAGTAGTGTTTTTATGTCCGGATGCTTAATCGGTTGAGGATGAAGCTTGACCGTCAAAGGGTCCATTTAACGATCGAAGCCTGGCTCGACTAGCCGAGGGTTACGCAGCCGGCGTGAATCGCGTAAATTTGAGGCGGCTTCGCAAGGGTGTGAAAGGGAAGTTGCAAGATGGAGTTCCAAAACTATAAATAGGGCTCCCTAGGGCTATTCTAAAACATACTAAGGCTTCTTAAAAGGTTTTCTAATGGTTTCTAAAAGGGTTCTAGGGTTTCGAGGGGTGTAGCAAGAGTGAGATTCGAGGTTGTTCGAATCGGGTAAGTCCTCTCTCTTTGTAATTTATATTTCATAGTAGATTTTTTGCTTTGTGCCGTGGTTTGTTCCCATAAGGGTTTTCCACATTAAATCTTTGTGTTCTCTTATGATTGCTTGGTGCCATTGGATTGCTATCCTAGATCTATATCTGTGTGATTCCGTAACACAAATGCCATGGGTGGGGATTGGTCTCAATAGCCAGCCTACTCTCTAGAGAGTGAGATTCGGGTTTGAGCCCACTAACAAGCTTTAATCTCTGCAAAATCTTTCTCAGTTTCACTTAAATCCAATTCAATTCCAGTTAAATCTAGCTCAATTCCAATTAAATCCATTTTAATTTTATTCAACTCCTCCCCCTAATAGGAGTCTTGTACAATTTTAATATCAATATTCCCCCACCAATGGGACTCATTTTCAGCATTTCGTTCAACATACTCAATGGGGGTAATAGTCAAGTCTAGACTACTGTTGCTTGAATCTAACTATCCATTACCTCGTATCAATGAGATAGTCAATCAGTTGAAAGGAGCTCATTGCTTCTCTAAGATTGATTTAAGGTTCGGATATCATCAGCTATGAAAAAGGATGAAGAAGTTTCCTACACGGCTTTTAAAACGCGTTATGGGCACTATTAATTCTTGGTCATGCCCCTTGGACCGACTAATGCCCAGACAATATTCAAGGACTTCATGAACATAGATTTTTTAACCATATCCGGATTATTTTATTATTGTACTCATCGACGATATATTGATCTATTCAAAGACCAGTGAATACCATGAGTTGCATTTAAGGGTAGTGCCGTAGACCCTAAAAGACAATTGATTGTGCATTAAAATTTGTAAATATGAATTTTGAAAGGAAAACGTCAAGTTTCTTGATCATGTGGTGACAAACAAAGGAATAGTGGTAGATCCTGCAAAGATAGATGTTGTGGTAATGTGAGAGCAACCCACAAATGTTTCGTAAGTTAGAAGTTTCCTCAGACTTGCCGGTTACTACAAAAGGTTCATTAAGGACCTTTTCAACATTTTTGGGCATTAATGTATCTGACTCGAAAAGGGGTACCTTTCAAATGGACCGAAAAGTGTGAAGAGACTTTCAAAGAATTAAAACGTCTTTTGACCACAACCCCCTGTTCTCACCCTTCCACAAAATAGAGTAAAATTCGTACTTTATATTAATGCTTCAATCAAGAGAATCAGTTGTGTAATTAATGTGATGTAGACTTTGAAGTAACAAATTATATAAATACAAGGTGATGACGAATTGTTACTGAAAACAATGGCCAAACATTAAGCAAATGATACGTCAGAATGGAGGATTGACATCGAAAAAGGAATTGATATACAACAATTGTTTATGTGTACCTAATGCTCTGGAGCTGAAAGAAGAACTTTTAAATGAAGCCCACCGAACCAAGTTTACTATTCATCCTGAGAGTACTAAAATGTACCACGATGTGAAGAGACTAAGAATATGAGGAGAGAAATCCCCGATTACATCTCTTGATACTTTACTTGCCAGCAAGTAAAGGCGGATCATCAAAATCCATCAAGATTATTGTAGTCGTTAAAAACACCTAAATGAAAATGGGACTATATGTCTATGGACTTCATAGTTGGACTACCCATGACTTGGAAGAATCGTGACTTAATTTGGGTGATCGTGGATCGACTGACTAAGTTAGCTCACTTTATACCCACTGTGCATTGTTGAGTGTTAAATATTACATATTCTCTCTTATTTATATCTTGGTTTTATGCACATGATAATGCTTAATGGTATATTTTATACATGTTTGTGTTACAATGTGAATCTGAGAGCTTAGATTAAAAAGAATGTTAAAAGCATGGATTTAATGCTCAAAAATCACTAAGGTAAAAGAGGGATCTTAGGATACCAAGAATAAAGAGTTCACATGCCAATGATCCAAGGAAATAAAGTACAAAAGCTGAAAAAAGGACTTAAAAGATCGCAGAATCTGTAGCAAAAAACAGTTAAGTTCGGTCCGATCGAACTTGCATAAAATAGTCCAGCAACAAATGATGGAATTCATAAGCTAATTCAGTTCAAACGATGGAAAATCCGATCGAAACCCAATTCGGTCCGATGAAGGAAGGATTTGGTGCGACGGAAAGTGCACACAGATTTTCTGCATAAGATTTTTCAACTTTGGTCCGACTGAAGTCAACTTCAGTCCAACCGAAGTAAACTATGGTCCGACCGAAATCGTGCAGAATTGTCCAACAAGAAATTGTGATTTTCGATCTTAATTTGGTCCGATCGAACCAAACTTTGGTCTGACCGAAGTGTAACGCACGCGGGACTTATACGGAGTGCGTAACTTGAGGCAATTTCTAAAAATTTCAAAGAGTTGCGTAAGATGAGGCTTCATAACCATAAACAGGAGTCTTTAAGACGTTCCTAGGTATCTTCTAGGGTTTAAGGAGTGGAGTAAAAGGGTGGAGAGTCGCCATTAAGATTTTTCTTCTTCTTCCTTAGTTGTTTTTATGATTTCTTTAAGAGATTTTGGTTCAATCATGTCTATGGTTAACTAAGCCTCTTAACTAGGGTTAAGAGGGGAAGCTTGTAGCATAATTGAGATATTTACTTTGCTTTGATTCTTATTTAGGTTGAACTTCATTGAATTCTAGTTTGATTTTAAGAAATATTTTTAGTTTTCTGTGGTTTGTTGTGACTCAAATTACAATAGACACTATGATAGCTTTGAATATCTTATTTTCTTATTTGGGATTGTTGAATTGGAAAATCTTGTTGTTTGTCATAGTCTCTTGGGCATGGTTGGGTGATGGAATCCCTTTAAATCTTCACAATCCTTTTCCATTAAGGCTAGGTCAATGAAAAGTTCAGAGATTTGATCATCTCTCTTTTCAATTGGATAAGATAGGACTCTAATTTCAATTGGAACTCTCAAATAAATTAAAGTAGCATCCCAATAACTACAAGTGGATCCTTAGCACCCAGTTCCCACCTTTAAATACATAAGTTTCAATTACAAATTCACAATTACTCTTTCAAATAATTTCAGATTTAGTTTTACATCTTCTAGTTCTAGTTACTTTCAGAAACGTACGAGTTTAGTCCCTGTGGATTCAATTAGGGTGATTGTTGATCAACTGACAAAGTTAACTCACTTTATTTCCATCTGCATTAACTACTCGATGGATGAACTTGCCAAACAATATATCAATGAAATAGTGCGTCTTCATGGAGTGCCTAGTTCCATCTTATCTGATTGTGACCCTCATTTCACCTCGCAATTTTGGATGAGTTTACAAGAAGCCATAGGCACTACGCCAGACTATAGCAGAACTTATCATCCCCAATCCAATGAGCAGATAGAGCGAGTGAATCAAATACTCAAAGGTGTGCTGCGTGCTTATGCTCTCGGTTTAAAAAGAAGTTGGGATGATAATCTTCATTCCGCCTAGTTCTCTTATAACAACAGTTACTAAGAAAGCATAGGGATGACACCATATGAAGCTTTATATGAGCATCCATGTTGTGCGTCAAATTATTGGACAAAAGTTGGTGAAAAGTGATTCATTGGACTAGATATTGTTTAAGAGGCTTCAGAGAAGGTCGAGATTGTTAGGAAGCATCTACAAGTCACACAAAGTCAATAGAAGAGTTATACAGATAACAAAAGGTGCGACTTGGAGTTCTTTTTGGAAGATCACATATCCATTTAAAGGTCTCTCCGTTGAATGGACTTATACATTTCAGCAATAAAGGAAAGCTTGCACCTCGTTATATCAAACCTTTCGAGGTGTCTTTCATGTGTCAATGTTGTGAAAGTACGAAAGGGATGCTTTACATGTCATAGATTGGTATCGCAAACCACATGATGATACGTCTCATATGGAAAGGCCGGTGCATATCTTGGATCACAAGAAAAAAAAATTATGCACCAAGACCGTGCCGCTAGTCAAAATCTTATGGACTCATCATGGAGCTAATGAAGCACCATGAGACTAGGAAAAAGAAATTCAGTTAAAGCACCCCCATCTTTTCAATGATGTTTCATTGGTAAATTTTAATGAAGAAAAATTTCTTTTATGGGATAGGATGTAACAACCCAAAATTTTATACATAGGTAGTTCACACATGTTCCCTTTACGTAAATAATTAAATGGGTTTAAAAATATAGTTCTCTCTTTAAGAAATAAAACTAGCCAACTAGACAAGTAGTAAGAACTATCTTAGTTACTGAACAAGTTAAAGGATTGATACCCATCATTGCAATAAAGTACACTTTTTATTAAAAATTCTCGAGACCTCTATCAAAAGAGAGAGAATTTTAGGGTTTTAGTGTAAAAGCTCCCCAGGTTAGTATATTTTATTTTATTTCATTATTTACTATTTACAGATGGGTCTTACATGATAGATAGGTCAGATTAGCCGTAGATCCATCTCGCCCCTAATTTGTCAACTTTTGAGGAAATGATACAAAGAAAGATGTCTTTGCGTACAACAGAAAAACTATTATCCCCGCTACGTATATGCGTTTGAATTTTGGCATGGGAAACTATGCCGGGCCCATGCTGATGTGTGGGGTCCAATCCACATGGTCAATCAGATTATTGAGGTCGAAATATGCTAGAACCTCAAATATTAGGGTGATCTAACCATAAGATGGACCATACTGGTCAGATGATGATATGCTATGGAAATATGGCATTAACAACTATGTAGGCCACATGAGTTTGGAATTAAACTAATATTTGGCCCCCTTCTTTAACCATTCTCTGGCAAGCCATTAATTGGTTTGGACATGACCTGTGAACCTCAAGTGGGCCTAGATCTCGATTAAGAGGAATATAAAAACCCTTAATTTAGTTCGTTAAATCGGAGTACATGCTAGAGTTTGTCGGTTTGACCCATAGGATTGTCGGTCCGACCGACAGAGTGATTTTTCTCAAATTTAACAAAGTAAAGACTGTCAGTTTAACTGATGAAGGGTGAAAAGGATAGAAATAGTACCCGTAAGACTCAATCGGTCCAACCAACAGTTAAACGGTTCAACCCACAGAGCGTAAGTCAATCTATATACATTGAAACTATAGGAATTTGATTAATCAGATCATTGAAATTATGATTCATACTTAAGTATACTTGAATGGGGTATTTAAGTGTCAAGGAAATGGTGGAGATCACTTTGATTGATCAAGTGAATTCCACATGAGATAGTGATGATTATAAACCTGGTGTCACGGGTTGGATGTAAAGTGATCTAATTTGATAATGTTGTGGACTCCAATCATGATCTCGATCAATCAAAGGTAGGCTTCACCATATGAATTAATATTAATTTATTAGGAGAATGATTATTGTTGCACATTGTATTTTAGGAATTCCTAAATCTTTCTATTTCAATTATTCTAAAATAGTCAACCTCACTAAATCCTCAAGTTAGGGATCCCAAGTTGTCTCCGTTCCATTTGAATCAAGATGTTGTTTATTTGATGTATGACTTAATATTTCTATTTTGATAAAATTTTTGATTATGCTACCTATTCATGTTAATATTTTTTCACATGTATAGATGCCTAAAAACTGTGGACTAACTGTCATACATATATATGCATAAATTGTTGTAAATTGCAAATCTACAAATGAAAAGTGAAACTTAAACATCATGCATTCATAGCACTTCATAATTGATCTTAGGGGACCTCCCCAGAAGAATTGTTTATCCTGGTAGATGCTTTCAGATATGGATTTTACCCATGCCTACCTATATGGTGGAAGCCTTCCCTAATGGGCAGATGGGGGTTGAAGAATTTCCAACTCAGGCAGGTTAGATACATCCTTTACATAGTGCACACATGCAATTCATGCATTTAATAAGATTTATACCTATTAAATGTGTTATATGTTTCTTTTGTTATCTTTAATCATAATGTGAACGAACCATGATGAGAACTTTCACTAGGCACAGCCATCTCACCCTTTTATTGATGAAAAACAAAATATATGTAATTGAAGTTGAACCATTGGTGTAAGAGATTGTCGATGTGGTTGATCTGGTGAATGATCCATGGGACATGTGGCCCTATCTTAATTACTGAATAAGAACTTGCTGCACTAGACCGATTATCGTTTTGCTTACATATGAATAAGACCTCAAATGGGTGGGTCAATAAATAGTTATAGATGAACAATAATGAATGAAACTTAGCTTTGACATCATGTATATGAGATTGTTGCCAGTGATTATATACATGTTTTATGGTTTAAGTACACTCAGTGTATGAGTCATGCCACAAAATGTGGGATTGAGCTATGCACTTGGTCTTTAAAGTTTTGGTCATGACATTGACATTTGTGGGACTTGATCAATTTGGGTACATGAATTTTTTGTTGTTCAATTCGAACGCGTGGCCATGAGTGTAACAAATGACCCATATTTGGTTAAACATGTGCGATTAAGATTATGTCGGGTGTGCTCGAGTTGTAATTGATTCAAGTCAATTGAATGCTTGCGACCCCATGAAACAATCGACAGTAGGATCATATAGGGTTTAAGAAAGATAGTAGATTGCCTTCTCTTTTATGTAGTCATTCTCTTACACTAATAGTTCATCGACCAATTTTTTTAGTGGCTACAATCTAGAGTCTGAATAGTTAATCTTTTCGTAGAGGAATCAACACTATTGGCTTCGTAAGATACTCTTTTATTTTGTTAAAACTAGCTTAATACTCCTCTTACCACTCAAAATTTTCTCCATCCTTCAACATGATTAACGGAGAGAAAGCATTGATCTTATAGGCCTAATTTAAGATAAATTGTCATAGAAAATCAATATGGCTATTAAACCTCTACATTTCTTTCTTTTTTTTTAGTTTCTTGGTGGTTGGGTTTTTAAAATAACACGTACCTTATTTTGGTTGACTTCTATACCTCACTAATGAATGATTAAACCTAAGAATTTTCCAACAAACACTCTAAAGGCACATTTGAGTCGATTGATCTTGAGCTTGTTTCTTCTCATTCACTAAAGTGAATGACTCAAGTATACAAAATGGTCACTTAGCTAGATCGATTTTACCACTATATTGATATACACCTCTGTGAACTTGCTAATCATATCTTGAAAAATGACATTCATGGCCCTTTGGTAGGTGGCTTCGGCGTTCTTCAATCAGAAAGGCATTACGACCCAACAATATGCTCTAATTGCTCATGGGCATTGAAAAGCCTCCTTTTATAGGTCTTACTTGGCAATATAGATTTGTTTATAACCGAAGTGGTCATCCATGAACAAGATGATCTTGTGTCCAGTAGGCCTGTTGAGAAGATGATCTAAAATAAGCAGTGGATACTCATCCTTTGGGGTTGCTAGATTGAGGTTTCTGAAGTCTGCACAGACTCAGCTTTAATAATAAAATAAAAAATTATGACTAGAATGATGTTAGAAATCCTATTAACATATTTGATTGGTTGAATGAATCTGGCCTTTAGTAGCAGTTTAACTTCTTTGACTCTCAAAGTGACTACTGGGGTCATCCTCCTTGTCAGCTGCTAAAATGGCTTAAACCCCTCTTTGATGGGAAGAGGTTCCTTTACAAGTTCCTTATTGAAGGTAGACATCTCATAATAATCCCAGGCAGAGTAGTCAAAATATTCTTTTAGGAGTGCAATCATTTCCATCTAAGCTTGAGAGTTGAGCTCTACATTGATAAAAGTTGGTCATTGTTTCTCTTATGTTACCAGATTCACTTTCATGTGGGAATCCTGAAAATTGGCCTTAGTATCATTCATATTGGTAGGTGCAGGCTCTGATTTCACGGTGCACACCATCCTTTCTTGTTTCGTTTATACTGCTTGAAGTGGCACGCAGTACTGTACATTTCTCGCACTCTATTCACCGATGTCCCCAAGATACTCTTCAAGGTTATAAAGAGTGGGAGTAATTTTAGCCTCTTTATCTATCTCAATTCCATAATCCATAAGGGAACCTCCTCAATACGGTACTCGGTGGGTGGTTGATATGAAATGATTTCATTCAGTACTTGAGGGTTCTTTTATCATTGTACTTGTTGGCATGGTCAGCCAATTATCTATCATCGTACTTATTGGTAGACTACGCCACTAATTAGCCATATTTGGGGCAGGATTGTTTGGCTGATCTTGCATTAGCATGGAGATGTTGCTAATGAAGACATCTAGTTCTGACTTAGATTCTGTTGAGTCTACTATGTTGATCAATGTATCAAGATCTCACAAAGGATCAATGGCAGCAATAACTCCTGTTGGTCAGTTGTATTTATTGCAACTGATAAGTGTAATGGGATGATCTCCCATTTGTAGAGGTTGGCCTTGGTGATGTTTGATTTGGCTACAATAACCTACATGTCTATGGAGATGTTCTTGGCCTTCCTCTTGTTCTAAAGGATTAGGAATTGATATAGAGACAAATTTGAGTGGATCTAGTCTCTCCCTAGAAGGGTGTTATTGTTGGTCATTCGCTTGACGATGAAAGAGGCCACCATGACCTTCCTACTACCAACTAACAATTCTACAAGGAGGACACCCTTAGTATTCGTGACTCCCCTTGTGAAGTAGGAGACCATGAATTTAGTCGACATTAGGTCTTGTGCCATCTTTTCAAGCTTTTGAACCATCAACATTGGTATAATATTGATAGCATCATATAAAAAGCTTAAGGTGCTTGGTCATCAAGTAGACGACTTTATTAAAGTCACTTTTTTCGCTCTTCTCTTTCTTCAATCATGATGGTTGGTCTAGTTTCATACACTCTGGTCGACCATAGGGGAAACTATCTTTGCCTATATAAAGGTTTCACCCACTTCTTCCACATTGCCAGCCATTTGGTTTGGTTGATCGAGTTTAACCTAGAATATCATGGGCAAGACAAAAGCCATATTGCAAGTGAGTGTAAGTGGTTAGAGGCTTTCAAATATAATTGTGGTTTTTCCACCACTTTCATTGGAGTCCATCACCTTAGTCTAGCTCCCAGTGACATCCAAAAAGTCCTCGGGGTGGGGTGATCCTTAGAAGGATTGGTTGGCTATATCACGATATTCCTTCGAGGTAAAGTAATTGTCTCTAAGGTCATCCTACATAGGTGCTTCCTTCAGGGAAGGAGTCACCTCGTATGACGCCTTTTCCTCAACATGTTGTCCAAGTTTTTTATTGATTGACCACGACCTTTTATGAATCACGCATTCTACAATAGTGAACACTTTGGCCTTGGTTCTCTATTATTAGAGCTTGCACTTAAGGGTTCTAGTTAGGCCTCGAAGAACGTGGGAAAATTTTCGATGGATTGCAATGGTCCATCATTTGGTCTGAGGCTCAATTGGCCTAACCATCCTCAACCTTGCTGGCCAGGGTGGAATCCAAAGACTATTATCATTAATGATATACCTTCTGGGAGTGGCCATTCATTGATCCTAGGATTGCAATTCTCGAAATCTATACTTAGGTTACTCATGGCTCTTGCCTCTTGGGTATCAGCGCTAAGTAACGTCAGCTAATCTTTCCATGTTCGTAACTTGATTGTGAGATGTATGATTGTTGGACAAATACAACAATTGGTCAAACGTCGGCGGCAGGTCCTGAACTGATTGATTTGACGGTCATGTTAGTGGATGATGTCTTCTTATAGGAGACAGCCACTTGGGAGTTTCCTTAATATGCTTATAGCACAGCTCACAGATGATAGGTCACTTGGGTGGCTCTTTTAGAGGAGCCTTCCCCTTGTCCTTTGTTCTACCCTATCCCTCAGAATGATCTGGATGTTATCACATGAGGAGGGGCGATCATTTGAGGTTATGAAGGTTGTTTGGTGTCGACCTAAATAGCCATTGTCTTCTACTATTCAAATCGGCCAGACCATTTTGATCTCAACCAAAACAAAAATGATGTTTGTGGTCTTCGAGAAAGGGTTGGGGTCAACCCCCATGGCCTCCTTGTTAAAAAACTTGAGAAGTCCCTTATCGATGTTCTCTTGCACCATATTTTAGAAAATAGAGCAATTTTTGGTAGTGTGAGTTTTAGTACCATGCCATTTACAATATTGACTTCTCTTTAGTTATTCGGCCAATAAAATCCTCTTATATACCGATAACTTGATGAACTTGACTTCTAAGAGAAGGTCAAAGATCATGTTGGCCTTAAAGATATTGAAGGTATATTGCCTTGAATAGTCAGGGGCATTCCTTCGAGGATTCATCCCTGTGGAGGTATGAGACTTTGTCCATTTTAAGGCCAGTTGTTTATGTGGCCATTTTCCCACCACTTTTGCAACGACCAACTTGTAGTTGGGGTCATGGTAATATGTCCCCTATGATGAGTTCATCCTTTGGTTCTCCTCTCGAAGAATCCATCCATAGTGGGGGCCATGGGCAAGAGTTGAAAAAGATCACTAATATGCATGCCTTCAAACTTCTTACGAAGCTTAAAGTCCATGCCATCAAGTGTAAGCTTAGTAAACTCGACCTCTCATAAGATAATGGAGCATCAGTTCTTCACTTTTTTAACTAGGCAATAATTTGCTAGGCTAATTCTCCATGTAACTAGTGAAGTTTGGATAAATTGACAATTGAGACTCCAGGCTTTGTTTGATGAAATTGCATTTGAAATATCTCCTACATCTTGAACCAAATTTAGATCGAGTTGGGGAGAAGGTTAATGTACCAAGTAAAAGTCACTCTCGTCAGGGAGTTAATTTAGATCGAGTTGGGGAGAAGGTTAATGTACCAAGTAAAAGTCGCTCTCGTCAGGGAGTTACCAAACAACCTCAGTTTTATAAAATCATGAGTCAAGACTTAACCACATTGTATGGTAAACCAACCAATTTGCTCGATTGTGATAGATTTACCTTACCTTGAGAAGAGGGTAAATTCAACCTAAATCCTCTTAGTAGTTCAAAATATTAATTCACAGTATGGGTAGGGTTTTCAATAAATCAATCAAGCTACTTGTCGGCCATTGGGCTGCACCCCATATTATTGGATGAGCCCAATAATGTCATCTCGGTCAAGAGTTCAACGCAACTACGTAGGATATTGCCTTTGTACCTTTGGGTTATCGGCTACCATATGTGGGGGAATAGGAGGTGGTCCCTTGGGCATCTCAAACCTCATGTAGCCTTGCTGAACAACCAACACCATGAGAGGTTGCTTCCTACGTATTTGGTCACTTAATAGTAATTTTGTGGCGTTGGTGACAAGGGTGGTTGCCCCTCGACCTGTTCAACACCAGGATGGAGTTACCCCTATACGCATTCTGATAGTTAGGATACTCATGTTGGCCAATTTGTTGCCATTTCGATGGTTTCTCCTTACCACCATTGCTAGTGGTATGGAGCGACCTTGAGCCCTTACTCAACTTATCCTCGCAGGTGGCTTAGTCAGCCTTGGCAGTGTGTTGTTCACTTTGTGGTGAGTCTCTCAAACAGACCATCAACAAGCTTAGCGAAGCTCTCTGCTTGCACCTTATTGATTTTTATGAGTTGTCACAAATCTCCTCACATGTCAAGGATGTGGTTCGTAACTTCTCCTAAAGTTAAATTTGGTTGCAAAGAGGATCTTACTTCCATGTCGATGGGTTCGTCCTGTTGTTGTTACTTGCTTAGTGGCTCTCCTAAAACCTTAAGGAGACTACTAGCCCTAGTCTTTGCACTCCGTACCATTTATACCTCTCATTAAGAAATGTTAAGAATAGCACACCACTGTCCCATTGAGTGTGCAAAAAAATAATATTGTTTGTTCAATCCAAGCGTGTGGCTACACATGTAATGAATTACCTATATTTGGTAAAACATATACGGTTAAAATTATGTCAGACATGTCAGAGTCACAATCGATTTGAATTGACTAAATGCTTGTGACCCTATGCACCAAATCAGCCATAAGATCAAACCTATGAAGGTTGATATGATTGTCCATCCACTAATGTGGCAGTGATCAAGTGATTTGTGATGGGAAGGATTAGTCCTTCTCATAAGTTCTTTTTTCCTTGAGCCAATGTCTTTTGTTTCAAAGATGATCGTGATCCTCAAGTTTCTCAATAAAGAAGAATGGATAGTTGAAATCAAACTAAAAGGGCTAAACTATTGATTTTTCTTGATTTGAATTTATAGATTACTATTGATAGGTAATAAAATAATAAAATCAAATAAAAATGAATAAAAGATCATTACCTATGATTAGCCGTATGGACAAACTCTCAAGGCAAATGGTTAGCAAGATGTGAGTTGTGTGATATCCCAAGTAAGAACTTGGTTGATCGAGAATCGAACGACGATGGTCATGAATATTTGTACTACTCCTAAGGGTATTGTAGCGATGGCGTTGGGTAGTAGTGATCTAAACTAACCTAAACTCTAGATGTTCTGCAGCATGGTTGGACAAAAGTGGAGGAATTAATTTAAAATAAGCAGTGCTGCACTATATAGAGAGATTGTGTTTGACATGGGGCTCGAGCTTTTCACCGCATCCTCCTTATATAGTCTAGGAGGAGGTAAACCCTTAATGGGTTTTCTTATTATTCTAGGATCCTTGGCAATCATGGTGCGTAGTTGTTTTATGGTCTTCTCAAGAATATCAAATCATCAAATCCGGCAACATTTCGACTCTTTGATTCGCTCATCCCATTAAGAGGAATATGATTATCCTGTATCTTCTCCTTGGACTTGAAGTCACAATTCTAAATTTGAAGAAGAACTGGAAGTGAAAGGAAATTGGCTTGCTGATGGATCATTTTGACAGCATCACAGTGCTTTGATATGGCTACCCGCGCAACACAGTGTTTATGTAGGTCAGCTTGATGTGCCTTTTACTCCTTCTCTTCTTCTCTTCTTCTGAATACCTTCAAAGTCTTCTTCTTCTCCGGAGCTCTGATCTTCTTCATAATCTTCATCGTGTCCAAATGAGAGGGGGAGTGGGGTATTTATCGGCCTTCACAGGTGTGAACCCTCGATCTTCGTGCCATGGGCCCACCTTTTATCAGATCTCAACCATCCAACTTGATCAATCCAAACTAATGCTGTGCAGGTTCGCCCAACCATGAATATCGTTTGGGTGGGCACGCACAACACCATGAATTACCCCTTCCTTCTATATTTCCTTCATACTCTATTCTTTGTTCTTCCTCTTAATCCTTTCTTGAATTTCTTTAGTTTTTTTCACTACTTTTTATACCTCAATAGATGCCCCCCTTGATCCTTTGTTTGTCATTTCTAGGACAAAGAAATAGGATCAATCAATTTGTCTATCTCTACATGTCCTTACGCGTTCCCGCACAATGAATAATTGGGTACCTTAATTAGGTCCAGGACCTCCTATAAATATCAGAACCAACTCTTCATTCTCATTCCTTCAATTTCTTGCAGAAGTCTTGTCTCTCTGCCACTTGCCTGTGTAACCCCTTAACTTTGCGCGCCCCCATGCAATACATATCCTCTTCCATACAGCAAACTTCCTTTTGCGCGCCTGTGTAACAATTATTCGTTGCACGCTCCCACACAATCATCATCATCCTGTGCAAAGCCTTTAGAAGTTTCAAAGCCTTCCAGATCTTAAATCTTTATTCCTCAAATCTCTATACTTGTCCTAATAAATATGCAACATTCAAAGGCTTTGTCTTCAAGAAAGAAGAATCATTCATCTTCTTCAGAGTCTAAGCAGATTCTCCAAAATACTTGGGACTGCATCAAAATTAATGAAGAAGTCTTGAAACTCCACAATCCTTCTAAGAATGAAACAACTGTCATCCCAATCAACGTGCAGCATCATTGGTCAATTTTACACAGTGAACCGGCTGACCAAATGATCTCAACAAATCTTGTTTCTATAGATAACTGGATTATGAGAGAACCAAGAATTCTATAAGGATGTTTGGAGGTGAACGAATCTTGTTGGCATGATTTGTAAAATGTGATTCCTGCGTCCTTATTGTAATCCTCATCAGCCATTCCCCACACATTTCTTTGAAACTGCTTAGTAAAATTTCTTCAATGATTATTCAACTTGGCGGACAGATGAATTTCTAGCCAAAGTCTCCTCGTGATTTCTATAGCACTTGGGGTCGAGCCATTGCTTGAAAATATGCTACCGTCCAGGAGAAGATTGGCCTTTCGACACAATTATAGCCACATCAGAACATTTTTGTGGAGGTACAACTATCTTTAGAGGTTTCCTCAATTATTGGTCTCTAATTACCAATTCATTTCACCTTCCTTTATGTGAAATCAGCATCACCTTGTGGGATCTTCTTTGCATAGTAGGTCTTCCTATCATGGGCAATATCTTTGATGCATATATTTCTTCGAACAAAGAATTTACTATCATCTCTACAGGAGAATAATTCTGAGATTTTAAAGACCACTCTCGAACTCTTTAGAGAAATCGCTAATTTTCCATAGCCCGACGAAATCAATTCCCTTGACTGGTTGGCTCATTTCTCCCGAAATTTATGGTATACTTTCCTCTTTCTACTCTCTTTTTCAAAGTCTTCATCTTATATACATTCATATCATCTTAGTTTAATAACCATACCTTTTTCTTGATAGCTTTGTAGGCCAGAATCATCAAGACCTTAAGATTATTCGCGAGAATATGAAGAACACCACCGAATATAGTTCTTCCTATGAATTAGCCACTTTCTTAGCTTATTAGCTGAGCTTAGTGATATTTCCAAACTCGAAACAAATAGAAATCATCAGACTGTCCTTCTTTGTAGTCATAGGTGCCATAGCGAAGGGTCAGAGATATTCATTAGTTCCTCCGGTTATATGTTCCCTATATCGCGCTTTTGGGGATGGCATTTCTGGTTCTAAAAATTCAATGGCCGAATCTTTTTTAGTTCGTGATACATGACATTTCTTCATAGGCTGGCTAGGAGTGTACTTCCTTTAGACCTTTGTTGACTCTAGAAGAGCATATTCAAACCCTCATCGGTTCCCTCTTCAGCATTATCAACTAAGGAGGATAATTGAAAAATCAAAGGGTTGGGTCACTCGAAAGATAGAGGATAATGATCCTATCGACTTTTATCAATTTTCATTCATTAGTCATCCAGAAGGTATAAAAGTTGTTGATGATGATTCTCTCTTTTGGAGAACATTCATTTCTTGTCTCCATCAGATCTAATACTCTTCCACTGAGAGAAGGTAGCATGTTCTGGTGTGAACCATATAACCTAAGCAGATTTGCTCGTCAATTTGGATTTGACCAAACATTACCAGAGACTTGTGACAATGTCATGAGACCCATGAGAAGTTGTGGTATCGAACTATATAACCGGGCTTCGATATGGAGGCAACTTTTGAATGTCAACACCAGATCGCGCTTCATAATTCCCGGATATAATTATCCGGTCCAACTTCTTATTGTTGGATGCGTTGGTGGGCTCATCAATATCACTTGGTATGCGATTATTATCCAGTAGATTATGTTATACATATTCTTCCACCACAGGTAAGAAGCTATCAGAGAGACCAAGGCATAAGTTACTTTGAAGAGACAAATCATGCCCCCTGTCTCCTTCTGGTATGGCTAGCGTCTTCTCTCCGCAATTTCTGATCAGAGGGATGGCCTCTGCTTCTAGTTGGATGTTGTCGATGGCCCATCTCCCCTCTACCATCCCGGTGCAGCTGTCTGCGGTGCAGTCCGGATCAGTCAGCCCCAACAGCAGTTGCTGGATTTTCGTCAGCAACAATCCCTCCTACATTTGCTGGACTTCCATCAGCAGCAATTCCAGTCTTCTCACGGTGCTGAAAGCTTGGACCATCTCTTTTGTCTGGGGATTGCAGCCGATGTAGTATGGTGACACTTCTCTCGGATCTTCGACGTTCCTTTAATCCCCAATCAGTCCATACATCAAAGAATCAGAATCTGGTCGGGCAAGGAAAACATCCACCTCTACTCGGCTTAGGTTGTTATTAGGCCTCACGCCCTCTTTAATTTGCTGGGAGATTTGGTTGAGCCGCAATGAAGCTCGTTTTGATGGCAGGAAGATGTCTACTTATCAGATCATCGGTCGTATTTCCAAATGGCTTCAGGATATTGGAAACCTGATGCTCGACGAGGAGTCCCATTCTCTCAAGAATTCAGTCGCACTCTAGGTTCTTTGTCTTGAAACGACCATTGTCAGCCTGGTTAATATTCTCATTGTCATAAAATGGCATAGACCAAACTAGGGCCGTTAAAGCTGAATGTTGATGGTTCTTCCCAGGGGAATCCGGGAGAGAGTGAAGGTGGGGGAGTGTGTAGGGATGCCCACGGTCGGCTTATATTTGCTTTTCATAGGTATTACGGTTCGCTTCCAACACTATAGCGGAGGCCCAGGCTATGCTTGATGGAATAGTGTTATGTCAAAAATTAGGCTTCTCGAATATTGACGTAGAATCTGACTCGAAGCTTGTGGTGGGGGCACTTTCCAATCCTTCGGCTCATTGTCCATGGAGAATTTGGTATAGGATTGGGGCCACCCACCTTTTCAGCCAATCCCTCAACATATCTTTTGTCATATATTCCGTCAGGGCAATGCAGTAGCTGATGCTCTAGCAAGGATGGCCAATGAAGGGTGTGCCAACAGGTTCTATAGATCCCAATCGGAGTTGCCGAGAAGGATTAGGCGTGCCATGGTTCTTGACCAAGCAGGGTTAGGTAATTTGCTGGCTTGATTTTCTTTGGTTTTTTTGGTGGGCGGGTGGGGGCGTCGGCTGAGTTCTAGGGGCTATCCCTAGCTCGTGTCCGTAGCGATCTTATTCTTTAATCTGTGCTTGTTTGGGTATATGATATGCAAGGCCCAGTCTTTTTTGTTGGGGCCCACCCGAATGAGTGTACATCCTTTCTTGATTAATACAAGTTCGGTGGCCCAGTTCCACCTTTTTTGAGTATTTCTAAGCCATCAAGACCCACTGCAATGTCTGGTCGTATACATTCTATACATGACTTATTTTTCTTCTTTCGCCAATTCTTGACATGATGCCCCTAGTATCCTCCATCATTTGATGAATTCTTTGACTGACTCATTTTCTCTTTGGCATATGGAGGCTAAGTCGTCTGGACTAATTCCTCCAATGGATGGCCCAGGAAGCTGTGAATGATAATAATGAACATTTTTTATGGGACTTAATGTAGGAGATATAAAAAAAATGGTGTTTTTCTTGTCATAACAGCCTTCCTTCTATCTTTCCATGTCTTTGACATATCCTTTGTAGATGCCACATTTGCTGTTACTTTCCTCTCTCATTTTTTTATCCTTTTTATCACTATCTCACCCTGCTTTATCATTTTCTATAATATGTCTTTTAATGTGAAGCAAACCTCTGTAGGATGCCCTAGAAAATGATGATAAAAGCAATAATTCTTCTCTTTCGTCATCTTAACTTCTTTTGGATACTTCGGTTGAGGTAACTTAATAGTTCCAACAATGAGTAGTTGCTCCATCATTGGTAAGACATCTTCTTTCTCAAAAGAATACTCTTTGCGAGAGTCATATAATCAAGATCGTTTATCATTTGCATGACCTCTGTAGCAATCTGAATCTTCTCTTTTTCTCCCCTCTTTCCTATCGTGGAATCCATCTCTTTTCTTTTCGCGATCAATCACATTCACCATTGATCTATTTGATACCCTTCTTTCTATCCTCTTTTAGAAGATTGGCATTTTCCTGTCCAATAACTTTAGCATGTGTGCCTTTGTTGCGAGATCTTAAAAGGTCCTGATGTTAGCACTTGTGAGACCGAAGGCAATTCCTGGTTTCATAGAATTCAGACACATATTTACTTGTTCTTTTTCTTCTGGTAACTGTTTGCATGAAGCTCCTAATGTTTTCTATCTGTCAATAAACTTTTCCATAGGTTCATTCTCTCTCTGTCTCATTGAAGCTAATTCCGCAATACTAACATCATGGTCTGACGAGAAGAAGTTAGATATAAATCCATCTTACATTTATTCCCAAGTTTTATCGATTCCAGTGCCAAATTAGAATACCATTGGAATGCTTTACCTGTCAGGGACGACCAAATCGTCGCAAGCAGTATTGTGAAATAGTCGAGAAGTTACCCATTGTTGTAATGAAATGTAGCAGATGTTCTTCTGAAGATCCATCTCCGTTAAATTTTTGGAAATCTGGATGCTTGAAATTGGCCGAGAATGGTACATCTTCCACTTCCTTAGGATACAAAGTTCTATAGTGAACCTCCCAGTATGTCCACATTCATCGACGACTTCTACAACCATTTGTCGCATTTCTTCTTGCATTATGATTCTTGTCGCGAGAGCAGATCCATGTGACCTGGCTCTATGCGGTAACGAACCCTCGTGTTGTTGTCCAAATTCATTCGTAGCAGCCATTACTGGCAGGGCTGTCACTTGAGCTATGTTATGAGCAAGAATAACCAAAGCTTCTCAGAGGCTTCGACACTCTTCCATCAAAGTTCTTTGAGCTTTTGCCATTTCAGCCATTCGCTCGTCGACACTTGGTGGGGGGCCTTGACTGACTCCTACCATATAGGGGAACACATTAGCATAATTGGGCTTAGCGAGAGGGGAGTTTTGCTCGACTCTTCTGTACTTCCATAGAATTCAACTGATTGAGACGTAGCTTCTGAAGGTGTGCTCTGAGGTGATATGGAAACTGATAAATTTTCGATAGGTGATTTGCCCTTCTCCTTTCTTGTCCATCGGATGTTCATCACAGATAGGGCTAGAAATTCCTGTGATGTCAGAGGAGGGAAAGATCTTCTCAGATGTAATGCTGGAGGAGCGAGTTCGGGATTCTTTCTGGCCAAATTCCGTGTAACCGGTCCTCTGACTTTCCTTGGAGATGAATCTATTTTAGCAATTACAGCGTTTCGGGCTCTTGTCCTTTAGGATGATATAAAAATCCAGTCATTATTACTATCCCGAGCCAATGGTGAAACAGTTATGAATCCGGTCATAACTTGAGACTTGTCATTTTTACTTACAGTCGATCGTCCTTCACAATTCACAGATCAATTTGTAGCATATTATATTACGAACCTAGTTGTTGTGAAATAAAAATTTGTCTTGTTGGTAACAGTTGCCATTGGTTGTTTGGAGTTCTGTCTTATATCCTTCAAGTAACAATATGAAATCTCAATTAATATTCAGATAATAAAATATTCTATCTTAGAGATGAAGGGAAGAATATTTCCGTTGAGAGTCGCCATTTTGGCGTCGGTATGATGCCAAACCATGATGAAATTCTCTAAACTTTTTCTATGTTAATATTAAATAAGATAATAGATCCCCAGTGGAGTCGCCATTTTGTTTTGACAAGAAACAAATGTATTTGATTGAATTATCTTACTTAATCATAATAGAGAAAAAATTATAGAGAGCAATCATCAATTTTATTAATGATACTGAGTTCATTTACATCCTTTAATATCCCTTGATTCTAAGATAGATCATTTGAAATACATAAATTAACAAACTTCTGATGTTGAATCTCAAATTCAGCAGCATTTCGACATCTGCTTTGATCATCTCTCTAGGAGGAATGGTTGTGCGGGTTTGATCATCTGATCTGCCCCTTTAAGCTTGTCCCTTATGCAAAATGATAGCTTGAAACTACGAAGATCGAACTTGACAATTTTGGCAGCATTTCGACCCTTTTTCATTACTGGCTGTATGATAGACCACTTTGCAACTCCCCTCCCTCACCTTCAACTTCTTTCGGAGCTCTGACCTTCTTCCAAAATTCTTTCGATCCTCAAATGAATAGGGGAGTGGGGTATTTATAGGCCTCCACACATGCGAACCCTCGATCTTTGTGCCATGGGGCCCACCTTGTATCAGATCTGATCATCCATAATAAACTACCTCTTATCACGGCTGCGCGACCTGCGCAATGGAGGAAGTCAATTGCGCGGCCTATGCAACTAATTGACTTACTTGACCCACACAACCAGTGACTATGATATTTGATTTTCTTCTTTCTTTCTCATTTCTTCAATTCTCTTTTAATCTTCTACCCTTTCAATCTTTCTTCATTCTTTTTATGCTCCAACAATTGATGAAATAGAACTTGATTTAATGATGAGAACGATCATCGTCTTCCTCAAGGATAACTACTCCGAATCTACGGAACTTCCTTGGACTCCTCACAAAGACTTCTCGAATCCAGGAGAAAAAAAAAACAAGAGAATAGAATAGTAGTCATGAAAATTCATAAATTGATTGATAGATAGTTGAAATAAACAAGTTTACAATCCTTTATATAGGAATACCAAGATCAAGAAGAAGTTTAAAAATTAAATTATAATTAAAACTCCTTAAAATTCATAACTTAGTAAATTTCTATTTATAGTAAGTATCCTATGTGGCTTAACCATGTTATTCTCCTAATTTTTCTAAACACTTTTCATGTTGGACACATCTCCCAAAGCCTAACGGATGAAAAGTTACAATCAAATCAAAACTTAATAAAAATAGTAAAAATGGAAATAAATAGGGAATTCGACCATTGATCTAATGGAATCTCGTAAATTCGGCATGCGCAACTGGAACCAAGTTGGTTGGCTAAAGTAGCTTGTCCTACCCCAAAATCATAAGTTATACGTCGAGTAACTCATTCCGGTTTGCGAGATATGCCTGCTTTTAAGGTTTTGATGGTCTTGATCACTTATGTCATTGACCGGGCCTTTTCCGATTCATCTTGGCCATGAAACCGTCCGCGACCCACTCTACATAGGACTCCTCATAGAGATTCCTCGATTCTACGAGCGAAAATAGAGAAATAGAAATAAATTTCAAAATAGCTTGACTGATGATCAAAATGAATTTGTAATCCTTTAAATAGTGATATCAAACTTATGGAGAAGTTTAAAATCAAACTACAACTCAAACTCCCTAAAAAAATGTGACTTACTATTAGTAAACTTAGTATTTACAGATAGTCATGATTTCTACTAGACTTCATGTTTTTTGGCCAAAAATAGTAAGTGTCCAATTTAACCTAACCATGTTATTCACCTAATTTTTCTAAGCCCTTTTCATGTTGAGCGCAACTTCTAAAGTTCAAAGGATCAGGAGTTATGATCGAACTAATACTTACTATAAATAGTAAAAATAAAATTAAAAAGGACTTTCGACTATCGATCTGATGGAATCTCCCAACTTCGGTGTGGTTAACCCGGCATAGATGGTTGGTTGGATAAAGTAGCTTCTCCTACCCTAAAATCATGTATGATACGTCGAATAACTCATTCCAGTTTGCGAGATACGCTTATTTTAAGGTTCTATTGGTTCTGATCACTTCCACCTCCAATCGGGCCTTCTTTGGTCCATCTTGGCCATGAAAGTGTCCATGACCTGCTCTAAATCATTCCCCTCTACTTTAAAAGAACTCTTCATCAAGTTCTCATCCCACTTTGGTTCATGATAGTCGATCAAGTCTGCAACGTTGAAAGTACTCGAGATCTCCATGTTATCCGGAAGATCAAGAACATAAACGTTGTCATTGATCTTTTGAAGGATCAGTATTGGTCTAATCTTCTTATTCTTCAACTTATTGTAGGTCACAATCGAAAATCTCTCCTTCCGTAGATGGACCATAACATGGTCACCCACCTCGAACACCTTTTTGTCGTCGATACTTGTTGGCTTGCTCCTTGTACATGTCGTTCGAGGCATGCAACTTGGCTTGCACATTGGCATGAATGCTCATGAGTTAGTCATTGATATGTTCTATTACAATGCTCATGCCCGGGAGCTTGGGTAAAGGGACCAAGTTAAGTGTGTGGCGGGGCACTCGACCATAAACAATCTGGAATGGAGACTTCCCTGTCGAGCGGTTTACCATATTGTTGAATGGAAACTCTGCTTGAGATAGGGCCAAAATCCACTGCTTTTGTTTGTCACCTAAAATACACCAAAGGACGTTTCTCAATGTTTGATTCACAAGTTCAGTTTGCCCATCGGTAAGTGGGTGGTAGGCACTACTAAACTGAAGTTATGTACCAAACTGATTCCACAAATTAAGTCCACTAGAAGTAGCTAATGAATTTCGTGTCATGGTCAGAAGTGATGGTCTTAACAACCTCATGTAGATGCATGACCTCTCAAAAAAATAGATTCAACATGTGTGTTGCATTGAATGTCTCCTTACATGAGATAAAGTGCATCATCTTTGAGAAATGATCTACCACTAAGAACCTCGAATCAATGCCGCGCTATATTCATGGGAAACCAATCACAAAGTCCATAGGTAAGTCCTCCCAAGTGCCATCAGGAATAGGTAACAAGGTGTAAAGGCCTATATTCTGAGACTGCCCCTTAGTGGTTTGACAAACATTATAGCATTGTGCTCTTTACCCACGTCACGTACCAATGGCAAGCAATATTGTTCTTCAACAAGAGCCCGTATCTTGTCTCGCCCAAGGTGTCCACTAAGCCACCTTCATGTAACTCTTGAATAATCTTCTCCCTCAAAAAACTTTGAGGGATGTACAATTGAGTCCCTTTGAAGAGGAAATCATCTTGCATATGTAAGTCACTGAGATAAACCTCTTGGCACCTCAACCATGCATTCTTGAAGTTCTCGTCCTCAATATACTACTCCTTGAGACAGTTGAAGCTTACCAACTCATTGCTCACTATAACTAGTAGTGATGCATGCCGGCTAAGTGCATCAGTCACTTTGTTCTGGTACCTTGACTTGTGCTTTAGAACAAACATGAATTCCTACAAAAATATAACACATCTAGCATGCACACAATTTTATATTATCCTGACTATTAATAAACTTTATGGCTTAATAGTCAATGTAGAGAATAAACTCTCTCTGGATCAGATACTGCCGCCAATGTCACAGCGCTTGAATAAATGCATATAACTCAAGATCATAGGTTAACTACTTCTTTCAAGCTTCACTTCGTCTCACTGTATAAGGCTACTGGCTGGCCTTCCTCTGATAAGACTCCTCCAATTCTAACATATGATGCGTCACAATCTGCCTCAAACAACTTATTAAACTGGGAAGAACCAAGATCGTTGTTGTGGACAATCGATTCTTAATTTCAATAAAGCTCTTGTCGCCACATCAGTCTAATGAAATTGGCCGTTTTTCATGCAATTGATAATGGGTATGAGTATAGTGCTCAAAATTCTACACGAATCAATGGTAGAAGGTTGCTAACTCATGGAAACTCATAACTTCATGAATGTTCTTCGGGATCAGCCATTCCCTGATGGCTCACACCTTTTCATCATCCACATGGATGCCCATGGACGTCACCATATATCCTAAGAATAACAAGTTATCCGTTAAAAAACTATGCTTCTTCAAATTGAGGTACATCTTGTTAACTTGGAAGACTTATAGCACCTTCCTGAGATGTTCCATGTGCTCCATCTCATCCTTTCTATATATTAGAATGTCATCAAAATAAACTACCACAAACCAGCCAGTGAATGACTTCAACACTTGATTTATCAGACACATAAAAGTGTTCTGTGCCTTTGATAGATCGAAGGGCATGACCAGCCACTCATACACCCCTTCCTTGGTCATGAATATCATTTTCCACTCATCATTAGGCTGGATACAAATTTGATGATACCCACTCCTTAGATCTAGTTTTTTTTTTTTTAAATCCTAATAAACCATGCCTTTATCACCTAGAATCAAAATTGAAATGGGCATATCGAGCATGTCGTCCAACCATAGTATTCTTTGCCGATATTTGATGGTGATCTTATTAATTGTCCGATCACAACACACATGCACTGGTCGCATCTTTCTTAGGCGTTAACAATATTGACATGGCACATGGGCTGATGCCATCTCTCAGAAGATCCATACGGATCAACTCCTTCACCTGCCCCTGAAGTATCTCGATTCATTTGATAGTGAGGGTGGGTGGGGAAGCTAGCCCTAGGAACAAAGTCTATGAGATATCGGATATCCCACATAGGGGGCAATCCATTGGGTGATTCTTCAGGCCAGATTTGCTTGAATTTGTTCATCAACGACCTTAAACTTAGGGAATGTTTAAGGGTTCTGATTCCTCATCCTTTACCATTACAATGAACACATTGTCAGTTTCCTTGGATTTCTCCAGGAAATCCCTGATGGCCAAGAGAGAACTCCCCTCTACTTTATAAGCTTTGAGGTGGTTCTTTGGTGTCATAGGGGCAAGGACCATCTTTCGGCCATCCTTGGCGAAGATGTAAACATTATCTCATTCTTGATGGATCACATCACAGTCTGACTGCCATGGTCAACCGAGTAACATATGGCATGCTTTCATGTTGACCACGTCACACAGTACTTGATCCTTATAATTTTTACCAATTAAAAATGAGACCATGTATTGTTTGATTACCTTGGTTTCGTTTAACTTTTTCATCCATCCAATCAAGTAAGGGGAATGATGCTTTGTATTAGGTAGCTATAACTTGTCCATCATCACTTTCGAGACAATGTTCTCTCTATTGTCACTGTATATGATTACATCACAGACCTTTCCATTAACGGTACACCATATACGGAATATATTATGTTGTTGTGGATGTAACTCATTTCGTGGAGTGTACAATAATTTCCTCATGACCAAGGATTTGCCATGATCCTCGGCCGACCATTCTTCTTCACCAACTCATTCTTTAATGGATTGTTCATCTTTATCAAATCCAAGGTCTTCTTCTACTGTCCTCTTCGTTAATGGTCAAGTAGGCTCCAAGGAATTAAGTGCAGGTGTTTGATAAGTGGCCCAGTTGGCCACGATTGTAAGAAATGTTCAACCTTGACCAACTATAAGGATTTTAAATCTTACTCATACCCGCTGTAGTAGGTGCCACACATTGAGGACTAGATGGACCACTCATTGTGTCACGTTTGTGGTTGTTGTAGAAGGTTGATGATGTCCTCTTCCTAGTTCTTGTCCTCATGTCAGTACTAAATCCTATATGGGACCCGTCATGGAGGGCCAAGTTAAAGGATAAGGCTGAATAGGGACTCTTGCAAGCCGTGTTTCTACGTACCCTACCTGCCAACTTCATCCACGGTCTCGACTGGGTGTATCTGAACTCGTTTGTAAATCGATGATCGTAACCCACCGATAAATTGTGCTACCTTCTACAATTCGATCTCTGACAAGTCGTTCCACGTTGTCAACCTTCGATGTAATCTGTGATGATTTGATTTTCCTGTCGGTAATTTTGGTATTCCTGGAACAATACCTGCTCATAGTCACTAGGGAGGAATCCTGATCGAAGAAGTCGTCTCATCCATGGTCATGATCGGATTGGCACTTTGTTCTATCAGGCACGTGAGAGTTGTAATCGCTCCCAACATGCAAAAGCACTGAATTTTAATTTGAATGCTACTAATTTCACATTTTTATGTTCTGACATGCCTATGTAATTAAAATATTATTCTACTTCGACTAACCAATCGAAGAAATCTTTAAAACAGAAAGTTCAACCTTACCTCTGTAGTCTCTTTTAGACAATGTAGTCGATCACCTCCATGGACTAGTCGTCGAGCAAAGCCACCATCGATGTCCTCATCACTAGAACTTAGGTGGCTTGCGATTCACCATCATCAGGTGGTGCTCTGCGGAAATTAGGGTTGACAACAACCATGGGTAGTTGAACATTGCCTTGGGCTCAGGACGGAATTAGCATATCTGCAAGACAGTCGAGGTTTGCCTGCAGCTTTTACATGGTCAACTGACTTTCCTACTAGAAAGCTTCTTTTCTATCCGAGAAGTAATGAACCCCTGGATCAGCGTTCACGGGATTTTGGCAATTTTTTCATTATTTGACATCATCCGAAGGGGAGTCCTTACTCTAATACTAATTGATGCGGGGATGGACATGATTAGGTCAATCACTGTCTTCCTCAAGGGATAATTACTCTGAATCCATGGAGCTTCTCTGGACTCCTCATAAAGATTCCTTGAATCCACGAGGAAAAATAGAAAATAGAAATATATTCTAATAAATTCGAAAATAAATTGATTGATGATAAAAACCAATTTTCAATCCTTCAAATAGTGATACAAATCTAGGAAGAAGTTTTATAATCAAACTCCAACTCAAACTCCCTAAAAAGTGACTTACTATAAATAATAAACATACTATTTAAAGAAGGTCATGATTTCTACTAGACTTCATGGATTTTGGCCAAAAATAGTAAGTGTCCAACCTAATTAACCACATTATTCTCGTAATTTTTCTAAGCACTTTCATATTGGGCACAACTCCTAAAGCTCAAATGATCAAGAGTTATGATGGAACTAAAACTTACTATGAATAGTAAAAATGAAATTAAAATGAACTTTCGACCATCGACCTGATGAAATCTCACAAATTCGGCATGGGCAATCCAACATGACGGGTTGGTTGGCTAAAGTAGCTTCTTCTACCCCAAAATTATATATGGTATGTCGAATAACTCATTTCGGTTTGTGGAATATGCCTTTTTTAAGGTTTTGACGGTCCTGATCACTTCCAACTCCAATCGGGCCTTCTCTGGTCCATCTTGGCCACAAAAGTGTCCGCCACCCACTCCACATCAATTAGCAAATTGACTCATTAATTTAAGGTAATTTTAGTTCTTCAAATTATATTTTTTGTTATAAAAAGTTTGACAAATATCAAATGGGCATCCTTAGGCAACATAACATTAAATCTAGATTTTGAAAAATCTTAAATTCTTCTGCACTGTAAAAATCCTGATTGATTTTTTTTCTAGAAAGGTGAGAGCTCAACACCCGTAATTTTTTAAATTCTAACAAATAGTGCAACCAAACGCACCCCAAAATCATATGTGATATAATAAGGCTAGTGTTGGTTTTCAAGTATAGTTTGATGGAGAAGGGAGAAGGCAGCAACGTACCGATGAGTGCTTGATCCAGGCTCTTGTTTTCTAGATACTCATAAACAAGGAGCCGATTAGCTCCCTTGATGCAGCATCCGTACAATTTCACCAGGTTTCGATGTTGGACGGCAGATATAGCGGCAATCTCTGCTAGAAACTGACTCTTTCCTTGGCGAGATGTTACCGAGAGTTGCTTTACAGCCACTATCCGCCCATCGAGTAATGTAACCTATAGTGCAAATCAGATCAATTAGTTTTCTTAAAAGCATTTTCAATTTGGGAATTATAGTAGTATAAAAAATGTACGAAAATTTGCAAAAAAGAAAAAAAAAAAGTAAAAAAAAAGAAGAAGAAGAAGAAAAGAAATGAAAAAGGAAAATGGGTCTCAACCTAAGGAATGAATGGTTTGGATGTAATCCAGACCATTGATTTCATGTGCAGCATTAAAGATGGTTGATGACTCAAATATCTCTCAAATTAGAAGATCCCAACCATTTGATCATTGGCTTTTGTTCCATTGAATGTGAACAATAGTTGTGTTTTTTCCATACCGTATTTTCGTAGGTTACCAATCAAAGCCTTAGGATTGTTCCATCAGGGAGTGGGTCTCCCTCATCCGCAGCTGGGCTCCACATGCACGCAATCACGATACTGAGGCTCAGGACCATTCAAATATTTTGATCATTGTAGTTTACATACAATAAAAGCAAACTGACCTTAAAAACGGGCCCAAATCCTCCCTGTCCCAGCTTATTTGCCGGACTGAAGTCTTTGGTGGCCGTCTTCAGTTCCCCGTAACTGAAAGTGTTTGGTTTGGGACCCATTCCTAGAAACTCTGCAGATACACATAAAATGGCAGGTTGCATTCATACGTTCACTTCAATATCATACATGGGCTTAGAAACATTTTTACCATTTGGCAGTCCAAGTTCTATTTATTTTAATTGTTCATTGGATTTGAATGTTGTTTTTAGCAATCACAGGAAAAAATTAAGGAAATAAAAATAAATCCAGTTGAAAAATGTTGAACCCAATGAATGGGATTGGCACATTTAGCGTGTGTTTGGATGCACTATCAAATTGAATTGCAATCAATCATCTAATAAAGTGGAAAGCATCATATTTTAGTTTCCTTAACATTCATGTTGAGGATCTGGGCTTTGAATTCTCATTTCCTCTTGATAAGATGGAACTCTTGCAATTTAGTTGACTTGTGCATCCAAACACAGAATTAGGCCACATTTGGATTTCCCCACTTACCAAGGACGAATTGATAGGCTAGCGCCAAATCTTGTGGTTCGGAAAAACACCCAACTGTGATTCAGTGGTACATCCAAGCGCACCTTTAATGTACTCTTGAATTGTACTATGTTATTTCAACATTTCTGAAATTTCTTTTTCGTTATCTTTTAGTTATTTACAAACATTGGAATTACCTTCAGCTTCATCAACACTCAACCTTCTACTCCTTTTCCAAATCAAAAATACAGAAACAGATACAATGCTCAGAACAACAGAAGCCAAAATTTCAACAACCAAAGCAGTCTTGTTCTTCTTTCGTCGAGTCCTGACAGTCGGGTCGAAATCTGGACAAGAACTCAATACGATTAGACAATGTTGAACTTTTACATGTGCTACAGTGTACTTTTAAGGGAATACTGCAAATGGACTTGCAAAGGGTTATTAGGACTGTTGATTTGGTAAGTCATCCATGGATAGGATTATTGTAGCCATCCAATTAGTAGTGGCCGATTCACTAATTGACTATGACTTTCGAACCATGCTATGAAACTTTCGGAAAGAGCGATTAAGCAAAGATTAAGACATGAGTGTATCAAAAAATCAGTTTGGTTTCAAGCCAAAGAGGTCTATCATTGAAGTTATTTGCCTAGTTAGACAATCAGTGGAGAAATATAGGAAGCAGAAGAAGGATATCCACATGGTCTTTATTGACTTGGGGAATGCTTACAATAGGGTCCCTGGATAGTTAATCTCATGGGTGCTAGAAAATAAAAGAATTTCAAGAGGATATATTGTCCTGATTAAGGATATGCATGAGGGAGCAGCGACAAGTGTGAGGACGGCCAGTGGAGAAACAAGAAAGTTCCCTATTACTATAGGCCTACTCCAGAGGTTGGTATTAAGCTCATATCTTTTTGCCATTGTCATGGACAAGTTAACAAGATATTTGCAAGAAGAGAATCCCCATGGTGTATGTTGTTTGCAAATGATAGTCATGATTGATGAGCTGAGATAAGGTGTAAATAAAAAGCTAAATTTATGGAGAGGTGCTTTAGAATGTAAAGAATTTAAAATTAGTTGGAATAACACAAAATATGTGGAGTGTAATTTTAATAACAATAGGAGTGAGAACGAGAAACTAATTAAGATTGCTAACCAAAATATTTTTCAAAATGGCCACTTTTGATACTTAAGTTGATAATTCATGAGAATGGAGGGATTTAGAAGAATGCTACCCATAGAATTCAAGCATATGGTAGAAGAAATGGAAATGTGCGTCCAGAGTTTTATATTATAGTTGTGTACCACTGAACTAAAAGGGTAAAATTTACATGACAACTATAAGATCAATTATGCTTTACCAAACATGTTCAAAGCATGAGTGTAGCTTAAAAAGGGATGTTGAGATGGATAAGTGGCAAGACAATGATTGATAGAATTAGAAATGAATGTATTCGTTAGAATTTAGGAGCAGCAGAAATTGGTAATAAGATGAGAAAAATAGATTTAGATGATTTGGTCATATGCAATGAAAACAAAAAATTATATGAAGTGAGTTGGTACAAGTTAGTCTCTAAAAGGGAAAGTAAAATGCCTAAGAGTATGTGGGTAGATGGAGTAAAGAAAAGACTAGACAACCTATGGATGGGCTGGACGGAATAAGAAAAGATATGCCTATGGAATTCTACGTGATCAATGTTATGGCCATTGATGGAGTGGAATGGTGGAAAAGGATTCATGCATCCACCCCAATTAACTGGGATAAGGCTTAGATGAAAAAAAAAAAAAGAAGGCTTAGATGATGATGATGATTTTTGGCCAATCATCCATCCATGCGACAACCACAAAACAACTAGATGCAATTACCACCCATGATCACCACATTTATAATTGGGATCACACCACATAGAATTTCTATGAAGAGCACTGGGCAATAACAGCATTTCTATTAGGCCTATTATAGAATCATATTTCAATAATAATAATAATAAATCTTTAAATCTTACTAGGAGTAACATGGATGGCCGAGATAGCAGGTCCGTAAGTGCCCGGCAAAGGTATACAGCAAGTCCCCTTTCCAGCCCAAAGAAAATGAATTTCAAGAATATGTTCATTTACCATAACCCACTGTTTCTTCTCAATGCCTTTGAAGACAATACCTGCTTCTTTTTTTATATCAAAGTCTTTCCATGCCAGATTGCCCTGCACCATTAACTTGGCTTCAAAACTAATTGAAATGGTTATGACAATGAAATCAAAATTTGGAAAAAAGAATTTTGATTAGAGCAAATGGTAATTCGTTATGTTTGGAACTCTTTGAAATTACATGGAATTCAAGAAAACCTCTATGCCTTGATCATTGAATGATGCATGGAAAAAGAAAATAAAAATCTAGTTCATGATTCTAATAATCAAAGAGTTCTGCTTAGATCACATGATTTGAGACGGACAAAAATTGCTTGTGCCCCCTGCCTACAGGAAGTTCCTATAAGATACGTGGCGTCAATGGCAATGTCCATGAGAAATCCACTCAGTCCATTCAGTTAGGATATGAGCTTAGAAATGAAGAAAATCCAAAACTCAAGTGGAACAGAGTATGAAACAATGGGATGAAGTGAAAACTTCCCAGGGTCCACCATCATGTTTACATTCCATCCAAATCGTTCATAAATTACATGGAATTCAAGAAAACCTCTATGCCTTGATCATCTAAAACTTATGTTGCCCCATGAAGGTTTAAATGGTGGACTTCCAATCCCCACTGTTTCATGTGGTGTGCATGCCCCACTTCAGTTTTGAATCTACTTCATTTTAAGCAACGTGGGTAGGCAAAACCAATGGGTGGAGGGGATTTCTCATGGACATTGCAGTGGGCTGGGGCACTTACGGAAGTTGTTGTAGGCTGGGGCACAGGCAATTCCCATCCATTTGAGACATGAAACAAGTAGGCCCTGCTTCTTAGATGATCCAACCCATCCTTGGAACGTGGGCTGTTGCCAATTTTCAGAAACCAATCAATCATTTCACTCTTCTTAAATGTTTGGCCTACCAAATTTGGGCCAGATGATCTACACATTGGGTCCCGCCTTATGGACGCATAGAATGTCCTACACATGCCAGACTGGCACATGTTTGCATGTAGGAGCACTTGTCGTGGGTCTATCAAACATATGGGATTTTGAGTATAAAACAGAACTTACAAACTCAGGAAAATGTCCTAACACACATACCTGAAGATAAATATCGAAAACACGCTTTCCAACGCTCTTCCAAGTTTTTGAATCTGGAAATTCTGTTTCTGCGAATTTCATATTTACAGTGTAGTTCCCGTTTTCAAGCCCCAGACCATAATATCTCAGCGATCCTGGTGATATCCTTGCGTATTTGAATAGCTCCAAGTCTGTTGTATTCGGAAATACACCCTCAGTGTGCCTGTTATATTTTCTGTTGCTGCCTTCGAACATGTAATCATCTCCGTAGCTGCTTGAAGCAAATATTCCTACATTGCTGACGGCCCACTTATCTGTGCTGGCCTTAAAGGTTGATGGGCCCAGAGGTTCATTGTCCCCCTCATACTCTGTGTCGTTAGTTTTCATTGGGGGTCCACCACACCTTATCGCGAATGAAGACTCTGTGGATCAATGGAACAATGGAACATTGATCAGTGCATGGCATGTTTGAAGGATCGTGGGGATCATCGCCTCCTTGGATGGTCACTGTTAGATTATGATCTGCAGCGATCTTTTCAATGAACATGGAAGATCCAATGCAGAAAAATGAAAATTTGATATCATTAAACTGAAACTTAATATGTTTACATAACACTACACGTGATTAATTGTCCAACATGGACCCTATAACGTGTGGGCCATAACCCTATAACAATACCATTTAGATTCATTTGAACAAAAAGACACATTGATAAGAATGTCTTCCATTCGAGCAATTAGGATCATCCAACTGGTGTTATTTTGAGGCCATTTCCCATCTATGGTGAGTAACACATGATGATCTATATATATATGGTGGGTCCAACTTGATACATGGCTTGGATGTCATACACATGTGCCAAATTGACACGTCAAACCGGTTTGACGTTGAATGTCATACACGTGCCAACTTGATACATGACTTGGATGTCATAGTACATGCTGCTCTGTTGAATTTCCCAATTGAGCTCATAGGTTTCAGTCTAGAGTTTCGTGTTTTTGCCGGTTCAGCCCCAGATTGTACTTAAGAGGGTAGGTTGCTTTATTCGACAACTGTGGATTTTTTTTTCTTCTTCTTAAATTAAAACGTTACATGTGGTGTGCTTTTATCTTTCTTAAAAAAAAAAAAACATCCGATTGATTTTAGTGTTATATTATAATTTTAGATAAATCACGTTGAAGTGGATTGCCTATGACTCTGGGCATGGAGATATTCTTGTTCCTGGGTTGTGTGGGGCCCACAGGAATGTGTTGGATACGGTGGAGGATTTTGCAAATCCAAAGCCGTGTGAAGGGTGCGTGTGCTATCTGTGCATGCTGGCTGTAAGATTTTTTTTAGCTGTGAGATTTTTTTCTAAGTTTAGAATATTAGTTGGAGAAGATAAACAGTAGATTTTTCCTTTGGATTTTTTTTTTCTTTCTTTAGATGCCCCTAGGATGAATCTAGACAGGGATAAATTAGTAATTTCATAGTATAAGAAAGCCTATAAAGGCAGCAATGTAATTCGTTTCTATTTATAAGAAAATACAGCAGTAGTTCATATCTTTCTCTTTTTAGTCTTTTATTCTACGGTGGCTGCAGCCACACATCGGCAAGTAGTTGGGATACAAACCCAACAAAGTGGTATCAGAGCAGACGTTCGATCATTGGGCCTCATCAGCAAAGGCAGGTCCTGCTGTACTCCCTGTTTTCAAAAAAAAATCAAATTGCAGTCGTGAGAAAGAGGTCCTGCTGCCTGTTGCACTCCCTGTTTTTTCAAAAAAATTATGTTTTCAAAATCAGATCCTAAAGCTGTTTTTCAAAAGCTGTTTTTCAACACCTGTTTTTCAAAAGCCGTGAGAAGGAGGTTTGCAAATCTGTTTTTAAAAAAATCAGATTTCAAAAAAAATCTATTTTCAAAAATCAGATTACAGCAAACAATCTATTTCAAAAAAATCAGATTTCGAAAAATCTGTTTTTCCAAAAAGCAGATTGCAGTAAACAATCTGTTTCAAAAAAAAAAAAATCAAAGATTGAAAAAAAATTTCAAAAAAAATCAGATTTCAGCACAAAAAAAAAAAAACAAAATCTCTTCTTCTAGTCCATCCTTAAAAAAAAAAAAAAGAAATAGAAAAAGATGGCTAGCACAATCCAGCCGCAGGTTCCTAACTTGTCAAAGGATAACTATGAAAAATGGTGCATCCAAATGAAGGCATTGTTCGGGTCGCAAGAACTATGAGAGATCGTCACCGATGGGTATGAAGAACCCACTATGGAAGAAGAAACCGCCTTCACCAACGAAGAAAAGACTACGCTCAAAAATCAAAGGAAGAGAGACAATAAGGCTTTGTTTCTCCTCTATCAAGGGTTGGATGAATCCACCTTCGAAAAGATTGCCGAAGCAACATCAAGCAAGCAAGCATGGGATACCCTTGGCACCATCTTCAAGAGTGTAGATCGAGTGAAGCGGGTTCGCCTTCAAACATTAAGAGCCGAGTTCGAAGCGACTCACATGAAGGAAGGTGAGAATGTTACTGATTATTTTTCGCGTTTGCTTGTAACTGTCAATAATTTGAAAAGAAATGGTGAAAAGATTGAAGATGTCCGAGTTATTGAAAAGATACTTCGATCCCTCACAACCAAGTTTGAGCATGTGGTTGTGGCGATTGAAGAATCAAAAGATATTGAGAAACTCTCCATTGAGGAGTTGATGAGATCGTTGCAAGTTCATGAGCAACGAATGCAGAAGAATGCCAGTTCCATGCCGATGGAACAAGCTTTGGAGTCAAGATTGACTCTGAATGATAACAATGGTGGACGTGGAAGTTCACAACGTGGTGGACATTTTACTAACAATCCCGCAAGAGGCAGAGGGCGCGGATACCAACAAAGTCATGGCCAAAACCAACAGAAGAATACCAATTTCCGTGGAAGAGGAAATGGTAGAGGTAGATCTATGCGTGGACGGGGAAGTACAAAGAACATCCAATGCTATAATTGCAACAAGCTTGGCCACTATGCATCTGATTGCTGGAGCAAGCCGGTAACTCAAGACGAGTTATCCAACTATGCTGAAGCATCAGGCCATGAACAAGAAAGCTCCACACTTCTCCTTGCACAAGAGAAAAGTAGTGATCAGCAGGATGTATTGTATCTCGACACGGGTGCAAGTAATCACATGTGAGGCGACAAGAAACTCTTTGTGGAACTCACAGAAGGAGTTCATGGCGATGTAACGTTTGGAGACTCATCAAAAACGCCAGTGAAAGGTAAAGGCAAAATCAAAATCTTTCAGAAGAATGGTGTTCCAAACTATATCTCTAATGTGTACTACGTGCCCAACATGAAAAGTAACATACTGAGTCTCGGACAACTCCTCGAAAAAGGGTATGTCATACACATGAAGAACTCTTCTCTTTCCATAAGAGATATCCATGGACGTTTGATTGTAAAAGTCCAGATGGCGAAGAATCGTATGTTTCCTCTCCATATAAACACAATGCTTGAGAAGTGTTTTTATGGGAAAGCAAAGAATGATTCCTGGACGTGGCATCTTCGCTTTGGCCATCTAAACTTCAGTGGCTTGAAACTTCTGTCCTCATCAAGCATGGTGCATGGCTTGCCTGCTATTGAACCTCCAGAACATGTGTGTGAGACGTGCACACTTGGGAAACAACAAAGAAACTCCTTTCCGAGTGGAGTATCCCGAAGAGCAAGAGAACCGTTGCAGTTGGTTCACGCTGACATCTGTGGACCATTAGAGCCAATCTCTCTTGGAGGTAATAAATACTTCATTACCTTCATTGACGATTTCAGTAGAAAATTGTGGGTGTATGTAATTAAAGAGAAGTCTGCTGCTTTTACTATTTTTAAAAATTTTAAGGTTTTTGTTGAAAAAGAAAGTGGTCTTAAAATCAAAACTCTCCGATCTGACAGAGGTGGGGAGTACACCTCAAATGTTTTTCGAGAATATTGCAGGGAACATGGCATTAAGCAACAACACACTGCAGCATACACGCCACAACAAAATGGAATTGCAGAACGGAAGAACCGCACCATCCTCGACATGACGAGGACCATGCTAAAGGAGAAAAGTCTGCCAAAGAATTTCTGGGCAGAGGCAGTTGCATGTACTGCCTATCTGCTTAATAGGTGTCCGACCAAAAGTGTTAGATTCAAGACACCGCAAGAAGCATGGAGTGGATACAAGCCGAGCGTGGCGCACCTTAAGATCTTTGGGTGTGTCACCTACGCTCAAGTTCCAGAAGCGAGAAGGAAAAAGCTTGATGATCGTGGCGTGAAATGCATCTTCATCGGCTACAGCGAAGAGTCAAAGGCATACAAGCTCTACAACCCACTAACCAATAAGCTGGTGGTGAGTAGAGATGTGGTATTTTGTGAGGAAGAAGCATGGAAATGGAACGAGGGAAACTCGGCCAAAGAAAAGCAGGTCGAGGTCGAAGAATACGAAGAAGAGAGACCTGAGATTCAAGAGCAGACATCACCCCCTTCGAATCGCCGAAGTCCAGGAGTACGCTCCATCTCTCCTGGAAGTACTTCATCAAATCAGAATTCATCCAGCACATCTTCATCCGATTCTTCTTCACCCTTGGCTCCTATTAAAATGAGAAGCCTCAACGACGTCTATGTAGAAACTGAGGAAGTAAATTTACTCTGCCTGTATGCGGACCATGAGCCTCTCACGTTCGAGGAGGCTATGAATGAAGAATGTTGGAGAAAGGCTATGGAAGAAGAGATTCATGCCATCGAGAAGAATCGAACATGGGTGTTGACCTCACTCCCCAAAAGCCAGAAGACCATTGGTCTCAAATGGGTGTACAAAATCAAGCGGAATGCCGATGGTAAGATCGAACGATATAAAGCAAGGCTCGTAGCAAAAGGTTACAAACAGAAATATGGCGTAGACTATGAAGAAGTTTTCGCCCCAGTTGCTCGCCTTGACGTTGTAAGAATGATAATCTCCCTTGCAGCTCATCACAGTTGGATGATTTACCAACTGGATGTGAAATCTGCATTCTTAAATGGGGTACTTGAAGAAGAAGTATATGTTGACCAGCCTGAAGGCTTTGTCATGAAAGGGGAGGAACACAAGGTATATCGGCTGAAGAAAGCCCTGTATGGGTTGAAGCAAGCTCTTCGTGCTTGGAATGCACGGATCGACAGTTATCTTCAAGAAAATGGTTTCGTCAAATGTCCATATGAGCATGCCATCTACACAAAGAAGAATGCCCGTGGTGATATGCTTATCACTTGTTTATATGTTGATGATCTGCTGTTCACTGGGAGCAGCCAGGCGATGTTTGAATAATTCAAGCAGGCTATGTTCAAAGAGTTCGAGATGACTGATGGTGGATTGATGTCTTTCTTCTTAGGCATTGAGGTGAAGCAACAAGTCGGCGGCATTCACATATCCCAGAAGAAGTACACAAAGGAACTTCTTGAGAAGTTTCAAATGGTCGACTGTAAAGCCGTAAATACACCTGTTACAACAGACCTGAAGCTCACGAAAGATGGAGAAGGAAGAAATGTCGACTCAACCCTATTCAAGAGCCTAATCGGAAGCTTAAGGTACCTCACAATCACTAGGCCAGATATAGTCTACAGTGTTGGGCTTCTAAGCCGGTATATGGAAGCCCCAAAAGAGTCACACTGGCTAGCTGCAAAACGAGTACTGAGGTATATCAAAGGGACTATTGAGTTTGGTCTTTTTTATCCGTACAATGATGATGCGATGTTGTATGGATACTCTGATAGTGATTGGGGTGGTGATCAAGATGAAAGAAAAAGCACCACAGGCTATATTTTCTATCTTGGGTCGACAACATTCACATGGAATTCGAAGAACCAGAGTGTGGTTGCCCTGTCCACATGTGAAGCAGAGTACATGGCAGCATCGTCCACCGTCTGTGAAGGAATTTGGTTGAGAAATCTGCTAAAGGAGCTGAAACATCCGCAGGAAGAATCCACAATCATATATGTGAATAACAAGTCGGCAATCGAGCTAGCCAAAAATCCGGTGCAGCATGGAAGAAGCAAACACATTGATACCCGATACCATTTTCTGAGAGATCATGTGAAGCAGAAAACAATGAAATTAGAGTATTGTCATACTACGGAACAGGTGGCGGATATTTTCACAAAAGCATTGCCGACAGATGCATTCAAACAACTAAGAACGATGCTCGGAATGAAGCCGGTTTTGGTTTGAAGGGGAGTGTTGGATACGGTGGAGGATTTTGCAAATCCAAAACCGTGTGAAGGGTGCGTGTTCTAGCTGTGCATGCTAGCTGTAAGATTTTTTTTAGCTGTGAGATTTTTTTCTAAGTTTAGAATATTAGTTGGAGAAGATAAACAGTAGATTTTTCCTTTGGATTTTTTTTTTCTTTCTTTAGATGCCCCTAGGATGAATCTAGATAGGGATAAATTAGTAATTTCATAGTATAATAAAGCCTATAAAGGCAGCAATGTAATTCGTTTCTATTTATAAGAAAATACAGCAGCAGTTCATATCTTTCTCTTTTCAGTCTTTTATTCTACGGTGGCTGCAGCCACACATCGGCAAGTAGTTGGGATACAAACCCAACAGAATGTTGGTTACAAATCCACTCCGTTAACCTTTTTTTTTTTTTTTTTTTTTTTTAAAATTTAAATTACTATATTAGCACATGAATTTAAAAAATAAAGCAGATCAAAAGCTCATGGGGGCAATACCGCACGAAACAGTAGGGATTGGATGCCTGGGGTGACAGAAGGTTTGTATCAGGGCGTTATTTTTGTCTACAGTTTATCTGAGTGGTGATAACTCCATGAATGGTTTGGATGGAATAGAAACAATATGGTCAGCTAAAGGAATATTTCAGTGGTGGACATTTCCGTTCCCACTTTCGTTTGGTGTGGCCCACCTGAGACTTTGATCTGCTATATTTTTAGATTCCTGTCCTATTGTAGTCTTTCAAAACAGATGGAGGGAGTAGATTTATCACAGACATCTATGTGGGCCCCACACCCACGGCACAGATATATATCCCTCTGCCCTGGTTCACAGGCTATCCGCTTCGAAACAATATATGTAAAGAGACAATAAGAGCAGAAAGCTCCAACTTTTGATAGGACAGCCATCTCATGCCGTGGGGGCCACTATAAAGTGCACATGTGGCAAATGTGGATGAGATCTGAACCGTTGGTTCAGCTGTTGCGGTAGTGAATGGGGCATGGACGACGCATCAGTGATGATATTAAATGACTAACTTTACGATGAACAAATGTGGTTGATCGCCCATCAATAATGGATGTATCAGATAACCATACACATAATGGACAAAGGATAACTCCAATGCACATAGGGGCATAGGACCACTACCCCATTTTATTATTATGTATGTTGAATTAAAAAAATAAAAAATAAAAATAAAAATAAAAATAAAAATAAACAGAAAGAGAGAGAAGAAGAAGAAGAAGATTATCTATTGATATAAATTGAAAGGATGGCTTACGGATTGGAGATTTCTGATGGCATGGAAAGCTTCGCTGAAGACAATTCAAGCTTAAGGGCAAACCACTGAATGCACAAGAAAAATGACTGTTAAATAATGGCCATTATCTGATGGAACGACAGCCATTAATTACAGAGGATATTTAGTTTGTTTAACCGAGAAGCCAAAATGCAACATGGATAAAATCAATGCAGGGAAAGGCATTATTCAGGTGGCTGGTTATATAATGTTGTGTACCAATGCTTTTTCTTAGCGAACCAAACCCATGTTACACATGGGAGGATGTGATGAGGTCAATCAATGTCTTTCTCAATTAATAAATACATTGAATCCACGAGGCTCTCTTGAAAGTTTTCTCTAATCCACGAGAAAGAAGAAATTTTCTAAGGAATTAATTTATTGAATGATTGATTGATAGATTAAAAAAAGAGTTTAACATGCCTTAAATAATCCTAAACTAATCATAAAATCGTAAAGAAGAGATTCCTAATTAAATAAGGAAACTATTCCCGAAAAACATGTAATTTCCGCTTTTTGTCAACCAAAAAGTGTCCAGAAATTTAAATCATAAATTCTATGATTTTCTACCCGTTGACCCGATCAGTCGACCTGTCGAATTGGATTTCAACCTGTCAACAAGATTTGTTAATTTTTCTTAACTAGCAGAAATCGGCCAGCAAGTAATCTGGAACAACATTTAAACTGACAGAAATCAACCAGCAAACAATTTAGAATTTCTAACAGAATTTTGACCTGTCAACCACAAAGGTTGACTGATCGAACTAGGCTGAATTTTTGTCAATTTTTCATTGAGCTTCTTCTGGTCTATGCGCATTATTAACGTGCTTGATCCTCATCCTACATCACTATGCTTTTATTGTTATGACTCATTTTTAAAAAATTATAATAATAATAATGACATTGATAATCACCTGCTGTTAAAATCATTGAATATGAAATTATTAGCTACCAAGTTCCTGCAAACAAGGAGCACAGTGTTAGTATCATCGACAATGTGGAAAGAGAAGTGCTCTTATTATGTGCAATTGAAAATTTGTCCTAATCAAGATTGTTGATCCAGTGGGCCATCATGCGAATGGGTCATGCACCAAAATTACAGTAATTGGATACCTCTGACTATCCGATAGCTCTAAAATTTTCATTTTTCCTACCAATTACCTTCAGAATGATCATCACTTTTGAGACCACGATCCAGTCACTTTATCTTTTGGGGGGGCCCACCAAATCATCAGTCCTGATTGGTGTACGCACATTCCAAATGTACCCTAGAGATTTTTTTTTCGAATATTTTGGACATCGAAACTTTAAAACCATGTTTATATTATGACAAGAAAGAAAGACTTCCATCCTAGCCCTGGAAATGTTACGCAGTCAGCATTTAAGTGTAAAACATGGTTTTACAAGTACAAAAAATGGTGGTTAAAGGAGGGAGGTTTGTGCTTGCTCAGACATACAAGTTTAAGACTTCTTCTGAAACCCAAGATGGAAAGCTTCCTGATAAATAATTGTATGATAAATCTCTGCAAATTTTAAAAAATATATATCAAAGATATGTAAGATAGCATTTATCAGATAAACAGGCACTAAGCAGGCACTAAGTTATATGATTGTGATCATTAAAATGCCTATCTTTGCCATACAAAACACATTATCCCTGTTGTTGAAGAACAATGGAAATTTAACTGCCATAATGCCTGTCTTTACAGAGAAAGCTAGTTTGATTTTGATTGCAAAAAGTTTGTGATGACACGGGACCTGCCACAACACGCACTAAAACAAAATAAATCTTGTTCGTGGGATCTCGTCCCCACAAGGCCACAGCTATGATGATGTGGAGCCATGGGCCACGAATTGGCAGCAGCCTGTTGATGTTCAAAATTCAAATGGGTTCCTCTGTGAAAACATGGTGCTTGACGGTAACAAAATGAACCAATGAAATCTAAGGTTGCATGTCAATGAAAAACCGAGTTCAATTCAAGTTACTAGTTCAATAGAAAGGAGATAACCAAATTGTAGTAACCTTCAAATTCATAGCGTCACAGAGAAGCAAATGTTGTATATTTAATTTTTAGTGTTTCCTAACTATCAATTTTCCCAAATTCCTTTCCCATGCTCTTCTCCAGTAACACAATAAGCCCTCAAGTGTTGAGAGAAATGTTGGAAATACCCAAAAAAAATTTAAAAATAAAAGTAAAATTATTTCCTTTAGGTTGTCACGTAAAAAATTACATTGTCCTTAAAGCATGATTCACCTCCTTATTAAAAACTAATGGGTTATAGGCGAATTGCTTCTAGGATAATACAAGCATATCTAGATCCTGCATGCAACAATCACGAAGGGTCCACTTAGAAACTATTCAATGCAGTTGATCTTCTGGTAGACTCAAACAACAGAAATATTTGCAGTATTCTTAGAAAGAGATGTTTTCTACGAGATCTGTTGGATGAGGAGAGATTTGTTAGAGTCGATTAAATTTTAGATCGGATTGGTCCAGTTTATATAGGCACTAGGGTAGTGGACTGTTGCTAGGTGGCCATCAATGGTTCAGAATATTTGAAAAATGTTTCTGACCGTTGGTCATTAATTTGGGCCATTTCAAATTGTTTAATAGAAAGATCTGACCATTGGATCATCAAGATCCATCCATTTTCAAGCCATTGTGGCTTTAAAGGCTGCTAGTCCTTCTCAAAACAGCTGACCATTTCGGATTAATAATCCGACCATTTTATGTAGCCTATAAAACTCAGGCCCATATTAGATCACTCGCACCCAGGCTCATATTAGACCACTCGTATTGTGTACGTGTGAAGTGGAAAGTGCGCCAACTAGTGCTACAACACCGATACTACCCACGCCGAGCGCACGTGTGCATGTGTGCTTGCGTTCCATGCTATGCACTGGAACACACAACCCGAGTATCTCAACCTCTAAAACTCTGAGTAAGAATACTACACACCTCCACATATAAACCTCAAAACTTTTTTTTTTCTCATTTCTGATGTGGGACTTTAAAAAAACCGTACTTTTTCATTTGAAAATTTTCAACATCATTTAAATTCTGAATTTTTATTTTTTTTCGAAACCAAAATTTCAACAATCCCCCATTAGTTTTAGATTTAAAAAAAAAAACTGTAAAAATTCTGCTAGAGATAAAAATATAACTATTATGCATAAAGAAAGATATCTCACGATTTGAATATTTATTTAGTGTAAGTATTTTAAACTTTTTTCAAAATTCCTAGCAACTGCAGAATTGAACCAGTTATTCCATAATGACATAACCAAAAATACTACATACATAATAGTTTATGCATTATGTGAATTCTTTTACATTACTCGCTTAGCACTTTTAATGGCCATGTGCTTATCCTGTTTCATGAACGATCCCAAGATAATTCTAAATCTTATGAGAAGCGACACCACTTTTACGTTCACGTAGGTGAAAATCCTTCCAGTGTTTCCGTTACTTAACACACTTGTCTTATTTGACTAGATTTCATTAAGAGTTCCAAGACTTAGCCCTCTCAATGTAACAGCCAGCACTTTCCATCCAAGATAAGGTTATATTTTAGATTTAGTGCTGAAACTTTCTACATATCACTAATTTGTTATTAGCCATGAAACCCAATTTTTAGAAATTTTCTAACTTCGAATTGTGTTTCTATCACTGGTGGAACTTTGATTAAAAAGTTTCAACCCCATTCCTTTAGATGTTGTCTGTACTACCTCTCTCGTCAGAGGTTTAGTAAAGGGATCAGCCAAATTATTACTTGACACTACAAATGAGATAGCAATGATTCCATCTTGAATCAATTACCTAACATAATCATGTCTCAAACTTATGTATCTAGACTTACCATTATATGTATCGTTGTAGGCTCTCGCTAACGTGGCTTTATTATTGCAATGAAGTGAAACAGCTGGTATAGGCTTCACATAGAATGTGATTTCTATCAAAAGATCCCTTAGCCACTTAGCCTCTTTTCAATTGTAGCCAATGCTATGAGCTTAGATTCCATTGTTGAGTGTGTCATGCAAGTTTGTTTCTTGGATCCCAAAGATACAGTTGCACCTTTTAAGGTGAATATCTACCTTGTAGTGGACTTTATTTATTTATTTTTTCTAGAAAGTGGACACATGCCACAAGGATATCATTAATCTATGAAATATATAGACATTCGGGTGGGTCCCAACAAAAATACTATGGACCACACCTATCATATCTCCATAAGAAAACTAGACACTAAGACAGAAGAGAATCCCCAAGAGGTCCTCATCTCAACCATATACAAACCAAACAAAACCGCTGAGGAAAAGAAAGGGCAGTTAAGAAGACAGATCCTTGATTAAGGGCATCTAATGGTACCTAGGCCTGCATTATCCAACACCTGCATTCATCTAACCAACCTTGGAAGATCAGAGTTGTGCCTGTATATTATTTTTGGGCACCCATCACTCGCCATTCTTGCTAAAGCATCAGCCACCGCATTCCCCTCGCGGAAGATGTGATTGAAAATTAGATTTAGGCTCTGCCTTTTGGACTAAATATCTCCCAACGTGTACTAGATGTTCCAGGGTTAGAGACTAACGGATCATCCACCGCATTTGCAATGACTTTAGAGTCAATGCACAAGGCCCAGGTTGGAGCAAATGTTCAGGCCATCAAGCATGTCATGAGTTTCTGCTATCCTGTAGTGGACTTGTTGTCACATGCACTCCATATCCAACTTACATTAGTATATCCTTCTAACACGACTAGAAATTCTGAATAAAATGGCCCTAGTTCTTTGGTTTATTTTAGATAACCTAGAACTATACCTATATCTTTCCAGTGTTCTATAGTTGGATTACTAGTAAACTTACTTGGTTTACTCATAGCGTATATTATATGTGGTCTTGTGCATTGAATAACATACATAAGACTGCTTATAGCACTAGTATACTCTAGTTGTGCAACTGCTCTTTCATTGTTTTCCTTCAATTTGATACTTGAATCAAATAAGATTTTTGCCTTTTTGATTTTCAAGTGATTAAACTTGTTCAATATCTTCTCAATATAATGAGACTAGCACAATGAATAACCCCCACTATGCTATTTAATTTTGATACCTAAAATAGTATCCACTTGTCCAAGATCCTTCATTTTGAAACCATAGGAGAGAAACCTCTTTGTTTCAGTTACACTTTTCATTTTGTTGCTGATTATTAACATATCATCCACGTATAAATATACAATTACAATATAATTATTACAAACTTTTGAGTATATGCATTTATCAGCAATGTTATGTACAAAACTATCAGACAAACTTAAGAATCAAACTTATTATGCTACTGTTTTGGTGCTTATTTTAATCTATATAAAGACTTAACAAGTCTGCACACTTTTTTGTCATCTCCTAGTGGAACAAACCCTTCCAGTTGCTCCATGTATACCTCCTCATCGATGTCACTATTCAAGAATATTGTCTTCACATCCATTTGATGGATATAAAGATTATGCATGGATGCTAAAGCAAATAAAATCATAATCGACGTTATTCTAACCACTGGTGAATATGTGTTAAAATTATCAATTTTTATTCTTTCTATCAGAAACCCTTAGCAACTAATCTTGCCTTAAAGGTTTCTATTTTACCAGAATAGAGCCACACTGCCTATGCCCAAGCCCGAGCGCATCTCAACCTTCAAGACTCCAAGTAAGAATACTACACACATCTCCATAATAAACCTCAAAACATGTTTTCTCATTTCAAATGTAGGACTAAAGCAAAATTGCACTTTGTCATTTGAAAATTTATAACATCATTTTGGTGGCAAAACAAAATTTTCGAATTTGTGATTTTTACTTAAACTAAAATTTCAATATTAAATTGAAGTTATAATGTAATTTCCATGTGGGGCCAAAAACTAGTTCTTCGCCATAGATACTATAGAAAGTAAGGGGTGTTTAGATGGTATAAAACCAAGAGGTGGATGTGGAAAAGTAAACTAGAATCCTCAGAAAATGGAAAACCATGGATTCCAATTTCCCTTCATTTGTATGCTTGGGATTGCAATTTTACATGGATTCCATGTATGATCACCTCGAACAGTGACATTATGAAGATTTAAGGCTTACTTGGATAACATCCCATAGGTAACTTTTTATTTTTTTATTTTTTTATTTTTTTATTATTTTTTTAAGCAGTAAAAAAGTTGCTTTTTAAAGTTAAATTAACTTGATAAGTACATTTTCAAAAGTAATTTTTTTCTTCTTTTTCAAAAGTAACTTAAACACCTCAAAATTGCTTAACTTCATTGGTATAAAAAACTTTACTTTTTAACTTTTTGCTTTCTCTCCTTCTCCTTCTTCTTCTTGTTTTTTTTTTTTTCATTTCTTTACATAATGGATAATCCATATCAAAGGTAGTCCCGCACAATAGACGGCTCAAATGAAAGTGGGCTCCACATGATGGGTAGTGGACATTGAAGTTGAGGCCCATATGATGGACAATTAACATTAAAGGCAAACCCATATAATGGATGATCCACATCAAGGTGGGCCTCACATAATGGGCACTCTACAGCCCTAATGATGAATGGTCCACATCAAATGCAAGCCTCATATGATGGATGACTCACATTAAAGGTGGGCCTCACATGAATGACAGTCCAAATCAAAGGTAGATTCCATAAGATGGGCAATGGACATTGAAGGTGGGCCCCACATGACGGATTACCCACATCAAGGTGGGGCACACATAATGGATAGTCCACATCAAAGGACGCCCCCTAATGATAATGGCCCACACCCAAGGTGCTCGCATGCATGATGGGTGACCAACAATGAAGGTGGGTTCACATGAGGGACGATCCACATCAAAAGTGGGGTCCATATGATGGGCAGTGGATATAAAAGGTAGGCCCCACATGATGGATGACCCATATCAAGATGAGCCACACGACCACGCCGTCACCGGGGTTCCGATACCGCGTCTCGCGCGCCGATCCGATACTCTGGCCAGGAGATGCAGGCCAGCGTTCGGTGCGAGGAAAACGCCGCGCATGCGAATTCCGAGAGAATCTCTATGACTTGTCACATCAATCCATCAATCAATCAATCCCATCATGTCAAGTACACATCACCTTTCACCCATTCCCAAGCAACCCCAAAGTCAAAAGTTTCTTACACAAGCCCATACTTTCCTTACACCATTTGCCACAAAAGTTAAAAAGTCTCTCACACACCCATCACTCACCACATCCATCACCCATCACTCCTTCTCTCTCTTTACAACCCTCTCTCCCCTTCATTTTCAAATCTCATTCCAAGCAAACCCAAAAACCACCACACGTCTAAGCCTCTCCCCATCTCTTCCAAGCTACAAGTGTGGCCCACCTTTCCTACCCTTTCATCTCTCATCTCAACCATCCAAACCCCATCTCCTCCGTTGGAATCAAAGCTAAGGAGCTAAGGAAGCCTTGGGTGCAAGAAGAAGCCGATGGGTGATTGTAGATGTTGTCTTTTATCTTTTATCTTTTTTTTTTTAATGGTCCACATATGTAGGACCCACCTTGATGTATGCTTATATTCAAGAGGGGCCCATAGTGGCGGGGCCCCTCCGATATTGCCGATGTTTCCCCCTTTCTCTCTCTCTCTTTTTATGATTATGGTCCACCTAATATATGTTTATCATCCATGCCATCTATCGGTGGACCCCATCTACGTGGGACACACCATGATGTTTTTTTATGCCATCCCAACCATCCATAGGGGGCCCACCTTGATGTGGCTAGAGTCGGGTGTGGCTGTCAGTGAAGTGTGATCTGACGTGGGCCCACCCAGCTCTATAGCTCAAGTGGCAGGCCAGGTGAAAGATGCCTCGTTTCAACATGGGGTCTTAGTATTGACACCCGTGGAGGTAGCTAACATGGAGTGTGTACTGACATGGAGTGTGTACTGGCATGGGAGTGGACTGATGGTGGGGTCCATGGGACCGCCTACGTTGTCCATCCATTTTAGTGGGCCACACCATTGTATGTGTTCTATCCGAACCGTCCATCATTCAAGGATGGTGGGACCCACGTCTGTGTGGGGCCTTCCCTGGTGTGTGCGCACCTCAGAACCATAGCTCAGCTGGCGGACTGAATGGAAGTACCTCATTTCAACGCTGGGTCTTGGGATTGATTCCCCAGTGCGGTGGCTAGCAGTGAAGTGGACGCGGATTTCCTGCGAAAGCCTTTCGCAGGAAGTTCCTGCGCAAGGATCTGGGTGGGGCCCACTACAATGTATGTGAGAAATCCATTCCGTCCATCCGTTTTGAGATCTTATTTTAGGGCGTGTGACAAAAAATGAGGTGGATAAAAAACTCAAGTGGATCACACGAGAGGGAAAATTAGGGAAAGAAATTTCTACCGTTGAAATCTTCCCAGTCTCCACCTTGATGTTTATATGTTATCTAAACCGTTTATAAGGTCATTGTCAATGGGATTAAGTGAAAAAACCCAAAATATAGGCTGATACAATAATTTTTTGGGCATACGAATGCTTCAACGGTGCTCACTGAATGATCACTGTTTCCTCTCGTGTGTCCCATTTTAGTTCATCTAATTTTTTATCTCAACTCCTTAAATGATCTCGAAAAACGGATGGACGGATTGGATTTATCAAAAACATGTCGGTGGGCCCCACCCAGCATCCTTGCTCAGGATCTTCCTGCGAAAGGCTTTCGCAGGAAATCCGCGTCCTGTCGGAAGTGTGCACGGGCAGTGGGGCCCGTGGGACCCACCTACGCCGTCCATTCATGGTGGTGGGCCACACCGTGCAGCGTGTGGGGTCTCCACCGTCCCTGGACGGTGGGACCCACCCCACGTGTGAGGCCACCTTGGCATGTGCGTCCGTCCAGGCCGTCCAGGGCCTGGACGTCATGTACATATTAGTTATAATATTAATATATTATATTATATTAATATAATATATGGTATATATATATTATATATTATATTATAATATAATAAAGCATCTTATATGTAATATAATATATAATCTTATATGTAATAAGGGTGGGCCCTACGTGGCCTCTGCTCCCCTTTTTAATGCAGTAAAGCTGCACTGCAGCAGTTATATTAGTATATATATTATATATATTTAATATTTTATATAAAATATGTAAGGGTGGGCCAACGTGGGACCCACCTTTGCTTGTCTGTAAAGCAGCCATAGCTGCGTATACGACAGCTGTACAGCTGCCCTGTTGACGTACCACCAGCTGCTGTACACGGCAGCGAATTATGTGGGTCTCACCTGTTTCACCCATGCCAATGGGACCCACCATGATGCATGTGTTACATCCATACCGTCCAACCATTTATGAGATCATTTTGTGGCATGGAAAAATGAGTAAATCAGATCTAAAGTTCAGGTGGACACCACCATTTAAATAGTAGACCGTGACATCCACCGTTCGAACTTCTAAGGGCCAGGGTAGTTCCCAATTAAGCTGATATTGTTTTCACTTCATTTATCTCTATGTTAACTTATGAATAGGTCGGATCTCAAATATACATAAAAGTGGGCCCAACTTAATATACATGTGGTTGTTGGTGCAGCTCGATTTGATGTACATGAGGCCCATGGGTGCGGCCCAATTTGATATACATGAGGCCCACTTGATATACGAGGCCTAATTTTGAGGCCCGTGCGATGAGGCCCATATGATGTATTTGAGACCCAGGTGCGAGGCCCACCTGTTTTGTATTCGAGGCCCCATGTGATGTATGTTGGTCCATATGACGAGGCCTATGTGACATAAAAGAGGCCCATTGTGATTGTACGTGAGGCTATAGGCCCACTATATGTTTAGCTGTATGTGGGAGCAATGTTGGTTTGACGTTCACATTGATGGGCAATGATGGTTAGATGTCCTCATTGTGACATTTTCTTAGGCCTTGTTGGGCCCATTTTCTTCGTGGGTTAACCCAAATAAGTGGGCCCCACTCACCGTATGTGATTGACCGATTCCGATTACGGATTTCAATTATCGATTTCTGATTTTCGATTCTGATTATGAGTACATAACAACATGTCATCATAATACATGCCCATACGCATCATATACATGTTTGTGATGAGACGAGTGATTGATCATAGCGCATGCCATTGGGCAAATTGTTATGGGACTCCCTGGTAGAGGGAGAATCTTACATGAGCGCGTAGTACGCGCATGATTACTGTATGACTGGATTGCGTGATTCATGCATCTCGCATTATGTGACATGTATACTATACGCCCTAGCAATATTAGGGCCATAGCCACCACAGGCATATCGTGGTTTGCAGGATTGGATACCGAAAATCTTGTTATACATGAGGTGCTATAGATATCCCTGGGTGAAAGTCCCTAAACCCTTATGATACCAAGAGGTTGCTCCAACGTCTAGACCGAGTGGGTGCATGAGCGCCGAGTGCCGATTACCATCAGGCTACGCTTTCCACTATGTCGTGGTCGGTTGGAAGGGGGTGCGGCCTTACCCACCCGAGAGGAGGGGGCAAAGCTAGGCTGAGTTTGACCAGCTCGAGGAATGGGTCAGCTATCGACGAGCCGAGCTCGATATTGGCAAGCAGATAGTGAGGTCTCTTCCACTCGCCTTATTACGCCTGGTGGGGCGACAATCTGGTTTGGAGTGTACTAGACCCTAGTGATATTCCAGATTTGAGCTGTATTGATATGTGGATTTAGATGAGGATTCATATGCTTGACTTACATCTCGCATCGCATGGCTTTGGTATGGCCGACATTAATCATGTCTTGCATCGCATAGCCTTGGTATAACTAATGGTATTCATGGTCATCAGCATATTCCGCATTACTCTGATACTGCATAATTACATTACTACCTTGCGCACACACTTACACCACCCTCTAAGCTTTCCATAAGCTGATGCACGACCGTTGCGTGTAGGTGACGTTGGAGCGTAGCAGCGCTGAGGCAAGAACGCTTTGCAGATCATCTTGGAGCTTTTTGTTCATTATCATTGTATTTCCCTTTATGCTCATTGTACTTGTAAAATTTTTTATCATAGTGGAAATGTGATGGAGTTTTTGGTTGTTGTTTGTGGGTTATGCCTTTGGTTATGCTTATTACGAATCAAATTGACATTGGAAATCCTCCTCGTAGCATCCCAGGATCAGAACCTGGCGAATGGGCGCCAGGAGCCAAGAATGGGGTTCTACGGAGGCTGTCGGCTCCGGATTCGGCGATCGAAAATTTTGTGAGCCCGGTTTCCAAGTTTGGGGCGTAACAGCCCGCACCCAAGGTGCTTGCATAGTGGGTGACCAACAATGAAGGTGGGTCTACATGAGGGACTATCCACATCAAAAGTGGGATCCATATGATGGGCGGTGGATATTAAAGGTAGGCCCCACATGATGGATAACCCATATTAAGATGGGCCCTACATGAGGAACAATCTACATAGAAGTTCAGCCCTTAATGATGAATGGGCCACATCCAAGCCCCTCATGATGGATGGCCCACATACAATGTCTAACATGATGGAATGTCCATGTCTAAGGTGGGGCCCACATGATGGATATCCCACATCAAATGTGGACCTCACATGGTGGATGGTCCACATTATTGGTAGGCCCTTCATGATGGATGGTTCACATTGAAGATAGGGCCAAGGTGGGCCCAACATAATGAACATTTATATCAAATGTCAGCTCTACATGATATATAGATGGTGGATATTAAGGGTGGATCAAACAAACTTGAGGGATAAGTCCTTATGTGATTTTATTACTCTTTGGCTAATAAATATATTATCAAATTATTGATTGAGTGCATTTAATGTATTCTAAAACAAAGCTTTCGATTTAATCAAAGGATATGTTGATCGAATCGAAAAAACCTTGAATTAACTCAGAAATTCTAGATTGCTCATTGGACATTTTTGACGTTATCGATTCGATCAACGGTCTTGTTGATTCGATCAATGATGCATCGAGTCTTGTCGATTTAATTGATAGACATATTGTTGGAATGTGTAAGGATTTTGTTTCCTAATTTTATATGGGGTATAAATATGTATCTTTAATTGTGATTAGGGAAATGAGCAGAACATTTTTTATGGTTTTGAAGGGGGTTTGTTTGTAGAGACGTGGGTTCCATCTGTAAGTTATTCCATCTCTTGTAACTTTCCGATTATAGTGGATTGTTTATCACTTTCTGTCGTGGTTTTTCTATAAGGGTTTTCCATGTAAAATTCATGTGTTCTCTGTATTTGCTTGATTTTTCCTTTCTCTATTACGTCTTTAATTCATTTCTAAGGTTGCTTCCGCGCCCAACAAGTGGTATCAAAGTGTAGGTTGGATTATCATATTGAATCTAAGAACATGACATCGAGGGGATCAAATGTAAAATTAAAGACAAAGAAGTTCATGGGTAAAATCAATTTTGAACTATGGAGGTTGAAGATCCAAGCCTTCCTAATTTAGCAAGGGCGGTAATACTCACTTCTTGGAAAAGTAAAACATCGTGAATCAATGAAGGAAGAGGATTAGCATGAACTGGGTCAAAGAGTGATTAACACAATCCAATTGTGCTTGGCCGATGAAGTCCTTTACAATGTCATTGATGAAACGACTATCACAGGATTATGGGTGAAGTTGGAGATCATTTATATAATGAAATTGATCACTAATTGTCTATATCTAAAGAGACATTTTTATACTCTGAAAATGGCTAAAAGATCTGATCTCTCTGAGCACATTAATGCATTCAACAAACTGGTTTACAAATCGATAAGTGTGGAGGTGAACATTGATGAAGAATATAAAGCCTTAATTTTGTTGACATCTTTCTAGAGTCATATGAGTATTTGGTGGATACTATACAATATGGTAGGAATACCTTAGCCGTCGAGACCGTTATCTCAGTCCTTCAATCAAAGCAGTTAAGAAGGAATAACGAAGGCGAAAGTACTTCTACAGGTGCACTGTTTACTCAAGGGAGATCATTTGAGTTAGAGAAGGGGAAATTATGATATAGGTACAAGTCAAAAGGCAAAGAAAAGTTGAAGTGTTAAAATGTCAGAGGATGAGACATACGAAAAATGATTGTACATATCCCGAAACCCAAAAGGAGGAAAAATCGGCTGATTCACCGAAGGAGGCCATTTCGATGGAATCTGGTGAAGGATCAGGTGGTTGTGACGTGTTGTCAATGTCCAATATCGGTCTATCATAAGTGGATTTTAGATATAGGGGCATCATACCATATGTGTCTTCATTGGAGTTAGTTCACCACATATAGCGAGTATGATGGTGGCTTGTTCTTCTGAGTAGTGATCATGCCTGTAAGTTGGTAGGAATTGGTTCAGTTCGCATTAGAATGTTTGATGGGGTGGAGTGTACTATGACCGATGTGAGACACGTTATGAATTTAAAAAAGAGTCTAATCTCTCTGGGAGCTCTAGATGCACTCGAGTGCAAGTTTACCAATTATGAAGGTGTCATAGAGGTTTCAAAAGGGGTACTCACAGTTATGAAGGCACATAGGAGTGAAATTTTTTATAGGTTGATCATGAATACTATATATATCGGGTGGAGTTACAACGTCTATAGCGGAGTCCATGTTGGCATGTTTGTGGCATGCGCGCTAGGCAACATGAGCTAGCGTGGTATGAATGTACTTTTTTATCGTGGTTTAAGTCTTGGTTTTAAATGTTTTCATTTAGATATATATAAGCATTGCGAAAATGGGAAACAATCAACTTTAAGTTTTAAAATTGAAAAATATGTTAGTAAATGTCAATTAGATTGTTTGCATTTGGATGTGTGGGCACCTTCGCCCGTTGCTTTTGGAGGGTCATCATACTTTGTTACATTCATTAATGATTTCTCTAGAAAGTTCTTGGTTTACATTATGAGACATAAATCCAGTGTTTTCGTCACTTTCAAGACATAAAAAATAATGGTTGAAAAGTAGAGAGGGTAAAAGGTAAAAATTCTAAGGATATATAATGATGGAGAATTTACTTCTGAGGAATTTAATCCATATTGTAAGAGCGAGGGGATATTGAGACACAACATAGTGAGGCATACACCAGAACAAAATGGTGTACCTAAATGTATGAACTAGACACTTTTGGAAATGGCCCTGAGTATGTTTGAGTAATTCTAAATTGGACAACGAGCTATGGGCCGAGGTCATCTCAACGGCTTACTATTTAATAAATCGATCCCGATATACACTTATTGATTATAAAATTCCAGAAGAAGTATGAAGTGGTTAAGTAATTGATTACTTGAGGCTATTCATCCTTGATTGTGATGCATATATACCCTCATATACCGTCATTTGATAGAGATAATCTGGATTAAATGGCTAAGAAGTGTACTTTCGTCGGCTATGGTGATGGAGTGAAAAGATATAGATTGTATGATTGGGTTTCATCAAAAATCATATTTAGTCGGGACATCAAATTTAATGAAGGTTCCTTAGTTTGAAAGGATGATCATAAGAAAACGGAAAAATCAATTATCGATATTGACATATACAAATGTGATGCACTTAAAGAACCCGAGTTGTAGATAGATATATAGGAAGATGTAGTTGCACCACCTGTGAGGAGAAATCTACCAAGGAATCCTAAAGTACCATTGAGATATATTGATAACTCAAATATTGTATTTACTCTCATTATAGATGAGGGGGATCCATATACTTTTCAGAAAAGTTTAGAAGAAAGAGATGGAGAGAAGTGAATAATAGTGATGCATGCTTAAATGAACTCTATATACAAGAATGAAACGTGAGAGTTGGTAGAGCTGCCCATTGAGAGGAAAGCAATTGGTTATATGGTTATAAATTGATTTTCTGAAAGAAACTGTATAGGTACAAGGCCAGATTGGTAGCAAAGGGTTATACTCGAAAGGAGGGTGACGACTTCAATGAGATATTTTCGCATGTAGTAAGATAAGTATCTATCATATTTATATTAGTTTTGATTGCCCAATACAATCTATAACTAGAACTGTTAGATATGAAGATTGCGTTTCTACTTGAGGAACTAGAAGAGCAGGTCTACATAAAACAACCTTAATGATTCGAGGTGCAGGAAAATGAGAATATGTTTGTAGGTTAAAGAGGTCGTTGTACGGCCTTAAACAATCTCCTAAGAAGTTGTACAAGAAGTTTGATTCTTTCATATTGAGTTAATGATTTATCATAGGCGGATTCGATCATTGTGTCTACTTTAAAGAACTGAGTGATAGGAAATTCATTGGTCTGGTATTGTTTGTTGATAATATGCTTATTGTTAGCAATAACATGTCTGAAATCAATATATTGAAGGCTCAATTATCCAAGACATTTAAGATGAAAGGTCTGTGGGCTGCAAAGAGGATTCTCTACATCGATATACACATAGGAAGGAAAAGGGGCATGCTATGGTTATCTCAAGAGAAGTGTCTTAAGAAGTTCTTAGTCAAGTTTAAACTGGAAAAGGCTAAACCAATTAACACATCTCATGCTACTCATTTTCGGCTTTCTTTGGAGCTATATCCTATGTTAGGCAATCTTATATATGTCAAGATCTGTATAAGACCAGATATTTCACATGTGGTATGTATTGTGAGTAGATATATATCAAACGCCGATGAGTAAGATTAGGAAGCAGTGAAATGATTATTTAGGTACATACGAGGTACGACAGACTATGTCTTGACATTCGAAAAATATGAGGAGGAACTTATAAGTTATGTGAATGCAGATTATGCAGGGAATGTGGATAATAAAATATTAACTTTTGATTACTCGTTTGTATCAGTGGGTGGATATATCATTTAGATGTTGAAGCTTCAGTCTGTAGTTGTAATTTTCCCAACTGAAGCTGAATATATTGTAGTAACGGAAGCATTCAAGGAAGCTATGAGTGTGCATTGTGATAGCGAGGGCACTGTCAATTTAGTAAAAAACTCGGTGCATCATTTCTATACTAAACATATTAATATATGTTATCATTTTATCTAACGGATGCTTGAGGACGATGGCAATACTCTTGAGAAGATTCACACTAATGAGAATTTGGCGAACTGCATGCGAAGGTTGTTCTTGTAGAGAAGTTCAAGTTTTTCTCGATTTCTTTGGGCTTGACGAAGAAGAAATGAAGATGGAGTGTGCACGAGAAGTAATGATGGCATTACTATGAAGATGAGTAGAGATGGTAATACAAGCTTGGAGCAGTGGAGCTTGACGATTAAAGCCACAGTGGAGATTGTTGATTGAGTGTCTTTAATCTATGCTAGAATAGAGCTTTCAATTCGATCAAAGGGTTTGTTGATCGAATCGAGAAAACCTTGAATTAACTCTGAAATTCTAGATTGTTTGTTGGATGTTATTGATTCGATCGATGATGCGTCAAGTCTTGTCGATTCAATCGACAAACAAATTAATGGAATGCGTAAGTGCAGGTTTGTTTTCTAATTTTATACGCGGTTATAATTATATATCTCTAATTGTGATTAAGGCAATGAATATAATGTTTTCAAGGAACATACCCCTAAACACCCTTTTAGTTTCATTTGGTTATTTCCCTTTATTAGGCCATGTTTGTTGTTACACCCAAGTTGATACTTGTTGAGTATGCCAACAGGATCACATATTAAATTGGGAAAATTGACAGTTTTTGCTAGGCTAGGAAATGAGACCTCTTTAATTTGTGGAACTGATTCTTCTCACCCAAAAAAGGATTGTGCACATACCAAAAGATCAACTGGATACACACACACACACACACACACACACACACACACACACACACATATATATATATATATATAGACAGAGAGAGAGAGAGAGAGAGAGATCTATCACTGTTTCTCCCTGGATTACTCCAAAGTGGTGGTTGAATCAAATTCTCTCCTTGCGGTTAAAGTCATGAATGATGGCGCAAATATAGGGTGGAAATGGAAATACTGGCTCACTAAGATACAAAGACTACGGCTCAGAGGGCAGGGTGAGTTTAAACATATATTCTGGGAAGGAAACGCCCCAGCTAATGCTTTAGCACGCCTGGGCAGCGATTGCCAATCCCCCTTTTTCTGTATCCGTATCGCTGACCTCCCTCCCCACCTTAGAGGGCTCCTCTTCCTAGACGAGGTGAGCTGGGAGCGCTTAGGGTGCCTTAATGACCTATTGGCCCCTGTCTTTTTTCTGGTTGTTCTTTTCATTGAGTTCCTTAGGATAAACTTCCCCTAAGTCTTTTTTCTCCTAAGGAAGTCTGAATGTATATTTTGGAACATTTTGAATGTTGAATGAAATGGCAAGTCTTTCTGGAAAAAAAAAACTAGTTGACTTGTGGGAGGTCACCATGATGTTTTTGTGACATCTCGTCTGTCCAAAAAGGTTGTCCCACCATAAGAATAGGAAGCCGCAAAAATCAGGACGATCTAATCATGAAAATGGGATGTTCCACGTGAATGTGAAATTTTTATACATTGTTTCATAGTTTTCTATGGTGTACCTCCCCTATATAGTTAGATCAACCTGATTTTTAGGGCATCTAATTTTCATGATGGAAAAAGTTTAATGGAGGGCCAAGATATTGTATAAACACCATGGTGGGCCTCACATGCAAACTATTTGGGTGTACAACTAGTTGCATGTGACCATTACTCACACACTTCAATGCTCCCACAATACCATACCTTTTGTAGATACTCTTTTCATAAAATAAGTGTTGGGGAGTCATTTGCTCCCGAACACAACATTTCCCCCCAAAATTCTTCTCCCCTTTGCATGGTACTAGGGTTAGGCTTTTCTTTAACCTTAGTTTTATTCTTCTATTCTCTCTTCTCTCTTTTACTATTAGAGTTAGGGATTGGAATTCAACTCAATACTATATCCAAACATGCCAAAGGCTATAAGCTAAGTACAAATGAGTTAGATGAACATACATATTAAGAAGTGTATTGCTTTTTTGGAACGGCAGTGTACCGGATAAGCTGTTGTTTCCAAGAAACCTGAAAATTGTGATGATGAAATACATACATCAAAGAGACTTATGTAAAGAACATTTTATTGAGGAAAGATTGTTTGATTCTTACAAGTTAACAAGTGAACTTATATTGAACAGCGACGGTGGAATTGGGCCACTTAAATTGTTGAAGCTCAAATCCCTACAAAAGTAAACAACTTAATATGGTAAACAAAAACAAAAGTGAGATGGAATTGCTAAGAAGGAGATTTAGAGATCAAAGGCATGTGACAGGTCCTTTGTATGGCCTGCTAGATGAATGGACCAGATTATAGTGTGGTGAGGCACAAGACGTGAGCACGAGTGTGCAAAGCAACAAATGGCGAGTAGTGCTACCAAAATTCATATCCATGACATAGTTCAAAAGCCTGAAAATTAAGTTGAAGCCTTCCCCAAAAAGTTGAAAGTAAAAACTAAATTTTATCCAAAAATTCAAGTTAATGACATTCCAATAACATCCTTTGACTTTTCATACTTAACAAAGCATTCTTGTGACAGTACCAATGGTGAGTAAAAAGTCTAATTTACTCTTATATGGAATTAGGAGAACAAATTAAAGATAGTGCAGAGAATAATGAAAACTACCAAAAATCGTCCTAACTAGATATGTTTCTAAAAACCAATTCAATTACTCAAAAGCCAATCCCATTCCTGATTTAGGTGGATCATATGATTGGAAATAGTGTATAAAGAAATGCTCACCCTCCAAACTACTTCCCACAATATGGTCCACCTAAATTATATATTGTCATGACTTTTGGGCCCCAAGCTTTAAATGTAATTTTGACATTTAATGGTTTGAGTGAATTTCACATAATAATCATGGTAGGCTTCCTAAGAAATCAATGGTGAACGCCTTTCTCCCAGCTACTTTCTTTGATATGGTCCATCTAAATCAGTAAGCTTGATTTTTTGGTTGTGGGCAGTGGATTTCATGGTGGGCCCCATAAAAAATTGGTCTGCATCCCTCTCACAATTGTTTGACGAGATTTTTGGGAGGGAACTGCCTGCAGCACGGGTGCAGGTTGGGTACTACCCAACTAGGACCTCGCTAGAGATGGTCAGTCATGTCAGAGGGCTTTGTGGGCCCCACCGTGATATATATGTTTTATTTGTGTCGTCCATTTGTTTTGACATATTAATTTACTGCATGAGCTAAAAAAAAAAAGGAGATAGATCAAATCCTCAATTGGACCACACCACAGGGATTTATAGCCTACCGTTGAGAACTCTTACAGGCCACAGAAGTTTTGGATCAATTCGATATTTATGTTTTCTGTTCATACAGGTCTATATGAACTTATGAACAAGTTGGATGGAAAATAAACATCACCCTAGGCCTTAGAAAGTTTTTAACGTTGAGAGTTCAATCCCCACAACTTCATGTGGTTGGTCCACTTGATCCTTCAATGTACCTCCTTTTTGGGATCACACCTTAAAATGATCTTTCAAAATAAATAGAAGGTGTTGATAAAACATATAGATCATGGTGGGCTCCATGGGCTTGACCATTCGTCACTACCTAGGTCTTGGTGGGGACAACCTCCCCATCTTAGTCATAGTCAACTAGGAGGCACAACCTGCCCATTCCAGACAGTCAAGGGGGCAACCTCCTCATCTCAGTCATAATCAATCAGGGGCACAACCTACCCACCTCAATCAATCAAGAAGACAACTTCCCCATCTCACCCGTAAACAACTAGGAGCACAACCTGCCCACTCCCGCCATCCAAGGGCATGATTTGCTTGCTTAGCCTTCCAACCAGGGATGCAACACGCCCACATTAGCAGCCCACCGCCAAGGGCAATTATATCATACATCCAACCATAAGCAAAAGGAGTCCATCCATTGGACCATGAAAAGGAAATGACCAGTCCTAGATTTGTTTGATATCAAAGTGTCACAACCAGCCGAGGAGTTAGAAGAACTCCAATGCGTGGTAAGTGACCTGGGAGGGACAAAGTACAACTTTGACCCTGATCCTGACCCCGACCAAGCGAAGGAAATGGTCATCAGTCCAGTCCATGATCCTCCACCCATCTCATCAACTTTAGTTAAAAGGGTTGGGGGTCTTAACTGGACTTCAGACCCCCTGACAATTGAATCAACCGATGAGCCATCTAAGGGCATCAGTGCTTAAAAAATGCCAATTTAAGTAGCATTTGGGATCCAAAGCTAAGTCAGCCTTAATCTTGGTTTGCAATGCCGACCTATTCTGAATCCCTTATAGCTAAAATTTCAATATATATGTGTGTATATATATATATATAACTTTCAAAATCCAAAAACATCAAATATTTCAGCTTTACAAAACATCAAAACATCAATGAATCTTTCAAAACCTGCAAGCAATAATCTGCCTAGTTCGTCTATGGAGCCACATGAATTCATGGTTGATACATATGATTTCAACATCAAGTTAGGCTTTCAACTGATGGATCTAGACATAGTCCAGGATGGGGAAGATGATGACACAACTTCCGAGCTAGATGATCTCCTTAAAAAGTTTGAAACCAAGGCTTATGTTATGGTAGACGACTTCAAGATTATAAACTTGAGGACTCTTGAGGTTCCTCGAGAAGTGCATGTCGAAAAATTGTTATCTCCATAATACAAGTAGAATATGGTAGACTTCCTGACTCTGAGGTTGTCCAACATCTTGTTCCCATATGAAGACATGCTTGGACTCGATAAAGAACTTGTAGTGCATTACTTGTTGACTAAGCCTAAAATGAAGCCAATTAAATAAAGGCTAAGAAAAATGAAGCCACAATGGGCTCTTAAGGTCTAAGAAGAAGTCATCAAATAATACAATGCGGGATTTTATGTAGACTCCAAGTACCCTGAATGGCTCGCCAACATTGTGCCAGTACCAAAGAAGGATGGCAAGGTTCGAATGTGCATCGACTTCCGAGACCTCAACAAAGCCAGTCCTAAAGATAACTTCCCCCTACCACATATCAACACGCTGGTTGACAACACCGTAGGGCACAAGATCTTCTTATTCATGGATGGATTCTCGGGCTAGAACTAGATCAAGATGGTTGTAAATGATGGGGATTTTCTCCTCATTGTTGGATTCGATGAAATCGAAGCAGTTTTGATATCCTCGATTATTGTTGGATTTTTCACCGCTGGTCGCTGGACAGTTTTTTGGTCCTGTCGATATCGAGGTTGTCATCGAGAGTGGCTCGATGATATCGATAATTGTCGAAATTTTCACCCCTAGTTGCTAGACAGTTTTGGTCCCGTTTCGATATCATCGAAGGACTTTAGAAGATATCGACGGCTGTCATCGAGAGACCGTCGATATTATCAAAGAGTTCCTCAGATGCGATTGTGGAAACGCAGACTTTACAGATTTTGTTTCCTATTTTGATTCTACCTCTTTCTATTCTTATATAAAGGGGTGTATGTGGGATTGAGGTGCATTCCAGGGTATTCTAGGGTTTCCTAAAGCTTTGCAAGGGTTTGCTAAAGGGCTTAGGGTTATCCAAGGTGAGAGAGATAGAAAGAGAAAAAGAGAGAGATGAAGCTTGTGGAAGGGAGGCTATGCTCGTAGAGGTGATCTACCATATCTCAGCGCTTCCACGTCCTCGTAATCGGTGAGATATCTGCGTCTTCTTTGTTTCTCTTATTGTTTATCCACTCCTGCGTGAGTGAAGAAGGTTTGATCCACGCGGTGTGTGCTTGTGGTCGATTGTAACATTCTGCTTTATAGTGGATTGTTGATCTCAACGAGGTCCCGTGGTTTTTACCTCTTTGAGGGTTTTCCACGTAAAAATCCTTGGTGTGGTGTGGTTTATGTTTTGATTTAGTTCATTGCATTATTATTCCATAATTCTGGTTTATTTAGGGGGGCTAGATCCTAAGGTTTTGTGCAAGGCCCCCAACAAAGTGGTATCAGAGCTAAGTTCATTGAACGGGTAGGATTGGTTTGGAATTATGGAAGGTGGCTCATCAAGGATGATCAGCATTAATGGTTCTAACTGGACCATATGGAAGGCTAAGATGGAGGACTTGCTTTATTGCAAGGACCTATATTCTCCAATTTTAGGCATATCAGCAAAATCCAAGGATATGTCTGATGATGATTGGAAGAAGATGGACCGGAAGGCGGTGAGGTTTATTAGACAATGGCTGGATGATTCTGTGTTCCACCATGTGTCTACGGAGACCTCAGCCGCTAGCCTATGGCTGAAATTAGAAGGGATGTATGAGAGGAAGACAGCCGGTAATAAAATTTTCCTGATAAGACGACTTGTGAATCTCAAGTTCAAAGATGGTGGTTCTGTGGCCGAGCACATGAATGAGGTCAGCAATATAGTGAACCAGCTCTCCGCTATGAAGATGGTCCTGGATGATGAATTGCAGGCTTTGCTATTGCTTAGTTCATTGCCTGACAGTTGGGAGACATTGGTGGTGTCTCTAAGTAACTCCGCGCCAGACGAAAAGATATCTATGAAATAGGTAACCAGTTGTCTCTTCAATGAGGAGACAAGGAAGAAGTCTCAGGGGTCTACTGAGCAAGAGGCCCTTGTGACACAAGAACGGGGGAGAGAAAAGAATAGGAAGGGCGAGAAGGCTCGAGATAAATTAAGAGGTAAGTCGAGCACCAAGAAGGATGTTGAATGCTGGAATTGTGGCAAGAAAGGCCACTATAAGCATGAATGTCGTAAGAATAAGAACGATAAGAAAGGAAAAGGAAAGGAGAAGGAAGATGAATCAGATTCCACTGCGGTCGCTTCAGATGGCGACGTTGTAGTTATTCTTTCAGCAGATCATGATGTATGTCTCACGGCTACGAGTCAGGACACCGACTGGGTGATAGACTCGGGAGCTTCTTTTCATGCGACTCCATGTAGGGACTTCTTCACAAGCTACAAGTCAGGTGACTATGGGACCGTGAAGATGGAAAATTCTGGCGTATCGAAGATCATAGGGTTTGGTGATATTTGTGTTAAGACTAATGTGGGCTGCACATTGGTTCTCAGGGATGTGAAGCATATCCTAGACCTTCGCCTCAACCTGATATCGACGGGAAGGTTGGATGATGGCTGTAAAAGCCGGTTTGCTGATGGGCGCTAGAAGCTAATCAAGGGTTCGTTGATCGCAGCTAGAGGAAAGAAGTGTTGCACCCTTTACAAGGCAAGTGTCAGTGTGTGCAAAGGTGGGTTGAATGTAGCGGAAGATTCAGCTTTTGACATGTGGCACAGGCGTCTAGGTCACATGAGTGAAAAAGGGCTTCACCTACTAGCGAGGAAGCGGCTCCTTCCAGATGTGACAGATACACCTATTAAAACCTGTCTTGATTGTTTATCAGGGAAACAACATAGAGTTTCATTCGTTAAATTTGCTTCTCATGTTAATAAAGTGCATGCATTAGATTTGGTTTATTCTGATGTTTGTGGTCCTATGAGGACAAAAACCTTGGGTGGGGCATTGTATTTTGTCACTTTTATAGATGATGCATCTAGGAGGGTTTGGGTTTATGCTTTAAAATCCAAGGACGAGGTTATTGGTGTGTTTAAATTGTTTCATGTAATGGTCGAGAGAGAGATAGGTAGATCATTGAAGTGCATCCGCACTGACAATGGTGGTAAATACATTGGCGACTTTCTTGAGTACTGCAAGTCTCTGGGTATACGGCATAAACAGACGGTTCGCAAGACCCCTCAGCATAATGGTGTAGTTGAGCGAATGAATCGCGCCATTGTAGAGAGAATCAGATGCATGTTATCCCATGCGAGATTGCCCAAGACGTTCTGGAGAGAAGCAATGTATACGGCGGTATATTTGATAAATAGGTCTTCATCAGCCCCATTGAATGGAGAAGTACCTGAGAAGGTGTGGACTGGACAGGATCCATCTTACAGTCATCTCAGGGTGTTTAGATGTAGGGCATCCATTCACGTATCAAAGGACGGGAGGTCAAAGCTCGATATGAAGATCAGACAGTGTGTGTTCTTGGGGTACGGTGATGAAAAGTTCGATTACAGATTATGGGATCTGACCGAGAGGAAGCTCGTCAGGAGCAGAGATGTGGTTTTCTTTGAAGATCAGTGTATAGAAGACATTGGTAAGCCAGAGAAGAACCAGTCTAGTTCAAGTGAGCTAGAGGAAATGGATCCGATTATTTCTCTCATGGTGCCTAAAGATGGGGGAGTACAACAAGGTGCAGAGAACGAGGGAGTTCCTTTAGAAGATGGACCAGGGGAGCAGCTCCCACTTGATCCACCTGTTGAGCCACAGGTGAGGAGGTCATATAGGGACAGACAACCGTCCAAGACGTACTTGGTGCATGAGTACATTATGCTGACTAATAGGGGAGAGCCAGAAGATTATTCTGGGGCCCTAGCCGACAAGCATAAGGGGGAGTGGTTGAAAGTCATGCAAGAGGAGATGGAATCCTTGCATAAGAACCACACCTATGACATGGTGAAATTGCCTAAGGGCAAGAAAGATTTGAGCAACAAGTAGGTGTTCAGAAAGAAGGTTGAGCAAAAGAATTCATAGACGAGGTTCAAGGCCAGACTTGTGGTGAAAGGTTTTGGTCAGAGGAAAGGTATAGACTTCAAGGAGATATTCTCACTAGTGGTGAAGATGACATCCATACTGGTGTTGCTTGGGTTGGCGGGTAGCATGGATCTAAAGATAGAGTAGTTAGATGTTAAAACTGCCTTTCTCCATGGTGACCTAGAAAAAAAGATCTACATGCACCAACCAGAGGGGTTCGAAGTCAAGGGTAAGGAGCATAGGTGTGTAGGCTAAGGAAGATCTTGTATGGGTTGAAACACGCTCCACGGCAATGGTACAAGAAATTCGACTCGTTCATGTTGCAGCATAGGTATGACAGAATGGAGTCAGACCACCGTGTGTTCACGGGCAAGTTCTCAAATGGTGATTTTTTAGTTCTGTTGTTATATGTTGATGACATGCTCATCATGGGAAAAGACATCAAGAAGATCGACAGGCTGAAACAAGAATTGGGCAAGTCGTTTACAATGAAAGACTTGGGCCCAGTTAAATAGATCCTAGGAATAGAAATAACCCGTGACAGAAGCAGCAAGAAGCTTTGGTTGTCACAAGAGCAGTATATTGAGAAAGTCCTAAAGCGGTTCAATATGAATGTAGCGAAGCCGGTCAGTACTCCACTAGATGGTCACTTCAGATTAGCAACAGGCAGTGTCCCAAGATGAATACAGAGGTGGATGAGATGTAGAAGATACCCTACGCGTCAGTTGTAGGAAGTTTGATGTATGTTATGGTGTATACATGCCCAAACATAGCATATGCGGTTGGTGTTGTCAGCTGGTATCTTGTCAATCCTAGCAAAGAGCATTGGGCAGTGGTGAAATGGATACTACGGTATCTAAGAGGCTCATCCAGGTTGAGCTTATACTATGGTGATGGGAAACCTGTGTTAGAGGGCTACACAGATACAGATATGGCAGGCGACATAAACTCTAGGAAGTCTACATCGGGGTTCATATTCACGTTTGCAGGGGGAGCGGTTTCTTGGTAGAGCAAGCTACAGAATGTTGTAGCATTATCGACGATAGAGGCCGAGTACATTGCAGTTACAAAGGCATGTAAAAAGATGCTTTGGATGGAGAGGTTTCTACAGGAACTTAGCCTGAAGCAGGAGCAGCACGTGGTCTATTGCGATAGTCAAAGTGTTATACACTTGAGTAAGAATCCAAGTCAGCACTCCAAGTTGAAGCACATAGAGATTCGGTATCACTAGATCAGGGATACTTTGGAACAGAAGGTGTTACAGCTTGAGAAGGTTCACACGAATGATAATGGGTCAGACATGATGACTAAGGCTTTGCTCAAGGGCAAGTTTGAAGTTTGTAGAAATCGGGCTGGATTAAAGAACGTGAATTCCTCCTGAGTCGAAAAGGAGAAGATTTGATGGAGATTTTCTCCTTATTGCTGGGTTCGATGAAATTGAACCAGTTTCGATATCATCGATAATTGCTAGATTTTTTACCGCTCGTTGCTAGATAGTTTTTTGGTCCTATTGATATCATCGATGGACTTTAAATGATATCGAAGGCTGTCATCGAGAGACCTTCGATGACATCGATAATTGTTGGATTTTTTACCTCTGGTCGCTGGACAGTTTTTGGTCCTGTTTCGATATCATCGAAGGACCGTCGATAATATCGAAGGCTGTCATTGAAAGACCGTCGATATCATCGAAGAGTTCCGCAAATGCGATTGTGGAAACGCAGATTTTGCAGATTTTGTTTCCTATTTTGATTCTACCTCTTTCTATTCTTATATAAAGGGGTACATGCGGGATTGAGGTGTATTCTAGGGTATTTTAAGGTTTCCTAAAGGTTTTCTAGGAGGGTTTAAGGCTATCAAAGGTGTATGAGAGAGAGAGAGAGGAAGGTTGTGGAAGGGAGGCTATGCTCGTAGAGGTGATCTACCATATCTCAGCGCTTCCACGTCCTCGTAATTGGTGAGATCTCTGTCTTCTTTGTTTCTCTTATTGTTTATCCACTCCTGCATGAGTGAAGAAGGTTCGATCTAAGCGGTGTGTGCTTGTGATCGGTTGTAACGTTCTACTTTATAGTGGATCGTTGATCTGGACGAGGTCCCATAGTTTTTACCTCTTTAAGGGTTTTTGATGTAAATATCCCTGGTGTGGTGTGATTTATGTTTTGATTTAGTTCATTGAATTATTATTCCATAATTCTGGTTTGTTTCGAGAGGCTAGATCCTAAGGTTTTATACAAGGCCCCCAACAGTAAAAGACCGTAAGAAGGCTTCATTCATCACACCATGGGGGTCATTTTATTAGAAGGTTATGTCATTCGATCTAAAGAATATCAGGGCCACATATCAACAAGCAATGGTGGCCTTGTTTCATGACATGATGAACAAGGAAATGGAAGTGTACATAGATGACATGATCATCATATCTCGTACGATTGAAGGATACTTTGTAGACCTGAAGAAGCTTTTTAACATGTTAGAAAAGTCAAGCTCCATTTAAACCCTAAAAAATGTGTTTTTGGTGTAAGCAGAGGCAAACTTCTCAGCTTTGTAGTCAGTGAGGAAGGCATTAGGGTCGATGAGAGAAAGACACGGGCTATTATGGAAATGCATCCTCTAAGGAACAAAAAAGAAATTCGCGGCTTCCTCAGAAGGATTTAGTATATCAGTCGCTTCATCACACAGATCACTCCCATCTGTGAGTTGATATTCAAGCTCCAACGGAAGAATTTGCTGAAAGAATGGAATGAAGATTGCCAAGCTGTTTTTAATAAAATCAAGAAATACGTAATGAATCCCTCAGTTTTAGTGCCACCAACTCCTGGACGACATCTGTTGTTATACATATCAATAGCAACAGACACCATTAGCTATTCCTCAGTCAATACGATGAAAGGGGAAGGAAGGAACAAGTAATATATTATTTTAGTTGTAGGTCCACCGACTACAAGACTCAGTATTCAGTACTCAAGAAAACATGTCTCGCCCTAGTCTGGGCAACTTAGTGACTTAGGCAATACATGATTGCATATCCTATCCTCTTTACTCGTATGGACCCATTGAAGTACTTATTCAAAAAGTCAGCACTTGCATTAAGGATAGCAAAGTGAATATGACTTCTGTCTAAGTTTAACATCACCTATGTCACTCAAAAGACAATCAAGGGACAAACTCTAGTCAATCATCTATTTGGCCACTTATTACCAGATTACCAGCCATTGGAGACCTTTTTCCTAAATGAGAGAAGCCATAATCTTAGGTATAAAGAAGCTACGAGTATTCAGAGATTCACAACTTATTCATTAACTAGACTAATGATGATTGGAAAAACCAAGGATGAGAAGTTGATACCGTGTCACATATATCTCGAAAACTAGTCCAGGAGTTCAAAGAAACCACCTTCTCACACATGCTAAGAGCGAATAACCAATTCATAGATGATCTCACCACCCTAGTATCAATGCTAGACATTCCTAAAGGAGCTTCGGAATGGGAGCTCACAGTAGAGATCTAAGAAGAGCCAGTCTTCTGCCTGCAAATAGAAGAAGCTGAAGCTGCACCTAGTAAACCCCGATACACCGATATTAAGCGTTACATCGAAAGCCAGGAATACCCGAAAGAAGCTACATTTACCGGTTGTCGAACCATCTAACGTTTGGTGGGACAGTTTACGATTAGCAGCAAAGTTCTCTATAAGCGATCCTTCAACTAAGTCCTTCGATGCATGGATGAAACCGAAGCTGTAAGAATCATGGAAGAAATCCACGACAAAGTGTGCAACCCACATATGAATAACATATGATGGCAAAGAAGATCTTACGTCTTGGTTACTAATGGATTACAATGGAAACAGATTGCTATTAACATGTCAGGAAATGTTTCAAGTGTCAAGAACATACAAACCAAATTCATGTCCCAGCATTAGAATTATACAACATGACTACACCCTGGCCCTTCTCTATGTGGGGTCTCGACATCATTGGAAAGGTGAACCTGAAAGCTTCAAATGGCCATGGGTATATACTCGTGGCAATCGATTACTTCACCAAGTGGGTAGAAACAACATCTTACACCAATATAACAACATCTCATATGATGAAGTTCATGAAGAATAGTCTCATCAACTGATATGGAGTTCTACATACCATTATCATTGACAATGAGACAACCTTCATCAATAAGAAGATGGACGATTTTCTCGATAAATTCAAGATTTAATGACATCGATCTAGCCCTTATTGTCCTCAAATGAACAGAGGGGTCAAAATAGCCAACAAAACGTTTGTCAGAATACTCAAGAAGATGGTCAAAACATATCGAGATTGGTCAGAGATACTTCCATATGCACTCTGGCCACTCAAATGACTATACGGCCTGTTGCATGTGTAACTCCTTTCGAGCTTATATATGGAATCTAGGTAGTTCTATCGGTTGTTATAGAAATTCCATAACTACGAGTATTGTTGGAAAGTGAAGTTGAGGAATGGGAAGTGCAACAAGCCAAATACGATCAATTGCACATTGCAAACGAAAAGGACATGTGAACACTAAGTCACTCTCAATGCTATCAAAAAAAGATTGTTTGGGCTTACAAAAAGAGAGTCGAAAAAAAACTTCAAAGTGAGTATCATGGTCATAAAGAGTGAAAATAAAGGGTCAAATCAGATAAGAGTGAAAATATAAAAAATAATAACAATAATAAATTAAATTAAATTAAAAAATAAAAATAAAAAAACAAAAATTATATAGGACATTTGCAAAAGCTAAAGATCTACGATGTACGTCTAATGGTCTACAATACGTGCTATAAATATTAAGTGATCTAAATAAAGGGTTAAATTAGAAAAGAATGAAAATACGAGAAAAATAAAAAATAAATAAAAATAAAAACAAAAGAGGAAATAATATAAGACCTTTGCAAAAGCTAAAGATATACAATGTACGTCCAATGGTCCTCCTAACCATTATCGGAGTAGAGAGGTCTTATCACCCATCTAATTCTATGGTGAAGAAGGCCCTAAATCATGATCGTGGATCATATAAAGAATAGGTCAGATGGACATAATCTATAATTTATTATTTTTCCATTTCTTTCTCTAAAACTCTTGGAATTACAAGATACCATCCCATCCCTATTTAAAGAGAATGGCTGAGGAGTTTGGATAAGGCTGAAATTTATCCAAGTCTCATCCAATCTCACAATCTCTAATTTGAAGTCCAATTTAAACCTCACAGTTTGAGATTCAAATTTAAACTACAAAGGGAAATCGGAAAGTATAAATGAGGAAAACTTATATGGGACCCATCCATTAGTGGTTGACCACAACTGGGCCCCATGGGCCATGTCTAACACATGGAGCATCTATGAACTTCATTCCCATATAACACGCACCATACACCGGACCAACACTTCATCTGCTCTGCCATGGATGGGCCACTAGCACAAAATTGTTGTGATTGGACTACCCTAGCCATCACTAAACGTCAATAGTTACTTACGATGATGCAAGCAGTGTGATTATTGGACCATGGACAATTCACTACCGAATGAACAGTTTTGATCTCATTCACTTATGCCCCATGTAATCCATTGACTTAAAGGCACTGGGGTCCACTCCCGTTACAAATGTTTGAATACAGTAAACATAAGAAATTATAATTTGAACCAAACATAATTAGAAAGACTCACATATGCTTCAATGATTGATGTTTTCCAATTGTGGACGGGATAGTACCAAAAAGCATATTGTTTCTTAGGACTCTGTAGAGAAAGGATAAAAGTAACATGAGTATGTCATTTTAACTTTCTAGGCATGAATGAAAAAAGAAAAATATAATCTAACAGATTCGTATTACTACACATGCTGAGATCATATGGCCTTACAAGATGCATAAAGATGTCATATTCTCAATAAAATTCAACGAGGAGCTCCCATTAGACACATCACTGAGCCTCCTGTATGAGTAAATGCATGGTTAGTTAAGGCCACGTTTGGAGAAAAACAATTCACGATTTTCAAGAGTTTTACTTTAAAAATCAAAATGATATTTGCCTGGATACGAAAGAGCTACTTCTTTCCTGTAGAACACAGGAGATCCTACTCCGTGATTTTTGGAAATTCTACTTGGGGTGTGTTTAGTTTCGCCAAATGTCATGAAATTTCACAATGTTTGGTGCAACCAAACACACTCTTAGAGCACAAATTCCAATATCAAAATTTAGTAATGTGAAGGAAGACTATTAGAAGATTATTACAAGTTAATGAACACCGACACTCACAAATAGTTCAGTGACGTCAAATTAGAAAAACTGGATGGTAAGGGACCCTCGAAAGCATTGCCTTGCATACTCCTGCATCAACATTTTCAGCGTTACAAATACTCTTTAAAGAAGTATACCATGGCATATCAAGAAAATGAGATCTGCTATGTGCACTCACTATGCTACTCACATGGTAGGTCTCACTTTCAGGTAAAATAGGCCAGTTGTCCACATTTAACGTACACGTGGCCAGACGACCGGTCATTGAACATGGTGGAAATTCCTATCCACATTCAGAACAGCATGTAGCACCAAACCTACTATGAGTGTGGATAGAATTCCTGTCCACCACCAATGGATGGTGGGAGACTTTGTTATGCAATCCCATGCGTACCAAATGAGAAAGATAGTATAGAACTCTTAAGTACAAGCTTACAAATCCGTGAGAGCCCAACTCCCAATGAAATCAGGTATTTTTCCTGTGAAGTTGTTATCAGATGCCAACCTGAAATTCAATCATATTTTCCACCGCAAATGCAGATATTATTAAATCAAGGGATAAGAAAAGATAGACATGGCATACAAGTAACAAAAATTGAACCATCCGAAATCATGGGCCCCACAGTAGATGGGTCATAACCCAAAAATCAGATCAATCGAATGATCCTGAGCTCTGGATAATAGCCATTAGTCTGTTGTATTCAGACCATTGTGAATTTTTCCATTTTAATGCCCATTGGATTGCACACCATAAGTTGTTCTAGTGTTAGTTCAGGAGAAATCTAAGGTGGGGCCAACGATTTTGATGGTTTCCATGCGGCTTATAATCACGAGCTCTTACAAGGTATTCAGGTTTCTCAAGCGGGCAAATGTTGAAGGAATCTGGCCGCTTAGCCCGCAGCTATCAATGCGTCTGTGAAAATCAAGCATAGATCATGAATCCAGTTGTACAATTTCTCATGCTATTATCAGTTAAGAGGAAAAAGTAGCTGACCATTGAGTTATATTTTAAAAATGGTCAAAGCAGTTAAAATGGCCGAAAGGGTACTTTGAAAAGCCATGTAAATGCAAACAAAGCGTCCAGGGAAGGGAATTTTACTCATTCCAACAACCACTCAAGGCTAACATTTTGCTGCTACCATGCCACCGTAAAACAAATCACTATTCTCATGGTGGAGCCAACCTATAAGAAGAAGGTTGGATGTAATTCACTGGGTGGACAGTAACTTATGATTTAGCTGGTCGGACTAAAAAGCTTCTCAGAAAGAAAACTAAAGAAAAGAAACGGAAAACAATAATAATAATAATAATAATAAAATAAAAATTTACATATTAATCTTTATAAACTGGGTGGCAAATTTGAAATTCCAAATGCATCATATGATATTTCTGAAGAAGAATAATTAAATATAATAATAATAATAATAATAATAATAATAATAAGAGAAGTTACAGTTCTTGCAGACTTGTCAAATTCCCCAGCTCAGGTGGGAGCGAATCATTGAAGTTGTTTGAGCTTATATCCCTGAAAATAAAAACTAATTAATTAATCATTTCATAACCAAAAGTATCGTGTTTTGGCCTGAAATCACTGCAATAACCTACATCAATTTTCTGTCATTTGAGAACTGAACACGCAGATGAATGAAATCACTGCAATAACCTACATCGATTTTCTGTCATTTGAGAACTGAACACGCAGATGGAAGTATACTTGTGGTGCAGCCAAACCTTTCCGGCCAACGTGCAGAACATCCGTACCATGCTAATGTCAGGTCCTATGATGAAGGGGAACGGTTTAGGTGCGGCCGGGCCCCACCCAAGATGATGAGGCCCTTACCCTGAGGCCATATTGATGTATGTATTCTACATCCATGCCATCCATCAGTTTGCCAGATCATTTTATGGCATGAGCCTAAAATTAAAGCAGATCCAATTCCGAGGTGGAGCATACTATAGGAAATGGTTATGATTGACCATTAATGGGCAGCATAAGTTTTGGATCAGCAGGTTTATGTTACCTTATGGACAGGTTGGATGGAAAATAAACACTATGGAAACAAAAAGTATAGTGGCCCTAGGAAGTTCTTAATGGTAGGGCCTTCAATCACCACAGTTTCAAGTATGGTCCGCTTGAGATTTGGATCTTCTTCATTTCTGGGCTAATGACCTAAAATGATCCGGTAATCCGGTAAAACAGATGGATGGTGTGGATATAGATTACACATATCAAGGTGGGCCCTATGGTAAGGGCCACACCGTCTTGGGTGAGGCCGGGGCCACATCTAATCCACCCATGATGATGATCATCTAGCTCAAACAATCAGATGGGCCCGTCATTAGGTTGGCCATGCCTAGATGTTGAGTCACGGTCGCTTATCCACTCATTCCAACGGTGTAGCCCACCTGTTAACAGGTCTGGCCTGATTTCTGTGCCTGCTATCTTCATGGTGGAGCCTACCATTTTGAATGGTGTCGATTCCCCACAGGAGTGGTATGTTGGCGGGAAAGACGTGGCTTCATAACAAGATGTGCTGCACCAACTGAATGATTCACACCGTTCATCTAGACGCGCCCACCGTAGATGGCCCATCTGGAAAAAAATTCTGTCCTCGCCCTTTCATATCAGCAATGATGATCCCCGACCAATGAAATTATTTTCATAAATAGCATGAAAGATTCTAGATGAACGGTCTGGATCATCATGACTAGGGAGAGAGTATGAGAGCAATGGGCATACGCCCAGCTACTCTACGACATGACTTACATGTAGCTCAATCCAAACCGTCCAAACCCACTGATGAAGGACACATCCCTCTAAGCAGATTGATTAAACCATCCTGACCTTTGATCAATTTGTATTTTCATTTCAAACGGTCAACTATTTTTCATCTCAGTCTTAACCATCTACTAGCGTTCATCAATCAATCAGCCAATGAGAATCATCTGTCCAACGTGGGTTTTTTGTGACCTATATAAAGCAGGCACATGATGCTGGACGTACATTTATGCCACACATGTCCCATAGTGGTGTGTGCATATGATCATCAAAATGCCTGAGGAAGATAGAGAAAGTCCTTCGGAGCGGTTTGGTAGGGTCAATAACATAGGCATCGATCGCCCTTGTAGTGTCTCAAGTACGGACGAATGGTTATGAACTTCCGATCACTGATGGCGATCTGGTATATGGCACAGATTCCACGGACTATAATTTTAACTAGTCATGTGGACTACTATACTTATGTTTCTAGCCTGGATAAAGAGAACTGTAAATGCAACTTTTTACCCCCTTTTTTTTTTGAGGACCAAAATACCCCTCTTCTTTTCAGAAGTGGATTGGCTGGTGGGCGAAGACGAGCGCTGACGGACGCGGATTGTGTGGAGCCCACCGTGATGTAAGTGATTTATCAACGCAGTTCATCATTTTTCTCGGATCATTTTAAGATATGATTTAAAAAGTGAGGGAGGTATAGGGTTTAAGTGCACCACAAAGTGGGGATTGAACGTCCACCATTAAAAACTTCTTGGGAGCTTGAGAAGCTTCAGATCAAGCTGATATTTGTGTTTTCACTTCATCCACGTCTACATGACCTTATGAATAGTATGGATGGTAAAAAAGCATCACGGTGGCCCTTAGAAAGGTTTCAAGGGTAGGTGTCATTATCGATGCAGCTTCATTTGGTGTGGTGCACTGGAGCTGTGGACCTGCTTTATTCTTAGGATCGTACCTTAAAATAAACTGAGAAAATCGATCAACGGCGTGGATAAAACACTTACATCACAGTGGGCCCCACAGAGCCCTTCCCGACGGATTACCGTCCGGGCGGGGGTAGGATGCAATCCGCGCCGGTACTTGAGTAGCTAGTCGGCTAATGAAGTGACGTCACTAAGTTCTGTGGGCCCCATTATGATGTATGTGTTATATCAACACCGTCCATCCATTTTTAGATATCATTTTAGGGTATGAACCAAACAATTAGGCAAATAAAAATCCTGTAGTGGAACCCATCAAAGAAAACAGTGGGGAGAGTGATTCCTACCGTTGAAACTATCCTAAGGCCCATTTTAATGTTTATTTGAAATCCAACCTGTTCAAAAGTTAAAAAAGATATGAAATAAGGGAAAACACAGATATCAGCTTGATCTAAAACTTTGTGGCCTTTAGAAGTTTTTAACGGTGGGCGTCGCTGTCCCACTGTTTTCTGTGCTGGGTCCACTGGAGATTTGGATTTAACTGGTTCTTTGGATATTGTCCTGAAATGCTCTCTCCAAATGGATGAAAGGTGTGGTTACAAAATATGCATCATGATGGGTCCACGAGCGTCAGCGCTCGTCTTCGCACGCCAGCCAATCAGCTTCCGAAAGGAAGGCAGGATTATTTTAGTCCTCAAATGATCGTCCGTACGTCCAACGTGTAACTTGGGAAGGTATGTTTTGGACTCTTAAAAAAAAGAAAGAAACAGGGTAAAAAGCGTCAGCGTAGTGGTCAATTTCTCATAAATGAAAAGAGATTCAGTAAGACCGTCTCTGACGAGATCATAGTGATGGGATGAATCCTAACCGTTGCTGTATAAGAGTGCTACGCAGTTCTCGGAAGCGGATTGCGTGTAGAGTAAACGCCTTATAGCACAGTGAGTAAACTCCGTGTGGCCCATTATGGATGTGCGTGTCTTATTCATACCATTCATCCGTGTTTTCAGATCATTTTAGGGCATCAGCTCAAAATTGAAGTACATCCAAAGTTCGATTGGACCACACCAGATGAAACGGTGGGGATAATGACTTCCACCGTTGAAACCTTCCCGGGGCCCACAGTAATGCTTATTTTTCATCCAAACTTTTCACGGGGTCAAAAGACATGGATGAAGGGAAAAAACATATATATATCAGCTTGATTTAAAATTTCTATAGCTTGCGAGGAGTTTTCAATGAAAAGCATTCAATTCACACTGTTTCCTGTGGTGTTGTCCACTTGAGATTTGGATATGTTTAAATTTTGGGATCTTGTCCTAAAATTAGATGATAAAATGAATGGACGGCGTGGATAGGACATATACATAATGGTGGGCTCCACAGAGTTTACTCAGTATACTTTCTGCCTCTACGGTTCTCTCTTTAGAGTACACGTGACCAACATATGTGATGATCAGAACTGTTGATCATGTAGGCTACCATGGGTATGAGCTATAAGCCAAAATTCGGAGTGAGTAGATAATGGTTAAACGTGACTGCTAACCACTCCTTTTGTAGGCAACTTATCAGACAGCTAAAACAATCCACTCCCCCATATGGGATGGCCCAGTAGGACAATGGTTCCGATCACAACATCTTTGCCACGTGCTACATACTTGCATTCCCCTTTAAAAAAAGGGTGCACAAAATTTACTAAAATCTGATCAATGATTTCTGCGCTACGTCCTTAAATGGTTAGGATGATCCTATCATTGTAATTTTTCGTCTATGGTCCATTCACGGAGCCTTACGATGAATGAGTGGTTCAGGTCATCACAAACTTCACTGTGAAGGATATCTTACAAGGTGATTAGATTCCGAAGGTTTCCCAGCTCTTTGGGGATGCTCCCTGACATGGCATTCATGCTAACGTAACTGAGAGAGAGAAAAAAATAATAATTTAAATTTCAAACCAAATGTTACAGTCATGGTAAGTTGCACCATAAATCAGGCACATATACCTCAATCCGGACAGTCCAAAGTGTGCCCCATCAGGCTATATGTAAATTTGATGGTGCTGATTAAGGTACATATTCTCCATGTGTAGAATGAATTTGGTTGCAAATATAATCTACCATGTGATGTAGATTATCATATAATTCATCAATAAATACTAGGGCGATTGCACCAACAAAATGATGTGGGCAGGATCCTTGTCTTTCATGTGAAGGTCTGTTGATGTCAAAATCTGGACCACCCTCCACTCGGTACGACGAACCTCTAAGAAACCCTAATCTTGCACAAAAAGTGAACAAAGGAAACCCTGGCTAAGCCGGGGGACCCTCCGATGCCTAAGTCAGGTTAAAGGAATCTAGGTCTAAGTTGATTGTAGATAGAGGGTATGAGATGTTCCGTTTTTACAGTAATATTTTTCCTTGTATTTATACATGCCTATCGGACGGTCTGGGTCCATTAATCTCAGCACGATTCACTCAATTAGTGGGATACTATGATCGTGGAGATATTGTCTGTAATCTAGGGATTGTATAGCGTATCGTGCCTGAGAGCGGTGAATCTGCAGGCGAGATATTCAGTAGTATCTGTTTAAGGCCGTTTCTAAGTTTAGCGCATGGAATGTTCGCGTCCGGCCTCGACCTCAGCTTGGGATCTTAGACTAAAGAAGCCTTGACTCCGAGCCTCGGACCTGGACTTTAAGTTTTCCCCTCCGAGCTCCGAAGCGGGTAGCGGGTTAACACGTTGAGTTTCCCCGTAACGGGCGACATGCAGATGTGGGTGGTCAAACGATTTGCTTCTAGTCGAACAGTAGTGGGATAGCCCGAGATCTCACAAGTAGATTTCGGTCTAAGCTTCACACCGACTGCTCCGGCCTTAGATTACTCCGAAGCGACTGCCTCGGAGCAGTAGCGCGACTGTGACCGAGCCGAGAATCTTCCAACCATTCCAGATTAACTCTTATGTATTCGATCGGATTAAGATGGCGTCGGACTTCTATGTTGAAGGGGCTCGGATCTTCCCATAGTAGAAGCCCCCTACTCTCCAAGTTTGGACACGGATTTAGAGAGTAAACATACGCGGAAGATCAATAGCTTCCCCTGTCGCACCTTCTACGCGTGCGGTTGCAATTATGATCTCTATGTTTGAAGAGATATGTCCTCGGGGTTTCTCGTCCACGAGTTAACCTTCAGTGGACGTGTGGTGACGGTTAAGATATCGAATCGTTGCCAAACCTATAGCTGATCGCCATGTATGCCATGGGAGGCATTCGAACGATGCTTCCCCTGCTCGGACGTCGCTTCCGTTATTCAAAGCTCGTCACCCAATATTAGAAAAATGCAGCCTGCCAGAGCTTGAGCCAGTGACCTGCGGCCACGTGTGTTCCGAAGTCGGCTCACGACGATTCAGTTGTGGCCATCATGCCTTGTCATTAATGCGAGGATCCTTCACAGGCTATATAAACCCTAGCATTTAGGAAACGCTCCTCATTTCTGCATTTCGAATTCGTGTAGTTGTTGGTTATCTGAGGAGGCGATTTTCGGCGAGGGCGATTCCGACCGACTCGAGGTTTCCGACAGGGCGATTCCGACCGATTCGGAGCTTCCGGCAGAGGCGATTCCCGGTGACCGTTCGGTGAGTCCCCCCTTTTAGCACTTTTCCATTTTTCTTCTCCACGAGATGTCGACCGATCTGGATATGGTTCGAGAAGATTGATTTGGATGACGACTTCGGGCCGAGAAGCTCGGATGATAGGAGATGGGCATCCGAAGGCCCCTTAGAAGCGGTACCCCTCTTCCCCCCGCCCCGAAGAAGCAAAGAAGCGGGGGCTCGGACACGCCGCACGGGTAAGAAGAAAACTACCTGAGCCCCTCGAGACTCATCGCCAGGAGGAGTCGAGATGCCTACGAGCGAGCGGGCTTCAGAGATTATCCGAGGAGGTTCCGTGCTGGCGGAATCTCAAATGGGATGGGTCCATTCGGAGTTCAAGATCCCTGACACCTTACAGATAAGGGCGCAAGAGCCCCTCGACACCGTTGGTACCCCTGCCGAAGGGAAAGTCTTCATTTTTCTTTACGCTCTGCAATGTGGACTCCAACTTCCCATGCATACCTTCGTCCGAGCCCTGATGGCTTACCTAGGACTAGCTCCCGGCCAATTTACCCCCAATGCGTGGAGGGTTTTGATCTATTCCTTCATCATCTGGCGTCAAGTTGAGAACCCTGAGCTAACACCAGAGGAGTTAATAAGCTTATACTTAGTCAAGCACGATAGCTAAGAGCCGTGGTATTACTTCGTGACTCGTGGCAGCAAGGGGTCGGGGCTGGTTATGAATCTTCCATCCTCTAATAAGGACTGGAAGAATAAATGGTTCTGGGCCTCGGGCAAGTGGGAGGTGCCGGAAGAGGAGTTTGGGAACCTGAGGACACGGGTCCCCACCCGATTTTCCACCCCAAGTTGGACCTTGCGCATTTTTCATTTTTTATATCCCTTTTCTTTCTGTTGCGATTTGACTGAAGCTTTTCTTTTATTTCTGTAGACTTTCCGAGAGGTTCGCCTCTCCTTACCTCAGACCAGAAGAATCAGGTCGCCAAGGCCAGGGTGCACTCGAGAGACCTCCGCTCCTGGTCAGATCTGATCACGGCCGCCAACCTTCATTGGTCTGGATTTTGCAAGTTCAAGCCACTCCCCACTTCCTTCAGTAAGTTTTTCCTTCGTCCCTTACTTTAAAAGGACTGAATCCCTTAACTTGGTTGTTGATTCATTACTTTATATGCAGGCATAGTGGAGGCTTCTGGGTCCCGGAGGAGGAAGGCCGCCCCGAAAGTCGAGGAGATGTTGATGGCCAAAACCTGAACAAAAACTATTGTTCGAAGGATGCCGGCGGCTCCTCGCAGCGAGGGACCTTCGGCCCCAATTTTTGTCGTTGCAGCTTCAATATCTATTGCTGCAGCTCTAGCTCCGGCACTTGTTGCGGTTGAGGTCGCTGCTGTCAATGCTCCGGCTCCAACCCTTCCCCCTACTGTCACCCCTTATGTTGCTAGTGCACCTCCCATAGCCCCCGGGCCCTGTATAGCCGTCTCATCTTCATCCGAATAGGAGGAGGCCATTCGGATGGATGACGTCATGCTCTCCCCTCCCGAAGTCAGGAATGATCTCAGGGCTGAGGCTCAGGTCACAACAGGCAGCATGATTGGGGCCGGGGAAGCGGCAGGGTCAGCTCAGGTGGGAACGAGCGTAGAGAGGTTCCAGCCGAGCTATCATATGTCTTGCTTGGTCCGCTGGGCTGCCAAGCATGCCCCGGAGGAGGAGATAGCCAGCCTTCTCACCAAGTCTAACGAGTCTTTCGATAATGACATTACTTCCGTCTTTTACCAGCTACTTCTATTAACTTTTCTTGCCTTCATTTTTTACTGCTTTCGAATGCTTATTCTCTTGTTTTTATCCAGTCCGTCCCGAGGCTCCTTCTGACTCGGGAGAGATTGAGAGACCTTGTGAAGAAAGACGCCGAGGTGGAAACACTCAGGAGCGAAGTTGGGACTTTGCGAGATGAGGCCACATTCCTCCGGATGGAGCAGGCTGAACTGCGTCGGCAACTTGACGATGGAAAAGCCCGTGAGCTCCAGCTGAAGAGGGTCATGAGCGATCTTGAGGCCGGATGCAGTGCGGCTGCAACTGAGCTATATCAAGCCAGGGTCCATGCAAACTCGCTCGCCAAGGAGAACGCTCGATTGGTGAATGCACTAGAGCAGACCAAAGCCAAGGCGATGAAAGAGCTGCACAGAGCAGTCTCCCAGGTGAAGGAGGCCCAACGAGCTGAAGACGAGGCCTCCTTGGCTTCGGCGGTGGCTACTGCAGTAGATGCCTTCAAGGCTTCAGAGGAGAGGGCCACTGAAGCTACCATGTTTTACAACTGTGGCTTCGACGCTTACATTGACGCAGTCCAGGATCTGTATCCAGACCTCAAGCTTGAGCCTCTTTTGCCCGAAGACGCTGGGGAGAAACCCTCTGGAGACGCTCGCCTAGATCAGGCTCTTACCTCCTAAGCTCCTCCTCCTCCTCCGACTGAATAGTTTCCAACATTTCTCTTTTATGACTTTTTTGAACTTGTCTTTTGATGAATGATCTGGTGGATGATATATTTTTTTAACCCTCTGGAGAGGGCATGTGGATGATGATTGTTAATTATTGATTGTTGAACCAATTCATTGACAGGTTGATTCATTTCGGGACATTGCTGAGCTGACTCCTTGACGGGTCAGCTCATTTCAATGCTGTTTCGTAGAACTCTGTGGTGTTTTAATTATTAGGACCGGACCCCTAGGGGATCGACTCCTCCCACGATTGGCGAGCAACCTTTAGTAAGTCCGGTAGTCGGACGGTGAACCAACTCCTCTGTCGGGGAGTCGAGTCGTCCATGGGCTTTTCCCCCGAACATAAGGGGATGCCCTGGAGAACTTTCGTGGGATTACGAACTAACCCCTTCTTTAAGGGATCAGCTCGTTCAGTTGACCCCTGTTTATGAGAGGCAACTTTTTATTAGTAGATAATCTGCTCATGTAGATATGCAGAAATGTGAATTCTATTGGGAGCCTTAAAGGCTAGTCGCTTGGAGGCGTACACTTATTGGGGGCCCTCAACGGCCATTACATCAAGGGTAGTAGATTTTTAGGTGCTCGGCGTTCCAATGATAGGGGAGCTGGTGGCCCTCGAGATCTTCTAAGTGGTAGGAGCCGGGTTTGGTCGATCGGACCACATGGTATGACCCTTCCCAATTAGGCCCGAGTGCCCCAGCCCCCGGTTCTACGGTGTTCTGGAAGATTCGACGAAGGACTAAGTTCACTGGACGGAACCGCTTGGTCTTAACTTTAGAATTATAGAATCGCACCACCTGTTGATTTCAAGCAGCGACCCGGAGTCAAGAGATGTCTTTGGCTTCTTCAAGTAGATCCAGGTTGGCTGTAATCTGCTCGGCATTTTGGTTCTCTTGATAGTTTCTGACTGGAGCTGTGGGAAGGCCAATTTTAACTGGCAGCATTGCTTCCGATCCGTAGGAAAGCGAAAATGGGGTCTCCCCAATGGATGACTGAGCCGTAGTCCTATAAGCCCAGAGGACGAATGGGAGCTCCTCGGCCCAGTTACCTTTCGCTTTCTCTAACTTTGTTTTGAGATGGTGCTTGATGACCTTGTTAACTGCCTCCACCTATCTATTGGATTGCGGGTACTGAGGCAAAGAATACGTATTCGAGATGTCGAACCCTTAACACATACTTCGGAACTTGTCATTATCAAACTGCCTACCATTATCAAACACGATGGTGCATGGAATCCCGAATCGGCAGATGATGTTCTTCCAGACAAAATCGATCACCTTCTGCTTGGTGATTTTTGCAACCGGCTCAGCCTCGACCCACTTAGTGAAGAAGTCAACTGCGACAATAGTGAATTTGTTTTGCCCTTTCCCGGTGGGCAGAGGTCTGATATATCAATCCCTCATTGGGCGAATGGCCACAGACCACTCATGGGAGTCATTTCTTCTATAGGTTGCCTCAACACAGTTGTGTATCATTGACACTTGTCGCACCTTTGAACATAGTTCTTCGAGTCTTCCCTGATGGTCGGCCAGAAGTATCCTTGGTGAAGTATTTTTAGAGCCAAGGCCCGACCACCAGAATGGTTTCCACAAATGCCTTCATGAATCTCCCGAATCACATAATCCGCTTCATCAGGTCGGAGACACCTGAGATAGGATTGTGAATGCCCTTTCTTGTACAATATCCCATTCAGGACAACGTACCGTGCCGCTCTAACTCTCAGGCGCTTAGCTTCCAACCTATCCGAGGGGACCTCACCAGATGTGAGGTAACTATAAATCGGGTCCATCCATCTTGGAGTACCATCTACTGGATTGACCGTTTTCTCCTCCGTTTGGTCAATGCTTGGATAATCTATGAACTCCACCAGGATGATTCGTGGGATCTTCCCTTCCGTGGCCGAGGCTAGCTTCGCTAAGGCGTTGGCCCAGGAATTCTCTGTTCTAGGAATTTGACATATAGTACAACTCCAAAATCTTTCTATTAATTTCCTTGCCTCGGTCAGGTAAGCAACCATCCTAGTCTCCTTGGCTTCGTATTAAGTGGAGATGTGATTTACTACTAGTTAAGAGTCACATCGTACCTGGAGAGACTAGATCCCCAAACTAGCCACTAACCTGAGTTCTGCCAACAGAGCTTCGTATTCCGCTTCATTGTTAGAAGCCTTGAAACTGAGTTCGATCGCATATTGGATGGGTGTAGAATCAAGTACGACCAGGACAATTCCTGCTCCGGCGCGTTTGGCATTGGCCGACCTATCTACATAGTGAATCCATCCTTATTCCGATACCGTCTCTTGATTATTTAGAGGAGCAAGCGAAGGAGCCGTCTCGACTTCGGCACTGATCCCTTCTTCGTTTAGGGAGGTGAATTCTACAATGAAGTCGGCCATGGCTTGGCCTTTAATCGCTGTCCTTGGTCGGAACTGGATATCGAATTCCTCGAGTTCGATGGCTCACTTGGTTAGCCGACTTGACACTTCGGGCCTCTGGAGGAGGACTTGTTTGAGGGGAGAGTCAGTCAAGACGACGATGAAATGAGCCTATAAGTACAGACGTAACCTTCGAGCTGAGACGGTGAGACAGAACGCTAACTTCTCCATAGCCGGATATCTCGTCTCGGCTGGCACAATGACTTTGCTCACATAGTATACGGGATGCTACTTGCCCCCTACTTCTCTAATCAGGGCCGAGCTGATGGCTGAGGCTGAACCGCAAGATACAAGAATAGGGGCTCGCCTTCTTCAGGCTTAGACAGTAGAGGTGGTGAACCTAAATACTGCTTCAGCTGCTGAAAATCTTGTTCACATTCCGACGTTCATTCTGTCTTCTTATGACCCTTCAGCTGCTAAAAGAAGGGGAGGCATTTGTCTGTAGCTATGGATATGAATCTCTTAAGCGCTGCTACTCATCCGGTGAGACATTGTATCTCCTTAATAGTCCGATGCGAACTCATATTGAGGAGTGCTTTGATTTTGTCAGGGTTCGCTTCAATGCCTCTTTGGCTGACTTGAAACCCAAGGAATTTACCGGAGCCAACTCCAAAGGCACACTTCGCAGGATTCAGCTTCATCTGGTATTCTCGGAGGATGACGAAGGTTCCTCCGAGGTCTGCTAAGTGATCGGATGCCTTGATGCTCTTGACAAGCATGTCGTGAAAGTAAACCTCTATAGTGTGCCCGATCTGTTTGAAAAATATTTGATTCACCAACCTTTGATATGTGGCCCCAGCGTTCTTCAGGCCAAATAGCATGACCCGGTAATAGTAGAGTCCCTTGTCAGTGACGAAGGTAGTCTTCTACCTATCTGGGGGATGCATCGCGATCTAGTTATACCCAGAGTAAGCGTCTAGGAAGGAGAGTAATTCATGCCCCCGCTGTGTTGTCCACTAGCCAATTAATCCGAGACAATGGAAAGTTATCCTTCAAACAGACCTTGTTCAGATCCGAGTAATCCACACAGACCCGCCATTTTCCATTAGCTTTTTTGACAAGGATTACGTTTACGATCCAATCTGGATAGTGTACTTCCTCTATGAAACCAGCGCCGAGCAGTACGGAGACTTCATCGGCTATTGCTTCATACCGCTCGGCATCGAACAACCTTCTTTTCTGTTTCACGGGTTTGTGATCCGGGTCCACATTCAGCCTGTGAACTATGACATTCGGATAGATCCTGGGCATGTCCTCATGTGACCATGCAAAGACATCCCTGTGTTATCGCAGGAAAGCCAGCATTTCGGTCCGCTGCTCAAAATTCAACAATGTTCCGAGCTGAACAGTTTTGCTCGGGTTTGCCTCGTCGAATGGTACTTTCTCCACATCTTCCATAGATGAGTCCTCTACAGGTCCTCTAGGGTCTAGGACGTTAACTGTGAGGTTTTGCTTCACGGACCCTTTCTTTGCTGCTAGCGCGTAGCATCTCCGAGCTTTACGCTGGTTGCCTATTCCACCCTCGGCGGAGAATTTCATCATCAGATGATAGGTGGAGACGACTGCCCTCATTGCATTGAGAGAAGGTCTGTCCAAAATGATGTTGTGTACTGATGACACATTGACAACGAGGAAGTCTACCATGAGGGTGACTTGATGTTGTCCTTCTCCCATGGTCACGGGGAGGGAGATGGCTTCCTTGGAGATCACCCTTTCTCCGGCAAAGTCATGTAGGGGGTCTTCACAGGTCTAAGGCGTGACCTTGGAATCCCCATTCTTGCAAAAGCCTCGGAGTAAATCACATCTGTTGAACTTCTGGTGTCGACTAGGATGCGATACACCTTGTGATTAGCTATGGTCATAGTAACCACTAGGGCGTCGTTGTGCAGATGCTGGATTCTGCGCGCATCGTCTTCCGAGAAGGTCATACTACACGGGCTGACCTGGAGTTCTTTTTTTGGCCGTTCGGTCATGTGGATGTAGTGTTTCGAATCAGACTTTCGAGAATGGACTTTTCGAGCCTTGTTTGAATCTCCTCCACCAGATGAGCCACCAAACATGGTGCGAATTTCGGCTAGCTCTTCTGGGGTGTTATTCGGCTGCTCTCGCTCTTCGTTCCGAACGGTTCTCTCTTCCTTGATATATCGACGCAGATGACCCTTACGAATAAGGGTCTCGATCTCATCTTTGAGATCCACACAATCGACTGTGTTATGGTCGTGATCTCAATGGAAACGACAATACTTACGTTTGTCTCGATGATCCGGATCGGCCTTCATACAAATAGGCCAATTCAGAAGCTTGTGCCCTCTGATGTCCAGTAGAATTTACTCGGTAGACGTGTTGAGGGGGGTGTAGGAAGGGAATTTGCCTTCTGATTTTTTGCACGGACGACAATCACGAGGAGCACGGTCATCTGGTTCTTTGCTGGACGGTTGAGGTTCTTCATTCCTTGACCTCTTCCTCTTGCCAGTCGGCTCTATCACTTGAACATTTCTGTGGGTGTTAGAGAATTCCTCAGTATTAGTATAATTTTGAGCTCTGGTAACGAGGTCAGCTAATGTTTTTGGTGGATTCTTTTCGATGAAGAAGGTGAATTTTCCCTCTTTCAGACCACTGAATAATAATAGAAGCACTGAATTTCGGGGATGAAATTCTCTTTAAGGGGGGTAGAGTGTAACACCCCGTACTTTGCAGTACTCTGGTGTTACCATATAACCAAGCTTAGCATAAATACAAGCTAGGCCTAAGTAAACACTTACGTTTATCCTAGTTTAAATCTGACCGTTGAAAAATAGTCTGCACCTATATATTTAATGTACAAAAAGTATTATGAAAATAACATTATATTAACTAAGCATAATGGATAATAATTTTACGATGTATAATTGAATTATAAATATCAACGTAGAATTAAATATTTTATACAAAAATTGTGAGATATTTTAATAAGATGGTATATTATTTAACAATGAGATTTAAAAGAGGTATTGTACAATTTTCAATCCATAAATTTGTAATATGATATTGTATATTAGGAATTTTATATTAATGAATATGTGACTAATAGCATGTATATAATAGCATGTCAATATTAGGAGTTATATTTATATATATGTATGAGTTTTTAATTATTTCAATTACAAGTAAATCCATATTAATGTTAGTATTAGTTAATAATGCATGATGAAGGCCTTAAATGGATCCTTGAACCCTTTTAACCGTTAAAGTTCATTTGTGGACTGATCCGACTAGCAGATCATCGGGAATCCACCATTAGGGCATGAAATTTGAGTGTATGGCCCACCTGGACCTTGGGTCTGCCCCATCTTTGGTCTAGGGCCCTAAGTGGACCCCTAATGTATGGTGTGAATTTCTTGAAAATATCTCTGTGGGCCCCACAACTATTGCATGCGTGCACCAGAGGGACTGCACTCGAGGTGCACTGGATTACATCTCCAGTCAAATCGGGCTTGACCCGAAATCCCTCCAAAAAGGAGAGATTTTCTCTCTCATCTGTTGTTTTCACAGAGGACGGACGCTGTCCGTTTGGGACGTGTTATGGCCCACCATGAGGGACTAAATCAGTGATCTGGACCGTTAATCATGACCAGATGATGTAACGCCCCAATTTCTAAAACTCGAGTACGAGACTCGTTTTCAAAAATCCGGGAGTTAATGAATCAGATAAACAGCGGAATGTAAACTCAGAGTGCGATAGCCAAAAGAAGCATGCATATTCATGAGAGCTCAAAATTTGACCCACTCAGCTGGGGTTTTAGTTACAAAAATCCATAAGTCCAAAATACCAAACCACTAAAATATAAAGTATCAACTACTGATTAACACCAAAATATGTCGCTGCATCCTGATGCGGCTTGTCCTCGTAATACTCCTCCTCTGGCTCCATGGTGGCATCATCAAGGCTGGCATCGACACCTTCTACATTCGTCCCTGCATGTTCTGTACGGTTGGATAGTTGATGAATGAGTGGCCAGCTCAGTGTGAATTCCCCTCAAGATTACACATATTTGCCTTAGTAAACATAGTTAAAAGGAAAAACAAGCAGTAATCCAAAACAGGCAATATGCAGTCTTATTACATGCATGGATGCATGAATGCACATCGGCCTGGGGATGCACATCCAGCCGGACTTGGGCTCGTCACCCATGCAAATCATCGACCTGGGAAAATCATCCAGTCGGACAGGGGGTCGATAGTCGGTGGTCTGGGAGCTAGCGAAACGATACCCCAACAACTCTGGGGCACGTGCTATAGCATCCAGAATTAGCCATCTGTCATCGCCAATATGCTATGAATGTATGATTAGCCAGCCGTTATTAATCCAATTACAATCAGCCAACTTAAGCAACTCAATGGTCACTACGGGGGGCTCAACACCCAGCGTAGGCCGACAGCTCGAGCATAGTGTCCCATTACCACCATCCCCGGCTCATGAGGTCCTCCACCTTGGGATGTTCTAATAGGGTACCTTGATCAAATGACAACGGTTCAAGGTCCCTATTTCCACACATTTGTATAATTGCATCCCAAGTGTGGCTTGCATACAATCATGAAATCCTCCATGTGTAGCAACAAGAGGTTATGTACAGAGGCAAATCATGTTATCATCTAACAATACATAGCATGTAAAGAAGCATCAAGAGTTTAACAACTCATGGAGATAAATTACCAAGTCATGTGAATAGTGATCAAGGGTTAACTAGCATGTGAGCCTTTCATATAGTGGAAACAAGTATCACAATAATGATAATCTAGTGCAAACTACGTTTAGCTAACTAAGAAATGGAAAGCTCGAGGGGAAAGTCATCACCTTATGGTAGTGTTCTCGAACTTGGTCCAAGTCCTTTTGTGGCCTGAGGTCACCAAACGAGTCCCCTAAAATCACCATTTATATCTTGTCAAGCATTTCCATGCTTTTGTCTACTAATGTGAATGAGGGAAGAGTCTTAAGGGACGTTAAGGTCTTCTAGGCTTTAGGCCCATCTTACTTACCCAAGTAGGGTAGCCTAACTGCGCTCACCACTATAGGCCGAACTGGGCCCAATTTGGGTCCAAGTGTTGGGTCCAAATTTGACCCAAGTGGGACTGGCCTATACATCATGGCCGGTGAGCGGTGTACATATTCTATAAGCCAGTGGGCTCACCATGACATTCATTGCATTTGGTCTTTACAAGTTGTCTGCAGCAAATTTTCAAGGGGACAGATCAAATTGAAGGACCACCTGGACAATATTACAAATATCGGTGGTAGCAACGATCCCTACTGTTGAACCCCACAGGGCACATCATGATGTTTTATTTTCCATCCAAGCCGTCCATAGAGTCACAAGGATCCGGACCGGGGAAAATAATTAGTTATCATATTGATCACAAAACTTCTGTGACCTGGATGGTTCCAATGTTGGATGTTTAATCTCCACTGCTTACCGCACTGTGATCCTCCTGATGGATCTGTCCTATTTTGTCTCAAGCTTTAAGCTGACACTTCCATTAGGATGGACGGTTTGGGTAAACCCCACCATCACACATGCACCTGATATATTTAAGCATTATATACCACACTTATATACTTACATATTTAAACATCTGGTGCATATTTAATTATTATATATCATACACATCTGATGTAGGTTCCAATACCATATCAACGTGGTTTCCACATGGGGCCCACCTCATGTGTCTAATGTTGTATCAACGCCGTATGCACCTGGTACATATTTAAAATATTATATCAGGTCATATGCATCTGGTATATATGTGGGTATGCATGCATCTGACGTCCTAAGCATCTGATGTATGTATATCACATGTAAATATCATCCATATCACATGCATCTGTTATTTATTTGAGTATGATGTCAGCGTGGGTCCCACATGGGCTCACCACGTGCATATGTTATATGATGGACGGTCAGGATGTAATCTACGTACCTCACGCCGCTTTGATGGATCTCATGTATCAGAGGCACCTTAGATGTCAGGTGTACATATATACACACATATACCATTACTTATATATATATATATATATATATATATATATATTATATTCAAACGTCCATCACTGGACTCCCACGGATGGATGAGCTGGAATGGACGGCCAGGGTGAGACAAGTGGGGGTCCATGTGCTTTTAAAATGGATGGACGGTTTGGATGAAATCCACGTGCACCGTGCTGCACATACCAGAGAGCCTCATATGTTATAATGTTCTATAACTCACGTACAGTTGCATGTGTGTATATATATTATTATTTTATTATTATTATTATTATTATTTTATTTTATTTTCTTCTTTCTCATACAGCAACGCCCAGGGCTTGGCTTTTGATGGACGGCCTGGATGAGCTACATCATCAAGGTGGGGCCACATACATGGCCCACCAACTGTGGTAGGGTGGGGTCCATCTGCTGATGCAGGGTGTGGCCCAATTGCACTTGTACAGAGCCCAACACTAGGGCAGCTTACTGGTTTTAGGTGGGGCCCACCAGCGTTTGGTGAAACCCACCAACAACCCATCATCTTTGCAACATGCATGACTGTCCTCCCTGCAAATGACATGAATCAGTAGGTTGTTTTGGAGGCTGCTCCCGCCTTATTTTCCAGCTCAAACATGGCTCGCTTCCCGGCCGTTTTATGCTCACGTTGATGCCCAAATGGTGGCGTGGTGGCTGCCACTTCTTTCAGCTAAGGAACGGCCCAAAATGGGACGTTATCTCTTTCAGTTTCTGGATTGATATCAGTCCGCTCCCTGGGACTCGTTGCAGCTCAAACAGAGTCGTTTGTGAGCTGGTTCTAGATGGAGTTTCAACCCCTAGCTGGGGCCATTTGCATGACGTTATTTGACCTTAAGCAGGGCCTGAAACTCAGGCCATGTTCGGTCCTGACACAGCGCCTGCACTCAGGCTATTTTGAGCTTTAAAATAGAGCCTGTTTCGGCTCTATGTATGGTTCCTGCTATGGGTGTTCTTCAGCTACGAACAGGGCTCTCTTTGGTGGTTTGTTTGAGGTGCAGGAGGGGCATGGTGGAGCTTTAGTTTCAGACCATTTTAAAGTTCCTAGAGAAAGAAGTTTTACCTGGTGCAGTTGGGTTCGACCCGGTCTTGGTTTGTCACGCACACACCCACCAGTCTCACCTACTTCTTCTCCTTCTTTTCTTCCTTTCTCAAATGGTGTTGCTGTGTACACTCACTGACTTGGCTCAGTCCGTTCTTCACGGACTGAGTTGGGGCAATGAGCGTCAGACTCACCGAAAACGCCCTTTCTTCCCTCTGTTTTTCTTCTTCACTTCTCTCCCTGCTTCCTCCCTTACTTTTCTTTCTGTGTGAGGTTTGAGAGGGCTGGGCCTCTCCTTATATAGGTAGATAGAGACAAGGCTTGGTGGTGGGTCTTTATGCAGCCAGGAGACAGCGGTTGTGTCACCGCCCTCCCCAACCTACAAAAGGAAACCGTCAATTGGCCTTGTCTAGCCATTTCAGGCCATGAGGGGACCTTGGCAGCTCGTGTGCAGGCGACCAGGCGGCTGAAATCCGTGGATAACGGCATGCTAGCGTGCATCTCAAGTCTCGCATTGAATGTTAGCCACGCTTGAAGGGCTTGGACGGTTGGAACTGATCTTCACAGTTTCATTGCATGGGTCTAAGATCTTATATCATTTTGTTCAGTAGACCCACGTGATTAAAATGGACGGTTCGGATCGTCCAGAAAGTGGTTATGGTGGCCCACTTTGGGGCTCAAAATCTTCCAGATTCAAAATTCTAATGGCGGAGGGACTTCTCTCGTTTTTGGCTTGGTCAAAGATCATTTGACCAAGCTGCTTGGTTCGGTGCACATCCTGCACAATAGCCCAAGGTGCACATGCATCTTGTGTGGGGTTTATTGTGATGTTTGTGATAAATCTACACCGATCATTCATTTAGGGGTCCCCTGGTCCTGTTTGGGGCATAGGTTAGGCCCAGGTGGGCCATGTTATGCCATTCAGAGCCTCACTTTGCCTATAGGTTGTGATCCAATGGTCAGATGGGCACGAGGTTTTGTTTTAACGGTGGAACAGGGATTCAAGGGGGTTCCAAGTGCCTGGTTGGCCGTAGTAATTTATTCTAAGGTGGTTAGTGGATTCATGGTGACAATGTAATTTGATTAATTGTGTTCATAACGTGTTTGAATCTAAGGAATTGTTGAGTTTTACCTTCCGGCTGGTGTTGGGTTCGACTTGGCTCCTTCGAATCGTGGTGGTTGGCTTTACTGTTGAACGAGAGTCTCGACCTACACGTGCAGAGTTTTAATTGTCTTTTAATCTCAATCAGGGGTAACACCCGAGTATCAGAGGTACGGGGTGTTACATTCTACCCCCCTAAAAAAAATTTTCGTCCTCGAAATTACCTGCGGTTTGTCACTGAACAAGTGGGGATATTTTTCTCTAACTTCAGCCTCTCGCTCCCACGTCGCCTCTTCTTTTCCATGGTGTGACCATAGAACCTTGACTAATGGTATCATTTTCGTCCGTAGGATCTGCTCTTTGTAGTCCAAGATACGGATAGGTTCCTCTATATAAGAAGCGTTGTCGGTAAGTTCAATTTTCTCCCAGCTAACAATGTGTGATTCGTCTGGCGTGTACTTCTTTAACATAGATACGTGGAAAACATTGTGGATGCTAGTTAGTGCAGTCGGTAGCGCAAGGCGATATGCTATGGCTCCCACACGATCCAGTATCTTGAAAGGCCCGATGAAGCGAGGTGCAAGCTTCCCTTTTTGTCCGAACCTCCTCAGACCCTTCATAGGGGAGACCTTTAAAAATACGTGATCACCTACTGCAAACTCCAGATCGCGTCGTCGATTGTCTGCATAACTTTTCTGGCTGCTCTGAGCGGTACGCAAACGCTTCCGAATGACATCGATTACTTGGGTGGTAATCTGGACGAGCTCAGGTCCTAACAAACTCCGCTCTCCTATTTCTGCCCAACACTGTGGGGCCCGACAGGGGCGACCATATAGAGCTTCATACGGTGCCATGCCTATGCTGGATTGGAAGCTGTTATTGTAAGCAAACTCGGCGAGGGCCAAATGGTCGTCCCAGTTTCCCTTGAAGTCGAGGACACAAGCTCTTAACATATCCTCTAGGACCTGATTTACTCTTTCTGTCTGTCCATCTGTCTGGGGGTGAAATGTCGTGCTGAACTTAAGCTCTGTGCCGAGTTCCTCTTGCAACCCTCTCTAAAAGGTGGATGTAAAGCGGGAGTCACGATCTGATATGATCTCCCGAGGAACTCCATAAATCAAACGACTTCGCGAACATAGAGTCTTGCAAGATCGTTAGTTGAATCTGTCGTTCGAATAGGAAGAATCGAGCAGACTTTGTCAGCCTATTCACAATGACCCAGATCGAGTCTTGCTTCCTTTGAGTCCTGGGAAGCCCAACAATGAAGTCCATAGAGATGCTGTCCCACTTCCACTCTGCTACTGGTAGGGGCTGAAGAAGGTCTGCAGGCTTGCGGTGCTCGGCCTTTATCTTCTGGCACACCATGTACATTGCTACGAAACTGGTTATGTCCCTTTTCATATTACTCTACCAGTATTGTCTCTTTATGTTGTTGTACATCTTCGTACTTCTTGGATGTATGGCCATTCTAGAGTGGTGTGCCTCTACCATAACATCCTTTCTTAATTCTGCATCGTTGGGTACACATATCCGTCCTTGATACCGAAGACCGCCATCGCTACCAATCCTCCAACCAGGTATCTCCTCACTCTTGCAACTTCCTTTCATCTTGACAAGTCATTCATCCTGGTCTTAAGCAGAGATCACATGTCGGACTAGGGTCGGCTCTACGGTCAACAAAACCACATACGCATCGGGTTCGTCGAGGGTAAGTTGGATGTTGAAGTCCTGCACAAACTCCATCATCTCCCACTCCTTGATCATTGGAGTGGCCACCAGCTCATGTTTCTTCTTCCGACTTAGTGCATCAGCTACAGAATTCGCTTTACCAGGGTGGTACAAGATATCAAAGTGGAAGTCTTTGAGTGTCTCCATCTACCGGCACTGGCGCATATTCAAATCTTTTTGTGTAAATATGTATTTCAGGCTCTTGTGCTCACAGAACAGCTGAAAATCCTCACCGTATAGGTAGTGCCTCCATATTTTTAAGGCAAAGACTACCGCTGCCAACTCTAGGTCATGAGTCGGCTAGTTCTCTTCGTGCTTCTTTAGTTGGCGGGAGGCATAAGCAATCACTTTGTCGTTCTACATCAAAACACAGCCAAGGCCCATCTTCGAGGCGTCGCTATACACCACAAACTGTTCTCCTTCTTGTGGAAGGGTGAGTATTAGTGCAGACGTCAGCCTCATTTTCAGCTCCTGGAAGGCTGCCTCCGTGTTCTCGTCCCATGTGAATCGAGCGTTCTTCTTCGTTAGTTGGGTGAGTGGTCATACGATTCGGGAGAATTCCTTGATAAAACGCCTGTAATACCCTGCCATGCCTAAAAAGCTTCGAACTTCGGTCACTGTGGTGGGCTAGTCCCATTTGGATATTGCTTCGACTTTAGCGGGATCGACTGCGATGCCTTCTTCCTTCACTACGTGCCCTAGGAATTTCACTTCCCTTTCCCAGAACTCGTATTTTGATAGCTTGGCATACAGCTGATTTTTCTTCAGCGTACTCAGGACTGTGCACAAGTGTTCCTCGTGTTCCTCTTGGCTTTTAGAGTAAACCAAGATGTCATCGATGAACACGATCACAAACTGGTCTAAGTATGGCATGAAGGCTCAGTTCATGAGGTCCATGAATACCGCCGGAGCATTTGTAAGTCCAAAGGACATTACTAGGAATTCGTAGTGCCCATAACGAGTCCTAAATGTGGTTTTAGGGATATCCTCATCCCTGATTCTTAACTGGTGATATCCTGATCGCAGATCAATCTTTGAGAAATATCTGGCGCCCTTGAGCTGATCGAACAAGTCATCGATACGCGGGAGAGGATATCTATTTTTTATCATCACTTCATTCAACCGCCGGTAATCTATACAGAGGCGCATCTATCTGTCCTTCTTTTTCACGAAGAGGACCGGTGCTCCCCAAGGAGAGATGCTGGGGCGAATGAAACCCTGGGTCAGCAACTCATCTATCTGCTTCCTAAGCTCTTCCATTTCACACGGAGGCATTCGAAACGGTGGTAATGATATAGGGGCAGTTTCTGGTTTGAGGTCGATGCAGAAATCTACTACTCGCCTTGGGGGTAGTCCTGGTATCTCTTGAAATACTTCAGGGAATTCCCGCACCACTGAGATTTGGCTCACAACGGATTCGACTGATTCTGATTCTTCCAGGGCTTGTAAACTTTCCAGTGTACCGTGCTTACTTTTCCCTTTTACGGTGAAGGAGGCCTGCCCAGGGACGGTTATGGTGACCGTTCTGTTGTGGCAGTCCATTACTGCCCGGGCTCAAGAAAGCCAATCCATCCCGAGGATGATGTCGAATTGTTTCATAGGCATGAGGATTAGGTCCACAGCCACTTCATGGTATGCAAGAGTTAGGGGACAATCTCTACATATCTTGTCTGTTTCAAGAAACTTACCCATGGGGGATGCTACGATTAAGGGAGCATGTATGCGAGTTATGTTCAGCCTTAGTCTATTTGCAATAGTAGAGTCCATGAAAGATAAGGTTGCACCAGAATCAAATAAGAGAAAGACAGGGGTACCGTGTATGTGAGCGGTACCGTGAATGGTCTGATGGAGGTCTTCCTCGGTGTCTGCCGGGGCTACGACGAATACACGAGCAGGGGCCCTTTGGTGGACTGGAGGTCCCATTCTCTGCATCTGCGGCCTTGGTGCTGCCTTGGTAGCTACAGGTCCTGGATGTGGGCGACTTGCTGGTGGAGTGATGCCCTCGTCTCTCATCTTTTTGAAACAACTTCGTGCAGAGTGCCCAATCTTGTGGCAGTACTCACAGCCTCTTACGGCAGGCATAGGTGGTGCACCTGCAGGCATGACCTTGGCCCTCCTTTCTGATGTAGATGGTGCCGAAGGCGCTTGTCTGGGCCTGACTGGGGCTTCCCTAGCTGAGGAACGAGTCCTTAGGGCGCGTTCAAAATCCTTTTCGACTCTCATAGCCTTATCCACCAGCTCGGTGAAGTCTTCGAAGTCCCAAGCACACAGTCGCGACTGGATTCCCTGTCGAAGCCCCTCCTTGAATTTCTGTAATTTGTACTCAGCATCTTCCAGGGCTTTCGGCACATATCGAGAAAGTTCATCGAACCGGGCCTCATATTGGGCGACGGTCAGATTGCCCTGCTCCAGCTTTAAGAACTGAGCTATCTTCTCATTCCTACATGACCGGGGGAAGTATTTTTCAAGAAACTTTGTCTTAAACCCAGCCCATGTCCATGCATATGTGGGCGGGACGCTCCGTTGTAAGCCTTACCACCAGTTCTCCGCCTCGCCTTCCAACAAGTACGTGGCCAAGTTTACCATTTGGGAGTCGGTGCACTCCAAGGGCCTCATAATCTTGTAAATCCTTGCTAGCCAACGTTCTGCTTGTACAGGATCCGGCGCTCCTTCAAATGTTGGAGGTCGGAGCTTTAAGAACCTTTCAAAGATGTCCGCACCTTGACTATATCTTTCTCGGGATGCTTCCCCACGATCTCTGTTTCCCAAGGATTCCATCAGAAGATTATGCATATCCCGTTGTTGGCGCATGAATACATCTTGTTGCTGTTGCATAGCTGCAGCCATTTGCTCAACGGCCGCAAATGCTGCAGCCCCAGTCTGATCTCTTGTGGATGCTCCAGCGGTCGGCGTCCCTTGTGCGAAGTATTGGGATGGCAGCCCAGTGGTGAAGTCCCGTGGGGAAGGAGAATCCCCCACCGTTTCTGACACATTGTCTGTATTTGCGATGCCCGGTGGAAGGCCTGGGGTATACTCCGGACTGCGCTCTCTTTGGCGCTCACTCGAGGGGATAGGGTGGATATCAACCGTGTCAGTACGGTGTGATCGCAACACTGGCGGCATGATTCCCTGAGAAGTCAAAATTCATGATTCAAATGTTTGAGGATGTTCTTAATCTTTCGCAACGTAGTGTCAAGGTTAGTTATCTCATTACTTGACTAAGGGATGTCCCTCGTTGAATTTTCTGAGGGGAGGCTAAGATTTATGTTTCTAAGTTTACACGGCTGCTTTGATGTTTCTCAAGGGGTCCTGTGTGTTTTGTTTTCTACATTTGTTCACCCTAGCTACTTTCCAAGGGGAATCTCTATGTTTGTCCTAAGTTGTTTTCCTAAGGGTTTTGTATACTTAGATCCCACAGCCAGGCTATCTCAGACTCCGCTCTGATACCAACTTTGTAACGCCCCGATTTCTAAAACCCGAGTACGAGACTCGTTTTCAAAAATCCGAGAGTTAACGAATCAGAGAAACAGCGGAATGAAAACTCAGAGTGCGATTGCCAAAAGAAGCATGCATATTCATGAGAGCTTAAAATTTGACCCGCTCAGCTGGGGGTCTTAGTTACAAAAATCCATAAGTCCAAAATACCAAACCACTAAAATATAAAGTATCAACTACTGATTAACACCAAAATACGCCGCTGCATCCTGATGCGGCTCGACATCGTAATACTCCTCCTCTGGCTCCATGGTGGCATCATCAAGGCTGGCATCGACACCTTCTACGTTCGTCCCTGCATGTTCTGTATGGTTGGATAATTAATGGATGAGTGGCCAGTTCAGTGTGAATTCCCCTCAAGATTACACATCTCCGCCTTAGTAAACATAGTTAAAAGGAAAAACAAGCAATAATCCAAAATAAGCAATATGCAGTCTTATTACATGCATGGATGCATGGATGCACATCGGCCTGGGGATGCACATCCAGCCGGACTTGGGCTCATCACCCATGCAAATCATCGACATGGAAAAATCATCCAGTCGGACAGGGGTCGATAGTCGATGGTCTGGGAGCTAGCGAAACGATACCCCAACAACTCTAGGGTACGTGCTACAACATCCAGAATTAGCCATCCGTCATCGCCAATATGCTATGAATGCATGATTAGCTAGCCGTTATTAATCAATTACAATCAGCTAACTTAAGCAACTCAATGGTCACTACGGGGGGCTCAACACCCAGCGTAGGCCGACAGCTCGAGCATAGTGTCCCATTACCATTATCCCCGGCTCATGAGGTCCTCCACCTTGGGATGTTCAAATAGGGTACCTTGATCAAATGACACCGGTTTAAGGTCCCTATTTCCACACATTTGTCTAATTGTATCCCAAGTGTGGCTTGCATACAATCATGGAATCCCCCATGTGTCGCAACAAGAGGTTATGTACAGAGGCAAATCATATTATCATGTCACAATACATGGCATGTAAAGAAGCATCAAGAGTTTAACAACTCATGGAGATAAATTAACAAGTCATGTGAATAGTGATCAAGGGTTAACTAGCATGTGAGTCTTTCATATAGTGGAAACAAGTATCACAATAATGATAATCTAGTGCAAACTAAGTTTAGCTGATTAAGAAATGGAAAGCTCAAGGGAAAAGTCATCACCTGTATGGTAGTGTTCTCGAACTTGGTCCGAGTCCTTTTGTGGCCTGAGGTCACCAAACGAGTCCCCTAAAATCACCATTTATATCTTGTCAAGCATTTCCATGCTTTTGTCTACTAATGTGAATGAGGGAAGAGTCTTAAGGGACGTTAAGGTCTTCTAGGCTTTAGGCCCATCTTACTTACCCAAGTAGGGTAGCCTAACTGCGCTCACCACTATAGGCCGAACTGGGCCCAATTTGGGTCCAAGTGTTGGGTCCAAATTTGACCCAAGTGGGACTGGCCTATACATCATGGCCGGTGAGCGGTGTACATATTCTATAAGCCAGTGGGCTCACCATGACATTCATTGCATTTGGTCTTTACAAGTTGTCTGCAGCAAATTTTCAAGGGGACAGATCAAATTGAAGGACCACCTGGACAATATTACAAATATCGGTGGCAGCAACGATCCCTACTGTTGAACCCCACAGGGCACATCATGATGTTTTATTTTCCATCCAAGCCGTCCATAGAGTCACAAGGATCCGGACCGGGGAAAATAATTAGTTATCATATTGATCACAAAACTTCTGTGACCTGGATGGTTCCAATGTTGGATGTTTAATCTCCACTGCTTACCGCATTGTGATCCTCCTGATGGATCTGTCCTATTTTGTCTCAAGCTTTAAGCTGACACTTCCATTAGGATGGACGGTTTGGGTAAACCCCACCATCACACATGCACCTGATATATTTAAGCGTTATATACCACACTTATATACTTACATATTTAAACATCTGGTGCATATTTAATTATTATATATCATACACATCTGATGTAGGTTCCAATACCATATCAACGTGGTTTCCACATGGGGCCCACCTCATGTGTCTAATGTTGTATCAACGCTGTATGCACCTGGTACATATTTAAAATATTATATCAGGTCATATGCATCTGGTATATATGTGGGTATGCATGCATCTGACGTCCTAAGCATCTGATGTATGTATATCACATGTAAATATCATCCATATCACATGCATCTGTTATTTATTTGAGTATGATGTCAGCGTGGGTCCCACATGGGCTCACCACGTGCATATGTTATATGATGGACGGTCAGGATGTAATCTACGTACCTCACGCCGCTTTGATGGATCTCATGTATCAGAGGCACCTTAGATGTCAGGTGTACATATATACACACATATACCATTACTTATATATATATATATATATATATATATATATATTATATTCAAACGTCCATCACTGGACTCCCACGGATGGATGAGCTGGAATGGACGGCCAGGGTGAGACAAGTGGGGGTCCATGTGCTTTTAAAATGGATGGACGGTTTGGATGAAATCCACGTGCACCGTGCTGCACATACCAGAGAGCCTTATATGTTATAATGTTCTATAACTCACGTACAGTTGCATGTGTGTATATATATTATTTTATTATTTTTTTCTTTCTCATACAGCAACGCCCAGGGCCTGGCTTCTGATGGACGGCCTAGTTGAGCTACATCATCGAGGTGGGGCCACATACATGGCCCACCAACTGTGGTAGGGTGGGGTCCATCTGCTGATGCAGGGTGTGGCCCAATTGCACTTGTACAGAGCCCAACACTAGGGCAGCTTACTGGTTTTAGGTGGGGCCCACCTGCGTTTTGGTGAAGCCCATGTGCAGCCTGCCTGTTTTTGCAGTGCACATGGCTGTCCCCCTGCAACGACATGGAACAGCAGGCCGTTTTGGAGGCCGCTCCCGCCATTTTCTGGCCCAAACATGGCCCGTTTCCCGACCATTTTATGCTCATGTCGATGCCTAAATGGTGGCGTAGTGGCTGCCACTTCGTTCAGCCAAAGAACGGCCCGAAATAGGGGCATTTTTAGCCGAGTTTCTGGACTGATATCAGTCCGCTCGTTGTTGCTCAAATAGAGCCGCTCGTGAGCCGGTTCTGGATGGAGTTTCAACCCCTAGCTAGGGCCATTTGCATGACATTATTTGACCTTAAGCAGGGCCTGAAACTCAGGCCACGTTCGGTCCTGACACAGTGCCTGCACTCAGGCTATTTTGAGCTTTAAAACAGAGCCTGTTTCGGCTCTATGTATGGTTCCTGCTATGGGTGTTCTTCAGCTACGAACAGGGCTCTGTTTGGTGGTTTGTTTGAGGTGCAGGAGGAGCATGGTGGAGCTTTAGTCTCAGACCATTTCAGAGTTCCTAGAGAAAGAAGTTTTACCTGGTGCAGTTGGGTCCGACCCGGTCTTGGTTTGTCACGCACACACCCACCAGTCTCACCTACTTCTTCTCCTTCTTTTCTTCCTTTCTCAAATGGTACTGCTGTGTACACTCACTGACTCGGCTCGGTCCATTCTTCACGGACTGAGTTAGGGCAGTGAGCGTCAGACTCACCGAAAACGCCCTTTCTTCCCTCTGTTTTTCTTCTTCACTTCTCTCCCTGCTTCCTCCCTTACTTTTCTTTCTGTGTGAGGTTTGAGTGGGCTGGGCCTCTCCTTATATAGACAGATAGAGAGGAGGCTTGGTGGTGCGTCTTTAATGCAGCCAGGAGACAGCGGCTGTGTCGCCGCCCTCCCCAACCTAGAAAAGGAAACCGTCAGTTGGCCTTGTCTAACCATTTCAGGCCATGAGGGGACCTTGGCAGCTCGCGTGCAAGCGACCAGGTGGCTGAAATCCGTGGATAACGGCATGCTAGCGTGCATCTCAAGTCTCACATTGAATGTTAGCCATGCTTGAAGGGCTTGGACGGTTGGAACTGATCTTCACAGTTTCATTGCATGGGTCTAAGATCTTATATCATTTTGTTCAGTGGACCCACGTGATTAAAATGGACGGTTCGGATCGTCCAGAAAGTGGTTATGGTGGCCCACTTTGGGGCTCAAAATCTTCCAGATTCAAAATTCTAATGGCGGAGGGACTTCTCTCGTTTTTGGCTTGGTCAAAGATCATTTGACCAAGCTGCTTGGTTCGGTGCACATCCTGCACAATAGCCCAAGGTGCACATGCATCTTGTGTGGGGTTTATTGTGATGTTTGTGATAAATCTACACCGATCATTCATTTAGGGGTCCCCTGGTCCTGTTTGGGGCATAGGTTAGGCCCAGGTGGGCCATGTTATGCCATTCAGAGCCTCACTTTGCCTATAGGTTGTGATCCAATGGTCAGATGGGCACGAGGTTTTGTTTTAACGGTGGAACAGGGATTCAAGGGGGTTCCAAGTGCCTGGTTGGCCGTAGTAATTTATTCTAAGGTGGTTAGTGGATTCATGGTGACAATGTAATTTGATTAATTGTGTTCATAGCGTGTTTGAATCTAAGGAATTGTTGAGTTTTACCTTCCAGCTGGTGTTGGGTTCGACTTGGCTCCTACGGATCGTGGTGGTTGGCTTTACTGTTGGATGAGAGTCTTGACCTACACGCGCAGAGTTTTAATTGTCTCAATAACCGGGATTATCAGGGGGGACCAAATTAGTGATCTGGACCGTTAATCATGACCAGATGATGACCCTAAACAAACTCCAGGTGGTCTCGTCTGTTAAAGTACACCCTCATGCACACAAGAACCAACCCAAACGAAGCCTATAAACATAACGTTTCCAGAAATGGAAACTGTCTCCCCTGTTGCCAGCTCGGCAATCCGAGTGAAGAGGATTCCTCTTATCCCAGACGTCCATTTGAGGACATCTCAACCGTCCAAACTCGGTTTCCACCTCAGCAAGGAAAACCACGACCGGTTTTCATTCCTTCTCACGGTTTTGAGAAAACCGAATGGCAGTATTCAATCCGTGCCATCCAGTCCTCATCCAACGACCCCGAGAGAGCTTAGGGCTCGATTTAAGTCGAAAATATGGAGTTGCAATGGGTCTCTCCCACGCCCTTACCGCAGCTCGTCAACCAGCCATTTCCCTTCTCCATTAGAACCCACCGCCTAAACCTCCTTAGAGCTTCAATCCGACCATGCTCTAAGCTCCCATAAATCCATCTACACCATTTCCATGCATCGTTTTGGAGAAAGTCATGGGCGTTTGTGATCTGCCATTAATGGCGGGTCATCTCCCTCACGAAGAAGAACGGCCACTAGCCCTGTTACAACCGTTAACCCTTGATCAGTTTCGTTCACAAGGTGGGCCATGTCTACAACAACCCATGCAGGAGAAAAGGATGAAAAGGAGGAAGGAAGAAAGGAAAGAAGAAGAAATGGAAAGAAGGAAAGTGAGAGAGAGTGCGTTGCTGCACTAGCAAAGCTCGAACTGAGCCGAGTCTGGGTTGAGCTAAGTTTGGTCCGTGCTGGGTCGAGTCCAGAAGTTTTTAGACCTCTCTAAATGAGAAGACAGAGAGCGTCTAAGAGAAATCCGAGCACCACACTGCTAGTGGGGAGTGCCGCACTTCACTGACTCGCCCAAGCCACAGAATCTGGGCTGAGTTAGGCCATGGTATGCTGCGCCCATTGCTGGACGCTTCCAGCAGCAGAAGGAGAGGAGAAAAGAAGAAGAAAGAAACAGAAAAGAGAGAGAGAGAGAGAGAGAGAGGAGTAGAGAAGCTGAGAGTGGGTGTGTAGGACCCATCTCGAGTCAACTCGACTTGGCTGGGGCTCGCTGGGTCATGCTGTGCGAGCCAGGCAGGTCTGGTCTGGCCCAAAAGCCTCGCTGGCCTGGCTGTGTTAGCAAGGTAGAAGCCTAGAAGGTGGAGGGGTTGTGTGCATTGTGGCTGTTTTGTCACTCCTGAGTTGACTTAGTGAGTTGACGTGTTGCACCAAGTTGGGCCAAGCCCTGGGTTGAGCTGAGCACAGATGGACTGAGTTCAGACTCAGTCTGGCTCATCCCTGAGTGAAAGAAGAAGAGAGAAAGAAGATAGAAAGAGAGAGAGAGAAGGAAGAAGTAGGGGAGCGAGGGCGTTGCCAAGTCGACTCACCGAACTGAGTCAACCAGGTGAGAGTTTCCATTCATTTTCAGATTCATCATCACTCATTTTGTTATTAATTATATAGCTGTTATTTTCTATCTATTGTAATAACTAATGTCATCTTAATGACATTGACTAGAAATCATAATCAATATTACAATGTACTAATTAGCATTATGGATATTATTGTTAATTTTCATCATAATGAATTTTTACCATGTCAGCTAATGTAAATTACAACCCCAAAGATAATAGTCATTGTAATTAATAATACACCAACTAGGGTTCAAACCCTAAGAAACCTAGCCTAGACCTAAACTTTAGGATAAAATTCAAATTCTACATCAAACCCTAAGTAATCTAAACCTTAGGTCATTATTTAGACCACAGATAATCTTGTGGAACCTTGATTTAACCTTACAAATCTGTAATTTGTGCTAGGATTCAATCCTAAGGGCACAAGCAGTTAGCACCACTAGAAGGTGATTCGGTTCCTGATCAGGTGATGATTCTTCCCCTTGAGCTTTTCATCTTCTCATTAGCTTAAGTTATAGTTTTTATTAAAAATTATAATTGATATCTCTCTCTTATAATCACATGTGTTAGCTGGTGAAAATTGAATTGCTATATTGTCTACTTAATGTTCATCCTGTATATTTGTTCATGCTTATGGATTATTTGTGTATTGCTTATGGACTTTAAACTGGTACATTAATGGGAAACCCCCACCTATAAATGTACACCCATACTTAGGATGTAATCCGACTGGTTGTGATTAAAATGGACCTTCGACTTAGTGGTTATTGAGTGGTAGTCTAAATGGATCATTAATGAGGGCCTACCATCCAAGGTTGTTGTGTCCAATAGTTTTCAAGGATGGTCTTTTATCACATGGTTTTGATACTCGCCCTATGAGGCCTATTTTGATAGTTGCCCTATGTGGCTTATTTGATATCGCCCTATGTGGCTTTGTTCTGGTATTTTTCCTGTATGGATTCGATGTTTTATACCGTGCAACCATGCGATGGTAAGCCCCATATACTGTAATATGATTGGTCACTAGTCGACGGGTTTCCATTAAACATCCTAAGATGGTAGCCTCATGAGCTGGGGATGGTGGTAATGGGACACTATGCCCAAACTGTCGGCCTACGCTAGGCCCTGTGCTCCCCGTAGTGACTGTGAGCTTATTCTAAAACGGCTGATTACAATTGGACTAATAATGGGCTGGCAAATCATGCACGCATAGCATACTACGATGGCTTGGATCATTATGCCCATACGATTACGCCGCGTGTTGCGCTAATGACTAGCCGATCGATTTATGATGATGACTTGGATCACTCATACCCACATGGTTACGCCGCGTGTTGCGCTGATAACCAGTTACATCCTTGGGTGACGAACCCATTGCCCTTCTGGATGTTTTTCCTAGGGCACCGACCGTCCAGATGATTTACCCGGGTTGATGATTGCATTCATGCATCCATGCATTTAATAAGACTGCATTTACTCTGTTTTGATTGTCTGGATGTTTCATACTATTTCTTACCTAATGCGGCAGTGTGTAATCTTGAGGAGAATTCACACTGAGTTGGCCACTCATCCATCAAATATACAACCGTACAGGTAGTACAGATGGCTTTAGTGATATATATGTTCAGACTTGATGAGGAGCAGGGTACGATTGCCAGGGATGCATGACTGTATTTACCTGGAGGAGCTGCGTGATCTTGCGACTTATATTTATATGCTTTCCGCTATTCTTCATCTATTAAATTCTTGTAAATCTTGTACTTGTTAAATTCAGAGACATTGGTTTGTATAAGTCATTATGGGCAGCTTCTTATATATTTAAATGATAATGAAATTTTTCTTTATGTCGATTTGTCCACTCTACGCTCATTTGCTTACTCTGATGAAGAAAAAAAATGTACACTCGAATTTGACTATCCTTTAAAGTTAACACTCGGGCTTTTGGGACACGGGTCATATACTCGGGTCCTGAAAAGTCAGGGCGTTACAATACATTCCTAGCAAAGCAATGTAGTCTTTCAATGACTCCTTAGGCTCTTGCTTGATGGCGAACAGGCGAGTATTCGGCTTCCGACTCTTCTTACCGCTTATGAATTGGGTAAGGAATAGTCAACTCAGTTCCGCGAAGAAACCAATGGAACTGGGTTTGAGTTGGCGGTACCAACTTCGAGCAGATCCTGTGAGTATAATCGAAAATTTCCTGCACATCATCACGTCCGTTGTTGTCTGGATTTGCATCCACGAACGATGAGCCTCCACGTGCTCGGATGGGTCACCAGACTCAGAGTATTAGATGACGGGAGGCATCCGGAACCTCTGTGGCATCACCTCGTTTATGATCGCAGAGGTGAAGGGAGGCTCAGTTTCTTCCATCATTGCTTGAACAGTAGCGGGGACCGACGATAGCGGTTGCTTCTTTTCTAGTGTCAGAATCTTCTTGTTGAGCTCAGCAAACAGTGCCTCCCACGGATCTTTGTTTTTTGCCACCATCTCTCGTGTGTTTTCTACTTCGGGAGTTCTCCTTCCCCTCATCCTTTATAACTTATAGCGGAGATCTACTAGAGCCAAGGCTGAGGTGACCGAGGCATTCGTCGGAGCTTGAGTCGTTGTGTTCCGGGCCAGAACTCGGATTTGGGTCGGGGGAGGGTTCTGAACTGAAGCAGGCGCCTGAGCAGGTTGACGTTGAGGCCCCTCGGGTCTCATACTCCTCGGCGCGGAATGGGCTTCCACAACCGGACCAACCAGTTCTGGAACAGGGTTTTTCTGAGCAGGATGTGGCTGCGGCTCCTATTGCTGCTTCATTTGGTTAACTTCGTCGCGCAGGGCTTATATCTCGTTTTGCATAGCTTGATACTTGCTTGCCCGATTACGAGAGTGCTGGGAAGGCCCTGGAGCCAATTCAGCGTGAAGTAGCGAAGAGGAACGGGTCTGATCATTCTGCTCTGGTTCCGCAACTACCACTTTCTTCTTTCCTCTTGCCATTATGCTTAAGAATAGGAACCTGACATTTTGTATCAGCTTCCCACAGACGATGCCAAAAATGTTGATGTCAAAATCTGGACCACCCTCCACTCAGTACGGCGAACCTCCAAGGAACCCTGGTTTTGCACAAAAAGTGAACAAAGGAGATCCTGACTAAGCCGGGGGACCCTCCAATGCCTAAGTCAGGTCAATGAAATCTAGGTCTAAGTTGATTGTAGATAGAGGGTATGAGATGTTCCGTTTTTACAGTAATATTTTTCCTTGTATTTATACATGCCTATCGGACGGTCTGGGTCCATTAATCTCAGCACGATTCACCAATTATTGGCTGGGAATATCTGATCGTGGAGATATTGTCTGTAATCTAGGGATTGTATAGCGTATCGTGCCTGAGAGCGGTGAATCTGCAGGCGAGATATTCAGTAGTATCTGTTTAAGGCCGTTTCTAAGTTTAGCGCATGGAATGTTCGCGTCCGGCCTCGACCTCAGCTTGGGATCTTAGACTAAAGAAGCCTTGACTCCGAGCCTCGGACCTGGACTTTAAGCTTTCCCCTCCGAGCTCCGAGGCGGGTAGCGGGCTTAACTCGTTGAGTTTTCCCGTAACGGGCGACATGCAGATGTGGGTGGTCGAACGATCTGCTTCTGGTCGAACAGTAGTGGGATAGCCCGAGATCTCGCAAGTAGACTTCGGTTTGAGCTTCACAACGACTGCTCCGACCTTAGATTACTTCGAACCGACTGCCTCGGAGCAGGAGCACGACTGTGACCGAGCTGAGAATCTTCCAACCATTCTAGATTAACTCTTATATATCTGATCGGATTAAGATGGCGTCGGACTTCTATGTTGAAGGGGCTCGGATCTTCCCATAACAAGTCCCATGCTATAATTTCAGACTATCTGAGCAGAGTTGCTATTTAACAAATACAACTATCCAATCATATGATCAAATCGATTGTCGGCCCATAGTGTGACCCACCAAATGAAAGGTTGACTATCCACATGCCTTACTGAACTTGCCCAGCTAAATTTTGAACATTATCCACACGTGTATAGAGCCATGTCCATCTCTACACAAGCACAATTTTGAACATGGCACGGGTGCGCAGATCCCGCCCTTCCATAAGGTGGGCCTCATTAATTAGATCTTCTGTCTCAAAAATTCATGGAAATTTACCTCTTACCGACTTCAGGAGTCCATAATTAAGACGGTCTGCAGATGGTTGACCAGTTCCTAGCCACCGATTGGAGGCATTGGTTGTAATTTTATTTCTGACAGTCTAGTCTCATCCCCAAAAGTCCTTGAAATCGGTGGTTATGATCATACAGACTGCTATGGTCTTTTTTGGCACGGCACATTTCATGCCAAAGCCAACAGATCAACCACGGGATTTATCATCGTGTATGAAGATGTAATGCTTTATAAGATACAACTGATTGCACCAGATACAAACCACTTTGGAAGTGGTGATGACTCCTTTGCATACCACATGGTACTCACGTGGAGCTCCAGACCATCAAAATTGTGAGAAAACTGTGGATGGAGTATGTAAATATAATCCAGCTGATAAAGTAATCCTAGCAATCCAAGTCATGGCCATCAGATGAAAGGGTAAAGGTAAATTAATTAGTGTTCCAAATTCAAAGGGAAAAGTCAGATGGATCCTATCAAACGCTTGGTTTATTTTATTTTTTTCCCTTATGTACATGCTTCATCCATGAATGTTTCAGAAATTTGGATGGTCTGGATTCTCCCATGACCATGCCATATGGTTTGGATTCCACATACTATAATTTTAAATAGTCATGTGGACTGCTATACTTATTTTTCTAGCGTGAATAAGGACGCGGATTGCGTCCTACTTACCGTCCGGGCAGGGCTCTGTGGGGCCCACCGTGATGTAAGTATTTTATCCAAGACGCTCATCGCTTTTCTCTTATCATTTTAAGGTATAAAACTAAAAATAAAGCAGGTACACACCTCCAGTGGACCACACCAAAGGAAGCTGCATTGATAATGACACCCACCGTAGAAACTTTCTAAGGGCCACCGTTATGTTTTTTTACCAAACAACCTATTCGCAAGGTCAGGTAAACTTCGATGAAGTGAAAGCATAAATATCAGCTTGATCCGAAACTTCTCCAGCTCCCAAGAAGATTTTAATGGCGAACGTTGAATCCCTACCTTTTGGTCCACTTAAGCCCTGGACCTACCTCGTGTTTTGGTTCTATCTTAAAATGATCTGACTATGAACGGAGTGGACAAAACACTTACATCACGGTGGGCCCCACAGATCCCTGCCCGGACGGATTAGTAGGACGCAATCCGCGTCCCCATGGATAAATGGAAAGAGATTCAGTGAACCCGAGAAGATGAAAATTTCATCTCCGACGAGAGATCATAGTGATGGGATGAATCCTAACCGTTGCTGTATGAGAGTTCTATGCACTTCTCGGAAGCGGATTGCGTTCAGAGCAAACGGCTTATGGCATAGTGACTAGTGAGTAAACTCTGTGTGGCCAAATATGGATGTATGTGTCTTATCCATGCAATTCATCCATATTTTCAGATCATTTTAGGACATCAACCCAAAATTTAAGTACATCCAAAGATCTATTGGACCACACCAGATGAAATTTATGGCCCATTTAGGAAACTACGCCCACCTCATTTTACTTTGCAAGAATACGCCCCAGCTGTACGGAAGGCTTGCCAAAGATCGAAAATGCCCCTGCTTGTTCCTTCAAGAGGAGATGTGGTGCTCGAAGACGAGCGCTGACACGCGCTGACACTCCTCGAACTCCGAGTTGTACGAACGGTTCAAAAGATAACAAAGTTACATGGCCCTACAGTTACCTATTTATTATATCTACAACGTTCATCCATATTTCGAGATCTTTTGGGAGCATTATCAAAAACAAAAAAAAAAATCCTATCCAAAGATCAACTGGACCATACTACAAAGAGCAACGGAAAAATTGATTTTCACGGTTAAAAATTTTTGTAGGGCCCACCATAACATTTATTTTCCATCCAATATATTCATAATGTCACGAAGACTTGGATGAAGAGGAAAAACAAATTTTGTAATGATCCAAAACTTCTGGGACTCAAAAAGGGTTTCAATGGTAGATATTCAATCTTTCACTGTCTTTTACAGTGTGGTCCACTTGATAGCTAAATATGTCTTATTTTTCTTCCCAAGCGTTAATACGAGTTCGCAAAATAGATGGACGGTTTGGATATAACACATACCTCATAAAAGGACCCACAAAGGCGGTGGGGATTACAACAGGGAAAAAAAAGAGCTGGTATCTTTGGCTACGGATTATAACCGTAGCGATAACCGCAGCCAATGCTTTTTCAATATGTCCTCTACGATACATCGAAGGTCTTTCGATATATACTTCGATATATCGAATGTCTTTCGATTAATCGGAAAAGGTCCAAAACTGTCCAGCAACTTTGCATAAAAAATCCTGCAATTTTCGATTAATCGAAGTGTATTCGATATGTATCGAAGATATAGCTACAGATTATAGCTGTAGCCATAACTGTAGTCCGTAAAAGTCTATGCAAATTTTTTTATTTTTTTATTTTTTATTTTTTATTTTTTATTTTTTACATGGAGAACTTTATTCTACCTACAATTTTCTCTAATACATATTTATATAAATATGTATATATAAGCATATAAAAAAAAATTCTCTCTTTTTTTCATTTATTTCTCTATTCATTCAACAAGAATATCTTATAAACCAAAATTAGTTACTTGATGTACCCTATATGATTTTGGGGTAGGAGAAGATACTTTAGCCAACTAACCTAGTTATTTTCTAAGATTCCATTAGGTCGATGGTCGAAAATCCATTTCATTCACTTTGCGGTCAATTTCAATCAGTTCGTGGTCATTTCCATGCATTTCACCGTCAATTCCCTCACTTCACGGACAATTCCATGTATTTCACGGTCATCCCAAACTATTTCGTGTTGATTCACGGTCGTTTCGAGGCATTTCGCGGTCAATTCCCTTCACTTCACGATCATTTGCATGCATTTCGCGCTCAAATCGCTTCAAACCATGATCATTCCCATGCACTTCACGGTCATCCCAAACAATTCCGTGTTGATTCACGGTCGTTTCGAGGCATTTCGCGGTCAATTCCTTTCACTTCACGGTCTTTTCCATGAACCGCTGATCATGAATTGATGCGATTTGAGCGAAAATGCATGCAAATGACAAGGAAGTGAAGGGAATTGACGCGAAATGCCTCGAAACGAAACGGAATTGATTGGAATGACCGTGAAATGCATAGGAATGATCATGGTTTGAAGCGAATTGCGAAATGCATACAAATGACCGTGAAGTGAAGGATCACCGGAATTGATTGTGAAATGAATGATCAACACGAATGTTTGGGACGACCGTGAAGTGCATGGGCATGATCATGGTTTGAAGCGAATTGGCCGCAAAATGGAAACGACCGTGAAGTGAGGCGAATTGGGTGAAATGCCTCGAAACGATCGTGAATCAACACGGAATTGTTTGGAATGACCGCGAAATGCATGAGAATGATCATGGTTTGAAGCGATTGACCGCCCCCGAAATGCATGTAAATGACCGTGGAGTGAAGCGAATTGATGAAATGACCGTAACGACCGTGAATCAACACGAATTGTTTGGGACGAGCGTGAAGTGCATGGGAATGATTATGGTTTAAAGCGAATTGACCACAAGCAACTAATCGTGGAGTGAAGGGAATTGGCCGTGAATCATGAGAGTGAATCAACACGGAATTGTTTGGGATGACCGAAATGCATGGGAATGATCATGGTTTGAAGCGATTGACCGCGAAATGCATTGAAATGACCGCAGTGAAGGGAATTGACCGCGAAATGCCTCGAACGATGTGAATCAACACGCAATTGTTTGGGATGACTGCGAAATGCATGGGAATGATCCTGGTTTGAAGCGATTTGACCGCGAAATGCATGCAAATGACCGTGGAGTGAAGGGAATTGACCGCGAAATGCCTCGAAACTCAGTGAATCAACACGGAATTGTTTGGGATGACCGTGAAATGCATCGAATGATCATGGTTTGAAGCGATTTGACCGACCGAAATGCATGCAAATGACCGTGGAGTGAAGGGAATTGATCGAAATGCCTCGAAACGACCCTGAATCAACACGGAATTGTTTGGGATGACCGCGAAATGCATAGGAATGATCATGGTTTGAAGCGATTTGACCGCGAAATGCATGCAAATGACCGTGGAGTAAAGGGAATTGACCGCGAAATGCCTCGAAACGACCGTGAATCAACACGAAATTGTTTGGAATGACTGTGAAATGCATGGGAATGATCATGGTTTGAATCGAATTGACCGCAAAATGCCTCGAAACGACCGTGAATCAACACGGAATTGTTTGGGACGACCGTGAAGTGCATGGGAATGATCATGGTTTGAAGCGATTTGACTGCGAAATAAAGTGATTGAGTGAAGGGAATTGGTGAAACTTTGAGCATGAATCAACACGGAATTGTTTGGGATGATCGCGAAATGCATGGGAATGATCATGGTTTGAAGCATTTTCACCAAATGCATGCAAATGACCGTGCAAAGTGAAGGGAATTGGCCGCGAAATGCCTCGAAACCAGTGAATCAACACCGAATTGTTTGGGATGATCGCGAAATGCATGGGAATGATCATGGTTTGAAGCGATTTGTGCGAAATGCATGCAATGACCGCGAAGTGAAGGGTATTGACCGCGAAATGCCTTGAAACGCATCGTGAATCAACACGGAATTGTTTGGGATGACTGTGAAATGCATGGGAATGATCATGGTTTAAAGCGATTTGACCGCAAAATGCATGCAAATGACCATGCAACTTAAGAGACTAGAAGAAGCACACTATGAACACAACTTGGAAAACATGGAGTGTGTACCGACATGGGTGTGTACTAACAAGCTAACCTAAAAAAGTAAAAAAAAAAAAAAAAACACATTAGAAAAAAAACAGAAAAATTGCACTAAAAAAGCAGTTCGATGCTGGACATTTTCTGACAATTTTCGATATATCGAAATCTAGTCGATATATCGATACCTCGATATATCGACATCTACTCGATTATATCGATAATACAATTTAAAAAGTATTTTGTCGCTGGACAGTGTGTGGCTATTAGTCGCTTGATCGAATAATAGTCGATATATCGGTCGGTTGTAAGGATGACTTACTAATATTATATCGACTAGATTTCGATATAATCGACAACTTACTTTACCATTAATCGATTAGGTTTCGATTATATCGAAGAGTTTCGATATATCGTGTTCTATTCAATATATCGAAGTGTGTTTTTTTAATTTTTTTTATATCTTTTTTTTATTTTACTTTTTTAGGTTAGCTTGTTAGTACACACCCATGTCGGTACACACTCCATGTTTTCCAAGTTGTGTTCATAGTGTGCTTCTTCTAGTCTCTTAAGTTGCATGGTCATTTGCATGCATTTTGCGGTCAAATCGCTTCAAACCATGATCATTCCCATGCATTTCACAGTCATCCCAAACAATTCCGTGTTGATTCACGGTCGTTTCGAGGCATTTCGCGGTCAATTCCCTTCACTCCACGGTCATTTGCATGCATTTCGTGGTCAAATCGCTTCAAACCATGATCATTCCCATGCATTTCGCGGTCATCCCAAACAATTCCGTGTTGATTCACGGTCGTTTCGAGGCATTTCGCGGTCAATACCCTTCACTTCACGGTCATTTGCATGCATTTCGCGGTCAAATCGCTTCAAACCATGATCATTCCCATGCATTTCGCGGTCATCCCAAACAATTCCGTGTTGATTCACTCTCATCATGCATTTCATGTCAATTCCCTTCACTTCTTGCATGCATTTCGAGATCAATTCGCTTCAAACCATGATCATTCCCATGCACTTCACGATCGTACAAACAATTCCGTGTTGATTCACTATCGTTTCGAGGCATTTCGCAGTTACTTCACTTCACGGCCATTTACATGCATTTCGGTCAATTCGCTTCAAACCATGATCATTCTCATGCATTTCGCGGTCATTCCAAACAATTCCGTGTTGATTCACTCTCATTTCGACACATTTCCTAGCAAGAGAGAGCTCCACGGTCATTCGCATGCATTTCGTGGTCAAATCGCTAAAGCATGATCATTCCTATGCATTTCGGTCATCCCAAACAATTCCGTGTTGATTCACGGTCGCTTCGAGGCATTTCACGGTCAATTCCCACTTCATGGCCATTTGCATGCATTTCATAATTCGCTTCAAACCATGATCATTCCCATACACTTCACTCGTCCCAAACAATTCCGTGTTGATTCACTCTCATTCGTGCATTTCGGTCAATTCCCTTCACCGCACGGTCAGTCATGCATTTTTCGGTCAAATCGCTTCAAACCATGATCATTCCTATGCATTTCGCGTCATCCCAAATAATTCCGTGTTGATTCACGCTCGCGTGCATTTCGGTCAATTCCCTTCACTCCACGGCCATTTGCATGCATTTCGGTCAAATCGCTTCAAACCATGATCATTCCCATGCATTTCGCATCATCCCAAACAATTCGTGTTGATTCACTGCTTCGAGGCATTTCGCGGTCAATTCCCTTCACACGGTCATTTTGTATGCATTTCGCGATCAATTCGCTTCAAACCATGATCATTCCCATGCATTTCGCAGTCATCCCAAACAATTCGTGTTGATTCACGGTTGTTTCGAGGCATTTCGGTCAATTCCCTTCACTATACGGCCATTTGCATGCATTTCGGTCAAATCGCTTCAAACCATGATCATTCCCATGCATTTCGGTCATCCCAAACAATTCCGTGTTGATTCGCGGTCAATTCTTTCTCGCTCAATTCCCTTCACTCCACTGTCCAATTGCATGCATTTCGCGATCAATTCGCTTCAAACCATGATCATTCCCATGCACTTCACTCGTCCCAAACAATTCCGTGTTGATTCACTCGTTTCGAGGCATTTCGCGGTCAATTCGCTTCACTCCACGGCCATTTACATGCATTTCATTCGCTTCAAACCATGATCATTCCCACGCATTTCGGTCATTCCAAACAATTCCGTGTTGATTCACGGTCATTTCGAGGCATTTCGCGGTCAATTCCCTTTACTTCACTGTCATTTGCATGCATTTCGCGGTCAAAATCGCTTCAAACCATGATCATTCCTATGCATTTCGCGGTCATCCAAAACAATTCCGTGTTGATTCACGGTCTATTCGAGGCATTTCGCAGTCAATTCCCTTCACTTCACGGTCATTTGCATGCATTTCGCGGTCAAATCGCTTCAAACCATGATCATTCCTATGCATTTCGCGGTCATCCCAAACAATTCCGTGTTGATTCACGGTCGTTTCGAGGCATTTCGCTGTCAATTCCCTTCACTTCACGGTCATTTGCATGCATTTCGCGGTCAAATCGCTTCAAACCATGATCATTCCCATGCATTTCGCAGTCATCCCAAACAATTCCGTGTTGATTCACGGTCGTTTCAAGGCATTTAGCGGTCAATTCCTTCCACGGTCATTTGCATGCATTTCGTGGTCAAATCGCTTCAAACCATGATCATTCCCATGCATTTCGGTATCCCAAACAATTCCGTGTTGATTCACTCGTTTGAGGCATTTCGCGGTCAATTCCCTTCACTCCACGGTCATTTGCATGCATTTCGCGATCAATTCGCTTCAAACCATGATCATTCCCATGCACTTCACAGTCGTCCCAAACAATTCCGTGTTGATTCACGGTCGTTTCGAGGCATTTCGCGGTCAATTCGCTTCACTCCACGGTCATTTACATGCATTTCGCGGTCAATTCGCTTCAAACTATGATCATTCCCATGCATTTCGCGGTCATTCCAAACAATTCCGTGTTGATTCACTGTCATTTCGAGGCATTTCACGGTCAATTCCCATCACCATTTCACGATCAATTCGCTTCAAACCATGATCATTCCCATGCACTTCACGGTCGTCCCAAATAATTCCGTGTTGATTCACTGTTTCGAGCATTTCGCGGTCAATTCGCTTTACTTCACGTTCATTTCCATGCATTTCGCTCAAATCGCTTCAAACATTGATCATTCCCATGCATTTCACGGTCATTCCAAACAATTGTGTTGTCGGTTTGAGGCATTTCGCGGTCAATTCACTTCACGTCATTTGCATGCATTTCGCGCTCAAATCGCATCAATTCATGATCATCCCATGCTGGAAGCGACCGTGAAGTGAAGGGAATTGACCGCCAAACGGAATCAACACAATTGTTTGATGACCGTGCAATGCATGAATGATTTAAGCGATTTTATGCATGCAAATGCATCGAAGTGAAGTGAATGACCGCGAAGTGCGTGGATGAATCAACACGAAATAGTTTGGGATGACCGTAAATGCATGGAATTGTCCGTGAAGTGGAGGGAATTGACGGTGAAATGCATGGAAATGACCACGAACTGATTGAAATTGACCGCAAAGTGAATGAAATGGATTTTCGACCATCGACCTGATGGAATCTTAGAAAATAACTAGGTTAGTTGGCTAAAGTATCTTCTCCTGCCCCAAAATCATATAGGGTACATCAAGTAACTAATTTTGGTTTATAAGATATTCTTGTTGAATGAATAGAGAAATAAATGAAAAAAAGAGAGATTTTTTTTATATGCTTATATATACATATTTATATAAATATGTATTAGAGAAAATTGTAGGTAGAATAAATTTATCTATGTAAAAAAAAATAAATAATAAAATAAAAACTAAAAAATAAAAAAATTTGCATAGACTTTTACGGACTACAGTTATGGCTACGGCTATAATCTGTAGCTATATCTTCGATACATATCGAATACACTTCGATTAATCGAAAATTGCAGGATTTTTTATGCAAAGTTGCTAGACAGTTTTGGACCTTTTCCGATTAATCGAAAGACATTCGATATATCGAAGTACATATCGAAAGACCTTCGATGTATAGTAGAGGATATATTGAAAAAGCATTGGCTGCGGTTATCGCTACAGTTATAATCCGTAGCCAAAGATATCAGCTCTTTTTTTTCCTGTTGTAATCCCTACCGCCTTTGTGGGTCCTTTTATGAGGTATGTGTTATATCCAAACTGTCCACCTATTTGGCGAACTCGTACTAATGCTTGGGAAGAAAAATAAGATAGATTTAGCTATCAAGTGGACCACACTGTAAAAGGCAGTGGAAGATTGAACGTCTACCATTGAAACCCTTTTAGGGGTCCCAGAAGTTTTGGATCATTACAAAATTTGTTTTTCCTCTTCATCCAGGTTTTTGTGACATTATGAATAGATTGGACGGAAAATAAATGTTATGGTGGGCCCTACAAAAGTTTCGACGGTGAAAATCAATTTTCTGCTGCTCTTTGTGGTGTGGTCCAGTTGCTCTTTGGATATGATTTTTTTTTGCTTGGATAATGCTCCGAAATGATCTCGAAATATGGATGAACGTTGTGGATATAATAAATACGTAACTGTGGGGCCCATGAAACTCTGATATCTTTTGAACCGTTCGTACAACTCGGAGTTCGAGAGTGTCAGCGCTGGTCTTCGAGCGCCACATATCCGCTTGAAGGAACAAGCAGGGGCATTTTCGACCTTTGACAAGCCTTCCGTACAGCTCGGGCGTATTCTCGCAAAGGAAAATGAGGTGGGCGTAGATTCCTAAATGGGCCATAAATGGGTCGTACAGTCGTACATCCAAAGATCTATTGGACCACACCAGATGAAATGGTGGGGATAATGACTTCCACCGTTGAAACTTTCTTAGGGCCTACCGTGATGTTTATTTTTCATCCAAACTTTTCACGAGGTCACAGAGACATGGATGAAGGTAAAAATCAAATATCGGCTTGATTTAAAATTCATATGGCTCCCTATAAGTTTTCAATGGTAGGCGTTCAATTCACACTGTTTACTGTGGTGTTGGTCCACTTGAGCTTTGGATATGTTTAAATTTTACGCTCTTTCCCTGAACTTAGATGATAAAATGGAGGGAGGGCGTGGATAAGATATATACATAATGGTGGGCCCCACAGAGTTTACTCAGTATACTATCTGCCCCTACATTTCTCTCTTTAAAGTACACGTGTCTAACATGTGGTGATCAGTACTGTTGATCATGTAAGCTTCTATGGGGATGAGCTATAAGCCAAAATTCAGAGTGATTGGATAATGGTTAAACGTGACTGCTAAGTGCTAACCGCTCCTTTTGTAGGCCACTTATCAGACAGCCAAAATTTCAATACTTACAGAGAGGTCAAGCTCGTTAAATTGCCGATAAATGCTGGCAAGGGACCCGTCATGTAATTTTCTGAGACATCCCTGCAATATATGCAGAAAAACACTTGTTAACGGTTGGAAGATTAGATCTCACCGACTTCAAGGGGTCCACACTGTTACAGTTAAGTGGTGATGACTCCTTCGGATACCGTGTGGTACTCATGTGGAGCTATCCAGACCATCCAAATTGTGGGAAAACTGTGGACGGAGTATATATCTAAAATCCGGATGATAAAGTAATCCTAGCCATCCAAGTGATGGTCATGGGGTGAACGGTTAAAATTAAATTAACGAGTGTTCCGAATTCAAAGGGAAAAGTCAGATGGATCCTAACTTATGGTTTAGTTTTATTTGTTTTCCTTGTGTATGCTGCATCCATGAATATTTCAGAGATTTGGATGGTCTGGATCACCATACGACCATGTCAGGTGGACGGTTAAACAAGTGATAAGTAATAGCAACGGCAGATATTTGCCTGTGGGAGAAATTTCAATACTTACAGGTAGGTCAAGTTCGTTAAATCGCCAATAGATGCTGGCAAGGGACCCGTCATGTAATTTTCTGAGACATCCCTGCAATATATACAGAAGACACTTGTTAACGGTTGGAAGATTAGATCTCACCGACTTCAAGGGGTCCACACCGTTACAGTTAAGCGGCAATGGCTCATTCACATACCATGTGGCACTCATGTGCAGCTATCCACACCATCCAAATTGTGAGGAAACTGTGGATGGAGCATATATCTAAAATCCAGCTGATAAAGTAATCCTAACCATCCAATTGACGGTCACCGGATGAACAGTTGAAAGTAAATTAACAAGTGTTCCAAATTTAAAAGAAAAGTCAGATGACTCATATCAAGCTCTTGGTATAATTTCTTTTTCCTTGTATATGCTGCATCCACAAATGTTTCAGAGATTTGGATGGTCTGGATTATCCTACAGCCATGCCACGTGGACTGTTAACGAGTGATAAATAACAGCAACACGCTGTGGTAAACTTTTGGATACTTACAAGGAAAGCATGCTCGTCATGTTGGCGATGAATGCTGGCAAGGGACCCGTCATGGAATTATTTGACACATCCCTGCAATATGTATAGAAAACACTAGGTGACGTGTGACACGTGTACAAGATAAAGCCACTCATCAGGTGGGCCCCACCACATGAGTTGATCCATTGGATTTCTGGCCCAGGTAAGAAAATGTGGCCCAATTGAGTGGACGTAGGACTCAGTAGGACTATGGTTAATAAGTTTAGCCTGGGTTTGCATGTAATAGACTCAAGGGTCAGGCCTAGCCCAAACATTGCAAAACCCGGGCTGAAGCCAACTCAAGGCCCGGCCCATTGACACCCCGAGCTTGACCTGGCCAGATATTAAGAACAATAGGCCTGACCCCTACCCAGCCCATTTACTAATTAGGCCCAATCTTTCAAACACATGCTGAGTCCCGACCCACTTGCACATGGCCATGGATAGATGAATCAGTTGAGTTAAATGCGACTTGTCTGAGTTATTTGGACTAAGTAAAACCCATCCAGTTCGACACCATGCATGAGTCACCCCGGACTGCGGTGAGTCAGGCTGATTCACTTCCAACTCAGGTGAGTTACGAATCAACTCAAAATCCGATGAGTTGGAATGGTAGTCCAGCCCAGTATTGATTTCATACCATTTTTCACATATACCACATGGGTATCCGGGCCCATGACTTAGTGTTGAAACCTACGGGTCCATTACTGACTCGACTCAACTCGAAACACTTATATATATATATATATATATATATATATATATATATATATATATATATATATATATATATATGATTATGGAATGGACCAATTCTACTAACATTGCCCGAAATCTCAAGACAAGCATGCCAACACCTAAAGGAGAGACTTAGCTCGGATTATAAGGAATGAATCCCGACCGAGACTTATAAAGTCCAGAGCCATAAGGCAGAATCTATGAGACGCATAAAGTTGACTCGGAAAATGAGGCAGCAACATTTAAAGAGGCCGATTAATGCCCAAAGCTCAAAAGCCACCTGACCGACCATAAAACCGACTCATCTTTAGATCAGTTATAGAGTCGGCTATCGGATTAAGAAAATACACTGATTACGATCAGTTTCATCTCATCCGACAGAAGGCAAGTAGCTCTACCCTTTATAACCGGCCGAGACTCACTCACCAGTAGAGTCGGCCGAGCCCGATCTGAGCAAGGTAGAGACGGTGTAAAGTAAAATACCTTCCCGAAAATCTAATAAAAGGATCCCCGATCCCGAAAATCTCGGAATCGGCTGGAATCCTAAAACGGATTGATGCCGAATCCCCAAGATATCAGGAAAAGAATCCTAGCACGATGGGATCCTCCCTTCCTATAAATACAGGAGATTTCCAAGGTGAAAGCTACATAAAAACTCTCCTTAAAAACCCTTCTAAATGATCTTAGTCCTGACTTTAGCATCGGAGGGTCCCCGACTCTAGCCAAGGTCTCCTTTGTCTCCTTCTTGTGCAGGTAAAAGGTCGAGGGAGAACGTACCGAATTTTTGCATCAACAGTTTAGCGCTGTCTGTGAGAATTTGATACGAAAAGTCGTCTTCCTAGCTCTATCAAAAGCTTCAACGAAATCTCCAATGGCAAGAACAAGGAGAACCGTCCAAAACGAGCCTAATGAGGTCAGTGTCACTGGACCACCGGCAACAGAAGGCCCGCCGGGTACGAATAGAGCCCAAGGGGCCCAGAACCGACCCGATAATCGACATGGCATACTCAATGAAACCGAGAGAACGGACGGTTAGATAAGGAGGTCGAGGAACTCCAGACCGATATGAACTACATGAAACAAATAATGGAACAAATTCATCACCAGCAAGTTCCACCTCAACATGGTGGCGGTCGGGCAGATGCCCCGCAACAATTCGCTGACCATCAACCCGTTGCTCCGCGATCTGTTCCTTAGCAAAGCCAACACCAGGGTCCTGCCGAGCCTACACCCACTCATTTCGTGACCGCCCCACTACCTTCCACTAATCTTTTACATGAAATAGATCGGAGAAGGCGCAGCAGGCCCCTGGTTGAAGGCAAGACTGATAGTGACGAACCTTAGAAAGTTGACCTTCAGGATTTTCGGAGAGAAGTGCAGGAAGAGATCGCGGACATGAAGCAAAACCGTAATCTAGGTCAGACAAGACCTGAAGTAAAGGCATCTCCGTTTACAGAGAAAATTACGCAAGCTCGGCTATCGGAACGATTCCGTCTACCTCAGATTACGCCTTTTACCGACAAAGCTTGAATATATCGAGTCCTTTCAGTCATATATGGAATTATATGATGCCTCGGATATCTTGATGTGCCGAGCCTTCTCCCTCACTTTAGCCGACGTAGCTCAGCTTTGGTTTAAATAATTAGAGCCAAAATCTATTAGCTCCTTCACAGAGCTCAACGATGCCTTCCTCACCAATTTCATTGGTGAGAAGAAAAAAGTAAAGCCATCTGCGCATTTGAACAACATAGTTCAGAAAGAAGGAGAGTTGCTGAAGGATTATATTAAGCGCTTTAATTTCGAGTCGCTTCAGGTCCGGAAACATTCGGACGAGATAGCCCTCAACTCGATCATGCAGGGCGTCAAAGATAAGTTGTTTCTCGCATCCTTGGACAAGAACCCGCCTACTACTCTGGCAGAATTCATACCTCGGTCAGATAAATATGCGGACACCGAAGCAACCCGAATCTTACGTGAGGCCGCTCAAACGTAAAAGTCCCGGCCAGAGACTTAGCAAAAAAGGAAGTTGACTCGGCTAGTGGAAAGAAGCGTAAAGATGATCGGACCCACAATGAGCGTAGGTCGGGTAAGCGGCCTAACCACAAATTCTCAATGTACACCTCGTTCAATAAATCACAGGAGCAGGTATTGATGGAAATCAAGGGCAAGGGGTTCATTAACTGGCCCGATAGACTCCGAAGCAATCTGAACCGACGAAATAAAAGTAAATACTGTCATTATCATCGCGATCATGGGCACAACACGAGTGACTGTTATAACTTGAAAGAAGAAATCAAGATACTCATTCGAGAAGGCCGTCTCAGAGAACATGTCGAAAGAACTGGGACAACGGAAGAACTTTCAGGCGACAACCGACCCACGGAAGAAATCCGAATGATTGTCAGTGGTCCTGAGGTGGGGGCGATTGAAATAATGTTCGGAAAAATCATGCAAAGAGCATCAGTCGACCTGAATCGAAGATCCTGATTTTAGCTCGGCCTTCGAAAGAAAGGAAAAATGAGAAGTATTGTATATCGTTTACCGATGAAGACGCTCCGGGTATTTATCATCCGCATGATGACGCATTAGTCCTCACCCTCACTATAGCAAATCACAAGGTGTTCCGTATTCTCGTTGATATAGGATCGTCGCGGATGTACTGTTTACTCAAGCATTCGACAAAATGGGCATCGAATGGTCGGCATTACGACCAGTACACACCCCATTGATCGGATTCTCTGGTGGACAAACCCTCCCCGAAGGGGTCATCTCATTGCCACTTATTGCCGAAAATTCCCCGCATCAGGTAACGGTGATGGTCGACTTTTTAATAGTCGACCAACCTTCAGTGTACAATGCCATCCTCAGTCGACCTTCTCTATGTCTTCTCCAAGCTGTAGTGTCAACGTACCATCTCTCCATGAAATTTCCGACCGAGTCGGGAGTAGGAGTCGTCAAAGGTGATCAACAGGATGCAAGGCACTACTATGCAACAGCCGTAAAAGCTCCGGCCGAGATAACCATGATCGAATCATTGGACCCTCAGGCCAAGACCCACGAGCGAGGACAATCGGTAGAAGATCTCATCCCGGTATGTCCCTAGAGAAACCCAATATCCACCCCTAGAGAAAGTGGCCCTAATGTTAATTGTGTCTTCACAATGACTTTGAACGTACTTCCAAGAGCGCACCATCATCGTATTAACAGACCTCCCGTTGCACCAGGTTCTTTAGAAACTGGAGTCTTCCAGCCGTCTAACGAAGTGGGCAATCGAGCTCAGTGAATTCGACATCCAGTACAAGCCGAGGATAGCCATTAAAGGACAGGCTGTGGCCGACTTCATAGATGAACTCACTCCGTAAACCAATCTGCCTACCGAGCTTGTACATGAATCCGTCGATCCTCTGACTGTTATTATTCCCGCATCATTGCCCGACTCAGCCCCCTGGAACCTTTATATCGACGGCTCATCCAACTGTAAGGCAAGCAGGGTAGGAGTCGTCTTGGAAACTCCCGATCAAACCCACATGCAATATGTCTTAAGACTTAAGATTTCAAGCCTCAAACAATATCACAAAATATAAAGCTCTGTTGCTCGGTCTTCGACTAGCAGCCAGTCTGGGTGTTACTCATCTCAACGTCTTTAGTGACTCGCGGCCGGTCGTCAACCAGGTTACTAGCGTGTATCAAACATGTAAAGAGCAACTGAAAGCATATATGAAGAAAGCCAAAGAGTTGATCGACGGTTTTCAATGATGTACTATCACTCGGATCCCTCAAACAGAAAATGCTAAAGCCAACCTATTGGCAAAACTTGCCTCTGCTGATGAGGACGATATACCTAGGTTCGTTCCAATCGAGTACGTCGCTAATCCGAGCATTGACGACCCGCCTAGCTAAACCGTACATTCGATCGATTCGGAACCTACTTGGCTCGATCCGATCGTCCAATATCTCGACAACGAGAAATTGCCTGAAGATCACGCCGAGGCTCGACGACTGAAAACCCGAGCCTCCCGGTACACCATACTTGACGGGATACTATATAAGAAAGGATTCTTCGCTCATTTGCTATGCTACCTAAATCATGATGAAGCTAATTATGTACTGCGGGAGATCCACGAAGGGATTTGCAGAAATCACTCGGGAGGACGATCGCTTGCACATAAGGTCTTATGACAAGGGTATTATTGGCTGACCATCCAACACGATGGTCGTAAGCTCGTCCAAATTTGCGACAAGTGCTAGTGATTCGCGACCATTCCGAGACAGCCACCCGAGGAGCTGACTTTCGCACAGTAGGGAATTGACATCATCGGACTGCTCCCTTAGGGGAAGGGTCAGACCAAATTTGTCATTGTTGCGATGGATTATTTCACTAAGTGGGCTGAAGTCGAACCATTAGTCAAGATAACCAAACAAAAGATCACAGACTTGGTCTAGAAAAATATGCACTTGATGTAACTGTCCTGATACAAGCGATCCCGCTCCTCCAAGTGCTCTAGGGACTCGAGAAAGGCCGCTACGGCGTGGACCTTGGCTTGCTCGATGACAGCCTTCGTTCGGTCCTGAGCCGAGACAACTTTTCTTCAGAAGAAGCGAGGGCCTAACGATCCTGTCGACTCTCCTCCCATGCCTCTTACAATTGCGAGGCCAAACGAGCACTCTCGGCTCTAGTTTCCTCAACAGCCTTCCTGGCGACTCCTAAGTCGTCAGTCATTATGTTGAGTCGAGTCACAACGGCAGCGAATTGTGCTCCCACCTCCCCTACCCGTTTCTTAGCATTGGCCAGATCCGAGCCAACCCTGAGCGCATAAGGGGCGAACTGTAAAAGGAAAATGCAAGGTTAGATCAAGTTTGAAGAAACTGACAGAACAAGTGCAAATTCCAACTCTTACCTCGAGAAGTATCTTCGCCATATGAGAAAGAGTCCGCCTTGGGAGACATGCGAAGAGGGTAGCGAAGTCCTTTTCGCTCCCATGGGAAATCGCCTAGGGGACCATGTCCTTCACGGCCCGTTGGAAGACCAATGCCTCCTGTTAAATCGTCTCCCCTCCTAAGGACTCCCCCATCCTCTGCTCTTCCCTCTATACCAAAACCTGCTCGGCAACAGGTCCTGGCTCAGAAGCTCCCTAGGACTCGAGAGTCACCACGTCCGCCACTTCTGCCCCCTCCTCTAATTCGGAAACTATCACGGTCGGGATAGCTAGGCAGTTTGCTCCTTAGCCTTCAAGACCATCTTCGACCTCTTTGGGGGCCGAGGCTCTGACCTCGAAGGGGCCTTCATCTTGGAGGGCGAACGAAGGAAAGGTCGGGCCTCAGTCATCTCTACAACAAAAGCAGGACAAGTTAAATAAAAATCAAAGGGAATACAGCAGGACAGCCACAAAGTACCTATCAAAGCCGAGTCCAAACCCTAATCAAGAAGACGCTCCGGTTGGAGAAGTCTTTTCCAAGACCGTTGCTCCAGACTCAGCGCCTTCAGATCTTTAATCTGAGCTAAAGTACCGACTCTGAGTTTTGGCCTTTGCTTGAGGATATTTGTGAAATACACACAGTCAGACTCAAAGATGTAGAAGGATGAGAAGATAAAGGAAAGGGCACCGAGTCACCTGCTTGGGAGAACACCCGGGGAACACGAGATTCGTGGGCCCTGGTTCGGCAGTCTCCCAGTGGCCACATGCCCAGAACCATCTATCTCTCTAATACTTGTTGGAGGTAGGAGGGTCAGTTATCAAAGGTCCGCTCTTATTCCGCCAAGCACACGAGAAGTACCAACCAGGCTGCTGCGAGTTCAGTCGTACTTGGAACAGATAGAGGAATTCATAGACGGTCAGTGGGGGCTACTCCATCTCAACCCATAGCACCGCACATCCAAACAAGTACCTTCACCCGTGGGGAACTATCTGTCCGGGCGCTATCTGGAGTTGGGAAAGCAAATCCCGAGCTATCCCCTGAAGGGGCAGATGCAGGCCACATTGTAAAGCGACTTAGAAAATAACGACCATCCCAGCAGGAGGGCGGTCGGGTAACTCACTCGGAAGAGGGAGGCAAAGAATGACCGAGTCCGGGACATGGTACCCGGCCCTGATCTTGTCCAGTTCCGCCTCGGTTAAAACCGAGGGAACGGGACCCTTCTGCTCATCTTCAGCCTCCCCTCCCTCGACCACCGACTCAGCAGCATTTGTCGATCTCCGGGCAGAGATCGACTCATTGACACCTTTAGCTACCTCGTCCTCTTCCTTTGTTTCCTCCCCAAGAGGATTAGGCCTGCCAGGGGCAGTCGCCAACGACGCCCCTCCGCGAGAGGAAGGACCTACAGAATCAGGGCGCTCCGTCAAAATTCCAGTCGCCCTTTCGGAATGCTAGAAAGCTGCATTGGCGTTTAGAGCCATCTGAGTCAATAGCGAAGGTGATTTTAAAATGTCCCAAAGACGCCTCGCTTCACCTTCATCACTGGAAGCTCCTTCCCGGGGACTAAGGGAACCTTGCATTGCTGCTAAAATTGAAAACGAAAGGGATGGAGGGAGTTAAAAACTCACCGGAGATAGCAAGAATGATGGAGAAAGAGGTGGACGTGGAAGAGAAAATCGAAAACGGAAGTCGAAAATGACGGAGAATGATGAAAATGGTAAAAACAAAAATCGGGAAGGAAAACGCGTGTGCGAAAATGGGAGGAGAGCGTCCCGCTCCCCCTTTTATAGCCATGCCATGTGGCAAGGACATTTAAAGAGGATTCGAGTCGACGACCGCTTCAACTCCCTCGCCCGACACGTGGCGCACTTCGGATGACGCGAGCGCCGTCCTCACCACGTGTCTGGCTCTCATAAGATGGAAAAACGTTCTAACGGATTCTCGCTCGTGCAGTTTCGATCAACGAATCGGCGCGTGTTCTGAAAGATACAGGACTCCTGCGAGTATTAAATGTTCCATCATAAAGTCGGTCCCAACTCAAGCCGACTCAATAACTCTCTACTCCTTAGCATCAACAAAGTTGATACAAGGAGTAGGGGGCTTACTGTTGGGAAAAAATAAGACGAGTCTAAAGACTCGGTTATGGAATGGACCAACTCTACTGACACTGCCCAGGATCCCGAGGCAAGCATGCCAACGCCTAAAGGAGAGACTTGGCTCAGATTATAAGGAATGAATCCCGACCGAGACTTACAAAGTCGAGAGCCATAAGGCAGAATCTATGAGATGCATAAAGTTGACTCGGAAAATGGGGCAGCAATGTCCAAATAGGCCGATTAAGGCCCAAAGTTCAAAAGTCACCTGACCAACTATTGAACCGACCCATCTTTAAGTCAGTTATAGAGTCGGCTATCGGATTAAGAAAGTACACTGATTACGAATTAGTTTCATCTCATCCGATAAAAGGCAAGTAGCTCTACCCTTTATAGCCGGCTGAAACTCACTCAGCAATAGAGCCAGCTGAGCCCGATTCGAGCAAGGTAGAGACGGTGTAAAGTAAAATACCTTCTCAAAATACCTTCCTGAAGATCTAGTAAAAGGATCCCCGATCCCGAAGATCTCGAAATTAGCTGGAGTCCTAAAACGGATTGATGTCGAATCCCCAAGATATAAGGGAAAGAATCCTGGCACGATGGGATCCTCCCCTTCCTAAAAATACAGGAGATTTCCAAGGTGAAAGGTACGCAAAAACTCTCCTTAAAAACCCTTCTAAACGATCTTAGTCATGACTTTAGCATTGGAGGGTCCCCGGCTCTAGCCAGATTCTTTCGTCTCATTCTTGTGCAGGTGATAGGACAGAGGAGGACACTCCAGTTTTTTGCATCAACATATATATATATATATATATATATATATATATATATATATATATATATATATATATATATATATATATGGAAAACGTTCTATGAGCTCATTGGAACTTCCAATGAGGTCGAGCTGTGTGGGCCCCACCATGATGTATGTCGAAACTTTCATCATGTCGAAACTTTTATACACACACTACTCTTTCTCTCACTTTTTTTTTTACATTTTTCTTTCCTTATCCAACCAACTGTGCCTAAGCTTTATTTCTCTATTTCAAGAGTAGTATACTTCTATCTAAATCTATTCTTTGATTTTATTTTATTTTTATAATTGTTTGAAAATATAAAATTTTGAGATTATGAATATTTGATTTGAGGGTTGGGTTGGAACTGGATTGGGTTGGGTTGGGTTGGGTTGGATTGAGCCGGGAGTAAGTTCACCTTGACCCGATTTACTAACTTGTCTTGAGCTTGCCTCAAAAAGTTTATCAGACAAGACAAGCTCTAATGGTAAACTTAAGGGTGAGCTCAAATTCAAAGAGAGCACGGATGAGTCAAGCCAAGCTTGGCCCACCTCCACTCAATCGGTTCAATGTACAACCCTAGCTAGGAATAAGGAATATCTATACTCAGGTACTTGCAATGTGTACATGTGGCATGCATTAACTCAAAATAAACCATACAAAACATTTGACTCACTTTATTCCATGGCAAATCAAGTAAAACGAGGTCTGCCACCTGCCAAGCTGCTCATATATATGATAGGTCCCACTTGCAGCTAAAAAAATGACCAGTTATCCACGCTAATTAACAGGAAGCGGATTGGATACGCTGAGCCTACTGAGTAAAGTCCATGGGGGCACCATGTGATTTATGTATTTCATCCACTTTGTTCATCCATTTTATCATATAATTTTAGAGCTTGAGCCCAAAAATGATGTATATGAAAAGCTTAATTGGACCACTCCACCAGAAAAAGTGTGAATTGAACGTCCTTTGCTGAAAAATTCCTGAGGGCCATAGAAGTTTTGGATCAAACTGATATGTGTGTTTTCCCTTCATCCATGTCTGGGTGATCTTATGAATACGTTGGATGACAAATAAACGTCACTGGAGGCCCTGAGAAGGTTTTAACAGTGGAGATCATTACTCTATTGTTTCTTCTAGTGTGGTCTACTTGAGCTTTGGATATGCTTCAATTTTAGGCTCCTCCCTTAAAATGAGCTGAAAAAATGGATGAACAGCATGGATAAACCACATGAATTCACAGTAGGACCAAGGGAGTTTACTTAATATGATTAATAGTACTAAGTAACTCAGTACGCAATCCGACTTCCATTCGACATAGATGTGTGGCCCACTGGATGGCCGTGCTTTGGACATGGCGGGAATCCCTATCCACATTTACAGGAGGATGCGGCAGCAAACCTAGTTTGAACGTGGATAGAATTCAAATCCACCACCGGTGTCTCGTTGGAGACCTTGTTAGCAATCAATGAGAAGATAGGAGTTATGCTGAGTTTAGGAAATGTAAGTATAGCTTACAAATCGGTAAGATTCCAATTCCCAATGAAATTAGGTATCTTTGTCAACTGGCTACCAGATGCCGACCTGAAATCCAATAAGATTTTCCATCATAAATATTAACAAATTAAGGGATGAGAAATGATAAACATGCCATATAAGTAACTAAAATTGAACTGTCCAAAATTATGGGGCCCACAGTAAATGAGTCATAACTCCAAAATCAGATGGATCCAACAATCCTAAGCTCTGGATAATGGGCATTAGTGATCTGTTTAATTCAGACAATTATGAAGTTTTTTTCCATTTTAATGCCCATTAAGAGCAATCGAAGTTGGGGGCCTATGATTCTTCATATAATCATTAAGTTCTTACCAGATCTTTATGTTTCTCAACTTAGCAAATGTTGAAGGAATCTCACCACTTAGCCCGATGCCCCTCATGTATCTGTGAAAAACAGGCATAGATCATCAATCCAATTGTAGATGTCTCTTGTGTGATTAACAGCTAGAGGAATGCTCAAACCATCTCAACAGAAGTTCAATCTGACATATGCATACACCGTGATTTCTGTACCACTTGCTTATAGAAAACCAAATAAAAATAAAGATTAATATTTATTTATTTATTATTATTATTACTTACAAAAACTAGAGTCCACATAATAGGTTGGAAATAAGTCATTGACCAGAGAATAACTAATGGTCCAACTGGTTGGACTAGAAAATTAGAATGAAAAAGAAGAAAATAAGATTATCATATAATAATTACTATCAAGTTGGGTGGAAATTTTGAAATTCTAAACACATCATATGGCATTTCTTAAAAAGAATAATTAAATACAATTAGAAAAACAAAGTCAAAACTTACAGTTCTTGCAAACTTGACAAATTCCCCAGCTCAGGTGGGAGCAAACCGTTGAAGCCATTGAAGCTTATATCCCTGAAAATGAATAAATAATTATTTGTTGTCGTCTATCAGCGGCTAAAAATTGTTGTTATGGTGTGCCACTATTAAAGAGTGGATGGAAATGATTTTAGTTCAAGGCTATCCTCATGGTGCAGCCAACCTATTGGAATGGTTGGATGTCACACTGACATTATAGGTTGGAACTTAATTCAGGAGGTGGACAGTAATTTATAGTCCAATTGATTCGGACTGGAAAACTTCTCAAAAAGTAAAAAAAGAAAATAAAACTGCCGCTTATGAGTTACAACTAAGTTGGTTGGAAAATTCAAAATTCTAAACATATCATCGGCATTTCTGAAGAAGAATAATTTAAAAAAAAAAAAACATAATTACAGTTGTTGCAGCCTTGACAGATTCCCCAGCTCGGGTGGGAGCAAACCCTTGAAGCCAGCTCTCTTTATATCCCTGAAAAAAATTAATTAATTATATTTTGTTATTTATCAATTGCTAAAATTTATTGTTTCAGTCTGGCCCACCTAGTGAGTGGATGAGAATGATTTTCATGCAAGGCAATCCTCACCTATTAGGAGGATTGGATGTCATTAGGACATGATAATAACTTATTGTCCAACTAGGTGAACTTGAAACCTACTTGAAAAGAAAAGGAAAAAAAGTAAATTACTGTATAATAAGCACTACTAAGTTGGTTAGCAAATTCAAAATTCCAAAAACATCATATGACATTTCTAAAGAAAAATAATTAAATAGAACTAACAAAAAAAAAAAAAAAAAAAAAAAAGGTCCAAAACTAACTGTTGTTGGTAACCTCTGAACATATTGTAGCTTTAATATGTTTGAAAATAAATAACTAATTAGATTTTGTTATTACCAATGCTAAAAATTGTTTTTGTTCTAGCACACCTAATGAATCAATGGGAATGATTTTGGTACAAGGCTATCCTCCAGCCAACCTCTTAGTAAGGTTGGATGTTATAAGGACATGATGAGATGGAAATAATTCATTGGGTAGATAATATAGCTTATTGTCTAACTGGTAAAACCGGTAGGACTTAAACCTTCTCAAAAAGACAAAAGAAGAAAATAAAAAATGATGCCTATTAATAACTATGAAGTTGGTTGGAAAATTAAAATTTTCAAACATATACATGAGACTTCCAAAGAAGAATAAATAAATAAATAACATAACATAACATAACTTACAAGTGCTCCAGACTTGGCAAAGTCCCTATCTCATGTGGGAGCGAACCATTGAAGTTACTGTAGCTTATATCCCTGTAAATGAATAATTAATTATGTTTTGTTATTTATCAATGGCTAAAAATTATGATTATTTATCAAGTTAGAGGAAACCAGAATAGTTATTTGGCTTGTAGCCTTAAAAGTTAATAATTAAATCCTAAGAATAATTGGAAACCCTGCAGTAACCTTCGTCATTTTTCTATCATCTAAGAAGTGAAGGTGCAGCTGGAAATAAGCTTACTTGTGGTGCAGCGAGACCTTTCGTGTTAACATGCCACTTGTGTAGAAAATCCGCACCATGCCAATGTTAGGCCCCATGATGAAGATCATCTAGCTTCAAAAATCATGCTGCTCCGATCATTAAATTGGCCATGCCTGAATGTTGAGTCAGACCATCGGTTATCTACTCATTTCAACAGTGCGGCCCACCTGGTGAAAGGTTTGGCCTGATTTTTGTGTTAGGTATATCGACGGTGGGGCCTACAAGTTTGAATGGTTTAGATTCCCCCACAGAAGTGGCATCTTGGCGGGAATGATGTGGCTTCACGACAAGATGTGCCCCACTACCTGAACGATTCAGACAGTTCATGTTGAAGTTTCGACGGTGGTATCCCAAGTTCCGATAAATGGTTATGAACTTCCGATCACTGACGGTGGTCTGATATACGGTACAGATTCCATGGACTATAGTTTAATCATGTGAAGTACTGAATGGTTGTGAAAGGATGACCAGCCTCATCCATTGCAGACATGCCCAACCATGGTTTTGATCATCCACACATGTATAGAGCCTTGTCCATCTCTACACGACCGCAGCTTTGATTACAATTTTTTTTTTTTCCAGCCATCCATTTGTTGCGTAACTACCCCAACGTTGAAAAGGCCTGATTTTTAGACCAGAAGATCTACACAAAGTCATCAGCCGACGAAATACGGGGATCCTACACCGTATGCCACTGTAGGATATGCGATTGCATATAGATGGATAAGATTTGTGTTGTTCATTTGACATCCCATAGAGATCAATCGTGATATTCCAAATGATGCTGGACAGATAATCCTAACCATCCAACGGGAGGCTACAAATTTACGGTCAGAAAGAAACTGGTCCGATTTTCATATTCGACGGTTGGAAAATTAGATATGATTTTCCACTCAAGTGAGTTTTGGTGTATGAGCCATCAAGAAGGGGTCCATGATTAGGACGGTCTGCAGATGATTTATATATAAAAGACACGTTGCGTTGGGTGCATCCTAGCCACAAATTGAAGGAATTGGTGGACTTCTATTTATAACTGTCCATTACCATCCTCGAAAGTCCTTGAAATCAATGGCCAGGGTCATCCCGACTGGTGCAGTACTTTTTGGTGTGGCAAATTCCCTGCCAGGCTCAACAGATCAACCATCGGACTTATCACCGTGTATGAAGGTGTAAATCTTTATAAGATACAACTGGTTGCACCGGATACAAATTACTGTAATAGTTAGCCGCCATTAGGAAAGTGGTGGTGACTTATCCACCTACTATGTGGCACTCATGTGCAGCTATCCAGACCATCAAAATTGTGGGAAAACTTTGAATGGGAGCATATATCTAAAATAGAGCTGATCAAGTTATTCTAACAGTGCAATTGATGCTTTATCAGATGAACGGTTACAAGTAAATTAACGTGAGTTCCAAATTTGAAGGGAAAAATCAGACGGCTCCGGACCATCCAAAAATCAGATGATCCATGAATGTTTCAGAGGTTTGGGTGAAATTAATTAGTGATCCAGATTGCCTAACAGCAACAGCAGATATTTTGCTGGGAGAGAAATTCGATACTTACAGGTGGCGCAGGTGCCTAAATTTACCGATAAATGATGGCAGGGAGCCCTCCATTCTACCATCTGACAGAGTCCTGCGATACGTAGAAAACACTCGGTGACACATGACACGTGTACAATACCAAAACCATTTCGTAGATTCCACACATTAAACTAACAAAGCTTTACCTCTAAATTAATGGGCCACACATGTGCGTTGAATGTTTACCATCGGTCAATTTCCCTGGCCATTCGATTCTTTTTTACATGTGTAAACCACTCCATGATTAGATCCATTGAATTCCCGGGCCAATAACATAGTAGGCCTGAGCTTAGGACTAAGGAGGGCGATGATTAAAAAATTTAGCCTGAGTTTGCATGTAAATAGGCTGACCCCACTGTCTGGCGTGACCGAAACAGTTTGGAATCCGGGCCTAAGCCAATCCAAGATCCGCCGGTGAGCATCCCTGGCTCATCCTTTTCAGATATTAAGACCAATGAGCTTAACCCTACCCAGTCCGATAACTAACCGGGTCAATCTTTTAAATGAATCAAAAGAGACAAATGCGTCTCGTCTAAGTTGATTTGGACTCGGTCTGACCCATCCAGTTCCACACCATGAGTCACCCCTCACTGGTGCGAGTCAGGTAAATTCACTCCATACTTGGGTGAGTCACGACTCGACTCGAGACCAGATGGCACAGTAGGTAGCCGGGTCCGATACTTTCTCTGCGACATTGTGATCACCCCTACTTAGCCACCTAGAATGTGTACACGTGGCATGTAGTAACTCAAAGAAAACGGCCGAAAATAAAGACCCAGTGAAGATAATTTCTTCTTTAAAGTTGGATTGATTGAATGATCATAACCTTTGATTAATGAATACTTTTCCTTAGAATTCAGACCATTGAATGACTTTCATTTCAGCTCTGCATTAAATATCCACCAAGCGGCCACTCAAGAAGCTTAAAATGCCTAAGTTTTGATCCAAAATCCATTTAAACTGGTCCTAATATTTGGACGGTTAATCTTAGTTACTCATACTCCAGTTTTACAAAATCTTAATGCCTGAGTTTAAACTACAGCACTCTGCCAGAGCATCAAACCGTTTCTCAAGCAAGTACCCAAGTAGGTTAGATGGAATCTTATTCGGTCCCGTGCTAATTTTACTCAATGTTAGCAAGTTGTGCAGGTTCCATCATGATGTGTGGGCTATATCCACACCGTCCACCCATTTTTTGAGATCATTTTAGAGCATGGGCCGAAAAATAGGTAGATCTAAAGCTTAAGTGGACCTCACCATAGAAAGTAATGGGGATTGAATACTTACTGTTGAAAACTTCTTTGGGGCCACATAAGTTTTGGATCTACCTCATTTTTAGGCTCATGCCATAAAAGAAGCTTAAAATGCCTAAGTTTTGATCCAAAATCCATTTAAACTGGTCCTAATATTTGGACGGTTAATCTTAGTTACTCATACTCCAGTTTTACAAAATCTTAATGCCTGAGTTTAAACTACAGCATTCTGCCAGAGCATCAAACCGTTTCTCAAACAAGTACCCCAGTAATAACAACCTATAAAAGGAGGGAAGATCCGTACAAATTTGTAAGGTATGTCAGGTTCTGGAGCTCTTCAGGAATTACCCGCCGTCTCTCTGCCGAGTACCCCCGCACACTCCTGAAAGTAAGAAGTGCAAATATAAGTATGATCCAAAGGAATACCTGAACTGGTAGTCCGCTAACCCTTTAAGCACACGTGGCATATATCCTCAATAATCTAAGCCATTCATCTGGTGGTTCCCTCTATGGATGAGCCATCAAATTGATCAGGAAATCCTAAACAGGCAAGACCCACCAGATGGTCCACTTGATTAATCATATTTTCGTACCAAGTTGGCATATCTGAGAGTGTGCACGTACATTACGGTTATGTGGCAGGTGCCTCCACCGTTGGATTGGCAATCACATTTGATCCCAGGGTTGCTGAGTCTAATTGATAGATCAACGGCAGTCCCACTACATGGGTCTCCACTTATGTTCCAGTCATCAGAAGTATCAGAAAGACCCCAATATTGGAAAATGGCATTAAGAGCCCTCTCTGTCCACACACAGGGAAAAAAAACAAAAAACAAAAATTATTATAATAAGCCCATGGGGGCCATCAAACGGCAGTTGAGTCGGAGAAAATTTGGGAAAGGAGTTGAAACAACCATATGTTCCAACTGTAGGGCTCACCAGTGATGTGCATTTAGAACAGAGAATATGTATCTGGTGCAACTCCTCGTGGGCACTACACGTCCGAGGAATCATCCACAACAAAAACTCAGCTGGATATGGGAGGGGGAATGGACAATCACCCCTAAAACCTACCTTTTCATTTGTTGTAGCTCATCTAAATTTAAGAATAGGTTGGTATCTGTATTATCCCTTCATCTTAGTAGGATTCACATGATGACCAGGTTGGATGACATAGAAACAACATCCTCCGCCCCACATTCCATTTGGCACGCATCCCCATCGTCCCCCATTATTCCCTTTGTTGTGGCCCACCTGAGTCATGGATCAGGCTGAATTTTGTGACTAAGCCTATAGTTGGGGGCTGCATGTAATGGACTGGTTGGACAGAACTTGCACATAATAGTGGGTCCCATAATCTCGAACTTATGGTAACTAATGTTCCACAGCATGATATCATTACCGGAACACAATTAAATGATAATCAGGTTCATATGATCCAATGTTGTGTTTTTTTGTCCCATCAATGGCGGGCCCTCATATGCACCGTTTGTATATTTTCCGGGAAGCGGATTGGCTGGTGTACCACACACCAGCTATATAGCTGGTGTATTGATGTAAGCAAGTTCTTTCCATCCATCAAGAGATATTTGTTTTTCCTATTCATCCAGGTATTTTTGAGCTTAAGACCTGATTGGATAGAAAATTCAAAAAGTAGTGGAAGATTGAACATCCACCTTTGAAACCCTTTTGGGATCACGGAAGTTTTGGATCAATATGATATTTGTTTTTCTCATTCATCCAGGTATTTTTGAGCTTAAGATCTGATTGGATAGAAAATAAACGTTATTTTGGGCCCTTTGAATGTTTTAACAGTGAGAATCATGCATTATCCCTGCGGAAACTCTATGGGTCCCACTGCATTTTATCCACTCCATATATCCAATTTATCAGATAATTTTAGATCATTATCCTTAAAATTAAGAATATCCAAATCTCACGTGGCCCACACAACTAGAAATAGTGTGAATTTAACGTTTACCTTTGAAAAGTTCTTGAAGGTCACAGAATTTTTATATCAAGCAGATATTTGTATCTTCACTTTATCCGTGTCTTTGTGATCTTATGAACCAATTGGATGACATATAAACATTACTGGAGGCCTTAGAAAGGTTTCAACGGTGGAAATCAATAGTTCCACTGTTCCTGTGGTATGGTCCACTTGAGCTTTGGATATGCTCCAATTTTGAGTTCAACCCTTAAAATGATGTGGAAAAAAACTGATGTACAGCGTGGATAAACCACATGCATTCACAGTGGACCTAACAGAGTTTACTCGGTACGATGACAGCATACTGAATAACTCAGTATGCAATCCGATTTCTATCCCTGCTGCTATTTGTGGTGTGGTCCAGTTGAGCATTTTATATGAGTAGCCTCATTCTCTAAAATGATCTCAAAATATAGATGAACGGTGTGGATATAATAAATACATCATTTTGGGGGCTATATAACTTTGATCTCCTTTGAACCGTTCGTCCAACTCGGAGCTCGAGGACCGTCTGTGGTCGTCTTCACACGACACGAAGTACACCAGCCATTCCGCTTCCTATTTTCCCCGCTGGTACGGTTGCTGATGAGAAAGGGTAGCGGATTGCGTATCGAGTAACTACTTCGAAAACTCAGTGGGTCCATGTCTGTGTGATCTTATGAACAGGCAGGATGACAAATAACCATTACTGTGCGCCCGATCAAGGTTTCAACGGTAGAAATTATTATTCCCCGTGTTACCTGTGGTGTGGTCCACTTGAGGTTTGGATATGTTTCAATTTTAACCTCAACCCCAAAAATGATATGGAAAATAACTGATGGACAGCGAGGATAAACTACATACCTTCATGGTGGGCTCAACTGAGTTTACTCAGTACGATAAGATCTTACCGAGTAACTCAGTCCGCAGTCCGATTTCATGATAAAGACCCCATAGTACCTCCTGCTCATCAGCCCGTGCATGATTCTATAAATGCTGAGCCATGGTTCAATGATCAAGACCGTCCATCAAGTATCATGAACAGTGGATGGGAGATGTCCTACAAATCTCTAAATAGTAAATCCAATTCCATGGATAGCTAGGATAGCATGCCCATGTGCTACTTTGGCTCATGTGGTTGCGCGTAGCTGAGATTCCTTGCACAACATGCGCGTGGACCACGGATCCTCTCGTCCGGTTCTTAAAACATCGATATCAGCCATAGTCATGTAGGTGGGCCACAGTCCAATTGAACAGCTCCATTGCACCAGGTCAGCATCACAGACTCGGAAGGTATGCAGTCCACAGCTTTATTTTGGACTCCGTAGGCCACACGATTTGTTTGATTAAGATAATGCAAAGAAAATTTCAAAAGCCGAATCCCGCTCAGCCACGTGATAATTGACCATTTTTATGTTTTGGTATCTCATTCACCGTACAAAGTGTCCATATTTTCCCATCCGGACCATTCAAATCTTGGGTCCCACTTCGATTTAAAATTGGTCGAAACTAGAGCTGATCTAACCAACTTTATCATCTTGTTTTTCTAGTTGAATTTGTACTGTTGATGTTTTATTTCTATTCATCCATTTGATATCCGCCAATTGGATCATTGGGACAGTTCAAGTAATTAGTGCAATCCAATTCTATAATGCATCCAAACGCAGCCTAAGCATCTTTCCCCGGACCATGGATGTGATCACTTGCGATTTCGTGGACACCCAAACATGCCAACGACACCCAAATACTTTTATCTACGTTTGTATATACCATATGGATGGATTGGATATGCAAATCCAATGGCCCCACCATGGTGTATGTGTTTTATCCATGCTGCCCATGTATTTTTCCATGTCATGTTATGGTATTAGCTAAAAAACCAGATTGATCCAAATCTTTAATAGACTATACCACAAGAAAATAGTGGTGATTGAACACTCACCATTAACAACTTCCGGGGCTCACTATTACGTTTATTTAGCATCTGTTGAGTAGGTCACACAGACCTAGACGAAGGGAAAACACAGATATCAACTTGATTAGATCCTTCTATGGTCCTGAGAAAGTTTTCAACGGCAATTCCCATTGTTTCTTATCATGTGGCCAACATGTGTCTTAGATTTGCCTCATTTTTAGCCTCATGTCATAACATGATCTATAAAAATGGATGAATGGAGTGGATTTCTTACAAACATCACAGTGGTGCCCACCTATATTCTGGCACAAAATTCCAGTTGAAACCTTTGGTAGGAATCAACATCTGATTTTAGTAGAAGCTTATTTTGTGGTGTGCCGGATGCCACCTCGGTGATGTGTTGGCTTCACTAAGTCATGGGATCACCAAAAGCTGAAATTGGTTGAAACGATGGACCCACCTGAGAAGCTGCAAGGAGCGTATATTTCGTGGACCACACCACAAGAGTTTTATATCAAGATCCAACAAATGAAGTAAATACAAATCTTATGTGGACCACGTCATGGGAAAAAGAGGTGATTGAATACCCACCATTAAGAACATCCTGGGGAGTAATGTTTATTTTCCATCCAACCTGTCAGTAAGGTCACAAAGACCTGCACAAAGGGACTACACAAATACTAATCCAAAACTTTCATGGCCCATGAGAAGTTTTTAATGGTTAATCACGACTACTTCATGTGGTTTAGTCCGCCTAAGATTTGGATCTACTTCGTTTTTAGGATCATGTCATAAAATGAGTTGTCAAATGGATGAACAGTGTGAATGTAAATAAAATAAATTATGGTGGGCCCACATTTAGAGAATTAAAAAATGTATCAAATTAACATATTTCAGACATTTGTTAACAAACAGATTGTTTCAAATTCAATACTTAATTTTTAGACTTTAGCCTCTCTTTTGGATAGTTACCGGATAGTTTTCAGACTTTAAATTCAGATTTCAAACTTTAGATTTAACCCAAAAAAAAAAAAAAGCCTTAAGCATTATTTTGGTATTAAAATATATATATATATATATATATGAAAAAGAAATTTTAGATTCCACCGCTATGCATGTGGTGTATGGAAGATACAAAACATCTATCTGATGGCCCACAGCACCGATGGGACTCAATCCCCAAGAAATTGCACCACCCACTTGATCTAAAAACAAATGGTCACAGGAAAAAAAAAAATGATGAAAAATGAGAGGCAACTGGGTAAAAGTGCAATCCCCAGATACTTACAGTTGTCCAATTGAGGCAACTTTTGGTCCATGGCCCATATATAGTACAGACCAGAAGATGGATGGTCGTGATTGCATTTTGCTCCATCTGATGCCTTGACGCATGGGAAAAATAATAATAATTCAATTTCAACTTGATTGCCTTCATGTCATCAAAGCCATGTTCCAATTAATTGGAGTTGCCTACATATCGTATCCTGTTCAGCACAGGATTCATAAGAAATGCCAGCAGCCAACCTAAGAGAAGCCTGGTCCTTTTTCTAGGTATGAGACCAGCAGCAAGAGCCAAGGCTCCTAGTGGCTAAGATCTCAGATAATTCACATTTCTACTTCATTAAGTAAAAGAAAATATATCAAAACAAAGTGACACTTGGTTTCAATCAAATGATTCAGAACAAGAGAAAATAGAGTTCATGTTAAGATGAAACTCTAAATTTTCATAATAGAGATTGAAATTCTAAGAATGCATACCTTCATCTGGGTCTGTTGTAAAATTAGTTCCAGCTTGAACTTTGCATCTCTCCACCAAACACAAGAGGCGTATGCACCAGAAGCAAAAGGCAAGCAGTGTATGAGATGGAGATTTTGGCATGGACCTTTTCATCAGTCCAGGCACAGGTGTACTGTAGCTATAGAACTTAAAATCCCAGAATCCTTTAATATATAGATGTGTTTTTACAAGAGTCACCTCATATAATATATATTTTTTTAACCCTAGTTATTTCTGTGCTAGAACAATTCCACGTGCTCACCCGTTTATTTAGTAGCTGGGAGTATTATCCTTTTCTTACTTGACCTATTGAACTCTTAACTCCAGTCGTTTATTTAGTAGCTGGTAGTAGCATCTTTTCTTACTTATCCTCATGAACTCTAATTTAATTACTCTTCAGTAGGTCCATCGATGTGGCCATCTTACTAGCTGTTGGCTTTGAATTGACTAAAGAGTGTCCACTGGACTGAAATGACTAAGACAGAAGAAGAACGGAGAAGTCCGCCGCCTTACATGACTTCCTGTAATAAAGACATTTCTTCCTTTTTCTCGTGATCTCATCTGATTAGATGGAGACGAACTTCATGCTGCAGCGGGACATGGGCACTGAGAAACTGTACCTATAGCATGAAAGTAACTTAACTTAAACTGTCGAGATGTAGGTCATCACTTTATATGAATTGTAAGCTGTCCCCATGAACTAGAGGTTGAGACTTAAAAAATATATATATAAAAATGAAGAAGAAGATAAAGAAAGAAATACCCAATGGTCTGGATTCAGCAACAAATGCCTATGAACCAGAGGTTAATACCATTAAAACAATATGATAGTTGGGATGATGACCTATCTTGGACAGTATCACTTGATTTAATGTACACCAGGTGTACAGTTTCTGAGTGCCTGCTTATCAACCATCATAGTCGACTGGAGTATCAAACGCCTCCTAATCAAATGGAAACTCATTTGTAAATAAATGGACATTAAAAGAAATTGACCAACAATTCACCTTCAAAATGCATGCGTTGCCTGCTGGATGAGCAAATTGGCTAGATTTTACCGCGGGCTGAATTGAGCAGTGGATAGAGTCTCACACGTGTTTTTCCACAACACATGTGAGCAGCGAGTAGCATGGCATCTTTGTTGCGCATGTAGATGATTGCCATGAGGATTGCAAATGGACGGTTGAAGAAATGAAAATATTGGGCCGCACATATTTCAACAGCCTCGGAAAGGGGTTTTTTTTTTTTTTCAAAAAGGCGAAGATTGTACTGATAAGCTTTCTTTACAACGAAAATCCTTCGGGAGCCCTCGGACAAAACAGGGGCGCTATCGTAGAGGCCGCCACAAAAGGCCACCAAAAAGAAGGAAAACTGTATTACTAGTGATGGTTAGATCTAACTGAACCTAACCCAACTTTATCTAGGAACAGAATGCCATGACCTTGGGGAGGGAGACCCTCAACGTGATCTGAAGCAATAGCCTTCTGCTCTTTGTTGCCCTCCCTCGCCATGCCGTCAGCCGGGTCATCCCTTCCCTCTAGATATGCGCAAACTGAATGGAAGCGAGGTTTCCCAACTTTTTGATTCTCGAGACCCAAGGTAACCAATGCCAAGATGCCTTGGACGTCCTTGAGAGAAGGATTCCCTTCCCTTTGGATATGCGCAAACTAAATGGAAGCGAGGTTTCCCAACTTTTTTATTCTTGAGACCCAAGGTAACCAATGCCAGGACGCCTTGGTCGTCCCCGAGAGAAGGGCCACCGCTACCTTCGAGTCAGTTTCAACCTCAATACAGACATGCCCTCTTTCCAAACAGAGCAAAATACTGGGACGTCGAAGGCGTCCTAGCATGAGGTATTTCTACCAGACCCAGATTGCATATTGACACTCTCAGTAGCTACTCACTACTGGATGGTGTTGTGAACCCCATCATGATGTATGTGTTTTATACATGCCATCCATCCATCCATTTTTCCATATCATTTTAGGGCTTGAACCCAAAACTGAAACAGATCTAAGCGCACACAAAAAATGGCGATTTAACGCCACCATTAAAAACTTACTGAGGGCTGCAAAAGTTTTGGATTAAGCTTATATTTATGTTTTCCCTTCATGTGGGACTATGTGACTTAATCAACAAGTTTGATGGCAAATAAATATCAATAAGCCTTAGAAAGTTTTTAATGATGGGCCTTCAATCACCACCATTTTCTGTGGTGTGGTCCACTTAGATTTGAATCTGCCTCATTTTTCAATTCATGCTCTAAAATAATGATCCAAAATTAATGAACAAAGTGGACAAAACACATACATCATGGTTGGACCCACAGAGTAACATCCAATAATGTCAGTATGCAATCCATATTCATTTCTAGTAATGATTGAAGAACTTGTTTTTCTCCCATTCAAATAGCGATCTACCTGCAATCAGATCCTTCATCAGATGATGATTGAAGGTAAGTGTTAAATCACACTTATAATTTAGGGCTTCAATAGTTTCTATTCCAAAGTTTGCGAGCTTGTATGCTTGTTTAGGTTTTTTGACAGTTTTCCCTAAAACCCTAACACTTGAAGCGTTAAGTCTAGCATGAAGGAAAGTGTTGTCTAACGTTGTTCCTCTTGATAAAGCTATCCAACTTCGTGGGGGTCCACTTGGCCTCAAAGTGTGTTTGTTGCGTCGCTTCTTCCTTCCAGGGCCATTCTTCCGAGTCCCTGCATCATTTGTTCCTTTCAAGTACCCTGGCGACTTCATGCTGGGATTATTTTGGCAAGATTTTTGGAGTGGCTGCTCTCATGGTTAATTCGGTTGAGGCTAGGCTGAATTGTTGGTGGATAGTTTAGTCCTTGGATGGTAGGGTCTTTACTCTTTAGAAGCTGGCCCCCTACATCATTCTATGGGAAATCTGGAAGTCAAGGAACTCTGCAAAATATGATGGAAAGGCCCTTTCTATTGATAAGTTGACCACCGATATTAAGTGGTGGTTAAATTATATCATCCAGCAGCTTTCCCCTCCCCCCCCCCCTCTTCAACGCCCTTCAATCATCAAATGGTCTAAGCCCAGCTCTGGGTGGGCCAAAGTGAATGTTGACAGGTCTGCTAGGGGGAACCTAGGTGCGTCAGGTGGTGGAGGAGTTGGCAGAGGGGATAAGGGTTAGTTCCTTTTCTCCTTCTCGCCTGGCTATGGGATCAGATCGAGTGTTAGTGCCGAGCTCCGGGCGATCTATGACGGGCTTTCAATTAGTTTTAATTTGGGCTATTCTAACGTGGTGGTGGAATCTGACTCCCACCTGGTGATTTCGTTCCTGAATGGGAGTGCCCATCCAAGCTGGAAATGGGAGTCCTGGTTGGCCAGAATCAAGAGGTTCAAGCTTAGAGAGCAGGTGGAATTCGTCCACATCTTCAGGGAAGGCAACGCTTTGGCCAATGGGATGGCCCGTATGGGCAGCAAGTCTCAGCGTTACTCCCTATTTAGAAACCCCTCATATCTTCCCTCCCATGTTGTGGGTTTGCTCTTCCTGGACAAGGTGGGTCTAGGAGCTCTCAGGTTTGCCCCGGGCGATGGTTCCTAGCGCCAAGCCCGCGGTGTCTCATTTGGCTCCGTTTCTGTTTAGCTGTTGTGTAGTCCTCTCCTTTTATTTTATTGCCTCTATGATGGTAGGACTCCTTGGGTCCTTTCTTGGGGAAGCCTGGTAGCCCTGAATTTGAATTTCAGAAATTTTCTAGGGTGGAGGATAAGCCACATGATTGCAGGCCACTGGAGTGCTGTCCAGTCGCTTTTATGGGGTCTTTCGGTGTCGTTTTCTTCTACTGTGTAGGGGTCTTATAGTGCCATTTTCCTCTTCCGTTTCAGTTTTCTGGTGGAGGTGCTTGCTGGCAGATGCAGTGCTTTCCCTTATGCCTAGCGGCTCGTAGTTGTGTCGTTGTCTTGGCTGTAGTAATGGCTTTCAACTTGCCAGGTGATCTAAGTACTTGGTCAGCTTCTATTTTGTTTTCGCGACTTGGTAAGGTTAGAAGCTCTGTCCTCTGCGGGTTGGCTTCAGCCTCTATTTTTTTTTTTTTTTTGAGTTCTCTTGTTAGGATATATAATAGGTGAGGCCCGACATTTTTGTGTAGCCCACCTGAAGAATTAGGTATGTACATCCCCTGTTCATATCATCAATGGAAAAGTTCTGTTTTACAGGAAAATAAAAAAGTCAAGTGAATCATTGCATAGGTACGGACCATTATTCCTAAGTTTCCATTTATCGAATCTTGAGAGTTTCAGTTAATGATTCATGTTTGTAAATGAGTTGATGCATGCTAAATTATCTATGTTTTGATTTTAATTGTATATCATGCTAATTCTGACTTGTTAATGCTTACATGTTCGATGAAATGCCCGAATGAGTAAATTTCTAGATCTAGTTTTTATGCTAAATTTTGTTGTTATTGTCTAATAGATAGTTAGTCTTTGATTGATATTTAGAAATGCTTAAGATGTCGAGTTAGTAAGCAAATCGCCGAATTCAGGGGTGGCTCGAGTTAGGTCGGCTACCTTAGGCTTGTTCGATTGACCCAGGTCGAACACAGACGACTGAGAGTAGCTGGACTACGTGGGACGTTTACACCTAATGCCGGTTGTGCCAGGGTTCTCATAAGCCAATCAAATTTGTCTAACAGCCAATTATTCATCTATGTTCACCATGTATGACCATAACCAATTAAATTTAGGATAACCCCATTCTCATTAGCTAAGTTTATTTATAACCATTAGCATAGCGATATGATCCTACAAAGACTCATAGTAGGGCATAATTGTATAGGACACCATGTTCGAACTGTTGGCCTACACAAGGGTGATATGCCTGCCATATTGGTGAAAAAAATTAGGTGACGAGTCTCCCCGTTGTGACCATTGAGAACATATGAAGGCTTTGAGCTTACTGCATTATAAATGGAATTAATGTCGACACTCTACCACATTTGTGTTTGGGTGATGATCCTTATATTATTTATGGTTGTCCTTGGGTGATGAACACTAAAATGGTTCAAGGAACACGATGAGGAACCGCTACGGCTGCATCAAGTCTCATGGTCTAGGTAGAGACTTGTGATATAATGATAGTATCCTATCTTTGTTAATCTATTATATGAATTGGAATTAATAATCACTCGACTAATCATACACGTTAATCGGATTGCACTAGAATAGGATGTTGCGATTTGGCATTGGAGTCGCATGATAAGTGAGTGTTAGCATTTATAAAATAGGCATTGAAGTCACTTGTGAGGGAGTGTTGGATTGTGAGGCGCATGCATCAGTTCATAATCTCATTTGTGCATTTAACAAGAGTATTTAGGATGTTCTTGATTTCTTGTTTATCATTACCTGTGCTGATTGCGTTGATAACATTAGTAACTTAGAACTAATTAAACCATTGAGTTAGCTCTCCCACCTGGGACTGTGTTTTAAAACACCAACAGGGCGATGTTGTTGATGCATGTGCTATCAATATCTCCAGCGAGTAGGCTTGGATTGGCTTACACTTTCATCGTGAAGTCTTAGCAGTGTCGGACGAAATTAAAATACTTTACATTTATTTCAATTTTGTTCATGTATATATTAGAGTCTCCAACTAGGTGTACTCTGTGTATTGATTTTATTGTATGTTCATTGTAGCTTGTATCGATCATTTTCATTTTGGGCAATCACCACTATTGGAATCATATATTTGACTGTTAATCCTATATTTATAGGATTCATTATCTCTGCTTGACTTTTGATGCCACTAATCTAAGGCTACTTTGATTATTAATCATGGGTGAACGTTAATCAGAATGTACGGGCACGTGGGAACTTGCCCACATACATTTATTTTGCTAGGTTAATACTCGAGAACTCGAGATTAAAATCTCCGTACTTGGATACCAATTTTCAGGATGTTACATGCTTGTACTTTACATTATATATATTTTGCTCTTTGCTTTTGTTATAACTTCTTGGAAATTATAATGAATAAATACGGCTAAACAGGCTTTAGTTACAACGGTATATTAGTCAAGTGATTTTTAAGTTACTTGACTTTTGAACCAACCTTTTCTAAAGCAATAAACTTTGATTCCATAATTGACTGATCGATACACTTTTGCTTGGTAGACTTCCAAGAAATTGCTCATCCACCCCGAGCGAAGACATATCCGCTGGTGGATTTTTTTTATCTGAATCAGTGATCCAACCTTCTTTTTATATTTACTAAGGGTGAGGAGTTTGTAACCCCTCGAAACTCCTCCCTTTTACGTTGCGCACGAGTTTATAATTCCTAGTCTATCCAAAATATTGTGCACGTAACACAATTATAGTGCACCACCCCTACACAATTTTAGATCAATCACAACTTTAGTGGGGTCCACCGGTATGACCGATCAAATCATCTAACCCTTAAGGAGATCCAAACTATTCATCAATAAGGCCCACGTTAGAGAATTTTTATATTGGTTTGATTGGTTGTTGTGTTGGATTGGTTGTTCTGCTATTCATAGAGTTTTGTGCACCTTGTTCTTTCAGAACATTCTTCTATTATTGTAATGGTTATAGAAGTCAAAAAGTCATCCTTCCTCTATTATATTTCTTTTTATGACAATTTCTCTTATGTCGGTTAAGAATTTGTTCCTTTCGGCCACCTTCGTATCTTAAATAGCTCAAATACATTTATCTGTATGCTTATAACACTCTGCCAACCATCCCTGATGTGTAAAATTGAATTTATGCTATTATAATTTTACAAAAAGTGATCCAAGTATCTTGAAAATTTTTCCATCCACTTTCTATTCCTTATGTGATGCAAGTGTTGCTAATTTACTACCATGGCAAAAATAAGGTACAGCAATAGGCCTGACCTAGTTGTTATAGAAATTCGTTCTTGTTCCAGGTCATACTACAGATGGACTGGAAATGGTAGTTATGTTTCGATCTGCACATATGGCGTAGCAAATCTCAACACATTCCGTACAGCAAGATACGCATGAAATGTCACTTTTATGGTGTTTATAGACTACGTTAGCTACTATACATCCTAATGCATTGAAATAGTAGAAATCGTGAATTTTCATCCCAAAGCATAAAATGAGCTGGCAAAATGAATGTACGGAGTGGATATAGATCACATACATCAAGATAGGCCGTTCCCCATGGCTCCAAACTGGAAAGATAATACTCGCACAACAGCCCATGCCGATCACGGTCCAGGACACCGTAGAATCCCCCATGCTATCATAGTGTAAGACACCTTAGATTCCCTGCCATCCACACAGTAGGACCCACCTGATGAGTGGCTTTGATTTTGTACACGTGTCAGGTTGCCACACGTGAGAGTTGGTTTGGCAAAAAAATAAAAGTGCACCGTGTGGTGCACGCAAAAGAAGTGACATTTGCTTGTCTCCGTTCACCCAAATTGACAGGGCTATTGCCATCGCTATCCATTGACTACATTTTCTCGTGGAATAGCTATCCTGCACACGGTTCGGTTCCGGTTTCGAAACTGGAACCGAATAGTCAATGAGATAGATGAATTGGTCACCGCCAGCTGTTGATATGGACCATTCATGTGAAGGGGGCCACCTTTAGTTCTCATCCCTTTTGAAACCGGATCTGAACCGTGTGCACCCACAATCGTATCTAAGTCATCAAGCACTCACTTCCATACATGTGTCATGCAGGTGTAAGGTTATTGTGGCTGAGCTATCTACAAAAAATCCCACTGGTCCGGTGATCCTAGCCGTCGATCGGATGACTACATTGCCCTGTCTTTTGGACCTTCAATTAGCTGCCCATTTCTAATTCTTGAATGTTGGTCGTGGGGCTGTCAATGGGTACCCGCCCTTGCAATGGACCCAATCTTTTCAAATAGGGGAGGTCCCCTTTTGGGACTGCTAACAAATTGGTTTAGGTCTTACATTCTTGGATCTGTTAAAAAAAAAAAAAATCAAGTCTAGCCAGGTCAGGGTCCATCCATCAACTTTTACCTTATCAAGATTGGGTTGAGTTGGGTCAACTTACTTTTTTATTATATTATTAGTGAGTCATGGTATCTACGTCACAAATGGACCACCTTTAATCGACCATGACTTCAAAATCGCTTTCAAGATAACCATAGCTGTTGATTAGTGGAAAAAATGGCCAATTTGATTGATCATGTTGGAAAATGTCATATCATTGATTTGGACTTTGGACGATGTATCCCACTTTTGATTGCATACCTTTCCAAAAAATAAAAAATAAAAAAATCTACAGCATCCACATCTCATTAATGTCTACAAAAATGAAAAATCCATATACGTTACAATCGAGATAATCCGATTATTAATATGGTCCATCCATTATCTGGGCTGGGCTTAGGTTTTATTTCCTATCCATCTCAAAAGTCAATTCAATATGATGATAGTAATCAATCTATTATCAATGGTTATGAAAATGGGTAGGCCGTATCGATAATTGTTCACTCCCCAAGTATAGGGTTGTGATGTAGTAATAAACTCGGTAAGACCGAGGTCGAATCCACAGGGACTGATACCTGTACGTTATCTGAAACCAAGTAGAACTAGAACTAGACTAAGATGTGATCTAAACCAAATAGAATTTAAGAAATAATTGTGGAATAATTATCTAAAACTTTAAGGAATTCAGAGGAAGGAACTAGGGATTCAGAGGATCCACTTGTAGAGATCAGGGAGAAATTATGCCTGCTTCAGAAATCATGGAATTTGACTAGACTTCCTTTGATATAGTTTTCAAGAGGTGAAAGGTATATGAATTAGAATGGATTCCATCACCAAGCCATGCCCAGGAGACAAAGTAAACAACAGAATTAAACTAATTACCAACCAACCAACAATGTATGAGGATCAGGAAGGGTACTGTCATCCTACCATGCCCATTGGACAATGATGAACAACAGGGGTTCCTGACTTCATAAACATAAAAAAAGGGAAAGAAATACTCAAAGCCATTGCAAACCCATTGTAATTTCAGTCACAACAGACCATAAAAGACTAAGAAAAATATTCCTTCAATAATCAACTATATCAAATCCAGTTTATGAATTAAAGGCACACAGTAAAATCTCTCATCTCGCTACAGGCTTCACCTCTTAGCCCTAGCTAAGAGGTTTAGCCAGACATGAATGGCTTGGACTCAAAGCAAATAAAAAGAGAGAGAAAACGAAAAAATAAAAGAAAAATAAGAAAAACTTCTTATCTTTTCTCTCCCATCTTCTCTCTCTGTCTTCCTTTCTTCCGTCCTCCACACGTTGCCAGCAGCTTGAATCCCTCCAGCCACGTCTAGCAGAAAGCCCAGCTCACGTGCTGATCTCTTCTTTCTTCAAAGCCAAGACCGCCACCCACGGTTTCTCTGCTCTTCCTCTCACGTTCCAGCTTCCAGCCTCCCTTTTTTCTTTCTTCTCTCTCTTTATAGGTGCCAGGGGCTGTGCAGGAGAGGCCTGGCCGGATTGCGAAATCCTTCGCGGCAGATTCCTTGCGGAACTCTGCTTCTGCAACCGGAAATGCTTAACTGTTTACGTTTGGACTCAGTTTGAGAGGAGGAGTCTTCCCCTCTTTGAAATCTGCCAGCGTGGCGAGTGTAAGCACCCCTTGTATGATCAAATGGACGGCTTGGATCGCTGATCCGTTCACGGACGGCGGCCCGCAACTTCCCGCAACTTCCGGTTTTCCCGAACGCGCGTAAGGCGTACGCAGAGGCGCTGACGTGTTCGGTGGGCCCCACAGAGGTATTTTCGGAGAAATCCACCCCGTCCATTAGATTCAGGATGAAATTTCAGTCAAGAATGGGTGGTTTTGAACGTCCATTGACGCGGCCCAGAGAAGAAATCACCTCAAAAATCGTTTTGAACGTCGCAGGACCGCCTGTTTGTGGCCTCTGTATCGCACACGTGTGCTTGCATGGGTCCAAAAGTTCAGCAAGGTTTTGTAGTAGTCGAGGCCCTCTACACGATGGACGGTTTGGATTGTCCACTGGAACAATGTGTGGGGCCCACTAGCGTCTGAAAAAATGGACAGCGTCCGTCCATTTTGCGCGTGAAACGGCAATTGCCGTATTTGGGAAGGGGACGCGGGTCAGCGCTGCTGACCCGCGTTTGTTAGCTCGGTGCGGCTCGGGTCTACGTGTGCTGTGCACACACGCGTAAAGTGGGACCCACCTTGCTTCTTTTGATAAATCCACATCGTCCATCTGGTTTCCCATCTAATTTAATGGGTTGAGACCAAAATTGAAGTATATCCAGATATCAGGCGGGCCAGAATTAATGGTTTATGGGCTGATCTGTCAGTTGGGGTGCTTCTATAGTGATCCGAGGGCTGAAATTTGATATGTACGGTTAATTTATGGCCCTCAGGCCATGTATGAAGTTTTGAGCCAATCAGATGGCAAGAACTATGTGATCTTGCATTTTTCACCAATTTCGGGCCTCTTTAACGTGAATGGCCTGATTTCCTCAGATCCTTGATGCATAATTCCATCGATCTTCATCCCCTGGAGTCCGTCCCTTACCTTGGGTGTCATCAGAGCGTTAAATCCATGGTTTAAGCACCCTTTTTCAGTTCATGCTTGTAAATACACTCTGCATCACAAACATGATTAAATCAGGCTATTAAACGGTATCATGCTTGTAAATCTATGTAATAACTGGGTCTGATATGCAATATTTGACCTTCAACAATAATACTAAAAACGGGTGAAGCCATTGATTTGGATCATTCATGTTATTGGTCTGCTGTTGATTTCCCTTTGCTCCTAAAATCATCCTAATCTAATGATGCCAGTCATCTAATTAATAGGCAGGAATGGATGGTCCTATTTATTATATTATAAAAGGTTTGATTAGCAATCTGGACCATAAATCATGTGGGTCACACTGATTGAGGATTCATCACAAAAAAAAAAAAAACCCTTTGATAGAGGATCGCAGCCATCTGATCACCACCTAGAAAATGAATGACAATATTTATTATATAGAAAATGGTGCTATTTATTAAAATTCATCTTGACCCATCCCGCGTAAGAATTACTCGGGCTTGACAAATGGACAATCCATGCTGCTTTGGACCTTACATCATGTGGGATTCACTTTTGGTTTCCCTTTTAAAACTCACTTTTACTTATGATTATAACCATCTAGTCAATGGTGTAAAAACTGACACTTTTTTGCAGTGACTGGGGAATCATTCCCCGGTCCAAAACTCAAGTGAGCCGCATGACAGGAAAAAGTTATAGGGAAATGCTACCATTGAAAACCCCTTGGGTCCGTTGTGATGTTCAGATGCCATCCATGTAGTTCATAACATTTTTTACTACTAAGATGAATTGAAAGCACTAAAAATTTAGCCTAATCCAAGACTTCCATGGCAGCGTGAATGTCTCAACGGTGGAGGTTTAGTCCTCACTTTTTTCTTGTTATGTGGCCCACTTGAGTTTTGGATCTACCTCTTTTTTCAGCCAATGTCCTAACATGATTCGGTAAAATAGATCGATGGGGAGATTTCATGCAAACATCTATTGTTGGATGTCTTAAATCAATTCAACAACAAGGTCTATCAATGTCATTGACAGACCAGTCGATGCCATCGAGTATTGTTTGACGCTATCAAACAGCTACTATTAGTTTAGCAAGATGATTGGCTGATGTCCTTGAGAAATATTCTAAGAAAAGTAATTTTAAATTATGGAATGTCAAGATGATTAGCCTATTAGTTCAACAAGGATTTGATATATATGGGTACTCGATGTGAAGATGATTGAATTTGCTTCCCTTATATAGCGTCCCAAGTGTAACAGTTTTACAGAGCAATCGACCTCCAGGATATAATGACTATAAACCGGTCCTAACGGTACACTCAATATACATGGGCTCGAACCACTTGCAGTTTAACCTGAAAATATTGAGTTAACTTAGCAACGAAATCGGTAACCAAAAGCTTATAAAACAGAAAAGGAACAAAGAGATTTTTTCACAAGAGAGCATAAATGATTTCGTGTGTGTGTGTGTGTTTTTTTTTTTTTTTTTTTTTTTAAAAATGGAATGAAAGCCCTTATATAGACTCTAAAGTAGCACATTACGCACCCTTTCGAAAAGGTATGGTCCGTTGGATTTAAACACAACGGTGCGACCAACTGATCAGCCACATCTTTGTATCTCAAAACGAAAAGGTGCAAATGCGCAAGTACACTCTTACGCAAAATAAAGTCCCACAACTACCCATATACATACATACCCATGTGAGTACATACCCACAACCCTATCCCAACATGCACTTGGGCTCGGGCTCGGCTCGACACGTGTGCATGCATAAAGAGTGTGTGGGTCGATGGCATAGATCAGAGCTATTAGCATAACCCCCTATATAACCAAATTCACATGCCCCGTAAATAGGGCTCAAGCCCCCAAGGCAAAAGGCCTATCTTGTATATAAGAAAAGTTCTTTAGACAAATTCGATGTGGGATTAAACCCACAACATAAATGGAACATAAATTTCAAATTTGGAAGGAAACCAAAATATTTGAAATTCTCCCTTTTTCTTATGTACTTCTGAAACAAAATACAACAAACTCTACCTTACCTTGTTTGTCTATCAAATGAGATGCGGCCCGAGCCTCACCCAAGACAATTTGCCGTTTACAGTGAGCCCACCCCGAGGTATGTATTTTATATCCATGCCGTCCATTCATTTTGCCATATCATTATAAAGCATGATGCTGAAAATGAAGAAGATCCCAATATCAGGTGGACCATACTTTAGGAAACAATGTTGATTGAATGCCTTACCATTAAAACTTCCTAGGGCTCACTGTAATGTTTACTTTCCATCAAGCCTGTTGATAAGGTCAAATAAACTTCCGATGAAGCAAAAAAAACCAATATTAGCTTGATCCAAAACTTATGCCCCCCATTAATGGTCAATCACCACTGTTTCCTATGTTATGGTCCACTTGAGAGTTAGACTTATTTCGTTTTTTAGCTCATGCCCTAAAGTGATCAGGTAAAATGGATATAGAATAAATACATCAAGGTGAGCCCACAGTAAGGGCTGCATCATCTTGGGTAAGGCTGGACCCCACCTAATCCACTCCCCACGTTGCATGGTAGGCACAACTCCAAGTAGCCCAACTCCATAGAACTTTGGGTTTGCGTCATTTTTTTGCTCATGCGATATAATGATTTGGCAAAATAGATGGATGGTGTAGATATATGACGCGGGGATGAACGTGATGAGGATAACTACTCCGAATCCACGGAGCTGCTCTGGACTCCTCACAGAGACTTCTCGAATCCACGAGGAAAGAAAACAGAAAATAGAAATAAATTCTAATAAATTCGAAATTGATTAATTGATGAATAAAAATGAGTTTACAACCCTTTAAATAGGGCTACCAAGCAATGGGAAAGAAATTAGAATCATACTACAACTCAAACTCTTAGAATCCGCGACTTACTATAAATAGTAAACTTACTATTTATAGACGGTCGTGATGTCTACTAGTGCGCAAGGTTTTCGGCCAAAAATAGTAAGTGTCCTATTTGGCTTCACCAAACCGTTCTCCTAATTATTCTAAGCTCTTTTCACGTTGGGCGCAACTCCTAAAGCCCGACGGATGAAGAGTTATAATCAAACTAAAACTTACTATTTATAGTAAAAACGAAATTAAATCAAGGAAACGATCGTCAATCCAGGGGTTTTTCGCAATTCGGGCTGCGTAACCCAGCATAGTTGGGTTGGTTGGCTTCAGTAGCTCGTTCTACCCCAAAATCATATATTTTACGTCAGATAACTCATTCCGGATTGCAAGATACGCCCGATTTAAAGTTCGATGATCTAGATCACTTCTGTCGTCGACCGGGCCTTTTCTGATCCATCTTGGCCATGTAATTGTCCGCGACCCACTCTACATCAGTCTCCTCCACTTCAAAAGAACTCATCCTCGAGTTCTCGTCATGCTCTGGTTCATGATACTCGGTCAGGTCCGCGACATTAAAAGTCTGTGAGATTGCCATGTCATCTGGAAGATCAACAATATAAGCGTTATCATTAATCTTTCGGATGATTGGGACGGGTCCAATCTTCTTATTTTTCAACTTGTTGTACGTCCCGGTCGGAAATCTCTCTTTGCGCAGATGGACCATAACGCGGTCGCCCACCTCGAACACTTTTTGTCGCCGATGCTTGTCCGCTTGTTCCTTGTACTTCTCGTTCGAGGCATGTAGCTTGGTCTGCACTTCTGCATGGATGCTCATGATCTTGTCTGCCATATGTTCTGCTGCAATGCTCGTACCCGGGTGCTTGGGTAGAGGGACTAAGTCAAGTGTGTGGCGAGGCACTCGTCCGTAGATAATCTGGAACGGTGATCTCCCTGTCGAGCGGTTCACCATGTTGTTAAACGCAAACTCTGCTTGGGATAAGGACAAATCCCACTGCTTCGGTTTTTCTCCTGAAATACAGCGAAGGAGGTTTCCCAATGTGCGATTCACAACTTCGGTCTGCCCATCAGTCTGTGGGTGGTAAGCACTGCTGAATTGAAGTTGTGTATCAAATCGATTCCATAAAGTTCGCCAAAAGTGACTAATGAACTTCGTGTCCCGATCGGAAGTAATGGTCTTGGGGACCCCGTGTAGCCGAATGACCTCTCTGAAAAATAAATTCGCCACGTGTGTTGCATCGAGGGTCTTCTTGCATGGGATAAAGTGCGCCATCTTTGAGAAACGATCTACCACCACGAACACTGAATCCATGCCGCGTTGTGTTCGTGGGAGACCAAGCACGAAGTCCATTGATAAATCCTCCCAAGGACCGTTAAGCACAGGTAACGGGGTGTAGAGGCCCGTATTCTGAGATTGCCCCTTGAAGGTCTGACAAACATGACAACGTTGTACGGCTTTTTCCACATCATGTACTAACTGTGGCCAGTAATACCGCTCTTCCACAAGAGCTCGCGTCTTGTCTCGCCCTAAGTGTCCACCAAGGCCACCTCCGTGTAGCTCCTGAATAATCTGCTCCCTCAGAAAACTTTGGGGGATGCACAATCGATTCCCTTTGAAGAGAAAATCGTCCTGTATATGAAGGTCACTGGGGTGACCTTCTCGACACTTCATCCAAGAATCTTTGAAGTCCTCATCCTCGGCATACAGCTCCTTAAGACAGTCGAAGCCGACTACCTCGTTGCTCATTGTAACTAGTAGTGATGCACGATGGCTAAGTGCATCAACCACCTTGTTCTGCTGCCCTGACTTGTGCTTCAGAACGAACGTGAATTCCTGTAAAAACACAACCCATCTAGCATACACACGATTCACGTTAGTCTAACTATTAATAAACTTTAATGCTTGATGGTTAGTGTACAAAATAAACTCTCTTTGAATCAGATAATGCCGCCAATGTCTCAGCGCCTGAACAACTGCGTACAACTCAAGCTCATAAGTCGACCACTTCTTTTGGGCTTCGCTGAGCTTCTCGCTGTAGAAGGCTACCGGCCTGCCTTCCTGTGATAATACTCCTCCAATTCCGACATATGTAGCATCACACTCAACCTCAAACAATTTGTTGAAATTAGGAAGTACCAAGATCGGTGTTGTAGACAAACGATGCTTGATCTCATGAAAGCTCTCGTAGCTTTATCGGTCCACTAGAACAGTCCTTTTTTCATGCAATCTGTTATAAGTGCGACTATGGTGCTAAAATCTCGCACAAATCGACAATAGAAAGTCGTCAACCCGTGAAAACTCCTCACCTCATGAATGTTTGTCAGGATCGACCATTCCCTAATAGCTCATACATTTTCATTGTCCACACGAATGCCTGCAGACGTTACAACAAATCTTATAAACAATAGGCTGTTAGTTAAAAAACTACACTTCTTCAAGTTGAAGTACAACTTGTTAATTTGTAAGACCTGTAACACCTACCTAAGATGTTTCTTGTGCTCCGCCTCATCCTGGCTATATATCAATATGTCATCAAAATATACTACCACAAATCAACCAGTACACGATTTTAGAACTTGATTCATTAAACGCATAAAAGTACTTAGTGCGTTCGATAGACCAAAGGGCATGACCAGCCACTCATACAACCCTTCCTTAGTTTTGAATGTCGTTTTCCACTCATCACCGGGTTAGATACGAATCTGATGGTACCTGCTCCTTAGATCTAGTTCAGAGAACACCTTGGTCCCTTCTAGCATATCAAGCATGTTGTCCAACCGTGGTATTGGGAATCGATACTTGATGGTAATTTTATTGATTGCCCGACTGTCGATACACATGCGTCAGCTTCCATCTTTTTTTGGTGTTAATAATGCTGGTACGGCATATGGGCTCATGCTCTCTCTCAAGAGACCTTTACAGATCAATTCCTCCACTCGCCTCTGAAGTATCTCACACTCCTTCGGACTTATCCGATAATGAGGGCGGTTGGGCAGGCTAGCCCCAAGGACGAGGTCTATGTGATGTTGGATGTCCCTCATGGGGGGCAATCCATTAGATAGATCCTCAGGCCAGACTTCTTTGAATTCGTTTAGCAACAGTCTTAAACTTGGAGGGATGTTTGAGGGTTCCTCTTCCTCGCCCTTTACTACTACGGCGTATACCTCGCCAGTTTCCTTGGATTCCTCCATGAAATCCCGAATGGTCAAGAGGGAACTCCCCTCCACTTTAGAGGCTTCAGGGTGGTTCTCTGGTGCCATAGGGGCAAGGATTATTTTTCGACTATCCTTGACGAATACGTAGACATTATCTCGTCCCCGATGGGTCGCATCACGGTCCGACTGCCAGGGTCGACCGAGTAACATATGACAAGCTTTCATATCGACCACGTCACAAAGTATTTGATCCTTATAATTTTTACCAATTGAAAACGAGATAGTGCATTGTTCAGTTACCTTGGTCTCATTCACCTTTTTTATTCAGCCAATAGAGTATGGGGAAGGATGTTTCATCGTTGGTAGCCGCAACTTGTCCACCATTACTCTCGAGACGATATTTTCGCTACTACCACTGTCTATGATCACATCACAGACCTTTCCGTTGACGGTGCACCGAGTACGAAATATATTGTGTCGCTGTGGATGTAATTCCTTTCGTGGGGCATACAGTAATCGCCTCACAACTAGAAATTCGCCACGATCCTTGCCCGTCACTTCATCGCCACCTGTTATTTCTTCAGTGGTTTGTTCATGTTTATCAAAGCGATGGTATTCTTCTGCGGCCTCATCTTCAGTGCCCTCTTCGTTTATAGTCAAGTGCGTTGCGGGACGTTGAGGACAAGTGTTTGATAAGTGGCCTGGTTGGCCACAGTGGTAACAATTGTTCGACCTTGGCCGAGTATAAGGATTTGGAATCCTACTCGGACTTGTTGTTGTGGGTGCTGCACGTTGAGGTCTGGATGAGCCGCTCCCCGTATCACGGTTTGCGGTTGTAGGAAGTTGAGGTACTGGATCTTTTCCTCGTGGCAGCACTGGATCCTGCGTGGGACCCGTCATGGAGGGTCGATTTGAAGGATATGGACGAGCAGGAGCTCTTGCAAGTTGTGTTTCTGCCCTACCCGCCAATTGAACTGCTTCATCCACAGTCCCGACTGGGTACATCTGAACTCGATTCTGAATTATCGGTTGCAACCCACCTATAAATCATGCCACCTTCTGTGACTCAAATTCTGACAAATCGTTTCGTGTAGCCAACCGTTGGAATTCTTCAGTGTAATCTGTGACTGTTCGATTTCCTTGTCTACAATTTTGATATTGCTGGAATAATATCTGCTCATAATCACTGGGGAGAAATCGTGATCGAAGAAGACGTCTCATCCGTGGCCATGATGAGATGGGCGCCTTGTTCTGGCGGGCTCGTGAGAGTTGTAATTGTTCCCACCATGCAAAAGCACCAGATTTTAATTTAAACGCTACCAATTTTACCCTTTTATGATCTAGCACGTCCATGTAATCAAAATATCTCTCTACTTCGGCTAGCCAATCGAGAAAATCTTCTATACGTAATAAACCGTTAAAACTAGGAAGTTCAGCCTTACCTCGATAGTCTCTTTCAGCACGATCTAGATGATCACCTCCATGGATTGGTCGTCGAGCAAAACCCTCATTAAGGTCCTCGTCGCTAGAACTTGAATCATCTGATGTAGCCCTACGGTTTGCCACTGGTAGTGCTCTACGAAAATCGGGGTTGTGTCGTACAGCAACCATGGGTGGTGGAGCCACCACGGGTGGTGGAGCACCGCCTAGGGCTCGGGGCGGAAGTAGCGCATCCGCAAGACGGTCGAGAGTTGCCTGCAGCCCTTGCATGGTCAACTGACTCTCCCGGTGGAAAGCTTCCATTCTTTCCGAAAGATAACGAATCCCTGGATCACCGTCTACAGGATTTTGATTCATACCTTCGTTGTTTGCCATCGGCCCAAGGGGAATCCTCGCTTTGATACCAATTGACGCGGGGATGAATGTGATGAGGATAACTACTCCGAATCCACGGAGCTTCTCTGGACTCCTCACAGAGACTTCTCGAATCCACGAGGAAAGAAAACAGAAAATAGAAATGAATTCTAATAAATTCGAAATTGATTAATTGATGAATAAAAATGAGTTTACAACCCTTTAAATAGGGCTACCAAGCAATGGAAAAGAAATTAGAATCATACTACAACTCAAACTCTTAGAATCCACGACTTACTATAAATAGTAAACTTACTATTTATAGACGGTCGTGATGTCTACTAGTGCGCAAGGTTTTCGGCCAAAAATAGTAAGTGTCCTATTTGGCTTCACCAAACCGTTCTCCTAATTATTCTAAGCTCTTTTCACGTTGGGTGCAACTCCTAAAGCCCGACGGATGAAGAGTTATAATCAAACTAAAACTTACTATTTATAGTAAAAACAAAATTAAAATAGGAAAACGACCGTCGATCCAGGGATTTTTCGCAATTCCGGGCTGCGCAACCCGGCATAGCAGGTTGGTTGGCTTCAGTAGCTCGTTCTACCCCAAAATCATATATTTTACGTCAGATAACTCATTCCGGATTGCAAGATACGCCCGATTTAAGGTTCGATGGTCTGGATCACTTCTGTCGTCGACCGGGCCTTTTCTGATCTATCTTGGCCATGTAACTGTCCGCGACCCGCTCTACATCAATATAACACATCGTCCATCTATTTTGTCTATGTGAAATCCATAGACAAAATTTTGTTTTTTAAAATATATAAACTTAAGGTTAAGTATGATACAATGCGTATGAGAAAAGTAAAATACGTACATGACCTCTGTGAGGTCCACCATTTTGTTTATGTGAAATCCATTAAGTGCATCAAGTACACTTTCTTATATATACTCAACGTCTGGCCCAAAAAACAATCTGATCCAAAACTCAAGTGGGCCTCATACACAAACATATGTATGTTTGGTGTTCATCTTTATTATTCCTTCCAATGTGCCCACCTGAGTAGTGATTCCAATTGATTCCAATAATGTAAACTCAAGCTTACATTATGCGCGTATCAGATGTCTCAACGGGTTGGCACACAGGACACGACTGTTGTATGTTTTTACCTGCGGATTTGAGAGTTTTTGAAGAGAAAAAGAGAGAAGTCGGGTTTTAACAGAACATAAAAGTCAAAGTCGGTGGAGGAGGGAGATGAGTTCGGAGGAATAGAGATATTTTGAGGAATTTCGAAAGACTCTTATGCTTACTGCAATCCACAACGGCACATACACCAATCCTAAATCAATTCCGTGAATAATTTTCATTAAGAAATTTTTTTACGTGTGATAAACAAACACCCAAAATAATATATTAAGCGGACGAAATCTGATTTTAAGATTTCCATGGTATATTAAGTGGTAAATAAACAGGCCCTAAGTCCAAATACTTATGTGATAAACTATATCTATTATCTGAGTCTGCCATGGCGGTGCAACGACTTTAATTGGTCAACGGTATGCGTGTTGGATGCACTCTTAGACATCCAATTACATTCTCCCCGGAAACGTAGAAGCAGACTGTCTGAATATCCTGTGGCATGACGTGGCTCAATCTGTGTGGGCCAGTTAGATGGCAAAAAGATATACAGCATGGATAAAATACAATTAGAGTACAGTGGGTCCCACAGAGCTTGGGCCACGCTGAGCCATGGGGATATACTTGTAGTGGTGGGTGCCACAGGCAATACACTTTCCAAAAACTAAAGAAATGCTGTAAGAAATTTACAGCTGCCGTTCAAAACCTGCTCCCGATGATTAATTTCACAACCACTGCTGGAGAGTAGCATGCACTTCATTACCCATCCATTTTGCCAGCTTAGCCATGTCGTGCCACTGGGACATCAACAGGGCTACCACGATGTATGGCTTTAGCCACACCTCCAATCATTTTGCCAAATCATTTTAAGATTTAAAGATAGAAGCCCAAAAATAAAGCAGTTCTAACGCTCAAGTGGAGTATACAATAGGGATTAAAACTCATTTCGACAAGGAACCGGTTTACTTTTAACCATCCGTTTAAGAGCCATTAATGGGACGGTTTACATTGCTTGATCAATTTGATTTTAATGGTTTAGTTGGCTGTAAGCAGCGCCACATGTGAGGAGGATGAACCGCCACCATCTTTTGAATGGTGGCAAACTATCACGGGAACGTGGTCCCTTAAAATAAGATGCGTTGGTCTTCTATAATGTGACTGAAATTGATATATCGTGCGCTTTGTGACTTCGGCTTCTCGACTCGTCCGGGTCGACCCGGACTCGATCTGGTTCGAAGTCAACACAGTAATCCTTGACTCGGTTGAGTGAGTTGGGTCAATTCATCATTGAGTTGGGTGAGTCCTGACTCAACTCAGACCTGAATGGATCAGGTCGTCTTTTAATCATTCTCCTAATTACAACAGAAGTAAAGAGAATCTTGTCGGTCTTATTTTTCTACGGTTGAGATGACTCTCAAATTACTCATTCTGGATTTAGAGTTGGTTTTAAAGCTGGGCATGAGTCATTTGGGCCTATCCTGCTATGGGCTGTCAGATGGGCCGACTTTGAAAGCTCAGGCCCAGCTGTAGTAGGGATGTTAATAGGCTAGAGTCAGGTCAAAGCAGATATGCTCCATCAAAATCAACTGATGTGCTGCTGTGATGAGGGAATCCAATTTCTTTTGGGACAGGGAATCTACCCTGGGCCACCCACCTGGATGGGTGGGTGAAGGGAGTTATTTGGATGCTCTGTCTGAGAGCGACACTTGTTAGGCAGGCACTTGTAAATTATGCAAGCGGCATACATCAACTCCAAGTCTATATAACCTTATAAATAGGTTAGATGGCAACTAACCATCACAGACGGCCTTAATGAAGTTTCAACTGGGGTGTCATTATCACCATTGCATCCTTGGTGTATTCCACTTGAGCCTTGGATTTGCTTTTTTTTTTTTGCTTGTACTCTAAGATGATATGGTAAAATGTATAGATTGTGTGGATAAACTCCATACATCACGGTGGCCCCTCAAAGCCCAAGTCTGTTCTTAGTTAGGGACAGGCCTTGTAGTGCCCAATCCATGTGCTCCCACAACACACGAATTTCCTTGTGACTTCTGGCGGAGAGATATCTCTATGCCCGGTGTTGTATGGGGTCCAGAGAAATTACCCTGGAAAATACATTCGGTTCCTATGTTTTGAAAGATAACACTTGATTGGATTTTAAAAATCAAGCATATCTAAAACTCAGTTGAACTATATCCACTGTTGAAACTTTTCTGGAGTTGACCATGATGTTTATATGCCATCTAATCCGTTCATAGGATTATTACCCCTCAGATAAACATTAGGAACGAAAATCACCCTGAAACAAAACTTCTATCACAGCCGAGTGTTTGATCCCTACTATTTGGTATGGTATGGCCCACATGAGTTTTGGATCTGCCTGATTTTTAGAATCCTGTTCTACTGTGGTCTTTCAAAACAAGTGGGCCGAGTGGATTTTTCACGGACATCTTTGTAGCCTCACACAGCTCCCATCACAGAGGTATCTCTGGGGCTCACACAGCCCCGGGTCACACGCAATCTTTTCTTTTTTTTTCTTCTGTTTTTTTTTTTAAATTTTTTTGGGGTTAGCTTGTTAGCACACACCCATGTCAGTACACACGCTCCGTGTTAGCCACCCCCGCTAGCGATCGATACCAAGACCCCAAGTGTTGAAACGAGGTATCTCCACTCAGTCTGCCAGTTGAGTTATGGATCTGGGTGTGGGTCACACGCAATCTGTTCCCATGCACATGAGCTGCCTTCGTACGTACACACGGCTGCGTAGCAATCTGCTCCCATGCACATGAGCTGCCTTCGTACACACGGGTGCGTGGCAAAGCTCATCATATCACGTATAGCATAAATAGCTACATGCTGTACTGTAAAATATGATACATCGCTACTTTATCAGTTGAATCCCCACCATCCACTCAGTGGACCTACCTGATGAGTGGCTTAGATCTTATACACTTGTCAGGTCGCCACACGTGAGAGTCGAATTGGCCATGAAAGTGCACCGTGCAGTGCACGCAAAGAAAGTGACATTTGCTTACCGTTGGGTCAAAATGACTGGGCTTGATTGCCATTAGTACCTATATTCTGCATTTCTTCTCATCGAGTAGGTATCCTATGCTAGAATGTCGTATGTAAGTCATCAAACACTCGCTTTCCACACACGTGTCATGCTGATGTAAGGTTAATGCGAACGGAGTATCCACAGAAAATCCAATTGGTCAGATGATCCTACCCGTCGATTAGACGCCTACATTGCCCCGTCTTTAGTACCCTTCGCTTGGCTGCCCTCTTGTAATGCTGAGGGCTATTTGTAGGCTTGTCAATGGTACCGCCCGTGTTCTTATCTGTCTCAAACTCAATTCAAAGCATAGATCCCAAAATTTAATGGATATTAATTCTCAAAAAACGAGTTCCATGCTCTTCTTTCTTATCTTTTTCTTTTTTCACACTGTCACTCACATCCCACACGTGCCCATGCACTCACACCGTAGTGTGTGTGGGAAGGGAAATGGTTCTATGCTGTCAAGCTCATGGGAACTTCCCATGAGGTCGAGTTGTGTGGGCCCCACCGTGATGCGTGTCGAAAATCAGTACTGTACATTTGATGGGCCCCCTTTAAATTATGGGGTATCTCAAAAATCAGTCGTATATGGAACTCAGGTGAGCCATGACATCTAAAATCATGTAAAGACATATCTAAAACATATAAAAGCACTTAGTAAGACCTACCTAAAATTTGGATGCATTTGAAACTTGGTCTTACTCCTCATCGAAGTGGGACACATATAATGGATGGTCTAGATTTGTGAACCACACCTTAGTGGGCCCAACAAATGATTATAAATGTTTTAATGGGAGGGAAACCCCTCTCAACTTTCATACGTGGTGTGGCCAACAAAAGTCATCGATTGTCTGGATTTTTAAGCCTAAGGCCCACCTTGGAATGGTGCATCTGACTGATGGGGTAGATGTTCGACATGCATCACGGTGGGCGTTTACATCCGCAAGTGTAGGGTCGCGATGTAATAATAATCTCGGTAAGACCGAAGTCGAATCCACAGGAACTGAAACTTGCACGTTTCTGAAATTAACCAGAAGTTGAATTAGGAGAAGATGTGAAACTAATTTTGAAGTATTTGAGAGAGTAATTGTGAATAAAGTAATTAAAACTAAGAATTTAAAGGTAGAAACTAGGGTGTCAAGGATTCACTTGTAGTGATCAAGGAGCCCTCTTGCTTGATTAAAATAACACAATTAGAATTGGAGTTCTATCCGATCCAATTGGAAAATACAACAATAAAACCAAATCTAAACTTCTATTGACCTAATTCTTAATAAATGAGAACAATAATAATTGGCAGGGATTCCATCACCAAACCATGCCTAGGAGACAATGCCAAACAATAGGATTTACCAATCTCATAATCTCAAAGTAGGAGAATTGTGAAGATTAAAAAGGATTTCATCACCCTACCATGCCCAAGGGACGATGGTGAACAATAGGACTTACTAATTTCACAATCTCAAATCAGGAAAATAATATACTCAAAGCTATTGCAAATCTACTGTAATTTGAGTCACAATAAACCATTAAAAACTAAAAGTATTCCTTAAATATCATATTATAATCCATAAGGTTTAACATAAACATGAATCAAAGCAATAGAAACATCCCATTAAGCTACAAGCTTCACCTCTTAGCCCTAGCTAAAAGGTCTAACCAATCATAGACATGATTAGATCTAAAATTCTAAAAGAAAGTATGAAAACAACTAAAGAAGAAAAAGAAAAACTCTTGGCGATGGCTTCTCCACTATTTTGCTCCACTCCTTAAACCCTAGAAGATATCTAGGAACATCGTATAGAGACTTATTTATAGTTATGGAACTTCAACTTTCGCACCTAGTTGGAAAACTCTATAAACCGCCTCAAATTTACACAGTTTGCTAAAATAGACATCACTCAGCTCAGTTTTTCAAAATAGACTTCATTCTGCTCAATTTCACAAAACGACCTAGAGTTTCAAAATATGCTTTTTAAGAATGATTTCAGGATTCCGTTTTTTTACTTCAAATCTTTGATTCTCTTCATTCCTCACTTGGTTCTCTTGGATCTTTGGCATATAAATTCTTAAATCTTGGTCTCCTAAGATCCATCCCTTGCCTGGGTGATTCTTGAGCATCAAATTCATACTTTTAGCATCATTTTCAATCCAATCTCTTAAATTCACCTTGCAACACAAACACGAATAAAATAGAACATTAAACATTATTATGTTCATAAAACTAAGATATAAATAAGGGATAATGTGCAATATTTGACCATTGACACAATCCCTAACCAGCATTTTGCTAGTCCCAAGTAAAGTATGCGAAAAATATTTCGAGAACTAAAAGATAATTCATAGGGCCCATTGTGATGTATGTGTTTCATCTATGCCGTCCATTCCTTTTACCCCCTCAATTGACGGCATGAGACTAGAATTAAGCATGAGCTCAAGTGAACTACACAAGTGGAAACTGAACTCATGCCATTGAAAACTTCTTGGCACAACGATAGGTTTAATATTTGTGTTTTCCATCATTCATGTTTAGATGTGACCCCATGAACAAGTGAGATGACAATGAAAGATCACCGTGGGCCCTAGAAAGGTTTAAATGCTGGACGCCATTGTCCTATTATTTCCAGTGGTATGATCCACTTATGCTTTTGATGATATTTGTGATTATAGTTTATTTAAGTGGTAAAAAGCTTATGAACCGTTTTGATGACATATAACATTACAGTGGGCTCCACGAAGATTCCATGAAGATTTCAACTGGAGACGTTTCTGTTTTAACAGTTTCATGTGGTGTGACTTTCCTGAGTTTTGGATCAGACTGATTTTTGGATTCCTATCTATCATGGCCTTAAAAAATGAATGGATTGAGTGGATTCATCAACAGATTCGATGTGGCCCCACAGCTTCAAGCCACATGAAGAACTTTTCCTATGGGTGGGGGCACAGGCAATTTGCGGAAGCGTACCGCGTGCTGAGTGACTCAGTTGTCTTTATGGTATTTAGTAAACCCTGTTGAGTCTACTTTGAACGTTTGTAATGTATCCACGCCATTCATTCTTTTTTCCAGCTCATTTTAGTCGCAGATCCCAAAATTGAAGCATATCCAAATCTGAAATGGACCACACCATAGGAAACAGCAGAATAATGATTTCCACCATTGAAACCTTCCTAAGACTCACAGTGATATTTATTTGTCATCTAACCTCTTCATAAGATCACACATACATAGATGCGGGTAAGAAAAAAAAAATCAACTTGATCCAAAACTTCTGTGGAACCAAAGAATTTTTCAATGATAGATGTTTAATTTATACTGTTTCTTGTGGTGTGGTCCACTTGAACTTTGTATATGCTTAATATTTGGGCTCAAGCCTAAAATTATCTAGTAAAATAGATGGATGGAATGGATAAAATACATAAATCATGGTAGGGCCCGCAGGGTTTACTCCGTACACCAACTGAGTTATTACCGAGCATGCAATCCGCTTCATCAATTCGCGTCCGTATTTCAGCAGTCATGGATGGAATTGTCAAGGGAATATATGTGGGTCCCACGTAGCTTTCGACCAGACGAAGAACTTTCCGTGTGGCCGGGGTCACACGCAATGCGCGTCCCTATTGCAGCACCCATGGTCGAGGAATTCTCAGCGTACTCGCTCGCATGAGTTGAAAAAGAGCTTGGCGTTGAAATCATCCAAGTGGCAAAGCCAAACGAGATCCAGGTCATTCATCAGGTTAGTCTTTATATTGCGAACATTTTGCGGACCAGAAAAAAAAAACAAAATCCATCCACTCATCAGATGTGCTACAGTACAGCTCATTTTAGTACCACAGCCTAAATTTGAAGCGCATCCAATTCCTAAATCGACCACACCACAAAAACAGTGGAGATAATGATTTCCACTGTTGAAACCTTCTTAACACTTCTAGTGATGTTTATTTGTCATCTAAATTGTTCACAAGATCGCACAGTGAAAGATTAAGGTAAAATACAAATATCAGCTTGATACAAAACTTACGTGCCACCAAAGAATTTTTTGATGGTAGAGGTTTAATTCACATTGTTTCCTGTGGTGTGGTCCACTTGATCTTTGTATATGCTTGATCCTTAGGCTCAACTCCTAAAATTATCAGGTAAAATGGATGGATGGAGTGGATAAAATACATAAATCACGGTAGGCCCCAGAGAATTTAGTCAGTACCCTAACTGAGTTATTACTCAGTATGCGCGCAATCAGCTTCAGCAATTAGGGTTAATATTTCAGCAGTGGAATTTTCAGGAGAATCTATGTGGGCCCATATAGCTTCCGACCAGACGAAAACTTTCCATGTGTCTGGGGGAACACGCAGTGCGCGTCATTATCTCAGCAGCGCGATTCAGGAATTCTCAGCGCACTCAGCTGGCATGAGTTGAAAAGGAGGCCTAGCTTTGTAACCGTTCAGGTGTCAAAGCCAAACGAGATCCATATCATTATCGGGTAAGTTTTTCCGCTGCGAGCATTTCATGGACCAAAAAACAAGACCCATCGGCTCATCAATTGCGCTACAATACACTATGAAAATATTAACAACTAGTCTTTTTTTCTTTTTTTTCTAAATTAATTTATAACCGCCCGCTTTTCAGATACAAGTTTTCCATGACTAAGAGTAGACCAACCTCATTTTTAGGACATGACATGTTTATGGACCTAATAATGACTTGAACCATACATACCATGTTCACACGTGTTTCATGAAGCCTCTTATCTCACATTCGCCATAACCATATCACCAGGTTTGGTAAGCCTATATGCTTCAATGAGAATTAATGGTGTTTGTTTTTTTCATTTACCACTGATAATGGTGGTAAATAAATATTGATATTTTTTTAATACTATTGGAAGAGCTGTATATTGAAAGAGCTGTATATATATCCCTCCAAAAATGAGATGCCTTTTTTTAAAAAAATCCAATGGGATTGCTTGAGTAAACCATGTGAGTCCCACCGTAATGTATGTATCTGATGCTTGGTGGCCATCTATTTTAGTAGTTCATTTTAATGCATGTGCTAAAATTTGAGATATATTATAACTTCAAGTGGTCCACAACATAGAACACCGTGGATAATGATGTCCACCATTGAAACTTTGGAACATTCGTAGGGCCTTTAAAATATCAACTTTGTCCAAGATTTCTATGGCCTTAAAAATGTTTTCAACAGTAGACACTCAATTCCAACTATTTCAATTGGTGTGGTCTCCTTTTGCTTTTGATTATCTCATTTTTGGGCTCATTCCTTAAAATGAGCTAATAAAATGAATGGACGGCATGGATCAAACATACACATCATGGTGGGCCACATAGAAAATTTTCTATAGTAAAGGAAAAAAACAAATACCTCTAAGTAAATCAGTACAATAAAATTCTCTTATAAAATGTTTGTCAATTGGTACGATAAAAATCATTGGTAAAATGTTTGTACGCAGCCCAACAGATGAAGTACACTACATATTCAATTTTAAAGATTGGAAACTTTCATTCAATGACTTTGGCACTTGACATTCTTAAAATAGATATTATCCAGTCAGGGAATTAGATAATAGACGCCTCTGGACATTTGCAATATTTCATATTTTATGACTTATTGGGAAAGGAATCCAGTATCTCATGACCTAGTAGGTAGGCATTTGAAGCTCACTCAATTTTATTTGAAGCTCGCTCAATTTTATGTTAGGCTCGCTCAATTTCATTTGAAGCTCACTCAATTTCATGTTAGGCTAGTCAATTTCATTTGAAGCTCACTCAATTTCATGTTAGACGCACTCAATTATCCATAGTTGTATGTACTTTTCACTACAAAGAAATAGCTACGGATTAGATATGTAGCTATAAAACTAATGGCTACGAATCTAACGAAGCAATGGCTACGCTACAAATGGCTACGACCTTACTACAGTTATAATCCATAGCCACATGTCTTTAGCTATGGCTTTTAGCCCTTTTTTTTAGTAGTAGACAGTGCCATCATGGACAAGGCAGAGTCCCACAGTGGCACCGTGGATATCACGATGCCACCGTGAAAGGAAGGGTATTTTCGTCTACAAAGAGTTAATCTGTGCAGCAGTGGTTTAGTTACGAAAAGTAAAGTTAGGGTGATTTAGAAAAGCTGGTGGGTAAAAGTTAAGATTTAGGTGGGAAAAATCTCCTCTTTCAAACTCCAGAGTTTCCAGAGCAACGCATGTAAAATGCTATTGGGGCATATTCCAGTGTAGTGTAATAGTATATAATATATAATATATGAGTATGAGATCCAAGCCGTAAATAACGTGGCCCAAACATGAATTCCCTTGATGAAGAAACTAAGCTGTTTTCTACTCAATTTGGGCCACAATTTTATTAGAAAACTTGGCCAAAGTTTTTAGCCATACATCTTTAAGTAAATTGTGGTCAAATTGATAAACTGAATGGCATGAGAATTGTGCCAGACCGTTCAAAATAATAAATTTAATTGGATGGATGGCTAGGATAGCATGCCCTTTTGCCACTTTGGCTCATAGGTTGCGTGTAGGGGAGATGCCTAACACATGCGCGTGGCCCACGGATTCTCTTGTCCCATTCTTTAAAACATCAATATCAGACATGGTCATGTGGGTGGGCCACACCCAGAACATATGCAATCCACAACTTTATTTTGATTAAATCAAAGGAAAGTAAAATTGAAAAGCTGAATCATCCTCAGCCACGCGATAATAGACCAATTTAAAGTTTTGGTATATCATTCATCGTACACAATCTACATGTTTGCAAATCTCGACCATTAAATTCTCGAGTCCCATTGTCGATTGAAAATTGGTTCAAATTAGAACTGATCTAACCATCCTCTCATCCTATTTTTCTAGTTGAATTTGGACCGTTGATTTTTTTTATTTCCATTCTTCCAATTGATATCCACCAATTGAATAATTGGGACAGTTCAAATAATTATTGCAAAATCCAATCCTATAATGCATCCAAATGCAACCTAAGCATCTTTCCCTGTTCATGGATGCAGTCGCTTGGGATTCGGTGGACACCCAAACATGCCAAAGACACCTAAATGCTTTTATCTCTCAGTATACTTCTGTACATGCCACATGGACCAGATTGGATATGCAAATTCAATGACCAGTAGATCTTAGCTTAAATAAATTAAAAACTTTGGCGCTGGATCAGGACAATTGGACGGTCCAATTGGTTTACTTGGACCGTCCATTGGGTCCAGTGCACATTTCACGGACCAGCTTGCAAAAAAATCAAACCAATCAGATGATCCAATCCATCTGGAACTTGTTGCCTTCTTTTTCATTATCCATCCGTTCCAAAGCTAAGGATGGGATGGTTAAGATTGCATGATAAAATTAATTCTCCTATGATGGGCCCTAACAAAGAGATGGCTCAGATTGTTGATTGGACCTGCTTTTGTTTAAATGATCTTCTTCATTCATTTGATAGGTTATTGATTGGATGGCTAGAATAGTCTGATATGTGATCTTTGCACTTACACTCTATAGATCATTTCTTTGGTCCATATGTAAGCAACTCGGCACCATTTTCGGATCCAAGAAACATGAAAAAGAAAGAAAGAAAAATTTTGAAAAAGAAAATTTTGGGCTCCACCTATACATGTGGTATATGGAAGATACAAACCATCCATCAGGTGGCCCACAGCATGGATGTTTGCGATTGCAGTTGGGTTTCAATCAAAAGATTCAAAACAATAGAAAATAGAGTCCTTGTTAAGGTGAAACTCTAAATTTTCAAGAGAGAGAGAGAGATTCTAAGGATGCATTATGCATAACTTCGCATGGGTCTATCGGAGCATTAGTTGTAGCTTGAGCTTTGCATCTCCACCAAACACAGGAGAAGTATGCACCAGGGGCAAAAGGCAAGCAGTGTATGAGATTGAGATCTAGGCATGGACCTTTTCATCATTCCATGTATAGTAGGTGTTGATGCAAAAATCTGGACGTCCTTCCTAGACCACCAGGGACCTGCAAAAAGGTACAAGAATGGAGACCCTAGCTAATCCAGGAGACCCTCCGATGCCAAAGTCAGGTAGGCAAGTTAGGTCCAATGGAACATAGGGTTTTTTAGTGGAGAATTGTGCGTACCTTTCACCATTAGGGGCGCTCCTGTTTATGGGTCAGGTAGGCAAGTTAGGTCCAATGGAACATAAGGTTTTTTAGTGGAGAATTGTGTGTACCTTTCACCATTAGGGGCGCTCCTATTTATGGGTGAGGAGAGGCAGTGACGTAGAGGGACATTCCCTGTTTGGTATGAGCATATTGTAGTGGGATTCAGAACCCTACCATATCGCAGTAATCTTCTGAGATCTTCGGCGGAGATCTCAAATAGATCTATGTTGCAGTCGTCTCCTTAGATCTTCGGTTAGGATCTCGGATGGGTAATTTTAGTAAGACCCAAATAGTTGGTTCTAGGTCGGATCTAGTAGAAGTGGGCAATGGAAGATTGAGGAGGGGAGCGGTTTCAAGGAGGGGTTCGGCCAACCTGAGTTCTTCTGTTGGGTTGTTGCCGAGCTCCTTTGGTGTCAAGTAGATTGGTGGTCAGCCGATCTGGCTTTGGAGAGTTGTTGGAAGACCGAAGTCGATCTATTTCCTCACTCGGCCTAGGGTTGCGGTCGAGCTCTTTGTCATATCAGTTGTTGACCGACCTCGTGGTGTGCACAGATGTTCAACCTAACCATTATTGGTCCATCCTTTTTCCCCCAAAACAGTAAGCCCCCTACTTCCAAGCTCATGTAGCGGGCTCGCGAAATAGGTCGGTATTGGTGAGGACGGACTACTCTGTGCCTAGGGTGTTGAGTCAACTTGTCATTAATGCTGGATAAAGTGGTGTGCATGAGTATCAAGGCGTATCTATAATCATGGTACAGCGTGTTCGAGATAATGCGCGTTGTTTGAGGTATGTGCATTGGCGACCCGCCTACTCAGCTCCTGGCCTATAGGGTGCAACACATGGCATCTTCTGGAGAGACAGAATAGTCAGTGAGTGAGAGAGCTCCACATGTCCAAGCGCAGTCATTGAGGCGCGGATTTGGCTACCATAATGAGTGCGGGCATTAAATGTTGCACAGTCGAGTCATCTATAAAAGGGGATGCCCTAATACTGTTTCAATCTATTTGTTATGTCGTCTCTCTACCTCTCCTTCTGCTCACCCCGTACTCAGGCGATTTTCGGTGACCTCTAAACTTCTCCTTCTCCGATGAGCTCCGCTCCTTGTCTTCCATCCCCCTTCTATTTCTTTTCTTTTTCTCTCGAGTTCCCGGCTTTCGTCGGCCGTTCCGTTTAAAGGACATGTCGAGATCGTCAGGCCAGTGGGGGAGTCGTCCTGGTGTGATGGTGGACCGGATGATCTTCACCTTATGTCAAACCCACCCTCACCACTGGTGATGATGAGTGACGGGGAGTTCCAAGTGTCCCATGAGTCGAGGATGGCTGCCTGGTCCTTAGCCGAGTGCCCAGAGGATGTCGAGGGTATTGTCCCGGCTAGGGAGGAGACCAGTGGATCCTCATCGGATGCAGAAGAAAAAGGCTGGTTGGGTCAACGCTGACAGAAGCCGACCTGGTTTGGATCAGGTCAGGATACCAAATCCCAGACTCCGTGGTACTCTGAGCTCCCATACTTGGTGAGGAAGTGGTCATATTCTTGGTCGCCCTTTAGTGCGGTTTGAAGCTCCCTCTCCAACATATAGTAAGGAAAGTCCTCTTGTATCTGGAGAGCGCTGATGGGGTCATTCATTCTCTGGTCCGAGCTCGACTAACCCAAGCTAACCGTGAATGAGTTTCTCCACGTATACTAGGTGAAGTCCAACCCCTTCCACGAGGGTTGGTATTATTTTCCTGCTTAGCCGAAGACTGGCAAGGTCATAATTACAAACGCTCCGACCTCGAATAAGAATTGGAAGAGTAAGTGGTTCTGGGCGTTGGGGGATTAGAAGCCTACAGGAGCTTCCGGGCTGTGTCCTCAAGTTCCGACCCGCTTCGCTAAACCAGGTTGGTATGTCCGAATTACATTTTCCTTAACTTATTTTGCGTTCTTCATCTCTGATTGTGTAACGCCCTGAAATTCGGGGGTCGAGCATAACTCAGCTCCCGAGTTTCAAAACATCACTTATGCAACATATTTAATGATGAATGTATGTTGACTGTATTAGTGCATAAAACATGGAATAGATTAAGCCAAAACACAGATATGCTTCAGGGACAAGTGAATAAAGCAAGCGGAAGACTTATAGTAAAATGTGTACAAGTGTAAATCCCTGAATTACATATACAACCAGATCGTGTAAAAGTGTTATTTAACAAAATTATAAGTATCAAATTACATCATTTTAAAAAGATATCCCAGAATCCCGCGCATCGACCGAGGCTCGCTAGAACCCGTCAAAAAACTGCATATAGGAAGGCAGCCTCATCATCATCCGGCTCCCGCTCTGCCTCGACGCCGCATCCACATCTGCAACATCGGGGCCTAAGACAGTCCGGTGGGTGTGTAACACCGCCCTAAACGTGGGAGTGAGTGATCAACTCGGTGGAACAATAAGGCACTTTGGTTAACATGTTATCGCTCAATCAAACAAGAATGATAAAGCAGACAATTAAATAAATCCTAAGTACTCTTGTTAATGCAAGTATGAATGCGGTATGATGCGTGCCCTCACGCGTACACCCTCAGCGTCTTCATCTTACGTTACGCATGACATCGCCTCAAAGTGCGCCACATCTACAAAGCACATGCAAATGCGGTGCATGGATATGATTACCAAGTTGTTATTAGTCCATTTCACACAACAGGATTGGGAAACTAAGATACCTTCCTCATGTCACCATCCAAACAGTGATCCATACTAGGGTCGTCAATCCTAGACATCTCATACGATTTTATATTTGAGGTCGTAGCAAAGGGCTCGTCACCAATCAATGTACGCCTTTCATGCCCTTACTACCACAGATCGGCTCGTCACCTCCTTGCGGTATCCAGGTATGCTCAAGGTCACTACAAAGGGCTCGTCACCAATCAATGTAGGCCGACAAAGACGAATATAGTGTCCCATACCACCATAATCGGCTCACGAGTTAAGTTGCTCACTGGTCACTACGGGGAGGCTCGTCACCCCAGCGTAGGCCGACAGCTCGACCACGGTGTCCCATACCACCATGTCCGGCTCATGAGTCTTAGCGGATCAGGTACCATGGTTATTAGGATTTCACTGGTAAGTTCGGTACCCTAGATTCAAGCAGTAGCGTCCATACATGGTTAACATACATCGGACAATCGGGTTATTTGACGAACTCGACTAGCACGAGCGCACGTTGAGTTGAACGACATAGAGTGCGCAAACACTCCGCGTGGCCAAACCACTGCCGCCAACTCTAATACGGCTCGGGTTCGTCTAATACGTCCTACGTGGCGAAAGCAATCTCAACCACGATTCATAGGGTCAATTACCGATTTCCTGGACTAAGGCATAGTCCCAAACATCCTACACTACAACAGATATTCATATGGAATGTAAAACAGTAATGGATCAACAACTCAAATCATGTTACATACACATCTGAAGAATATCAACTTAACATAAATGTAAGCATAGGAGATGCTTGAATTTAAATAACTTGAAAGGTAACTGCATAAAGGAAAACATGCGCATCAATAGGAGTATTGAGAATCACTTCTCAACGCCCACAATTAGTGTAATCAGTTACACTTAGATCATTCATGCATTTCTACAAACACTTAGCATACAAGGAACAACATATATAGTGTGTGTTAGAATACATGCACTTAGACAATTCCTTTTACCAAGGAGTTGTCATACATGCATCTAGCATACATACATGACAAATAATCATGGCAAACACAAGTGCGTATTTTATACGTATACGGTACTTTATAAATACACTTAGAATACACAAATCTCAATATAGCACATGCATATCAGGAAAGCAATGTAAACATAACATTTGACATGTGAAATCTCATCCATAACAAGAATAAATTACTAACTGGGATTGAAAGCCTTGAAAACCATAACCTATACACTTAAAGTCCGCACCTTAAGCGAAGAAAGAACCGCCGAGCTGATTTAGACGAGTTGTCTTCGTCAACGGCGCTAGAATACCCTAAAATAAGGATAGAAATGAGATACAACAACACCAAGTCTAATCTAAGCTCTAACACAGGTTAGGGTTAGGTTAACTTACCCCAAAAGAACTCAGAATCGTCAGAGGAACGATTCAAAGTAAAGGTTCAAAGGTGAAGAAGAACAAGGAAGAATCAAAATGAATCACCAACCAATCTCTCTCACTAACTCTCTCTTTTCCACTCTCTTTCCAAGCTAGGGTTAGAGAAAATTCGTATGGAAATGAGAGCTAGGGTTTAAGGACTATATATAGGCCTTAAAATGATGGAAATAACCCCAGGGTCAAGGTATACTTAGGTTATAACCAAAGCACACCTTTCTCGATCCAACGAAGCACTTCTGGTGGGCCTATAACCACGAAATGTCGGACTTAAGCTCCTTGACCATGGATCTAGGTCAAGCAGAGTTTTCATACCGACCGGCTCTTCAGATCAGCCGTGGCGGACCACACTCAATTCAACGGTCGCGGAAACTCGATCAGGTCCACAAGCACTAGGATATGCCTGGGCCAACTATCCTGATCAGAGGGTGAAATTGGGTCAGAATCCAACGGTCAGAATGCTTAAAATCGTCGCGCAAGCGACACGACTCAGATTTCAATAAAAGCTTATTAAATTCCAACCGTTCTCACACTCTTCACTCCGAGCTCAACCAAATCGACCCAGAACATCAGATCGACTTGATTTTCGAGGTGAAGATCAAGCCCAACTCTGATCGAATAACCTAAGATCATCGCCATCGGACTTTCGACGCGCGGCCAGTCCGATCCAGATCTTCCAAAAATTCCCCGGAACAACCGGATTTAGCGATGGATCCCATTTCCGAGTAACGTAGCGCTCACTAATCTACACGTTTAGAGCCATGCAGATACAATTTAAAGTGATTGATGCGAATTTCACAAGCAATCGAGTAAAGCGCTAATTACCCCAAAACAACTACTTAAGGAAAGATTAGCACAGAAAATTCCAAGGTCGTTACAATCTACCCCCGTTACAGAAAATTTCGTCCTCGAAATTCATACCTTCATATAATCCTCGAGGATCGGAGGGTAGGTCTTCCCGACCTCAGTCCGATTCCCAAGTAGCCTCTTCTACGCCATGATACGTCCATAGGCACCTTCACGAGAGGGATAACCTTGCTACGCAAAACCTGCTCCTTCCTATCGAATACGCGTCGGTCGCAGACATAAGTGGCATCCTCACTCAACCGCACTTGCTCCCAACAATAATATGCGAAGGATCGAGAACGTACTTCTTCAAAGATAGAAACATGAAATACGTTATGCACGCCCGCAAGAGGTGTGGGCAAAGCAAGGCGGTATGCTACCGCTCCCACTCGATCCAGAACTTGAAATGGACCAATAAATCTCGGCGTCAGCTTCCCCTTCTTACCGAACCGCAGAACTCCCTTCATAGGAGAGACCTTCAGAAACACATGGTCTCCCACTACAAACTCAAGCGGTCGACGCCTCGTATCAGCATAACTCTTCTGCCTGCTCTGCGCTGTCAAAAGTCGACGTCGAATGATGTCAACCTTCTCTGAAGTCACCTGCACCAACTCTGGGCCAAGCAAACTACGCTCACCAATTTCTGCCCAACAATGTGGTGCTCTGCACGGGCGACCATACAACGCCTCATAGGGAGCCATGCCGATACTCGCCTGGAAACTATTATTATACGCAAACTCTGCATACTGAAGACAATCATCCCAACTGTCTTTGAAATCCAAAACACAAGCTCGCAACATATCCTCCAGGACTTGATTCACGCGCTCCGTCTGCCCATCTGATTGCGGATGAAACGCGGTGCTGAACTTCAGTTTCACACCCATTGCTTCCTGGATACGAGTCCAGAAGATAGATGTAAAACGCGTGTCTCTATCAGACACAATCTCCAGGGGAACTCCATGCAGACGCACTATCTCCTTGATATACAACCTAGCCAACTCGTCTGCAGAGTAAGTGACTCGGAGTGGTAAGAAATGCGCCGACTTCGTTAATCGATCGATGATCACCCAAATAGAGTCAAATCCCTTTCTCGTCCTCGGCAACCCAGAAATAAAATCCATAGAGATGAAATCCCACTTCCATTCGATGGGCATGGGCCGCAACAACTGGAGGTCGGCGATGCTCTGCCTTGACCTGCTGGCACGTGAGACAACGAGAAACAAATTCAGCAATCTGGACCTTCATATTGTCCCACCAATAAGACCTCTTCATATCCTGATACATCTTCGTGCTACCTGGATGCATCGCAAGCTTAGAACTATGGGCTAACTCGAGAACCTCACGTCTCAAGTCAGGGATGTCAGGAACACATAACCGGCCACGAAAACGTAGGCCCCCATCAGAACTAACACTCCAGTCGGAGCTCTCATCTGTACCAACCCGCTGCCTCAACTTCACCAAAAGCTCATCATCTGCCTGAGCTGCAACGATCCTCTCGTCGATAACGGGCTGTACACGAATGTGTGCGATAACCTCATACGGCTCAACCACCGTAAGCTTCTGCTCAAAATCGCGCACGAACTCCAACATCTCCCACTCTGCTATCATCAGCGGAGCCGCAAACTCCAAAGCCTTCTTGCGACTCAACGCATCTGCCACAAGGTTCGCCTTACCAGGATGGTAAGAAACATCGAACTTGAAGTCCTTCAATGTTTCCATCCATCTGCGCTGCCTCATATTCAAATCACGCTGCGTGAAAATATACTTAAGGCTCTTGTGGTCGCAAAAGAGCTCGAACTCCTCACCATAGAGGTAATGTCTCCAAAGTTTTAATGCGAAGATGACAGCTGCCATTCCAGGTCGTGCGTAGGGTAATTCTCTTCGTGTTTCCTTAACTGACGCGAAGCATAAGCAATCACCCTGCCCTTTTGCATAAGGACACAACCCAGACCAACGCGAGAGGCGTCAGTATATATAATATACTTAACCCCTTGCTCTGGCAATACTAGCACAGGGGCGGACGTCAACTTGTCCTTCAGCTCCTGAAAAGCTAACTCCGCCGCTCACTCCAAGCAAACTTCAAATCCTTCCGTGTCACCGCGACAACGGTCCGGCAATCTTCGAGAAGTCCTGAATAAAGCGTCGATAGTAGCTGCAAGGCCAAGAAAGCTCCTCACCTCAATAACCGAACCAGGCGTCCTGCACTGCACCTACCTTGGCAAGGTCGACGGCTATCCGTCCTTGGACACCACATGTCCTGTGAACTTGACTTCCTCTTTCCGGAAATCACACTTCTTGAATTGTGCGAAAAGCTGATGCTTCCTAAGAGTACCCAAAACCGCTCTTAAGTGCTCCTCGTGCTCGTCCGGCTCGTCGAATAAATCAAAATGTCATCAATGAAGACAATGACGAATCGAAACAGAAACGGCCAACACCCTGTTCATCGATCCATGAACACGGCCGGTGCGTTCGCCGAAACGACATCACAAGGAACTCATAATGACCGGCCGGTCTGAAGCGGTCTTCCGCACGCTCTCCATCCTCGACGCGCAAATCGATGATACCCGATCGCAGATCAACCTTCGAGAAGTACCGTGCCCCCTTCAACCGATCAAACAGATCATCAATCCGGCAAGGGGTACTTATTCTTCACGATTACCAGAAGTTCAACTGCGATAATCAATACACAATCGCAAGGGACCATCCTTCTTCTTCACAAACAAAACAGGTGCTCCCCAAGGAGATACACTAGGCCGAATAAAATCCAATTCCAGCAAACCATCTATCTGCTTCCTCAACTCCTCCATTTCACTCGGAGGCATCCAATAGGTGGGTAAAGAAATGGGCACCGCACCAGGCATAAGATCGATAGCAAAATCAATCTCACGCTGAGGAGGTAATCCAGGAATCGACTCAAACACATCTTCAAACTCCTGAACTACCGGCGTACTAACCAACGCCGATTCGACCGAACTCTCCAACAGAGAAGAATAAAAATCAGGTCCATGGATCGTCACTGATCTCGCTTCACAATCAATCTCAGCTCGCATCCTCGTGAGCCAATCCATACCTATAATAACATCGTAGTGATAAAGCGGTGCGACTAGCAAATCAACACGGATCGATCCACTTCCCAGATCGACCAAACAATCCATACAACGCTTGCCCAAGGCAGAGGACATCCCCGTAGCGGTAGTAAGCGTCACTCCTTGCATAGGAACAGATCTCAAACCCAAACGCCTAACTTTCGCATAAGAAATAAGAGAAGTAGTGGACCCTGTATCCACTAACACAGAAACGGGAATACCTTCAATATGCGCTGTCACCTCAAAGGACCTCGGCACCAAGTCAGACATACGCTTCAGCTGAAAGACGCCATGAACACAAGCCTGCTGTTGATGATTCGACGGAGGAACCATGGGCCGTTGAGGTGGCTTGAAGCTAGGAACTGCAGTTGAAGGATGGATGAGCTGGCGCCGATCGAAGAGGAGGAGGAGAAATAACCGAGGCATCGGACGGCTAACCCTCTGCGGTGGAGTAAAACCACCGGCTCGCATACGAGAAGCATAAACGGTCCAAGTGCCCCACTTTCCCACAATAAGAACATCTCAGATCGGCTCTCATCTGCTGAGCGGGCGGCGAACGCCTCGGAGGAGAATCAACACGCGGCCTCTTGCGAGGAAAGGTGCACCCTGAAAAGTCTGACCGCGGCCTAGGAGGCATCGGTGCTCGCATGCGGGACGCTCTATTCGTCCTGCTTCGCTCGCAAGGACATGCTCACTAGCTCCGCATATGAAGAAATGCCAGCACAGCAAATCTTCGATCGGATCTCGGGTCTCACCCCTCAGAAAAACACCGCATCCTCATCGGCCGATCACCCAGATCAAAGGAACATACCGCCCCAACTCGCAAACCGGTTCTCATACTCCGTAACCGACAACCCTCCTCGGCGGAGGCGAAGGAACTCACTCTCCTTCTCATGTCGATACGTCACCGGAAATACTTCTCGTGGAAGCGCGCCTCAAACGCCCGCCACGACCACACGAAGTCCTCCTCAACAGGCGAAGCACACTGTCCCACCACAAACCGGCCTCCTTCTCAAACATGAAGGTGACAAGCTCAACTGCTCGACCTCAGAGAGTGCAACGGTCTCGGCATCTTAGAGATGCGGTCAATCCAATACTCGGCCTCCTCGTCCATGAGAACCCGCAAAAGTAGGAGGTCGTAAGCGCCGAAATCGCTCGAATGTGCCGCTGACACTGCCGCTCGCACTGGCGCTCCGAGATGGAGGCATAGGTGAAACAGTTGGAGTCTCCCCTACTAAGCAAAGATGCCAGCCATGGAGGAGAGGAACTGCTGCTGCTGCTGCTGAAACTGTTGCTGCTGCATCAACAACATCATCTGCTCAAACCTATCAACAGGTGAAGCAGAAGAAGGTGCATGGCCCGGCTCAAGAACCGAGGGTGTGACTGGAGGAGCCATAGGTGTCGACCCAACACCGGCCCGAGATGGACCCACCTGTGGATCTGACTGGCTATCGCTCAAGGGAGGAACCCCAGCAAGCGACTCAATCAGAGAGAGACGGGCCGAAGTCTTCGAACCCTTAGGAGGCATCCCTATATTCAATCAAAGGATGCAACCTGCCAGATTCTAAGTCACATAATCCATCCACACAACTCCAAAAATAAACAACATGCATTCCATTAACCAAAATCGTCGCAATACAAGTAGTGCAGCAATACATGAATCACGACTAGGAAAGCATGAAAACAACAACATCTAACACTTCAAATAACCACAACAACTACAACCACTAACAGCTACCACACTACAACAACTCCAACTACAAGCCAACAACGACTACACACAGAAAGAAAACACAAACAAAGCAAAGACGGCCACGACGATGCTACTCGTCGGAATCAGGAGATGGAGGCGGAGCACCCTTATCCTGCAAGCAACACAGGATAGATTTCAAAGTCCGAGACATCTTCTTAAACTTATGCTTAACAAAGCCTCGAAGATCCACCATCTCCTGGCGTAAAGCAGCTTGCCCTTCTTCAAGCCGTGCATCTCTGGCAGTCTGCTCTGCGCCCTGCTATAGCGCCACGGGAGGAGAGCTATCACTCGAATCCTGTGCCTCAATCTCTTCCTCGTCTTGCTCTGCTTCTTCCCCAGACTCCGCACCGCCTTCAGCATAACTCTCATCATCACCACTCTCAGACCCGGCCTCACCCTCTGAGGCAAGCCGACCAGAACCAACCTCCATCAGCTTAAGGGTCCTCAAGTTGATATGGCGAACAGGGACCGGCTTCTCAGCTCCAAGCCTATAGCCAAACTCATGTGCAATCTTGCAAATGAGGTGGCCAAATGGAAGCGACTCGGTCCTTCTACTCGAACGAGCGATGAGAATAATCTAGCGTAGGACGTATGGCGGCACACACAATTTAACTTCTTGCCCCACCTGATACAGAAAATTCACCATCAGGCGCGTACACTCGCTGCGGTTGCTCCACCTTGGATATACATTGAACGTAAAGATGTGGTGAAGCAAACGGAAGTCGTCCGTCATGAAAGAAGCCAGAAGACTCCTATTCGGCTGCCATTCAACTAGACGACCACACAAAGATCGGGTGCGACGATCCCTCTCGCGCACACTGTCCACATTCTTCTCGCTGGCATGCACTTCCCCAAGTGGCACCTTCAAGAGTCGGGATATCAAAGCAACATTGACAATTCCAACTCGACCGCTACCACAGGGAATCTTGAACTGCAGAGGATCCAGCGAAGGCTCCAAAATGCTGGCATAGAAGGCCCGAACAGTGCTAGCATTCGCGCGATACTCGCCTTCGAACAAGGGACCCCAACCAGCCCCTTCTAGGCGCTCCAACAAGAAGAACTCATCAAAGAGCCGCGGGTCAACATGAGCCTCAAAAAGGACTCTACGCCCCTCATAGACTCCATGCGACAATTCCGCCAACAAGGTCCTACTGACAGGAGCTCGAGGATCGAGGTCCCGCTTCGTCTGGAACTCGCGCGTGGCGGACGTGCTAGCGGCGGCACCTCTCGGCCTCCGTGCACGGGTTGGGCGGCTCGGCCCGGCTTCATCCACGGGCGCTCTCTTCTTCCCCATCAAGGAAAGAAGGGAAGAAATGGAAAAGATGGCCGTCACAATCTCAAAGAGGGCCATGAGAAATGAGAGAAAGAGAGAAATAGGAAGATGGTGAAGCTTCCACACAACTATTAGCCAAATAGGGAATGAAAGGGCTCAAATGAGAAGGGAAAAAGAAGAAATCAGCAATGGAATGGAAGATTTGAGAATGGGGTGATGGGTTTGCACGAAAATGGAAGGAAGATGAAGATTTGGGAGAGATTTGAGAGAGTTTGGAGAGGTTTTGGAAGAAAAGGAAAGCTTGGGGGTAGGTTTTGTGAAGGAAATAGGTAAAAGGAGAGGTTTTAAAATGAAAACCGTGGAGGGGTGGGCCACACAAGACCTAGGGACGATCGGCCCGGCCCGCCAAGCCCGCTGACCGGCGATCCCTCGCCGAACCGGCGATGGCATCGCCGGTCTCTGGACATATCGGCGATGCCTCGCCGATTTGGCGAGGCCCTCCTGGTCCCCCTTGGTCCAAAACATGTGGTTCCCCCCCTGGGCCCCACTGGAAATGCCCCAAATGGCCCCTTGCGTAGTTTGAGGCCTATCGGGTCATTCTGACAGAAATCTGATTCAAACAGCGATTTCTGGAAGGTTTAAAATGGAAAAAAGGGAAGATTGACCGTCTACACTCATTAATAGAGGGTCTAGGAAAAGTTTCGGGTCGCTGTGTGTGATCAGGTAAGAGTACAGACTCGATCTCGGCAAAGGTTTTCAAGAAACTTTCGCCGATAGAAACTACGGAGCACAAACACAAAGCGATGATAGAGCCACACCTAAATACACTATAGTGGCGACAACGTGCGGTGTGTGACCATAACCCAGGTCCGGTTTAATCCAGATCATGCTTTAATACCAACTTGTAACGCCCTGAAATTCGGGGGTCGAGCATAACTCAGCTCCCGAGTTCCAAAACATCACTTATGCAACATATTTAATGATGAATGTATGTTGACTGTATTAGTGCATAAAACATGGAATAGATTAAGCCAAAACACAGATATGCTTCAGGGACAAGTGAATAAAGCAAGCGGAAGACTTATAGTAAAATGTGTACAAGTGTAAATCCCTGAATTACATATACAACCAGATCGTGTAAAAGTGTTATTTAACAAAATTATAAGTATCAAATTACATCATTTCAGTCCCCAAAAATATCCCAGGAATCCCGCGCATCAGACCGAGGCTCGCTAGAACCCGTCTGAAAACTGCATATATGAGAAGACAGCCTCGTCGTCTTCCAGCTCCCGCTCTGCCTCAGACGTCGCATCCACATCTGCAACATCAGGGCCTAAGACAGAGTCTGGTGAGTGTGTAACACCGCCCCAGAAACGTGGGAGTGAGTGATCAACTCAGTGGAACAATAAGGCACTGGTTAACATGTTATCAGTTCAATCAAACAGTAATGATAAAGCAGGACAATTAAATAAATCCTAAGTACTCTTGTTAATGCAAGTATGAATGCGGTATGATGCGTGCCCTCACGTGTACACCCTCAGCGTCTTCATCTTACGTTACGCATGACATCGCCTCAAAGTGCGCCACATCTACAAAGCACATGCAAATGCGGTGCATGGATATGATTACCAAGTTGTTATTAGTCCATTTCACACAACAGGATTGGGAAACTAAGATACCTTCCTCATGTCACCATCCAAACAGTGATCCATACTAGGGTCATCAATCCTAGACATCTCATACGATTTTATATTTGAGGTCGTAGCAAATGGCTTGTCACCAATCAATGTACGCCTTTCATGCCCTTACTACCACAGATCGGCTCGTCACCTCCTTGCGGTATCCAGGTATGCTCGAGGTCACTACAAAGGGCTCGTCACCAATCAATGTAGGCCGACAGCACGAATATAGTGTCCCATACCACCATAATCGGCTCACGAGTTTAGTTGCTCACTGGTCACTACGGGGAGGCTCGTCACCCCAGCGTAGGCCGACAGCTCGACCACGGTGTCTCATACCACCATGTCCGGCTCATGAGTCTTAGCGGATCGTAGTACCATATTTTAGGATGTCATTGGTAAGTTCGGTACCCTAGATTCAAGCAATAGCGTCCATACATGGTTAACATACATCGGACAATCGGGTTATTTGACGAACTCGACTAGACGAGCGCACGTTGAGTTGAACGACATAGAGTGCGCAAACACTCGCGTGGCCAAACCACTGCCGCCAACTCTAATACGGCTCGGGTTCGTCTAATACGTCCTACGTGGCGAAAGCAATCTCAACCACGATTCATAGGGTCAATTACCGATTTCCTGGACTAAGGCATAGTCCCAAACATCCTACACTACGACAGATATTCATATGGAATGTAAAACAGTAATGGATCAACAACTCAAATCATGTTACATACACATCTGAAGAATATCAACTTAACATAAATGTAAGCATAGGAGATGCTTGAATTTAAATAACTTGAAAGGTAACTGCATAAAGGAAAACATGCGCATCAATAGGAGTATTGAGAATCACTTCTCAACGCCCACAATTAGTGTAATCAGTTACACTTAGATCATTCATGCATTTCTACAAACACTTAGCATACAAGGAACAACATATATAGCGTGTGTTGGAATACATGCACTTAGACAATTCCTTTTACCAAGGAGTTGTCATACATGCATCTAGCATACATACATGACAAATAATAATGGCAAACACAAGTGCGTATTTTATACGTATACGGTACTTTATAAATACACTTAGAATACACAAATCTCAATATAGCACATGCATATCAGGAAAGCAATGTAAACATAACATTTGACATGTGAAATCTCATCCATAACAAGAATAAATTACTAACTGGGATTGAAAGCCTTGAAAACCATAACCTATACACTTAAAGTCCGCACCTTAAGCGAAGAAAGAACCGCCGAGCTGATTTAGACGAGTTGTCTTCGTCAACGGCGCTAGAATACCCTAAAATAAGGATAGAAATGAGATACAACAACACCAAGTCTAATCTAAGCTCTAACACAGGTTAGGGTTAGGTTAACTTACCCCAAAAGAACTCAGAATCATCAGAGGAACGATTCAAAGTAAAGGTTCAAAGGTGAAGAAGAACAAGGAAGAATCAAGATGAATCACCAACCAATCTCTCTCACTAACTCTCTCTTTTCCACTCTCTTTCCAAGCTAGGGTTAGAGAAAATTCGTATGGAAATGAGAGTTAGGGTTAAAGGACTATATATAGGCCTTAAAATGATGGAAATAACCCCAGGGTCAAGGTATACTTAGGTTATAACCAAAGCACACCTTTCTCGATCCAACGAAGCACTTCTGGTGGGCCTATAACCACGAAATGTCGGACTTAAGCTCCTTGACCATGGATCTAGGACAAGCAGAGTTTTCATACCGACCGGCCCTTCAGATCAGCCGTGGCAGACCACACTCAATTCAACGGTCGCGGAAACTCGATCAGGTCCACAAGCACTAGGATATGCCTGGGCCAACTATCCTGATCAGATGGTAAAATTGGGTCAGAATCCAACGGTCAGAATGCTTAAAATCGTCGCGCAAGCGACACGACTCAGATTTCAATAAAAGCTTATTAAATTCCAACCGTTCTCACACTCTTCACTCCGAGCTCAACCAAATCGACCCAGAACATCAGATCGACTTGATTTTCGAGGTGAAGATCAAGCCCAACTCGGTGACCGCAACAGCCTAAGATCATCGCCATCGGACTTTCGACGCGCGGTCTAGGTCCGATCCAGATCTTCCAAAAATTCCCCAGAACAACTGGATTTAGCGATGGATCCCAGATTTCAGAGTAACGTAGCGCTCACTAATCTACACGTTTAGAGCCATGCAGATACAATTTAAAGTGATTGATGCGAATTTCACAAGCAATCGAGTAAAGCGCTAATTACCCCAAAACAACTACTTAAGGAAAGATTAGCACAGAAAATTCCAAGGTCGTTACAGATTGTGATTGTTTTTAGCAGTTCTGCCCAAGTACCCTGCTGAAGTGGGCGAGGAGCGCGCTCGAATAGTTGAGGTGAGATCGGTGGACGCCAAGTCGAGGTCTTAGAGGCGGCTGATCACACCCGAGCTGCTTCTTAAATCAAGTCTTGCCTCATCCATATCAGGTATATCCTTAAAAGATAATCGAAAATTATTTCCTTTTCATCTGCTTGTTGATCATTTTCTTTTATTGTGAAGAGATGCCTTAGCAGAATCGCTCTAAGCATAAGGCTCCCTCTGCGGCCAAGGTGGCCCAAAAGAAGCAGAAGCATGCTTCGAAGAATAAGACCGTTGCCCCCTCTGTGGCTGGTCGATTGGGCGTGGCTACCTACCTCACCACCATTCCCACCACTACTCCAAACATGCCAACGGTCTCAGAGGTGGTCAGGGTTGCTACAGGGGCGACCCCCGTTGTTGAGGCCCAACCTTCTGAGGTTTGGGTGATTTTCGGCTTTGAGGCTCAGTCCCTCTCACCTCAAGCAGACAACTCAGCAGGTGGTCGAGGGAGTGAGGCTCGAGGTCCCCTTCAATCTACCTCGGCTACAACAAAGGGCCTCCTGTCATGGATGCTCGACACGTTCCCGATGCCAAGTTCATAAGGGTGATTGAGATGCCCCCATCGGCCATTGTAGGCCACTTGGCGACACTTTGCTACAAGGTAAGACGTTTCGTTCGAGATGGTTGTCTTTCGTTACTTAGATATTTCTCCTCATTTTCTAACTTGAATCTATTTTTCAGTTCGGCCCCGCCCTATTGAATGCTCGTCACAAAATGTTACGCGTCGAGGTGGATATCAAAGAGGCAGAGGCAAGCCTTATGACAAAGACCGTTGAGTTTAAGCAGCTCCGCTCTAAGGTCACTACTTTGTGGCCTGAAGTCGAGGAGGCTCGGAAGAATGAGTCCCAAATGAGGGTTGAGTTGGAAGAGTTAGGTACGCTTCTGAAGGAAGCCTAAGAGAAGGGTGCCAGATGGAAGTCCGAGCTGGGCAAGCTGAAGCACAGTTTCAGAGTGAAACTGAGGGAGTCCAAGTAGTGATTCCAGAGGCCCGGGCGGTGGTTGTAAGGGAGTTCAAAGATTCTACGGAGTGGGAGGAAGAGAGGGATGCACTCTATAGCCTCGAGTATGATAAGTGCCTCGAGGATGTTAATGAGTTGTGTCCCGAGCTCGACCTGTGTAACACCCCGGTTACCAAAACCCGAGTACACTACTCATTTTCCAAAAGCCCAAGTGTTAACCTTTAAAGGCAGCCTAAATTTCACGTTCATTTTTTTTTATTAGGGTTAGCACTTTAGCAGAATAGAAACAAATCAAGTATAAGAGGGAGTCCAAATATACAAAACTAAACATTCGAGTGGCTACCCGAAAGCTCATACAAACCAATGTTAAGTCTTTACAAATACAAGAAAATACAAATTAAACATGAATTAAAGCTATAATCTAGAGCCGCAAGGTCATCTAGCTACTCATACTCCACATAAGCACCACATGCACATCATCTATATCTCCTACACACTGAATATGGTTTGATAGCATCAATGGTTATCCCAATTAGGTATAACTCTTAAGATTTATCAAAACATCTCGATAATTAAGTTATGTTGTCAGGAACAGTCTATAATAAATATTTCACAATGATTATCATAGTAATAAGACAGTTTATCAGATATGCATATATTGAATAAATTCCACCAAGATATTCTTGTTTAAATGCATGAATGCATGCACATGCTCACAAACCTGGGGATGCACATCCAGTTGGCAAAAGGTCACCCAGGGAGAACTAGCCACCCAAAAAGTACACAAGGTATATCCAATGGGCACTAGATCCCCGGAAAAGACTATACAACGAGGACACCCAAGATGACCTAACTTTTTGGATAAGTATTCTATGATACGTCCAAAGAAAATTAGACACCCGAAAAAGTCTATGAGAAAAGGACAGCCTATGGTAGTCGAATGCACGTGATAAAAACTTAGGATCACCAAGTAAAATACTCTATGGTACAGCCCGTAGTGACCCAAGAAAACCCCGCGTCTTGTATCGACCACTCGATAAAATTCGCATGCCATGAGATGCATGATTAGCCCCAACCATTATTATTCCAATTACATACAGTCAATTTATGAAAAACTTAAAAGCCACTATAAGGGTTCGTCACCCAGAATAGGCCAACAACTTGGCATAATATTCCATATCACCATTTTCAATTCAAGAAAATCTAACAAATATGATATTTTAAAAGTGATTTCTTCGACTAGTGGTTAATGATAGTTTAACAAGTGGAACTTACCATCCCAGGTCGTATGGATACAATCCATCAAAGCCACATAGGGCGATTATTCCACAAAAGTCGCAACAAAGTAAATATTTACTTCAAGGATGTGATAGAAAAGGATTTTCCCTAAAAGCCACATGAGCACAAAAGTTCCACAAGATGGTAAGTCCACGACAATAATTCTCATTTAACCTGATAGACAAATTGGTCACTAATTCGAAGACTTCCAGAAACACCATCAAGTCATCACAAGCAATAAAACAAGTCACTTACAATCTCAATAGTAGTTGCACATGTAAAATGTTCATTTTAACCTGGAACAAAGGTATTTGAGATCCATAGTTACCACGCCAAAATCGCAAATTTGCGACGGACCCATTCTGTCATAAAACCAAATAAACGACAAATTTCATCCATCGCTTGGTCTGTGGCTGTTTACCGGGTCGCTTCTTTCTTTTCTTTTTTTTTTTTTTTTATCCGTCGTTGATTTTCAACTTGTTAAAGAAATTAGCGACGGATTTGGTTCGTCACTAAAATATCTGTGAATAAAAAAAACATCGTCAACTTTTTTACTTTTACTTTTATCTTTTTGAATCTTACACCTGATAGTAATTCAAAAAATAATTCACAAAATTGTTTAATAAGAATCCTATTCACAAAATTGCTAACAACTCAATTCAGTAAAGAGGAAATGGCCTAAGTGGGGCTAACGTAAACCGCAATTCCCATAGTTTCAGGTTGGACGTGAAACATGGAATTGCAAAGAGAGTTTAGTTGTCACTGTCTCACCTCCACTATGGTCAAATTTGTACATATTTCATTGCAATATAGCAGATTTGTTCCCATTCCTGCAAACTCCGGAAAATCAACAACAAAATTATTAAAACACATTCTTTCAAAGGATTTTGAATACACGAAATAGAAGCAGATGGATAACATGAACTTAGAAATAACAAAATTATATTTAGCGTAAAAGACCTAATAACTACATATAACAAGAAGATTTAAGTGAAGAAGCAAAGTATGCTGTTATGAATGCAAGTATTAATGATGATATGTATGGTTCCTCGAGAAAATATATTGAGGAAGAATAGAATTATAGGTCGGAAATTGTGTACAGTACCATATAGATTTTCCATTTGTAAAACTGGGGCCTACAAATCCATGCATTGATATAATGGCCCACATTTTGGATGTTTGTTGCTTAGCTACAGGATCCTTGTAACTAGATAGCAAGCAACCTGCAACCAAACACGAGACATCAAAATCACAATTGCATGATTCTATATTGGAAACACAAAAAGCAGCAGTGAAAATAGAAAAGTTACCAGCAAAACTTTCTTTTCCTGCTCCAACTCAAGTAATTTCTTCTCGTAGTGTTGCTTAAGCACTGATGTATGTATCAACCTTTGAAAAGCGTTTCATTTCCTTTCCGCCTTCAATAAACAAAAGAAGTTACAACATAAGAAAGGTGTTTGAAATAGTGACCAAGTTTTCATTCATTCTTCTATAACTAAAATATAAAACCAAAAAGGTGTTTGAAATTATCACAAAGATCATTACAAAGCTCAGTTAACTCGAGAATTTAACAAGAATTACTTGTATACCCCAATTTATATCCGTTTGCTATATGTTGCAAATAGTGACCAAGTTTTCATTTATTCTTTTATAACTGAAATATCTGGAAAAAAAAAAGTGTTTGAAAGTATCACAAAAATCATTACAAAGTTCAGTTACCTCTGCACTTTAACAAGAATTAGTAAGACAATCATCAGAGGACAGCATAGGTGATGGACTTATAGAAATTATAAATTCTTTAAGAAATCAAGGATAAAACTAGTTTGCTCAAATGTACATGACAATGGGTGAGAAATATTACCTTCTGAACAATGGCATCAACATTTTGCTTTTGATTAATACCAACAGGAATTGTCAATAGGTTCACTATCTTGAGAAGTAAAGGCACCATGGGTTGTCAACAGTTTCAGTCTTTGCACAATCTATTTCATGCCAAAATAAATAGATTGGAACTATCAATAGGTTCACTATCTTGAGAGTCAGTGAACATGCTGCAATTCCAAAGAAATCAATAAAATCAAGGTGGAAATCTTTCCAGCTGAAGATGATATCATATAAACAGAACAGCTAATATAGTAGACGCTTGGACCCGAACAACTTGCAAGACTGACTAAAAGAAAAACCATTGGATCTGCTCATAATATGATTCCATTGTAGCTCTCCAATGTGGCAAGACTCCTAGAGTTTCCTAGACAGTAGTGTGAAAATTCTAGCTCAAGAAAACTGATGTAATGAATCTATATACACTGGTAACTTGAAATTAGCAAGTTATTCTGCCAAGCAAACCCATATTCATGACAACCACAAATGATGATTTGGATAAGAGCAAACGATACCTGCAGAAGGCCACTGATTCAAGTTACCACCTTCCATGGGACCAATGTAGAAACTCTCTTTCAAATCCCCTGCATATCAATTAAACTTATGATTATTGAATTGGATTTCTTCCTTGTCCAACGTCTCTATTAGGTTTGACAAACACCTCAGAAGCTAAGAACAACAACAGACCGGCACAGATCAAGTTCTTAAAGCAAGAAGGGAAAAAAAGAAGAAGAATGGAAAGAAATTTCAACTGGGTCTCTTTTGACTGTATTGGAAAGAACTCACTCTTCGGCATCAACATGAGATCATTTCATGATTTTGGAATATGGTAGAATTACAAAAATGGACCTTTAGATTGTATTGAAGGATCAAGGGTCTCAGAATACAAGGCTGTATAGCCTGTGTTCCTTACTACGTGCAAGCCTCATCTTCCCTTGCAAAGGCATCGAGAAGAACTTCCAGCCAAGAAATCCTGCACAGAAGGGAAAAAAATAGTCAGAAAGTAGCATTCAACAAATTGATGCATGGAAAACAATCAATCATTGGATCCTCTGTCCTTGAAAAGTCAAAAACTACCAAGGCAACAAATGCAGTAACTTGAATTCCATTACATTTGTTGGCCCCACATTGATGCATGTGTTTTATCCACGCCCGTCCATCCACATGCACCCTTCACACGTGACATTCAAGTGTACAAGTGACCAATATCAGTTGTGAATCTGGTTCATTAATTACAATTCTATGATCTACCAAATACCAGTTTTACTTAATTCAATATTTTTTTCATAGGAAGAATATGATCTACATAAAGATTGGAAAGTCAAAATACCATAATATTTCCAGACATGCAATTATTATGCGATAACAGTGTTAATTCCATAAAATGCAATTTCATGCCATTTAATCCGGAGGACCAAACTGGCCATCTCAAAACTGGGCACGCATCCATGGTTTGTCAACTATGACTTGGATTTAGATGATAGCATTAATTCAAATAAAACAAAGGGCAAGACAGTCCAAAAAACTAGTTGTTAGTATAGATAAGGTAGATGTGAATTACCTATGCCCAATTTCCTGTGGTCCAAAGCTGTCTGGGGCCCTCGAAGATGCCCATGACAAATCCACTCTGTCCATCAGTTTCTAAACATCACGGTAAGACAAGACTCCGAACATCAGGCATATCCAAGACTCACATGCATCATGTATACCTGTGCCCATACATAAATACAAAATAGGTGCTATATATGCCACCATGTTGGGACCCAAGTTTGACAACTACTACAGTTGGGGCCCCATCAAATCCCCGAGGACAGGCAGATGGTGATCAGGAGACAGGTTCAGGCCTATTTGGGACCATGTTTTTTGGGCCTGAATCTTTAGGGCCAACAGATAAATGGGCAGGGCTGGGGCTGAGCCTGACTGAAACTTCTACTCAGATATGGCTTTCTAACCTAATTCTGATGGTTTGGTGATCCAAAAATATGTAGTACCTGCAATTAGTTTGCAGCTTCAAAGGATCAGTTGCCCAAAAATGATAAGGATCAGATGGGAAGGATTTCGTAATCTGGGAGTTGTTCTGAAAGAAATAAACCATCAAAGGCTCAAGTGCCTGAAAATGACGAGGACCGGATTTTCTAGTCTGGATGATTTTTGGGGCATGGTCTATCCAAGATATGGAGCCCATCATATTAAAGGCCTGGGTCATGGAACCATGGGTGTGGCACCTTCAAGAAAACAAGCCAATGATCCACATTCATCCTAAACAGCCTTAACAGTGGACCGATGGTGACTCTTGATAGTCATGGGCCACATAATGCACCACACGGATGTTCCATACATGTAACAGATTGGTAAGTATTCTAAGGTGCATGGACAAGGGTGAGGTTGGACTAGCACACCTCCTGCCTCAAACACTACATACACAAGCAGACATCAATAGGCATTCACTCAGATAGAGCACACATAGAATGTATGCAACTCACTCCAAATCATCCAAACAATGGAAGACTACAGATGGGGCATGGTCCCAAGATCAGATTGATTAGACAATACTAACCTGTCATTACCCATCAAAAGAATGTTGAAGAGGATCATTTAGAATCATACGCTCAGTATGGTTTTTGGGTTATGAGCCATCCAAAGTGCAGCCCCACAATTTGACATTTGATATAATGTATATGCATGCCCGCATGCGGGTTTTGGGTTTTCTATGTATAAGGTTTGAAGTGCATATATTCTAATGTATTATGGAAGAAAATATCTAATTCAAATGCTACTTTGATGCCTGATGGAGATACTAAAAGTAATGAGAATCTGTAGAAAAATATATGCATTTCCAAGAAATAAGCTTTTCTGGAGTTGCTATCCTAAAACAAAAAGGGGGAACCAGAGCCCTCTCAAAGGGAACCTCATTAGGTTTCCAGTTTTAAAAAGAGAGAGATACCTCTTGGTTTTTTGTTGGAATACACAATGGAAAATCTAGTGTACTTACGGTGAAAGGATGGAATCCATTGTTTGGAACTCAGTTCTGAAAACCATTACAAATTTCATTAACTGAAATGTCCTGGTCCACATCCATTTACTTTCCCTGCCCTTCAGTTGCATAGTGTGCCAATAACATCTGGTTTAGTCAATAGAAGCAAAAGTTAGACCTAAAATGTATGTGTTGAAACAGCAGGCGTTTTTGCTAAATCTTGGGTTTACATTGGGCTAACACTACAAGACTAAACAAGGTAAGCCACTGTTCAGACTATGTCTAAATTTAAGGGGACTAAATGTATTCATAGGTTGAAACCAAGTGTAGATCTTGAACTGGCTTAACCTAAGATTTGATCCTAATCATGTAGCCTATTTAGTGTTGTAATCTAACCGTACAACCTGTGATATCTTGTTAGAAATAAAGCATACCCACAATCTTAACGACACGAGAGTGATTCAACCTTAACATGAGGGTTTTATCCTTTAGGCTTACATTAATTTAAGTTACTATATTTGCATTGTCCTTACATGCCATCCTGTTGTTTTATCTTGTCTTTACCTGCTTCCATGTTATTTCTACCTTGCTCTAACATGCCTTCGTGTTACTTTGAGTTCTTTCTGAGATTATATGTTTTACCATCAATTAATTACCCTTTAAGATTATGGTATAGTGTTACTTACAAAGTGATCTTTCTGAGTTTATGTGGGGCCATGGATACAAGCCTTGTCCTTGCCTTACCAAATTTATCGAGTTGCCCTTGCCACTCTCCTTACCAAGAACCTGTCATTGCCACTCTTCTAATTAGGAAGTCGGCCATTGTCACTCTCCTTATTAAAGAATCGGCTGTTGCCGCTCTTCTATTTGTTATGTCGGCCATTGCCACTGTTTGAGTTGACCATTGTCACTCTTCTCCATATTGGCCTTATGCTGTCTATTTTCAAAAGGCTTGGGCATGTGTCTTGATATTCCAGAACCTCCATGATTCAGAATGCATTCTCTGTAAGTGCGAGTACTATATTGGAAATCCCTCTTCTAGCGATTGAATAAATATCGTGGACGTAATGCGTTTTCGGTAGCAGCCCCTGGGGCGACACGTAATTTCATGTTTCATGGATAGTGGTGTACAAATCGATGTGTGTAAATTGCAAATGCAGTGTCACATCACTTTCGGGATTAGATGTCGCAAATAGTCGCTCCATGAACAAATCATGTCACGTAAATCATCCAGCCATGTGTTGTATTTGTCTTGGGTTAACCGCATAAATCCATGTTAAACGTGAGACACGCCGGCGAATATCCGTATAGTGAGAGAGCGGGTCGAGTTGGATAACTCTAATCATATTCCACATTGTGGCGATCGTTAAGTGTGATGAACTGCATATACTTTGCTAGGCATGCATCTCATGTAGGTTGTTTGTGCATTCTGATACCCTCGTATTAATGGAGTACGGGACGTATTAGAACCTTTACATTGCTTTATGAATCTCTTAAATTACTGTTAATCTTAGAGGATAACCATTACTATGAGTAGGTGTTGACCCTCTCCCAACCGTACAGATTATACAGGTAACGTACAGATTGAAGACCTAGTGAATAATATCCCCATGGTGTGCCAAAACGGTTACGTAACGGCCGATACGTAACGGTAACGATGGGAACCGTTACGCGTTTCGGGGTCATATCGGCCGTTACCCAATTTTGTACCCGTATCGGCCGATATGGGCCCGTTACAGGGCGTAACGGCCGTTACGGGCCCGTAACGGGCCCATATCGATCGAATAACGGTAACTTTTTTTTTCATTTTAAGCTCTGTTTTTGCTGTTTTTTTAAAACCTCTTACTTCCAAACTGTTTCTCACTCCTACTACTAATTTCGACCAACCTTGGCTAGGTATTTGAGATAAAAATACATTATATTACGGATTTTCTTAAATCAAAGCTCGGTGGGCCATTTTTCATAAATTTGTCAAAAATAGGTATCTATACTTTATTTTAATATGTTTTGCTGTTTTAATCATGCCATATGATGTGTTAATCATAGTAGAACATGTTAATGTGCATTTTACAGATTTGGGGTGCCATTTAATAATTTTTTTATTTTTTTTCTATTTACACATGAATTTTGGCCCCTTTTTTTAAAATTCAAAAATTCAATTTTTAATGGTTGTTTTGATGTTTTAATCATGCCATTTGATGTGTTAATCATAATAGAACATGTAAATGTGCATTTTACAAATTTGGGGTGCCATTTTTTATTTTTTTTATTTTTTTCTATTTACGCATTTATTTTGGCCCTTTTTTTGAAAATTCGAAAAATCATTTTTTAATAATTCTTTTGTTGTTTTAATGATGCCATATGATGTGTTAATCATAATAGAACATGTTAATGTGCATTTTACAGATTTAGGATGCCATTTTATATTTTTTTTATATTTTTTTCTATTTACGCATTTATTTCGGCCCTTTTATTGAAAATTCGAAAAATCATTTTTTAATGATTCTTTTGCTGTTTTAATGATGCCATATGATGTGTTAATCATAGTAGAACATGTTAATGTGCATTTTACATATTTGGGGTGCCATTTTATTTTTTTAATATTTTTTTCTATTTATGCATGAATTTTGGCCCTTAAAAATAATTGCAAACACCTAAATGTAAGCTATTTTCATATTACATTCATTCTAATATATTTATCATTGATAGCAGATAGTTAGAAAATTAAATATATGAATTTTGTTGTCAAATTCAGGTTATTTGGTTCATAAATTCATCAGATAGTCCGATACAACTTCTCACCAAAGAGTGGACCGTTACACCACCATAAACATGTTCCAATTTATAAATGAATGCATATTTGGAATGCTTAGAATATTCCGGATTTAATCCATATTTTTTCTTTTTTTTTTGGGAAAAAAAATTAGTGCCGTTACGGGCCGTTACGCCCCCGTATCGCCGTAACGCCCCCGTATCCGTATCGGTTTCGGAGGGCACCATTACACCAACCGATACCGATACGGGACACCTTGAATATCCCTAAGGAAGATCATGTTGAAAGAATAAGAAGACAATTTATGATTTAGTTTTATACTTCCGCTGCGAACTCAATAAATGTAATAAGCTCCCATTGAGAGGGCATTTGATGATTCTTTTTACCCTGATGAAATATAATCAATATGGTTGATTTTATTCTTGTGAATGTTACCTTCATGAATGTATCTGGATGTGATCCAAATGAATATATATATATGGTGCGATTTTCAAAGCATCCAGGTTTATATATTATTAACACCCGGTTTTCTCAGGCACGAGTATGAACTCTGGCCATGAAAATTCGGGATGTAACAGTTTGTATCAGAGCACGAGAATGAGATTAATTGGGCCTAAGGGAGTGGACCACCATAAACTTTACGCGATACATAATGAACTAGATACATATACTCAACGAATTCCCAAAAGAACTAGGGAGTGGAGGAATTAGAAACCCATATTCAGGTTCCCCATTGGAATTATCAAGGTAGACATGGAATTTATAAACTATAAATCTAGGTGCCCCGGAATAAATCCCCAAAATCCCAAACAAACATGTTCTGAACTAAAAGTCATACCCAAATCGAATCACGATAAAGAATAAATAAGTTTCCCTTATGGGAATAATGAATTCCTAATTTTTTTTCAGAATTTCCAACTATTTCGATGAAATTCTGACATATTACGATATCTCTACTAGTTACAGCAAGTAGACGTATCATAAAATTTTGAAATTTTTTTGGTAGTTCACTTAGGTCTCCATAAATATCTCCCTAAAATTTCAACTCAATCGGATCTGTATAAAATTCCATAAAAATCGGATAATAACAAAAACCGGTAGAAATTGTTGCTGGATAGCAAGCTTTTATACACCGCACAAGGGTGAAACACACCCCAAACCATTGAATCTTACCTCGTGGAATTTTCTACAGTCTCAGGAACAAGTCAGGTGCTTAGGCTCCAAATTTTGAGTGAATTGGACGTATGAATCAAAAGTTAAAATTCTTTGAGTGACAAACTATCAATATAAAACGATTCTGGGCAATTACAATGACAATACTAAAACTTAGAATCAACATGGAATGGATGATTTGGCCTATCCATTGTAGTCTAGTTGGTTAGGATACTCGACTCTCACCCGAGAGACCCGGGTTCAAGTCCTCGCAACGGAGCCATAATAGGGAAAGATGTAAGTGGGTTAATTCAATTATCAAATCTTGGGTCGAGATTTTGTTTAAGCGGGGTAGGCTGTAGCATCCCGATTCATATAACCAATTATACGCACCTAGACATATACATACCCACTTCACGAGTAATACATTGAAAATTTAAACATAATGAATTAGTGAGGACGATAAAAGTAAGTTCAGGTAGTGTATCAGATAATCAAAGAACGTAGTGAAAGCTTAATAGGCCACGTAGGATTATCCATTACGAGAATATAAGATTTCGTGACATTCCCCATGAGTTTAGAACAATCGAGATTATGGATGGATGAAAACATGTTTACATGAAGTTTGCGCGTTCTAACTCAAATTCTAAGTCCTAGAAAATCTCAAATGATCCCAGCACCCTGATCAAGCAAAGGATCGAGATTTAACAAGGTATGAACTGATACCAGTAAATCATCAGTACTGCGCAAGCGAAGGATTTGTGTATCGAGCACAAACCCACTTCAACTATCTATTCATATTTACTCGAACACAGGAAGAAGGGAATCCTTAGAGCCATGAAAGATAACTCGAATAATGGAAGTACAAAATTTCGAGGGTGAAACTATGTTTAAGGGGGGTAGATTGTAACGCCCCAAACTTTTCGATACTCGAGCATCGAAAGTTCTCGAGTGTTACCATAATATTCAACATAATATATATTGGTGTACGATAATAATCCAACCATCCTAGCCTTATATCCTTGCCCTGACACAAACCTAACCGTTGAGAATGATCTTCAAGCATAGATCAAGTCATCTGACCGTTGATTTTAAAGACAGAGACCATCCATCGCATGGGTTGACATATGAACCTTCCCTTAGCTAAATTAGTAAATGACTATCCAACTGTAATGATTTAGATGTAAGTTCATTTGTAGGAATTATTTAGAAACATGCCTACAACCACGTAGAAGCCTTAGATTTCACAAAACACTTAGATCAACAATAATAACGAAATTACCATTATCCTATGCCTCTGAATTCAAAAACACATGGTTCTCATGACCTGATTCACGTAAAGCGTTATATCAGGCCTAACCATTGTAAATTAACCGTACATGAAAAGTCTCAACCCTTGAATCAGCAAGATCAACAGTTAAAACAAATTATCTACCCGAGGGCAACCCACTTGAACTTTAGACCCGGCTAATCTTGACCAAGGGCCCCTTTCGGACCATAAGATGGGCATGCAAAACGAATGGACGGAGTAGATTTCTCCAAAAACCTCGCCATGACCCCACAGACGATCACAAGTGCACGCACGCAAGTGCGCCAGCCGTGCACCGAACGAAGAATCGGGTCAAACATGGTTTGACCCGACAATTCGTGTAAAACGAGAACTCTTCTCGCGTTAACAGCGAACGATCGTCCGCTGTGATGTTACTGGGCCACCATCATCACCCTCAGGGATGATCCGAACCGTTCATCGCGTCCGGGAGAAGGATTCGACCAAAACCTCATCGATCGCGTGCACCCATGCACGCACACATGCCTGCAACGATAGTCACAATAAACCCCAATGCAAGAACTAGTGCTGATTGCGAGTAGTGTGGGCCATCAATCCGACGGTCTACGATGCATTAAATGGAAGATCTGAATCATCCAGGGACCTTACTTCGGAAGAAGAAGAAGAAGAAGCTTCAACCCGGCAGCAGCAGCAAAGGAAAGAAAGAAGGAAAGAAAGAAAGAAAGAGGAAGAAGGCTTTTAGCCTCACTAGATCGCCACAGCCAACCATCGCGCCCAGCATACGAGCCAGGTCTCGACCCTTGGTTAAACGGAAATTATCAAACAAAGTTGAATCAGCAGGCATTTTTGCTAAATCTTGGGTTTACATTGGGCTAACACTACAAGACTAAACAAGGTAAGCCACTGTTCAGACTCCATCTAAATTTAAGGGGACTAAATGTATTCAAAGGTTGAAACCAAGTGTAGATCTTGAACTGGCTTAACCTAAGATTTGATCCTAATCATGTAGCCTATTTAGTGTTGTAATCTAACCGTACAACCTGTGTAATCTTGTTAGAAATAAAGCATACCCACAATCTTAACGACACGAGAGTGATTCAATCTTAACACGAGGGTTTTATCCTTTAGGCTTACATTAATTTAAGTTACTATATTTGCATTGTCCTTACATGCCATCCTGCTGTTTTATCTTGTCTTTACCTGCTTCCATGTTATTTCTACCTTGCTCTAACATGCCTTCGTGTTACTTTGAGTTCTTTCTGAGATTATATGTTTTACCATCAATTAATTACCCTTTAAGATTATGGTATAGTGTTACTTACAAAGTGATCTTTCTGAGTTTATGTAGGGCCATGGATACAAGCCTTGTCCTTGCCTCACCAAATTTATCGAGTTAACCCTGCCACTCTCCTCACTAAGAATCGGCCATTGCCACTCTTCTAATTAGGAAGTTGGCCATTGTCACCCTCCTTATTAAAGAATCGGTCGTTGTCGCTCTTCTATTTGTTATGTCGGCCATTGTCATTATTTGAGTTGACCATTGTCACTCTTCTCCATATTGGCCTTGTGCTGTCTATTTTCAAAAGGCTTGATCATGTGTCTTAATATTCCAGAACATCCATAATTCGAAATGCATTCTCTATGAGTACTATGTTGGGAATCTCTCTTCTAGTGATTGAATAAACATCATGGACATAATGCGTTTTCGGTAGCAGCCCCTGGGGCGACATGTAATTCCATGTTTCATGGGTAGTGGTGCACAATCGATGTGTGTAAATTGCAAATGCAGTGTCACATCATTTTCGGGATTGGATGTCGCAAATAGTTGCTAAATGAACAAATCGCGTCATGTAAATCATCCAGTCATGTGTTGTATTTATCTTGAGGTAACCACATAAATCCATGTTAAACGTGAGACACGCCGGCGAATATCCGTATAGTGAGAGTGCGGGTCGAGTCGAATAACTCTAATCATATTCCACATTATGGCGATTGTTAAGTGTAATGAACCGCATATACTTTGCAAGGCATGCATCTTATGTAGGTTGTTTGTGCATTCTGATACCCTAGTATTAGTGGAGTACGCGACGAATCAGAACCTTTACATTGCTTTATGAATCTCTTGAATTACTATTAATCTAAGAGGATAACCATCACTATGAGTAGGGCATTGACGCTCTCCCAACCGTACAGATTATGCAGGTGACATACAGATTGAAGACCTAGTGAACAATATCCCTAAGGAAGATCATGTTGAAAGAATAAGAAGACAATTTATAATTTAGTTTTATGCTTCCACTGCGAACTCGATAAATGTAATAAGCTCCCATTGAGAGGGCATTTGATTATTCTTTTTACTCTAATGAAATATAATCAATACGGTTGATTTTATTCTTGTGAATGTTACCTTCATGAATGCATCTAGATGTGATCCAAATGAGAAAAAAAAAATACGGTGCGATTTTCAAAGCATCCAGGTTCATACATTATTAACACCTGGTTTTCTCGGGCATGAGTATGAACTCTGGTCGTGAAAATTCGGGATGTTACATCCCAATCTCAAGTGGACGACATTACAGGAAACAATGTTGAATGGACGTCGACCATTAAATTTTTTTGGGGGGCCATAAAAGTTTTGGATCAAGCTGATCTTTGTTTTTTCCCAAGCACATGCACTACAGACCTTGGCAAGACTTGGGTATGAGTATTATAGGACCCAACCCGTTGACAGCCCTAGATATTTGGTCGCAGAGGAGCAAATTATGTGGCTTTGTTTTTTTTTCTTTTTGGCAAACTCAAGAGCGTTAAAATTTAAAATTGGCTTAATGTTTCTTAGTGGAAATAAGGATTTTTGGTTGACACATTGAGTTTTGATGGGGAATAAGAAGAGTTTTAAATTGTGTTTGGTTCAAGCTACGATTTTTTCTTGGAAAATACTGTAATTTGGTGGGTCACTGCATCTCTATCACATATATTGCACCTTTAACCGACAATGACTTGACCATCGCTTTAAAGATAGCTCCAGCTATTGATTAGTGGAAAAACAGGCTAGTTTGATTATTCGTATTGGAAAATGTCACCTCATTGATTTGGATTCTCCATGACTATCCCACCTTTGATTGCTCATCTGTATGGAAAAAACCACTAATCAAAGTCTTTGAAAATGGACAATCCATATAGCTTACAATGGAGATAGTCCAACTGGGACCATCATGTGGGGCCCATCGATCTCAAAAGTCAAGTCATGGGATGATCCTAACCAATCTATTATCAATGGTTATGAAAATGAGCAGTCCATATTGATTATACTAAAAACAGATCTAGCCATTGATTCGGATCATCCATGATGTTGGTATGCCTTTGATTACCCTTAGCTTGTAAAATCACTCATGATCTAATGATCCCAACCATCTTATCAATACACCGGAATGGATGGTCCTATTTATTGTTGTATAAAAGGTCTGATCAGCAATCCAAACCATAAATCATGTGGGCCACAACTCTATTGAAGATTCATACCAAAAAGTTAATTTGATAGAGGATCTTAGTCATCCTATCAACAGCTAGAAAATGGGGTACAATATTTATTATATAGAATATAGTCCTATTTATTAACCATCATGTTGGTCCATCCTACATAAAGATTACTTTGGTCAAATTATGCTAACCATCTGAGGGCTTGAAAAATGGACAATCGATGTTGATTTGGACCTTACATTATGTAGGATCCACTTTTGATTTCCCTTCTAAAACTCATTTATTGCATGATTATAACCATCTAATCAATGGGTTAAAAACTGACACTTTTTGCAATAGTTAGATAATCATTCCCCAAAATTTTTGAGAGAATCATTTCCAGCTAAAAGCTAAGGTGTGGATTTTAGAAATAAGTTAGAGAATGGGATTCCAAATGAATAACATAACACGGTTAATGAGACAAAACTAATATGTTTTTTAGTGAAACTTAGGAATTCTAAGCCAAGACAACCTCATCTCATCAACCAAATAGCCTCGAGAGACTTCATATCAATGGCTAGGAATGCCCAATCAAGAGATTCTTGTTATTTGGGTATGCCCTATCCATCATAAGGGCCCAATAGATAAGCGGCTTAGATCTCATAAATGATTATCCATAAGGGCCCAATCAAGTGATTCTTGTTATTTGGGAATGCCCAATCACATTTAGCCCCATTTAAAATACTATTCATTATCCATTTCTCCTTCCTTGACTCTTCCATACATCCATTGTCTCTCAATTTCACAAGTGGCTCAATTCAAACCGAACGTCTATGGCCTTAAGCACCAAAATAGGCAAATATTTCAAAATCAAATGTATTTGACCGAGATCGAATAAAATGAGTCGCCTATTCAAGCACTTGCACCATGTTTAAAATTATCATGTGATTATCAGACGATAGGGTTCATCCTCTGAAGATGAGTTGCACCTTTGCCTTCCGTATGAAAGGATTTTTCAATACAGATAAAACAAAACAGAAATTCTTACAGTCAGCTGTGAAAAATGTAAAGTGCCTTTCTGAGTGAAGAGCTTGCTTGATACTTGAACTGAATCCAACATATGAGCGTAGACCTAAATTACAACTAAAATTAACAACTACTTGATTACTAATACTTATTATTACTACTGATTATACTAAGGAATGTAAATGACTGATAATGATAATGAAAATGCTAATTAAGGAGCACAAAATAATAGAAAAATAAATTTGATTTGGTTTGTTGGTATGAGACAACTTCTTCTACTAACTTCTTTCATTATTTATAGTATTAGATCGATCATCTAAATGCTTCCCACGTCCTGACGATTATCATAACCATTTTAGCACTGCTTGCCTTCCTTGCCACTTGTCTCAATAACCGCTCTGGCACATCCACATTTCACTCGACCACCATCACTTAATGGATGACGTGGCGCTGCTCAATAGACACCAGCTATATCACCACAAAATTATCTTTGCATATCTCTGAAGGTCACTAAATACACTGTAATACCCCAAACTTTTCAATAGTCGAGTATTGAAAGTTCTGGAGTGTTACCATGGAATTTAATTTAGTATATGCATGTGTATGCCACCAATTTAACATATCATAACCTTACATGTATTCTCTAACATGAATTTGAACATTATGAATAATCTTCATCCATAGACCAAGTCATTTAATCATTGATTTTTAAAACAGGATCATCATATATCCATGTATTCTCACTTGTCCATCATAACCAACCATTCAGTCAACTATTCACTGCAGGGCAGGGTGTCCCAAAACGGTTACGTATCGGCCGTAACGGCCGATACGTAACGGTAACGGTGGTACGGGCGTAACGGCCGTTACTGACCCGTAACGGCTGTTACGGGCCTTGGAAAAAGAAAATAAATAAAAAACCCTTACCTTTTTCCTTTCTTTTCCTCTTCTTCTCTCTCTTCTTCTTCTTCTTCTTCTTCTTCTTCTTCTCGGCCTGCTACGGCCCTGCTGCGGCTGCGACTGCGGCTGCGGCTACGGCCTCCTCCTCCTCCTTCTTCTCTCTCTCTCTCTCTCTCTCTCTCTCTCTCTCTCTCTCTCTCTCTCTCTCTCTCTCTCTCTCTGTTCTTTCCCTCTTTCCCTCTTTTTTCTTTTCGGTTTCCCTCTCCTTTTTTTTTTTTTTGGCAGCGTAAGCTGCTGTAGGTACGTGTAACGCTGAGACGAGCGCTGACACTCCTCGAGCTCCGAGTTGTACGAACGGTTCAAAGGAGATCAAAGTTTTATAGGCTCCACAGTGATGTATTTATTATATCCACACCGTTCATCTATTTTTAAATATTATTTTAGAGCATTACCTAAAAAATGAATCGTATCCAAAGATCATCTGGACCACACCAAAAATAGCAGCGGAGATGATGATTTTCACCGTTAAATAATTCGTAGGCCCACCGTAACATTTATTTTCCATCCAATCTGTTCACAAGGTCAAAAAGACCTGAATGAAGAGGAAAAACAAATTTCATATTCATCTAAAAGTTATGTGATCCCAAAAAAGTTTTCAATGGTAGACGTTCGATCCCCCACTACTTTTTGCAGTGTGGTCCACTTGATAATTAGATCTGTATTATTTTTCGTGTCAAGCCTTAAGACAATCTCGTCAAATGAATGGACGGTTTAGATATAACACATTCATTATGCGTAGGGCCCAAAAAACTTTGACATGCGTGCTACACTTCACAATCCGAGTCCCACCTAATTTGGGGCCTTAAAAAATTGTACCAAAGACATATTAACTTAAAATTTACCAATTAAATTATAAACTGCAATTGCTAACTCACAATGCCAAAATCAAATTATTTGAATAGTTTTAATTGTTATTTGGTGTTCTCTTATTTTTTAAAATAGGGCCTTTTGATTTTTTTTCATGATTCACTATCCAATAAATGTCCACTAATACATAAGTGGGATAATGACAATAAATTGCATGAATTTGAGGCTAATTTGGGGCATAGATTGGTCCTCCAAGTCAGCCCGAAATTGGCAATGCCATCTACCTGAATTTAATTTCATTTTTTTAAAGAACTACTGGGAGAAAGATATTAAATTGTTAAGTATATAAATTAGATATTTAGAAAATTAAATATATACATTTTGTAGTCAAATTCAAGTTACCTGGTACAAAATTAATCAGACAATCCGATACAGCTTCTCACCAAAGAGTGGACCGTTACACCACCATAAACATGTTCCAATTTATAAATGAATGCATATTTGGAATGCTTAGAATATTCCGGATTTAATACATATTTTTTTATATTTTTTTGGCAAAAAAAAAAAAATTTACGCCGTTACGGGCGTTACGCCCCCGTATCGCCGTTACGACCCCGTATCCGTATCGGTTTTGGAGGTCACCGTTACGCCAACCGATACCGATACGGGACACCTTGCTGCAGGGTAACGATATATGACCGTCCATTTTGAGTTTGGACCACCCGATCATAGTAAACTATCTGATCTCTACATTCGCTCGTATACGTATCGAATCAAGATGTTGATCTGTTCTTCTTATTCATCACGTATAAATATGCGTAACCCATCATCAAAACTACAATATGGGGAACTTACATATGTGAACAAAACACTCGAATCTGACGGTATAAATGTTCTACCTCTTGATCACTCCGAAAACCCACTTTATGTTCATCTGTTTAAAAAACTGACTGTAAATCCACCTAAATACATGATTAAATTACTAATCATCAAATTTTCTTATTTTTGACATGTCATCTAACCATCCATCATGTTGTTCAATATATGTATCTCACATTAGTTATTGATAATTTTAACTTATTTGGTGAATAACTCTTTATTTGTAATGATTTGTATATGATTTCTTTTATAAGAATTGTTTAGAAACGTGCCTATTACCACGTAGAATCATTATATTTCCCAAAACTCTCAAATCAACAATAATTACGAAAATGACATTAACCTAGACCCTCGAATTCTAGATCACCTAGTTCTCGTGATCCGTTTGATATGAAATATTATACCATGACTATGTATCATAAATTAACCATACATGTTAAATTTCAACCCTTAGATCATTGTAAAAGTGACCCAATTGATAAATCAGCTCCTTAACTATTAATTTTGGTGTCCATCGAGTGAGAAAAGCTCGTAGGTACTTGGAATATGATATTTCTCTTCATATGAATGACTTAGATTGCTCATCAGATGAGCCGATTGTGAAATGCAAGAACTCCACCTTGGTAGGCCTTCCTTACGCGGGAAGTTAGCCATTTTAGACTTACCAACTCTTTCTAAATTTGGAGATTCTGATTGACCCACTTTACACCATTAATCGCAATTCAAATTTGGACTACACTTTAGTCTCATGTGACTACAAGATCATAAAAAAATTAGGCCCCAATATATGATCATACACCGTTAAATGTTAACCGCCTTAAAGCCAATTCCTTCCTTTTGGCACAACAGGTGAAATTTCAGATTTAGGCCTTTTCACCATCGATCAACCACTAAATTTTATCCAATTGTTTGCTTATTTTGACTCCACATTTTCTTCCAAAATTGGGCCTTGATCATTAAGTGTGGACTATGAATTGAGATCAAGTCCGTTTTGACCATCCACTGAGAGAATTTTCGAGATAAACCAATCTAAATTTCGGTTCACCAGAAAACTTACGTACCCTGTCCTTATTCGACGACCCCGTCACTGTGAACGAATTAGATTTAAAGAAAGATCGAAATAAGAGACAAATTGGAGAAACCCAGTTCGAGTGGGATGCGACACACCCTGTCTCACAACTAACCCTTTACAAAAGGGTTTGTGCGTCCCTTCTCCACTCAAAAACCCACATTTCCACGTCCATGTTAGAGAGAGAGGGAGAGAGAGGGAGATTCAAGCTTACATGTTTATCCATTATCTTCCTTCTCCATGTGTGGTTTCTCCCTCTTACTCGAGCAACGTCGTGATTCATGTAGAAGATTTCCTACGTCAAGATCATCTAAGGTTTGCATCTAATACTAAGGTGAGGAATTCCATTAAGCTTATACCAATTTAGGTTGAGTTTATACATTGTTTTCTTATTTTCGCGTTAAATTGTATATAATTTGATTTTTACTATGATTTTCATATTAATAAGTTGTTGGATTATTATGAATTGTTAATTCGTATTGGAATTATATTTAATATATGATTTTAATCATGTTGGACATATTTTGTGGGTTCGATCACAAAACTATGCTTTAAATCATGAAATTACAAACGTTCGGACCCCAAATGGTGCATAGTTTGCACATCCAATGGACCGAATAGTTATATCAGTAAATCTTATGAATTTAATGATATTAATCTTACATAAAATTCATATTTTAAATCGTAAGGCAGCAAGACTCACTTTTAAAGTAATTTAGACTTATCGAGTGACCCGTCTGACCCAAAATCGCACTGTTGTGCTTATAAATTCACTTTGAAGTGAGTGGATTATTTTTTACCCTATTGGAATTTATTTTATTATAATTTCAAATTAATTATTCCATGAAAATATCATTAGAATTTTTATGAATTCTCACGGAGTGATGGATACAAGCCTTGCCCTTCGCCGATTTTGAGGACGACGTGTGTTTCCACTCTATATTGAGTTGGCTTTTGTTTCTCTCCTTATTTGTGTTGAGTTAGCCTAATGCTACTCTTTATCTTTTATGGGTTAGTTTATTTCTACTATGTTACCCTTTATTGTGCTAGCCTTGTACTACTTTTCTTATGTTTTGGCTTGGGCATGTGTCTTGGAGTTCCAAAACTCTCATGGTTCGATTTAATTCCCTATTGATGCAAGCGATCTGTGAAGGTCTCGCAACTAGTGACTTGTACGTATTTATAGTGAACGTAATGCACTCTGGGTAGCGACCCTCTTAGTCGATGCGTAAATCCATGGATTTGGGTAGTGGTACACAAATTGATGTAAGTAATCTGCAATGCGTGTTACATCACCTTACAAGATTGGATGTCGCAAATAGTCGCTCCATAAACAAATCATATTACGTAATTCATCTAATCCATGTGTTGTGTTGTCTCGAGGTGTTCATATAAATCCACAATAGTGTCGGACACGCCAACAAATCTCTGTAGTTATGGAATGCGGAGCGAGTCAGATTTTTGTGAATTATATTCCACAATGCGGTTATCACTATGTATGATAAGCCGCACACACACTATGCTAAGCATGCATTCATGTAGATTGATTTCACATTTCGATACCATTCGTAGTGGGGGAGTACGAAAAGTATCAAAACCTCTATATTGTCTTACTTTGAGAAATTATTCGAATTATGTTAATCTTAAAGGATAACCATCACTATGAGTAGGGCATTGATCCTCTCTGACCATATAGACGATGCAAGTGATGCACATGTTGAAGATATGTGCGATGCATGATCTCCCTATGAATGACTACGAGTTACGTAGGATTATGTTGTTGGTGCTTTTATTTCAATTTACCTTTATTTACGTTTCATGCTGTAATTTGGATACTTGTAATAAGCTTCTTCTTTTTTTTCAAAAAGTGATTGTGTATTCATATATGAGGAAAATTACATTAATTCAGGAAACCACAGGACAGAAAAAGGCCCCAAGGCCTCCTATCATACGGACCTATACATTTGTCAATTCTCTAATGGAACCCACCCCCATCTTATCTAGAAAGAGCATCTCTCTGATGAGTGGAGGGAGCTGCCACACCTCACTATACCAATGGTTTTGTTGGAGCTCACTACCTTCACGCGCTAGCCCATTCACTTCCCTCTTGATGTTCACAAAACGGAACAAGCCAAGATGATTGAGGCTAGAGATCCGAGTGATCTAATGCCTCCATTTCTACCCTGCCTCGGACGTGTGATTCAACGCATTCACCACCAAACTAGAATCCAATTCGACCACCACCTTCCAAAGCCCCTGGTCAGCGCAAGAGAGAAGGCCTTTATACATCGCTCTTAGTTTGGCGTTGTTGTTCGAGCCGAACCCATAGCCGTTGGAGAATGCAAAGAGCATGTTTCCATCAGCCCCTGCAGATTCTGCCTCCTCCCAATAATGTTGGGTTACCCTTAGCCGACCCGTCTACATTAAGCTTGATCCAAACATCAAGCGGCCTGGCCCAAGACACCACCTCGCATCTCTTTTGAGGACAGGGGGCTGGACGATACCCAAATTTGACAAATGGAGGTGACCCACCCAGCAAGAAGGGGTAAGGGACGACTCCCCTTTACTCATCTGTCCTTACTACCATTTAATTCGAAACATGACCGTTGCTGAAGACACAATCCTACCTTCAAACTTTGCAGAATTTCTCGCTCTCCAAATTTCACAGAGAAACAAACAAGGGGCCAACCCTCGAAGATGGAACGTGGGCTAACCTGGTGTCATCGACCCCCACCATTGACCCAACCTGTCTTGGGCAGAGTTGTGGCTCACTAGAAAAATACCAAATGCTTCGCTAAAATATTGCCACACGTCTTTGGCCAGGCTGCCACTGACAAAAAGGTGCCCCAGCAATTCGACATTGGGGCGTCAGGTATCATTGTGAGGACTGCAGCTACAAATGGATGCCATCAAGATCCCCTTACCCTAGATCCTTTCTTCCACTGGCAGCGCCCGTTCCATCAGCCTCCAAATAAATGTCGAGATTTTTGGAGGGAGTTTCGAGTGTCCATCCCCTTTTCTAATCGTTGGCTCTAGATTTCTCCCAACCTAATTTAACTAAGAACGCACCTAATGGATTAAAAGGCCAGATGCATAAATCTGCCTCTTCAAATGGGCGGAAACCTCCCTGGAAGATGTGGAGCATGGCCTCCTAAGAGAGAAAATCCGAAACCAAAGACAGAGGAAGGGGGCCCTGCTGGCCGATGAAGTCTTTTACTTTGAGGGAAAGAAGCACCTGTGGAATCTGCTTTACTACAATGTCCAGGAGCGGGCCCAGCCATGTCCAATCCACTGTCCATAGGTTGCAATCTCCTTTACCTATGTGTCAATGCACATTTTCATCCAGAAACAGCAATAACTTGTGCATGCTCTTCCAGAGAGGGTAGGCCACAACTGGCACCACCCCACTCGAAGGGACACTGCTAGTTGTGCTGGGAATCCCATATTTCATTGACATGAAAACTGCCCACAAGCTGTTCATGTCCCCATTATTCACATTCCAGGCATTGTAATAAGCTCCCACTTGAGTGAGTAATGAATGATTAGTTGAACTTTTATGTTTAAATGGAATAAGAATTTTAGTATAGTTGGTTTTATTCTCGTGAATGGTTACCTTTATAAATGGGATCTAAATGAAAAAAAAAAAGACTTGATTTTGAAGTATTCAATTATTACATTATTAACACCTAGAATTTTCGAGCATGAGTGTGAACTCGAGCCATGAAAATTCATGGCGTTACACACTATGGAACTCTCGCCAAATTACATGCAATCCCTCCTAATTAGCACTTGTAGGAATAGGCATAAATAAGGTAAAACATTGCCCCCCACGTCGCTTCGCATTTAGGTAAAAGGTGAAAGTGATGTGTGATCCCTCATAAATGCAGCCGTCCTTTAAGCCACGTGGCGACGTTTCACTTACCATACCTAATCGAAATAATTCTAAATGGTGGTCATGATTTCTTTTTTAATAGACAACTACTCCCATGGTGACGCGTGTGCAAGCGTCGTACCAAATGAGAACATAATTATGCCCTAATTAATGCGCCAGATTCTGGCTGATATATACTCCATTTCAATACACTTTCCACTTCTCATGCCTTCTTCCCTACCTCTGCATCTTCGAAATGTTCGTTAACTTTCTCGTTCTTACAATGGTCGCTTCCTCATCCTTTGTTTCCTTAACTTTATAACAAGATCTAATAGATGCTTTAGATTGCCTTAAATCATCTTTAAATCACCAATTGGAGATTTCTACTGCCTAGGACCAACTTTCTTTGCCGAAATAGACCTTGATGAGATTCACTAATTGGATCGCATCTTTTTAAATTGTCCTGCTGAGACCATGCTAATTCAATCCCAATCAGTTCTAGATCCTTCCAATGCTCTATAAACTCACGACCCTAACCGAAACCATTACTGGGATGGCACGATTGGTTCGATCGCATCGCAATCTAACATGAAACTTTTTGAAAGGAGATCGGAATTTACAAATGCATTAAACTGTCGTTGTTTGATTACGCGTCAGATCCCCTTCTTCTTACTGCAACATCAGCATTTTTGAATTCATCCACCAATACCTTCTTCTTTAGGTGTGGTCCAATGAGTCCAACAATCTCGGACATTAGTGCTCTTACCCAACTTCTTCCCTCCGGTGAGGCAATTTTTTGAGGTTTTGCTTTGAAGGAAGAAAGATATTTCAATAACAAGGCCGGGAAGGCCTATTCTCATTTAATGCAAGCATACCGTAAGCACGAATTAATCGAGTTAAGTATGAAAAACACACAGCCTTCTTGTTACTATGGATCTGTCATCACTTACTCTGTGTAAACACTCTTCATATCACCAACAAGTACATTTAATTGGCCAAGGCACTCACACAAGGTCGAAAACTTGCCCTTGCACCGTTTGTACTTGGTCACCTGTAAAGAGGCATATATGAAGTAACCACCAAGGGTTTATTTCTCAGCAGAGGACCATTATGGCCTCTCTAGATGTGGATATATGAATACTTCCATTCGTCTCTTGTACATTCTCCTCTCCTTACTGATATTGTTAACACCTCTTACAATAACCACAACATTCATTTTTTCAAGAGGTCTGTATATTTTCTACATATATTGACTACCTATTCTTTCCTTTCAGTAAAGGTAAATGTTACCACACTTTTACCCATTTCTACCTAAAAGAATTCAGCCCAGCCTGGTTCATAGGCAATTTTGAAGAAAATGATGAACAAACCGCATCTCAAATGTTCCTTGCTTGGAAAAGTTACCTCATTTGCAGGTATCTTCCCTATGATGGCACAATAGATACTACCAAAAATGCCAAGGCTGGCTTCGAGTAATATTTTTTGAATTTGCTTGCTCGATAATTTGGCCTCGTCCAATGCATTCCTTATTTGTTCACCCAGAAAGCTTGCAATTAGCTCCTTACTCTCGACCGATCATCGATCAAGTCGATCTCTATCATTCCCTTAAAGAGAAGAAGTGAAACTGGTGGGTTACAAGTTGAAGGGCAGAGCTTCGGCTTGGTAGGAGTAACTTCAGCTCACACAGCCAAGAAAGATGAAAATACCAATCCGCACATGGTAGAGGATGAAGTAACTAATGTGCGCACATTGCCACCCCCAGCGACTTCAATCAAGTGTTGTTACAGCAATATCAAAATTGTCGGCAAGGTAGTGAAACAATGAGAGATTACGCAGAGGAGTTCTACCGTGTAATGGTGCAAAACAATTTTGTCGAAATCGAACGCGGAAAGTTACCCAATTCAATGGCGGGTTGCATGTTGCGATGTAGGATCGGGTTCAGATTCAACCCATTCGGACGATGAGTGAGGCGATCAATCCGGCCACCGGAGCAGAAGCTCGTCTTGAGCATTCCAATACACGAACCGATCCTACTACTAGGATAATCGTTGCGGGTCCTCTGCAAGGAGCTCCATAGGCCAAGGGAAAAGAACTTGTAGGGGGCCACCCTCAACGTTATACACCTGTGAACCGATAGACAGGATGCGAGCAAGTTAGACCCCAAAGGAGCGCGACCATTGCTGTTGGTCTGAGCAGGATCTCGAACCCCTATGGTCGGCCAAGGCCCGACCGTTGCTATCAATGTGGCCAATCGAGTCACTTATCAAATATTTGCCCACAATGAAAAGTGACTAACCTCGCCATTAATGATGGCAGCGCTGAAAATGCAGAAGAAGACCTGAATGTTGATGAATTGGAGCACGCTGCTGATGATGAAACCGAAAAAGATTGGGTTCCATAAGATCAGGTGAATCTCTTATAGTGAGAAGGCTATTATATATGCTAAAGTAGGAGGAACACCCATAATGATATAACATCTTTTGAACAAGGTCTATAGTGAATCAAAAAGTTTTTGATGTGATCATAAACAGTGTAAGTAACGAGAATTTCGTCTATAGAGTCAAGGTTGAGAAGTTGCAACTGAAAATGGAAAAGCATCAGACCCCACATACAATTGGTTAGATTTATAAGATGGTCAGTGTAACGCCCCAATCTTCGTAACTCAAGTTTAATACTCATTTTCCAAAAACCCGAGTATTAACCTTTTAAAATAGCCCAAATTTCACACACACACACACACACACACACACACACACACACACACACACACATATATATTCTTCTTTTTTCAGAGTTAGCAGTTCAATGCAAGAGAAATAAATTAAACATAAAGGAAAGTCTACATACAGATGCAAGATACACAAGCTACTACCCATAAGGTTTATACAAACCAATGTCTTAATGTTAACAAATATTGGAATAAAATAATTTAACACATGAAATAAATAAAAATGCAGCTAGACTTGAGCTACATGGAAGAAAATTATCTAAGGCAGATGCAACAATACATCACTGATAATTGTAACATGCTCCTCCTCAATATGAACATGAGTATTATTTAAACCACCTACACAACCTATATAGTTATATGTTCAAAGAATGAATGACCAACTCAGTGTGAGTTCCCCTTAAGATTACACATCTTTGCATCAACTAGTTAAGTAAAGCTTAAACAAGAAAACATACAAAACATTCATGATGCAATTTTATTTAAATGCATGAATGCATATCAACTAGGGATGCTCATCCAGTTGGCTTTTGCGCAAAACCCATGAGTGGAGTGAAAGCCACATGCAAGTGGTCAATCACTAGAGAAGGTACATCAAGTATGTGCATAGTGACTAACTCATATAAATTGGGTTGGTTATCGGTGGTCTGGGAGCTAGCGAAATATACTGCGACAAAGAATACGTGCTACAACATCAAGAATTAGCTATCGCCATTATCAGTATGCCATTAATACATGATTAGCCCAACCTTTATTGTTATATTTGTAAACAATCAATTTAAGAAAGCTCAAAGGTCACTATGGGGGGCTCGTCACCCATCATAGGCTGACAGCTCATGCATATTGTCCAATACTACCATCCCCAACTCATTAGACTTTAGTACTAGGATATTTAATGGTAACCTCCTCAAGTAGTGGTCAATCATAGTTCAATAAGTGAAACTTACCATCGCAGGGTTATATGAAAATAATCTATCAAGCCACATAGTGCAAATATTCAATCAAAGTCACATGGGGCAAATATTAAATCAAAGCCATATAGGACAAATATTCTATCAAAGAATGCGATAAAAAGGGATTATCCCCAAAAGCCACATAGGCACAAACGATCCGTGAGATTGTAAGTCCACAAAAAAATTTCATTTAATCCAATATACAAAATGGCCACTAGTTCAAGGGTGCATTGTAATCACAAATCAACCAAGTTACATCCCAAATTTGGATATACATATATAAGTGGAGTTTTTCAGAAATTGATGTGACAATTCAAGTTTCATAAATAATCCACAAGTATGAGAAGATATTCAAGAGCAGCATATGTGTTTATACCAGATAAATGTAGATCATATGATTTGATGACAATTCAAATAACCAACACAAGTAATCATGAAATAAATATATCAATTATCAGTAAAAATTAAAAGGAAAATTGTAACACCTCGAACTTTTCAATACTCGAGTATTGAAATTTTTCGAGTATTACCATAAAAATTATTTTATTATATACATGTATATGTCACCATTTCAGGCTATCCAAACCTTACATCTATTCTATAATCTCAATCTGACTGTTGGGAATAATCTTCATCCATAGATTAAGTTATCCGACCATTGATTTTTAAGACATGATAATCATAAATCCAAGTATTCTCACTTATCCTTCACAACTAACTGTTCAATCAACTATTTACCGTTAAGTAAAGATATCTGACTGTCCACTTAGAGTTTAGACCACTCGATCATAGTAAACTAACTACCTGATCTCTACATCCGCTCATACACGTATCGAATCGAGATACTGATCCATTCATATTATTCACCAACTATGAATATACTTAACCTACCATAAAAAATATAATATGATAAACTTACATATATGAACAAGTCACTTGAATCTAACGGTATACATGTTCTACCTCTTAATCACTCCAAAAGCCCACTTTGTGTTCATTCGTTTACAAAATTAGTCATACGTCCACCTAAATACATGGTCAGAGTACTATCCATCAAATTTTTCTATTTTTGACGTGTCATCTGACCATCCATCATGCTGTTTAAAATATCTATTTCGACTTAATTAATGATAATTTTAACTTATTTGGTGAACAAATCTTTATTTGTAATGATTTAGACATGATTTCTTTTGTAAAAATTTCTTAGAAATGTGCCTATTACCATGTACAATCATTAGATTTCCCATAAATCTCATATCAGTAATAGTTGTGAAAATGTCATTAACTCGTACCCTTGAATTCTAGATCACATGATTTCCATAATCTATTTGATGTGAAATTTTAAACCATACCTATGTAACATAAATTAACCATACACGTCAAATTTTAGCCCTTATATCATTGTAAAAGTGGCCCAATTGACAAATCAGTCCCTTAACCGTTAATTTTGTTTTCCATTGAGTGATGAAAGCTCGTGTGTAGTCGTAATAGGATATTTTCCTTCACATTAAAGACTTGAATTTTTCATCATATGGACCGAGTATGAAATGTAAGATCCCCACTTTGATAGGCTTTTCCTTACGCGTGAAGTTAGTCATTTTAGGCTTACAAACGCTTTCTAAATCTAGACCTTCTAATTGACCTAATTTACACCATCGATCACAACTCAAATTTGGATCACACTTTAGCCTCATATAAATATGAGAACATATAAAATTTAGACTCCGGTATATAATCTTATATCATTAAATGTTGACAATCTTAATGTTACATCCTTCCTTCTGGCACAAGAGATGAAATTTCAGATTTAGGCCATTTCTACCATCGATCAACCACAAAATTTTGTCTAATCGTTTGCCTATTTTGACTACACATTTCTCCCAAAATTGGACCATAATCATTAAGTGTGGACCATTAATTGAGATCAAGTACAATTTGCCACCCACTATGAGAATTTTCAAGATAGGCCAATTTAAATTTCTGATGACTAGGAAAATCATGTACCCTAACTCTATTCGACAACCCCCGAAACCTTGAATAAATTAGATTTAAATAAAAATCGCTAAAAAAGAAATTTTTAAGAAACCCAATTCAAGTAGGATGTGGCACACCACGCACTCCCTTACAAAAGGGGGCATGCAACCCTTCTTCACTCACAAACCCATGCATGCCCAAACAACTAAGGAAGAGAGAGAGAGAGACGTCCAAGCATAGACGCTCATTCATTCTCTTCCTTCTCCACACGTGTGTTGTCCCCCTTGCTCGAGCAATGTCGTAATTTATGTAAAATATTTCCTAAATTGAGATCTACTTAGGTCTTAAATCTATGGTTAAGGTGAGGGATTCATTTAAACTTACACTAATTTAAGTTGAATTTATATATAGTTATCTTATTTTCACATTAAAGTTTTGTATTGTTTGATTTTTAATGTGATTCCAACTTAATAAGTTGTTGGATAATTATGAATTTTTTATCCATGTCAGAATTATATTTGAGATATGATTTTAATCATGTTGGACATATTTTATGGGTCAGATCACAAAACCATGCCTTAAATTATGAAACCACACACGTTCGGGTCCCAAATAGTGCACTAGTTTGCACATCCAATGGACTGGATAGTTTGGTCATGCCCTTCGGTCTTTCAAATGTGCACTACAAGAAAATAGGCCTTTAACCTCATTTTAAAATTCTGGCTAAAAAGGTTAAAAATTGAGGCTAAAGCCTTTAGCCTCAACTATCCAAACTGAGGCTGGAAGCTCAATGGCTAAAGGCTTTAGCCTCAGTTTTGGCAACCAAGGCTAAAATGGCTTTTATAGCCTCGGTTCTTCAAGTGAAGCTAAAAGAACACTTTTAGCTTCAATTGTCTCGAAATGAGGCTAAATCAAAATTTTAGCCTCCATTGTTTCCAACCGATACTAAATCTAAATTTTAGCCACAATTGCCTTTAATTGAAGCTAAACCTATTTTTAACCTCGATTCTCAACAACCGAGGCTAAAGCCTTTAGCCACGGGAGTAGTAGTTTTAGTTTGGCTAACTGAGACTAAAGATGGATTTAGCCTCTTTAGCATCAATTGAGGCTAAATTCAATTTTTAACCTTAGTTCTCAACAACTGAGACTAAATCATTCGTTTTAATTAATTTATAAACATGTGCACAATCATTCATTTTAATCAATTTATAATCCATTCATGGGAAATGGTTATATGTCCAACTTGAGGCAGATTCTAGTAAACAGTTGCTGATTGAGTAATGCTGCAGTTATCCATGGGCACGCGATTAAGTGGCCAGGTGCCAGCATAGATTCCATGGCCAGGGCCGCTTGATCATGTGTGTGGTACTGGTACCTTACAAATCCAAAACCTTAATCTCTCTATACACGCACTTCTTCAATGACACCAGCCCCAAGAGAATGAAACTGGCGATGGAGTTCAGTTTGAATCGCCTGACGAATTGGCCATTGAAACAGGAAAAACAGGAAATGTCAGCACAGATGATAAAAATAAACATGCTGCAAAGCATGGCCGTCAATTTAAGGGACATTTTTTTTTCTCTCAATTGTACAAACCATGCAGCCAACACAATGTCTCAGTTCTTCTATTTTACCTTGTATGCAAGATTAACAACATGAGACGGTTGTAAATGCAGGGTTGTTTTCAGGGGCCTCGTCACTTACATTCTCTTGACCTCCATCTGCAAAGTGACAATGGAAGCAGGGAACATTCGTCAGTTGACACACACTCTTCTTGGTTAGAGATCTCATACATGCACAAATTGGATGAAAAATCTCTACTGAATTCAGTTATGGGTGTCCATGTGCAAGCATCTGGGTCAAGAGTCTGAACAGCTGCTGACTAGGTTCAGTTGACTCACTTCCATTACCAATTCTGAGTCTGTTTTCTATTACAATTAGCGTAATCAATACTCAACATGCCCCAGTCCCACCTCAGAAATTGATGGATAATTCATGAGTCAACTACAGGCTTTTAAAAAAGAAGAAGAAGAAGAAGTCAACTACAGGGTTTTAAACAGTGATAACTAAGATAGAGAATAATACCTGCTGATTACGGAAAGAAACAAAGCCAAATCCTCTTGAGCGCCAAGTTTTATGATCCCACATAACCCGTGCATCTCTGCAAAGAGAATTGTGTAGACACCAAGTTTATAACCACATCAACACATGCAGTAGCAGAAGCTTCCTAAGTTTACTCGAGCAAAACAAGAAAAAAATAAAGTTTCATCCTTCCTCCAGAAAAGAAAAAACCAGGAAAAAAAAAAAACAGCAAACACTATAAACTATCAAATGCAGTACTCTGAAAAGCAGTAGGGAACTCACGAACAGCTGGAATACACTGCAAAGCATGCAAACAGAGTCGCATCAGTGACTTCAGGACTTAGGTCGCCAACAAAGATGTTGAAGTGGCCTGAAACACATGAAAACAACATCAAGAATGATTAGTAGAGAGAAGCACCATGGTGTGCCAACAGAAACAACAAATAAAGAACAGTAAAAAAGAAAGGAAACAGGTATGGAAGCAAATAGTAACCTGAAGTAACCTCCCTCTGGCCACTGGCATATGCCCAGTTTACCTTGATTGCCTGACCGTAACTGCAGAAGACAGAAGCCACAATTTGAGAATCAAAATCTAAACTGTGTTATGAAGGCAAAAACATTCCTCAAAATTGAGGGGAAAAACAATGCGATTCAACAATTGCTCAAAAAATGACAGCAATGCAATAATGAAAGTTCCTCAAAAAAAAAAAAAAAATTTCAAAACGCAACATCAGAAAAACAAAATCCTAACAAAAAGGCAAATAAACTATTGATTTCCCTAAGAAGAGGTTTCAGAAAGAAAGCGAAAAATCGAAATAAACAAGCAATACTCAGATTATGTTTATTTTACAGAAAGCCACTGCAACTTCAACCAAATGGAGAAAAAAAAATATAGAAATCAATGAAAATTCAAAGGTTTTTAACCACAATTTCCAGATCTTATAAAAAAGCCGATTGTCAGAAGAATTTCCATAATAATAGAAGCAATTATCAAGAACACAAAAAAAAAAAAAATAATAATAATAATAATCAAGGAAAAAAATTAAAAATCAGGAAAAACTCATGAAATTTTGTTATTCTCCAGAAATGTGCAGCCAGTTCAACCAAGGAAAAAAAAAAATCAAAATCTTTTAATCAAATGAAAAAAAAAAAAAAAAAAAAAAACAATAACTTGAAATATTCTCCAGAAATGTGAATATTCTCAAAGGGAAAATTGTTCATTTTTCTTAAAATGAGAAGTTGCCTGATCCAGTCCTATTTGAATATCGCAGCCATAATATCACATTTTGGTAACATTGAGAAAGATTCATTCAAGGGATGAGTACATTCTCACTACGATCATTTGATCCCTGAACTTAAGGGGGTGTTTGGTTGCTGGCATATTTCCTGGGTTAGCAATTCCTTGGTTAGAAGAAGAAGAAGAAGAAGAAGAAGAAAAGGAAGAAGAAGAGTTTGGTTCACACTTTTTGGTTGGTTTCTCTTCTCCAAGAATTCCATTTCCCAAGTTTACCTAGCAAAGCTGTGTATCAACCAAACAAAATTAAATCATTTCCCAAAAAATACCAGGCCAGCTCTAACATTCCCCAGGAAACATAAAATCCAGGGAAAGAATTCCCCAAAAACCAAACCGGGGTCAACTAATAGATTGAGATCAAAAGATAAATTCTTGAGAATGCCCACCAAACCTTGCTGCACGTAAGAGGAACGTGAATGGGACACATGCAGTTTTGCAGGACACATGACGCAAACATGTGACCCACCATTTAGATGTCATAGCTAGTGTTTTAAAAAGCTTATGATATGTTGCACATCATAGCCTTCACACTACATGGTGCATGAAAATAGCTTAAGTCGCATTTAGCATACATTACACGCTACTTAGAATACATTGCATGTTATTTTTCACTAAAACAGTAAATGTTTTCAATCGTCTTACATGTGCTATTTTCGTAAAAATCAGTTACTGTTTTCAATGATTCTAGTGAAATAATATGAACGACAGTATTAAATCAGTCAATTGCTATTTTTGTCTTTATATTTACTCTTTCCCCAAAATTTCCTATTATTTTAATTAAAAATCTATATGTAGTGGTAGATGATGTCTCATTCTTCAGAGGGGTGAATGCTACGCTACATGCTATTCGATATTTAAAACACTGGCCATAGCCTAAATATCCGGCAGGTACATATGGACCACAAATGCACATTGAAGCATTGTTCAATTCTCTAATGAGTGGATAGCATGATCTTTGGGCCAGGGCATTCCCACAGTGTGGCATGTCTAGTGAGCATCTTAGCTTGCACATGCATACCACCTCAGCTAGTTGAACCACAAGTCCAATGAAAAATTCACTCACACAAGTCCATTAGAAGGCTCTGAACATTATCTGGAAACTTCTTGATTCCAAGATACCTCAAATGTCATGTACAACTTTATAAGTGTTCTTGACAGTTCTAAAATGTTTATCCACTAAATTTTTCCTATATTAACATCATATGCACCATACAAGTTTTGGCCAGGGACTGGTTATCATTCTCAAGTATGTGCTTAGAACATGAGAAACACTCCTCCCATCAGCAGTATGAAATAGCAACCAAATCTGGCATCACTAGTATTCTCACCTTAAAAAGATTGAATTATCATATCTAACTTCAAACCAAATTAAACCAGTGAAACGAAAAATGAAAATGAAATTTTCTAGTATATATAAGAAAGTCACCAACAAACGAGGGTTAAATTTCAGAAACTTACCAGCATCAATATCTACTCTGAGAATGCTTCGACGGGAGAATTTTTTTTGCTACAAATAAGAAAAAACAATAACATAATATGTAAGCAGAATGTATTGGTAAGAAGATCCAAAGTAACAGATCGAAACATAAAGATTTTCCGAACATAAATCCACGGAGACTATTCAAGTAAACCATATTTTATTAGTAGCATCAGGCCATAGAGGAAAGACGTTAATCCATAGAAACGTAGAAGATGGGGTTGAATAAGATCTAGAATGTATTCACAAAGCAAACATTTAATTCTTATGAATAAAAGCCAAATCATTAACTTTCATGGCACCCCAACTCCAAAGACACGAGCCTAAGTAGAGGAGATCTCGCTAACATTCAATTTGAACCTGAAGATCTCCCCTCTGAATTTTCAAGGAGCCTTGGAGATTTTAAAATTCACCGGAGGCCAACAAAAAAATGATATTTCTTATAAAATGGATTGATTGTAGAGATTCAAGTCTCAGTTGTGACTGATCTAAAGAAAAAGGGTACCATATTTTGTGACTCAAATCATACTTGTTCAATTTAACCCTTCCGTTTCATCAAATCTTTCTTTTCTTTTTTTCCTAGAAAATATGATTGAATGTTATAAAGTGCCAAAAAAGTGACCAAAACAGGAGATGCAGGAGCCTCCACCTGTGAGCGAGTGACCCTCTCATCACTTCACACCAAGAATCCCACAAGAAAAAAGAAAAAGAAAAGGAAAAAAAAAAAAAAAACGGGGTTCAAAAACACCAAACCCTGACAGCCTCAGTCGAGTGGATATGGGTCACACCAGGCCACCAACCTTCCCGAGACAGACCACAATAACTATTTGATAAAGAGTGTGCCATTCAGCAGCGACAATCTTTCATGGTACATGGTTCTTAGAAGGAATTTGAACCATGATAAATGAGCTGATCTGCAGTCCCTGTTAGGGATGCTTCACAGTCCAATGATCCCCTATTATTGCAGATGAAGGAGTGTGGAAATGGTAAAGATCCTGTAATTCACAAACTGTCATCACGTTTGTTTGACGTTCGCCCTGCAAACAACACATTTGCAAACCCTAGCCCTAACACTCCACTATTCCAGACTATTGCAATTGGATTCGATTGTGCATCCAAACTCACTCTCAAATCTCCCCTCAGCGCTTAAATGGCATGCAATTCCAAAAAAAAAAAAAAGAAGAAGAAGAAGAAGAAGCCATAACAAGAACATCAAAGAAGAAAAGGGTGATCGCTAGATCGGAATGGATTCAAGTAATTCGCATCTCAAAAGACGCCATCTCCCCTCAGCGCTTAAAATTTCATGCAATTCCAACAAAAGACATAACAAGAACGTCGAAAGAAGAAAGGGCCATCGCAAGATCGGAACGGATTCAAGCGATTCGCATCTCACAACACGCCATTTTCGATTAAATGAAAAAAATAGAAAAAAGACACTACGAAAATAGAAACTGAAATCGCATACCGTTTTCTTCTCTTGAATCCTTCCAAACGATTCCTCCATCCAAATGACTCAGTTCTCGGTTCGACTTTTCTGCAATTCCCAAAAACGCGAATGATTTTGCTTCTGTTTGCTCAAGAAATCGGTTCCGTCGATCTTCTGGAGAGATAAATCGAGAAAAACGGATTCTTATAGGGAGATTGAAACAGGAGCGCTTCTCACATCTTCCAGATGTTTACATGAAAAGAAATCCCCCAAAACCCTAGTTTTTCCGAGATCTAACATGAAAATGTGTAGAAATGAAAATGAGGTAGATCTGAGCGTAGACAAAAGCGATCTAGGGTTTCGTACCTGTTCTTGGGATGGGATCTGTATAGAGAGAGAGGATTGAAGTGAGCGAAAGGAGGAGACAGCAAACGGCCTAGCCGGGAATGAAATTTAAGGAAGGGCCGACCAACAAGGAAATTTCCAGACGTGGGGGCCAAATTGTTGTTTATATGTCATCTAATCCAAAAATCAGGTGCGCCCCATCCCGATGAAGAGAAAAACCTAAAATAATTAAATTTAGGTAGGTCACAAAAAATGCAATATAGTTTTTAGGCGTGGCTGTACATTGTTCTCAGTGATATGCCCCCCCTGAGATCTTGATAGGGTCAGTTCTTTGAATTCACAGTGATCATGATGAGAGTCGCCAGATCCACACTTTAGATTCCACATACACATTACGGGTGGGCCGGGCTGGAACATATGAAATTAACCATTTGATTCTCACGCATGTGATCATGCTCCATCTTTTAGTAATCAACGTTCAATTTTCATACATTCGAGCTATCTAGGGCCACCCTTTTGGTTCGCTTGATCACTGTGCGCTGCTAGGGGTTACGGTTTTCTACCCCGGGAGGTTTAGGGGGGCATCCCTCATTTATGGTGGGACCCATCGGATTCAAGGGTTTGTATGTTCTGTTGCGCCCAGCTGGAATGATTTGACATCCCATGGCATTATTTATTCACTAGGCTCATTCGGATGGACTGCGACCCGAAGATTATTTTTAAGTGGATGGCTGAAAATTTAATTATTCCAGTGCTCATATTAAATGGTTTGGATGGTCGACCTTTAGCTTGGTTCTATGTAATTGAGGTTAAAAAATTGACTTATAGTAAGAAGTAAAATAGCACCGGAGGCTAGAAGTTGACTTGTAGCCTCACTTTCCTAGCAAGTGAGGCTAAAAGTTAAACTTTTAACCTCCATTGCTTACCAATTGAGAATCGGTCCCTAGTGGGGGTGGCTAACAGTGAAGTGTGATTGGACAGTGTTGTGTACTAACAAGCTAATGAAAAACCAAAAAAAAAAAAAAAAAAAGGCAAAATATTAGACTTTTTGCCTTGGTTCTTATCTAAAAGGTTGACTTATAACTTCACTTTCCTGGCAACTGAAGTGAAAACGTAAACTTTTAACCTCCATTTCTTACTAATTGAGACAAGATAATAGACTTTTAGCCACAGTTCCTATGTAACTGAGGCTAAAAAGTTGACTAGTAGCTTCACTTTCCTAGAAACTTGTAACACCTCAAAAACCGGCACCTGAGTACATAAATTCCGATCCCGAGTTTTCAGGTGTTAACTTAATACAATGCACATGTGTTTTCATTCTAATTCACATTAAGTCCGCAGATAAATAATCAGAGTTGCACAATTCAACTAAGCGTAACCAAAGCAAGGTAAAGATAACAAAAATTAATAAATATGGGGCAAACAGTTAAAGTACAATTGAAAAGTGGTGTCCTCCCTAATGAGGATTATACAAGCCACAATATACATACCCAAGATGGTTGAAGTATAAGTTTTTAGTTTATTCCAAATCTTCCAAAACATAACGGTGATGGCGCAAACCGATCTAAGCCTACCCACCAGAGGCCTCGATAGAACATGTATCAATAATAAGCTAGGTTGGTGTTTTAAAATACCGTCCCAGATGGGAGTGAGTAGCTGACTCAGTGATTTCATTAATTCTAAGTTACACATATTAGCGACACAATCAGCGCAGTTAATGATAAATAAGAAATCAAACAATTCCTAGATACTCTTGTTAAATGTGGATATGAAAATATGACATGATGCATGCCCTTTCCAAACAACACTCCCTCACATGCGACTCTAACTACCTACTTTGCAAATGACAACACTCCCTCAACATGCAACTTCAATGCCTGTTTTGTCCAGCATATTAGCGAAGCTACGATACCGGCGTTATATCACGAGTCCTTATCCGGATCACGTGACTCATTGCTGCACGTAACGACTCCTAATCAGTGTCCCTTGATACAACTTTAGGTATCACCCGTTTATCTCACAAATCAACAATTCCAAAGGTATAGTACAATACCTAAATGAATAATGATCAACCCGGTATAGGTTGTCACCCAAACTGAGTATAATCTCTCAGTTTCGAGGTGTGGGCTTGTCACATAAAACCAAAAACAATAAGAAAAGGGCTCATCACCCAATTTCATTCACGCACGAGTCGTTCGAACAGTACTCTAGCATAGAACCATCGGCCAGGTAATTTGACGGGGTCCATTTAAACAATGATGCATCACATCTATTAGTGCTCATTGGTCACTACGGGGAGGCTCGTCCCCCCCAACATAGGCTGTCAGTTCAGACACAGTGTCTCATACCACCATACCCGGCTCATAAGTCATAGGGGATCGTATCGCATTAACGGTTATGATTAGACCATCCATTAGGAACGTAGTATCCTAGATTCATTTTAGTCTTATCATACATTGTGAACATATATGATCAGTTTGCTAATGGACTAATTTGATTGACCTTGGAGAACCTTGGCGTAACCAGCATTGGGTATAAGCATCCTGTATAGTCCAACTACTGTTAATTGTCCGTGTTCACCCAGGTCAATCGAACAAGCTTAGGGTGGCCGCCCTAACTTGGGCCACCTGTTGATTTGAGCGATTTACCGACTGACCTAACATCGTAGAAATCACAAGCATCGTTATGAACTAAACACTGCATCATGCAATTCTAGCATACATACTATTACGCAACGACATAGGCATTTCATCGAATATGTAAGCATCAATAGACCAATACATTCACTTAGGCATTTCATCAAACATGTGATCACCAATGAAATAATGGATTCAATCACTTCGACATTTCATCAAACATGTGAACAATAATAGAATAATACATTCATTGGTGCATTTAATCAAACACGTGAGCATCAATAAATCAACACATTCAATTAATCATGTAAGCATGCATAGACATGCAATGGCACATATTACAATTAAACACGAAATATGAATATGTTAGCTATTTACAAATCATTCACCATAATAAATCATTAACTGAAACCCTCAAGGGTCGATAAATGGAAACCTAAGCATAATGGTCCGCACATTAAGAAGAAATATTCGATTTGAAGTTCCTAGGGTTAGAAATTTGAGAAAAATAAAAAATTCTTCTATAAACACCAAAAACTATATGAGATTCGTGGAATTCATTTTTTAAAAACTTAGGTTATGAAGTAAGATTTGTTTCTTACCTCCCAATTGCAAGTAGGGTGGATTCGGTGGAGAAAAATGATCGAGGGCAGGGCCTTGATTGGAGGAGACCAATAAAAGGAAATACGAAAACCTCCAATTCCTACTCTCACTCTTCTTCTTCTCCTCCTTCTTTCTCTTTCTCTTTCTCTCTTTCTCTCATTTAGAAAATACAAATTCGTATGGAGAGATAGGGTGCCCAAATGAAGCCTTTATATAGTGCAAGATTTGTTGTAAATGGCCCCAAGGGTTGGATTTTTTACTATACTAACCCTATGGGAGGGTTTTTTAACCTCTAGGGCCCATTATGGGCTGTACATATTAATATATACCGTAGGATGGTTAGTCCTAATGATAATTTAGGTATGGATATGATTGGCCCGCCATTTGAATGTGTCGATCAACAGATATGATTAAAAGTCTGTTCAATGGTCACCGATAGTCGATCGGGGCCGCGACTATACAGATATGTTTGAAGAATTATTTTTAGTCGATACCCTGACTTTGGCCATGAATCAACGGTCCAAAAACTATAACTTCATAAAAGAATAAAGTGGCTAGTTTCACTTAAGTTACAGATTTTCATATGAGGTATTCGCACAAGCTAAGTACTCACCTTATGAGTCTAAGTTGAGCGATTCGAGGCATGATCTCGGCTCGATGTCCCACGATGGATGTTAAGCCCACTAAGACGAATGTTTTTCTATAATCTTTGATTTAGTGACCACTAATGAGCGGTCTAGAGCTTATTTAAACAATCAGGACATTTTTTGAATGAATTGGGTATCAAGATTTCTCTTGAGAAATTATTAGGTTTTGGATTATCTAACTTTATAGTGTCGGCTATTCGCAACTAGCGAGAATGATGATTCGGTCATAATCACCCTAATCAAGAACCATAATTCAACTATACTTAAAACTACCTGATTTAGTAAAATATACTAAAATAGAAAATTTAAATTTAATCATATAAGATGATTCCTAGTATGATTAGAAGCAATTTCTAAGAAGACGCCAATTATAAAAAATCTAAGATGAAAAAGATACGCACAACCCATTGATAACGTGTAGTTGTAGAAAACTTTTAATTTCAATAGTTCTATTTCATATAACATTTTTAGTAATTTTAGTTAGTAGATTATTTTATTTATTTTTTTAGTAGTTCAACATCAAATTTACTTTATCTCCACAAAGTTTCATTACATTTTGAGTTCTAGAAAAATTCTAAAAATTTCAGAAGTACTAGCTGTCCGAAACTAAGATTTTTGGTACAATTTCTAAAACTCCTTAAACTTAATTTCTTTTAAATATTTTATTTATTTATTATTTATTTTTATACGAAACTAGACTCATCAAGCTTCAATCTGCCTTTTGAATCACCTCAATCGGAGTTGTAAATCAAAAGATATGAATTTTTAAAATCAGTGCATCGAAACTGTCAAAATCTGAAAGTTGTTAACCAGGGGGGCGCGGTGGAACCGCCCCCTACTCTCCATTTTCCGTGGTGGCACCGCCAATTCCGCGGTGGCACCTCCCAGGATTGTCCCAGAATATTTTTTTGGCCTATATGCCGCCGGGGTCAGTCCCCACTCTTTAAAGTTCAAACTTTTACTCTTTCGGGCGGTTTTGGTGGACCCCACATCACTCATTTTGGTCTTGAACATGTGCGAATGCAAGCATGGATATGCACTCAAATGGTTAAAGTAAAGGTAACGCCCAAGGATGCCCAATTTCAAGTTGGCAAAAATCCGGGACGTTACAATCTACCCCACTTAAAAGCAATTCGTCCCCGAAATTGGCTAAGCCTTCTATTTGGTTCATATTCAACAAGCCCATTTGGGACGCGGATTTCCTGCGAAAGCCTTTTGCAGGAAGTTCCTGCGCAAGATTCAGTGTGGGCCCACTATGATGTTTGTGAGAAAGCCACTCTGTCCATCCATTTTTCGACTTCATTTTAAGACATGCGACCAAAAATGAGGTGGATCAAAAACTCAATTGGGCCACACGAGAGGAAACTGTGGGGATTTAGTGACCACCATTGAAACATTTATATGCCCACAAAAGTTTTGTACCAGTTTAATTTCTTGGCTTTTTCACTTCATCTTAGTGAAAATGACCTTATAAACGGTTTGGACGGAATATAAACAAGCCCATTCGTGAATACACTGGTCCTCCCTATATTAATTCAGCTGTATCTATTGTTGGGCATATCCTTTAGTAATCCGATCTACTTACGTAACTTTGTCTAATTATAGAATCGTGATTGTTTCCCTTTGATGAGTCCATTATTAACATTTTGAGGACGAATATGATCTTACTTACTAATCTAATCATATGTGTTACCTAAATTGACAATCTTGGGCCAGTGAGCCATGGGCCCACCACGCTCTGCTGCGCCACTTTAGTCAAATGGATGTATAAACCAACTTAACTAGACTGGACTAATAATGTTCTACCCTCCTTAAAATTATTTCTACTCTCAAGGCTCAAGAATCTATATCTCGATTCGTATGTTGGAACGAGTTGTAATTTAGGACATATCCTTAACATAAAATAGGAAATGATCTCTCAATACATTGGTCTTCCTTTCATCGATGATATATACTATAACATTGGTACCTATGGTTATAGAAAAGAGATAAAAATGATGGGTGTTGTAGTTGATTTTAGGGATGGGTGTGAGTTTGTGACAAGATGCCTAATTCTACCAAAAGAAAGGACTTTTGCCACGGTCCCAACTTAACTTCTTTAATCATGTCTAGTTTAATACTGCAAGATAATCTATACATTATTAGTATATAAGAAATTTGGACAAAATAGGTTAACGAGTAGACTATCTTTCTAAGTTCATATGCACAATATATATGCCAGAATGGTCTGCGATCTGGGGCCTAACTTCCTAATTGTTTGTTGTCCATTTGAGAATTTTCTTGGGCCCAAAAATCCCTATTGGCTATCCTTAATACTCCCCAAGGGTGAAGTAATAAACTTTTGGTTGTAAGTGGCCAGGCCAACACGGAAAGAAGGTTGTGTAGTAAGTCTGAACCAAATACATCGACCTTTTACCTAGCCATGATAGAAAATTCATTGTATCATTTCTTAATCCTAGTTGATCCCGATCTTCTGCTTGATCAGAGCATTGAGTTCATTGGTAACTACCAGGATTGAGAATTCGAATCAAACCGCGAATACTTCGCTTATATATAGTTTCTCTACTCCGTGTTCCCGATTGTAATAAGTCCTTGGGGAAACAATTCTAAGGGGTGTGTTGATTTGACCAAATGTTCAATCCGAGGGATATATAAGCTTTCTCTGAGCCTAAATAGTTTCTAAGTCTAAACGACCATCCTAAGAGTTATTAAAGAAGCCTATAAGTATTAAAGGGATTAAACGAAGGAATGAGATCTCACTCCAACCTAATTAAGCCATCCAACTAAGTCTATCTTTCAATTATCTTAGCATAATTAGTCTTTATTCTTTAACATAACCAGTAGCCTAGTCTTAACTTAGGAGTAGTTGTAATCTAAAGTCTATGCTCATACACTGGATGAGTTCATACCATTTCCAATACAAGAAATTGTTCTATCACTTAGGGTCAAAAGTTGTCTGATTGGAATTGAGTTACCTGAACTTGAATTTACATGCGCTCGAGCACTTCACACATGACCACAATAACTAAGGAGGTCCTGGGATTCAAATTATAGATTTACGTTCAAAAGCAACACAAAATTGGGAGTTTTGATCTTATTTTTCATCATTTATAAGTTTGAGTTCATAATAATAGAAAACTAGGAATTTTGGTCATAGGGTTCACATTATTAATTTATTAGACTTCCTATATTGCCAGATTTTTTGAAATTTAGGAGTACTAATTCTAGGTCCAAAACTCTAAATTAATGTCCCAACATTTGATGATAATTGTGGTTTGTATAATCCTCATTCCCAAGGTCCTGGTTATCTCAGTACTCCGCTTTGATACCAACTTGTAATACTCTGAAAATTGGCACTCGAGTACATAGACTCTGATCCCAAGTTTCCGGATGTTAACTTAATAAAATGCACATGCATCTTCATTCTAATTCACATTAAGTCCGCACACGAATAATTAGAGTTGTGCAATTCAACTTAATGGAACCAAAGCGAGGCAGAGATAACAAAAATTAATAAATATAGGGCAAACAGTCAAAGTACAATTGAAAAGTAGTGTATGCCGTAATGAGGATTATAAAAGCCACAATATACATACCCAAGATGGTTAAAGTGCAAAGTTTTCAGTTTATTTCAAATCTTCCAGAACATCACGGCAGTGGCGCAAACCGATCTAAGCCTACCCGCCGGATGTCTCGAAAGAACCTGCATCAATAATATGCTTGGTTAGTGTTTTAAAACACCGTCCCAGGAGGGAGTAAGTATCTAACTCAGTGGTTTCATTAGTTCTAAGTTACACATGCTATCGACACAATCAACGTAGTTAATGATAAACAAGAAATCAAATAAATTCTAAATACTCTTGTTAAATGTGGATATGAAGATATGACATGATGCATGCCATTTCCAAACAACACACCCTCACATGCAACTCCGACCACCTGATTCGCAAATGACAACACTTCCTCAACATGTGACTTCAACGCCTGTTTTGCCATATTCTAAACAAATGCGATTCGATGAATGATCATGTTAGCCAAGTAATTATTAAGTTTCATTCATCCGGCATATTAGCGAAGCTAGGATACTGACATTATATCACTTGTCCTTGTCCAGATCACGTGGCCCATTACCGCACGTAACGACTCCTTACCAGTATCCCTTGATCCAACTTTAGGTATCACCTGTTTATCTCACAAATCAATAATTTCGAAGGTATGGTATGATACTCAAATGAATGAGGATCAACCCGGTATGGGTCGTCACCCAAAACCGAGTATGATTTCTCAGTTCCGAGGGGCGGGCTTGTCATGTAAAACCAAAAATAATAAGGAAAGGACTCATCACCCAATTTCATTCATGCCTGAGTCGTTCGAATGGTACTATGGCATGGAACCGTCAGCCGGGTAATTTAACGGGGTCCATTCAAACAATGGTGTATCACCTCCATTAGTGCTCACTGGTCACTACGAGGAGGCTCGTCCCCTCAGTGTAGGCTGTCAGTTCGGACACGGTGTCCCATACCACCATGCATGACTCGTGAGTCTTAGGGGATTGTATCGCACTAACGGTTATGAGTGGACCATCCATTGAGAATGTGGTATCCTAGATTCAATTTGATCTTATCATACGTTGTGAACATATATGATCAGTCGGCTAATAGACTAATTTGATTGACCTTAGAGAACCTCGGCGTAACCGACATTGGGTGTAAGCATCCCATGTAGTCCAGCTACTGTCAGTTGTTCGTTTTCACTTGGGTTGATCGAACAAGCTTAGGGTGGTCCCCTAACTCGGGCCACCCGTTGATTTGGGCGATTTACCGATTGACCCAACATCATAAAAATCATAAGCATCACTATGAACTAAACACTTCATCATGTAATTGTAGCATACATAGTATTACGCAACGACATACGCATTTCATCAAATATGTAAGCATGAATAGAGTAATACATTCACTTAGGCATTTCATCCATGTGAGCACCAATGAAATAATAGATTCAATTACTTAGACATTTCATCAAACATGTGAGCAATAATATAGTAATACATTCACTGGTGCATTTAATCAAACATGTGAGCATTAACAAATCAACGCAATCAATCAATCATGTAAGCACACATAGACAAACAATGACACATATTACAATCAAATACGAAATATGAACATACTAGCTATTTATAAATCATTCGGCACAACGAATCATTAACTGAGACCCTCAAGGGTTGATAAATGGAAACCTAGGCATAATGGTCCGCACCTTAAGAAGGAATATCCGATTTTGAGCTCATAAGGTTAGGAATTTGGTGAAAAATAAAAAATTCCTATGTAAACACCAAGAACTATATGAGATTTGTGGAATTCATTTTAGAAAAACCTAAGTTAGGAAGTAGGATTTATTTTTTACCTCCCAATCGTAAGTAGGGTGAATTTGGTGGAGGAAAATGATCGAGGCCATAGGCTTTAGTTGGAGGAGACCGATGAAAGGAAACACCAAAACCTCTAACTCCTACTCTCACTCTTCTTCTTCTTCTTCTTCTTCTTTCTCTTTCTTTCTTTCTCCTTTAGAAAATGTAAATTCGTATGAAGAGATGGGATGCCCAAATAAAGCCCTTCTATAGTGCCAGATTTGGTGTAAATAGCCCTAAGGGATGGGTTTTTTACTATACTAGCCCGATGGGAGGTTATTCGAACCTCTAGGGCCCACTATGAGGTGTATATATTGATATAAAACGTAAGATAGTTAGCCCTAATGATGATCTACGTATGGATATGATCGGCTCGCCATTTAGATGCGTCGATCGACAGATATGATTAAAAATCTATTCAACAGTCACCAATAGTCGATCAAGGTTGCGACTATACGAATATGTTTGGAGAAATATCTTTAGTCGGTACCCCGACTTTGGCCATGAATCGACGGTCCAAAAACTACAACTTTATAAAAGAACAAAATGGCTAGTTTTACTTAAGTTACAGATTTTCATATAAGGTATTCGCATAACCCAAGCACTCACCTTGTGAGTCCAAGTTGAGCGATTTGAGGCATGATCACGGCCCGATGTCCCGTGATGGACGTCAAGCCCATTAAGACGAATGTCTTTCTATAACCTCTGATTTAGTAGCCCACTAACGAGCTGTCTAGAACTTGTTTGGATAATCAGGACATTTCTGGAATGAATGGAGTATCGAGATTTCTCTTGAGAAATGATTAAGATTTAAATTAGTTAAGTTCATAGTGTAGACTATTCACAACTAGCGAGAATGATGATTTGGTCATAATTACCCTAATCAAGAACCCTAATTCAACTATTCTTGAAACTACCTGATTTAGTAAAATATATTAAAATAGAAAATTTAAATTTAATCATATAGTATGATTCCTAGTATGATTAGAAGCAATTTCTAAGAAAACCCTGATTATAAAAATTCTAAAATGAAAAAGATACACACGTCCCATTTATAACGTGTAGTTGTTGAAAATTTTCTATTTCAATAGTTCTATTTCATAGAATGTTTTTGGTGCTTTTAATTATTATATTATTTTAATTATTTTTTTAGTAGTTTATCATCAAGTCTACTTTATCTTCACTAAATTTCATTACATTTCGAATTCTAAAAAAATTCTAAAAATTCTGGAAGTATTAATTGTCTGAAACTAAGATTTTTGGTACAGTTTCTAAAACTCCCTAAACTTAACTTCTTTTAAATATTATATATTTATTTTTATATGAAATTAGACTCATCAAGCTTCAATCTAGCTTTTAAATCATGTAAATCAAAAGATATGAATTTTTGAAGTCAGTACATCAAAACTATCAAAATTCAAAAGTGTAGAAAGTTGCTAAATAGGGGGGCACGGTGGAACCGCCGATTGTGTGGTGGAACCACCCCTTGATGTCCATTTTCTGTAGTGGTACCGCCAATTCCACGGTGGCACCTCCCAGGACTATCCTAGATTGTATTTTTTTGGCCTATATATGTGCCGCCAGGGTTAGTCCCTACTCTTTAAAGTTCAAACTTTCACTCTTTCGGGCAGTTTTGGTGGACCCCACATCACTCATTTTGGTCTTGAATATGTGTGAATGCAAACATGGATATGCACTTAAATCGTTAAAGCAAAGGTAACGCCCAAGGACGGCCAATTCAAAGTTGGCAAAAATCCGTGACATTACACAACCAAGGCTAAAAAGTGAACTTTTAACCTCCATTGCCTACCAACTGAGTCAAAATAGTAGACTTTTAGCCTCGGTTCATATGCAACTAAGGTTAAAAAGTTGACTTATAGCTTCACTTTCCTAGCAATTAAGGCTAAAAAGTAAACTTTTAACCTCTATTTCTTACTAACTAAGACAAAATAATAAACTTTTTATCCTCGGTTCCTATGCAACTGAGGCTAAAAAGTTGACTTATAGCTTCACTTTCCTAGCAACTGATGCTAAAAAGTGAACTTTTAACCTCAATTTCTTACTAAATGAAGCAAAATGGTAGACTTTTAATCTCAATTCATATGCAACTGAGGCTAAATGGTAGACTTTTCTCCTCAATTTCTGACCAACCAAGACAAAAAAAATAAACTTTTAACCTCAGTTCTTTTACAACTGAGGCAAAAAAGCAAACTATTAGCCTCAGTTTCCTAACAACTGAGGCTAAAAAGTGGACTTTAACCTTGGTTTCTTATTAAATGAGGAAAAATAACATACTTTTAACATTAATTTATTATTAATTGAGGCGAAATGATAGACTTTTAGACTCGATTTTTCACTAACTGAGGCAAAATGGTCAATTTTTAGCCTTAGTTTCTAAACAACCGAGGCGAAATAGTAAACTTTTAACCTCGATTTTACAACAACTGAGGTGAAATAACAGACTTTTAGCTTCATTTCCTTATCAACTGAGACGAAAAATGAACTTCTAGCCTCAATTCCTTAACAATCGAGGCTAAAAGATACATTTAGCCTCCATTTTTTCAACTAAGGATAAAAAATTATGGCTAAAGGCCTACTTTCTTGTAGTAGTGCCCAGTACATTCATGCGCTTGATGAATCAAATTCTAAAACCATTGATTAGGCGGTTCGTGGTGGTCTACTTTGATGATATACTTATATACAATTGTTCACTCCCCAAGTATAGGGTTCTGATGTAGTAATAAACTCGGTAAGACCAAGGTTGAATCCCAAGGGACTGAAACCTGTACGTATTCTGAAATTAAATAGAACTAGAACTAGAATAAGATAAACTCTAAACCGAATGAAATTTGAGAAATAATGGTGAAATACTTATCTAAAACTTAGAGAAATCAGATGTAGGAAGCTAGGAATTCAGAGGATCCACTTATAGAGATCAAGGAGATCTTATGCCTGCATTAAAAACTCAACTGGACTTGGAGTCCGTCTTCATCCAGTTGAAAAGTGTAATCATGGAAATCAAGACTGAACTTCCTTTGATAAAGTTTTCAAGAGATGAAAGATATATGAATTAGAATGGATCCCATCACTAAACCATGCCCAGGAGACAAAGTAAACAACGGAATTAAACTAATTACCAACCAATCAACAATGTATGAAGGTTAGGAAGGGTACCGTCATCCGACCAAGCCCAAGAGACAATGGTGAACAATAGGGCTTCCTAATGTCATAATCAAAATAAGGAAAGGAACATGCTCAAAGCTATCGTAGATCCATTGTAGTTTTAGCCACAACAGACCATTAAAAACTAAAAACATTCCCTTAATCAAACTAAAATCAACATCAGTTCAGGCTAAACAAAAGGCACAAGCAAAAAGTCTCCCATCACGCTACAAGCTTCACCTCTTAGCCCTAGGTAAGAGGTTTAGCCACTCATGAACATGACGAGGCTAAAACTCATAAAATAAAATATAAAAAAATTAAGAAAGGAAGAATAAAACACCAACAACTCTTGCTGCCTTCACACGTTCAAAGATCTCCCAGGTGATGAATGAATCCTCCCAGTCTCTTTCGTCTCCTTTATATAGACAGCCAAAATAAGGTCGGTCAGTGATATTGCGTGGCTTTTACGCAGCCAGTTACGCAGCCAAGAACACAAATCCCTGTTTTGGTGCGGCAGATCTTGGAAACCAACTTGCGTCAGCTCGGAATTATGGTGGATGACGGTACAGCTTTCTTATTTGACTTCATGAATGGGATCAGGACCCCCCTTGGCATCTTCTGGATGGATCAGATCATTGATCTGATCATCCCCTTGATCGCATAGTGGCCCACTGCGGCTGGTTGTTGCGGACGCAGAGCCTGCGCACGGTCCTTGCGCTGTGTTGAAAGTGGAGCCCATTATTGGGAATTGCTAAAAAATCCAATCCATTCATTGGATCGCCCTTGAAAATTCAGTAAAATTGGACAATTTTTAGACCAAAGTTGGTGTGTCCCACCCGTCTTTTCCGTTGCACCGTCAATCTTCTGTTTAGATGAATGGAGATTGATCTCTGGTATATCTTGAAATTTCACCACCTAAGCCATGTTTATAGGGCCCTTTTAAGCCTGATGGACGGTCCCGATTATCTGAATCATCGACCATGGTGGCCCACAGAAACGGAACACAACCTCTGTTGTGAAACAGAGTTGATGCACGTCGACGCTGTGATGGCTAGTGTCCCACTGATTGATGTCAGGAAGGAAATCCACACCGTCTATTGAAATGCCCCAGAAAAACCGTTTGGAAAGGGTTTGATTGGCTTGGTTTAAGTGTGGTCCACCGATCTTTCTGCTTCGCTGTTCATCCTGTTGTTTAACCGGTATTTTCCTGTATGTGTGCATGGGTTTAGAGAAAATCCTTTTGTACGGTCTCTTTGACCTTCTGGAACGAATGGACGGTGCAGATCCTCAAGTTGTGTGATGATGGTGGCTGACCGAACGTCGACCTCAGCTCCCTGTTATAGTTTTCACACCGCTGAAAATGGCAACTTCCGTTTTAGTAAGAGAGGTCGGGTCAGCGCCTGCTAACCGACTTGGTTCACTCAGTGCACGGCGAGTGCACGGCTTCTGTGCACTCCACTTTCATAAAGTGGGTCTCGCCTTGATGTATATGCAAAATCCAATCCATCCATCCACTTTTTCACCTCATGTACACTATTGAAACTAAAATTGAAGCGCATCCAGATATCAGGTGGGCCCCAAATCGCTATTTTATGGTTTGATCTGTCCATTGGGTCACTTCAACAAAGATCAAACAGTTGAAATTTGACTTGTACGGTTAATTTATGGTCCTCAGGCCATGTATGAAGTTTCGAGCCGATCAGATGGTGGGAACCTTGTGATCTTGCATTCTGGACGTTTTTCAGGCCTGTTTGAAGTGAGTGGCTGGAATTTCTTTAATCTCTTGTGTGTATATCCTCGATCTTGGTCCCATGGAGTCCCGTCTAATGCCTTAGTGATGCCAGAGCGTCAAATCTATGCTTTTAGCATCTTTTCCAGCTCAAGCCTGTAATTGCATCTTGCATGATAAACACGATTACAACAAACCGTTAAGTAGTGTCATGTTCGTAAATCCAGGTAGTAATTGGGGTCTAATATGCAATATTTGACCTTCAACACAACCCCTAACCAGCATTTTGCTAGTCCCGAGCAAAGTATGTGAAAAATAAGTTGAGAATTACGAGACAATTCTTGTGAAACCGAGTGATATTTTGAAAAACGATTCAGATACGAAAAATCTAAGATTCATGAATGTTGGGCATAATTTTCTCCTAGACTCAAGCACACGGTAAACTTTATAATTAAGTTCAAAGTATTAGTCCATCAATTAGAACAATTCTAAACATTGAATTCCATGGATGTATAGTCTAATCTCGACTTATCAACATTAAAATTTACTTCTCTATTTCGGGATATCATTGGTAACCAATAAGAGAATTCATGATAACCAAAACTTGCCTCACACATCATCTTTTCATTCTTTTAATTTTTGATTTTTTCATTAAAAGTAACGCTAAGAAGGGGAATCAAATCCTCACCTATAGGGAGCAAACCTATGGTAAAGACTGTACACCCAACCCTTTTTCACATATCATTCATGGGGAATCGAATCCTCACTTATAGGGAGCAAATCTATGGTGAAGACTGTTCGCCCAATCCATTCAATTTTCTTAGGTTGGTTCCTTTCATGTTTAGTAATTACCAAGTTAATCCTTCAATATCGACTGAAACCTCAATGTGTAAGCGAGATGTGACATGTGAAGTCATGATTCAAACAATGTTTAAAACTTCTAATCATAGATTGATAATTCGAACTCAACCGTGGAATCTATCAGACAGCTAAATCCAAGAGTTGTAAATCACCAACATTCTGTATCTTATAATTCCCAAATCATGGCTATCTTTCAAAATCACTTCGATTTCACATGAAAGTCTAGAAAAAGTTAAAATTTTTTCACAAATTTCGCTCAAGACCAAGAAAACACTGATTAGGACACCTAATCTCCCACCTCCAACCTAAAATCTACATTGTCCTCAATGTAAAAGATATGAGCACGTAATGTACATGAGACAATGAAATTGAAAGAGAAGTGATGGAAAGATAGTACCTGGACGAAGGGCTCAAGAAGCTTTTTCCAAAGATGTATCAGCGTGAGAGTGGGTCAGCGCAAGAGAGAAGAAAAAAAGCAAAAAAAGAAAACAACTATCCTAAAACAACGTAAAAAGCAAATTAACCTCAAACAACATAAAACAAATTACCCTAGTCCTATGAAAACAGGAAACCTACCTATACCTCCATCAGACTAGGAGATCAATCCTGGTAAATAGGATCAGTCAGAGGTATGGACATGTCTTCTGAATCAAATTTCTCGACAAATGGCTTTAAACGATGTCCATTTACTTTAAATTCCTTGTCATTGTCAGGATCTCTTATCTCAACGACCTCATGAGGATACGCAGTGACCACAATGTAAGGGCCAGTCCAACGAGATCGAAGCTTACCTGGAAAGAGATGTAATCGAGAATTATACAAAAGGACTTTCTGACCAGGTGTGAATGATTTCCATAGAATACGTTGGTCATGAAACACCTTCATTCTGTCCTTGTAAATTCTCGAGTTCTCGTATGCGTCGTTCCGGATTTCTTCGAGTTCATTCAACTGAAGTTTGCGTAGTGAGCCAGTATTATCCAGATTGAAATTCAATTTTTTGATTGCCCAGTAGGCTTTATGTTCCAACTCCACAGGCAAGTGGCAAGCCTTCCCATAGACAAGTCTAAAGGGAGACATTCCAATAGGGGTTTTAAACGCAGTACGGTAAGCCCATACGGCATCGGTTAATCGGATTGACCAATCCTTACGGTCAGGGTTAACCATTTTCTCCAAAATGTGTTTAATCTTCTTATTAGAAATCTCAACTTCCCCACTTGTCTGTGGGTGATATGGGGTACTCACCTTATCAGAGATACCATATTTCTTCATTAAACACTCGAATGGCCTATTATAAAAGTGTGAGCCCCCATCACTAATGATAGCTCGAGGCGTTCCGAATCGGGAAAGGATGTTCTCTTTTAGAAATTTAATGACCGTGCGATGGTCATTATTCCGACACGGAATCGCTTCAACTCGTTTAGTGACATAGTCTACAGAGAACAAAATATATAGATTTCCAAAAGATTGGGGGAATGGTCTCATGAAATCAATGCCCCAGCAATCAAATGCCTCGATGATAAGAATGGGATTCACGGGCATCATATTTCGACGGGATAATACTCCCAATTTCTGACAACGCTCACAAGCCTTGCAAAACTCATGAGTGTCCCTAAACATAGTAGGCCAATAAAAGCCACATTGCAAAATCTTGCCTGTGGTCTTTTTTGGCAGAAAAGTGACCACCACAGGCCTGTGAATGACAGAAAGAGATGACACTCTGATGCTCAACGTCTAGCACACATCTCCTTATGATTTGGTCTGGATAATATTTAAATAAATATGGATCATCCTAGAAAAAGTTGCGCACCTCGGTGAAAAATTTCTTTTTATCTTGTGCAGTCCAATGTGTCGGTATGGAACCTGTGGCAAAATAATTAGCAATATCAGCGAACCAAGGTGAATGGGAGACTCTGAACAATTGTTCGTCAGGGAATATGTCATTGATATGTGTCGTTTCAAGGGAATCAGAGGGATTAAGGCGAGAAAGATGGATAGCCACTACGTCCTCTACTCCCTTTTTATCTTTTATTTCTAGGTCAAACTCCTGGAGTAGGAGGATCCATCGTATCAGGCGGGGCTTAGCATCATTCTTAGACAGAAGATACTTGAGCGCCACGTGATCAGTGTAAATAATGATCTTGGATCCGATCAAGTAGGACCAAAATTTGTCCAAAGCGAAAACTATGACCAAGAGTTCCTTTTCCGTAGTCGAGTAGTTCACTTAGGCAGGATTTAGAGTTTTACTCACATAATGAATAACGTAGGGTTTCTTATCTTTTCTCTGGCCTAGAACCGCCCCAAGAGCATAATCAGACGCGTCGCACATAAGTTCAAAAGGAATGCCCCAGTCGGGTGGTTGTACGATGGGTGCACTAGTTAACATGCCCTTAAGCTTAGTGAAAGCTTCCTGACATGGCTCAGTCCACTCGTATAGTGCATCCTTTTGAAGTAGATTACATAAAGGACGAGAGATGAGACTAAAGTCCTTTATGAATCTTCTGTAAAACCTAGCGTGTCCTAAGAAGGATAGCATGTCCCGTATGTTCTTGGGTGGAGGTAGGTTAGAGATAAGATCAATTTTTGCCTTATCCACCTCGATTCCTTTGGACGAGATAACATGTCCAAGGACAATTCCCTTATGAATCATGAAATGACACTTCTCCCAATTAAGTACTAAGTTCTTTTCTTCACATCTTTTCAATACACATTTAAGACTCTCTAAGCACTCGCTGAAAGATGAACCGAAAACAGAGAAATCGTCCATGAAGACCTCTAGATATTTCCCCAGCATATCAGAAAAGATACTCATCATACATCGCTGAAAGGTGGCAGGGGCATTACATAATCCGAATGGCATCCTTCTGTAGGTAAAGGTGCCGTAGGGACATGTAAATGTGGTCTTTTCTTGGTCCTCAGAGGCGATTTCAATCTGATTGTAACCTGAATACCCGTCAAGAAAACAGTAATAGGAATGACCAGCTAACCTTTCCAAGATTTGATCAATGAAGGGTAAAGAAAAGTGGTCCTTCCTCATGACGGTATTCAGCTTCCTGTAGTCAATGCACATTCTCCAACTAGTAGTAACTCTAGTTGGCACGAGTTCATTATTGGCATTGGCTACGATGGTGATCCCGGACTTCTTAGGAACCACCTGAGTTGGACTCACCCATTGAGTATCGGATATGGGGTATATAATACCCACATCCAATAGTTTAAGAACCTCGGCCTTAACTACTTCCTTCATGTTTAGATTTAGTCTACGTTGTGATTGCCGAGCGGTCTTCGCATTATCCTTAAGATATATGCGGTGAGTACAAATCGAGGGGTCGATTCCCTTGAGGTCCGCTATCGTCCATCTAAGGGCTCCCTTATGCTCAATGAGAGTAGATATGAGCATACTCTCCTGTTCTTTCTCCAGATGGGCAGAGATCACCACCGGGTATGTCTCATCTTGACCTAAATTTGCGTATTTCGAATCAGAGGGCAAAGGTTTTAGGTCAAGCTTCGGTGGCTTGAGGCTAGACGGTAGAGGCACTACATCGGTTTGTGGCAATTCTTCAAATTGTGGCCTTCACCGGTTAACTTCAAGTACCGGTGCAGTATCAAGTAAGGCACATGTCTCCCTAATCATTTCATCATCAGAATTATGGGAGTGGGCCAGGCAGGTCTCTAGAGGGTCAGAGGATAAGGTCAGAGGTGTCGTATCTTCCACGAAAGAGTCAATCATCTTAATGTCATGTAAATCGTCATCATTTTTTAAGTTTCTGTCGTTATTGAAAAAGATGTTTGACTCCAATGTCATATTCCCAAAAGACATAGTCATGACACAATTCCTGCAATTGATAATTGCGTTTGAAATGGCAAGGAATGGGTGACCAAGAATGACGAGAATCTGAGTGCTCATGTTATTGATGGGTTCAGTGTCCAGGATGATAAAATCTACAGGGTAGTAAAATCTATCAACTTGGACCAACACATCCTCAATTATCCCTCTTGGTACATGAACAGAGCGATCAGCAAGTTGTAGTGTGGTTAGGGTAGCTTTTAATTCACCCAAACCTAACTGTTTGTATACCGAGTAGGGAATTAGATTGACGCTCGCTCCTAAGTCAAGAAGTGCGTGATCAATTCGATAGTCCCCGATTACAGGATGACACTCACTTTCTCAGTCAAGAAGATCTTCTTTTGAATACTCTGCCGTCGTTTAGTCGTGCATAAGTCTTTCAGGAATTTGCCATATGAATGTATCTATTTTCCGACATTGAATAGAGGAATGTTGACTTTCACTTGTTTCAACACCTGTAGGATATCCTGAGAGTTAGAGAGAAGTTTTGGTGTGACCAACCGTTGGGGAAATGGAGCAACTGGCTTTTCTAGAAGTTCCGATTCTAATTTTTGTGGGGCATCACTAGATCCATCATTGTTGTCCTCTTCTAGTTCTTGAGGCTTGTCGGGCCTAACCGGAAGGGTTTTATCAATGATCTTCCCACTCCTAAGATTGGTGATGGATTTAGCGTGCTCCATTTGATTTGAAGAGCTAGGGTCACTTATTTCATATTGCGGTTTGGGATTGGGGAGAGGTTGAGCAGGAAGCATCCCCTTCCCTCCACTTGTTAATTGTGACTCTATCCTTTGAATAGACGACGTAAGCATTCCTAATGCTTTGTGGATATCATGAAACGCTTGTGCCGAATTTTGATTAAGTAGCTCTTGTTTTCGAATATGTTTTTGAACTGGATCCTCTTGAGGTTTCCCTTGATTTGGAATTTGATTGAAGAAACCTTGGGGGGTAGCAGTTTGTCCATTTCTCTAACTAAAGTTTGGATGATTTTTCCAACCAGGATTATACGTATTAGAGGTTGGTCCATTGAAATGTCTTTGATAAGTATTTACGGCATTGGATTGTTCATTCAACACTTCTCGAAAGGCGGGTATTGCAATCACAGATGCCACAAACACTTTCATTAACCTTATCCTTCTTTCCTTCCATGGCCTCAAATTTTCTTATGAGCGTAGTCACTTTATACTTGAGATCATCCTCTTCTTTCCAGAGATACAATCCACCTTTGTCCTTAGATTGAGTCGGCTTAGACGTGGTGTTCGATTTTGGGTAATAGTCTTATGATTGTGTTTTTTTAGCAAGACTATCAAGGTAATCCCATACCTCGTCGACATTTTTATTAATGAATTCTCTATTACACATTGTCTCGACCATTTGGCGTATGGAAGATGTCAGTCTATCATAGAAAAAATTTGTAATGCGCCACATTTCAAAGCCATGTTATGGGCATGAACTGACCAAATCCTTGAACTTTTCCCAACATTGGTAAAATGTTTCATCCTCCTTTTGGGTGAAGTTCATGATTGCTTTTCTAAGGGTAATCGTTTTATGATGTGGAAAAAATTTCTTTATAAATTCCCTCTGCATATCATTCCATGTGCCAATGGATCTAGGACGCAGTGAATGTAACCACGTCTTAGCCTTCTCCTTCAAGGAAAAAGGAAAGAGTTTCAGCCTGACTGTGTCCTCAGACACATTTTGAAAATATAAAGTGGCTATGATCTCATCAAACTCTTTCAAATGTAGATATGGTTCTTCAGATTCAAGCCCATGGAACTTAGGAAGGAGTTGGATAACCCTTGGCTTGATGTCCATATGTCCTGTATTTTTAGAAAAAATCATGCATGAGGGTGTACTTACCCCCATTGGTTGTAAATAATCTCATAAAGTACGAGGCGGGGGTGCTTGATGCACCTCATTCTCATCCTGAATGTCCTCCACCCTAGGTTGGGGTAGAAGAGGTTGGTTTTCAGCCATCACTTCAATTAACTCAGGGAATTTCGAGTGGTGTCTAGTCCTGCGATGGATAGTCAACCCTTCAACCAATCCTCCTTCAGTTAAGAGGCGTCGAGTGTTGTCACGGGCCCACTTGGGCATGAAACACTCGCAGCCCTCAATCAAATTCGAAACCTAATCCTAAGAAAGGAAAAGAAAAAAATAAAAAAAATCTAGAAAGAAAGAGAGGGTTGGAAAGAAGTTACCAAATTGGAGTTCCTAAGTTAAAAACCTTTAAAAGAAAACAAAACAAGTCAGTTTTTAAAGAGAAGGTCTAAAATAAAAAAAATCCTTAAAAAGTAGATAGAAGTAAACTAGTTTCTAAAAGAAGAAATTCCTAAAGGAAAATGGAAATTTCTAAAATAAATTAGGAACGTCCTAAACCAGAAAGTAAGTTACTAAAAGAGATCTGAAAAATAGAAAGTAGAGAAAGAGCTTACCGAATTAGAAATTTCTATCTTAAAAGCCTACAAAATAGGAAGGTTAGTTTCTAAAAAAAGTCTACAAGTAGAAAATTTCTAAAAATAAATTAGGAAACAAAGTTAGATTCTAAAAGAGTTAGAATTAGGAACTTGCTAAAAAAAGAAAAAAGAAAACAAATCCTAATCTAGAAATAGCAAGGAAGAAATTAAGAAAGAAGTTACCAAATTAGAAACCTATCTCAGAATCCTACAAAACAGGAAAATAGATTAGTTTCTAAAAACAAAAAATTAAAATTCTAACCTAAACTTAGAAAATCCTAATATTAAACTAATCCTAAAACTAGTTAATTTTAGAAAAATGTAACTGTCAATCTCCGGCAACGGCACCAAAAACTTGTTCACTCCCCAAGTATAGGGTTGTGATGTAGTCATAAACTCGGTAAGACCGAGGTCGAATCCCAAGGGACTGAAACTTGTACGTATTCTGAAATTAAGTAGAACTAGAACTAGAATAAGATGAACTCTAAACTGAATGAAATTTGAGAAATAATGGTGAAATACTTATCTAAAACTTAGAGAAATCAAAGGTAGGAAGCTAGGAATTCAAAGGATCCACTTATAGAGATCAAGGAGATCTTATGCCTGCATCAGAAACTCAACTGGACTTAGAGTCCGTCTTCATCCAGTTGAAAAGTGTAATTATGGAAATTAAGACTGGACTTCTTTTGATAAAGTTTTCAAGATATGAAAGGTATATGAATTAGAATGGATTTCATCACCAAACCATGCCCAGGAGATAAAGTAAACAACGGAATTAAACTAATTACCAACCAATCAACAATGTATGAAGGTTAGGAAGGGTACCGTCATCCGACCATGCCCAGGAGACAATGGTGAACAACAGGGCTTCCTAACGTCATAATCAAAACAAGGAAAAGAACATGCTTAAAGCTATCGCAGACCCATTGTAATTTTAGCCACAACAGACCATTAAAAACTAAAAACATTCCCTTAATCAAACTAAAATCAACATCAGTTCAGGCTCAACAAAAGGCACAAGCAAAAAGTCTCCCATCACGCTACAAGCTTCACCTCTTAGCCCTAGGTAAGAGGTTTAGCCACTCATGAACATGACGAGGCTAAAACTCATAAAATAAAACATAAAGAAATTAAGAAAGGAAGAATAAAACACCAACAACTCTTACTGCCTTCACACGTTCAAAGATCTCCCAGGTGATGAATGAATCCTCTCAGTCTCTTTCGTCTCCTTTATATAGACAGCTAGAATAAGGTCGGTCAGTGATATTGCGTGGCTTTTACGCAGCCAGTTACGCAGCCAAGAACACAAATCCCTGTTTTGGTGCGGCAGATCTTGGAAACTGACTTGCGTCAGCTTAGAATTATGGTGGATGATGGTCCAGCTTTCTGATTTGACTTCATGAATGGGATCAGGACCCCCCTTGGCATCTTCTGGATGGATCAGATCATTGATCTGATCATCCCCTTGATCGCATAGTGGCCCACTGCGGCTGGTTGTTGTGGACGCAGAGCCTGCGCACGGTCCTTGCGCTGTGTTGAAAGTGGGGCCCATTATTGGGAATTGCTAAAAAATCCAATCCATTCATTGGATCGCCCTTGAAAATTCAGTAAAATTGGACAATTTTTAGACCGAAGTTGGTGTGTCCCACCCGTCTTTTCCGTTGCACCGTCAGTCTTCTGTTTGGACGAATGGAGACTGATCTCCGGTGTATCTTGAAATTTGACCACCTAGGCCATGTTTATAGGGCCCTTTTAAACCTAATGGTTGGTCCCAATTATCTGAATCATCGACCATGGTGGCCCACAGAAACGAAACTGTAGCGCCCCGGTTTTCAGGACCCGAGTATATGACCCATGTCCCAAAAACTCGAGTGGTAGCTTTAAAGGATGGTCGAATTCGAGTGTACATTTTTTTTCCTTCATCAGAGTAAGAAAATGAGCGTAGTGTGGACAAATTGACATAAAGGAAAATTTCATTATCATTCAAATTTACAAGAAGCTGCCCATAATGACTTATACAAACCAATGTCTCTGAATTTAACAAGTACAAGATTTACAAGAATTTAATACATGAAGAATAGCGAAAAGCATATAAATATAAGCCGCAAGATCACGCAGCTCCTCCAGGTAAATACAGCCATGCATCCCTGGCAATCGTACCCTGCTCCTCATCAAGTCTGAACATACATATCACTAAATCCACCTGTAATACCTATACGGTTGTATATTTGATGGATGAGTGGCCAACTCAGTGTGAATTCCCCTCAAGATTACACACCGCCACATTAGGTAAGAGATAGTATAAAACATCCAGACAACCAAAACAGAGTAAATGCAGTCTTATTAGGTGCATGGATGCATGAATGTAATCATCGACCTGGGTAAATCATTCGGACGGTCGGGGCCCCAGGAAAAACATCCAGACAGGCAATGGGGTCGTCACCCAAAGATGTGAGTGGTCATCAGCGCAACACGCAGCGTAATCGTATGGGCATGAGTGATCCAAGTCATCATCATAAATCGATCGGCTGGTCATTAGCGCAACTCGCAGTGTAATCGTATGGGTATAATGATCCAAGCCGTCGTAGTATGCTATGCGTGCATGATTTGCCAGCCCATTATTAGTCCAATTGCAATCAGCCATTTTAGAATAAGCTCACGGTCACTACGGGGAGCGCAGGGCCCAGCGTAGACCGACAGCTTGGGCATAGTGTCCCATTACCACCATCCCCGGCTCATGAGGCTACCATCTTAGGATGTTTAATGGAAACTCATCGACTAGTGACCAATCATATTATAATATATGGGGCTTACCATCGCATGGTTGCACGGTATAAACATCGAACCCATATAGGAAAAATATCAGAACAAAGCCACATAGGGCGATATCAAACAAGCCACATAGGGCAATTATCAAAATAGGCCTCATAGGGCGAGTATCAAAACCATACGATAAAAGACCATCCTTGAAAGCTATTGGACATAACAACCCTAGATGGTATGCCCACATTAATGATCCAGTTAGACCACCACTCAATAACCACTACGTCGAAGGTCCATTTTAATCACAACCAGTCGGGTTACATCCTAAGTATGGGTGTACATTTATAGGTAGGGGTTTTCTATTAATGTACCAGTTTAAAGTCCATAAGCAATACACAAATAATCCATAAGCATGAACAAATATACAGGATGAACATTAAGCAGACAATATAGCAATTCAATTTCCACCAGCTAACACATGTGATTATAAGAGAGAGATATCAATTATTATTTTTAATAAAAACTATAACTTAAGCTAATGAGAAGAAGGAAAGCTCAAGGGGAAGAATCATCACCTCATACTTTAAATTGCCTTCTAGTGTCGCTAAGTGCTTGCGCCCTTAGGATTTGTATCCTACCACAAATCATGAATGTGTACAATTAGGTCCAAGTTCTACTCACTACTTAGGTTTAAGATCATGGCCTAGGATTTGAATTATTTATCTTAGGGTTTAGTCTTAAATTTAGTTTCTAGGATTTGAACTCTAGTTGGTGTATTAGTTACCATTTAACGTTAATGATATAACTATTATTTGTGACCATGGTATTAATCAATATTACAATTGAAGTATAATGGTACAACCTATTATTAGAGATAACATTTCCAAGTGGTGGATACCATGCTAATGTCACTAAAGGTAGTTTCATTTATAATAACTAATATTAGCGTAACATGATAATAGTAATCATTAAGATGATAGTTAATATTATGATCTACTATCATGATAATATTTAAGAGTAATGGATGTAAATTTCTAATAATTGTAACTTTGTTTAATATAGCTAGTATTAGTGTAAGTAGTCCATTAATGGTTAATCATTTATGATTAGTACAATCTACTATTCAAAATAAATATCTAGGATGATAAATAAAATATTACCATTTAATAATTGAAATTTGTTTCTAACAACTAGTCCTAGCATAATGATCTACTAATGGCTAACCAGGGCTAATATTAATAATCCTAATAACAACAATGACAACAAATGATAAGAGTGCATCGGAACAAGGCTAGAATGGGGAGGAAAGGTTGACTCACCTTGATGACTTGGTTCGAACCCAGTTGACTCGGCCCAACTCAACTCAGGTGAGTCGAGTCGACTCGCCAGCTACACAACTCACCCACCCTACTCATTCTCTCCCTTTTTCTCTATCTTTCTTCTTCTCTTTTTCCCATTATTTTCTCCCTTGCTGGGATGTCCAGCAACGGGTCTGGACAGACCAACCCAGCTCGACTCACTCAGACTCGATGAGTTGACTCAGTTTGGGCCGGACAACCCATCTTCTTCTCCTTCATTTTCTCTCTTCTCTCTCTCTCTCTCGTTTCTCTTTCTTTCTTCTTCTTTTCTCCTCTTCTTCTGCTGCTGGAAGCGTCCAGCAATGGGTGCAGCATACCATGGCCTAACTCGGCCCAGATTCTGTGGCTTGGGCGTGTCAGCGAAGTGCGTCACCCTCCACTGGCAGTGTGGTGCTCAGATTTCTCTCAGATGCTCTCTGTCTTCTCATTTAGAGAGGTCTAAAAACTTCTGGACTCACCCAGCACGGACCAAACTCAGCTCGGCCCAGACTCCGCTCAGTTCGAGCTTTGCTAGTGCAACAACGCACTCTCTCTCACTTTCCTTCTTTCCATTTCTTCTTCTTTCCTTTCTTCCTTCCTCCTTTTCATCCCTTTTCTCCTGCATGGGTTGTTGTAGACATGGCCCACCTTGTGAACGAAACTGATCAGGGGTTAACGATTGTAACAGGGCTAGTGACCGTTCTTCTTGATGAGGGAGATGACCCGCCATTAATGGCAGATCACAAACGCCCATGACTTTCTCCAAAACAATGCATGAGAATGGTGTAGACGGATCTATGGGAGCTTAGAGCATGGTCGTATTGAAGCTCTAAGGAGGTTTAGGCGGTGGGTTCGCTGGTGGAAAGGAAATGACTATCCTCTAGGGTTTTTGCAAGAAAGGGAGAGAAACGTAGTTACAGTCCGATTCATCCCTCCCTTATAGCAGCTCCAACGCTCCTAGGACCGTTAGATGAGGATGGAAGGCCAGGATCAGATCCCACTATCTGGTTTTCTGGAAAATAGTCGGCGGAAGGGCGGTTTTTGTCTTCGGTTTTCCACCAGAAATCCTAGCTCACGTGAGCAACAACGGATGGATGGGATCCGTCTGGTAACGGAGGGCTGAGATGGCTCAGGAGCAGCTCACGCGGATCGCTGAGCTGGTTGGGAGAGCAGTTTCCTCTTTTGAAAATGGTGTGTTTGTAGGATTGGATTGCAGCTAGGATCGTGTGTCCGCACGTGCATGGAAATTAGTTTTGACGGTTGATTTTTGGTTAGGGTTGAAGGATGCACGCGATGGACGGTTCAGATCATCCATGACAATGATCATGGTGGGCCACAAGTCAAAGAAAACGGATGCTCATCCGCTGTTGGAAGTGAAGAGAGAGAGAGAGAGATTCTCTCCGTTTTGAGAAAACGCAGGTCAGCGCTGGCTGACCGGGTTGGCATGCTCGGTGCACGGCGGTTGCATCTCACGTGGTACACATGCCACACCGGTATGGGGTCTACCGTGATGATTGTGGAAAATCTACTCCGTCCATTCCATTTGGGAGTCCCCAGACAGGGCCCGGGATCAAAGATCAGGCCGGTGAATGTCCAGGTGGGGCCTACAACTTGATTTGTAGTCCTAATGGTGGTTTCCCGTCAATCTAGTGGTAGGATGATTCCGAAATTGGACATCAATGGTTAAAAGGTCCTAATGGTCCATTTTTAAAGCTTTCATCACATATTACTAACCAATACTAATGTTAATATAGACTTCATTACTTTTGTATATTACTTATAATTAAAATAATTAAAATCTCATGCACATATATTCATATAATTTTAATATTAACATAATACTATATGCATGCCATTGATCTCCTATTTTTTTTTTTATATAATTCAAAATATGCAGTCTCATGTTATACATATATATGAATTGAAAATTGTGCAATATCTTATTTAAAATCACATTGCTAAATAATATAAAATTTTATCCAAATATCTAATAATTTTTGGTATACACGTTTATAAAAATATTCAATACTACATTAATATTTATAATTCAATTATATATTATGAAATTATTATTCATTATTTTTAGTTAATATAATATATATATTTATACATTAAATATATACGTATTACTCTTATTATAATATATTTTCATACACTTCTATATGATAAATAATTTATCAAAATACATCTATAATTTTTTTTTCCTGATTTATGTTTGTGTAAAATAAAATAATTATACTTATTAAATATTATACGACTATTGGATGGTTTGATCCATCCATCGAGGTTATCGAAGTCGTAACAATGGGTTGCGCTGATGACATGATGGTTCATCTCAAAGATCAACGGATGGATAGCCTAATACATAGGTGCAAACTGCTTTCAACAGTCAGATTTAAACTAGGATGAACGTGAATGTTTACTTAAATCAGGCTTGTATTTATACTAAGTTTGGTTATACGGTAACACCCGAGTACTGGAAAGTACGGGGTGTTACAGAAACGTAACCTCTGTTGGGAAACAGAGTTGACGCACGTCGACGCTGTGATGGCTGGTATCCCACTGATTGACATCAGGAAGGAAATCCACACCGTCCATTGAAATGCCCTCGAAAAACCGTTTGGAAAGGGTTTGATTGGCTTGGTTTAAGTGTGGTCCATCGATCTTTCTGCTCCGCCGTCCATCCTGTTATTTAACCGGTATTTTCCTGTGTGTGCGCATGGGTTTAGAGAAAATCCTTTTGTACCGTCTCTTTGACCTTCTGGAACGAATGGACGGTGCAGATCATCAAGTTGTGTGATGATGGTGGCCCACCGAACGTCGACCTCAGCTCCCTGTTACAGTTTTCACACCACTAGAAACAGCAACTTCCATTTTAGTAAGAGAGGTCGGGTCAGCTCCTGCTGACCGACTTGGCTCACTTAGTGCATAGCGAGTGCACGGCTTCTGTGCACTCCACTTTCATAAAGTGGGTCTCGCCTTGATGTATATGCAAAATCCAATCCATCCATCCACTTTTTCACCTCATGTACACTATTGAAACCAAATTTGAAGCACATCCAGATATCAAGTGGGCCCCAAATCGCTGTTTTATGGTCTGATCTGTCCATTGGGTCACTTCCACAGAGATCAAACAGTTGAAATTTGACTTGTACGGTTAATTTATGGTCCTCAGGCCATGTATGAAGTTTCAAGCTGATCAGATGGTGGGAACCTTGTGATCTTGCATTCTGGACGTTTTTCAGGCCTGTTTGAAGTGAGTGGCTGGAATTTCTCTGATCTCTTGTGTGTAAATCCTCGATCTTGGTCCCATGGAGTCCCGTCCAATGCCTTAGTGATGCCAGAGTATCAAATCTATGCTTTTAGCATCCTTTCCAGTTCAAGCCTATAATTGCACCTTGCATCATAAACACGATTACAACGAACCGTTAAGTAATGTCATGTTCGTAAATCCAGGTAGTAACTGGGGTCTAATATGCAATATTTGACCCTCAACAACAATCATAATGAAGTAGACCATATGGAGAATCTCAAGCAAGTGTTACAGGTGCTAGCATAGAACCAGTAGTACCTCGACTTGAAGAAGTGCAAATTCCTTCCCAAGAGCCTCTTTTTTTAAAGCTTTATAGTGATATCCATGTGCATCCGGGTGGATGAAGAGAATGTGAAAGCCATCAAGGAATGGTCGGTTCCAACCAACATCCTTGAAGTGTAGAGTTTTTACGGATTGATGATGTTCTATTGTTAGTTCATGAAGAATTTCAGCACCATTATGGCATTAATTATAGATTGTAAGAAAAAAGGGGACCATTTCAGTGGCCTGACGAAGTTGACAGAAGCTTTGCTGAAATAAAAATAAATTGTCCACAACTCTAGTTTTTGTGCTTGTTAGCTTCGACAAACTGTTCGAGGTCGAATGCGATACTTCATATGTTGGAATTGAGGGAGTTATATCGCAAGAAGGCATGCTAATATCCTTTGACAATGCGAAGCTCAGTGATGCTCATAAAATGTGGTCAACGTATGAGCTTGAATTATATGTAGTGGTCCAGGCATTGTGACATTGGAGACATTACTTAATTCAGTGGGAGTTCATTCTTTATACATACCATCAAGCTCTTAAATTTATAAGTGTTAGGATAACGTGAATCGTGTACATGCTAGGTGGATTTCATTCTCACAAGAATTTACATTCAAGTTGAAACATAAAGCCGTCCATCAGAATAAGGTGGCTAATGCACTTAGTCAACATCATTATTAATCACTGTGAGTAATGAGATTGTCGAGTTTAACTGCCTTAATGATCGGTACTCTGAAGATGATGAATTAATGGATGTATGGATTAGATGTTAGAAAGGTCAGCCCGATGACCTCCATTTTTAAAATGGATTTCTCTCCAAAGGAAATCAATTATGCATTCCACATAGTTCCTTGCGATAACGCATTATCCAAGAGTTATATGGGGGTGGCCTCGGTGGTTGGTTAGGGCGAGATAAGATTACAACTCTTGTGGAGGAACGATCTATTGACCGCAGTTGAAGAGTAATGTGGGAAAGGCGGTACAATGATGCTACATATGTCTGTTAGTCTTACCAAGGGGCAACTCAAAATATAGGCTTATACACTATATTGCCTATACCTGATGGTCCTTGGGAGGATTTATATATGAATTTTGTGCTTAGTCTACCGCCAACTCAGCATAGCACAGATTCAGTATTTGTGGCAGTGAGCAAATTTTCAAAGATGGTGCACTTTATTCCCTGCAAGAAGACTCTCGATGTTACACATGTAACGAGCTTGTTCTTTTGAGAGGTTGTGTGGCTACATGGTATTCCTAAATCCATCACATCTGATCATGACATGAAGCTCCTCAATCACTTTTAGAGAACTTTTTGGAAGTGATTTGATGCCTAACTTCAGTTCAGTAGTACGTATCATCTGCAGACAGATGGTTAAACAAAAGTTGTGAACCATACGCTTAGAAACCTCATTTGATGCATTTTTGAGGATAAATGGAAGTAGTGAGATTTGGCCTTTGCTTAGGTAGAATTTGCATTCAATAATATGTTGAACTGTTCCACCAACAAGTCCCAATTTGAAGTTTTGTAGGGATGAGTGCTCCGACATATTCTTGATTTGGTTCCTTTGCCCAAGCTCCTGGGCATGAGCATTGTTATAGAACATATGTCAAACCGAATTATGGGCATTCAAGCTGATGTTCAGGCTAAGTTGTAAGCTTTCAATGACAAATGCAAGAAACTGGCTGACAAACATCAGCATCCGAAGGTGTTCGAGGTGAGAGACAACTTGATGGTTCAACTATGTAAAGAATGATTTTTGACTCGAACATCCGAACCAGTACCTATCCATAAGATCAATAATAATGGTTATGTTGTTGAACTTTTTTTTTTTTTGAAAGAAAGTATTTTCATTTCATCTAAGGTAACAATGTACAGGAACAACCTCCAAGATAGCCCAGGATTCCTGATCACTGAACCATCAATGTTTAACTTATACTAGCCTGTGGGCGGAGTGCTCCACCGACCTTGTTCAGGAAAATAAGGCCTCTAGTGGCCAGGAGGAGGTCTTTGAAGGATGAGAAAAAGATGTTGGTCTGGTTAGCTTTGCCCAAACGCGCCAGACTATCCGCAGGAGCATTGCCTTCTCTAAGGATGTCTCTAAAGACGAAGGTGCTCGCCTGTCTCATATTGGTAATCCTATTCAACCACAGTTTCCACTTTCAAGAAGGGGGGGGGGGGGGGGGGGTGGGCGATAAGCCATTAATCATATCTGCCATGAACTTTGAATCAGTTTCCACCTCAACCCCATTTAGCCCAAAGGCACCATAAAGAGAAAGCCCGTCGCAAACAACCCTTAATTCTGCTTTGTTGTTGGAGCTCACACCATAGCCGATGGAAAGTTTCTACAAAGGCCCCCACCTCCAGATAGCCCAGGATTCCCGATCACTGAACCATCAATGTTTAACTTATACCAGCCTGCGGGCGGAGTGCTCCACCGCACCACTTGTTCAGGAAAATAAGGCCTCCAGTGGCCAGGGGGAGGTCTTTGAAGGATGAGAAAAATATGTTGGTTTGGTTAGCTCTGCCCAAACGCGCCAGACTATCCGTAGGAGCATTACCTTATCTAAGGATGACTCTAAAGACGAAGGTGCTCACCTGTCTCATATTAGTAATCCTATTCAACCACAGTTTCCACTTCTAAGAAGGGGGGGATAAGCCATTAATCATATCTGCCACAAACTTTGAATCAGTTTCCACCTCAACCCCATTTAGCCCAAAGGCACCATATAGAGAAAGCCCATCGCAAACAACCCTTAATTTTGCTTTGTTGTTGGAGCCTACACCATAGCCGATGGAAAGTTTCTACAAAGGCCCCCACCTCCAGATAGCCCAGGATTCCTGATCACTGAACCATCAATGTTTAACTTATACTAGCCTGTGGGCGGAGTGCTCCACCGCACCACTTGTTCAGGAAAATAAGGCCTCTAGTGGCCAAGGGGAGGTCTTTGAAGGATGAAAAAAAGATGTTGGTTTGGTTAGCTCTGCCCAAACGCGCCAGACTATCCGTAGGAGCATTGCCTTATCTAAGGATAGCTCTAAAGACGAAGGTGCTCACCTGTCTCATATAGTAATCCTATTCAACCACAGTTTCCACTTCCAAGAAGGGAGGATAAGCCATTAATCATATCTAGCATGAACTTTGAATCAGTTTCCACCTCAACCCCATTTAGGCCAAAGACATCATAAAGAGAAAGCCCGTCGCAAACAACCCTTAATTCTGCTTTGTTGTTGGAGCCCACACTATAGCCGATGGAAAGTTTCTACAAAGGCCCCCACCTCCAGATAGCCCGGGATTCCCGATCATTGAACCATCAATGTTTAACTTATATCAGCCTGCGGGTGGAGTGCTCCACTGCACTACTTGAACGGAGTGAGGCCATTGAACTCTCGGGCTGTGCAGGCCAAAAACAGGGTGCTCGACACTGCTGCTCAACAAGACAGGGGCAATGCCTTGACTCTACTTGCTGGAGATCGTGGATAACCACCATGTGATGCGCCGAATGGTGGCTGGGATGGAGATCGAGGTGCCATCGAACCGACACGCATTTATCACTTTCCAAATTTCCCAAACTATGACCAAAGGGGCCATCCTACGAAAGGACTTGCTGCTGGTCACCTGGGCTGGAGCCGACCACCATTGGTTACATTAGCTAGCAATATGAAGGGTTTGCAAGTGCGAAATCCCCGCGAGGCGGCCAAAGTGCTTCCAAATCTTCTCAGCTAGTGAACCATGGAGGAAGAGATAGTCAATGGTCTCAGAAGCTGGCCTGCTAGATGGGGAATTGTTGAAGCAAGTGCATTGAGAGGCAAGTTAGATCCCTTTAGCCTAGACGTTAACGTCAACTGGGATCGCACTATGAAGCAACTTCCAGGTGAACAGTTCGATTCTCTGAGGGATCTTGCCACCCCACACAGGGCTAGCCCACGATTGACTGTGCGAGATGATCCTGCAAAGATTCCAAGAGAATTTGACAAAGAAGATGCCTAACGGGATGAGGGGATATACACAGGTGTCGCAGTCATTTGGGGTAGTGAAACCAGCTTGAAAGATGAAGTCGATGGTGGGTTGGGGTAGGTAGGTGAATATAGATGAAGGGGGGAGGGGCTTTTACGATCCAATGAGGTCCTTCACCTGAAGATGAAGCAAGTAGGAGGGGATGGGTGATGCCGCAATCTGATGTAGCGGGCCCAACCCTATCCAGTTCGACTTCCAAAGATTAATTTCCCCCTTCCCTATGCTCCAACAACTATTAGCTTCCACCACCAAGAGAAGAGCCAAGATGCTCTTCAAAAGAGGGGAGGCCAGAGGCGATGAGCTCCTTCTGGTCTCCGGGTCCAGGTCGACGTGGAATTTAAATCTCATAAGGGACGTCCATGGGCTGGTTGCTGCACCATATTTCACCACCCAAGCCAACTTCAATCTATTCACCTTCATGATCTCCTTAAGCTTTCTAATCCCCAGACCCCCCCTTTCTGCAAGGGATAGGTGATATTCTTCCAAGCAATCCAGTGGAACTTATGCTTGCCATCTACCCAGCCCCAGAAGAAATTAGCAAAATCCCTTTTAAGATCCTTGATAAGGCTGGAGGGGACTTGGGCCGCTGCTAGCACGCGGAAGGGGATACTGCACAACACATGCCGAATGAGGGTGGCCTTTCCAGCTTGGATAGGAGCTTGTTGCTCTATCTTGAGATTCTAGAGCGAATTTTATCCACCAGGAACTGAAAATCGAATTTTCTAGCTTTCTTCCGCAGCAACAGCACCCCCAAATAAACGGGCTGGGAGGCTAATTTTTTAATACCAAGAATATTTTCAACGGACCTCACTCTGGAGGGGGAAAGCCTATTGGAACACAAGAAGAAGTTTTTCCTGAAATTGACCTTCTGACCCGACGCATTCTGGAATTTAAGTAGGAAGGACGAGACCGCCCAGAGCGAAACTTTAGACCCATTGAGAAACAACACCGTATCATCCGTAAATAGCTGGTGTGTGATTAACGGGCTACCTTAATAGAGCTTGAAAGGGAGACAGACCTTGCTCTCAATGAGCCTCCTAAAACCTCTACTAAGGGCCTCCACTGCAATAATAAAGAGGGCAGGGGAAATGGGTTCGCCCTGGCGGAGACCTCTCGAAGACTCGAAATATCCTACTGCCACGACGTTTATGAGGATGGAAAACCAGTTGGATTTCCAGCACATTTCCAATAAAGTCGTTGATGAAGCTAAGAAGCCGAAGGAGCTAAGGATCTGCTTGAAGAAGTCCCATTCCACTTAATCAGAAGCTTTTTCCATGTCAATTTAAGGACTATATTCCTGCCTCTAACTTTTCTATTGATCTCCCTAACCATCTCTTAAGTCAATGCAATGTTTTTAGTAATGGCTCGACCCTTAATGAAAGCCCCTTGTTCTAGCAAGATGATCTTGGGTAGAAGAATACCCAAGCAAGAGGCAAGAATCTTAGCAAAAAATTTATAAATACAGTTACAAAGGCTTATGGGGCGATAGTCTAAGAATTTCGAGGCTGAATTGGTCTTAGGGATGAGGCAGATGAGCGAGGATTTGAATGCTTTGGGCAGTGGAGAGCCTTCGAACATGGATGTTGCAGCCTTGAGCAGGTCATCAGCAAGGATGGCCCAATAGATAGAGAAGAAACTCCTGAGGAAGCTATATGGGCCCGGTGCTCCGTCCATCTTGATGGTCTCTGGATTGGAAATTGTTTGCCCATGATCTGTGGAAATGAAGGAAATCCGTGTTTTCTTGGCTCTATCATTTGCTATACCGTGGAAGAACTTCATGTTGCGGTCACCCTCAAACAGCCAGCAATTTCTTGACTTCTGCTTATTATTGCTCCATGTGAACCTGTTACCTTCAAAACCTGCATCATTCAGCCCTGCACATTCGATGGCATTCAGAAATCACTAGCACTAGCGGCATCAAAGGACCTGCTTCCTAGTCTTTCAGTCAATTCGGTGACGATGTTAAAATCGCCCCCTTTGCCGTGGACATAGGCAAAGGACAACATAATAGGAAGCTATAGATTCTGCAAACACACTAGAATGGACAACATCTGGTTAAAGGATGAGAAAATAGAAACTTGAACTGCAGGGTCATGGTTATAGAACAGCCAGATTTTTCCTCCTTCCAAGTCATTGGAGAGAGAGGAGTGGAAGCCTAGCTTTAGGCCAAAACCCGTTCTCCTTAAGTCCCTGGGCATGGACTCGAGGATGGCTAGAAACCTGGGATGATACGACCTGATCATATGTGATAGGGCCCTAAGAGTGAGAGCATTTCCCACTCCCCAGGCATTCCAGATGAGGATGTTATCCATCTGTCACACAACTAGAAGCAACAACCTGTCTCTTGAGTCTTCGAAGCCTTCCTTGCTAGTCACCCTCAGCCGCCCCTATGGCCCTAGTGCGAGCTTGCCTACACCCCCTGCCTTTCTTCTTACCAGGGGGGTTAGCCTGTGAATCCTGCCTAGATGGGCCTATGCTCTCCCTGTGATTTTCCTGTCTCTCAGCTGATGGGATGGAGCCCAAACTAAGGTCAGCAATACCATCATCTGACAGCTCAGCCCTAGCTGATGGAGCTGTCACTGGTGGGGGATGGGGGCAATGGATTGGCGGGCCTTCACCTAACCTACTGGTCAATAGGTCTTGAGGGAAGTATGCCGAAAGATCGATTGTAAAATTGCAGTCGAATTCCTCACAATTGAAACGGGCAACGGCTGAAGTTATTGGGGAGTTGCCTCCCACTGGTAGCAGACATGAATGTCTCAGTAAAGTATTCTCCATATCTGAGAGTTGATCTTTTGAAGCTAGGGGCAAACAACCTTCCGACCTAGACCACCTTAAATCTGGGGCACTCTTCTCAATTCGCTCAGGGTCTTCACACCTAACCCTTCGATAGAGAAACCAAAGCAGTCATCTGTTCCATGATTGTCTGGCCGGGAATATCTGCTGCTTGATGAGCACCTTCGAAGTCCTCAAGGTCTCTGATCTGAAAAACATAAAGAGGTGGAACTGCCACATGACTAGAGAGATGGGCTGCATCATCCATAGCACAACATGGCCTTCCCCCATCTCTGAAGGATAGGCTAACTACCCGTGCCTAGATGTTTTCTTGAGGGGGACTATGAACTGCTACTAACCACTGAGGTAACGCCTAATTGTGATCTTCAGCCCCACCATCTTAGCTACCACCATTCGCTATAGGCCTACAATTTGGGGGCTGAAGAGCCAGGGGACCTGAAGGAGAAAGAGGAGCCTGAGGAGCTGGGGGAACTGAAGGAGCAGGTGGGACAGAAGGGGGACCACCCTCACACTCAGTTGCACTCCCAACGACGCAGTCGGTCGGTCCATGGTTCTCAGTGGCATTTCTGTAAACAAATGCTAGGTCCTTGCTTGCGTCCCCTGAAATCCTTTTGAAGCTTCTACCTACCCAGTCTTTGGTGGACTCCACGACTACATGGGACCTTAGGTCAGCCAGCCATCAGAACACAGCCCCTCAACCACGGAATCGCCTTCCATCATCGCATAGATTGGGAACACTTCGTCCTCTACCACCAATTTTAGGACCTGCCCTAAGTTCACACTAGGCTGTAGCAGAACTTTGATCTTGGCATATCTTTGGAAAAGGCCATATCTACTACATGAGTCGAGGTGGATGACGCTCTCAAAGTAACTCTCAAGGTCGAGGAAGACCGACTCCATCCAGTCCTGCGAGGGAACACCGAACATCTGAATCCAGATAGCATCTTTATCTCTGATCGCCTTGGAGGACTAAGGAACGACTCTAACAATCTCCATTCGGTCGTGAAGTTGGGTATCGGACTGGAATTTCAGGAGGTCCTGTTCCGATTTTAGGACAATGAGGAAGAGGGTAGGGGATATCCTTGCCACCTCAATCGTCGAAGATGCGAACAGGGACTCTCTAATCGCTCTCTGCAGTCTAACAATCAAGACTGCCCTACTCGTGGCGTGCCTTATGAGACCCAGTTTTAGATTTCTTAAACGCACCGCTATAGCTCCTGGATCTGCCACTGAAGTGATTAGGTTATTTGAGACAGGGGATTTAACTGAGGTGGGGAACCACCTCCTTCTTTGCACACGGCTTCAGAGAACGAGCCTGGACAGGGTGGGAGCCTGATTGGGGGTGGGGGAAGAGCGTTGGTGGGGTGTGCTAATTGGGGCTAAGATCTTGGTTTGGCCGCCGCCACCCTGTCGTCTATTCTTCTACCATTTAAGACTCCAATGACTGCTCTAACATCATCTTCGTACATGAATTTGACGAATTCCTATCCTCTAGGGCGGATCGAGTTTGGGAAAGTGGGAATGTAAACATTAAGGACTCGACCATACCTCTGGAAGATTTGTAGAAGGTTAATGTGGGAGCAAGAGAAAGGGAGATTGCCTATGAACAGGCTATGGTTACCTCCGACCCCTTGCCAATGCTTAAAGGCTGGAGAACGAACAGGGGATCGACTGCCCCTTGAGGGAGCCCGGTGCCTCCGGGGCTCCCTCCTATCCATCGTCTCCGACCCCTTGCCGATGCCTGGAGGCTGGAGAACGAACAAATTTTTCATTAGTTATGAGAACTGTTAATATTTGTTTTTTTTGAAGAAACTATTTTTCCATACATCGTGTGGCAAAAATTACAAAGAGATTATTCGGGCGGGGAAACAGAGGCCGAAACCTAGACCGTCTATCTTATACTATACAGAGGGATGTTTAGAAAGCTCTTTAATGGATCCTAAGCCTGATTTATCTAGGAGAACCTAACCTTTAACAATTCGGGGCAGAGAGGAGATTTTTTGGAAGAATCTATTGGTTTGTGTTTTGCTCCCTATTTTGGCCAAATTGTCAACAGGGTCGTTGGCTTCTCTCAGGACATGAGCAATCGAAAAAGAGCCCTGGGTGTTTGAGCATTTTAATCCTAGTCATCCAATGAGACCATTTCCAGGAGGGAGAGCAATTCATCTTTAAACAGTTCACCACCCAACTGGAATCAGACTCGAGGATCACTCTAGGAAGGCCTTGAGCTAAATAGATTTTAAGACCATCATGAATAGCCTGTAATTCAGCCATATTGTTGGAGGCTTCCCCATAGCCGTTGACAAAGGCGAAAACCATATTTCTGAGGTGGTCACGACAAATGCCGCCACCCCCAGCGGGGCCAGGATTAGAGATAGTGGAACCGTCCACATTTAATTCGAAATATCCCTCTCTGGGTTTGATCCATTTGACAAGAGTGAAGCTATGGGAGGGGCGGGGGGCACCGGCTTGGGGGAGGGCTGAAGGATTGACATGAGAGTAAGGGCGCTGTTGGATGCTTCTAGCAATCTGAGGGAGGAGGGTTACCAGCCACCATTTTATCTTTAAGAACACTCCAGGAGCAGAGAATGACTTATTGTTGAACCTAGCTTCCCTCAAATGCAAGAAACTCTGTTGCAGCCGCTAATGATAAGTAGCTCCCATATGGAATTGGTGAAATTGCAATGAAGGTTGGTAGCTTAGTTTCTATGTTTGGTGATTATTTGTCTGCATAAACACACCATGTGTAATAGAGATTTATACAAAATTCTATAACAACAGAAACAAAGTTAGTTCTTTCTGACCTTGTCTTAGTAGATGTCGACAACTGGTTGTGATTATTCATTTAAGCTACTGATTAGATGGCTAGGATCTTCTGATGGAGATGTCAAAGCATCACCTAAGTTCCATTCGCACATGTTAGACTGGAACATATTTCCTTGAACAAATTGCCCTCTTAGTCTCTCTCTATTGGGGGACGTGGAAGCGCACAAAGATGAATCAAGTGAAGTAATTCAATCGCACCAATCAAGCACAATCCAAACACACCGATTTTAACGTGGAAAAACCCCTATAGGAAAAAACTATGGCACAAAGCGACATATAATCACCATAAAAGCAGAAATTACAAGAGTAGAGAGATTACTGATTCGAACAAGCCTTGAATCACCCCAAGCTACACCCTTAAAAACCTAGGAACGAATTGGAAAAGCTCTTGGATATACTAGTTCTAATTTCCACCCATATTTATAGCCATGAGAAGAATCCTAAACAAAATTGAAAACAAATTCCGCAAATAAGCAGATTCGTGTAAAATCTGTGACTCATTCGATGGGACCTTCAATTCAATGTCATTAACAAAACGTCAAAGGCATCGAACTCCACCGATGGCATAAAAAAAGTACTAAAACAGTTTAGAGATAAAACATGAAAATTCAGATTTTCTCAATTGCACTTCGATGGGTCTTGATGGCATCGAGCTTAAGTTTCGATGGCATTGTTATTAAGCTCGATAACATCGAAAAGGTACCCAAATAGTCCAACAACCAATTGAAGAAATTCTGGAATTTTCCAATGACATCGAGCATCACTTCGATGGCATCGAAGTCTGCTCAATGGCGTCGAACTATCACCAATAAGCATGTTGATTTATAGATTTAAGACATCTATAAACAATCTCCACCATGTCTTCAATCTTCAATCTTTTACCTTCTTGTCATCTTCTCTCATCTATGCCTTGCATCATAGTTCTATCATTGCTTCTCGTGCACACTTTGTCTTCTTTCTATGCTTTTTTCAAGTCCAGAGAAGTTGCACAAAACTTGAACTTCTTTGCAAGAACCACCTTGGTGAGCATGTCCACCGAATTCATGCTGGTGTTAATTATCTTCTCTAGAGTCATGCCTCCTTCCTCATGCACCTGTTGGATAAAATGGTGATGAACATTAATGTGTTTAGTACATGAGTGATAAATAGAGTTTTTAGCCAAGTTAATAGTGCTCTCACTATCATAATTAACTAGTACAGCCTCCTACTGAAGTAACAATGATTTATCATGCCTCTCAACCAAACCCTTCCTTGAATGCCATTGTTGTATCATATTCGGTCGTGGAAAGAGCCACCATAGACTGAAGCTATGACATTCAATTGATTTCTCTACCTGCTAGTACAAACGAGTAACCTAAAGTCAATATTCTAGAATCCATACTGCCTGCGTAATTTGAATCCATATACCAAACTAAATTGACCCCTATCTTCTTAAAAGTTAAAACGTATACCTTTGTATCTCGAATGTATCGAAGTAGTCATTCATCACTTCCCAATGTTGCTTTCTGGTGTTAGACATGCATCTGCTCACAACACTAACTACTTATGAAATATCCAGTCTTATACAAACCATGACATACATCAAACTGCCCACTACATTCGAATAAGGCACACGAGACATACATTACTTTTCTTTATCTATTTTAGAATATTATTCTAAAGATATCCTGAAGAGAGCCACGTGGGAAACGCTAATCGACTTTGCCTCGTCTATCTCATACTTGATCAATACCTTCTCAATATATTTTACCTGAGATAACCAAAACTTGCTCCTCTTCTTATTTCTCTGTATATTAATGTCGTGAACCTTCTTTATAGCCCCTAGATCTTTCATGTCAAATGTCTCTGCTAATTGATGAGTCTTCAGTAAATTGATTTAAGATATGTTATAATTGGCGATCAACATGTCATTAACATACACTACCAGGATGATGAATTTTTCATAACTCGATGTCTTGCAATAAACATAATGATTATATTCACCCCTAGTAAACTCCTGACTCAGCATAAAAGAATCAAACTTTTTGTACTACTATCTAGTCGATTATTTCAGGTCATACATTGACCTCTTTAATCTGCAAACCTTGTGCTCTACCCATTGTACTTTGTAGCCCTCTACTTGCTTTATGTAGATCTACTCTTCCAATTTTCAGGAATGCAGTCTTCATGTCTATTTGTTCTAGCCTGAGATCGGATTGGGCAACTAGCACTAACACCAATCTTATAGATATTTACTTTACAATCGACGTGAATATCTCTATAAAGTCAATTCCTTCTCTCTGAGTGTAACCCTTCGCTACCAACCTTACCTCGTACCTATCTTGTTTCTTCTTAAAGATCCACTTGCACCCGATCGCTTTATGGCCAACGGGAAGCTCCACCAACTTCTACATCTCATTCTTGTACAAGGAGTCCATCTCATTATCCATATCAGCTTCTCACTTTTCAGTATAAGGCTCCTCAAGAGTCTTCTAAAGAGTAGACGGGTCCCTCTCATCTGTAATGACATATGCGATATTAGAGTCATCCCTGTATCTCACCAATAACCTACGATCCAGCAACGGATTCCTTCTAGGTGGCTGATCCACCCGCTCCTGTACCTCTGTCTTTGCATTTGTCTCGGCCTGAGTATCACCTGTGTCAACCTAAACGTCCATAACTAACTTTTTTGGTTCTTTTTGCTCATCCAGCTCATTCCTTTAGAATAAGGACCCTTCGTCGAATTTAACATCCCTACTGATGATGATCTTCCATTTGACTCGATCATAGAGCCTGTACCCCTACACACCACCGACATACCCAACAAAGATATACTTTTTGGCTCTTTAGTATAGCTTATTTCTCTCAACTGACTGTATATAAGAGTAAGCTTCATAACCAAACACACAATCCTGAGTAGTCTACTTTCTGAACACTCCATACTTCCTCTAGAATTTTACAATTAATTGCCATAGAAGGGGACCAATTCACCAAATAATAAGCTATGTTAATGGCCCCAGTCTATAGGTTATTGCCTAACCAAGCATTACTTATCAAGCATCGGGCTCTCTCCAAGAGAGTCCGATTTATCTGCTCAGCCACGTCATTTTACTTGGGTGTGTGGCGCACTGTGTTATGCCTTATGATCCCTTCATCATTGCAGAATTAATTAAATTCATTAAAAGTAAATTCACTGCCATTATCTGTCCTTAGAATTTTTACCTTTCACTCTGACTGCTTTTCCACCCTTGCTTTCCATTGGTTGAAATTGGTGAAGACATTAGATTTATTTTTCATAAAATAAACCCACACTTTTTAAAAGTAATTGTTAATAAACCTGACAAATCATGACAACCCTCTAGCAGAAACCACGAGCGACGGCCCCCATACATTGGAATGCACATAATCAAGCATACCCTTACATACATGTTTTTCAGATTTAAAAGATAATATAGATTGTTTAACATATATACAATGCTCGCATATATTTAAATCAAAACTTTTAAAACTTGAAATTAAATAATGATCAGAAAGTACCTTTAAGCCCCACTTGCTCATGTGGCCTAGACGTGTATGGCACATACGTGCAAAAGTGGAATTCCTTACATACATTGTAGCTCCATTCAATAAAGGGCTCCCAATCAACCTGTAAAGATTTACATGCCTCTATGCTTTTATAATTATGAGTGCCCATTTTGAAACTTTAAGGACACCATTGAAATCGGTGAATCTGCACCTAATCACCTCAATTGGAAAAAGAGATATCAAGTTCTTCTTTATGTCAGGAATATGTCTCACATTGGTTAAGGTACACTCCATCCCATCAAATATCTTAATGCACACTGATCCAACACCCACCACATTACAGGCATTGTCATTACCCATAAACACATATCCACCATCGCATTCTCTGTAACTGGTGAATCAACTCCGATAAGAATATGAAACCCTACTTTCCAAAATCTACTCATCCTTACAATCATCGTATAAGTGTCCGACCATAAATATAGACAACACATCACTTCTGCTCGTACCTTCATTATATATGACAGTGGCCTCTCTCGAAGAAGCTCCGAGTTTTCTTTCTTAGCTTTATGATTTGTACAATCCTTCTTCATGTGCTTTGTCATCCAAATGTTCCAGTACTTCAATTTACTTTTGCCCTTACCCTTGGATTTGAATCTCGATCAAGATTATCTAATGTCTTGCTCAGAATTCTAGCCCCTCATAAACAATGCGTCAGTAGAGGCCCTTATGCTACTGTTTTCTTTCTCATCGCCTTTCCTTGAAGGGCCGAGATAATGGTAACAACACTTAGAGATGTTTTTTTGGCGCACAAGGTGTCTTTGAAAGACTCATCCGAATTTGGGAGAGAATTTAACAACATACATGCTTGATCTTCATTCCCAACCGTTTCCTTCACATCCAACAATTTGCAAATCATCTTATTAAAGTTGCTAATGTGAGCCTCGACATCTCTTCCCTCTGCCATCTTAAGATTGAATAATTGTAACTTAGGTATAAGCAAATTTCAAGGGATTTGTACACATAGATATCTTCTAACTTTGCCTATAGACTCGCCATAGTTTTCTCTCTCATGACATTGTAGAGAACCTCATCTTTTAGCACGATTGGATGAATGTTCTCGCTTTCTTATCCAGTTTGTTCCATTCATCGTCTACCATATATTCTGGTCGCTTCTCAATGACCTCATATAATCCTTGTTGAACTAATAGGCCAAATATCTTGACCTTTCATAATTCAAAATTATTTTTCCCGAAGTACCTCTCAACATCATACTTATGATTGATAGCCATTGATACTCACTTTCATATTCAAGCCTGTGCCATAACATTAGCTCTGATACCACTTGGGGGGTCACGAAAACACAGAGATAAATCAAGTGAACTAATCCAATAACACTAATCAAGCACGATCCAAACACATTGATTTTAACTTGGAAAAATCCTTTCGGGAAAAAATTTATGGAATAAAGCGACAGATAATCACTATAAAAGTAAAAATTACAAGAGTATACAAATTACCTGATTCGAATAATCCTCGAATCACCCCAAGCTACACCCTTAAAAACCTAAGAACGAATTGGAAAAGCTCTTGGATATACTAGTTCTGATTTCCACCCATATTTATAGCCATAGGAAGAATCCTAACAAAAAATAAAAATAAAATCAGAAACAAATTTTGTAGATATGCAGATTTGCATAAAATCTGCGACACGTTCGATGGGACCTTTGATGGGTCTCGATGTCATCGACAGACCGTTGATGGCATCGAACCCCTCTTTGATGGCATCGAACAGGCACCAAAACAGTACAGAGACAAAACATGGAAATTCGAATTTTCTCATTTGTACTTCAATTGGTGTCGATGGCATTGAACTTAAGTTTCGATGGCATAGAAACTAAATTTGATTGCATCGAACAGGTACCCAAATAGTCCAACAACCAACTGAAGAAATCTCGAGATTTTTTGATAGCATCGAGTAACACTTTGATGGCATCGAACTATCATCGACAGGCATGTCGATTTATAGATTTAAGACATCTATCAACACACACACACACACACACACACACACACTCTCTCTCTCTCTCTCTCTCTCTCTCTCTCTCTCTCTCCCTCCCTCCCTCCCTCCCTAATCCTTCATGCCATCACAACCATTGATTTGAAAAATGGAAATCAACCATTGAAGTAGGATGTGGCATAAACACATTCCTAGTATGGATGGACCGAAAGAAGGCCAAATGGAAGTAGAAGTAGTCTATAAGATCTTAGCCCAATCCTACATAAGTTCCATTCACATGTGTTAGACTAGAACATGTTTACTTGAAGCATGATGCGAAGAAGTTAAAGCATGATGTGGAGATGTTAAAGCATGATGGAGGACATGGTAAAGCATGACCTAGGTTCCATTCGCACATGTTAGACTAGAACACGTTTCCTTGAACAAATTGCCCTCTGAATCTCTCTCTCTCTCTCTCTCTCTCTCTCTCTCTCTCTCTCTCTCTTCTTGGGACAATCTTTCATCCCATCACAGCCATTGATTTGCATAATGGAAATCAACCATTGACATAAAACGTGGTAAATATACATTCCTAGTATGGTTGGACCATTAAAAAAAAAGAGGCCAAATGGACGTGGAAGTAATCCGTCAAATCTGAGCCAGTTCTATGTAGGGCATAACGTCATTGGGCCATAGGTGCATCTGGTTCGAAGAAATCAATCCGGATAAGGAGAAATTGTCGTTTGACGTGAACTGTAAATCAGCCATAACTTTTGATCTAAGTATCGTTACGGGATGCACATGCTATCAATCTTTACCGTAATGAGCCATTTGCAATTAACCGACCCATTAATTAGGTCGCATGCAACCATTTCATGAGAAAACACACGATTCTAGTTTAAAAATGAAATTTTAGAAAAAAAAATATTATTTTTCAATTTTTGTAATATTTCTTTATTTTTAAAGTGTTAGATTTTCATCTTTTTTTGAAATGACTTATAATCATGCTAGGACTCCTCTAAAAAGGTTTATCTGGACTTTATATTTTTTGCAAATTAGGTTTTAGATGAGTTTTACTACTTTGGGTAACTTCTATTAGGACTAGAATTTTACTATTTTTGGTAGTTTCAAATTAGGGTTTTATTTTTGTTTATAATGATATAATGGAGAAATCATACATATTAGACATTATTCAATAAAAATATTTGAGTTTTATCTTGGTCCTTTTTTTTTTTTTTTGGATTTTGGAGAATGATGATATTGAATACCCATTGTTGGAACCACGCCATTGTCATGTGACCCACCGAAATGTTATGGAGAAATCCACTACCACGGTCAATTTTTCCATCTCATTTTAATCAGTGTGTCCAAATACAGCGAAGATCAAATACTCAGGTAGGCCACATAATCTGAAAAAGTATTATTAACCCCACCCTAGAAGGTAGGAGCTCAAAAAATCAAAGTGTCCCACCATAATGTTTTGAGAAATCCAGCCAACCCACCATTTTTATTGGCTCATTTTAAGCTGAGGTCCCAAATATGAGGCAGATCCACCGCAAGTAGGTCACGCTAATTGAAACAGTGGTATTGAACCTCCCCTTTGGAAATAGTCATGAGGCTTACATTTATTTTTTTGAAATATGTGCACCTGTACACCTGTTTGTTCATATGATCTTAGGAGGTAGGAATTACCTAATAACCAGTTTGGATGGCATTTAATCATACAGTGGGCCTCAGAAATTAATATTTCAATGGTGGTCGTTGAATCTCATCTTTTCCTTCAATGTAGCTCACTTAAGCCTTAGATTTACCTTGTCTTTGGATCCACTTCCTAACATGATATGGTAAAATAGATGGACATGGTAGATTGAGCCCTGGGCACCTGAAGTTAGGTTTACCCAACAATCCCCGTCCAGCAAGGTCAGGTTGCTAACGTGTTTACTCAAGCCCTCAGGGTGGACAAACTTTGATAGATGTGTTGTATATCCATGCCGTCCATCTGTTTTATATCCATGCCGTCCATCCATTATTCCCGCTCATTTCAGATCATAAGCCTAAAAATAAAGCAGATCCAAATCTGAATTGGACCACACCACAAGAAACATGATAATTGAACGCTTGCCATTAAAAACTTTTTGGGAGCCACAAAAGTTTTGGATAAGTTGATATCTGTATTTTTCCTTTCATTTTGGTCTATCTGATCCTATCAATATGTTAGATGGAAAATAATCATTACAGTGGGCATTAGGAAATTTTCAGCCATGGGCGTTCAATGACCACTGTTTCCTGTGGTGAGCCACCTGAGATTTGGATTGGCTTATTTTTGGGCCTGTACATAAAATGATCTGGAAAATTGGATGGATGGAGTAGATATATAACCCAAACATTAGGGTGGGCTCCACTTTCACCGCATAGCTGGATTGGGGGTTTCAATAACCCAAGGTCAGGTGTTTTACAGATACTGAACATACGTGCCAAACATACTTATCTTCTGAGTAAGTAGAAACCAAGGTAAGTTGCTGTTAAAATAAGTAACTTATTTGAAGTAACTTATCATCCAAACGTGACTTAAATAAATGCAAAGCATGTATCAAGTACCAACAACCAAACCGCCTGGGTCCAAATATGTTGTCTTATATACATGCACATATATTTATGCATGGAGAGATCGGATGCGGTCAACCTCGAGAAGCATCAGCTCAAAGGTTCTCAGGGTGCGATGCTTTCATTCCCGGATGATAACTTTTGGCTGATGGAAGTTACACTAGTCGATGCTGTCAAAGTACCGTCACTCATGAAGCTGGTTGTATAATTGGGTGGCAAATCAGTTAAGTAGCCTGGCTTTGACGTGACGGTGCTCACTTCAATGTCTCCCTGCAGCATGGCCACTACCCGTGACATAGGCGGCCGTAGCGATGGTGATGCCTGGATACATAGAAGACCAATGCTGATTATCCGTGCTGCTTCTTCTGCATCGAAGTTGGATAGTGTTGGATCAACCAGTTCCAAAATGCGGTTGTTTTCATGGAGATGCCAAGCCTACAAGGTCATAGAATAGATTGGATACAACCAAAAACATGTAAAAAAGAAAGAAAAAAAAGAAAGAAAAAAAAAAGAAACAGAAATGAGAAATGAGATTGGGTCACCTGTGCTGACGCCCCACCATCTAGAATCTAGATGATCTGGCCCAAAAATCTGGCTGGAAGGCCTATCTGGTGGGCCAACTTGTATGTTGAATACAGCCTGTTGGTAATTTTCTTTTAAATGTCCATTTTATCTTTCTGGGCACAAGGGTGGCCTACCTGATGAGTGGACAGACCACATTTTCAGGCCAGGGAAATTTGTGATGAGATCCGCCTGATGAATGGTGTGAATATTGCATAGGCGCCGCCCTTTTGGCATGGAAATGCAATTTTGTGCTTCTCACAATCCGAAAAACAACTGAGAATCCATTACCAATTTGGAAAGTTCTGAAACAACCCCGTGCTTCTGAATTTCGGATGGTTGTTTCAGAATCAATCTCAAGCAAATCGAGATTGATTGCCGCTAGGTACAAAACAATAAGGTGGATGCTTAAACATGAAAAATGAAGAATTTCAGTGTGCAAAAGGAGAACAGAGTCAAAACATGCTACCCGCTGAATGATTCAGAGATCGGGACTGTTGATTGTCACCCAAAAGAGGAGAATGCCGTGAGACTGGGGATAGCAGTGGGAGAGTGCTATTCCTGACTTTAGGTGGTTCTCGTGTTCTCTCTTGTTTCTTGTACTTCTAGTGAAGGGTTTGCTAATACCTTTTAGAAAGACTCTAATCGACCATCCTAATTGTCAGATCAATACTCCTAACCGTCTTACAAAATAAGCAACATTAATAATAGCAGTACTAATACAAATCAAACTGTTTTTAGAAGTTTGATTAACAAGCCGATCTGGGGATTACTAGGATCTCCACCATGGACAGCTAGGTTCAAGAGGGCTTCATGGCAATCGATCCAAGTCCGCAACAGAGAAATTTACTAATTCACAAGCTAAGTTGGGAATGCTTGAGTTCCACTCTCCACCTTGAAAGGCTATTGTTTAACTTAGTAGAAATTGTTAATGGATTGCTAATCGTTATTCTATATTTCAAGATTTTGGAATTTTACAGCATCTATATATATATATGACAATTTTATTAAATGAGGGAAGGATCATTACACATTCGGGTGGGACCCCACAAAAAGGTTGGGGGCCAACCTATCATGTAAACCATATACAAAAGCAACAGGGAGCACAAGCCTATGGAAGAAACAATACAGTGACCATATCGGAAAATGTCTGCCGTGTTTGTTAGATGGATATTTCAAGAGCCCCGTATTGGTAGTTTAGAATGCATGTGTGCCCCAAGTAGTTATTTAAGGTTATTCTTGGATACACTCTGTTGTATTTTCAGCTCTATATGTATGTAGGTGTTCCAGAATTGAAATTGCAGCTTCAATTCAAACCAAAATACAATGACCCCAAGCATCAAGATAGGCAGACACATAGCATATGACCAAGATCTAATGAGATCGGTTGCCTATTCAGCCACAACATTACTGTTGTTCTTGGATATTTGTTTGGGAGCCAAAACGTCAAAAGTCAACTCGTTACTAAAGTTAGCTGACCTTGAGCTCTTAAATAAATGTTTTTTGTCTCATTTTTCTAACCACCAGAGAATTTTCGGATTCTCAAGAGTATTTTCCAAAATGAAAGAATTGACCGTCAGCCTTTGTTTCCAGTAGGAAAATTAAATGTCATACCCATTCGACGAGATACATATTCTCTGGATACACGTTCTCACATGGGTTTGGCCTTCCGCTTACAATCTCCAGAGCAACGACTCCGAATCCAAATATATCAGCCTTCTCCGTCAGATGCCCACGCATGGCGTACTCTGGTGCGATGTAGCCGCTTCCAGAATAACAAGATAGCAGTTTGAGGCACTCCAATATAAACCAACATCCCGTAATAAGAAATTTAGGCTGTGTTCGGATGCTCAATTGACTTGCATTGCAATAATTAAAAATCAAATTGGAAAATTACCAAACTGTGCAACCCCACTCCATTCATAATGACAAATCAACCCCTAGATTGAAATCATGAAATGGAACTTCTGCTTCAGTCTTGGTCTCTACATTGAGTTGGATTATTGCAATTTTGTTCAATGAAGCATCCAAACATGACCTTTAGAAATGAAGGAGAATGGGAAGTTTCAACAATGCTTACACTGTCCCTGCGACACGAGTACTGATGTGGGACATCTTGTCATCGTAGAGCTTGGCCAAACCAAAATCTGATATCTTTGGATTGAGATTAGCATCAAGCAGAATATTACTGGCTTTGACATCCCTATGAACAATGCGGGGCCTGGATTCCTCGTGAAGGTAAGCAAGACCTCTTGCTGTCCCCAAGCATATCTCAAAGCGTGTATGCCAATCCAGATGCAAGTTACTCTCTCCTGCAAGAAAATGGCAGCCATTAGCATTGAAATGTAGTACAATTACGATCTCCTACAGATACATGCGACGGTGGGATTTTGTATTGTACTCTGCGTCACATGTGCCACTGCTGGCATGTGGGTTTGAGGTCCAGGTCGTTCCTTAGTTGCGGCCCATCTTGTATGTGTAGTGGTCAGAAAACAAGCCAGTCTAATCATCAAATGGGCTACTATACAGTCATGGTTTAATGTAAAATTTAGAGACGGAGGAATTGCTTGTTTTTTTATTAATTATTATGGTGTATAAATACAGAGGGAATGGCTCCCAATATGAAAGAAATACATTGAGGAAGAATTAAATCTCAGAGAATATGGAAGGATATTGAGTCTTTCCTAACATATATGGAGGAAGATTAATTCTTTCCAATGAAGGATATCAAATCATTCATAATATCCTCCCTCGAGTTCAAGCATGGAGATCTGTAACACCCAATTTGTGAAGAAGATGATGACGGAGTCTCGACCAATAGCTTTGGTGAAGATCTCTCCAAGTTGTTGATTGGTAGGCATGTAAGAATTGCAGTAGTAATCTTTTTTGGGTCAAGATAACAATCAATCTCGATATGTTTAATCTATTTGTGAAAAACAAGACTTGGGACAATATGAAGGGCATCTTGATTGTCACAATGAAGCTGCATCAGTTGAGGGTGGTGGACATCAAGATCTTAAAGTAGTTATTTAAGCCAAATAAGTTCACGAGTTGCATTGGCCATGTCATGATATTTAGCTTCAGTGGATGATCTTAAAACTGTCAGCTATTATTATTTCCAAGAAACAGGGCATTGGCCAAGCATTATTAACTTGTTGTGGATCAACGTGCTTGGAGTAATTGAACCGATCAGAGTACAATAAGCATATAGTTGGAGGGAATTGCTAAAAGGAAGAATGATTCTCTTGCTAGGAGAGGATTTGAGATCTCGAAATACTCAAATGGCCGTATGATAATAAAGTTAGTGTGCATTGTGCATGAACTAACTTAGGATGTTGACCATAGAAATGATGTCGGGGCGAGCTAGTGACGGTTAAATGAAATGTCCAATGAGTTGATGATATATAGTGGGATTGGAAGAGGTGTGCCATGGTCTTCAATTAAGTGCAAATTTTGCTCCATGGGGAAAGTGGCAGGTCGAGCCCCAACATGGCCACTATCTTTAAGGAAGGATATGAAAAGTATACTTTCTCTGATTTAGTAAAATGTCTTTCTGTGAGTGAGGCCGAGATCTTTACCATGAAACTTACTATGAATAAATGCCTCTAAAACAGTGATGACAATGGGGTCACTTCCTATCAAGATAATATTGTCAACATTTGAACAGACTATTTGCAGTTATAGGAGGTTGAAGACGTCCTCCTACTGGTTCCTTCCCTCATGCCAGCGTTAAATCCCACGTGTGACCTGTCATGGGGGGCTAAGTCAAAGGATAAGGCTGAGTAGGGACTCTTGTAAGTTGTTCGTCTGCCCTACCTGCCAACTGGATCGCTTCATATACGTTCCTAACCGGATGCATTTGAACTCGGTCCTGGATGTTCAATTGTAACCCACATATAAATTGTGTTACCAACTACGATTCGGTTTCTGACAGGTCATTTCACGTTACCAACCATTAGTATTCTTCCGTGTAATCTGTGACGATTTGATTTTCCTTCTGGTAATTTTGATATTCATGGAATAATACCTGCACATAATCACCATGGAGGAATCTTGATCGAAGAAGGCGTCTTATCTATGGCCATGATCGGATGAGCGCTTTGTTCTATCAAGCATGTGAGAGTTGTAATCGCTCCCAGCATGTAGAAGCACCGAATTTTAATTTGAATGCTACTGATTTCACATTTTTATATTCCGGCATGTCTATGTAATCAAAATATCGTTCTATTTTGACTAACCAATAGAGAAAATCTTTTACATACAATAAGTCATTAAAATAGGGAAGTTCGGCCTTACCTATGTTGTCTCTTTTAGCACGATGTAGTCGATTGCCTCCATAGACTAGTTGTCGAGCAAAGGCGTAATCGATGTCCCCATCGCTGGAGCTCAACTTATCTAGGGTAGCCCTACGATTCACATCCGGAAGTGCCCTACAGAAATTAGGGTTGTGTCATACAACAACCATGGGTGGCTGAGCATTGCCTTGAGCTTGGGATGGAATTAGCATATGCGCAAAACAATCGAGGTTTGCTTATAGTCCTTGCATGGTCAACTGACTTTCCTAGTAGAAAGCTTCTTTTCTTTCCAAAAGGTAACGAACCCCTGGATCAGCGTTCATGGGATTTTGGCAATTTCTTCGTTATTTGCCATCAACTAGAGGGGAGTTCTTGCTTTAATTCCAATTGATGCAGGGATGGACATGATCAGGTCAATCATTGTCTTCCTCAGGGGATATTTACTCTCAATCCATGGAGCTTCTCTGGACTCTTCATAGAGATTCCTCGAATCCACGAGGAAAAATAGAAAATAAAAAAAAATTCTAATAAATTCGAAAATAAATTCATTAATGATAAAAACCAATTTACATTCCTTTAAACAGTGATACAAATCTAAGAAGAAGTTTCATAATCAAACTCCAACTCAAACTCCCTAAAAACATGAGTTACTATAAATAGTAAACTTACTATTTGTAGACGGTCATGATTCCAATAAGACTTCCTAATTTTTGGCCAAAAATAGTAAGTGTCCAATTTGGCCTAACTGCATTATTCTCCTAATTTTTCTAAGCCCTTTTCATGTTGGGCACAACTCCTAAAGTTCAAAGGATCAAGAGTTATGATCGAACTAAAACTTATTATAAATAGTAAAAATGAAATTAAAACGAACTTTCAACCATCTATCTGATAGAATTTGCAAATCTGGCATGGGCAATCCAGCGTAATGGGTTGGTTGGCTAAAGTAGCTTCTCCTACCCCAAAATCATATATGGTATGTTGAATAATTCATCCTAATTTGCGGGATATGCCTATTTTAAGGTTTTGACGGTCTTGATCACTTTCGCCTCCAATCGGGCCTTCTCTGATCCATCTTGGCCACGAAAGTGTCCACCAGCCACTCTACATCAATTAGCAAATTGACTCATTAACTTAGGGGCTGTTTGATTTTTAATTTCCCCGGTAAATACACAGAATTACCTGATTATTACTTACTACACCTGTTTGAAAGTCTCCGGGATTTACATTTTGAAAATCAGTCCATACAACCGTTGTTATTACTGATTTAAATATGTGGGCCCCACCATGATATATATGAGTCATCCACACCATCCATCCTTTTAAAAAACACATTTTAAGGCATGAACCCAAAAATGAGAAAAATCAAAATCTCAAGTGGACCACACCTTAGGAAACAATGATCATTAAAACGTCAATGGTTGAAAGTTGTTTTCTCCCTAGGGCCCACAGTGATGTTTATTTGTCATCCAACCTGTTAATAAGGTCACACAGTCATGAATAAACTGGAAACAAAAATATCAGTTTGATCCAAAACTTATGGGGTCCTCAAGAAGCTTTCAATTGTATGAGTTCAATTCTCATTTTTTCCAGTGGTGTGGTCCACTTGATCTTTTGATCTGCCTCTTTTTTTTGGCTCATCCCCTAAAATGAGTTGGCTAAAGGGATGGACGGTGTGGATAATGCACAAACATCAAGGTGGGCCCCACAATTTAACTTTTTTCTCCTCAAGTGACGTGAGGAGTACTATAAATGAAAGGTGGCGGTCTAATCACCTTGGAAATCCAACCGGAAATACGGAGGTAAATAATTATTACCTATTTACCTTGAATTACCACTGTAATTAAAAAATCAAACAGGCCCTTAAGGTAATTTTAGTTCTTCAAATTATATTTTTTTGTCATAAAAAGTTTGACAAATATCAAATGGGCATCCTTAGGCTAAATAACATTAAATCTAGATTTTGAAAAATCTTAAATTCTTCTGCACTCTAAAAATCCTAGTTGATTTTTTTTTTTTCTAAAACACCTGCAATTTTTTAAATTCTAACAAATAGTGCAACCAAACGCACCCGAAAATACACCCGGATCCATAGCTCAACTGGCAAACTGAGCCGAGATTCGTTTCAACACTTGAGGTCTTGGTATCGATCCCCAGCGGGGGTGGCTAACATGGAGTGTGTGTACTTACATGGGTGTGTACTGAGCTAACCAAAAAAAAAAAAAGGCACCCGAAAATCACATGTGATACAAAAAGGCTAGTGTTGGTTTTCAAGTGTAGTTTGATGGAGAAGGGAGAAGGAAGCAACGTACCGAAGAGTGCTTGATCCAGGCTCTTGTTTTCTAGATACTCATAAACAAGGAGCCGATTAGCTCCCTTGATGCAGCATCCGTACAATTTCACCAGGTTTCGTTGTTGGACCGCAGATATAGCGGCAATCTCCGCTAGAAACTGACTCTTTCCTTGGCGAGATGTTACCGAGAGTTGCTTTACAGCCACTATCCGCCCATCGAGTAAAATGCCCTGTAGTGCAAATCAGATCTATTAGTTTTCTTGAAAGCATTTTCAATTTGGGATTTGTAGTAGTACAAAAATGTTCAAAAATTTGCCCAAAAAAAGGAAGGAAAATGAGCCTCAACCTAAGGAATGAATGGTTTAGATGTAATCTAGACCATTGATTTCATGTGCAGCATTAAAGATGGTTGATGACTCAAATATCTCTCAAATTAGAACAACCCAACCATTTGATCATTGGCTTTTGTTCCATTGAATGTGAACAATAGTTGTGTTTTTTCCATGCGTCTTTTTTTAGGTTACCAATCAAAGGCTTAGGATTGTTCCATCAGGGAGTGGGCATCCCTCATCCGCAGATGGGCCCCACATGCATGCAATCGCAATACTAAGGCCAGGGACCATTCAAATCTTCTGATCATTGTAGCTTACATTCAATAAAAGCAAACTGACCTTAACGGCCCAAATCCTCCCTGTCCCAGCTTATTTGCCGGACTGAAGTCTTTGGTGGCAGTCTTCAGTTCTCGGTAACTGAAAGTGTTTGGTCTGGGACCCATCCTTGAAATCTCTGCAGATACACATAAAATGGCAGGTTGCATTTATACGTCCGCTTCAATACCATACATGGGCTTAGAAACATTTGTACCATTTGGCGGTCCAGGTTCTATTTATTTTAATTGTTCATTGGATTTGAATGTCTTTTTTAGCAATCACAAGAAAAAATTAAGGAAATAAAAATATATCCAGTTAAAAAATGTTGAACCCAATGAATGGGATTGGCACATTTAGCGTGTGTTTGAATGCACTATCAAATTGAATTGCAATCCATCATCTAATAAAGTGGAAAGCATCATATTTTAGTTTCCTTAACATTCATGTTGAGGATCTGGGCTTTGAATTCTCATTTCCTCTTGATAAGATGGAACTCTTGCAATTCAGTTGACTTGTGCATCCAAACACCGAATTAGGCCACATTTGGATTTCCCCACTTACCAAAGACGATTTGATAGGCTAGCACCAAATCTTGTGGTTTGGAAAAACACCCAACTATGATCCAGTGGTACATCCAAACACACCTTTTAATGTACTCTCGAACTGTACTGTGTTACTTGAACATTTCTGAAATTTCATTTTTGTTATCTTTTAGTTATTTACAAACATCGGAATTACCTTCATCTTCATCAACACTCAACCTTTTATTCCTTTTCCAAATCAAAAATACAGAAACAGATACAATGCTCAGAACAACAGAAGCCAAAATTTCAACAGCCAAAGCAATCTTGTTCTTCTTTCGTCGAGCCCCGACAGTCGGTTTGAAATCTGGACAAGAACTCAATACGATTAGTCAATGTTGAACTTTTACATGTGCTACAATATGCTTTTAGAGGAATGCTACAAATGGACTTGCAAGGGTTATTATAACTGTTGATTTTGTAAGTCATCACATGGATAGTCCATAGATAGTACTATTGTAGCCATCCAATTAGTAGTGGTCGATTCACTAAATCACTATGACTTCTGAACCATGCTATGAAACTTTTGGAAAGAGTGATTGAGCAAAGAAGAAGCATGAGTGTATCAAAAAATCAATTTGGTTTCATGGCAGAGAGGTCTATCATTGAAGTTTTTGCCTACTTAGACAATCGGTGGACAAATATAGGACGAAGGAGGATCTGTAGATGGTGTTTATTGACTTAGAGAAATTAATTAAGATTGCTAACCAAAATATTTTTCAAAATGACCACTTTTGATACTTTAAGTTTATTTTTATTTATTTTTTTATTTTTATTATTTTTGTATGGAACAGTTTTCTGCCTTTGTATTATTAGTATAACTGGATTTACAGCAGGAACAACTTTCGGGCTCACCCAGAGTAAAAGGCCTGGGCAGAGCCTATCATAACAGAGCAAAACGAAAAAGAAAAAGACCCTATTGGCAAAACGGGCTAAGACCTAATGGCCCCCAGGCCCACTCGATCAAGGAAAAGAGATCCTCTAACAGGAGAGGGAAGCTCAGCAACTTGCCGAGATAAGGAGGAGGTCCGAAATTTACTACCAAAACGGGCCATCCCATCAGCAGGCGCATTCTCTTCCCTTAGAATCTGCTGAAAGAACACTTGACCTCTATTTTTCAGCCTTTCAATCCTTGATAACCAGTAATTCCATTTCCAGCCGGCCGAGGATGTGCCTTTCATGAGAGTGGAGAGATTTAGAAGAATGCTACCCATAGAATTCAAGCATATGGTAGAAGAAATGGAAATGTGCCTCTAGAGTTTTATAGTATAGTCATGTACCACTGAACTAAAAGGTTAAAATTTACATGATAATTATAAGATCAGCCATGCTTTACCAAACATGTTCAAAGCACGAGTGTAGCTTAAAAAGGGATGTTGAGATGGATAAGTGGCAAGACAAGGATTGATAGAATTAGAAATGAATGCATTCATTGGAATTTAGGAGTAGCAGCAATTGGTAATAAGATGAGAAAAATAGATTTAGATAATTTGGTCATGTGCAATATGGAAACAAAAAATTGCATGAAGTGAGTTGGTACATGTTAAGAGTCTCTAAAAGGAAAAGTAAAATGCCTAAGAGTATGTGGCTAGGTGTAGTAAAGAAAAGACTAGACAACCTATGGGCTGGAGGGAATGAGAAAAGATATGTCACTGGAATTATACGTGATCAATGTTATGGCCATTGATGGAGTGGAATGGTGGAAAAGGATTCATGCATCCAGCCACAATTAGTTGGGATAAGGCTTAGATGGGAAAAAAAAGAAAAAAGAAAAAAGAAAAGGCTTAGATGATGATGATGATTTTTGGCCAATGATCCGTCTATGTGACAACCACAAAACAATCAGCTGCAATTACCACCCACGATCACCACATTTATAATTGGGATCACTGTTGAGGGTCGAATATTGCATATCAGACCCCATTTATTACCTGAATTTATGAGCAGGACTCTGATTAACGGCTTGGTTTAACTGTGTATGTGATGCAAGGTGTAATTACGGACTGAGACTAAGAAAGGGTGTTTAAAGCTGGGATTTAACGCTCTGATGATACCAAAGCATGGGATGGACCCCAGAAGACCAAGATCGACTGATTTGCACACCAGGATCCAAGAAAATCGAGGAATTGAAGCTCAAGTGGCCTGAAAAGTGTTCAGAAAGCAAGATCACATAGTTCCCGCCATCTGATTGGCTCAGAAATTCATACATATCCTGAGGACCATAAATTTACCGTACATGTCAAATCGTAGCCTTTAGATCCTCATGGAAGTGGCTAAACTGATAGATCAGTCCATAAAATCCTAACCTTGGGCCCACCAGTTGTCCAGACACTCTTCAACTTCGGTCCTCATGGGTTAAATAAATGGGAAATAAGTTGGATGGTGTGGATTTCTCCTACTCATCAAGGTAGGCCCCACCTCATGTAGCTTGTGTACACTGCAGGAGTACGCCTGCTGTGTACTGAATCAGAAAAAGAAGTCATCAAGCCTCAACTCGCAGTATCCTGAACGGATTCGGAAATTCGAAGGGCTCACTGCGAATGACGAACAGAGCCTCACGCACGAAATTCGGTGGGCCACCACCTTCGATCAAGGCATCAATCCGGACCGACCATTCCTTTCAAGAGGTCAAACCGACCGTGCCCTGTTCTACATATGAATTTCCTCAGACATTTGGTGTCCTTGAAGGATCCAAACGGAGAATGGACGGCTGAATGAAAACTACGTGGGGCGCACCGAAATAGATTCAAAAGTAGTCATTTCCGACCGAAATTGCGAGGGTAATATAATGAACGGAGTGGATTATCTGGAGAAACCCGATCGTGGACTCCACCATCAGTCCAGCGCAGAAATAGCGTTGGTTCTGCGTTCGAAAAAACCGGCCGTTGTCGGCCGCTGTGTGATCTTGATCGTGGTCGAAATCACGATCTGTACCGTCCAAAATTTCCACATGGAGGCCACAACCCTGTCCAAGAAGTCCAATTCTGTTTTTTGGACGATCAGTCGTCCAAAATCCCGATCCAAAACACAAGATGTCGGCATTCCACTGCGCATACGAACGCGGTTTGCGTTCCTGGCTGCGTAAGGATTGCCTCCGCAACCTATTCCTGGTGGGCCTCTGCAGCAGCTCTTGGGGGAGAACCCTATAAAGGGGGGAGAGGAGAGAGAGAGAGGTAGGCTGCTGCTGGATTTTGGGGGCTGCTGTGGAGAACGTGGGAAGGAAAACGGATTGGCTGCCGAACGTGGAGCAGTTGCTGCTGCTGTGCACGATCAGGGACTGAATTGTCCTTGGGCAGACGGCTGGAGATCTGACAGGAGAGAGAGAAAGACAGGGAGAAAAGAAAGAAGGTTTTCTTTTTGTTTTCCTTTTTGTCACCCTTTTCGTCTCAAATTTCTGATGAGATCTAGCCCATCCATGCGTGGCTAAACCTCTTGGCTAGGGCTAAGAGGTGAAGCTTGCAGCGTGATGGGAGACCTTTTTGCTTGTGCTTTTTGTTTAGACTGAACTGATGTTGAATTAAGTTGATTATTTAAGGAATATGTTTCTTAGTCTTTCATGGTCTGTTGTGACTGAAATTACAATGGGTTTGCAATGGCTTCGAATATTTCTTCCTTTTTTTTTTTTTTATGTTTATGAAGTCAGGAAGCCCTGTTGTTCATCATTGTTCTATGGGCATGGTAGGATGACAGTACCTCCCTGATCTTCATAATTTGTTGATTGGTTGGCAATTAGTTTAATCCTGTTGTTTGCTTTGTCTCCTGGGCATGGTTAGATGATGGAATCCAATCTAATTCATATACCTCTCATCTCTTGAAAACCAGATCAAGTCAGTTTGATTTCCATAACTCTAAATGCAGGCATAAGATCACCCTGATCTCTACAAGTGGATCCTCTGAATCCCTAGTTTCCTTCCTCTGAATTCCTTAAAGTTTTAAATAATTATTCCACAATTATTTCCTAAATTCTATTTGTTTAGATCACATCTTAGTCTAGTTCTAGTTCTACTTGGTTTCAGATAACGTACAGGTATCAGTCCCTGTGGATTCGACCTCGGTCTTACCGAGTTTATTACTACATCACAACCCTATACTTGGGGAGTGAACAATCACACCACTTGGAATTTCTAGGAAGAGCATTGGGCAATAACAGCATTTCTATTATTATTATTATTATTATTTTTTATATAAAAAAAAAACATTTCTATTAGGCCTATTATAGAATCATATATATTTCAATAATAATAATAATAATAATAACAATAAAATCTTTAAATCTTACTAGGAGTAACATGGATGGCCGAGATGGCGGGTCCATAAGTGCCCCGGGTAGGTATACAGCAAGTCCCTTTTCCAGCCCAAAGAAGATGAATTTCAAGAATATGTTCATATACCATAACCCACTGTGTCTTCTCAATGCCTTTGAAGGCAATACCTGCTTCTTTTTTTATATCAAAGTCTTTCCATGCCAGATTGCCCTGCACCATTAACTTAGCTTCAAAACTAATAGAAATGGTTGTCACAATGAAATCAAAATTTGAAAAACAGAATTTTGATTGTAGCAGATGGTAATTCGTTATGTTTGGAACTCTTTGAAATTACAGGAATTCAAGAAAATCTCTTTGCGTCGATCATCTAAAACTTATGTTGCCCCATGAAGGTTTAAATGGTGGACTTCCAATCCCCACTGCTTCATGTGGTGTGCATGCCCCACTTCAGTTTTGGATCTACTTCATTTTTAGGCAGCGTGAGTGGGCAAACCAATGGCGGAGTGGATTTCTCATGGACATTGCAGCGGGCCTACGTAGCTCCTGCCTCCCGGAAGTTGTTGTAGGCTGGGGCACAGGCAATTCCCATCCATTTGAGACATGAAACAAGTAGGCCCTGCTTCTTAAATGTTTGGCCTACCAAATTTGGGCCAGATGATCTACACACTGGGTCCCGCCAGATGGACGCATCGAATGTCCTACACATGCCAGACTGGCACGTGTTTGCGTGTAGAAGCATTTGTCGTGGGTGTATCAAATATATGGGATTTTGAGTATAAAGGCCTGTTTGTTAACGCTGAATTTTTGTACTTACTGCAGAATTTGGAAAATGTTCCATGTTTAGTGGTGTTTGTTAACGTAGGAGAAGGAAAGCGCTCCACCATTTTAGTTGAAATTTTTCTGTGATGGGAGTCCTTTTATGTTGAAAATTTTCCAAATGGGAGATGTGTTAAATTAACATATTGCAGACATTTCAGATGTTGGTTAACAAACAGGTTGTTTCAAATTCAGTACTTAATTTTCAGACTTCAGCCATAATTATCAAACAAGTTTTTTGACTTCAGATTCCAGATTCAGGCTATAGATTTCAGATTCAGGCTTCAGATTTCAGATTCAGTCTTTATACTTCAGATTCAAAAAAACGGGGCCTAAAACAGGAACTTACAACCCCAGGAAAATGTCTAAATACACATACCTGAAGATAAATATCGAAAACGCGCTTTCCAACGCTCTTCCCAGTTTTTGAATCTGGAAATTCCGTCTCTGCGAATTTCAGATTTACAGTGTAGTTCCCGTTTTCAAGCCCCAGACCATAATATCTCAACGATCCTGGTGATATCCTTGCGTATTGGACCAGCCATGCGTCGGCTGTATTCGGAACATCCTTAATTTCTCTGGAATAAGTGGTGTCGCTGGATTGATAATCAGTAAACTTTCCGACATTGCTGACGGCCCACTTCTCTGTGCTGGCCACCTTATAGGATACTGGGCCCAGAGGTTCTTTGTCGCCCTCATACTCTGTATCGTTAATTTTCATCGAGGGTCCACCGCACCTGATCGCGAATGAAGAATCTGTAGATCAATGGAACAGCGGGACATTGATCAGTGCATAGCATATTTGAAGGATCGTGGGGGATCATCGCCTCATCGGATGGTCACTGTTAGATCATGATCTGGAGCGACCTTTTCAATGAACATGGAAGATCCAATGCAGAAAATGAAATTATGATCTCGTTAAACTGAAACTTAATATGGTTACGTAACACTACACATGATTTCTAACGTGGACCCAATAATGGGTGGGCCTTAACCCAATAACACCACCATTTAGATTATCCTAATCATTTGATTAAAAAAAGACACATTGATAAAGATGTCCTCTATTCAAGCAATTAAGATCATCCATCTGCTGTTATTTTGAGGCCATGACCATATATGGTGAGTAACACGTGATGATCTATATAGTGGGTCCAACCTGATACATGGCTTGGATGCCGTACACGTGCTTGTTTTCCATTACCACAGTAGGACAGGAATCTAAAAATCATGCAGATCCAAAACACGTGGGCCATACCACACAAAACATTGGGGATTGAACGCCTGGGGTTACAGAGGTTTGTATCAGGATGATATTTGTGCCTCTAGTTTATCTCAGTTGTAAAAACCTAATGAACAGTTTGGATGGAAGGCTTCAGCAGTGGACATTTCCGTTCCCACTGTTTCATTTGGTGTGACCCACCTGAGTTTTGAATCTGTCTGATTTTTAAAATCCAGTGCTATTATGATCTTTGAAAACAGATAGAGGGAGTGGATATTTTACAGACATCTCTGTGGGGCCCACACAGCCATGGAACAGGCATATCTCTGTGCCCGGGGTGACGGCCATTCCGCTTCCAGACCACATGCATCTAATGAAACAATAAGAACAGGAAGCTCCCACATTTTATAGGACAGCCATCTCATGCCGTGAGGGCTACTGTACTGTGTACGTGTGGCAAATGTTGATGAGATCTGAACCGTTTGTTCGGCTGTTGCGGTAGTGAATGGGGGATAGCCCAAACATATCACATTGATTGGATGATATAAAATAACGAACTTCTTGATGAACTAATATGGACAGAAAAAAGAGTCAACAGGATTGTGATCCATCATTCTCAATGAGAAAATTTTCATTGATCAGACAGCCAGATTTCCCAATCAAAGACATTTCTGGTTGATCGTCAATCAATGATAGATGGTGCCTATAACCATACACACATGCGCCATATGTATAGTACAGATAATAGGAGGAGGATAACTCCAATGCACGGCATAGGGCCATTACCCATTTTATTATTATGTATATAGAAAATAAAAATAAAAAAGATTATCTATTCCTAGAAATGGAAAGGATGGCCTACCGTATTGAGAGTTTTGATAGCATGAAGAGCTTCGCTGAAGACAATTCAAGCTCAAATCCCTGAAAGCACAAGAAAAATGCCAGTTAAATAACAGCCATTATATGATGGAACAACGGCCGTTGATTACAGAGGATGCCTAATTTGTTTAACAAAAAAGCCAAAATGCAACATAGATAAAATCAATGTGGGAAAAGGCAATATTCAGGTGGTCGGGGTATATAATGTCGTGAAATATATATATATATATTTCACGACATTTTATAAGTGAACTAATTCTTTTATTGTCTTGACTCATTTTAAAAAATGACAATGATAATCACCTGCTGTTGGAACTATCAACTACGAAACTATTAGCCACCAAATTCCTGTACACAAGGAGCACGGTGTCAATATCGTCAATAATTTTGATAATAAGTATTCTTATGATGCACATGTGAAAATGTATGTCCTAATCAGGATTATTGATCCAGTGGGCCATGCACAAAAGTTACATCAATTGGAGAGCTCTAACTATCCAACTGTTCTACATTTTTCCTACCATGTGCCTTGTGAGTGATCATCCCTTTTGAGACCACAATCGGTCGCTTTATCTTTTGGGGGCCCACCAAATCATCAGTCCTGATTGGTGTACACACGTTCCAAATGTACCCTAGAGATGTTTTGAAATATTTCAGACATCAAAACTTTAAAACCATGTCTATATCATGACAAGAAAGAAAGAAGGTTACGACTTCCATCCTAGCCTTGGAAATGTCACGCAGTCTGCATTTAACAGTGTAAAACATGGTTTTTACATGTTCAAAAGTGGTGGTGAAAGGAGGAAGGCTTGTGCTTCCTCATACATACAAGTTTGGGCCTCCGTCCAAAACCCAACGTGGAAAGCTTCCTGATAATTGATTGTATGATAAATCTCTGCAAATTATAAAAAGGAATATCAAAGATTATCCAAACATTGAATGTAAGATATCATTTATGATTTATGAGATAAACAGTCACTAAGTTATAGGATTGTGAATTTTCGGCATACAAAACTAGTTTGATTTTGATTGCAAAAAGTTTTTGATGACACTAGACCTCCCACAACACGCATTGAAACAAAATAAATCTTGTTGATGTTCAAAATTCAAATGGGTTTCTCTATGAAAACATGAAAAATCAAGACATGGATATAGAAAAATAAACTAGAATCCTCAGACAATGAAAAAAATCATGGATTAAAATTTCCCTTCATCTATATGTTTGGGATTGCAAATTTACATGAATTCCATGTATGAATCTTGACCAGTCATCTTCTGTATCTTCTTTGCCTGGTGAAGATTTTATGCCTATTTGGATACTGCCTCAAATGATTTATTTATTTATTTATTTTTAATTACGATAATAACAAAGTTACCTTTTTAAGTTAAATTAACTTGATAAATATCTTTTTAAAAGTAACTTAACACCTTAAAATTACTTCAATTCATTGGATAGAAAAACTACTTCTTAACTTTATACTTTCTGCTTTGTCTCTCCTTCCATTTCTTTCTCATCTCTCCACATAGTGAATAATCCATATCGAAGGCAGGGCCGATATAATGGATGTCCATATTGAAGGTGGGCTCCACATGATGGTAGTGAGCATCGAAGGTGAACCCCATATAATGGACAATTAACATTGAAGGTGGATCCATATGATGAATGACCCACATCGAGGTGGAACTCAAATAATGGGTGGTCTACCAGCCCTAATGATGAATGGTCCACATCAAAGGCCAGCCCCATATGATGGACGACTCACATTAAAGGTGGGCCCTCACATGATGGACGGTCCACATCAAAGGTGGGCTCCATAGATGGGTAGTGGACATTGAAGTTGGGCCCTACATGATGGATGACCCTCATCAAGGTGTACCCCACATGACAGTCCACATCAAAGGCCGCCTCCTAATGATGAAGGGCCCGCATCCAAGGCAAGCCCCGTATGATGGACACACATTGAAGGTGGGCTCACATGAGAGATGGTCCACATCAAAAGTGGGCTCCACATGATGGGTGGTGGATATTAAAAGTTGGCCCCACATGATGGATGGCCCATATCTAGATGGGCCCCACATGAGGACAATCCATATAGAAGGTCAACCCCGAATGGGCCACTTCCAAGGTGAGCCCAGATGATGGCCAGCCCACATCAAATGTTTAACATGATGGATGGTCCACATCCAATGTCTAACATGGTGGATTGTCCACATACAAGGTGGGCCTTGCATGGTAGATAGCTCGTACCAAAAGTAAGCCTCGCATGGTGGATGATCCACATTGTAAGTAGCCCTACATGATGTATGGTTCACATTGAAGACAGGGCCAATGTGAGCCCAACATAATGAATAGTCTACATCAAAGGTTGGCCCCATGTTAGACAATATTTATTAAAGGTTGCCCAAACAAATTTGATGGATAAGTATTCATATGATGTTGTTACTTTTTGGCTGATAAATATGTTGTTTATCAAACATACTTATTTGTCAAAGAAAAAGTAGAAACCAGGATAAGTTAGTGGAAGTATAAGTAACTTTATGTAAAGTAACTTACCACAAATAGAACAGGAAAATGGTAACTGGTTTTCAAAAAAACTTTTATTTTTCTTTCAAATGTATGAAATGTAAATTTTCCTTGAAAATTAATTTCATTTCAAGGTTTTCCATACCCCCATGGCCCCATACACCAAGTTTCATGTGGTCATTTCCGCTTTATTAGGTTGTGTTTGCTAGGACACCCAAGTTGATACTGGTTAAGTATGCTGAGGAGATCACATCTAACGGAGGTGAAATTTGGGAAAATTAACAGTTTCTGATTGATCAGGAAATGAAACCTCTTCAACTTGTGGAGCTGATTCTTCCCGCCCCTTTCCCAAGGTACTCTAAAAGTACTTGTGGTTAGTATTGCACAATTCAAATCAACCGTCCATTCAAGTGCGGTCTCCAAGCTTCTGTTATGGTAATGCAGGGATGCACAAGTGGGTTGGATTGTAAACATTCGGTTGATATACGTGGGTCCAACTGGCATAGGAATTTACAATCAATTAATACTAATATAAATGCAGGGGAGAAAGAAAAAGGGTCCCGGCTAGGGTGGACCCCACCATGGTGTTGGCCCATGATAAAATAAATAAATAAATATTTCAGCATCATCTTTGATTGAGGTGGACCACACAATTAGAAACAGTATATGTTTTAAAGCTCACCCTCCAAAATATTTCCCCTGGTGCAACCCACATGAATTACTAATGAGCTTGATTTTTAGGCTCCAATACTATATTTTAATGTGGCATCCAATGGTGAGAGTAGATTCAAGATGATAATCACAGTGGGGCCTGTAAATATATATCAAGGATAGACCTTTCTCTCCCAATTATTGTGGCCTACTTAAATTATAAATTAATATGATTTTTTGTATAAAGGCTTCAAATGAGATTATGCATCTAATGGTCGGTGTGGATCTCACATACACATCACGCTAGACCATGTCAAAATCAAGCAACAACTTGCGTAAAACTTGCTGGAAAAAAAATGAGAATGTATACCGTCTAACTAGCTTGAGTATTGGTTAAGGTCAACAAGAGAAAAACACTCCTCTTTTAGCGGTTGATTGTCCTCTTTCAGCATATCACTGGAGTATGGTCTGACTGATGAAATGTTAACCTTCTACGGTTTTGGGGGCGATAGAGGAGGGACCTCTATGCCCTTTCAGGCCACTTCTGGAAGAAGAGGGGAATGGACAGAGGTCCAATCTAGGAAAACTATTCCCAAACTCTTTACCCTCTTCACAACAAATTTCTCCCTCGATACCTCCCCGGAGGACCTCCACGGGATCTTCAGTCGATATGGAAGAATCAAATGTCTTTAGGCCATGGAATTTCTCTCTGCGTAGACCAAGGGGATTCGCATTCGTCCACTTCAGGTTCGAATAGAAAGCTGCAATAGCTCTGGAAGCCCTCAATGGCAATATGGTGGACAGAAGAACCCTCACAGAAGAACCCTCAACAGGGATCATTTCCTAGTTGTTTTTAAATCTGGGATGGAGCTAATTTCCTTCATCTCAGATGCCTCTCTCCACACTAGGATGGGTCTGGCAAGGGTCAAACCTTGGTCTCCAAATTTTGGCCTGGCAAACGAGGGTATCTGGATTCGTCTTTATGGCATCCCAGCCCAGGCCTAGTTGGAATCGGTATTCAAAGCTTTAGGTAATACCTTTGGGAGGGTTATTGAAATTGACAGATGTTCCTTTCTTGGTCTAGTCCATGTTACAGCAAGAGTCAAGGTTGCTATCAGGTCAGGATCAGACATTCATAGTGCTAGGCTATTGGAGGTTACCGGTAAGACATTCCAGGTGTGGCCATTTCTGGAGCTAACAAACACATTAAGTAGCACAGACGCAATTCAAGATTCATTCACCCACCCCTACAAAGGGGACACAAGACAGTGGGTAGAGCAAGCATTCTATCATCCGAAACCTCCTCCCAAGATAGCCAAAAGACCCAGGGACCCCTCCCTACTGAGTCTTCCTCATCGCTCAAGGAAGGTGGCCAATCTGCAGCTACTACATCACTCTCCCTCGGTAGCGACTCAACCTTAATTCTCCTGTTGCTCCTCCTCAACTCTATGAAGAACTGCCCATTGTTGTTCCTCATCCTCCTGCTCACACAACAGACCCTGATTGCAACATTATCCTATGTAGCCATTTCCATGCTGCAGACAACCAAGGTCATAACCCAGCTACCCTGCCCTTAGTCCCAAATCCTACCCAGCCTAGCAGGTCCACCCCAATTCCCACCCACCCTCTAATCCTCCCCTCAGCATCACCCTTCCAACAACCACCGGTTGATCTGGTCAACTGTACCCCCTCAAAACCTATTGCCTCTCAGCTACTCACCAATAAGCCCAACTTTCCCACCTCTCCAAGACACTCTAGGAAGGGCCTCTCAAAAGGCCATAGTCCACTGTGTATCGGGGATTTTTTTGAGGAGGAATCGGACAATTCCCAAGTAGCCACCTAGAACTCCTATGCAAATCCATCGGAGACTAGAAGACAGTCCAGGGAAGGTGGGCAGATAGCAGTTGATTTATCCCTAAACTTCATCCCACCTGTAAGACCTGTGTCCTAGTCCGTACCATTCCATTAGCTTCCGCGGTCCTTCCAGTCGAATTCCGGCAACCTTTGCACCATATCCGACGTTTGCGCGTAATTCTAAGTCGAGACCTGTATGTCGAAGTCGGCTCGAACCGAATCTTGTATCATAGCGACCGCGTCGTCGCCGCGGTTCCAATGCCATGACTTGCGCACCGAACCGATACCCAGACCAGGAGATGTGGACCTGCGTTCATTCCGAAGAAACACCGTGTGTTTTGAATCTCGAGGGAATCTCTACGATATGTCCCATCAATCAATGTCAAGTACAACCATACCACTTTTACAAATTTTCAACCCAACCCATCACCCATCACACCTCACCCATCCATATCATCTCTCTCTCTCTCTCTCTCTCTCTCTCATTTCTCAAATCTCCCAAGCAACTCAAGCCTCACACGTCCAACCCCTCTCTCCCAAACCACAAGTGTGGTCCACCTTCTCATCTTCCATCTACACCCTCTCATCTCTCATCCACACCATCAATCTCCCATCAACCTCCATCAAAAGGCAAGCTAGGGAGCATTGGAGTCTAAGGGACCAAGAAGAAGGAAGATAAGGTGAGTGATTGACCGTTACTTTCAATTTTAGGGCCCACTTGTTGGTGGGACCCATTTGGATGTATGTGATTTAATCAAGAGGGGCCCATAGTGGCGAGGTCCCTTTATCTCATCGTATATTTCTCTCTCTCTCTCTCTCTCTCTCTCTCTCTCTCTCTTTCTTTGTGATGGTGTGGATCCCACCAACATGTGTTATATCTACCCGTCCATCTACATTAGACGGTGTGGCCCACCCTATTGCAGGTGATGATCCACACCATCCACTGTTTGGATGGGCCCAATACATCCTTCCTTCTATATGTTATATTTTATATAATATATATATATATAATATAATATAATATGTATTATATATATATATATAATATAAGATATATATTATATGTATATGTATATATGTTGGTGGGCCACGTCCACGTGGGACCCACCGCAATGATGTGTTTATGGAAGTCGTCCAGCGTCCGCTGGACGTTGGCAAACAGTGAAGTGTTAACTGACATGGGAGTGTACTACCAAGCTAGCCAAAGAGAAGGGAGAGGTGGGCCATTCATGCAGGCCCCACCTTGATGTATATATACAATCCAAGTCGACCATCCTCTTCCTCAGGTCATTTTAGGCGTTGAACCGAAAAATGAGGTTGATCTGGTTTCCTGGCGGGCCATGGTATAGGAAACAGTGTTCCTACCTTTGATTTACTCCCTGATGCTCCTGTATATCTGAAACATCCCAATATTGGACTCTATGGGATTGTATCGATCTACAGGGACTAGTGGCGGGATCAGATCGATCTGATGTGGGCCCTACCCTGGGAAAACCATGGAAAAACTGATTTTTTTTAAAATAAAATAAATAATAATAAGGCAACAGCAGCAGCGCTGCTGCTGTCAGGCGCCGCAGGCAGCGCGCAGGCGCTGGCAGACGGGCGGACGGGGCAGGCCTCACAGCCCAGCCGTGGGCCCCACCTTGATGCGTTTCGGCCATCAACACCGTGTATTTGATGGGTCCCCTCGGACCATATGACCACCCCAAATATCAACTGTATACGGAACTCCGGTAGGCCACACCATTTAAAATCATGTGAAGACATGCTTAAACATATAAAATCAGTTGGTGGGGCCTACCTGAAATTTGGATGCAGTTGAAACTTGGTCTGAACGGTCTACTAAGTGGGACATGCATAATGGACGGGCTGGATCTGTGGACCACATCACGGTGGGCCCCAGATTCGGGTGGCCTCATCAACAGTTTGAATGGCAAATAAACATTACCGTGGGCCCTGGTCCATGTGACTCCCACGTGACCTCATCAACAGGTTGGGTGGAAACTAAACATTACGGTGGGCCCCTCCCTGACGCGTGGCCCTATGAACCGGCTGGGTGCAAATAAACATTCCAGTGGGCCCCTGGTCCACGCAACCCTGTCAACAGGTTAGATGGAAAATAAATAGTATGGTGGGCCCCCTGGTCCACGCGACCCTATCAACAGGTTGGATGGAAAATAAATAGTATGGTGGGCCCCCTGGTCCACGTGACCCTATCAACAGGTTGTATGGAAAATAAACATTACAGTGGGCTCAAGTTGAGTGGAAAATAAACATTTCAATGGGCCCAGGTTGGGCCCCAGGTCCGAGTGACCTTGTTAATGGGATGGATGGAAAATAAACATTATGGTAGGCCCACTTGGGACCCACTTAAGTATGTATTGTAATCCACACCCTCCATTAGGGTGGGCCTCACCATGATGCATGTGTTTCATCCAAACCGTCCAATCATTTGGAAAATATTTTTATGCCATGTGATAAGGCCCATCTTGGTATATTTGTGGGCCGTCCATTGAGGCCCACCTTGATACATACAAGGCCCACCTTGATTTGTATAAGGCCCATATTATGAGGCCCATTGTGATGTATGCAAGGCCCATGTTGATGCATTTGTGGCCCGTCATTGAGGCCCACCTTGATATATGTATACGAGACCTATGCATGAGGCCCATTTGATGTATTAGAGGCCCAATGGGATGTACATGAGGCCCATACCATGATTTATGTGTTGACCCTTATAGCGGCAGTGCCTTGGAAGCAATGATGGTTTAATGTCCACATTGTAAGGTTAATGTTGGTTAAATGTCCGCATTACGACTCTCCCTAAGGCCCATTAATAGGCCCATACCTATAGCATATAGTCCGTCTAGGCCCATATTCGTTTTGATCAGAACCCATCACCACATAACATACTTAGTATAGATTCATGATTCATGATCATACGCATCATATGTATGCCTGATATGAGAAGTGATTGATCATAGCATATGCCTTCGGGCAGATCGTTTATGGGCTCCTCGATAGGCGGAGTCGCCCCACATGAGCGCTCGGTACGCGTAGGATTGTTGCATGTTTGGTAGGGTGATTCATGCACTTGCATTTGTATGATCATGATTATTATATGTCCTAGCAACATTAGGGTCATAGCCTCCACAGACTCATCGTGGGTGGCTGGGTTGGATACCGAAAATGTTTGGTTCTAGCATACGGGCCTCATAGATGTCCCTGGGTGAAAATCCCTAAACCCGATGGTACTAGAGGATGACTCCAACGTCGAGACCGAGTGATATATGAGCGCACGAGGGCTAAATACCAGGAGGTCGAGTCTCTCACTGTGTCGTGGTCGGTTAGAAAGGAGTGTGGCCTTACTCGCCTGAGGGTAGGGGGCAATACTAGGCTGAGTTTATAGGTCCGCTATCGACGTGCCGGATAGGTATTGACAGACTATTGGCCAGGCGGATAGTGAGGTTTCTTACGCTCACTTGGACTGTGCGGCTAGGAGAGCGACAGTGCCATTTGGAGTGTATTGAACCCCAGTGATTATCCAGAATAAGAACTGTACTGATACAAATTGAGGATTGACATGCTTGAATTGCATCTCGCATCGCATGGCTGTGTTATGGCCGATGGCATTCATATCTTGCACAGCATAGCCTTGGTACGGCTGATCACATTCATGTACTCATCACCATGACTCTGCATTACTCTGATCTTGCATTCTGAGCACGCTTATATTGCGCACACACTTACACCACCCTCTAAGCTTCTATAAGCTTATGCACGATTGATGCGTGCAGGTGACGCCAGGGCGCAGCCATAGCATGTAGCAGCAGGAGCGTGCAAACGAGTTTTGGAGTTTCTATTTTTTGCATTATCTTATATTTTTCCCCTTTCAGACGCATTGTACTCAAAAGTTTTTTATCATAGTAGATTTTGTGGTGGTGTTCTTGTGGTTATTGTTCGTGGGTTATGCTTTTGGTTATGCTCATTATGAATCAGACTGATGATTATAAATCCTCCTTGTAGTATCTCAGGATCGGAACCTGGTGAATGGGTGCCGGGAGCCGAGAATGGGGTTCTACGGAGGCTGTCGGTGCCGAATTCGGCGATCGAAAATTTTGTGAGCCCGGTTTCCCAGTTCGGGGTGTGACACCACCTGCCACTTCCCCTTTTCCTGAGGTACCGGCTTCAACTGAGCCACGCTTGAAGTCCCCTAGGATGCTGCCCCTCTCCCCTCAACAACACCAGTCCCCCCACCACCCATCCTAACTCCAAAACTCCTGTCTCAGATCAGAAGAGGAGCCCATTCCTTCCATTCTGAGTGAGGCTCGTCTCTCCCTTGATCAAGACACCCCTGCAGAAGTTCTCTCAACCCATGTGCTTATTCAGTTATAGGAAAAAGCCATCTCACCTAAGGAACTTCCATCTTCGGGTGCAGTAAAACCGACTCGGAATCAGTCCCTGCTCAGAAATCTTCAGACAGTGAAGCGCAGAGGGTCTTAGAAAAGGGTGAACAATGCCAACTAGTATGGGAGATTAAGGAGGCTGAAGTGTTGCGGAGAACGGGTAGGCTAATCCTCCCATGGATAGCATCCTCATCTGGAATGTGTGTGGAGTGGGAAATGCTCCCACCATCTGCACTCTCAAGAGCATTGCGAGGCAATATCACCCAGTAATCATTGCCATCCTGGAACCCATGCTGCGAGATGATAAGCGTATCTGTATCGGTCTTAAACTGGGATTTCACACCTCCTGCTCGAACGCGGATCAGGGAAGCAAGATACGGGTTTTCTCAGCCCCTCTGCGTTCTACTGAAGTTCTCGAATCCTCCAACTAGATGTTATCCCTGGCAGCAGGGCTTTAGGGCAATACAGATAAGGTAGTGTTTACATTCGTCAATGCAAAATGTTCCAGGATCAACAGAAGAAGCTTATGGGTAGATCTTGCTATTCAAGGAGCGGGAACTACCTCCCTGTGGGTAGTCTGCGGTGATCTTAATGATGTCCTATCCCCATCAGAGAGGCTTGGGGCTGCCTCATTCGTTGTTCAAAACTCGTTGGAGTTTGCAGAAGGGCTGAATAATGCGAGCTATAGGACACCCAATTTATGGGAAATTGTTTTACCTAGTGCAACAGCCAAAGAGGCCAATCTCAGGCTTGGATGAGACTGGACAGAACCTACTGTAACAATAGGTGGTTCCAGACCTTCCCGGCCTTCCAAGTGAATCAAGAAGAAACTCTGATCATGCTCCTTTGAACCATTTAGGTTCCAGAGAATGTGGACTGTGAACGAGTCCTTCAAGGAAGTAGTCAGCATCTCTTGGAGCTCCAACCTTGCTGGAAACCTGATGCAATCGCTGCTTAGTAAGTTGAAAAATGTTAAATATGCGCTGGAAACCTGGAATAGGGAGGTCTTTGGGAACCTTTTCCTAAACCTCAAAAATGCTAAAGAAGACTTGCGTGTAGCTGAATGTGGAGCTCAAGGAGCTACAGATCCCTGCCTTACTCAAGCGTTGCAGTTAACCAGGGAGAAGGTGACACAGCTTGAGCTCTGTGAAGAGATTTTATAGAAGCAAAAATTGAGAACCCACTGGCTTAAGGAAGGTAACACAAAATTCTTCCACGCCACAACCACAGCCAAAGCCAGGAGATCAACGATCAGAGAAATCAAGCAGAAAGGGGGTGTGTCCTTGACAGATTGTGGTGAGATATAAAAAAAACGCAGCAATCGAGTTCTTTCAAAACCTCTTACAGGAGGCTCCGGTAGACCGGGCTGGGGATCTCCTTAGGTCAATCCCCTAGGCAGTTACCATGGAAGATAACAAATTCCTGCTGATGCACCCCTTGCTAGACAAGGTCCACGAAGCGATCAAAGCCCTCCCACTGGATGGGGCGCCGGGTCTAGATGACTTCTCAGGTGCATTCTTCCAAGAGTGCTGGGAAATGTTGGGCCAGGACATCTTAGGGGCAGCAAAATTCTTCTTTGATGGTGGAAGTCTCCTAAGGAGTCTCACCACGACTCTCCTATGCCTTATTCCTAAGATAAGCTCACCCAAAACCTGTTCTGATTTTAGACCAATTAATCTATGCAATTGCCTGTATAAAATATTTTCAAAAATCATAGCTACAAGATTGGGAAGGATTCTTCCAAGCATTATCCCTCTCGAACAAGGTGCTTTTGTGCAGGACATGTCTGTTGTGGAGAGTTACACGCTTGCCCAGGAGATCTTTCGTGACATTGATAGAAAACGAGAGGAGGAAACTTACTGTTGAAGCTAGATATGGAGAAAGCATATGATAGGCTCAATTAGGATTTCCTGAAGAAGGTTCTCTCCAAATTCGGTTTTGACTCAAATTGGATCGCCCTAGTGGAGAGGTGTTGGTGTAGTTCTTGGTTCTCAATCCTAATCAATGGTGAGTCTGCGGGTTACTTCAAGTCTTCTAGGGGCCTCCGCCAAGGTGATCTTGGCAGCTGAACTGCTCAGTAGGGGCTTCACCCATCTCATGGCAAGTGGCTTTTGTCAGCCCTTCAAAACTCACAGGAATTGCCTGCTTGTCTCCTATCTCCTCTTTGCAGATGATACGATCCTATTTGCAAATAGCAGCAGAGGATCCCTGAGGAAAATTTATAAATTCCTCAAGGACTATGAGATGGCTTCAGGTAAGAAAATAAACAAGGAGAACAACTTTTTCTTCCCCCTTCGAAGTAGTTTGAGTCCCATAGTAGAACAACCACTAATATCCTCGATTTTCGAAAAGCAACGGCGCCATTCATGTACCTGGGTAATCCTATTTTCCAAGGTTGGCCTAAAAGAGTGTATTTCTAGAATTTGATCAACAACATTCAAAACAGGATTGCCAATTGGAAGAGCAGGATTCTCTCCCAGGCAGGCAGATTGACATTGATCAACCACGTCCTATTGAGCGTTCCTATTCACACTCTGGCAGCAGTGCACATCCCAGCAAACGTTCTTTCAGATCTGAAGAGATCCTTTTCTGTTTTCTTCTGGTGGTGGGAAGGTGAAAAAAGAAGATGCCATTGGACTAGTTGGATGAAAATGTCTCTCCCCAAATCAGAAGGTGGGTTAGGGATAAGAAACCTTAAGTCAGTTATGCGGGCTTTTAGGACGAAGCTGGCATGGTCGATCAGATTCAACGGAACAATCAGTGTATGGTGCAACTTCATGAAGGCCAAGTATCCTATGGACGTCCACTCGATAGAAGGATTTAACAGCGCTTCTTCGGCTTCTCCTTTCTAGAAACAAATCTGCCCAGTTATTCCAGCTATGACAGAGAACACCCAGCTACTGGGTAAAGGCGATATCAGCTTCTGGGACAGGAACTGGTCGAGCTTGGGCCCTCTGCAAAGCTGGAGACTAGGCACTCTGCACACAAATATGCAAGCTCTTAAGGTCCAGGACATGATCGCTCCGATGGGATGGAAATTTCCTATGGAAGCTAGAAATCTGCTGCTTCAACATGCGTTGGACCACGTCTTTGATGAAGGAATCTGCACCTCTTCAGGTGAGGACAAGTGCATATGGCAGGGTTCCCATAGTGGTGATATGTCGATGGGGCTGGCTTAACAATCCAGCAGACCAAGGGGGGAAGAAAAATCGTGGCCAAATGGGTCTAGCATACTAATCTCCTGCCGAAGGTATCGTTACTATCATGGAAGATTTTCCACAAAGCTATCCCTGTGGATGGCTGCCTCCAGCCAAAAGGAATCCAACTAGCTTTTAGATGTACCTGTTGCTTCCCTCCTCTCATCCTGAATGTGGAGACCATCGACCACGTCTTCTCCCTCGATGGTACGGCCAATCAGGTCTGGAATTTCTTCAGCTCAGCTCTCAACGTGCGCAGCGCCCCTCCCTCCTCAACCACAAACAGATTTTCTCAATGGTGGGCGTACTCGTCGGCTTTCAATTCTATCTCACTGTTTTAAGGTCTCATCCCCCCTTTCATTTTCTGGGAGCTGTGGATGGCGAGGAACAACGCCAAGTTCGAGAATGCCAGCTCACATGCGTCAAGGATCATTTCCAAAGTCAGAAACTGGATCCACCTGTTACACCCCTACCTGCCACGACCCAAATCGATAAACCTACCTATTCTCCTTACGCTCAATCTTCTTGGAATAGAAGCTATCCCTCCTAAGCTGCCTAAGGCTTCGGTTGTGAAATGGGCTAGACCCCATATGGGCTGGATCAAGGTGAATGTCGATGGTTCGTCCAGAGGAATCCTGGGCCAATCAAGGGGAGGTGGCATGGGTAGATCATGCAGTGGGGATTTCCTCTTCGCCTTCATCTTTGGGTATGGATTTGGTTCAAGCACGAGGGTAGAAATGAGGGCAGTTCTGGATGGTCTAATCCAAGCAGCCCATTTCAGTTTTCTGAGAGTGGAGATCACTAGTGACTCAAGATCAGTTATCGCAGCCCTGTCCAAAAAAACTGCAGATTCTTGGACCTACTGGTACTGGAGAAAGAGAATCGAATACCTCAGTAGGATGATGGAAATCAAATTCAGCCATACCCCATGGGAAGCAAACGCTGTGGCGGATGGCCTAGCTCGTCTATGCAGCCTGAATCAAACTAACTCTATTTTCGACTCCAATTTTTCTCTCCCTTCGCTCTCCAGGGGCCAGCTATTCCTGGACAGAGTGGGCTTAGGCTACCTCCGAGAAGACTAACCCCTCCTTTCCTTTGTTTTGGTCACGTTTTCATAAACGATGGGGGGGGGGGGGGCTGCTTGAAATGGCGCCACTGTACAGGTTTGTGCTACTCTGATGATGAATGAAATGTTCTTGAAATGGCGCCACTATACAGGTTTGTGCTACTCTAATGATGAATGAAATGTTAATTTCTATAACCACACCCCCAAAAAAAAAAAGTCAACTATAGATAACTTCTAAGCTTTCATATAATCGATTAAACCTATCATTGTCATCAGCTTATGTATATGATGTGTAGATAGGCTGAAGATTACACTACGAGATCCTTGTGGTGGGGCCAATTTTTGAAGGGCTGGATGTTACATGCAGGTAATTTGGAAGTTATCATATAGGTGCACATAGCTTGTGGTCCAGCAGGTGGACCAAAAAACTACTCTTTGGTAATAAATAGTTGTTCCTAGAACCCGCATAAGAATGATGCGCAAACTTTGATTTTTGGTCGGGTCCACTGTGATGTCTATGTGAGATTCGTACCGACCATTAGATTTATAATCCCATTTTAAGTCTAAATGCAAAAAAATCTTGTTGACCTACAATTCAAGTGGACCACAACAATGGATATGATTGGGAGAGAGACTTCCACCCTTGATTGTTATACAGGTTGCACTGTAATTATTATATCAAATCCAGTCCAACCATTTTATGACATATTATAAAAGAGTCTTGGAGCCTAAAAATCATCCTCATTAGCAATTTAGGTGGGCTGCGCAAAGGGAAATGATTTATAGGTTGACCTTTGACTCTTATACAAATTTTAATTATGTAGACCATCTCAATCATAGATGAGGTTGATTTTTTACTTCCTTTGTAACATGGAGTAACACACATGGCGGTCACGGAGGATTTCACTAAACACCACCATGGGGTCTAACCAACCCAGGAACTCTTCCTTCTCTCCCATTGCATTTATTAAAAGCAGCAATTAACATGAGTTCTCATGCTAGTTGGACCTGAGGTATGGACCAACCAAGTGGACTTGAGTCTCTCTCTCTCTCTCTCTCTCTCTCTCTCTCTCTCTATATATATATATATATATATATATATATATATATATATGGGAAAAGGTACTATGCGCTCGACCTCACGAGTCTGTCCCATGAGGTCGGAGCTGTGTGGGCCCCACCGTGATGCATTTCAAACATCTACCCCATCAATCAGATGCACCGTTCCATCGTGGGCCTAGGTCTCAAAAATCAAGTCAATCCATGACTTGTGTGGGCCACACCACATACAGAAGTGGAGAGGGGCCGTGCACTATTAAAACATTCATAATCATTTTTTGGGCCCACCGAGATGTGGTTTGAAAATCTAGCCCATCCATTATGTTTGTCCCACTTGGATGAGGGTTCAGACCAAGTTTCAGCAGCATTCAAAACTCAGGTGGGCCCAACCAAGTGCTTTTATATGTTTTAACGGTGTCTTCACATGATTTTAGATGGTATGGCCCACCTGAGTTCTGTATACGGCTAATTTTTGGGATATCCCATAATTTAAAGGGGACCCATCAAATGCACGGTGTTGATGGTCGACACGCATCACAGTGGGGCCCACACAGCTCAACCTCACGGGAGCTTATCGTGAGGTCGGGCGCGTAGTACCTTTTCCCTATATATATATATATATATATATATATATATATATATATATATATATATATATATATATATATATGAAATGGTTTTATGCCCTCAACCTCATGGGAACTTCCCATAAGGTCGAGCTGTGTGGGCCCATCGTGATGCATGTCGAACATCTACCCCATCAGTCAAATGCACCATTCCATGATGGGCCTTAGGCTTAAAAATCAAGTCAATCCATTACTTGTGTGGACTACACCACATGCAAAAGTTGAGAGGGGCCACCCTCCTATTAAAACATTCATAATCATTTGTTGGACCCACCGAGATGTGGTTCACAAATCCAGCCCATCCATTATGTCTGTCCCACTTGGATGAGGGGTCAGACCAAGTTTCAGATGCATCCAAATTTCAGGTAGGCCCCACCAAGTGCTTTTATGTGTTTTAGGCATGTCTTCACATGATTTTAGATGGTATGGCCCACCTGAGTTCCGTATACGGATGATTTTTGGGATATCCCATAATTTAAAGGAGACCCATCAAATGCGCAGATTTGATGTTCGACACAAATTATGGTGGGACCCACACAGCTTGACCTCATGGGAAGTTCCCATGGGGTCGACCGTCCCATAAGGACGACGTATAGAACCATTTCCATATATATATCACACCATACCTTTTATAAAAACACTTTTCATAAAATTTAATTGCTGGGGCCAATTATTCCAAAACACGACTTTTTTCCCAAATTTCACCTCCCTTCTGGATGGAACCAGAGCTAGGGTTTGCACTAAACCTAGTTTTATTGTTCCATTCTTTCTCTTTTCTTTTACCTAATAATAGAGTTAGGGATTGAAATTCAACTCGATTGTGTATCCGAACAAGCCTAAGGCTATAAGATCAGTACAAATGAGTCAGACAACATACATGTTACGAAGTGTTTCACTTTTTTGGGATGGCAGTGTACCGGATAAGCTGTTGTTTCCAAGAAACCTGAAAATCGCAATGATCAGATACATACATCAAAAAGACTTCTGTAAAGAAAAATGGATTGAGGAAAGGCTGTTTAATTCTCACAGGACAACAAGGGCACTCATATTGAAGAGAGAATCTGGAATTGGGCCACTTAAATTGTTGAAGCTTAAATCCCTACAAAAGCAAACAACTTAATACGTTAGAATAAAATCAAAATTGATATGAAATTACTAAGAAGCCGAGTCAGAGATCGACAGCATGTGACAGGTCCTTTATATGGCCTACTAGATGAATGGTCCTGATCATACTGTGGGGAGGCATAACACGTCAGCCCAAATGTGAAAAGCAACAAATGTCAAATAGTACTAGCAAAATTTGTATCTCTCTGATGTTTCAAAAACCGGGAAAGTTGACTCAAATGGGAAAGTCCATTGGGTCAGCTTGAGTCGAAGCCTTGCCCAAAAAGCTGAAAGTAGAAACTAATAACCATTAAAAAAAATATATTATAAAATTCACAAACTAACGAAAATAAGGAAACCCATTTGAGTTTTATAATTAGTAAATAAGTTCCTCATTGATTTGACTTTACTCAGAACTCAATCCAGTTGAGTTGACTCAATGAGTTTTTTAATGCTAAATTTGCCTATGTTTAACACCCCCGGTCTGTTTTTTATACCAAGACGTGTGCTGAAGTTGATCAAGAAAGTTGGCCCGGATGGGTGGCTCGTAAGATCTCATAGTCTGCACAATATAGGACCTTCGTAAAAGTTGAAGATCAACTATGCACGTCCAATGGTCCACCTAACCACTATGGGAGTAGAGAGGTCTTATTACCCCTTTAATTCTACGGTCAAAATGACCTTTGAATATGATTAATGATTTGGATCATATAAGGGATGGGCCGGATGGACAAAATCTGTGATATATTATTTCTCCATTTCTATTAAAACTATAGAATACCATTTATGAATGATCTCATCCCTATTTAAAAGGAAGGGTTAAGGACTTTGGATGAGATTAGAAGTTATTCAGTCTCATCCAATCTCACTTTATCCCGATCTCAAATTCAAAGTTAATTTTAAACCTTGGAGTTTGAAATTCAACTTTAAACTACAAAGAGATAAAAATGATAAAAGGAGGAAACTTACATGGGACCCACCAACTAGAGGTTGCCCACAAGTGGGCCCCACGAGCCTATGTCCAACATATTTCACTCAATCACATTGTGGGATGAGCACAATATAGATTATCCATCTATCTCATCTCATAACAACCAAAATAAAAATCACGGCAAAAGAAATCAAAGGCATAAGATCAAGTGGATCACCATTATTTTCTTACAGGTTTCTAAGTATTAAGTGACCACCTAATTAGCTATCAATAACCCAAGTTTTGCAATGCTTGTCTTACTCCGTATGACCACACATGATAGAGTTGACTCCTAGTTTGGAGTACTCAGCCAACATACACACTTACCCAATTTATCGAGTTATTCTAAAAACATGATTTTTTACAAACATAAATTTAAATTAGTTTAAAATAATACTATATAATATATATACTTCTAAAATAATATTATTTATAAAAAACTGTCAAAAACTTGATAATGTCGAGGAATAAGTCTTTAAGTGGGCATTAATATTTCTAGAAACTTAGGTGGCGTTTAGCATGTTTACAAACAAGAGCTTATCGGTTTTTTTTTTTTTTCAATAAGATTTTAGGCTATTTGGTAAAAGTCTAATTATGGGGTTTATTTGTTTAGAAAGTAATATATAAGCTCCAATTTTATAGTTGAGGAGGGGTTACTTTTTGGAATAGAAGCAAGTAGACATTTTTTGCTAATTTTTGGACAAGTTTGTATTTAAACCTTTTAAGTAATTCCCATCTTGCCCTCTTATCTTCTCTTTATAATCGCTTTGAGTTTGGCCCTGCATGATGGATATGGACATTAAATGTGGGACCACATGATAGAAGGTTGACATTAAAGGTGGGCCCACATGATGAATGGTCCACAGCAAAGGTTGGACCTTTAAAAAAAAAAAAATTTTGTAGCATTTCATTCATATATTCAAAGAAGAACAAGAGGACATTCGGGCCCCTTCAGGATGAAAGAGTCTGATAGGGACCTATCGTAAAGGACAAGACATAACGATCATGAACAAAAGGACAAACCTCAACAAAGAAAATTGAGGTCCGACTGACACCGGGACTGAGCTAGCCAGTACTAATCCTGTCTGGGGCCATGCGAACGGTGCCGAGGCCAACTTTGTCAAGGAAAATGCTGCCCCTAACCTGACGGGGGAGGAGGGAGAAGTCCCTGATGAAAGAGGACTCCTATAAGCTGCTGCCCAGGCCGACCATCCCGTTAGCAGGGTCGTTACCCTCAAAGGTTGGACCTATATGATGGATGATGGACATCAAAGGTGGGTCACACATGATGGATGGCTCAGATCGAAATGTTACCTAGCCTGATGAACTATCCACATCAAGTGGGCCCCACATGATAGATGATCCACAATAAAGGTGGGACCCACATGATGGATGCTGGACATCAAAGGTGGGCCCCTCATGATGAATGACCTATATTCAACGTGGAACCCCACATGAAGTATGGTCTACATCAAGTTGACCCACATAATGAAGAAATTGTTATTAAAAAAAAAAAAAAAAAGTTGACCCACATAATGAATGGTTCACATTAAAGGTGGGCCCCACATGTTGGATGTCCTGTATCAAAGTGTGGCCTAGCATGATGGAACATCCACATGAAGTGGGCCCCATTTGATAGATGGTCCAGATCAAAGGTGGGACCCACATGATGGATGATGATCATTGAAGGTAGACCCACATGATGAACAACCCATATTGAAGGTGAGGCCCCACACAATGAATGGTCCATATCAAGGTGAGCCCACATAATGATGGAGTGGGCTTCACAGGATGGATGGCCCACGTTGTTACCTAATGGATGGTATACATCTAAGATCTTACATGATGAATGACCCATATCGAAAGTGGGTCATATGATGGATGATCCACATAGAAGGTGCGCCCCACATGATGAATGATGGATATCAAAAGCAGGCCCCATATGATGGACAATCCATTTCAAAGGTAGGGCCCACACTATGGACACATCAAATGTGGACTCTACATGATGGGTGATGGGTAGTGAACATTGAGGAAGCCCATATAAAGGACAATTAGCATTGATGGTGGGGCCCAAATGATGATGGCCTACATCAAGGTGTGCCCTTAATGATGAATGGTCCACATCCAAGACAGGCCTTGTATGATGGAAGACTCACTTTGAATGTTTAGTTCACACGATGGATGGTCCACGTCAAAGGTGGGCTCAATATGATGGATGATCCACATCCGATATCCAACATAGTGGATGGCTCAAATGTCTTAAAACATGAATATTGTATGTAATCATTCAGTCTTTTTCCATTTGGAGCATGGTCCATATATGGTGAGATCCACCAAAACAACTATCTGGATTGCTCCTATAATAGAGGTTTCGTAATCTTAAAAAATGATATCAACTACTCTAAAAAAGCTATTATTTAAATGTTTTACCAAACATGCTTATTTCAAATAATAGCTTTTCTGGTTTTAAAAGAGTGATTTTAATAAACAAAATGAGCTTATTAAAGTAGCTTTTATTGAAAAAAAAAAAAAACTCTTATTGAATTAGAGTAGAGATACCAAATGATCCCTTGGTGTAGCTATCATGACATTTTTCCCATACAGATATATAATTTAGAATTAATCAAGCCACTTTCATAGCGTAACCAAGTATGACCAATCAAGAGCCCTTTATTATTATATACTAAAGTAGTGACATTCAATCTCATCATCCTAAACACAAAAGGTGAGTGGCTAAGGGCACGAGTCACCTACGGGTCTGGTTACTCACATGTTACAATGATTAGATCGAAATAAAGCAATCTGCAGGTAAAAGGTCCATGCACGTTGCTACAATCTATGATGTAAAGTCAACAATACTAAGCATATGTTAGGTCTATAATACACAAATCATCTTACGTGAGATATGACTTATCTCATAACCTCATGACCTAACTCCTATTTAGGCCATAACATTAATCACATGAAGAGAACTGAAGCATTTATGTTATTCAACTTGAGTAGTCTCATCTTCAATCTTTTAATATTGAAGGCGGATATGACGCACTCATATCTCCATCCCCTATTCTTCACAATAGAGGGCGGTTCATGTTTCAACGTATGACCATCACCCTAATTGCACCTCTCTTGTACATTTAGGATTGATCAACCCATGAGAATGGGTGATGGCCTGTCAACGAAGGTTGAGATCCAATAAGAACTCAAGACAAATGTTGATAATTTACACATTTATTCAACAAAAGTGTTTAATACTAAATAAAAAGATGTATTATTCATTAATGAAGGATAATGAGTACAAGTTACAATCATATCACACAAGCTATTCTTAATCCCATTAGCCTAATGTAAACCTAGAATAGATCTTAGTTATAGGTTTCATCATAGGATCAGTTAACTTCTCCTTTGTAGGAATATAGCTGAGGGTGACCTTTTTATCTCTCACTTGATCATGGACGTAAGAATATTTAATCTCAATATGCTTGAACTTCTATTAGTGTTTGGGGTCATTTTCCAAGTCAATGACAGATGTGTTGCCTATCTTCAATGATGTAGGCTCACGAATGGATGGTACAATAGTTAGACCTTGTAAAATTTGCGAACCATATACACTTTTGAACTGCAACACAACATGTAATGTTTTTGGACTCTATAAATGAAAGGGTAGTGGGTGTTTGTTTCTTATTCGACTAAGATATAGCTCTCCCTCAGAGAAAGAAGACATATCTTGAAGTAGACTTTCGCTCATCGGTGTCATTACCCCAAGCGACATCTGAATAACCATTGAGTTCGAGATTTGTGCCTTCATAACATAGCATTAGATCATTGGTTCCTCACAGATAGTAGAATATGTATTTGACAGCTTGCCAAGAGACCGTCCCAAGTTAGTCTTCGATGCCATCAAGAAACTAGAATAAAAAGATCATAATCTTCTAAATGGATCTGAGTTACCTACTTGATGTCATTGAGGGGATCTTCGATTCCATTGAAAAACTCTCGAGGACTGCTTAATGAGATCGACTAGCACTTGAAAAATTATTGTTTTGGACATATGGTTTCACAGTAGCTTTGCACATCTTATAACATTACTTATCATGTCTCAATTAAGCTTTTAAGGTTAAGGGATGATCAACAAGGTTTACCTATAGGGTTAGGATCATCTAGAGGTTCAAGGTTTATTTTGGGTCAAGGGTTAGGGTCACCAAGGTATCTCATAAACATGTTCTTTGCGACTTGATGCTCATGTCATCTTGTGTCTTCGGTCTTCAACTTCTAAGGGCTCAACTGACTATATGACACATGAACTCATGTGATTAACAAACAAGGTGTACAAATCGGTGCAATAATACTCGTGACTTCTAAAGTGGAGGGGCGGTCCCTCCTAACCATAAGGGATTTTGTGAAGGAATCCGAGGAGATAAGAGAGACATATGCATCGATTGTAAAGGGGAAAGAAGTGGATCCCATGAATATTCTTGAGGAGATGAAACTACCATTACAGGAATTCAATGCAATCATGCATGATGAACTTCCCGATAGGTTATACCCCGTGTGGTATATACAACATCATATTGGCCTTATCCCAAAAGCAACTCTACTCTACCCAATCACCCTCATTATCGAATTATTCCGAAAATTGAGATATCTTACAAGGGCAAGTCGAGGAACTGATTTGTATGGGTCTAATGAAAGAGGGCATGAGCCCATTTGCTGTCCCAACCCAATTGACGCCTAAAAAGTTACTAGAGTCTAATGCCAAGGAAGTGGTTGATAAACACCGATGCCAAAGGTGTTTGAAGTGGGTGATAATATAGTAGTTCACTTATTCACGTACAGATTTTAGCTAGGACATATAAAAAGTAATAAATAAATAAATAAAAATGAAGATCAGTGCTTATATTTTTTATCCTCCCAATGGCATGGAGATGTCATGGAATTTCATTATAGCTGACTAATATGAGTATCATGAGCCAATTATCTATTGAATAACTCAAGGATAGGTTCTTTCTAAGTGGAGGGGAGTAATTTAGGATGTGGCACAGAGACATTCATAGCATGACTGGATGAAAAGAAGGCCAAATGGAAGCAGAAGTAATCCGTCAAATCCGAGCCCAATCCTACATAGGGCATGATATAACTGGGCCCCGGGCACATCTGGTTTAAAGAAATTCAATTTGAATAGGAAGAAATTTTTATTTGAAATGTGATCCATAAATCGGCCATAACTTTCAATCTGGGTATTATTATGGGAGGCACGACCTATCAATCTTTATTGTAATAGGCCATTCAGGGTCAACCGACCGCGTCTGTCCATTTCGTGAGAAAACGGACACTTCCAGTTCAAAATTGAATTTTAGGAAAAAATTATTATTTTTAGTATTTTTTATTTTTATCGTATTTTATTAGTTTTGGAGTTTTAGATTTCTATCTTTTCATAAAAATTTAATTCTAATCATGCCAAGAATGCTCTTCTAAAGTTTATTTAGGACCTTTTGTTTTTAGAAGGAAAAAAAAATTTATTTCTAGTAATTTCTATTTTAGCTTAAATAAGACTTTTATTAGGGTTAGAATTTTACTATTTTTGTTAATTATGAATTAGGGTTTTATTTTTCTTTATTAGTGGTGTAATTGAAAGCTAGTAAATAATACACATTATTCAATAAAATATTTGACTTTTCTTTTATTATTTTCTATAAATTCAAGAACTATCTTATGGATTCAAGGTTTTGATTATTTGAGAAAGACGGTAATCTTTCTCATTACCTCTTCACACCCTTCTCTACTTCGGTGAGGTTGGATGTGGCTAGAAGTTATTCAATCTTATCCAATATTATCTTATTCTAATATCAAATTTAAAGTTAAATTTAAAGCTCGGAGTTTAAAATTCAACTTTAAACTGTTAAGAGAAATTAGAAAATAATAATAATAAGAGGAAAACTAGCATGGGACCCACCCACTTGTGGTTACCCACAAGTGGGCCCCATAGGCCCATGTCCAGCAAATCAAATATCCATGAACTTCATGCCCGTGTGGCATGCATCATACACTAGAGCAGGCATCTCATCCGCTCTACTATTGATGGGCCACTAACCCAAAATTTCTATTATTGGTCTTATCCTAACCATCTATAAAATGAACCCTTTTCTCACTAAATGTCAGGAGTTACTTAGGATCATCCAAGCAATGTGTTTTTTGGACTAGGACAAATCACTGCCGAATGAACAGTTCTGATCTCATTCACCTGTGCCCCATGTAAACCGGTGACTTGAAGGCACCAGGGTCCACTCATATATATATATATATATATATATATATATATATATATATATATATATATATATATACACTGCAAATGTATGAACTCATGAAACATAAGAAATTATAATTTGAACCAAACATAATTAGAAAAACTCACATATGCTGCAATGATTTTTTTCCAATGGTGGGCGGGATAGTACCAAAAATCATATTGTTTCTTAGGACTCTGTAGAGAAAGCATAAAAGTAATATGAGTATGTCATTTTAACTTTCTAGGCATGGATGAAAAAAGAAAAATATAATCTAACAGATTAGTATTACTACACATGCTGAGATCATATGGCCTTACAAGATGCGTAAAGATGTCATATTCTCAATACAAGTCAACAAGGAGCTCCCATTAGACACATCACTGATCCTCCTGTACGAGTACAAGGCCATGTTTGGAGAAAAAAAAATCACGATTTTGATGAGTTTTACTTTAAAAATCAATTGATATTCGCCTGGATAGAAAAGAGCTAGCTACTTCCTACACAACATAGGAGACCCCACTTCGTGATTTTTGGAAATTCTACTTGGGGTGTGTTTGGTTTCACCAAATATCATGAAATTTCACAATGTTTAGTGCAACGAAACACACCCTTAGCGCACAAATTCCAATATCAGAAATTAGTAATACGAATGAAGACTATTGAAGATTAAAACAAGTTAATGAACACTGACACTCACAAATAGTTCACTTTAAAAATCAAGATATTCACATACGGATATAAAAGAGCTATGTCCTTTTTTCCTACACAACAGAAGAGACCCATTTTGCTAATTTTGAAAATTCTACCTGGGCTGTGTTTAGTTGCACCAAATATCATGAAATTATTTCATGATATTTGGTGCAACCAAACACACCCTGGAGCACAAATTCCAATATCGGAAATTAGTAATGTAAAGGGAGAAAAATAAAATATTAAAACAAGTTAATGAACACCAACACTCACAAATATACCATTGAGGTCAAATTAGAAAAACTCGATGGTATGGGACCCTCGAAAGCATTGCCTCGCATACTCCTGCATCAACATTTTCAGCATTACAAATACTCTTTAAAGAAGTATAGCATGGCGCGTATCAAGAAAATGAGATCTGCTAAGTGCACTCACTATGCTACTCACATAGTAGGTCCCACTTGCAGGTAAAAAAAAAGGCCAGTTGTCTACATTTAACGTACACGTGTCCCACTAGATGACCGATCATTGAACATGGTGCAAATTCCTATCCACATTCAGAACAGCATGTGGCACCAAACCTACATTGAGTGTGGATAGAATTCCTGTCCCACCAATGGATGGTGGGAGACTTTGTTACGCAATCCCATGCGTACCAAATGAGAAAGATAGGAGTTATTATCAGTATAGAACTCGTAAGTACTAGCTTACAAATAAGTGAGAGCCCAACTCCCAATGAAATCAGGTATTTTTCCTGTGAAGTTGTTATCAGATGCCCACCTGAAATTCAATCATATTTTCCACCGCAAATGCGGATATTATTAAATCAAGGGATAAGAAAAGATAGACATGGCATACAAGTAACAAAAATTGAGCCATCCGAAATCATGGGCCCCACAGTAGATGGGTCATAATCCAAAAATCAGATCAATCGAATGATCCTGAGCTCTGGATAATAGGCATTAGGATCTGTTGTATTCAGACCATTGCGAATTTTTCCATTTTAATGCCCATCGGATTGCACACCATAAGTTGTACTAGTGTTAGTTCAAGAGAAATCAAAGGTGGGGCCTGCGATTTTGATGGCTTCCATGTGGCTTATAATCACGAGCTCTTACAAGATATTCACGTTAATCAAGTTGGCAAATGTTGAAGGAATCTCGCCGCTTAGCCCACAGCTACCAATGGATCTGTGAAAAGCAAGTATAGATAATGAATCCAGTATTACAATTTCTCCTGCTATTTTCAGTTGGAGGAATGCTCACACCATTTCAACGGACCAAAAGTAGCTGACCACTGAGTTACATTTTTCAAATGGTCAAAGCAGTTAAAATGGCTGAAAGGGTACTTTGAACAGCCATGTAATTAATGTAAACAAAGCGTCCAGGGAAGGGAATTTTACTCATTCCAACAACCACTCAAGGCTAACATTTTGCTGCTACCATACCACCGTAAAACAGTTTTGTTCAGCTGCACCAATGCTTCCTAACTCTTCTCTTCTCTTTTTTTTTTTTTTTTTTTTTTTTTTTTTTTTAATTTCATGAGGAAAGGTTAAAAATAAAGAGTCCAACTGGTTACAGTCCACTTAGCAAATAAATTCCAATATTTGATGTGTGTGTGACATCCATCCTTGTCCTATAAGTTGGCCTAATTATTGGGATTACGTTTTGTGAAGATCACCACATCCTCTCATCGAGTGAACCACACTTGTATTTTATTACTTATCAATTGTAAATATTGTTGTTATGGTGTGGTCCACTTAATGAGTAGATGGGTTTGAATTTTGTACAAGGCTATTCTCATGGTGGAGCCAACCTATAAGAAGGTTGTATGTAATTCACTGGGTGGACAGTAACTTATGATTCAGCTGGTCCGGCAAAAAGCTTCTCAGAAAGAAAACTTAGAGAAAAGAAAGGCAAAAAAATATTTACATATTAATCTCTATAAATTCGGTGGTAAATTTGAAATTCCAAATGCATCATATGATATTTCTGCAGAAGAATAATTAAATATAATAATAATAATAATAATAATAATAATAAGAGAAGTTACAGTGTTAGCAGACTTGTCAAATTCCCCAGCTCAGGTGGGAGCGAACCAGTGAAGTTGTTTTCGGCTATATTCCTGAAAATAAAAATAAATAAATAAAAATAATTAATTAATCATTTCATAACCAAAAGCATCCTGTTTTGGCCTGAAATCACTACAATAACCTACATCAATTTTCTGTCATTTGAGAACTGAACACGCAGATGGAAATATGCTAACTTGTGGTGCAACCAAACCTTTCCTGCCAACGTGTTGTTTGTGCAGAACAGCCTTACAATGCTAATGTCAGGTCCTATGATGAAGGGGAGCGGTTTAGGTGCGGCCGGGCCCCACCCAAGATGATGAGGTCCTTACCATGGGGCCCACATTGATGTATGTATTCTACATCCATGCCATCCATCAGTTTGCCGGATCATTTCATGGCATGAGCCTAAAAATAAAGCAGATCCAATTCTGATCAGGTGGACAATACTATAGGAAATGGTGATGATTGACCATTAATGGGCAGCATAAGTTTTGGATCAGCAGGTTTATGTTACCTTATCAACAGGTTGGATGGAAAATAAACATTATGTAAACAAACAGTATAGTGGCCCTAGGAAATTACTTAATGGTAGGGCCTTCAATCACCACAGTTTCAAGTATGGTCCGCTTGAGATTTGGATCTTCTTCATTTTTGGGCTCATGACCTAAAATGATCCAGGAATCTGGTAAAACGGATGGATGGTGTGGATATAGATTACACACATCAAGGTGGGCCCTATGGTAAGGGCCGCACTGTCTTGGGTGATGATGATCATCTAGCTCAAACAATCAGATGGGTCCGTCATTAGGTTGGCCATGCCTAGATGTTGAGTCACCGTCGCTTATCCACTCATTCCAACGGTGCAGCCCACCTGTTGACAGGTCTGGCCTGATTTCTGTGTGCCAGGTATCTTCATGGTGGAGCCTACCATTTTGAACAGTGTCGATTCCCCACAGAAGTGGCATGTTGGCGGGAAAGATATGGCTTCATGACAATATGTGCTGCACCACCTGAACGATTTAGACCGTTCATCTAGACACTCCCACCGTAGATGGCCCATCTAGAAAAAAAAAAAAAATCTTTCCTCGCCCTTTCATATCAGCAATGATGATCCCCAACCAATGAAATTCTTTTCATAATGAGCTTATACTATGAAAGCTTCTAGATGAACGGTCTGGATCTTCATGTGCTGAGGAGAAAGAAGGTACAGCTGGGGAGAGAGTTTGAGAGCAATGGGATGCGCCCGGCTACTCTACAACATAACTTACAGGTAGCTCAATCCAAACCGTCCAAACAGTGGGACCCACTGATGAAGGATACATCCCTCTAAGCAGATTGATTAAACCATCCTGACCTTTGATCAATATGTATTTTCATTTCAAACTGTTGACTATTTTTCATCTCAATCTCAACCACCTACTAGTGTTCATCAATCAATCAGCCAATGAGAATCAACTGTCCAATGTGGGTTTTCGGTGACCCATATAAAGCAGGCCCATGATGCTTCACGTACATTTATGCCACATGTCCCATAGTGGTGTGTATGCATATGATCATCACGATGCCTGAGGAAGATAGTCAGAAAGTCCTTGTAGTGTCTCAAGTGCAGACGAATGGTTATGAACTTCCAATCACTGATGGTGATCTGGTATATGGCACAGATTCCACATACTATAAATTTAAATAGTTATGTGGACTACTATACTTATTTTCTAGCATGGATAAATGGGAAGAGATTCAGTAAACCCAGAGGATGAAAACACACAAGGGCGGCACCATCTTGGGTGAGGCCGGGGCCACAACTAATCCACCCCATGATGATGATCATCTAGATCAAACAATCAGATGGGTCTGGCTCAAAAATCTTGTAGGTTTACTCCTCCAGTGGACCAGTGTACAAAACAAACTTCTAGCTAAAGTAACTTCTATCCAGCCATCCATTTGTTGTGTGTCCGCCCCAACCGGAAAAGGCCTGATCAGCGGATGGAAAGCTCTGATCCTATACGTATGCCATTGTGGGACATATGTTTGCATGTGGACGGATGAGATTTGTATTCTTCATTTGTTGTGCCATCGAGATCAGTTGTGACAGTCCAAATGCTGATCAGATAATCCTAACCTTCCAACAGGAGGCCACCAACGGACGGTTAGAAAGAAACTGGTCAGTTTTCCAAGTTCAACGGTTGGAAAATTACCTCTCACCGACTTCAGAGGTCCATAATTAATGGTTGACCAGTTCCTAGCCACCAATTGGAGGCATTGGTTGTACTTTTATTTATAACCGTCTATTCCCATCCCCAAAAGTCCTTTAAATCGGTGGTTATGATCATACAGACTGCTATGGTCTTTTTAGGCAAGGCACATTTCATGCCAGAGCCAACAAATCAACCACTGGATTTATCACCATGTATGAATATGTAAAAGCTTTATAAGATACAACTGATTGCACCGGATACAAACCACTGTAGCAGTTAACCGCCCCTTTGAAAGTGGTGATGACTCCTTGGGATAACATGTCGTACTCATGTGGAGCTATCCAGACCATTCAAAATGTGGGAAAACTATGGATGGAGTATATATCTAAAATCCGGATGATAAAGTAATCCTAGCCATCCAAGTGATGGTCATTGGGTGAACGATTAAAATTAAATTAACGAGTGTTCCAAATTCAAAGGGAAAAGTCAGATGGATCTTATCAAACACTTGGTGTAATTTTTTTTCCCTTGTGTATGCTGCATCCATGAATGTTTCAGATATTTGGATGGTCTGGGTCGCCCTACGACCATGCCTTGTGGACGGTTAACAAGTGATAAGTAATAGCAACAGCAGATACTGTGGGAGTGTGGGTGTGTGTGTGCGTGTTACAACCAAAAAAAAAAGAAGAATACTGTGGGAGAAATTTCAATACTTACAGGTAGCTCAGGTGCTTTAAATTGCCGATAGATGCTGGCAAGGGACCCGTCATGTAATTTTCTGAGACATCCCTGCAATATATACGGAAAACACTTGTTAACGGATGGAAAATTAGATCTCACCGACTTCAAGGTGTCAACAATGTTACAGTTAAGTGGTGGTGGCTCATTCACATACCGTGTGGCACTCATGTGCAGCTATCCACACCATCCAAATTGTGAGGAAACTGTGGATGGAGCATATATCTAAAATCCAGCTGATAAAGTAATCCTAACCATCCAATTGACGGTCACCGGATGAACAGTTGAAAGTAAATTAACAAGTGTTCCAAATTTAAAGGAAAAGTCAGATGACTCATATCAAGCTCTTGTGTATGCTACTTCAACGAATGTTTCATAGATTTGGATGGTCTGGATTACCCTACAACCATGCCATGTGGACTGTTAACGAATGATAAATAACAGCAACACGCTGTGGTAAAATTTTAGATACTTACAAGTACAGCATGCTGGTTATGTTGCCGATGAATGCTGGAAAGGGACCCGTTATGGAATTAGTTGACACATTCCTGCAATATATACAGAAAACACTAGGTGGTGACGTGTGACACGTGTACAAGATAAAGCCGCCGCTCATCAGGTGGGGCCCACCACATGAGTTGATCCATTGCATTTCTTAGCCAGGTAACAAAATGTGGCCCAATTGAGTGAAAGTAGGACTCAGTAGAACTATGGTTAATAAGTTTAGCCTGGGTTTGCATGTAATAGATTCAAGGGTCAGGCCTGGCCCAAACATTGCAAAATCCGGGCTGAAGCCAACTCAAGGCCTGGCCCATTGACAGCCCGGCCTGACCCGGCCAGATATTAAGAACAATAGGCTTGACCCTTACCCAGCCCATTTACTAACCAGGCCCAATCTTTCAAACACGTGCTGAGTCCCGACTCACTTGCACACCCGCTACGGATAGATGAATCAAATGAATTAAATGCGACTTGTCTGAGTTATTTGGACTCAGTCCAACCCATCCAGTTCGACACCATGACTCCACCCGGACTGAGGCGAGTCAGGCTGATTCACTTCCAACTCAGGTGACTCACAACTAAACTCAAAAGCAGATGAGTTGGAATGGTAGCCTGGCCCACTATTGATTTCATACCATTTTTCACATGTACCACATAGGTATCAGAACCCATGATTTAGTGTTGAAACCCCCAGGTCTATCACTAACTCGAATAAACTCGAAACTCGAGCTCAATTCGACTCGAATATATATATATATATAGGAAAACGCTCACCTGTGAACCAGTTCGTACGTACTACGTACAAACTTTTTTGAGAACCCATCATCCGTGATGTGGATCCAAAATCTGAACCGTTCATGTGAAGCAGCACCTCGTGAAACCCCCTGGACCCAAGTTTTACTTTGATCTAACACTTTTATGGGCCATGAAAAATTAAAACAGTTTACTCCCTTGATTTGCATTTCTCTTTACTATGGCCCACCAGAATTTTAGATCGGGGTGAAAATTTGTCACATGGGGTTTCATGGGATTCCGCATCACATGGACCGTTCAGATTAGACACCCATGGCACGTGTGCAAAGGTACGCATGTGCGTAGGTGCGCAGGGGAGCATGACTCTATATATATATATATATATATATATATATATATATATATATATATATATATATATATATATATATATATAGGGAAAAGGTACTATGCGCTTGAGCTGATGGGACCGTCCCATGAGGTCGAGCTGTGTGGGCCCCACCGTGATGTGTTTCGAACATCTACCCCATCAGTCAGATGCACCATTCCATCGTGGGCTTAGGTCTCAAAAATCAAGTCAATCCGTGACTTGTGTGGGCCACACCACATATAGAAGTGGGGAGGGGCCGTGCACCATTAAAACATTCATAATCATTTTTTGGGCCCACCGAGATGTGGTTTGCAAATCTAGCCCATCCATTATGTGTGTCCCACTTGGATGAGGGTTCAGACCAAGTTTCAGCAGCATTCAAAACTCAGGTGGGCCCCACCAAGTGCTTTTATATGTTTTTGGCATGTCTTCACATGATTTTAGATGGTATGGCCCACCTGAGTTCCGTGTACGGCTGATTTTTGGGATATCCCATAATTTAAAGAAAACCCATCAAATGCAAGGTGTTGATGGTCGACACGCATCACGGTGGGGCCCACACAGCTCGACCTCAAGGGAGTCTATCATGAGGTCGAGCGCATAGTAACTTTTCCCACATATATATATATATATATATATATATATATATATATATATATATATATATATATATATATATATATATATATATATATATATATATACAACACATACATTAAGATGACCTAACTGTCAAGGCCTCATCATATCTGATGAGTCTCGAAAATCTGAACGGTCCACATGAAGCAGAACCTCATGAAACCGCCTAGTACCGATTTTTACTTTGAACAAACTTCGGTGGGCCATGAAAAATGCAAATAGTTTCTTCCCTTGATTTGAATTTCTCTTTGCTATGGCCCACCAGAATCTTAAATCAGGGCAAAAATTTACCCCCTAAGGTTTCATGGGATTCCGCATTATGGATCATTTGGATTAGACACCCATGACATGTGTGCAAAGGTGTGCACATGTGTAGGTGCGTAGGTGAGCATGCCTCATATAGCATAACGCTCACCTGCAAACCAGTTTGTACATACTACATACTAACTGTTTTGAGAACTCATCATATCTGATGAGTCTTGAAAATCTGAGTGGTTCACATGAAGCAGAACCTCATTAAACCCCCTGTACCTCATGAAACAGAGCCTCTCTCTCTCTCTCTCTCTCTCTCTCTCTCTCTCTCTCTCTCTCTATATATATATATATATATATATAAACAGTACTCTTTTCGTCACTTTCTTACATTTTTTTTTCTTATCCAACCAACCGTGCCTAAGCTCCTGTCTCTCTCTTTCCGCGGTAATGTACTTCTATCTAAATCTAATTTTTGATTTTATTTTTTTAATAATTGTTTGAAAATAGAAAAATTATAAATTTCAAAATTGATATTTAAGATTTTGAATATTTGATTTGAGGTTAGGGTTGGAACTGCATTGGGCCGGGTTGGGTCAGGAGCAAGTTTACCTGGACTCGATTTACTAACTCATCTCAAGCTCGCCTCAAAAGGTTTGTCAAACAATACAAACTCTAATAGTAAACTTAAGGGAGAGCTCAAATTCAAAGGGAGTGCAGATGAGTTAAGTCAAGCTTGGCCACCTCAACTCAATCGGTTGATTGTACAACCCTGGCTATGAATAAGGAATATCCATACTCAGGTACTCAGAGTGAGTACATGTGGCAAGCATTAACTCAAAATAAAAATTGTTTTTGGTCTAGCCCACCTAATGAATCAATGGGAATGATTTTCGTACAAGGCTATCCTCCAGCCAACCTCTTGGTAAGGTTGGATGTTATAAGATCGTGATGAGATGAAAATAATTCATTGGGTAGACAAGGGTAGACAATAGCTTATTGTCTAAGTGGTAGGACTTAAACCTTCTCAAAAAGAAAAAGAAGAAAATAAAAATTGATGCCTATTAATAACTATGATGTTGGTTGGAAAATTAAAAACTCCAAACATATCCATGGCACTTCCAAAGAAGAATAAATAAATAAATAACAGAATTTACAAGTGCTCCAGACTTGGCAAAGTCCCTATTTCAGGTGGGAGCGAACCATTGAAGTTATTGTAGCTTATATCCCTGTAAATAAATAATTAATTATGTTTTGTTATTTATCAATGGCTAAAAACTGTCGTTATTTATCAAGTTGGAGCAATCCAAAGTAGTTATTTGGCTTATAGCAAGCCCTAAAAGTTAATAATTATTTTTTTAATCCTAAGAATAATTGGAAACACTGCAATAACCTTCGTCATTTTTCTATCATCTGAGAAGTGAAGGTGCAGCTGGAAATAAGTTTACTTGTGGTGCAGCGAAACCTTTCCTGTCAACATGCCACTTGCGTAGAAAATCCGTACCATGCCAATGTTAGGTCCCATGATGAAGATCATCTAGCTTCGAAAATTATGCAGGTCCGATCATTAAATTGGCCATGCCTGGATGTTGAGTTAGACCGTCCGTTATCTACTCATTCCAACAGTGCGACCCACCTAGTGAAAAGTTTGGCCTGATTTTCGTGCTAGGTGTATCTACGGTGTAGCCTATAAGTTTGAATGGTTTGGATTCCCCACAGAAATGGCATGCCCCACTGATTAGCTTTGAATATGGCGTAGGTGCTCAGATCTGAGCTTTCCATAAGGGGGCCTCACTGATTAGATCTTCTAGTTCAAAGTGGGCCACGGTGTACAAAACAAACTTGTAGCTAAAGCATTTTTTCCAGCCATCCATTTGTTGCGTAACTACTCCAACGGTGAAAAGGCCTGATTTTCAGACTAGAAGATCTTCACAATGTGATCAGCGGACAAAAATGCATGCCCCGATCCTACACGTATGTCACTGTGGGACATGCGATTGCATATAGATGGATGAGATTTGTATTGTTCATTTGACGTACCCTAGAGATCAATCGTGATATTCCAAATGATGCTGATCAGATAATCCTAGCCATCCAACTGGAGGCTACAAATTGACGGTTAGAAAGAAATTGGTCCGATTTCCATATTCAACTGTTGCACAATTAGATATGATTTCTCCCTTGGTGAGTTTTGGCGTATGAGCCATCCAGAAGGGGTCCATGGTTAGGACGGTCTGCAGATGATTTATTTATAAAAGACACGTTGCATTGGGTGTATCCTAGCCACCAATTGAAGGCATTGGTGGACTTTTATTTATTACTGTTCATCACCATCCTCAAAAGTCCTTGAAATCGATGGCTAGGATCATCCTGACAAGTGCAGTACTTTTTGTTGCGGCAGATTCCCTGCCTGGCCGAATAGATCAACCATCGGACTTATCACCGTGTATGAAAGTGAAAATCTTTATAAGATACAACTAGTTGCACCAGATACAAACTATCGCGCGTTAGGAAAGTGGTGGTGACTTGTCCAGCTACCATGTGGCACTCGTGTGCAGCCATCCTGACCATCCAAATTGTGGGAAAGATTTGAATGGGTGCATATATCTAAAATAGAACTGATCAAGTTTTTCTAACAGTGCAATTGATGCTTATCAGATGAACGGTTACAAGAAAATTAATGTGAGTTCCAAATTTGAAGGGAAAAATCAGACGGCTCCGGACCATCCAAAAATCAGATGATCCACGAATGTTTTAGAGATTTAGTGAAATTAGTCAGTGGTCCGGATCGCCTAACAGCAGCAGCGGATATTTTAGTGCAAGAGAAATTCGATACTTACAGGTAGCTCAGGTGCTTAAAACTGCCGATAGACGATGGCAGGGAACCCACTATGCCAGTTAATGACACATCCCTGCAAGACATAGAAAACACTTGATGACACATGACACGTGTACAAGACCAATGGGCCCCGATTGGATGCTGACAAGGTCAGTAGCCAGATCGCTGCCGAAGTGACGTCATTGAGCTCTCTGGACCCACCATGATGCCTGTGTTTTATTCGTACCGTCCAACCATTTTTAGAAATCGTTTTATTGCATTACAAAGAAAATGAGATAGATCTAAAGTTCAAGTGGACCCACCATAAAAAATAGTGGGGACAGTTACATCCACCGTTCAAAACTTCTTAGGGTCCATTGTGGTTTCCGATGAAGCTGATAGTTTTGTTTTCACTTCATCTATCTCTACTTTAACTTATGAGTAAGATGGATCTCAAAAATACATCACCGTGGGCCCTATAAATGCTTAAACGGTGGATGTGACGGCTCCCACGGTTTTCTGTGGTGGGTCTGCTTGAAATTTAGATCAATCTTATTCTCTCTGCAATGCAATAAAACGATCACCACAGATGGTTGTACCGTATGGATACAACACATGGATCATGGTTGGGTACATAGAGCTTGGTGACGTCACTTCAGTAGCAATAATGTCAGTATCCGATCCGCGGCCAGACCAAAGGCATTCATCAGGCAGGGGGCTAATTTGTAGATTCCCTAGGTAAACTAACAGAGCTTTGCCTCTAAATTGATAGGCCACAAATGTAAGTTGAATGTTTGCTAGCCATACGCTTCTTTTTTTACATGTGTGGACCACCGCAGGAGTAGATCCATTGAATTTCTGAGCAAATAATATAGTGGGCCTGATTGAGTGAGCTTAGGACTTAAGAAGGCGATGGTTAAGAATTTTAGCATGGGTTTGCATGTAATAGGCTGGCCTGACCGGAACAGTTCAGAATCCGGGCCTAAGCCAACTCCACACCCACCCTAAAATCCCTGGCTCAACCATTTCAGATATTAAGAGCAATGAGCTTAACCCTAACTGGTCCAATTACTAACCAGGCCCAATCTTTTAATCGAATCAGATGAGATAAATGCGCTCGTCTGAGTTGATTTGGATGCAGTCCGACCGATCCAGTTCCACACCATGACTCATCTCTCACTGGCGCGAGAAATGCCTGTTCCCTCCATTTTTTGAATGAGTCCTGGCTCGACTTGAGACGGGATGGCACGGTATTTCCGTCCAGTACTTTACTCCGCCACATTGTAATCACCCATACTCAGGCACTTAGAATGTGTACACGTGGCATGTATTAACTCAAAGAAAACGCCAAAAAACAAAGACCCAGTGAAGATAATTTCTTTTTTTAAAGTTGGATTGATTGAATGATCATAACCTTTGATTAATGAATACTTTTCTTTAGAATTCAGACCATTGAATGGCTTTCATTTCAGCTCTACATCAAATATCCACCAAGCAGCCACTCAAGAAGCTAAATAAGCCTAGGTTTTGATCCAAAATCCATTGGAGCTGGGTCCAACATTTGGACGGTTGATCTTAGTAACTCGTACGCCAGTTTTACAAATTCCTAGTGCCTGAGTTTAAACTACCACACTATGCCAGAGCATCAAACCGTTTCGCAAACTAAATTTTTCCGGAAAAAAAGGGCTGAAGATACCGTACAGATTTGTCAGGAATGTCAGGCTCCGGTGTTCTTCCGGAATTACCCCTACCGTAGTCCACTCCCGCATACTCGTGAAAGCAAGAAGAACAAATATAAGCATGGGCCGAAGGACTACCTGAACTGGTAGTCCTCTACCCCTTTACACACACGTGGCATATATCCTCAATGATCCCAGTCATTCATCTGGTGGTTCCCTCTATGGATGAGCCATCAAAATGATCAGGAAATCCTAGACAGGGAAGGCCCACCAGATGGTCCACTTGATTAATAATATTTTGGCACCAAGTTGGCATATCTGAGTGTGTACGTACATTGCGGTTATGTGGCAGGTGCCTCCACCGTTGGATGGGCATTCACATTTGATCCCAGGTTTGCTGATTGTTGGTGCATTAACGGCAGTCCCACTACATGGGTTTCCACTTTTGTTCCATTCATCAGAAGGTGCAGAAAGACCCCAGCGTTGGAAAATGGCATTGAGAGCGCTTGCTGTCCATACACATGAAAAGTTAGAAAAAAAAAAAAAAAAATGAGAAAGAGAGAGAGTTACTTGAAATAAGCAGGTAAACTAGAAAATCAATGAGGCAAACTTGAAATTCAGCGGGGTAAACACAAAAATGCGAACTTGAAATTCGGCGGGGCGAACTAGTCATAAAAGCACAAAAAAAAAAAACAAATATATAAGCAGCCACGACAGTGCCGCAGAAGTCTGGCAAATTTTATATTTTTTTTGGGGGAGAACTTTTTCTCCCTTACATTTTTCTCTAATACATAATTATGTAAATATGTATGTAGAAGTATATAAAAATATTTTTCTATCTTTTAATTCATGTCTTTGTCTATGTATTTAACAAGCATATCTCTTAAATTAGAATGATTTACTTAACTTACTACATATGATTTTGGGGTAGGAGAAGCTAATTTAGCCAACTAACCTAGTTATTTTCTAAGATTCCATTGGGTCGATGGTCGAAAATCCATTTTATTCAGTTCGTGGTCAATTTCAATCACTTCGCGGTCAAACTGAAAATTCAACAGGGCAAACATGAAATTGAGCGAGGCAAACATGAAATTGAGTGGGAAAAACTAGAAATTCAATGGGGAAAACATGAAATTGAGCAGGGCAAACATAAAATTAGAGCTGAATGTCGTGCGGGTTGGTTCGGGTTAGTGCTCAACCCTAACCCAACCTAAGGTTCTTATACCTAAACCTTGACCCAACCCAACCCTGGGTTGGGAATTCTCAACCCAAGCCCAACCCAAGAGGGCTCAACGGGTTGATTGGGTTGGTCGGGTGTATACGTGCTAATATTTTTGTTATTACATTAGTTTATTATATTTCAATATAGGACTTATGTTTTGTATCTATGATTTTATTAATTATATAAGTGATTATTCATTATAAAGAACTTCATTTTTTTCTTTAAAAAACCAAGCTAAAATATAGGATTACTCCTTTAAAAAGTCATGTAGCATAGCACGCAAAATATTTGAGAGAGAGAAATCCGGCATATCTTGTTAGCTTGAGTCCTTGGAAATAACGTAGACAAATGAGACCCGACATCACTAGTGTACCTTCTACACAAACAATCCATACTCAATTATAATTTATAAGTAACTAATATATTGATCGGGTTCGGGTTAGGTCGGGCAACCTGAGACCTCAACCCAAGCCCAACCTAAGTTTTATCGGGTTGGTGCGAACCCAGATATATCCTGCCCAAGCCCAACCCAATGTCGGGTCGGTCATGGGTCGGTCGGGTTGAACCCGCCCAACTTTCAGCCGTACATGAAATTGAGCGGGCCAAACTAGAAATTTAGCAGGGCAAACATGAAATTGAGTGGGGCAAACATGAAAATTAGTTGGGCAAACATGAAATTGAGCGGGGGAAACTAAAAAATCAGCGAGGCAAACTAGAAAATCAACGGGGTAAACTAGGAAATCAGCGGGGCAAACATGAAACTGAATGGGGCAAACATGAAATTCAGCGGGGTAAACTAGACAATCAATGGGGCAAACTTAATAGATAATTTCATGGCTTGAGCCAATAAATCTAAACGTATCCAATGTTCAAATAGACCACACCAAATGAAATTTTGAATTGAACTTCTAATGTTGATCATTTCTTAAGGGCTAGAGACATTTTGGATCAAGCTTATAATTGTTTTTTCTATTAATCCATGTATGTATAATCTTATGAATATGTTTGATAACAAACAAACATCACTATTGGGCCCACTATGGTTTTAACGGTGGAAATCATTATGCCCACTGTTTCCCATGGTATGATCCACTTAATCTTTTGATATGCTTTAATTTGGGGCTAAACCGTTAAAATTAGATGGAAAAATGGATGGACAGTGTGGATATACTACATACATTCAATGTGGGCCCAACTGAGTTAGTCAGTACGCTCCCTTTATACTAAGGAAACTCAGTTGGGCCCACATTGAATGTATGTAGTATATCCACGCCGTCCATCCGTTTTTCCATCTAATTTTAGCAGTTTAGCCCCAAATTGAAGCGTATCAAAAGATCAAGTGGATCATACCACGGGAAACGGTGGGCATAATGATTTCCACCGTTGAAACCATAGTGGGCCCAACAGTGATGTTTGTTTGTTATCAAACCTATTCATAAGATTATACATACATGGATTAATAGAAAAAATAATTATAAGCTTGATCCAAAACTTCTGTAGCCCCTAAGAAATGATCAACATTAGAAGTTCAATTTAAAATTTCATTTGGTGTGGTCCATTTGAACATTGGATACGTTTAAATTTATCGGCTCAAGCCATGAAATTATCTTTTAAGTTTGCCCCGCTGATCGTCTACTTTACCCGGCTGAATTTCAAGTTTGCCTCGCTGATTTTCTAATTTTCCCCGCTCAATTTCATGTTTGCCCCACTGATTTTCAAATTTCCTCCGATGATTTCCTAATTTGCCCTGCTAATTTTCTTGTTTGCCCCACTGATTTCCTAGTTTGCCCTGCTGATTTTCCTAGTTTGCTCTGCTCATTTTCATGCTTATCCCACTCATTTTTCATGCTTGCCTCGCTCATTTTCTAGTTTGCCCTGCTCAATTTCTTGTTTACCCCACTAAAATGGATTTTCGACCATCGACCCGATGAAATCTTGGAAAATAACTAGGTTGGTTGGCTAAATTAGCTTCTCATACACCAAAATTCATATGTCGTATGTTAAGTGAATCATTTTAGTTTGGATCCTTACTCTTGCTCGGGTGATACTCTTGCTCGGGTGATAGACTCTTAAGAGTTTCAACACCCGGTTAAGTGTTCGATTATCCATAGGTGGTGAAATTCCACTAGTGTGAGTGTGTGGGGGTGCGTGTGCATGTGTTAAAAAAAAATCATTCTAATTTAGGAGATATGCTTGTTAAATACATAGACAAATAAATGAATTAAAAGATAGAAAAATATTTTTATATACTTATATATACATATTTACATAATTATGTGTTAGAGAAAAATGTAAGGGAGAAAAAGTTCTCCCTATAAAAATAATAATAATAAATAAATAAATAAATAAATTATCCCATCATGAGGTCTGTGTTATATCCAAACTGTCCATCTATTTGGCAAGCTCATATAAAGGCTTGAGATGAAAAATAAGATAGATCTAACTATCAAGTGGACCACACTCTAAAAGGCAGGGGGGAATTGAACGTTTACCATTGAAATCCTTTTAGGGGTTATAGAAGTTTCGGATCATTATGAAATTTGTTTTTCCTCTTCATCCAGGTCTTTGTGACCCTATGAATGAACTTAGACGGGGAGGATTTCTCACAAACATCACAGTGGGCCCCAACTTAGACAGGGGAGGATTTCTAATGGTTGACGCTCATTCAACACTGTTTCCTGTAATGTGGTGCACTTAAGATTTGGATATACCTCATTTTTTGTCTCATACCATAAAATAATCCGAAAAAATATATGGACGGTATGGATGAAAATCATACATCATGGTGGGGCCCACATACCACCGACGATCTGCCATTGGCGGGTGGCAGGCGGAATAGCAAATCCGTTTTTGTGGAATAGCAAATCCGTTTTTGTGAAAAGGAGGGGTATTTTTGTTCTGGAATTTGTTGTCCGTAGTCTAAGTGCGTATGTTAAGTTTGTATTGCTTCAAGAATATCCAATGGATAAAAGGTGGGGTCCACAGTCGTAAATTTATCTCCCAAGAGTCATCCACAACAAAAACTCAAGTGGGATATGGGAGGAGGAATGCACAATCAACCCTGAAACATACCTATTCGCTTGTTGCAGCCCATCTAAATTTAAGAATAGGTTGGTGTCCGTACTATCCCTTCATCTTAGTAGGATTCACATGATGACCAGGTTGGATGACATATAAACAACATCCTCCACCCCACATTCCATTTGGCAGGCATCCCCATCATCCTCCACTTTTCCCCTTTGTTGTGGCTCACCTGAGTCATGGATCAGGGGCTGAATTTTGTGAGTAAGCCTACAGTTGGGGGCTGCATATAATGGACTGGTTGGATGGAACTCGCACATAATAGTGGTCCTACAATCTGAAACTTATGGTAACAAATATTCCACAGCATGATATCATTTCCGGAACACAATTAAATTCTAATCAGGTTCACATGCTCTAATGTGGTTTTTTTTTGTCCCATCAATGGCGGGCCTTCATATGTACGGTGTGTATATTTTCCCTGCTGGTACTGTTGCTGATGAGTAAGGGAAGCGGATTGCGTACTAAGTAACTACTGCAAAAACTCTGCGGGGTCCATGTCTATATGGGAAACGGATTGGCCACTCCCCTGCCACCAGCCAATGGCTGGTGGGTGGTGTTCCGTGGGCTCCACCGTGATGTATGTATTTCATCCATGTCGTCCATCTATTTTTATAGATCATTTTATTGTATGAGACAAAAAATGAGGTATATCCCAATCTTAAGTGGACCACCTTATAGGAAACAGTGTTGAATGAACGTCGACCATTAAAAACTTTTTGGGGGCAATAAAAGTTTTGTATCAAGCTGATCTTTGTTTTTTCTCTTCATCTGGGTATGTATGAACTAATCAACACATTGGATGTCAAATAAACATTACAGTGGGCTTAAGAGGATTTTAATGGTGGATATCCAATTACTATTGTTTTCCTGTCGTGTGGTCCACCTGAGATTTATATACCTCTCATTTTTTAGATTAAGCCCTCAAATGATCTATAAAAATAGATGAACGGAATGGATGAAACACATACTTCATGGTAGGGCCATAGAGCACCGACCATCAACCACCTGGCAGATGGCAGGAGGAGTAGCCAATCCATTTCCGTCTGTGTGATATTATGAACAGGTGAGATGACAAATTAACATTACTGTGGGCCCGAGCAAGCTTTTAACGGTCTTAACCATTATTCCCAGTTTTACCCATGGTGTGGTCTACTTGAGTTTTGGATATGCTTCAATTTTAGGCTCAACATATATATATATATATATATATATATAAACTAATGGACCGCGTGCATGCATGGTGGGCCCAAATGAGTTTACTCAGTACCATAAGATCTTCCTGAGTAACGTCAGTCTGCAGTCGGGCCAGGTTGAGTCGGGTTTCGGGCCGAGTTGGCCCGAATTGGAACCTATCCGAATTCGGCCCGAACTCAGTTTCGGGCCGAAGAAAATGGTCCGCCCTCATCCGAACTCAATTCCGGGTCGAGCCGAGTCGAGCTTTTTTGGGTTGAGTCGAGCGAGTTAATCGGGCTAGCACGGTTCGTGTACAACTGTACATATAACGTTTAACATACATTGTTTTTAATGAGGTAGGAGAAATCTTAGCTATGAAAATGGTGGGTCATGCAAAGTATCTGAAGCAAAATCCACTCATCAGGTAGGTCACACTTGTTCGTTGGGTCAGACTACTTGCTTTCCACTGATTCGATGGTGTAGCCTGCATGATGAATGGGCTATCCTTCTTTTAGCCTCTAAAGATTTCACGATGTCTCCCACCATTTGCACAGCTCAGATGTGGCAAACAAGTGACACGTTAGCAGAAAAGGAAGCATTGTATTATAAAGTTTGCATCCAATGGTTGTATGCAAATGTCTCAAGAAACAAAACGCAATGGCTGCTCTCTTAAATGGAAACCTTCTTCGGCCTCTCATTGGGGTAAATTAAGATGGCCCCATCTTATAAAAAATATGGGACATGAATTTCTGTTGTGGGAAGCGGGTGCACCAAAATGCTCAATGGGGTCTACTTGGTTGCGTGTGTGGCATCCACTCCATCCATCATTTGTACAGCTCATGTTTGGAAGCCAGCCGAAATAAGACCGATCCAAAACCCAAGTAGGTCACAACACAAGAAAAGGTGGGGATGAAGATGCCTGCCACTGAAACCTTTCAGGGCCGCCATAAGTCTTGTATCAGGCTGATTTTTAGTATCACATGATGGATCTAATTGAATATAAACATCAAGCTGAGCCCCGAGGGGTTTCAATGATCCCTTGCTTGAGTTTTGGGTTGGGTTGGCTTTTTAGGCTCATGTTCTAACACGGATAGAAAATCAAGTTAGATGGTTTGGCAGCGTTCAATAGAGACAAGTGTTATAACGGTTGGGTCCATCTTTATGGCTTAGTGGTAGATAAAGTGTGTTTCAATACTGAGATAATGTGATTGAGTGCATGTGGTGTGGGTGTGTGTAAGCGCCCCGGGTGTGGGTATATGTAAAAAAATAATAAAAATAAATAAATAAAAATAAAGTACTACAAAAGTTAAGAGTGAGTTAATTTAAGTTGAAGTTTCTAAAAGAACAAAGGAAAGCCAGCCCAAAAATACATGAGTTCAAACGGTAAGAAAAGACTTAATGATCTATGATTTAACTGAATATACAATCCTTGATAGAGTGAAATGTTGGAACTCCCTTGAAACAGTTTGAATTGTGTAGATTTTCTTGAAAGATGAGTTGCTTCCCATCATGATCCTACTTTTGAAAGCAACCCGTTTGGGTTTCCCAGAGGAACAAAAGCGCTGAATCTTCGACCACAAAGGTGTTGGGAGAGCTAACCTAGTCATGACTACCATATCTATCATTTTATTTTTTTTAAAATAAACAATTTCTATGAAAATGTAAACATCACTAAACTAATTTTGTAATTACTGATTAATGTTTATTCCAAAATTGACCACAGTAGTTGTGTTTGGTTCATCAGTGAAGAAAATTAGCGATTGCATATTTCTTAACACCTGCATATTCTAAAACGTACTTCTTTTTTAAAGCAGTCCATATTTCTTTAACAGAGTCATAAGAAGCATACACATTATATAATTCGTTAGAACGAGAGTTTAAAATATAATTTTTGTAATTATTTTTATCTACTATTTCAGTTTGATTTGCTAAATCTATAGTAAATGATTCAAACAATATGTATGAAACTTAAAGAGTGGTCAATGCAAACATAAGCTTCTGTTTCTACCATTTAAAGTGTTGTTCAACGAATAGTTTGATTTTGACTAATTTAGTAGAAGCATTAACTGTTATGGTAGCCATAGTATATTTAATTCAAAAAATTCGATTTCAAAATTGTTGAAATATTTGATTGAATCAAATAGACTATTTAAAATTGAAAACCAAAAAGAAAATAAAATTATGATAAAAGACTTATAGAGTTGAGTCGAAGCATGACATGAGTCACTCGGCTTGAAATCAAATATGCTCCCCTTAGACAGCGTCTCAAATGTAACATGTTTCCAGAGCAATTGAGCTCCAAGATACAACAACTATAACCCAGTTTCGATGGTGCAGGCTCAAACCACTTGTAGTTTAACCCGAAAGTGTTGAATTAACTTAGTGAAGAACTCAGGAACCAAAATTCGTAAATTTTATTATTATTATTATTATTATTTTTTAAAGTTCTTACAAGATTAGAGAGATTTTTGTGATTTTGAAAACATAATGGAAGTACTTATATAGACTCTGAAGTGGTGCATTAAGTACCCTTTCAATATGGTTGGTTCGTTGGATTTAAACTCAATAGGTGTGACCAATCGACTGGTCACATATCTCTGGTTCAAAACGAAAAGGCACAAATGCAAGTATATGCTCATACAAATAAAGTCTCGCGAGTACCCACACACACGCATGCACACACCCACAGCCTGACCCGATCCATCACATATGTGTATGATCTTGGACTCGGTTCGACTCGGCATGCGCGCGCGCGGTCAATGGCATAGATTATATATATTGGCATGGTCCCATACAGGACCAAATTCACATGAGCCCTGAATAGGGACCAAGTCCCGAGGTAAAAAGCGTATCTCATATACAAAAAAATTTTCTTAGGCAATATGATGTGGACTAAACTTACAACTCAAAAGCAAGAGAATTTTAAATTTAGTGGGAAACCAAAATATTTGAATTTTTTTTTAATATATATAAATTTTGAAACAAAATACAACAAATTTATCCATTCAAAGTAAAAAGAAAAAATGATGATATAAACGGTCTAGATAATCGGAACATGTCCAAGATTCAAAGGCTATAGTCTCAACTAATCATATCCCAATGGTGTGGGTTGTGGTGGAGGTGTGGTGTAGCAGACCTCTCTCCAACTCCATGAGTTTCCTAGGCCCGCCACGCATGTAAAATGCAGTTGAGGTTGATGTGCATGCACCAGCACGTTCCAGTGTAGATTTTAAGATCTAAGCCGTAAATAACGTGGGCCCCAACATGTATTTTCCCTGGTAAAGAAATTAGGCTGTTTCCGTAAAAGTAGGCTTAAGTTTTTTAGCCATACATTTTTTAAGTGTAGTCAACTTGATCAACTGAATAGCATGAGATTCGCGCCAGACCGTCCAAATAGTAATCCAATTCCATGGATGGCTAGGATAGCATGTCCATGTGCCACTTCGGCTCATGTGGTTGCGTGTAGGTGAGATTCCTTGCACATGCAAGTGGATCATTGATCCTCTCGTCCCATTCTTAAAACATCGAGATCAGCTATGGTCATGTAGGTGGGCCACAGTCCAATTGACCAGTTCCAGTGCACCAGGTCAGTATCACAGACTCGGAAGATATGCAGTCCACAGCTTTATTTTGGACTCGGGTAGGCCACACGATTTGTTTGATTAAGATGATGGAAAGTAAATTTTAAAAGCCGAATCACGCTCAGCCACGTGATAATTGACCATTTTTAAGTTTTGGTATCTCATTCACCGTACAAAGTGTCCATACTTTCCCATCTGGACCATTCAATTCTTGGTCCCACTTCGATTTAAAATTGGTCGAAATTAGAGCTGATCTAACCAACTTTATCATTTTGTTTTTCTAGTTCAATTTGGACCGTTGATGTTTTATTTCGATTCATTCATTTGATTTCCACCAATTGGATCATTGGGACAGTTCAAGTAATTATTGCAATCCAATCCTATAATGCATTCAAACGCAGCCTAAGCATCTTTCCCCATACTATGGATGTGATCACTCGCAATTTTGTGGACACCCATCAGCTGGCCCGGAGTTTGTAAACAGATGGGTCTGTGGATTGGCAATCTAGACCATTGATCAAGGACTGACCACGCCAAAAAAAAACTTCCCAGATCATTGGTCGCTGATGATCTGATCGTTCCTGTATTTATTTATTAAGCCGTCGTCTATGGGCTAGAAGTGTCCGATAGGGGATCCACAGATAGATGGTCCTGATCACCAAGCCATGGGCCCCAGTCGTAACAGATTCAACGGCTGCAATGTATCCTCAGGTTGAAGATCATATAACTCTTCAATAAACGGAGAGCTTGGAATACAAGAAGCTATTCCTACGCAGAGCTAACAACAACATGACATATTTTCAGAAGGTATGAGAAGGAGAAATGTATGCAACATGTGGAGCGGCTTTAACCACAGCTGCAGCGCCATGGCTCCGGCTTCAACAAGACAACTCGCGACTGTCTGTTGCGCTTCGCCACCTATACGTTTGTATATACCATATGGACTGGATTTGATATGCATATTCAATGGGCCCACCATGATGTATGTGTTTTATTCATACCGTCCATCTATTTTTCCATGTCAAGTAGACTATACCACAAGAAAATAGTGGTGATTGAACGCCCACTGTAAAAAACTCCGGGGGCTCACTATTCTGCTTATTTAGCATTTGTTGACTAGGTCACACGGACTTAGACAAAGGGAAGATACAAATATCAGCTTGATTAGAGCCCTATATGGCTCCAAAAAGTTTTCAACGGTAGGCAGCCAATTTCCACTGTTTCCTACCATGCAGCCCACATTAGTCTCAAATCTGCCTCGGTTTTAGGCTCATGTCATAACATAATCTATAAAAATGGCTGGATGGAGTGGATTTCTCACAAACATTATTGTGCGGCCCACCTAGCTTCCGGCATGAAATTCCGGTTGAATCCTTTGGCAGGAATCGCATCTGATTTCAGTAGAAGCGGATTTTGTGGTTTGTCAGATACCACCTCGGTGATGTGTTGGCGTCACCAAGTTACGGGGTCACCACACACCAAGAGCTGGAATCGGTATGAAATGATGGACCCACAAGTGAAGTTGCCAGGAGCGTTTATTTTGTGGACCACACCGAAGGAATTTTATACCTAGATCCAACAAATGAAGTAAATCCAAATCTTATGTGTACCATATCACAGGAAAGAGTGATGATTGAATACCCATCATTAAGAACATCTTGGGAAGTAATATTTATTTTCCATCAAACCTGGTAGTAAGGTCACATAGACCTGGATGAAGGGATTGCACAAATATCCGCTTAATCCAAAACATTTGTGGCCCACTAGAAGTTTCTAATGGTTAATCATCTCTATTTCATGTGGTTTGGTCCACCTATAAGATTTGGATCTGCTTCATTTTTTAGGGTCATGTTATAAAATGAGCTGTCAAATTGAATGGACAGTGTGAATGTAGGGAAAATAAATTATGGTAGGCCCACACTTAGGGATCCATCAAACAGGAGACGGGCAAATGTGTCTAATTAACATATTTCACACGTTTGTTAACAAACAAATTGTTCTAGATTCAATACTTAATTTTTAGACTTTAGCCTATTTTGCCAATAGTTACCAAATAAGTTTTCAAACTTTAAATTCATGTTTATATATATATATATATATATATATATATATATATATATATATATGGAAAAGAAAATTTTAGATTCCACCGTTATCCACGTGGTGTATGAAATTAAGATACAAAACATCTATCGGGTGGTTGACAGCATCGATGGGCCTCAACCCAAGAAATTACACCACCCTCATGATCTACAAACAAATTGTCACAGGCAAAAAAATGATGAAAAATAATAGGCAACTGAGTAGAAGTGCAATCCCCCCAGATAGTTACAGTTGTCCAATTGAGACAACTTTTGGTCCATGGCCCATATATATTACAGACCAGCAGATGGATGGTCATGATTGCATCTTGCCCCATCTGATGCATTGACCCATGGGAAAAAAAAAAAAAAAAAAATCAATTTCAACTTGATTGCCTTCATGTCATCTAAGCCTTATTCCAATTAATTGGAGTTGGCTACTCGTCGTATCCTGTTCCGGACAGGATTAATAAGAAATGCCAGCAGCCAACCTAACAGAAACCTCGTCCTTTTTCTAGGTTGGGAACCAGCATTAAGAGCCAAGGCTCCCAGTGGCTGAGTTCTCAGATAATTCACATTTCTACTTCATTAAGTAAAAGAAAATATATCAAAACAAAGTGACACTTGGTTTCAATCAAATGATTCGGAGCAAGAGAAAATAGAGTTCATGTTAAGATGAAACTCTAAATTTTCATAATAGAGATTGAAATTCCAAGGATGGATACCTTCATCTGGGTCTGTTGTAAAATTAGTTTGAGCTTGAACTTTGCATCTCTCCACCAAACAAGAGAGGTGTAGGCACCAGAAGCAAGCGGCAAGCAGTGTATGAGATGGAGATTTTGGAATGGACCTTTTCATCATTCCAGGCACAGGTGTACCGTAGCTATAGAACTTAAAATCCCATAATCCTATGATAGATGTGTTTTTATTTTTATTATAAGAGACTCCTCCTGTAATATCTTTTGTAAAGGGATTTTTATTGTCTTTGGCGTCGTTGTATGGTGAATTCTCGAAAAGGGTTATATTTCAAATACGGCGGTGGCGCTTGTAATTTTGAAAAAATTTTTTAGACCAAAATACTGCCGCTATCGTTGGTTACGCGATTGTACAATTTTTGAGTGAATAGAGATTATAGCCGTATTTAATGTTGGGAAAGTGATGCAGACGGAAGCACACAGGCGTAGGAAAGGCCAAGCAAGTGGAGGCCCACATTGATGTATGTATATTAATGAGGGGCAAGATATTGTATAAACACCATGTAGTGGGCCTCACATGCAAACTATTTGGGTGTACAACTAGTCGCATGTGACCATTATCACACACTTCAATGCTCCCACACACCATACCTTTCAGAGATACTCTTTTCATAAAAATAAGTGTCAAAGAGTCATTCGTCCCTAACAATAAACATTTCCCCCCAAAATTCTTCTCCCCTTTGCATGGTACTAGGGTTAGGCTTTTCTTTAACCTTAGTTTTATTCTTCTATTCTCTCTTCTCTCTTTTACTATTAGAGTTAGGGATTGGAATTCAACTCAATACTATATCCAAACATGCCAAAGGCTATAAGCTAAGTACAAATGAGTTAGATGAACATACATATTAAGAAGTGTATTGCTTTTTTGGAACGGCAGTGTACCGGATAAGCTGTTGTTTCCAAGAAACCTGAAAATTGTGATGATGAAATACATACATCAAAGAGACTTATGTAAAGAACATTTTATTGAGGAAAGACCGTTTGATTCTTACAAGTTAACAAGTGAACTTATATTGAACAGCGACGGTGGAATTGGGCCACTTAAATTGTTGAAGCTCAAATCCCTACAAAAGTAAACAACTTAATATGGTAAACAAAAACAAAAGTGAGATGGAATTGCTAAGAAGGAGATTTAGAGATCAAAGGCATGTGACAGGTCCTTTGTATGGCCTGCTAGATGAATGGACCAGATTATAGTGTGGTGAGGCACAAGACGTGAGCAGGAGTGTGCAAAGCAACAAATGGCGAGCAGTGCTACCAAAATTCATATCCATGACATGGTTCAAAAGCCTGAAAATTAAGTTGAAGCCTTCCCCAAAAAGTTGAAAGTAAAAACTAAATTTTATCCAAAAATTCAAATTAATGACATTCCAATAACATCCTTTGACTTTTCATATTTATCAAAGCATTCTTGTAACAGTACCAATGGTGAGTAAAAAGTCTAATTATACTCTTATATGGAATTAGGAGAACAAATTAAAGGTAGTGCGGAGAGTAATGAAAACTACCAAAAATCGTCCTGACTAGATATGTTTCTGAAAACCAATTCAATTACTCAAAAGCCAGTCGCATCCTTGATTTAGGTGGATCATATGATTGGAAATAATGTATAAAGAAATGCTCACTCTCCAAACTACTTCCCACAATATGGTTCCACTCGAATTATATATTGTCATGACTTATAGGCCCCAAGCTTTAAATGTAATTTTGACATCTAATGGTTTGAGTGAATTTCACATAATAATCATGGTAGGCTTCCTAAGAAATCAATGGTGGATGCCTTTCTCCCAACTATTTTCTTTGATAGGTCCATCTAAATCAGTAAGCTTGATTTTCTGGTTGTGGGCAGTGGATTTCATGGTGGGCCCCATAAAAAATTGGTCTGCATCCCTCTCACAGTTGTTTGATAAGATTTTTGGGAGAGAATTGCCTACAGCACGGGCGCGGGTTGGGTACTACCCTACTAGGACCTAGCTAGAGATGGTCAGTCATGTTAGAGGGTTTGTGGGCCCCACTGTGATCTATATGTTTTATCCATGCTGTCCATTTGTTTTGACATATCAATTTACTGCATGAGCCAAAAAAAAAAAAAACAGAGAGAGAGAGAGATAGATCAAATAATCCTCAGTTGGACCACACCACATGGATTTATAGCATACCATTGAGAACTTCTTACAGGCCACGGAAGTTTTGGATCAATTTTATATTTATGTTTTCTATTCATACAGGTCTACGTGATCTTGTGAATGGCTTGGATGGAAAATAAACATCACCCTAGGCCTTAGGTAGTTTTAAACAGTGAGAGTTCAATCCGCACAGCTTCATGTGGTTGGTCCACTTGATCCTTCAATGTACCTCCTTTTTGGGATCACACCTTAAAATGATCTTTCAAAATAAATAGAACGTGTGGATAAAGCATATAGATCATGGTAGGCTCCATGGGCTTGACCGTTCGTCATTATCTAGGTCTTGGTGGGGACAACCTTCCCATCTTAGTCACAGTCAACTAGGAGGCACAACCTGCCCATTCCAGCTAGTCAAGGGGACAACATCCTCATCTCAGTCATAATCAACCAGGGGCATAACCTGGCCACTTTAATCAATCAAGAAGACAACTTCCCCATCTCACCCGTAAACAACTAGGAGCACAACCTGCCCACTCTCACCATCTAAGGGCATAATTTGCTTGCTCAACCTTCCAACCAAGGATGCAACATGCCCACATCAGCAGCCCACCACCAACAGAAATGATATCATACATCCGACCATAAGCAAAAGTTGTCCATCCATTGGACCATGAAAAGGAAATGACCAGTCCTAGATTTGTCTGATAATCCAAGTGTCACAAACAGTTGAGGAGTTAGAAGAACTCCAATGCGTGGTAAGTGATCCAAGAGGGACAAAGTAAAACTCTGACCTTGATCCTGACCCTGACCAGGCGAAGGAAATGGTCATAAGTCTAGTCCATGATCCTCCACCCATCTCATCAACTTTAGTCAGAAGGGTTGGGGGTCTTACTTGGACTTTAGACCCCTTGACAATTGAATCAGCCGGTGATCCATCTAAGGGCATTAGTGTTAAAAAATGCCAATTTAAGTAGCATTTGGGATCCAAAGCTAGGTCAACCTCAATCTTGGTTTACAATGTCAACCTATTCTGAATCCCTTGGAGCTTATATATATATATATATTTTAAAATCCAAAAATATCAAATATTTTAGCTTTACAAAACATCAAAACATCAATGAATCTTTCAAAACCTGCATGCAATAATCTGCCTCGTTCGTCTATGGAGCCACATAAATTCATGGTCGATACATATGATTTCAACATCAAGTTAGGCTTTCAACTCATGGATCTAGACATAGTCTAGGATGGGGAAGATGATGACACAACTTCCGAGCTAGATGATCTCCTTAAAAAGTTTGAAACCAAGGCTTATGTTATGGTAGACGACTTCAAGATTATAAACTTGAGGACTCTTGAGGTTCCTCGAGAAGTGCATGTCGAAAAATTGTTATCTCCATAATACAGGTAGAATATGGTAGACTTCCTGATTCTGAAGTTGTCCAACGTCACGTTCCCATATGAAGACGTGCTTGGACTCGATAAAGAACTTGTAGTGCATTACTTGCTGACTATGCCTAAAATGAAGCCAGTTAAATAAAAGCTGAGAAGAATGAAGCCAAAATGGGCTCTTAAGGTCTAAGAAGAAGTCATCAAATAATACAATACGAGATTTTTTGTAGACTCCAAGTACCCTGAATGGCTCGCCAACATTGTGCCAGTACCAAAGAAGGATGGCAAGGTTCAAATGTGCATCAACTTTCGAGACCTCAACAAAGCCAATCCTAAAGATGACTTCCCCCTACTACATATCAACACGCTGGTCGACAACACTATAAGGCACAAGATCTTCTTATTCATGGATGGATTCTCGGGCTAGAACTAGATCAAGATGGTTGTAAATGATGGGGATTTTCTCCTCATTGTTGGATTCGATGAAATCGAAGCAGTTTTGATATCATCGATTATTGTTGGATTTTTCACCGCTGGTCGCTGGACAGTTTTTTGGTCCTGTCGATATTGAAGGATGTCATCGAGAGACCTTTGATGACATCGATAATTGTTGGATTTTTCACCCCTGGTCGCTGGACAGTTTTTGGTCATGTTTCGATATCATCGAAGGACCGTCGATGATATTGAAGGCTGTCATCGAAAGACCGTCGATATCATCGAAGAGTTCCGCAGATGCGATTGCAGAAATGCAGATTTTGTAGATTTTATTTCCTATTTTGATTCTACCTCTTTCTATTCTTATATAAAGGGGTGTATGCGGGATTGGGGTGTATTCCAGGGTATTCTAGGGTTTCCTAAAGCTTTGTAAGGGTTTGCTAAAGGGCTTGCTAAAGGGCTTAGGTTATCAAAGGTGTGAGAGAGAGAGAGAAAGAGAGAGAGGAAGCTTGTGGAAGGGAGGCTATGCTCATAGAGGTAATCTACCATATCTCAGTGCTTCCACGTCCTCGTAATCGGTGAGATCTCTCCGTCTTCTTTGTTTCTCTTATTGTTTATCCACTCCTGCGTGGGTGAAGAAGGTTTGATCCAAGCGGTGTGTGCTTGTGATCGGTTGTAACATTCTGCTTTATAGTGGATTATTGATCTGAACGAGGTCCCGTGGTTTTTACCTCTTTGAGGGTTATCCACGTAAAAATCCCTGGTGTGGTGTGGTTTATGTTTTGATTTACTTCATTGCATTATTATTCCATAATTCTGGTTTATTTCGGGAGGCTAGATCCTAAGGTTTTGTGCAAGGCCCCCAACAAAGTAGTATCAGAGCTAAGTTCATTGAATGGGTAGGATCGATTTTTGAATTATGGAAGGTGGCTCATCAAGGATAATCAGCTTTAATGGTTCTAACTAGACCATATGGAAGGCTAAGATGGAGGACTTGCTTTATTGCAAGGACCTATATTCTCCAATTTTAGGCATATCAACAAAATCCAAGGATATGTCTAATAATGATTGGAAGAAGATGGACCGGAAGGCGGTGAGGTTTATTAGATAATGGCTGGATGATTCTGTGTTCCACCATGTGTCTCGGAGACCTCAGCCGCTAGTATATGGCTGAAATTAGAAGGACTGTATGAGAGGAAGACAGCCGGTAATAAAAATTTTCTGATAAGGCGACTTGTGAATCTCAAGTTCAAGGACAGCGGTTCTGTGGCCGAGCACATGAATGAAGTCAGCAATATAGTGAACCAGCTCTCCGCTATGAAGATGGTCCTAGATGATGAATTGCAAGCTTTACTATTGCTAAGTTCATTGCCTGACAGTTGGGAGACATTGGTGGTGTCTCTAAGTAACTCCGCGCCAGATGGAAAGGTATCTATGGAACAGGTAACTAGCTGTCTCTTCAAGGAGGAAACAAGGAGAAAGTCTCAAGGGTCTAACCAGCAAGAGGCCCTTGTGACACAGGAATGGGGGAGAGGAAAGAACAGGAAGGGCGGGAAAGCCCGAGATAAATTAAGAGATAAGTCGAGTACCAGAAAGGATGTTGAATACTAGAATTGTGGCAAGAAGGGCCACTATAAGCATGAATGTCGTAAGAATAAGAACGATAAGAAAGGAAAAGGAAAGGAGAAGGAAGATGAATCAGACTCCACTACAGTCACTTCAGATTGCGACGTTGTAGTTATTCTTTCAGCAGATCATGATGTATGTCTTACGGCTACGAGTCAGGACACCGACTGGGTGATAGACTCGGGAGCTTCTTTTCATGCGACTCCATGTAGGGACTTCTTTACAAGCTAGAAGTCAGGTGACTATGGGACCGTGAAGATGGAAAATTCTGGCGTATCGAAGATAATAGGGTTTGGTGATATTTGTGTTAAGACTAATGTGGGCTGCACATTGGTTCTCAGGGATGTGAAGCATATCCTAGACCTTCGCCTCAACCTGATATCGACGGGAAGGTTGGATGATGGCTGTAAAAGCCGGTTTGCTGGTGGGCGCTAGAAGCTAATCAAGGGTTCGTTGATCGTAGCTAGAGGAAAGAAGTGTTGCACCCTTTACAAGGCAAGTGTCAGTGTGTGCAAAGGTGGGTTGAATGCAGCGGAAGATTCAGCTTTTGACATGTGGCACAGGCGTCTAGGTCACATGAGTGAAAAAGGGCTTCACCTACTAGCGAGGAAGCGGCTCCTTCCAGATGTGACAGATACACCTATTAAAACCTGTCTTGATTGTTTATCAGGGAAACAACATAGAGTTTCATTCGTTAAATTTGCTTCTCATGTTAATAAAGTACATGCATTAGATTTGGTTTATTCTAATATTTGTTATCCGATGAGGATAAAAACCTTGGGCGGGGCATTGTATTTTGTCACTTTTATAGATGATGCATCTAGGAGGGTTTGAGTTTATGCTTTAAAATTTAAGGACGATGTCATTGGTGTGTTTAAATTGTTTCATGCAATGGTCGAGAGAGAGATAGGTAGATCATTAAAGTGCATCCGCACTGACAATGGTGGTGAATACATTGGCGACTTTCTTGAGTACTACAAGTCTCTGGGTATACGGCATAAACAGACGGTTCGCAAGACCCCTCAGCATAATGGTGTAGCTGAGCGAATGAATCGCGCCATTGTAGAGAGAATCAGATGCATGTTATCCCATGTGAGATTGCCCAAGACGTTCTGGAGAGAAGCAATGTATACGGCGGTATATTTGATAAACAGGTCTTCATCAGCCCCATTGAATGGAGAAGTACCTGAGAAGGTGTGGACTGGACAGGATCCATCTTATAGTCATCTCAGGGTGTTTAGATGTAGGGCATCCATTCACGTATCAAAGGACGAGAGGTCAAAGCTCGATATGAAGATCAGACTGTGTGTTCTTGGGGTACGGTGATGAAAAGTTCGATTACAGATTATGGGATCCGACCGAGAGGAAGCTCGTCAGGAGCAGAGATGTGGTTTTCTTTGAAGATCAGTGTATAGAAGACATTGGTAAGCCAGAGAAGAACCATTCTAGTTCAGGTGAGCTAGAGGAAATGGATCCGATTATTTCTCTCATGGTGCCTAAAGATGGGGGAGTACAACAAGGTGTAGAGAACGAGGGAGTTCCTTTAGAAGATGGACCAGGGGAGCAGCTCCCACTTAATCCACCTGTTGAGCCACAGGTGAGGAGGTCATATAGGGACAGACAACCGTCCAAGACGTACTTGGTGCATGAGTACATTATGCTGACTGATAGGGGAGAGCCAGAAGATTATTCTGGGGCCCTAGCCGACAAACATAAGGGGGAGTGGTTGAAAGTCATGCAAGAGGAGATGGAATCCTTGCATAAGAACCACATCTATGACATGGTGAAATTGCCTAAGGGCAAGAAAGATTTGAGCAACAAGTAGGTGTTCAGAAAGAAGGTTGAGCAAAAGAATTCATAGACGAGGTTCAAGGCCAGACTTGTGGTGAAAGGTTTTGGTCAGAGGAAAGGTATAGACTTCGAGGAGATATTCTCACTAGTGGTGAAGATGACATCCATACTGGTGTTGCTTGGGTTGGCGGGTAGCATGGATCTAAAGATAGAGTAGTTAGATGTTAAAACTGCCTTTCTCCATGGTGACCTAGAAGAAAAGATCTACATGCACCAACCAGAGGGGTTCGAAGTCAAGGGTAAGGAGCATAGGTGTGTAGGCTAAGGAAGATCTTGTATGGGTTGAAACAAGCTCCACGGCAATGGTACAAGAAATTCGACTCGTTCATGTTGCAGCATAGGTATGACAGAATGGAGTCAGACCACCGTGTGTTCATGGGCAAGTTCTCAAATGGTGATTTTTTAGTTCTGTTGTTATATGTTGATGACATGCTCATCATGGGAAAAGACATCAAGAAGATCGACAGGCTGAAATAAGAATTGGGCAAGTCGTTTACAATGAAAGACTTGGGCCCAGTTAAATAGATCCTAGGAATAGAAATAACCCGTGACAGAAGCAGCAAGAAGCTTTGGTTGTCACAAGAGCAGTATATTGAGAAAGTCCTAGAGCGGTTCAATATGAATGCAGCGAAGCCGGTCAGTACTCCACTAGATGGTCACTTCAGATTGAGCAACAGGCAGTGTCCCAAGATGAATACAGAGGTGGATGAGATGTAGAAGATACCCTACGCGTCAGTTGTAGGAAGTTTGATGTATGTTATGGTGTATACATGCCCAAACATAGCATATGCGGTCGGTGTTGTCAGCCGGTATCTTGTCAATCCTAGCAAAGAGTATTGGGCAGTGGTGAAATGGATACTACGGTATCTAAGAGGCTCATCCAGGTTGAGCTTATGCTATGGTGATGGAAAACCTGTGTTAGAGGGCTACATAGATACAGATATGGTAGGCGACATAAACTCTAGGAAGTCTACATCGGGGTTCATATTCACGTTTGCAGGGGGAGCGGTTTCTTGGTAGAGCAAGCTACAGAATGTTGTAGCATTATCGACGATAGAGGCCGAGTACATTACAGTTACAAAGGCATGTAAAAAGATGCTTTGGATGGAGAGGTTTCTACAGGAACTTAGCCTGAAGCAGGAGCAGCACGTGGTCTATTGCGATAGTCAAAGTACTATACACTTAAGTAAGAATCTAAGTCAGTACTTTAAGTCGAAGCACATAAAGATTCGGTATCACTGGATCAGGGATACTTTGGAACAGAAGGTGTTACAGCTTGAGAAGGTCCACACGGACGATAATGGGTCAGACATGATGACTAAGGCTTTGCTCAAGGGCAAGTTTGAGGTTTGTAGAAATCAGGCTGGCTTAAAGAAGGTGAATTCCTTCTGAGTCGAAAATGGGGAGATTTGATGGAAAATTTCTCCTCAATGCTGGATTCAATGAAATCGAAGCAGTTTCGATATCATTGATTATTGCTGGATTTTTCACCGCTGGTCACTGGACAGTTTTTTGGTCCTGTTGATATCATCGATGGACTTTAGATAATATTGAAGGCTGTCATCGAGAGACCTTCGATGACATCGATAATTGTTGGATTTTTCACCCCTGGTCGCTGGACAGTTTTTGGTCATGTTTCGATATCATAAAAAGACCGTCGATGATATCGAAGGCTGTCATTGAAAGACCGTCGATATCATCGAAGAGTTCTGCAGATGCGATTGTAGAAATGCAGATTTTGTTTCCTATTTTGATTCTACCTCTTTCTATTCTTATATAAAGGGGTGTATGTGGGATTGAGGTGTATTCCAGGATATTCTAATGTTTCCTAAAGCTTTGCAAGGGTTTGCTAAAGGGTTTGCTAAAGGGCTTAGGGTTATCAAAGGTGTGTGAGAGAGAGAGAGAGGAAGCTTGTGGAAGGGAGGCTATGCTCGTAGAGGTGATCTACCATATCTCAGCGTTCCACGTCCTCGTAATTGGTGAGATCTCTCTGTCTTCTTTGTTTCTCTTATTGTTTATCCACTCCTGCGTGAGTAAAGAAGGTTTGATCCAAGTGGTGTGTGTTTGTGATTGGTTGTAATGTTCTGCTTTATAGCGGATTGTTGATCTGGACGAGGTCCCGTGGTTTTTACCTCTTTGAGGTTTTCCACGTAAAAATCCCTGGTGTGGTGTAGTTTATTTTTTGATTTACTTCATTGAATTATTATTCCATAATTCTAGTTTGTTTCGGGAGGCTAGATCCTAAGGTTTTATACAAGGCCCCCAACAGTAAAAGACCGTAAGAAGGCTTCATTCATCACACCATGGGGGTCATTTTATTAGAAGGTTATGTCATTCGATCTAAAGAATATCAGGGCCACATATCAACAAGCAATGGTGGCCTTGTTTCATGACATGATGAACAAGGAAATGGAAGTGTACATAGATGACATGATCATCATATCTTGTACGATTGAAGGATACTTTGTAGACCCGAAGAAGCTTTTTAACAGGTTAGAAAAGTCAAACTTCGTCTAAACCCTCAAAATTGTGTCTTTGGTGCAAGCGGAGGCAAACTTCTCAGCTTCATAGTCAGTAAGGAAGGCATTAGGGTCGATGAGAGAAAGACAAGAGCCATTATGGAAATGCCTCCTCTAAGGAATGAAAAAGAAATTCGAGGCTTCCTCAAAAGGATATAGTACATCAATTGCTTCATCACACAAATCACTCCCATCTATGAGCTAATATTCAAGCTCCTATGGAAGAATTTGCTGAAAAAATGGAATGAAGATTACCAAGCTGCTTTTGATAAAATCAAGAAATACCTAATGAATGCCCCAATTCTAGTGCCACCAACTCCTGGACGACATTTGTTGTTACACATATCAGTAGCAGTAGACACCATTAGCTATTCCTCAGTCAATACGATAAAATGGGAAGGAAGGAACAAGCAATATATTATTTTAGTCGTACGTTCACCGACTAGAAGACTCAGTATTCAGTACTCAAGAAAACATGTCTCGCCCTAGTCTGGGCAACTTAGTGACTTCGGCAATACATGATTGCATATCCTATCCTCTTTATTCGTATGGACCCATTCAAGTACTTATTCAAAAAGTTGGCACTTGTAAGAAGGATAGCAAAGTGAATATGACTTTTGTCTAAGTTTAACATCACCTATGTTACTCAGAAGGCAATCAAGGGACAAACTCTCGTCAATCATCTATCTGGCCACTTGTTACCAGATTACCAGCCTTTGAAGGCCTTTTTCCTAAATGAGGGAAGCCATAATCTTAGGTATGAAGAAGCTACGAGTATTCGGAGATTCACAGCTTATCATTAACTAGACCAATGATGATTGGAAAAACCAAGGATGAGAAGTTGATACCGTATCACATATATCTCGAAAAACTAGTCGAGGAGTTCGAAGAAATCACCTTCTCACACATGCTAAGAGCGAATAACCAATTCGTAGACGATCTCGCCACCCTAGCATCAATGTTAGACATTCCTAAAGGAGTTTCGGAATGGAAGCTCATAGTAGAGATCTAAGAAGAGGCAGTCTTCTGCCTGCAAATAGAAGAATCCGAAGCTACCCCAAGCAATAAACCCTGGCACACTGATATTAAGCGTTACATCGAAAGCCAAGAATAGCCAAAAGAAGCTACATTAACTGATTGCCAAACCATCTAACGTTTGGTGGGACAGTTTACGATTAGCGGCAAAGTTCTCTATAAACGATCCTTCAAGTAAGTCCTTCAATGCATGGATGAAACCGAAGCTGTAAGAATCATGGAAGAAATCCATGACGAAGTGTGAAACCCACATATGAACAGGCATATGATGGCAAAGAAGATCTTACGTCTCGGCTACTAATGGATGATAATGGAGAAGACTGCTATTAACATGTTAGGAAATGCTTCAAGTGTCAAGAACATACAAACCAAATTCATGTCCCACCATTAGAATTATACAACCTGACTACACCCTAGCCCTTCTCTATATGAGGTCTCGACATCATTGGAAAGGTGAACTCGAAAGCTTCAAATGGACATGAGTATATACTCTTAGCAGTCAATTACTTCACCAAGTGGGTAGAAACAACATCTTACACCAATATAACAACATCTCATATGATCAAGTTCATGAAGAATAGTCTCATCAACTGATATGGAGTTCTACATACCATTATCACTAACAATGGGACACCCTTCATCAATAAGAAGATGAACGATTTTCTCGATAAATTCAAGATTCAATGACATCGATCTAGCCCTTATTGTCCTCAAATGAACGGAGGGGTACTTGAAATAGCTAATAAGATGCTCATTAGAATACTCAAGAAGATGGTTAAAACATATCGAGAATGGTCAGAGATACTTCCATATGCACTCTGGCCTATCAAATGACTATACGGTTTGTTGCATCCGCAACTCCTTTCGAGCTTATATACGGAATCTAGGTAGTTCTAGAAATTCCATCACTACGAGTATTGTTGGAAAGTGAAGTTGAGGAATGAGAGTTGCAACAAGCTAAATACGATCAATTGCACATTGTAGGCGAAAAGCACATGCGTGCACTAAGTCACTCCCAATGCTATCAAAAAAAGGATTGTTTGGGCTTACAGCAAGAGAGTCCAAAAGAGAAACTTCAAAGTGAGTATCATAGTCATGAAGAGTGAAAATAAAGTGTCAAATTAGACAAGAGTGAAAATATAAAAAATAATAATAATAATAAATTAAATTAAATTAAAAAATAAAAATAAAAAAACAAAAATTATATAGGACATTTGCAAAAGCTAAAGATCTACGATGTACGTCTAATGGTCTACAATACGTGCTATAAATATTAAGTGATCTAAATAAAGGGTTAAATTAGAAAAGAATGAAAATACGAGAAAAATAAAAAATAAATAAAAATAAAAACAAAAGAGGAAATAATATAAGACCTTTGCAAAAGCTAAAGATATACAATGTACGTCCAATGGTCCTCCTAACCATTATCGGAGTAGAGAGGTCTTATCACCCATCTAATTCTATGGTGAAGAAGGCCCTAAATCATGATCGTGGATCATATAAAGAATAGGTCAGATGGACATAATCTATAATTTATTATTTTTCCATTTCTTTCTCTAAAACTCTTGGAATTACAAGATACCATCCCATCCCTGTTTAAAGAGAATGGCTGAGGAGTTTGGATAAGGCTGAAATTTATCCAAGTCTCATCCAATCTCACAATCTCTAATTTGAAGTCCAATTTAAACCTCACAGTTTGAGATTCAAATTTAAACTACAAAGGGAAATCGGAAAGTATAAATGAGGAAAACTTATATGGGACCCATCCATTAGTGGTTGACCACAACTGGGCCCCATGGGCCATGTCTAACACATGGAGCATCTATGAACTTCATTCCCATATAACACGCACCATACACCGGACCAACACTTCATCTGCTCTGCCATGGATGGGCCACTAGCACAAAATTGTTGTGATTGGACTACCCTAGCCATCACTAAACGTCAATAGTTACTTACGATGATGCAAGCAGTGTGATTATTGGACCATGGACAATTCACTACCGAATGAACAGTTTTGATCTCATTCACTTATGCCCCATGTAATCCATTGACTTAAAGGCACTGGGGTCCACTCCCGTTACAAATGTTTGAATACAGTAAACATAAGAAATTATAATTTGAACCAAACATAATTAGAAAGACTCACATATGCTTCAATGATTGATGTTTTCCAATTGTGGACGGGATAGTACCAAAAAGCATATTGTTTCTTAGGACTCTGTAGAGAAAGGATAAAAGTAATATGAGTATGTCATTTTAACTTTCTAGGCATGAATGAAAAAAGAAAAATATAATCTAACAGATTCGTATTACTACACATGCTGAGATCATATGGCCTTACAAGATGCATAAAGATGTCATATTCTCAATAAAATTCAACGAGGAGCTCCCATTAGACACATCACTGAGCCTCCTGTATGAGTACATGCATGGTTAGTTAAGGCCACGTTTGGAGAAAAACAATTCACGATTTTCAAGAGTTTTACTTTAAAAATCAAAATGATATTTGCCTGGATACGAAAGAGCTACTCCTTTCCTGTAGAACACAGGAGATCCTACTCCGTGATTTTTGGAAATTCTACTTGGGGTGTGTTTAGTTTCGCCAAATGTCATAAAATTTCACAATGTTTGGTGCAACCAAACACACTCTTAGAGCACAAATTCCAATATCAAAATTTAGTAATGTGAAGGAAGACTATTAGAAGATTATTACAAGTTAATGAACACCGACACTCACAAATAGTTCAGTGAGGTCAAATTAGAAAAACTGGATGGTAAGGGACCCTCGAAAGCATTGCCTTGCATACTCCTGCATCAACATTTTCAGCGTTACAAATACTCTTTAAAGAAGTATACCATGGCATATCAAGAAAATGAGACCTGCTATGTGCACTCACTATGCTACTCACATGGTAGGTCTCACTTTCAGGTAAAATAGGCCAGTTGTCCACATTTAACGTACACGTGGCCAGACGACCGGTCATTGAACATGGTGGAAATTCCTATCCACATTCAGAACAGCATGTAGCACCAAACCTACTATGAGTGTGGATAGAATTCCTGTCCACCACCAATGGATGGTGGGAGACTTTGTTATGCAATCCCATGCGTACCAAATGAGAAAGATAAGGAATTATTGTGAGTATAGAACTCTTAAGTACTAGCTTACAAATCCGTGAGAGCCCAACTCCCAATGAAATCAGGTATTTTTCCTGTGAAGTTGTTATCAGATGCCAACCTGAAATTCAATCATATTTTCCACCGCAAATGCAGATATTATTAAATCAAGGGATAAGAAAAGATAGACATGGCATACAAGTAACAAAAATTGAACCATCCGAAATCATGGGCCCCACAGTAGATGGGTCATAACCCAAAAATCAGATCAATCGAATGATCCTGAGCTCTGGATAATAGCCATTAGTCTGTTGTATTCAGACCATTGTGAATTTTTCCATTTTAATGCCCATTGGATTGCACACCATAAGTTGTTCTAGTGTTAGTTCAGGAGAAATCTAAGGTGGGGCCAACGATTTTGATGGTTTCCATGCGGCTTATAATCACGAGCTCTTACAAGGTATTCAGGTTTCTCAAGCGGGCAAATGTTGAAGGTATCTGGCCGCTTAGCCCGCAGCTATCAATGCGTCTGTGAAAATCAAGCATAGATCATGAATCCAGTTGTACAATTTCTCATGCTATTATCAGTTAAGAGGAAAAAGTAGCTGACCATTGAGTTATATTTTAAAAATGGTCAAAGCAGTTAAAATGGCCGAAAGGGTACTTTGAAAAGCCATGTAAATGCAAACAAAGCGTCCAGGGAAGGGAATTTTACTCATTCCAACAACCACTCAAGGCTAACATTTTGCTGCTACCATACCACCGTAAAACAAATCACTATTCTCATGGTGGAGCCAACCTATAAGAAGGTTGGATGTAATTCACTGGGTGGACAGTAACTTATGATTTAGCTGGTTGGACTAAAAAGCTTCTCAGAAAGAAAACTAAAAGAAAAGAAACGGAAAATAATAATAATAATAATAATAAAATAAAAATTTACATATTAATCTTTATAAACTGGGTGGCAAATTTGAAATTCCAAATGCATCATATGATATTTCTGAAGAAGAATAATTAAATATAATAATAATAATAATAATAATAATAATAACAATAATAATAAGAGAAGTTACAGTTCTTGCAGACTTGTCAAATTCCCCAGCTCAGGTGGGAGCGAATCATTGAAGTTGTTTGAGCTTATATCCCTGAAAATAAAAACTAATTAATTAATCATTTCATAACCAAAAGTATCGTGTTTTGGCCTGAAATCACTGCAATAACCTACATCAATTTTCTGTCATTTGAGAACTGAACACGCAGATGAATGAAATCACTGCAATAACCTACATCGATTTTCTGTCATTTGAGAACTGAACACGCAGATGGAAGTATACTTGTGGTGCAGCCAAACCTTTCCGGCCAACGTGCAGAACATCCGTACCATGCTAATGTATATGCGGAATAGGCCCACGGATCTGTCTGTGCATGGGACATGGCGATCAGGGGTTCAGATAGCTTACCTAGCTGAGATGCCGCCATGGAAGCCTAGGATCTTCCTCTCCTTCACACCCTTTCTGCAAATCAGTAGATGGGACTCGAGTTCTTGCTCTTGGTGTAGGATTGGGGACCCAGCTCTCTTTTATAGAGTTTGTGGAGAGGGAGTTTGAAACCCATCACAACTCTCTCTCTCATGCTCCACGTTGTAGCATCCTAGTTCAACTCAAACTGCTGTCTGCGTAAGACAGCTATAGCATTCCAGCCCTAGTACGCAGAGCTGCGCAGATAGACTGCGCAGCGCATCACCTGAAGTGGGGCCCACTGGTCTACTCAATCATCCAGTCCAACTGTATAACAATCCAGACTGTTGATCAGTGAGGCCCACTAAATAGAGTTCTTACATTCTCCCACTTGGGCCTCATTGAGCAACGTCAATGATAGTCATACATATAATAATTTTGTAAAAAGTTTTGATATTTTAAGAAAATATCTGAATGGTTAACCAATGAAAACAGTTGGACAATATGAGTAATGCTATTCAATCTGGTCCATCAAAACAGTCAGTATCGAAACGCGGTAGACATCACAACATTTAATTTAGGCGAAGTGAGTCTAAGCGCGATCACAAATACTTTCAATCTTAACGACATAGATCACGAACTAGGAAATGTGGTATAAGGATTACACACTTTAGTGTGATAATATGTGCCTATCCTTAAGAGGTCCTGAAGCTTTTTCATGTCTCCAACGAGACACAACTGTAGTTCCACTTATTCAAAATTTGCGCATATATATAAATAAGCAGAAATAAATCTTTATATCAAAATCATCCAAACAAACTGTATAAAACGAGATCTCTAAGTATCTGTGAAAATCAAAGTACGCTCAACTCCCACTAACTGAAAACATCTGTGGGATCAATGACTCCCATGGATGTTACATGCTCCTGAAATGGCGTAATAGGGAGCCCTTTAGTGAGCGGATCTGCAATCATCTGCTTAGTGCCGATGAATTCCACGGACACTTGATGATTTTGAACCCTTTCCTTTACAACAAGATACTTGATGTCGATATGCCTTGACCTTGACGAATGCTTGTTGTTACTAGAGAAGGAAATAGCAGCCGAATTATCGCAAAATATTCTCAACGGTTTCGGGATATGCTCCAGTACCCGCAAACCCGAGAAGAAACTCTGTAACCATAGTGCCTGATTAGATGCCTCATGGCAAGCAATAAATTCAGCTTCCATAGTAGATGAGGCTGTGGTAGATTGTTTCACGCTTTTCCACGACACAGCTCCTCCCGCCATCATGAAGATGTATCCTGAAGTAGACTTCTTAGTATCGACGCAGCCTGCGAAGTCTGCATCTGAATATCCGATCAACTCCAACTGATCAGACCTTCTGTATGTGAGTCCGAAGTCTTTTGTTCTCTGAAGATACCGTAATACTTTCTTTGCAGCTATCCAATGTTGCATTCCTGGATTAGATAGATATCTTCCCAACATTCCAGTGACAAAGGCAATGTCCGGTCGCGTACAGACTTGAGCATACATGATACTCCCTACTACTGATGCGTACGGAAATTCTTTCATTCGATTCTTTTCTAAATCATTCTTTGGGCACTGAAATAAACCAAATTTGTCGCCCTTCACAATGGGCGACTTTCCTGAAGCACAATTTTGCATGCCATACCTTTCGAGTACCCTAGCAATATAGGTCCTCTGTGACAAGCTGAGCAGTCCAAGTGTTCTGTCACGGCGAATCTCAATGCCGATGACGTAAGAAGCTTCACCAAGGTCTTTCATTTCAAACTTTTGAGATAAAAATTTCTTGGTGTCGCTCAACATCCTGGTATCACTGCTAGCTAATAGAATGTCATCAACATACAAAATCATCATAACGAACTTACTCCCACTGGTTTTAATGTAGATGCATTCATCTGCAGTGTTTTCTACAAAGCCATATGAAGAAATTACTTCATGAAACTTAAGGTACCACTGCCGCGATGCCTGTTTCAACCCATAGATGGACTTCTTAAGTTTGCAAACCAAATGTTCTGCGTCAGTAGCTACAAAACCTTCGGGCTGCAACATGTACACATTCTCATTTAGATCTCCATTGAGAAATGCAGTCTTTACATCCATCTGATGTAACTCTAAATCCATATGAGCTACAAGAGCCATTATGATCCTGAATGAGTCTTTCTTTGATACTGGTGAGAAAGTCTCCTTAAAGTCAATGCCCTCACGTTGGTTAAAACCCTTGGCAACAAGTCTGGCTTTATATCGTTCGACATTACCTTTGGAGTCCCGTTTGGTTTTAAATATCCATTTACAACCAATCGGCCTTATTCCAGTGGGTAACTCTACAAGATCCCATACTTTATTGTCCTGCATGGATTTCAACTCATCTTTCATGGCATTAAACCAACGAGAAGGATCAACACTTTGTTTGACTTGTGTAAAGGATTCGGATCCTTTTCCACCCCTATGTCAAAGTCGTGTTCTGTAAGTATACGATGTAATCGTCTCGATTCACAACCTCTCTCTCTTCGGATCTTCTTAATGGTTCACTTGTTGGGTCCGATCTTGATTTTCCTCATCGGTGGTTTGTATATGAGGTTCTACATGGTGCTCTGCAGTGCTGCAGAATCGACCGCATCATTAATGTCCACGTGATCTGGATTGACTATGACTAGAGTCACGGTCCTTTGTTCCTCAAATACAAAATTTCTTATGTTCGTGCTCCCACTGTATTCAGTGTCCTCAATGAATCTGGCATTCCCAGTCTCAACAATCCTGATGGAGTGGGAAGGACAGTAGAATCGATAGCCTTTTGATCTTTCTGGGTATCCAATGAAGAAACAACTTATGATTCTAGGATCAAGCTTCTTTTCTTGCGAGTTATAAATTTTGGCCTCAGCAGAACAACCCTAAACATGTAGATATCGGAGACTTGGTTTTCTCCCATTCCACAACTCAAAAGGAGTTTTGCTTACTGCTTTGCTGGGAACCCTGTTTAATATATGAACTGCGGTTTTGATCGCATCACCCCACAGAGATTCTGGTAATGTTGAATTGCTGACCATACTTCGCACCATATCCATAAGGGTGCGATTACGTCTTTCAGCAACTCCATTCTGCTCTGGAGTACCAGGTATAGTGTACTGAGCAACAATGCCACAATCCCGTAGGTATTTAGCGAATGGCCCTGGATTGCGACCTGATTCGTCATATCTGCCATAGTATTCACCACCACGGTCAGATCTGACAACTTTAATTCTCTTATCGAGTTGATTTTCAACCTCGACTTTATAGATTTTAAAAGCATCCAGGGCATCTGATTTCTCACTGATAAGGTATAGGTACCCAAAGCGAGAGTAGTCATCTATAAAGGTAATGAAATATTTGTGGCCACTCCATGAGGCTGTAGGGAATGGTCCACAGATATCTGTATGTATAACCTCTAATAGATCTACACTCCTGGTTGCACCTTTCTTTCTTGTTCTAGTCTGTTTGCCTTTTATGCAATCAATGCATACTTTATAATCAGAAAAGTCTAGAGAATGCAAAATTCCTTCTCGCACAAGCCTGTCTAATCTCTCACGAGATATATGGCATAGCCGCCTGTGCCACAACATGGAGGAATTCTCATAGTCTAGTCTTCGCTTAGATCCCACTACATTTCCATGCAAGGTATTAATATTATAGACGTGAGAGGCAATCAAGTCTAACTGGTATAAGTTGTTTACTAAAGAGCCGGTTCCAACTTTAATTGAATTGAAGTAAATACTAAAACTTTTATTTCCAAAGTGGAACGAATATCCTAACTTATCCAAACAGGAAATTGAAACTAAATTGCGCCTTATAGACGGCACACAGAATGTATTAACTAAATTCAAAAAATGACCAGACTTCAACTTAAGCTTATAGACTCCTATTGCCTCCACGTCAACTTTGACACCATTGCCTACGTATACTGAGCGCTCCGCATCAGTTGGTGGCCTGGCCTGTAGTAATTCCTGCATAGAAGTGCATATGTGAATAGTAGTTCCTGAATCTATCCACCAGGAATCCTCTGACACATCGGTCAGATTAGATTCAAAACAGACAAGAACAGAATGATTACCTTTCTTTATGAGCCAATCCTTAAAACCTTCGCAGTCTTTCTTTAGATGACCCGTCTTTTTACAAAAGAAGCACGGTTTGCCTTTAACCCGTTTGCGTTTAGATCCATTTCCAGATTGATTCTCATGGTTTCCAGATGGAGGACCAGAGAATCCATTATTAGATCCTTGTTTCCTCTTTCTTTTACCTTTATTCCCCTGTCCATGCCCTTGTCCTGAAGTCACCATATTAACATTTTGAACCTTTATCATCTGTCTGATCCTGTCTTCTTCTTGGACGCACTGAGTGATGAGTTCATCCAATGTCCACATGTCCTTCAGAGTGTTATAGTTTACCAGGAATGTGCCGAATTGGGGAGGTAGGTTGTTCATGATCAAATGAACCAGTTGATCATCAGTGAGTACAAGTCCTAGAGCACGGATCTTAGAAACAACTTCGATCTGCTCTACAATGTATTCACGGATGTTGCCTTTTCCATCGTAAGACGAGCGAGTCAATTTATTCAGAAGAATGCCTACTTCAGATTTATCAGATTTCTTGAATCGTTTTCCCATTTCAGTTAGGAAAACTTTAGCCTTATCTGTTTCAGGCATGGCACCCTTCATCGATTCAGAAATTGAATATTTAATGACTTTCAGGGCATGTATCGTTTGATCTAAACCATGCAACCCATCTATTATATTCGGCTTGGTAGCATTATCGAGATGGCTTTGGCGGTTACGGTGTTATCGAGCAAGATCTAATTGAAAACTGACCAGTACAACTTGATGACGTTCTTCCATTGAGTATAATTAGACCCATTTAAGGCAGGGACTTGATGCGTATTAGTTGGAATCGAGACTGAAATATAAGAGATACACATATACTCACATTAGTTCATAGTTTCACAAAGGTAATGTTGTGAATGTTAACAAATATCAGGCAAAGTTAATCAATTCAGTTGCTAGGGGAGGCATCAACTGAATTATCCAGGATGAAAATGGGCCCAACCATCACATCCTAGTGAGAATCTGTTACATCATCATCATTCCTCCTGTGGGAGGAAATAATAACATGTTAGTGATCCTCCTGAACATGAAGCTAAGTGATGTCAGTGATGTAAATCTGAGACACTCAACACCTGTGGGTGAGATGAGTCTTTCAGTTTTACATTACCAGCACCATTTACTTCACCCGTTCACGCGTTTGCCAAACAGTAATCATCTGTGTTTTCGTTACTGCATGCATGAAGACGTGAACGCAACTGTATGCAATCATTCTAATCCAATGTTACAAGTCTGTACTTGTAAAGTTTTCATCGATTGAGGTCACTATGGTGGCTAACACAACCGAATCCAACACTACAAGGACAGACTCAGGATTGCGATCATAATCCTGCCTTCCCATGAATTATATCTTAATAGTCTGATGCGGTCCATAAGTTAGTTGATTTTGACCTTTTGAAAATCCTTAAAGTGAAATGGGTTTCACATCTTATATTCCAACGGTCCATATCAATACTTAAAGATGGGTGATGGGCCTAACTATAGGGCCGAATCAAAGCTATTATTTGATCTGTACTAGTTCAAATGAGCGAAACTAAATCATGCTACTGTCATTCAAATGATAGATGGACTATATATCCAGATGGGCAGATTCATGTATGGTTGTTCATTAGTTGAACAGATCAACTCAAAGTCCAATTATAGATGGAAAATAGACAGCCCATATCAAAATAGACAGCTCATAAGTCCTTGAATGTAACAGGCTAAATGCTCTTGATTGAACCTATATATGGTCCAGGCCAAAAATAAAAATAAAATTATATCAGAATGATATCAAGTGGACCAGATTATCGGACCAATGGGCCTTGAATGATGTCAGGGCCCACTAATAGAAATATTGGATAATAGAAAATCCGGTTCGGGTCCTGAATTGCAGACTTGAGTAATCAAAATCGGGTCTGCAGGTCCGATTTTAAAAATAGAAGTGAGGAAGCTCCCTGCAATCGGGTCCATATACCCGAACATACTCAAAACGGGTCCTCAAATCGGGCGATTTATACTCAACAGCGCCCGAGTCTCATCTCCGAAATTTTCTCACCGTAAGAGAGAGAGAGAAAGATCGAGAGATAGAACGAGAGAGAGAGATCGGCGGTTGAAACCCAAAATCACGAAAAAAAAATTCGATTTCGTCTCATCGCATGCGGCTGACGAAGAGAGGGAGATGAAATCCCAGCTGCCGCAGATGAATCAGTGGTCGAGGATCGTCCGACCGCCTCCATCAACGACGGAGATCATCTCCTGCCCAGCTGAGACGCCGCATTGCATCAGAAACAGCGGACCTTGACGAATGCTCGATGATAACGGACGGCACTCACAAATTGCAGGTAGATCACAAATTGGAATCCCTAATTTGCCAGATTTTAGGGTTTCGAAAAATCCTAATTTCCTTGATTTAGGGTTTTCGAGATCTGGATCCCCAATGTTCAGATTTGAGATTTTTGAAATCCCTAATTGACTGGATTTGGGGCTAATTTGGATTTCCCCTAATTACCAGTCTGAGATTCGAAAGTCTAAATCCCTAATAGGAAGTTGAATCTGAAATTCCCAAATAGGGATTCTGGTTTTCGAAATCTCTAATTAATTGCCGTATACAGGGTTCGAAATCCCTAATTTTGTATTTCGGATTAAAATCCTTAATTTTGCTATTTCTGGATTCAGAGATTTGAAAATCCCTGATGCTGATCTGATATGGGATCCAAATTAGAAAGCCCTAATTGCTGTATGGGTTTCGAATTTGAAAGCCCTAATTGTTGAATTTGATCATCCATTCCTATGCACATTGGCTCTGATACCAACTGTGGGACTTAATGTATATGCGGAATAGGCCCACGGATCTGTCTGTGCATGGGACATGGCGATCAGGGGTTCAGATAGCTTACCTAACTGAGATGCCGCCATGGAAGCCTAGGATCTTCCTCTCCTTCACACCCTTTCTGCAAATCAGTAGATGGGACTCGAATTCTTGCTCTTGGTGTAGGATTGGGGACCCAGCTCTCTTTTATAGAGTTTGTGGAGAGGGAGTTTGAAACCCATCACAACTCTCTCTCTCATGCTCCACGTTGTAGCATCCTAGTTCAACTCAAACTGCTGTCTGCGTAAGACAGCTATAGCATTCCAGCCCTAGTACGCAGAGCTGCGCAATCACTGCAATAACCTACATCGATTTTCTGTCATTTGAGAACTGAACACGCAGATGGAAGTATACTTGTGGTGCAGCCAAACCTTTCCGGCCAACGTGCAGAACATCCGTACCATGCTAATGTCAGGTCCTATGATGAAGGGGAACGGTTTAGGTGCGGCCGGGCCCCACCCAAGATGATGAGGCCCTTACCCTGAGGCCATATTGATGTATGTATTCTACATCCATGCCATCCATCAGTTTGCCAGATCATTTTATGGCATGAGCCTAAAATTAAAGCAGATCCAATTCCGAGGTGGAGCATACTATAGGAAATGGTTATGATTGACCATTAATGGGCAGCATAAGTTTTGGATCAGCAGGTTTATGTTACCTTATCGACAGGTTGGATGGAAAATAAACACTATGGAAACAAAAAGTATAGTGGCCCTAGGAAGTTCTTAATGGTAGGGCCTTCAATCACCACAGTTTCAAGTATGGTCCGCTTGAGATTTGGATCTTCTTCATTTCTGGGCTAATGACCTAAAATGATCCGGTAATCCGGTAAAACAGATGGATGGTGTGGATATAGATTACACATATCAAGGTGGGCCCTATGGTAAGGGCCACACCGTCTTGGGTGAGGCCGGGGCCATATCTAATCCACCCATGATGATGATCATCTAGCTCAAACAATCAGATGGGCCCGTCATTAGGTTGGCCATGCCTAGATGTTGAGTCACGGTCGCTTATCCACTCATTCCAACGGTGTAGCCCACCTGTTAACAGGTCTGGCCTGATTTCTGTGCCTGCTATCTTCATGGTGGAGCCTACCATTTTGAATGGTGTCGATTCCCCACAGGAGTGGTATGTTGGCGGGAAAGACGTGGCTTCATAACAAGATGTGCTGCACCAACTGAATGATTCACACCGTTCATCTAGACGCGCCCACCGTAGATGGCCCATCTGGAAAAAAATTCTGTCCTCGCCCTTTCATATCAGCAATGATGATCCCCGACCAATGAAATTATTTTCATAAATAGCATGAAAGATTCTAGATGAACGGTCTGGATCATCATGACTAGGGAGAGAGTATGAGAGCAATGGGCATACGCCCAGCTACTCTACAACATGACTTACATGTAGCTCAATCCAAACCGTCCAAACCCACTGATGAAGGACACATCCCTCTAAGCAGATTGATTAAACCATCCTGACCTTTGATCAATTTGTATTTTCATTTCAAACGGTCAACTATTTTTCATCTCAGTCTTAACCATCTACTAGCGTTCATCAATCAATCAGCCAATGAGAATCATCTGTCCAACGTGGGTTTTTTGTGACCTATATAAAGCAGGCACATGATGCTGGACGTACATTTATGCCACACATGTCCCATAGTGGTGTGTGCATATGATCATCAAAATGCCTGAGGAAGATAGAGAAAGTCCTTCGGAGCGGTTTGGTAGGGTCAATAACATAGGCATCGATCGCCCTTGTAGTGTCTCAAGTACGGACGAATGGTTATGAACTTCCGATCACTGATGGCGATCTGGTATATGGCACAGATTCCACGGACTATAATTTTAACTCGTCATGTGGACTACTATACTTATGTTTCTAGCCTGGATAAAGAGAACTGTAAATGCAACTTTTTACCCCGTTTTTTTTTTTGAGGACCAAAATACCCCTCTTCTTTTCAGAAGTGGATTGGCTGGTGGGCGAAGACGAGCGCTGACGGACGCGGATTGTGTGGAGCCCACCGTGATGTAAGTGATTTATCAACGCAGTTCATCATTTTTCTCGGATCATTTTAAGATATGATTTAAAAAGTGAGGGAGGTATAGGGTTTAAGTGCACCACAAAGTGGGGATTGAACGTCCACCATTAAAAACTTCTTGGGAGCTTGAGAAGCTTCAGATCAAGCCGATATTTGTGTTTTCACTTCATCCACGTCTACATGACCTTATGAATAGTATGGATGGTAAAAAAGCATCACGGTGGCCCTTAGAAAGGTTTCAACGGTAGGTGTCATTATCGATGCAGCTTCATTTGGTGTGGTGCACTGGAGCTGTGGACCTGCTTTATTCTTAGGATCGTACCTTAAAATAAACTGAGAAAATCGATCAACGGCGTGGATAAAACACTTACATCACAGTGGGCCCCACAGAGCCCTTCCCGACGGATTACCGTCCGGGCGGGGGTAGGATGCAATCCGCGCCGGTACTTGAGTAGCTAGTCGGCTAATGAAGTGACGTCACTAAGTTCTGTGGGCCCCATTATGATGTATGTGTTATATCAACACCGTCCATCCATTTTTAGATATCATTTTAGGGTATGAACCAAACAATTAGGCAAATAAAAATCCTGTAGTGGACCCCATCAAAGAAAACAGTGGGGAGAGTGATTCCTACCGTTGAAACTATCCTAAGGCCCATTATAATGTTTATTTGAAATCCAACCTGTTCAAAAGTTAAAAAAGACATGAAATAAGGGAAAACACAGATATCAGCTTGATCTAAAACTTTGTGGCCTTTAGAAGTTTTTAACGGTGGGCGTCGCTGTCCCACTGTTTTCTGTGCTGGGTCCACTGGAGATTTGGATTTAACTGGTTCTTTGGATATTGTCCTGAAATGCTCTCTCCAAATGGATGAAAGGTGTGGTTACAAAATATGCATCATGATGGGTCCACGAGCGTCAGCGCTCGTCTTCGCACGCCAGCCAATCAGCTTACGAAAGGAAGGCAGGAGTATTTTAGTCCTCAAATGATCGTCCGTACGTCCAACGTGTAACTTGGGAAGGTATGTTTTGGACTCTAAAAAAACAAAAGAAACAGGGTAAAAAGCGTCAGCGTAGTGGTCAATTTCTCATAAATGAAAAGAGATTCAGTAAGACCGTCTCTGACGAGATCATAGTGATGGGATGAATCCTAACCGTTGCTGTATAAGAGTGCTACGCAGTTCTCGGAAGCGGATTGCGTGTAGAGTAAACGCCTTATAGCACAGTGAGTAAACTCCGTGTGGCCCATTATGGATGTGCGTGTCTTATTCATGCCATTCATCCGTGTTTTCAGATCATTTTAGGGCATCAGCTCAAAATTGAAGTACATCCAAAGTTCGATTGGACCACACCAGATGAAACGGTGGGGATAATGACTTCCACCGTTGAAACCTTCCCGGGGCCCACAGTAATGCTTATTTTTCATCCAAACTTTTCACGGGGTCAAAAGACATGGATGAAGGGAAAAAACATATATATATCAGCTTGATTTAAAATTTCTATAGCTTGCGAGGAGTTTTCAATGAAAAGCATTCAATTCACACTGTTTCCTGTGGTGTTGTCCACTTGAGATTTGGATATGTTTAAATTTTGGAATCTTGTCCTAAAATTAGATGATAAAATGAATGGACGGCGTGGATAGGACATATACATAATGGTGGGCTCCACGGAGTTTACTCAGTATACTTTCTGCCTCTACGGTTCTCTCTTTAGAGTACACGTGACCAACATATGTGATGATCAGAACTGTTGATCATGTAGGCTACCATGGGTATGAGCTATAAGCCAAAATTCGGAGTGAGTAGATAATGGTTAAACGTGACTGCTAACCACTCCTTTTGTAGGCAACTTATCAGACAGCTAAAACAATCCACTCCCCCATATGGGATGGCCCAGTAGGACAATGGTTCCGATCACAACATCTTTGCCACGTGCTACATACTTGCATTCTCCTTTAAAAAAAGGGTGCACAAAATTTACTAAAATCTGATAAATGATTTCTGCGCTACATCCTTAAATGGTTAAGATCATCCTATCATTGTAATTTTTCGTCTATGGTCCATTCACGGAGCCTTACGATGAATGAGTGGTTCAGGTCATCACAAACTTCACTGTGAAGGATATCTTACAAGGTGATTAGATTCCGAAGGTTTCCCAGCTCTTTTGGGATGCTCCCCGACGTTAGCATTCATGCTAACGTCACTGAGAGAGAGAAAAAATAATAATTTAAATTTCAAACCAAATGTTACAGTCATAGTAAGTTGCACCATAAATCAGGCACATATACCTCAATCTGGACAGTCCAAAGTGTGCCCCATCAGGCTATATGTAAATTTGATGGTGCTGATTAAGGTACATATATTCCATGTGTAGAATGAATTTGGTTGCAAATATAATCTACCATGTGATGTAGATTATCATATAATTCATCAATAAATACTAGGGCGATTGCACCAACAAAATGGTGTGGGCAGGATCCTTGTCTTTCATGTGAAGGTCTGTTGATGTCAAAATCTGGACCACCCTCCACTCGGTACGACGAACCTCTAAGAAACCCTAATCTTGCACAAAAGGTGAACAAAGGAAACCCTGGCTAAGCCAGGGGACCCTCCGATGCCTAAGTCAGGTTAAGGGAATCTAGGTCTAAGTTGATTGTAGATAGAGGGTATGAGATGTTCCGTTTTTACAGTAATATTTTTCCTTGTATTTATACATGCCTATCGGACGGTCTGGGTCCGTTAATGTCAGCACGATTCACTCAATTAGTGGGATACTATGATCGTGGAGATATTGTCTGTAATCTAGGGATTGTATAGCGTATCGTGCCTGAGAGCGGTGAATCTGCAGGCGAGATATTCAGTAGTATCTGTTTAAGGCCGTTTCTAAGTTTAGCGCATGGAATGTTCGCGTCCGGCCTCGACCTCAGCTTGGGATCTTAGACTAAAGAAGCCTTGACTCCGAGCCTCGGACCTGGACTTTAAGTTTTCCCCTCCGAGCTCCGAAGCGGGTAGCGGGTTAACACGTTGAGTTTCCCCGTAACGGGCGACATGCAGATGTGGGTGGTCAAACGATCTGCTCTAGTCGAACAGTAGTGGGATAGCCCGAGATCTCGCAAGTAGATTTCGGTCTAAGCTTCACACCGACTGCTCCGGCCTTAGATTACTCCGAACCGACTGCCTCAGAGCAGTAGCGCGACTGTGACCGAGCCGAGAATCTTCCAACCATTCCAGATTAACTCTTATGTATTCGATCGGATTAAGATGGCGTCGGACTTCTATGTTGAAGGGGCTCGGATCTTCCCATAGTAGAAGCCCCCTACTCTCCAAGTTTGGACACGGATTTAGAGAGTAAACATACGCGGAAGATCAATAGCTTCCCCTGTCGCACCTTCTACGCGTGCGGTTGCAATTATGATCTCTATGTTTGAAGAGATATGTCCTCGGGGTTTCTCGTCCACGAGTTAACCTTCAGTGGACGTGTGGTGACGGTTAAGATATCGAATCGTTGCCAAACCTATAGCTGATCGCCATGTATGCCATGGGAGGCATTCGAGCGATGCTTCCCCTGCTCGGACGTCGCTTCCGTTATTCAAAGCTCGTCACCCAATATTAGAAAAATGCAGCCTGTCAGAGCTTGAGCCAGTGATTTGCGGCCACGTGTGTTCCGAAGTCGGCTCGCGACGATCCGGCTGTGACCATCATGCCTTGTCATTAATGCGAGGATCCTTCACAGGCTATATAAACCCTAGCATTTAGGAAACGCTCCTCATTTCTGCATTTCGAATTCGTGTAGTTGTTGGTTATCTGAGGAGGCGATTTTCGGTGAGGGCGATTCCGACCGACTCGAGGTTTCCGACAGGGCGATTCCGACTGATTCGGAGCTTCCGGCAGAGGCGATTCCCGGTGACCGTTCGGTGAGTCCCCCCTTTTAGCACTTTTCCATTTTTCTTCTCCACGAGATGTCGACCGATCTGGATATGGTTCGAGAAGATTGATTTGGATGACAACTTCGGGCCGAGAAGCTCGGTTGATAGGAGATGGGCATCCGAAGGCCCCTTAGAAGCGGTACCCCTCTTCCCCCCGCCCCGAAGAAGCAAAGAAGCAGGGGCTCGGACACACCGCACGGGTAAGAAGAAAACTACCTGAGCCCCTCGAGACTCATCGCCAGGAGGTGTCGAGATGCCTAAGAGCGGGCGGGCTTCAGAGATTATCCGAGGAGGTTCCGTGCTGGCGGAATCTCAAATGGGATGGGTCCATTCGGAGTTCAAGATCCCTGACACCTTACAGATAAGGGCGCAAGAGCCCCTCGACACCGTTGGTACCCCTGCCGAAGGGAAAGTCTTCATTTTTCTTTACGCTCTGCAATGTGGACTCCAACTTCCCATGCATACCTTCGTCCGAGCCCTGATGGCTTACCTAGGACTAGCTCCCGGTCAATTTACCCCCAATGCTTGAAGGGTTTTGATCTCTTCCTTCATCATCTGAAGTTAAGTTGGGAATCCACAGTTTACACCAGAGGAGTTGATAAGCGTGTACTTATTCAAGCATGACAACCAAAAGTTGTGGTATTACTTCGTGACTCGTGGCAGCAAGGGGTCGGGGCTGGTCATGAATCTTCCATCTTCTAATAAGGACTGGAAGAATAAATGGTTCTGGACCTCGGGCAAGTGGGAGGTGCCGGAAGAGGAGTTTGGGAACCTGAGGACACGGGTCCCCACCCGATTTTCCACCCCAAGTTGGACCTTGCGCATTTTTCATTTTTTATATCCCTTTTCTTTCTGTTGCGATTTGACTGAAGCTTTTCTTTTATTTCTGTAGACTTTCCAAGAGGTTCGCCTCTCCTTACCTCAGACCAGAAGAATCAGGTCGCCAAGGCCTGGGCCCACTCGAGAGACCTCCGCTCCTGGTCAGATCTGATCACGGCCGCCAACCTTCATTGGTTTGGATTTTGCAAGTTCAAGCCACTCCCCACTTCCTTCAATAAGTTTTTCCTTCGTCCCTTACTTTAAAAGGACTGAATCCCTTAACTTGGTTGTTGATTCATTACTTTATATGCAGGCATAGTGGAGGCTTCTGGGTCCCGGAGGAGGAAGGCCGCCCCGAAAGTCGAGGAGATGTTGATGGCCAAAACCTGAACAAACACTATTGTTCGAAGGATGCCGGCGGCTCCTCGCGGCGAGGGACCTTCGGCCCCAATTTTTGTCGTTGCAGCTTCAATATCTATTGCTGCAGCTCTAGCTCCGGCACTTGTTGCGGTTGAGGTCGCTGCTGTCAATGCTCCGGCTCCAACCCTTCCCCCTACTGTCGCCCCTTATGTTGCTAGTGCACCTCCCATAGCCCCCGGGCCCTGTATAGCCGTCTCATCTTCATCCGAATAGGAGGAGGCCATTCGGATGGATGACGTCATGCTCTCCCCTCCCGAAGTCAGGAATGATCTCAGGGCTGAGGCTCAGGTCACAACAGGCAGCATGATCGGGGCCGGGGAAGCGGCAGGGTCAGCTCAGGTGGGAACGAGCGTAGAGAGGTTCCAGCCGAGCTATCATATGTCTTGCTTGGTCCGCTGGGCTGCCAAGCATGCCCCGGAGGAGGAGATAGCCAGCCTTCTCACCAAGTCTAACGAGTCTTTCGATAATGACATTACTTCCGTCTTTTACCAGCTACTTCTATTAACTTTTCTTGCCTTCAGTTTTTACTGCTTTCGAATGCTTATTCTCTTGTTTTTATCCAGTCCGTCCCGAGGCTCCTTCTGACTCGGGAGAGATTGAGAGACCTTGTGAAGAAAGACGCCGAGGTGGAAACACTCAGGAGCGAAGTTGGGACTTTACGAGATGATGCCACATTCCTCCGGATGGAGCAGGCTGAACTGCGTCGGCAACTTGACGATGGAAAAGCCCGTGAGCTCCAGCTGAAGAGGGTCATGAGCGATCTTGAGGCCGGATGTAGTGCGGCTGCAACTGAGCTATATCAAGCCAGGGTCCATGCAAACTCGCTCGCCAAGGAGAATGCTCGATTGGTGAATGCACTAGAGCAGACCAAAGCCAAGGCGATGAAAGAGCTGCACAGAGCAGTCTCCCAGGTGAAGGAGGCCCAACGAGCTGAAGACGAGGCCTCCTTGGCTTCGGCGGTGGCTACTGCAGTAGATGCCTTCAAGGCTTCAGAGGAGAGGGCCACTGAAGCTACCATGTTTTACAACTGTGGCTTCGACGCTTACATTGACGCAGTCCAGGATCTGTATCCAGACCTCAAGCTTGAGCCTCTTTTGCCCGAAGATGCTGGGGAGAAACCCTTTGGAGACGCTCGCCTAGATCAGGCTCTTACCTCCTAAGCTCCTCCTCCTCCTCTGACTGAATAGTTTCCAACATTTCTCTTTTATGACTTTTTTGAACTTGTCTTTTGATGAATGATCTGGTGGATGATATATTTTTTTAACCCTCTGGAGAGGGCATGTGGATGATGATTGTTAATTATTGATTGTTGAACCAATTCATTGACAGGTTGATTCATTTCGGGACATTGCTGAGCTGACTCCTTGACGGGTCAGCTCATTTCAATGCTGTTTCGTAGAACTCTGTGGTGTTTTAATTATTAGGACCGGACCCCTAGGGGATCGGCTCCTCCCACGATTGGCGAGCAACCTTTAGTAAGTCTGGTAGTCGGACGGTGAACCAACTCCTCTGTCGGGGAGTCGAGTCGTCCATGGGCTTTTCCCCCGAACATAAGGGGATGCCCTGGAGAACTTTCGTGGGATTACGAACTAACCCCTTCTTTAAGGGATCAGCTCGTTCAGTTGACCCCTGTTTATGAGAGGCAACTTTTTATTAGTAGATAATCTGCTCATGTAGATATGCAGAAATGTGAATTCTATTGGGAGCCTTAAAGGCTAGTCGCTTGGAGGCGTACACTTATTGGGGGCCCTCAACAGCCATTACATCAAGGGTAGTAGATTTTTAGGTGCTCGGCGTTCCAATGATAGGGGAGCTGGTGGCCCTCGAGATCTTCTAAGTGGTAGGAGCCGGGTTTGGTCAATCGGACCACATGGTATGACCCTTCCCAATTAGGCCCGAGTGCCCCAGCCCCCGGTTCTACGGTGTTCTGGAAGATTCGGCGAAGGACTAAGTTCACTGGACGGAACCGCTTGGTCTTAACTTTAGAATTATAGAATCGCACCACCTGTTGATTTCAAGCAGCGACCCGGAGTCAAGAGATGTCTTTGGCTTCTTCAAGTATATCCAGGTTGGCTGTAATCTGCTCGGCATTTTGGTTCTCTTGATAGTTTCTGACTGGAGCTGTGGGAAGGCCAATTTTAACTGGCAGCATTGCTTCCGATCCGTAGGAAAGCGAAAATGGGGTCTCCCCAATGGATGACTGAACCGTAGTCCTATAAGCCCAGAGGACGAATGGGAGCTCCTCGGCCCAGTTACCTTTCGCTTTCTCTAACTTTGTTTTGAGATGGTGCTTGATGACCTTGTTAACTGCCTCCACCTATCTATTGGATTGCGGGTACTGAGGCGAAGAATACGTATTCGAGATGTCGAACCCTTAACACATACTTCGGAACTTGTCATTATCAAACTGCCTACCATTATCAAACACGATGGTGCATGGAATCCCGAATCGGCAGATGATGTTCTTCCAGACAAAATCGATCACCTTCTGCTTGGTGATTTTTGCAACCGGCTCAGCCTCGACCCACTTAGTGAAGAAGTCAACTGCGACAATAGTGAATTTGTTTTGCCCTTTCCCGGTGGGCAGAGGTCTGATATATTAATCCCCCATTGGGCGAATGGCCACAGACCACTCATGGGAGTCATTTCTTCTATATGTTGCCTCAACACAGTTGTGTATCATTGACACTTGTCGCACCTTTGAACATAGTTCTTCGAGTCTTCTCTGATGGTCGGCCAGAAGTATCCTTGGTGAAGTATTTTTAGAGCCAAGGCCCGACCACCAGAATGGTTTCCACAAATGCCTTCATGAATCTCCCGAATCACGTAATCCGCTTCATCAGGTCGGAGACACCTAAGATAGGATTGTGAATGCCCTTTCTTGTACAATATCCCATTCAGGACAACGTACCGTGCTGCTCTAACTCTCAGGCGCTTAGCTTCCAACCTATCCGAGGGGACCTCACCAGATGTGAGGTAACTATAAATCGGGTCCATCCATCTTGGAGTACCATCTACTGGATTGACCGTTTTCTCCTCCGTTTGGTCAATGCTTGGATAATCTATGAACTCCACCAGGATGATTCGTGGGATCTTCCCTTCCGTGGCCGAGGCTAGCTTCTCTAAGGTGTCGGCCCAGGAATTCTCTGTTCTAGGAATTTGACATATAGTACAACTCCAAAATCTTTCTATTAATTTCCTTGCCTCGGTCAGGTAAGCAACCATCCTAGTCTTCTTGGCTTCGTATTCAGTGGAGATGTGATTTACTACTAGTTAAGAGTCACATCGTACCTGGAGAGACTAGATCCCCAAACTAGCCACTAACCTGAGTTCTGCCAACAGAGCTTCGTATTCCGCTTCATTGTTAGAAGCCTTGAAACTGAGTTCGATCGCATATTGGATGGGTGTAGAATCAGGTACGACCAGGACAATTCCTGCTCCGGCGCGTTTGGCATTGGCCGACCTATCTACATAGTGAATCCATCCTTATTCCGATACCGTCTCTTGATTATTTAGAGGAGCAAGCGAAGGAGCCGTCTTGACTTCAGCACTGATCCCTTCTTCGTTTAGGGAGGTGAATTCTACAATGAAGTCGGCCATGGCTTGGCCTTTAATCGCTGTCCTTGGTCGGAACTGGATATCGAATTCCTCGCGTTCGATGGCTCACTTGGTTAGCCGACTTGACACTTCGGGCCTCTGGAGGAGGACTTGTTTGAGGGGAGAGTCGGTCAAGACGACGATGAAATGAGCCTATAAGTACAGACGTAACCTTCGAGCTGAGACGGTGAGACAGAACGCTAACTTCTCCATAGCCGGATATCTCGTCTCGGCTGGCACAATGACTTTACTCACATAGTATACGGGATGCTACTTGCCCCCTACTTCTCTAATCAGGGCCGAGCTGATGGCTGAGGCTGAGACCGCAAGATACAAGAATAGGGGCTCGCCTTCTTCAGGCTTAGATAGTAGAGGTGGTGAACCTAAATACTGCTTCAGCTGCTGAAAATCTTGTTCACATTCCGACGTTCATTCTGTCTTCTTATGACCCTTCAGCTGCTAAAAGAAAGGGAGGCATTTGTCTGTAGCTATGGATATGAATCTCTTAAGCGCTGCTACTCATCTGGTGAGACATTGTATCTCCTTAATAGTCTGAAGCGAACTCATATCAAGGAGTGCTTTGATTTTGTTAGGGTTCGCTTCAATGCCTCTTTGGCTGACTTGAAACCCAAGGAATTTACCGGAGCCAACTCCAAAGGCACACTTCGCAGGATTCAGCTTCATCTGGTATTCTCGGAGGATGACGAAGGTTCCTCCGAGGTCTGCTAAGTGATCGGATGCCTTGATGCTCTTGACAAGCATGTCGTGAAAGTAAACCTCTATAGTGTGCCCGATCTGTTTGAAAAATATTTGATTCACCAACCTTTGATATGTGGCCCCAGCGTTCTTCAGGCCAAATGGCATGACCCGGTAATAGTAGAGTCCCTTGTCAGTGACGAAGGTAGTCTTCTACCTATCTGGGGGATGCATCACGATCTAGTTATACCCAGAGTAAGCGTCTAGGAAGGAGAGTAATTCATGCCCCCGCTGTGTTGTCCACCAGCCAATTAATCCGAGACAATGGAAAGTTATCCTTCAAACAGGCCTTGTTCAGATCCGAGTAATCCACACAGACCCGCCATTTTTCATTAGCTTTTTTGACAAGGATTACGTTTACGATCCAATCTGGATAGTGTACTTCCTCTATGAAACCAGCGCCGAGCAGTACGGAGACTTCATCGGCTATTGCTTCATACCGCTCGGCATCGAACAACCTTCTTTTCTGTTTCACGGGTTTGTGATCCGGGTCCACATTCAGCCTGTGAACTATGACATTCGGATAGATCCTGGGCATGTCCTAATGTGACCATGCAAAGACATCCCTGTGTTGTCGCAGGAAAGCCAGCATTTCGGTCCGCTGCTCAAAATTCAACAATGTTCCGAGCTGAACAGTTTTGCTCGGGTTTGCCTCGTCGAATGGTACTTTCTCCACATCTTCCATAGATGAGTCCTCTACAGGTCCTCTAAGGTCTAGGACGTTGACTGTGAGGTTTTGCTTCACGGACCCTTTCTTTGCTGCTAGAGCGTAGCATCTCCGAGCTTTACGCTGGTTGCCTATTCCACCCTCGGCGGAGAATTTTATCATCAGATGATAGGTGGAGACGACTGCCCTCATTGCATTGAGAGAAGGTCTGTCCAAAATGATGTTGTGTACTGATGACACATTGACAACGAGGAAGTCTACCATGAGGGTGACTTGATGTTGTCCTTCTCCCATGGTCACGGGGAGGGAGATGGCTTCCTTGGAGATCACCCTTTCTCCGGCAAAGTCATGTAGGGGGTCTTCACAGGTCTAAGGCGTGACCTTGGAATCCCCATTCTTGCAAAAGCCTCGGAGTAAATCACATCTGTTGAACTTCTCGTGTCGACTAGGATGCGATACACCTTGTGATTAGCTATGGTCATAGTAACCACTAGGGCGTCGTTGTGCGGATGCTGGATTCTGCGCGCATCGTCTTCCGAGAAGGTCATACTACACGGGCTGACCTGGAGTTCTTTTTTTGGCCGTTCGGTCATGTGGATGTAGTGTTTCGAATCAGACTTTCGAGAATGGACTTTTCGAGCCTTGTTTGAATCTCCTCCACCAGATGAGCCACCAAACATGGTGCGAATTTCGGCTAGCTCTTCTAGGGTGTTATTCGGCTGCTCTCGCGCTTCGTTCCGAACGGTTCTCTCTTCCTTGATATATCGATGCAGATGACCCTTACGAATAAGGGTCTCGATCTCATCTTTGAGATCCACACAATCGACTGTGTTATGGTCGTGATCTCAATGGAAACGACAATACTTACGTTTGTCTCGATGATCCGAATCGGCCTTCATACAAATAGGCCAATTCAGAAGCTTGTGCCCTCTGATGTCCAGTAGAATTTACTCGGTAGACGTGTTGAGGGGGGTGTAGGAAGGGAATTTGCCTTCTGATTTTTTGCACGGACGACAATCACGAGGAGCACGGTCATCTGGTTCTTTGCTGGACGGTTGAGGTTCTTCATTCCTTGACCTCTTCCTCTTGCCAGTCGGCTCTATCACTTGAACATTTCTGTGGGTGTTAGAGAATTCCTCAGTGTTAGTATAATTTTGAGCTCTGGTAACGAGGTCAGCTAATGTTTTTGGTAGATTCTTTTCGATGAAGAAGGTGAATTTTCCCTCTTTCAGACCACTGAACACAACAGAGAGTGCCATCTTGTCATCATAGTCTTCCACCTGTAATGCTTCCTCATTGAAACGAGTGATATAGTCCTTCAATGACTCCTTAGGCTCTTGCTTGATGGTAAGCAGATGAGTATTCAGTTTTCGACTCTTCTTACTATTTATGAATTGGGCAAGGAATAATCGGCTAAGTTGTGCAAATGAACCAATAGAATTGGGTTTGAGCTGACGGTACCAATTCCGAGCGGATCCTATGAGTGTGATCGAAAAATCCCTGCAAATCATCGCGTCCGTTGCTGTCTGGATTTGCATCCACGAATGATAAGCCTCCACGTGCTCATATGGGTCACCAGACCCGGAGTATTGGATGACGAGAGGTATTTGGAACCTCTGTGGCATCACCTCGCTCATGGTCGCAGAGGTGAAGGGAGGCTCGGTCTCTTCCATCATTACTTGAACGGCGGCGGGAACTGACGATGGCTGTTGCTTCTTTTCTAGTGTCAGAATCTTGTTGTTGAGCTCCACAAACCGTGTCTCCCACGAATCTTTGTTTTCAACCACCATCTCTTGTGTGTTTTCTATTTCAGGAGTTCTCCTTCCCCTCATCCTTTATAACTTATAGCGGAGATCCACTAGAGCCAAGGCTGAGGTGACCGAGGCATTCGTCGGAGCTCGAGTCGCTGTGTTCCGGGCCAGAACTTGGATTTGGGTCGGGGGAGGGTTTTGAACTGAAGTAGGCGCCTGAGCGGGTTGACGTTGAGGCCCCTCGGGTCTCATACTCCTCGGCGCGGAATGGGCTTCCACAACCAGACCAACCAGTTCTGGAACAGGGTTTTTCTGAGCAGGATGTGGCTGCGGCTCCTATTGCTGCTTCATTTGGTTAACTTCGTCGCGCAGGGCTTATATCTCGTTTTGCATAGCTTGATACTTGCTTGCCCGATTACGAGAGTGCTGGGAAGGCCCTGGAGCCAATTCAGCGTGAAGTAGCGAAGAGGAACGGGTCTGATCATTCTGCTCTGGTTCCGCAACTACCACTTTCTTCTTTCCTCTTGCCATTATGCTTAAGAATAGGAACCTGACATTTTGTATCTGCTTCCCACAGACGATGCCAAAAATGTTGATGTCAAAATCTGGACCACCCTCCACTCAGTACGGCGAACCTCCAAGGAACCCTGGTTTTGCACAAAAAGTGAACAAAGGAAATCCTGACTAAGCCGGGGGACCCTCCAATGCCTAAGTCAGGTCAATGAAATCTAGGTCTAAGTTGATTGTAGAGAAAGGGTGTGGGATGTTCCGTTTTTACAGCAATATTTTCTCTTGTATTTATACCTGCCTATCGAACGGTTTGAGTCCATTAATCTCGGCACGATTCACTCAATTAGTAGGATACTGTGATCGTGGAGATATTGTTCGTAATCTAGGGATTGTATAACGTATCGTGCCTGTTAGGGGCGTATCTGCGGGGGAGATATTCGGTAGTATCTGCTTAAGGCCGTTTCTAAGTTTAGCGCATGGAATGTTCGTGTCTGGCTTTGACCTCAGCTTGGGATCTCAGACTAAAGAATCCTCGACTCCGAGCCTCGGACCTGGACTTTAAGCTTTCCCCTCCGAGCTCCGAGGCGGGTAGCGGGCTTAACTCGTTGAGTTTTCCCGTAACAGGCGACATGCAGATGTGGGTGGTCGAACGATCTGCTTCTGGTCGAACAGTAGTTGGATAGCCCGAGATCTCGCAAGTAGACTTCGGTTTGAGCTTCACAACGACTACTCCGACCTTAGATTACTCCGAACCGACTGCCTCGGAGCAGGAGCACGACTGTGACCGAGCTGAGAATCTTCCAACCATTCTAGATTAACTCTTATATATCTGATCGGATTAAGATGGCGTCGGACTTCTATGTTGAAGGGGCTCGGATCTTCCCATAACAAGTCCCATGCTATAATTTCAGACTATCTGAGCAGAGTTGCTATTTAACAAATACAACTATCCAATCATATGATCAAATCGATTGTCGGCCCATAGTGTGACCCACCAAATGAAAGGTTGACTATCCACATGCCTTACTGAACTTGCCCAGCTAAATTTTGAACATTATCCACACGTGTATAGAGCCATGTCCATCTCTACACAAGCACAATTTTGAACATGGCACGGGTGCGCAGATTCCGCCCTTCCATAAGGTGGGCCTCATTAATTAGATCTTCTGTCTCAAAAATTCATGGAAATTTACCTCTTACCGACTTCAGGAGTCCATAATTAAGACGGTCTGCAGATGGTTGACCAGTTCCTAGCCACCGATTGGAGGCATTGGTTGTAATTTTATTTCTGACAGTCTAGTCTCATCCTCAAAAGTCCTTGAAATCGGTGGTTATGATCATACAGACTGCTATGGTCTTTTTTGGCACGGCACATTTCATGCCAAAGCCAACAGATCAACCACGGGATTTATCATCGTGTATGAAGATGTAATGTTTTATAAGATACAACTGATTGCACCAGATACAAACCACTTTGGAAGTGGTGATGACTCCTTTGCATACCACATGGTACTCACGTGGAGCTCCAGACCATCAAAATTGTGAGAAAACTGTGGATGGAGTATGTAACTATAATCCAGCTGATAAAGTAATCCTAGCAATCCAAGTCATGGCCATCAGATGAAAGGGTAAAGGTAAATTAATTAGTGTTCCAAATTCAAAGGGAAAAGTCAGATGGATCCTATCAAACGCTTGGTTTATTTTATTTTTTTCCCTTATGTACATGCTTCATCCATGAATGTTTCAGAAATTTGGATGGTCTGGATTCTCCCATGACCATGCCATATGGTTTGGATTCCACATACTATAATTTTAAATAGTCATGTGGACTGCTATACTTATTTTTCTAGCGTGAATAAGGACGCGGATTGCGTCCTACTTACCGTCCGGGCAGGGCTCTGTGGGGCCCACCGTGATGTAAGTATTTTATCCAAGACGCTCATCGCTTTTCTCTTATCATTTTAAGGTATAAAACTAAAAATAAAGCAGGTACACACCTCCAGTGGACCACACCAAAGGAAGCTGCATTGATAATGACACCCACCGTAGAAACTTTCTAAGGGCCACCGTTATGTTTTTTTACCAAACAACCTATTCGCAAGGTCAGGTAAACTTCGATGAAGTGAAAGCATAAATATCAGCTTGATCCGAAACTTCTCCAGCTCCCAAGAAGATTTTAATGGCGAACGTTGAATCCCTACCTTTTGGTCCACTTAAGCCCTGGACCTACCTCGTGTTTTGGTTCTATCTTAAAATGATCTGACTATGAACGGAGTGGACAAAACACTTACATCACGGTGGGCCCCACAGATCCCTGCCCGGACGGATTAGTAGGACGCAATCCGCGTCCCCATGGATAAATGGAAAGAGATTCAGTGAACCCGAGAAGATGAAAATTTCATCTCCGACGAGAGATCATAGTGATGGGATGAATCCTAACCGTTGCTGTATGAGAGCTCTATGCACTTCTCGGAAGCGGATTGCGTTCAGAGCAAACGGCTTATGGCATAGTGACTAGTGAGTAAACTCTGTGTGGCCAAATATGGATGTATGTGTCTTATCCATGCAATTCATCCATATTTTCAGATCATTTTAGGACATCAACCCAAAATTTAAGTACATCCAAAGATCTATTGGACCACACCAGATGAAATGGTGGGGATAATGACTTCCACCGTTGAAACTTTCTTAGGGCCTACCGTGATGTTTATTTTTCATCCAAACTTTTCACGAGGTCACAGAGACATGGATGAAGGTAAAAATCAAATATCGGCTTGATTTAAAATTCATATGGCTCCCTATAAGTTTTCAATGGTAGGCGTTCAATTCACACTGTTTACTGTGGTGTTGGTCCACTTGAGCTTTGGATATGTTTAAATTTTACGCTCTTTCCCTGAACTTAGATGATAAAATGGAGGGAGGGCGTGGATAAGATATATACATAATGGTGGGCCCCACAGAGTTTACTCAGTATACTATCTGCCCCTACATTTCTCTCTTTAAAGTACACGTGTCTAACATGTGGTGATCAGTACTGTTGATCATGTAAGCTTCTATGGGGATGAGCTATAAGCCAAAATTCAGAGTGATTGGATAATGGTTAAACGTGACTGCTAAGTGCTAACCGCTCCTTTTGTAGGCCACTTATCAGACAGCCAAAATTTCAATACTTACAGAGAGGTCAAGCTCGTTAAATTGCCGATAAATGCTGGCAAGGGACCCGTCATGTAATTTTCTGAGACATCCCTGCAATATATGCAGAAAAACACTTGTTAACGGTTGGAAGATTAGATCTCACCGACTTCAAGGGGTCCACACTGTTACAGTTAAGTGGTGATGGCTCATTCACATACCGTGTGGCACTCATGTGCAGCTATCCACACCATCCAAACTGTGAGGAAACTGTGGATGGAGCATTTGTCTAAAATCCAGCTGCTAAAGTAATCCTAACCATCCAATTGATGGTCACCGGATGAACGGTTAAAAGTAAATGAACAGGTGTTCCAAATTTAAAGGAGAAGTCAGATGACTCCTATCAAGCTCTTGGTATAATTTCTTTTTCCTTGTATATGCTGCATCCACAAATGTTTCAGAGATTTGGATGGTCTGGATTATCCTACAGCCATGCCACGTGGACTGTTAACGAGTGATAAATAACAGCAACACGCTGTGGTAAAATTTTGGATACTTACAAGGAAAGCATGCTCGTCATGTTGGCGATGAATGCTGGCAAGGGACCCGTCATGGAATTATTTGACACATCCCTGCAATATGTATAGAAAACACTAGGTGACGTGTGACACGTGTACAAGATAAAGCCACTCATCAGGTGGGCCCCACCACATGAGTTGATCCATTGGATTTCTGGCCCAGGTAAGAAAATGTGGCCCAATTGAGTGGACGTAGGACTCAGTAGGACTATGGTTAATAAGTTTAGCCTGGGTTTGCATGTAATAGACTCAAGGGTCAGGCCTAGCCCAAACATTGCAAAACCCGGGCTGAAGCCAACTCAAGGCCCGGCCCATTGACACCCCGAGCTTGACCTGGCCAGATATTAAGAACAATAGGCCTGACCCCTACCCAGCCCATTTACTAATTAGGCCCAATCTTTCAAACACATGCTGAGTCCCGACCCACTTGCACATGGCCATGGATAGATGAATCAGTTGAGTTAAATGCGACTTGTCTGAGTTATTTGGACTAAGTAAAACCCATCCAGTTCGACACCATGCATGAGTCACCCCGGACTGGGGTGAGTCAGGCTGATTCACTTCCAACTCAGGTGAGTTACGAATCAACTCAAAATCCGATGAGTTGGAATGGTAGTCCAACCCAGTATTGATTTCATACCATTTTTCACATATACCACATGGGTATCCGGGCCCATGACTTAGTGTTGAAACCTACGGGTCCATTACTGACTCAACTCAACTCGAAACACTTATATATATATATGTGTGTGTGTGTGTGTGTTTTTGTTGGGGAAAAATAGGAAGAGTCTAAAGACTTGATTATGGAATGGACCAATTCTACTAACATTGCCCGAAATCTCAAGACAAGCATGCCAACACCTAAAGGAGAGACTTAGCTCGGATTATAAGGAATGAATCCCGACCGAGACTTATAAAGTCCAGAGCCATAAGGCAGAATCTATGAGACGCATAAAGTTGACTCGGAAAATGAGGCAGCAACATTTAAAGAGGCCGATTAATGCCCAAAGCTCAAAAGCCACCTGACCGACCATAAAACCGACTCATCTTTAGATCAGTTATAGAGTCGGCTATCGGATTAAGAAAATACACTGATTACGATCAGTTTCATCTCATCCGACAGAAGGCAAGTAGCTCTACCCTTTATAACCGGCCGAGACTCACTCACCAGTAGAGTCGGCCGAGCCCGATCTGAGCAAGGTAGAGACGGTGTAAAGTAAAATACCTTCCCGAAAATCTAATAAAAGGATCCCTGATCCCGAAAATCTCGGAATCGGCTGGAATCCTAAAACGGATTGATGCCGAATCCCCAAGATATCAGGAAAAGAATCCTAGCACGATGGGATCCTCCCTTCCTATAAATACAGGAGATTTCCAAGGTGAAAGCTACGTAAAAACTCTCCTTAAAAACCCTTCTAAATGATCTTAGTCCTGACTTTAGCATCGGAGGGTCCCCGACTCTAGCCAAGGTCTCCTTTGTCTCCTTCTTGTGCAGGTAAAAGGTCGAGGGAGGATGTACCGAATTTTTGCATCAACAGTTTAGCGCCGTCTGTGAGAATTTGATACGAAAAGTCGTCTTCCTAGCTCTATCAAAAGCTTCAACGAAATCTCCAATGGCAAGAACAAGGAGAACCGTCCAAAACGAGCCTAATGAGGTCAGTGTCACTGGACCACCGGCAACAGAAGGCCCGCCGGGTACGAATAGAGCCCAAGGGGCCCAGAACCGACCCGATAATCGACATGGCATACTCAATGAAACCGAGAGAACGGACGGTTAGATAAGGAGGTCGAGGAACTCCAGACCGATATGAACTACATGAAACAAATAATGGAACAAATTCATCACCAGCAAGTTCCACCTCAGCATGGTGGCGGTCGGGCAGATGCCCCGCAACAATTCGCTGACCATCAACCCGTTGCTCCGCGATCTGTTCCTTAGCAAAGCCAACACCAGGGTCCTGCCGAGCCTACACCCACTCATTTCGTGACCGCCCCACTACCTTCCACTAATCTTTTACATGAAATAGATCGGAGAAGGCGCAGCAGGTCCCTGGTTGAAGGCAAGACTGATAGTGACGAACCTTAGAAAGTTGACCTTCAGGATTTTCGGAGAGAAGTGCAGGAAGAGATCGCGGACATGAAGCAAAACCGTAATCTAGGTCAGACAAGACCTGAAGTAAAGGCATCTCCGTTTACAGAGAAAATTAGGCAAGCTCGGCTATCGGAATGATTCCGTCTACCTCAGATTACGCCTTTTACCGACAAAGCTTATCCAACCGAATATATCGAGTCCTTTCAGTCGTATATGGAATTATATGATGCCTCGGATATCTTGATGTGCCGAGCCTTCTCCCTCACTTTAGCCGACGTAGCTCAGCTTTGGTTTAAATAATTAGAGCCAAAATCTATTAGCTCCTTCACAGAGCTCAACGACGCCTTCCTCACCAATTTCATTGGTGAGAAGAAAAAATTAAAGCCATCTGCGCATTTAAACAACATAGTTCAGAAAGAGGAGAGTTGCTGAAGGATTATATTAAGCGCTTTAATTTCGAGTCGCTTCAGGTCCGGAAACATTCGGACGAGATAGCCCTCAACTCGATCATGCAGGGCGTCAAAGATAAGTTGTTTCTCGCATCCTTGGACAAGAACCCGCCTACTACTCTGGCAGAATTCATACCTCGGTCAGATAAATATGCGGACACCGAAGGAACCCGAATCTTACGTGAGGCCGCTCAAACGTAAAAGTCCCGACCAGAGCCTTAGCAAAAAAGGAAGTTGACTCGGCTAGTGGAAAGAAGCATAAAGATGATCGGACCCACAATGAGCGTAGGTCGGGTAAGCGGCCTAACCACAAATTCTCAATGTACACCTCGTTCAATAAATCACAGGAGCAGGTATTGATGGAAATCAAGGGCAAGGGGTTCGTTAACTGGCCCGATAGACTCCGAAGCAATCTGAACCGACGAAATAAAAGTAAATACTGTCATTATCATCGCGATCATGGGCACAACACGAGTGACTGTTATAACTTGAAAGAAGAAATCAAGATACTCATTCGCGAAGGCCGTCTCAGAGAACATGTCGAAAGAACTGGGACAACGGAAGAACTTTCAGGCGACAACCGACCCACAGAAGAAATCCGAATGATTGTCAGTGGTCCTGAGGTGGGGGCGATTCAAATAATGTTCGGAAAAATCATGCAAAGAGCATCAGTCGACCTGAATCGAAGATCCTGATTTTAGCTCGGCCTTCGAAAGAAAGGAAAAATGAGAAGTATTGTATATCGTTTACCGATGAAGACGCTCCGGGTATTTATCATCCGCATGATGATGCATTAGTCGTCACCCTCACTATAGCAAATCACAAGGTGTTCCGTATTCTCGTTGATACAGGATCGTTGCGGATGTACTGTTTACTCAAGCATTCGACAAAATGGGCATCGAATGGTCGGCATTACGACCAGTACACACCCCATTGATCGGATTCTCTGGTGGACAAACCCTCCCCGAAGGGGTCATCTCATTGCCACTTATTGCCGAAAATTCCCCGCATCAGGTGACGGTGATGGTCGACTTTTTAATAGTCGACCAACCTTCAGTGTACAATGCCATCCTCAGTCGACCTTCTCTATGTCTTCTCCAAGCTGTAGTGTCAACGTACCATCTCTCCATGAAATTTCCGACCGAGTCGGGAGTAGGAGTCGTCAAAGGTGATCAACAGGATGCAAGGCACTACTAGGCAACAGCCGTAAAAGCTCCGGCCGAGGTAACCATGATCGAATCATTGGACCTTCAGGCCAAGACCCACGAGCGAGGACAATCGGTAGAAGATCTCATCCCGGTATGTCCCTAGAGAAACCCAATATCCACCCCTAGAGAAAGTGGCCCTAATGTTAATTGTGTCTTCACAATGACTTTGAACGTACTTCCAAGAGCGCACCATCATCGTATTAACAGACCTCCCATTGCACCAGGTTCTTTAGAAACTGGAGTCTTCCAGCCGTCTAACGAAGTGGGCAATCGAGCTCAGTGAATTCGACATCCAGTACAAGCCGAGGATAGCCATTAAAGGACAGGCTGTGGCTGACTTCATAGATGAACTCACTCCGTAAACCAATCTGCCTACCGAGCTTGTACATGAATCCGTCGATCCTCTGACTGTTATTATTCCCGCATCATTGCCCGACTCAGCCCCCTGGAACCTTTATATCGACGGCTCATCCAACTGTAAGGCAAGCAGGGCAGGAGTCGTCTTGGAAACTCCCGATCAAACCCACATGCAATATGCCTTAAGACTTAAGATTTCAAGCCTCAAACAATATCACAAAATACAAAGCTCTGTTGCTCGGTCTTCGACTAGCAGCCAGTCTGGGTGTTACTCATCTCAACGTCTTTAGTGACTCGCGGCCGGTCGTCAACCAGGTTACTAGCGTGTATCAAACATGTAAAGAGCAACTGAAAGCATATATGAAGAAAGCCAAAGAGTTGATCGACGGTTTTCAATGATGTACTATCACTCGGATCCCTCAAACAGAAAATACTAAAGCCAACCTATTGGCAAAACTTGCCTCTGCTGATGAGGACGATATACCTAGGTTCGTTCCAATCGAGTACGTCGCTAATCCGAGCATTGACGACCCGCCTAGCTAAACCGTACATTCGATCGATTCAGAACCTACTTGGCTCGATCCGATCGTCCAATATTTCGACAACGAGAAATTGCCTGAAGATCGCGCCGAGGCTCGATGACTGAAAACCCGAGCCTCCCGGTACACCATACTTGACGGGATACTATATAAGAAAGGATTCTTCGCTCATTTGCTATGCTACCTAAATCATGATGAAGCTAATTATGTACTGCGGGAGATCCACGAAGGGATTTGCAGAAATCACTCGGGAGGATGATCGCTTGCACATAAGGTCTTATGACAAGGGTATTATTGGCTGACCATCCAACACGATGGTCGTAAGCTCGTCTAAATTTGCGACATGTGCTAGTGATTCGTGACCATTCCGAGACAGCCACCCGAGGAGCTGACTTTCGCACAGTAGGGAATTGACATCATCGGACTGCTCCCTTAGGGGAAGGGTCAGACCAAATTTGTCATTGTTGCGATGGATTATTTCACTAAGTGGGCCGACGTCGAACCATTAGTCAAGATAACCAAACAAAAGATCACAGACTTTGTCTAGAAAAATATCATCTGCCGATTCGGGATACCTCGGACCGTTATCACTGACAACGGGAAGCAGCTCGACAACAAGCAATACCGAGAGATGTGTGACAATCTCAGAATAAGAAATGTCTACTCGTCCCCCCATCATCCTCTAATGAATGGACAGGTCAAGGCAGTCAACAAGATTATCAAACAGCATCTCCAAACCAAACTCGACCGAGCTAAGGGAGCGTGGGCCGAAGAACTTCCTAAAATATTATGGGCCTACTGAACTACCGCTCGAACAGCCATGGGAGAGACTCCCTTCTCCCTTGCGTACGGATCGGAAGCCATCACTCCGGTCGAGATCGGACTACCTTCTGCTCGAGTCAGTTCGTTTAACGAACAAGACAACGAAGAATTGCTGACTCTCGGACTCGACCTCTTGGAAGAACAACGGGAAAGGGCTTAGCTACGAATGACAGCTCGGCAACGACAAGTAGCTCAGTTTTATAATGCCTGAATCAAGGTTAGAAGATTCCAAGCCGGGGGATATTGTCATGCCATAAACTCAAAAACCAGGCTCACAAAATTTCCTATCGTCGAATCCGGCGCCGACAGCCTCCGTAGAACCCCATTCTCGGCTCCCAGCACTCATTCGCCAGGTTCTGATCCTGGGATGCTACGAGGAGGATTTTCAACATCAGTTTGATTCGTAATAAGCATAACTAAAGGCATAACCCACAAATAACAACAAAAAACTCTATCACATTTTTACTATGATAAAAAACTTTACAAGTACAATAAGCATAAAGGAAAATACAATGATAATGGACAAAAGCTCCAAGATGATCTGCTACGCGCTCTTGCCTCAGTGCTACTGCGGTCCAACATCAACTACATGTAATGGTCGTGCATAAGCTTATAGAAAGCTTAGAGGGTGGTAAAAGTGTGTGCGCAAGGTTGTAATACAATTATGCAGTATCAGAGTAATGCAAAATATGCTAATGAATCCATGAATACCATTAGCCGTACCAAGGCTATGCGATGCAAGGCATGAATAAAGTCGGCCATATCAAGGCCATGCGATGCGAGATGCAACTCAAGCATATAATTCCTCATCTGAGTCCACATATCAATACAGTTCAACTCTGGAATATAACCGGGGTCGAGTACACTCCAAACCGGATTGTTGCCCCATTGCGCGCAATAAGGCTAGTGGAAGAGACCTCACTATCCGCCTGCCAATATCAGGCTCGGCTTGTCGACAGCGGATCCATTCCTCAAGCTGGTCAAACTCAGTCTAGCTTTGGCCCCTCCTCTCGGGCGGGTAAGGCCGCACACCCTTCCAATCGACCACGACATAGTGAAAAGCACGGCCTTCTGGTAATCGGCACTCGGCGCTCATACACCCACTAGGTCTAGATGTTAGAGTAACCTCTTGGTACCATAAGGGTTTAGGGACTTTCACCCAGGGATATCTATAGTACCCCATGTAGAATAAAATTTTCGGTATCCAATCCTGCCAACCACGATACGCCTGTGGAGGCTACGGCCCTGATGTCGTTAGGGCATACAGTAACCATATCACACAATGTAAATGCATGAATCACACTATCTAGTCATGCAGCAATCCTGTGCGTATCGTGTACTCATATAAGGCAACACCACCTATCCGGGAGCCCATAAACAATTTGCCCGAAGGCATATGATATGATCAGTCACTTCTTATATCAAGCATACATATGATGCGTATGATCATGAATCATGGAACTATATTAAACATGTTATATAGTGATGGATGTTGTTCATAACAAAGATGGGCCTAGACGGCCTACAAGTATGGGCCTAACAATGGGCCGTAGGGGGAATTATAATGCGTACATTTAACCAACATTATTCTTACAATGTGGACGTTAAACCATCATTGCTCCCAAGGCACGGCCGCCATAAACATCATTACACAAACCATGGTAGAGTCACACATTGTAATGGACTTGTATACATCCAATTGGGCCTCGACCCATGGGCCTTGGATACAACAAATGGGCCACATAACATAGGCCTTATGTATATCAGGTAGGCCTCAATGGATGGGCCATAATTACATCAAGATGAGCCTAATCATATGTGCCTCATATATATCAAGGTGGGCCTCAATAACAAGCGTCGTATATCACATTGACCTAACCAACTGGTCCCCAAGTACATCACATCGGGCCTAGTCAAATGGGCCGAATCAATGAGCCAACTCAAATGGGCCGAATGTATATCAAATCGAGCCCACCCTTATGTATTTGAGATCCGACATATTCATAAGTTATCATAGAGATGGATGAAATGAAAACAATTATCAACTTAATTGGAAACTACTGTGGCCCTTAGGAGTTTGAACGGTGGATGACACGATCCACTATTTAAATGGTGGGGTCCACTTGAACTTAGATCTGACTCACCCATTTTCCCATGCTGTAAAATGATCTCACAAATGGTTGGACGCATGGATACAATACATGCATCATGGTGGGCCCCACTGTTCAAACAGTGGATGGTTTCGATAAGACACATACATCAATGTGGGCTTGCAGGCTTGCTGCCAACAAAGGGGCAGCTAGATAGCGGCTGTACAGGCAGCTGGCTGCACAAGGAGGGCAAAGGTGGGTCCCACGTATGGCCCACCATCGCGTATATATAATATATAATATATATTATATAATATAATATATAATATATATAATATAATATAATATATATATGATATATCTAACCTCCTTAGTAGTGGGACCCACAGAACTTACTGTCGTCAGATGGCAGTGGGTCCCACCATAAAAAACAAATGTACCGCACGTGTAAAACACATACATCATGCATGGCCAACCACCAGAATGGATGGACGGCTTGTGTAAACCACATACATCATGTGGGCCTGCAACTTGCTGACATCAAGAGAGCAGCCATGTAGCTGCTCCACGTGCAGCCCCTTTTTTTTGTAAGGCAGAGGTGGGTCCCACGTAGGGCCCACTCTCATGTATTATATATAATATATAATATATATAATATATATCATTCACGTAGCTGCTGCTGTGCAGCGTTATTCATTAACAGCGGCCAGAGGTGGGTCCCAGGTAGGGCCCACCCTCATAAATAATATATGATATTATATAATAGTATAATATAATATATTATAGATATGGTCCTCCGAAAAATATTTCTAAACACAAAGGAAGCTGGTGCGAGCACACTGGGACCCAATTGGGAAGGACCCGATGTTGTCTCGAGTACCATCTGACCTGGGACGTATCGGTTAGAAGATCTAACTAGGCAATTACTCCCCCATCCTTGGAATGCGGAGCTTGTAAAAATCTACTATCCCTAGGTCGGCCATTGAGCAATTAATTACATTCATTTATTAGATGAGCAAATAATGAAAAATATGTAAACTGAGTCAAATGAATATGAAAATCGAATATATCCATTCATTAGTGCAAGTTTTACATCGGATTACGTTAGTTCCTACTTTGAAATTACATTGGCAAAATGATAAGGATAATGCAGAAAAAGAGTTGGCCGACATAAGCGATGTCCCCCCTCGGTTACAGATGCTCTCGAGCCCGGCTTGAAGCTTGGTGTGCTTGAAGTGCTTGACATGCTTTGCAATCCAAAATTAGCTTCAAGGTTCACCAGGAACTAACTCAGGAGGAGGCTTGGGTTTAGCTACCGCTGCCACTCAGAGCAACCTCTGGCGCTGCCTCAGGAGCAGCCTCGGAAGCAACTTCAAGATCAGCTGCCACTGCATCAGCAGACCCAGCTGCCTCGGTCTCTGGACCGTCCGACCCAGAGGCACTTTCATCAAACCCCAAAAGATCAAGGTTTGGGAAGGACTGCTTCAACAAGTCCATGCACTTGATGTAACTGTCCTGATACAAGCGATCCCGCTCCTCCAAGTGCTCTAGGGACTCGAGAAAGGCCGCTACGGCGTGGACCTTGGCTTGCTCGATGACAGCCTTAGTTCGGTCCTGAGCCGAGACAACTTTTCTTCAGAAGAAGCGAGGGCCTAACGATCCTGTCGACTCTCCTCCCATGCCTCTTACAATTGCGAGGCCAAACGAGCACTCTCGGCTCTAGTTTCCTCAACAGCCTTCCTGGCGACTCCTAAGTCGTTAGTCATTATGTTGAGTCGAGTCACGACGGCAGCGAATTGTGCTCCCACCTCCCCTACCCGTTTCTTAGCATTGGCCAGATCCGAGCCAACCCTGAGCGCATAAGGGGCGAACTGTAAAAGGAAAATGCAAGGTCAGATCAAGTTTGAAGAAACTGACAGAACAAGTGCAAATTCCAACTCTTACCTCGAGAAGCATCTTCGCCATATGAGAAAGAGTCCGCCTTGGGAGACATGCGAAGAGGGTAGCGAAGTCCTTTTCGCTCCCATGGGAAATCGCCTAGGGGACCATGTCCTTCACAGCCCGTTGGAAGACCAATGCCTCCTGTTAAATCGTCTCCCCTCCTAAGGACTCCCCCATCCTCTGCTCTTCCCTCTATACCAAAACCTGCTCGGCAACAGGTCCTGGCTCAGAAGCTCCCTAGGACTCGAGAGTCACCACATCCGCCACTTCTGCCCCCTCCTCTGATTCGGAAACTATCACGGTCGGGATAGCTAGGCAGTTTGCTCCTTAGCCTTCAAGACCATCTTCGACCTCTTTGGGGGCCGAGGCTCTGACCTCGAAGGGGCCTTCATCTTGGAGGGCGAACGAAGGAAAGGTCGGGCCTCAGTCATCTCTACAACAAAAGCAAGACGAGTTAGATAAAAATCAAAGGGAATGCAAGAGGACAACCAGAAAGTACCTGTCAAAGCCGAGTCTAAACCCAAATCAAGAAGACGCTCTGGTTGGAGAAGTCTTTTCCAAGCCCGTTGCTCCGGACTCAGTGCCTTCAAATCTTTAATCCGAGCTAAAGTACCGACTCCGAGTTTCGGCCTTCGCTCGGGGATATCTGTGAAATACACACAGTCAGACCCAAAGATGTAGAAGGATGAGAAGATAAAGGAAAGGGCGCCGAGTCACCTGCTTGGGAGAACACCCGGGGAACACGAGATTCGATGGGCCCTGGTTCGGCAGTCTCCTAGTGGCCACATGCCCAGAACCATCTATCTCTCTAATACTTGTTGGAGGTAGGAGGGTCGGTTATCAAAGGTCCGCTCTTATTCCGCCAAGCACACGAGAAGTACCAACCAGGCTGCTGCGAGTTCAGTCGTAATTGGAACAGATAGAGGAATTCATAGACGGTCAGTGGGGGCTACTCCATCTCAACCCATAGCACCGCACATCCAAACAAGTACCTTCACCCGTGGGGAACTATCTATCTAGGCGCTATCTGGAGTTGGGAAAGCAAATCCCGAGCTATCCCCTGAAGGGGCAGACGCAGGCCATATTGTAAAGCGACTTAGAAAATAACAACCATCCCAGCAGGAGGGCGGTCGGGTAACTCACTTGGAAGAGGGAGGCAAAGAATGACCGAGTCCGGGACATGGTACCCGGCCCTGATCTTGTCCAGTTCCGCCTCGGTTAAAACCGAGGGAACGGGACCCTTCTGCTCATCTTCAGCCTCCCCTCCCTCGACCACCGACTCAGCAGCATTTGTCGATCTCCGGGCAGAGATCGACTCATTGACACCTTTAGCTACCTCGTCCTCTTCCTTTGTTTCCTCCCCAAGAGGATTAGGCCTGCCAGGGGCAGTCACCAACGACGCCCCTCCGCGAGAGGAAGGACCTACAGAATCAGGGCGCTCCGTCAAAATTCCAGTCGCCCTTTCGGAATGCTAGAAAGCTGCATTGGCGTTTAGAGCCATCTGAGTCAATAGCGAAGGTGATTTTAAAACGTCCCAAAGACGCCTCGCTTCACCTTCATCACTAGAAGCTCCTTCCCGGGGACTAAGGGAACCTTGCATTGCTGCTAAAATTGAAAATGAAAGGGATGGAGGGAGTTAAAAACTCACCGGAGATAGCAAGAATGATGGAGAAAGAGGTGGACGTGGAAGAGAAAATCGAAAACGGAAGTCGAAAATGACGGAGAATGATGAAAATGGTAAAAACAAAAATCGGGAAGGAAAACGTGTGTGCGAAAATGGGAGGAGAGCGTCCCGCTCCCCCTTTTATAGCCATGCCATGTGGCAAGGACATTTAAAGAGGATTCGAGTCGACGACCGCTTCAACTCCCTCGCCCGACACGTGGCGCACTTCGGATGACGCGAGCGCCGTCCTCGCCACATGTCTGGCTCTCATAAGATGGAAAAACGTTCTAACGGATTCTCGCTCGTGCAGTTTCGATCAACGAATCGGCGCGTGTTCTGAAAGATACAGGACTCCTGCGAGCATTAAATGTTCCATCATAAAGTTGGTCCCAACTCAAGCCGACTCAATAACTCTCTACTCCTTAGCATCAACAAAGTTGATACAAGGAGTAGGGGGCTTACTGTTGGGGAAAAATAAGACGAGTCTAAAGACTCGGTTATGGAATGGACCAACTCTACTGACACTGCCCAGGATCCCGAAGCAAGCATGCCAACGCCTAAAGGAGAGACTTGGCTCAGATTATAAGGAATGAATCCCGACCGAGACTTACAAAGTCGAGAGCCATAAGGCAGAATCTATGAGATGCATAAAGTTGACTCGGAAAATGAGGCAGCAATGTCCAAAGAGGCCGATTAAGGCCCAAAGTTCAAAAGTCACCTGACCAACTATTGAACCGACCCATCTTTAGGTCAGTTATAGAGTCGGCTATCGGATTAAGAAAGTACACTGATTACGAATTAGTTTCATCTCATCCGATAAAAGGCAAGTAGCTCTACCCTTTATAGCCGGCTGAAACTCACTCAGCAATGGAGCCAGCTGAGCCCGATTCGAGCAAGGTAGAGACGGTGTAAAGTAAAATACCTTCTCAAAATACCTTCCTGAAGATCTAGTAAAAGGATCCCCGATCCCGAAGATCTCGAAATTAGCTGGAGTCCTAAAACGGATTGATGTCGATCCCCAAGATATAAGGAAAAGAATCCTGGCACGATGGGATCCTCCCCTTCCTAAAAATACAGGAGATTTCCAAGGTGAAAGGTACGCAAAAACTCTCCTTAAAAACCCTTCTAAACGATCTTAGTCATGACTTTAGCATTGGAGGGTCCCCGGCTCTAGCCAGAGTCTCCTTTGTCTCCTTCTTGTGCAGGTAAAAGGTCGCGGGAGGACGTACCGGATTTTTGCATCAACAATATATATATATATATATATATATATATATAGAGAGAGAGAGAGAGAGAGAGAGAGAGAGAGAGAGAGAGAGAGAGAGAAGGTTCTATGAGCTCATTGGAACTTCCAATGAGGTCGAGCTGTGTGGGCCCCACCATGATGTATGTCGAAACTTTCATCATGTCGAAACTTTTATACACACACTACTCTTTCTCTCACTTTTTTTTTTACATTTTCCTTTCCTTATCCAACCAACTGTGCCTAAGCTTCTATCTCTCTCTTTCAAGAGTAGTATACTGCTATCTAAATCTATTCTTTGATTTTATTTTATTTTTATAATTGTTTGAAAATATAAAATTTTGAGATCTTGAATATTTGATTCGAGGGTTGGGTTGGAACTGGATTGGGTTGGGTTGGGTTGGGTTGGATTGAGCCGGGAGTAAGTTCACCTTGACCCGATGTACTAACCTATCTCGAGCTTGCCTCAAAAAGTTTGTCAAACAAGACAAGCTCTAATGGTGAACTTAAGGGTGAGCTCAAATTCAAAGAAAGCACGGATGAGTCAAGCCAAGCTTGGCCCACCTCCACTCAATCGGTTTACTGTACAACCCTAGCTAGGAATAAGGAATATCTATACTCAGGTACTTAGAATGTGTGCATGTGGCGTGCATTAACTCAAAATAAACCATGCAAAACATTTGACTCACTTTATTCCATTGCATATCAAGTAAAAAGAGGTCTGCCACCTGCCAAGCTGCTCATATATACGATAGGTCCCACTTGCAGCTAAAAAAAATGACCAGTTATCCACGCTAACAGGAAGCGGATTGGATACTGAGTAACTGAGTAGGCTGAGCCTACTGAGTAAACTCCACGGGGAACCATGTGATTTATGTATTTCATCCACTTTGTTCATCCATTTTATCATATAATTTTAGAGCTTGAGCCCAAAAATGATGCATATGAAAAGTTAATTGGACCACTCCACTAGAAACAGTGTGAATTGAACGTCCTTTGCTGAAAAATTCCTGAGGGCCATAGAAGTTTTGGATCAAACTGATACGTGTGTTTTCCCTTCATCCATGTCTGTGTGATCTTATGAATATGTTGGATGACAAATAAACATCGCTGGAGGCCCTGAGAAGGTTTCAACAGTGGAGATCATTACTCTATTGTTTCTTCTAGTGTGGTCCACTTGAGCTTTGGATATGCTTCAATTTTGGGCTCCACCCTTAAAATGAGCTGAAAAAATGGATGAACAGCATGGATAAACCACATAAATTAGCAGTAGGACCAACGGAGTTTACTTAGTGTGATTAATAGTACTAAGTAACTCAGTACGCAATCCGACTTCCATTTGACGTAGATGTGTGGCCCACTGGATGGCCGAGCTTTGGACATGGTGGGAATCCCTATCCACATTTACAGCAGGATGCGGCAGGAAACCTAGTTTGAACGTGGATAGAATTCAAATCCACCACCAGTGTATCGTTGAAGACCTTGTTAGCAATCAATGAGAAGATAGGAGTTATGCTGAGTTTACGACTCGTAAGTATAGCTTACAAATCGGTAAGATTCCAATTCCCAATGAAATTAGGTATCTTTGTCAACTGGCTACCAGATGCCCACCTGAAATCCAATCGGATTTTCCATCATAAATATTAATAAATTAAGGGATCAGAAATGATAAACATGCCATATAAGTAACTAAAATTGAACTGTCTGAAATTATGGGGCCCACAGTAAATGAGTCGTAACTCCAAAATCATATGGATCCAACAATCCTAAGCTCTGGATAATGGGCATTAGTGATCTGTTTAATTCAGACAATTATGAATTTTTTTTCCATTTTAATGCCCATTAAGAGCAATTGAAGTTGGGGGCCTATGATTCTTCATATAATCATAAGTTCTTACCAGATCTTTATGTTTCTCAACTTAGCAAATGTTGAAGGAATCTCACCACTTAGCCCGATGCCACTCATGTATCTGTGAAAAAACAGGCATAGATCATCAATCCAATTGTAGATGCTTCTTGTGTGATTAACAGCTAGAGGAATGCTCAAACCATCTCAACAGAAGTTCAGTCTGACATATGCATACACCATGATTTCTGTACCACTTGCTTATAGAAAACCAAATAAAAATAAAGATTATTATTTATTTATTTATTATTATTATTATTTTCAAAAACTAGAGTCCACATGATAGGTTGGAAATAAGTCATTGACCAGACAATAACTAATGGTCCAACTGGTTGGACTAGAAAATTAGAATGAAAAAGAAGAAAATAAGATTATCACATAATGATTACTATCAAGTTGGGTGGAAATTTTGAAATTCTAAACACATCATATGGCATTTCTTAAAAAGAATAATTAAATACAATTAGAAAAACAAAGTCAAAACTTACAGTTCTTGCAAACTTGACAAATTCCCCAGCTCAGGTGGGAGCAAACCGTTGAAGCCATTGGAGCTTATATCCCTGAAAATGAATAAATAATTATTTGTTGTCGTCTATCAGTGGCTAAAAATTGTTGTTATGGTGTGCCACTATTAAAGAGTGGATGGAAATGATTTTAGTACAAGGCTATCCTCATGGTGCAGCCAACCTATTGGAATGGTTGGATGTCACACTGACATTATAGGTTGCAACTTAATTCAGTAGGTGGACAGTAATTTATAGTCCAATTGATTCGAACTGGAAAACTTCTCAAAAAGTAAAAACAGAAAATAAAACTGCCGCATATGAGTTACAACTAAGTTGGTTGGAAAATTCAAAATTCTAAACATATCCTCGGCATTTCTGAAGAAGAATAATTAAATAGAATTATTAAAAAAAAAAAAAAAAAAAACAGTTGTTGCAGCCTTGACAGATTCCCCAGCTCGGGTGGGAGCAAACCCTTGAAGCCAGCTCTACTTATATCCCTGAAAAAAATTAATTAATTATATTTTGTTATTTATCAATTGCTAAAATTTATTGTTTCAGTCTGGCCCACCTAGTGAGTGCATGAGGATGATTTTCATGCAAGGCAATCCTCACCTATTAGGAGGATTGAATGTCATTAGGACATGATAATAACTTATTGTCCAACTAGGTGAACTTGAAACCTACTTGAAAAGAAAAGGAAAAAAAAGTAAATTACTGTATAATAACTACTACTAAGTTGGTTGGCAAATTCAAAATTCAAAAACATCATATGGTATTTCTAAAGAAAAATAATTAAATAGAACCAACAAAAAAAAAAAAAAAAGAAGAAAAGAAGCCAAAACTAACTGTTGTTGGTAACCTCTGAACATATTGTAGCTTTAATATTTTTGAAAATAAATAACTAATTAGATTTTGTTATTACCAATGCTAAAAATTGTTTTTGGTCTAGCCCACCTAATGAATCAATGGGAATGATTTTGGTACAAGGCTATCCTCCAGCCAACCTCATAGTAAGGTTGGATGTTATAAGGACATGATGAGATCGAAAATCATTGGGTAGACAATATAGCTTATTGTCTAACTGGTAGGACTTAAACCTTCTCAAAAAGAAAAAGAAGAAAACAAAAAACGATGCCTATTAATAACTATGAAGTTGGATGGAAAATTAAAATTTCCAAACATATCCATGGGACTTCTAAAAAGAATAAATAAATAAATAACAGAACTTACAAGTACTCAAGATTTGGCAAAGTCCCTATTTCATGTGGGAGCGAACCATTGAAGTTATTGTAGCTTATATCCCTGCAAATGAATAATTAATTATGCTTTGTTATTTATCAATGGCTAAAAATTATGGTTATTTATCAAGTTGGAGCAAACCAGAATAGTTATTTGGCTTGTAGCCTTAAAAGTTAATAATTATTTATTTAATCCTAATAATAATTGGAAACCCTGCAGTAACCTTCGTCATTTTTCTATCATCTAAGAAGTGAAGGTGCAGCTGGAAATACGCTTACTTGCGGTGAAGCGAAACCTTTCCTGTCAACATGCCACTTGTGTAGAAAATCCGTACCATGCCAATGTTAGGTCCCATGATGAAGATCATCTAGCTTCGAAAATCATGCTGCTCCGATCATTAAATTGGCCATGCCTGAATATTGATTCAGACCATCGGTTATCTACTCAGTCCAACAGTGCGACCCATCTAGTGAAAGGTTTGGCCTGATTTTCGTGCTAGGTGTATCTACGGTGGGGCCTACAAGTTTGAATGGTTTAGATTTGCCCACAGAAGTGGCATCTTGGCAGGAATGATGTGGCTTCACGACAAGATGTGCCCCACTACCTGAACGATTCAGACCGTTCATGTTGAAGTTTCCACGGTGGTATCTCAAGTTCCGATAAATGGTTATGAACTTCCGATCACTGACGGTGGTCTGATATACGGTACAGATTCCATGGACTATAATTTAATCATGTGAACTACTGAATGGTTGTGAAAGGATGACCAGCCTCATCCATTGCAGACATGCCCAACCATGGTTTTGATCATCCACACATGTATGGAGCCTTGTCCATCTCTACACGACCGCAGCTTTGAGTATGGCACAGGTGCTCAGATCTGAGCTTTCCATAATGTGAGCCTCACTGATTACATTTTTTAGCTCAAAGTGGGCCATGGTGTAGAAAACAAATTTATAGCTAAAGCATTTTTTTTTCCAGCCATCCATTTGTTGCGTAACTACCCCAACGGCGAAAAGGCCTGATTTTTAGACCAGGAGATCTACACAAAGTCATCAGCCGACCAAATACCGGGATCCTACACCGTATGCCACTGTAGGATATGCGATTGCATATAGATGGATAAGATTTGTGTTGTTCATTTGACGTCCCATAGAGATCAATCGTGATATTCCAAATGATGCTGGACAGATAATCCTAACCATCCAACGGGAGGCTACAAATTGACGGTCAGAAAGAAACTGGTCCGATTTTCATATTCGACGGTTGGAAAATTAGATATGATTTTCCCCTCAAGTGAGTTTTGGTGTATGAGCCATCCAAAAGGGGTCCATGATTAGGACGGTCTGCAGATGATTTATATATAAAAGACACGTTGCGTTGGGTGCATCCTAGCCACAAATTGAAGGAATTGGTGGACTTCTATTTATAACTGTCCATTACCATCCTCGAAAGTCCTTGAAATCAATGGCCAGGGTCATCCTGACTGGTGCGGTACTTTTTGGTGCGCCAAATTCCCTACCAGGCCCAACAGATCAACCATTGGACTTATCACCGTGTATGAAGGTGTAAATCTTTATAAGATACAACTGGTTGCACCGGATACAAATTACTGTAATAGTTAGCTGCCATTAGGAAAGTGGTGGTGACTTATCCACCTACTATGTGGCACTCATGTGCAGCTATCCAGACCATCGAAATTGAGGAAAAACTTTGAATGAGAGCATATATCTAAAATAGAGCTGATCAAGTTATTCTAACAGTGCAATTGATGCTTTATCAGATGAACGGTTACAAGTAAATTAACGTGAGTTCCAAATTTGAAGGGAAAAATCAGTCGGCTCCGGACCATCGAAAAATCAGATGATCCATGAATGTTTCAGAGGTTTGGGTGAAATTAATTAGTGATCCAGATTGCCTAACAGCAACAGCAGATATTTTGCTGGGAGAGAAATTTGATACTTACAGGTGGCGCAGGTGCCTAAATTTACCGATAAATGATGGCAGGGAGCCCTCCATTCTACCATCTGACAGAGTCCTGCGATACGTAGAAAACACTCGGTGACACATGACACGTGTACAATACCAAAACCATTTCGTAGATTCCACACATTAAACTAACAAAGCTTTACCTCTAAATTAATGGGCCACACATGTGCGTTGAATGTTTACCATCGGTCAGTTTCCCTGGCCATCCGATTCTTTTTTACATGTGTAAACCACTCTATGATTAGATCCATTGAATTCCCGGGCCAATAACATAGTAGGCCTGAGCTTAGGACTTAGGAGGACGATGATTAAAAAATTTAGCCTGGGCTTGCATGTAAATAGGCTGAGCCCACTGTCAGGCGTGACCGGAACAGTTTGGAATCCGGGCCTAAGCCAACCCAAGATCCGCCGGTGACCATCCCTGGCTCATCCTTTTCAGATATTAAGACCAATGAACTTAACCCTACCCAGTCCAATAACTAACCGGCCAATCTTTTAAATGAATCAGAAGAGACAAATGCGTCTCGGTCTGACCCATCCAGTTCTACACCATGAGTCACCCCTCACTGGTGAGAGTCAGGTAAATTCACTCCAAACTTGGGTGAGTCACGACTCGACTCGAGACCAGATGGCACAGTAGGTAGTCGGTCCGATACTTTCTCTGCGACATTGTGATCACCCATACTCAGCCACCTAGAATGTGTACACGTGGCATGTATTAACTCAAAGAAAATGGCCAAAAATAAAGACCCAGTGAAGATAATTTCTTCTTTTTGGATTGATTGAATGATCATAACCTTTGATTAATGAATACTTTTCCTTAGAATTCAGACCATTGAATGACTTTCATTTCAGCTCTGCATCAAATATCCACCAAGCGGCCACTCAAGAAGTTTAAAATGCCTAAGTTTTGATCCAAAATCCATTTAAACTGGGTCCTAATATTTGGACGGTTAATCTTAGTTACTCATACTCCAGTTTTACAAAATCTTAATGCCTGAGTTTAAACTACAGCATTCTGCCAGAGCATCAAACCGTTTCTCAAGCAAGTACCCAAGTAATAACAACCGAAAAAAAGGATGGAAAATCGGTACAAATTTGTAAGGTATGTCAGGTTCAGGACTTCTTCCGGAATTACCCGCCGTCTCCCTGTCGAGTACCCTTGCACACTCCTGAAAGTAAGAAGTGTAAATATAAGTATGGGCCAAAGGAATACCTGAACTGGTAGTCCGATAACCCTTTAAGCACATGTAGCATATATCCTTAATGATCCAAGCCATTCATCTGGTGGTTCCCTCTATGGATGAGCCATCAAATTGATCAGGAAATCCTAAACAGGCAAGACCCACCAGATGGTCCACTTGATTAATCATATTTTCGTACCAAGTTGGCATATCTGAGAGTGTGCACGTACATTACGGTTATGTGGCAGGTGCCGCCACCGTTGGATAGGCAATCACATTTGATCCCAGGGTTACTGATTCTTGATGAATTGACGGCAGTCCCACTACATGGGTGTCCACTTATGTTCCAGTCATCAGAAGTATCAGAAAGACCCCAATATTGGAAAATGGCATTAAGAGCCCTCTCTGTCCACACACAGGGAAAAAAAACAAAAAACAAAAATTATTATAATAAGCCATGGGGGCCATCAAACGGCTGTTGAGTCGGAGATAATTTGGGAAAGGAGTTGAAACAACCATATGTTCCAACTGTAGGGCTCACCTGTGATGTGCATGTAGAACAGAGAATGTGTATCTGGTGCAACTCCTCGTGGGCACTACACGTCCCAGGAATCATCCACAACAAAAACTCAGCTGGGATATGGGAGGGGGAATGCACAATCACCCCTAAAACCTACCTTTTCATTTGTTGTAGCCCATCTAAATTTAAGAATAGGTTGGTATCTGTATTATCCCTTCATCTTAGTAGGATTCACATGATGACTAGGTTGGATGACATACAAACAACATCCTCCACCCCACATTCCATTTGGCAAGCATCCCCATTGTCCCCCATTATTCCCTTTGTTGTGGCCCACCTGAGTCATGGATCAGGCTGAATTTTGTAAATAAGCCTACAGTTGGGGGCTGCATATAATGGATTGGTTGGACAGCACTCGCACATAATAGTGAGTCCCATAATTTGGAACTTATGGTAACTAATGTTCCACAGCATGATATCATTACCGGAACACAATTAAATGATAATCAGGTTGATATGTTCCAATGGGGTGTTTTTTTTGTCCAATCAATGGCGGGACCTCATATGCACCGTTTGTATATTTTCCCGGAAGTGGATTGGCTGGTGTACCACACACCTGCTATATAGCTGGTGTATTGACGTAAGCAAGTTCTTTCGGTCCATCATGAGATATTTGTTTTTCCTATTCATCCAGGTATTTTTGAGCTTAAGACCTGATTGGATAGAAAATAAACGTTATTTTGGGCCCTTTAATGTTTTAACAGTGAGAATCATGCATTATCCCTGCAGAAACTCTATGGATCCCACTGCATTTTATCCACTCCAGATATCCAATTTATCAGATAATTTTAGATCATTATCCCTAAAATTAAAAATATCCAAATCTCAAGTGGCCCACACCACTAGAAATAGTGTGAATTTAACGTTTACCTTTGAAAAGTTCTTGAGGGTCACAGAAATTTTATATCAAGCTGATATATGTATCTTCACTTTATCCATGTCTTTGTGATCTTATGAACCAATTGGATGACAAATAAACATTACTGGAGGCCTTAGAAAGGTTTCAACGGTGGAAATCAATAGTTCCACTGTTCCTGTGGTATGGTCCACTTGAGCTTTGGCTATGCTCCAATTTTGAGTTCAACCCCTAAAATGATATGGAAAAAAACTGATGTACAGCGTGGATAAACCACATGCATTCACAATGGACCTAACAGAGTTTACTTGGTACGATGACAGCATACTGAATAACTTAGTATGCAATCCGATTTCTATCCCTGCTGTTATTTGTGGTGTGGTCCAGTTGAGCATTTTATATGAGTAGCCTCATTCTCTAAAATGATCTCAAAATATAGATGAACGGTGTGGATATAATAAATACATCATTTTGGGGGCTATATAACTTTGATCTCCTTTGAGCCGTTCGTCCAACTCGGAGCTCGAGGACCGTCTGTGGCCGTCTTCACACGACACCAAGTACACCAGCCATTACGCTTCCTATTTTCCCCGCTGGTACGGTTGCTGATGAGAAAGGGTAGCGGATTGCGTATCGAGTAACTACTTCGAAAACTCAGTGGGTCCATGTCTGTGTGATCTTATGAACAGGCAGGATGACAAATAACCATTACTGTGCGCCCGATCAAGGTTTCAACGGTAGAAATTATTATTCCCCGTGTTACCTGTGGTGTGGTCCACTTGAGGTTTGGATATGTTTCAATTTTAACCTCAACCCCAAAAATGATATGGAAAATAACTGATGGACAGCGAGGATAAACTACATACCTTCATGGTGGGCTCAACTGAGTTTACTCAGTACGATAAGATCTTACCGAGTAACTCAGTCCGCAGTCCGATTTCATGATAAAGGCTCAACTGGTATACCTCCTGCTCATCAGCCCGTGCATGATTCTATAAATGCTGAGCCATGGTTCAATGATCAAGACCGTCCATCAAGTATCATGAACAGTGGATGGGAGATGTCCTACAAATCTCTAAGATTGTAAATCCAATTCCATGGATGGCTTGGATAGCATGCCCATGTGCCACTTTGGCTCATGTGGTTGTGAGTACTTGAGATTCCTCGCACATGCGCGTGGACCATAATATCAGCTCACGTGGGTGGGCCACAGTCCAATTGAACAGCTCCATTGCGCCATGTCAGCATCATAGAGGCGGAAGGTATGCAGTCCACAGCTTTATTTTGGACTTGGGTAGGCCACACGATTTGTTTGATTAAGATAATGGAAAGAAAATTTGAAAAGCCCAGTCACGCTCACCCACGTGATAATTGACCATTTTTATTTTTTGGTATCTCATTCACCGTACATTGTGTCCATATTTTCCCATCTGGACCATTCAATTCTTGGGTCCCACTTCGATTTAAAATTGGTCGAAATTAGAGCTGATCAAACCAACTTTATCATCTTGTTTTTCTAGATGAATTTGGACCGTTGATGTTTTATTTCCACTCATCCATTTGATTTCCACCAATTGGATCATTGGGACAATTCAAGTAATTATTGCAATCCAATCCTATAATGCATCCAAACGCAGCCTAAGCATCTCTCCCCGAACACATGGATGTGATCACTTGCGATTTCGTGGACACCCAAATATGCCAAAGACGATACTTTTATCTTCCGGTATACGTTTGTACATACCATATGGACTGAATTGGATATGCAAATCCGATCGCCTCACCATGATATATGTGTTTTATCCACACCGTCCATCTATTTTTCCACGTCATTTTATGATATTAGCTAAAAATTGAGATAGATCCAAATCTTTAATAGACTATATACCACAATAAAATAGTGGTAATTCGATGCTCACCATAAAAAAAAACTCCCGGGGCTCACTATTACGTTTATTTAGCATCTGTTGACTAGGTCACACAGACCTAGACGAAGGGCAAACACAAATATCAACTTGATTAGACCCTTCTATGCCCAAGAAAGTTTTCAACGGATTGTTTTTTATCATGTGGCCAACGTGAGTCTTAGATCTGCTTCATTTTTTAGCCTCATGTCATAACATGATCTATAAAAATGGATGGACGGAGTGGATTTCTCACAAACATCACGGTGAAGTCCACCTAAATTCGGGCACGAAATTCCAGTTGACGCCTTTGGTCGGAATGGGCATCTGATTTTAGTAGAAGCGGATTTTGTGGTGCGCTAGATACCACCTCGGTGATGTGTTGGCGTCACTAAGTTATGGGGTCACAAGGAGCTGCCCACCTGAGAAGTTGCAAGGAGCAAATATTTCGTGGACCACACCACAAGAGTTTTATATCAAGATCCAACAAATGAAGTAAATACAAATCTTATGTGGACCACGTCACGGGAAAAAGTGGTGATTGAATACCCACCATTAAAAACATCTTGGGAAGTAATGTTTATTTTCCATCCAACCTGTTAGTAAGGTCACAAAGACTGGGACAAAGGGACCACACAAATATCAGCTTGATCCAAAACTTTCATGGCCCATGAGAAGTTTTTAATGGTTAATGACCACCATTTCATGTGGTTTAGTCCACCTAAGATTTGGATTACTTCATTTTTGGGATCATGTCATAAAATGAGTTATCAAAATGGAAGAACAATGTGAATGTAAATAAAATAAATAATGGTGGGACCACAGTTAGAGAATTAGCAAATGTATCAAATTAACATATTTCAGACATTTGTTAACAAACAGATTGTTTCGAATTCAATACTTAATTTGTAGACTTTAGCTCTCTTTTGGATAGTTATCAGATAGGTTTTCAGACTTTAAATTCAGATTTCAAACTTTAGATTAAACCAAAAAGAAAAAAAAAAGCCTTAAGCATTATTTTGGTATTAAAAAAAATATATATACGAAAAAGAAATGTTAGATTCCACCGCTATGCATGTGGTGTATAGAAGATACAAAACATCTATCTGGTGGCCCACAGCATCGATGGGCCTCAGCCCAAGAAATTGCACCACCCACTTGATCTACAAACAAATGGTCACAGGCAAAAAATGATGAAAAATGATAGGCAACTGGGTAAAAGTGCAATCCCCAGATACTTACAGTTGTCCAATTGAGACAACTTTTGGTCCATGGCTCATATATAGTACAAACCAGAAGATGGATGGTCGTGATTGCATTTTGCTCCATCTGACGCCTTGACGCATGGGAAAAAAATAATAATTCAATTTCAATTTGATTGCCTTCAGGTCATCTAAGCCATATTCCAATTAATTGGAGTTGACTACCTGATGTATCCTGTTCAGCACAGGATTCATAAGAAATGCCAGCAGCCAACCTAAGAGAAGCCTGGTCCTTTTTCTAGGTTTGAGACCAGCAGCAAGAGCCAAGGCTCCCAGTGGCTGAGTTCTCAGATAATTCACATTTCTACTTCATTAAGTAAAAGAAAATATATCAAAACAAAGTGACACTTGGTTTCAATCAAATGATTCAGAACAACAGAAAATAGAGATCGTGTTAAAATGAAACTTTAAATTTTCATGATAGAGATTGAAATTCTAAGGATGCATACCTTCATCTGGGTCTGTTGTTGCATTAGCTGCATCTTTAGCTTTGCATCTCTCCACCAAACACAAGAGGTGTATGCACCAAAAGCAAAAGGCAAGCAGTGTATGAGATGGAGATTTTGGCATGGACCTTTTCATCATTCCAGGCATTGGTGTACTGTAGCTATAGAACTTAAAATCCCAGAATCCTTTAATATATAGATGTGTTTTTACTTTTATTACAAGAGTCACCTCCTACAATATCTTTCTTTTAACCCTTGTTATTTCTGTGTTAGAACAATTCCACGTGCTCACCCGTTTATTTAGTAGCTGATAGTACTATCCTTTTCTTACTTGACCTCGTGAACTCTTAACTCCAGCCGTTTATTTAGTAGCTGGTAGTAGCCTCTTTTCTTACCTAACCTCATGAACTCTACTTTAATTACTCTTCCGTGAGTCTATTGATGAGGCCATCTTACTAGCTGTTGGCTTTGAATCGACTAAGGAGTGTCCACTAATGACTAAGACAGGGTAAGAAGGGAGACTTCCGGTAATAAAGACATTTCCTTCCTTCTTTTTTTTTCTTTCTCGTGATCTCATCTGATTAAATGGAGACGAACTTCATGCTGCAGTGGGACATGGGCACTGAGAAACTGTACCTATAGCATGAAAGTAACTCAACTTAAACTGTCGAGATGTAGGTCATCACTTTATATGAATTGTAAGCTGTGCCCATGAACCAGAGGTCGAGACTTAAAATTAAAATAAAAAATAAAAATAGAAAATAGAAAATAAAGAAATGAAGAAATGAAGAAGAAAAAGAAAGAAATAACCAATGGTCTGGATTCGGCAACAAGTGCCCATGAACCAGAGGTTAATACTATTAAAACAATATGATAGTTGGGATGATGGCATATCTTGGACAGTATCACTTGATTTAATGTATACCAGGTGTACATTTTCTGAGTGCCTGCTTATAACCATCATAGTCGGCTGGAGTATCAAACGCCTCTTAATCAAATGGAAACTCATGTGTAAATAAATGGACATTAAAAGAAATCGACCAACAATTCACCTTCAAAATGCATGTGTTGCCCGCTGGATGAGCATATTGGCTAGATTTTACCTCGGGCCTAGGTGAGCAGCGGATAGAGTCTCTCACGCGTGTTTTTCCACAACACATGTGAGCAGCGAGTAGCATGGCATCTTTGTTGCGCATGTAGATGATTGCCATGACGATTGCAAATGGACGGTTGAAGAAATGAAAATATTGGGCCGCACCATATTTCAACAGCCTCGGAAAGGGTTTTTTTTTTTTTTTTTTCAAAAAGGCGAAGAATGTATTGATAAACTTTCTTTACAACGAAAATCCTTCGGGAGCCCTCGGACAAAACAGGGGCGCTATCGTAAAGGCTGCCACAAAAGGCCACCAAAAAGAAGGAAAACTGTATAACTAGTGATGGTTAGATCGAACTGAACCTAACCCAACTTTGTCTAGGAACAGAATGCCACGAACTTGGGGAGGGAGACCCTCAACGTGATCTGAAGCAATAGCCTTCTGCTCTTTGTTGCCCTCCCTCGCCATGCCGTCAGCCGGGTCATCCCTTCCCTTTGGATATGCGCAAACTGAATGGAAGCGAGGTTTCCCAACTTTTTGATTCTCGAGACCCAAGGTAACCAATGCCAAGACACCTTGGACGTCCTTGAGAGAAGGATTCCCTTCCCTTTGGATATGCGCAAACTAAATGGAAGCGAGGTTTCCCAACTTTTTTATTCTTGAGACCCAAGGTAACCAATGCCAGGACGCCTTGGTCGTCCCCGAGAGAAGGGCCACCGCTACCTTCGAGTCAGTTTCAACCTCAATACAGACATGCCCTCTTTCCAAACAGAGCAAAATATTGGGACGTCGAAGGGGTGCTCAGGAGTTATTTCTACCAGACCCAGATTGCATATTGACACTCTCAGTAGCTACTCACTACTGGATGGTGTTGTGAACCCCACCATGATGTATGTGTTTTATATATGCTATCAATCCATCCATCCATTTTTCCCTATCATTTTAGGGCCTGAACCCAAAACTGAAACAGATCTAAATCTCATGTGGAACGCACACAAAAAATGACGATTTAACGCCACCATTAAAAACTTATTGAGGGCTGCAAAAGTTTTGGATTAAGCTTATATTTATGTTTTCCCTTCATGTGGGACTATGTGACTTAATCAACAAGTTTGATGGCAAATAAATATTACAATAGGACTTGGGAAGTTTTTAATGATGGGCCTTCAATCACCACCGTTTTCTGTGGTGTGGTCCACTTAGATTTGAATCCACCTCATTTTTCAGTTCATGCTCTAAAATAATGATCCAAAATTGATGAACAAAGTGGATAAAACACATACATCATGGTTGGACCCACAGAGTAACATCCAATAATGTCAGTATGCAATCTATATTCATTTCTAGTAATGATTGAAGAACTTGTTTTTCTCCCATTCGATTAGCGATCTACCTGCAATCAGATCCTTCATCGGATGATGATTGAAGGCAAGTGTTGAATCACACTTATAATTTAGCGCTTCAATAGCTTCTATTCCAAATTTTGCAAGCTTGTATGCTTGTTTAGGTTTTTCGACAATTTTCCCTAAACCCTAACACTTGAAGCCTTAAGTCCAGCATGAAGGAAAGTGCTGTCTAACGCTATTCTTCTTGATGAAGTTGTCCAACTTCTTGGGGTCCACTTGGCCTCGAAGTGTGTTTGCTGCATCGCTTCTTCCTCCCAGGGCCATTCTTCCTAGTCCCTACATCTTTTGTTCCTTTCAAGTACCCTGGCGACTTCATTCTGGGATTATTTTGGCAGGATTTCTGGAGTGGCTGCTCTCATGGTTAATTCAGTTGAGGCTAGGCTGAATTGTTAGTGGTTAGTTCCGTCCTTGGATGGTATGGTCTCTACCCTTCAGAAGTTGGCTCCGTGCATCATTCTATGGGAAATTTGGAAGTCAAGGAACTCTGCAAAATATGATGGAAAGGCCCTTTCTATTGATAAGTTGACCACTAATATTAAGCGGTGGTTGAATTATATCATCCAGCAGCTATCCCCCGCCCCCCCCCAAAAAAAAAAAAAAATGCCCTTCAATCATCAAATGGTCTAAGCCCAGCTCCTGGTGGACCAAAGTGAATGTTGACAGGTCTACTAGGGGGAACCCAGGTGCGTCAGTTGGCAGAGGGGACAAGGGTGAGTTCCTTTTCTCCTTCTCGTCTGTCTATGGGATCGGATCGAGTGTTAGTGCCGAGCTCCGGGCGATCTATGACGGGCTTTCAATTAGTTTTAATTTGAGCTATTCTAATGTGGTGGTGGAATCTGACTCCCACCTGGTGATTTCGTTCCTAGACGGGAGCGCCCATCCATGTTGGAAATAGGAGTCCTGGTTGGCCAGAATCAAGAGGTTCAAGATTAAAGGCTAGGTGGAATTCGTCCACATCTTCAGGGAAGGCAACGCTTTGGCCAATGGGATGGCCTGTATGGGCAGTGAGTCTCAGCGTTACTCCCTGTTTTGAAACCCCTCGGATCTTCCCTCCCATCTTCGCGGTTTGCTCTTCCTGGACAAGGCGGGTCTAGGAGCTCTTAGGTTTGCCCTGGGCGTTGGTTCTTAGCGCCAAGCCCGCGGTGTCTCATTTGGCTCCGTTTCTATTTAGCTGTTGTGTAGTCCTCTCCTTTTATTTTCTTGCCTCTATGATGGTCGGCCTCCCTGGGTCCTTTCTTGGGCAATCCTGGTAGCCCCGAATTTGAATTTCAAAAATTTTCTGGGGTGGAGGATAGGCCGTTGGAGTGCTGTCTAGTCGCTTTTGTGGGGGGTCTTTCGGTGCCATTTTCCTCTGCTATGTGGGGGTCTTACGGTGTCATTTTCTTCTGCTATTTCAGTTTTCTGGTGGAGGTGCTCGCTGATGCAATGTTTTCCCTTGTGCCTAGCGGCTTCTAGTTGTGCTATTGTCTTGGCTGTAGTAATGGCTTTCAGCTTGCCAGGTGATCTAAGTAGTTAGACTGCTTCTATTTTGTTTTCGCAGCTTGGTAAGGTTAGAAGCTCTATCCTTTGCGGGTTGGCTTCAGCCTTTGTTTTTTTTTTTTTTAATTTTTTGAGTTCTCTCGTTAGGCTATATGATAGGTGAGGCCTGATGTTTTTGTGGAGCCCCACCTGAAGAATTAGGTATGTACATCGCCTGTTCATATCATCAATGGAAAAGTTCTATTTTAAAGAAAAAAGTCAGGCAAATCATTGCATAGGTATGGACCATTATTCCTAAATTTCTATTTATCGAATCTTGAGAATTTCAATTAATGATTCATGTTTACGAATGAGTTGATGCATGCTAAATTGTCTATGTTTTGATTTTAATTGCATATCGTGCTAATTTTGACTTGTTAATGTTTACATGTTCGATGAAATGCCTGAATGATTAAATTTCTAGATTTAGGGTTTATGTTAAATTTTGTTGTTATTGTCTGATGGATAGTTAGTCTTTAATTGATATTTAGAAATGCTTAAGATGTTGAGTTAGTCGGCAAATCGCCGAATTCAGGGGTGACCCGAGTTAGGTTGGTCACCCTAGGCTTGTTTGATTGACTCAGGTCGAACACGAACGACTGAGAGTAGTTGGACTACGCGAGATGCTTGTACCCAATGCCGGTTGTGCCATGGTTCTCCTAGGTCAATCAAATTTGTTTAACAGCCGATTACTCATATATGTTCACCATGTATGACCACAACCAATTAAATTTAGGATAACCCCATTCTCATTAGATGAGTTTACTTATAATCATTAGCATAACGATACGATCCTACAAAGACTCATAGTCGAGCATTGTGGTATGGGACACCATGTTCGAACTATTGGCCTACGTAAAAGTGATGTGCCTGCCATATTGGCGAAAAAATTAGGCGACGACCCGTTCCCTTGTGACCATTGAGCACATATAAAGACTTTAAGCCTACCTTATTATAAATGAAATTGATGTCGAGACTCCACCACATTTGTATTTGGGTGATGACTCTTATATTATTTATGGTTGTCCTTGGGTGATGAACACTAAAATGGATCAAGGAACACGATGAGGAGTTGCTACAGCCGCATCAAGTCTCATGATCCGGGTAGAGACTCGTGATATAATTATGGTATCTTATCTTCGTTAATCTGTTATATGAATTGGAATTAATAATCACTCGACTAATCATACACGTTAATCGCATTGCACTAGAATAGGATGTTGCGATTTGGCGTTGGAGTCACGTGATAAGTAATTGTTAGCATTTACAAAATAGGTGTTGAAGTCACTTGTGAGGGAGTGTTGGATTGTGAGGCGTATGCATCATTTCATAATCTCATTTATGCATTTAACAAGAGTGTTTAGGATGTTCTTGATTTTTTGTTTATCATTACCTGCGCTGATTGAGTTAATAACATATGTAACTTAGAACTAATTAAACCATTGAGTTAGCTCTCTCACCTGGGACTGTGTTTTAAAACACCAACAGGGCGATGTTGTTGATGCATGTGCTATCAATATCTCCAGCGAGTAGGCTTGGACTGGCTTACACTTTCATCGTGAAGTCTTAGTAGTGTCAGACGAAATAAAAATACTTTACATTTATTTCAATTTTGTTCATGTATATATTAGAGTCTCTAACTAGGTGTACTCTGTGTATTGATTTTGTTGTATGTTCATTGTAGCTTGTATCATTTTCATTTTGGGCAATCACCACTATTGGGATCATATATTTGACTGTTAATCCTATATTTATAGGATTCATTATCTCTGCTTGACTTTTGATGCCACTGATCTAAGGCTACTTTGATTATTTATCATGGGTGAATGTTAATCAGAATGTACGGGCACGTGGGAACTTGCCCACATACACTTATTTTGTTAGGTTAATACTCGAGAACTCGAGATCAAAATCTCCGTACTCGGATACCGATTTTCAGGATGTTACATGCTTGTATTTTACATTATATATATTTTGCTCTTTGCTTTTGTTATAACTTCTTGGAAATTATAATGAATAAATACGGCTAATACAGGCTTTAGTTACAACGGTATATTAGTCAAGTGATTTTTAAGTTACTTGACTTTTGAACCAACCTTTTCTAAAGCAATAAACTTTGATTCCATAATTGACCGATCGATACACTTTTGCTTGGTAGACTTCCAAGAAATTGCTCATCCACCCCGAATGAAGACATATCTACTGGTGGATTTTTTTTTATCTGAATCAGTGACGCAACCTTGTTTTTATATTTACTAAGGGTGAGGAGTTTGTAACCCCTCGAAACTCCTCCCTTTTACGTTGTGCACGAGTTTATAATTCCTAGTCTATCCAAAATATTGTGCATGTAATACAATTATAGTGCACCACCCCTACACAATTTTAGATCAATCACAACTTTAGTGGGGTCCACCGGTATGCTTGATCAAATCATCTAACCCTTAAGGAGATCCAGACTGTTCATCAATAAGGCCCACGTTAGAGAATTCCTATATTGGTTTGATTGGTTGTTGTGTTGGATTGGTTGTTCTGCTATTCATAAAGTTTTGTGCATCTTGTTCTTCCAGAACATTCTTTTATTGCTGTAATGGTTACAGAAGTCAAAAAGTCATCCTTCCTCTATTAAGTTTCTTTTTATGACAGCTTCTCTTATGTCGGTTAAGACTTTGTTTCTTTCCGTCACATTTGTATCTTAAATAGCTCGATCACATTTCTCTCTTTTCTTATAACACTCTGCCAACCATCCCCTGATGTGTAAAATTGAATTTATGCTATTATAATTCAACAAAAAACAATCTAAGTATCTTAAAGATTTTTCCATCCACTTTCTATTCCTGGTGTGATGCAACGTGTTGCTAATTTCCTACCATGGCACATTACTAATTTCCTACCATGGCAAAAATAAGGTATGGCACTAGGCCTAACCTAGTTGTTATAGAAACTCGTTCTTGTTCAAGGTCATACGATGGTAGTTATGTTTCATTCTGTACAGCAAGATATCTGCATGAAATGTCGCTTTTATAGCGTTTGCAGACTACGTTAGCTACTATACATCCCAATGCATTGAAATAGTAGAAATCGTGAATTTTCATCCCAAAGCATAAATGAGCTGAAAAAAAATGAATGGTCGGAGTAGATATAGATCACATACATCAAGATAGGTAGTTCCCATGGCTCCAAACTCGAAAGATAATCCTCGCATAACAGCCCATGCGATCACGGTACAGGACACCTTTAGAATCCACCATGCTATCACAGCCTAAGACACCTTAGATTCCCTGCCATCCACACAGTGGGACCCACCTGATGAGTGGCTTTGATTTTGTACATGTGACAGGCTGCGACACGTGAGAGTTGGTTTGGCAAAAAAATAAAAGTGCACCGTGTAGTGCACGTAAAAGAAGTGACATTTGCTTTTGTCTCCATTCACCCAAATTGACAGGGCTACTGCGAACGCCATCCATTGACTACATTTTTTCTTATGGAATAGCTATCCTGCACACGGTTCGGTTCCGGTTTCGAAACTGGGACCGAATATTCAAGGAGATAGATGAATTGGTCACCGCCAGCTGTTGATACGGACCGTTCATGTGAAGGGGGCCATCTTTAGTTCTCATTCCTTTTGAAACCGGATCCGAACCGTGTGCACCCACAATCGTATCTAAGTCATCGAGCACTCACTTCCATACACGTGTCATGCAGGTGTAAGGTTACTGTGGCTGAGCTATCCACAAAAAATCCCACTGGTCCGATGATCCTAGCCGTCGATCGGATGACTACATTGCCCTGTCTCTTGGACCTTCAATTAGCTGCCCATTTCTAATTATTGAGTGCTGGTTGTGGGGCTGTCAATGGGTACCTGCCCTTGCAATGGACCCAATCTTTTCAAATAGGGGAGGTCGCCTTTTGGGACCGCTAACAAATTGGTTCGGGTCTTACATTCTTGGATCTGGTTAAAAATAAATAAATAAATAAAATAAAATCGAGTCTAGCCAGGTCAGGGTCCGTCCATCAACTTTTACCTTATCAAGATTGGGTTGAGTTGGGTCAACTTACTTTTTTATTATATTATTAGTGAGTCATGGTATCTACATCACAAATGGACCACCTTTAATCGACCATGACTTCAAAATCGCTTTCAAGATAACCATAGCTGTTGATTAGTGGAAAAAATGGCCAATTTGATTGATCATATTGGAAAATGTCATATCATTGATTTGGACTTTGGACGATGTATCCCACTTTTGATTGCATACCTTTCCAAAAAGTAAAAAATAAAAAAATCTGCAGCATCCACATCTCATTAATGTCTGCAAAAAAGAAAAATCCATATACGTTACAATCGAGATAATCCGATTATTAATATGGTCCATCCATTATCTGGGCTGGGCTTAGGTTTTATTTCCTATCCATCTCAAAAGTCAATTCAATATGATGATAGTAATCAATCTATTATCAATGGTTATGAAAATGGGTAGGCCGTATCGATAATACTAAAAACGGGTCAAGCCATTGATTTGGATCATTCATGTTATTGGTCTGCTGTTGATTTCCCTTTGCTCCTAAAATCATCCTAATCTAATGATCCCAGTCATCTAATTAATAGGCAGGAATGGATGGTCCTATTTATTATATTATAAAAGGTTTGATTAGCAATCTGGACCATAAATCATGTGGGTCACACTGATTGAGGATTCATCACAAATAATAGGAAAAAAAAAAAAACTTTGATAGAGGATCTTAGCCATCCGATCACCAACTAGAAAATGAATGACAATATTTATTATATAGAAAATGGTGCTATTTATTAAAAATCATCTTGACCCATCCCACTTAAGAATTACTCGGGCTTGAAAAATGGACGATCCATGCTGCTTTGGACCTTACATCATGTGGGATTCACTTTTGGTTTCCCTTTTAAAACTCACTTTTACTTATGATTATAACCATCTAGTCAATGGTGTAAAAACTGACACTTTTTTGCAGTGACTGGGGAATCATTCCCCGGTCCAAAACTCAAGTGAGCCGCATGACAGGAAAAAGTTATAGGGAAATGCTACCGTTGAAAACCCCTTGGGTCCGTTGTGATGTTCAGATGCCATCCATGTAGTTCATAACATTTTTTACTCCTAAGATGAATTGAAAGCACTAAAAATTTTGCCTAATCCAAGACTTCCATGGCAGCGTGAATGTCTCAACAGTGGAGGTTTAGTCCTCACTTTTTTCTTGTTATGTGGCCCACTTGAGTTTTGGATCTACCTCTTTTTTCAGCTGATGTCCTAACATGATTCGGTAAAATAGATAGATGGGGAGATTTCACGCAAACATCTGTTGTTGGATGTCTTAAATCAATTCAACAACAAGGTTTATCAATGTCATTGACAGACCAGTCGATGCCATCGAGTACTGTTTGACGCTATCAAACAGCTACTATTAGTTTAGCAAGATGATTGGCTGATGTCCTTGAGAAATATTCTGGGAAAAGTAATTTTAAATTATGGAATGTCAAGATGATTAGCCTATTAGTTCAACAAAGATTTGATATATATGGGTACTCGATGTGAAGATGATTGAATTTGCTTCCCTTATATAGCGTCCCAAGTGTAACAGGTTTACAGAGCAATCGACCTTCAGGATATAATGACTATAAACCGGTCCTAACGGTACACTCAATATACATGGGCTCGAACCACTTGCAGTTTAACCCGAAAATATTGAGTTAACTTAGCGACGAAATCGGTAACCAAAAACTCATAAAACAGAAAAGGAACAAAGAGATTTTTTCACAAGAGAGCATAAATGATTTCGTGTGTGTGTGTGTGTTAAAAAAAACGGAATGAAAGCCCTTATATAGACTCTAAAGTAGCACATTACGCACCCTTTCGAAAAGGTATGGTCCGTTGGATTTAAACACAACAGTGCGACCAACTGATCAGCCACATCTTTGTATCTCAAAACGAAAAGGAGTAAATGCGCAAGTACACTCTTACGCAAAATAAAGTCCCACGAGTACCCATATACATACATACCTGTGCGAGTACATACCCACAACCCTATCCCATCATGCACTCGAGCTCGGGCTCAGCTCGACACGTGTGCATGTATAAAGAGTATGTGGGTCGACGGCATAGATCAGAGCTATTAGCATAACCCCCTATATAACCAAATTCACATGCCCCGTAAATAGGGCTCAAGCCCCCCAGGCAAAAGGCCTATCTTATATATAAGAAAAGTTCTTTAGACAAATTCGATGCCGGATTAAACCCACAACATAAATGCAACATAAATTTCAAATTTGGAAGGAAACCGAAATATTTGAAATTCTCCCTTTTTTTTTATGTACTTCTGAAACAAAATACAACAAACTCTACCTTACCTTGTTTGTCTATCAAATGAGATGCGGCCCGAGCCTCACCCAAGACAATTTTCCCTTTACCGTGAGCCCACCCTGAGGTATGTATTTTATATCCATGCCGTCCATTCATTTTGCCATATCATTATAAAGCATGATGCTGAAAATGAAGAAGATCCCAATATCAGGTGGACCATATTTTAGGAAACAATGTTGATTGAATGCCCTACCATTAAAACTTCCTAGGGCTCACTGTAATGTTTACTCTCCATCAAGTCAAATAAACTTGGATGAAGTGAAAAAACCAATATAAGCTTGATCCAAAACTTATGTCCCTATTAATGGTCAATCACCATTGTTTCCTATGTTATGATCCACTTGAGATTTATTTCATTTTTTTGGCTCATGCCCTAAAGTGATATGGTAAAATGAATGACCGGCATCAATATATAGAATAAATACATCAAGGTTGGCCCACATTAAGGGCTGCATCATCTTGGGTAAGGATGGACCGCACCAAATCTACTCCCCAAATTGCATGGTAAGCCCAGCTCCACGTAGCCCAACTCCGTGGAACTTTGGGTTTACATCTTTTTTTGGCTCATGCCCCATGATGATTTGGCAAAATGGATGGACGGTGTAGATATAACACATACATCCTTGATGTTAGCGTCCTAAAATTTTGTTTTTCAAAATATATCAACTGAAGGTAAAGTATGATACAATGCATATGAGAAAAGTAAAATACATGACCTCTGTGAGGTCCACCATTTTGTATATGTGAAATGCATTCCGTGCGTCAAGTACACTTTCTTATACTCAACGTCTGGCCCAAAAATTAATCTGATCCAAAACTCAAGTGGGCCTCATACACAAACATATATATATATATTTAGTGTTCATCTTTATTATTCCTTCCAATGTGGTCCACCTGAGTAGTGGTTCCAATTGATTTTTCAATTCATTCCCTAACAAGAACAAGCTTACATTATGGACGTATCAGATGTCTCAACGGATTGGCACATAGGGCACGAATGTTGTATGGTTTTACTTGGCGGATGTGGGAGTTTTTGAAGAGAAAAAGAGAGAAGTTGGGTTTTAATAAAACATAAAAGTCAAAGTCAGTGGAGGAGGGAGATGAGTTCGGAGGAATAGAGATATTTTGGGGAATTTCCAAAGACTCTTATACTTACTGCAATCCACAATGGCACATACACCAATCCTAAATCAATTCCGTGAATAATTTTCATTAAGAAATTTTTTTACGTGTGATAAACAAACACCTAAAATAATATATTAAGTAGATGAAATCTGATTTTAAGATTTTCATGGTATATTAAGTGGTAAATAAACAGGCCCTAAGTCTAAATATTTGTGTGATAAACTATATTATCCGAGTCTGCCAAGGCGGTGCAACGACTTTAATTGGTTAACGGTATGCGTGTTGGATGCACTCTTAGACGGCCAATTACATTCTCCCAGGAAACGCGGAAGCAGACTGTCTGAATATCCTGTGGCATGACGCAGCTCAATCTGTGTGGAGCCAATTAGATAGTAAAAAGATATACAGCACGGATAAAATACAATTACAGTACAGTGGGCCCCACAGAGCTTGGGCCACGCTGAGCCATGGGGATATCCTTGTGGTGCGTGCCACAGGCAATCCACTTTCCAAAAACTAAAGAAAGGCTGTAAGAAATTTACAGCTGCCGTTCAAAACCTGCGCCGGATAATTAATTTCACGACCACTGCTGGAGAGTAGCATGCACTTCATTACCCGTCCATTTTGTCAGCTTGGCCATGTGGTGCCACTGGGACATCAACAGGGCTACCACGATGTATGGCTTTATCCACACAGCCCATTCATTTTGCCAAATCATTTTAAGATGGAAGCCCAAAAATAAAGCAGTTCTAACGCTGAAGTGCAGTATACAATAGGGATTAAAACTCGTTTGGACAAGGAACCGGTTTACTTTTAACCATCCGTTTAAGAGCCATTAATGAGACGGTTTACATTGCTTGACCAATTTGATTTTAATGGTTTAGTTGGCTGTATGCAGCGCCACATGTGAGGAGGATGAACCACCACCATCTTTTGAATGGTGGCAAACTATCACGGGAACGTGGTCCCTTAAAATAAGATGCGTTGGTCTTCTATAATGTGACTGAAATTGATATATCGTGCGCTTTGTGAATTCGGCTTCTCGACTCGTCCGGGTCGACCCGGACTCGATCTGGTTCGAAGTCAACGCAGTAATCCTTGACTCAGTCGAGTGAGTTGGGTCAATTCATCATTGAGTTGGGTGAGTCCTGACTCAACTCAGACCTGAATGGATCAGGTCGTCTTTTAATCATTCTCCTAATTACAACAGAAGTAAAGAGAATCTTGTCAGTCTTATATTTCTACGGTTGAGATGACTCTCAAATTACTCATTCTGGATTTAGAGTTGGTTTTAAAGCTGGGCATGAGTCATTTGGGCCTGTCCTGCTATGGGCTTTCATCTGTGCCGAATTTGAAAGTTCAGGCCCAGGTTATAGTAGGGATGTGATCAATAGGCTGGAGTCAGGTCAACCCATGCTCCATCAAAATCAAGTGATGCGTTGCTACGATTAGGGAATCCAATTTCTTTTGGGACAGGGAATCTAACCTGAGCCACCCACCTGGATGAGTGGGTGAAGGGAGTTATTTGATGCTCCGTCTGAGAGCGACACTTGTTAGGCAGGCACTTGTAAATTGTACAAGCGGCATACATCAACTCCAAGTCTATATGACCTTGTAAATACGTTAGATGGCAACTAACCATCATAGACGGCCTTAATAAAGTTTCAACTGGGGTGTCATTATCACCATTGCATCCTTTGGTGTAGTCCACTTGAGCCTTGGATTTACTTCTTTTTTCTTTTTCTGGCTTGTACTCCAGGATGATATGGAAAATGTATGGATTGCGTGGATAAACTCTATACATCACTGTGGCCCTCAAAGCCCCGGTCTGTTCTTAGTTACGGACAGGCCTTGTAGTGCCCAATTCATGTGCTCCCACAACACACGAATTTTCTTGTGACTTCTGGCAGAGAGATATGTCTATGCCCGGTGCTGCATGGGTCCTGAGAAATGACGTTGGAAAATACATTCGGTTCATATGTTTTGAAAGATAAGACTTGATTGGATTTTAAAAATCAAGCATATCTAAAACTCAGTTGGACCATATCCACTGTTGAAACTTTTCTTGAGTTGAACATGATATAAACCGTAGGAACAAAAATCATCCTGATACAAAACTTCTATCACAACCGAGTGTTTGGTCCCCACTGTTTTGTATGGTATGGCCTACGTGAGTTTTGGATCTGCCTGATTTTTAGAATCCTGTCCTACGGTGGTCTTTCAAAACTAGTGGGCCGAGTGGGTTGTTCACGGACATCTCTATGAGCCTCACACAGCTCCGGTCACAGAGATATCTCTGGGCCCGGGTCACACGCAATCTGTTCCCATGCACATGAGCTGCCTTTGTATGTCCGCGCGGTGCGTAGCTATCTGCTCCCATGCACATGAGCTGCCTTCGTACACACAGGTGCGTAGCAAAGCTCATCATATAACGTATAGCAAAAATAGCTACATGCACTGTAAAATATGATACATCACAACTTTATCAGTTGAATCCCTACCATCCAATCCTCGGGATTTATTTGTAAAGTTTCTATTCCTTGGAAATCAAAGCTCAAAGATTTATGAACTAGTTCATGATTGATTAGCCAAGCAGATGAATGATCCTACATCTTCTTGATCTCTCACATATTTTTATGAATATTTCACATTTACAATGAAATTTATAAAGATTGACCCAGTACCGTTTGTTATTCTACACAAACACACCCTGCATAATTCACTAATTCGGGGAAAACTGAACTTTTGTATTGTATTTGAAAAATATTTCAGAAGATATCTTTAAAGCAGAGGGGGATTGATAGAGTAATCCTTGATCGTAATTTTCAAAATGAGTACTGCGTCCAACATGAAACTTGTGGTTGATAGTAAAACATTGATTTTCCTATTGAGACCCAATTCTATGTTCTATGACCAACCCGATAAATAGAGATCCACAAGTAGCTTATTGACCCCATGAATGTTACTATACGAATCGGTACTGAACATCCCTCTTGTAATTGTACAATGTCCCAAAATAATGACATATTTGGTTCAGGTATTTGCTCGTATAATCTCTTTCCACGCGGATTTGGTTCTGACTTTGGATAGAGAAATGTCTCTATGCCTGGGTCTGTATGGGTCCACAGAAATAACCCCAAAAAATACATTCCGTTCTTCTGTTTTGAAAGATCACAATTGATAGGATTTTAAAAATCCGGCACATCTAAAACTCAGGTGGACCGTACCAATAAAACAATGGGAAAAACAACGTCCATGGTTGAAACCTTCCTAGAGTTGACCATAATGTTTACATGCCATCTAAGCCGTTCATTGAATTATTACCACTCAGATAAACTGCAGGAACGAAAATCATCCTGATACAAAACTTTTGTCCCCACTAAGTGTTCGATCTCCACTATTTCCTGTGGTATGGCCCACATGAGTTTTGGACCTGCCTGATTTTTAGAATCCCATACTATTATAGTCTTTCAAAACAGGTGGGCGGAGTGGATTTTTCACGGACATCTCTGTCACAGCCCCGGATCACACGCAATCTGCTACCGTGCACCTGAGCTGCCTTCGTGCACGCGGGTGCGTAGCAAAGCTCATCATATAACGTGTGGCAAAATAGCTACATTCACGGTCTTCTACCCAGCTTGGGACGCGGATTGCGTCTTACCCGCGCCTGTCTCCCGTGGGAACGGGCTTTTTCTTCTTTTTTTTTTTTTTTTTTCTACACACGCACACACACCCCACACAACTGGTGGAATTTCACCACCTATGGGTACTCGAACACTTGACCGGGACTTGAAACTCCTGAGAGTCCACCACCCGAGCAAGAGTAAGGACCCGCCAGGAACGGACTTGAGCTTTGAGTGGCCACTGTGATGTATGGGTCTTATCCACACAGTCCATCCGTTTTTTTCGCATCATTTTAGTTTACAAAAAAAAATGAGCTAGATCCACGGCTTAAATGGACCACACCACAGGAACCAGCAGTGATAATGATTCTCACCATTGAAACTTTTTTAGGCCCCACCGTGATGTTTATTTTCCATCAAACCTATTCATAAAGTTACATAAACTTGGATGAATAAAAAAAACAAATATCGGCTCCATCCAAAACTTCTATAGCTCCCAAGAAGTTTTCAATGGTAAGAGTTTAATCCCCATTGTGTACCGCAGAGCATTGGATCTGCCTAATTTTTGGAATTATACCTTAAAATGATGTGAAAAAATGGATGGACGGTGTGGATAAGACCCATACATCAGGGTGGCTACTCAAAGATCCTGCCCGTTCCCAGCTGGAGATGGGCGGGGGTAGGACACAATCCGCATTCGCAGCGTGTGTTCGTAGTCAAGGTTAGCTACAACACAGCCCAACGCAGCAAAATAGGATACATCGCGACTTTATCAGTGGAATCAGGGTCCTTACAAACGGTTTATATTATGTTATTAGTGGGTCATGGTATCTACATCACAAATAGATCACCTTTAATCGACCATGACTTGAAAATCGCTTTCAAGGTAACCACAGCTGTTGATTAGTGGAAAAAATGGCCAATTTGATCGATATTGGAAAATGTCACATAATTGATTTGGACTCTAGACGATGTATCCCACCTTTGATTGCATACTTTTCCAATAAAAAAAAATTCTGCAGTATCCACATCTCATTAATGTCTGTAAAAATGAAAATTCCATATAGGTTACAATCATGATAATTCAATTATTAATATGGTCCATCCATTATTTGGTCCAGCCTTAGGTTTTATTTCCTACCCATCTCAAAAGTCAATTCAAGAGGATGATCGTAATCAATCTATTATCAATGGTTATGAAAATGGGTAGGCCATATTGATAATAGTCAAAATGGGTCTAGCCATTGATTTGGATCATCCATGTTTTTGGTCTGCCGTTGATTGCCCTCCTAAAATCATCCTAATCTAATGATCCCAGTCATCTAATCAATAGACAGGAATGGATGGTCCTATTTATTATAGAATAAAAGGTCTGACCAGCATTCTGGACCATAAATCATGTGGGCCATATCTTTGATTGAAGATTCATCACCAAAAAAATTACTTTGATAGATGATATTAGCCATCACATCACCAGCTAGAAAATGGATGACAATATTTATTATATAGAATATGATGCTATTTTTTTTATTTTTTATTTATACACACGCGCACACACCCCACACACTCACGCTGGTGGAATTTCACCACCTATGGGTACTCGAATATGATGCTATTTATTAAACATCATGTTGATCCATCCCGTTTAAGAATTACTCTTGCATGAAAAATGGACGATCCATGCTGCTTTCAACCTAACATCACGTGAGATCCACTTTTGATTTCCCTTTTAAAACCCAATTTTACTCGTGATTATAACCATTTAGTCAATGGAATAAAAATGACAGTTTTTTTTTTTTTTTTTTTTTTTTTTTGTTTTTTGAGATTGGGGAATCATTCCCCAATTTTTCCCACGAATTCGTGTGACAGGCTGTCTCAGTTAATCGGGCGTCCAGACCAAAGCCCATCAATGTTTACTATTGGACAATTTTTCTGACCATTCAATTCTTTTTAACATGTGTGTCCATTCCTAGCCATTCAATTCCTTTTTACATGTGTGGCCACCCATGGGACGTGAAGTGCCTGCCAAAACCTTTCCCAGGAGCTTCAGGTGATAGGAAGCTAGGTGGGGGCCACCATGATGTTCGTAATCAATCCACCCCACTATCCATTCTGCTGGATCTTGTTATGATGCATGACAGGAAAAAGTGCTAGGGAAATGCCTACCGTTGAAACCCCCCAGTGTCCATTTTGAATTTCATATGCCATCTATACAGTTGATAACGTCGTTATTAGGTGGATGATCTGAAAGCACTGAAATTTTAGCCTAATCCAAGACTTCCGTTGCACCCGTGAATGTTTCAACGGAGGACGTTCAGTCCTTAGTTTTTCCTTGTTATGCGGCTTACTTGAGTTTTGGATCTACCTCATTTTTCAGCCCATGTCCTAACATGATCTGACAAAAAAGATGACCTACTTAAGGTTTGAATCTACCTCATTTTTAAGCCCACGTCCTAACATGATATGATAAAACTAAAAGGGATGAATAGAAGATTTCACACGAACATCAGGGTGAGTCTCACCTACCTTCAGTCACAGTGGTTCCTGCCAAAGGCTTTCCCAGGCAATCGGTGTCCCACCCAGATCCATTTCTAGGCCATGTAACATAGTGGGGGCGTTGAGTGAGCTTAAGACTCATGAGGGCCATGGTTAATGACTTTAGCCTGGATTGTTTATGGTAGACCAAGCCTAACCTAAGGCTGTCAATGGGTTGGGCATAGACTCGGAAAGCCCAAACAGTTCAAAATCCAAGACAACGCCATCCGATCTAAGACCGGATCCGGGTCACCTGATTCGGACAGACCTGAGCCTAGTTGACATTACCTGAACTGAGTCCGCCTTGATTAGAAAAACCGAGTCTGATCGGATTGGATATGATTTGAACAGTACAAATTAAATCAAATTGTTTCATATGGTGTGGTCTAAGTTAACTTTAAATATACCTCTTTTTGTGCTCAATGCTTAAAATAATATTTCAAAATAGATAAACGATTTAGATGAAATATATACATCAAGGTGGGCCCCACATGGCTCTGAAAGAATTTTCAGTCTACATGTACACGATTTTATTTTACTTTTAAAGTTATTTTCAATTCACGAAACTAGTTACTTGCTTTTCACGCAATCACGTCCTGCGCAGGTGAATTCAAATTGTGTATCCACGTTAGCCACTTATGTGGATCTGATCATGGGGTAGGTATTATATCCAAACCATTCATCCATTTGGCAAGCTCTTCTTAAGTCTTGAGACGAAAAATAAGACATATCTAACTATTAAGTCGACCACACTAATGGTTTAACAGTGAAAATCATTCTTTGCTGCTATTTGTGGGGTGGTTAAAATGATCTTTGGATATTATTCATTTTTGGAAAAATGTTCTATAATGATCTAAAAAAATATATGAAAGGTTTAGATATAATAAATACATCACTATGAGGCCCATGTAACTTTGATCTCCTTTGAACTGTACGTACAACTCAGAGCTCGAGGAGCGTCAGACTCGTCTTTGCGGATGCAGATTGCGTACTACCCCTGCCCTTCTCTGGCTTCAAATGAGGAGGTTTGTGAGAGGGCCCACAGTGATGTATCTATACATCCAAACCATCAATCTCTTTTCTCATATTATTTTAAGGCATGAACACAAAAATTCGAAATATCCAATGTTTAAATGGACCACACCAAATGAAAAGCTTGGTTGCATTAAAATGCACAAAGGATTAAATGTCAGTTACATTAAATGCAAGATTCATCGGTGGCGTGCCCCATTTGATCGTTGGATCTGCCTCATTTTTGTTATGATGCTTTAAAATAATCTGAGAAAAGGGATAGACGGTTTGGATTTACAGATATATCACGATGGGCCCACCCACAGAACTGCCCGTTGGACGGGTTGGGGTAGTATGCAATCCGCGTCCCGTTGTTGCATGCCACGTACCTAGCTAGCTCCAGCTAGCCTAAGCTACGGCAGTAGCTGAATGGTGTGGTGTGAGGCCTCTGACGGAAAACAATAGTGGTGTCGGTGATCTATGGGCCCCACCATGATATATGTATTTCATCGATGACGTTCATCTATGTTTACAGATTATTTAAAAGCTTGATACAAAATATTAGAGGGATAAAAGTCTCAGGTGGACCACACCACAGGAAAACAATAATGATTGGATATCCTCCATTAAATTCCTCCTAAGGCTCCGGATCGAGTCGGATCTGATTGGATCGGATCCTTTCGGATCAGGTTTCGGACTGGATCTGTCTGGATTGACGAAGACTCGATCCTGATCCGAAAACCATTCGAATCTAAAATATCTAAATCGATCCGCACCGATCCAAACCATTGGTTCGGTTAGAATCAGGTCGGATTGGGTCTGATCGGGTCGGGCCATAGTTAATGACTTTAGCCTGGGTAGCTTGTAGTAGACCAAGCCTAACCTAGGACTGTCAATGGGTTGGGCATAGACTCGGCAAGCCCAAACAGTTCAAAATTCAGGACAACGCTAGCCTCAGGCCAAGCCCATTGATAGCCCTAACCCGACCTGACTAGATATTAAGAACAATGAGCTTAACTCCTACCCAACTCAATTACTAACCAGGACCAATCTTTTAAACACCCGTGAAGTCTCGACCCTTTTTTTTTTTTTTTTTTTACACATGCACACACAACCCCGTACACTCACGCCGTAGTGGAATTTCACTACCTATGGGTTCTTGAACCCTTGACTAGGTGTTGAAACTCCCGAGAGTCTGCCACTGGAGCAAGAGTAAGGACCCATGCAACCAAAAGATACTTGTATACCTAAACCCATGCAATCTAGTATGGGTTTTGGTGTTTTTCCACCTCAAACTCCCGAGAGTCTGCCACTGGAGCAAGAGTAAGGACCCTCGTGAAGTCTCGACCTGACTTGTACTCTAGCCCATGAATAAATGAATTAGATGAGTTAAATGCGACTCGTCTAAGTTGATTTGGACTCAGCCTAACCCAATTTAGCTGAGTCGCCCCCAACTAGGGCGAGACGAGCCAATTCACTTCTGGCTCTAGTGAGTTGCAACTCGATCAAGAGCAGATGAGTCACCAGGGTAGTCCGGCAAATTACTTATTTCAAGCCTTGCTACGTTGCAACCTTCCATACTCAGGCAGCTCGAATGTGTATACGTGGCATGCATTAACTCAAATTAAACTGTCCAAAACACAAGACTCACTGTAGATAATTTATCCTCAAAATTTCGGTTGATTGAATGATCATAACCTTTGATTAATGGATATTATCCTTGGATTTCAGACCATTGAATGGCTTTCATTTCAACTCTCCATCAAATATATATCCACCAAGCGGCCACTAAATCACTTCATTTAGTATAGGTTATGATCCATTACAGTTAAATATGGTTGATCTTAGTTACTTATACTCCAGTTTTACAATTTCGGGTGCATGAATATCAATTATCACTCTTTATCAGTTTATCAGCATATAAAATCCTTTCTCATGTTGGTACAACAACAACAACCGGAGCTATATGCCTGTGATCCTCCCTACCCGAGGCTGTGTGGAGCCCACAGAGATGTCCATGAAAAATTTGCTCTATCCATTTGTTTTTCAAGACCAAAATAAGACTGGAACCTAAAACTTGGGCAGATCCAAAACTCATGTAGGCCATACCACTCGTAATAAGTGAAAATGGTGATCTGATCCAAAAAATTGTATACAAACTAGGTTGGTTTATTAATCAAGATCCAGCCACTAGTTGACTTGGCTTTAGGTAAATCTTTATTTAGTTATGGTTGTCTTGATTAGTTAGTGATAGGCCAACTAGATCTAGACCCTATATGAATAGGTCAGAAGATTAGACCCAAGATTTTAGTGATTGGGCATATTCATTAGCTTCCTCCAGTTAATTAATCGAATTTGTATAATTATTTACTAGTAACACTTGTGTATAGGCTAGCATCAAGTATTAAAGGTCACTAAGTGATAAAATATGTTAATTCTAGCAAAAATTTTTAAAAAAAAAATGAGAACTTTTTAAATCCAAAGTAATGAAAATATAGGACGTTAAAAATATACCATTGAAAATCAAAAATGAAAAATAAAATAAAATAAAAGACTTATAAAGATTTCTAGTCATTCTTCAGGGTCCTCGGTACTGCTCAACTCTTAGCAATGGAAAGGGCTACCTTGTGGTGGGCCTCCCACTCCTCTTCCAACCGCCTCCGTATCTTGCGTGTCCTCCTCCCCTCTTTCATCTTCTAGGAGATCTGGCTGAAAAGGAATAGAGCGCTCTTTGACAGCTCCTTGTTCTGTGCATCAAGGGTTATTGCCCAGGTTCACTGCTGGATTGAGAGGATCGGCTCATTCCTACCCCTCCCAAAAGTCCTTAATAAGCGTTCGATTTCCTTTCTCTCGCAGCTTTGCATTGTCGACCCAACTATAACTCCTAAAACCCCTCGTGTAGTGAAATGGATTAAGCTTAAGAGGGTCTGGATTAAGATCAACGTTGATGGATCCACTCTGGGGAACCCAGGGCCATCCGGGGGGGGATGTTGTGAGGGTAATTTTGTTTTTGGTTTCTCCTTAGGCTACGACATAGGCTTAAACTCCTAGGCCGAGTTTTGTGCTATCCGAGAGGGCCTAACGAAGTGTGCTGATTTAGGTTATTCTAAGGTGAAGGTGGCGAGTGACTCCAATTCCATTGTGGGGATCCTCTTGAAGAACTCAAATCCTGCATGGTCCATGTGCTACTAGTTTGTGAGGGTCCGGGCGATGCAGGCTGTGTTGGACATTTCCTTTGCCCATACCCTCAGGGAAGCGAATGCAGTAGTGGACGATCTGGCTAGGAGAGGTAGTGCAACCCAAGCAAGTTCCTCTTTCGATACTTAGGCCTCTCTCCCAAGTATTACTAGGGGTCTTTTTTTTTTTCTGGATAGGGTAGGCTTGGGTTACTTGAGAGAGGCTTAGTTTTTCCTTCTCTGGTATATGATAGGTGCGGCATCGGCCTTTTTGTGATGCTCACCTGAAGGTGTCGTAAATCCTGTTTTTTGAATTATATATAGTGCCTCTTTAAAAAAAAAAGTTACCCTAATGTGTAAAGATGGTCTATCCTAACACCAAGCCGGTCCCATCACATGAAATAACAATCTAATCATATGATTTGTATGTTCAAGAATCTATATAGTCATGGCTAAGACAATGAGATTCATTGACCATAACTCTCCCTTGGCTACTAAGCCGTTGCACCTAATCTCAAGTACCCAAGAGCATATCCTCTTAAACCCCCGTAAACATGTTCAATAAGAATTAACTTAGAAAATGTATCATGTCATGAATAATGTCTAATAACATTGACTTTCCAAAACATAACCCCAACACTCATTAAGTGGGCCATGAACCTACACTAACTCAAACCATCAGTTGTCCATTGAAATCAACAGGGTAGCTTTTTTTTTTTAAAAATAAATAAATAAATAATTTTTTTTTAAAAGACCTTTACAATCTTAGCTACATGGTTTTATGTTGTGACCCACATTTTACATGGCTAGCTATAATTCTGCTCAAATGGACAAACTACTTTTTGAGTCAATGGTCCGGGCCAGCCCTTAAGTGAGTTTAGTGATCCAGGTCCTAGCTTACAAGGCCAACCACTGGAGTACTCAAAAACACCTACTATAGTTATTCGTGGAGTACTCAAAAACCTTAGAATAGACTCGGTCTAGCTTTCCACGTACATCACTTACTGCTTTCGGCACATACACCAATCCCAAATTAATTCCGTGAATAATTTTCATTAAGAACTATTTTTTAAGTGCGATAAACAAACACCCAAAATAATATATTAAGTGGATGAAATCTGATTTTAAGAATTCCATGGTATATTAAGTTCAAATATTTGTGTGATATACTATATTATATCTGAGTCTGCCAAGGCGGTGCAACAACTTTAATTGGTCAATGGTATGCGTGTTGGATGCACTCTTAGACAGCCAATTACATTCTCCCTGGAAACGCGGAAGCAGACTGTCTGAATATCCTGTGGCATGACGTGGCTCAATCTGTGTGGGCTAATTAGATGGCAAAAAGATATACAGCATGGATAAAATACAATCGCAGTACAGTGGGCCCGACAGAGCTTGGGCCACGCTGAGCCATGGGGATATCCTTGTGGTGGGTGCCACAGGCAATCCATTTCCGAAAAACTAAAGAAATGCTGTAAGAAATTTACAGCTGCCGTTCAAAACTTGCGCCCGGTAATTTCACCACCACTGCTGGAGAGTAGCATGCACTTCATTACCCATCCATTTTGCCAGCTTGGCCATGTCGTGCCACTGGGACATCAACAGGGCTACCACGATGTATGGATTTATCCACACGTCCATTCATTTTGCCAAATCATTTTAAGATAGAAGCCCAAAAATAAAGCAGTTCTAACACTGGAGTAAACTTCTATAACGTCACAAAAAATTTGGATCAAGTTGATACTTGTCTTTTACCTTCATCCAAGACTATGTGACCTTATGAATAAGTTAAATGGCAACTAACCATGACAGAGGGCCCTAATAAAGTTTCAACTGGGGTGTCATTATCACCATTGCATCCTATGGTGTAGTCCACTTGAGCCTTGGATTTACTTCTTTTTTTGGCTTGTACTCTAAGATGATACGGTAAAATGGATGGATTGCATAGCTAAGGGCCGTATGGGGTCGACAGAAATGACCCTAAAAAATACATTGCATTATCTATTTTGAAAGATCACAATTGATGGTATTTTAAAAATCAGGCAGATCTACAACTCAGGTGGACCATACCAATAAAACAGTGGGAACAACAATATCCACTGTTGAAACTTTCCCGGAGCTGACCATGATGTTTACATGCTTATTACCACTCAGATAAACTGCAGGAACGAAAATCATCCTGATACAAAACTTCTGTCACCACCGAGTCACTGTTTCGTGTGGTATGGCCCACATGAGTTTTAAATCTGCCTGATTTTTAGAATCCTGTCCTGTCCTATTGTGATCTTTCAAAACAAGTAGGCAGAGTGGATGTTTCACGGATATCACTGTGAGCCTCACATGCCCGGGCACAGAGATATATCAACGGGGCTCACATAGCCCCGGGTCACATACAATCTGTGGGGCCACCATATATATTGTACATGTAAATCCAATCTGTCCATCAGGTGAGAACCATTGTTGGAACTGCACATACAATATTTCAGATTGATAGAAAACTGATATGGGCCACACCAATGGAATCAATGTAAAATCGCTCCTAAAACCTATAGTTTCATGAGATGTGAATTATCTGATACTTTCATAGCATTAATTTAGAATCTTAACTTTATCCGCTTGATTTAAAATTGATTGACGGTTTTGATAAAAGATACACAATACGCTGACCTTGAACACAAACCTACGGTTGAAATTCCATCCACATTATTCCCTATGATGTGGCCCACCTGACATGTGCTTCTAGTTGATGTTTTTCCCCAGGGTCTATAATCGAGGATAGAATCTGATGAACAAAGTGGATTTTGCATATACAACGTAGTGGGCCTAAGGAGCTTGGGTGTTGAACAAGCCGCGTAAAACAAGTGTCGAAAGTCTGGCAGGTGATTCTGGTCCCATCGTCATGGTTGTCGACCGGAGAGATGATCCTCGCGCCACAGCCATGCGATGGGTTAGGACACCTAGAATCCCCACCATGAACACAGCGGACCTACGGCTTTGATTTTTCATGGATGTCAGGTTGCCACACGTGGGAGTCGGATTAGCCAAAAAAGTGCACCGTGCAGTGCACGCAAAGAAAGTGACATTTGCTTTGTCTCCGTTGACGTAAATTGACGACGCCTGATTGTCATTACTCTCTGTATTCTCTATTTTTTCTGGACGCCGATTGCGTCCTACCCCGCCCGTCTGATGTAAGTGTTTTATCTACGCCGTTTACCATTTTTCTCAGATCATTTTAATGTATTATGAAAATAATGAGATAGACACAGTGCTTAAGTGGACCACAAAGTGGGGATTGAACTTCCACCATTAAAAACTTCTTGGGAGCTGGAGAAATTTAGGATAAAGCTGATATTTTTTTCACTTCATACACGTCTACATGACCTTATGAGTAGGTTGGGTGGTAAAAACACATCAAGGTAGCCCTTAGATAGGTTTCTACTGTGTGTGTCATTATCACTATAGTTTCCTTTGGTGTGGTCATTTGATCGTTGGATCTGCCTCATTTTTTTGGATGCTTCAAATAATCTGAAAAAAAGGATAAACGGTTTAGATGTACAGATACATCACAGTGGACTCGCCCACAGAACCACCGTTCGAGGCTAGAGGGTAGGACGCAATCCGCATCCATTTTTTCCTATGGAGTAGGTATCCTATGCTAGACTATCGTACCTAAGTCACTCGACACTCGCTTCCCATACACCTGTCATGCAGGTGTAAGGTTAATGTGGGAAGCGGATTGGCTGGTGTACCATACATCAGCTATATAGCTGGTGTAGGTATGTGTCGTGCGAAGACTATGGTCGACGCTCCTCGAGCTATGAGTTTACGAACGGTTCAAAGGAGATCAAAGTTACACGGCCCCCACAGTGAATTATTTATTATATCCGCACCGTTCATCCACTGTTCGAGATCATTTTAGAGCATCATCAAAAAAATAAATTATATCTAAAGATCAAATGGACCACACCACAAATACCATCGGGATAATGATTTTCATCGCTAAAAATTTCGTAGGGCCCACCATAACGTTTATTTTCCGTCCGATCTGTTCATAAGGTCACATAGACCTAAATGAAGAGGAAAAACAAATTTCATATTGATCCAAAACTTTTGGGACCCATAAAAGGGTTTCAATGGTAGACGTTCAATCCCCCACTATTTTTATTTTTTTTCAATGCGGTCTACTTGATAGTTATATCTATCTTATTTTTCATCTCAAGCCTTAAGACAAGCTCCCCAAATGGATGGACAGTTCGGATATAACACATACCTCATGATTAGACCCACAAAACTTGCGGATGTCAATATAGCAGCTATATAGCGGGTGTATGGTACACCAGCCAATCCGTTTCCGTCAACGTGGGACGCGGATTTCCTGCAGAAAGTCTTTCGCATGAAGTTCCGGCGCTGGAAATTTAGGTGGGATTACAGTGATGTTTATAAGAAATCCACACCGTGCATCCGTTTTGAGAGAATCATTTTAGGACTTTATACCAAAACTGAGAAGGATCCGAGACTCAAGTGGCGTATGTAGGAAAATTTCTGCCGTTGAAACGTTCCTAGCGTCGAGTTATGTTTTCATGCCATCTATACCGTTATAAACGTCATTCCTATTGATGAAATGGAAACACAAATATTAGCTTGATGCAGGACTTCAAAGGCTCAAAAAGGGTTTTAACTGTAGACGTTTAATCATCACGTTTTTGGCCCACCTGAGTAATTGTTACGGATCATTTTTAGCCTTATATCTTAAAATGAGCTCACAAAACGAATGTACCAAGTGGATTTCCCGTAAACATCACCAAAGGCTTTCCCAGGAAATCCGCGTCCATTAATGTGGGAAGACGGATTGCGTCCTACCCCGCCGGTCTCTGGCCATGAATGAGCAAATCTATGTGGGGCCCACATATGCTGTATCTGTTTATCCACTTCATCCATCCCTTCTCTCTGGTATCATTTCAAGGTGTGTGCACAAAAACGAGGTAGATCCATTGCTCAAGTGGACCACAACGAATGATAAGCTTAGTTATGTTAAATGCACAAAGCATTAAATGTAAGTTGCATTAAATGCAAGAGCCATATGCATGTGGCGTGGTCCACTTGAGCGTTGGATCTGCCTTAAGATGATCTAAGAGAAGGGATGGACAGTGTGGATAAACATATCATCACAGTAGGCCCACCCATAGAATTGACAGTTCGTGGCTAGAGACCGGACGCACTCTGCGCCCGTTAATGTGAACGGGGTATCCACAGAAAATCCAACTGGTCGGATGATCTTAGCTGTCGATGACGTCTACATTGCCCGGTCTTTGGGACCTTCGCTTAGCTGCAACTTGTAATGTCGACGGCTGTTTGTAGGGTTGTCAATGGGTACTTGGCCCGTGTAATGGACCCAAACCTGTTAAACAAGCCCGGGTCCCCTTTTGGACTAGGGGTGCACATCAAACTAGTAGAACCGTGGAATCGGACTGGAAACAATCAAACGATCCGGTTTGGTCCAGTTCTAGAGTGCACCGGTTCCGGTTCCAGTTACAAAAATCAAAGAACCGTTGGATACGGTTCGGTTTTGGTTTAGGGGCATGTAGAACCGAACAGAACCGAACCGTGATCCGAAAGTGGACCGGAATAGTGGACCCAAAACTTGGATCCAAACTTATGTTTTTTTTTTTTTTTTAAGAAGACAAAAAAAAAATCCTAAAGTCTCTCTCTCTCTCTCTCTCTCTCTCTCTCTCTCTCTCTCGCCTTAGGAAGGTTTCAACTATAGTAGACATTACCTCCATTGTTTCATGTGATGCAGTCTCTGGATGGATGGTGGATATGAATGCATCTCATACCAATTGGGCTTGATTTTAAAAAGCCCAGAACCGTGGAACCGATCTGGAACCGAACCGGTTTTCACGGTCCGGTTCCGTTTCGGTTCGAGGGTGTTAGCGGTCCGGTTCCGGTTCCGAAAATCCTAGAACTATTAGGAACGGTTCGATTCTGGGCAAACTGGTTCGGGTCTTACATTTTTTAACCGAGTTGGGTCAAGTTAGTTTTTATAAAACTATCATATGCATTAAATATATATTAACTATTCTAGCAATGAAGTGTGTTTCCAAACCGTGCGAATGTAAAAGAGTTTTTTTTAATTTTTTTCTTTCTTTCTTTTTTTCTTTTCCTTTTTCTTTTTTATTTAAAAGAAAATTCAATACTATTCCAAATTGAAGCAACTATACAGGAACGAATGTAAAAGAGAGCCTGTTTACATACCATGCATGTGTCAAAGTAGCACCCTGATCTATTTCATCTACTTAACTGTTAGCCACCCCCACTAGGGAATCAATACCAAAAGACCTCAACGTAAAAGAGAGCCTGTTTACACACCATGCATGCCTCAAAGTGGCACCTGTACCGTGTGATCTACCGATCCACCTGCGACTATGTAAATGTTCTTATTTGTCCAACCCAACTTAAAGCATAGATCCAAACACGTAATAGATACTAATTCTTCAAAAAAGTGGTCCAGGCTCTTCTTTTTTCTTTTTCTTTTTTTTACATGCACTCACATCCCACATATGGTGCTCATACACTCACAACACACTGATTTTTAACCGTAATGGGTACTCAAACTCATGACCTCTTGTTGAAACTCTTATATATACATGAGGCTACCACAGCAGCATGAGTAAAGACCCAAGGCTCATCAGGACCCAAACGTGGTTAACCTAACATGTACTATAGACCTTGGAAAGACTTGGGCATGAGTACTATAGGACCCAACCCGTTGTACAGCCCTAGATATTTGGTGCAGGAGTGTTAAAATTTAAAATTGGCTTAATATTTCTTAGTGGAAATAAGGATTTTTGGTTGACACATTGAGTTTTGATGGGGAATAAGAAGAGTTTTAAATTGTGTTTGGTTCAAGCTACGATTTTTCTTGGAAAATACTGTACTTTGGTGGGTCACAGCATCTCTATCACATATATTGCACCTTTAACCGACCATGACTTGACCATCGCTTTAAAGATAGCTCCAGCTATTGATTAGTGGAAAAACAGGCTAGTTTGATTATTCGTATTGGAAAATGTCATCTCATTGATTTGGATTGTCCATGACTATACCACCTTTGATTGCTCATCTCTATGGAAAAAAAACCGCTTTATTCCCATCTAATTAATGTCTTTGAAAATGGACAATCCATATAGCTAACAATGGAGATAGTCCAACAGGGACCATCATGTGGGGCGCCCATCGATCTCAAAAGTCAAGTCTTAGGATGATCCTAACCAATCTATTATCAATGGTTATGAAAATGAGCAGTCCATATTGATTATACTAAAAACAGGTCTAGCCATTGATTTGGATCATCCGTGATGTTGGTCTACCTTTGATTATCCTTCGCTTGTAAAATCACTCTTGATCTAATGATCCCAACCATCTTATCAATACGCAGGAATGGATGGTCCTATTTATTATTGTATAAAAGGTTTGATCAGCAATCCAAAGCATAAATCATGTGGGCCACATCTCTATTGAAGATTCATACCAAAAATTTATTTTGATAGAGGATCTTAGGCATCCGATCAACAACTTAAAATGGGGGACAATATTTATTATATAGAATATGGTCCTATTTATTAACCATCACGTAGGTCCATCCTACTTAAAAATTACTTTAGTCAAATTATGCTAACCATCTGAGCAATGGCTTGAAAAATGGACGATTGATGTTGATTTGGACCTTACATTATGTAGGATCCACCTTTGATTTCCCTTTTAAAACTCACTTTTATTGCATAATTATAACCATCTAATCAATGGGTTAAAAATTGACACTTTTTGCAATGGTTAGGTAATCATTCCCTAAAATTTTGGAGAGAATCATTTCTAGCTAACTGCTAAGGTGTGGATTTTGGAAATATGTTGGAGAATGGGATTCCAAATGAATAACATAACATAGTTAATGAGACGAAACAAATATGTTTTTCAGTGAGACTTAGGAATTCTAAGCAAGATAACCTTACCTCACCAACCAAACAGCCTCAAGAGACTTCGTATCAATGGCTAGGAATGCCCAATCAAGTGATTCTTGTTATTTGGGTAAGCCCTATCCATGGTAGGGCCCAATAGATAAGCACCTTAGATCTCATAAATGAGACGTTTTGTTGTCTCTGTGCATTTATACCATCTTTATGCCCATCTAAAATACTATTCATCATCCATTTCTCCTTCCTTGACTCTTCCATACATCCGTTGTCTCTTGATTTCACAAGTGGCTCAATTCAAACCAAACGTCTATAACCTCAAGTGCCAAGATAGGCAAATATGTCAAAATCAATTGTATTTGACCAAAATCAAATAAAATCAGTCGCCTATTCAAGCACTTGCACCATGTTTAAAATTATCAAGTGATTATTAGATGATTACTACCAAAAAACAGGGCAACGTCGACGGCTAGAAACCGTCGGCAATGACCTTCCCCGACGGCTAAAAGCCGTCGCAAGGCCCGTCGGTAAAGGGTGTATCGGCGTTGCTCGCTGACAAGGGCAACGGCGATTCTCCTTTTTTTTTTTTTTAAGATGAAAATTTATATGAATTTGGATGATATATTTGATTTAGATTTCTTCCTTTCTTTTTTGTAGACTTACCTTCTCAAATAGGTTGGTTCGTTCAGGGCTTTGGAGATGGGTATATCCAGTTTTGGATGTGTGTTAATCAACGCGCACATCCAAAACTAGATATACCCTTTCTCCAAAGCCCTAAACGAACCAACCTATTTGAAAAGGTAAGTCTACACAATAGAAAAGGAAGAAATCTAAATCAAATATATCATCCAAGTTCTCAAATATTTGGATTGGATATATGCTTTAAAAAAGAGAAACAAGAGAGAGAGACTAGCAGCAGTAGTAGCTTTTTCTGAGGGGTTTGGATAGAGAAAACTAAGAGGTGGACATGTCAAGCTTAAAAGCACCAAATAAGCTGAAGTATTTTGCATTATGAGTAAAAGAAGTAACTTTCAACAAAACCATACCAACATTCTCTACTAATCAAGTGAACATTGAATGAATGCATTAACCAAGCCAGATATTAAAGAGGATTGAAAGTGGTTATAACACATGCAAACAGGCTATTGGACAATGAAATGCAAACATATCATGAGTTGGAGAATCTGTAGCAGTAACTCACAGTTTTAACTGTTTTCAAGTGGGGTTCGGCCCATTTCCGGGCTTGCATAGATTTTTCTGGAACAGAAGCTAGGATTGTCCCCATTTCTTAAAAGCTAGAGACAATTCACACTGAGTACAATAGTAGCCTTCCTCATGGTTTACCTGAAGTTATACTAATAGTTCATGTTGCAGAATTTAAAAAGATGATGATGATGCATACTCAAAGAACATGAAGGAGAGATGTATGGACATACCTGAGGCTTGACTTCTATAATGAACTGACCACTCTTCACGGCGACTGGTTCATTTGCTAGCACACTCTCTAGATGGTTTAACATCTCCTTTGCCTGGGCGGATCTGAATCCCAATGATCAATCCATCTTCTTGGGTTCCCATGAAGACAGTGCCTTGTCCACCGCTTCCTAGAATTCTGTTTCTATCGTAGTTGCTGGTGGCTTTCTTGAGCTCACAGGCAGAGAAGATCTTAATGTGTTTGAAAGTTGTACCTTTGCTTGGAGAGAAATATTTTTGTAGCAGAAGGCCTCCATTCTGACGAAAGTATTTGGCGTTGAGATTTCTGAGGTCTCTCTTCTTTTGAGCCAATTTGATCAAATACAAACATGGTGTCAGAAGCCCAGCGGTCAAAACGGTCGCTGTGGGGAGCAGGAAACAGAATTAGAAGATTTTTTAATTTTTGTTCTGCACATTCTACTTGCCGTTTAACTAGTGAAATAATGGGAGATGTTCTCTAACCTATGACAATTTCACGCATTGGAAAGTTCTTGTGGCAGCCAATTCCGTATCTGAAACCATTGCCACGGGTCCCAGCTGGGCAGTGACACAAGTACCCTGGAACTCTGTTCTCGCAAATAGCTCCTGGCACACATGGATAGGATAAAAAGAGAAGAGGCTTGCACTCTTCCAAATCTGAGTATGGAAGCCAAATAAGAAAACAGCCATTTAGCGAAACATTTTCAATGAACAGACGATCAATATGTATATATGTATATCTATGTAGGCCAATCAGCTGTTTAGAGACTATGAGACAGGTGGGGGGGACCATCCCACTCCGACCTGCGGATCTTTGCAGACGCCACCATAGAGAAACCAAGCCTCAAGAACAGAACTTTCTTCATTCTGACCTCCTTCACCTCAAACCAGGCCTTGGTAACAATGGAGGCAGATTCATCAATGCAGGCCCCACTATATTGGACTGGGGCCGTGCACACATGGGAGAATAGACTCCACCTGAGAGGTTCGAAGTAGCCTCGTTCTTGTAGGAAGCTATCATCCTCAGGCTCACAGCTGGAGTCATCGGAAAGTTGGAGGATCCCCGGGAGTGTCGAAAGGTGCTGAAGATGGACTGACAGGTGATCGCTCTTCTTACCTTCCAAGTACAGACGGATTCCAGTCACAGGCCGATTCCCGGCATCAACCTGCAATTGGTGGATTAGAAGGGAACTGAAAAGGAACCAGGAATTGGATAAATGGAATCCATCTTTAAGAAAAGGAAAAGATTTACAGTGTTTGGATGCACCACCGAATTGAATTGCGATAATTAGTTTGATAGTGAAATGAACAAATTGCAGTGACCTTCGTGGAGATCCACACGGTATAACTTGGCACCAAATTGCATTTGCGTTACTTTCAAGTTGGACTTGAAACGAATGTAAACCGCAATTTGAGGGTAACTTCCTCATTGTGAATATTGCACAAGGTAACTGCAACTTGGTCATTTCCACAATCAAACTAGTTAACGCCATTCAATTCAATGTTGGTAATATGTGGGCTACAGATAGAATCTTAGTTGCCATTACCCTTCGAGTTGGCCAAGATATTGACTAATGTTCTACACTATGCCTCAAAAGATTAGAAATAGCAGAAGATTCTGCGGAAACAAAGTGGTTCTTTGGAGGATTAAAATCTATTAAGTTGTTACATGTTGGGTACCTTGAATTGAAAGAAAAACCATACATGTTTAAAATCATGCCAATGCATGTGGTAAAAAAGGTTAATAGGTAAATTCAGATAACTTTTGAGTTCAACATGTGAAGAGTTGTCTTTGCCAGTTCAAAATAATCAGCATGTTATCTGTCCCTAATGTTTTTTAACGGATCTGAATGTCTGTGTGATTCACATGTGTACGGCCATCATCCATTTTGTTGGTCTTAAACAATTTTGCTCAATTGATCAAGAGCAAGAAACTTACATGGGATGTGTTAACATAAAGCTTGGGACCCATGAGAGAGAACTGAAGTGAAGGCGAGTGGACATTCAATCATCAATCTAGACAATCCATTAGGTTCACCCCAAAAATTGGCCTCCTTTTATAACTGTCCGTTTTTCAAGGCCACTGATGGGGTATTTTATCATCTGACTTTAAAAAAAGGTTCCTTAAAGGGATATGCTACGTAAAATGGATTCTATTGAATGGACAATTCATATTGATTAGTGGACCTTCATTGATCCAAACCATCCATTTTTATATGGCACTAATTGGATGGGGAAAAAAAAAAAATCCTCTAATCAGTGTGAACCTTTTCAAGGATGGCCATGAAAAACGGGGCAAACCTAATGGAAGGTCCAAAATGATGATTTGATAGTCCACATGTCTAGAAGCACTGGCCGCACTACTAATGGTCTCTCAAAGTCGGGCCCATAAAAAATGGGAAAAATATTTATCAGAAGGATAATGATGAACAGTTGGGATTCACATGTGTACGGCCATCATCCATTTTGTTGGTCTTAAACAATTTTGCTCAATTGATCAAGAGCAAGAAACTTACATGGGATGTGTTAACATAAAGCTTGGGACCCATGAGAGAGAACTGAAGTGAAGGCGAGGCATTCTTCTTGCGTTGTGGCCCAAGAGGGAGCTCACCATAAACTGGAGCCCATTGCCTAGGTAGTTGGAACTCTAAAAATTGATGAAGCTCATCTATCGGTGGCTTGTCTGAATTAAGAACAAGAGCCAAACTATTAGGAATAAGGCGCCATACAATAAAAACAGAGATACTGTTTCCCCTGTTTTTACAGCCAACCAAATACACGCGGCAAAAATATACCTCTTGTAGCTAAAAGTAACAAATATAGGAAACATATCTAGAGAACAAAAATATGCTCATCCATGGTTGGTTTCACCATGTAAAAGATCTCAACTGCTGAAAGATGGGCCCCACATCAACATAATGCTCTGATTCTTCATAAACAAAAACAAGAAATTAAGCTGTTTAATTGAATTCCTTATCATTGTAAAGTTATATTTCTAATCTGTAAGATAATTATTTATCTATCTAGGAAAGAGTAGATAAAATGATAGACAGAAAAAAGAGCTCAAGTTTTTAGTTCATAACTTATGATTGATTTAACAAGGAATCAAGGCATGGTTTATCAGTCAAAATGCTCCTTATACAAAAGTGTTGCTTTTAACCAGAGATGCACCCAGATCATAATAAGTCTGATTCATTTTGATGGGATATTCTTTGAAATCATATATGGAAATGATTTATTTCCTTTGAAACCAAAAGAACATGTAAATAGGGCCCATGATCAGTCCCAGGAGGACTCTACAGCATATACCCTATCACCCCCGTCTCCTGGTAAAGCTAATTCAGCAACTGGTAGCCATCGTTGATGAACCCCATCAAATTCCCAAACCTGTAGAGCATTTACAATAAGACAAGGTGCAGCCACTATTATAAGGCTGCTTCATTCCCTACACACTATTACATGTGCAACCCATGCTTCCGTAACTACATCATTCATCGTATTAGCATCAATACTTCAATCCTAACCCTGAACATCCATTCTTCATTTTCCATTTTCGTATTGCATGCATATGCTACTTCATAGATCATATTCTGAGATAAAAGGTGTCAATTATATATAATAATAATAAAATTGTAGTTCAAAAGCAGACAATAGACCAACGGTCTGGATCTATGAAAGATGCGACACACTTCCACAAACTGAACAAAGACTTCCATAAATTCTTCATTTCCATACCAATATTTATATGATCCATCTCAAATTCCTGTACTTTCACATGAAAACTAATACCTTGTATTTAAGGTACCATGTTCTTTTATCATCCGCTGTCAAGTTGCTTTTGTGTAACATCATAGACATGCACAAGGAGTGCGACATTCATAAATATCACCTGGGATGAAAATGAGTATGGTCCATTCATATGGTGGCATGGTCTTACTCAAATTGTATGCAAATGGTTCTTCAAATCTTAGGATTTTTGGTGCACATGCCATTGATGGTGAGGCCTGTCAAATAATATTTCAATCATTGAATCACCAGGCCCACTTTACAAGCTGAAAATCTCTAATATTACTGTACAACCTCTCCAGAGTTGGGGCTGACAGTTACAGACTGTGGTCAATTGCACTCGGGTCCCAAGAACCCAACTCATGGACCACAGTAGCAGCAATTGAAAGTATGGCCCATAGGCCTACAACTCGCTTCCAAGAATAAAAAAAAAATAATAGTCCACAAAGCACTACATCAATACATTATTCTTGCCTATAAACTAAGAAAGCCTATATAGAGCATCTGCTGAGCAAGTGAGTTTGCCTTGCACTTTAAATTTTCACTAAAATCATAGAGTATCAACACATGTTATATGTAAGTGTTTATGAAATTGGATAACAGAAGAAGATATAAGAGGAAGCCCAATTTCTCTAACAGTAAGTGATCTCACCCCCTAAGTTCCCAATTATCCAAAGAAAAAGGGAAAAGAGGAGCGAAAAGAAAAAAGAAAAAAACAAAAAAAAACAAAAAAAAATTCTAATATAAAAGAAACTGAAACTGCATGTCTCCTCTTAGGCTGAAATTACGGTAATCAAAGTGGCCATGTTTCCGTATATCCTAGATCAAGAGGGAGCTGAGAAGTAGGGAACACAGTCTCAAGTACTTAAAGAGTTTCCACCACCAAAGAGATTCAATCAATGCCCAAGCTGGAATAGGGGTCAAAGGTACCCTGACAATCAGTAAAAAAATACAACATGAAGCTTACTCTCAGTGCCATGGATTTTATTAATTAATGTACAGAAAATCCCACACACCAATTAAAACAAACACATCCCACCCTCTGGCAAAAGGAACCAATCTAGTTGGTTGTGGAAGAAGCCAACATATACAAAAATTGGAAGGAGAGCAAGTGAAGAAACAGGACATCACTAGGCGGATTGAAACACTGCTATTTTTAGCGAGCCAGATTCCATAACAGGGGGAACAATCAAGGAGGAGTGGTTTCAGGTGTTAGGTAACTAAGACTGAGGAGGGATAAAATAAAAAATAGAAATTGCATGGAAGAAAGAATAGAAGTTTCCGAAAACAGAAAAGAAGGGAGCTACAAAAGATTACAACCCATGTGAATTGAGCAAATGACCTGATTGCATTAATAATCATATCACTTAAAAATGCTACTCACAGAGCAGTAATCATGAACACGCCAAATGGTCTCGCCCAATAGGTTTGCTACCGACAGAACCGTAAGCTGAGGGAAATAATTCTGCTCCAACACAGGGATGGTGTTTGTGATGATTTCTTGAAATGGGCCACTAGATAGTCTCTCGATTGCAGGAGGGCTGCAGTAAAAAGAACAGAAAAATAATCATAAACAAATAGATAGAAAGATGCCAGACAGATTTAAAATCAGTATCAATCAATGATCGTATCGCAACATATGATTTTCTATCCTACAAATAAAGTATGATTTTCTATCCTACACCCATCACTTTCCTTTTTGTTCTCCTCAAGTTTAGATGAGAGTTTGGATGAGATCTTGAACTTTTTCCAGTTAGATATCCCTCCTCATCCAAGTAGTCTGGTCTAGCCTATTGGATCTCTTTTGTATCACCTTTTCCTTAATAAATTTACTGTCGCCTTTCAAATAAAATTGTATGGTGTGTTAACCATCTTTTCAATCTTACATGTCATTTAGGATTTTTCATATGATTCCACCCAAAAAATGGGAACAATATCATAATTTTCATAGATTATCGAACTGTTTTCAAGAAGCTGAAGACAGGATATATACTAGAAAGGATACAAATACCTAAAGACAGCATGTGTGCTGCAAGCATAGACTTCCCTGGCTCCCTCCTGATGTAATAAAGCAGCACCTTTTGCAATAGTACCTGCATTCACAAGCAACTAGCAATTAGAACCACTTTCAGAGGAACAAAACAACATTGACCAAGGAGTAAATAGCTAAACTACACTCACTAAATCCTAAGGGTATGATCTCCAATGGACACAAGGAAACGCACAGGATAGCAGTGACGCACACGTTTAGCCATGCCGACAACTCCACATCAGAAAATCACCCTTAATTGGTAGATTACAAAAGAGAAAAGGATAATCATCACATGAGGAGCTTGACAGGTGAATTTTAAAAGTCAGATTTCACACCACGTCTATACAGATATATATATATACACACACACACACATAATGGTACATTATGACTATATTGTGATTATTTATTTGTGAAAAATACATAAAAATAACAACAAATAAATATTCGAGGTATTATGCATTTCTCGGGCTGAGGGATTGTACCGCATGTTCAGGTTTTCAGTTTGTACAACTAGGCACCATGGTTAAGTGATCCAAAACATTGATACATTGGGGGGTGGGAGCTCAATGTGATGGTTCATGCACCAGAAATCCCATAGACGGAAGATCCAAGCTACACATTATTAGGGCCTTTTTTATGACTGAAAAAATCCAGAATTTCAAGGATATGTAGAACTTATTTATGCAGAAAGCTCCAGCACCAATGCCCCATTAACCTGACTGTTGAGACACAGGGGGTTCTGATTTAATGTTCAAATTTCAGGATGTCCGAAACTAAAATTATAAATTACAAAATTGTCTTAGACATGTCCCACACAATTCATTTGTAAAGTTAGCAAGTTTGCACAAGATACTATCATATTATTTTATAGGAGCAGTGATGAGAAAAGAGAGAGAGAGAGAGAGAGAGAGAGAGAGAGAGAGAGAGAGAGAGAGAGAGAGAGAGAGAGAGAGAGAGAAGGTGAAATCTCCAATTCCAAAAATCCTCAAGATCCCCAAAATTCTAAAATCCCTAATTTGTAATATATCAGAAAATCTCCAATTCGGGGTCCACATTCAAATCTGTAATCCCTAAATGGGGTCCACATTGAATCAGGAATCCACGAATTACAAAATCCCCAAATTCCTAAATCAGAATTGAGATTGAGAGAGATACCTCGCGTTCGTGAACGAGTCTTCAACCGAGCTTCAGAGAGAGAGAGAGGTTAAGGGGCGGAGAGGGGGGAATCGTGGTCCCATCGACGAGAGCGAGAGAGAGAGAGGAGGGTCGAGAGAGCGCTGACGCTGCTCGTGCTCCGAGTTGTACGAATGGTTCGAAGGAGATCAAAGTTAAATGGGCCTTACAATAAGTACTTATCATATCTACACCGTTCATTAATTTGGAGAGATCATTTTTGAGCATGAGCCCAAAATGAGGAAGATAAAATTCTCAAGTAGACCACACCACAAATAGAAGTGGGACAATGATTCTTACCGTTAAAACAAAGCGGATTGGCTGTTGTAACACACACCACCGACCGACTCGGAGTGTTGACGTCACCAAGTTTTGTGGGTCCCATCATGAGGTATGAGTTATATCCAAATCGTCCATCCACTATGTGAGCTCATCATAAGGCTTGAGCCAAAAAATAAAACAGATCCAAAAATCAAGTGGACCACACTGTAAAAAGTTGTGGGGGATTGAACGTCTATTATTGAAACCCTTTTGGGGGTCATAGAAATTTTTAGATCAATAAGATATTTTTTTTTCTTTTATCCAGGTCTGTGTGACATTATGAACAAATTGGATGGAAAGTAAACGTTACATTGGGCCTTACGAATGAATGTTTTAACGGTGAGAATCACTCTCCCACCGCTATTTGTGGTGTGGTCCATTTGAGCCTTGTGAATTACTCATTTTTTAGGCTATACCCTAAAATGATCTCCCCAGATGGATGAACGGTGTAGATACGATACATACATCATGTGGGGCCATGTAACATTGATCTCCTTTCAACAGTTTGTACAACTCGGAGCCGGAGGAGCTGTCCATGCTCGTCCTCGCATGACACGTACCCACAACAGGCAATCCACTTCTTGTGTAGCCGCCACTAGATGGGTGGCTAGTGGTCAGTGCTCCGTGAGCCTCACCATATGATGTATGTGCTTCATCCACGCCATCCATCCATTTTTCGAGATCATTTTAGGACTTGATTCCTGAATTAGAAGTATCAATGGGACCACACCACAGGAAAACAACAACAATTGAATGTTTGCCGATAAGAACCCTATAGTATGGGTAAAGGACTATTGAGATCCATCAACCGGAAACCACTAAGCGGCTCATTTATTTGGTAGTGCATGGTTCATCCTCTAAAGATGGGTTGCACCTTTGCCTTTCGTATAAAAGGATTTTTCAATGCAGATAAAATATAACATAAATTTTTACAATTGGTCACGAGAATTGCAAAACGCCTTTCTGAGTAGAGAGCTTGCTTGATACTTAAATTGAATCCAACATATAAGCGTAGACCCAAATTACAACTAAAGTTAACAACTACTTGATTATTGATACTTGTTATTACGACCGATTATACTAAGGAATGTAAACAACTGATAATGATAATGATAATGTTAATTAAGGAGCACAAAATAATTGAAAAATAAATTTGATTTGGTTTGATTGGTATGAGACAACTTCTTCTACTAACTTCTTTCATTATTTATAGCATTAAATCGATCAACACTATAAGAAAGTAGGCCTTGAGCCTCAAGTTTTTAGTCTCAGTTGAAAAAATGGAGACTAAATGTGTTTTTTAACCTCGGTTGCTAAGGAATTGAGGTTAAAAGTTCATTTTTTTAAAGTCTACTTTTTAGCCTTAGTTGCATAACCGGGGTGAAAAGTCTACCTTTTAGCCTCGATTGTATAGGAACCAAAGTTAAAAGTCTAAATTTTAAAATCAATTGCAGAATCGAGGCAAAAAGTCTACTTTTTAGCCTCAATTGTATATGAACCGAGGCCAAAAGTCTACTTTTTAGCCTAAGTTGCATAGGAACTGAGGCCAAAAGTCTACTTTTTAGCATCAGTTGTATAAGAACCGAGGCCAAAAATCTACTTTTTAGCCTCAATTGCGTAGGAACTGAAGCGAAAAGTCTACTTTTTAGCCTCAGTTACATAGGAACCAAGGCCAAAGTCTACTTTTTAGCCTTAGTTGCATAAGAACCGAGGCCAAAAGTCTACTTTTTAACCTCAGTTGCATAGGAACCGAGGCGAACAATTTATCTTTTAGCCTCAGTTGCATATGAACCGAATTTTCATGAATGATCTTGACTGTCCATTTTATAGGCCATTGATCCACGGTTAGGATAGTCGTATCAATGTGATGTTGGGTGGTAGCTGTAAAATATGTTTTACAGTGTACCCAGATCCTTCAATTGAACTTTTCAAGTGCCCCCCATGTGATTTTTACGTCCGGGACACTTACATATGATCTTGACCGTCCAATTTATATGCTATAAATATGATCTTGACTGTCCAATTTATATGTCATCGATCAGATGGTTAGAATCATCTGTTTTAAATCAAGCAAATCTAAGCCTTTACTGGACCGCACCACAGGAAACCGTGGGGTGGAACTCCTATATCATTGTAAACCTTTTAGGGGCCATGGAATTGTTGGGCCACAAAGCCTATAACCTGGATGGTTTGGATCATGTGATCATTGAGGGTGTGGCCCCAGTTGCAATGACACGTTGTTTGTGCAAAGTAAGCACTTGGCGCACATTAGAAGCTCGTAACATCTATCTCTTACAAACGGGGAAGAATCTCAAATCGTCTCTCCATTTCACTTCTCCTCTTTCCTAACCCTTAAAAAATACCCAGCCGTAGCTCTCTCTCCCTCCCTCCCTCCCTATCTCTCTCTCTTTCTCTCTCTCTCTCTGTGTTGCAAACACTTTTCATCTTCCTCTCGAAACCCTAACCCTAGTTTCAGCATTTCAAAGCATTTCAACTCTCAAAAATCACCACAGTTTCAAATTCTTGCTTCTGATTTCCATCAAATGCTAGGAATTCCAAACTTCTGAATATCTGGGAAGAGGAGTCGCTGAATCTGTTGTTGTTTCTCTGGATTGAGACCCTAGGATTTTGGCATTCTGAGGTATGGCAGTTTTTCCTAATCCTAGAAATTTACAGTTCTCAATGCTTGCATTTTAGTCGATTGCTCCAACATATGGGATTCGATCCCAATAAAAACCCTAGCTTTTGGCGTTTTCAGGAGAAATCAAGAAATTTCAGGTTTCTATAGCTTCGAGTCTTTATAAAATTGGTGTTGATTCAGTTTGTGTTTAGCTAACTAGAAAAACTAAAACTCATGTATTAAATGAATTCAATTTTCAAGTCTCAAATCTCTATCATATCACAATAGACTTTCATAGTAACTAGAAAAACTAAGGTGAAATGGTTCTCTCATTTGGGAAATGATCCTAACTATTTTACAAAATTACTAACATTAATAATAATAATAATAATAATAAATCAAACTGATTTTAGAAGCTTGATTAACAAGCCAATGTGGGGATTAATGCCATAAAAAGCTAGGTTCAATCGGGTCTCATGGCCATTGATACAACACCCACAGGAGAAATTTCCTCAGTTCACAAGCTAAGTTGAGAATGCTTGAGTTCCACTCTCCACCTTGAAAGAGTATTGCTTTACTTGGTAGAATTTGTTAATGGATCGCTAATGGTTACTTCTATTTTTTAAGATTTTGGTATTTTAAATCATATATGCAGTTAAAGATGCACCGAAAATATCCACAGTGTTTGTGGGACAGATATTTCAAGAGCCCTATATCAGTAGCTGAGAATGCATGTGTGCCCCATGTAGGTAGTTAAGGTCATGTTTAGATGCGCCCCAAATCAACATCCTAGAAGATACTTAAATATTAGAAAGGATACTTAAATAAAGATAGCAGTTTGAGGTACTTCAAGGAACCACAATGCCTAGGATGCCCATTTGCCCACAACACAATATCCATGACATTTAAGGTTTGACTTGAAACGTCTTGGATATTTAAGGTTGGGTTTGGATGTACTCCAAATCAGCATCCTGGAAAATAATTCATTAGGAAGGATTTCTTTTTTATTTATTTATTTTTTTTTTATGTCAGTTGCGCATTTTGGTGCAGTGCGCATTTCAGGAATCACAATGTCCAGGATGCCCTTTTCGCCACAACACAATATTGAGGATGTTTAAGGTTCAACTTGAAATGTTTTGGATGTACCCAAAATCAGCATCCTGGAAGGTACTTCAGCATAAAGGATGTGCATTTGATCAGTCATGCATTTTGGCAAGGGGAATTTCACGAACTGCAATGTCCAGGATTCTCTTTTCACCCACAACACAATATCCAGGATGTTTAAGGTTCGACTTGAAATATCTTGGATATTCGTTTGGGCTCCAGAAAATCCAAATTCAACTAAAATGTACTAATGTTAGATGAGTTTGAACTCTTAAATATGCGTTTTTGGCTAATTTTCCTAACTATTGAAGAGTTTTGGGTTCTGAAGAGATGTAGTAGTGTTTTCCAAAATGAAAGAATTGAGTTTCAGGCTCTTCATATCCGATGTATGTTAGTAAGAAAATTTAAATGCCATACCCATTCAAGGAGATACATCTTCTCTGGATCCACGTTCTGGCTTGCGTTTGGCCTTCCGCTTACAATCTCCAGAGCAACGACTCCAAATGCAAATACATCAGCCTTCTCCGTCAGATGCCCAAGCATGGCATACTCCGGTGCAAGGTAGCCGCTTCGAGAATATAAAGATAGCAGTTTGAGGTACTCCAATATAAACCAACATCAGGTAATAAGATATATAGGCCATGTTTGCATGCAGAATAGAAATTGAACTGTGACAATTCAATTCAATGGATGAAAATTGGCAAATTGGCAATAGAACAAGAGGGCCAGTCATAAAGTTGTTTCAGGTCCAACTTTGATGCATAGAATTAGCCATTTGTTCTCTGTCGAATTGAAATGGAATGGCTTTTACTTCGGCTATTCATCTGAACAGTGTTGGAATTAATACTTGTTGGACCGATTGTGCCAGGGTACTTAGCTAACAGGTTGGTTCATAGTTACCTAATTCATTGGAGGGAAACTTCCCTTGCTTGACATGTCTACTTTCTTCTTTAAGGTGTACCAAATTCGTCCACTGTCCTAATGGTTTCTTGTGCACAATACCATTGTAAATGGCCCTATACATGTTAGGTTGGCTTGCATTTCAGCTTCAGTATTTTATGAATACAAATGGCTATTTCCATTGTCTGGCTGTTCTTATTGCATATTCAGTGTTGATTCACTCATCAATATTTGTGTTCTTTAGTATAATTAAAATGATATGTCTACTTTCTTCTTTAGGGCGTATTAGATTGAGCTAACGATGAGGTTTTTTTGCCATGTCAAAGCTCTGAACTTCATCAACTCAGATGAGCTTTCCATGTAGTGCATTTTGATTGTTTTGAACTATTTTGTTCAGGTTTGTTATTGTTTTCTTTAAATTATTTCATCAATGTTGTATAATTAAGTTTAAATTAGGTCACCATGAGGTCATTGGAATTTGGAATGTATTTCAAGCAAGGGATAGCTGATGCAACAAAAAGAGCTTTGCTAATACCACATGCATGTACAAGGCGGCTCATGTACACACCTCAAATGTGACAGCGGGGAAGATACATGTAGCATCCACACCAACAGCAAGTCCCACTTTGTTCCGCTTGTTTCAAACATTGAATCTTGTCATGGAAATAAGTGGGTGGCAAGCATGCATTTTCTAACATGCACACGTGTAAATTTTGGAGGAAGACATAATGATGCCATGCCCTTACACAGTTACTTTAAAAATCAATTCATTATATCTAATACCAATGTGTTCTACCTATATATATTTATTTTCTCCTCGTATTTATTATTAATGATGCTTCAGCTAATACCTAAAAGGAGAAAAAAAAAAGTGCATCAAAGGAGAGGGAAAGGATATCCAGTACATAAGGAAGATCTCAACTTGCCCTTTAGCTAGTGCGTGAGCCTTCTAACAAATGTACTTTGGAGCTTGATATTTCTGATCAGCGATTTACCATTGTGGACATTATCAAATGTTTTGATAGAGCTAGTGGTGTTTATAGCACTACAAACAATATATACTGTGTTCATAATCTGTAAACTTCAGTGTATTTTCTTGGCTTTCAGTTAGTGGCGCTCATGGTTGTTGGACTTCTTCATGAAGGATCAGCACATCCATTAACTATGAAAATTCTTCTGGTAGTGTGTTTATTTTATTTTTGTGCATTGGTTTTGGTAGTGCAAAACCAGTATGGTAGGGGCCTCAAGAAAAAAAAAAAAACATAGAGCCAACAACTAGAATTTATATGGTAGGGGCCTCAAGAAACCAGAAACTATAAATGCATAAAAAAATGAATAATTGGTAGGGGCCTCAAGAAACAAGAAATAGAAAACTGCATCATGCTTGTGGGGTTAAAAAAGCAAGACATGCTTTGAGAATATAAGATGTAGTGCATCCATAGATCCCACGCACACAAGAACACACCCACAAGAAAAGAAAAAAACCTTCCTTATCTCAGACTAAGAAGCCACTAAGTCTCTGCAACCATCAAACATGTGCAGACAGTCCTCTTTAGATAAAGGCCATAGTAGATGATCTTCTGCAATCAATAGCTAAAGCCACTCTAATGTTGATTCAGTTGCTTTCCGATTTCTTTTATTAGTTACCGATGGATGTTGAAACTTGTTTACACTTTTTCAATTAAATAGTAGTTCTAAGTTTTTTTATTTTTTTTTGTGTGTGTGGGAAAAGGAACTATGCGCTCGACCTCACGATAAGCTCCCGTGAGGTCGAGCTGTGTGGGCCCCACCGTGATGTGTTTCGACCATCAACACCGTGCATTTGATGGGTCCCCTCTAAATTATGGGATATCCCAAAAATCAGCCGTATACAAAACTCAGGTGGGCCATACCATCTAAAATCATGTAAAGACACCGTTAAAACATATAAAAGCATTTGGCGGGGCCCATCTGAGTTTTGAATGCTGCTGAAACTTTGTCTGAAACCTCATCCAAGTGGGACACACATAATGGATGGGCTAGATTTTTATACCACATCTCAGTAGGCCCAAAAAATGATTATGAATGTTTTAATGGTGCACAGCCCCTCCCCACTTCTATTTATGGTGTGGCCCACAAAAGTCATAGATTGACTTGATTTTTAATAACTAGGCCCATGATGGAATGGTGCATCTGACTGATGGGGTAGATGTTCGAAACGCATCACGGTGGGGCCCACACAGCTCGACCTCATGGGACGGACCCGTGAGGTCGAGCGAATAGTACCTTTTCTCTCTCTCTTTTTTTTTTTATCACATCTAGAAACTTTTCAATTCCTTAGGTGGGTCTTACTGTAGATTTCCTTGCCCAAAAATCATGATGGTTCAGTTGCAAGGTGGTCTAGGATTTATGGTACAAACGAATAGTCCAGATAACTTCGTCATGTTTTTGTTAGTTGCCCATTAACTACCAGGCATAGTTAATGGGCAAAATGCATATATTTCAATTACAAATTATGTCCTATCCAATGAGGAATCCCCTTGCTTATCTACAAATGTGTGGTTTGCTGACTAGTAGGATTTCTTGCACTGGCCAATGGTTTGAAGTTCGAAACCATTGAGATGAGGGCCTCATCATGCAAATGTGTGGTGGACAGCTTGGCTCCTAAAACCTGTAGAACTTTGGCAGGTGTTCTCTTCAAACTGGATTTGTATTTCAAGAAGAGGTTGTTATTTTGCTTTGAATGACTGTAACTATCTATTTGCATGCTATTGATTGGATTGTTTGGATTCTCTGATAGATCAGTGTAGTCTCTGCAATGGGTAGCCTGCCAACTGTGATTGGAATGAATGAACAGTCTATATAGTTGATTGGACTGTCCATGTGTCCAACACAACTAGATGTACCATAGGTCTCAGGTACAACTAGTTTTACATAATCTCTCATCAACTTATCTTTGTTGTTTTATTTCTAACCAGTGAACAATCATTTGTAAGTAAGTATGTTGTGTGTGTGTACATATTCTTGGAAATGGATAGGATAGGCCATCCATTTTGTTTCTAACCTCGACGAAAGGCAGCAGATTGGAAATGGGTGCCTTTTCAATGTTTACTTGCTTTCAAATAGAACATTTTGATAGACCAAACACCTGATTCTTTTATTGATGAGATTTCAATCGCCATTGCTTTCAATCTAATGTTTATGTATTCTCATCATGGATGTAGAGCTGAAGGTGAGTGGTGACCTCACCAAGGATGTAGAGCTAATAACGGTAACGGTGGTACCCGTTACGCGATACGGGGCTGTATCGGCCGAGTCGCTTTTTTGTACACGTAACGGCCGTTACGGGCACGTTACGGGCGTAACGGCCGTTACTGACCCGTAACGGCTGTTACGGGCCTTGGAAAAAAAAATAAAAATAAATAAATAAATAAACCCTAACCTTTTTCCTTTCTTTTCCTCTTCTTCTTCTTCTTCTTCTTCTTCTTCTTCCTCTTCTCGGCCCTGCTGCGGCTGCGGCTGCGGTCCTGCTGCGACTGCGGCTGCGGCTGCGGCCTCCTCCTCCTCCTTCTTCTTCTTCTCTCTCTCTCTCTCCCTCTCTGTTCTTTCCCTCTTTCCCTCTTTTTTCTTCTCTTCTTTCCCTCTTTTTTCTTTTCGGTTTCCCTCTCTCCTTCCCTCTTTTTTTTTTTGGGCAGCGAAGCTGCTGTCGTTACGTGTCACGCTGAGACGAGCGCTGACACTCCTCGAGCTCCGAGTTGTACGAACGGTCCAAAGGAGATCAAAGTTTTATAGGCTCCACCGTAATGTATTTATTATATCCACACCGTTCATCTATTTTTAAATATTATTTTATAGCATTATTTAAAAAATGAATCGTATCCAAAGATCGTCCGGACCACACCAAAAATAGCAGCGGAGGTGATGATTTTCACCGTTAAACAATTTGTAGGCCCACCGTAACATTTATTTTCCATCCAATCTGTTCATAAGGTCAAAAAGACCCGAGTGAAGAGGAAAAACAAATTTTATATTGATCTAAAAGTCATGTGAGCCCAAAAAAGTTTTCAATGGTAGTCGTTCAATCCCCCATTGCTTTTTGCAGTGTGGTCCACTTGATAATTAGATCTGTATTATTTTTCATGTCAAGTCTTAAGACAATCTCGTCAAATGAATGGACGGTTTAGATATAACACATTCATCATGCATGGGGCCCAAAAAAATTTGACATGTGTGCTACACTTCACCATCCAAGTCTCACCTAATTTGAGGCCATAAAAAATTGTACCAAAGACATATTAACTTAAAATTTACTAATTAAATTATAAACTGCAATTGCTAACTCACAATGCCAAAATCAAATTATTTGAATAGTTTTTAATTGTTATTCGGTGTACTCTTATTTTTTAAAATAGGGCCTTTTGGTTTTTTTCATGATTCACTATCCAATAAATGTCCACTAATACATAAGTGGGATAATGACAATAAATTGCATGAATTTGAGGCTAATTTGGGGCATTGATTGGTCCTCCAAGTCAGACCGAAATTGGCAACGCCATCTACCTAAATTTAATTTCATTTTTTTAAAGAACTACTAGGAGAAAGATATTAAATTGGTAAGTATATAAATTAGATATTTAGAAAATTAAATATATACATTTTGTAGTCAAAATTCAGGTTACTTGGTTTAAAAATTAATCAGACAGTCCGATACAGCTTCTCACCAAAGAGTGGACCGTTACACCACCATAAACATGTTCCAATTTATAAATGAATGCATATTTGGAATGCTTAGAATATTCCGGATTTAATACATATTTTTTTAATATTTTTTTGGCAAAAAAAATTTTACTCCGTTACGGGCCGTTACGCCCCCGTATCGCCGTTACGACCCCGTATCCGTATCGGTTTTGGAGGTCACCGTTACGCCAACCGATACCGATACGGGACACCTTGGCAAGTGGTGACCTCACCAAGGATGTAGAGCTAAAGGGCGTGTTCTTAGCCATTGATTAGAGTGAGAGGCTACAGAGGCTATTGATGTCTATTGGTTGAAATTTAAGTTTGTTCAGGTAAGCATGATTTTCAAGCATGGATTTTCTCAAACTTGAGTCTATTTCTATGATAATAGTACTCATCTATACATAAATGTGGCAATGCTAATTAGTTGAAATGGGTTTTATACGTGGCCATGGGCATTGCTTAATTTAGTTGATGTGGGCATGGCTATAAGTATTGTTAAACATGGGTATTTCATTAGCATGGTTAAAAAGTGAGCTTTAGACAGGGACTACGTTGGATATGTGTATTTGGCATGGTCACTTTTATATGTTGTGTGTTTTTTTTTTCTTTTCACATGTATTTACTGTATGGTTTATATATGTGTATTTGGATGGTATCCTCATTGTTGCATGTTTGATGGGCACATTATCTGAAATTGCATTGATAGGACTGACCATCTCACCATCATGGGTGGGTTGTGATCCTAAATTTGACAGTCTTACTCCACAAAATCCACCAAAACCAGTCTGATTTTGGGATCATGTCCATCAACAACCAGATTTTGGGATCATTTCATGTGTTTGCCTTGAAATTTTTACTCTCTGAAGTAATTCTAAAGGTTTAGAATAGCCCAGTATAGATGCATTTATTGTTGGATGGGGACCCATGTCGTTGCATGTTCAATGATGTAGATGATGCATTACCTGAAGTCACATTGACAAGACATCTTGGGAAAAACCATCTAAAATTGAAAAAGAATAGGTAAAGATGGTTTTATTTCCAAAACCTCTAGTTTATGGTTGGAATACATATACAATGATTGCATAAAGAATCATGCACTTGATCAATTGTTTGAATGGCTTTGTATATTTTAAATTAAATTTATAATTTCTGTTGAAATTTGAAAGAAAACGTCTATGAGATTTTTTTCAGTTGAGCTTCTTTTTTCTTTTTTCTTTTTTAAAGAAATTTGCCTCATTTTTGGGCTAATGCATTAAAATGGCTTATCAAAATGGATGGACAATATGGATAAAGCATGTGCAGTCTAAGTGTATCCAAGTGTAGTCTAAGTGCATCCAAGTGCAGTCTAAGTACACTGAAACTCAAACACATTAAGATGCACTTTGTATAATATCTTAACATAGAAAGCTTTGATTGGTACTTTGTATGGAACTTCATTTCTCACAAACCCACCCAACCCCACCCCCCCACGCGCCTCTTTTTTTCCTTCTTAATAATTTGCTGGGGATGTTACGACTTTACCTTTATAGAAGATTTCCAGGCAGATACAACCAGTTAAAAGTCTCTTCCTTAATATAATAAGAGTAGAAATTTTACTATTTTTTGAGGAATTTGAGAAATGATAGTTGAAAATTCTTCAGATGCTTTTACAGTTAGGGTTATTTAATAGTTCGGCACTAAGTTCCCACAAATACCTAAATAAACTGGTTAACAGATATTGTATTCATGCAAGTGCCTTGTGCTTCTCTGTTGGAATATAATTCACTAACTAAACTCATTCTTCTCTTGCCATGAATCAACAGAGGCTTCCATTGTGGTTGAAGAGCATCAAAGCATGCCTGCCCTATTGTCGGTTGGTCTCATCTTCTGTTTTATGGTTGTGATTTGTTGAGGAGATGCTGCAGCTACTTTCAGTCCCAGTTGATGTATAGTTTTGCCTGTTTGGCCATATAAGGCTATGTGGCTGCATGGAAGGTTGTATTGTTATAAACATTTTTAGCATGGAAAACGGCATTCATGTGCATTTGTAGTCTGTTTTGAGAACATTAAATAGACCGTTAACTGTTTTATTGGTATTGTGCTGATTATTTTGTCTTGATGAATGTTAAATGGGTGAAACATGCACAGGTTTAATCATTTTGATTGATTATGATATTATTAGAGGCAAAAAACTAAATTTAGCCTCGGTTATTAAGAACTAAAGTTAAAAATTGGATTTAGCCTCGGTTGATACCAATAGAGGCAAAATCCATCTTTAGCTTCAATTTTGCCTCAATTACCCAAATTGAGGATACAACCCCCATGGCTAAAAGCTTTAAAAATATATTTAGTCTGGTTGGAGGCAACTGAGGCAAAAAACATGATTTAGCCTCATTTCAAGGCAACCGAAGCTAAAAGGGTTCTTTTAGCTTCAATCAAAAAACTGAGGCTATAAAAGCCTTTTTAGCATCTGTTGCTAAAATTGAGGTTATAGCCTTTAGCCACAGGGGTTGTAGCTTCGGTTTGGATAACTGAGGCAAAATTGAGGATTGGTATGAGACAACTTCTTCTACTAACTTCTTTCATTATTTATAGCATTAAATCGATCATCTATATGCTTCTCACATCCTGACAGTTATCATAATCATTTTAGCACTACTTGCCTTCTTTGTCACTTGTCTTGATAACCGCTCTGACACATTGACCTTTCGCTCAACCACCCTCACTTAATGGATGACATGACGCTACTTGACATGTTAAAGCATGACCTAGCAGGTTCCATTCACACATGTTAGACCAGAACATGTTTCTTGGAACAAATTGCCCTCTGAGTCTCTCTCTCTCTCTCTCTCTCTCTCTCTCTCTCTCTCTCTCTCTTCTTGGGACAATCTTTCATCCCATCACAACCATTGATTTGCAAAATGGAAATCAACCATTGACATAGAATGTGGTAATTATACATTCCTAGCATGGTTGGACCATAAGAAGGCCAAATGAAAGTGGAAGTAGCTAGTCCGTCAAATCCAAGCCAGTTCTATGTAGGGCATAACGTAATTGGGCCCTAGGTGCATCCAATTCAACGAAATTTAATTCGGATATGAAGAAATTGTCGTTTGAAGTGTGAACCGTAAATCCACTATGACTTTTGATTCGATTATCATTACGGGATGCACAAGCTATCAATCTTTATCGTAATGGCCGATCCACAATTAACTGAACCCATTAAGTGGGTCGCATGCATCCATTTCATGAGAAAACACACAATTTCAGTTTAAAAACAAAATTTTAGAAAAAATATTATTTTTAATAATTTCAATTTTTGTCATATTTCCTTATTTTAAAAGTAGATTTTCATCTTTTTTAGAAATGACTTGTAATCATGCTAGGACTCCTCTAATAATGTTTATCTGGACTTTATATTTTTTGCAAATTAGGTTTTAGACAAGTTTTACTATTTTGGGTAACTTTTGTTAGGACTAGAATTTTGCTATTTTTGCTAGTTACAAATTAGGATTTTATTTTTCTTTATAATGATATAATGGAGAAATCATACATATTAGACATTATTCAATACAAATATTTGAGTTTTATCTTGGTCCTTTTTTTTTTTTTTTTGGATTTTGGAGAATGATGATATTGAATACCCATTGTTGGAACCACGCCATTGTCATGTGACCCACTGAAATGTTATGGAGAAATCCACTACCACGGTCATGTGACCCACCGTAATGTTTTCGAGAAATCCACTACCTCCGTCAGTTTTTCCATCTCGTTTTAATCAGTGTGTCCAAATACAGTGAAGATCAAATACTCAGGTAGGCGACACAATTAGAAAAAAGTATCGTTAACCCCACGTTGGAAGGTAGGAGCTCAAAAAATCAAAGTGTCCCGCCATAATGTTTCGAGAAATCCACCCTACCCACCATTTTTATTGGCTCATTTTAAGCTGTGGTCCCAAATATACGGTAGATCCACCACTCAAGTGGGTCATGCTAATTGAAACAGTGGTATTGAACCTCCCCTTTTGAAATAGTCATGAGGTTCACATTTAATTGCTTTTTGAAATGTGCACCTGTACACCGTTTCTTCATATGATCTTATGAGGTAGGAATTACCTAATAACCAGTTTGGATGGCATATAATCATATATAGCGGGCCTTAGAAATATTTCAATGGTGGTCATTGAATCTCCATCTTTTCCTTCAATGTAGCTCAGTTAAGCCTTTGATTTACCTCGTCTTTGGGTTCACTTCCTAACATGACATGGTAAAATAAATGTACATATTAGATTTCTAAGAAACATCATGATGGCCCTGGGCACGTGGAGTTAGGTTTAACCAACAATCCACGTCCCGCAAGGTCAGCGTACTAACGTGTTTTCTCAAGCCCTTACCGCAGACCCACTTGGATAGATGTGTTGTATATCCATGCCGTCCATCCATTTTTCCAGCTCATTTCTGAGCATAAGCATAAAAATAATGCAGATCCAACTCTGAATTTGACCACCCCACAGGAAACATGATAATTGAACGCTTGCCATTAAAAACTTTTTGGGAGCCACAAAAGTTTTGGATAAGTTGATATTTGTATTTTTCCTTTCATTTTGGTCTATCTGATCCTATCAATATGTTAGATGGAAAATAATCATTACAGTGGGCATTAGGAAATTTTCAGCCATGGGCGTTCAATGACCACTGTTTCCTGTGGTGAGCCGCCTGAGATTTGGATTGGCTTATTTTTGGGCCAGTACATAAAATGATCTGGAAAATTGGATGGACAGAGTAGATATATAACCCATACATTATGGTGGGCTCCACTTTCACCGCATTGCTGGATTGGGGGTTTCAATAACCCAACGTCAGGTGTTTTACCGAACATACTTTCCAAACATGTTTATCTCCTAATTAAGTTGAAACCAAGGTAAGTTACCGTTGGAATAAGTAACTTATTTAAAGTAACTTATCATCCAAACGTGACTTAAATAAATGCAAAGCATGTATCAAATACCAACAACCAAACCGCCTGGCGTCTAAATATGTTATCTTATACGCATGCACATATATATTAATGCATATATGGAGAGATGGGATGCGGTCGACCTCGAGCAGCATCAGCTCAAAGGTTCTCAGGGTGAGATGCTTTCATTACCGGGTGATAACTTTTGGCTGGTGGAAGTTACACTTGTCGATGCTGTCAAAGTGCCGTCACTCATGAAGCTGATTGTATAATTGGGGGGCAAATCAGTTAAGTAGCCTGGCTTTGACGTGACGGTGCTCACTTCAATGTCTCCCTGCAGCATGGCCACCACCCGTGACATGGGCGGCCGTAGTGATGGTGATGCCTGGATACATAGAAGACCAATGCCGATCATCCGAGCTGCCTCTTCTGCATCGAAGTTGGATAGTGTTGGATCAACCAGTTCCAATGCGCGGTTGTTTTCATGGAGATGCCAAGCCTACAAGGTCATAGAATGGATTGGATACAACCAAAAACATTAAAAATAATAATAATAATAATAAATAAAATAAATAAATAAATGAGAAACGAGATGTGGGTCACTTATGCTGATGCCCCGCCATCTAGAATCTTGATGATCTGGCCCAAAAATCTGGCTGGACGGCCTATCACGTGGACCAACTTGTATGTTGAATACAGCCTGTTGGTAATTTTCTTTTAAATGTCCATTTTATCTTTCTGGGCACAAGGGTGGCCTACCTGATGAGTGGACAGACCACATTTTCAGGCCATGGAAGTTTGTGATGAGATCCACCTGATGAATGGTGTGAATATTGCATAGGTGCCGCCCTTTTGGCATGGATATGCAATTTTGTGCTTCTCACAATCCGAAAAACAACTGAGAATCCATTACCAATTTGGAAAGTTCCGAAACAACCACGTGCTTCTGAATTTCTGATGGTTGTTTCAGAATCAATCTCAAGCAAATCGAGATTGATTGCCGCTACGTACAAAACAATAAGGTGGATGCTTAAACATGAAAAATGAAGAATTTCAGTGTGCAAAAAGAGAACAGAGTCAAACATGCTACCCGCTGAATGATCCAGAGATCGGGACTGTTGATTGTCACCCAAACGAGGAGAATGCCGTGAGACTGGGGATAGCAGTGGGAGAGTGCTATTCCTGACTTTAGGTGGTTCTCGTGTTCTCTCTTGTTTCTTGTACTTCTAGTGATGGGTTTGCTAATACCCTTTAGAAAGACTCTAACCGACCATCCTAATTGTCAGATCAACACTCCTAACCGTTTTACAAAATAAGTAACATTAATAATAGTAGTACTGATACAAATCAAACTGTTTTTAGAAGTTTGATTAACAAGCCGATCTGATGATTACTAGGATCTCCACCATGGACAGCTAGGTTCAAGAGCGCTTCATGGCCATCGATCCAACTTCTGCAACAGAGAAATTTACTAATTCACAAGCTAATTTGGGAATGCTTGAGTTCCACTCTCCACCTTAAAAGGCTATTGCTTAACTTAGTAGAAATTGTTAATGGATTGCTAATCGTTATTCTATATTTCAAGATTTTGGAATTTTACAGCATCTATATATATATATAAGCAACAGGAAGCACAAGCCTACGGAAGTAACAATACAGTGACCTTCAAGAGCCCCACATTGGTAGTTTAGAATGCATGTGTGCCCCATGTTATTTAAGGTCACTTTTGGATGCACCCTGTTGCTGCTATTTTCGGCTGTATATGTGTGTAGGTGTGCCAGAATTGAAATTGTAGCTTCAATTCAAACCAAAATACAATGACCCCAGGCACCAAGATAGGTAGACACTTAGTGTATGACTAAGATCTAATGAGATCAGTCACCTATTTAGTCCCCCAACATTACCGTTGTTCTTGGATATTCGTTTGGGAGGCAGAACATCAAAAGTCGACTAAATCGTTACTAACGTTAGCTGACATTGAGCTCTTAAATAAGTGTTTTTTGTCTCATTTTTCTAACTACCAAAGAATTTCGGATTCTCAATAGTATTTTCCAAAATGAAAGAATTGAGTTTCAGCCTTTACGTTTCCGATTTATGTTAGTAGGAAAATTAAATGTCATACCCATTCGACGAGATACATATTCTCTGGATACACGTTCTCACATGGGTTTGGCCTTCCGCTTACAATCTCCAGAGCAACGACTCCGAATCCAAATATATCAGCCTTCTCCGTCAGATGCCCACGCATGGCGTACTCTGGTGCGATGTAGCCGCTTCCAGAATAACAAGATAGCAGTTTGAGGCACTCCAATATAAACCAACATCCCGTAATAAGAAATTTAGGCTGTGTTCGGATGCTCAATTGACTTGCATTGCAATAATTAAAAATCAAATTGGAAAATTACCAAACTGTGCAACCCCACTCCATTCATAATGACAAATCAACCCCTAGATTGAAATCATGAAATGGAACTTCTGCGTCAGTCTTGGGCTCTACATTGAGTTGGATTATTGCAATTTTGTTCAATGAAGCATCCAAACATGACCTTAAGAAATGAAGGCGAATGGGAAGTTTCAACAATGCTTACAATGTCCCTGCAACACGGGTAGTGATGTGGGACATCTTGTCATCGTAGAGCTTGGCCAAACCAAAATCTGATATCTTTGGATTGAGATTAGCATCAAGCAGAATATTACTGGCTTTGACATCCCTATGAACAATGCGGGGCCTGGATTCCTCGTGGAGGTAAGCGAGACCTCTTGCTGTCCCCAAGCATATCTTGAAGCGTGTATGCCAATCCAGATGCAACTTACTCTCTCCTGCAAGAAAATGGCAGCCATTAGCATTGAAATGTAGTACAATTACGCTCTCCTACAGATACATGCTACCGTGGGATTCTGAATTGTACTCTGCGTCACATGTGCCACTACTGGCATGTGGGTTGAGGTCCAGGTCGTTCCTTAGTTGCGGCCCATCTTGTATGTGTAGTGGTCAGAAAACAAGCCAGTCTAATCATCAAATGGGCTACTATACAGTCATGGTTTAATGTGAAATTTAGAAACGGAGGAATTGCTTGTTTTTCTATTAATTATTATGGTGTATAAATACAGAGGGAATGGCTCCCAATATGAAAGAAATACATTGAGGAAGAATTAAATCTCAGAGAATATGGAAGGATATTGAGTCTTTCCTAACATATATGGAGGAAGATTAATTCTTTCCAATGAAGGATATCAAATCATTCATAATATCCTCCCTCGAGTTCAAGCATGGAGATCTGTAACACCCAATTTGTGAAGAAGATGATGACGGAGTCTCGACCAATAGCTTTGGTGAAGATCTCTCCAAGTTGTTGATTGGTAGGCATGTAAGAAGTGGGGAGAATCACGGTAGTAATCTTTTTTTAGGACGATAACAATCAATCTCGATATGTTTAGTCTATTTGTGAAAAACAAGACTAGTGGCAATATGAAAGGCAGCTTGATTGTCACAATGAAGCTGCATCAGTTGAGGGTGGTGGACATCAAGATCTTAAAGTAGTTATTTAAGCCAAATAAGTTCACGAGTTGCATTGGCCATGTCATGATATTTAGCTTCAGTGGATGATCTTAAAACTGTCAGCTATTATTATTTCCAAGAAACAGTGCATTGACCAAGCATTATTAACTTGTTGTGGATAGACATGCTTCGAGTAATTGGACCGATTAAAGTCACAATAAACGTATAGTTGGAGGGAATTGCTAGAAGGAAGAATGATTCTCTTGCTAGAAGGAGAGGATTTGAGATCTCGAAGTACTCAAATGGCCGTGTGATAAAAAAAAGTTAGTGTGTATTGTGCATGAACTAACTTAGGATGTGGTCAGAGGCCAGCTCTTCCTTGACAAGGTGGGATTGGGAGCCGTCAGAATGGTCTAACATGGTGTTATGGGTTTCTCTTGCAGCCCACCTTTGAGCTTCTCCTGGGCCGTGGTTTTTTGGTTTGGTCGGATGTGGTCGTTGCCTTATGGGTAGTTCTCCCACAGGTCCAAACTAGGCCGGCCTTTGTTTGTAGTTACGATAGGCTCTCCCCAGGTCCATTTTTCTCTTGGAGAGCCCGAATTGTAAATTTTGGTGCGATATATGAAAATTTAACAGCTTTCTTTATACTAAAATAAAATAAAATAAAAAACTTAGGATATTGACCACAGAAATGATGTCAGGGTGAGTGATGGTTAAATGAGATGTCCAATGAGTTGATGATATGTAGTGGGATCTGGAAGAGGTGTGCCATGGTCTTCAATTAAGTGCAAATTTTGCTCTATGGGGAAAGTGGCAGGTCGAGCCCCAACATGGCCACTCTCTTTAAGGATATGAAAAGTATACTTTGTCTGATTTGGTAAAATGTCTTTCTGTGAGTGAGGCCGAGATCTTTACCATGAAACTTATTATTAATAAATGTCTCTAAAGCAGTGATGACAATGGGGTCACTTCCTATCAAGATAATATTGTCAACATAGACAATGACCGTTGTAAAGTGAGGGCCATCTGAATGAGTGAATAGCAAATAATTTGCTAATAATTGAGGATAATTTCCTTCTTTCACTGTAGAGAACAATTTCTTAAATTAGTTTTTTGATGCTTTTTTTTTTTTTTTTTTTTTAAAATAATATATGGATTTATTGAAACAGGAAACACATTGCTTCCCAGTTCTAGAGAATCCAAGGGGATCATCATATATACTGCCTTGTGAAGGTCTCCATGGAGGAAGGCATTGTTGACGTCTAATTGATAGAGTGACCAATGGTGAATGACAGCTACAACTAGGAGACAATGAATAATGGCCACTTTGGCAACAAGTGTAAAAGTTTTAAGAAAATTGAGACCCTTAATTTGATTGCATCCTATGGCCGCTAAGCATGCTTTGAAGCATTCGATGACTCTGCCAGTTTGGTACTTAATTTTGTATACCCACTTGCATCCAATATCTTTTATGTCAAGTAGTAAGTACTACATGTTCCATTTTCCTCTAATGCTTGAATTTCTATTGCCATTAATTCACATCAATGAGGAAGTTTCATGGTATTGGGAAAGAACGTAGGCTCATCATGTGAAGTTAGAGCGGTGAGGAGTTGTAGACACCCCTCACCAGCAATGATGCACATTTTCTTAGACCATGTGAGATAACTTCTAAGTTTAAAAAATCCTTATGAATGTAGCCTAGCCAACCCATAAACCCTAAAACCATAACAAGGCCTAGTGGGCCTAACCAACCCGATAAGTTTCACATACAATTTGAAGTACAAACAATGATTTGGGTGACACATTTCATCCCATGGGCCACTCATAGTGGATAGTGGCCAACCATAGATTCACTACCATCACCTATGTTAACTGGGCCTCAAGCCAAGCCCAATCTACCAAGCCTATACAAGGAATAGGGGCCTAAGACCCATTGTGAAAAAAGTGCAAAAATCGTGAATAGGCAGTAATGACATACTCACCTGAATCTTTGTAAATTTAAATGGATCTTGGTATCTCTTTGAAGATCTTCCTGGACAGTGATTTGGGAAAACAAACAATTGGGCATGATGGGATCCCCACCTAGGGATAAAATGGTTATTTCTTTCCTCAAAGAGTGAAATTACCTATTTTACCACTTATCAAAGTGGATCTACAATGCCATGTGTCCTCCATCCTTTTATATCATGTCATATGGCGGTGAAATTACCCATTTTACCACTTATGAAAGTGGAAGAAGGTGTACCCAAGGCCCTCCCAGCTTTAAAAATGTGGAAATGGTTGTTAAGACTATGACAGATTGGCCCACTAGCAAATCAGCTCCTTATCCCCCAACCATCCCAGAATGTAATCATTGGGGCCGTGCAGGATGGAGTCGTGGCCACCCTCTAAGACTTCCCTACAATCATAGTTAGCGCGCTAGCTCAAAATCCTAATGTCTCTACAAACGTACAATGTCCACTCAATTAGTCCAGCATCAAATAATTGGGAATCCACTTTAGTCAAATATTTCCCCTAATAGGAGTAGCATCAAGCACTGGCAAATGCCATGGGCAGGGATTGGTCTTAGTAGCCAGCCTACTCTCTAGAGAGTGAGATTCAGGTTTGACCCCACTAACAAAGTTTAATCTCAGCAAAATCTATCTCAATTTCACTTAAATCCAATTTAATTCCAGTTAAATTTAGCTCAATTCCAGTTGCGAATTTGCGGGATTTGTTTCCAATTTCATTCAGGATTCTTTCTAAAGCTATATATATGGATGTAAACGGAATTGGGAGGTATTTTAAGGGTTTCTAAATTGTCCTAGGGTTTTAAAGGGTGTAGCAAGGGTGAGATTCAAGGTTGTTCGAATCGGGTAAGCTCTTTCTCTTTGTAATTTCTACTTTCATAGTGATTATCTGTCGCTTTATGTCATGGTTTTTTTCTCGAAAGGGTTTTTTTACGTTAAAATCGTTGTTTTCTCTTTATGTTTGCTTAGTGTTATCGGATAGTTATCCTTGATTCATCTTTGTGTACTTCCGCGGTCCCCCAGTAAGTGATATCAGAGCTAATGTCGGGGCATAGGCTTGAATCTGAAGGATTAGCAATAATGGGTAACGCCAAGTTTGATATTGAGAAGTACTCGGGCACAAATAATTTTGAGTTATGGAAGGTTAAGATGATTAGTCTATTAACCAAGCATGGCAAGATTAAGGCTCTTGAGGAGCGAAAATCTACTACGAAAGGCGAAGAATGGAAACCCTTGATAGTAATGCTTTAGTCTCCATCCATTTATGTCTCACGGATGAGGTTCTCTATAATGTTTTGAGGGAGAAAACTGCGGCTAGTTTGTGGGCGAAGTTAGAGAACATCTATGCAAAGAAGTCCTCTGAAAATCGCCTACACTTGAAGCTACAGTGTTATACCTTCAAGATGACAGAGGGTGGAGATCTAGAAGCCCACATCAGTAACTTTAATAAATTGATGTGTAAATTGCTGGATATGGAGGAAGTGGTCAAAGATGAGGAACATGCACGTATATTGTTGAATTCTTTTCCTGCATTGTATAAGTCATTAAGGGACACAATGTGCACTGCAAATAAAACCTTGAGTGTCGACACCGTTATCTCAGTCCTTCAAGGGAAGGCTATGAGAAATCTAAACGGTGACATGGGGACATCTTCCAATATACTGATTACGAGGGGCAGAGATTCTAAACGATGTATAGGATCTTCAAGACCTATATCAAAATCTAAGGGCAAGGGTAAAGGAAAATTAAAGTGTTGGAATTGTGGGTTGTTTGGACACATGAAGAAGGATTGTAGAAATCCTAAAGCAAAGAAAGAAAATTCAGCGGCTTCTTCCAAGGAGGCCAATGTTGTCACATCTGATGAAGAAACAAGTGGTGGTGATGTTCTGTCTGTTTCCATGATTGGTCACTTACACGACAATCATAAAGACGAGTGGATACTTGACATAGGAGCATCTTATCACATGACTCTTCATCAGAGTTGGTTTACTAGTTACAAGGAATGTGATGGTAGATAGGTTTTTATGGGTAATGACAATGCCTGTAATGTTGTGGCTATTGGCACAGTGAGTATCAAGATGTTTGATGGGATGGAGCGTACCCTGACTGATGTCAGGCATGTTCCTGATATGAAGAAAAGTCTGATTTCTCTCGGTGCACTCGAGGCTATAGGGTGCAAGTTCACCGGTATTGATGGTGTCCTTAAAGTTTCAAAAGGGGCACTCGTGGTTATGAGAGCGCAAAGGTACGAAAACCTTTACAGGTTGATTAGGAGCACTTCAGTAGGTGGAGCGGCAGTAGCTATTGCAGACTTCATGTCTCTACGTATATGGCATGCTCGTCTGGGCCACATGAGTGAGTGGGGCATAAGGTACTTTTTTACCATTATTTAATTCCATTTTTCAAAAATTTTAATTTAAGTATATGGGAGTATTGTATATATGGTAAATATTTAAGAATATTTTTTAAATCCGGTAAACATGTATATAAGGGTGTTCTTGATTGTGTACATTCTGATGTATGGGGGTCATCGCCAGGGTTTTCATTGGGAGTCATCATGGTTTGTTTCATTCATTGATGACTACTCGAAAGTTTGAATTTACTTTATGAAGCGTAAATCCGAAATTTTCACCATATTCAAACAATTGAAGACAATAGTGGAAAAATAGTTAGGACGAAAAATAAAGGTTTTAAGGACTGACAATGGTGGAAAATTTACTTCCACTGAATTTAATGAATATTACAAAGATAAAGGGATCATTAGGCACAACACAGTGCGCCACACGCCCGTACAAAAAGGTATGACTGAGCGAATGAATCAGACTCTATCAAAAATGGCCAGATGCATGTTAAGTAATGTTGTTTTGGGTAAAGGACCTATAGACAAAGGTCGTTAACACGGCTTGCTATTTGGTGAACCGGTCCCCATCAACCACAATTGAATGTAAAATCCCAGAGAAAGTATTGAGTGGTCATAAGCTGGACTACTCAGATTTACGCATATTTGGTTGTGAGACTTACTCTCATGTACCATCACTTGAGAGAGATAAGCTAGACTATAGAGCTAAAATTATATTTTTGTTCGCTATGGTATTGGTGTGAAAGGTTACAGGTTATTCGACAGGGTCACACGCAAGTCATCACTAGCCGTGACGTCAGATTCGATGAAAGCTCTCTATTCCGCAAGAATGATCAAGAGAAGCAAGAGGAATCAGAAAGGTTGATTGTAGAAGCTTAGATTGACTCAGATGATACTTAAGCAGAGACAGATGCATAGACAGAGTTACAAGATCAGGTGGAGCAACCACCTATGAGAAGGAACTCACCACGTGATCGCAGGTCATCGCTAAGATACAGGGACGACTCTAATATTGCATATGCCCTTATTATAGATGAGGGGGACATGCCAACTATTTAGGAGGCTCTTGATGAGTCTGATGCAGAAAAGTGGAAGGCGGTCATGGTGATGAGATGAACTCATTGCACAAAAACCACACATGGGAGTTGGTGGAGCTTCCAGTAGGCCAAACAGTGATCAGATACAAGTGGTTATTTAAAAGAAAACATGATAGATACAAAACGAGGCTGGTAGTGAAGGGGTATGCTCAGAGAGAAGAAATCGACTTCACAAAGATATTCGTGTCGGTGGTTAAGCAGGTGTTTATCAGATTCGTGTTGGGGTTGGTTTCCCAATACGATCTCGAGCTAGAACAGATGGACATGAAAGTTGCATTCTTGCATGGGGAATTAGAAGAGAAGATCTATATGAAGCAGCTAAATAGCTACGAAGTTAAAGGGGCAGATAACAAAGTTTACACATTAATGATGTCGTTGTATGGCCTAAAACGCCTAGAGAGTAGTATAAAAATTTGATTTTTTTCATGTTAAGTTTGAAATTTACTAGGAGTGAATACGATCACTGTGCCTATTACAAGACACCGAGTGATGAAAATTCATCATCCTAGTAGTGTATGTTGATGATATGTTGATCGCTTGTCATGATATGTCTGAAATCAACTTATTGAAGACTTAGTTATCAGAGACATTCGAGATGAAAGATCTAGGGGCTGCAAAGAGGGTTCTTGGGATAGATATTCATAGAGACAGAAGAAGAGTAGGCTTTGGCTATCACAAGTAGAATACCTTAGAAAGGTGTTGTCAAGTATGGGATGGACCAGGCAAAGTCGGTGAGCGTTCCCCATGCGGCTCCTCCAAACTTTCCTCGAAATAATGTCCTAAATTAAATGAGGAGAAGAAGCTATGTCTCATGTGCCTTATTTAAACGCGGTTGGTAGTTTAATATATGTCATGTCTATACGAGACCGGATATTTCACAGTTGGTGTTGTGAGTAGATACATGTCAAATCCCGACAAACAACATTGGTAAGCGGTGAAATGGACTACTTGATACATTCGAGGTACGAAAGACTAAATCTTAACTTTTGAGAAGACAAGGGCAAAGTTGGTTAGGTATGTGGATTCCGACTACGCAGGTAGTGTGGATTCCAAGAAGGTCTACTTCAGGATATTCGTTTGTACTAGCGGTGGAGCAATTAGTTGGATGTCGAAGCTTCAATCAATGGTGGCTCTTTCCACGACCAAGCTAGAATATATGGTAGTGATGAAAGCAAATAAGGTGTTTGGCTCGGAGGCATGATAAATCGGTTGAGACTTCAGCAGGAGGTCGTGCCGGTTAATCGTGATAGCGAGAGCGCTATCAATTTAGCTAAAAATTATGTTTATCACTCTTGTACTTAAACACATTGATATTCATCACCACTTTATCCGACAGGTGCTTGAAAAAGGAGGCGTAACACTGGAGAAGATTCATACCATCATGAATCCAACAAACATACTCACTAAGGTCGTTCCTACAGAGAAGTTCAAGTTTTGTGTAAAGGCTTGGGGCTTGGCGATGGTGTAAAAGAAGGACAGATGTGCACAAAAAGAGTTGATTGAAGATATAATGCAAAGGTAAGAGAAGAGGTCAAGCTACACAGTTATAGATTGAAGACATGGTGGAGATTATTATTGACAAATGTCTTAAATTTGAAGTTCGTGCTGCTCGACCGGTCGGGGGGCTTGCTCGACCGGTCGAGGTGCCTTCGACCGGTCAAGGCTCGCTCGACTCAAGTCCAGAAGTAGTGTTTTTAGAAACATGCTTAAAAGTTAAGCCCGAGCCTGACCCTCAAGCTTAATACTCCACCGATCGAAGCCTGGCTCGAGTCGAGCTATGCCCAAAACCTATGAGTGACCTGGCTCATTGACTCTCTTACTTCCAAAGCATAATTAATGTTACTAAACTATAAATAGGGGTCTATAGGACTATTCTAAAGTATTCTAAAGCTTTCTAAAAGTTTTCCAAGGGTTCTTAAAGGGTTTTAGGGTTATTAAAAGGTGTAACAAGGGTGAGATTCGAGGTTGTTTGAATCGGGTAAGTCCTCTCTCTTGTAATTTCTATTTCATAATGGATTTCTGTCGCTTTATGCCGTGATTTTTTTCCCGTAAGGGTTTTCCACATTAAAACTTTATGTTCTCTTGTGATTGCTTGTTGCTCTTGGATTGCTATCCTAGATCAAGATCTGTGTGATTCCACTGGCAAATGCCATGGGCAGGGATTGGTCTTAGTAGCTAGCCTACTCTCTAGAGAGTGAGATTCAGGTTTGACCCCACTAACAAAGTTTAATCTCAGCAAAATCTATCTCAATTTCACTTAAATCCAATTTAATTCTAGTTAAATTTAGCTCAATTCCAATTAAATCCATTTTAATTTTATTCAACTCCTCCCCCTAATAGGAGTCTTGCACAATTTTAATATCAATATTTCCCCACCAATGAGACTGATTTTCAACATTTCGTTCAACATATTCCCCATAACAGGAGTAATAGTCAAGTCTAGATTCCTGTTGCTTGAATCAGATGATGATAAAAAATAATTATCCATTACCTCATATTGATGAGTTGGTCAATCAGTTGAAAGGAGCTCATTGCTTCTCTAAGATTGATTTAAGGTTAGGATATCATCAGCTATGAAAAAGGATGAAGAAGTTTCCTACACGGCTTTTAAAACGCGTTATGGGCACTATTAATTCTTGGTCATGCCCCTTGGACCGACTAATGCCCAGACAATATTCAAGGACTTCATGAACATAGATTTTTTAACCATATCCGGATTATTTTATTATTGTACTCATCGACGATATATTGATCTATTCAAAGACCAGTGAATACCATGTGTTGCATTTAAGGGTTGTGCTATAAACCCTAAAAGACAATCGACCGTGCATTAAATTTTGTAAATATGAATTTTAAAAGGAAAACGTCAAGTTTCTTGATCATGTGGTGACAAACAAAGGAATAGCGGTAGATCCTGCAAAGATAGATGTTGTGGTAATGTGAGAGCAACCCACAAATGTTTCGTAAGTTAGAAGTTTCCTCAGACTTGCCGGTTACTACAAAAGGTTCATTAAGGACCTTTTCAACATTTTTGGGCATTAATGTATCTGACTCGAAAAGGGGTACCTTTCAAATGGACCGAAAAGTGTGAAGAGACTTTCAAAGAATTAAAACATCTTTTGACCGCAACGCCCTGTTCTCACCCTTCCATAAAATAGAGTAAAATTCGTACTTTATATTGATGCTTCAATCAAGAGTCTCGGTTGTGTAATTAATGTGATGCAGACTTTGAAGTTACAAATTATATAAATACAAGGTGATGACAAATTGTTACTGAAAATAGTGGCCAAACAATAAGCAAATGATACGTCAGAATGGAGGATTGACATCGAAAAAGGAATTGATATACAACAATTGTTTATGTGTACCTAATGCTCTGGAGCTGAAAGAAGAACTTTTAAATGAAGCCCACCGAACCAAGTTTACTATTCATCCTGAGAGTACTAAAATGTACCACGATGTGAAGAGACTATTTTGGTGGTATAGTATGAAGAGCGAACTTCGATTATGTCATCTCTTGATACTTTACTTGCCAGCAAGTAAAGGCGGATCATCAAAATCCATCAAGATTATTGTAGTCGTTAAAAACACCTAAATGAAAATGGGACTATATGTCTATGGACTTCATAGTTGGACTACCCATGACTTGGAAGAATCGTGACTCAATTTGGGTGATTGTTAATCAACTGACAAAGTTAGCTCACTTTATTTCTATCTGCATTAACTACTCAATAGACGAACTCATCAAACTATATATCAATGAAGTGGTGCGTCTTCATGGAGTGCCTAGTTCCATCTTATTTGATTACTACCCTCATTTCACCTTGTTATTTTGGATGAGTTTACAAGAAGCCATAGGCACTACGCTTGACAATGGCAGAACTTATCATCCCCAATCCAATGAGCAGATAGAGCAAGTGAAGGATCATCCAATGTAAACTAGGGCATGGAGTAATAGTAATGGCCTTTCCTTACAGCTCGAGATTGATTGGAAGCTCACCCAAATCCAGAGATTTCAACCTATTTATCCAGAATATTACCTTCGACACAACTATTGGAGATTTATTCCGGATTTTTAGCAAATACGGGAAGGAAGAACGATGAATTTTGGAGTTAATTCGGTTTGACCAAAGATTAATTTCGGTCCGACCGAACCCAGCTCGGTCCGACCAAAATTAGGCAACTGTTGAAATAGAATCCTTTCTAAATTTGGACTCAACTTTGGATTCAACTTTGGTTCGACTGAAGGTGACTTTGGTCCGACTGATGTGTAATGCGGAAAAGTTGCAGATTGCATAACTTAAGGCGGTTTGTAGAAATTCCAAGTCGATGTGTAAGATGGAGGTTCACAACTATAAATAAGAGTCCCTAGGGCATTTCTAAGGGATCATTTAGGGTTTAAGGAGTAGAGAAAAAGGGTGGAAAGCCACTGCCAACAGTTTTTCTTCTTCTTCCTTAGTTGTTTTTATGTTTTATGTAAAAGTTTTTAATTTAATCATGTCTATGGTTGGCTAAATCTCTTAACTAGGGCTAAGAAGTGAAGCTTGTAGCGTGATTGGGATTTTACTTTACTTTGATTCATGTTTATATTAAACTTCATTGATTTCTAGTTGATTTTTAAAAAATATTTTCAATTTTTTATGGTTTGTTGTAACTCAAATTACAGTAGACGCCACGATAGCTTTGAGTACCTTCTTTTCTTATTTGAGATTGTGGGATTGGTAAATCCTGTTGTTTGCCATCATCTCCTGGGCATGGTTGGGTGATGGAATCCCTTCCAAATCTTCGCAATTCTCCTTTAAATGAAACACGCTGAAGTAAGTTTACCTTCTATCCTGGGAGTAGTAAAATGTACCAGGATGTGAAGAGATTATTTTAGTGGCAGAATAGGAAGAGAGAAATCTCTGATTATGTCTCTTGGTACTTTACTTGCTAGTAAGTGAAGGCAGATCATCAAAATCCATCAAGATTATTGTGGCCATTAAAAATACCTATATGAAAATGAGACTATATGTCTATGGACTTCATAGTTGGACTACCCATGACTTGGAAGAGTCGTGACTCAATTTGGGTGATTGTTGATCAACTGACAAAGTTAACTCTATTTCCATCTGCATTAACTACTCGATGGATGAACTCGCCAAACAATATATCAATGAAATAGTGCGTCTTCATGGAGTGCCTAGTTCCATCTTATCTGATTGTGACCCTCGTTTCACCTCGCAATTTTGGATGAGTTTACAAGAAGCCATAGGCACTACGCCAGACTATAGTAGAACTTATCATCCCCAATCCAATGAGCAGATAGAGCGAGTGAATCAAATACTCAAAGGTGTGCTGCGTGCTTATGCTCTCGGTTTCAAAAGAAGTTGCGATGATAATCTTCATTCCGCCTAGTTCTCGTATAACAATAGTTACTAAGAAAGCATAGGGATGACACCATATTGAGCTTTATATGAGCATCCATGTTGTGCGTCAAAGTATTGGACAAAAGTTGGTGAAAAGTGATTCATTGGACTAGATATTGTTTAAGAGGCTTCAGAGAAGGTCGAGATTGTTAGGAAGCATCTACAAGTGACACAAAGTTGATAGAAGAGTTATACAGGTAACAGAAGGTGCGACTTGGAGTTCTTTTTGGAAGATCACATATCCATTTAAAGGTCTCTCCGTTGAATGGACTTATGCATTTCAGCAATAAAGGAAAGCTTGCACCTCGTTATATCAAACCTTTCTTACAAGCATTCACAATGTGTTTCATGTTTCAATGTTGCGGAAGTACGAAAGGGATGCTTTACATGTCATAGATTGGTATCGCGAACCACATGATGATACGTCTCATACGGAAAGGCCGGTGCATATCTTGGATCACAAGGAAAAAAATTATGCACCAAGACCGTGCCGCTAGTCAAAATCTTATGGACTCATCATGGAGCTAACGAAGCATCATGGGACTAGGAAAAAGAAATTAGATTAAAGCACCCCCATCTTTTCGATGATGTTTAACATGAAAATTTTAAAGACAAAAATTTTCTTTTAGAGGATAGGATGTAACAACCCAAAATTTTATACATAGGTAGTTCACACATGTTCCCTTTACGTAAATAATTAAATGGGTTTAAAAATATAGTTCTCTCTTTAAGAAATAAAACTAGCCAACTAGACAAGTAGTAAGAACTATCTTAGTTACTGAACAAGTTAAAGGATTGGTACCCATCATCGCAATAAAGTACCCTTTTTACTAAGAATTCTCGAGACCTCATCAAAAGAGAGAGAATTTTAGGGTTTTAGTGTAAAAGCTCTCCAAGTTAGTATATTTTATTTTATTTCATTATTTACTATTTACAGATGGGTCTTACATGATAGATAGGTCGGATTAGCCGTAGATCCATATCCCCCTAGTTTGTCGACTTTTGGTGAAATGATACAAAGAAAGATGTCTTTGCGTATGACAGAAAAACTATTATCCTCGGAGGACCAATAAAATCATTGGGTTTTTACCAATGAACAAAAAAGGCACAACTTGAGCAATGAGTTCGTAAATCGAATAGAAATCAGATTATTGAGGTCGAAATATGCTAGAACCTCAAATATTAGGGTGATCTAACCATAAGATGGACCATACTGGTCAGATAGTGATATGCTATGGAAATATGACATCAACAATTGTGTAGGCCACATGAGTTTGGAATTAAACTAATATTTGGCCCCCTTCTTTAACCATTCTCTGGCAAGCCATTAATTGGTTTGGACACGACCTGTGAACCTCAAGTGGGCCTAGATCTCGATTAAGAGGAATATAAAAACCCTTAATTTAGTTTGTTAAATCTGAGTGCATGTCGGAGTTTGTCGGTTCGACCCATAGGATCGTCGATCTGATCGACAGAGTGATTGTTCTCAAATTTAACAAAGTAAAGACTGTCAGTTTAACTGATGGAGGGTGAAAAGGATAGAAATAGTACCCGTAAGACTCAATCGGTCCAACCAACAGTTAAACGGTTCAACCCACAGAGCGTAAGTCAATCTATATACATTGAAACTATAGGAATTTGATTAATCAGATCATTGAAATTATGATTCATACTTAAGTATACTTGAATGGGGTATTTAAGTGTCAAGGAAATGGTGGAGATCACTTTGATTGATCAAGTGAATTCCACATGAGATAGTGATGATTATAAACCTGGTGTCACGGGTTGGATGTAAAGTGATCTAATTTGATAATGTTGTGGACTCCAATCATGATCTCGATCAATCAAAGGTAGGCTTCACCATATGAATTAATATTAATTTATTAGGAGAATGATTATTGTTGCACATTGTATTTTAGGAATTCCTAAATCTTTCTAGTTCAATTATTCTAAAATAGTCAAACTCACCAAATCCTCAAGTTAGGGATCCCAAGTTGTCTCCGTTCCATTTGAATCAAGATGTTGTTTATTTGATGTATGACTTAATATTTCTATTTTGATAAAATTTTTGATTATGCTACCTATTCATGTTAATATTTTTTCACATGTATAGATGCCTAAAAACTGTGGACTAACTGTCATACATATATATGCATAAATTGTTGTAAATTGCAAATCTACAAATGAAAAGTGAAACTTAAACATCATGCATTCATAGCACTTCATAATTGATCTTAGGGGACCTCCCCAGAAGAATTGTTTATCCTGGTAGATGCTTTCAGATATGGATTTTACCCATGCCTACCTATATGGTGGAAGCCTTCCCTAATGGGCAGATGGGGGTTGAAGAATTTCCAACTCAGGCAGGTTAGATACATCCTTTACATAGTGCACACATGCAATTCATGCATTTAATAAGATTTATACCTATTAAATGTGTTATATGTTTCTTTTGTTATCTTTAATTTTAATGTGAACGAACCATGATGAGAACTTTCACTAGGCATAGCCATCTCACCTTTTTATTGATGAAAAACAAAATATATGTAATTGAAGTTGAACCATTAGTGTAAGAGATTGTCGATGTGGTTGATCTGGTGAATGATCCATGGGACATGTGGCCCTATCTTAATTACTGAATAAGAACTTGCTGCACTAGACCGATTATCATTTTGCTTACATATGAATAAGACCTCAAATGGGTGGGTCAATAAATAGTTCATAGATGAACAATAATGAATGAAACTTAGCTTTGACATCATGTATATGAGATTGTTGCCAATGATTATATACATGTTTTATGGTTTAAGTACACTTAGTGTATGAGTCATGCCACAAAATGTGGGATTGGGATATGCACTTGGTCTTTAAAGTTTTGGTCATGACATTGACATTTGTGGGACTTGATCAATTTGGGTACATGAATTTTTTGTTGTTCAATTCGAACGCGTGGCCATGAGTGTAACAAATGACCCATATTTGGTTAAACATGTGCGATTAAGATTACGCCGGGTGTGCTCGAGTTGTAATTGATTCAAGTCAATTAAATGCTTGTGACCCCATGAAACAATCGACAGTAGGATCATATAGGGTTTGGGAAAGATAGTAGATTGCCTTCTCTTTTATGTAGTCATTCTCTTACACTAATAGTTCATCGACCAATTTTTTTAGTGGCTACAATCTAGAGTCTGAATAGTTGATCTTTTCTTGGAGGAATCAACACTAGTGGCCTCGTAAGATATTCTTTTATTTTGTTAAAAGTAGCTTAATACATTTCGTTTCTTGGCAAAACAGCCTTCAACATGATTAACAGAGAGAAAGCATTGATCTTATAAGCCTAATTTAAGATAAATTGGCATAGAAAATTAATTTGGCTATTAAACCTCCACATTTTTTAATTATTTCTTGGCGGTTAGGCTTCTAAAATAACATGTACCTTATTTTGGCTGACTTTTATACCTCACTAATGAATGATTAAACCTAAGAATTTTCCAACAAACACTCTAAAGGCACATTTGAGTCGATTGATCTTGAGCTTGTTTCTTCTCATTCACTAAAGTGAATGACTCAAGTATACAAAATGGTCACTTAGCTAGATCGATTTTACCACTACATTGATATACACCTCTGTGAACTTGCTAATCATATCTTGAAAAATGACATTCATGGCCCTTTGGTAGGTGGCTTCGGCGTTCTTCAATCAGAAAGGCAATACGACCCAACAATATGCTCTAATTGCACTTGGGCATTGAAAAGCCTCCTTTTATAGGTCTTCCTTGGCAATATAGATTTGTTTATAACCGAAGTGGTCATCCATGAACAAGATGATCTTGTGTCCAGTAGGCCTGTTGAGAAGATGATCTAAAATAAGCAGTGGATACTCATCCTTTGGGGTTGCTAGATTGAGGTTTCTGAAGTCTGCACAGACTCAGCTTTAATAATAAAATAAAAAATTATGACTAGAATGATGTTAGAAATCCTATTAACATATTTGATTGGTTGAATGAATCTGGCCTTTAGTAGCAGTTTAACTTCTTTGACTCTTAAAGTGACTACTGGGGTCATCCTCCTTGTCAGCTGCTAAAATGGCTTAAACCCCTCTTTGATGGGAAGAGGTTCCTTTACAAGTTCCTTATTGAAGGTAGACATCTCATAATAATCCCCGCCAAAGTAGTCAAAATATTCTTTTAGGAGTGCAATCATTTCCATCTAAGCTTGAGAGTTGAGCTCTGCACAAATAAAAGTCGGTCGTTGTTTCTCTTATGTTCCCAGATTCACCTTCATGAGGGAATCCTAAACATCGGCCTTAGCATCATTTGGATTGGTAGGTGCATCATGTCACGGTGCACACCATCCTTTCTTGTTTCGTTTATACTGCTTGAAGTGGCACGCAGTACTGTACATTTCTCGCACTCCATGGTCTTTGTTGGGTTCAAATGATCTTCGAGGTTACAAAGAATGGTAGTAATTTTAACCTCTTTATCTATCTAGATTCCATAATGCATAAGGTAACGTCCTCAATAAGGAACTCAGTGGGTTATTTCATTCAGTACTTGAGGGTTCTTTTATCATCGTAATTGTTGGCTTGGTCAACCAATTATCTATCATTGTACTTATCGGCAGACTATGCCACTCATTAGCCATATTCAAGGCAAGATTGTTTGGCTGATCTTGCATTAGCATGGAGATGTTGCTAATGAAGACATCTAGTTCTGACTTAGATTCTGTTGAGTCTACTATGTTGATCAATGTATCAAGATCTCACAAAGGATCAATGGCAGCAATAACTCCTGTTGGTCAGTTGTATTTATTGCAACTGATAAGTGTAATGGGATGATCTCCCATTTGTAGAGGTTGGCCTTGGTGATGTTTGATTTGGCTAAAATTGTTCGATTGTCTATGGAGATGTTCTTGGCCTTCCTCTCATTCTAAAGGATTAGGAATTGATATAGAGATGAAGGGATGCACCAATTCGAGTGGATCTAGTCTCTCCCTAGAAGGGTGTTATTGTTGGTCATTCGCTTGACGATGAAAGAGGCCACCATGACCTTCCTACTACCAACTAACAATTCTACAAGGAGGACACCCTTAGTATTCGTGACTCCCCTTGTGAAGTAGGAGACCATGAATTTAGTCGACATTAGGTCTTGTGCCATCTTTTCAAGCTTTTGAACCATCAACATTGGTATAATATTGATAGCATCATATAAAAAGCTTAAGGTGCTTGGTCATCAAGTAGACGACTTTATTAAAGTCACTTTTTTCGCTCTTCTCTTTCTTCAATCATGATGGTTGGTCTAGTTTCATACACTCTGGTCGACCATAGGGGAAACTATCTCTGCCTGTATAGAGGTTTCGCCCACTTCTTCCACATTTCTAGCCATTTGGTTTGGTTGATCGAGTTTAACCTAGAATATCATGGGCAAGACAAAAGCCATATTGCAAGTGAGTGTAAGTGGTTAGAGGCTTTCAAATATAATTGTGGTTTTTCCACCACTTTCATTGGAGTCCATCACCTTAGTCTAGCTCCCAGTGACATCCAAAAAGTCCTCGGGGTGGGGTGATCCTTAGAAGGATTGGTTGGCTATATCACGATATTCCTTCGAGGTAAAGTAATTGTCTCTAAGGTCATCCTACATAGGTGCTTCCTTTAGGGAAGAAGTCACCTCGTATGGTGCCTTTTAATCAACATGCTGCCCAAGTCTTTTAATGATTAATCACAACCTTTTATGAATCACGCATTCTACAATAGTGAACACTTTGGCCTAGGCTCTCTATTGTTGGAGCCTGCACTTAAGGGTTCTGGTTAGGCCTTGAGGAACTTGGGAAAAATTTCGATGGATCGCAATTAGGGTTGTACACGAACTGAGTTAGCTCCGTTAGCTCACTCAACTTGACTCGAAAAAGTGGAATCCAAAGACTATTATCATTAATGATATACCTTCTGGGAGTGGCCATTCATTGATCCTAGGATTGCAATTCTCGAAATCTATACTTAGGTTACTCATGGCTCTTGCCTCTTGGGTATCAGCGCTAAGTAACGTCAGCTAATCTTTCCATGTTCGTAACTTGATTGTGAGATGTATGATTGTTGGACAAATACAACAATTGGTCAAACGTCGGCGGCAGGTCCTGAACTGATTGATTTGACGGTCATGTTAGTGGATGATGTCTTCTTATAGGAGACAGCCACTTGGGAGTTTCCTTAATATGCTTATAGCACAGCTCACAGATGATAGGTCACTTGGGTGGCTCTTTTAGAGGAGCCTTCCCCTTGTCCTTTGTTCTACCCTATCCCTCAGAATGATCTGGATGTTATCACATGAGGAGGGGCGATCATTTGAGGTTATGAAGGTTGTTTGGTGTCGACCTAAATAGCCATTGTCTTCTACTATTCAAATCGGCCAGACCATTTTGATCTCAACCAAAACAAAAATGATGTTTGTGGTCTTCGAGAAAGGGTTGGGGTCAACCCCCATGGCCTCCTTCTTGTTAAAAAACTTGAGAGGTAGCGTGAGTTTTATTACCATGCCATTTACAATATTCGCTTCTCTTTAGTTATTCGACCAATATAATCTTCTTATATTCTGATAACTTGATGAACTTGACTTTTAAGAGAAGGTCAAAGATCATGTTGGCCTTAAAGATATTGAAGGTATATTGCCTTGAATAGTCAGGGGCATTCCTTCGAGGATTCATCCCTGTGGAGGTATGAGACTTTGTCCATTTTAAGGCCAGTTGTTTATGTGGCCATTTTCCCACCACTTTTGCAACGACCAACTTGTAGTTGGGGTCATGGTAATATGTCCCCTATGATGAGTTCATCCTTTGGTTCTCCTCTCGAAGAATCCATCCATAGTGGGGGCCATGGGCAAGAGTTGAAAAAGATCACTAATATGCATGCCTTCAAACTTCTTACGAAGCTTAAAGTCCATGCCATCAAGTGTAAGCTTAGTAAACTCAACCTCTAATAAGATAATGGAGCATCAGTTCTTCACTTTTTTAACTAGGCAATAATTTGCTAGGCTAATTCTCCATGTAACTAGTGAAGTTTGGATAAATTGACAATTGAGACCCCAGGCTTTGTTTGATGAAATTGCATTTGAAATATCTCCTACATCTTGAACCAAATTTAGATCGAGTTGGGGAGAAGGTTAATGTACCAAGTAAAAGTCGCTCTCGTCAGGGAGTTACCAAACAACCTCAGTTTTATGAAATCATGAGTCAAGACTTAACCACATTGTATGGTAAACCAACCAATGTGCTCGATTGTGATAGATTTACCTTACCTTGAGAAGAGGGTAAATTCAACCTAAATCCTCTTAGTAGTTCAAAATATTAATTCACAGTATGGGTAGGGTTTTCAATAAATCAATCGAGCTACTTGTCGGCCATTGGGCTGCACCCCATATTATTGGATGAGCCCAATAATGTCATCTCGGTCAAGAGTTCAACGCAACTACATAGGATATTGCCTTTGTACCTTTGGGTTATCGGCTACCATATGTGGGGGAATAGGAGGTGGTCCCTTGGGCATCTCAAACCTCATGTAGCCTTGCTGAACAACCAACACCATGAGAGGTTGCTTCCTAGGTATTTGGTCATTTAATAGTAATTTTGTGGCGTTGGTGACAAGGGTGGTTGCCCCTCGACCTGTTCAACACCAGGATGGAGTTACCCCTATACGCATTCTGATAGTTAGGATACTCATGTTGGCCAATTTGTTGCCATTTCGATGGTTTCTCCTTACCACCATTGCTAGTGGTATGGAGCGACCTTGAGCCCTTACTCAACTTATCCTCGTAGGTGGCTTAGTCAGCCTTGGCAGTGTGTTGTTCACTTTGTGGTGAATCTCTCAAACAGACCATCAACAAGCTTAGCGAAGCTCTCTGCTTGCACCTTATTGCTTTTTATGAGTTGTCACAAATCTCCTCACATGTCAAGGATGTGGTTCGTAACTTCTCCTAAAGTTAAATTTGGTTGCAAAGAGGATCCTACTTCCATGTCGACGGGTTCGTCCTGTTGTTGTTACTCGCTTAGTGGCTCTCCTAAAACCTTAAGGAGACTACTAGCCCTAGTCTTTGCACTTCGTACCATTTATACCTCTCACTAAGAAATGTTAAGAATAGCACACCACTGTCCCATTGAGTGTGCAAAAAAATAATATTGTTTGTTCAATCCAAACGTGTGGCTACACATGTAATGAATTACCTATATTTGGTAAAACATATATGGTTAAAATTATGTCAGACATGTCAGAGTCACAATCGATTTGAATTGACTAAATGCTTGTGACCTTAGGCACCAAATCAGCCATAAGATCAAACCTATGAAGGTTGATATGATTGTCCATCCACTAATGTGGCAGTGATCAAGTGATTTGTGATGGGAAGGATTAGTCCTTCTCATAAGTTCTTTTTTCCTTGAGCCAATGTCTTTTGTTTCAAAGATGATCGTGATCCTCAAGTTTCTCAATAAAGAAGAATGGATAGTTGGAATCAAACTAAAAGGACTAAACTATTGATTTTTATTGATTTGAATTTATAGATTACTATTGATAGGTAATAAAATAATAAAATCAAATAAAAATGAATAAAAGATCATTACCTATAATCAGCCGTATGGACAAACTCTCAAGGCAAATGGTTAGCAAGATGTGAGTTGTGTGATATCCCAAGTAAGGACTTGGTTGATCAAGAATCGAATGACGATGGTCATGAATATTTATACTACTACTAATGGCATCATGCAATGATGGCATTGGACAATAGCAGATTCAACTAAGATCTAAGCTAAATTTCAAACTTTCTGCAAGGGACGTTGGACAGAAGTGGAGGAATAAAGACTAAACTAGTGTAGACAATGTTGCACTGTGATAGATTGTGTGTATTTTGGCAAGGGCCCCGAGCTCTTCTTCGAATGCTGCTTATATAAGTTCAGAGAAGCGATGGCTAGACCAAGATTTCCTTCTTGATCCTCAATGGTTCATCTTCCATATCTTCAAAGGATTTAGATTTTATGCGTCATCATGATCTGATGTCCTTTTAAAGCGATTTTCTTCTGATTTACCCTCTCTAACCTGTGGTCTTTGCGAAATCATCAATTATCTCTAGAAAATCTCCCATTTAAGCATGATTATGTGAGACGACCTCCATGCAGTTTCTGTCATATGTTGGAGTGTGATATGTGACATGCATATGATGGCCATGTGTCCTCTGAGAAGGGTCCCTTGCTTTTCATTGCAAATGTGCATACGACCCTTATCTGTTGTTGCTTTTAACGAGTAACATGTTGCCAACAGATGTGGATGGGAAGATATCCCTGGGGCGTGAGTAGGATTTCATCTATTCGTATTTAGTGCCAACATGTGGTGGCCTCTTATTGGATAACGTGGATTGGGACAAAATAGGTGTAAACAAAATTAAGGTAGGATCATGTACTTAAAATATGGTAGAGCATATGGTAGTCCACTTGGGAGGCTCAATGAGTCTCCCTTGGCCATGCTCCAGCGCTGATAGGTTGGTTCTTAACTTTTCCTTCATTTGGAATAGATTTGAGAGAGATCTTCTCATTTAGAGGATCAACATTAGTTTTATAACGATGGATGTGATGAGGTCCATCACCGTCTTCCTCAGAAGATAATTACTCTGAATCCACTGAGCTTCTCTAGACTCTGACAAAGGTATGAATGTGATGAGGTCAATCACCATCTTTCTCTTGGGGATAACTACTTCGAATCTACGAAGCTTCTCTGGACTCCTCATAGAGACTTCTCCAATCCATAAGGAAAAAAATAAGAAAATAGAAATATTATCGAATCTGGATATCGAATCCAGCAGCATTTCGGCTCTTTGATTTGTTCATCTCTTTAAGAGGAATATGATCATCCTGTATCTTTTTTAAGAAACCACGGAATTGAAGAAAAGTTAGTTTACCAACAACATTGCAAGGCATTTCGATAGCATTTTGGGTCATCGATACGATACCCGCACAATCAATACAGATACCCGCGCAATCAATCGTGATTGCTTGGGTCTGAAATCAAAAGCGTCGAAATGCTGCTAAAATTGCCTTTGAGTTGTCTTCTCTTTCAATCATTGTGTTGATTGATTGTACTCTATTTTCAGAATCAAGAGAAATGCGAGGATGCAAATGAACTTAGAATAGAAAAATTAATGATCATAGTTCTCTTAATCATTCTTTGTTATCATTGAATAAATTACAAAAAAACAAAATCAGTTTTTTCTTATTGAAACAGTAGGTGCACTCAATCTCTAATATCATTTGAGCGAGGCAGTTCAATGCTATGAATTCTCTTTTTGTTCTTGTTTTTTCTTCATCCTTGTTCTTTGTTTTCTCTCTTGATCTTTCCTTTGGTTTATTCTTGAATCTTCATATATTGTACCTCAATAGATGCCCCATTGATCCTTTGTTTATCCCTTTTAGGATAAAGAAATAGGATCAATCTGTCTTTCATTTCTCACATTCATATGTCGTTGCACGCTCCTGTACATAGGCTAATCGGGTCCTGTAATCGGGTCCAATTCCCTATAAATATTGACACCCATCTTTCATTGCCATTCTACATTTCTTCTGTCAAAGTTTTGCCCATCTGCAACAATCCGCGCAACAACTTGTCTTTGCGTGCAAACCACGTGCAACACCTTCTCTGTTACACAAAGCCTATTCCCTTTGCGCGTCCCCCCGTAACTCTCTGTTGTTGTGCACGCCTTAAATCTTTATTCCTCAAATCTCTATACTTGTCCTAATAAATATGCAACATTCAAAGGCTTTGTCTTCTAAGAAAGGATCATTCATCCTCTTCAAAGTCTAAGGAAGTTCTTCAACATACTTGGGATTGCATCGAGATTAATGAAGAAGTCTTTAAACTCTGTGTTCCTTCTGAGAATGAAACAACTATCCTCCCAATCAATTTACAGCGTCATTGGTTTATTCTACATAGTGAACTATCTATTCATTGAAGAAACCTTGTTTCTACCGACCACTAGATTATGAGAGAACTAATGATTTTAAAAGGACGTTTGGAAGGGAATGAATCTCGTCAGAAAGTCAGCATGATCTATAAAATGCAATTTCTGTGTCCTTGTTATAATCCCCATCAGCCATTTCCCACTCATTTACTGACTCTAGAAGAGCATATTCAAACCCTCATCGGCTCCCTCTTCAGCATTATCAACTAAGGAGGATAATTGAAAAATCAAAGGGTTGGGTCACTCGAAAGATAGAGGATAATGATCCTATCGACTTTTATCAATTTTCATTCATTAGTCATCCAGAAGGTATAAAAGTTGTTGATGATGATTCTCTCTTTTGGAGAACATTCATTTCTTGTTTCCATCAAATCTAGTACTCTTCCATTGAGAGAAGGTAGCACATTCTGGTGCGAACCATATTATCAAAGCAGATTTGCTCATCAATTTGGTTTTGACCAAACAGTACTAGAGACTTGTGACATTGTCACGAGACCCATGAGAAGTTGTGGCATCAGGCGCTATAATTGAGCTCTGATATGGAGGCAACTCTTAAACATCAATATTAAATCTCGCTTCCTAATCCCTGACTATAATTATCCAGTTCATACTTCTTATTCCTAAATGCGCTGGTGGGCTCATCAATACTATTTGGTGTGCAAGTATTATCCAGTAGACCATCCCATATGCATTCTCCCACCACAGCTAAGAGATTATTAGAAAGACCAAGGCATAAGCTATTTTGAAGAGACAGATCATGCTCCCTGTCTCCTTCTGGTATGGCTAGCGTCTTCTCTCCGCAATTTCTGATCAGAGGGATGGCCTCTGCTTCTAGTTGGATGTTGTCGATGGCCCATCTCCCCTCTACCATCCCGGTGCAGCTGTCTGCGGTGCAGTCCGGATCAGTCAGCCCCAACAGCAGTTGCTGGATTTTCGTCAGCAACAATCCCTCCTACATTTGCTGGACTTCCATCAGCAGCAATTCCAGTCTTCTCACGGTGCTGAAAGCTTGGACCATCTCTTTTGTCTGGGGATTGCAGCCGATGTAGTATGGTGACACTTCTCTCGGATCTTCGACGTTCCTTTAATCCCCAATCAGTCCATACATCAAAGAATCAGAATCTGGTCGGGCAAGGAAAACATCCACCTCTACTCGGCTTAGGTTGTTATTAGGCCTCACGCCCTCTTTAATTTGCTGGGAGATTTGGTTGAGCCGCAATGAAGCTCGTTTTGATGGCAGGAAGATGTCTACTTATCAGATCATCGGTCGTATTTCCAAATGGCTTCAGGATATTGGAAACCTGATGCTCGACGAGGAGTCCCATTCTCTCAAGAATTCAGTCGCACTCTAGGTTCTTTGTCTTGAAACGACCATTGTCAGCCTGGTTAATATTCTCATTGTCATAAAATGGCATAGACCAAACTAGGGCCGTTAAAGCTGAATGTTGATGGTTCTTCCCAGGGGAATCCGGGAGAGAGTGAAGGTGGGGGAGTGTGTAGGGATGCCCACGGTCGGCTTATATTTGCTTTTCATAGGTATTACGGGTTTGCTTCCAACACTATAGCGGAGGCCCAGGCTATGCTTGATGGCACAGTGTTATGTCAAAAGTTAGGCTTCTCGAATATTGTTGTAGAATCCGACTCGAAGCTTGTGGTGGAGGCAGCCTCCGATACTTCGGCTCATTGTCCATGGAGAATTTGGTATAGGATTGGGGCCATCCACCTTTTCAGCCGCTCCCTCAACATCTCTTTCAGTCATATATTCCGTGAGGGAAATGCGGTGGCTGATGCTGATGCTCTGGCAAGGATGGCCAGTGAAGGGTGTGCCAACAAGTTCTATAGATCCCGATCAGAGTTGTCGGCAAGGATTAGGGGAGCCATGGGTCTTGACAAGGCAGGGTTGGGTAATTTGCGGGCTTGATTTTCGTTGATTTTTGGTGGGAGGGAGATGGTGGCCGCCGAGTTTAGGGGCTATCCCTAGCTCGTGTCCGTAGCGATCTTATTCTTTAATCTGTGCTTGTTTGGGTATATGATATGCAAGGCCCAGTCTTTTTTGTTGGGGCCCACCCGAATGAGTGTACATCCTTTCTTGATTAATACAAGTTCGGTGGCCCAGTTCCACCTTTTTGTATATTCGGGCCAATGAGACCCATTACAATATCTGGTCTTATGCATTCTATACATAACTTGAATTGTTTTTCTTCTTTCGCCAGTTGTGGACATGATGCCCCTAGTATCCTCCATCGATTAATGAATTCTTTGACTGACTTGTCTTCTCTTTGGCATATGGATGCTAACACGTCTGGACTAATTCCTCTGGTGGATGGCCCAGGATGCTGTGAACTATAGTATTTAATATTCCTGAGGGGACTTGCTGTAGGAGATATAAAAAGTGGTGTTTTTCTTGTCATAACAGCCTTCCCTTTATCTTTCCATGTCTTTGGAAGATCCTTTGCAAATGCCATCGCGTTCATAGTCACTTTCTTATCTCGTTTCTCACCCTTTCTTATTACTATTTCACCTTTGTTTTATCATCTTTTGTAGTATGTCTTTTAGTGTAAAGCAATTTTCTGTTGGATTTCGTACATAATGATGATAACAACAATACTTCTTTTCCTTAGTCATCTCGACTTCTTCTGGACGCCTGGGCTGAGGCAGTTGGATGGTTCTGGCAGCTAATAATTGTTCCATCATCGGTGTAACATCTTCTTTTTCGAAATTGTATTCTTTATGATAATCATACAATTGAGGTCGCTTGTCATTCACATGTTCCTTATAACGAACCGAATCTTCTCTTTTCCTTGTTTCTTGTTTATTATAAAAGGTACCTCTTTTCTCTTGACGATCAACAGTGTTTATCATTGATCTATTTGATTCTCTTCTCTCTGTTCTAATTTGGAATGCAGGCATTTTCCTGGCCATCAACTCTAGCGCATGTGCCTTTGTTGCGAGATCCATAGAATTCAAACACATATTTACTTGTTTTTTTTCTTCGGATAACTGTCTACATGAAGCTCCCAAAAATTTTCACCTGTCAATAAACTTTTCCACTGGTTCATTTTCTCTATGTCTTACAGAAGTCAATTTCGCAATACTAACGTCACGGTCTGATGAGAAAAAGTTAGATATAAATGAATCTTGCATTTATTCCTAGTTCTTATCGATTCCGGCGCTAGATTAGAATACCATCGGAATGCTTTACCTGTCAAGGACGAACTAAATAGTCGTAAGTAGTATTATGAAAAAGTGGAAAAGTTACCCACTGTTGTGATGAAATGTACCAGATATTCTTTTGGAGATCCATCTCCATTAAATTTCTAGAAATCTGGATGCTTGAAATGAGCTGGAATGGTACATCTTCCACTTCCTTGGGATTTGGCGTTCTATAATGAAATCTCCCAATATGTCCTCGTTCGCCGACGACTTCTGCAATCGTTTTTCGCATTTCTTCTTACGTTATGATTGTCATCGCTGGAGCAAACCCATGTGATCCTGCTTTATGCAGTAATGAATCTTCGTGTTGTTGTTCAGGTTCATTCGTAGTGGCCATTACCGACGGGGCTGCACTTGAGCCCCGTTATGAGCGAGCATAGCCAAAGCTTCTTGGAGACTTCGACACTCTTCCATCAAAGTTCTTTGATCTTCTGCCATTTTGGCCATGCGTTCGTCAATACTCGGTGGAGGGTCTTGACTGATTCTTGCCATATGTACAGTGGCTTCTTTGCTCTTTGATGAAGTCATTATCAGAATAGAATGGGAACGCATTAGTATAGTTAGGCTTAATGAGAGGGGAGTTTCACTTGACTCTTCTAAAGGTGTGCTCTGGGGTGATATGGAAACTAATAAATTTCTTATAAGTGATTTGCCCTTCTCCTTTCTTGCCCATCGGATGTTTGCCACAGATAGGGCTGGAAAGTCCTGTGATGTCAGAGGAGGGAAAGATCTTCTCGGATATAATGCTTGAGGAGCGAGTTCGGGATTCTTTTTTGCCACATTCCGCGTAACTGGTCCTCTGACTTTCCTTGGAGATGAATTTATCTTGGTAATTACTGCATTTAGGGCCCTTGTTCTTTGGGATGACACAACAACCCAGTCGTTATTATTCTCCGATGCCAGTGGTGAAGCAGTTATGACTCCAGCCATAACCTAGGGCTTGTCATTTTTACTTGCAGTAGATTGGGCTTCATGATCTGCAAGTTGATTCGTAGCATATTCTACCACAAACCCAGTCGTTATGAAGTAGAAATTTGTCTTGTTGGTAATGGTTGCCATTGATTGTTTGGAGTTGTCCTATATCCTTCAATTAATAATATGAAATCTCAATTAGTATTTGAATAATAAAGTATTCTATCTTAGGGATGAAGGAAAGGATGTTCCCTTTGAAAGTAGCCATTTTAGCAAAGAAAGGATATAGAGTACAATCATCAATTTTATTCATTCTGAATTTGTTCAAATTTTTTTATTTCCCTTAATTCTAAGATAGAATATCCAAAATACAAGTATACAAGTATTGAATAAGCTTGAACATCAAATCCGAATATTAAATCATTTTCAACTCTTTGATTCATTCATCCCATTAAGAGGAATATTATCATCTTGTATCTTCTCCTTGGACTTGAAGTCACAATTCTGAATTTGAAGAAAAACTGGAATTAAAGGGAAATTGGCTTGCTGATGGATCATTTTGATAGCATCATGGTGCTTTGATATGGCTACCCGCTTAAAACACTGTGTTTGCACGGGTCAGTGTGATGTGTCTTTTACTCCTCTTCTTCTTCCTCTGAATACCTTCAAAGTCTTCTTCTTCTCTGGAGCTCTGATCTTCTTCGTAATCCTCATCCTCTCCAAATAAGATGGGGAATGGGGTATTTATAGGCCTCCACACATGCGAATCCTCAATTTTTATTATGCGTACCTTTATGGCGGGGGGTGTATTTATAGGCTTTCTAGGCAGTCTGCGTATCTCAGTTGATTTAAGGTTGGTACCCAAGGCCAAGACTAGTATCTGAGGTCGAGGTTGGTACATGAGGTTGAGTCAGTATCTAATTACATTTTCTTCATTTTCTTCTTTGTTCTTCCTCTTAATCTTTCTTTTGATTTATCTTAAATCTTCATTTTTGTACCTCAACATCCACGAAGCTTCTCTGGACTCTTCACAGCTTGTAATGATGAGTTCAATCACCATCTTCCTCACGGAGATAACTACTTGGAATCCACAAAGCCTCTCTGGACTCCTCATAGAGACTTCTCGAATCCACGAGGAAAAATCAAGAAAATAGAAATAATATTCATGAAAGTTCATAAATTGATTGATTATTGAAATAAACAAGTCTAAAACCCCTTAAATAGGGATACGAAGCTTGGACAAAGTTTCAGAATTAAACTACAACTAAAACTCCCTAAAATTCGTAATTTACTATAAATAGTAAATTTACTATTTATAGTATTTAGCCTAATCACGTTATTCTCCTAATTTTTCTAAACACTTTTCATGTTGGACACATCTCTTAAAACCTAACGGATGAAAAGTTACAATCAAATCAAAACTTAATAAAAATAGTAAAAATGGAAATAAATAGGGAATTCGACCATTGATCTAATGGAATCTCGTAAATTCGGCATGAACAAATGGAACCAAGTTGGTTGGCTAAAGTAGCTCGTCCTACCCCAAAATCATAAGTTATACGTCGAGTAACTCATTCGGTTTGCGAGATATGCCTGTTTTAAGGTTCGATGGTCTTGATCACTTCTGTCATTGAATAGGCCTTCCTCGATCCATCTTGGCCATGAAACCGTCCGCGACCCACTCAGCATCAGGACTCCTCACAAAGATTCCTCAAAAACAAGAGGAAAAATAGGAAAATATAAATAAATTCTAATAAATTCAAAACTTAATTAATTGATGATAAAAATGAATTTACAACCCTTTAAATAGTTATATCAAACTTAAGAGGAAGTTTCATAATCAAACTCCACCTTAAACTCCCTAAAAAACGTGACTTACTCTAAATAGTAAACTTATTATTCATAAACGGTCACAATTTCTACTAGACTTCATAGTTTTCGGCCAAAATAGTAAGTGTCCCATTTGGCCTAACCACATTATTCTCCTAAAATTTCTAACCCTTTTTCATGTTAGGCACAACTCCTAAAGCTCAAAGGATGATGAGTTATGATCGAACTAAAACTTACTATAAATAGTGAAAATGAAATTAAAAAGGACTTTCAACTATCGATCTGATGGAATCTCCCAACTTCGGTGTGGTTAACCCGGCACAGATGGTTGGTTGGATAAAGTAGCTTCTCCTACCCTAAAATCATGTATGATACGTTGAATAACTCATTCCGGTTTGCGAGATACGCTTATTTTAAGGTTCTATTGGTTCTGATCACTTCCACCTCCAATTGGGCCTTCTTTGGTCCATCTTGGCCATGAAAGTGTCCATGACCTGCTCTAAATCATTCCCCTCTACTTTAAAAGAACTCTTCATCAAGTTCTCATCCCGCTTTGGTTCATGATAGTCGATCAAGTCTGCAACGTTGAAAGTACTCGAGATCTCCATGTTATCCGGAAGATCAAGAACATTAACGTTGTCATTGATCTTTTGAAGGATCGGTATTGGTCCAATCTTCTTATTCTTCAACTTATTGTAGGTCACAATCGAAAATCTCTCCTTCCATAGATGAACCATAACATGGTCACTCACCTCGAACACCTTTTTATCGTCGATACTTGTTGGCTTGCTCCTTGTACATGTCGTTTGAGGCATGCAACTTGGCTTAGGCATCCCCATGAATGCCCACGAGTTGGTATGTCATATGTTCTGCAATAGTGCTCATGTCCGGGATTTAAAGCAAGGAACTAAGTCAAGAGTGTGTCAGGGCACACGACCATAAACAATCTGAAAATAGGAATTTCCCTATTGAGCGGTTCACAAAATGTTGAATTCAAACTCCACTTGAGATAGGGCCAAAATCCACTGCTTTTGTTTGTCACCTAAAATACACCGAAGGACATTTCCCAACGTGCGATTCACAACTTCGGTTTGCCCATCGGTCTGTGGATGGTAGGCATTGCCGAACTGAAGTTGTGTACCAAACCGATTCCATAAAGTCCACTAGAAGCTAATGAACTTTGTGTCACGAAATGATGGTCTTAGCAACCTCATGTAGCTACATGAACTCTCAAGAATAGATTCGCCATGCTTGTTGCATTTAGAGTCTCATTACATGAGATAAAGTGCATTATCTTTGAGAAATGATCTACCACCAAGAACACTGAATCCATGCCGCGTGCATTCATCAGAAACTAATCACAAAGTCCATAGATAAGTCCTCCCAAGTGCCATCAGGAAACAGGGAACGGGGTGTAGAGGCCTCGTATTCCGAGAATGCCCCTTAGAAGTCCGACAAACATGATAACACTACACTGCTTTTACCTACATCACATACCAATTTGATGTAGAGCAGGTCGCGGACAGTTACATAGCCAAGATGGATCAGACCCGGTCGATGACAGAAGTGATCCAGACCATCTAATCTTAAATCGGGCGTATCTTGCAATTTGGAATGAGTTATCTAACGTAAAATATATGATTTTAAGGTAGAACGAGCTACTGAAGCCAACCAACTTGCTACGCCGGGTTGCGCAGCCCAGAAATGTGAAAAATCCTTGGATCGATGGTCGTTTCCCTGTTTCAATTTCATTTTTACTAAAAATAGTAAGTTTTAGTTTGATTATAACTCTTCATCTGTCGGGGCTTTAGGAGTTGCACCCAACGTGAAAAGAGCTTAGAATAATTAGGAGAACGGTTTGGTGAAGTCAAATAGGACACTTACTATTTTTGGCCGAAAACCTTACCCACTGGTAGACATCACTACTATCTATAAATAGTAAGTTTACTATTTATAGTAAGTTGCGGATTCTAAAAGTTTGAGTTGTAGTTAGATTCTAATTTTTTTCCCATTGCTTGGTGCCCTTATTTAAAGGGTTGTGAACTTATTTTTATTGATCAATTAATCAATTTCGAATTTATTAGAATTTACCCTCGTGGATTCGAGAAGTCTATGTGAGGAGTCCAAAGAAGCTCCGTGGATTTGGAGTAGTTATCTTCATCACGTTCATCCCTACGTCAATTGGTATCAAAGTGAGGATTCCCCGCCAATGGCAAACAACGAAGGTATGACTCAAAATCCTGTGACAGTGATCCAGGATTCGTTATCTTTCGGAAAGAATGGAAGCTTTCCACCGGAGAGTCGATTGACCATGCAAGGGCCGCAGGCAACTCTCGACCGTCTTGCGGATGCGATACTTCCGCCCCAAGCCCTAGGCGGTACTCCACCACCGTGGTGGCTCCACCACCCATGGTTGCACGACACAACCTCGATTTTCATAGAGCACTACCATGGCAAACCGTAGGGCTACACCGATGATTCAAGTTCTAGCGACGAGGACCTTAATGAGGGTTTTGCCCGACGACCAATCCATGGAGGTGATCATCTAGATCGTCCGAAAGAGATTATCGAGGTAAGGCCGAACTTCCTAATTTTAACGGTTTATTACGTATAGAAGATTTTCTCGATTGGCTAGCCAAGTAGAGATATTTTGATTACATGGACGTGCGATCATAAAAGGGTAAAATTGGTAGCGTTTAAATTAAAATCGGGTGCTTCGCATGGTGGGAACAATTACAACTCTCACGAGCTCGCGAACAAGGCGCCCATCTCATCATGGCCACGGATGAGACGTCTTCTTCGATCTCGATTTCTCCCTGATTATGAGCAGATATTATTCCAAAAATATCAAAATTATGGCTAAGGAGCCATACAAGATTACACTGAAGAATTCCAACGGTGGCTACACGAAATAATCTGTAGAATCTGAGTCATAGAAGGTGGCACGATTTATAGGTGGGTTGCGATCGACAATTCAAGACCGAGTTCGATGTACCACGGGACTGTGGATGAAGCTTCAATTGGCGGGTAGGCGAAACATAACTTGCAAGAGCTCTCCCGTCCATATCCTTCAACTCGACCCCCCATGACGGGTCCCACGCAAGATCCAGTGCTGCCACGAGGAAAAGACCCAGTACCTCAACTTCATACAACCACAAACTGTGATACGGGGAGCTACTCATCCAGACCTCAATGTGCAGCACCTACAATAGTGAGTCCGAGTAGGATTCCAAATCCTTATGCTCGGCCAAGGTCGAATAATTGTTACCGCTGTGGCCAACCAGGCCACTTATCAAACACTTGTCCTCAACGTCCCGCAGCACACTTAACTATAAACGAAGGGGGCAATGAAGATGAGGCCGCAGAAGAAGACCATTGCTTTGATGAACATGAACAAATCATTGAAGAAATAGCAGGTGGCGATGAAATGACGGGCGAGGATCGTGGCTAATTTCTAATTGTGAGGCGATTGCTGTATGCCCCACGAAAGGAATTACATCCACAACGACACATATATTTCGTACTCGGTGCACCGTTAATGGAAAGGTCTATGATGTGATCATAGACAGTGATAGTAACGAGAACATCATCTCAAGAGTGATGGTGGATAAGGTGCGGCTACCAATGATGAAACATTCTTCCCCGTACTCAATTGGCTGGATAAAAAAGGTGAATGAGACTAAGGTAACTGAACAATGCACTATCTCGTTTTCAATTGGCAAAAATTATAAAGATCAAATATTTTGTGACGTGGTCGATATGGAAGCTTGTCATATATTACTCGGTCGACCCTGGCAGTCGGACCGTGATGCGACCCATCGGGGACGAGATAATGTTTACGTATTCATCAAGGATAGTAAAAAAATAATCATTGCCCCTATAGCACTAGAGAACCACCCTGAAGCCTCTAAAGTGGAGGGGAGTTCCCTCTTGACCATTCGAAATTTTATGGAGGAATCCAAGGAAACCGGCGAAGTATACGCTGTAGTGGTGAAGGGCGAGGAAGAGGAACCCTCAAACGTCCCTCCAAGTTTAAGATTGTTGCTAAACGAATTCAAAGAAGTCTGGCCTAAGGATTTACCTGATGGATTGCCCCCCATGAGGGACATCCAACATCACATAGACCTCATCCATGGGGCTAGCCTGCCCAACCGCCCTCATTATTGGATGAGTCCGAAGGAGTGTGAGATACTTCAGGGGCAAGTGGAGGAATTGATCCGTAAGGGTTTCTTGAGAGAGAGCATGAGTCTATATGCCGTACCAAAGCATTATTAACGCAAAAAAAGATGGAAGCTGGTGCATGTGTGTCGACAATGGACAATCAACAAAATTACTATCAAATATCGGTTCCCAATACAACGGTTGGACGACATGCTCGATATATTAGAAGAGGCTAAGGTGTTTTCTAAACTAGATCTAAGGAGCGGGTACCATCAGATTCGTATCCGACCCGATAATGAGTGGAAAACGGCATTTAAGACCAAGGAAGGGTTGTATGAGTGGCTGGTCATGCCCTTTGGCCTATCGAATGCACCAAGTACTTTTATACGTTTGATGAATCAAGTTCTAAAACCGTTCATTGGCCAATTTATGGTAGTATATTTCGATGACATATTGATATATAGTCAGGATGAGGCGGAGCATAGGAAATATCTCAAGCAGATGCTGCAGGTCTTACAAATTAACAAGTTGTACCTCAACTTGAAAAAGTGTAACTTTTTAACTGATAGCCTGTTATTTTTAGGATTTGTTGTAATCTCCATAGGGATCCATGTGGATGATGAAATAGTGCAAGCCATTAGAGAATGGCCGATCCCGACAAACATTCATGAGGTGAGGAGTTTTCACGGGTTGACGACTTTTTTATCATCTATTTGTGCGAGATTTTAGCACCATAATCGCGCCTATAATAGATTGCATGAAAAAGGCCCGTTCCAGTAGACCAATAAAGCTGACAAGAGCTTTCATGAGATTAAGCATCGTTTGTCTACAACACCAGTCTTGGTACTTCCTAATTTCAACAAATTGTTTGAGGTTGAGTGTGACGCTTCATACGTCGGAATTGGAGAGTATTATCATAGGAAGGTAGGACGGTAGCCTTCTACAACGAGAGCTCAGAGAAGCTCGAAAGAAGTTGTCGACTTATGAGCTTGAGTTGTACGCAGTTATTCAGGCGCTGCGACATTGGCGACATTATCTGATTCAAAGAGAGTTTATTCTATACATTGACCATCAAGCATTAAAGTTTATTAATAGTCAGACTAACGTGAATCGTGTGCATGCTAGATGGGTTGCGTTTTTACAAGAATTCATGTTCGTTCTAAAGCACAAGTCAGGGCAGGAGAATAAGGTAGTTGATGCACTTAGTCGTCGTGCATCACTACTTGTTACGATGAACAACGAGGTGGTCGGCTTCGACTGTTTCAAGAAGCTATATGCAGAAGATGAGGACTTCAAAGATTCTTGGATGAAGTGCCAAGAAGGTCACCTCAATGACCTTCATGTATAGGACGATTTTCTCTTCAAAGGGAATTGATTGTGTATCCCTCAAAGTTCTCTAAGGGAGTAGATTATTCATGAGCTACATACAGGTGGCTTCGGTGGACACCTTAGGCGAGACAAGACGTGAGTTCTTGTAGAAGAGCGGTATTACTGGCCCAATTAGTACGTGATGTGGAAAAAACCATACAACGTTGTCATGTTTGTCAGACCTCCAAGGGGCAATCTCAGAATATGGGCCTCTACACCCCGTTACCTGTGCTTGATGGTCCTTGGAAGGATTTATCAATGGACTTCGTGCTTGGTCTCCCACGAACACAACGCGGCATGGATTTGGTGTTCGTGGTGGTAGATCGTTTCTCCAAGATGACGCACTTTATCCCATGCAAGAAGACCCTCGATGCAACACACGTGGCGAATCTATTTTTCAGGGAGGTCGTACGGCTACATGGGGTCCCCAAGACCATTACTTCCGATCGTGACACGAAGTTCATTAGCCACTTTTGGTGGACTTTATGGAATCGATTTGATACACGACTTCAATTCAGCAGTGCTTACCACCCACAGACTGATGGGCAGACCGAAGTTGTGAATCGCACGTTGGGAAACCTCCTTCGTTGTATTTCAGGAGAAAAACCGAAGCAGTGGGATTTGACCTTTTCTCAAGCAGAGTTTGCATTCAACAACATGGTGAACCGCTCGACAGGGAGATCACCGTTCCAGATTATCTACGGACGAGTGCCTCGCCACACACTTGACTTGGTCCCTCTGCCCAAGCACCCAGGCACGAGCATTGCAGCAGAACATATGGCAGACAAGATCATGGGCATCCATGCAGAAGTGCAGACCAAGCTACATGCCTCGAACGAGAAGTACAAGGAACAAGCGGACAAGCATCGGCGACAAAAAGTGTTCGAGGTAGGCGACCGCGTTATGGTCCATCTGCGCAAAGAGAGATTTCCGACCGGGACGTATAATAAGTTGAAAAATAAGAAGATTAGACCGGTACCAATCATCCGAAAGATCAATGACAACGCTTATGTTGTTGATCTTCCAGATGACATGGCAATCTCACGGACTTTCAATGTCGCGGACCTAACCGAGTATCATGAACCAGAGCATGACGAGAACTCGAGGACGAGTTCTTTTGAAGTGGAGGAGACTGATGTAGAGCGGGTCGCGGACAGTTACATGGCCAAGATGGATCAGAAAAGGCCCGGTCGACGACAGAAGTGATCCAGACCATCGAACCTTAAATCGGGCGTATCTTGCAATCTGGAATGAGTTATCTGACGTAAAATATATGATTTTGGGGTAGAACGAGCTACTTTATCCAACCAACCCGCTATGCAGGGTTGCGCAACCCGGAATTGCGAAAAACCCCTGGATCGACTGTCGTTTCCCTCTTTTAATTTCATTTTTACTATAAATAGTAAGTTTTAGTTTGATTATAACTCTTCATCCGTCGGGCTTTAGGAGTTGCACCCAACGTGAAAAGAGCTTAGAATAATTAGGAGAACGGTTTAGTGAAGCCAAATAGGACACTTACTATTTTTGGCCGAAAACCTTGCGCACTAGTAGACATCACGACCGTCTATAAATAGTAAGTTTACTATTTATAGTAAGTCGCGGATTCTAAGAGTTTGAGTTGTAGTTTGATTCTAATTTCTTTCCCATTGCTTGGTACCCCTATTTAAAGGGTTGTGAACTCGTTTTTATTCATCAATTAATCAATTTCGAATTTATTAGAATTTATTTCTATTTTCTGCTTTCTTTCCTTGTGGATTCGAGAAGTCTCTGTGAGGAGTCCAGAGAAGCTTCGTGGGTTCTGAGTAGTTATCCTCATCACGCTCATCCTTGCGTCAAATAATATCTTAATATCGCTCCTCCACAAGTGTCCATAACTTGTATCGCCTAAAGTGTCCACCAATGCCAACACCATGTAACTCTTGAATAATCTACTCCCTCAAAGAACTTTGAGGGATGCACAATTGAGTCCCTTTGAAGAGGAAATCATCTTGCATATGTAAGTCACTGAGATGAACCTCTTGGCACCTCAACCATGCATTCTTAAAGTTCTCGTCCTCAACATACTACTCCTTGAGACAGTTGAAGCTTACTAACTCATTGCTCAATATAACTAGTAGTGATGCATGGCGGCTAAGTGCATCAGTCACTTTGTTCTGGTACCTGACTTGTGCTTTAGAACAAACATGAATTCCTACAAAAATATAACACATCTAGCATGCATACAATTTTATATTATCCTGACTATTAATAAACTTTATGGCTTAATAGTCAATGTAGAGAATAAACTCTCTCTGGATCAGATACTATCGCCAATGTCACAGCGCTTGAATAAATGCATATAACTCAAGATCATATGTTAACTACTTCTTTCAAGCTTCACTTCGTCTCACTGTATAAGGCTACTGGTTGGCCTTCCTCTGATAAGACTCCTCCAATTCTAACATATGATGCGTCACAATCTGCCTCAAACAACTTATTAAACTGGGAAGAACCAAGATCATTGTTGTGGACAATCGATTCTTAATTTCAATAAAGCTCTTGTCGCCACATCAGTCTAATGAAATTAGCCGTTTTTCATGCAATTGATAATGGGTATGACTATAGTGCTCAAAATTCTACACGAATCAATGGTAGGAGGTTGCTAACTCATGGAAACTCATAACTTCATGAATGTTCTTCGGGATCAGCCATTCCCTGATGGCCCACACCTTTTCATTGTCCACATGGATGCCCATGGATGTCACCATATATCCTAAGAATAACAAGTTATCCGTTAAAAAACTACGCTTCTTCAAATTGAGGTACATCTAGTTAACTTGGAAGACTTATAGCACCTTCCTGAGATGTTCTATGTGCTCCATCTCATCCTTTCTATATATCAAGATGTCATCAAAATATACTACCACAAATCAGCCAATGAACAGCTTCAGCACTTGATTTATCAAACACATAAAACTACTTGGTACGTTCGATATACCGAAGGGCATGACTAACCACTCATACAACCCCTTCCTTGGTCTTGAATGACATTTTTCACTCATCACCAGGACAAATATAAATCTGATGCCACTGGCTCCTCAAATCTAACTTAAAAAATACCTTGGCCCTTAGCACCCTCCAACCTATCAAGCATGTTGTCCAACCACAGTATTCTGAACCGATATTTGATGATAAGCTTATTAATTACCCGGCTCTCAACACACATGCACCAGGTCGCATCTTTCTTAGGTGTTAACACCGCTGGCATGGCACATGGGCTCATACTTTCTTGAAAGACCCTTATGGATCAATTCCTCCACTTGCTGCTGAAGTATTTTACACTCTTTCGGACTCATTCGATAGTGGGGGTGGTTGGGCAAGCTAGCCTTAGGAACAAGGTTTATGTGATATCGGATATCCCACATAGGAGGCAATCCATTAGGTGATTCTTCAAGCCAGATTTGCTTGAATTCGTTCAGCAACGACCTTAAAATTGGGGAATGTTTAAGGGTTTTGATTCCTTGCCCTTCACCGCTACAATGTACACATCGTCGGTTTCCAAGGATTTCTCCACGAAATCCCAAATGGTCAAGAGAGAACTCCCATCCACTTTGTAAGCTTCAAGGTGGTTCTTTGGTGCCATAGGGGTAAGGACCATCTTTCAACCATCCTTGACGAAGATGTAAACATTGTCTCATTCTCAGTGGATCACATCACAGTCTGACTGCTATGGTCAACCGAGTAACATATGGCATGCTTTCATGTTGACCACGTCACACAGTACTTGATCCTTATAATTTTTACCAATTAAAAATGAGACCATGTATTGTTTGATTACCTTGGTTTCGTTTAACTTTTTCATCCATCCAATCAAGTAAGGGGAATGATGCTTTGTATTAGGTAGCTATAACTTGTCCATCATCACTTTCGAGACAATGTTCTCTCTATTGTCACTGTATATGATTACATCACAGACCTTTCCATTAATGGTACACCATATACGGAATATATTATGTTGTTGTGGATGTAACTCATTTCGTGGAGTGTACAATAATTTCCTCATGACCAAGGATTTGCCATGATCCTCAGCCGACCATTCTTCTTCACCAACTCATTCTTTAATGGATTGTTCATCTTTATCAAATCCAAGGTCTTCTTCTACTGTCCTCTTCGTTAATGGTCAAGTAGGCTCCAAGGAATTAAGTGCAGGTGTTTGATAAGTGGCCCAGTTGGCCACGATTGTAAGAAATGTTCAACCTTGACCAACTATAAGGATTTTAAATCTTACTCATACCCGCTGTAGTAGGTGCCACACATTGAGGACTAGATGGACTACTCCATGCGTCACTATTTACGGTTCTAGGAGGTTGAAGACGTCCTCCTACTAGTTCCTTTCGTCATGCTAGAGTTGAATCCCATGTTGGACCCGTCATGGGGGGTTGAGTCAAATGATTAGGCTGAGTAAGGACTCTTGGAAGTTGTTTGTCTACCCTACTTGCCATCTAGACCGCTTCATATACGGTCCTGACTGGATGCATTTGAACTCGGTCCTGGATGTTCGATCGTAAACCACTTATAAATTGTGCTACCTTCTGTGATTCGGTTTCCAACAGGTCATTCTGCATTGCCAAGCACTGGAATTCTTCGGTGTAATCTGTGACGATTTGTTTTTCCTACTGGTAATTTTAGTATTCCTGGAACAATACTTGCTCATAATCATTAGGGAGGAATCCTTATCGAAGAAGGCGTCCCATCCATGGCCATGATCGGATGGGCACTTTGTTCTATCGGGCACATGAGAGTTATAATCGCTCCCACCATGCGTACCAGATTTTAATTTAAATGCTATTAATTTCACGTTTTTATGTTCCGACATGTCTATGTAATCAAAATATTATTCTACTTCGACTAACCAATCGAAGAAATCTTTTAACTAGAAAGTTCAACCTTACCTCGATAGTCTCTTTCAGTATAATGTAGTCGATCGCCTCCATGGACTAGTCATCGAGCAAAGCCACCATCGATGTCCTCATCGCTGGAGCTCGACTTATTTTTTACACCATACAATTCACATCCGTATGCCCTACGGAAATTAGGGTTGTGTCGTACAACAACCACGGGTGGTTGAGCATTGCCTTGGGCTCGGGATAAAATTAGCATATGGGCAAAACAGTCGAGGTTTGCTGCAGCCCTTGCATGGTCAATGACTCTCCCGAAGAAAATTTCTTTTCTTTCTAAAAGGTAACGAACCCCTGGATCAGCGTTCACGGGATTTTGGCAATTTCTTCATTATTTGCCATTATAATTCCAATTGACGCAAGTATGGACGTGACGAGGTCGATCACTGTGTCTTCCTTAAGGGATAACTACTACTCCAAATCCAGGGAGCTTCTCTAAACTCCTCATAGAGATTCCTCGAATCCACGAGAAAAATTTTATATATATCTACAAATAAATTCTAATAAATTTGAAAATAGATTAATTGATGATAAAAATGAAATTACAACCCTTTTAAATAATAATCTCAAACCTAGGAATAAGTTTCGGATAAAAATATGATTTACTATAAATTGTAAACTTACTACTTAAAGACAGTCATGATTTTCACTAGACTTCGTGATTTTCGGCCAAAAATAGCAAGTGTCCAATTTAGTCTAACCACATTATTTTCCTAAATTTTGTAAGCCATTTTCATGTTGGGCACAACTGCTAAAGCTCAAAAGGATTGAGTTATGATCGAATTAAAACTGACTATTTATAATAAAAACATAAATAAAAAAGACTTTCAACCATCGATCTCATGGAATCTCGTAAATCCGGTGTGAGCAACCCAGCATAGTGGGTTGGTTGGCTAAAGTAGCATCTCCTACCCCAAAATCATATATAATATATTGAAAACCTTGTTTAAATTTGCAAGATATGCCTTTTTTAAGGTTTTGACGGTCCTGATCACTTCCAACTCCAATCGGGCCTTCTCTGGTCCATCTTGGCCACAAAAGTGTCCACCACCCACTCCACATCAATTAGCAAATTGACTCATTAATTTAAGGTAATTTTAGTTCTTCAAATTATATTTTTTGTTATAAAAAGTTTGACAAATATCAAATGGGCATCCTTAGGCAACATAACATTAAATCTAGATTTTGAAAAATCTTAAATTCTTCTGCACTCTAAAAATCCTGATTGATTTTTTTTCTAGAAAGGTGAGAGCTCAACACCCGTAATTTTTTAAATTCTAACAAATAGTGCAACCAAACGCACCCCAAAATCATATGTGATATAATAAGGCTAGTGTTGGTTTTCAAGTATAGTTTGATGGAGAAGGGAGAAGGCAGCAACGTACCGATGAGTGCTTGATCCAGGCTCTTGTTTTCTAGATACTCATAAACAAGGAGCCGATTAGCTCCCTTGATGCAGCATCCGTACAATTTCACCAGGTTTCGATGTTGGACGGCAGATATAGCGGCAATCTCTGCTAGAAACTGACTCTTTCCTTGCCGAGATGTTACCGAGAGTCGCTTTACAGCCACCATCCGCCCATCGAGTAATGTGCCCTGCAGTGCAAATGAGATCTATTAGTTTTCTTAAAAGCATTTTCAATTTGGGAATTGTAGTAGTATAAAAATGTACGAAACTTAACGGAAAGAAAGAAAGAAAGAAGAAGAAGAAGAAGAAGAAGAAGAAAAGAAATGAAAAAGGAAAATGGGTCTCAACCTAAGGAATGAATGGTTTGGATGTAATCCAGACCATTGATTTCATGTGCAGCATTAAAAATGGTTGATGACTCGAATATCTCTCAAATTAGAAGATCCCGACCATTTGATCATTGGCTTTTGTTCCATTGAATGTGAACAATAGTTGTGTTTTTTCCATACCGTATTTTCGTAGGTTACCAATCAAAGCCTTAGGATTGTTCCATCAGGGAGTGGGTCTCCCTCATCCGCAGCTAGGCCCCACATGCATGCAATCGCGATACTAAGGCCAAGGACCATTCAAATCTTCTGATCATTGTAGTTTACATATAGTAAAAGCAAACTGACCTTAAAAACGGGCCCAAATCCTCCCTGTCCCAGCTTATTTGCCGGACTGAAGTCTTTGGTGGCGGTCTTCAGTTCTCTGTAACTGAAAGTGATTGGTCTGGGACCCATTCTTAAAAACTCTGCAGATACACGTAAAATGGCAGGTTGCATTTATACGTTCACTTCAATACCATACATGGGCTTAGAAACATTTGTACCATTTGGTGGTCCAAGTTTTATTTATTTTAATTGTTCATTGGATTTGAATGTCTTTTTTAGCAATCACAAGAAAAAATTAAGGAAATAAAAATAAATCCAGTTGAAGAATGTTGAACCAAATGAATGGGTTTGGCACATTTAGCATGTGTTTGGATGCGCTATCAAATTGCCATCGATCATCTAATAAAGTGGAAAGCATCATATCTTAGTTTCCTTAACATTCATGTTGAGGATCTCGGCTTTGAATTCTCCTTTCCTCTTGATAAGATGGAACTCTTGCAACAGTTGACTTGTGCATCCAAACACCGAATTAGGCCACATTTGGATTTTCCCACTTACCAAAGATGATAATTTGATAGGCTAGCACCAAATCTTGTGGTTTGGAAAAACCCCCAACTGTGATTCAGTGGTACATCCAAACACACCTTTTAATGTACTCTTGAACAGTACTATGTTACTTGAACATTTCCAAAATTTCATTTTTGTTGTCTTTTAGTAATCTACGGACATTGGAATTACCTTCATCTTCATCGACACTCAACCTTTTACTCCTTTTCCAAATAAAAAATACAATAACAGATACAATGGTCAACACAACAGGAGCCAAAATTTTAACAGCCAAAGCAGTCTTATTCTTCTTTTGTCGAGTCTTGATAGCCGTTTCAAAATCTGGACAAGAACTCAATACGATTAGTCAATGTTGAACTTACTTGTGCTACAATGTACTTTTAGAGGAATGCTACAAATGAACTTGCAAGGGGTTATTAGGACTGTTGATTTGGTAAGTCATCCATGGATAGGACTATTGTAGCCATCCAATTAGTAGTGGTCGATTCACTAATTGACTATGACTTTCGAACCATGCTATGAAACTTTCGGAAAGAGCGATTAAGCAAAGATTAAGACATGAGTGTATCAAAAAATCAGTTTGGTTTCATGGGAGACAGGTCTATCATTGATGTTATTTGCCTACTTAGACATCAGTGGAGAAATATAGGAAGAAGAAGAAGTATCTCCACATGGTCTTTATTGACTTAAAGAATGCTCACAATCGGGTCCTGGATTGTTAATCTCATGGGTGCTAGAAAATAAAAGAATTTGAAGAGGATATTTTGTCCTGATTAAGGATATGCATGAGGGAGCATCCGCAAGTGTGAGGACCACCAGTGGAGAGACAAGTGAGTTCCCTAATACTATGAGGCTTGCTCCAAAAGTTGGCCTTAAGCTTATATCTCTTTGCCTTTGTTATGGACAAGTTAACAAGACATCTGCAAGAAGTGATCTCCATGGTGTATGTTGGACGTAGGCCAGTGGGGCCCACTTGTGAGCAATCACTAGTGGGTACGTCCCATGTTTTTCTTCCCTTAGAATATACTGAAAGAACGCTTGACCTCTATTTTTCGGCCTTTCAATCCTTGATAACCAGTAATTCCATTTCCAGCTGGCCGAGGATGTGCCTTTCATGAGAGTAGAGAGATTTAGATGATTGCTACCCATAGAATTCAAGCATATGGTAGAAGAAATGGAGATGTGCCTATAGAGTTTTATATTATTGTCGTGTACCACTAAAACTAAAAGGGTAAATTTTATAGGATAATTATAAGATCAACGATGTTTTACTAAGCCGTCGAGATTCATGTAAGCCTTCAAGCATCAGATCTCAAATAAATCCCACATCTACTCGAGCCTGGGTAGAAACCTCTTTCAATCAGTTATCCAAGTCTGTTGCTGGCAACCAACCAGGTGTTTGTCAAATTGCCCCAGTGGATGTTCAAGCTCAGACATCGGTCGCCCCTTTATCTATAGCAGGAAAAAAACCTAAAAGTACGTGGGTGGAGCGAGTAAAAAATTACTTGACAACCTATGTATGTGAGTGGAGGGAATAAGAAAAGATGTTCCTATGGAGTTTCATGTTATTATCAACATTCCGGCCAGTGATGGAGTGGAATGGCGGAAAAGGATTCACGCAGCCGGCCTCAATTAGTTGGGATAAGGTTTAGATGATCATGACGATGACGATGATTCTGGCCAATGGTCCATCCACAGGACAACCACCAAAAAACCTATTGCAATTACCATCCACGATCACCACATTTACAGTTGGGATTGCACCTCATAGAATTTCTGTAAAGAGCATACGGTTGGTAACAACATTTCTCTTAGTTCTAATATAACATTAAACTTCAATAAAAAAGAAAATCTTTAAATCTTACTAGGAGTAACATGGATGGCTGAGATGGCGGGTCCGTAAGTGCCTGGGGAAGGTATACAGCAAGTCCCCTTTCCAGCCCAAAGGAGATGAATTTCAAGAATATTTTGATTTACCATAACCCACTGTTTCTTCTCAATGCCTTTGAAGGCAATACCAGCTTCTTTTTTTATATCGAAGTCTTTCCATGCCAGATTGCCCTGCACCATTAACTTAGCCTCAAAACTAATAGAAATCGTTGTCACAATTAATTCAAAATTTCAAAAACAGAATTTTGATTGGAGCAGATGGTAATTCGTTATGATTGGAACTCTTTGAAATTACATGGAATTCAAGAAAACATCTACGCCTTGATCATTGAATGATGCATGGAAAAAGAAAATAAAAATCTAGTTCATGATTCTAATAATCAAAGAGTTCTGCTTAGATCACATGATTTGAGACGGACAAAAATTGCTTGTGCCCCTGCCTACAGGAAGTTCCTATAAGATACGTGGCGTCAATGGCAATGTCCATGAGAAATCCACTCAGTCCATTCAGTTAGGATATGAGCTTAGAAATGAAGAAAATCCAAAACTCAAGTGGAACAGAGTATGAAACAATGGGATGAAGTGAAAACTTCCCAGGGTCCACCATCATGTTTACATTCCATCCAAATCGTTCATAAAGTTAATGTCACTGGGATGAACTGAAAAGACAAATATTATTGTGATCTAAAACTTATGTTGCCCCATGAAGGTGTAAATGGTAGACTTCTAATCCCCACTGTTTCATGTGGTGTGCATGCCCCACTTCAGTTTTGGATCTACTTCATTTTAAAGCAACGTGAGTGAGCAAAACCAATGGGTGGAGTGGATTTCTTATGGACATCACAGTGGGCCTATGTAGCTTCTGCGCGCAGTACACCAACAACGCAATGAGCCTAGATCTAATCTCAGGCCTCACTCACAAACGATAAACAAGAAGAAATATAAACTAGAAATAGATCAAAGCATTCAAAACAAACTACAAGACAAGATATACGTGGAAAAACCCCAAACTAGGGTAAAAAACCATGGATGCAAACTTCCACTATGAAGAATGAAGATTACAAAGCAATATACTAACCTCTCCCTTGGAAGCACATAGAAAACCCTTTGCCCACACCTTAGAATAATTTTTCCTTACTTTTTCTCTATATGAAAAAATCCTATGAACTCCTGTTTATAGTTTAGGAAACTCCCCTTTCCGCATCCCAGTTGCGAAAGGACTTGCGACACGAAATCCGCGCAAAATCGCGGAACGAATCTGCGTAACCTCGACTGGTCGTGCAGCCTGCACGACCGGTCGAGAGGACCCCACGACCGGTCGTGAATGGGCCACGACCGGTCGAACACCTCGGGATCAAAAAACAGTGCTTGCTGGACTTTGAGTCGAGCCGGTCCACGACCGGTCGAGCAGTCTCCTCGACCAATCGTAGTTACGCAGGTCGAGTGGCGCTGCCCAGATGTGGCTCCACATCTTAACAATCTCCCACTTGGAGACACATCGCCTTAAACCTTCGTCTTCTTCATCCGGAGTGCATCACCTCCCTGTCTTCAAGCCTGAAGACCAATCAAAGCTGAACAGAGCTTCAGCTTCTCCCGTGTGACCGCCTTGGTCAGCATATCCGCAGGATTCTCACTTGTATGAATCTTCTCCAGAGCAATCGATCCATCTTCCAGTAACGAACGAATGAAGTGATATCTGATGGCAATATGCTTGGTCCTTGAATGAAAGGCTGAATTCTTAGCCAAGTGTATTGCACTCTGACTGTCACTGTACATCTTGCAATCTGCTTGCTTCTTACCCAACTCTTCCATGAAACCTTGCATCCACACCATCTCCTTGCACGCTTCTGTAGCCGCAACATATTCTGCTTCTGTCGTACTAATAGTTACTATCTTCTATAATTGAGAGACTCAACTGACTGCAGACTACCCAGAGTAAAGACATAACCTGTAGTGCTTCTTCTGCTGTTGATATCTCCTGTCAAATTTGAATCCACGTAGCCTTGTAGCTTGATTTTCAATCCACCATAACACAACCCTACATCCTTAGTATATATCAGGTATCTAAGGATCCACTTCACAGCTTCCTAATTTTTCTTCCCAGGGTTGTTCATGAACCTGCTAACAACTTCCACTGCTTGAGCAATGTCTGGCCTCATGCTCACCATAGCATACATGATACTCCCTATAGCTAACGTGTATGGGACTTTAGCCATGTAGTCCTATTCCGCCTGCGTTTTTGCACCTTACTCCTTAGATAGCTTGAAGTGGTTGGCTAATGGAGTGTTAACCGGCTTAGCACCTCCTCCCATATTGAATCGATCAAGTACCTTGACTATGTACTCTACCTGTGATAAAACCAGTTTCTTATTTTTCCTGTCATGCATTATCCTCATGCCTAGGATTTGTTTTACAGCTCCTGAATCCTTCATGACAAATTCTTTAGACAGTTGTCATTTGAGATTTGAGATATCCTTCATGCTTGAACCAGCCACAAGCATATCATCAACGTACAGAAGAAGGATGATGTACGACGTATCAAACTTTTTCAAACAGTGGTTTGCATGACATCTCCTATAACCGTTTCCCGACATGAAATTATTAAATTTCTTGTACCACTGCCTCGGGGCCTGCTTCAGGCCATATAAACTCTTCTCCAGTCTGCATATTTTGTTCTCCTTTCCTGGTGCCACGTATCCTGTCGGCTGATGCATATATATATCTCTTCTTCAAGGTCCCCATGAAGAAAGGCTGTCTTAACATCTAGCTGCTCTAGATGTAAGTCCTCTGTGGCCACTATACTCAAGACCATACGAATTGTAGACATTTTCACCACAAGTGAAAATATTTCAGTGAAATCGATACCTACCTTTTGTTGAAACCCTTTCACAACCAGTCTAGTCTTGTACCATTTCAAACCATCGTGCTCCTCCTTTAATCTGTAAACCCGCTTGTTATAAAGAGCTTTCTTACCCATAGGTAGGGTGACTAGCTCCCATGTACGATTGGACTTAAGAGAGTCCATCTCCTCATCCATGACCTGCTCCCACTTAACCCATGTATCTGTCTTTAATGCCTCTTCAAAACACTCTGGTTCACCATTATCTGTCAGCAGTAGATAGTGTAAGGAGGGTGAGTATTGGACCGTAGGTCTCCTCTCCCGAGTAGACCTCCTCACAACCAGTGTATGCGGCTCTACCTCATAATGCTCTTGTGCATGATCATCCTGTGGCGCAGTAACACCCGTGTCCTGTAACTCTTCCATCTCTACGAATTCTTTCTCCTCGGCCTTATTTTCCTGCACACTGTCCTTATGCATCACTTTTTCATTGAAGACTATGTCCTTGCTTCTGATGATTTTCTTATTTTCAGCATTCCAAAACCTGTAGCCAAAATCATGCTACTCGTATCCTATAAACATGCACCTCTTGGACTTCGCATCCAGCTTGATTCTATGCTATGCATCAATGTGAACATATGAAGTGCAACCGAACACTTTGAGATGTGCAAGGTTCACTTCTTTTTCAGACCACATTTCTTCTTGTAGCCCACCATCCAATGGTGCTGAGGGACTTCTATTGATGAGATATGCGGTAGTATTCACAACATCTGCCCAAAAGGTCTTGGGCAATCCTGCATGTAGCCTCATACTCCTGGCATGCTTAAGGATGGTCCTGTTAATGCACTCAGCCACACCATTCTGCTGTGGTGTCCTTGGAATTATTTTTTGATGTTTGATTCCATTTGCTGCATAATACTCCTCAAGTCTCTTATCAAAGTACTCTCCCTCATTATCAGATCTGAGACATTTTACTGTTCTACCTGTCTCGTTTTCTACCATAACTTTCCACTTCTTAAATACGTCAAATACATCAGATTTGTGCTTTAAGAAATAGACCCATAATTTTCTACTAGCATCATCAATAAAGGAAACAAAATAACGTGAGCCACCAAGAGATGATACCTATGCCGATCCCCACACATCAGTGTGTACAAGCTCCAACAGATGCGTCTTTGGAGTGCGTCCTGTCTTCTTGAAACTTACCCTCTTCTGCTTGCCATATACGCAGTCCTCGCAGAATTCCAAGTCAATAGACTTCAGCCCTGGTAGCTTCCCTTTTGACAATAGCACTTTCATCCATTTCTCACTCATATGTCCCAACCTCTGATGCCATAACTGCCCATTCACTCCAGTTGATGCGACTGAGAGTGAACAATACGATCCTGAAGTCACGTATAAAGTACCTTCCTTTTTCCCTCGAGATATCACCAAGGCACCTTTTGTGATCTTCCAGGAATCACTAGTGAATGTCGTCACATAACCGGTATCGGCCAATTGCCCCACTGAGATCAAGTTACGTTTCAAACTCGGTACATGTCTGACATCCTTCAATTTCAAAACCGTTCCGTCTTTCTGATTGACATGAACGTCTCCCTTTCCAACAATACTGCACGGCTCATCATCACCCAGGTAGACTCTCCCAAAGTCACCTGACACATAATCACGCAGAACTTCCTTACATGAAGTGGCATGAAACGAAGCACCCGAGTCTATAACCCAAGACTCATTCCTCGCATCAAGAGACAAGATTAAGGCCTCTGTGTCACTCTCCTCAGATAGATTCACTGAATCCTTCCCGCCTTGAGAGCTTCCTTCTTGTTTCTTGAACGTCCTGCAATCACGTTTCATGTGCCCCTTCTTGCTGCAATGCCAACACCCGTCTTTGTCTTTCGGTCCCTTGGACTTCTTCCTCGACTTAGAACGTCCGTGTTTATTGCCTCATTTGTTCAGCGATCTTCCTCTTCCTTCAACGTTTAGAGCATTCCCTGAATCCCCTGAAACTCCTGATGCCTTTCTTCTAGATTCTTCGCTGAGAATTAGACCGGCCACATCATCAAATTTCAGCTTTATCGACTCTGAAGAATTGCTCATAACAATCACCAAACCATCTCAACTATCTGGCAAACTGAACAAGATTAATAATGCCCTAACCTCGTCCTAAAAATAATGCCAACAGATTCCAACTGGCTCGTGACTGTATTGAACTCATTTAGATGACCAGCCATGCTCCCACTATCTGACATCTTCATGTTGAATAGTCATTTCATAATATGAACCTTATTGGACGCTGAGGGTTTTTCATACATTGTAGCTAGGGCTTCCATTAATTCTTTTGTATTCTTCACCTTAGATATATTGAAGGCGACACTCTTAAACAAAGAGAGTCTGATCGTTCCTAGAGCCTTCCGTTCCAATAAAGACCATTCATCATCTGTCATCTTTTCTGGTTTCTTCTCTTTTCCTCCTAGAGGAATATAGAGGTCCTTCTGATACAGATAATCCTCCATCTGCATCTTCCAGAAGGCAAAGTTTGAACCATCAAACTTCTCAATTCTAGTTTTCCCTTCTTCCGTCATCGCTCCCAATAGAACTAAACCAATAGCTCTGATACCAGTTGTTGCGCAGCACGCCAACAACGCAGTGAGCCTAGATCCAATCTCAGGCCTCACCCACAAACGATAAACAGGAAGAAATATAAACTAGAAATAGATCAAAGCATTCAAAACAAACCACAAGACAAGATATACGTGGAAAAATCCCAAACTAGGGTAAAAAACCACGGATGCAAACTTCCACTATGAAGAACGAAGATTACAAAGCAATATACTAACCTCTCCCTTGGAAGCACATAGAAAACCCTTTGCCCACACCTTAGAATAATTTTCCCTTGCTTTTTCTCTATATGAAAACCCTAGGAACCCCTGTTTATAGTTTTGGAAACTCCCATTTCCGCATCCCAGTTGCGAAAGGACTTGCGACACGAAATCCGCGCAAAATTGCGGAACGAATCTGCGTAACCTCGACTGGTCGTGCAGCCTGCACGACCGGTCAAGAGGACCCCACGACCGGTCGTGAATGGGCCACGACCGGTCGCCCACTTCAGTTTTGGATCTACTTCATTTTTGAAACAACGTGAGTAGAAAAAACCAATAGGTGGAGTGGATTTATCGTGGACATTGCAGTGGGCCCACGTAGCTTCTGCCTCCCGGAAGTTGTTTTAGGCTGGGGCACAGGCAATTCCTATCCATTTGAGACATGAAACAAGTAGGCCCTGCTTTTTAGATGATCCAGCCCATCCTTCGAACGTGGGCTGTTGCCAAATTTCAGAAACCTATCAATCATTTTACTCTTCTTAAATGTTTGGCCTACCAAAATTGGGCCAGATGATCTACACATTGGGTCCCACCTGATGGACGCATCGAATGTCCTACACATGCCAGACTGGCACGTGTTTGCATGTAGAAGCACTTGTCATGGGTCTATCAAACATATGTGATTTTGAGTATAAAACAGGAACTTACAAACTCAGGAAAATGTCCTAATGCACATACCTGAATATAAATATCGAAAACGCGTTTTCCAACGCTCTGCCAGGTTTTTGTATCTGGAAACTCCGTCTCTGCAAATTTCAGATTTACAGTGTAGTTACCGTTTTCAAGCCCGATGCCATAATATCTCAGCGATCCTGGTGATAGCCGTGTGTATTGGAATAGCTTCGAGTCTGTTGTATTTCGAAATACACCCTGATCAGTGTACTTGTTATATTCGCTGTTGCTGCTTGAAGCAAATATTCCTACATTGCTGACGGCCCACTTCTCTTTAACGGCCACCTTATAGGATACTGGGCCCAGAGATTCAGTATCCCTCTCATACTCTGTGTCGTTAATTTTCATCGAGGGTCCACCGCACCTGATCGCGAATGAAGACTCTGTAGATCAATGGAAGAGTGGGACATTGTTAAATGCATAGCATATTTGAAGGATCATCATATGATCACCGTTAGATCATGATCTCGTTAAACTGAAACTTAATATGGTTGTCTAACACTACACATGATTTCCAACGTGGACCCTATAATGGGTGGGCCTTAACCCAATAACAACACCATTTAGATTCATTTGATCAGAAAGAGACATCGATAAAAATGTCTTCATTGAAACAATTAGGATCATCCGACTGGTGTTATTTTGAGGACATTTCCCATCTATGGTAAGTAACACTTGATAATCTATATGGTGGGTCCAACCTGATACATGGCTTGGATGTCATACACGTGCCAAGTTGACACGTCAAACTGCATGCAGAGGTGCAACAAACCTCTGATTCTGTCAATTGTTATATCATATATATAGGTAAACCACATGGAAGTGGATTGCTTGTGACCTTTGACACATAAATATTCCTGTGCTGGGGTCTATGTGGAGCCCACAAGAATGTCTGTGACAAATCCACCTTGTACACCTTTTTTGCATGACCACAGTAGGACATGAATCTAAAAATCATGCAGACTCAAAACACACATGGCCATATCAAACAAAATAGTGGGGATTGAATGCCTGAGGGTTATAGTGGTTTCATATAAGTGATATTTGTGTCTATAGTTTATTTGAGTGGTAGAAATCTAACGAACAATTTGGATGGAATATAAATGTCATGGTCAGCTCGAAGAAAGTTTCAACGGTGGATATTTCAGTTCCCACTGTTTCATTTGGTGTGGTCCACCTGAGTTTTGAATCTACTTGATTTTTAGATTCCTGACTATTATGGTCTTTCAAAATAGATGTAGGGAGTGGATTTGTCACGAACATTTCTGTGGCCCCACACAACCATGACACAGGTATATCTCTATGCCTGGGGTGACAGCCAATCCGCTTTCAAATTAACCACGTACATCTAATGAAACAATTAGAAAGGAAGCTCCCATATTTTATAAGACAAAGATCTCATGTCACGGGGACTACTTTACTATGTACATGTGGCAAATGTTGATGAGATCTGAACCGTTTGTTCAGCTATTGCAGTAGTGGATGGGGCATAGCCTAAACATCACTTTGATTGGATGATATAAAATAACTAACTTCATGATGAACAAATATGGACAGAAAAAATGGACAACAGGATTGTGATCCATCATTCTCAATGAGAAAATTTTCATTGATCAGACAGCCAAATTTCCCAATCAAAGACATTTCTGGTTGATCGTCAATCAATGATAGATGGTGCCTATAACCATACACACATGCGCCGCATGTACAGTATAGATAATGGGCGGAGGATAACTCCAATGCAACTAGGGGCATAGGGCCATTACCCATTTTATTATTATGTATATAGAAAAAGAATAAACAGAATATCTATTCTTCGAAATGGAAAGTATGGCTTACGGTATTGAGAGTTTCGATAGCATGAAGAGCTTCGCTGAAGACAATTCAAGCTTAAAGGCAAATCACTGAATGCACAAGAAAAATGTCAGTTAAATGGAAGCGGATTGCGTACTGAGTAACTCAGACAGCAGTTGATTACAGAGGATGCCTAATTTGTTTAATAAAAAAGCCAAAATTCAACATAGATAAAATCAAGGCGGAAAAAGGCAAGATTCAGGTGCCGGTTATATAATATTGTGAAATATATATATATATATTTCACGACATTTTATAAGTGAACTAATTCTTTTATTGAACCAATGCTTTTATTTTCTTGACTCATTTAAAAAAATGACATTGATAATCACCTGTTGTTAGAACTATCCAATACGAAATTATTAGCCACCAAGTTCCTGCACGCAAGGAGCACGGTGTCAGTATCATGGACTGCTGAAAGAGAGAGTGTTCTTATGATGCACATGTAAAAATGAAAGTCTTAATCAGGATCGTTGATCCTTTGGGTCATGCACCAAAGTTACAGAAATTGGACAGCTCTGACTATCCAACTGTTCTACATTTTTTTCCTACCATGTGCCTTGTGAGTGATCATCTGATGCAGAGCGGGTTGTGTATAATTTCATGGCCGAGATGGACAAGAAAAGGCCCGATCGGATGCGAAAGTGATCGGGCAGTCAGAACCTTAAAACCGGCGTATCTTGCAAACCAGAATGAGTTATCCAATGTGCCATATATGATTTTGGGTAGGACGAGCTACTTTAGCCACCCAATCCCGCTATGCCGGGTTGCCATGCCGAATTTGTGAGATTCCATCAGATTTGACGGTCAAATTTTCATTATATTTTCATTTTTACTAAGTTTTAGTTAGAAGAATAGCATAGTTGAGTCAAATAGGAAACTACTTTTGGCCAAAACAAGTTTACTATTTATAATAAGTGACAATTTCTAGGAATTTTAGTTATAGTATGATTCCCGAACTTCTTCCTAGTGTTTATGTTACTATTTAACAGGTTGTAAGCTCGTTTTTCATCATCAATCAATTTATTACGAATATCTAAAAATTATTCTATTTTCTTATTTTCCTCGTGAATTCGAGGTATCTCTGTGTTGAGTATAGAGAAGCCTCGTGAATTCGGAGTAGTTATCTCCTTGAGGAAGACAGTGCTTGACCTCAACAGGTCCTTCAGTGTGTCATCATCCCTTTTGAGACCACAATCGGTCGCTTTATCTTTTGGGGGCCCACCAAATCATCAGTCCGGATTGGTGTAAACACGTTCCAAACGTACCCTGGAGATGTTTTTAATTTGAATATTTCCGACATCAAAACTTTAAAACCATGTCTATATCATGACAAGAAAGAAAGAAGGTTACGACTTCCATCCTAGCCCTGGAAATGTCACGCAGTCAGCATTTAACAATGTAAACCATGGTTTTTACAGGTTCAAAAGTGGTGGTGAAAGGAGGAAGGCTTGTGCCTCCTCATACATACAAGTTTAAACCTCCGTCTGAAACCCACGATGGAAATCTTCCTGATAATTGATTGTATGATAAATCTCTGCAAATTGAAAAAATATAATAAATAAATAATAATAATAAATAAAATCAAAGATGATCCAAACAGTGAATGTAAGATATCATTTATGAGATAAACAGACAGTAAGTTATACAATTGTGATCATTAAAATGACTATTTTCCACATGCAAAACTAGTTTGATTTTGATTGCAAAAAGTTTGTGATGACACGGGACCTGCCACAACATGCACTGAAACAAAATAGATCTTGTTTGTCCATCCGCTTAAGGCCACAAACAATGATGATGTGGAGCCATGCGTGATGGCTAGGCATTAGCCTGTTGATGTTCAAAATTCAAATCGTTTTCTTTGTGAAAACATGGTGGTGCTCAGCAGTGACAAAATGAACTAATGGATTCAAGACATGGATGGTGAAAAAATCAAGGCGTGAATAGAAAAGTAAGCTAGAATCCTCATAAAATGAAAAATCATGGATTATAATTTCCCTTCATCTATATGTTTCGGACTACAGTTTTACATGAATTCCATGCATGAATCTTGACCAGTCACCTTGTGAATCTTCTTTGCCACGTGAATATTTTAGGCCTTTTTGGATGCTACCTCATATGTGATTTATTTATTTTTTATTTTTTTAATTACGATGGTAAAAAATCTACCTTTTTAAGTTAAATTAGATTGGTAAATATCTTTTAAAAATAACTTAACACCTTAAAGCTAATTTAATTCATTGGAGAAAAAAAACAATTACTTCTTAACTTTATACTTTCTGCTTTATCTCTCCTTCTCTTTCTTTCTCATCTCTCCACACAATGAATAATCCATATCGAAGGTGGTCCTGCATGATGGACGGCTCACATCAAAGGTGGGGCTGACATAATGGATGTCGATATCAAAGGTGGGCTCCACATGATGGGTAGTGGACATTCAAGGTGAGCCCCTTATGATGGACAATTAACATTGAAGGTGGACCCATATAATGAATGGCCCACATCGAGGTGGGCCTCAAATAATGGGTGGTCTACTGCCCCTAATGATGAATGGTCCACATCAAAGGCCAGCCCCACATGATGGATGACTAACGTTAAAGGTGGGCCCCACACGATGGATGGTCCACATCAAAGGTGGGCCCTACATGATGGATGACCCACAAGAAAGGCTGCCCCCTAATGATGAATGGCCCACATCCAAGGCAAGCCCCGCATGATTGAACCACATTGAAGGTGGACCTACGTGAGGGGTGGTCCACATCAAAAGTGGGCTCCACATGATGGGTGGTGGATATTAAAAGTTGGCCCCACATGATGGATAACTCATATTTAGATGGGCCCCACATCAGGACAATCCACATAGAAGGTCAGCCTTAATGATGAATGGGCCATATCCAAGGCTGGCCCAGATGATGGCTAGTCCACATCCAATGTTTAACATGATAGATGGTCCACATCCAATGTCTAACACGATGGATTGTCCACATACAAGGTGGGCCTCGCATGATGGATAGCTCGCACCGAAAGTAAGCCTCGCATGGTGGATGATCCACATTGTAGGTAGCTCCACTTGATGTATGGTTCACATTGAAGATAGGACCAAAGGTGGGCCCAACATAATGAATGGTTTACATCAAAGGTTGGCCTCACATGATAGACAACAGTTATTAAAAGTAGACCAAACAAACTTGAGAGATAAGTATTCATGTGATGTTGTTACTTTCTCGCTGATAAATATGTTGTTTATTAAACATACTTATTTGTTAAAGAAAAAGTAAAAACCAAGATAAGCTAGTAGAGGTATAAGTAGCTTATGTAAGGTAACTTACCATCCAAGGGAAATGGTAACCCGGTTTCAAGAAAATAAAAAGAGAAAAATCTTTCAAATGTACGAAATGTAGATTTTCCTTGAAAATTGATTTCATTTCAAGGTTTTCCATATCCCCATACACCCTCTAAGTTTCACGTGGTCATTTCCACTTCATTAGGCTATTTTTGCTAGTACACCCAAGTTGATACTGGTTAAGTATATATGCCAACGAGATCACTTATTGAGTTGGGAAAATTAACAGTTTCTGATTGACCAGGAATTAAACCTCTTCAACATGTGGAAGTGATTCTTCCCACCCCTTTCCCAAGGTACTCTAAAAGTACTTAATTATGGCTAGTACTGCACAATTCAAATCAACACTCCATTCAAATGCGGTCTACAAGCTTTGATATTGTTAAGGTAATGCATGGATCACAAGTGGGTTGGACTGTGAACATTCGGTTGATATAGGTGAGGTCCAACTAGCATAGGAGCTTACAATCCCGACTCGGTACCGTTCCGAACAGAACCGACGGTCTGATCGGTCCTGATCGATTCTGATCGGTCAGATCCGATTTAATTTCGGATTAGGTTCGGATAGCACTGTACCCGGACAGATCCGGTCCGAATACCCGGACCGAATGGGTCCGACCCGACCCGAACAGACCCGACCCGGAGGGGTATACCTATAAATACCCTGTTTTTTAACCCAAAACCTAACCTAAATGTTATTTTTTCATATCTTTATGTCAATCTAGACCATCCAAATTGTTGACCCAGTTGTGAATTAAGATATGGTTATACCACATTTTTGGACTCACATTGTAAAATGATCTCTACAAATAGATGGATGGCATGGATGAAACACATGTGTGATGGTGGGGCCCATAGCTCCGACGATGTCAGCGGTGTAGCCCGTCCATTTCCCACCCACCATGATGGCTGTCTGACAACCTGCAGCTGGCGCGGGTACGTGTCGTGCGAAGTCGAGCACTGACGCTCCTCGAGCTCCGAGTTGTACGAAGGGTTCAAAGAATATCAACGTTACATGGGCCCCACCGTGATGTATTTACTATATCTACACCGTTCATGTATTTTTAAAGATCATTATAGAGCACTATCCAAAAAATAAATAATATCCAAAGATCATCTGGACCACACCACAAATAGTAGCAGAGAATAATTTTCACTATTAAACGATTCGTGTGGTCCACATGGTAGTTAGATCTATCTTATTTTTCGTCTCAAGACTTAAGACGAGGTCACAAAATAGATGGAAGGTTTGGATATAACACATATCCCATGATCACACCCCTATAGCTTGTTAACATCAAACGAAGAGAGTCCCTGTGCATGAAAACTGAAAGGACAGCACTGCACTTTCGTGCAGTACACGTCAACAACATAACACATTAACACTGCTAGTGTACTTGTATATATGCTCTTTCATATACATACGGGGCCCACCTTGATGTATATGTTTTATCCAAACCGTTCATTAATTTTGACATATTATTTTAGACGTTGACAAAAAAAGTGTGTTATATTAAAAGCTGAAGTAAACTACACCAAATGAAATAGTTGGATTAAATTCCAATTGTCCGAATCTTACCCAACCTGGTCCGAAATGGGCAGGATGACCGAGTCAGACTCGGTACGGGTCAAGTTAGCCACGTATCGGATCTGTCCGAGTCAGGCGACCCGGACTCAGCCCCCGGATCTGATCGAGTACGGATTAAGCCACTGGGACGTCGAATCTGATCGGATTAGGCAAGATCCGGTCCGACCCGGACCGTTGCCCAGCTCTAGCAATAGGTGAGGTCCAACTAGCATAGGAACTTACAATCAATTAATATTGATATAAATGTAGGGGGAGAAATAAAAGGGTCCCCCCTTGGGACCCCACCATGGTGTTTATTTGCAATCCACCCCTGACTCACTCTGTATTAGGCCGATGATAAAAAGAAAAAGAAAATCAGCTTCATTTGTGATTGAGGTGAACCACACAATTAGAAACATCGCATGTGTGAAAGCTCACCCTCCAAACCATTTCCCTTTGTGCAACCCACGTGAAATACTAATGAGCCTGATTTTTGGGCCCCAAGACTATATTTTAGTGTGACATCCAATGATGAGAGTGGATTCAATATAATAATCATAATCATAGTGGGGCCTATAAATATCAGGGATAGACTACTCTCCCAACTGTTTCCATTGTTGTGGCACACTTAAATCACAAATCAATATGAATTTTTATATAAAGGCTTAAAATGAGATTACACATCTAATGATCAGTGTAGATCTTTCATGCACATCACGCTTGACCATGTCGAAATCAAGTGATAGCTTGTGTGAGACTTTTTGGAAAATAAAAAATAAAATTTGAGAATGTCTTAGGTCCATCTGGTTTGAGTATTGGTTCAGGTCCAACTAGAGATACCTTCTTAGTTTTCTTGTAATAGATTGAACCTATTGTTGTCATCACTTATGGAAACCTTAATAACGTCAGGCTATTGAGTCGACCACACTTGTGTTTCACTATGTACCATATATATGGACGTTGTTTTATATGATGTGGCCTATTTGATATCTAGATAGGCTGAAAATTACACCACGAGATCCTTGTGGTGGGGCCAACTTTCTGGAAGGGTTGGATGTTACATGCATGTAATTTGGAAGTTATTATATAGGTGCACATAGCTTGTAGTCCAGCGAGTGGACCAAGAAACTACTCTTTGGCGGGATCCACCGTGATGTCTATATAAGATCCATACCAACCATTAGATTTATAATTCCATTTTATGTCTAACTCAAAAAAATCTTATTGCCTATAATTTAAGTGGGTGACAACAATGGACATGATTGGGAGAGAGACTTCCACCCAAGATTTTTATACAGGGTACATGGTAATTATTATACTGAATCCACTCCAGCCATTTGATGACATATTAAAATGGAGTCTTGGGGCCTAAAAATCAGCCTCATTAGTGATTTAGATGGGCCGCACAAAGGGAAATGGTTTGTAGATTGACCTTTGACCTTTGACCTTTACACAATTTTTAATTGTTTATTCCATCTCAATCCTAAATGAGGCTGAGTTTTTAGGTCCCGGGCCTAACCTGGAGTAACACACATGGTGATCATGGTGGATTGCACATAAACACCACCGGCGGGTCTAATGCATCTAGTCTGTACCTGTCTTTGGAATGTATTTCTCTGTACCTGTCTTTGGAATGTATCTCTCTCTCTCTCTCTCTCTCTCTCTCTCTCTCTCTCTCTCTCTATATATATATATATATATATATATATATATATATATATATATTCTCTATTCTTATTTTCTACTTGGTATCAGAGACAAACTTCAATGTTTCATTTGCTCCCGAACACAACATTTCCCCCAAAAATTCTTCTCCCCTTTGCATGGGACCAAAGCTAGGGTTTTCCTTAACCCTAATTTTATTCTTCCATTCCTTCACTTCTCTCTTTTACTTGATATCAGAGTTAAAGATTGGAATTCAAGTCAATATTGTATCCAAACATGCTTAAGGCTATAAGTTCAGTACCAATGAGTTAGATGAACATACAAATTAAGGAGTGTATTGCTTTTTTGGGATGGTAGTGTACCGGATAAGCTGTTGTTTCCAAGAAACCTGAAAATTACAATGACAAAATACATACATCAAAGAGAATTATGTAAAGAAAATTTGATTGAGGAAAGACTATTTGATTCTTACAGGTATGCAAGTGAGTTCATATTGAAGAGAGAATCTGGAATTTGGCCACTTAAATTGTTAAAGCTTAAATCCCTACAAAAGTAAACAGTTTGATATGGTAGAAGAAAACAAAAGTTAGATGGAAATTAATAAGAAGGCGAGTCAGAGATGATCAACAGCAAGTGACAAGTCCTTTGTATGGCCAACCAGATGAATGGTCCGGAATATAATGTGGCAAGGCATAACACATCAGCCCAAGTGTGGGAAGCAACAAATGTCCAATAGTGCTAGCAAAATTCATATCTATGTCATGGTTCAAAAACAGGAAAGGTTGACTGAAATGGGAAAGTCCATTGGGTCAGTTTGAGTCAAAGCCTTGCCCAAAAAGTTGAAAGTAAAAACTCAATAATTAATAATCATTTTAAAAATTGTATTATAAAATTCACAAACTAATGAAAATAAGGTAACCTATTTGAGTTTTATAATAAGTAAATGAGTTCCTCATTGATTCAACTTAACTCAGATCCCAATGGAATTGAGTTGAACCAACGAGTTTTTTAATGCTAAATTAGCTTATGTTTGACACCCCTAGTCTGTTTTTTATACCAATACATGTGCTGAAATTGATCATGAAAGCTTGCCCGATGCGTGGGCTACCAAAATCTCATGGTCTACACGATATGGGACCTTTGTAAAAGTCAAAGATCTACTATGCACATTTAGTGGTGCACTTGACCACTACGGGAGCAGAGAGGTCTTGTCACCCCTCTAATTTTATGGTTAAAATGGTCGTGTATTACGATTAATGATTTGGATCGTATAAGGGATGGGTCGGACGGACAAAATTTATGATATATTATTTCTTCATTTATCTTAAAACTATAGAACACCATTTACAAATGATCTCATCCCTACTTAAAAGGAAGGGCTAAGGACTTAAGTTGGTGGATTTTTGGGGATTTCTAGCTCCCGCTGAAGAGGTTGGATGGCTTCCCCTGAAGTGCTTAAGTTGTGCTTGTGATTGTTCATCGTGGTGCAGGGCACGACTTGCTATGGGTTGATGTAGGGCTACGGCTTAAACGGTCGTGATTACATTATCGGGAAGGATAGATGTTCAACCTCCAGATCTAGGGAAGAGGATAGGGCAGCTCCAGGGAAGGGAAGGATCTTCGCCCTGGCGAACAGGAAGAAGGAAGCTGAGAGGGATGTTGAGTCAATGTCCACAACAGTTCCGAATCTGCCTTCACTGACTCAATGGTGACTCCAGTGCAAACGACACTTCTGTTAGATACGGGGAGATTTGCAAATCCAAAAACCGTGTGCAGCAAGCTGTTAGCTTAGATTTTTTCTTCTTCTAAGATTAGATTGCTAGCTATGAAGATTTCTTTCTAGATTTCTCTGAATTATTTTTTCTTTATTTAGCTACCCCTAGGATGAATCTAGACAGGGATAGTTTAGTAATTTCACACAATAAGAAAGCCTATAAATAGGCAGCAGTGTAATACGATTTTCTTATTCCAAAAGGCAGTTGCTGTTCTCTCTTCTTCTTCTTCCAAAAGTTGCTGTTTTTTGTTTCATGGTGGCTGCAGCCACACGTCAGCAGGAAGCTGGGTTTTAGACCCAACAAAGTGGTATCAAAGCCGACGATCCTTGGGCCTCATCAGCAAGAGGCAGATCCTGCACTCCCGGTTTTCAAAAAAAATCAGCTTTTTTTCAAAAGAAATCAGATTCCAGCCGCAGGTCTTCAAAAAAAACTGTATTGAAAAAAATTAGATTGCAGCAAAAAATCTGTTTTAAAAAAAAATCAGATTGAAAAAAATCAGATTGCAGCAAAAAAAAATCTATTTTTTCAAAAAAAATCAGCTTGTAGCAAAAATCTGTTTTAAAAAAAATTAGATTGAAAAAAATCTGCTTTTTCAAAAAAAATCAGATTGCAACAAAAAAAAAAAAAAAAATCTGTTTTTTATATAAAAAAAATCAGATTTCTATTTCATCCATCTCCCTTCATTTTTTTTTCGAAAAAAAACAGTCATTCCTTTAGAAATAGAAAAAATGGCTAGCACAATCCAGCCGCAGGTTCCTAAGTTGTCAAAGGACAACTATGAAAAATGGTGCATCCAAATGAAGGCATTGTTCGGGTCGCAAGAATTATGGGAAATCATCACGGATGGGTATGAAGAACCCACTATGGAAGAAGAAGCCGTCTTCACCAATGAAGAAAAGATCACTCTAAAAAATCAGAGGAAGAGAGACAATAAAGCTTTGTTTCTCCTCTATCAAGGGTTGGATGAATCCACCTTCGAAAAGATTGCCGAAGCAATATCAAGCAAGCAAGCATGGGATACCCTTGGCACCATCTTCAAGGGTGTAGATCGAGTGAAGCGGGTTCGCCTTCAAACATTGAGAGCCGAGTTCGAAGCAACTCACATGAAGGAAGGTGAGAATGTTACTGATTATTTTTCGCGTTTGCTCGTAACTGTCAATAATTTGAAAAGAAATGGTGAAAAGATTGAAGATGTCCGAGTTATTGAAAAGATACTTCGATCCCTCACAACCAAGTTTGAGCATGTCGTTGTGGCGATCGAAGAATCAAAAGATATTGAGAAACTCTCCATTGAGGAGTTGATGGGATCGTTGCAAGTTCATGAGCAACGAATGCAGAAGAATGCCAGTTCCATGCCGATGGAACAAGCTTTGGAGTCAAGATTGACTCTTAATGATAGCAATGGTGGACGTGGAAGTTCACAACGTGGTGGACGGTTTGCTAACAATCGCGCAAGAGGCAGAGGGCGCGGATACCAACAAAGTCATGCCCAAAACCAACAGAAAAATACCAATTTCCATGGAAGAGGAAATGGTAGAGGTAGATCTATGCGTGGACGGGGAAGTACAAAGAACATCCAATGCTATAATTGCAACAAGCTTGGCCACTATGCATCTAATTGTTGGAGCAAGCCGATGAATCAAGACGAGCGATCCAACTATGCCGAAGCATCAGGACATGAACAAGAAAGCTCCACACTTCTCCTTGCACAAGAGAAAGGTAGTGATCAGCAGGACGTATGGTATCTCGACACGGGTGCAAGTAATCACATGTGCGGCGACAAGAAACTCTTTGTGGAACTCACAGAAGGAGTTCATGGCGATGTAACGTTTGGAGACTCATCAAAAATGCCTATGAAAGGTAAAGGTAAAATCTAAATCTTTCAGAAGAATGGTGTTCCAAACTATATCTCCAATGTGTACTACGTGCCTAACATGAAAAGTAACATACTGAGTCTCGGACAACTCCTCGAAAAAGGGTATGTCATACACATGGAGAACTCTTCTCTTTCCATTAGAGATTTGCATGGACGTTTAATTGTAAAAGTCCAGATGGCGAAGAATCGTATGTTTCCTCTCCATATAAACACAATGCTTGAGAAGTGTTTTTATGAAAAAGCAAAGAATGATTCCTGGATGTGGCATCTTCGCTTTGGCCAACTAAATTTCAGTGGCCTAAAACTTCTGTCCTCATTAAGCATGGTGCATGGCTTGCCTACTATTGAAGCTCCAGAACATGTGTGTGAGGTGTGCACACTTGGGAAATAACAAAGGAACTCCTTTCCGAGTGGAGTATCCTGTAGAGCAAGAGAACCGTTGCAGTTGGTTCACACTGACATCTGTGGACCATTAGATCCAATCTCTCTTGGAGGTAATAAATACTTTATTACCTTCATTGACGATTTCAGTAGAAAATTATGGGTGTATGTAATTAAAGAGAAGTCTGCTGCTTTTACTATTTTTAAAAATTTTAAGGCCCTTGTTGAAAAAGAAAGTGGTCTTAAAATCAAAACTCTCCGATCTGACAGAGGTGGGGAGTACACCTCAAATGTTTTTCGAGAATATTGCAGGGAACATGGCATTAAGCAACAACACACTGCAGCGTACACGCCACAACAAAATGGAATTGCGGAACGAAAAAACCGCACCATCCTCGATATGACGAGGACCATGCTGAAGGAGAAAAGTCTGCCAAAGAATTTCTGGGCAGAGGCAGTTGCATGTACTGCCTATCTGCTCAATAGGTGTCTAACCAAGACCGTCAGATTTCAGACACCGCAAGAAGCATGGAGTGGATACAAGCCGAGCGTGGCGCACCTTAAGATCTTTGGGTGTGTCGCCTACGCTCCAGTTCCAGAAGCGAGAAGGAAAAAGCTTAATGATCGTGGCGAGAAATGCATCTTCATCGGTTACAGCGAAGAGTCAAAGGCATACAAGCTCTACAACCCACTAACCAATAAGCTGGTGGTGAGTAGAGATGTGGTATTTTGTGAGGAAGAAGCATGGAAATGGAACGAGGGAAACTCAGCCAAAGAAAAGCAAATCGAGGTTGAAGAATATGAAGAAGAGAGACATGAGAAGCAAGAGCAGACACCCACATCACCCCCTTCGGATCACAGAAGTCCAGGAGTACGCTCCATCTCTCCTGGAAGTACTTCATCAAATCAGAATTCATCCAGCACATCTTCATCCGATTCTCCTTCACCCTTGGCTCCCATTAAAATGAAAAGCCTCAACGACATCTATGCAGAAACTGAGGAAGTGAATTTACTCTGCCTGTATGCGGACCACGAGCCTCTCACATTCGAGGAGGCTATGAATGAAGAATGTTGGAGAAAGGCGATGGAAGAAGAGATTCATGCCATCGAGAAGAATCGAACATGGGAGTTGACCTCACTCCCCAAAATCCAGAAGACCATTGGTCTCAAATGGGTGTACAAAATCAAGCGGAACGCCGATGGTAAGATCGAACGATATAAGGCAAGGCTCGTAGCAAAAGGCTACAAACAGAAATATGGGGTAGACTATGAAGAAGTTTTCGCCCCAGTTGCTCGCCTTGACACTGTAAGAATGATTATCTCCCTTGCAGCTCATCACAGTTGGATGATCTACCAACTGGATGTGAAATCTGCATTCCTAAATGGAGTACTCGAAGAAGAAGTCTACGATGACCAGCATAAAGGCTTTGCCATGCAAGGGGAGGAACATAAGGTGTATCGGCTAAAGAAAGCCCTGTATGGGTTGAAGCAAGCTCCCCATGCTTGGAATGCACTGATCGACGGCTATCTTCAAGAGAATGGTTTCGTCAAATGTCCATATGAACATGCATTTTACACAAAGAAGAATGCCCGTGGTGATATGCTTATAGCTTGTTTATATGTTGATGATCTGTTGTTCACTGGGAACAACCAGGCGATGTTTGAAGAATTCAAGCAGGCTATGTTCAAAGAGTTTGAGATGACTGATGGTGGATTGATGTCTTTCTTCTTGGGCATTGAAGTGAAGCAACAAGTCGACGGCATATATATATCCCAGAAGAAGTACACAAAGGAACTTCTTGAGAAGTTTTAGATGATCGACTGTAAAGCCGTAAATACACTGGTTACAACAGGCCTGAAGCTCACAAGAGATGGAGAAGGAAGAAACGTCGACTCAACCCTATTTAAGAGCCTAATCGGAAGCTTAAGGTACCTCACAATCACTAGGCCAGATATAGTCTACAGTGTTGGGATTCTAAGCCGGTATATGGAAGCCCCAAAAGAGTCACACTGGCTAGCTGCAAAACGAGTACTGAGGTATATCAAAGGGACTATTGAATTCGGTCTCTTTTATCCATACGATGATGAAGCGATGTTGTATGGATACTCTGATAGTGATTGGGGTGGTGACCAAGATGAAAGAAAAAGTACCACAGGCTATGCTTTCTATCTTGGGTCGACAGCATTTACATGGAATTCAAAGAAGCAGAGTGTGGTCGCCCTGTCCACATGTGAAGCTGAGTACGTAGCAGCTTCATCCACTGTATGTGAGGCGATCTGGCTAAGGAATCTGCTAAAGGAGCTGAAGCATCTACAGGAGGAATCCACTGTTATATATGTGGACAACAAGTCGGCAATCGAACTTGCCAAAAATCCAGTTCAAGCATGGAAGGAGCAAGCACATCGACACAAGATATCACTTTCTTAGAGATCAAGTAAAGCGAAAATTGGTAAAACTGGACTATCACACCACTGAGCAAGTGGCAGATATCTTCACCAAAGCATTGCCAACTGACACATTCAGGAGACTTAGATCAATGCTTGGAATGAAGCCGGTTTTGGTTTGAAGGGGAGTGTTAGATACGGGGAGATTTGCAAATCCAAAAACCGTGTGCAGCAAGCTGTTAGCTTAGATTTTTTCTTCTTCTAAGATTAGATTGCTAGCTATGAAGATTTCTTTCTAGATTTCTCTGAATTATTTTTTCTTTATTTAGCTACCCCTAGGATGAATCTAGACAGGGATAGTTTAGTAATTTCACACAATAAGAAAGCCTATAAATAGGCAGCAGTGTAATACGATTTTCTTATTCCAAAAGGCAGTTGCTGTTCTCTCTTCTTCTTCTTCCAAAAGTTGCTGTTTTTTGTTTCATGGTGGCTGCAGCCACACGTCAGCAGGAAGCTGGGTTTTAGACCCAACAATTATCACATCACTGCAATTATTGGGTTATGGAGAGAGCCGATGAAACCCATGGGGATACTGTGCAGAGACCCATAGCTTGATGGAGTTTAGAGTCTCGTTCAAACGTGATTGCCTCTGCCCTGGTGTGGAAGGAGATGAGAAATGATTGGTCTGATACTCTGGCTACTTCAGCCCCTGATGCGCTGAATGGAGAGGCTCGCAAAGAGTCTACGAGGGTGGATACTGAGAGGGTCGGGTAGGCTGCGATGCCTATCAGAGCATGGGCCATGTCTCTCCTCCTAGAGTTGGGGATCCAGGGTGGGACGCAGATGGGAGGGGTTTCCAGGATGGGTTGTTGTGGAGGTGGCTTGGGTAGTTGGTTGATGGTTAGGTTGTGTGCAGGTTCAGAGATGGGTAGAAGGGGGTTCAGGTTTGGGGATGAAGTAGAAGGTGGCGATATGGGGTTCGGATTGTGTAGCTTTCTGAATCTGCTGTTCTGATGTCAATTTTGAAGAGTTTTGCTTTAAAAATCAAATGATATTCGCCTGGATACAAAAGAGCTACTTCCTACACAACATAGGAGACCCCATTTTGTGATTTTTGGAAATTTTACTTGGGGTGTGTTTGGTTTCACCAAATATCATGAAATTTCACAATGTTTAGTGCAACCAAACACACCCTTAGTGCACAAATTCCAATATCAGAAATTAGTAATATGAAGGAAGACTATTGAAGATTAAAACTCACAAATATTCCAGTGAGGTCAAATTAGAAAAACTTGATGGTATGGGACCCTCGAAAGCATTGCCTTGCATACTCCTGCATCAACATTTCCAGCGTTACAAATACTCTTTAAAGAAGTATACCATGGCATATTAAGAAAATGAGATCTGCAAAGTGCACTCGCTATGCTACTCACATAGTAGGACCCACTTGCAGGTAAAAGAAGGCTAGTTGTCCACATTTAATGCACACATGTGGCCCACTAGATGACCGATCATTGAACGTGGTGGAAATTCCTATCCACATTTAGAACAGAATGTGGCACCATACCTACTTTTGAGTGTGGATAGAATTTATGTCCACCACCAATGGATGGTGACAGACTTTGTTATGCAATCCCATGCCGTACCAAATGAGAAGATAGGAGTTATAATCAGTGTAGAACTCGTGAGTACAAGCTTACAAATCGGTAAGAGCCCAACTCCCAATGAAATCAGGTATTTTTCCTGTGAAGTTGTTATCAGATGCCAACCTGAAATTCAATCATATTTTCCACCGCAAATGCGGATATTATTAAATTAAGGGATAAGGAAAGATAGACATGGCATACAAGTAACAAAAATTGAACCATCTGAAATCATGGGCCCCACAGTAGATGGTTCATAACCCAAAAATCAGATCAATCGAATGATCCTAAGCTCTGGATAATGAGCATTAGTCTGTTGAATTCAGACCATTGCGAATTTTTACATTTTAATGCCCATTGGATTGCATACCATCAGTTGTACTAGTGTTAGCTCAAGAGAAATCTAAGGTGGGGCCTTTGATGGTTTCCATGCGGCTTCTAATCACTAGCTCTTACAAGGTATCCACGTTTCTCAAGTGCGCAAATGTTGAAGGAATCTCGCCGCTTAGCCCGCAGCTATCAATGTATCTGTCAAAATCAAGCATAGATCATGAATCCAGTTGTACAATTTCTTATGCTATTATCAGTTAGAGAAATGCTCACACCATTTCAATGGACCGAAAGTAGCTAACCATTGAGTTATATTTTTAAAATGGTCAATCAGTTAAAATGGCTGAAAGAGTACTTTGAACAGCCATGTAAATGGAAACAAAGAATCCAGGGAAGGGAGTTTTACTCATTCCAAAAACCACTCAAGGCTAACATTTTGCTGCTACCAGACCACCATAAAACAAATCACTGTTCTCCTGGTGAAGCCAACCTATAAGAAGGTTGGATGTAATTCACTGGGTGGACAGTAACTTATGATTCAGCTGGTTGGACTAAAAAGCTTCTCAGAAAGAAAACTTAAAGAAAAGAAACAAAAATAAATAAATAAATAATTTACATACTAATCTCTATAAATTGCGTGGCAAATTTGAAATTCCAAATGCATCATATGATATTTCTGAAGAATAATAATAATAATAATAATAAGAGAAGTTACAGTTCTTGCAGATTTGTCAAATTCCCCAGCTCAGGTGGGAGCGAATCATTGAAGTTGTTTGAGCTTATATCCCTGAAAATTAAAAATAATTAATTGATCATTTCATAACCAAAAGCATCCGGTTTTGGCCTGAAATCACTACAATAACCTACGTCAATTTTCTATCATTTGAGAACTGAACACGCAGATGGAAGTATGCTAACTTGTGGTGCGGCCAAACCTTTCCCGCCAACATGTTGTTTGTGCAGAACATCAGTACCATGCTAATGTCAGGTCCTATGATGAAGGGGAGCGGTTTAGGTGCGGCCGGGCCCCACCCAAGATGATGAGGTCCTTACCATGGGGGCCACATTAATGTATTATTCTACATCCATGCCATCCATCAGTTTGCCGGATCATTTCATGGCATGAGCCTAAAAATAAAGTAGATCCAATTCTGATCAGGTGGACAATACTATAGGAAATGGTTATGATTGACCATTAATGGGCGGCATAAGTTTTGGATCAAGCAGGTTTATGTGACCTTATCAACAGGTTAGATGGAAAATAAACACTATGGAAACATTATAGTGGCCCTAGTAAGTTCTTAATAGTGGGGCCTTCAATCATCACTGTTTCCTACGGTATGGTCTGCTTGAAATTTGGATCTTCTTCAATTTTAGGCTCATGACCTAAAATGATCCTAATCCGCAGATGGGTGGTGTGGATATAGATTACATACATCAAGGTGGGCCCTGTGGTAAGGGCCGCACTGTCCTGGGTGAGGCTGGGGCCACACCTAATCCACCCCTTGATGATGATGATCATCTAGCTCAAACAATCAGATGGGTCCGTCATTAGGTTGGCCATGCCTAGATGTTGAGTCGCCATGGCTTATCCACTCATTCCAACGGTGCAGCCCACCTGTTGACAGGTCTGGCCTGATTTCTGTGCCAGGTATCTTCATGGTGGAGCCTACCATTTTGAATGGTGTCGATTCCCCGCAGGAGTGGTATGTTGGCTGGAAAGACGTGGCTTCATAACAAGATGTACTACACCACCTGAATGATTCAGACCGTTCATCTAGAAGCTCCCACCGTAGATGGCCCATCTGGAGAAAAAGAAAAAAATCTGTCCTAGCCCTTTCATATCAGCAATGATGATCCCCAACCAATGAAATTATTTTCATAACGAGCTTATACTATGAAAGATTCTAGATGAACAGTCTGGATCATCATGTGCTGAGGAGAAAGAAGATACAGCTGGGGAGATAGTATGAGAGCAATGGGCGCGCATACGCCCAGCTACTCTACAACATGACTTACATGTAGCTCAATCCAAACAGTCCAAACAGTGGGACCCACTGATGAAGGATACATCCCTCTAAGCAGATTGATTAAATCATCCTGACCTTTGGATCAATTTGTATTTTCATTTCACACTGTTGACTATTATTTTTCAACTCAGTCTCAACCATCTACTAGTGTTCATCAATCAATCAGCCAGTGAGAATCATCTGTCCAATGTGGGTTTTTGGTGACCCATATAAAGCAGGCCGATGATGCCTGACGTATATTTATGCCACAATGTGGAGTGCTTGCATGTGGTCGTCACAATGCCGGAGGAAGACAGAGAAAGTCCTTCGAAGCTGTTTGGCAGGGTCAGTAACACAGGCATAGGTCGCCTTCACAGTGTCTCAAGTACGGACGAATGGTTATGACCTTCCGATGACTAATGGTGATATGGCATATGGCACGGATTCCAAATACTATAATTTTAAATAGTCATGTGGACTACTGTACTTGTGTTTCTAGCGTGGGTAAATAGTAGCATGGATAAATGAAAAGAGATTCAGCGAGCCCGGGAGGAAGAAAATTTCTATCTCCAAGTGATCGTAATGATGGGATGAATCCTAACCGTTGCTGTATGAGAGTTCTATGCACTTCTCGGAAGCGGATTGCGTTCAGAGCAAACGCCTCATGGCATAGTGAGTAAACTCTGTGTGGCCCACTATGGATGTATGTGTCTTATCCATGCAATTCATCCATGTTTTCAGATCATTTTAGGACATCTCCCCCATATTGAAACACATCCAAACTTCGATTGGACCACACCAGATGAAACAATGGGGATAATGACTTCCACAATTGAAACCTTCATATGGCCCACAGTGATGTTTATTTTTCATCCTAACTTTTCACGAGGTCACGAAGACAAGGATGAAGGGAAAAAGCAAATATCAGCTTGATTTAAAACTTCTATGGCTCCCAAGAAGTTTTCAATGATAGGTGTTTAATTTACACTGTTTCCTGTGGTGTTGTCCACTTGCCTTTGGATATGCTTAAATTTTGGAATATTGACCTAAAATTAGATGATTAAACGGATGGAAGGCGTGGATAAGACATATACACCGCCGAGTTTACTCGGTATGCTATCTACCTCCACGGTTCTCTCTTTAAAGTACACGTGACCAACATGTGGTGATCAGTACTGTCGATCCTGTAGGCTACCTTGGGGATGAGCTATAAGCCAGAATTCAGAGTGATTGGATAATGGTTAAACGTGACTGCTAACCACTTTTTTTTTAGGCCACTTATCAGACAGCTAAGACAGTCCACTCCCCCATCTATGGGATGGCCCAATAAGACAATGGTTCCGATCACAACATCTTTGCCACGTGCTACATACTGGTATTCCCCTTTTTAAAAAATGGTGCACAAAATTTACTAAAATCTGATCAATGATTTCTGCACTACATGGTTAGATGGTTAGGATCATACTATCATTGTAATTTTTCATCCATGGTCCGTTCCCGGAGCCTTAAGAGGAATGAGTGGTTCAAATCATCACACACTTCACTATGAAGGATATCTTACAAGTAGGTTAGATTCCAAAGGTTTCCCAGCTCTTTGGGGATGCTCCCTGATATGGCATTCATTCTAACGGAGCTGAAGGAAAGGAGAAAAAAAAAAAAACAAAAAAACAAAATCAAAGCAAATGTTGGAATCACAGTAACTTGCACCATAAATCAGGCACATTCAAATTACAGCTTGCACACACATATACCTCAATCCGGACAGTCCAAAGTGTGCCCCATCAGGCTATATGCAATTTTGATGGTGCAGATTGACGTGCATATATGCCATGTGTAGGATGAATTTGGTTGCAAATATAATCTACCATGTGATGTAGATTATCATATAATTCATCAATAAATACAAGGGTGATTGCACCAACAATATGGTGTGGGCATGATCCTTGTCTTTCATGTGAGGGTCCCACGCTATAGTTTCAGAGTATCTGAGAGTTGCTATTAACAAATACAACTATCCAATCATATGATCAAATCGATTGTAGGCCCATAGTGGGACCCACCAAACGAAAGGTTGACTATCCTCATACCTTGCTGGACTTGCCCAACCATAATTTTGAACATGATCCACAGGTGTATGGAGCCATGTCCATCTCTCTATATACAAGCACAGTTTTGAACATGGCACAGGTGCGCAGATCCGACCTTCTATAAGGTGGGCCTCATTAATTAGATCTTCTGTCTCAAAAATTCATGGAAATTTACCTCTCACCAACTTCAGGGGTCCATAATTAAGACCGTCTGCAGATGGTGAACCAGTTACTAGCCCCTAAATGGAGGCATTGGTTGTTCTTTTAACCGTCTATTCCCATCCTCACAAGTCCTCGAAATCGGTGGTTATGATCATACATAAAAACTGCTATGGTCTTTTTTGGCACGGCACATTTCATGCCAGAGCCAACAGATCAACCACCGGATTTATCACCGTGTATGAATATGTAATGCTCATAAGTTACTACTGATTGCACCAGATACAAACCACTGTAACAGTTAAAGCCACTTTGAAAGTGGTGATGACTCCTTCGCATACCACGTGGTACTCACGTGGGTCTATCCAGACCATCCAAATTCTGAGAAAAGTGTGGATGGAGTATATATCTAAAATCCAGCTGATAAAATAATCCTAGCCATTCAAGTGATGGACATCGGATGAAACGGTGAAAGTAAATTAACGAGTGTTCCAAATTCAAAGGGAAAGGTTTGATGGATCGTATTAAACTCTTGGTTTAGTTTTTTTTTTTTCCCCTCCTTGTGTACGCTGCATCCATGAATGTTTCAAAGATTTGGATGGTCTGGATCGCCCTACGACCATGCCATGTGGACAGTTAACGAGTGATAAGTAATAGCAACAGCAGATCCTTGGCTGTGGGAGAAATTTCGATACTTACAGGCTTTTTAAGTTCGTTAAATTGCCAATATATGCTGGCAAGGGACCCGTAATGTAATTTTGTGACACATCCCTGCAATATATACAGAAAACACGCGGTGACGAGTGAGTGAAGGCAAGACTGGAGAGCTATGGTTAACAAGTTTCTCCTGAGTTTGCATGTAATAGACTGAGCCCGATTTAGGGTCAGGCATGGCCCATCAGTGCAAAATCTGGTCCGTTGACAGCCCTAGCCTAACCCAATGAATTTTGACCCCTACCAGCCAAATTACTAACTGGGCCCAATCTTTTAAACACGTGCTGAGTCCAGACTCACTTGCACTCTGGCTGTGCATAGACGAATCATATGAGTTAAATGCGACTTGTCTAAGTTAATTTGGAATCAGTCCGACCCATGCATCCAGTTCAACACCATGAGTCACCCCTGATTGGTGTGAGTCAGGCAGAATCATTACAGACACAGGTGAGTCGTGACTCAACTCGAGAGTAGACAAGTTGGCATGGTGCTCCGGCTCAACTAAAGTGTTTACATGTGGCATGCATCGAGGCTTTGAAGAGCCATTTAAATGTAAACAAAGCATCCAGAAAGGGAATTTTACTCATTCCAACAACCACTTAAGGCTAACATCTTGCTGCTACCATACCACCGTAAAACAGTTTTGTTCAGCTGTATCGTGTCTTTCTAGCTCTTGTTTTATGAGGAGAGGTTAAAAATAAAGAGTCCAACTAGTTACAGTCAACTTAGCAAAAAAATACCAAACTTTGAAGTTTGTGTGACATCCATAAATGTCCTATAAGATTGACTAATTATTCGTATAATGTTTTGCAAAGATCACCACATCCTTTCATCGATAGGACCACACTTGTATTTTATTACTTATCCATGATAAATATTGTTGTTATGGTGCGGCCTACCTAATTTGTGAATGGGGCTGATTTTGTACCTGCAGGTTAGTCGGGTGGTGGAGCCAACCTATAAGAATGTTGGATATAATTCTTTGGTTGGACAGTATACTTACGATTCAACTGGTTCGACTTAAAAGCATCTCGTAAAGAAAACTTAAAGAAAAGAAATGATTAAATAAATTTTGCATATTAATCTCTACAATTTGAGTGGCAAATTTGAAATTTCAAGCCCAAATATGAGATTTCACAAGAAGAATAATTAAATATAATAATAATAATAATAATAATAATAATAATAATAATAAGAGAGTTACAGTTTTTGCAAACTTGTCAAATTCCCCAGCTCAGGTGGGAGAGAGTCAGAGAAGTTGTTTGAGCTTATATATATATATATATATATATATATATATATATATATATATATATATATATATATATATATATATATAATTAATTAATCATTTCATAACCAGAAGCATCCTGTTTTGGCCTGAAATCACTACAATAACCTGCATCAATTCTCTGACATTTGAGAACTAAATGCACAGATGAAAGTATGTTAACTTGTGGTGCAGCCAAACCTTTCCTGCCAACGTGTTGTTTGTGCAGATCAGCCGTACCATGCTAATGTCAGGTCCTATGATGAAGGGGAGCGGTTTAGGTGCGGCCGGGCCCCACCCAAGATGATGAGGTCCTTACCATGGGGCCACATTAATGTATGTATTCTACATCCATGCCATCCATTAGTTTGCCAGATCATTTTATGGCATGAGCCTAAAAATAAAGCAGATCCAATTCCCCAGCTCAGGTGGGAGAGAGTCAGAGAAGTTGTTTGAGCTTATATATATATATATATAGGTTGGATGGAAAATAAACACCACGGAAACAGCATAGTGGCCCAAGGAAGTTCTTAATGGTAGGGCCTTCAATCACCACATTTTCTTAAAGTATGGTACGCTTGAGATTTGGATCCCATGACCGGAGATGATCCGGTAATCCCGTAAAACAGATGGATGGTGTGGATATAGTTTACACACATCAAGCTGCGCCCTATGGTAAGGGCGGCACCATCTTGGGTGAGGCCGGGGCCACAACTAATCCACTCCATGATGATGATCATCTAGATCAAACAATCAGAGGGGTCTGGCTCAAAAATCATGTAGGTTTACTCCTCCCGTGGCCCGGGGTACGAAACATACTTCCCGCGAAAGCAACTTCTATCCAGCCATCCATTTGTTGTGTGTCCGCCCCAGCCGGAAAAGGCCTGATCAGCCGATGGAAAGCTCCGATCCTATACATATGCCATTGAGGGACATATGTTTGCATTTGGATGGACGAGATTTGTATTCTTCATTTGTTGTGCCATCGATATCAGTTGTGACAGTCCAAATGCTGATCAGATAATCCTAACCATCCAACAGGAGGCCACCAAGGGACGGTTAGAAAGAAACTGGTCAGTTTTCCAAGTTCAACGGTTGTAAAAGTACCTCTCACTGGCCTCAGAGTCCATAATTAAGACTGTCTGCAGATGGTTGACCAGTTCCTAGCCACCAATTGGAGGCAATGGTTGTACTTTTATTTATAACAGTCTATTCCCATCCCCAAAAGTCCTTTAAATCGGTGGTTATGATCATATACAGACTGCTATATGGTCTTTTTAGGCAAGGCACATTTCATGCCAGAGCCAACAGATCAACCACTGGATTTATCACCATGTATGAATATGTAAAAGCATTATAAGATACAACTGATTGCACCGGATACAAACCACTGTAACAGTTAACCGCCCCTTTGAAAGTGGTGATGACTCCTTAGGATAACATGTCGTACTCATGTGGAGCTATCCAGACCATTCAAAATGTGGGAAAACTATGGATGGAGTATATATCTAAAATCCGGATGATAAAGTAATCCTAGCCATCCAAGTGATGGTCATTGGGTGAACGATTAAAATTAAATTAACGAGTGTTCCAAATTCAAAGGGAAAAGTCAGATGGATCTTATCAAAACACTTCGTGTAATTTTTTTCCCTTGTGTATGCTGCATCCATGAATGTTTCAGATATTTGGATGGTCTGGATCGCCCTACGACCATGCCACGTGGACGGTTAACAAGTGATAAGTAATAGCAACAGGGAAGCCGATTGCATACTGAGTAAACTGTGTGGGGTCCTATGTTATTTATTTATTTTATCCACTCCGTTAATCCATGTTAACAGATAATTTTAGATTTTAATCCCAAAAATGAAGCAAATTAAAATTTCAAGTGGACCACGCTACAGGAAAGAGCTTGATTGAACCTCTACCATTGAAAATTTTTTGGAGGCCAAAGAAGTTTTGGATCAAGCTGATGTTTGTGGTTTCTCTTCATCCATGTCTTTGTGATCTTATGAACAGGTTGGATGACAAATAAAAATTACTTTGGACCCTAGGAAGGTTTCAATGTTGGAAATCATTATTCCACACTATTTCCTGTGTAATGGTCTACTTGAGCTTTGGATTTACTTCGATTTTGGGATCAACCACTAAAATTAGGAGTAAAAATGGCTGGATAGGGTGGATAAACCACGTAAATTTACAGTGAGCCCAAATGAGTTTACTCAGTACGATAAAAGAGTACACTGAGTAACTCCGTACGCAATCCAATTTCTAGCAACAGCAGATACTGTGGGAGTGTGGGGGTGTGTGTGCGTGTGTTAAAAAAAAAAAAAAAAAAAAAAGAAAAAAAGAAAGAAGAAGAAGAAGAATAAGAAGAAGAAGGAATACTGTGGGAGAAATTTCAATACTTACAGGTAGCTCAGGTGCTTTAAATTGCCGATAGATGGTGGCAAGGGACCCGTCATGTAATTTTCTGAGACATCCCTGCAATATATATAGAAAACACTTGTTAACGGTTGGAAAATTAGATCTCACCGACTTCAAGGTGTCAACAATGTTACAGTTAAGTGGTGGTGGCTCGTTCACATACCATGTGGCACTCATGTGCAGCTATCCAGACCATCCAAATTGTGAGGAAACTGTGGATGGAGCATATATCTAAAATCCAGCTGATAAAGTAATCCTAACCATCCAATTGATGGTCACCAGATGAACGGTTAAAAGTAAATTAACAAATGTTCCAAATTTAAAGGAACAGTCAGATGACTCATATCAAGCTCTTGGTATAATTTCTTTTTCCTTGTGTATGCTGCATCCACAAATGTTTCAGAGATTTGGATGGTCTAGATTACCCTATAACCATGCCATGTGGACTGTTAACGAATGATAAATAACAGCAACACGCTGTGGTAAAATTTAGATACTTACAAGGAGAGCATGCTGGTTATGTTGCCGATGGATGCTGGCAAGGGACCCGTTATGGAATTATTTGACACATCCCTGCAATATATATAGAAAACACTAGGTGACATGTGACACGTGTACAAGATAAAGCCGCTCATCACGTGGGGGCCCACCACATGAGTTAATCCATTGGATTTCTTAGCCAGGTAACAAAATGTGGCCCAATTGAGTGAACGTAGGACTCAGTAGAACTATGGTTAATAAGTTTAGCCTGGGTTTGCATGTAATAGATTCAAGGGTCAGGCCCGGCCCAAACATTGCAAAATCCGGGCTGAAGCCAACTCAAGGCCTGGCCCATTGACAGCCCAGCCTGACCCGGCCAGATATTAAGAACAATAGGCTTCACCCTTACCCAGCCCATTTACTAACCAGGCCCAATCTTTCAAACACCTGCTGAGTCCCGACTCACTTGCACTCCCGCTACGGATAGATGAATCAAATGAGTTAAATAAGACTTGTCTGAGTTATTTGGACTCAGTCCAACCCATCCAGTTCGACACCATGACTCCCCCCGGACTGAGGCGAGTCAGGCTGATTCACTTCCAACTCAGGTGACTCACAACTCAACTCAAAAGCAGATGAGTTGGAATGGTAGTCTGGCCCATTATTGATTTCATACCATTTTTCAAATGTACCACATAGGTATCAGAACCCATGATATAAGTGTTGAAACCCACGGGTCTATCACTAACTCGAATAAACTCGAAACTCGAGCTCAATTATTACCTTATATGCCTATATATATAGGGAAAAGGTATTATGCGCTTGAGCTGATGGGACCGTCCCATGAGGTCGAGCTGTGTGGGCCCCACCAGATGTATTTTCAAATCATTTTAAGACATCAATCCAAGCTCGAGGTACATCCAAAGTTCTATTGGACCACACCAGATGAAACGGTGGGGATAATGACTTCCACTGTGGAAACCTTCTTTGGGCCTACAGTGATGTTTATTTTTCATCCAAACTTTTCACGAGGTCACAGAGACATGGATGAAGGTAAAAAAACAAATATCGGCTTGATTTTAAATTTATATGGCTCCCGAGAAGTTTTCAATGGTAGGTGTTCAATTCACACTGTTTGTTGCGGTGTTGGTTCACTTGAGCTTTTTTTTTTTTTTTTTTTTTGGGTTAACTTGTTAGTACATACCCATGTCAGTACACGCTTGAGCTTTGGATATGTTTAAATTTTACAATCTTTCCCTGAACTTAGATGATAAAATGGATGGACGGCGGGGATAAGACATATACATAATGGTGGGCCCCACAGAGTTTACTCAGTATACTATCTGCCCCTACAGGGTTTGGTTGCAAATATAATCTACCATGTGGGCATGATCCTAGCTGTTCATGTGAAGGTCCCACGCTATAGTTTAAAAGTATCTGAGAGTTGCTATTTAACAAATACAACTATCCAATCATATGATCAAATCGATTGTCGGCCCATAGTGGGACCCACCAAACGAAAGGTTGACTATCCTCATACCTTGCTGGACTTGCCCAATCATAATTTTGAACATGATCCACAGGTGTATTGAGCCATGTCCATCTCTATACAAGCACAGTTTTGATCATGGCACAGGTGCGCAGATCCGACCTTCTATAAGGTGGACCTCACTGATTAGATCTTCTGGATCAAAAATCATGTAGGTTTACTCCTCAAGTGGGCCAGTGTACAAATCAAACTTCTAGCTAAATCAATTTTTTATCCAGCCATCCATTTTTTGTGTGACCGCCCCAACTGGAAAAGGCCTCTTCAGCGGATGGAAAGCTCCGATCCTACAAATATGCCATTGTGGGACATGTGATTGCATATAGACGGATGAGATTTGTATTCTTCATTTATTGTGCCCTTGAGATCAGTTGTGACAGTCCAAATGCTGATCAGATAATCCTAACCATCCAACTGGGGCCCGCCAATGGACGGTTAGAAAAAAACTACTCAGTTTTCCAAGTTCTATGGTTGTAAAATTACCTCTCACCGACTTCAGGAGTCCATATAATTAAGACGGTCTGCAGATGATTGACCAGTTCCTAGCCACCGATTGGAGGCATTGGTTGTACTTTTATTTATAACCGTCTATTCTCATCCTCAAAAGTCCTTGAAATCTCAGTGGTTATGATTATACGGACTGCCATGGTCTTTTTTGGCAAGGCACATTTCATGCCAGAGCCAACAGATCAACCACCGGATTTATCACCGTGTATGAATATGTAATGCTTTATAAGATACAACTGATTGCACCAGATACAAACCACTGTAACAGTTAACCGCCACTTTGGAAGTGGTGATGACTCCTTCGCATACCCCATGGTACTCACGTGGAGCTATCCAGACCATCCAAATTGTGAGAAAACTGTGGATGGAGTATATAACTCTAATCCAGCTGATAAAGTAATCCTAGCCATCCAAGTGATGGCCATCGGATGAAAGGGTAAAAGCAAATTAATTAGTGTTCCGAATTCAAAGGTAAAAGTCAGATGGATCCTATCAAACTCTTGGTTTAATTTTATTTTTTCCCTTGCGCACATGCTTCCTCCATGAATGTTTCAGAAATTTGGATGGTCTGGATTCTCCCACAACCATGCCATGTGGACAGTTAACGAGTGATAAGTAATAGCAACAGCAGATATTTCGCTGTGGGAGAAGTTTCGATACTTACAGGGTACTCAAGTTCATTAAATTGCCGATAGAAGCTGGCAAGGGACCCGTTATGTAATTTCGTGACAAATCCCTGCAACAGATACAGAAAACACTTGTTAACAAGTTTATCCTGAGTTTGCATGTAATAGACTGAGCCTGATTTAGGGTCAGGCATTGCCATCAGTGCAAAATCTGGTCCGTTGACAGCCATAGCCTGACCTGACTAGATGTTAACAACAATGAGCTTGACCCTTACTTGCCCAATCACTAACTGGGTCCAATCTTTTAAACAAGTGCTGAGTCCAGAATCACTTCCTCTTTGGCCATGGACAGATGAATCAGATGAGTTAAACGCGACTTGTTTGAGTTAATTTGGACTCAGTTCAACACCATCCAGTTCAACACCATGAGTCACCCCTGATTGGTGTGAGTCAGGCAGAATCATTACAGACACAGGTGAATGTAAACAAAGCATCCAGAAAGGGAATTTTACTCATTCCAACAACCACTTAAGGCTAACATCTTGCTGCTACCATACCACCGTAAAACAGTTTTGTTCAGCTATATCGTGTCTTTCTAGCTCTTGTTTTATGAGGAAAGGTTAAAAATAAAGAGTCTAACTAGTTACAGTGCACTTTTTTCCAAATAAATTCCAATCTTTGATGTGTGTGTGACATCCATCCCTGTCCTATAAGTTGGCCTAATTATTGGGATTAGGTTTTGCAAAGATCACCACATCCTTTCATCGAGTGGACCACACTTGTATTTTATTACTTATCCATGATAAATATTGTTGTTATGGTGCGGCCTACCTAATTTGTGAATGGGGCTGATTTTGTACCTGCAGGTTAGTCGGGTGGTGGAGCCAACCTATAAGAATGTTGGATATAATTCTATGGGTGGACAGTATACTTACGATTCAACTGGTTCGACTTAAAAGCATCTCGTAAAGAAAACTTAAAGAAAAGAAATAAATAAATAAATTTTGCATATTAATCTCTACAATTTGAGTGGCAAATTTGAAATTTCAAACCCAAATATGAGATTTCTCAAGAAGAATAATTAAATATAATAATAATAATAATAATAAGAGAGTTACAGTTTTTGCAAACTTGTCAAATTCCCCAGCTCAGGTGGGAGAGAGTCAGAGAAGTTGTTTGAGCTTATATATATATATATATATATATATATATATAGAGTCAGAGAAGTTGTTTGAGCTTATATATATATATATATATATATATAGGTTGGATGGAAAATAAACACCACGGAAACAGCATAGTGGCCCAAGGAAGTTCTTAATGGTAGGGCCTTCAATCACCACATTTTCTTAAAGTATGGTACGCTTGAGATTTGGATCCCATGACCGGAGATGATCCGGTAATCCCGTAAAACAGATGGATGGTGTGGATATAGTTTACACACATCAAGCTGCGCCCAATGGTAAGGGTGGCACCATCTTGGGTGAGGCCGGGGCCACAACTAATCCACTCCATGATGATGATCATCTAGATCAAACAATCAGATGGGTCTCGCTCAAAAATCATGTAGGTTTACTCCTCCAGTGGACCTGTGTACAAAACAAACTTCCAGCGAAAGCAACTTCTATCCAGCCATCCATTTGTTGTGTGTCCGCCCCAACCGGAAAAGGCCTGATCAGCCGATGGAAAGCTCCGATCCTATACATATGCCATTGAGGGACATATGTTTGTATGTGGATGGATGAGATTTGTATTCTTCATTTGTTGTGCCATCGATATCAGTTGTGACAGTCCAAATGCTGATCAGATAATCCTAACCATCCAACTGGGGGCCGCCAAGCGGACGGTTAGAAAAAAACTACTCAGTTTTCCAAGTTCTACGGTTGTAAAATTACCTCTCACCGACTTCAGGAGTCCATATAATTAAGACGGTCTGCAGATGATTGACCAGTTCCTAGCCACCGATTGGAGGCATTGGTTGTACTTTTATTTATAACCGTCTATTCTCATCCTCAAAAGTCCTTGAAATCTCAGTGGTTATGATTATACGGACTGCCATGGTCTTTTTTGGCACGGCACATTTCATGCCAGAGCTAACAGATCAACCACGGGATTTATCACCGTGTATGAAGATGTAATGCTATATAAGATACAACTGATTGCACCAGATACAAACCACTGTAACAGTTAACCGCCACTTTGGAAGTGGTGATGACTCCTTCGCATACCCCATGGCACTCACGTGGAGCTATCCAGACCATCCAAATTGTGAGAAAACTGTGGATTGATTATATAACCAAAATTCAGCTGATAAAGTAATCCTAGCCATCCAAGTGATGGACATCGGATGAAAGGGCAAAAGTAAATTAACGAGTGTTCCAAATTCAAAGGGAAAAGTCAGATGGATCCTATCAAACTCTTGGTTTAGGTTTTTTTTTGTTTCCCCTTGTGTGTGCTTCATCCATGAATGTTTCAGAGATTTGGATGGTCTGGATCACCCTACGACCATGCCACGTGGACAGTTAACTAGTGATAAGCAATATATAGCAACAGCAGATACTTCGCTGTGGGAGAAATTTCGATACTTACAGGGAGTTTAAGTTCTTTAAATTGCCGATAGATGCTGGCAAGGGACCCGTTATGTGATTTTGTGACACATCCCTGCAACAGATAGGAGGCCTATGGTTAACAAGTTTATCCTGAGTTTGTATGTAATAGACTGAACCCGATGTAGGGTGAGACCTGGCCCCATCAGTGCAAAATCTGGTCCGTTGACAGCCCTAGCCTGACCCGACCAGATGTTAACAACAATGCATTTTGACCCGTACCAGCCAAATTACTAGCTGGGCCCAATTTTTTTAAACACGTGCTGAATCAAGACTCGCTTGCACTCTGGCTGTGGATAGACGAATCACATGAGTTAAATGCGACTTGTCTAAGTTAATTTGGACTCAGTCCGACCCATCCAGTTCAACACCATGAGTCACCCCTGACTGGTGTAAGTCAGGCTGAATTACTACTGACTCAGGTGAGTCGTGACTCAACTCGAGAGTAAGGGAATTTACTCATTCCAACAACCACTTAAGGCCAACGTCTTGCTGCTACCATACCACCGTAAAACAGTTTCGGCATCGAGGCTTTCTAACTTTTTTTTTTTTTTTTTTTTTCTTGACGAGGAAAGGTTAAAAATAAAGAGTCCGACTAGTTACAGTGCACTTTTTTCCAAATAAATTCCAATCTTTGATGTGTGTGTGACATCCATCCCTGTCCTATAAGTTGGCCTAATTATTGGGATTAGGTTTTGCAAAGATCACCACATCCTTTCATCGAGTGGACCACACTTGTATTTTATTACTTATCCATGATAAATATTGTTGTTATGGTGCGGCCTACCTAATTTGTGAATGGGGCTGATTTTGTACCTGCAGGTTAGTCGGGTGGTGGAGCCAACCTATAAGAATGTTGGATATAATTCTATGGGTGGACAGTATACTTACGATTCAACTGGTTCGACTTAAAAGCATCTCGTAAAGAAAACTTAAAGAAAAGAAATAAATAAATAAATTTTGCATATTAATCTCTACAATTTGAGTGGCAAATTTGAAATTTCAAACCCAAATATGAGATTTCTCAAGAAGAATAATTAAATATAATAATAATAATAATAATAAGAGAGTTACAGTTTTTGCAAACTTGTCAAATTCCCCAGCTCAGGTGGGAGAGAGTCAGAGAAGTTGTTTGAGCTTATATATATATATATATATATATATATATATATATATATATATATATATATAGGTTGGATGGAAAATAAACACCACGGAAACAGCATAGTGGCCCAAGGAAGTTCTTAATGGTAGGGCCTTCAATCACCACATTTTCTTAAAGTATGGTACGCTTGAGATTTGGATCCCATGACCGGAGATGATCCGGTAATCCCGTAAAACAGATGGATGGTGTGGATATAGTTTACACACATCAAGCTGCGCCCTATGGTAAGGGCGGCACCATCTTGGGTGAGGCCGGGGCCACAACTAATCCACTCCATGATGATGATCATCTAGATCAAACAATCAGATGGGTCTCGCTCAAAAATCATGTAGGTTTACTCCTCCAGTGGACCTGTGTACAAAACAAACTTCCAGCGAAAGCAACTTCTATCCAGCCATCCATTTGTTGTGTGTCCGCCCCAGCCGGAAAAGGCCTGATCAGCCGATGGAAAGCTCCGATCCTATACATATGCCATTGAGGGACATATGTTTGCATTTGGATGGACGAGATTTGTATTCTTCATTTGTTGTGCCATCGATATCAGTTGTGACAGTCCAAATGCTGATCAGATAATCCTAACCATCCAACAGGAGGCCACCAAGGGACGGTTAGAAAGAAACTGGTCAGTTTTCCAAGTTCAACGGTTGTAAAAGTACCTCTCACTGGCCTCAGAGTCCATAATTAAGACTGTCTGCAGATGGTTGACCAGTTCCTAGCCACCAATTGGAGGCATTGGTTGTACTTTTATTTATAACCGTCTATTCCCATCCCCAAAAGTCCTTTAAATCGGTGGTTATGATCATACAGACTGCTATGGTCTTTTTAGGCAACGCACATTTCATGCCAGAGCCAACAGATCAACCACTGGATTTATCACCATGTCTGAATATGTAAGAGCATTATAAGATACAACTGATTGCACCGGATACAAACCACTGTAACAGTTAACCGCCCCTTTGAAAGTGGTGATGACTCCTTAGGATAACATGTCGTACTCATGTGGAGCTATCCAGACCATTCAAAATGTGGGAAAACTATGGATGGAGTATACATCTAAAATCCGGATGATAAAGTAATCCTAGCCATCGAAGTGATGGTCATTGGGTGAACGATTAAAATTAAATTAACGTGTGTTTCAAATTCAAAGGGAAAAGTCAGATGGATCTTATCAAACACTTGGTGTAATTTTTTTCCCTTGTGTATGCTGCATCCATGAATGTTTCAGATATTTGGATGGTCTGGGTCGCCCTACGACCATGCCATGTGGACGGTTAACAAGTGATAAGTAATAGCAACAGGGAAGCGGATTGCATACTGAGTAAACTGTGTGGGGTCCTATGTTATTTATTTATTTTATCCACTCCATTAATCCATGTTAACAGATAATTTTAGATTTTAATCCCAAAAATGAAGCAAATTAAAATTTCAAGTGGACCACGCTACAGGAAACAATTTGATTGAACCTCTACCATTGAAAATTTTTGGAGGCCAAAGAAGTTTTGGATCAAGATGATGTTTGTAGTTTCTCTTCGTCCATATCTTTGTGATCTTATGAACAGGTTGGATGACAAATAAAAATTACTTTAAACCCTAGGAAGGCTTCAATGGTGGAAATCATTATTCCACACTGTTTTTGTGTAATGGTCCACTTGAGCATTGGATTTACTTCAATTTTGGGTTCAACCCTAAAATTAGCAGTAAAAATGGATAGATGGTGTGGATAAACCACATAAATTCACAGTGGGCCTAACTGAGTTTACTCAGTACGATAAAAGTATACTGAGTAACTCCGCAATCCGATTTCTAGCAACAGCAGATACTGTGGGAGTGTGGGGGTGTGTGTGCGTGTGTTAAAAAAAAAAAAAAAAAAGAAAAGAAAAGAACATGAAAAAAAGAAAGAAGAAGAAGAATAAGAAGAAGGAATACTGTGGGAGAAATTTCAATACTTTATGGTCCAACCTGGATGGACTTGAAATCTTCTCAAAAAGAAAATGAAAAAGTAAAATAAAACCTATTGCATATTAATCATTATAAATTGGGTGGAAAATTAAAAATTACAAGCACATCATATGACAATTTTGAACAAGAATAATTAAAAATTAATAATAATAATAATAATAATAATAATAAGTAGAACTGACTCAGTACGCAATCCAATTTCCATTCAACGTACATGTGTGGCCCACTGGATGGCCGAGCTTTGAACATGGCGGGAATCCCCATCCACATTTACAGCAGGATGCCGCAGGAAACCTACTTTGAATGTGGATAGAATTCAAGTCCACCACCATAGGAGACCTTGTTACGCAATCAACGAGAAAATAGGAGTTATGCTGAGTTTAGGACTCGTAAGTATAGCTTACAAATTGGTAAGATTCCAATTCCCAATGAAATTAGGTATCTTTCTGAACTGGTTATGAGATGCCGACTTGAAATCCAATCAGATTTTCCACCATAAATATTAATAAATTAAGGGATCAGAAATGATAAACATGCCATATAAGTAACCAAAATTGAACTGTCCGAAATTATGGGGCCCACAGTAAATTGGTCATAACCCCAAAATCAGATGGATCTAACAATCCTGAGCTCTGGATAATGGGCATTAGTGATCTGTTGAATTCAGACGATTATGATTTATTTTTATTTTTTTCCATTTTAATGCCCATTAAGAGCCATCCAAGTTGGGGCCTATGACGCTTCTTATAATAATAAGCTCTCACAAGATTTTCATGTTTCTCAAGTTAGCAAATGTTGAAGGAATCTCACCACCTAGCCCGCTGCTACTCATATATCAGTGAAAAACAAACATAAATCATCAATCCATTTATAGATATTTCTTGTGCGGTTAACAGCTAAAGGAATGCTCAAACCATCTCAAAAGAAGTTTAGTCAGACATATACATACACCGTAATTTGTGTAACATTTGCTTATACGAAACCTAATATAAATGAAGATTATTTATTATTATTATTATTATTATTATTATTTACAAAAACTAGAGGCCACCTTATGGTCCAACCGGCTGGACTTGAAATCTTCTCAAAAAGGAAATGAAAAGTAAAATAAAACCTACTACATATTAATCATTACAAATTGGGTGGAAAATTAAAAATTAGAAACACATCATATGGAAATTTTGAAGAAGAATAATTAAATTTAATTTGAAAAAAGAAAAAAAAAAAAGAACTTATGGCTGTTGCAGGCCTGTCAAATTCCCACACCTCGTGTGGGATAAAACTAAAGTAAATGTTGTCGCTTATATCCTTGAAAATAAAATAAAATAAAAAATAATAATTAAATTTTGATATTTATCAATGCCTAAAACTTGTTGCTATAGTCTAGCCCACCTAATGAGTGGATGGGACTTGTTTTTGTACAAGGCTATACTCTTGGTGGAGCCAACCTATTGAAAGGGTCCGATGTACATATATATGAACATAATAGGTTGGAAATAAGTCATTGACCAGACAATAACTAATGGTCCAACTGGTTGGACTGGAAAATTAGAATGAAAAAAAAAAAGAAAAAGAAAATAAGATTATCGCATAATAATTACTATCAAGTTGGGTGGAAATTTTGAAATTCTAAACACATCCTATGGCATTTCTAAAAGAATAATTAAATACAATTAGAAAAACAAAGTCAAAACTTACAGTTCTTGCAGACTTGACAAATTCCCCAGCTCAGGTGGGAGCAAACCGTTGAAGCTATTGTAGCTTATATACCTGAAAATAAATAAATAATTATTTTTTTTCATTTATCAGTGCCTAAAAATTGTTTTTATGGTCTGGCACATCTAATGAGTGGATGGAAATTATTTTAGTACAAGGCTATCCTCAGGGTGCAACCAACCGATCATTAGAATGGTTGGATGTCACACTGACATGATAGGTAGGAACTTAATTCAGTAGGTGGACAGTAACTTATAGTCCAGTTGATTGGACTGAAAACTTCTCGGAAAGGAAAAGAAGAAAATAAAAATGCCTCATATTAGTTACAACTAGGTTGGCAAATTCAAAATTCTAAACATATCATCCGCATTTCCGAAGATGAATAATTAAATACAATTAAATAAAAACAATATATTTACAGTTGTTGCAGACTTGACAGATTCCCCAGCTCAGATGGGAGCAAACCATTGAAGCCAGCTCTCTGTATATTCCGGAAAAAAATTTAATTGATTATATTTTGTTATTTATCAATTGCTAAAATTTATTGTTACAGTCTGGCCCACCTAGTGAGTGGATGATAATGATTTTCATGCAAGGCAATCCTCACCTATTAGGAGGATTGGATGTCATTAGGACATGATAGTAACTTATGGTCCAACTAGGTGAACTTGAAACCAACTTGAAAAGAAAAGGAGAAAAAAATAAATTACTGTATAATAACCATTACTAAGCTGGATGGCAAATTCAAAATTCCAAAAACATTATATGGCATTTCTAAAGAAAAATAATTAAATAGAACTAACAAAAAAAAAAGGGCCAAAATTAACTATTGTTGGTAACCTCTAAACATATTGTAGCTTTAATATTTTTGAAAATAAATAACTAAATAGATTTTGCTTTTACTGATGCTAAAAATTGTTTTTGGTCTAGCCCACCTAATGAATCAATGGGAATGATTTTCTTACAAGGCTATCCTCCAGCCAACCTCTTGGTAAGGTTGGATGTTATAAGATCATGATGAGATGAAAATAATTCATTGGGTAGACAAGGGTAGACAATAGCCTATTGTCTAACTGGTAGGACTTAAACCTTCTCAAAAAGAACAAGAAGAAAATAAAAAATGATGCCTGTTAATAACTATGAAGTTGGTTGGAAAATTAAAAATTCCAAACATATCCATAGTACATCCAAAGAAGAATAAATAAATAAATAACAAAACTTACAAGTGCTTCAGACTTGGCAAAGTCCCTATCTCAGGTGGGAGCGGACCATTGAAATTATTGTAGCTTATATCCCTGTAAATGAATAATTAATTATGTTTTGTTATTTATAATGGCTAAAAATTGTGGTTATTTATCAAGTTGGAGCAAACCAGAGTAATTATTTGGCTTATAGCCCTAAAAGTTAATAATTATTTATTTAATCGTAAAAATAATTGGGAACCCTGCAATGACCTTCGTCATTTTTCTATCATCTAAGAAGTGAAGGTGCAGCTGGAAATAAGCTTACTTGTGGTGCAGCGAAACCTTTCCTGTCAACATGCCACTTGTGTAGAAAATCCGTACCATGCCAATGTTAGGTCCCATGATGAAGATCATCTAGCTTCGAAATTTATGCAGGTCCGATCATTAAATTGGCCATGCCTGGATGTTGAGTTAGACCGTCCGTTATCTACTCATTCCAACAGTGCGACCCACCTAGTGAAACGTTTGGCCTGATTTTCGTGCTAGGTGTATCTACGGTGTAGCCTATAAGTTTGAATGGTTTGGATTCCCCACAGAAATGGCATGCCCCACTGATTAGCCTTGAATATGGCATAGGTGCTCAGATATGAGCTTTCCATAAGGGGGGCCTCACTGATTAGATCTTCTAGTTCAAAGTGGGCCACGGTGTACAAAACAAACTTGTAGCTAAAGCATTTTTTCCAGCCATCCATTTGTTGCGTAACTACTCCAACGGTGAAAAGGCCTGATTTTCAGACTAGAAGATCTTCACAATGTGATCAGCGGACAAAAATGCATGCCCCGATCCTACACGTATGTCACTGTGGGACATGCGATTGCATATAGACGGATGAGATTTGTATTGTTCATTTGACGTACCCTAGAGATCAATCGTGATATTCCAAATGATGCTGATCAGATAATCCTAGCCATCCAACTGGAGGCTACAAATTGACGGTTAGAAAGAAATTGGTCCGATTTCCATATTCAACTGTTGCACAATTAGATACGATTTCCCCCTTGGTGAGTTTTGGTGTATTAGCCATCCAGAAGGGGTCCATGGTTAGGACGGTCTGCAGATGATTTATTTATAAAAGACACGTTGCATTGGGTGAATCCTAGCCGCCAATTGAAGGCATTGGTGGACTTTTATTTATTACTGTTCATCACCATCCTCAAAAGTCCTTGAAATCGATGGCTAGGATCATCCTGACAGGTGCAGTACTTTTTGATGTGGCAAATTCCCGGCCAGGCCCAACAGATCAACCATCGGACTTATCACTGTGTATGAAAGTGAAAATCTTTATAAGATACAACTGGTTGCACCAGATACAAACTATCCGCCATTAGGAAAGTGGTGGTGACTTATCCACCTACCATGTGGCACTCGTGTGCAGCTATCCAGACCATCCAAATTGTAGGGAAACTTTGAATGGGAGAGCTGATCAAATGGGAGCATATATCTAGAATAGAGCTGATCGGTGGTCCGGATCACCTAACAAAATCAGCAGATATTTTGGTGCCAGAGAAATTGGATACTTACAGGTAGCGCAGGTGCCTAAAATTGCCGATAAATGCTGGCAGGGAACCCTCTATGTTATTGTATGACAGATCCCTGCAATACATGAAAAACACTTGGTGAAGCATGACACGTGTACAAGACGAAAGCCATTCATCAGGTGGGGGGCCCATTTGTAGATTCCCTAGGTAAACTAACAGAGCTTTTTTACATGTGTGGGCCACCCCAGGAGTAGATCCATTGAATTTCTGGGCCAATAATATAGTGGGCCTGATTGAGTGAGCTTAGGCCCAGGAGGCGATGGTTAAGAATTTTAGCCTGGGTTTGCATGTAATAGGCTGGCCTGACCGGAACAGTTCAGAATCCGGGCCTAAACCAACCCAAGACCCACCCCTGAACATCCCTGGCTCAACCCTTTTAGGTATTAAGAGCAATGAGCTTAACCCTAACCGGTCCAATTACTAATCAGGCCCAATCTTTTAAACGAATCAGATGAGATAAACGCGTCTCGTCTGAGTTGATTTGGATTCAGTCCGACCCATCCAGTTCCACACCATGACTCACCCCTCAGTGGCGTGAGTCAGGCTTACTCACTCCATACTTGAATGAGTGGCGCGAGTCAGGCCTATTCACTCCATTTTTTGAATGAGTCACGGCTCAACTTGAGACCAGATGGCACAGTAGTCCGGTCCAATACTTTACTCCGCGACATTGTGTTTAACTCAATGAAAATGGCCCAGAAATAAATACCCAGTTGAAGATAATTTCTCCTCCAAAATTGGATTAATTGAATGATCATAACCTTTGATTAATGAATACTTTTCCATGAAATTCAGACCATTGAATGGCTTTCATTTCAGCACTACATCAGATATCCACCAAGCCTAATGTTTTAATCTAAAATGTATTTAAATTGGGTCCCAACATTTGGGCGGTTGATCTTAATTACTCATACCCCAGTTTTACAAAAATCTTAATGCCTGAGTTTAAACTACAGCGTTCTGCCATGAAACCGTTTCTCATAATAGTACTCCAGTAATGACAACGGAAAAAGAGATGAGGATCCGTACAGTTTTGTCAGCGATATCAGGTTCGAGAGCTCTTCTGGAATTGCCCCCTGCACCCCCTGATTATACACTTTCCTGAAATTAAGGAGAGCAAATATAAGTAGGGGCCCGAGGAATACCTGAATTGGTAGTCCCTTACCCTTTATGTACACATGGCATATATCCTCAATGATCCAAGCCATTCATCCGGTGGTTTGCTCTATGGATGAACCATCAAATCGATCACGAAATCCTAAACAGGCAAAACCCACCAGATGATCCACTTGAGTGTGTACGTACAGTTCAATTATGTGGCAGGTGCCTCCACCGTTGGATTGGCAATCACATTTGATCCCAGGGTTGCTGATTGTTAATGAATTAACGGCAGTCCCACTACATGGGTCTCCACTTATGTTCCAGTCATCAGAAGTAACAGAAAGACCCCAATGTTGGAAAATGGCATTAAGAGCTCTCGCTGTCCATACACCAAAAAAAAAAAAAAAGGAAAAAAAAATTATAATAAGCCCACGGAAGCCACCAAAGGGCTTTTGAGAAGAGGAAAATTTCGAAAAGGAGTTAGAAACGACCATATGTTTCAACTGTAGGGCCCACCTGTGATGTGCATGTGGAATAGAGAAAGTGTATCCGGTGCAACTCCTCGGGGGCACTACACCTCCCAAGAATCATCCACAACAAAAACTCAGGTGGGGTACGGGAGGGGGAATGCACAATCACCCCTAAAACATACCTATTCACTTGTTGTAGGCCATCTAAATTTAAGAATAGGTTGGTGTCCATATTATCCGTTCATCTTATAAACAACATCCTCCACCCCACATTCCATTTGGCACGCATCCCCATCGTCCCCCATTATTCCCTTTGTTGTGGCCCACCTGAGTCATGGATCAGGCTGAATTTTGTGACTAAGCCTATAGTTGGGGGCTGCATGTAATGGACTGGTTGGACAGAACTTGCACATAATAGTGAGTCCCATAATCTCGAACTTATGGTAACTAATGTTCCACAGCATGATATCATTACCGGAACACAATTAAATGATAATCAGGTTCATATGTTCCAATGTCGTGTTTTTTTGTCCCATCAATGGCGGGCCCTCATATGCACCGTTTTTATATTTTCCGGGAAGCGGATTGGCTGGTGTACCACACACCAACTATATAGCTGGTGTATTGACATAAGTAAGTTCTTTGGGTCCATCATGGGATATGTATTATATCCAAACCATCCATCCACTTGGCGAGATGAAAAATAAGAAATATCTAAAGATTAAGTGGACTACACTGCAAAAAGCAGCAGAAGATTTTACGTCTACCATTGAAACCCTTTTGGGATCATAGAAGTTTTGGATCAATATAATAATTGTTTTTCCTATTCATCCAGGTATTTTTGAGCTTATGACCTGATTGGATGGAAAATAAACGTTATTTTGGGCCCTTAGAATGTTTTAAGGGTGAAAATCATTATCCCCGCGGAAGCAGATTGCTTACTGAGTAACTCAAGTGTCCTGAGTAAACTTTGTGGGTCCCACCATCATTCATGCATTTTATTCATTCCATACATCCAATTTATCAGATAATTTTAGATCATTATCCCGGAAATTAAGAATATCCAAATTTCAAGTGGCCCATGCCACTGGAAATAGTGTGAATTTAACGTTTACCGTTGAAAAGTTCTTGAGGGTCACAGAAATTTTATATCAAGCTGATATTTGTATTTTCACCTTATCTATGTCTTTGTGATCTTATGAACAGATTGGATGACAAATAAACATTACTGGAAGCCTTAGAAAGGTTTCAACGGTGGAAATCAATAGTTCTACTGTTCCTGCGGTATGGTCCACTTGAGTTTTGGATATGCTCTAATTTTGGGTTCAAATCCTAAAATGATCTGAAAAAATAGATGTACGGCATGGATAAACCACATGCATTCACAGTGGACCTAACAGAGTTTACTCAGTACGGTAACAACATATTGAATAACTTAGTACGTCAATCCGATTTCTATCCCTGATGCTATTTGTGGTGTGGTCCAGTTGAGCTTTTTATATGATTAGCCTCATTCTCTAAAATGATCTCAAAATATAGATGAACGGTGTGGATATAATAAATACATCATTTTGGGGGCTATGTAACTTTGATCTCCTTTGAACTGTTCGTAAAACTCGGAGCTCGCGGACCGTCTGCGGTCGTCTTCACACGACACGAAATACACCAGCCATTCCGCTTCCTATTTTCCCCGCTGGTGCGGTTGTGATGCGAAAGGGGAGCGGACTGCGTATTGAGTAACTACTTCGAAAACATTGTGGGTCCATGTTTGTGTGATCTTATATACAGGTTGGATGACCAATAACCATTACTGTGGGCCCGATCAAGGTTTCAACGGTAGAAATTATTATTCCCTTGTGTTACCTGTGGTGTGGTCCACTTGAGCTTTGGATATGCTTCAATTTTAACATCAACCTCTACAATGATATGAAAAAAAACTAATGGACCGCGTGGATAAACCATATACATTCATGGTGGGCCCAACTGAGTTTACTCAGTACAATAAGATCTTACTGAGTGACTCAGTCAGCAGTCCGATTTCATGAGAAAGACCCCATAGTACCTCCTGCTCATCAGCACGTGCATGATTCTATAAATGCTGAGCCATGGTTCAATGATCAAGACCGTCCATCAAGTATCATGAACAGTGGATGGGAGATGTCCTAAAAATCTCTAAGATTGTAAATCCAATTCCATGGATGGCTTGGATAGCATGCCCATGTGCCACTTTGGCTCATGTGGCTGCGAGTACTTGAGATTCCTTGCACATGCGCGTGGACCATGGATCCTCTCGTCCCTTTTTTTTTTTTGTTAGCTTGTTAGTACACCCATTATCAGTTCACACTTCACTGTATCAGCTCACGTAGGTGGGCCACAGTCCAATTCAACAGCTCCATTGCACCAGGTCAGCATCATAGAGTCGGAAGGTATGCAGTCCACAGCTTTATTTTGAACTTGCGTAGGCCACACGATTTGTTTGATTAAGATAATGGAAAGAAAATTTGAAAAGCCCAATCACGCTCAGCCACGTGATAATTGACCATTTTTAAGTTTTAGTATCTCATTCACCGTACATAGTGTCCATATTTTCCCATCTGGACCATTCAAATCTTGGGTCCCACTTCGATTTAAAATTGGTCGAAATTAGAGCTGATCAAACCAACTTTATCATCTTGTTTTTCTAGATGAATTTGGACCGTTGATGTTTTATTTCCATTCATCCATTTGATTTCTACCAATTGGATCATTGGGACAGTTCAAGTAATTATTGCAATCCAATCCTATAATGCAACCAGACGCAACCTAAGCATCTCTCCCAGAACCATGGACGTGATCACTTGCGATTTCGTGGACACCCAAATATGCCAAAGACACCCAATAGTTTTATCTCCCGGTATACGTTTGTATTCCAATACCCCCACCATGATGTATGTGTTTTATCCATGCCGGCCATTTATTTTTACATATCATTTCATGATATTAGCTAAAAAATGAGATAAATTCAAATCTCGAATAGACTATACCACAAGAAAATAGTGGTGATTGAGCGCTCACCATTAAAAACTCCCGGGGTTCACTATTATGTTTATTTAGCATCCATTGACTAGGTCACATAGGCTTAGACGAAGGGCAAACACAAATATCAACTTGCTTAGAGTTTTCAACAAACAATTTCTTATCATGTGGCCAACGTGAGTCTTAGATCTGCCTCATTTTTTAACCTCATGTCATAACATGATCTATAAAAATGGATGGACGGAGTGGATTTCTCAAAAACATCACAGTGGAGCCCACCTAGATTCGGGCACAAAATTCCAATTGGCACCTTTGGTAGGAATCCACATCTGATTTTAGTAGAAGCGGATTTTGTGGTGTGCCAGATACCACCTCGGTGATGTGTTGGCATCACTGAGTTATGGGGTCACCAAGAGCTGCCTCTAGGGAGTGAATATTCCGTGGACCACACCACAAGAACTTTATATCAAGATCCAACAAATGAAGTAAATACAAATCTTATGTGGATCACATCATGGGAAAGAGTGGTGATTGAATACCCACCATTAAGAACATCTTGGGAAGTAATGTTTATTTTCTATCCATCCTGTTAGTAAGGTCACAAAGACCGGGACAAAGGGACCACACAAATATCAGCTTGATCCAAAAGTTTCATGGCTCACGAGAAGTTTTTAATGGTTAATCACCATTATTTCATTTGGTTTAGTCCACCTAAGAATTGGATTACTTCATTTTTGGAATCATGTCATAAAATGAGTTGTCAAAATCGATGAACAATGTGAATGTAAATAAATTAAATTACGGTGGGCCCACAGTTAGAGAATTAGCAAATGTATCAAATTAACATATTTCAGACATTTGTTAACAAACATAAATTGTTTCAAATTCAATACTTAATTTTTAGACTTTAGCCTCTCTTTTGGATAGTTACCAGATAGGTTTTCAGATTTCAAACTTTAGATTTAACAAAAAGGCCCAAAGCATTATTTTCGTATTAAAAAAATATGAAAAAGAAATTTTAGATCCCACCGCTATGCATGTGGTGTATAGAAGATACAAAACATCTATCTGGTGGCCCACAGCATCGATGGGCCTCAGCCCAAGAAATTGCACCACCCACTTGATCTACAAACAAATGGTCACGGGCAAAAAATGATGAAAAATGATAGCAACTGGGTAAAAGTGCAATCCCCAGATAACTTAAAGTTGTCCAATTGAGACAACTTTTGGTCCATGGCTCATATATAGTACAGACCAGAAGATGGATGGTCGTGATTGCATTTTGCTCCATCTGATGCCTTGACGCATGGGGAAAAAAATAATAATTCAACTTCAATTTGATTGCCTTCATGTCATCTAAGCCATATTCCAATTAATTGGAGTTGACTATGTGACGTATCCTGTTCAGCACAGGATTCATAAGAAATGCCAGCAGCCAACCTAAGAGAAGCCTGGTCCTTTTTCTAGGTTTGAGACCAGCAGCAAGAGCCAAGGCTCCCAGTGTCTGAGTTCTCGGATAATTCACATTTCTACTTCATTAAGTAAAAGAAAATATATCAAAACAAAGTGACACTTGGTTTCAATCAAATGATTCAAAACAAGAGAAAATAGAGTTCATGTTAAGATGAAACTCTAAATTTTCATAATAAAGATTGAAATTCTAAGAATGCATACCTTCATCTGGGTCTGTAAAATTAGTTCGAGCTTGAACTTTGCATCTCTCTACCAAACACAAGAGGTGTATGCACCAGAAGCAAAAGGCAAGCAGTGTATGAGATGGAGATTTTGGCATGAACCTTTTCATCATTCCAGGCACAGGTGTACTGTAGCTATAGAACTTAAAATCCCAGAATCCTTTAATATATAGATGTGTTTTAACTTTTATTACAAGAGTCACCTCATATAATATCTTTTTTTTTAACCCTTGTTATTTCTGTGCTAGAACAATTCCACGTGCTCACCCGTTTATTTAGTAGCTGGGAGTATTATCCTTTTCTTATTTGACCTATTGAACTCTTAACTCCAGTCGTTTATTTAGTAGCTGGTAGTAGCATCTTTTCTTACTTATCCTGATGAACTCTAATTTAATTACTCTTCAGTAGGTCCATTGATGTGGCCATCTTACTAGCTGTTGGCTTTGAATTGACTAAAAGAGTGTCCACTGGACTGCGAAATGACTAAGAGGAAGAAAGGAGAAGTCCGCCGCCTTACATGACTTCCTGTAATAAAGACATTTCCTTCTTTTTCTCGTGATCTCATCTGATTAAATGGAGGCGAACTTCATGCTGCAGCGAGACATGGGCACTGAGAAACTGTACCTATAGCATGAAAGTAACTCAACTTAAACTGTCGAGATGTAGGTCATCACTTTATATGAATTGTAATCTGTGCCCATGAACCAGAGGTTGAGACTTTAAAAAAAAATGGAGAAGAAGATAAGAAAGAAATACCCAATGGTCTGGATTCAGCAACAAGTGCCCATGAACCAGAGGTTAATACCATTAAAACAATATGATAGTTGGGATGATGACCTATCTTGGACAGTATCACTTGATTTAATGTACACCAGGTGTACAGTTTCTAAGTGCCTGCTTATCAACCATCATAATCGACTGGAGTATCAAACGCCTCCTAATCAAATGGAAACTCATGTGTAAATAAATGGACATTAAAAGAAATTGACCAACAATTCACCTTCGAAATGCATGCGTTGCCTGCTGGATGAGCATATTGGCTAGATTTTACCGCAGGCTGAGTTGAGCAGCGGATAGAGTCTCTCCAACGTGGTTCTCCACGACACATGTGAGCAGCAAGTAGCATGGCATCTTTGTTGCGCATGTAGATGATTGCCATGAAGATTGCAAATGGACGGTTGAAGAATTGAAAATATTGGGCCCCGCATATTTCAACAGCCTCGGAAAGTGGGTTTTTTTTTTTTCAAAAAGGCAAAGATCGTATTGATAAACTTTCTTTACAACGAAAATCCTTCGGGAGCCCTCGGACAAAACAGGGGCGCTATCGTAAAGGCTGCCACAAAAGGCCACCAAAAAGAAGGAAAACTGTATAACTAGTGATGGTTAGATCGAACTGAACCTAACCCAACTTTGTCTAGGAACAGAATGCCACGAACTTGGGGAGGGAGACCCTCAACGTGATCTGAAGCAATAGCCTTCTGCTCTTTGTTGCCCTCCCTCGCCATGCAGTCAGCCGGGCCATTCCCTTCCCTCTGGATATGTGCAAACTGAATGGAAGCGAGGTTTCCCAACTTTTTGATTCTCGAGACCCAAGGTAACCAATGCCAGGACGCCTTGGACGTCCTTGAGAGAAGGATTCCCTTCCCTTTGGATATGCGCAAACTAAATGGAAGCGAGGTTTCCCAACTTTTTGATTCTTGAGACCCAAGGTAACCAATGCCAAGACGCCTTGGTCGTCCCCGAGAGAAGGGCCACCGCTACCTTCGAGTCAGTTTCAACCTCAATACGGACATGCCCTCTTTCCAGACAGAGCAAAATACCGGGGACGTCCAAGGCGTCCTAGCATGTGGTATTTCTACCAGACTGTTGAGGGTCAAATATTGCATATCAGACCCAGTTATTACCTGGATTTATGAATATGATACTGTTTAACGGCCCGATTTAAATCGTGTTTGTGTTGCAGGGTGTGTTTACGAGCCTGGACTGGGAAAATGTACTAAAAGCATGGATTTAGCGATCTGAAATCACCAAGGCAAGCGATGAACCCCAGGAGACCAAGATCGATGGATGTGCATGCCATGGATTCAAGAAAATCGAGAAACTAAAGCTCAAGTGGCCCGAAAGACATCCAGAATGCAAGATCACAGGGTTTCCACCATCCGTTCAGCTCGAAAATTCATACATCGCCTAAGGGCCATAAATTAACCGTACACGTAAAATTTCATCCATTGGATCGCTGTGGAAATGGCCCAACGGACAGATCAGCCCACAATTTACTGATCTGGGGCCCACCTGATCGCTGGATACACCTCATCTTCGGTCTCAACGTCTTAAATAAAAAGAGGAAGAAGATGGTCGGAGAAGATTTGATATATACATCATCGTGGACCCCACCTGAGTTGGGTGTGCACTATGTGCATATGCACCAGGCGTGCACGGAAACTCCAGGACGGTCAAACTGTCCTGGACTCGAACTCCTTCAAAAAAAACGGCCACAGCCGTCCCCTCTGTTACGCAAACGATCCGAGTGCGGAAGTTGTTGGGCCACCACCGTGATGCAATGGACTGATCCGGACCGTCCATCAGAAGCCCTTGCCCCTTATCATCCTCGCCTAGATGGCGGAATTTCAAGAAACATTGGAGGCCAGTTGTTGATCGTCAAAACTGAAGGCAGACGGTGGAGAGATGTGATTTGATGGACCGCACTAAACCCAAGTAAAAGCAACCCTTCCTGACTGAAATTCCGAGAAGAATTCAATGGACGGCTTGGATTGATCATTTGAAGCTTGTTGTGGACCCCACCATCGGACAGCGTACGTGCGTAACGCACTCTGTTTCACAACAGGATGCCGTCCGATTTTCACAGCGAGTTGTACGCTCGTGGGGGCGATCGGATGGCTGATCTGAGCCGTTCATCATGAAGGTCTGCCAAAAATCTCCCAAAGGACGTTGTCCTTTTGGAAGGAAAGCAAAGAAGAAGAAGAGTGGAAGGTTCCAAATTTGACTGTTGTGCGTAAAGAAAGCTTCCGCAGCTGACTCGTCCGTGGACTCCAGCCCTCCACCGCCCCTGGATGTATATGAGGAAAAAGAAAAAGAGAGAGAAGGGATCGACTGCTAGACCGTGGGACTGGACGTGGCTGGAGTTTTTTGTGGCTTGGGTTGCTGGCAGCGTGTGGAGAAAAAAGAAAAGGAAGAAAAGAAGAAAAAGCTGAGGAGAAGCTGGAACGGAGAGAAGAGAGGAGCAGGACCAGAGGCTGTTGGAGATGAGAAAGGATTGAGGAGGTTGGCTGCCTTATTTTCTTTTTTCTTATTTTCTCTTAGCTATTATTCCTTTCTTTCCTTATGAATCCTCAGGATTTTAGCCTAATCATGGTCGGCTAAACCTCTTAGCTAGGGCTAAGAGGTGAAGCCTGTAGCGAGATGGGAGATTCTATTCTATGCTTTCAATGTAAATTCATGGACTGGATTTGTTTTTAGTTGATTATGAAAGGAATGTTTTTAGTCTTTAATGGTCTGTTGTGACTGAAATTACAATGGGTCTGCAATGGCTTTGAATATTTCCTTTTCTCCTTTTTTTTATGACGCCAGGAAGCCTTGTTGTTCACCATCGTCTACTGGGCATGGTTGGATGAATGTAACCTTCCCAATCTTCATGGCATATTGATTGGTTGGTAATTAGTTTAATTCTTTTGTTAACCGGCCACAAGCATATCATCAATGTACAGAAGAATGATGATGTACGATGTATCAAACTTCTTCAAGTAGCAACAGTGGTCTGCATGACATCTCCTGTAACCGTTTTCCGACATGAAACTGTCGAACTTCTTATACCACTGCCTCGGGGCCTGCTTCAGGCCATATAGACTCTTCTTCAGTCTGCACACTTTGTTCTCCTTTCCTGGTGCCACGTATCCTGTTGGCTGATGCATATATATCTCTTCTTCAAGGTCCCCATGAAGAAAGACTGTCTTAACATCTAACTGCTCTAGATGTAAGTCCTCTGTAGCCACTATACTCAAGACCATACGAATTGTAGACATTTTCACCACAGGTGAAAATATTTCAGTGAAATCGATACCTGCCTTTTGTTGAAACCCTTTCACAACCAGTCTAGCCTTGTACCGTTTCGAACCATCGTGCTCCTCCTTCAATCTGTAAACCCACTTGTTATGAAGAGCTTTCTTACCCATAGGTAGGGTGACTAGCTCCCATGTACGATTGGACTCAAGAGAGTCCATCTCCTCATCCATGGCCTGCTCCCACTTAACCCGTGTATCTGTCTTTAATGCCTCTTCAAAACATTCTGGTTCACCATTATCTGTCAGCAGTAGATAATGTAAGGAGGGTGAGTATCGGACCGTGGGTCTCCTCTCCCGAGTAGACCTCCTCACAACCGGTGTATGCGGCTCTGCCTCATAATGCTCCTGTGCATGATCATCCTGTGGCGCTGTAACACCCGTGTCCTGTAACTCTTCCATCTCTACGAATTCTTTCTCCTCGGCCTTATTTTCCTGCACACTATCCTTATGCATCACTTTTTCATTGAAGACTACGTCCTTGCTTCTGATGATTTTCTTGTTTTCTGCATCCCAAAACCTGTAGCCAAAATCATGCTGCCCGTAGCCTATAAACGTGCACCTCCTGGACTTCGCATCCAGCTTGTTTCTGTGCTCTGCATCAATGTGAACATATGAAGTGCAACCGAACACTTTGAGATGTGCAAGGTTCACTTCTTTTCCAGTCCACGTTTCTTCTGGTAGCCCACCATCCAATGGTGCTGAGGGACTTCTATTGATGAGATATGCGGCAGTATTCATAGCATCTGCCCAAAAAATCTTAGGCAACCCTGCATGTAGCCTCATGCTCCTGGCGAGCTCAAGGATGGTCCTGTTAATGCGCTCAGCCACACCATTCTGCTGTGGTGTCCTTGGAATCGTTTTCTGATGTTTGATTCCATTTGCTGCACAATACTCCTCAAATCTCTTATCACAATACTCTCCCCCATTATCAGATCTGAGACATTTTACTGTTCTACCTGTCTCGTTTTCTACCATAACTTTTCACTTCTTAAATACGTCAAATACATCAGATTTGTGCTTTAAGAAATAGACTCACAGTTTTCTACTAGCATCATCAATAAAGGAAACAAAATAATGTGAGCCATCAAGAGATGATACCTGTGCCAGTCCCCACACATCAGTGTGTACAAGCTCCAATAGATGCGTCTTTGGAGTGCGTCCTGTCTTCTTGAAACTTACCCTCTTCTGCTTGCCATATACGCAGTCATCGCAGAATTCCAAGTCAATAGACTTCAGCCCTGGTAGCTTCCCTTTTGACAATAGCACTTTCATCCCTTTCTCACTCATATGTCCCAACCTCTGATGCCATAACTGCTCATTCACTCCAGTTGATGCGACTGAGAGTGAACAATACGATCCTGAAGTCACGTATAAAGTACCTTCCTTTTTCCCTCGAGATATCACCAAGGCACCTTTTGTGATCTTCCAGGAATCACTACTTAATGTCGTCACATATCCGGTATCAGCCAACTGCCCCATTGAGATCAGATTCTGTCTCAAACTCGGTACATGTCTGACATCCTTCAATTTCAAAACAGTTTCATCTTTCTAACTTATATGAACGTCTCCCTTTCCAACAATACTACATGGCTCATCATCACCAGGAAGACTCTCATGAAGTCACTTGACACATAATCACGCACAACTGCCTTACACGAAGTGGCATGAAACGAAGCACCCGAGTATATGACCCAAGACTCATTCCGCGCATCAAGAGAGAAGATTAACGTCTCTGTGTCACTCTCCTCAGATAGATTCACTGAATCATTTCCACCTTGAGAGCTTCCTTCTTGTTTCTTAAGCGCCCTGCAATCATGTTTCATGTGCCCCTTTTTCCTACAATGCTAATACCCGTCCTTATCTTTCGGTCTCTTGGACTTCTTCCACGACTTATAATGTCCATGTTTGTTGCTCATTTGTTTAGTGATCTTCCTCTTCCTTCAACGTTTAGAGTATTCCCTGAATTCCTTAAAACTCCTGATGCCTTTCTTCTAGATTCTTTGCTGAGAATTAGACCGGCCACATCATCAAATTTTAGCTTTGTTGACCCTGAAAAATTGCTCACAACAATCACTGAACCATCCCAACTATCTGGCAAACTGGACAAGATCAATAACGCCCTGACCTCATCATCAAAAACAATGTCAATTGATTCCAACTGGCTCGTAACTGTATTGAACTCGTTTAGATGTTCAGTCATGCTCCCACCATCTGACATCTTCATGTTGAATAGCTGTTTCATAAGATGAACCTTGTTGTACACAGAAGGTTTTTCATACATGGTGGCTAGGGCTTCCATTAATTCTTTTGTAGTTTTTATCTTGGATATGTTGAAGACAACGCTCTTAGACAAAGAGAGTTGGATTGTTCCTAAAACCTTCCTATCCAGTAAAAATCATTCATCATCTGTCATTCTTTCTGGTTTCTTCTCTTTTCCTTCTAGAGGAATATAGAGGTCCCTCTGATACAGATAATCATCCATCTGCATCTTCCAGAAGAAAAATTATCAAACTTCTTAATTCTAGTTTTTCCTTTTTCCGTCATCGTTCCCAATAGAACTAAACCAATAGCTCTGATACCAGTTGTTGCGCAGCACGCCAACAACGCAGTGAGCCTAGATCCAATCTCAGGCCTCACCCACAAACGATAAACAGGAAGAAATATAAACTAGAAATAGATCAAAGCATTCAAAACAAACCACAAGACAAGATATACGTAGAAAAATTCCAAACTAGGGTAAAAAACCACGGATGCAAACTTCCACTATGAAGAACGAAGATTACAAAGCAATATACTAACCTCTCCCTTGGAAGCACATAGAAAACCCTTTGCCCACACCTTAGAATAATTTTTTCTTGCTTTTTCTCTATATGAAAAACCCTAGGAACCCCTGTTTATAGTTTAGGAAACTCCCCTTTCCGCATCCCAGTTGCGAAAGGACTTGCGACACGAAATTACATGGAATTCAAGAAAATCTCTTTGCCTCGATCATCTAAAACTTATGTTGCCCCATGAAGGTTTAAATGGGGGACTTCCAATCCCCACTGTTTCATGTGGTGTGCATGCCCCACTTCAGTTTTGGATCTACTTCATTTTTAGGCAGCGTGAGTGGGCAAACCAATGGCGGAGTGGATTTCTCATGGACATTGCAGCGAGCCTACGTAGCTCCTGCCTCCCGGAAGTTGTTGTAGGCTGGGCATTGGCAATTCCCATCCATTTGAGACATGAAACAAGTAGGCCCTACTTCTTCGATGGTCCAGCTCATCATCCAACATGGGTTGTTGCCAATTTTCATAAACCAATCAATCATTTCACTCTTTTTAAATGTTTAGCCTACCAAATTTGGACCAGATGATCTACACATTGGGTCCCACCTGATGGACGCATCCAATGTCCTACACATGTCAGACTGGCACGTGTTTGCATGTAGAAGCATTTATCGTGGGTCTATCAAACATATGGGATTTTGAGTATAAAACAGGAACTTACAAACTCGGGAAAATGTCTTAATACACATACCTGAAGATAAATATCGAAAACACGCTTTCCAACGCTCTCCCAAGTTTTTGAATCTGGAAATTCCGTCTCTGCGAATTTCAGATTTACAGTGTAGTTCCCGTTTTCAAGCCCCAGACCATAATATCTCAGCGATCCTGGTGATAGCCTTGCGTATTGGAATAGCTGCAAGTCTGTTGTATTTCGAAATACACCCTGATCAGACGTCCTGTAAACATTTTCGTTGCTGCTTGAAGCAAATATTCCTACATTGCTGACGGCCCACTTCTCTGTTCTGGCCACCTTATAGGATACTGGGCCCAGAGGTTGAATATTGTCCGACTCATACTCTGTGTCGTTAATTTTCATAAAGGATCCACCGCAGCTGATCGCGAATGAAGAATCTGTAGGTCAATGGAACAGTGGGACATTGATCAGTGCATAGCATATTTGAAGGATCATCATATGATCACCGTTAGATCATGATCTCGTTAATAACTTCCTGACGCAGGGAAGGACGTGAGGTCGAGCACCATCGTCCTCAAGAGGATAATAATTCCGAATCTATAGAATTTCTTTGGACTCCTCACAGACACTTCTCGAATCCACGAGAAAAGAAAGCAAGAAAATATAAATAAATTCTAATAAATTCGAAATTGATTAATGAATGAATAAAAACGAGTTCACAACCCTTTAAATAAGGGTATCAAGCAATGGGAAAGAAATCATAATCAAACTACAACTCAAACTCCTAGAATCCGCGACTTACTATAAATAGTAAACTTACTATTTATAGACGGTCGTGATGTCTACTAGTGCACAAGGTTTTCGGCCAAAAATAGTAAGTGTCCTATTTGGCTTCACCAAACCGTTCCCCTAATTATTCTAAGCTCTTTTCACGTTGGGCGCAACTCCTAAAGCCCAACGGATGAAGAGTTATAATCAAACTAAAACTTACTATTTATAGTAAAAACGAAATTAAAACAGGAAAACGACCGTCAATCAAGGGGTTTTTCGCAATTCCGGGCGGCGCAACCCGGCATAGCAGGGTTGGTTGGCTAAAGTAGCTCGTTCTACCCCAAAATCATATATTTTACGTCAGCTAACTCATTTCGGATTGCGAGATACGCCCGATCTAAGGTCCGATGGTCCGGATCACTTCTGGCGTCGACCGGGCCTTTTCTGATCCATCTTGGCCATGAATCGGTCCGCGACCCGCTCTACACATGATTTCCAACTTGAACCCTATAATGGGTGGGCCTTAACCCAATAACAACACCAATTAGATTCATTTGATCAGAAAGACACATTGATAAAAAAAAAAAATGTCCTCCATTTTCGAGCAATTAGGATCATCCGACTGGTGTTATTTTGAGGCCACTGCCCATCTATGGTGAGTAACACTTGATAATCTATATGGTGGGTCCAACCTGATACATGGCTTGGATGTCATACACGTGCCAAGTTGACACGTCAAACTGCATGCAGAGGTGCAACAAACCTCTGATTCTGTCAATTGTTATATCATATATATAGGTAAACCACATATGGAAGTGGATTGCCTGTAACCCTGGGCACAGAGATATTCCTCTGCTCGGGGCTGTGTGGGGCCGACAAGAATGTATGTGACAAATCCACTCCGTCCACCTGTTTTGCATGACCACAATAGGGCAGGAATATAAAAATCATGCAGATCTAAAACACATGTCAGCCATACCACACAAAACAGTGGGGATTGAATGCCCGGGGGTTACAGAGGTTTTGTATCAGGATGATATTTGTGCCTATAGTTTATCTGATTGGTAGAAACCTAATGAACAGTTTGGATGGAATATAAATATTATGGTCAGCTCCAGTAAGGTTTCAACAGTAGACATTTCCGTTCCCACTGTTTCATTTGGTGTGGCCCACCTGAGGTTTGAATCTACCTGATTTTTGTTTGCCACCCTATTATCGTCTTGAAAAACAGATGGAGGGAGTGGATTTGTTACGGACATCTCTGTGGGCCTCACGCAGACATGGACACAAGTATATCTCTGTGCCCGGGGTGACGGCCAATCCGCTTCCAAACCACGTACATCTGATGAAACAATCGGAACAGAAAGCTCCCACATTTTATAGTTCAGCAATCTCATGCCGTGGGGGCTATTGTACTGTGTACATGTGGCAAATGTTGATGAGATCTGAACCGTTTGTTCAGCTGATGCTGTAGTGAATGGGGCATAGCCCAAACGTCACATTGATTAGATGATATAAAATAACTAACTTCATGATGAACAAATATGGACAGAAAAAAGAGGCAACAGGATTGCGATGTATCATACTCCATGAGAAAAAGTTCAAAGATCAGACAGCCAGATTTCCCAATCAAAGACATTTCTGGTTGATCGTCAATCAATGATAGATGGTGCCTATAACCATACACACATGCGCCGCATGTACAGTATAGATAATGGGCGGAGGATAACTCCAATGCAACTAGGGGCATAGGGCCATTACCCATTTTATTATTATGTATATAGAAAATAAAAATAAAAAAGATTATCTATTCCTAGAAATGGAAAGGATGGCCTACGGTATTGAGAGTTTTGATAGCATGAAGAGCTTCGCTGAAGACAATTCAAGCTTAAAGGCAAATCACTGAATGCACAAGAAAAATGTCAGTTAAATGGAAGCGGATTGCGTACTGAGTAACTCAGACAGCAGTTGATTACAGAGGATGCCTAATTTGTTTAATAAAAAAGCCAAAATTCAACATAGATAAAATCAAGGCGGAAAAAGGCAAGATTCAGGTGGTCGGGGTATATAATGTCGTGAAATATATATATATATATTTCACGACATTTTATAAGTGAACTAATTATATTGAAGTGAACTAATTCTTTTATTGTCTTGACTCGTTTAAAAAAATGACATTGATAATCACCTGCTGTTAGAACTATCAACTACGAAATTATTAGCCACCAAATTCCTGTACACAAGGAGCACGGTGTCAATATCGTCAATAATTTTGATAATAAGTATTCTTATGATGCACATGTGAAAATGTATGTCCTAATCAGGATCATTGATCCTTTGGGTCATGCACCAAAGTTACAGAAATTGGACAGCTCTGACTATCCAACTGTTCTACATTTTTTTCCTACCATGTGCCTTGTGAGTGATCATCTGATGCAGAGCGGGTTGTGTATAATTTCATGGCCGAGATGGACAAGAAAAGGCCCGATCGGATGCGAAAGTGATCGGGCAGTCAGAACCTTAAAACCGGCGTATCTTGCAAACCAGAATGAGTTATCCAATGTGCCATATATGATTTTGGGTAGGACGAGCTACTTTAGCCACCCAATCCCGCTATGCCGGGTTGCCATGCCGAATTTGTGAGATTCCATCAGATTTGACGGTCAAATTTTCATTATATTTTCATTTTTACTAAGTTTTAGTTAGAAGAATAGCATAGTTGAGTCAAATAGGAAACTACTTTTGGCCAAAACAAGTTTACTATTTATAATAAGTGACAATTTCTAGGAATTTTAGTTATAGTATGATTCCCGAACTTCTTCCTAGTGTTTATGTTACTATTTAACAGGTTGTAAGCTCGTTTTTCATCATCAATCAATTTATTACGAATATCTAAAAATTATTCTATTTTCTTATTTTCCTCGTGAATTCGAGGTATCTCTGTGTTGAGTATAGAGAAGCCTCGTGAATTCGGAGTAGTTATCTCCTTGAGGAAGACAGTGCTTGACCTCAACAGGTCCTTCAGTGTGTCATCATCCCTTTTGAGACCACAATCGGTCGCTTTATCTTTTGGGGGCCCACCAAATCATCAGTCCGGATTGGTGTAAACACGTTCCAAACGTACCCTGGAGATGTTTTTAATTTGAATATTTCCGACATCAAAACTTTAAAACCATGTTTATATTACAAGAAAGAAAGAGGATTCAATCCTAGCCCTGGAAATGGCACGCAGTCAGCATTTAACAGTGTAAAACATGGTTTTACAAGTACAATTAAAAATGGTGGTGAAAGGAGAAAGGTATATGCTTCCTCAAACGTACAAGTTTAAGCGTTCTCCTGTAACCCAAGATGGAAAGCTTCCTGATAATTGATTGTATGATAAATCTCTGAAAATTATAAAAAAGAATATCAAAGATGATCCAAACAGTGAATGTAAGATATCATTTATGAGATAAACAGACAGTAAGTTATACAATTGTGATCATTAAAATGACTATTTTCCACATGCAAAACTAGTTTGATTTTGATTGCAAAAAGTTTGTGATGACACGGGACCTGCCACAACATGCACTGAAACAAAATAGATCTTGTTTGTCCATCCGCTTAAGGCCACAAACAATGATGATGTGGTACCATGGGTGATGGATCAGCATTTGCCTGTTGATGTTCAAAATTCAAATGGGTTTCTTTGTGAAAACATGGTGCTTAACAGTGACAAAATGAACTAATGGATTCAAAACATGGATGATGGAAAATCAATATGTGGATATAGAAAAGTAAACTAGAATCCTCAGAGAATGAAAAATCATGGATTACAATTTCCCTTCAACTATATGTTTGGGATTGCAGTTTTACATGATCAATTCCATGTATGAATCTTGACCAGTCACCTTGTGTTTCTTCTTTGCCTTGTGAAGATCTTAGGCCGGTTTGGATACTACCTCATATGGTTTATTTATTTTTAATTATGAAAGTAAAAAAATTACCTTTTTAAGTTAAATTAGCTTGGTAAATATCTTTTTAAAAATAACTTAACACCTTAAAGTTACTTTAATTCATTAGAGGAAAAAACAATTACTTCTGAACTTTATACTTTATGCTTTGTCTCTTCTTCTCTCTTTCTCATCTCTCCACCCAATGAATAATCCATATCAATGGTGGTCCTGCATGATGGATGGCCCATGTCATAATGGGTGTCCATATCAAAGGTGGGCTCCACATGATGGGTAGTGGACATTCAAGGTGAGCCCCATATGATGGACAATTAACATTGAATGTGGACCCATATGATGAATAACCCACATCGAGGTTGGCATCAAATAATGGGTTGTCTACTTCCCCTAATGATGAATGGTCCACATCAAAGGCCAGACCCACATGATGGATGACTCACATTCAAGGTAGGCCCCACACGATGGATGGTCCACATCAAAGGTGGGCTCCATAGATGGACAATCCACAAGAAAGGCCACCCCCTAATGATGAATGTCCCACATCGAAGGGAGGCCCCGCATGATTGACCTACATTGAAGGTGGGCCCACATGAGGGGTGGTCCACATCAAAATTGGGCTCCAAATGATGGGTGGTGGATATTAAAAGTTGGCCCCACATGATGGATGACTCATATTTAGATGGGCCCCACATCAAGACAATCCACATAGAAGGTCAGCCTTAATGATGAATGGGCCATATCCAAGGCTGGCCCAGATGATGGCTAGCCCACATCCAATGTTTAACATGATGGTAACATGATGGATGGTCCACATCCAATGTGTAACACAATGGATTGTCCACATAGAAGGTGAGCCTCACATGATGCATAACTCGCACCAAAAGTGATCCACATATTAGGTGGCCCCACATAATGGATGGTTCACATTGAAGATAGGGATAAGGTGGGCCCAACATAATGAATAGTCTACATCAAAAGTTGGCCTCACATAATACACAGTGGTTATTAAAGGTGGAACAAACAAACTTGAGAGATAAGTATTCATGTGATGTTGTTACTTTCTGGCTGACAAATATGTTGTTTATTAAACATATCTATTTGTTAAAGAAAAAGTAGAAACCAAGATAAGCTAGTAGAGGTATAAGTAGCTTAGGTAAGTAACTTAAGGTCCAAACGAACAAGGAAATGGTAACTTGTTTTCAAAAAAACCAAAAAACTATTTTTTTTCCCTTTCTTTCAAATGTTTGAAATGTAGATTTTCCTTGAAAATTGATTTCATTTCAAAGTTTTCCATATCCCCCATACATCCTCTAAGTTTCATGTGGTCATTTCCACTTTATTAGGCTATTTTAGCTGGTACACCCAAGTTGACACTGGTTAAGTATATATGCCAACGAGATCACTTATTGAGTTGGGAAAATTAACAGTTTCTGATTGACCAGGAATTAAACCTCTTCAACATGTGGAAGTGATTCTTCCCACCCCTTTCCCAAGGTACTCTAAAAGTACTTAATTATGGCTAGTACTGCACAATTCAAATCAACACTCCATTCAAATGCGGTCTACAAGCTTTGATATTGTTAAGGTAATGCATGGATCACAAGTGGGTTGGACTGTGAACATTCGGTTGATATAGGTGAGGTCCAACTAGCATAGGAGCTTACAATCAATTAATATTGATATAAATGCAGGGGGAGAAAGAAAATGGGTCCCAGCTTGGGTGGACCCACCATGGTATCGGATAGCACTGTACCCGAACAGATCCGGTCCGAATACCCGGACCGAATGGGTCCGAACAGACCCGAACAGACCCGACCCGGAGGGGTATACCTATAAATACCATTTTTTTAACCCAAAACCTAACCTAAATGTTATTTTTTCATATCTTTACGTTAATCTAGACCATCCAAATTGCTGACCCAGTTGTGAATTGAGATATGGTTATACCACATTTTTGGACTCATATTGTAAAATGATCTCTACAAATAGATGGACGGCATGGATGAAACACATGTGTGATAGTGGGGCCCATAGCTCCGACGATGTCAGCGGTGTAGCACGTCCGTTTCCCACCCACCATGATGGCTGTCTGACAACCTGTAGCTGGCGCGGGTACGTGTCGTGCGAAGCGAGCACTGACGCTCCTCGAGCTCCGAGTTGTACGAAGGGTTCAAAGAATATCAACGTTACATGGGCCCCACCGTGATGTATTTACTATATCTACACCATTCATGTATTTTTAAAGATCATTATAGAGCACTATCCAAAAAATAAATAATATCCAAAGATCATCTGAACCACACCACAAATAGTAGCAGAGAATAATTTTCACTATTAAACGATTCGTGTGGTCCACATGGTAGTTAGATCTATCTTATTTTTCGTCTCAAGACTTAAGACGAGGTCACTAAATGGATGGACGGTTTGGATATAACACATATCCCATGATCACACCCCTGTAGCTTGTTAACGTCAAACGAAGAGAGTCCCTGTGCATGAAAAGTTGAAAACTGAAAGGACAGCACTGCACTTTCGTGCAGTGCACGTCAACAACATAACACATTAACACCGCTAGTGTACTTGTATATATGCTCTTTCAGATACATATGGGGCCCACCTTGATGTATATGTTTTATCCAAACCGTTCATTAATTTTGACATATTATTTTAGACGTTGAGAAAAAAAGTGTGTTATATTAAAAGCTGAAGTAAACCACACCAAATGAAATAGTTGGATTAAATTCCAACTGTCCGAATCTTACCCAACCTGGTCCGAAATGGGCAGGATGACCGAGTCAGACTCGGTTTGCACAATTCAAATCAACAGTCCATTCAAGTGCGGTCTACAAGCTTTGATATTGTTAAGGTAATGCATGGATGCATAAGTGGGTTGGCTTGTGAACATTCGGTTGATATAGGTGAGGTCCAACTAGCATAGGAACTTACAATCAATTAATATTGATATAAATGTAGGGGGAGAAATAAAAGGGTCCCCCCTTGGGACCCCACCATGGTGTTTATTTGCAATCCACCCCTGACCGACACGTGTGTCACTCCATATTAGGCCCGTGATAAGGGAAAAAAAAAAATCAGCATCATTTGTGATTGAGGTGGACCACACAATTGGAAACAGTGCATGTGTCAAAGCTCACCCTCCAAACTATTTCCCTTGGTACAACCCACATGAATTGTAATAAACCTTTGGGCCCAAGACTATATTTTAGTGTGGCATCCAACAGTGAGAGTGGATTCAATATAACAATCACCGTGGGGTCTATAAAATATAATGCTAGACCTCTCTCCCAACTGTTTTCATTGTTGTGTCACACTTAAATCACAAATCAATATGAATTTTTGTATAAAAGCGTGAAATGAGATTACACATCTAATGGTCGGTGTGGATCTTTCATGCACATCACGCTGGACCATGTCAAAATCAAGTGACAGCTTGCGTGAAACTAGCTGGAAAAAATGAAAAGGCCTGAGGTACAACTGGTTTGAGTATTGGTTAAGGTGCAACTAGAGATAACTTCTAAGTTTTCATGTAATAGATTGAACATATCATTGTCATCACCTTATGGAAACCTTAATAACATCAAGCTATTGAGTCTACCACACCTGTGTTTCACCATGTACCAATATATGGACATTGTTTTATATGATGTGTAGATAGGCTGAAAATTACACTACGAGAACCTTGTGGTGGGGCCAACTTTCTGTAAGGGCTGGATGTTACATGCAGGTAATTTGGAAGTTATCATATAGGTGCACATAGCTTGTGGTCCTGCAGGTGGACCAAAAATCTACTCTTTGGCGGGTTCCACCGTGATGTCTATATGAGATCCATACCAACCATTAGATTTATAATCCCATTTTAGGCCTAAATCCAAAAAATCTCATAGACCTATGGCTCAAGTGGGCGACAACAAAGGATATGGTTGGGAGAGAGACTTCCACCCTAGATTTTTATACAGGGTGCACCGTAATTATTATATGAAATCCAGTCCAACCATTTGATGACATACTAAAACAAAGTCTTGGCCTAAAATTCAGCCTCATTAGTAATTTAGATGGGCCGCACAAAGGGAAATGGTTTTAACCTTTAACCGTTACACAATTTTTAATTATGCAGTCCATCTTAATCATGGATCAGGCTGATTTTTTAGGTCCTATGCCTAACATGGAGTGACAGGCATGGTGATCATGGTGGATTGCACATAAACACCACCGTACGTGGCTCTAACCAAGCCATGGACTCCTTTCCTACTCTCCCATTGCATCTGTGGTTGAAGGATTAAATCTCCAGCAACACTGAGGTATCTCTCTCTCTCTCTCTCTCTCTCTCTCTCTCTCTCTCTCTCTATATATATATATATATATATATATATATATATATATATATATATATATATATATTCTCATTTCAAAAACTCTCCGGTAAAAACTCTTTTCATAAAATTTCAGTGAGTCGTTTGCTCCCTAACACAACATTTTCCCCAAATAAATGCCCCTATTAGAACCATTGTTACACGTTCAAAAAGAATTTAAAACTAACCAAAGGAATGTACAAAAGAAGTGTAATCCAATTCTCAATCTATGCAAGATCAAATCATTAATTACTAGGGTCCCTTTCTCTTCCATTAAGAAGTTATAGCTTTTTTGAGATGGCAGTGTATCAGACAAGCTTTGTTTCCAAGAAACCTGAAAATTGCGATGATGAAATACATACATCAAAGAGAATTATGCAAGGAAAATTAGATTCAAGAAAGGTTGTTTAATTCTTACAAGTAAACAAGTGAACTTATATTGAAGAAAGACTCTGGAATTGGGCCACTTAAATTGTTGAAGCTTAAATCCCTACAAAAGTAAACAATTTAATATGGTAGAAGAAAACAAAAGTGAGATGGAATTACTAAGAAGGCGAGTCAAAGATCAACTACATGTGACAGTTCCTTCTTATGGCCTGCTAGATGAACGGTCCGGATTATGTGGCGAGGCATAACACGTCAGCCCAAGTGTGAGAAGCAACAAATGTCCAATAGTGCTAGCAAAATTCATATCTATGCCACGGTTCCAAAACCGGAAAAGTTGACTCAAATGGTAAAGTCCATTGGGCAACTTGAGTTGAAGCCTTGCCGAAAAAGTTGAAAGTAAAAACTCAATAATTAATAATCATTTTAAAAAAATGTATTATAAAATTCATAAACTAACGAAAATAAGGAAACTTATTTGAGTTTTATAATCAGTAAATGAGTTCCACATTGATTTAAGTTAACTCATAACCCAATCCAGTTGAGTTGACACAATGAGTTTTTTTAATGTTAAATTCACCTATTTTTGACACCCCTAGTCTGTTTTTGATACCAAGATGTGTGCTGAAGTTGATCATGAAAGTTGGCCCCACCACACAGGATCTCCTGGTCTACATGATATGGAACCTTTTTAAAAGTCGAAGATTTACTATGCACGTGCAGTGGTCCATTTAACCACTGCGGGAGCAGAGAGGTCTTTTCTCCCCTCTAATTTTATGGTCAATATGGCTTTGGATTACGATTAATGATTTGGATTATATAAGGGATGGGCCGGATGGACAAAATCTACGATATATTATTTCTTAATTTCTATTAAAACTATAGAATACCATTTACGGATGATCTCATCCCTATTTAAAAGGAAGGGCTAAGGACTTTGGATGAGATTAGAGGGGATTTCTAGCTCCCGCTGAAGAGGTTGGATGGCTTCCCCTGAAGTGCTTAAGTTGTGCTTGTGATTGTTCATCGTGGTGCAGGGCACGACTTGCTATGGGTTGATGTAGGGCTACGGCTTAAACGGTCGTGATTACATTATCGGGAAGGATAGATGTTCAACCTCCAGATCTAGGGAAGAGGATAGGGCAGCTCCAGGGAAGGGAAGGATCTTCGCCCTGGCGAACAGGAAGAAGGAAGCTGAGAGGGATGTTGAGTCAATGTCCACAACAGTTCCGAATCTGCCTGCAATCAGTTCGATAATGGTTCTGCTCCAGGCATGGAGGGGGATTCCTTGGATTCGAATCCAAATACCTCTGTTAGTTGACACAGCCGATGAAACCCATGGGGATACTGTGCAGAGACCCATAGCTTGATGGAGTTTAGAGTCTCGTTCAAACGTGATTGCCTCTGCCCTGGTGTGGAAGGAGATGAGAAATGATTGGTCTGATACTCTGGCTACTTCAGCCCCTGATGCGCTGAATGGAGAGGCTCGCAAAGAGTCTACGAGGGTGGATACTGAGAGGGTCGGGTAGGCTGCGATGCCTATCAGAGCATGGGCCATGTCTCTCCTCCTAGAGTTGGGGATCCAGGGTGGGACGCAGATGGGAGGGGTTTCCAGGATGGGTTGTTGTGGAGGTGGCTTGGGTAGTTGGTTGATGGTTAGGTTGTGTGCAGGTTCAGAGATGGGTAGAAGGGGGTTCAGGTTTGGGGATGAAGTAGAAGGTGGCGATATGGGGTTCGGATTGTGTAGCTTTCTGAATCTGCTGTTCTGATGTCAATTTTGAAGAGTTTTACTTTAAAAATCAAAATGATATTCGCCTGGTTACAAAAGAACTACTTCTTTCCTGCACAACACAGGAGATCCCATTCTGTGATTTTTGGAAATTCTACTTGGGGTGTGTTTGGCTTCACCAAATGTCATGAAATTTCACATTAATGTTTAGTGCAACCAAACGTACCCTTAGAGCACAAATTCCATTATCAAAATTTAGTAATGTGAAGGAAGACTATCATAGAAGATTAAAACAAGTTAATAAACACTGACACTCACAAATATATCAGTGAGATCAAATTAGAAAAACTCGATGGAATGGGACCCTCGAAAGCATTGCCTTGCATACTCCTACATCAACATTTTCAGGGTTACAAATACTCTTTAAAGAAGTATACCATGGCATATCAAGAAAATGAGATCTGCTAAGTGCACTCTCTATGTTACGCACTCACATAGTAGGTCCCACTTGCAGGTTATGAAAAAAAAAAAAAAAAAAGTCTAGTTGTCCACATTTAATGTACACGTGGCCCACTAGATGACCCATCATTGAACGTGGTGGAAATTCCTATCCACATTCAGAACAGGATGTGGCACCAAACCTATTTTTGAGTCTGGATAGAATTACTATCCACCACCAAAATGGTGAGAGACTTCGTCATGCAATCCCATGCATACCAAATATACCAAATGAAAAGATAGGAGTTATTATCAGTATAGAACTCGTAAGTACTAGCTTACAAATAATTGAGAGCCCGACTCCCATTGAAATCAGGTATTTTTCCTGTGAAGTTGTTATCAGATGCCCACCTGAAATTCAATCATATTTTCCACCGCAAATGCGGATATTATTAAATCAAGGGATAAGAAAAGATAGACATGGCATACAAGTAACAAAAATTGAACCATCCGAAATCATGGGCCCCACAGTAGATGGGTCATAATCCAAAGATCAGATCAATCGAATGATCCTGAGCTCTGGATAATAGGCATTAGGATCTGTTGTATTCAGACCATTGCGAATTTTTCCATTTTAATGCCCATTTGATTGCACACCATAAGTTGTACTAGTGTTAGTTCAAGAGAAATCTAAGGTGGGGCCTACGATTTTGAAGGTTTCCATGCGGCTTATAATCATGAGCTCTTACAGGATATTCAGTTTTCTCAAGTGGGCAAATGTTGAAGGAATCTGGCCACTTAGCCCACAGCTATCAATGTATCTGTGAAAATCAAGCATAGATCATGAATCCAGTTGTACAATTTCTTATGCTATTATCAGTTAGAGGAATGCTCACACCATTTCAACGGACCGAAAGTAGCTGACCATTGAGTTATATTTTTAAAATGGTCAAAGCAGTTAAAATGGCTGAAGGGGTACTTTGAACAGCCATGTAAATGTAAACAAAGCGTCCAGGGAAGGGAATTTTACTCATTCTAACAACCACTCAAGGCTAACATTTTGCTGCTACCATACCACCGTAAAACAAATCACTGTTCTCCTGGTGAAGCCAACCTATAAGAAGGTTGGATGTAATTCACTGGGTGGACAGTAACTTATGATTCAGCTGGTTGGACTAAAAAGCTTCTCAGAAAGAAAACTTAAAGAAAAGAAACAAAAATAAATAAATAAATAATTTACATACTAATCTCTATAAATTGCGTGGCAAATTTGAAATTCCAAACGCACCATGTAATATTTCTGAAGAGGAATGATTAAATAGAATAATAATAATAATAATAATAATAATAATAAGAGAAGTTACAGTTTTTGCAAACTTGTCATATTCCCTAGCTTAGGTGGGAGCGAGTTAGAGAAGTTGTTGGAGCTTATATCCATGAAAATAAAAAATAATTAATTAATCATTTCAGAACCAAAAGCATCCTGTTTTGGCCTGAAATCACGACATTAACCTTCATCAATATTCTGTTACTCGAGAACCGAACACGCAGATGGGATGTATGCTAACTTGTGGTGCAGCCAAACCTTTCCCGCCAACGTGTTGTTTGTGCAGAACATCCATACCATGCCAATGTCAGGTCCTATGATGAAGGGGAGCGGATTAGGTGCGGCCTGGCCCACCCAAGATGATGAGGTCCTTACCATGGGGCCCACCTTGATGTATGTATTCTACATCCATGCCATCCATCAGTTTGACAGATCATTTTATGGCATGAACCTAAAAATGTAGCAGATCCAATTCTGAGGTGGACCATACTATAGGAAATGGTTATGATTGACCTTTAATGGGCGGCATAAGTTTTGGATCAAGCAGGTTTATGTGACCTTATCAACAGGTTGGATAGAAAATAAACACTATGGAAACATTATAGTGGTCCTAGTAAAATGGTGGGGTCCTTCAATCATCACTGTTTCCTACGGTATGGTCTGCCTGAAATTTGGATCTTCTTCAATTTTAGGCTCATGACCTAAAATGATCCTAATCCGCAGATGGATGGTGTGGATATAGATTACATACATCAAGGTGGGCCCTGTGGTAAGGGCCGCACCGTCTTGGGTGAGGCTGGGGCCACACTTGATCCACCCCATGATGATGATCATCTAGCTCAAACAATCAGATGGGTCCGTCATTAGGTTGGCCATGCCTAGATGTTGAGTCGCCGTCGCTTATCCACTCATTCCAACGGTGCAGCCCACCTGTTGACAGGTCTGGCCTGATTTCTGTGCCAGGTATCTTCATGGTGGAGCCTACCATTTTGAATGGTGTCGATTCCCCGCAGGAGTGGTATGTTGGCTGGAAAGACGTGGCTTCATAACAAGATGTACTACACCACCTGAATGATTCAGACCGTTCATCTAGAAGCTCCCACCGTAGATGGCCCATCTGGAGAAAAAGAAAAAAATCTGTCCTAGCCCTTTCATATCAGCAATGATGATCCCCAACCAATGAAATTATTTTCATAACGAGCTTATACTATGAAAGATTCTAGATGAACAGTCTGGATCATCATGTGCTGAGGAGAAAGAAGATACAGCTGGGGAGATAGTATGAGAGCAATGGGCGCGCATACGCCCAGCTACTCTACAACATGACTTACATGTAGCTCAATCCAAACAGTCCAAACAGTGGGACCCACTGATGAAGGATACATCCCTCTAAGCAGATTGATTAAATCATCCTGACCTTTGGATCAATTTGTATTTTCATTTCACACTGTTGACTATTATTTTTCAACTCAGTCTCAACCATCTACTAGTGTTCATCAATCAATCAGCCAGTGAGAATCATCTGTCCAATGTGGGTTTTTGGTGACCCATATAAAGCAGGCCCATGATGCTTCACGTACATTTACGCCACATGTTCCATAATGGTGTGTATGCATATGATCATCACAATGCCTCAGGAAGATAGTCAGAAAGTCCTTCCAAGCGGTTTGGTAGGGTCAATAACATAGGCATCGATCGCCCTTGTAGTGTCTCAAGTACAGACGAATGGTTATGAACTTCCGATCACTGATGGTGATCTGGTATATGCAGAGATTCCACATACTATAATTTTAAATAGTCATGTGGACTACTATACTTATTTTTCTCGCATGGATAACTGGAAAGAGATTCAGTAAACCCGAGAGGATGAAAATTTCATCTCCGACGAGAGATCATAGTGATGGGATGAATCCTAACCGTTGCTGTATAAGAGTTCTATGCAGTTCTCGGAAGCGGATTGCGTGCAGAGTAAACGCCTCATGGCATAGTGAGTAAACTCTGTGTGGCCCACTATGGATGTATGTGTCTTATCCATGCAATTCATCCATGTTTTCAGATCATTTTAGGACATCAAGACAAAATTGAAGTACATCCAAAGTTCTATTGGACCACACCAGATGAAACGGTGGGGATAATGACTTCCACCGTTGAAACCTTCCTAGGGCCTCCAGTGATGTTTCCAAACTTTTCACGAGGTCACAGAGACATGGATGAAGGTAAAAAACAAATATCAGCTTGATTTAAAATTTGTATGGCTCCCCATAAGTTTTCAATGGTTGGCGTTCAATTCACCCTGTTTACTGTGGTGTTGTCCAATTGAGCTTTGGATATATTTAAATTTTGGGATCTTTCCCTAAACTTAGATGATAAAATGGATGGATGGCGTGGATAAGACATATACATAATGGTAGGCTCCACATAGTTTACTCAGGATACTATCTACCTCTACGGTTCTCTCTTTAGAGTACACGTGACCAACATGTGGTGATCAGTACTGTTAATCATGTAAGCTACCGTGGGGATGAGCTATAAGCCAAATTTCAGAGTGATTGGATAATGGTTAAACGTGACTGCTGACCATTCCTTTTGTAGGCCACTTATTAGACAGGTAAGACAGTCCACTCCCCATCTATGGGATGGCTCAATAGGACAATGGTTCCGATCACAACATCTTTGCCAAGTGCTACATACTGGCATTCCCCTTTTAAAAAAAGGTGCACAAAATTTACTAAAACCTGATCAATAATTTCTGCACGACATGGTTAGATGGTTAGGATCATACTATCATTGTAATTTTTCATCCATGGTCCGTTCCCGGAGCCTTAAGAGGAATGAGTGGTTCAAATCATCACACACTTCACTATGAAGGATATCTTACAAGTAGGTTAGATTCCAAAGGTTTCCCAGCTCTTTGGGGATGCTCCCTGATATGGCATTCATTCTAACGGAGCTGAAGGAAAGGAGAAAAAAAAAAAAACAAAAAAACAAAATCAAAGCAAATGTTGGAATCACAGTAACTTGCACCATAAATCAGGCACATTCAAATTACAGCTTGCACACACATATACCTCAATCCGGACAGTCCAAAGTGTGCCCCATCAGGCTATATGCAATTTTGATGGTGCAGATTGACGTGCATATATGCCACGTGTAGGATGAATTTTGTTGCGAATATGATCTACCATGTGATAGAGATTATCATATTATTCATCAATAAATAATAGGGTGATTGCACCAACAAAATGATGAGGGCATGATCCTGATCGTACATGTGAGGGTCCCACGATATAGTTTCAGAGTATCTGAGAGTTGCTATTTCCAAAATACAACCATCCAACCATATGATTAAAGCTATTGTCGGCCCATAGTCGGACCCACAAAATGAAAGGTTGACCATCCTAATACCTTGCTGGACCTGCCCAGCTAAATTTTGAACATTATCCACACGTGTATAGAGCCATGTCCATCTCTACACAAGCACAATTTTGAACATGGCACGGGTGCGCAGATCCCGCCCTTCCATAAGGTGGGCCTCATTAATTAGATCTTCTGTCTCAAAAATTCATGGAAATTTACCTCTTACCGACTTCAGGAGTCCATAATTAGGACGGTCTGCAGATGATTGACCAATTCCTAGCCACCGATTGGAGGCATTGGTTGTACTTTTATTTATAACCGTCTATTCTCATCCTCAAAAGTCCTTGAAATCTCAGTGGTTATGATTATACAGACTGCCATGGTCTTTTCTGGCACGGCACATTTCATGCCAGAGCCAACGGATCAACCACGGGATTTATCACCGTGTATGAAGATGTAATGCTATATAAGATAATACTGATTGCACCAGATACAAACTACTGTAACAGTTAACCGCCACTTTGAAAGTGGTGATTACTCCTTCGCATACCACGTGGTACTCACGTGGGTCAATCCAGACCATCCAAATTGTGAGAAAACTGTGGATAGCGTATATATCGAAAATCCAGCTGATAAAGTAATCCTAGCCATCCAAGTGATGGCCATAGGATGAAAGGGTAAAAGAAAATTAAGGAATGTTCCAAATTCAAAGGGAAAGGTTTGATGGATCCTATCAAACTCTTGGTTTAATTTTATTTTTTCCCTTGCGCACATGTTTCATCGGTGGATGTTTAAGAAATTTGGATGGCCTGGATTCTCCTACGCCCAAGCCATGTGGACAGTTAACGAGTGATAAGAAATAGCAACGGAAGATATTTCGCTGTGGGTGAAGTTTTGATACTTACAGGTAATACAAGTTCATTAAATTGCCGATAGAAGCTGGCAAGGGACGCGTTATGTAATTTTCTGAGACATCCCTGCAATATATACAGAAAACACTTGGTGAGGTGTGAGTGAAGGTAGGACTTAAGAGGCCTATGGTTAACAAGTTTATCCTGAGTTTGCATGTAATAGACTGAACCCGATGTAGGGTGAGACCTGGCCCCATCAGTGCAAAATCTCGTCCGTTGACAGCCCTAGCCTGAGCCGACACAATGAATTTTGACCCCTACCAGCCAAATTACTAACTGGGCCCAATCTTTTAAACACGTGCTGAGTCCAGACTCACTTGCACTCTGGCTGTGCATAGACGAATCATATGAGTTAAATGCGACTTGTCTAAGTTAATTTGGAATCAGTCCGACCCATCCAGTTCAAAAGCATGAGTCATCCCTGACTGGTGTGAGTCAGGCTGAATCACTACTGACTCAGGTGAGTCGTGGCTCAACTCGAGAGTAGACAAGTTGGCATGCTGGTCCGGCTCAACTAAAGTGTTTACATGTGGCATTCATCGAGGCTTTGAAGAGCCATTTAAATGTAAACAAAGCATCCAGAAAGGGAATTTTTCACATTCCGACAACCTCTTAAGGCTAACATCTTGCTGCTACCATACCACCGTAAAACAGTTTTGTTCAGCTGTATCGTGTCTTTCTAACTCTTGTTTTATGAGGAAAGGTTAAAAATAAAGAGTCTAATTAGTTACAATCCACTTAGCAAATAAATTCCAATCTTTGATGTGTGTGTGACATCCATCCTTGTCCTATAAGTCGTCCTAATTATTGGTATTACGTTTTGCAAAGATAACACATCCTCTCATCGAGAGGGCCACACTTGTATTTTATTACTAATCAATGGTAAATATCGTTGTTATCGTGCGGCCTACCTAATTTGTGAATGGGGCTGATTTTGTACCTGCAGGTTAGTCGGGTGGTGGAGCCAACCTATAAGAATGTTGGATATAATTCTTTGGTTGGACAGTATACTTACGATTCAACTGGTTCGACTTAAAAGCATCTCGTAAAGAAAACTTAAAGAAAAGAAATGAGTAAATAAATTTTGCATATTAATCTCTACAATTTGAGTGGCAAATTTGAAATTTCAAACCCAATATATGAGATTTCCCGTGAAGAATAAATAAATATAATAATAATAATAATAATAATAATAATAATAATAATATTAATAATAATAATAAGAGAGTTACAGTTTTTGCAAACTTGTCAAATTCCCCAGCTCAGGTGGGAGAGAGTCAGAGAAGTTGTTTGAGCTTATATATATATATATATATATATATATATATATATATATATATATATATATATATATATATATATAATTAATTAATCATTTCATAACCAGAAGCATCCTGTTTTGGCCTGAAATCACTACAATAACCTGCATCAATTCTCTGTCATTTGAGAACTAAATGCACAGATGAAAGTATGCTAACTTGTGGTGCAGCCAAACCTTTCCTGCCAACGTGTTGTTTGTGCAGAACAGCCGCCGTACCATGCTAATGTCAGGTCCTATGATGAAGGGGAGCGGTTTAGGTGCGGCCGGGCCCCACCCAAGATGATGAGGTCCTTACCATGGGGCCCACATTAATGTATGTATTCTACATCTATGCCATCCATCAGTTTGCCAAATCATTTTATGGCATGAGCCTAAAAATAAAGCAGATCCAATTCCCCAGCTCAGGTGGGAGAGAGTCAGAGAAGTTGTTTGAGCTTATATATATATATATATAGGTTGGATGGAAAATAAACACCACGGAAACAGCATAGTGGCCCAAGGAAGTTCTTAATGGTAGGGCCTTCAATCACCACATTTTCTTAAAGTATGGTACGCTTGAGATTTGGATCCCATGACCGGAGATGATCCGGTAATCCCGTAAAACAGATGGATGGTGTGGATATAGTTTACACACATCAAGCTGCGCCCTATGGTAAGGGCGGCACCATCTTGGGTGAGGCCGGGGCCACAACTAATCCACTCCATGATGATGATCATCTAGATCAAACAATCAGATGGGTCTCGCTCAAAAATCATGTAGGTTTACTCCTCCAGTGGACCTGTGTACAAAACAAACTTCCAGCGAAAGCAACTTCTATCCAGCCATCCATTTGTTGTGTGTCCGCCCCAGCCGGAAAAGGCCTGATCAGCCGATGGAAAGCTCCGATCCTATACATATGCCATTGAGGGACATATGTTTGCATTTGGATGGACGAGATTTGTATTCTTCATTTGTTGTGCCATCGATATCAGTTGTGACAGTCCAAATGCTGATCAGATAATCCTAACCATCCAACAGGAGGCCACCAAGGGACGGTTAGAAAGAAACTGGTCAGTTTTCCAAGTTCAACGGTTGTAAAAGTACCTCTCACCGACTTCAGAGGTCCATAATTAAGACAGTCTGCAGATGGTTGACCAGTTCCTAGCCACCAATTGGAGGCATTGGTTGTACTTTTATTTATAACCGTCTATTCCCATCCCCAAAAGTCCTTTAAATCGGTGGTTATGATCATATACAGACTGCTATATGGTCTTTTTTGGCAAGGCACATTTCATGCCAGAGCCAACAGATCAACCACTGGATTTATCACCATGTCTGAATATGTAAGAGCATTATAAGATACAACTGATTGCACCGGATACAAACCACTGTAACAGTTAACCGCCCCTTTGAAAGTGGTGATGACTCCTTAGGATAACATGTCGTACTCATGTGGAGCTATCCAGACCATTCAAAATGTGGGAAAACTATGGATGGAGTATACATCTAAAATCCGGATGATAAAGTAATCCTAGCCATCGAAGTGATGGTCATTGGGTGAACGATTAAAATTAAATTAACGTGTGTTTCAAATTCAAAGGGAAAAGTCAGATGGATCTTATCAAACACTTGGTGTAATTTTTTTCCCTTGTGTATGCTGCATCCATGAATGTTTCAGATATTTGGATGGTCTGGGTCGCCCTACGACCATGCCATGTGGACGGTTAACAAGTGATAAGTAATAGCAACAGGGAAGCGGATTGCATACTGAGTAAACTGTGTGGGGTCCTATGTTATTTATTTATTTTATCCACTCCATTAATCCATGTTAACAGATAATTTTAGATTTTAATCCCAAAAATGAAGCAAATTAAAATTTCAAGTGGACCACGCTACAGGAAAGAGCTTGATTGAACCTCTACCATTGAAAATTTTTTGGAGGCCAAAGAAGTTTTGGATCAAGCTGATGTTTGTGGTTTCTCTTCATCCATGTCTTTGTGATCTTATGAACAGGTTGGATGACAAATAAAAATTACTTTGGACCCTAGGAAGGTTTCAATGTTGGAAATCATTATTCCACACTGTTTCCTGTGTAATGGTCCACTTGACATTTGGATTTACTTCAATTTTGGGATCAACCCCTAAAATTAGCATTAAAAATGGATGGACAGTGTGGATAAACCACATACATTCATAGTAGGCCCAACTGAGTTTACTCAGTACGATAAAAGCGTACAGAGTAACTCAGTACGCAATCCGATTTCTAGCAACAGCAGATACTGTGGGAGTGTGGGGGTGTGTGTGTGCGTGTGTTAAAAAAAAAAAAAAGAAAAGAAAAGAAAAAAAGAAAGAAGAAGAAGAAGAATAAGAAGAAGGAATACTGTGGGAGAAATTTCAATACTTACAGGTAGCTCAGGTGCTTTAAATTGCCGATAGATGGTGGCAAGGGACCGGTCATGTAATTTTCTGAGACATCCCTGCAATATATATAGAAAACACTTGTTAACGGTTGGAAAATTAGATCTCACCGACTTCAAGGTGTCAACAATGTTACAGTTAAGTGGTGGTGGCTCATTCACAAACCATGTGGCACTCATGTGCAGCTATCCAGACCATCCAAATTGTGAGGAAACTGTGGATGGAGCATATATCTAAAATCCAGCTGATAAAGTAATCCTAACCATCCAATTGATGGTCACCAGATGAACGGTTAAAAGTAAATTAACAAATGTTCCAAATTTAAAGGAAAAGTCAGATGACTCATATCAAGCTCTTGGTATAATTTCTTTTTCCTTGTGTATGCTGCATCCACAAATGTTTCAGAGATTTGGATGGTCTAGATTACCCTACAGCCATGCCACGTGGACTATTAATGAGTGATAAACAAAAGCAACACGCTTTGGTAAAATTTTAGATACTTACAAGAAGAGCATGCTGGTTATGTTGCCGATGAATGCTGGCAAGGGACCTGTTATGGAATTATTTGACACATCCCTGCAATATATATAGAAAACACTAGGTGGTGACGTGTGACACGTGTACAAGATAAAGCCGCTCATCAGGTGGGGGCCCACCACATGAGTTGATCCATTGCATTTCTTAGCCAGGTAACAAAATGTGGCCCAATTGAGTGAACGTAGGACTCAGTAGAACTATCGTTAATAAGTTTAGCCTGGGTTTGCATGTAATAGATTCAAGGGTCAGGCCCGGCCCAAACATTGCAAAATCCGGGCTGAAGCCAACTCAAGGCCTGGGCCATTGACAGCCCATCCTGACCCGGCCAGATATTAAGAACAATAGGCTTGACCCTTACCCAGCCCATTTACTAACCAGGCCCAATCTTTCAAACACGTGCTGAGTCCCGACTCACTTGCACACCCGCTACGGATAGATGAATCAAATGAATTAAATGCGACTTGTCTGAGTTATTTGGACTCAGTCCAACCCATCCAGTTCGACACCATGACTCCGCCCGGACTGAGGCGAGTCAGGCTGATTCACTTCCAACTCAGGTGACTCACAACTAAACTCAAAAGCAGATGAGTTGGAATGGTAGTCTGGCCCACTATTGATTTCATACCATTTTTCACATATACCACATAGGTATCAGAACCCATGATTTAGTGTTGAAACCCACCGGTCTATCACTAACTCGAATAAACTTGAATCTCAAGCTCAATTATTACCTTATATGCCTATATATATAGGGAAAAGGTACTATGCGCTTGCGCTGATGGGACCGTCCCATGAGGTCGAGCTGTGTGGGCCCCACCAGATGTATTTTCAAATCATTTTAAGACATCAATCCAAGCTCGAGGTACATCCAAAGTTCTATTGGACCACACCAGATGAAACGGTGGGGATAATGACTTCCACTGTGGAAACCTTCTTTGGGCCTACAGTGATGTTTATTTTTCATCCAAACTTTTCACGAGGTCACAGAGACATGGATGAAGGTAAAAAAACAAATATCGGCTTGATTTTAAATTTATATGGCTCCCGAGAAGTTTTCAATGGTAGGTGTTCAATTCACACTGTTTGTTGCGGTGTTGGTTCACTTGAGCTTTTTTTTTTTTTTTTTTTTTGGGTTAACTTGTTAGTACATACCCATGTCAGTACACGCTTGAGCTTTGGATATGTTTAAATTTTACAATCTTTCCCTGAACTTAGATGATAAAATGGATGGACGGCGGGGATAAGACATATACATAATGGTGGGCCCCACAGAGTTTACTCAGTATACTATCTGCCCCTACAGGGTTTGGTTGCAAATATAATCTACCATGTGGGCATGATCCTTGTCGTTCATGTCAGGGTCCCACGCTATAGTTTCAGAGTATCTGAGATTTGCTAATTGCTATTTTAAAAATAAAACTATCCAATCACATCATCAAAGTGATTGTTGGCTCATAGTGGGACCCACAAAATGAAAGGTTGACCATCCTAATACCTTGCTGGACTTGCCCAACTATAATTCTGAATATCCACGTGTACAGAGCCTTGTCCATCTCTACACAAGCACAGTTTTGAACATGGCACAAGTGCGCAGATCCTACCTTTCAATAAGGTGGGCCTCACTGATTATATCTTCTGATTCAAAAATTGTAGGTTTACTCCTCAAGTGGGCCAGTCTACAAAAATAACTTCTCGGTAAAGCAATTTCTATCCGGCCATCCATTTGTCGTGTGTCCGCCCCAACTGGAAAAGGCCTGATCAGCGGATGGAAAGCTCCGATCCTACACACGTATGCCATTGTGGGACACGTGATTGCATATAGACGGATGAGATTTGTATTCTTCATTTGTTATGCCATCGAGATCAGTTGTGACAGTCCAAATGCTGATCAGATAATCCAAACCATTCAACTGGAGGCCACCAACGGACGGTTAGAAAAAAAAACTGCTCAGTTTTCCAAGTTCTACGGTTGTAAAATTACCTCTCACCGACTTCAGGAGTCCATAATTAGGACGGTCTGCAGATGATTGACCAATTCCTAGCCACCGATTGGAGGCATTGGTTGTACTTTTATTTATAACCGTCTATTCTCATCCTCAAAAGTCCTTGAAATCTCAGTGGTTATGATTATACAGACTGCCATGGTCTTTTCTGGCACGGCACATTTCATGCCAGAGCCAACGGATCAACCACGGGATTTATCACCGTGTATGAAGATGTAATGCTATATAAGATACAACTGATTGCACCAGATACAAACCACTGTAACAGTTAACCGCCACTTTGGAAGTGGTGATGACTCCTTCGCATACGACATGGCACTCACGTGGAGCTATCCAGACCATCCAAATTGTGAGAAAACTGTGGATTGATTATATAACCAAAATTCAGCTGATAAAGTAATCCTAGCCATCCAAGTGATGGCCATCGGATGAAAGGGCAAAAGTAAATTAATTAGTGTTACGAATTCAAAGGGAAAAGTCAGATGGATCCTATCAAACACTTGGTTTAATTTTATTTTTTCCCTTGCGCACATGCTTCCTCCATGAATGTTTCAGAAATTTGGATGGTCTGGATTCTCCCACAACCATGCCATGTGGACAGTTAACGAGTGATAAGTAATAGCAACAGCAGATATTTCGCTGTGGGAGAAGTTTCGATACTTACAGGGTACTCAAGTTCATTAAATTGCCGATAGAAGCTGGCAAGGGACCCGTTATGTAATTTCGTGACAAATCCCTGCAACAGATACAGAAAACACTTGTTGAGGTGTGAGTGAAGGTAGGACTCAGGAGGCCTATGGTTAACAAGTTTATCCTGAGTTTGTATGTAATAGACTGAACCCGATGTAGGGTGAGACCTGGCCCCATCAGTGCAAAATCTGGTCCGTTGACAGCCCTAGCCTGACCCGACCAGATGTTAACAACAATGCATTTTGACCCGTACCAGCCAAATTACTAGCTGGGCCCAATTTTTTTAAACACGTGCTGAATCAAGACTCGCTTGCACTCTGGCTGTGGATAGACGAATCACATGAGTTAAATGCGACTTGTCTAAGTTAATTTGGACTCAGTCCGACCCATCCAGTTCAACACCATGAGTCACCCCTGACTGGTGTAAGTCAGGCTGGCTTTGAAGAGCCATTTAAATGTAAACAAAGCATCCAGAAAGGGAATTTTACTCATTCCAACAACCACTTAAGGCTAACATCTTGCTGCTACCATACCACCGTAAAACAGTTTTGTTCAGCTATATCGTGTCTTTCTAGCTCTTGTTTTATGAGGAAAGGTTAAAAATAAAGAGTCCGACTAGTTACAGTGCACTTTTTTCCAAATAAATTCCAATCTTTGATGTGTGTGTGACATCCATCCCTGTCCTATAAGTTGGCCTAATTATTGGGATTAGGTTTTGCAAAGATCACCACATCCTTTCATCGAGTGGACCACACTTGTACTTTATTACTTATCGATGAAAAATATTGTTGTAACGGTGCGGGCTACCTAATTTGTGAATGGGGCTGATTTTGTACCTGCAGGTTAGTCGGGTGGTGGAGCCAACCTATAAGAATGTTGGATATAATTCTTTGGTTGGACAGTATACTTACGATTCAACTGGTTCGACTTAAAAGCATCTCGTAAAGAAAACTTAAAGAAAAGAAATGAGTAAATAAATTTTGCATATTAATCTCTACAATTTGAGTGGCAAATTTGAAATTTCAAGCCCAAATATGAGATTTCACAAGAAGAATAATTAAATATAATAATAATAATAATAATAAGAGAGTTACAGTTTTTGCAAACTTGTCAAATTCCCCAGCTCAGGTGGGAGAGAGTCAGAGAAGTTGTTTGAGCTTATATATATATATATATAGGTTGGATGGAAAATAAACACCACGGAAACAGCATAGTGGCCCAAGGAAGTTCTTAATGGTAGGGCCTTCAATCACCACATTTTCTTAAAGTATGGTACGCTTGAGATTTGGATCCCATGACCGGAGATGATCCGGTAATCCCGTAAAACAGATGGATGGTGTGGATATAGTTTACACACATCAAGCTGCGCCCAATGGTAAGGGTGGCACCATCTTGGGTGAGGCCGGGGCCACAACTAATCCACCCCATGATGATGATCATCTAGATCAAACAATCAGATGGGTCTGGCTCAAAAATCATGTAGGTTTACTCCTCCAGTGGACCTGTGTACAAAACAAACTTCCAGCGAAAGCAACTTCTATCCAGCCATCCATTTGTTGTGTGTCCGCCCCAACCGGAAAAGGCCTGATCAGCCGATGGAAAGCTCCGATCCTATACATATGCCATTGAGGGACATATGTTTGTATGTGGATGGATGAGATTTGTATTCTTCATTTGTTGTGCCATCGATATCAGTTGTGACAGTCCAAATGCTGATCAGATAATCCTAACCATCCAACAGGAGGCCACCAAGGGACGGTTAGAAAGAAACTGGTCAGTTTTCCAAGTTCAACGGTTGTAAAATTACCTCTCAACGACCTCAGAGTCCATAATTAAGACTGTCTGCAGATGGTTGACCAGTTCTTAGCCACCAATTGGAGGCATTGGTTGTACTTTTATTTATAACCGTCTACTCCCATCCCCAAAAGTCCTTTAAATCGGTGGTTATGATCATACAGACTGCTATGGTCTTTTTAGGCAAGGCACATTTCATGCCAGAGCCAACAGATCAACCACTGGATTTATCACCATGTATGAATATGTAAAAGCATTATAAGATACAACTGATTGCACCGGATACAAACCACTGTAACAGTTAACCGCCCCTTTGAAAGTGGTGATGACTCCTTAGGATAACATGTCGTACTCATGTGGAGCTATCCAGACCATTCAAAATGTGGGAAAACTATGGATGGAGTATATATCTAAAATCCGGATGATAAAGTAATCCTAGCCATCCAAGTGATGGTCATTGGGTGAACGATTAAAATTAAATTAACGAGTGTTCCAAATTCAAAGGGAAAAGTCAGATGGATCTTATCAAACCCTTGGTGTAATTTTTTTCCCTTGTGTATGTTGCATCCATGAATGCTTCAGATATTTGGATGGTCTGGATCGCCCTACGACCATGCCATGTGGACGGTTAACAAGTGATAAGTAATAGCAACAGGGAAGCCGATTGCATACTGAGTAAACTGTGTGGGGTCCTATGTTATTTATTTATTTTATCCACTCCGTTAATCCATGTTAACAGATAATTTTAGATTTTAATCCCAAAAATGAAGCAAATTAAAATTTCAAGTGGACCACGCTACAGGAAAGAGCTTGATTGAACCTCTACCATTGAAAATTTTTTGGAGGCCAAAGAAGTTTTGGATCAAGCTGATGTTTGTGGTTTCTCTTCATCCATGTCTTTGTGATCTTATGAACAGGTTGGATGACAAATAAAAATTACTTTGGACCCTACGAAGGTTGCAACGGTGGAAATCATTATTCCACACTGTTTCCTGTGTAATGGTCCACTTGACATCTGGATTTACTTCAATTTTGGGATCAACCCCTAAAATTAGCATTAAAAATGGATGGACAGTGTGGATAAACCACATACATTCACAGTAGGCCCAACTGAGTTTACTCAGTACGAAAAAAGCGTACTGAGTAACTCAGTACGCAATCCGATTTCTAGCAACAGCAGATACTGTGGGAGTGTGGGGGTGTGTGTGCGTGTGTTAAAAAAAAAAAAAAAAAAGAAAAGAAAAGAACAAAAAAGAAAGAAGAAGAAGAATAAGAAGAAGGAATACTGTGGGAGAAATTTCAATACTTTATGGTCCAACCTGGATGGACTTGAAATCTTCTCAAAAAGAAAATGAAAAAATAAAATAAAACCTACTGCATATTAATCATTATAAATTGGGTGGAAAATTAAAAATTACAAACACATCATATGACAATTTTGAAGAAGCATAATTCATATATATATATATTTACTTAGTATGAATAATCATAGGAAGTAACTCAGTACACAATCCGATTTCCATTCGAGCGTACATGTGTGGCCCACTGGATGGCCGAGCTTTGAACATGGCGGGAATCCCCATCCACATTTACAGCAGGATGCCGCAGGAAACCTACTTTGAATGTGGATAGAATTCAAGTCCACCACCATAGGAGACCTTGTTACGCAATCAACGAGAAAATAGGAGTTATGCTGAGTTTAGGACTCGTAAGTATAGCTTACAAATTGGTAAGATTCCAATTCCCAATGAAATTAGGTATCTTTCTGAACTGGTTATGAGATGCCGACTTGAAATCCAATCAGATTTTCCACCATAAATATTAATAAATTAAGGGATCAGAAATGATAAACATGCCATATAAGTAACCAAAATTGAACTGTCCGAAATTATGGGGCCCACAGTAAATTGGTCATAACCCCAAAATCAGATGGATCTAACAATCCTGAGCTCTGGATAATGGGCATTAGTGATCTGTTGAATTCAGACGATTATGATTTATTTTTATTTTTTTCCATTTTAATGCCCATTAAGAGCCATCCAAGTTGGGGCCTATGACGCTTCTTATAATAATAAGCTCTCACAAGATTTTCATGTTTCTCAAGTTAGCAAATGTTGAAGGAATCTCACCACCTAGCCCGCTGCTACTCATATATCAGTGAAAAACAAACATAAATCATCAATCCAATTATGGATATTTCTTGTGCGGTTAACAGCTAAAGGAATGCTCAAACCATCTCAAAAGAAGTTTAGTCAGACATATACATACACCGTAATTTGTGTAACATTTGCTTATACGAAACCTAATAAAAATGAAGATTGTTATTTATTTATTATTATTATTATTATTTACAAAAACTAGAGACCACCTTATGGTCCAACCGGCTGGACTTGATATCTTCTCAAAAAGAAAAAGTAAAAGTAAAATAAAAGCTACTGCATATTAATCATTACAAAATGAGTGGAAAATAAAAAATTACCAACACATCATATGGCAAATTTGAAGAAGAATATATATTTTTTATTTTTTATTTTTTTTTAAAAAAAAGAACTTATGGCTGTTGCAGGCCTGTCAAATTCCCACACCTCGTGTGGGATAAAACTAAAGTAAATGTTGTCGCTTATATCCTTGAAAATAAAAAATAATAATAATTAAATTTTGATATTTATCAATGGCTAAAACTTGTTGCTATAGGCTAGCCCACCTAATGAGTGGATGGGACTTGTTTTTGTACAAGGCTATCCTCTTGGTGGAGCCAACCTATTGAAAGGGTTGGATGTCATATATATGAACATAATAGGTTGGAAATAAGTCATTGACCAGACAATAACTAATGGTCCAACTGGTTGGACTAGAAAATTAGTATGAAAAAGAAGAAAATAAGATTAGCGCATAATAATTACTATCAAGTCAGGTGGAAATTTTGAAATTCTAAACACATCATATGTCATTTCTAAAAAAGAATAATTAAATACAATTAGAAAAACAAAGCCAAAACTTACAGTTCTTGTAGACTTGACAAATTCCCCAGCTCAGGTGGGAGCAAACCGTTGAAGCCATTGCCGCTTATATACCTGAAAATAAATTAAATAATTATTTTTTGTCATTTAGCAGTGGCTAAAAATTGTTTTTATGATCTGGCACATCTAATGAGTGGATGGAAATTATTTTAGTACAAGGCTATCCTCAGGGTGCAACCAACCGATTAGAATGGTTGGATGTCACACTGACATGATAGGCAGGAACTTAATTCAGTAGGTGGAGAGTAACTTATAGTCCAGTTGATTGGACTCAAAACTTCTCGGAAAGGAAACGAAGAAAATAAAAATGCCCCATATTAGTTACAACTAAGTTGGTTGGCAAATTCAAAATTCTAAACATATCATATCGGCATTTCTGAAGAAGAATAATTAAATACAATTAAATAAAAACAACATAATTACAGTTGTTGCAGCCTTGACAGATTCCCCAGCTCAGGTGGGAGCAAACCCTTGAAGCCAACTCCCCTTGTATCCCTGAAAAAAAATAATTGATTATATTTTGTTATTTATCAATTGCTAAAATTTATTGTTACAATCCAGCCCACCTAGTGAGTGGATGATAATGATTTTCATGCAAGGCAATCCTCACCTATTAGGAGGATTGGATGTCATTAGCACATGATAGTAACTTATGGTCCAACTAGGTGACTTGAAACCAACTTGAAAAGAAAAGGAGAAAAAAATAAATTACTGTATAATAACCATTACTAAGCTGGATGGCAAATTCAAAATTCCAAAAACATTATATGGCATTTCTAAAGAAAAATAATTAAATAGAACTAACAAAAAAAAAAGGGCCAAAATTAACTATTGTTGGTAACCTCTAAACATATTGTAGCTTTAATATTTTTGAAAATAAATAACTAAATAGATTTTGCTTTTACTGATGCTAAAAATTGTTTTTGGTCTAGCCCACCTAATGAATCAATGGGAATGATTTTCTTACAAGGCTATCCTCCAGCCAACCTCTTGGTAAGGTTGGATGTTATAAGATCATGATGAGATGAAAATAATTCATTGGGTAGACAAGGGTAGACAATAGCCTATTGTCTAACTGGTAGGACTTTAACCTTCTCAGAAAGAAAAAGAAGAATATAAAAATTGATGCCTATTAATAACTATGATGTTGGTTGGAAAATTAAAAACTCCAAACATATCCATGGCACTTCCAAAGAATGAATAAATAAATAAATAACAGAACTTACAAGTGCTCCAGACTTGGCAAAGTCCCTATTTCAGGTGGGAGCGAACCATTGAAGTTATTGCCGCTTATATCCCTGTAAATAAATAATTAATTATGTTTTGTTATTTATCAATGGCTAACAACTGTGGTTATTTATCAAGTTGGAGCAATCCAGGGTTGTTATTTGGCTTATAGCAAGCCCTAAAAGTTAATAATTATTTTTTTAATCCTAAGAATAATTGGAAACACTGCAATAACCTTCGTCATTTTTCTATCATCTAAGAAGTGAAGGTGCAGCTGGAAATAAGCTTACTTGTGGTGCAGCGAAACCTTTCCTGTCAACATGCCACTTGCGTAGAAAATCCGTACCATGCCAATGTTAGGTCCCATGATGAAGATCATCTAGCTTTGAAATTTATGCAGGTCCGATCATTAAACTGGCCATGCCTGGATGTTGAGTTAGACTGTCCGTTATCTACTCATTCCAACAGTGCGACCCACCTAGTGAAAGGTTTGGCCTGATTTTCGTCCTAGGTGTATCTACGGTGGAGCCTATAAGTTTGAATGGTTTGGATTCCCCACAGAAATGGCATCTTGGGATGAAAGATGTGGCTTCACGACAAGATGTGCCCCACTGATTAACTTTGAATATGGCACAGGTGCTCAGATCTGAGCTTTCCATAAGGTGGGCCTCACTTATTAGATCTTCTAGCTCAAAGTGGACCTGATTTTTTTCCAGCCATCCATTTCTTGCGTTACTACCCCAACGGTGAAAAGGCCTGATTTTCAGACTAGAAGATCTTCACAACGTCATCAGCGGACAAAAATGCATGCCCCGATCCTACACGTATGTCACTGTGGGACATGCGATTGCATATAGACGGATGAGATTTGTATTGTTCATTTGACGTCCCATAGAGATCAATCGTGATATCCAAATGATGCTGATCAGATAATCCTAACCATCCAACTGGAGGCTACAAATTGACGGTTAGAAAGAAATTGGTCCGATTTCCATATTCAACTGTTGCACAATTAGATATGATTTCCCCCCTGGTGAGTTTTAGTGTATGAGCCATCCAGAAGGGGTCCATGGTTAGGACGGTCTGCAGATGATTTATTTATAAAAGACACGTTGCATTGGGTGTATCCTAGCCACCAATTGAAGGCATTGGTGGACTTTTATTTATTACTGTTCATCACCATCCTCAAAAGTCCTTGAAATCGATGGCTAGGATCATCCTGACAAGTGCAGTACTTTTTGTTGCGGCAGATTCCCTGCCTGGCCGAATAGATCAACCATCGGACTTATCACCGTGTATGAAAGTGAAAATCTTTATAAGATACAACTAGTTGCACCAGATACAAACTATCGGGCGTTAGGAAAGTGGTGGTGACTTATCCAGCTACCATGTGGCACTCGTGTGCAGCCATCCTGACCATCCAAATTGTGGGAAAGCTTTGAATGGGTGCATATATCTAAAATAGAGCTGATCAAGTTATTCTAACAGTGCAATTGATGCTTATCAGATGAACGGTTACAAGAAAATTAATGTGAGTTCCAAATTTGAAGGGAAAAATCAGACGGCTCCGGACCATCCAAAAATCAGATGATCCACGAATGTTTTAGAGATTTAGTGAAATTAGTCAGTGGTCCGGATCGCCTAACAGCAGCAGCGGATATTTTGGTGCAAGAGAAATTCGATACTTACAGGTAGCGCAGGTGCTTAAAACTGCCGATAGATGATGGCAGGGAACCCACTATGCCAGTTAATGACACATCCCTGCAAGACATAGAAAACACTTGATGACACATGACACGTGTACAAGACCTAAGGGGCCCCGATTGGATGCTGACAAGGTCAGTAGCCACATGGCTGCCGAAGTGACGTCACTGAGCTCTCTGGACCTACATGATGCCTGTGTTTTATTCGTACCTTCCAACCATTTTTAGAGATCGTTATATTGCATTACAAAGAAAATGAGATCGATCTAAAGGTCAAAGGACCCACCATAAAAAAATAGTGGGGACAGTTACATCCACCGTTCAAAACTTCTTAAGGTCCACTATGGTTTCCGATGAAGCTGATATTTTTGTTTTCACTTCATCTATCCCTACTTTAACTTATGAATAAGATGGATCTCAAAAATACATCACCGTGGGCCCTATAAATGCTTAAACGGTGGATGTGACGGCTCCCACGGTTTTCTGTGGTGGGTCTGCTTGAAATTTAGATCAATCTTATTCTCTTTGCAATGCAATAAAACGATCACTACAGATGGTTGTACCGTATGGATACAACACATGGATCATGGTTGGGTATATAGAGATTGGTGACGTCACTTCAGTAGCAATAATGTCAGTATCCGATCCGCGCCCAGACCAAAGGCATTCATCAGGCAGGGGGCTAATTTGTAGATTCCCTAGGTAAACTAACAGAGCTTTGCCTCTAAATTGATAGGCCACAAATGTAATTTGAATGTTTGCTAGCCATACGCTTCTTTTTTTACATGTGTGGACCACCGCAGGAGTAGATCCATTGAATTTCTGGGCAAATAATATAGTGGGCCTGATTGAGTGAGCTTAGGACTTAAGAAGGTGATGGTTAAGAATTTTAGCCTGGGTTTGCATGTAATAGGCTGGCCTGACTGGAACAGTTCAGAATCCGGGCCTAAGCCAACTCAACACCCACCCTAACATCCCTGGCTCAACCATTTCAGATATTAAGAGCAATGAGCTTAACCCTAACTGGTCCAATTATTAACCAGGCCCAATCTTTTAATCGAATCAGATGAGATAAATGCGCTCGTCTGAGTTGATTTGGATTCAGTCCGACCCATCTAGTTCCACACCATGACTCACCCCTCACTGGCGCGAGAAAGGCCTATTCCCTCCATTTTTTGAATGAGTCCCGGCTCGACTTGAGACCGGATGGCACGGTATTTCTGTCCAGTACTTTACTCCGCCACATTGTAATCACCCATACTCAGGCATTTAGAATGTGTACACGTGGCATGTATTAACTCAAAGAAAACGCCAAAAAACAAAGACCCAGTGAAGATAATTTCTTTTTTTAAAGTTGGATTGATTGAATGATCATAACCTTTGATTAATGAATACTTTTCTTTAAAATTCAGACCATTGAATGGCTTTCATTTCAGCTCTACATCAAATATCCACCAAGCAGCCACTCAAGAAGCTAAATAAGCCTAGGTTTTGATCCAAAATCCATTTGAGCTGGGTCCAACATTTGGACGGTTGATCTTAGTTACTCGTACGCCAGTTTTACAAATTCCTAGTGCCTGAGTTTAAACTACCACACTATGCCAGAGCATCAAACCGTTTCGCAAACTAAATTTTTCCGGAAAAAAAGGGCTGAAGATACCGTACAGATTTGTCAGGAATGTCAGGCTCCGGTGTTCTTCCGGAATTACCCCTACCGTAGTCCACTCCCGCATACTCGTGAAAGCAAGAAGAACAAATATAAGCATGGGCCGAAGGACTACCTGAACTGGTAGTCCTCTACCCCTTTACACACACGTGGCATATATCCTCAATGATCCAAGTCATTCATCTGGTGGTTCCCTCTATGGATGAGCCATCAAATTGATCAGGAAATCCTAGACAGGGAAGGCCCACCAGATGGTCCACTTGATTAATAATATTTTGGCACCAAGTTGGCATATCTGAGTGTGTACGTACATTGCGGTTATGTGGCAGGTGCCTCCACCGTTGGATGGGCATTCACAGTTGATCCCAGGTTTGCTGATTGTTGATGCATCAACGGCAGTCCCACTACATGGGTTTCCACTTATGTTCCATTCATTAGAAGGTGCAGAAAGACCCCAGCGTTGGAAAATGGCATTAAGAGCGCTTGCTGTCCATACACATGAAAATTAAAAATTAAAAATAAAAAATAAAAAGTAAATAAAAAATAAAAAATAAAAAAAAAGAAGGAGAAGAGAGAGTTACTTGAAATTCAGCGGGTAAACTAGAAAATCAATGAGGCAAACTTGAAATTCAGCGGGGTAAACACAAAAATGCGAACTTGAAATTCGGCGGGGCGAACTAGAAATTCAGCGGGGCAAACTTGAAATTCAGCGCGGCAAACATGAAATTTAACGGGGCAAACATGAAATTGAGCGAGGCAAACATGTAAATATGTATATGTAAGTATACAGGGAGAACTTTTTCTCCCTTACATTTTTCTCTAATACATAATTATATAAATATGTATGTATAAGTATATAAAAATAATTTTCTATCTTTTAATTCATGACTTTGTCTATGTATTTAACAAGCATATCTCCTAAATTAGAATGATTTACTTAACTTACTGCATATGATTTTGGGGTAGGAGAAGCTAATTTAGCCAACCAACCTAGTTATTTTCCAAGATTCCATTGGGTCGATGGTCGAAAATCCATTTTATTCAATTCGTGGTCAATTTCAATCACTTCGCGGTCAAACTGGAAATTCAATGGGGCAAACATGAAATTGAGCGAGGCAAACATGAAATTGAGTGGGGAAAACTAGAAATTCAATGGGGAAAACATGAAATTAAGCAGGGCAAACATAAAATTAGAGCTGAATGTCATGCGGGTTGGTTCGGGTTAGTGCTCAACCCTAACCCAACCTAAGGTTCTTATACCTAAACCTTGACCCAACCCAACCCTGAGTTGGGAATTCTCAACCCAAGCCCAACCCAAGAGGGCTCAACGGGTTGATTGGGTTGATCAGGTGTATACGTGCTAATATTTTTGTTATTACATTAGTTTATTATATTTCAATATAGGACTTATGTTTTGTATCTATGATTTTATTAATTATATAAGTGATTATTCATTATAAAGAACTTCATGTTTTTTCTTTAAAAAACCAAGCTAAAATATAGGATTACTCCTTTAAAAAGTCATGTAGCATAGCACGTAAAATATTTGAGAGAGAGAAATCCGGCATATCTTGTTAGCTTGAGTCCTTGGAAATAACATAAACAAATGAGACCCGACATCACTAGTGTACCTTCTACACAAACAATCCATACTCAATTATAATTTATAAGTAACTAATATATTGATCGGGTTCGGGTTGGGTCGGGCAACCTGAGACCTCAACCCAAGCCCAACCTAAGTTTTATCGGGTTGGTGTTTGTATAGCTCAAGCTTGAGATCGGACCCGATATATCCTGCCCGAGCCCAACCCAATGTCGAGTCGATATAGGTCGGTCGGGTTGAACCCGCCCAACTTTCAGCCGTACATAAAATTGAGCAGGGCAAACATGAAATTGAGTGGGGCAAACATGAAAATTAGTTGGGCAAACATGAAATTGAGCGGGGGAAACTAAAAAATCAGCGGGGCAAACTAGAAAATCAACGGGGTAAACTAGGAAATCAGCGGGGCAAACATGAAACTGAGTGGGGCAAACATGAAATTCAGCGGGGTAAACTAGACAATCAACGGGGCAAACTTAATAGATAATTTCATGGCTTGAGCCGATAAATCTAAACGTATCCAATGTTCAAATAGACCACACCAAATGAAATTTTGAATTGAACTTCTAATGTTGATCATTTCTTAGGGGCTAGAGACGTTTTGGATCAAGCTTATAATTGTTTTTTCTATTAATCCATGTATGTATAATCTTATGAATATGTTTGATAACAAACAAACATCACTATTGGGCCCACTATGGTTTTAACGGTGGAAATCATTATGCCCACTGTTTCCCATGATATGATCCACTTAATCTTTTGATATGCTTTAATTTGGGGCTAAACCCGCTAAAATTAGATGGAAAAATGGATGGACAGCGTGGATATACTACATACATTCAATGTGGGCCCAATTGAGTTAGTCAGTACGCTCCCTTTATACTAAGGAAACTCAGTTGGGCCCACATTGAATGTATGTAGTATATCCACGCTGTCCATCCATTTTTCCATCTAATTTTAGCAGTTTAGCCCCAAATTGAAGCGTATCAAAAGATCAAGTGGATCATACCACGGGAAACGGTGGGCATAATGATTTCCACCGTTGAAACCATAGTGGGCCCAACAGTGATGTTTGTTTGTTATCAAACCTATTCATAAGATTATACATACATGGATTAATAGAAAAAATAATTATAAGCTTGATCCAAAACTTCTGTAGCCCCTAAGAAATGATCAACATTAAAAGTTCAATTCAAAATTTCATTTGGTGTGGTCCATTTGAACATTGGATACGTTTAGATTTATCGGCTCAAGCCATGAAATTATCTTTTAAGTTTGCCCCGCTGATCGTCTACTTTACCCTGCTGAATTTCAAGTTTGCCTCGCTCAAATTCAAGTTTGCCCCGTTGATTTCCTAGTTTGCCTCGCTGATTTTCTAATTTCCCCCACTCAATTTCATGTTTGCCCCACTGATTTTCAAATTTCCTCCGCTGATTTCCTAAATTGCCCTGCTAATTTTCTAGTTTGCCCCACTGATTTCCTAGTTTGCCCTGCTGATTTTCCCAGTTTGCTCTGCTTATTTTCATGCTTATCCCGCTCATTTTTCATGCTTGCCTCTCTCATTTTCTAGTTTGCCCCGCTCAATTTCTTGTTTACCCCACTAAAATGGATTTTCGACCATCGACCTGATGAAATCTTGGAAAATAACTAGGTTGGTTGGCTAAATTAGCTTCTCCTACACCAAAATTCATATGTCGTATGTTAAGTGAATCATTTTAGTTTGGATCCTTACTCTTGCTCGGGTGATAGACTCTTAAGAGTTTCAACACCCGGTTAAGTGTTCGATTATCCATAGGTGATGAAATTCCACTAGTGTGAGTGTGTGGGGGTGCATGTGCATGTGTTAAAAAAAAAAATCATTCTAATTTAGGAGATATGCTTGTTAAATACATAGACAAATAAATGAATTAAAAGATAGAAAAATATTTTTATATACTTATATATACATATTTACATAATTATGTGTTAGAGAAAAATGTAAGGGAGAAAAAGTTCTCCCTATAAAAATAATAATAAATAAATAAATAAATAAATAAATTATCCCATCATGAGGTCTGTGTTATATCCAAACTGTCCATCTATTTGGCAAGCTCATATAAAGGCTTAAGACGAAAAATAAGATAGATCTAACTATCAAGTGGACCACACTCAAAAAGGCAGGGGGGAATTGAACGTTTACCATTGAAACCCTTTTAGGGGTTATAGAAGTTTCGGATCATTATGAAATTTGTTTTTCCTCTTCATCTAGGTCTTTGTGACCCTATGAATGAAATTAGACGGGGAGGATTTCTCACAAACATCACAGTGGGCCCCAACTTAGACGGGGGAGGATTTCTAATGGTTGACGCTCATTCAACACTGTTTCCTGTAATGTGGTACACTTAAGATTTGGATATACCTCATTTTTTTGTCTCATACCATAAAATAATCCGAAAAAATATATGGATGGTATGGATGAAAATCATACATCATGGTGGGGCCCACAGACCACCGACGATCTGCCATTGGCAGGTGGCAGGCGGAGTAGCAAATCTGTTTTTGTGAAAAAGAGGGGTATTTTTGTCTTGGAATTTGTTGTCCGTAGTCTAAGTGCGTATGTTAAGTTTGTATTGCTTCAAGAATATCCAATGGATAGAAGGTGGGGTCCACAGTCGTAAATTTATCTCCCAAGAGTCATCCACAACAAAAACTCAAGTGGGATATGGGAGGAGGAATGCACAATCAACCCTGAAACATACCTATTCGCTTGTTGCAGCCCATCTAAATTTAAGAATAGGTTGGTGTCCGTACTATCCCTTCATCTTAGTAGGATTTACATGATGACCGGGTTGGATGACATATAAACAACATCCTCCACCCCACATTCCATTTGGCAGGCATCCCCATCATCCTCCACTTTTCCCCTTTGTTGTGGCTCACCTGAGTCATGGATCAGGGGCTGAATTTTGTGAGTAAGCCTACAGTTGGGGGCTGCATATAATGGACTGGTTGGATGGAACTCGCACATAATAGTGGTCCTACAATCTGAAACTTATGGTAACAAATATTCCACAGCATGATATCATTTCCGGAACACAATTAAATTCTAATCAGGTTCACATGCTCTAACGTGGTTTTTTTTTGTCCCATCAATGGCGGGCCTTCATATGTACGGTGTGTATATTTTCCCTGCTGGTACTGTTGCTGATGAGTAAGGGAAGCGGATTGCGTACTGAGTAACTACTGCAAAAACTCTGTGGGGTCCATGTCTGTGTGGGAAACGGATTGGCCACTCCCCTGCCATCAACCAATGGCTGGTGGGTGGTGTTCCGTGGGCCCCACCGTGATGTATGTGTTTCATCCATGTCGTCCATCTAATTTTATAGATCATTTTATTGTATGAGACAAAAAATGAGGTATATCCCAATCTTAAGTGGACCACCTTATAGGAAACAGTGTTGAATAAACGTCGACCGTTAAAAACTTTTTGGGGGCAATAAAAGTTTTGTATCAAGCTGATCTTTGTTTTTTCTCTTCATCTGGGTATGTATGAACTAATCAACACATTGGATGTCAAATAAACATTACAGTGGGCTTAAGAGGATTTTAATGGTGGATATCCAATCACTATTGTTTTCCTGTCGTGTGGTCCACCTGAGATTTATATACCTCTCATTTTTTAGATTAAGCCCTCAAATGATCTATAAAAATAGATGAACGGAATGGATGAAACACATACTTCATGGTGGGGCCCATAGAGCACCGACCATCAGCCACCTGGCAGATGGCAGGGGGAGTAGCCAATCCATTTCCGTCTGTGTGATATTATGAACAGGTGAGATGACAAATTAACATTACTGTGGGCCGAGCAAGCTTTTAACGGTCTTAACCATTATTCCCAGTTTTACCCATGGTGTGGTCTACTAGAGTTTTGGATATGCTTATCAGTATACACAACCTATATAGATATATATAGATATATATATATATATATATATATATATATATATATATATATATAAACTATTGGACGGCGTACGTACATGCATGGTGGGCCCAAATGAGTTTACTCAGTACCATAAGATCTTCCTGAGTAACGTCAGTCCGCAGTCGGGCCAGGTTGAGTCGGGTTTCGGGCCGAGTTGGCCCGAATTGGAACCTATCCGAACTCGGCCCGAACTCAGTTTCGGGCCGAAGAAAATGGTCTGCCCTCATCCGAACTCAGTTCCGGGTCGAGCCGAGTCGAGCTTTTTTGGGTTGAGTCGAGCGAGTTAATCGGGCTAGCACGGTTCGTGTATAACTGTACAACGTTTAACATACATTGTTTTTAATGAGGTAGGAGAAATCTTAGCTGTGAAAATGGTGGGTCATGCAAAGCATCTGAAGCAAAATCCACTCATCAGGTAGGTCACACTTGTTCGTTGGGTCAGACTACTTGCTTTCCACTGATTCGATGGTGTAGCCTGCATGATGAATGGGCTATCCTTCTTTTAGCCACTAAAGATTTCACGATGTCTCCCACCATTTGCACAGCTCAGATGTGGCAAACAAGTGACACGTTAGCAGAAAAGGAAGCATTGTATTATAAAGTTTGCATCCAATGGTTGTATGCAAATGTCTCAAGAAACAAAACGCAATGGTTGCTCTCTTAAATGGAAACCTTCTTCGGCCTCTCATTGGGGTAAATTAAGATGGCCCCATCTTATAAAAAATATGGGACATGAATTTCTGTTGTGGGAAGCGGGTGCACCAAAATGCTCAATGGGGTCTACTTGGTTGCGTGTGTGGCATCCACTCCATCCATCATTTGTACAGCTCATGTTTGGAAGCCAGCCGAAATAAGACCGATCCAAAACCCAAGTAGGTCACAACACAAGAAATGGTGGGGATGAAGATGCCTGCCACTGAAACCTTTCAGGGCCGCCATAAGTCTTGTATCAGGCTGATTTTTAGTATCACATGATGGATCTAATTGAATATAAACATCAAGCTGAGCCCGGGGGGTTTCAATGATCCCTTGCTTGAGTTTTGGGTTAGGTTGGCTTTTTAGGCTCATGTCCTAACACGGATAGAAAATCAAGTTAGATGGTTTGGCAGCGTTCAATAGAGACAAGTGTTATAACGGTTGGGTCCATCTTTATGGCTTAGTGGTAGATAAAGTGTGTTTCAATACTGTGATAATGTGATTGAGTGCATGTGGTGTGGGTGTGTGTAAGTGCCCCGGGTGTGGGTATATGTGAAAAAAAAAAAAAAGTACTACAAAAGTTATGAGTGAGTTAATTTAAGTTGAAGTTTCTAAAAGAACAAAGGAAAGCCAGTCCAAAAAAACATGAGTTCAAACGGTAAGAAAAGACTTAATGATCTATGATTTAACTGAATATACAATCCTTGATAGAGTGAAATGTTGGAACTCCCTTGAAACAGTTTGAATTGTGTAGATTTTCTTGAAAGATGAGTTGCTTCCCATCATGATCCTACTTTTGAAAGCAACCCACTTGGGTTTCCCAGAGGAACAAAAGCGCTGAATCTTCGGCACAAAGGTGTTGGGAGAGCTAACCTAGTCATGACTACCATATCTATCATTTTATTTTTTTTTAAAATAAACAATTTCTATGAAAATGTAAACATCATTAAACTAATTTTGTAATTACTAATTAATGTTTATATCAAATTTGACCACAGTAGTTGTGTTTGGCTCATCAGTGAAGGAAATTAGCGATTGCATATTTCTTAACACCTGCATATTCTAAAACGTACTTCTTTTTTAAAGTAGTCCATATTTTTTTAACAGAGTCATAAGAAGCATACACATTATATAATTCGTTAGAACGAGAGTTTAAAATATAATTTTTGTAATTATTTTTATCTACTATTTCAGTTTGATTTGCTAAATCTATAGTAAATGATTCAAACAATATGTATGAAACTTAAAGAGTGGTCAATGCAAACATAAGCTTCTGTTTTTACTGTTTAAAGTGTTATTCAACGAATAGTTTGATTTTGACTAATTTAGTAGAAGCATTAACTGTTATGGTAGCCATAGTATATTTAATTCAAAAAATTCGATTTCAAAATTGTTGAAATATTTGATTGAATCAAATAGACTATTTAAAATTGAAAACCAAAAAGAAAATAAAATTATGATAGAAGACTTATAGAGTTGAGTCGAAGCATGACATGAATCACTTGGCTTGAAATCAAATATGCTCCCCTTAGACAGCGTCTCAAATGTAACGTGTTTCCAGAGCAATTGAGCTCCAAGATACAACAACTATAACCCGGTTCCGATGGTATAGGCTCAAACCACTTGTAGTTTAACCCGAAAGTGCTGAATTAACTTAGTGAAGAACTCAGGAACCAAAATTCATAAAAAAATTTATTATTATTATTTTTTTAAAGTTCTTACAAGATTAGAGAGATTTTTGTGATTTTGAAAACAGAATGGAAGTACTTATATAGACTCTGAAGTGGTGCATTAAGTACCCTTTCAATATGGTTGGTCCGTTGGATTTAAACTCAATAGGTGTGACCAATCGACTGGTCACATATCTCTAGTTCAAAACGAAAAGGCACAAATGCAAGTATACGCTCACACAAATAAAGTCTCGCGAGTACCCACACACACGCATGCACACACCCACAGCCCGACCCGACCCATCACATATGTGTATGATCTTGGACTCGGTTCGACTTGGCACGCGTGCACGCGCAGTCAATGGCATAGATTATATATATTGGCATGGTCTCATACAAGACCAAATTCACATGAGCTCTGAATAGGGACCAAGTCCCGAGGTAAAAAGCCTATCTCATATACAAGAAAATTTTCTTAAGTAATATGATGTGGACTAAACTTACAACTCAAAAGCAAGAGAATTTTAAATTTAGTGGGAAACCAAAATATTTGAATTTTTTTTTAATATATATAAATTTTGAAACAAAATACAATAGATTTATCCGTTCAAAGTAAAAAAGAAAAAATTATGATATAAACGGTCTAGATAATCGGAACATGTCCAAGATTCAAAGGCTATAGTCCCGTCTAATCATATCCCGATGGTGTGGGTTGTGGTGGAGGTGTGGTGTAGCAGACCTCTCTCCAACTCCACGAGTTTCCTAGGCCCGCCACGCATGTAAAATGCAGTTGAGGTTGATGTGCATGCACCAGCATGTTCCAGTGTAGATTTTAAGATCCAAGCCGTAAATAACGTGGGCCCCAACATGTATTTTCCCTGGTGAAGAAATTAGGCTGTTTCCGTAAAAGTAGGCTTAAGTTTTTTAGCCATACATTTTTTAAGTGTAGTCAACTTGATCAACTGAATAGCATGAGATTCGCGCCAGACCGTCCAAATAGTAATCCAATTCCATGGATGGCTAGGATAGCATGTCCATGTGCCACTTTGGCTCATGTGGTTGCGTGTAGGTGAGATTCCTTGCACATGCGCGTGGATCATTGATCCTCTCGTCCCGTTCTTAAAACATCGAGATCAGCTATGGTCATGTAGGTGGGCCACAGTCCAATTGACCAGTTCCAGTGCACCAGGTCAGCATCACAGACTGGGAAGATATGCAGTCCACAGCTTTATTTTGGACTCGGGTAGGCCACACGATTTGTTTGATTAAGATGATGGAAAGTAAATTTTAAAAGCCGAATCACGCTCAGACACGTGATAATTGACCATTTTTAAGTTTTGGTATCTCATTCACCGTACAAAGTGTCCATATTTTCCCATCTGGACCATTCAATTCTTGGTCCCACTTCGATTTAAAATTGGTCGAAATTAGAGCTGATCTAACCAACTTTATCATTTTGTTTTTCTAGTTTAATTTGGACCGTCGATGTTTTATTTCCATTCATTCATTTGATTTCCACCAATTGGATCATTGGGACAGTTCAAGTAATTATTGCAATCCAATCCTATAATTCATTCAAACGCAGCATAAGCATCTTTTCCCATACCATGGATGTGATCACTTGCGATTTTGTGGACACCCATCAGCTGGCCCGGAGTTTGTAAACAGATGGGTCTGTGGATTGGCAATCTAGACCATTGATCAAGGACTGACCACGCCAAAAAAGAACTTCCCAGATCATTGGTCGCTGATGATCTGATCGTTCCTGTATTTATTTATTAAGCCGTCGTCTAGGGGCTAGAAGTGTCCGATAGGGGATCCACAGATAGATGGTCCTGATCACCAAGCCATGGGCCCCAGTCGTAACAGATTCAACGGCTGCAATGTATCCTCAGGTTGAAGATCATATAACTCTTCAATAAACAGAGAGCTTGGAATACAAGAAGCTATTCAGAAGCAGAGCTAACAACAACATGACATATTTTCAGAAGGTACGAGAAGGAGAAATGTATGCAACATGTAGAGCGGCTTTAACCACAGCTGCAGCGTCATGGCTCCAGCTTCAACAAGACAACTCGCGACTGTCTGTTGCGCTTCGCCACCTATACGTTTGTATATACCATATGGACTGGATTTGATATGCATATCCAATGGGCCCACCATGATGTATGTGTTTTATTCATACCGTCCATCTATTTTTCCATGTCAAGTAGACTATACCACAAGAAAATAGTGGTGATTGAACGCCCACCGTAAAAAACTCCGGGGGCTCACTATTCTGCTTATTTAGCATTTGTTGACTAGGTCACACGGACTTAGACAAAGGGAAGATACAAATATCAGCTTGATTAGAGCTGTATATGGCTCCAAAAAGTTTTCAACGGTAGGCAGCCAATTTCCACTGTTTCCTACCATGCAGCCCACATTAGTCTCAAATCCGCCTCGGTTTTAGGCTCATGTCATAACATAATCTATAAAAATGGCTGGATGGAGTGGATTTCTCACAAACATTATTGTGCGGCCCACCTAGCTTCCGGCATGAAATTCCGGTTGAATCCTTTGGCAGGAATCGCATCTGATTTCAGTAGAAGCGGATTTTGTGGTTTGTCAGATACCACCTCGGTGATGTGTTGGCGTCACCAAGTTACGGGGTCACCACACACCAAGAGCTGGAATCGGTATGAAATGATGGACCCACAAGTGAAGTTGCCAGGAGCGTTTATTTTGTGGACCACACCGAAGGAATTTTATACCTAGATCCAACAAATGAAGTAAATCCAAATCTTATGTGGACCATATCACAGGAAAGAGTGATGATTGAATACCCATCATTAAGAACATCTTGGGAAGTAATATTTATTTTCCATCAAACCTGGTAGTAAGGTCACATAGACCTGGATGAAGGGATTGCACAAATATCCGCTTGATCCAAAACATTTGTGGCCCACTAGAAGTTTCTAATGGTTAATCATCTCTATTTCATGTGGTTTGGTCCACCTATAAGATTTGGATCTGCTTCATTTTTTAGGGTCATGTTATAAAATGAGCTGTCAAATTGAATGGACAGTGTGAATGTAGGGAAAATAAATTATGGTAGGCCCACACTTAGGGATCCATCAAACAGGAGACGGGCAAATGTGTCTAATTAACATATTTCACACGTTTGTTAACAAACAAATTGTTCTAGATTCAATACTTAATTTTTAGACTTTAGCCTATTTTGCCAATAGTTACCAAATAAGTTTTCAAACTTTAAATTCATGTTTCAGACTTTAGAACACCCCGATCCATAGCTCAAGTGGTAGACGGAGTGAAAGATACCTCCTTTCAACACTAAGGTCTTGGTATCGATCCCTAGTGGGGGTGACTAATAGTGAAGTGTGAGTTGTGACAATGGGTGAACAAACAAGCTAACAAAGAAAAAAAAAAAAAGGCCCTAAGCATCATTTTCATATATATATATATATATATATATATATATATATATATATGGAAAAGAAAATTTTAGATTCCACCGTTATGCACGTGGTGTATGAAATTAAGATACAAAACATCTATCGGTGGCTGACAGCATCGATGGGCCTCAACCCAAGAAATTACACCATCCTCATGATCTACAAACAAATTGTCACAGGCAAAAAAATGATGAAAAATAATAGGCAACTGAGTAGAAGTGCAATCCCCCCAGATAGTTACAGTTGTCCAATTGAGACAACTTTTGGTCCATGGCCCATATATAGTACAGACCAGCAGATGGATGGTCATGATTGCATCTTGCCCCATCTGATGCCTTGACCTATGGGGAAAAAAAAAAATCAATTTCAACTTGATTGCCTTCATGTCATCTAAGCCTTATTCCAATTAATTGGAGTCGGCTACACGTCGTATCCTGTTCCGGACAGGATTAATAAGAAATGCCAGCAGCCAACCTAACAGAAACCTCGTCCTTTTTCTAGGTTGGGAACCAGCATTAAGAGCCAAGGCTCCCAGTGGCTGAGTTCTCAGATAATTCACATTTCTACTTCATTAAGTAAAAGAAAATATATCAAAACAAAGTGACACTTGGTTTCAATCAAATGATTCGGAGCAAGAGAAAATAGAGTTCATGTTAAGATGAAACTCTAAATTTTCATAATAGAGATCGAAATTCTAAGGATGCATACCTTCATCTGGGTCTGTTGTAAAATTAGTTTGAGCTTGAACTTTGCATCTCTCCACCAAACAAGAGAGGTGTAGGCACCAGAAGCAAGCGGCAAGCAGTGCATGAGATGGAGATTTTGGAATGGACCTTTTCATCATTCCAGGTTCAGGTGTACCGTAGCTATAGAACTTAAAATCCCATAATCCTATGATAGATGTGTTTTTCCTCTTATTATAAGAGACACCTCCTGTAATATCTTTTTGTAAGGGATTTTTATCGTGCTGGCGTCGTTGTATGGTCAAATTCTCAAAAGAGGTTCCACCTTCCAAATATTTTGACAGTGGCCTTCTGACAAACTTTGAAAATTTTTTTAGACCAAAATGCCTTTGTCCTTGGTTCGGAGTTGTACAATTTTTGAGTGAATAAGAAGTTATGTCGTATTTAATGTTGGGAAAGTGATGTGGACGGAAGCCTTTTTGGGCATGGGAAAGGCCCAACAAGTGGAGCCCACATTGATGTATGTGTATAATCCATGTCACCCATCCTTTTTGCCATGTCATTTTAGGGGTAGGACCCACAATGGGGTGATCCATTCTGTCTACCTTGTCGGCCAGCTTGTCGTGGACCTAAAAAGTCCTAACTTGGGCAGTGTCTACTTCTAACAAACATAACAGAGAGCCTGAAAAATTTTAACAGTAGGTACAATTGTCACCATTATTTTCTATTATGTAGCCCACACGAGCTTTAGATCAGGCTAATATTTGGACCCTAGCCCTAAAATGACACAGAAAAAAGGATGGGCGGTATGGATTATATGCATATATCAATGTGGGAAAGCAAGTGTCTTTAAGGTTTCAAAAGAGGCACTCATAGTTATGAAAGCACAGAGGCACGAAAATCTTTATAAGTTGATCGGGAGCACTTCAATGGGTGGAGTTGCAGCAGATGTAGTGGATTCCACGTCTACACATATGCGGTATGCACGTCTGGGACACATGAGTGAGTAGGGCAAGAATGTACTCTCTGATCGTTGTTTAATTCCAAGTTTTAAAAGTTTTGATTTAAATATATACGAGCATTGTATATATGGTAAACAATCTAAGTTATCTTTTAAATCTAGAAAACATGTATACACGGGTGTGCTTAATTATGTGCATTCTTATATATGGGGACCGTCGCCCGTGGTTTCTGCCAGAGGGTCATCATGGTTTGTCACATTCATTGGTGACTACTCTAGAAAAGTATGGGTTTATTTCATGAAAAATAAATCCGATGTTTTTACCAATTTCAAACAATGGAAAAAGATGGTGGAAAAGGAGTCGAGGCGAAATGTGAAGGTTATAAGGACAGATAACGGTGGAGAATTTACTTCAACTGAATTTAATCAATATTGCAAAGATAAAAGAATTATAAGGCACAACACAATACTCCACACACCCAAGCAAAACAGTGTGGCTGAGTAGATGAATCGGACTCTCCTGGAAAGAAATGATTTGTAATGATGGGTTGGGCAAGAACCTATGGAATGAGGCCATTAATATGCTTGTTATTTGGTGAATCGGTCCCCTTTTACGACAATTGAGTGTAAAATTCTTGAGGAAGTATGGAGTAGTCAGGATGTAGACTACTCAGGATTGTGTGTGTTTGGTTATGAAGCTTACTCTTATATATCGTCAGTTGAGAGAGATAAGCTAGACTAAAGAGCCGACAAGTATATTTTTGTTGGCTATGGTGGTGGTATGAAAGGCTATATGCTGTATGACTAGGTCACATCGAAGATCATCATTAGTAGAGACATTAAATTCAACGAATGGTCGTTATTTCGTAAGAATGAGCGGAATGAGCAACAAGAACCAGAAAGTTGGTTATAGACGTTCAGGTTAATATAGATGTTACTCATGCAGAGAGATGCGTAGGCAGAGGTTTAGGAGCAGTTGGAGTAGCCACTTGTGAGAAGGAGTTCGCTGCAAGATTGCAGGTTACCGGTGAGATATAGGGATGACTCAAATATTGCATGTGCCCTCATTACAGATGAAGTAGGCCCATATACTCTTTAGGAGGCTTTAGAGAGCCTGATGCAGAAAATTGGAAAGCAGCGATCGATGATGAGATAGACTCCTTGTACAAAAATGAAACATGAGAGTTGGTAGAGCTTCCAGTTGGCCGCAAAGTGATCGAGTTCAAGTAGATATTCAAGAAGAAACAAGATAAATACAAGGCAAGGTTGGTAACTGAAGGTTATGTCAGAGAGAAAGAATTGACTTCACAGAGATATTTGCGCCAGTTGTGAAGCAAGTATTTATCAGATTTGTGTTGGCGTTGGTTGCTCAATACGATCTCAAGCTGGAACAGATGGATGTGAAGACTACATTTTTGCATGAGAAATTGGAAGAGTAGATCTACATGAAGCAACCAGAGGGCTACGAAGTACAAGGGGCAGAGAATAAAGTTTGCAGGTTAAAGAGGATATTGTATGGCCTAAAACAGTCGCCTAGGCATTAGTATAAAAAGTTTGATTCTTTCATGGTGAGTCGGAAGTTTATGATGAGTGAATATGATCACTGTGTCTATTATAAGACACTAAGTGATGGGCAGTTCATCATCCTAGTATTATATGTTGATCGCCAGTCATAGCATGTTTGAAATCAATTTACTGAAGATTCAATTATTAGGGACATTTGGGATGAAATGTCTAGGGGCTGCAAAGAAGGTTCTCAGCATTGATATACATAAAGATAGGAAGAGTAGCAAGCTTTGGTTATCTCAGGAAGAATACTTTGAGAAGGTATTGACCAAGTATAGGATGGATAAGGAAAAGCCGGTTACCGTTCCCCCACGCGGCTCACTTCAAGATATCTTCATAGTGATTATCTATCACTTTTTACCGTGGTTTTTTCCCACAAGGGTTTTTCTACATTAAAATATGTATGTTTACATTGTGCTTGATTAGTTCGATTGGATTACTTCACTTGATTCACTTCTGTGTGCTTTCGTGGTCCCCCAACAATATCACTATGGGTCTCACCTAGCTTCAGTCACGATAGTTCTTGCCTAATGCTTTCCTTGGTAATCTGCATCCCACCTTGATCCATTTCTAGGCCATGTAAGATCGTGGGACCTATTGAGTGAGCTTAAGACTTAAGAGGGCCATGGTTAATGACTTTAGCCTGGGTTGCTTATAACAGACCAAGCCAGACCTAGGGCTATCAGTGGTTTGGGCATAGGCTCGGCAAGCCCAAACGGTTCAAAATCCAGGATGACACCAGCCTAACGCCAAGCACATTAACAACGCTAGCCCGACCTAACTAGATATTAAGAACAATGAGCTTGACCCCTACCCAGCTCAATTACTAACCAGGGCCAATCTTTTAACAAAAGGTGGGAGCACAAATGCTCACCACCCAACTTTGTTGATGAGAAGGGGAAGTTACAAGTATTTCGAGTGAGCATTACAAAAAGGATCATGCCTCACCTATCTTTTAGCCCAACAAAGGAACACGTACAGAGGAGAAAACACAAGAGAAAACAGATCGGATATATGCATGAGACTGGCGACAACTCAAACATAACAACAACACCAGCAGAAACAGTAGGAACCTGATCCCAAAAGGCTTTCCCACTGCAAAAAATGCCCAGTCAATGCATAACTGCGACACCCGAAAGCAACACATGCCTCCACACTGCCACCCTGAATCTGACCAAACAGAGAGCCTGAAGAGAGGGAGAAAACCAGAGGACCGCAGCTCCTCAGTAGCAACTATCAGACCAAGCTTCACACGACATACTAAAAGTGTTGAAAAACTCTTCCTGGGTTGATCCTAAGCGCCCCCAGGCCCACTTTATCTAGGAAAAGGCTTCCTCTAACATGTCTTGGGAGCAGAGAAATTTGGTGAAACAAGAGGAGGCTTGAGTGTCGCTGCCCATTCGGGCCATACCATCTACAGGTCCATTTCCCTCTCTGAAGATGTGGACAAATTTCAGCTGCGGAAGATTACCAATGATTCGGGCAACCCAATAGTCTCATTTCTAGCTTGGACTGGTAATCCCGTTCAAAAATTCCATCGCGAGCTTAGAGTCGGATTCGACAACAACTCTAGTTAAACCAAAATGGAAGCAAAAGGAAAGCCCATCATGAATAGCGCAAAGTTATGCATAAATGTTGGAAGTTGTTCCATAGCCTTCCATGAACGCAAAAATGAATTCACCATTTTCACCTCTACAGACTCCTCCTCCACTTGAAGGGCCTGGATTACCTCTTGCGAATTGTCAACATTAATTTTGGCCCAGCCCATCCGTGGTTTCTGCCATTTGACGAATGTGGGAGGATTCTAGGAATGGGTTGTTGCAGTCAACCTCAGCTTGGACGCGATCGATGGACTTGGCGAAGGGCAAAGAAGTTCTGGAGAGTGGTTAGATAGAGAGGAGAGCCACCTTTTAACCTTGGCCAGGATATCAACCACCTAAACAAACTTATCATCGAATCTGGCGGAATTTCTAGATTTTCAGATTTCCCACATAATAAAACAGGGAGTGAGCCTGAGGAGGGGGAAGGAACGACCACTCAAGAGGGAGGAGTTCCACCAGGAGTTCAGCATAGATTCAATCGATTTATTAGCGCTATATGGAATGTCAAAAATGCTGCCAAAATGTGTCAAAAATGACCCCATCACCATGAACGAATTAGCTTTAAAGAAAGATTATCATAAGAGACAAATTGGAGAAACCCAATTCAAGTGGGATGTGACACCCCCTTTCACGCCCACCCCTTTACAAAAGGGTGTATGCATCCCTTCTCCACTCAAAAACCCACCTTCCCGCATTCATGGTAGAGAGGGAGAGAGAGAGAGAGAGAGAGAGAGAGAGAGAGAGAGAGAGATTCAAGCTTGCACGTTCATTCCATTCTCTTACTTCTCCACATGTATGGTTTTTCCCTCTTACTCGATCAACGTCGTGATTCATGTATAAGGTTTCCTACATTAAAATCTATCTAGTGTTTGCATCTAAGGCTAATTTAAGGGATTCCTTTAAGCTTACAATAATTTAGGTTGAGTTTATACATAGTTTTCTTATTTCCCCCAAAACAAAAGAAAGGCTATAAGAAATTTACATTGTCGATCAAAACTTGCACCTAATAATTTCACCACCATTGTTGTAGAGTAATATGCACTTCACTACCCGTAGAGCTGGGCATATATAACCCGATCCGGTGGATCCGACCCAATCAGACTCAATCCAACCCATTCCGAACTGAAGCGACGGCCTGGATCAGTGCGGATCGGGTAGGACCATTCAGATCCGATATTTTTTCGGATCGAGATAGGGTTGTGGTCAATCCGGACCAATCCGATCCGAAAACCTGATCCGAACGGATCCGGATTGACCCGATCCGGGGTGGTTCTTATCAGTAATTCTACTTTTTCTAGTGGTATGGTCCACTTAGAGCTTTGGATATGCATCAATTTTGGGTTCAACCACTGAAATAATCTGGAAAAACGAATGAACAGCCTGGATAAAACACATGCATTTATGGTAGTATAATAAGCACATGTTTGCTGGAGTACCATACATAGCTATATAGCCTCTGTAGGATTGGATAGCTAATGCAGGCTACATGCTATAGCTGGAGGTGTGTGTCATGTGAAGATGAGCACTGATGCTCCCTCGAGCTCCGAGTTGTACAAATAGTTCAAAGGAGATCAAAGTTATATGGGCCCCATAGTGATGTATTTATTATATCTACACCATTCATCAATTTTTAGAGATCATTTTAGAACATTATCCAAAAAATGAATCCTATCCAAAGATCATGTAGACCACACCATAAACAGCAGCAGAGATAATGATTTTCACCGCTAAACAATTCGTAGGGCCCACCATAACGTTTATTTTCCATCCAATCTGTTCATAAGGTCATAAAGACCTGAATTAAGAGGAAAAACAAATTTCAAATTGATCCAAAACTTTTGCAAGGCTGTGACCCCAAAAAGGCTTTCAATGGTAGATGTTCAATCCCCACTGCTTTTTTCAGTGTGGTCCACTTGATAGTTAGATCTACCTTATTTTTCGTCTCAAGCCTTAAAATGAGCTCGCCAAATGGATGGACGGTTTGGATATAACACATGTCCCATGATCAGACCCACAGAACTTACTAACATAAACACAGCAATGAAGGCACTTTTGTGCACGGCACGCTGCCTGCCGTGTACAACACGTCAACGCAGCTGCCCACCTCGAGCTTCGAGTTGTACAAACAGCTCAAATGGGAACGGAGTGGTCGGTGGTCTGTGGGCCCCAAAATGATGTATGTGTTTCATCCATGTCGTCCATCTATTTCTCCGGGTCATTTTATGGTGTGAGAAAAAAATGAGGTTTATCCAAATCTCAAGTGGAACACATTACAAGAAACAGTGTTGAAGGAGCATTAACCGTTAAAAAACTTTTGGGTACCATAAAAGTTTTGGATCAATCTATTCTTTATTTTTTTCATTCATCTGGATCTTTATGACATAGTCAACAGATTGGATTTCAAATAAACAGTACATTGGGCCTCAGGAGGATTTTAATTGTGGATATCCAATCACTATTGTTTTCCTGTGGTGTGGTTCACCTGAGATTTATATCCCACTCATATTTTAGGTCAAGTGCTAAAATAATCTTTAAAAATGGATGAATGGAATGGATTAAAAACACACATCATGGTGAGTCGCATAGAGCACCGACCATCAGCCACCGGGCTGGTGGCAAGGAGAGTAGCCAATCCATTTCCGCTCAAATGAGATCAACATCACATGGGCCCCACAATGAAGTATTTATTATATCCATACCGTTTATCCATTTTTTGTGATCATTTTAGAGCATTTGGGGAAAAAAATCATATCTAAAGCTCAAATGGACCACACCGAAAATAGCAGCAAGGATAATGATTTTCACCGTTAAAAAAGTTGATCTGAATCGTATCCAACCTAATCCGACTCGGTTTCCCTGACCAAGTCAGACTCGGTTCGGGTCAGGACAACCGTGTGTCGAATCGGTTCAATTTCTGTGTCCCAGACTCGGTCCCGAATTGGATTGGATTTGGATCAACCCATCTACTTTTCGGATCGAATCGAGTTGGACCTGATCCGATCCGACTCGGTCCGATGCCCAGCTCTAACTACCCATCCATTTTGCCAGCTTAGCCATGTAGTGCCACTAGGACATCTACGAGGCTACCATGATGTATGGCTTTTATCCATACGGTCCATCCATTTTGCAAATCATTTTAGGGTAGAAGCCCAAAAATTAAGCAGTTCTAAGTCTCAAGTAGACTACATAATACTAGGGATGTGGGGGTGTGTGTGCCAGTGTAAAAAAAGAGTACATAATAATACGGATTAAAACTTAATGCCATATCTATGTTTTCCCTTCATCCAAGTCTATATAACCTTGTGAATAGATTAGACGGCAACTAACCATCACAGCCTGCCCTAATCAAGTTTCAACTGGGGTGTCATTATCACAATTTCATCCAGTGGTGTGGTCCACATGACCTTCGGATTTGCTTCTTTTTTAGCTGGTATTCTAAGATAATATGGAAAAGTGGATGGATTTTGGGGATAAACCCTATACATCACGGTGGCTCCTCAAAGCCTCCGTGTATTCCTAGCTAGGAGCAGGCCAGGCCCAATCGTGTGCTCACACAGCACACGGATTTTCTTGTGACTTCTGGCAGAGAGAAATCTATTTTATGCCCGGGGCTGTATGGGTCCAGAGAAATGACCCTGGAAAATACACCCCGTTTATATGTTTTGAAAGATCAAAATTGATGATTTTAAAAATCAAGCAGATCTAAAACTCAGTTGGACCACATCCACGGTTGAAATCATTCTGGAGTTGACCATGATGTTTATATGCCATCTAAGCCATTTATATAATTATTACCAGTGAGATAAACTGTAGGAACAGAAATCTTCCTGACACGTAACTTCTGTCAGCAAAGTATGTTCGATCCCCACTGTTTTGTATGGTATGGCCCACATTAGTTTTGGATCTGCCTGATTTGCCTGATTTTGAATCTTATTCTATTGTAGCCTTTCAAAACAGGTGGGCAGAGTGGATTTTTTACGGATATCCCTGCGAGCCTCGCACAGCCCAGGACACCTGGATATCTCTATGGCTCACACAGCCCCGGGTCAGACGTAATCTACTCCCGGGCACATGACCTGCTGCCGTACACGCGGGTGCGTAGCGAAGCTCGTGACCTGCACATGACCCGTGCAACATGGCCTGCTCCTGTACACAGCCCCGGGTCAGACGTAATCTGCTGCCGTACACGCGGGTGCGTAGCAAAGCTGATCATATCACCTATAACAAAATAGCTACATGCACTTTCTACCTGGCGTGTGTTCGTAGATATGCAGTAAAATAGGATACATCGCGACTTTATCAGTTGAATCAGGGTCCTTTTCAAATGTTACAAACGGTTTATATGATAGATCATAATGCAGACTCAGGTTAACCAAAGGGCATGCCAGGACCGAAATATTAAAACTGTTTGATTACTTAAAGTTAAGTGATGGTCCACGTTTGAAAGGAAAGACCCAATGATCAAAGGACTAATCCATGAGCTTTTGATATTTATGTATCACTCATCCAAGGTGAGATCCGTAATATTAATGGCTTTGATTATTGAAAGAGGACCCGGATCCAAATGCTAAAGTCCCTGTGGATTCTACCGTAACATGTTGTGACGTACTTTAGCAAATCTCAACGTAGATATGCATATTCTAAGATCGTTGTTATGGACCAAATTCATTTACAACAATGGGATTCATAGGGGTACCAATATACATATATGGAAATCCAATCTGTCTATCAGCTGAGAACCATTATTGGAACTGCACATACTCAGATCGATAGAAACTTGATAATTGCGACACCAATGGAATCAATGTGAAATCGCTCCTAAAACCTATAGTTTCACGAGGTGTGACTTGTCTGAGAATCCCATCAGCATTACTTCCATACCTTAACTGTATCCGCATGATTTAAAATTAATTGACAGTTTTGATTAAAGATACGCAATGTGGTGGCCTCGAACACCAACCTATGATTGAAGTTCCATCCACATTATTCCCTGTGATGTGGCCCACCTGAAATGTGGTTCTAGTTGAAGTTTTTATCTAGGGATTATAATTGAAGATAGAATCTGATGGACAGAGTGGATGCTGCATATACAACGTTGTGGGCTAAAGGAGTTTGGGTGTTGTACACACTGTGTAAAACAAGTGTCGCAGTCTGACAGGTGATTCTAGTCCCATCGCCATGGCTGTGTACCGGAGAGAAGATCCTCGCACCAGGCCCATGCGATGGGCCAGTACACCTAGAATCCCCAGCATCCACACAATAGACCTACCTGATGAGTGGCTTAGATCTTGTACACGTGTCATTTTTCCACACGCGAGAGTCTGATTGGTCAAAAAATTGCACCGTGTACTGCACGCAAAGAAAGTGGCATTTGCTTTGTCTCTCGGTTGACTCAAATTGTCTACGCCTGATTTTTTTTCCTACTGAGGAGGTATCTAAGTCATCAAACACTCAATTTCCATGCAAGCTGGCATTTGCTTTGTCTCCGTATCCTTATCATAGACTGTCTTATCTAAGCAATCAAACGCTATTTTCCGTACCTGCCCACAAAGAAAGTGGCATTTTCCTTGTCTTTGTGGGCCCAAATTGACTAGGCCTGATTTTTTTTCTCATGGGGAGGGATCCTATGCTAGACTGTCGTATCTAAGTCATCAAACACTCACTTTCCATACACGTCTCATGCAGGTGCAAGGTTAATGTGAACGGAGAATCCAACTGGTCGGATGATCCTAGCTGCCGATTAGACACTTACATTGTCCCGCCCTTGGGACCTTCACTTAGCTGCCCACTTGTAATGCTGAGGTCTATTTGTAGGGTTGTCAATGGGTACCGGCCCGTGTAATGGACCCAAACCTGTTAAGCAGGTCCAGATCTCCTTTTGGACCCGTTAGCAACCTGGTTCGGGTCTTAATTTTTTTTTTTCTTTTATCATAGTTGAGTTGGGTCAAGTTAGTTTTTATAATACTATAATATGCATTAAATATATATTGACTATTTTAACAATGAAGTGAGTTTCCAAACCGTGAGAATGTAAAAAAGCCTATTTATATACCATGCATGCGTCAAAGTGGCACCTGTGTGTGATCTAATCCATCCATCTACCTATGCACTCACACCTTAGTGATTTTTCACAATAATGGGTACTCAAACTATATATATATATATATATATATATATATATATATATATATATATATATATATATATATATATATGAGGCTACCACTGTACAGCAGCATGAGTAAAGACCCAAGGCTCATCAGGACCCAAAACCCAAGCACATGTACTACAAACCTGGGCAAGACTTGGGTATGAGTATTATAGAACCTAACCCATTGACAGCCCTAGATATTTAGTCGCAGAGGAGCAAATTATGAGGGTTTTTTTTTTTTTTTGGCAAACTCAGGAGCGTTAAAATTTAAAATTGTCTTAATGTTTCTTAGTGGAAATAAGGATTTTTGGTGACACATTGAGTTTTGACGGGGAATAAGAAGAGTTTTAAATTGTGTTTGGTTGACGCGCGCTATGATTTTTCTTGGAAAATACTGTAATTTGGTGGGTCACAGCATCTCTATCACATATATTGCGCCTTTAACCGACCATGACTTGACCATCGCTGTAAAGATAGCTCCAGCTGTTGATTAGTGGAAAAACAGGCTAGTTTGATTATTCTTATTGGAAAATGTCATCTCATTGATTTGGTTTCTCCATGATTATCCCACCTTTGATTGCCCATCTCTATGGAAAAAACCACTTTATCCGCATCTAATCAATGTCCTTGAAAATAGACAATCCATACAGCTTACAATGGAGATAGTCCAACAGGGACCATCATGTGGGGCCCATCGATCTCAAAAGTCAAGTCATGGGATGATCCCAACCAATCTATTATCAATGGTTATGAAAATGAGCAGTCCATATTGATTATACTAAAAACATATCTAGCCATTGATTCGGATCATCCATGATGTTGGTCTGCCGTTCATTACCCTTAATTAGCTTGTAAAATCACTCATGATCTAACGATCCCAACCATCTTATCAATACACAGTAATGGATGGTCCTATTTATTATTGTATAAAACGTCTGATTAGCAATCCAGACCATAAACCATGTGGGCCAGAGCTCTATTGAAGATTCATACCAAAAAGTTATTTTGGTAGAGGATCTTAGCCATCCGATCAACAGCTAGAAAATTGGGGGACAATATTTATTATATAGAATATGGTCCTATTTGTTAACCATCATGTTGGTCTATCCTACTTAAAAATTAATTTGGTCAAATGATGCTAACCGTCTGAGCAATGGCTTGAAAAATGGACGATCACTGTTGATTTGGACCTTACATTATGTAGGATCCACCTTTGATTTCCCTTTTAAAACTCACTTTCATTGCATGATTATAACTGTTAATGCAAAAATCTAGTCCACCTTCTTTAGACTTTGGAGTACCTGCATAGGAAGAAGACAAAGGAGACCCTGGATAGAGAGGGGACCCTCTAATGCCAAAGTCAGGCCAGGAATCTGGGTCTTGTAGTATTGAGGAGTTTTGGGTTAGAGATTTTGCGTACCTTTCACCATAGGCGGAGTCCTTATTTATAGCCTTTTTGGGGTGGTGGTGTATATTCACAATGACTCTTGGATGGTGATTACGTATTACGAAAGATATCATCCTCGGGACGTGTTGTAATTGATTTCATGAGATCCTCCTGAATATCTTGGAGGATAATTGTAACACCCCATACTTTCAGTACTCGGGTGTCACCATGTAGATCCAAATTAGCTTACATATGTGCAATTACCCACATAATTTACCTTACACGTCACTATCCAAAACCCTCAATCTATATATCCATCTTAACCCTTAACATTTTAGACTATGACAACTCACAACATCATAATAAGATTTGGAATCAATCTGTCCGTTTGACTATCACAAGTTGAACTGTATTTAAATAAATGAAAATCTTATTTGTATAATCTTAAGCGTGATGATATCTCATCATACACCTATTTAGTACAATCGATCTGTATGAAACCAATGTAGAGATCAAAATCACAAGATCCATTATTCATCAGTTTACAATGCCCCGTACAAAGATCCATCCTATTTAACTCCCAAATTTCACCTAGACATTCATTTGGACCCCTAGAATTATCAATAATGAAATACTAGACAATCCAATCGTTGGATTGGTTTATAATGATATTAACTCCTAATGACCTACAGTATGGCCCACAACATGAATTATATATATAGTGTGCAGACAATGGTAATAATAATACAAAAATGATATAAATACATATATATACACAACAAAATAAATGAAATAAAATAAAATTATTATTATTAAATGGGTAGTAACAAGTCTTGAAGATGTGGACAACCCACAGGGTCACTTTAGCCATTAACGATCGATTTGGGGTAAATCTGATCACCAGGACAATTATAATCATCCGTTATGGGTCAAGATGTGGTTAGCATGGCCCACCTGGGTCTCACCATTTACCCAAAATGGGCCAGGGTCCCTTTGAAGGGTTCCCAATGCGAATGGACGGTATGGATTATGATACTGACATCTCAGCGGGCCCTTATACAACGCATGTACACAAAAAGAACACTTAGGTGCGAAGTACACCAAACTCTTTAGCTCGGTCAGATATGCTTTGACCGACCATTTTGCAAAACACAAATATCTCCCGTCAACAGAGGTTTAAACCGACTGTGTTTGAGCACTTAGGTGGCCCACCACGGCCACTTTCCGAGCCATTTAAGCCTTCCAATCTCTTCATGGGACCCACACGAACAAAACGGTATAGCCATTTGATCATTTGTAAACAGACGAAGGAGATTGAATGCCACCGTCCATCCCGGCCAAGAAATCGCCTGACCAAGAGCCTGTGGTAAGAGGGAAGAGGGGACCGCCCTTCCTCTTTGGGAAGGATGAATCTCAGCCATCCAAGAGGGAGAGCAATCTCAGCCGTTCTCTCTCTCTCCCTCTATCTATAAGAAGGGTCCTGTAGCCCGAGGAAATTTCATCGAAAGCAGGTAGACAGAGAGTAACAGTGGGAGAGAGAAACAGGGAGTCGTTCTCTCCTGTTATAGGTTGAATACAGAGTCGACAATCACCCACCTCAGGTGATCCTTCTCTTTCCCTCTCTTTATAAGTTTTAGCTAAGTTTGGGTAGCAGTGGCTGGACCGATATCATGCCAAACAATGGCTGAGTGTCGGCCCAGCAATGGCAACCGTGGAAGACTGATGGAGGACCGAATGACGGCCATACATAAAGGCCAAATGGAACTCTGTTTGAGACGAGAATCATGCTTCAAACTGGCCTGTTTGGGGCTCTGTTTTGAGCTCTCTGTAGAGCTTCGAAACTAGATCAGAGGGCAAGCCAATCAATGGCAATAGAACGGACTGTTGAGTCTGTCGTTAGGTCCCTGTTTCGAATCGGAACTGAGCCAATCCATGACCCTGTTCCGGGCTGAAACCAACCCAACTAAAGCACAGTGTTGAGCAGGAGGCGTGCCTTAAAACAGGCCATTAATGGCGCTGGGAATAGCTCTCGAGCGGGGTCCACACATGAGGTGGAATCAAGCCAATCAATGGCTGAGAATCAGTCCGAGGAAACCGAAAATTTGGTCCCTGTTTTGGGACGGATCGGGCCATGCATTAGGACCCTATTTTAAGCAGGATCTAAGCCAACCAATGGCCCTGAATCTAAGCTTCAACCCAGGCCAAATAAGGCCGATACAGTGACGCTTTGAGCTGAGTATTTCAACCCTGTTTCAGTCCGAGTCCAAACCAGACAATGGCTGTGATATGGACCGAGATATCAGCTGAGGAGGAACCCTGTTTAGGGCCAAAGCTGAGCCAATCTCCGCCTCCATTTAAGTCTGAAATCAGACCTACAACAAGGCCGAGAAACAAGCCTGTTTGGAGCTCTATTTAGAGCTGAAACCAGACGGTCCAACAGGCCATCAGATGGCCCTATTTCGAGCACTATTTAGGCTGGGAATGGGTGTTGATTTGAGCTCTTAGATTAGCCCTTGATCGGCTTCGATCCGGCCTCAAAGACTGATCAAAGTTGTGCTGTGAATGGGTCTCAAAACTGGACCCCAATCCAGCTACAAACCGTCCGAGAAAATGGCTCCAAATGGCATGCAGGGAAGAAGCTCTTCACGTGCATACTAGTGGGCTAGTCATGGGCCCTGCAAATTGCAGGTGGGCCTCACTATGTTGGGCCACACATTGAAGAAGAATGGTGGGCTGTACGAATGCAGTGGCCGACCCTACTGCATATCCACACCATCCTCTGTCTTGCCGGGTTGAGAGAAACCCATCTGCACCGTCCAGATCTGGACGAGTGGTTGCTGGACACTTGAACGGTCCATAAATAAGTGCATATATTATATAAAATATACAATATATGTGATGTTATACTACGTAGGGTATACGCATATATGATACATGGGTGGATGTAAACGTGTCACATAGGACCCACACGCGTAAAGTAAATTGTGGGTGCATGCATGCACCAGCGAGTGAAAACAGAATATATCAGTTCACGTAAACCGATTGCAAAATTTTGAGATCTCCCCATGGCTGATGAATCTGGAAAATCTGAATGGTCCACTTGGAGCAGAACCTCATAAAACCCCCTGGTTTCCATTTTTACCTTGAACCAAAACTTGGGTGGGCCATGATTAATGCAAACAGTTTCTTCCCTTGAAAGTGCATTTATCTTTGCTATGGCCCACTAGAATCTTAAATCAGGATGAAAATTTATCCCCTAAGGTTTGTTGGGATTCCACATCTTATGAACCATTCGGATTCGACACCCATGTCACATGTGTGAAGGTGCACACGTGCCTAGGTGCCTAGGTGGGCATGCCTCATATATTCATGCATGATGAGTCCTGCATGTGTGGAACCCACATTTGTGCACACTGAATATAGACCGTCCAAGGTCGGGATGCAGTGCACCTGGACACACATCCACACTGTCCGCCCAGAGCTCACGTGATACATGTATAATATACACATATATATGTAAGGTTGCAAATATCATATACATGACGTATACGGGGATACACTGTGTGATGTACATGAAATAAAAGTAGTGTGCTAGCTCACCCATATGACGGTGGCCCATGTATGTGGGCCCCATCATGATATAGATGCTTATCTACACGTCTGTGCAATGGACCCACCAACTATATAACCGTATATTGTGTCCACTCGTTAGAACAAGTATTGACGGGCCTAGGTTCCTCTCAAATGAGCATCAAACCATCATGATTTGGGCCATTCGACCAACCATGGCATCCTAGAACCTTAGAACTTATCAGCTAATGCAAGGGATTTCTCTAGGAATCTGTTCAAGTGATGCAGAGACATTAGCTTCTCAAGAGGGCTCACACCAAACGACACCCTACAATGTATCTGCTGATGATTCTTTCCTCTTAAGCTTTCCATCTTCTCATTAGCTTAAGTTATAGTTTTTATTTAAATTTATAATTGATATCTCCCTTTATAATCACATGTGTTAGCTGGTGAAAATTGAATTGATGTATTACATGCTTTATGATTATCCTGTATAATTGTTTATGCTTGTGGATTTCTTTTTGTGCATTGCTTATGGAACTTAAACTGGTACATTAGTGGAAAATTCCCACGTATGAATATACACCCATACTTGGGATGTAACTTAACTAGTTGTGATCGTAATGGACCTTCGACTTGGTGGTTATTGAGTGATGGTCTAGATGCATCATTGATGTGGGCCTACCATCCAGGGTTGTTGTGTCCAATGGCTTTCAAGTATGGTCTTTTATCGCATGGTTCTGATACTCGCCCTATGTGGCCTACTTTGATATCGCCCTATGTGGCTTTGTTCTAGTATTTTTCCTATATGGGTCCGATGTTTTATATTGTGCAACCATGTGATGCTAAGCCCCATATATTGTAATGTGATTAGCCACTAGTCGATGGGGTTCCATTAAACATCCTAAGGTGGTAGTCTCATGGGTCGGGGATGGTGGTAATGGGATATTATGCCTGAGCTATCAGCCTACGTTGGGCCATGTGCTCCCCGTAGTGACCGTGAGCTTAGTTAAATTGGCTGGTTACAAATGGACTAATAATGGGCTAACAAGTCATGCATACATGACATATTTCGATGACTTGGATCACTCTACCTTGCGATTACACTGCGTGTTGCGCTTATGACCAGTCATTCGATTGTGATACTGATTCAGATTATCATGCCCTTCGATTACATTGTGTGTTGCGCTGATAACCAATCTTATCCTTGGGTGACGACCCCATTGCCCATCCGGATGTTTTACCCAGGGCATAGACCGTCTGGATATTTTACCCGGGTCGATCATTACATTCATGCATCCATGCATCTAACAAGACTGGATTTAACCTGTTTTGGTTGTCTGTATGTTTTATACTATTTTTTACCTAATGCGTCGGTGTATAATCTTGAGGGGAATTCACACTGAGTTGGCCACTCATCCATCAAATATAAAACCGTACAGGTAGGTGGCTTAAGTGATATGCATGTTCAGACTTGATAAGGAGTAGTGTACGATCACCAGGAATGCTTGACTGTATGCTTGGAGGAGCTGCATGATCTTGCGGCTTATATTTATATGCTTTCTATTATTTCTCATGTATTAGATCATGTAATTCTTGTATTTGTTAATTTTGGAGACATTGGTTTGTATAAGTCATTATGGGCATATTTGAATGATAATGAAATTTTTCTTTATGTCGATTTGTCCACACTACGCTCATTTGCTTACTCTAATAAAAGAAAAATATTATACATTCCATGTTTTTGGTTGTATCTGTTATGTTCACCTGGCTTCACGTGAATGTAACAAACTATCTCTAAAATCGGTCAAATATATGTACTTAGGATTTGGGGAAACTCAGAAGGGTTTTCGATGTTATGATCCGATTTCTCGTAGTGTTCAGGTTTCACGACATGTTGTTTTTCTTGAACACATTGCCTTTCATTCATCTCTTCCTCCTCCGCATACTCCAAACTCTCCTGGTCTAACTGCCTTTTTAGAAATTCCATCTGTCTCAAGTACTCTCCCTCTTTCATTACAGGTTTACTCATGTCAACCACGTACAGATCCACCACCTATTACTCAACCCGAACTACTGTACCTGTTGTAGATCCCGAACCTACCTCGATACGTTGTTCCGCTCGTGAACATCGAGCGCCTAATCGCTTGATATGCTCTATGTCTGCCATGAATGCTACTCTGGATATTGTTTCTATTCCTACTTCATACTCTCAGGCAGCCACTCATGATTGTTGGAAGAAGGCTATGGCAGAAGAACTTGCAGCATTGGATGATAATCATACGTGAGACATTGTCACTCGACCCGCTGACCAACAGCTAATTGGTAGTAAATGGGTTTATTCTGTCAAGCTCAAGTCTAATGGATCATTGGATCGATACAAGGCTCGACTTGTCGCTCAGGGATACAAACAGGAATACGGAATTGATTATGATGAGACATTCGCTCCCGTGGCCTAGATGAAAATTATTTGTACTTTTCTGGTAATATCTTCTGTTCGCTCTTGGCCACTTGCTCAGATGGATGTAAAAAATGCTTTTCTTCATGGAGACCTCCAAGAAACAATATATTTAAAACCTCCTCTTAGCTCTTTAATCCCTGACAATAAGGTATGTCACCTAAAGAAAGCCCTAGATGGCCTCAAACAGGCACCTCGGGCATGGTTCGAATGCTTTCACGATGTTGTTACAGGTGCTGGCTTTACTCAAAGTAGTCATGACCCATCCTTATTTTTGCGCACCACTGTGCGCAGAAATGTCATTGTTCTCGTCTATGTTGATGACCTACTTCTGACTGGTAGCGATGTTACTGACATCTTGGCTTTAAAGGAAGTTCTGCAATCCTCCTTCAAGATGAAAGACCTTGGCCATCTCACATACTTTCTTAGGCTTGAAATTTCACGTTCTAAACGTGGGATCCTGGTCAGCCAGCGTAAATATGCCAAGGATCTTCTTGCCTTGGCATCATTGACGGATCAGAAGACAATTCAGACTCCCTTAGAACTTAACGTTCAATATGGCCGTGATGATGGTGATCTACTTGCATAGCCCGACTTATATCGTCATTTGTTTGGGAGTCTGGTTTACTTAACTATGACTCGCCCTGATATTGCCTACGCTGTCCAAGTCGTCAGTCAGTTTGTTTCTTCTCCTCGGACTCTTCATATGACTGCGGTGTTGCGCATCCTATGATACCTACGTGGAACTCTAGATCGATCACTGTTCTTCTCCTCCACGGCGACTCTGGATCTTCGTGCTTATTCGGATGCTGATTAGGCCGGTTGCGCTCTCACACGAAGATCTACCACTGATTACTGTGTTTTTTTCGGCACTTCTCTCATCTCTTGGAAGTGTAAGAAGCAGGCCACTATTTCTAAATCAAGCACAGAAGTCGAGTATCGGGCGATGTCCGCTGCGTGTAGTGAGCTTGTCAGGTTACATGGACTTCTTTCCGACTTGGGCATTCCTCTGCAGAATCCTACCCCACTCCATGTTGATAATCTAAGTACCATTCAAATTGCCTCTAACCAAGTTTTTCATGAATGGACGAAGCATGTTGAAGTTGACTGTCACTTTATCCGCGAGAAATTTCAGTCTGGGCTCATTTCTCTTCCATATGTTGCATCATATGATCAGATTGCCGACATTCTCACCAAGTCTCTCACTTCTGCATATCATTCATTTCTAGTTGGCAAACTATTACTTGTCGATGACCAGCATTAATTTGAGGGGGGATGTTAGATAGGCTCACATACCTTGTATAGCTAGTATACCTTGTATAGTTCGTTTCCATAGGTAGAGGATTCTGATTTTATTAATTTCGTTGTATAGATGACTGTAATCTCTATATATTCAACCCCTTTGGGTTATCTCAAATACAAAAAAGCTTTCAGCTCCTCTTGATTTTCACTTACATTGTCCCTGCGATACGTGTACTGATGTGGGTCATCTTGTCATCATAGAGCTTGGCCAAACCAAAATCTGATATCTTTGGATTGAGATCCGCGTCGAGTAGAATATTACTGGCTTTGACATCCCTGTGAACAATGCGAGGCCTGGATTCCTCGTGAAGGTAAGCGAGACCTCTTGCCGTCCCCAAGCATATCTCCAAGCGGGTATGCCAATCCAGATGCAAGGTACTCTCTCCTGCAAGGAAATGGCAGCCATTGGCATTGAAATATAGTAAAATCAAGCTCTCCTACATCTACCTGTTACATTAGGATTTTGAATTGTACTCTATGTCCCATGTGCCACTGCTGGCATGTGGGGTTCAAGGTCCAGGCCGTTCCTTCATTGGGGCCCATCATATATGTGTAGTGGCCAGAAAACAAGCCAGTTTAGTCATCAGGTGGGCCACAATCCTGTCATGGTTCACCTCATGACAGGATATTTGGGCCATGGTACATACACGGTGGGGACCACCACATGAACAACATGGATCTTGCTAACATGGAGCACATGGCACATCCCATGCAGCCATCTAGACCATCCATATAGTCGACCAACTCTTTATCGAACCCCTAGCTCAAAAATCAAACAAGATACAAGTTCATAACACTGATCCATTGCCCATTTTTAGAAGATGAAGAAAATTTTAAGATTGACTGTCAAAGACAAAATGTATGTAAGATCATGTGGTTAGAAACAACTGAAAACTGCAATATTTCTACCAACACCTGATCCATGAGAGTGGCATTTCACTTGATTAGTTCAGATTCTTCAAATGGATCAAATGCACTGTTAATCTTATTGCCAACAGAATCAGTACAAGGCCACATTTGGATGGAATGAACTGCGAGCTGTTATTGGAAACAACCAAATTCCCAATCCCTCAATAAAATGCTAATGTCCTGTTTGGTTGCCACTTCAAAATAATTTCATCTCATTTTAGTTAACAGTAATTATGTATTAGAGATTTCAGTAAGGATTAAAACAAAAATCTTGATAACCATAATTCATAAAGAGAAATGCTCCACTGTTCTCAAAGCACTTTAAGTTATAGTGCTCCTAGTTGCATTGATTCACTTGGATGGTCCAATCAATCAATCTGAACTGTCCATTAAGATTGGAACACATTTGATGGGCTAGAATGAAAAAATACCACTGATTGTATCATCCAATGATTTGACCTTATTTTCTATAGTGATCCTTCTTCCAGGCTATTGATGAGATGGTTACAATGGCGTAAAAAACGTGATTCTTTAGAATCATAGGCAATCCATGATGATCCCTGACAAATCGATGGGTTATGTAAATGATCTTGACCATCCATATTTAGGGTCAATGGTTAATATTTATTAGATCAGTGTGATATTTTCATAGTAGACCATGAAATGTGAGTTGGACCTATTGAACAGTCTAGATCAATGGATTGGACTGTCTAATTGTCCCAATGCAACTAGTAGGACTGTTACTTATAGTGCTCGAGAACACTGGAACATTTCTCATTTATATAAACTATGATCTCTAATATATAATGAAATCATTTTAATGTGGCAACCAAACAGGGCAAAAGGTAATTACAATTTGGTAATTATTTCCACTTCACTGCGACAATTACTGCAATTCCATTCAATAGTGCATGCCTTGGACCCACCTCACATGATAAGGGAAGTGCTAATGTAAAATTGGCCATTTTGTCCGTATATAAGGGTGTGTTTGGACATAGAATCAATTTGAATAGCAATCGAACTTTTCATATTGTCTGTCGCCTTCAAATTGTAGTTACATTCCTTTGATGTCCTGGCTGAAAATTTCGTAATCACAATTCATTGCCTCTATTCCATCAATGCAAATGCTAAGGATGGTAAGTAATTGCAATCTTAATAAACTAATAACTGTAATCCAATTCGATCGAGTTGGTGTTGTGCCCTGAAAAACCAATATAGAGCTTGTCCACGGATGACATGGATGTGATATTAACGTCTTATCCATATAGCACGATGACCATGGGTCATAGAATGTTTCAACCATTAGACTTTTATTCTAGCCATTAAAAAGGTTTTGATCGCACTTGGTGATAGTCTAATCTAATAGTTTAGATCTGAGGCTCCACCACTTAGTTTGCATGAGTATTGGATCGCATCTGAGAGAGAGAGAGAGAGAGAGAGAGAGAGAGAGAGAGAGAGAGAGATTCCATATTTCCCTCCCTCCTTTCATCACACGTTCCACACGTGGGTCCACCTAGAAGGCTCTACTCATCTCCTTTGGCCCGGCTCCAAGAGTTGACTTGTTGGTTCTCAACTTCTCCCTCGTCCAGGGTAAATATAGGAGAGACCTAGTTTGAAGGACCAGCATTATCAAAACGATGATATATATATATATATATATATATATATCATAGATTTAAGGTAATTCTAGTTCTTAAAATTACCTTTTTCCATTCTAGAGATTTGAAAAATATCAAATGAGGATCCTTAGGCTTAGCACAAAATCTAGAATTTGAAAAACTTTAAATTCCACTGCATTTTGAAAATCCTAACAAATGGTATAACAAACGTACCCTAAAACCATATAAGACAAACTAAGGCTAGTGTTAGTTTTCATTCAAGTATATAATTTCATTGAGAAGGGAGAGGGTGGTAACATACCGAAGAGTGCTTGATCTAGGCTCTTGTTTTCCAGATATTCATAAACAAGGAGCTGATTCACTCCCTCAATGCAGCATCCATACAACTTCACGAGGTTCCGTTGTTGGACAGCAGATATAGTAGCAATCTCTGCTACAAACTGATTATTTCCTTGGTGAGATACTACTGAGAGTTGCTTCACGGCCACTATCCGCCCATCAAGCAGTTTACCCTGTGGTGAAAATCAGATCAATCGGTTTTCCTTTCAAGCATTTTCCATTAGGGAATTGAAATAGTACAAAAGTGTACGGCAATTTGCAGAAAATTAGAAAGGAAGAAAATGGATGTGAACCTTAGGAAATGGATGTTTTGGATGTGATCAAGACCATTGATCTGCCTCATACAGGTAGGGGCCCGGCTCACACGGGCCGCCTATCCCGAGTGTGCCCCTGTATCATAGGGCCACCCCACTCAAAGAGTCTCAAACACGAGACCTCCTGCTCTGATACCAATTTGATGTAGGACAACTAACCACTTGCTCCAAAAGCTCGAACTGATAGAGCATGGCGAATTAATCTCTTTATCTCATAGCTCAGGCCCCACATCTTATGGGTTAGGACCTCGGCCGAGTACCCCTTTATGGGCCTTACATCACATGGGTACCGCCTTACATGAGCCACTCATCTCAAATGGGCCGCCCACCCCGAATGGGCCCCTGCATCCCACAGGCCACCCCACTCAAACCCAGTGTGAAAATGCCCTGCATTACTTTTGTTCCATTAAATGTGAACAATTGTTTTTTTTTTTTTTATTCCTTGCCATCTTTCCGATAGAAACCATCAAAGGTTCAGGATTGTTCCATTAGGGAGTGGGCATCCTTGATGGGATTAAAATACCGAGGCTCGGGACTGTTCAAATCTTCTAATCATTGTAGTCAACATGCATGCAATAAAAACAAACTGACCTTAAAAACAGGCCCGAATCCTCCCTCGCCCAGCTTATTTTCAGAATTGAAGTCTTCGGTGGCGGTCTTCAGTTCCATGTAACTGAAAGTGTTTGGTCTGAGACCCATTCCAAGAAACTCTGCAGATACACATGAAAAGGCAGGATGCATTCATACATTTAGTTCAATCCAATACATGGCTAAGAAACATTTGTACCATTAGGCAGTCCAAGTTATTTTGATTGCTCATTAAATTTGAATGTATTTTTCTTAGAAATCACAAGAAAAAAGTAAGGAAATAAAAGTACGCCCAGTTGAATAAAGTTAAACCCAATGAATGGGATCAATCGGCGCATTTAGGATGTGTTTGGATTCACTATCAAATCAAATTGCAACTGTTCATCTAATAAAATGGAAATCATCAAATTTTAGTTTCCTTAGAATTCATATTGAGGATTTGGGCTTTGACTCGTCATCTCCTCTTGATCAGATGGAACACTTGCGATTCAGTTGACTTGTCCATTGAAACACAGAAGTAAGCCACACTTGGATTTTCCCACTTACCAGATATAATTTTCTAGGCTAGCACCAAACCTTATTGGTTTGGAAAAACACCCAACGGCGATTTGATGGTACATCCAAACGCACCTTTAATGTACTGCCGATCTGTACCATGTGACTCGAACATTTCTGAATTTTCATTTTTGTATCTTTTAATTATTTACAAACATCGGAATTACCTTCGTCTTCATCAGTGCTCATCGTTTGACTCCTTTTCCGGATAAAAACTACAACAACCAATACAATGCATAGAACTCCTACAGAAACTGAAATTCCAACAGCCAAAGCAGTCTTGTTCTTCTTTCCTGAAGTTTGTGGAGTGACTGGAGTCCTGACAGTCGGTTCAAAATCTGGACAAGAACTCGGTACAATTAGTAATCAATGTTGAACTTTCAGATACTTTAGAACGCACTTTTAGAAGAATACTACAAGTGGACTTGCAGATGGTAATCAGGACTGTCGATTTGGCGAGTCATCACTTGGATGGTCCATAGAATGGACTATTGTAGCCATCCAATTAGTAGTGGTCAAATCACTAATTTACTCTGACTTATGAGCCATACTATGGAACTTTTGGAAAGAGCAATTGAGCAAAAGAACAAGACATGAGATGAATATATCAGAAAATTAGTTTGGTTTTATGCCAAGGAGGTCTACCACTAAAGCTATTTTTCTAGGACAATTGAGAGAAATATAGGGAGAGGAGGAAGGATCTCCACATGGTCTTTATTGACTTAGAGAAAGATTAGGATAGGGTCCCTAGAGAGTTAATCGGTGTTGGGAAAGAAGGGAATTTCAAGAGGATGCGATGATTAAGGATATGTATAAGGGAGCAATAAAAAATGTGAGGACCACTAATGGAGGGACAAGTGAGTTCTAAATTTCAATAGGCTAGCACTGGGGGTCGGCATTAAGCTTGTATCTCTTTGCATCCATTATGGATGAGTTAATGAGATATTTGCAGGAAGAGATCCCCAATTGTGTATGTTGTTTGCAAATGACATAGTTTTGATTAACAAGGCAAGGGAGGACATAAACACAAAGCTAGATTTCTAGAGGGGTGCTTTAGAATCTCAAGGATTTAATATTAGTTGACTAAAACAGTGTATATAGAATAGAATGCAACTTTAGTAATAATAGGAGTGGGAACAAGGAATTAGTTACGATTGTTGACAAAGAAGTTTCCCAAAATAGCCAGTTTCAATACATAGGTCAATAATTCATGACAGTGGGGAGATTGAGAAGGATGTTGCACCCATAGAGTTCAAGCAAGGTGGAAGAAATGGAGATGTGCATCTAGAGTTTTATGTGATTGGCATGTACAACTCTAATAAAAGGGATATTTTATAGGATAACTATAAGATCAACCATGCTTTACAGAATAAAATGTTGGGTAGTCTAGGAACAATACGTTAATAGGATGTGTAGTTGAAATGATGATGTTGAGATGGACTAGTGACAAGATAAGGAAGAATAGCATTAGAAATGAATGCATTGGAGGGAATTTAGGAGTAGTAAAGTACATTTAGATGGTTCGGCAATGTGCAGCAGAGATCAAGAAGCTGGTTAGATGGAGTGAGTTGGTACAAGTTAGAGGCTCTAAAAGGGAAAGGGGAAGGCCCAAAAGGACATGGGTGGAGGTAGTAAGAAAAGACTTAATGACCTATGGTCTAACTGAAGTTATGGCCCTTGATAAAGTGGAATGATAGAAAAGGATTCATGTAGCCAGCCCCAGTTAGTTGGGATAAGGCTTAGATGATGATGATGATGATTTTTGGCCAATGGTCCATCCACATGATAACCACCAAAAAAACAATTGCAATTACCATCCATGATCGCCACACTAACAGTTGGGATCACACTAAATAGAATTTCTATGAAGAGCTTTGGGCGATAACAACATTTCTCTTTGTTCTAATATAGAATCAAACTTCAATCACAAATTCTTTAAATCTTACTAGGAGTAACACGGATGGCCGAGATGGTGGGTCCGTAAGTGCCTAGTGAAGGTATACAGCAAGTTCCCTTTCCAGCCCAAAGGAGATGAATTTCAAGTACGTTTTGGGATACCATAACCTGTCGTTGCTTCTCAATGGCTCTGTAGACAGAACCTGCTTCCTTTTTTATATTGAAGTCTTTCCATTCCAGTTTACCCCGCACCATTAACTTAGCTTTAAAACTAACAGAACTCGTTGTCACAATGAATTCAAATTTCAAAAACAGAATTTTGATAGGAACAGATAGTCATTTCAAAAACAGAATTTTGATTGGAACAGATAGTAAGGCATTATGTTTGGGACTCTTTGCGAGTAGATGGAATTCAAGAAAACGTCTACCCATTTTCAAATGAATGATGTTCATTTGAAATTGCAGATCTCAATAGCTTGATCAATGTATAATGCATGGAAAAAGAAAAAAGCTAGTTCATGATTAGAATAATCAAAGAGTTCTGCTTAAATCACATAGATCTGAGACAGACACAAAATGAAATGACTAGTGCCACCCCTCCTCACCCCTATGCGGGGCTAATAGCAATGTCTATGAGAAATCCACTCCATCCATCGATTTCTCCAGCTCATGTTAGGACAAGAGCTCAAAAAAGCAGCAGATCCAAAACTCAAGTGGACCACATGACAGAAACAGTGGGGAAATAGGGATGGAAATGCCCATCATTTGAAACCTTCCTGGGACCCACCATCATGTTTGTATATATTCCATCCATACTGTTCATACTGATATTCCCACTAAGATTGACTGAAAACACAAATAATATCGTGATGTAAACTTAAGTGATCCCATGAAGGTTTCAATGATGGACTTCCAATCCCCACCACTTCCTGTGGCACGCCCCACTTGAGTCTTGGATCTGCCTCATTTTTAAGTTCATGTCCAAACATGAACTGGTGAAACCAATGGACACTGCATTTCTCATGGACATCACGGTGGGCCCACATAGCTTCTGCTTTCAGGAACTTGTTGGCAGGGCACAGGCAGTTCGCATCCATCTGAGACATGCACCAAGTGGACCCTGCCGCCTTGATGACCCAGTCCATTATGCCAGTCCACACTCATCAGGCAGGCTGCAAGTATATTTCAAACATGCACTGTTGCCAATTTTCAGAAACCAACCGATTATTTCACTCTTCATAAATTTCTGGACTACCAAACTTTGGCCAGATTATCTACACATTGGGTCTCATGTGATGGATGTGTCGAATGTCGTATGCATGCGAAGCTGGCACCTGTTTGTACATAGAAGAACTTATGGTGGGTCTATCAAACATATGGGATTTGGGTTGAAAAATTAAAAAGATCTTACAAACTCAGAAAAATGTCCTAATACACATACCTGAAGATAAATGTCGAAAATGCGCTTTCCAGTGCTCTGCCATGATTGTGAATCTGGAAATTCCGTCTCTGCAAATTTCAGATTTACAGTGTAGTTCCCGTTTTCGAGCCCCAGACCGTAATATCTCAGCGATCCTGGTGATAGCCTTGCATATTGGAACAGCCCCAAGTCTACTGTATTCGAAAATACATCCTGATCATATCTGAAATATCTAGTGTTGCTGCCATCACTAAACCTTCCGACATTACTGACGGCCCACTTCTCTGTGTTGGTGACATCATAGGATGCTGGGCCCAGAGTTGCATTGTCTGCCTCATACTCAGTGTTGGTAGTTATCATTGTGGGCCCACCACACCTTATCGCAAATGAAGAATCTGTAGATCAATGGAACAGTGAGACACTGATCAGTTTATAGCATACTCGATGGATTGTTCATGTACAGTGGTACGGCAATCTTTGGATCGTGATCAGATGATGGGGCTCATCGACCCATTGCATGATCACCGTTAGATCATGATTTGCAGCGATGTTTTCAATGAACATGGAAGGTCCAATGCAGAAAATGAAACATTGATCTCATTAAACTGAAACTTAATAAAACAGTACACGTGATTGTCCAACGTAGACCCCATAATGGGTGGGCCATAACCCAATGACAACATCATTAGATGATCCTAATCATTTGATCAGAAAGACATTGATAAAAATGTCCTCCATTCGAGCAATTATGATCATCCAACTGGCATTATTTTGAGGCCATTGCCCATCTGTGGTAAGTAATACATGATGATCTATATGGTGGGTCCAACCTAATACATGGCTTGGATGTCTTACACATGTGCCAAGTTTACACGTCGAATCGCATGTATAGAGGTACAACAAACCTCTGATTACTTTCAAGTGCTATATCATACTATGGGTAAACCTCATACATATAAAGAAACAATAAGAACAGGAAGCTCCCACATTTCATAGGACCGTGATCTCATGCCTGGGTGACCAAAGTAATGTGTACATGTGGCAAATGTGGAGGAGATCTGAACCATTCATTCAGCTGTTGTGCTAGTGAGTGGGGCATAGACCAAACTTCACATTGATTGGATGATATAAAACAACTAATTTGAACAAATATGGACAGAAAAAGGGGCAACAGGATTGCAGTCAATCATACTCAATGAGAAAAACTTCATTGATTAGACAGCCCAAATTCCCCAATCAAGGATATTTCTGGTTGATAGCCAATCAATGATAGATGGTACAGATAACCATACACACATGCAACAAGTACAGGACAGATAATGGGCGGACGATAACTCCAATGCACCTAGGGGCATGGGGCCACTGGCCCATTTTATTACTATGTATATAGAGAGAAAAAAAAAAAAAAGATTATCTATTGATAGAAATGGAAAGAATGGCTTACAGATTGGAGGGTTCCTATTGCATGGAAAGCTTCGCTGAAGACAATTCAAGCTTAAAGGCAAACCACTGAATGCACAAGAAAAATGACTGTTAAATAACGGCCATTATATGGTGGAATGACAGCCATTGATTACAGAGGATTTCTAGTTTGTTTAACCAAGAAGCCGAAATTCAACATGGATAAAATCAATTGGTAATAGGAAGTATTCAAATGGCCAGGTATATAATGTTGCAAACCAATGCTTTTATTGTTTTGACTCATTTAAAAAATGACATTAATAAGCACCTGCTGTTAGAACTATCGAATATGAAATTATTTGCCACCAAGCTCCTGCACACAGAGCATAGTGTCAGTATCATTGATAATGTTGAAAGTCGAGTGCTTTTATGATATGCATGTGAAAATGTATGTCCTCATTGGGATCAATGATCCAGTGAGCTATCACAGTGAATGGGCCATGCATCAAAATTACACTAATTGGACAGCTCTGACTATCCAACTGTTCTGCATTTTTCCTACCAAGTGCTTTTTGAGTGATCATCCCTTATGAGACCATAATTCGGTTGCTTTATCTTTCGGAGGGCCCACCAAATCATCAGTCCTGATTGGTGTACACACATTCCAAATGTACACTAGAGATGTTTTCGAATATTTCGGACATCAAAACTTTGAAACCATGTTTATATTATGAAAGCAAGAAAGAAAGAGGGTTTAATCCTAGCCCTGGAAATGGTACTCTGCATTTAACAGCGTAAAGTATGGTTTTACAAGTACAAAAAATGGTGGTGAAAAGAGGAAGGTTTGTGCTTCCTTAGACATACAAGTTTAAGCCGCCTTCTGAAACCCAGGATGGAAATCTTCCTGATAATTGATTGTATGATAAATCTCTGTAAATTAAAAAAAAAAAAAAGCAAAAAAAAAAAAAAAAGAAAAAGAAAAAAGAAGAAGAATATCAAAGATGATCGAAACATTGAATGTAAGATAGCATTTATCAAATAAACAGGCACTAAGTTATACAATTGTGATCATTAAAATGACAATCTTTGTCATACAAAACACATTATCTTTGTTGATGAAGAGCGCGCAATGGAAATTTATGGCCTGTAACACCTATCCGTACAGAGAAAACTATTTTGATTTTCACTGCTGAAAGTTTGTGATGACACACGACTTGCGGCAACACGTCGTACTGCTACTTGTCAGCTCGCCGTTACAAAATAAATCTTGTTTGTGGGGTCTTGTCCACATAAGGCCACATGTAATGATGACATAGAGCAATGGGCCACGATTCGACTATAGCCTGTTGGCATTTGAAATTCAAATGGGTTTCACTGTGAAAACATGGCGCTTGATGGAGATATAATGAACCTATGAAATCTTCACGATTGAGTCATTTACATAAAGCAAAGGCAGAGATAGCAGGGAAATGTGGTCCTATGTTATTTGCAAGGCTGCATTTCAGTGAACTACTGAGTACAATTCCAGTTATTAGTTCAATTGAAAGGAAGCAACCAAATTGTAGTAACCTTCAAATTCAGTGTTAGAGAAAAATAAATGTTGTTTATTTTATTTTTGATGCCCCCTACCGATCAATTTCCCCAAATTTCTCCTCTAATAACACAGTAAAAGGCCTCAAGTTGAAGTTATAATGTAATTTCAATGTGGGGTAAAAAACTAGCCCCTCATCATTGATACTATAGAAAGCAAGGGGTGTTTGGATGGAGGAAAAACAAAACATGGACATGTAAAAGTAAACTAGAATCATTAGAAAATTAAAAACCATGGATTCCAATTTCCCTTCATCTATATATTTGTGATTGCAGTTTTATATGGATTCCATGTATGATCATCTTAAACAGTCACCTCATGTGTCTTTTTTTTTTTTTTTTTTTTTTATAAATTTTATTTTACACACGCACACACACCCCACACACTCACGCTGGTGGAACTTCACCACCTATGGGTACTCGAACCCTTGACCGGGAGTTGAAACTCCTGAGAGTCTACCACCCGGGCAAGAGTAAGGACCCACCTCATGTGTCTTCTTTGCCTTGGAAGATTTAACATCTTTATTTTCTTTTACGGAGAAATGAATGCCCACAATTTTGAGGAAATCAGGAAAATGGAAACTGGTTTTGAAAGCTACTTATATGGTATCAGAGCTAGAGATTGGAATTCAACTCGATACTGTATCCAAACACAGTCTAAAGCTATAAGTTCAGTACAAATGAGTCAGATGAACATACATATTAAGAAGTCCATTGCTTTTTTGGGATGGCAGTGTACCGGATAAGATGTTGTTTCCAAGAAACCTGAAAATCACGATGATGAAATACATAATCAAAGAGAATTATGTAAAGAACATTTGATTGAGGAAAGGTTGTTTGATTCTTACAAGTAAACAAGTGAGCCTATATTGAAGAGAAGGTTGTTTGATTCTTACAAGTAAACAAGTGAACCTATATTGAAGAGAGACTCTGGAATTTGTCCACTTAAATTGTTGAAGCTCAAATCCCTACAAAAGTAAACAACTTAATATGGTAGAGGAAAACAAAAATGAGAATGAATTGCTAAGAAGGCAAGTCAAAGATCAACAGCATGTGACAAGTCCCTACTAGGTGAATGGTCCCCTCACGTCACATGGACATCAAATGTATGAACTCAGTAAACATGAGAAATTGTAATTTGAACCAAACATAACTTGACAAACTCACATCTGCATCAATAATCGGTGTCTTCCAATGGTGGACGGGATAGTACCAAAAAGCATATTGTTTCTTAGGACTCTGTAGAGAAAAGCACAAATCAGATATGAGTATGTTAAGTTTTCAAGGCATGGATGAAAAAAGAAAAATAAGATCTAACAAACTAGTATTACTGCATGTGCTGAGATCATATGGTCATACAAGTTGTTTAAAGATGTCATATTCTCAATAAAATTCAACGATGAGCTCCCATTAGACACATCACTGAGCCGCCTGTATGATTATACAATTAGTTAAGACTGTTTGGAGAAAAACAGTTTACAATTTTCAAGAGTTCTACTTTAAAATCAAATTGATAATCATGTAGATACATAGGAGCTATTTTTCTTTCCTAAACAAAAGAGACCCACTTCTCAATTTTTGGAATTTCTACTTGGGGTATGTCCGGTTGCACCAAATATCAAACACACCCTTAGAGCACAAATTCCAATATCAGAAATTAGAATATTAAAACAAGTTAATGAACAGCGACACTCACAAATCAGTCAGTGAGATCAAATTGGAAAAACTCGATGGTATCGGACCCTCAAAAGCATTGCCTTGCATATTCCTGCATCAACATTTTCATAGTCAGAAATATTCTTTAAAGAATTATTCTATGGCATATCAAGAAAATTGAGGTTTGCTAAGCTACTCATATGGTAGGTCCCACTTGCAGCTAAAATTAATGACCAGTCGTCCACATTCGACATACATGTGTGGCCCCCTAGATGACCGATCTTCAAATGCGGCAGGAATCCCTATCCACAGTCAGAACAGGATTTGGCAGGAAACCTACTTTGAGTGTGGATAGAATTCCTGTCCACCACCAGTAGATGGTGGGAGACCTTGTTACACAATCCCATGTATGCCAAATGAGAAGATAGGAGTTACAATCAGTTTGGAACTCTTTCAAGTATTAGCTTACAATTTGGTAAGATTCCAACTCCCAATGAAATCAGGTATCCTTCCTGTGAACTGGTTATCAGAGGCCCACCTGAAATCCAATCAGATTTTCCACGGTAAATGCGGATATTAAGAAATCTAGGGATCAGAAATGATAGACACGGCATACAAGTAACCAAAATTGAACCATCCAAAATCATGGGGCCCACAGTAGATGGGTCATAACCCAAAATCAGATTGATTGAACTGTCATAAGCCCTGGATAATGGGCATTAATCTGTCGAATTCAGATCATTGCGAATTTTCCCATTTTAATGCCCATTGGATGCAAACCATAATCTGTGCCACTGCTAGTTCAAGAGCAATCTAAGGTAGGGCCTATGATTTTGACGATTTCCATGCTTCTTATAATCATGAGCTCTTACAAGATATGAATGTTTCTCAAGCTAGCAAATGTTGAAGGAATCTCGCCGCTTAGCCCACTGCTATCCATATATCTGTGAAAAGCAAGCATAGATCATGAATTCAATTGTAAGATTTCTTGTTCTATTATCAGCTAGAGGAATGCTCACACCATCTCAATGGATGAAAAGTAGCTGTCCATTGAGTTACATTTAAAGCAGTTAACATGGTTGAGAGGGTGCTTTGAATAGCCATGTGACTGTAAACAAAGAGTCCAGGAAGAGAGTTTTACACATTCCAACAACCACTTCCTCTCTGCAAAATAAGTTTTCTAAACTTCTCATTTTTGCTCCTATTTTCAGGCTCATTTTTGTAGTTTTTCATATTGTTATTCTATCCTTGCATAAACAAATAAAAAGCTTTGAATTTCTAGTGACTTATTGCTAGAGTTGTCTGGTGCCATTGTTCTCCAATGCTTATTGAAGATTGAAGAGATCTAGACTAGAATGGATGTCCGCCTTACATCCCTAGAGAGGCGAACGCAGTGGCAGATGGGCTCGCTAGGCTGGGGACATGCAAGCTAATCAGGATTACCTATCGTTGGGAGATCTCCCGCCCTCCATTCGAGGCCTCTTGTTCCTAGATAGAGTGGGCCTAGGATCCATTCGCGAGAGCTGGGCCTTTTTTCTGCCTTGTCTCCATTACAATAGGAGGGCCTGCCCCCTTTTCTTGGCAGGCCCTCCCAAATTTTGTGCTTTCATAGCTGTGACCTTCTGTTCCTACGAATACAATCTATACTTCATTTAGAAAAAAAAAGAAAAAAGAAAAGGAAAAAAAGAAAAGAAAAAAAGAGGGTATGGATTGTCTGTTACCCAATTTCAAACTTAGGTTTTATCTATATTGGAGGCAAATACTCTCTCAAGTAAAGCAACTCCATAAAGCAACTTGAAGTGGCTTTCCTTCACATTTAAGGCATAGTCTTCAAGAAGAGCTGTTTCGTAGTAACAAAAGTTTAGTCTGACAAGAATATATTCCATGATTTGTCTACTACTTCTTTACATAAAAACAAAAACTATATAACTTGTTCTTATAAAAACTATAGACCATGTTCCTGGAATGTTATATGGCAGGCCATTCTATTATTGTACATAGTGCCACATTCGTGACACATGCTACACATGCCAATATGCTAAAACTATCGTATGAACCTTCTATACCCTTCGTGTGCCACATTTGTCACATGTGCTAACTTGGACATGTGATACACATGTTGCATATGCCACCACACAAGGTCAAACATCCCACATGCGACATGGTATATCTTCGAGAACCTCACATACACCCCATATTCTATTATACATTTATTAGCACCGCATATGCATTGATGTGCTAAAATTTCAATATGTATGTAATCTTATTTATTTTAGGTGCTTGACAAACAACATAAGAGTAATTAGTCCACAACAATAGCATGATTAAGCTAAGACAAGACTAGGACGAGCCTCACTTGGATAGACAGTCTAAGACCAAATTTTTTCTACTATCAAACCACCCTAAAATAGTTTTGTTCAGGTTAGTAAATCATGATACTATGCATGCTCAACTGCATTAAGGCTTTGTAAGTACCCCTTTTTTTTTCCCCATAAAGGTTTAAAAGAAAAAAGAAGGCTCTTTCTCTCATTTATTTGTATTTCTCTGTCTATCTTAGGTCGATAATAAGAGTCTTTTCTTGCTTGCTTTCTTTTAAAAATAAAAAGTCACATGGTCCTACTAATTGATCAATAATATACGAATCCACCCAACAAATAACTTCCAACCTTTTGTGGATGTGACATCCCATCCATTCAATACTCCGACGCCATTATTGGGATTATCTTTTGCAAAGAACACATATCCGCTCACCCCGAGTGAATCATACTATGATGTTTTGTTATTTATCAATGGCTAAACATTATTGCTTTGGTCACCTAACGAGTGAATGAGGCTGAATTTTGTACAAGATTATGCTTATGGTAGAGCCAACCTATTGGAAGGGTTGAATGTCACAAAAACATAATAGGTTATTGGAAGTAATTTATTGGGTGGACAGTAACTTATGGTCCAATTGATTAGACTTAAAAAAAGAAAAATAAAAATAAAAATAAAACCACCACATATTAATCACTATTAAATTTGAGTGACAAATTCTAAATTCTAAACACATCATATGCCATTTTTAAAGAAGAATAATAAAAAATAATTAAATAATTTAAATAAATAAAAGCAGAACTTACAGTTGTTGCAGACTGGTCAAATTTCCCAGCTCAGGTGGGAGCGAACCAGAGAAGTTATTTGAGCTTATACCCCTGAGATAAATAATTATTTAATTATTTAATCTCCAAAAATATCCCTGTTGCTTGAAATCACTACAATGACCTCCATCATTTCGCTATCATTTGAGAACTGAAATGTAAGTACCATAACTTGTGGTGCAGCAAACCTTTCCGGCCAACATGACTCTTCTGTAGAACATCCGTACCATGCCAATTTTAGGTCCGATGATGAAGATCATCTAGCTTAAAAATCAGATGGGTCCGCTTATTAAGTTGACCACGCCTGAATGTTGATTCAGACCGTCGGTTATCCACTCATTTCAGGACGCTGTTTGGGTGGGGACCCCAGCATCAGCCAGATAGCTGATGTCAAAGCTCTATGGGACCTACCATGATGTATGTGTCATATCATGCTATCCATCCATTTTTCCAGCTCATTTAAGAAAATGAGCCCGAAAATGAGGCAGATCCAAAACTCAACTGGACCACATGACAAGAAACGGTGGGGATTGAACGCCTACCGTTGAAAACTTCTCGTGGTCACAGAAGTTTTGGACCAATGTTTTCCCTTCATCCAGGGTTATGTGACTTTATGAACAGTTTGGATGGAAAATAAACAGTGTGGTGGGTCCCGGGAAGTTTTCAACAGCAACCGTTCAATCTTCACTGTTTATGGTGTGACCCACTTGAGCCTTGGATCTGCCTCATTTTTGAAATCATGCCATAAACCGAGCTAGAAAAATGTATGGATGGCGTAGATAAAACATATACATCATGGTGGGCCCACAGAGCATTGACATCAGCTGGCAGGCTGGTTTTGGGTTTGGGGTCACCAGCCAAACCGCGTCTCTCATTCCAACGGTGCAGCCCACTTGTGGAGAGGTCTGGCCTGTTTTTCGTGCCAGGTGTTTCATGGTGGGGCCTACCATTTTGAATGTGCTGATTCCCCCACAGAACTGGCATGTTTACGGGAAAGATCACACCATCTTTACCACGTGCTACATACTAGCATTCCCCTTTTAATTTCTGCACTACATATCCTTACGTGGTTAGGATCACCTTTTCATTGTGATTTTTAGTCTATGGTCCATTCATGGAGCCTTACATCAAATGAATGGTTCAGATCATCACACACTTATATGCGAAGGAGATCTTACAAGGAGATTACGTTCTGAAGGTTTCCCAGCTCTTTTGGGATGCTGCCTGACAAGGCATTCATACTAACAGTACTGAGGAACAAAAAATCAAAGCAAATGTTAGAGTCATAGTACATTGCACCATAAATCAGGCACGTTCAATTTACACGTTTCACACACATATATCTTAATCCGAACGGTCCAAAGTGTGCCCCATCAGGCTATATTCAATTTTGACGGTGCAGATTTGGGTACATATATGCCATGTCCAGGTTGAATTTGCTTGCCAGCATGATCTATCATATAATTCATCCATAAATACTAGGATGATTGGGCATGATCCTGATCGTTCATGTGGGGCCCATGCTATAGTTTCAGAGTTTCCGAGATTTGCTATGGAAAGAATACAACTGTCCAATTATATGATCAAAGGCCCATAGTCGGACCCACAAAATGAAAGGTTTTTGATCATCCACCCGTGTGTAAGCCTTGTACATCTCTACATAAGCACAGCTTTGAATGTGGCACAGGTGCACAGATCTGAGCTTTCTATAAGGTGGCCCTCACTCATAGATCTTCTGGCCTAAAAAATCCTGCAGGTTTACTCTTTAAGTGGGCCACAGTGTACAAAACAAACTTCTAGCTAAAGCAATTTTTTTTCCAGCCATCCATTTGTTGTGTGCCCGCACCAACAATGAAAAGACCTGATTTTTAGCTAGAATATCTAAACAACGTGATCAGCGGATGGAAAGCTCCGATCTTACACGTTTGCCATTGTGAGACATGCGATTGGAGATAGACGGATGAGATTTGTATTGTTCATTGTGACAGTCCAAATGATGCTGATCGGATAATCGTAACCATCCAACTGGAGGCCAGGAATGGACGGTTAGAAAGAAACTGGTCAGCTTTCCGAGTTCAACGGTCGGAAAATTAGATATGCTTTTCCCCACGACTACTTTAGGGTATTAACCATCCATAAGCGGTCCATAATTAGGACGGTCTGCAGATGGTTAATAAGTCCCTAACCACCAACTGGAGGCGTTGGTTGGACTTTTATTTATAACCGTCCGTTCCCATCCTCAAAAGTTATTGAAATCCGTGGCTAGGATCATCCGGACCGGATGCGGATTGCGTCCTACCCGATTACCGTCCGGGCGGGGCTCTGTGGGGCCCACCGTGATGCAAGTGTTTTATCCACGCCGTTAATCGATTTTATCAGGTCATTCTAATTAAAGCATTCAAAATGAAGAACGTCCACAGCTCCAGTGCACCACACCAAAGAAGCTGCAGTGGTAATCACACCCACCGTTGAAACCTTTCTAAGAGCCACCTTTATGTTTTTTTACCATACAACCTATTCATACGGTCATGCATACGTGGATGAAGTGAAAAAACAAATATCAGCTTGATCCGAAACTTCTCCAGATCCCAAGAAGTTTTTAATAGTGGACGTTCAATCCCCACTTTGTGGTCCATTCAATTCTTATACCTGCCTCATTTTTTGGCTCATATCTTAAAATGATCTGAAAAAAACGATGAACGGCGTGGATAAAACATTTACATCACGGTGGGCCCCACAGAGCCCTGCCCGAACGGATTACTGTCCGGGCGGGGTAGGACGCAATCCGCGTCCCATCCGGACCGTTTATAAAGATGTAAACTTTATAAAATTCAACTGGTTGCACCGGATACAAATTACTGTAATAGTTAGCCGCCATTTCGAAAGTGGTGGTGACTCATCCACCTACCACGTGGCACTCAAATGCAGCTATCCAGACCATCCAAATTGTGGGGAAATTGTGGATGGAGCGCGCGCGCACACACACACACACACACATATATATATATATATAGATATATATCTGATCAAGGAATCCTAACCGTCCAATTGATGGTTATAGTATGAACGGCTAAAAGTAAATAAATGTGTTCCAAATTCGAAATCAGATGGCTCCTATAATATTCTTCATGTAAATTTTTTATGTGTGTTACATCCACCAGTATTTCAGAGAATTGGGTGGTCTGGATCGCCCTACCACCATGCCACGTGGACTGTTAAAGGGTGACAAATAATAACAATAGCGGATATTTCGCTGTGGGAGAAATTTCGATACTTACAAGTATTGCATGGACCTTAAATTGCCGATGAATGCTGGCAAGGTACCCGTTATGTAGTTTTGCGTAAAATCCCTGCAATGTAAAGAAAACACTTGGTGAAGTGTGACACGTGTGCAAGACCAAAGACGCTCATCAGGTGGGGGGCCCACAATGTTGATTTCTAACCAAGCTTTACCTCTAAATTGATGAAATCGGATTGCGTACTGAGTAACTCAGTACGCTCATATCCTGCTGAGTAAACTCTGTTGGGCCCACCGTGAATACATGTAGTTTATCCACGCCGTCCATCCTTTTTTAAAGATAATTTTAGGGGTTGAGCCCAAAATTGAAGCATATTCAAAGCTCAATTAGAGCATACCACATAAACAGTGGAACTATTGATTTCCACCGTTGAAACCTATATAAGGCCTCCCGTGATGTTTATTTGTCATCCAATCTTTTCATAATATAAAACAGACACATATAAAGTGAAAATACAAATATCAGCTTGAAATATCAGCTTGATATAAAACTTCTGTGACCCACCCTTAAGAACTTTTCAAAGTAAACATTGAATTCACACTGTTTCAAGTGGTGTGGTCCACTTGAGCTTTTTATATACTTCATTTTATGGATAAAGATATAAAATTATCTGATAAATTCAATGGACGGAGTGGATGAAATGCATGAATGATGGTGGGACCCACAAAGTTTACTCAGTATGTGATGTGACTCCTAATAAATTAATAGGCACACATGTATGTTGAATGTTTGCTACTCGTCAATTTCCCCGGCCATCCCATTCTTTTTATTTCATGCGTAGCCCCTAGGTATGCCAATAAGTCTAATCTATGCCATTGACCACACGCGCGCGCCGAGCCATGCCATGACGTGCTGAGTCGAGTCGGCGTGTGCGACGGGAAGGGACGGGGTAAGGTGCGGGTGCGAGTATACTCGCATGGGTGTATGTGTACGTGACTGTTCGGTTGGTCTTACCTGTTAGATTTAAACCCAACAAACCTAAGCCTTTCAAAAGGGTGCTTAATGCACCACTTCAAAGTCTATATAAGGACTTCCGTTCTAATTTTAAAAAATGAAATCTTTCTTATCTTCTTAAAACTTTTCGAAACCTATTACACTTAGATCACTGTCCAAGGAGAGCAAATTCGATTTCAAGCCTTTCAAGCCGAGTGACTCACGTCATGCCTTGACTCAAATATATAGGTTTTCTATTTCAAATTTAATTTTCTTTTTTTCTTTTTGTTTCTTGATTTTAAACAGTCTATTCAATTCAACCAAATATTCCAACAATATTGAAATTGAATTGTTGAATTAAATAGACTATGGCTACCGTAACAGTAAATGCTTCTACCAAGTTAGGCAAAATTGAATCTATCGTTGGACAATGCTTTAAACAGTGGAAACAAAAACTGATGTTCACACCGACTACCCTTAAAGTTTCATACACACTATCTGAATCATTTACTATAGTCCATCAAATCAAACTAAAGTAGTAGATAAAAATAATTGCAAAAATTATATTCTGAACTATTTGTCTAACGAACTATTTAATGTATATGCTTCTTACGAGTCTGCTAAAGATATATGGACTGCTTTGGAAAAGAAGTAAATTTTGGAAGATGCAGGCGCTAAGAAACATGCAATCGCTAATTTCCTTCACTATGAAATGACAGATGACAAACCTGTCACTGATCGGATTCATGATTTTCGAAATCTAGTTCATGAACTGTTATCAGAAGGAATTAAGTTGGATAAAACATTTCTGTTAGGAGCGCTGATAGAAAAGCTACCACTCTCTTGGAAAGAGTATAAGAATAAAATGAAACATAAAAAGAACGGTATTTTATTGGAAACTATAATCGTATATATACGAATAGAGGAGACTAATAGAAAGAAGGACCAAAAAGAAAATGAAAATGAGATAGATTCAAATGTGAATCTTGTGAAATCAAGTTGGAAAAATAATAAGAAAAAAAATAGGCAAATGTCTTAACTGTGGCAAACCTGGACATTATGCCAATGAATACAGGCTCAAAAAGAAGAATGTAAACAATTAATTAAAGAAAAATGAAAATTGTTACAACTGTGGAAAGCCTAAGCATCATATTAAAACATGCAGGCTTAAGAAAAACAAAGATAAGCTGCAGACTAATCTTATAAATAGGCAATGGGTCTGACATGGTATTAGTTGTGGTGTTAGAAGTCTTCCTTATAGACAACTTGGAGTGGGTACTAGACACTGGTGCAACTATGCACGTGTGCAAAGATCGTAACATGTTTACCTCCTACCAAGTATTAGGAGATGATGAACAGGTGTTCATGGGTAAAGTTAGAACATCTCCAGTTATAGGGAAAAGGAAAGTACTTCTTAAACTTACTTCTGGAAAGACTTTACTATTGAATGACGTCCTACATGTGCCTGACATTAGAAGAAACTTGGTCTCTAGTTCACTCCTCAATAAGACTGATGTCAAGTTAGTATTTGATTCAGATAAACTTGTGATGACTAAGAATGAAACTTTTGTTGGTAAGAGATATTGTAGTGATGGTCGATTCATTATAAATGTATTCAATGATAGTAATAAGAAAATATCCATTTTTGTTTATATCGTTAAACCCTTTTATTTATGACATAATAGATTAGGTCATGTTAATGTAATGTCTTTGAAGAAAATGAAAAGATTAAGTTTATTACATAATATAGCTAATGAAGAAATCAATAAATGTGAAACATGTGTAGAATCAAAATTCATTAAAAAAAACCATTTAAATGAATAAAATGATCCTCTGTTCTATTAGAGTTGATATGCAGTGACCTAGGTGATTTTAGAAATCATATGTCTGAGGTGGAAGATATTATATAACTTTTGTAGATGATTATTCTAGCTTCACTAGAGTCTATCTATTAAGGAATAAAGATGAAGCTTTAGATGTTTTTTCTAAGTACATAATTGAAGTTGAAAATCAATTAAATATAAAAATTAAAAAACTTAGAACAAATGGAGGATGTGAGTATGAATCTTCTTAATTTAGAGAATTATGTAAAAAGAGTGGAATAATTCACGAAAATACAACTCTTTATACACCAGAACAAAATAGAATAGCAGAACGTAAGAATGGAACTCTTAAGAAGATGATGAACGCTATGTTAAATAGTTCAGGCTTACCCTTAAATATGTAGAGAGAAGCAATTTTGTCTGCTTGTTATATCCTAAATAGGATTCCTTCTAAGTCTTCTGAACAAATACCTTACGAACTTTGGAAGAATCATGTTGCTAGTTATAAATATATTAAAGTATGTAGGATTGCTTGAAACTAAGAAAAGAAAGTCAGGCCCTAAAATGACCAATTATGTATTTATAGGGTACGCACAAAACAGTGCAACGTATGGGTTTTTAGCTTTAAAGACTAAGTATAATATTCTAGATCCCAATACAATTATAAAAGCTAGGGATGCAGAGTTCTTTGAGAACGTATTCCCTATGAAATCCAAATCTATAGGAATGGAGGAAGTTAATGAATCAGATATCGCATCTACTAGTAAAAGTACTTACGAGAAAGTAGTAAAAGTGATACAACCAAGAAAAAGTATTAGAGTTAGAAGAGAAACTAACTTAGGAGATGGTTTTTTCACCATCTTAGTAGAAGATGATCTTACAACCTATATAGAAGCGATTAACTTTCTAAATGCAACCTTCTAGAAAGAAGCAATAAATGATAAGTTGAAATCTATTATATCTAATAACACTTGGAAACTTGTAAACTTACCACCTGAAAATAAACCAATAAGATGTAAATGGGTGTTTACAAAGAAACTAAAATCAGATGCAACTATTGATAAGTTTAAGGATAAGTTGGTAGTAAAAGACTTTAAACAAAAAGATGGAATATATTATTTTGATACATATTCCCCTGTAACAAGGATTACAACTATCAGGGTCTTAATAGCGATAGCTTCCATATATAAACCGGTGGTATATCAGATGGAAGTTAAGACGGCTTTCCTAAGTGAAGACTTAGAAGAAGAAATATATATGAAGCAACTTGGGAGTTATAAGATATTATGTAAAGAAAATAAAGTATGTATACTAATTAAATCACTATATAGTCTAAAACAAGCTCTTGAACAATGGCATGAAAAATTTGATATTGTTTTAAAATCAAATGGTTATTATATAAATGATGTAGATAGATGTTTATATAGTAATTTTTTTGAAAATGATTGTGTTATTATATGCATTTATGTTGATGGCATGCTTATTTTTAAAACTAATATTAAATTAGTTATTACGACTAAGAAATTCTTGTTATCTAAATTTGACATGAAAGACTTAAGAGAGACTAGTGTAATCTTGAGTATTGAAGTAACTAGGAAAGATGACGTTATTGTATTATCACTATCTCATTACATTAAGAAGTTACTGAGAAAATTTAACCATTTTGACTGTTTATCTGTCAGTACAACTTATGATTATAGTGTGACTATCATGAAAAATACAAATAATAGTATGTGTCAATTGGAGTATTCTAGAATAATTGGTAGTATCATATATCTAACAAACTGCACTAGATCAAATATAACTTTTGCAGTCAGAAGGCTAAGTAGATATATACATAACCCTGAAAAAGAGCATTGTAACGCATTGTCTAAGATTTTGAAATACCTAAAAGGCAATATGACATATGGTTTACATTATAATGGTTATCCTGCTATATTAGAAGGATATAGTGATGTTAACTGGATCACTGATTCAAATGAGACAAAATTCACTAGTGGTTATGTCTTCACTTTGGGTGGAGTAGTCTCTTAGAAGTCTACCAAATAGACATGTATCGCTCGGTCAACTATGGAATCCGAATTTATTGCATTAGAAAAGGCTAGATCAGAAGTTGAGTGGCTTAGAAATCTCTTAACTGATGTACCATTGTGGCCAAAGCTTGTATCGGTCATATCTATTCATTATGATTATCAAGCAGCTATAACAAAAGCAAAGAGTAAAATATATAATGGAAAGAGCGGGCATATTAGACTCGGACACAATATAGTGAAATACGTGTTGCGTGATGAAGTCCTATCTATTGACTTTGTGATATTAGAAAAGAATCTGGCAAATCCTCTGACCAAAGGACTATCTAAAAGATTAATCAATGATACATTGAAGGGAATGAGACTAAGCCTAATATATGAGCTACCAGTCTCGGCAACCCAACCTATACAAGTGGAGATCACATGAGATAGGTTCAATGGGTAAACAATAAGACACGAGGTAGATGATTACACTGAGATATATGAGCCCCTTCTATGGTGTACAGTGTGAGATATAACGCAAAATGATGAGTTTTTAGAACTCTTAATGAATCCATAGCCATATATTTGGTGGTGTATACAGTTGCTATATACAGTTGATAGAATTCACCTATATGGGTGTGGAGGTGGAGGCCACTTTCTGTGAGAATCTAAGCGAATTCTCTAGAGCACTCATGAAATCCAGGTAATGATGTATGACCGAAAAATACCGAACCGCATAATCACTTGCAGAGGAAGAGTTGTATGAGTGGCATGTATTTGCGATTTATATTAAAAGGATTCAAGTTTAAGACTATGGTGTGACCTGATTTTGTAGACTTATCTTGCTTACTCTAATGTCGGTTCAAGTTTATGGTGGCGCCAACATCATTGCACTAACTCGAAAGACTTTTAATTTTGAAACATGTGGGGTATTATTGTATTTTGTTTCAAAATTTATATTTAAATTTGAATTTCAAATATTTTGGTTTCCCTCCACATTTAAAATTCTGATATTTTGGGTTTATGAGTTTTGTCCCACATCAGATTTTCTAAAGAAAATCTTCTTATATATAAGATAAGCCTTTTGATTTGAGGCTTGAGCCCCATTCAAGGGGCATGTGAATTTGGTTCCCGAAGGGGGCGGGGGCCACGCGCCAAGTCGAGTCCGAGTTTGTGTCCATGTGCGCGTGCGCAACGCTACGAGACAAGATGGGATGGGACGGGCTGGGCTGGGATGGGGAGTGGTGTGGATGCGGGTGCTGGCGCAGGTGCGGGTGAACTCACGTGAGGTATGTGTGTGTATGGGTACTCGCGAGACTTTATTTACGAAAGTGTACTCGCACTTGCACCTTTTCATTTTAAACTAGAGAGATGTAACTGTTGGGTTTAAACCAAACAGACCTAACCCTTTAAAAGGGTGCTTAATGCACCACTTCAGAATCTATATAAGGACTTCCATTCCAGTTTCAAAAAATAAAATCTTTCTTATCTTCTTAAAACTCTCTATCTTCTGGTTTACAAGTTTTGATTGGTGAGTTCGTCGCTCAGTCAACTCAGAACTTTTGGGTTAAACTGCAAGTGGTTCGAGCTTGTGTACAGTGAGTGCACCGCTAGGACCGGGTCATAGTCGATGTATCCTGGAGGTTGATTGCTTTGGAAACCTGTTTCACTTGGGACACTGTTTAAGGGAGCAAATTCGATTTCAAGCAAAGTGACTCACGTCATGCCTCGACTCAAATATATAAGTTTTCTATCTTAAATTTAATTTTCCTTTTTCTTTTTAGTTCTTGATTTTAAATAGTCTATTCGATTCAACCAAATATTCCAACACTTAGGACTCAAGAGGGTTGTGGTTAATAAGCTTAGCCTGGGTTTTGCATGTAGTAGACTGAGCTCGACTTAGGGTTGTCAATGGTCGGGGCATAGGCTTGGCCTAGTAGTTCAAAATCCGGGCCGAAGCCAACCTGAAGCCTGGCCTGTTGACAGCCCTAACTCAACCCAACTAGATATTAAGAACAATAAGCTTGATCTCTATGTGGCCTAATTACTAACCATGTTATATTTTATATCCATGCTATCCATCTATTTTGCTAGATTATTTTTTAGCATGAGCCTAAAAACAAACAGATCCAATTCTCAAGAGAACCATATTATGGTAAATAGTGGTGAATAACTATTAATAAGCCACAAAAGTTTTTGATCGAGATGATATTTGTTTTTTTTTAAAAAAATTAAATTCGTCCAGTTTTATGTGACCTTATTAATAGGGTGGATGACAAATGAATGTTGCCGATACATTATAGTGGGCCCTGAAATTTTTTTTAATGATAAGACGTTCAATCACTACTATTTCTTATAATATAGTCCACCTAAAGTTTGGATCTTCTTCATTTTTTAGCTCAAGATTTAAAATAATATGACAAAATAAATGGATAATGTAGATATAAAATACATACATCAAGGTGAGCCCCACGATATGGGTGTTGGGGAAACGGCGGAATCACACAGAGATGAATCTAGGATAACAATCCAAAAGCGCCAAGAAAAAAGGAAGGAGAACATAACGATTTAACGTGAAAAACTCTTTCGAGAAAAAACCACGGCACGAAGTGACAAAAATTCACTACGAAAGCAGAAATTACAAAGAAAGAAGACTTACCCGATTCAAACAATCTTAAATCTCACCCTTGCTACACCTCTTTGAAACCCTATAACTATTTAGAAACCCTTGGAATGCATCCTAATCCCATTTACACCCATATATATAGCCTTGGAAAGAATCCTAAACGAAATAAGAAATAAATCCCGCAATTTCGCAATTTTGTAAAAAAATCTACGCAGAATCTGATTAGATTTATGACATCGAATAGAACAATCTCCACCATATCTTCAATCTTCAAACGTGTAGCTCCTTGTCCTCTTCTCTTATCTCTGCCTCGCATCATAGCTTCATCAATGCTTCTCGTGCACACTTCGTCTTCCTTTTACGTTATTGCCAAGCCTAGAGAAGTTGTACAAAACTTGAACTTCTCTGTAGGAACAAACTTGGTGAGCATGTCTGCTGGATTTACATTAATATGAATCTTCTCCATAGTTATGCCTCCTTCAAGCACCTGTCAGATAAAGTGGTGACGAACATCAATGTGTTTAGTACGAGAGTGATAAACAGAATTTTTAGCCGAATTTATAGCGCTTTCGCTGTCACAATTAATCAGCACGACTTCCTTCTGAAGCCCTAATTAATTTATCATGCCTCTTAACCAAACACTTTCCTTAAACATTTCTGTCACTGCCATATACTCTGCTTCGGTCGTGGAAGGAGTCACTACGGACTGAAGCTTCGACATCCAACTAATTGCTCCACCCACTAGAACAAACGAGTATCCTGAAGTTGACTTTCTGGAATCCATACTGCTTATGTAGTCTGAATCCACATAACATACCAACTTTGCCCCTATATTCTTAAAAGTTAAGACAGTTTTTTATACCTCAAATGTATCGAAGTAGTCATTTCACCGCTTCCCAATGTTGCTTGCCGAGGTTTGACATGTATCTGCTTACAACACTGACTGCCTGTGAAATGTCTAATCTTTTACAGACCATGGCATACATTAAACTGCCAACCACATTCGAATAAAACACATGAGACATAACATGTTTTTCCTCATTTGATTTAGGACATTGTTCTGAGAAAAGCTTGAAGTGAGCAGCATGGGGAAGCTCACCAACTTTGCCTGGTCCATCTCATACTTGATTAGCACATTTTCAAGGTATTCTGTCTATGATAACCAAAGATTGCTCATCTTCCTATCTCTATGAATATTTATGCCGAGAACCCTCTTTGCAGCCCCCAGATCTTTCATCTCGAATGTTCTTGATAATTGAGTCTTCAGTACGTTGATTTCAGACGTATCATGATTGGCGATCAACATATCATCTATATACAATACTAGGATGATGAATTTGTCATCACTCAATGTCTTGTAATAGACACAGTGATCGTATTCACTCTGAATAAATTTCTAACTCATCATGAAAGAATCAAATTTTTTATACCACTGCCTAGGCAACTATTTCAAGCTGTACAACGACTTCATTAACCTGTAAACTTTTTTCTCTACCCTTTTAACTTCATAGTCCTCTGGTTGCTTCATGTAAATCTGCTCTTCCAACTCCCCATACAGGAATACAGTCTTGACATCCATCTATTCCAGCTCAAGATCATATTAGGCAACTAATGTCAACACAAATCTGGTAGATACTTGCTTAACCACTAGGGTGAATATCTCTGTGAAGTCGATTCCTTCTCTTTGAGCATACCCCTTTGCTACTAGTCCCGCTTTGTATCTGTCATGTTTTCTTTTGAATAACCACTTGCATCTGATCGCTTTTCGGCCCACTAAAAGCTCCACCAACTCTCATGTGTTGTTTTTGTGCAACGAGTCCATCTCATCATCCATAGTCGCCTTCCACTTTTCTGCATTAGGCTCATTAAGAGCCTCCTGAATAGTAGACGGGTCTCCCTCATCTATAATGAGGGTATATGCAATATTAGAGTCGTCTCTATATATTGTCGGTAACTTGCGATCATGCGGTGTGTTTATTCTCACAAGTGACTGCTCCACCTGCTCTTATACCTCTGTCTGCATATTTGTCTCTGCCTGAGTATCATATGTGTCAATCTAGAGATCTACGATCAACTTTTCTGGTTCCTCTTGCTCCTCTTGATCATTCTTGTGGAATATGGAGTTTCATCAAATCTGATGTCATGGCTAGTGATAACTTTACGTGTGACCTTGTCGAATAATTTATAACCTTTCACACCAATACTATAGCCAACAAATATATACTTTTTGGATATATGGTCTAATTATCTCTCTCAACTGACAGTACATGAGAGTAAGCCTCACAACCAAATATGTGCAAATCTGAGTAGTCAATCTTATGACCACTCCATACTTCCTTTGAAATTTTACATTCAATTATCGTAGAAGGAGACCAGTTCACCAAATAACAAGCTGTGTTAACGGCCTCTGTCCATACGTCATTGCCCAATGCAACATTACTTAACATGAGTGGGGCACTCTTTAAGAGAGTTCGATTCATCCGCTCAGTCACACCATTTTGTTCAGGTGTGTGGCACACTGTGGTATGCCTAATGATCCCTTCATCATTGCAATATTCATTAAACTCATTGAAAGTAAATTCTACACCATTGTCAGTCCTTAAAACCTTTATTTTTGACCTTGAATGTTTTTCCACCATTGCCTTCTATTGTTTGAATATGGTGAAAATTTCAGATTTACATTTCATGAAGTAAACCCAAACTTTCCAAGAATAGTCGTCAATGAATGAAACAAAGCATGACGACCCCCAATGGAAACCTCTGGCGATGGCCCCCATACGTCAGAGTGCACATAATCAAGCACTCCCTTACATACATGTTTTCCTGATTTAAAAGATAATCTAGATTGTTTACCATATATATAATGCTCACATATATCTAAATCAGAATTCTTATAAGCTAAAATCGAACAACGATTAGATAGTACCTTCATGCCCCGCTCACTCATGTGACCCAGACGAGCATGCCACATATGTGCAGATATGGAATATGCAATAATCGCTGCTGCTCCACCTGCTAAAGTGCTCTTGATCAACCTGTAAAGGTTTTCATGTCTTTGCGCTCTCATAACCATGAGTGGCCCTTTTAAAACTTTAAGGACACCATTAAGACTAGTGAACTTGCACCCTATAGCCTCGAGTGCACCGAGAGAAATCAGAATCTTCTTCTTATCAAGAACGTGACTGACATCAGTTAAGGTACGCTCTATCCCATCAAACATCTTGATGCTCACCGTACTAATAGCCATAATATTACAGGCATTGTTATTACCCATAAAGACCTGTCCACCATCGCATTCTCTATAACTGACGAACTAACTCCGATGAGGAGTCATGTGATATGACACTCCTGTGTCAAGGATCCACTCATCTTTATGATATTCATGCAAGTGTCAGATCATGGACATGGACAAAACATCACCTCCACTTGTCTCTTCATCAGATGTGACAACATTGGCCTCCTTGGAAGAAGCCTCTGAGTTTTATTTCTTTACTTTAAGATTTGAACAATGCTTTTTCATGTGTCTAATCATCCATAGTTCCAGCACTTCAATTTTCTTTTTCCCTTGCCCTTAGATTTGGATCTAGGTCTTGAAGATCTTGTACCTCGATCAGTGTTCCTGCCTCTCGTAAATAGTGCATCAGAAGATGTCCCTATGCCACAGTTTATCTTTCTCATGGCCTTCCCTTGAAGGGCTGAGATAATAGTGTCCACACTCAGGGATTTATATGCGGTGCACAATGAGTCTCTGAATGACTCATACGATGCCAGAAGAGAATTCAACAACATGCATGCTTGATCTTCATCTTTGACCACTTCCTCCATATCCAGTAACTTGCAAATTAATTTATTAACGTAACTAATGTGGGCCTCCACATCTCCACCCTCTGTCATCTTGAAGGTAAACAACTGTAACTTCAACTGTAGGTGATTTTTAGTGGATTTTTTCACATAAATATCATCTAACTTCACCGATAAACTAGCTGCAATTTTCTCTCTCAAAATATTATAGAGAACCTTATCCTTGAGACACAAACGAATTGAGGATAAGGCCTTCTTATCAAGAGTATTCCAATCATCATCACTTATAGTCAGCTTTCACTCCTTAAGAGAACCATAGGGCTGAAAGTTGGACGAGTTTAACCCGATCGACCTATGATCGACCCGACATTGGGTTGGGCTTGGGCAGGATGTATCGGGTTTGGTCTCGGGCTTGGGCTATACAAACACCAACCCGATAAAACTTGGGTTGGGCTCGGGTTGAGGTCTTGGGTTGCCCGACCCAACCTGAACCCGATCAATATATAAGTTCCTTATAAATTAATTATAATTGAGTGCAGATCGTCTGCGTTGAAGGCACAAAAAATCCCAATGCCGTCGGGTTTCATTGATCCACGTCATTTCGATGACTTAAGCTAATAATACGACTTTTAAAGGATTAGTTGTCCTATATATTTAGCTTGTTTGTTTAGAAAAAATGAACTTCTTTACGATAAATAACTACATATATAATTAATAAAATTATAGGTACAAAAAATAAGACATGTATTGAAAATATAACTGGCTAACATAATAATGAAAATATTAGCATATATCTACCCGACCCACAGGGCTAACCCGACCGAGCCCGCTTGGGTTGGGCTTGGGTTGAGAATTCCCAACCCGAGGTTGGGTTAGGTTAGGATTGAGGTATGGGAACCTTGGGTTGGGCTAGGGTTGAGCACCAACCCAACCCAACCCGCCCGACTTTCAGCCCTAGAGCACTATCTTCACCTTGCTTGGTTAAGGAACTGATCATCTTGATCTTTCATAACTCAAAGTTATTTTTACCTGAGTACTTCTCAAGGTTATACCTAGTGTTTCCTATTAATGTCAATCCTTCAGATTCAGGCCTGCGCCCCAACAATTGCTCTGATACCACTTGTTGGGAAAATGACGAAATCACACAGAGATGAATCTAGGATAACAATCCAAAAGCACTAAGCAAAAAGGAAGGAGAACATAACAATTTAACGTGGAAAACCCTTTCGGGAAAAAACCACGACATAAAGCAACAAAAATTCACTATGAAAGCAGAAATTACAAAGAGAGAAGGCTTACCCGATTTGAACAACCTCGAATCTCACCCTTACTATATCCCTTTGAAACCCTATAACTATTTAAAAACCCTTTGAATGCATCCCAATCTCGTTTACACCCATATATATATATATATATATATAAAAGAATCCTAAACGAAATCGGAAACAAATCCCACAATTTCGTAGTTTTGCGAAAAAATCTGCACATAATCTGATTAGATTTAAGACATCAAATACAATAAAGGGCAACACTGTCTTGGGTGAGGCTAGCGTGCTCCCGCTAGATTGTGACTATCCATACTCAGGCACCTAAAATGTGTGTATGTGGCATCCATTACATGGGACTTGGGTTGGGTGAGCAGTGGTGAAATGCTTAGATTTGATTGGTAGGTCATATGTTATTAGAGATAAACAATGTAGCGTGTGGAAAAACCTTATAAAAAGCAGGCCTTCTCTGATAGTGTATTGCCTCACCAATCATATTTCCTCACATCATTTCACCGCCTAGGTGGGTGTGGGTGGTGAGCTACTCCCCCATTGCATGGAATGAGTAGTGTTGGGAGGGAAAATAGTAAGTCGGATAGCTTAACTTGTGGAATGGACCAACTCTACTAAACAGCACGAGCCCCTCGACACTTAAGCCCTAAAGGGCATCTACGTCTAGAAACAGGCTGACCTCCTAGAGGAATGGTGAACTGTAAGGACACACAAAGAGGAGGCCACCGTAAGTCTACTCAAATGGCCAATTGCCGACCTAACCTATTGGTCGGCCATAGCTCGGCCTTAGATCGGCTATAGGTCGATTATAGGTTGGCCATAGTCCGGTTGAGGCTTGACTAGAGCTCGATCATAGCTTGACCAGAGCTCAGTTTTAGGTTGAGATGACCTCTAAGAGAAGGCATATGCCGGTTCCATAGAGAATTCGGTAAATGACCTATCCATGAACTAATAATCTGAAGATCCTTCCAACGGCCCAAAATCTCTCCCAAGATCTTTGGAGGATTAGATCGGATCCCAAGAACTTCGGAATCTAATAAGGATCCTGAATGGATTTTGAAAAAGGATTTGTCTCCGGTATATCAGGAAAGACTCCCTACCACGTACGTCTTCCCTCTCCTATAAATAGAGATATTCCCAGCCAATGTAAGATATGCACATCTACACCCTAATACTCGACTGGTGACTCTTTTCCAAAGATATCCTACCCATCTAAAGACCCCAGAGATCTGACTTAAGCATCGGAGGGTCCCTTGTACAAGCCAGGGTCTCCTTTGTTTTTTGTTCTTTTTTGTGCAGGTTCAAACGGGTTAGCCAAGGAGGGTCTGTCGGAAAATTGCATCAACAAGTAGTTCACCGTCCACCTTAGTATTATGAAATGATGCAAGAATATTTGATTGGCGGCTGCATCATGTAATTAGATATGAGGCAAATATAACTGATTATTGATTGGGTCCTGCCCCTGCTTGGATGGATTACCATCCCCGCAAATCTGTGGAAGGGTCCATCGTGATGTATTGATTTATCCATCATCTATTTTCTTGAATCATTTTAAGGTATGAGCCCAAGAAAGAGACAGATCCAACGCTCAAGTGAACCATAACAAATCGGGGACTCGGGTTACATTAAATGCACGGAGTATTAAATGCAAGAGTCATTTGTGGGGTGATCAGTTGAACATTGTATCTGCTTCATTCTTAGACTCACACCTTAAATTGATCCAAGAAAAGGAATGGACGGCACGGATAAATAGATATATCAACCCCTCCACAAATGGGTTTCCCCTCTTCCTTCATCCCTCGGTCCAGGACTGGCTGAAGTAGTTGGTGGAAGTTTGGCAGATAAGGTTTGGAAGCATTTCTTCAGCATTTTTGGGTTTGCCCTCTTCCCTCATCCCTTGGTCCAGGACCGGCTGAACTGGTGGTGGCATCTGCCCCTACCAGGCGGTAGCATCTCAGAATTATGGTGGCTTTCCCCCTCCTTTATTCTATGGGAAATCTGGAGGGCCTGGAATGAGGCAAGGTTCGACGGCTCTATGGTTTCTGCTTCAAGGGTGATTAAAAAAGTGAAGTGGTGGTTGGGGAAAGTGGACCGTGGAAATCCGAGGCTCTCATCCTAGCCGATGATCCACTCCCTTGCTCTCTCTGAGCTGGGGATATCCCGCCCCCCTCCCCCTCCAAAAACGTTCTCTATTGTGAAGTGGATCAGGCCTAGAGAGGGTTGGGCCAAACTGAATGTTGATGGCTCTGCTTTATCAAATCTTGGGCCATCAGGTGGGAGGTGGCATCATTAGAGACTGGCATAACAATATGATTTTCGCTTTTGTCAAGGGCTATGGGCACAGTTCCAACAACATGGCGGAGCTTCGGGCGATGTGTGATGGGATGGCCTATTGTATGAACCTCCGAATAAATAGAGTGATTGTTGAATCCAATTCAAAATGGGTGGTGGGCTCACTCAATGAGAGGTCCAGCAATACCTGGAAATGGAGGTACTAGCTGAGCCGGGTTAGAGGGTATCGAAGTAGGGGATCTTTTAATCTCTATCTAATTCCGAGAGAAGGAAATGGCCCGGCAGACGGTTGGTCAAAGAAGGGAGTGAGAGTCAAGTGAACCGGATTTTCTGGGAGACCTTTAGCCTGCCCTGTCTTGTCAAGCGCCAGTATCGTATCGGTTAGATAAGGCGGGGTTGGGCTCTATTAGAGAGCATCAATAGAAATTCGCAGTGTAGGATATGATAGGCAGGCTAGCCTTTTTTGTAATGGGTCTTCCCCGAGTAGCCTAGTCCTGTACGTCTTGATTTATCAATGAATACATAGAGATTTCGGAAAAAAAAAAGCCCCTCCACAGATCTGCCTGGACGGTAATTCGTCCAGACATGGGCAGGACGCAATCCTAGGCAGGGCTGGATGCAATCCACTTTCACATTAAATTAAAAAACAGAGAGAGAGAGAGAGCTCAGATCATGCTTGACAGACCATGCCTCACCATTGAGGCTACACAACCTCGATGGCGTGGCCCAATCCGCTTCGATGTAAAAACAAGGGAAGGGGATTGCTGTACGCATACTAAGTAAACTTTGTGGGGCCCACCGTTGTTTATGTATTTTATCTATTTCATCCATCTATTTTATCAGCTAATTTTAGAACTTGATTATCAGCTAATTTTAGAGCTTGAGAACAAAAATAAAGCATATTGAAAGTTCAAGTGGACCACACCAATGGAAAAAGTGTCAATCAAAAGTCTACGTTTAAAAATTTCTTAAAGCCAAGCTGATATTTGTCTTTTCCCTTCATCTATCTCTGAGTAATCTTACGAACTGTTGAATAAAACTGATGGAAAGTTTCCACAGTAAAAATCATTATTCCCACTTCAATTTTGAGCTCAACTCATGAAATAAGCTATTAAAACTGATGAACAGTGTAGATAAACTACGATAAAAGCCTACTGAGTTAGTCAATACGCAATCCAAATTTCCAAAACAAGAGACAAGTATAGATCATTTTTTCCCCAACGTTCAATCGATGATCATAACTTTTGATTAATGGATGTTTATCCTTTGCAATCAAATCATTGAATGGCATCATTCATTTAAACTCTACATCAAATATCCACCAACCAACTACTCAAGAAGTTAAATAAGTGTAGTTTTTTAAACTGGGTCCCAACATTTGAACGGTTGATATTAGTTAATTTCTTGTATCATAACAGCAACAACGAAAAAAGGGAGGGGAATCCGTACAGGTGTGTCAAGAAAGTCAGGTTTTGGAGCTCTTCCGGAATTGGCCCTTTCACATTCAACCCCTTCAGTTTGCTGAAAATGAAAAATAAAATAAAGTGTAAGTAGGATTCCAAGGAATACACGAATCGGTAATCCACTACACCTTTACCTACACGTTGTATTTACTCTCGATGATCGAAGCCATTCATCTGGTGATCCACACTATGGATGAGCCATTACACAAAGATCAAATCGATCAGGAAATTCTAAAGATCCAAGGCCCACCAGACGGTTCACTTGATAAATAATATTTTCTTACTAAGTTAGCATATCTGAGTGTACACTTACATTTGGGTTATGTGGCAGGTGGATCCACCGTTGAATGAGCAATCACATATGATCCCTGGGTTGCTAATCGTTGATGAATTAACGGCGATCCCGTTACATGGCTCTCCACTTATGTTCCATTCATTAGAAGCAGAACGACCCCAATGTTGGAAAATGGCATTAAGAGCTCTCACTGGCCATACACATATAGAAAATGTTATAATAAGCCCATGGGGGCCAACACTAATCAACGGCAGTTAGGAAACCCAAAAAAAGAAGGGAAAATGAGTCGGAAATTATAATATTTTGGAACTATGTGGGGCCCAACCGTGATATCCACGTGGAATCGAAACCGTGAATCTGGTGTAACTCCTCGTGTGCACCATACATCCCAAGAATCATCCGCAACAAAATCCCAGGTGAGACACACTACACGGAGAAATGTACAGTCATCCATAAAACCCATATATTCACTTGTTGTGGCCCATCTGAATTTTGGAATGGGTTGATACAAGGTTTCTTCCTTCATCCTAGTGGGGTTCACCTGATGAATGGGTTGGATGACATATAACCTACATGGTCGACCCCACATTCCATTTGGTGTGTATCCCACTTCCCATCGTCCCCCACTTTTCCACTTTTTTGTGGCCCACCTGAGTCATGGATCAGGCCTAACATTATGAAGGGGCGCATATAATGGATGGGTTGGATGGAACTCACACATCATAGTGGCTCCCACAATCTCGAACGTATGGTAACTAATGTTGGAGGTTGCTGATGAGAAAGACTTCTATACATGTCGGGCCATGGTTCGATAATCAAGACCGTTGATCTAGTCTCGTGCATGGTGGATTTGAGATGTCCTGAAAATTTTTAAGATTGCGAGATCCAAACCCTTCCATTGATTGTCTTCAAATGTATGAGTTAAGTAGATAGTCATATTCAAGCCAAAATATTTCAAAAATAAATAATAATCATAATAATAATAACAATAACAACGACAACAACAACAGCAAATAATAATAAGAATAAATTAAATAATTCTCCTCAGTTGGTTTTTTCTGATTCTTGCAATTGCAGTGAGGCCCATCCATAGGTGCTTTGGATCATTGAATTTGAGGCTTTTATTTGTTGACTTTTCATCATTGAACGAGTGGTTTATTAGGCAGCCGATCTCATCAGATCTCGGTTGTACACTACTAGTCTACCTATCTCAGCGATTGGGTCATAGTTGTTCCGTTTGAATTGAGCTGCAAATCCAATTTTAACATGCTCACATTCCAACGGCTGAAAACCAAACACCAACAGGAGTTGCAATTTCGCAGAAACCCAAACATGCCCAAGATTGGATTATAAACAAACGTGGCATATATGAACAATTTTATAAACAATCACATGAATGCTTTTATCTCCCAGTGTACTTTTGTATATGCCATATAAACTGGATTGGATATGCAAATCCAATGACCGGTAGATCTTAGCTTAAATAAATCAAAGACCTTGGTGTTGCATCAGGACAATTAGACGGTCCAATTGTTCTACGCAGACCATTTATTAGGTCCGGTATACATTTCTTGGGCCAGATTAAAAAAAAAATCACACCAATGAGATGATCCAATTCATCTGTAAGTTGTGGCCTTCTTTTTTATTATTCATCCATTCCCAAACTAAGGATGAGATGGTTAAGATTGCATGATAAAATTAATTCTCCCGTGATGGGCCTTACCAAAGAGATGGCTTATATTGTTGATTGGACCTGATTTTATTTAAACGATCTTGATCATCCAGTTGACAGACTATTGATAGGATGAGTAGAATGGTCTGATTTATGTTCTCTGCACTTATAGTGCTCTGTATCATTTATTTAGTACACATGATCGGCAACTAAGCATCATTATCCAATCTAAGAAAATACTTATAAAATTAAATTAAATTTTTTTTTAAAGGCTATAGATCATCCATCTGGTGGCCCACAGCATCGATGGGCCTCAGCCCAAGAAATTGCACCACCCACTTAATCCACAAACAAATGGTCACATGCACCCAAGAAAAAAAAGAAAAAAGACAACAGAGAGAGAGAGAAGAAGAAGAAGATGAAGAATGGTCTGCCACGGGGCAAAAGTCCAATTCACGCCACTTTTGGTCCATAGACCATATATGGTACAGACCAGAAGATTGATGGTTGTGATTGCATTTTTTTTTTCCATGAAAAACATAAAATAAAAATCATCTCAGGCCATCTAAGCCTTGTTCCAATAAGTCGGGTCATTAATTAGAAATGCCAGCAGCTAACTTAATACAACCCCGTCCTTTATCTGGGCTTGGGACCAGCAATGAGAGCAAGCTCCCAGCGGTGTTCCTACGTACAGAACTCCTACTTAGTCTCAACTTGCTACTTCATTAAGAGAAAAAAATTAAAAAAAAAAATTCAAAAGAAAAGTTACAGCTGGGTTTCAATAAAAAGATTCAATGCAAGACAAATAGAGTCCTTGTTGAGATGAAACTCTAAATTTTCATAAGAGAGAGATTGAGATTCTAAGGATGCAAACCTTCATCTGGGTCTGTTGTAGCATTAGTTGTATCTTGAGCTTTGCATCTCTCCACCAAACACAAGAGGTGTATGCACCAGAAGCAAAAGGCAAGCAGTGTATGAAATGGAGATTTTGGCATGGATCTTTTCATCATTCCATGCACCAGAGGTGTACTGTATATAGGCCTTCTCATTTCCCGAAACTATGCAACTTAAAATCCCAAAATCCCATAAATAGATGGGTCTCTTTTGATTACAAAAGTCGTCTCCTAAAAGTCTTGTTTACACGGGTTCGGTTGATATAAAAATGAGAGTAAGGATATTTTTTACTCCCCACTAATGCAACAAAGGCTATGGTGTAAATTGGATGTCTTAAATCTGTATTTTACCGCACTGCTCGACCAGTCGAGAGACTTGCTCGACCGTTCAAGAGGCTTGCTCGATTAGTCGAGGCCCGATCAACTCGAAGTCCAACGAGCATAGCTTTTAGGTGTTCGGGCCGCTCGACCAATCGAGGGTCAGGCTCGACCGGTTGAAGGGGTCCTTCGATTAGTCGAAGCCTTGGCTCGACCAATCGAGGGTTATGCAAATACTGCGCGAATTTTGTGCAGACCACGTAAATTTAATGTGGTTTCTGGATTTTTCCAAAGAGGTGAGTAAGTGGAGTTTCATAAACTATAAATAGGGGTCCCTAGGGCTATTATAAAGTATTCTAAGGCTTCCTAAAGAGATTCCAAGGGTTTCTAAATAGTTTTAGGGTTATCAAAGGGTGTAGTAAGGGTGAGATTCGAAGTTGTTCGAATCGGGTAAGTCCTCTCTCTTTGTAATTTCTATTTTCATAGTAAAGATCTGTCGCTTTGTGCCGTAGTTTTTTCCCGCAAGGGTTTTCTATGTTAAATCTTTGTGTTTCTCTTGTGATTACTTGGTACTCTTGGATTGCTATCCTAGATCTAAATTTGTGTGATTCCACAACACAAATCTCAACAAGTGGTATCAGAGCAATCGTTAGGGCATAGATCTAAATATGAGGGATAAGTAATAATGGTAAGCACTATGTATGATATTGAGAAATACTCAGGGAAAAATAACTTTGAGTTATGGAAGATCAAGATGATCGGTTCTTTAATCAAGCAAGGCGAAGATGGTGCTTTTGAGGAGCAAAAGTTTATTATGTTTGATGATGATTGGAATACTCTTGACAAGAAGGCCTTATTATCGATCAATTTATGTCTCATGGATGAGGTTATCTACAACGTCATGAGGGATAAAACTACGGCTAAGTTATGGGCAAAGTTAGAGGATGTCCATGTGAAAAATCTTCTGAAAATCGCCTATACTTGAAGCAGAAGTGGTATAACTTTAAGATGAAAGAGGGTGGAGATCTAGAGGCTTACATCGGCAACTTTAATAAATTAGTTTGCAAATTGCTGGATATGATGAAAGATGAAGAACGAGCATGTAAGTTGTTGAATTCTTTTCCGACGTCGTATGAGTCATTCAAGGACACAACGTGCACCACGAATAAACGACACCATTATCTTGGTCCTTCAAGGGAAGGCCATGAGAAAGTTAAACATCGACATGAGGATATCTTTTGATGCACTGTTTACAATGGGTAGGAATTCTGAATAAGGTATATGTTCTTCAGGTTCTAGATCCAAATCCAAGGGTAAAGGCAACTGAAAGGTAAAGTACTAGAATTGTGGGATGGAAGGACATGTGAAGAAGGATTTTGAAAATCTTAAATCGAAGAGAGAAGAATTTGAGGCTTCGTACAGGGAGGCCAATGCTGCCACGTCAGATGGATCGAGTGGATATGACGGTGATGTTTTGTTTGTGTCTACGAATAGACGACCATACAATAATAGTAGGGGCGAGTGGATTCTAGACACAGGGGCATCCTTTCACATAACTCCTCGTCGGAGTTAGTTCACTAGCTACAGGGAGTGCGATGGTGGACAGGTATTTATGGGCAATGACAGTGCTTGTAATGTTGTGACTATTGGTACGGTGCATGTTAAGATGTTTGATGGGACAGAGCGTACCCTGACTGGGGTGAGGTACGTTCCTTATATGAAGAAGAGCCTGATTTCTCTTGGTGCACTCAAGGTTATATGGTGCAGGTCACAAGTATTGATGGTATCCTTAAAGTATCTAAGGGGGCACGGGTAATCATGAAAGCGCAACGACTCGATAATGTTTATAGGTTGATCGGGAGTACTTCAAAAGGTGGAGCTGCACTGGTTGTGACGAATTCCACCTCTGCACGTGTGTGGTATATTGGGCATGAAGGATATGATGCATGGACAGGGATACAGAGCAGGTGGAGTAGCCACCTGTAAGAAGAATCATACGGCATAATCACAGGATATCGGCAAGGTACATGGATGATTCTAATATCGCAGGGGATCTGTCTTCTAATCAAATGGCTCTAGGTGAGCCTGGTGCTGAGAAGTGTAAGGTGACTATGAGCGATGTGATGGACTCGTTGTACCAGACTGACAAATGAGAACGAGTGGAGCTTTCAGTGGGCCAGAGAGTGGTTGGATGCAGATGGATCTTCATGAGGATACAACATAGATATAGAGTGAGGTTGGTAATGAAGGGTTATGCTCGAAGAGAAAGGATCGGCTTCTCAGAGATATTCGCACCGATGGTATAGCAGATGTTTATTAGATCCGTGATTGGCGCTGGTTGACCAATGTGATCTCGAGCTGGAAGGATGGATGTGGAGTCTGCAATTCTGCAAGGGAAATTGGAAGAGCAGATCTACATAAAGCAACCCGAGCAGTTCGAAGTTAAAGGGGTTGAGAAAAAAGTTTGTAGGAGGTCGTGGTGCGACCTGTCGCCTAGGCAGTGGTATAAAATTCGATTCCTTCATGGTGAGTCAGGTATTGTATGTTGATGACATGTAGATCGTCAATCATGACATGTCTGAAATTAACGTACTAAAGACTTGGTTAAGTGGGACATTTAGGATGAAGGATCAGGGGGGCTGCAAAGATGGTTCTCGGCATTGAGACTGAAAGAGGAGTAGGCTTTAGTTATCTCAGGTAGAATACCTTGAGTAGGTATTGATCAAGTATGTGATGGACCAGTTAAAGCCAGATAGCGTTCCCTACGAGTCTCTCCTCAAGTTTTCCTCAGGACATGTCCTAAAATAGGTAAGGAAAAGCAGGATATATCTCATGAGTCTTATTCGAATGCGGTTGGCAGTGTATGTCATGGTCTGTATTAGACTGGTTATTTCACACACTATCAGTGTTATGAGCAAATACCCGGCAAGCAATATTGGGTAGCTGTGAGATGGTAAGAAGACTACGTCTTTACTTTTGGGAAGACATGAGCAAAGGTGGTTGGGCATATGGATTCAGATCCAGTAGACATGCTCACCTAGATCGTTCTTACAGAGAAGTTCAAGTTCTGTGCAACTTCTCTAGGCTTGGCGATGACGTAAAAGGAGGACAGAGTGTGCACGAGAAGTTATGATGTGATGCAAAAATAAGAGAAGAGGTCAAGAAGCTATACGGTTGAAGATTGAAGACTGAAGACATGGCGGAGATCGTTGTAAATTGGATGACTTAAATCTGTGTTTTACAGCACTGCTCGACCAGTCGAGGCCCGCTCGACTTAAAGTCCAGCGAGCATAGTTTTTATGTGTTTGGGTCGCTCGACCAGTCGAGGGTCAAGCTCGACCGGTCGAAGGGTTCCTTCAACCAGTCGAAGCCCTGGCATGATCAATTCAAGGTTACGCAGATACTGTGTGGATTTTGTGCGGACTGTGTAAATTTGATGCGATTTCTAGATTTTTCCAAAGAAGTGTGCAAGTGGAGTTTCCTAAACTATAAATAGGGGTCCCTAGAGCTATTCTAAAGTATTATAAGGCTTCCTAAAGGGATTTCAAGGGTTTCTAAAAGGGTTCTAGGGTTATCAAAGGGTGTAGCAAGGGTGAGATTTGAGGTTGTTCGAATCAGGTAAGTCCTCTCTCTTTGTAATTTCTATTTTCATAGTGAAGATCTGTCACTTTGTGCCATGGTTTTTTCTTACATGGATTTTTCACGTTAAATCTTTGTGTTTCTCTTGTGATTGCTTGGTGCTCTTGGATTGCTATCCTAGATCTAGATCTGTGTGATTCCGCAACACAAATCCCAATAGGCTAACCCCTGTGACTTGTGTGTTTTTTCAAGACTAATTAGAAGAGTAAGCTAACCTTATTCCTTACATATTATCCATATCTCAAGTGGTAGATTGAGTGAAGATAACCTCGTTTCAACACTAAGGTCTTGGTATCGATTCTCAAGTGGGGTGTGTACTAACAAGTTAACCCATATATCTATATATATATATATATATATATATATATATATATATATATATATATATATATAGATTGATATATATATATATATATGTATGTATATGTATATGCATATGTGTGTATATATGTATATATATATGTATGTATATGTATATGTATATATATGTATGTATGTACACACACACACATACACAAAATCTATATACATATATATATATATATATACATACATATATATATGTATGTATATATATATATACATACATATATATATGTATATATATATATATATATATATATATATATATATATATAAAAGAAGAAGAGAAAAGCTAACCGTATTCCTTAGGGGCCATTTGGAGCGGTGTAAATGGAGGTAAATGACTTTTCAGGTGTGTTTAGATGGAAATAAATGCATGGAAATGAAATGAAATGGGAGTAAGTGAGCTTGCAATGAGAGAAGATTTCGAAGTAACGAAGGAAATGCCTTCCTGAGCTCTCTTAGAGAGTCGCACGAGTAAACAAAGGTGTTTCTATGCACATTTTCATTACCTACGAAGTACACTAATGATACTTCAAAATAATTTAATTATCAGCTACGTCACTAAAATCACACAAATAGAATGATCAATACTGTCCAAAGGATGGCCATCTAAACAGACAACTAAAAAACAATGGCAAGCTGCTTATTTGTGAGCCTTACATTTGTGGCCCGCCCGAAGCTTGAAATTTCCTCATTTTTTGTAAAAGTATATATTTCAATGGGCTTATTATAATCATTCTATTAAATATTAGATATGTATACTAATTTAGGATAATAAGGCTAATTTGAAATATCACACATGTTCCCGTAAATATATTAAAAATTTTCAACGCATTCCAATTCCTTCTATTTACTCCCATCCAACGTAGTATTTGGATTTTAAATGCATTTCATTTACTCCCATCCAAATATAACTAATTAAGCCATTTACTACCAATTCATTTACCTCCAATTCCATTTCTCATTTACCTCAATTTACTAGGTTTCAGTTCATTTAACTCTAATTCCATTTGTCATTTACTTCCATCCAAACACATGCAGTGGCATTGGCAGGACTCCTCGCTCCAGCCATTTATTAAGCAGCTTATAATAGTATCTTTTCTTACTTGAGCTTGTAAACTCTAGTTTAATAACTCTTTCAATACTCTCGTACTAGCGACTAGGTTTAAACTGACTTAAGAGGGCCCTAGACTGCTAAATGACCAGGACAGGGGAACAAAGGAATTAAATGCCGCCGCCTTACACGACTTCTATTAAGACATCTCTTCCTTTTTATCTTGTGTAAGATGGGGAAGAACTTTGATACTCTGGAGGTGGTGGGCGATATATGGTTGATACATGGGCACTAAGAAATTGTAGACGTGGCATGAAAGTTTTTTTTTTTTTTAATTTGAAGACGAATTTTATTTATAATCAGCCAAAGATGTACAATCTTTCAAGCGGGAACCAACAAAAAGGATCGGGCCTTGCCTATCGTGTATACCGGAAACAACCAAAGCCATGCACAAAAAGACAACCGAATTGTCCACATGAAAAACTGCCCAAACAGGGGCTAGCGGGGGACCGATTAAGAAAATCTAAGAATACCGATCCCTGCATTGTGGAGGACCAGAGAACCCCTGATGGTTCTCGGAAGGTCAGCCTGTGAAAGTAACTTAACTTAAACCGTCCAAATGTTGGTTGACACTTTTGATGGGTTGCAAAAAATAAAAAATAAAAATACAACAATCTGTGGACATTCATCGTGATGGGCCCCACAGAGTTTACTCAGTACACTTTACACAATCCACTTCCCCTCCCTCCAGCCATTTATTTAGTAGCCAGTAGTAGCATCCTCTTCTTACTTGAGCTTGTGAACTCTAGCTTAATTATTCTTCTGGTAATGTCCTACAAGCGACTTACTTTGAACTGACTTAAGAGGGCTCACTTGACTATTAAACGACTAGGATGGGTGACTTAAGAGGGCTACGGTTTACCTAAGAAAATTAAGTTTTTATATTAAAATCCATAACTAATTCTTAATATTGGAAAATAAGAATATGCTATAGGAGCAACCTCACACATGCACCGTGGCTACAGTCCTGGTGTGTCTTTGATCAAATACATTTGGTTTTCACTACTTTTTCTTTATAAGGACATATCCTCTCCACTACAAAATCATTCAAAAATTCTCTCTTCTCTAAATTTTTCTTTGGTCTGTGCTTTTTTGGTGCAAATTAGTTTGAGTATTTTTAAGTTCATATGGCGTGATTAATAGTGAATTAGATCTAAGCTGTTCATCTTAGAGGAAATTTGTTGTATTTCGAAGGCAAATTTGTTGAAACCCAGTTCATTAGGAATCATTTTCCTTTAACGGCAAATAAGTCTTTAAGACAACAATAATAACATACATTGACCTCTTCAAATTCTTTTGTTATTATTTTTTATTTATTATTTTGAATTTTCTGATATATTTCTATAATTTAAAACTAATATATGATGTAGAACTTTTCCATGTGCTTGACCGGTTGAGTTGGAAGAACTTAACATCCGTTTCTTACACACGCTCAGCGAGGGCAATTATGTAGCTGATGGTGTAGCTCTAGCATTGGTATTCCGAATAGGCTTTTCCTTATATAGAGAGATCTTCCAAGGCTCATCAGGGAATCCCTGCTCTTTGACAAAACAAGCGTAGGTCAGCTCAGACACTCCAGACCCAAGGAGGGGGTCGGATGAATTAGCGCTTCTCAGCAGCCTCATTCGCTTCTAGCACTGGGGACAACCTCTGGCAGTTTTTCCATCCTGCGCTTCATCAGGGATCTTTTTTGGACAGCTCGCGTTCTCCTTCTCATTTGGCCCAGCGTTTCTTTTTTTTCTTTTTTTTTTTTCCTGTTCTCTTACCGGGCGGTTCTCCCCTGTTTTGGCTGGGGTCAGCTAACCTGTTTTCAGGTTTCAGTGGCCGGTTTACCAAGATGTACATTTTCTTTTGTCAATACAAATCAGGTGGAATCCCACCTTTCAAAGTGTCGCAGAGCCAAACAAGATCCAGGCCACTCATTAGGTCCTGCTACTGCGAAGACTAAAAGGAAGACTGTTCCACTCACCAGATGGGGTACGATATAGTGTTACAATGTTGACCAAAAATGTTGACATTTGGTCTTTCTTTTTTCTGACCGTCCATTTTTCAGATACAAGTGTTCCCTTCCTGATGAGTGGACAGCCTCACTTCTGGGACATGACATGTTTATGGACTCGATAATGGACTGGATTCCACACAACACGTTCAGCAGTGTTTCATTCCTCCACCGTGATGTATGTGCTATATCCGCACCATCCATTCATTTTGTGAGAACATTTCAGGCATTGGTGAAAAAAATGAAGCACATCCAAAACTCAAGTGAACCACGCCACAAAAAAGCAACGGGACAATGATGGCCACCGTTGAAACCTTCTTAGGGCCTCGTGATGTTTATTTTCCATCCCACTTGTTCATAAGGCCACACAGATCTGGATGTAGGGAAAATAAAAATATCAGCTTGATCCAATACTTCTGTGGCCTCAAAAATTTTTCAATGGTAAGTGTTAAATCTCCAATTCTTTCTATGGTGTGGTTTACTTGAGATTAGATTTACCTCAGTTTTGATTAATTAAAATGAACACAAGAAATGGATGGACGGTATGGATATAACAGATACATTATAAAGAGACCACATTACTTAGTGACGTCAACATACCACCAACCATTGGCGGTGTCCACGCAATCCGCTTCCGTTTCACGAAGGCCTCGGTCCATCTCACGTTCCCGCGGGCATTCTCCTTGGGATGGCGGAGCACGTCTCCCATCATCAGTTTTGCTGGACCATTTCAGGATGTGAGCCTACACATAAGGCATATGAACACCAACCGTTGAAACCTTCTTACCAACCATTGAAACTTTCACCAAGACCACCACAGTTATCTTTATACGCCATGCAACCCGTTCATAAGGTATTTCGATCACAGTGCCTTAATAAGGTTTTAATGGTGGGAATGCAGTTATCAATTCTTCTTGTGGTTATTCACCGCTCGACTTCTGGATTTGCTTTATTTTTGAGCTGAAATTCTAAAATGACATGGCATAACTCATGGACAACATGTATTTTACATGAACAATCTCAGTTATCACCAAGAACGCAAATATAACTAGCGAACACGAGCACGACTTGGCTGCAGACCGAGAACAAATGATATGGTTTAGGGACGTGGATTTCCTACTGGGCTGGAAACTTAGGTGGGGTACATCATGATGTTTGTAAGAAATTTACCCTGTCCATCGGTTTTATAAGATCATTTTAGGACTTGAGACCAAAGACTAGCAGGATCGAAGACTCAAGTGGGCCGCACTAAATGAAATTTTGAGTAGGGAAATTTCTACCTTTGAAACCTTCCTAAGGTTAATAGTGGTGTTTACATGCCATCCATACCGTTCATGATGTTATTATTGAGATGAACTGAAAACACAAATATTAACCTGATTCAAAACTTTGATAGCCCCATGAATATTTCAAACTGTGGATGTCCAATTCCCACGTTTTCGACCTACTTGGGTCTTGGATCTGGCTCATTTTTAACTTATGCCCTAAAATGAGCTCAAAAATGGATAAATGGAGTGGATTTCTCAACAACAACAACACAATGAGCCTCACCTAAGTTTCCAGCGCAGAAACTTGGTGTTAAAGGCTTTGGCATGAAATTCGCCTACCCCTATCAACAAACATTAAGGTGGACGCTGGTAAGATTCTAGTGGAGGGTGTTCAAAGACTACTGTTTCCTGTGTTTGGTTCCCTTATTTGCTTTATTTTTGGGACCATATCATAAAGCAAGTTAGAAAAACAGATGGAAGCTGTCGACAACGATGGATATATGGGACCTGCTGTCCATGTCTCACCGGACACGGATGGGTGGGCTCACTGTGATGTATCTACTATGATGTATTTGTACATTCAAACCCTATATCCCTTTTCTCATATTGTTTTATGGCATCCGAGCAAAAATGAGGCAGATCTAACCATCAACTGGACCACACCCCAGATGACACTTACATTTAATGCAACTGACATTTAATGCTTTGCGCATTTTAATGCAACCAAGCTTATTATTTGGTGTGGCCCAGTTTAGCGTTGGATCTGCCTCATTTTTGTGTTCATGACTGAAAATAATTTAAGAAAAGAGATAGACAGCTTGTATGTACAGATACATCACGGTGGGCCTGCCAACAGAACTGCCCATTCGGTGCTAGGGACGGGAGGGGGTAGTAGGCAATCCGTGTCCTGTGTCTACCTGCTGGATTCACAGCCAGTCGTGCTCATCGTATACAAATGCGGTTTGCATGGTGACTTCAGCACCACGTGGCTGGACATATACATATGCGAATTATGTGGTAGCTGGAACGACGCGTAGGGTAGCGGATTGCGTACGGAGTAACTCAATACGGTAAGCGTACTGAGTAAAGTCTGTGGGGACCACTGTGATTTATGTATTTTATCCGGTCTGTCCATCCATTTTACAAGATAATTTTAGGTCCTTTGAACCAAACCGAAGCATATACAAGGCTAAAATGGACCACACCACAAGAAACAGTGTGAATTGAATTTCTACAGTTGAAAAATTCTTGGGGCCACAAAACTTTTGGATGAATATTATATTTGTTTTTTCCCTTCATCCATGTTTGTTTGATCTTATGAACAGTTTAGATGACAAATAAACATCACTGTGGGGCCTAGAAAGGCTTCAACATTATTTCCACTATTTCCTGTAGTATGCTCTACTTCGAGATATGTATAAGTTTCAATTTTGGGCTCAACACTTAAAATGAGATGGAAAAACGGATTAAAGGTGTGGATAAACCACATAAATTCACAGTGGGCCAACTGAGTTTACTCTGTACGATAAGAGCACTGAGTAAGTCAGTACGCAATCCGATTTCGATGCGTAGGTGGACAATGACGCGTAGGTGGATGTGGACGTGGACTAACTGAGGGATGCGGATTTCCTGCCAAAGGCACGCGTAGAAACTTCCTGCGAAAGATTATGTGTTCCAGTGAAAACATGCCAACTGTATGAGTGACGTGGCAGCATTTAAATCCTGACTAACGGCGTCCCGCTAACCGTGAGACTCGAGCCCGTATGCGGGCGCGCCTCTTCGTTTCCTTTTTCCTGCGAAAGCATTTGGCCGCACGAACTTGCGCAAGAATTCCGTGTGGGTAGCGTGATGTTTTTTTATAAAGTCATTCCGCCTATTATTTTTGGAGCTCATTTTATGACATGCGACTAAAAATAAAGTATATCCAAAATTTAAATGGGCCACATGAGAGGAAACAGTGGGGATTTAATGACCATTGTTGAAACATTTAAATGGGCCACATAAGTTTTGTATCGGTTTAACTTCTTGATGTTTTCACTTCATCTAAGTAAAAATGACATTATAAACGGTTTGGATGGAATATAAACATAAAGGTGGAGCGTAGGAATGTTTCAACAATAAGCACTCCTTTCCCCACTCTTTCATCTCGTACAGACCGCTTGAGTTTTGGATACTACTCATTTTTAGTGGTATCTCCTAAAATGAGCTCAAAAAATGGATAGATGGGTTTGATTTCTCATTTGGATATTGATCTGGACGGAAAGCATTTTGGGCATTAAATGTTCTTCAGGTGTTATTATCTTCTTGACCATTAACCAAAAAATGTCCACATTAGAGATCTTTAACAATTTGTTCTAGCATATGGATCAATAGCTTGCATTCAACTTGATTCGAGAGTTGAGTTCAGGCTATCAATGAGAAAAAGGCTGGATAGATTGTTCGCTTCTATGAAAGAGGCCATAACGATGAGGCCAAACGATGCCCTGAATTGAAGAAAGTGACGCAACTACGTTTGAGTAAGTTAACGTGGCTCATTTGTGTAGGATCTTGCATACATGATCCCATGTTAATGTCAACACTTGATGAATGAGTACATATCTTGCACACATGGTCCCAGGTTAATGACCGCACTTGATGAATGAGTTCATATGTTGCACACATGGTCCCATGTTGGCACATGTGACAAAAGATCCTCCTTTTTTACGTGTGCACAGGGCCCATTACAAGGGCTCAGTGTTGCGCGTGCTAGTTGCATCAATTTGGTGGTGTTATTCACATGTTCTCATTTAAATAGTTGTTCACCATTTTTTTCAACATAGTCACACAGCTGTAGAGTGAAACAATCTGAATTTTAGGCCAAAGTTCTAACTCATGTAGACCACCTAATTGAAAGCTCAGGATCTCACACAGGTGGCATGTGGGGGTGTGCTTGCTTGAGGATGAGCACTGATATTTGTGCCTGCACTTCATGAATGGGCTCATATCCTACACACGTTGTCACACATTAGTGCATTTGACAAAAAGAGCCCCCCTTATTTACATGGGCACAAGGGCTCATCACAAGGGTTCGGTGTTCCAAGTGCTAATTGCATCAATCTGATGGTGTTATTTCACATCTTATTTTTACAACATGTGTTAAATAGGCCACTCATCAAGGTAGCACACTCAAATTCTTCACTATGTTATCTTTGTATAGAAACTGATCAAGCTTCTAATACAAGATTAGAATGCAAAACACAACAACCCAAGAGTTCAAATAGGATTTGAAAGAGTTCCATATCCCAGTGATTCAAATACCATTAATCACATCAACTAACAAGAAAAAAATAAATAAATAAATAACAACAACAACAACAACTGGCTTTCATGAAACCAAGCCCACAACACACTCAAAAGAACCATAACATACACCTACCAAGTGAGTGACAACTAAATTTTCCTTTGTTTTTTTTTTCCTTTCCTGTATAACATTTTTTACACACAAAAAACAGCCTATACGTCTATTCAGGCACGCTTTACAAAAATAAAAGGAAACCATACCTATTATATGAAAGAGGTATACAAAAATAACATAAACAAACAAAATAAGACAATAGGTGAGAGGTCTAAGCACTCAGATAGCCTTGACAAAACTGCTACACAAACTATCAGTCTAACCAACAATGGGCAAACTCGAACAGCCCAAAAAAACACAACCTCTGAACTGAAGTGGAATAGCCTTACAAACCCCAGCACAGGACTAATAGTAAGCTCCACATCTTACAACAAGAAATGATGGAAAAGGGCTACCCTCGCATTCAACAAATCCAACATGCACAAAAGGTGGGTAGACTTGCTCATAAATGCCATAGTTGTTGATGGTATTATGCCTGAATTGTTTGTCATATCTACTACAGCTGATTGAGCATCAGTTAAACCTCGTTGTGACCTTAACATGTGTACTTTTGATGGTGTAACGACCTCATGATTATGCTCCGCAAGAAATTTAGTGACACTGAATCTACCATTTATTTGAAGCCTAATAGTCATTTTTGCTCAAAATCCTGTTCTTATATTTGGACGTTGATACTTTACTTGATCAGTTCGCTTATCTTCCTGTTTTCGACCTTCTTTATAACAACAAAATGTTTTTTGAGTCACGATACCAATATCTAATTTGTTACATGATGATTTTCGAACACTAAACCCTATCTTCTCAGCATATTTATTAAAAAACTCATATGCACTCTTCAGAATTGAACTCCATTCGAAGGTTTGGTTCATCTAATTTCTCACCCATCTCAACCAAAACTTCCTGTACTACTTCCTGAACATGATGACCCTCTTCAACGTTGAAGTCCAACCTTCGACATGATTAGGGAAAAACTTGGCTATCCAAGGCACTCATGTCATCCATTTACCTTTAGTACCAATATAAAATTGTCAAAATATAAATGTAGATACACATACACAATAGTGAAAAAATCTAGAAAAAAAATAAGGCAACAATAGTAGAAAAAGTAACAGTGTGCCATTAAAAAAAATAAACCAAAATTGCTAGTGTATTTATCTAAATACTGAAAGTGTAAAACCATGAATAAAAATCATAAAATAATTCATTGAAGTAAAAAGTAAGCACACTTTCTACATTTTCCTAGAGCAAATGCATATACACAAAATCTTTAGAGGCTTCACTTAATTAGGGGTGGCAATGGGCCGGGTTCGAGTTGGATTAGGATCAGCCCAAGCCTGACTCACTTATTAAATAGGCCACAAATTATTGTCCAAGCCTTGTTCTATGAAGCATTATCCTATGGCTTGACCCCACTTTCACGTGCTGGATATGGTCATCAATGGACTAGGCTTGGGTCAAGAAAAATGAGTATCTTGAATAAAGTCATTCTAATAGGCTCACCAGAGTGCCGAAATTTTGGCCCAAAAGCCAAGCCTGGCCCATTGATAACCCTTATACTAATTTCATCTGAAGTTTGCACAAACAGAATCCATAACATCAATCTAAAGTCTAGACCGGTCATAAACAACTACAAGAGGGTTGTCCTCTTCTTGCAAGGACCTACAGGTGGGGATGACTTTAAACTAACCCATCTTAGGTGGAAAACAATCCACGGTACCACACATCATCCACCCATGGTGCAGTCAATGTATGCTCAGACTTTTTCACTTTAATGTCTTTGTGTAGAATCAAAAAAAAAAATAAATAAATAAAAAGATGAAGAAAAATCAATACAAGCAAATCACATATCTCATATTTCAATTTGCGAATGAAATTGAAAACCTATATGCCCCTAAACTATGAAAAAGTGAAAAAAAATAATAATAAATTCTTACATTTTTAAATTTCAACCGAAATATAAAAAACTCCTAAATTTTTGGGAAGGAAACGGTAAATAGTTACCTATTTAAATGGGAAAATATGTGCAACCAAAGTGTCGTGTCCCAAAATAAAAGCTTGGCGAGTGTTTTTTTAACCTCTGATTCAAAAAGGATAAGAGGAAAGGGAAAGAAAGAGAAAATCGTAAAAGAAGAAAGAAAAAAAGGAATCGAAGAGGCGCACCGTGGGATGTGCTTTAGTCTCACGGTCAACGAAGACAACGTTGGCCAGGATTTAAATGCTGCCACGTCATTTATACAGATGGCGTGTTTTCATTGGAACACGTAATCTTTCGCAGGAAATCTGACTGCATGCTCTAACGTGGCTCACACGCTGCCACGTGGCACCACAAGGCACCTCTACCAAATCCAACCGTAGGATCCATCTCCAACCACCAATATCCAGCCCACTCAACCCAAGAAATCCCTCCCAACTAAAACATAAATATGAACACAACAAAACCAGCTTAGCCGGTCAGGAAATTCAATCTCTCCGATTGAAATTTCCTTCACCCAAACACCCAAAAACAGAAATGGGAGATTTCTCAATGCCACTCTGCACGAATCCCCATACAACCGTGACCCCATGTTTTTCTCCAGCTGAAGACCCCCTCAACTGGGGTGCATCGGTCGAGCCACCCAGATGCAGCCATCTGGACCAAGTCAAACAGATGCTGCCCGAATTTCGGGCCCCACGGATTGAGCTGGCGGGGTCCGGACTAACGGTGGGCCGTGTGGCAGTAATCGCACGATCAGCAAACATCCACGTGGATCTAGCCGTTGAAAACCGTCCATCCGTCGATGCAAGCAGCCAATGGGTGACAGACAACACATCCAAAGGTGTACATAGCTACGGCGTGACCACTGGATTCGGCGCGACATCCCACCGAAGAACCGACCAGCCCGGTGCACTGCAGAAGGAGCTAATCCGGTTCCTCAAAGCTGGCATTTTTGAAAAAACCGAACAATTGCCGGTATCCATCACACGTGCCGCCATGCTGGTACGTGTCAACACTCTACTACAAGGCTACTCTGGCATCCGATGGGAGATCCTTGAAGCGATCATCGGGCTATTGAACGGTCGGATCACACCGATCCTCCCGCTTCGTGGAACAATTACTGCGTCCGGCAATCTTGTACCGTTGTCATACATCGCAGGGCTGTTAACTGGCAGACCGAATGCGAAAGCCGTCCTGCCAGATGGCACCATCGTAGGTGCTGATGACAGCCTAAGACGAGCTGGCGTCACTAGTGGGCCATTTGAATTGCAAGCAAAGGAAGGGCTGGCGCTTGTCAATGGCACAGCCGTTGGATCTGGCCTTTGCATCCATCGTGCTGTTTGATGTAAATATTCTCACCGTCCTTGCCATCGTCCTATCAGCAATCTTCTGTGAGGTGATGAACGGGAAGCCGGAATTTGCTGATCGTCTGACACACCAGCTGAAACACCATCCTGGTCAGATAGAAGCTGCTGCAATCATGGCCCACCTTCTGGAAGGAAGCTCTTACATGAAAGCAGCTCAGAAGCTTCATGAAATGAACCCACTTCGGAAACCCAAGCAAGACAGATATGCACTGAGGACATCTCCTCAGTGGCTTGGACCCCACATTGAAGTAATCAGATCAGCCACACAATTCATCCAACGAGAAATCAATTCCGTCAACGACAATCCACTGATTGATGTGTCCATGGACAACACGAGACTGTCGATCGCAGCGATTGGGAAGCTCATGTTCGCTCAGTTCTCTGAGCTTGTCAACGACTTCTACAGCAACGGTCTGCCGTCGAATCTCACTGGTGGGCCAGACCCAAGCTTGGATTATGGATTCAAAGGTGCAGAAATCGCCATGGCGGCTTACACATCAGAGCTCCAGTTTTTAGCTAATCCAGTCACTAACCACGTCCAAAGTGCCGAGCAGCATAATCAAGACGGAAGACGGCTGAAGCCGTCGAGATACTTAAACTCATGTCGGCGACGTACATTGTCGCTCTGTGTCAAGCTATCGATCTCCGGCACGCTGAGGAGAATCTGAAACATACAGTGAAGCAAGTGGTAGGTCAGGCAGCAAGGCGAGCGCTGGCTATCAGTACACATGGCGAGCTTCTTGAATCTAGGTTTTATGAGAAGGATCTGATCAGAGTCGTTGAATCCGAGCATGTTTTTACTTACATTGATAATCCATGTAGCTCGACCTATCCATTGATGGAGAAGCTGAGGCAGGTGCTTGTTGAGCCGGCCATGGAGGATAGAGAGAAGGATCGTGGGGCTTCGATTCTCCAGAAGATTGCTGTGTTTGAACAAGAGCTGAAGACCCATCTCCCCAATGAAGTTGAATCCACCAGAAATGCGGTTGATGCTGGGATTCCTGCCATACCCAACAAGATCAAGGAATGCCGGCCATACCCGCTGTATCAGTTTGTGCGATCGGAGCTGAAGACATCTCTCCTGTCAGGCACTAATGTGCTGTCACCAGGAGACGATTTTGATAAGCTGTTTGTCGCGATCAATGATGGGAAGCTCATCGATCCACTGCTGGGCCTGTTTGGATGGATGGGATGGCTCTCCAATCGAGATTTGCTGATCGAAATTGGATTTTGTTTGGGTTCCTTGATTGGAAGGTGGCCCGCCGCACATGAACATGATGAAAATTTATGCATGTATGAGTAATCTGAGTACAGCAATGCAAATAATAAAAGATGGTAAGCTTAGTTCATGGATTTGAATTTTGATAGATGGCTGTTTGGATATACTGAAACATTGGAAGATCAAAACACCATCCTCTGCAGGGCAGGTTCTGCAACAAAGAGAAGCTAAAAGCTCTGTTTGCACTCGTTCATGCACCGCATGTGGGGACCATCTGATGAATGGAGAGGCTGGTTTTGGGTCACTATATAGTGGGGTGGGGGCCCACATGATAAGTGGTTTGGATCTGGAATACTCGCAACTGTGATGATATTTGCTAGCTTATGGTGCGTTTGGTAGGACCGCATATCATGATATTTCACACCAAATTAAGCTGATTTAATCAGAAAATATCATGATATTGCTATAACGCACGGAATTATAGAAATCCATTCCTTATTCTTGAAAAAAAGAAAAACTCTGTTAGGACTCCGTTCGTGCATTTGTGGCCTATCTATGACCAATCCAATGAGTGGAAAGGCTGGTTCTGGATCACCATATAGTGGGGCCCACATTATAAGCGTCTTGGATCTGGAATTCTTGCAAGCGTGATGAAGTTTGCTAGCTTAGGGTGCGTTTGGTGGCACCAAATATCAAGAAATTTAAGGATATTTTGCACTAAATTAGACTGATCAATCATGAAATATATATATCATGATATTTTGTGCAACCAAACAAGCCCTTAGTTCCTTTGTTTGGTGGTCATCTGTTTTCATAAACACACCAATATTAGATATCCGTACCTTGTTCCTAAATTATTTTAAAAAAAAATAATAAATAAAAACTGTTTGGACACGTTTGTGCCCACGTATAGCCCATCCTATGAGTGGAAAGGATGGTTTTGGGCCCACTGCATAGTGGGGCCTTCATGATAAGCGGCTCGGATCTGGAACTCGTGCAATTGGTTTGCATCAAGAACACGCCATGTTATAGAATGTATACCTTATTCTACAACAACAGAAGCAAAAAAAGGATCTGTTAGGACTCACCGTGCATTTGCGGCCACACATGTGGCCCATCTGATGAGTGGAAATGCTGGTTTTTAGGTCACTATGTGGTGGGGTCTGCAGGATCTGGAACTTGCACGATTGCAACGAAGTTTGCATGAACACAACATGTTATAGAATGTATACTATATTCTACCACAACAGAAGCAAAAAACTCTGTTCAAACTAACCGCGCATTTGTGGCAACACATGATGAGTGGAAAGGCTAGCTTTAGGGTCACTATATGGTGGGGGCTGCATGATAAGCGGCTCGGAACTATAGAAATTTACAACTTATTCTACGGGGGGAAAAAAAAAGAAGCTGTCTTGACTCGTGCATTTGGAGTTTGTCGCAGGGAGGGACGTGACAAAGTCGATCACCGTATTCCTCAGCAGATATCTACTCCAGATCCGCATGAAGGTGTAAAAGTAGAAATAATTTCTAATAAATTTAAAATAACTTGATTGATTGATAAAAACGAAATTACAAACCTTTAATGATGAGTTCTAAGTTAAGATGGAGTTTTAGACTCAACTAAAACGCCCTAAAAGCGTGACTTATTATATATAGGCTAAAAATAGTAAGTGTCTAATTTGGCACAACCATGTGATTCTTCTAACTTTTGTAAGACCTATACGACTTCTACGACTCAAAGGATCAAAAGTTATTCTCCAACTAAAACTTACAATCTATAGTAAAAACAAAAATAAATGAGCTTTGAACCACCGAAAGGATGGAATTTCGCAAATCAGGTGTAGTGGGATTGGTTGGCTTAAGTAGGTTCTTCTACACCCAGATCCATAGCTCAAGTGGTAGACTGAGTGAAAGATACCTCGTTTCAACACTGAGGTCTTGGTATCAATTCCCTAGTGGGGGTGGCTAACAGTGAAGTGTGAACTAGCCTTGGGTGTACTAACAAGCTAACAAAAAATAATAACAACAATAATAATAGGTTCTTCTACCCAAAATTATATATAACGTCTAAAAACTTATCCGGACTTGCAAGATATGACTGATTAAAGGTTCAGACGGTCCATATGTTTCACCTTCTCTGGTCCATCTTTGGCAGGAAATTGTCTGCGACCCACTCTACATCAGAGTTGCATGTGTGGCCCATCCATTGAGTGGCAAGGCTCGTTTTAGGGTCACTATACATTGGGCCCACATGACTAGTGGCTTGGATCTGGAATCCGTGCAATTGCAACGAAGGTCGCTAGCTTTGTTACTTGTTTGGTGATTATCTGTTGGCATAAACACACCCTGTTTTAGAAATTCAGACCTTATACTACAACAACAGAAGCTATAAACTCTGTTCAGGCTTGTTTGTGCATTAGCGGCCACAAGTGTGGCCCATCTGATGAGTAGAAATTCGAATTTTGGGGTCACTAGATAACGTGGCCCACATCATAAACGGATCAGATATGGAATTGGTGCAATCCTTATGAAGGTTTGGTAACTCAGTTCCTATGTTTGATGGTTCTGTTTGCATAAACACACCATGTGATAGAGAAATATACCTTAATCTACAACAACAGAAACAGAAACTGTTCTGTCCAGTCCGTCCTATTAAATGATGACAACTTGTTGTAATCATTCATTTATAAGCCACCGATCAGATGGCTAGGATCGTCTGATGGAGGAGATGTTACAAAATTGATATGGTCCAACTGGATGAACAAAAGGGTAACCCAAATATGGAAACTCCTGAAAACTTGATGAATAGATGAAACAATGAGCAAATGCAGAGCAAGATCAGCAATGTGGCCCACCTGATGAAGGAACCAGCCCGATCTTTTGGGTGAGGGCATGCTCATGGCCGGACCCACCTGATGAATGACCTAGATTCCATTGGCATGTGCTAGATAAATCTCTCTCTCTCTCTCTCTCTCTCTCTCTCTCTCTCTCTCTCTCTCTCTCATGCAGAGCCGGTCACGGACAGTTTTATGGCCAAGATGGATCAGAAAAGGCTTGATCGGAAGCAGAGGTGATCCGGACCGTCAGAACTTAAAACGGACGTATCTCGCAAACCAGAATGAACTATTGGACGTATCATATGTGATTTTGGGGTAAGACAAGCTACTTAAGCCACCCAACCACGCCAGGTTGCCCATGCCGAATTTGCAAAATACCATCAGATCCATGGTCGAATTCTTGTTTTAATTTCATTTTTATTATTTATGGTAAATTTTAGTTTAATTATAACTCTTCATCCGTGGCTTTAGGAGTTGCGCTCAATATAAAAAGTGCTTTGAATAGTCAGGAGAACGTCGATCATGGTTCGGCTAAATAGGACACTTACTATTTTTGGCCGAAAACCATGTGCACTAGTAGTTTAATTCTGAAACTTATTCCATGGCTTAGTATCCCTATTTAAAGGGGTGTAAAATTTATTTATTCATCAGAATTTTTTAGAATATTATTTCAATTTTCTTGCTTTTTTGCTCGTGGATTCAAGAAATCTCTATGACAAGTCCAGAGAAGCTTCATGGATTCGAAGTAGTTATCCTTGAGGAAGACAGTGATAGACCTCATCACGTTCATCCCTGTGTCACTCTCTCTCTCTCCCTAGGAGTTGGACAATCTTTTGTCTCATCACAGCCCAAGATTTGCAAATTGGAAATCAACAATCCATTCATTCCTCTCTGAACTTTCCAACAATGCTTGTTCAAAATCACTCAATGCTACTTCATTAATGAGTATATAGTAGTCCACAAACTAAGAACAAGCTAAATAGATGGAAACAATATCTCAAATACCAACAACCAAACCCTTGGCAATCACTAGTGGGTGGTCCTTTAATTCTTTTTTTTTTTTTTTTAAATTATTTTTTAACAAATTCAAGTTTAAACGAAGATTTAGATGATAAATGGGAAGAAGTCTGAATATCATATGTTGGCTTTGTGGAGGTACCATATTGTGTGTAGACCCTCAGATCTTGAGGGCCCACTCTTCTGCACAGACTTTCAATCATCACTGTCCATTTCCAATAACCTCATGCAGCATTGCCTCAGTGGCACCCTGGCGTGAGCCGCTTGCATTCAGCGGCACTGTCGAAGTATCATAAATCATGAAACTGCCTGTATCATCAGATGGCAAACCAGTTAAGAAGCCGGGCTTCGATGAGACGGTGCCCACTTCAATGTCTCCCAACAGCATGTTCACCACCCGTGACATGGATGGGCGTAGTGATGGCGATGCCTGGATGCATAGAAGAGCAATGCCGATCATCCGAGACACTTCTCCTTCATTGAATTCTGATAGTGTTGGATCCACCAGTTCCAATGCGCGGTCGTTTTCATGGAGATACCAAGCCTACGAGGTCATAGAACAGATCTGATTTAATAATAATAATAATAATAATAATAATAATAATAATAATAATAATAATAAAACAAAAAGAAGAAGATGAAGAAAAGAAATGAGATGTGGGCCATATGTGTGTATGCCCCACCATCTAGAATATAGATGATCTGGCCCAAAAATCAGGCTGGACGGCCTATCAGGTGGGCCGAACTTGCATGTTGATCGAATACAGCCTGCAGGTCATTTTCTTTTTAACTGTCCATTTTTACCTTTTTAAGTACATGGGTGGCCTACCTGATGAGTGGTTTCAGGCCAGGGAAGTTCGTGAAGAGGTCACCATGATGAATGGTGTGAATATTGCATAGGCACCGTCATGTTGGCATGGAAATACAATTTTGTGCTTCTCACAATTGGTAGCGCTACGACGATCCATTACGAAATTGGACAGTTCTCAAACAATCCGATTGGAAGTTCTTCCAATCGTTGTTTCAGAATCAGTTGCAACCAAATCAAGGTTGATCATATCACCCAAATGAGGCCGGAGAAGAGTGCCATGAGACTGGGAAAGCAATGAGAGAGTGTTCTTCCTGACTGTGCTTTAATCCCTTTTATCCACCATCCTAATGGTCTCAGATCAGCAACTCTCTCTTAAGGTGAAATGGTTCCCTCATTTGGGAAACAATCCTAACCATTTTACAAAATTAGTAACAGTAATAATTATATTAATACAAAATCAAACTGATTTTAGAAGCTTGATTAACAAGCCTATGTGGGGATTACTGGAATATCCACCATGAAGGGCCTCATGGCCATTGATCCAACACCCCCAACAGAGAAATTTTCATCATTTCAATAGCTAAGTTGGGAATGCTTGAGTACCACTCTCCACCTTGAAAGGCTATTGTTTAACTTAGTAGAATTTGTTAATGGATCACTAATTGTTACTTCTAATTTTCAAGATTTCAGTATTTCAATCATATAAGTTTGTGGAACAAATATTTCAAGAGCCCCGCATTGGTACTTGAGAATGTATGTAATGCTGGGGCATTTTCACACCAGGCTCGAGTGGGGTAGCTTGTGGGATACGGGGACCCACTCAGGGTGGGCGGCCCGTGTAAGGTGGGTGGCTCGTGTGAGGCGATACCCATGTAATTTGGGGCTCACGAGGGGGTTCGGCCGAGGTCCTAACCCATGAGATATGGGGCCTGAGCTATGAGATAAATGAATTAATTCGCCATGCTCCATCAGTTCCAGCTTTTAGAATAAGTGTTTAATTGTCCTGCATCAAATTGATATAAGAGTGGGAGGTCTCTTGTTCGAGATTCCTCACTAGGGGTGATTAATCTCTTGGATATTTGTTTGGGCCAGAACATCCAAATTCAACTAAAATGCACGTCACTAAAGTTAGCTGAGTTTGAGCTCTTAAATAAGTATTTTCTTTTGGCTCATTTTTCTAACTACCAAAGAATTTCGGATTCTCAAGTGTAGTAAGAAAATATAAATGCCATACCCATTCAAGGAGATACAACTTCTCCGGATCCACGTCCTGGTATGTGTTTGGCCTTCCACTTACAATCTCCAGAGCAACAACTCCAAATGCAAATACATCAGCCTTCTCTGTCAGATGTCCACGCATGGCATACTCCGGTGCAAGGTAGCCACTTCGAGAATATAAAGATCGCAGTTTCAGGTATATATACTCCAATATAAACCAACATCACGTAATAAGAAACAAAGGCCACGTTTGGATGCAGAATAGAATTGAATTATATATGATAATTCAATTCAATGAAGTGAAAATTGTTCTACATCGAATTGAATTGTTGCAGTTTAGTTCAATTGAGCACCCAAACGCACCCTTGAGAATATCATATTAGCTGTTTGAGGGACTTCTACAGAAACGAACATCGCGTAATAAGAAAGGCTGTGTTTGGATGCTCAATTGACTAGCATTGCAATAATTCAAATCAAGGTGAAATTTCCCAAACAGTAAAATCCTACTCCATTCATAATGACAAACCAACCCCAACATCGAAAATATGAAATGGAACGACTTCTGCCTTGGTCTTTCACTCTACAATGAGTTGGGTACTTGAAATTTAGTTCAATCAAGCATCCAAACGTGCCCTTAAGAAAGGAAGGCTAATGGGAAGTGTCATCAATGCTTACATTGTCCCTGCGACACCTGTACTGATGTGGGTCATCTTGTCATCATAGAGCTTAGCCAAACCAAAATCTGATATCTTTGGATTGAGATATGTGTCGAGCAGAATATTACTGGCTTTGACATCCCTGTGAACAATGCGAGGCCTGGATTCCTCGTGAAGGTAAGCGAGACCTCTTGCTGTCCCCAAGCATATCTTGAAGCGGGTATGCCAATCCAGATGCAATTTACTCTCTCCTGCAAGGAAATGACTGCCATTAGCATTGAAATATAGTACAATCAAGCTCTCCTACATCTAGCCGTTACAGTAGGATTTCGAATTGTACTCTGCGTCCCATGCACCACTGCTGGCATGTGGGTGTGAGGTCCAGACCGTTCCTTCAGTGGGCCCATCATGTATATTTAGTGGCCAGAAAACAAGCCAGTCTAATCATCAGGTGGGCCACAATCCTGTCATGGTTCACCTCATGACAGGATATTTCGGCCATGGTACATACATGGGGGGACCATTCCATATGAACAACATGGATCTTGCTAACATGGAGCACATTGGCACATCCCATGCAGCCTTCTAGACCATCTATATAGTCGACAAACTCTTCATTGATCCCCTATCTCAAAAATCAAACAACTTCATAAAACTCTAATCCATTGCTCACTTTTAAAAGATCAAGAAAATTTTAAGATCGACTCTCCAAAACAAAATTTATATAAGATCATATCATTAAAAACAGCTGAAAACTGCAATCAACTGATCCATGAGAGTGGCCTATCATTAGGTCAATTCATATTCTTCAAATCGATTGAATGCATTGTTCAAATTTTATCACCAACAGAATGGTACAAGGCTGCATTTGGATGGCCTGTTTGGTTGCCACTTTAAACTATTGAAAATACCAAATTCCCAATCCCTCTGTAAAAATGCTAATGGCCTGTTTGGTGGCAACTTAAAAATTAGTTCATCTCATTTAGGGGTCATTTGGATCGTAAGCTACTAAATTAGATAAGTAAGCTACTTATTCCACAAGTAGCTTATCTTAGTTTCTACTTATTAAGAAGATAAGTATGTTTGGTAAACAACATACTCATCAACTTCTCCTCTCTTTCGTCTCTCCTGATGCCTCTCTTCAGAAACTAATGAAAAGTAGAGAAAAAAAAAAAAAAACTGAATTGATTGAGTACTTTTAAGTAAAAAGTTACTTATAACTAATCATAAACCAAACTTATCTGAATTAAGTCAGTTATCTACTGCTGTAAGTAGAGAAAGTAACTTATTTAGTGGTATCCAAATGGGCACTTAGTTAACAGTGATTATGTATTAGAGATTTTGGTAAGGATTAAAAAAATATCTTGATAACCCATAAGAGAATGCTCCAGTGCTCTCAAAGCACTTTTAAGTTATAGTGCTCTTAGTTGCATCCATTCACTTGGATTGTCTAATCAGTCGATCTGAACTATCCATTTAAGTTTGGAAAAAAATTGATGGGGTTACAATTCAAAAATATCACTAATTGCATAGTCCAGTATATAACTTCATTAAGAAGGGAGAGGACAGTAACGTACCAAAGAGAGCTTGATCAAGGCTCTTGTTTTCCAGATACTCATAAACAAGTAGCCGATGTGCTCCCTCGATGCAGTATCCATGCAACTTCACGAGGTTTCGTTGTTGGACAGCAGATATAGCAGCAATCTCCGCTACAAACTGACTCTTTCCTTGGTGAGATGTTACTGAGAGTTGTTTCACAGCCACTATCTGCCCATCTAGCAATGTGCCCTGTAGTGCAAATCAGATCAATTGGTTTTCCTTTACAAGCATTTTTCATTTGGGAATTGTAGTAGTAGAAAAGTGTATGACAATTTCCATACACATACTTAACCTAAGGAATTGAATGATTTGGATGTGATGCAAACCATGGATCTGAAGTGCAGTATTAAAGATGGCTGATGACCTAAATATCTCTCAAATTTGAAGATCCCAACCATTTGATCATTGTCTTTTGTTCCATTGAATGTGAACAATTGCTGGTTTTTTTTTTTTCCTTTACCATTTTTTCATAGGTTGCCTTTTTTTTTTTCCCGTAGATTACCCATCAAAGGTTTGTGATTGTTCCATCAGGGAGTGGGCTTCCCTCATCTGCAGCTGGGCCCCACATGCATGCAATCACCATACTGAGGCTCTGGACCGTTTAAATCTTCTGATCATTGTAGTTTACATAGAATAAAAACAAACTGACCTTAAAAACGGGGCCAAATCCACCCTGACCCAGCTTATTTGCAGGATTGAAGTCTTCAGTGGCGGTCTTCAGTTCTGCATAACTGAAAGTGTTTGGTCTAGGACCCATTCTTAAAAACTCTGCAAATGCACATAAAAATGTAGGTTGCATTCATACATTCACTTCAATCCAATACATGGACTTAGAAACATTTATACTATTAGCAGTTGAAGTTACATTTATTTTGATTGCTCATTGGATTTGGATATATCTATTTTAGTAATCATAAGAAAAATTTAAGGAAATAAAAATATACCCAGTTGAAAAAAATTAAACCAAATGAATGGGATCGGCACATTTAGGGTGTGTTAATTTGGATGTGCTATCAAATTGAATTGCAATCGTGCATCTAATAAAGTGGAAAGCATCATATTTGAGTTTCCTTAACATTCATATTGAGGATCTGGGGTTTGAATCGCTATCTCCTCTTGATCAGATGGAACACTTGCAATTCAGTTGACTTGTGCATTCAAACACATAATTAGGCCACATCTGGATTTTCCCATTTACCAAAGATAGGCTAGCACCAAAGCTTGTGGTTTGGAAAAACCTCCAACTGTGATTTGGTGGTACATCCAAATGCACCTTTAATGTACTGTTGAACTGTACTATGTGACTTGAACATTTCTGAAATCATTTTTGTATCTTTTAGTTATTTATGAACTTCAGAGTTACCTTCATCTTCATCAACACTCAGCCTTTTACTCCTCTTCCAAATAAAAACTACTAAAACAAATATAATGCTTAGAACTCCAGCAGAAACCGAAATTCCAACAGCCAAAGCAATATTTTTCTTCTTTCGTGAAGTCCCAACAGTAGGTTTAAAATCTGGACAAGAACTCAATACAGTTAGTCAATGTTGAACTTTCAGATATATATGCTAGAATATACTTTTAGAGGAATGCTAAAAGTGGACTTGCATGTCGTGATCAGGACTGTTGATTTGGTGAACCATCACATGGATGGACCAAAGATAGGATTATTGTAGCCAGCCAATTAGTAGTGGTCAAATCACTAATTCACTATGACTTATGAGCCATACATTGAAACTTTTGAAAAATAGAGACTCAGCAAAGACTAAGGCATGAGAATATTAGAAAATTGGTTTGGTTTTATTTCAGGGAGATCTACTGCTGAGGCTAATCGCCTACTTAGACAATTGATGGAGAAATAGAGGGAGTGGAAAAATCTCCACAAGCTCTTTATAGACTTAGAGAAAGTTTATGATGGGATCCCTAGAGAATTAATTGTGTAGGTGCTAGGGAAAAAATAAATTTCAAAAGGATGTATTGATATGATTAAGGATATGCACAAATGAGCAGTAATAAGCGTGAGGACCACTAGTGGAGAGACAAGTCAATTCTCAATTGCTATAGGCTTGCAACAAGGGTTGGCATAAAACTTCTATCTCTTTGCATTTTTATGGACAAGTTAATGAGACATTTGTACGAAGAGATCCCTATGTATGTTTTATGCCAATGACATAGTCTCAATTGACAAGCTGAGGAAGGGTGTAAACACAAAGCTAGATTTATGGATGTGAAATTATTGAGTAGTCTCCCTTTGAATGGTGAATCCTCTAAAGAATACCTTGGAAATCATAGGGAATTTACTCGTCAATGTATTCAAATTCATTCGATCTTTTAGTTCCCTACTTCACCTCAATAGTTATGCTATGATGTCCCTTGAAACATATATGTAGTGGATAGACTTCTGTAACCATGCCATAGTTGTTTACTTGACCAGAATCTCTTTTTAAAATAAATGGAACGGTTAATTCCATGAAAGAAGTCTTTTTAATGAGGTAAAACTGGCAATTTCTATTTATTTGTTACAGAATCGGCCAAGAGGTCCTTAAGAATTTACAAAGCATATGGAGTACAATTTTAGTAACAAGAGGAGTGAGAATAAAGAACTAGTTAAGATTGTTGAGCAAGTAGTTTTCCAAAAACGACCTCTTTTAATACTTGATTAGTGGAGAGAATGAAACGGATGTTGCCCATAGAATTCAAGCAGGGTGGAAGAAATGGAGATGTGCCTCTAGAGATTTATGCGATTATTGTGTACTACTCAAACAGCCAAAAGAATTTTTTTTTTAGGACAACCATAAGACCAACCATGCTTTACGAGACACGTTCATAGGATAAATGTGGTTAAAATGAGGACGTTGAGATGTATAAGTGGCAAGACAAAGGAAGATAAAATTAAAAATAAATGCATTAGGTGGAATTAAGGAGTGATAGGAATAGGCAATAGGATGAGGGGAAGTAGACTTATGTGGCAAGGAATGATAGAATTAGAAATAAAAGCATTTGGTGGGATTTAGGAGTGATAGCAATAGGTAATAAGGGAAAATAGACTTAGATAGTTTGGTCATGTGCAATGAAGATTAAAAAAATAAAAAGTAAAATACTGCACTAGTTATAAGGAGCAGGTACATGTTGAAGGCTCTAAAAAGGCAAGGGAAAAACCCCAAAGAATGTGGGTTGAGTTAGTAAAAACAGACTTTAACCTATGGTCTAACTGATTTTATGGCATTTGATAGAGTGGAATGGAGGAAAAGGATTAATGAACCCAGCCCCAATTAGTTGGGACAAGGCTTTGATGATTATGATGATTTTTGGCCAATGGTCCATCCACGCAACTACCACCCGACCAACCAGTTGAAATTACCATCCATGATTACTACATATACAGTTGGGATTACACTACATAGAATTTCTATGAAGAGCATTGAACAATAACAGCATTTCTCTCAGTCCTATTATAGAATAAAACTCCAATCACAAATTCTTTTAATCTTACTGGGAGTAACACGGATGGCCGATATGGTGGGTCCATACGTTCCCGGGGAAGGTATACAGCAAGTCCCCTTTCCAGCCCAAAGGAGATGAATTTCAAGAACGCTTTCCGATACCATAACCCATTGTTCCTTCTCAATGCCTCTGAAGGAAACACCTGCTTCCTTTTTTATATCGAAATCTTTCCAGTACAAATTGCCCTGCAACATTAACTTGGCTTCAAAACTAATAGAAATCGTTGTCATACGTTCCCGGGTATGCCAGAATATTGGTGGATGTCATCTTCGCAGGACTGCGCCCTCTTGGAAGTGGCGTCCCTGGTATGCCAGAATATTGACCCTCATGGGCAGAGGAAATGTGGTTATTCAGCTCATCAAGAGAGAGGGCAATGGCCCTGCAGATGGCCTTGCGTGTGCGGTGAGCGAGAATCAGATGACAGTCCTCTATCTTAGTGAGTTGGACCCCCCGGATCTAGTTCGGGGTAGGTGTTTCTTAGACAAAGCAGGCCTTGGAGCTATAAGAAGGGTCCAGAAAGGTCCCTAGTTCATTTTTGGGTTATTTACCTTGTATAGGGGTGGCCCTGGCGGGCCCCTGCTGATGATAGGTTCCCCTGAAATTCAGAGGTTCCCGAAATGTGTGCAGTCTGGATGCCATATATGAAAGTTACTCTTCTTAAAAATAAGTAAATAAATAAATCCATTCCATTAAAAATAAAAAATAAAAATTGTTGTCATAAGGAATTCAAAATTTTAAAAAAAAAAAAGAATTTTGGTAAGAAGAAATGGTAATTTGTTATGTTGGGACTCTTTTCAAGTAGATGGAATTCAAGAAAACATCAGCCATTTTCAAATTGAATAATGCTCATTGGAAATTGCAGTCTGTATACCTTGATCAATGTATAATGCATGGAAAAAGAAAATAAAAAGCTAGTTCATGATTAGAATAATCAAAGAGTTTTGCTTAGATCACATGATCTAAGACAGACAGGAATTGTTTGTGCCCCTTGCCCACATGAAGGTTTTTTTTAATAGATGTGTATTAATCAGAAAAATCTGGACTTCAAATCCCCATGTGGCACACCCCACTTTTGAGTTTTGGATCTGCCTCATTTTTAAGCTCATGTCCTAACATGATCTGGAGAAACTGATGGACGGAGTGGATTTCACATCGACTTCGACGTAGACCCACATAGCTTCTGCCTTTAAGAACTTGTAGGTGGGGGCACAGGCAAAATTCGCTTCCATCTGAGACATACACCAAGTGGGCCCTACCACCTAGATGACCTAGCCCATTATGCCAGTCCACACTCATCAGGCAGGCTGCACGTTTATGTCGAACGTGCACTGCTGCCAATTTTCAGAAACAAAGCAATTATTTCACTCTTCAAAAATGTCTGGCCTTACAAATTTTGGCCATATGATCTACACATTGGGTCTCACGTGATGGACGCAACGAATGTCCTACACATGCGAGGCTGGCACGTGTTTGCACGTAAAAGCCCCTGTGGGTCTATCAAACATGTGAGATTTGAGTTGAAAAAAGAAAAAGATCTTGGAAAGTCGAGAAAATGTACTAATACACATACCTGAAGGTAAATATCAAAAATGCGTTTTCCAACGCTTTCCCGAGTTTGTGAAAATTCCGTCTCTGCGAATCTCAGATTTACAGTGTAGTTCCCGTTTTCGAGCCCCAGACCATAATATCTCAGTGATCCTGGTGATAGCCTGGCGTATTGGAACAGCCCCGAGTCTATTGTATTCGGAAATTCTTCTTGAGTGTACCTGTAATAGCTGGTGTTGCTGCCTTCACTAAACCTTCCAACATTGCTGACGGCCCACTTCTCTGTGCTGGCCACATTATAGGATGCTGGGCCCAGAATTGCAATGTCAGCTTCATACTCTGTTTCAGTAGTTGTCATTGTGGGCCCACCACACCTGATCGCAAATGAAGAATCTGTAGATCAATGGAACAGTGAGACAATGATCAGTGTATATATAGCATATTTGATGGATTGTTCATATGCAGTGGTACGGCGATCTTTGGGTCATGATCAGATGGTGGGGCTCATTGCCTCATCGTATGATCATCATTAGATCATGATCTGCGGCACTCTTTTCAATGAACATGGAAGATCCAATACAGAAAATGAAACATGGATCTCATTAAACTGAAACTTAATATGATTACATAACACTAGCATTGATGGTCTAACATGGACCCTATAATGGGTGGGCCATAACCGAATGACAACACCATTTAGATGATCCTAATCATTTGATCAGATAGATGCTTTAATAAGAATGTCCTCCATTTGAGCAACTAGGATCATCAAACTGGAGTTATTTTGAGGCCATTGCCATCTATAGTGAGTAATAGATGATGATCTATGTGGTGGGTACAACCTGATACATGGCTTGGATGTCATACATATTGCATGTAGAGGTGCAACAAACCTCTGATTACTTTCAAGTGTTATATCATAACTATGGTTAAACCACATACATCCAAAGAAACAATAAGAACAGGAAGCTCCCACATTTTATAGGACAGTGATCTCCTGCCGCGGGTCCCATTGTATCGTGTAGATGTTGCAAATGTGGATGAGATCTAAACCATTCGGTCAGCTGTTGTGTTAGTGAATGGGGCATAGACCAAACAACACATTGATTGGATGATATAAAACGACTAACTTTTTTTTTTTTTTGGAAACATGATGAACAAATATGGATGGAAAATGGATAACTCCAATGCACCTAAGGGCATAGGAACACTGCCCCATTTTATTTTTATGTATATATAGAGAAAATAAGAAGAAGAAGATAATCCATTGATAGAAATGGAAAGAATGGCTTACGGATTGGAGGATTCCGATGGCATGGAAAGCTTCGCTGAAGACAACTTAAGCTTAAAGGCAAACCACTGAATGCACAAGAAAAATGACTGTTAAATAATGGCCATTATATGATGGAACGACAACCATTGATTTGGTTGTTTTGACTCATTTAAAATGCAACATGAATAACATCAATGTAGGAAAAGGCATTATTCAGGTGGCCACGTATATAATGCTGTGAACGAAATGCTTTTATTGTTTTGACTCTTTAAAAAAAATAAAAATAAATAAAAAATAAAAAATCCAACATTTATTGTTTTGACTCATTTAAAAAATGACACTGATAAGCACCTGCTGTTAGAACTATCGAATACAAAATTATTAGCCACCAAGTTCCTGCACACAAGTAGCAGTGTCAGTATCTTCAAAAATGTTGAAAGAGAAGTGCTCTTATGATGCACATGAAAATGTATGTCCTAATCAGGATCGTTGCTCAAATGGGCCACGCACCAAAATTACAGTAATTGGACAACTCTGACTATCTAACTGTTTTGCATTTTTTCCTACCAAGTGCCTTTTGAGTGATCATCTCTTTTGAGACCACAATCCAGTCACCTTATCTTTCTGGGGGCCTACCAAATCATCCGTCCTGATTGGTTTACACACATTTCAAATGTACGCTAGAGATGTTTTCGAATATTTTGGACATCAAAACATTGAAACTATGTTTATATCATGATAAGAAAGAAAGAGGATTCTATCCTAGCCCTGGAAATTGCACACAGTCAGCATTTAGCAATGTAAAATATGGTTTTATAAGTACAAAAAATGGTGGTGAAAGGAGGAAGGTTTGTGCTTCCTCAGACGTACAAGTTTAAGCCTTCTTCTGTAACCCAAGATGGAAAGCTTCCTGATAATTGATTGTATGATAAATCTCTGCAAATTATAGAAAAGAATATCAAAGATTATCCAAACATTGAATGTCAGATAGCATTTATCAGATAAACAGGCACTAAGTTATATGATCATGATCATTAAAATAGATATCTTGGGCATACAAAACACTATCTCTATTGTTGAAGAACAATGGAAATTTAGGGCCTGTAATGACTCTCTGTAGAGGAAACTATTCTGATTTTGGTTGCCAAAAGTTAGTGGAAGTGGCAGAGCTGTTTGATTGTGCTTGGTGGCTTGAGCTGTTGTTCACTGTCATCTGCAGTTATGGAAGTAGGATACATCTTTGGTTGTATTGCATTAAAATAAATTTAAATAAATAAATAAATAAAGAAGAAGAAGAAGAAGAAGAAAAGAGAGTAGCCTGTTGGTGCTTGATGGAGACATAATGAACCGAAGGAATCTTCACGATTGAGTCATTTACATAAATCAATGGCAGAGATAGCACAGAAATGTGATCACATGTTATGTTTAAGGTTGCATTTCAGTGAATTACTGAGTACAATTCCAGTTATTAGTTCAATAGAAAGGAAATAACCAAATTATAGTAACCTTCAAATTCATAGTGTTAGAAAGAAATAAATGGTCTGTATTTTATTTTTGGTGCTTCCTAATTATAAATTTCCCCAAATTTCTCTTCTCCAGTAACACGTTAAAAGGTCTCAAGTTGAAGTTATGATGTAATTTCAATATGGGTTTTTGCCAAAAACTAGTCCATCATGGATACTATAGAATGTGAGGGGTGTTTGAATGGAGGAAAACCAAAACATGGATATGGAAAAGTAAACTAAAATTCTCTGGAAATGGAAACCCATGGATTCCAATTTCCCTTCATCTGTATGTTTGAGATTGCAGTTTTACATAGATTCCATGTATGCTCACCTCAAACAGTCACCTCATGTGTCTTCTTTACCTTAGAACTTTTAACATCTTTGTTTCTTTTTGGGAGATGAATATTCACAAATTTGAGGAAAGACTGGAAATGGAAACTGGTTTTCAAATTAGAATTCAACTCAATATTGTATCCGAACACAGCCTAAGGCTATAACTATTAAGTTTAGTACAATTGAGTCAGATGAACATACACATTAAGAAGTTTATTGCTTTTTTGTGACGGCAGTGCACCAAATAAGTTGTTGTTTCCAAGAAACCTGAAAATTGCAATGAAGAAATCGATACATCAAAGAGAATTATGTAAAGAACATACGATTGAAGAAAGACTGTTTGATTCTTACAAGTAAACGAGCGAACTCATATTGAAGAGAGAGTTTGGAATTTGGCCACTTAAATTGTTGAAGCTCAAATCCCTACAAAAGTAACCAACTTAATATATATGATAGAAGAAAACATAATTGAGATGAAATTACTAAGAAGGTGAGTCAGAGATTAACGGCATGCGACAAATCCTTTGAATGGGCCTACTAGATGAATGGTCTTGATTATAGTGTGGTGAGGCACAAGGGATGCCCACCAGTGTAAGAAGCAACAAATGACTCCATTGGTTCACCTTGACTAGAAGACTTGCCCAAAATGTTGAAAGTAGAAACTCGATGATTAATAAGCATTTTTAAAAATGTATTATAAAATACACAAACTAATGAAAATAAGGAATCCTATTTGAGTTTTTTAATCAGTGGATGAGTTCCTCATTGATTCGGCTTGAATCGGAATTCAATCGAGTTGAGTTGACTCAGTGAGTTTCATTATCTAAGATTGCCTATGTCTGACACCTCGAGTCTGCTTCTTATACCAAGACAGCCGAAGTTGATCAAGTGTCAATGAACTTCATGTCTGCATAGCACGCACCATACACCAGACCAGGCATCTCATCGGCCCTGCCATTATTGATGGGCCAGTAACCCAAAATTTCTGTGATTGGGCCGTCCTAACCATTTTTAGAATGAACCTTTTTCTCACTAGATGTCAGCAGTTACTTGGGATCATCCAAGCAGTGTGATTTCTGGACTAAGACAATTCACTGCTGAATGAATGGTTTTGATCTCATCCATTTATGCCCATGTAAACCAATTACTTAAAGGCACTGGGTTCCACTCCCATCATATAGACTGAAAATACTTGAACTCAGTAAGTATAAGTATGTAATTTGAACCAAACATAACTTGAAAAACTCACATCTGCATCAATAATCGGTGTTTTCCAATGGTGGATGGGATAGTACCAAAAAGCATATTGTTTCTTAGGACTCTGTAGAGAAAAGCACAAATTAGATATGAGTATGTTGTTTTAAGTTTTTGAGGCATGGATGAAAAAAGAAAAATAAGATTAACAAATTAGTATTACTATGGGATGAGAGATCATATGGTCTTACAAGTTGGTTAAAGATGTCATATTCTCAATAAAATTCACTGACGAACTCCCATTAGACACATCACTAAGCCGCCTGTATGAGTACACGGTTAGTTAAGGCCATGTTTGGAGAGAAACAATTCACAATTTTCAAGAGTTCTCCTTTAAAAATCAAGATATTCGTATGGATATAAAAGAGCTATTTCCTCTTTCCTACACAACCGAAGAGACCCATTTTGCAAAATTTGGAAATTCTACTTGGGCTGTGTTTTGTTGCACCAAATATCAAGAAATTATTTCATGATATTTGGTGCAACCAAACACACCCTGGAGCACAAATTCCAATATAAGAAATTAGTAATGTAAAGGAAGAACAAATAGAATATTAAAACAAGTTAATGAATACCAACACTCACAAATCGGTCAGTGAGGTCAAATTAGAAAAACTCGATGGTATCGGACCCTCGAAAGCATTGCCTTGAATATTCCTGCATCAACATTTTCATAGTTACAAATACTCTTTACAGAAGTATTCTATGGCATATCAAGGAAAATGAGGTCTGCTAAGTGCAATTCTTAAGAACTCATTTGGTTGGTCCCATTTGAAGCTAAAAGAATGACCAGTTGTTCACATTTGATGCACATGTGTGGCCCACTAGATGAACCGATCATTGAACATGGTGGGAATCCCTATCCTAATTCAGAACAGAATGTAGTAGGAAACCTTCTTTGAATTTGGATAGAATTCCTATCCACCACCAATGGATGGTGGGAGACCTTGTTATGCAATCCCATGCATACCAAATGAGAAGACAGAAGTAATTATCAGTATAGAACTTGTAAGTATTAGCTTACAAATTGGTAAGATTCCAACTCCCAATGAAATCAGGTATCTTTCCTGTGAACTGGTTATCAGATGCCCACCTGAAATCCATTATGATTTTCCGCTGGATATTAACAAATTAAGGGATTGGAAATGATAGAAATGGCATACAAGTAACCAAAATCGAACTATTCAAAATCATGGGGCCAATGATCCAAAGCTCTGGATAATGGGCATTAGCCTGTTGCATTCAGAACATGCAAATTTTTCCATTTTAACACCCATTGGATTCACACCATAAATTGTGCCACTGTTGGTTCAAGAGCAATATAAGGTGGGGCCCATGATTTTGATGGTTTCCACATTTCGTGTAATCACAAGCTCTTACAAGATCTTCATGTTGGTCAAGTTAGCAAATGTTGAAGGAATCCCACCGCTTAGCCCACTACTATCCATGTATCTGTGAAAAGAGCATAGATCATGAATCCAATTGTAAGATTTCTTGTGCTATTATCAGCTAGAGGAATGCTCACATTATCTCAATGGACGGAAAGTAGCTGTCCATTAATTTGAATTACATTTCTCAAATGGTCAAAGCAGTTAACATGAATAAAGGATGCCTTGAATAGCCATATGACCGTAAACAAAAGGTGTAAAAAGGGAGTTTTACACATTCCAACAATCACTTCCTCTCTTCAAAATACATTTCTAAACTTCTCATTTTTGCACTTTTTTCTTGACACATTTTTGTAGTTTTCTGTATTATTATTTTATTATTCAGAAACAAATAACAAGCTTTGAATTTCTGGCGACTCATTGTTGAAGTTGTTTGGGACAAAGGATTTCGCAATGCTTATTAAAGAAGGATGAGTTTCGAGGTTCATTATACTTTTTGGGGATGGGTTTTCTTTAACCTAATTTCAGACGGGTTTCATCTATAATGGGAGCAAATACTGTCTAAAGAAAAGCAACCCCGTAAAAAGTGATTCACGTGACTTTCCTTCACACTTAAGTCATAGTCTATCTCATGATCTATTTAGTAGCAGTGAAGGTTTTGTTTGATAAGTGCTATCATTTCTCCGGCAGCATATCTTAGCGGGGAACCGGTAGGCAAGCATATATATCATCTTTTTGTCCACACATTTGCCCAGAACTGGCATTCCAATCTCTTCTTCACGTAACCAAATAAAAACAAAAACTATTTATCTTTTTTATAAAAACCGGAGAACTAGTAATGGTACATGGCGGACTATTATCTTGTAGTACATATGTCTACGTGTGTCATGCATGATGCATATGCCAGTACATCGAGAGTGCCATTGTCCATCTTCAACCACTTTAAATATGCCATATGAACCATCCATACGGCCTTTAGTATTACATTTGTCACACGTGTTAAGTTACACATGTGACGCATGTGCTGCATGTCCTACCATACAAAGTCAAACATTTCATATGTGAAAAGTTGTATCTTTGAACACCCACATACCACATGTGCCATTGTACATTTTCAAGCATCGCTCATGAGCAACATATACTAATTCTAATGTGCACATAAACCAACTATGCCAATTAATCTACCTATTCAAGGTGGTTGGTAAATATTGTGAAAATTATTAGCATGACTGAACTAGGCAAGATTAGGATAGGCCAAACTTATATAGCCTAAGCTAGATAGCCCGTATAAAACTAAAATTTCGTTGCTACCTGACTATTTTATTACAACAGTTGTAAAACCGCTTGTTAAGGCCAGACTATTTTATCAACCACCGATTTGGAGCCACTAGCTAATTCCATCTTTGCTTTTTCTACCTTCTATGGAATCAGCTCAAACGGTTGGGCTGAAACTAGGGCAATCTGAGAGGGCCTGTTCCGTTGCATGGAGTTGGGCTTCACCAAGGTGGAATTAGCTAGCGACTCCAAATTGGTGGTTGATTCCCGTGCCAAGAAGGACACCCCTTCATGGGCCATGCGGTATTGGTGGGTAAGAATTAGGTTCCTCATGGACAGATTGGAAGTTTCTATCTCCTACTCCCCAAGGGAGGCAAATGATGTGGTGGATGGGCTTTGAAGTGGCGTTCAGCTCCATGGGCTATTCGAGTCTATGACTGAGCTGCCCTCTCTCATTAGAGGTCTTATCTTTCTGGATAAAGTATGTTTAGGCTATTTGAGAGAATCCTAGATATTGTGCATATCCCTTTTTGGTTGGTGGGCCTGTTTATTCCTTTTTGTTAACAGGTCTATCCATACTATGTACAGTTTTTCAACTCCATATATATGAAATAGCATTTTATTGAAAAAAGAAAAAGAAAAAACAAAAGGAAAAAAAAAAAAAAAGAAGTTTGGAGATCATGATACTGCTCAAGTTCAGCTGCATATGGGTCTCATGATTAATCCTCTTACCATAGAAAAGGTTGAGGAAAAAAAAGGGGGGGGGGGGTGGTGTGTGCGGGTTGCACTTAGTAGATAGCTTCCAAACTTTTATGTGTTTGACATCCAAATCATCCTTTTATGTGTTTGACATCCAAATCATCCAATAAGTTGGCCCAATTATTGGGATTACCTTTTCCAAAGACCAGCACATTCACTCAGCGAGTGGAACACACTTATATTCTCTTATTTATCAATGGCTAAATATTTCTGTTATGTTATGGCCCAACTAATTAATGAGTGGATGGGGCTGATTTTTTTAGAAGGCTATCCTCATGGTGGAACCAACCTATTGGAAGGGTTGGATGATAGGTTAGAAGTAGTTCACTGGGTGGTCTGACTTCCGGTCCAACTGGTTGAACCAGAAACCTTCTCAAATAAATAAATAAAACTACTGCATATTAATTACTACCACATTTGAGTGAAAGTTCAAAATTTCAAGCACTTCATATGGCAATTCTGACAAAGAGTAATTAAATTGAATTTTATATATATATATATATATATATATATATATATATGAACTTACAGTTGTTGCAGACTCTTCAAATTCCCCAACTCAGGTGGTAGCAAACCAGAGAAGTTATTTGCGCTTATAGCCCTGGAAATAATAAATAAACAGTTATTTTATCTCTAAAAAATATCCCTATTTTCAACGGAAATCACTACAATAACCTTCATCATTTCTCTATCAATTGAGTAGCATTGAACATGTAGCTGGAAGTAAGCTAACTTGTGGTGGAGCCAAAACTCTCCGGCCAACATGCCACTGGTGAACATCCACACCATACCGATGTTAGGTCGTTTGATGAAAATCATGCCAGACAAAAACTCATGCCCATGGAACACCTTTTATTGGAAGGGGAGAATTGATTAACTCGAAGGTAAAACATCCATCTCTTTTTAGCATGTCATGAAGGAAGCTAATAGAGTAGCAGATGGGCTGGCCCGCTTTGGGCAGCGAAAACCAGCTGGATAAGGATTTTGTCTGTCTCCAGGATCTCCTGATGAAGATTAGATGTGAAGTCTTTCTACACAAAGCAGGCCTTGGAACTGTTAGAGAACCTTAATAAGGTTAACTAATTTCTTTCATATGATAGGCCACCTCCGCCCTTTTTGTGTTGGAGGCACAACCCGAATCTGACTTGTACAAATCTCTGTTCATCAATGAAAGCTGTCAAGGTTTATTTTTTTTTTTATTTTTATTTTTTTTTGTTAAATAATAATAATAAAATAGTCAGGCCAGACCATCGGTTATCCACTCATTCTAACCGTGCGTCTCACCTGTTGAGAGGTATGACCTGATTTTTGTGTTAGGTGCCTTCATGGCGGGGCCTACCATTTTTAATGGTACAGATTCCCATAAACGAGGCAAGTTGGCTGGAAAGACGTGGCTTCACGACAAGATGTGCCCCACCACCTGAACTAGTCAGACCGTTCATCTAGAGTTCCCTCGGTACATGGCCCATGTGGAAAATTTTAAATCCTCGCCTTCATATGAGCGTGATGATCCCCCAACCAATGAAATTCTTTTCATATTGAGCTTACACCATGAGAGCTTTTAGATGAACGGTCTGGATCTTTGAGGGAGAAGGATGAGCGGCTGGGGAGATAGGAGATATGAGAGCAATGGGCATGCACCCAGCTACTACCACATGGCTCACAAATACATCAATCCAAACCCTCCAAACAGTGGTACCCACTGATGCAGGGCACATCCCTGTAACAGATTGATTAGACCATCCTGACCTTTTATCAAGGCACACTTGTATGTTCATTTCAAACTTGACTATTTTTCATCTCAACCATCCACTAGTGTTTATCAACCAATCAGCCAGTCAGAATCAACCGTCCAATGTGACTTTTTGGGTGTCCCATATGAATTAAGCAGGCCCATGACCTTTGACCTACATTTATGCCTCGTAAACAATAGTTGTGTGCATGTATATGAAACGTCACATTGTAAAATTTAGGTTTATTTCATTATTTATTTGGTAGCAGTAAAAGTTTAGTTTAACGAACACATAAGCTACAATAGTTATCATTTATTTACATAAAATTAAATAAAAATAAAAATAATTTATTTTATTTGTAAAAAACTATAGACTACCTTTTCTCTATAATAATACATGATAAGTAGTAAATCATAATTCATTGGGTGGACAATAACTTATGGTCCAATTTATTGGAGTTGAATCCTTCTCAAATAGAAAAATTAAAACTCTCGTATATTAGTCAATACCAATTTCAATGGCAAATTTGAAATTCCAAACATCATATGGTATTTCTAAAGAAGAATAATTAAATAGAATTTAAAAAATAAAAGTAGCTATAATTGTTGCAGACATGAAAAATTATGAGGTCGGGTGGGAGTGAACCAACAAAGTTATTATAACTTATATCCCTGAAAATAAATAATTAATTATAGTTTATTATTTATCAATAATTAAACATTGTTGTAATGATTTGGCCCACCTAATGAGTGGATGGGGCTGATTTTTGTACAACGCTATTTTTAGGGTGGAGCCAACCTATTGGAAGGATTGGATGTTACGTGAACATGATAGGTTGAAAGTAGCTCAGTGGATAATGAATTAGGGTCCAATTGATTGGACTGGAAACCTTTTTAGAGAAAATAAATAAATAAATAAAACTATAACATATTGATCACCACCAAATTTCATGACAAATTTGAAATTCCAAACACTTCAAATGGCATTCTTAAGAAGAATAATTAAATAGAATAAAGAAAGAAAAATAGAACTTACAATAGTCGCAGACTCGCCAACTTCCCCAGTTCAAGTGGGAATGAATTGTTGAAGTTATTGTAGCTTATATTCCTGAAAATAAATGACTAATTATATTTAGTTATTTATCAATAGCTCACTATTGTTATTATGGTCTGTCCTACCTACTAAGTGTATGGACTGATTTTTGTACAGGTCTATCCTCATGGTGGAGACATCTTATTAGAAGGTTGGATGTCATGCAAATATATAGGTTGCAAGTATTTCACTGGGTGGAGAGTGACCTATGGTCCAAGTGGCTGAACTTAAAACCTTCTCAAAAAGAAAAATATAAAATATAAAACCAGAACATATTAATTACTACCAAATTCGGTGGCAAATTCAAAATTCCAGACACAACCTATGACATTTTTTTAAAAAAACTTTAAGTTATTAAAATAAATAAATAAATAAATAATAAAGCATGTGGCATTTTTGAAGAAGAATAACTAATTAGATTTGAAAAAAAAAAAAACTTACAATTGTTGCAGACTTTCTAAATTCCCCAGTTGAGGTGGGAGCGAACCAATGAAATTGTTGAAGCTTATATCCCTGAAAAGAAATAAATAATCATACTTTGTTGTTCATCAATAGTCAAACATTGTTGTAATGGTATAGCCCACGTATCAGGAAGTTGGGGCTGATTCTTGTATAAGGGTATCCTCATGGCGAAGCCAACATATTAGAAGGGTTGGTATCGTCACAAACACGATAGGTTGGCAATAATTCAAGGAATGGATAATAACTTAGGTCCAACAAGCTTTGAACTTAAAATCTTCTAAAAAAGATAAATAAATAAAACTATCCCATGTTAACCACTACTAAATTGGGTGGCAAATTCATAATTCCAAATACATCATATGGTATTTCTGAAGAAGAATACTTTAATAAATTTTAAAAAATAAAAATAAACAGAACTTACAGTTGTTGCAGACTTGACAAATTCCCCAACTCTGGTGGGAGCCAATTAGCAAAGTTATTGTGGCTTATATCCCTGAAAGTAAATAAATAATTATATTTTGTTGTTTATTAATGAATAAACATTGTTGTTAGTCCAACCCACCTAATGAGTGGATAGGACTGATTTTTATACAAGACTATCCTCATGGTGGAGCCAATCTATTAGAAGGTTGGATGTCGCACAAACATGCTCAGTTGGAGGTAATTCACTAGGTGGAAAATGACTAATGGTTTAACTAGTTGGACTAGATACCTTGTTGAAAATAAAAAATAAAAAATAAATTTACCGCATATTAATCACTGCCATATATGGTGGCAAATTCGAAATTCCAAATACATCATATGGCACTTCTAAGAAGAATCCTTATATAGAGAAAAAAATAATAATAATAATAAAAAATTAAAAAAAAAAAAAAAAAAAAAAAAAAAGAGGAAGAAGAACTTACAATTGTTGCAGACTTGCCAATTTCCCTAGCTCAGGTGGGAGATAATCAGCGAAGTAATTGTAGCTTATAACCCTGAAAATAAATAATTAATTATATTTTATTATTTACCAATGGAAAATCATTAACGTCATGGTGTAACCCACCTAGTGAGAGGATGTGACTGATTTTTTTTACAAGGCCATCCTCATCATGAAGCCAAGCAATTGGATGGCTTGGATGTCCATGAGTGGACAGTAACTTATGACCAAACTGGTTGGACTTGAAACCTTCTCAAAAGGATAAATAAATAAAAAACAAATTATTTCCTATTAATCACTACCAAATCTAGTGGGGCATTCAAAATTCCAACACATCACATGGCATTTCTAAAGAAGGATAATTAAATAAGAAAAATATAAAACTTACAATTGCTGCAGGCTTGACAAACTCCCCAACCGAGGTGGGAGCCAACCAGAGTAGTTATTGTGGCTTATATCCCTGAAAATAAATAAATAATTATATTTCGTTATTTATCAATGGCTAAATATTACTGTTATGGTCTGGCCCACCTAATGAGTGGATGGGCTGATTTTTGTATAAGGCTATCCACATAGAGGAGCCACTTATTGGAGGGGTTGGATGTCAAACAAGATTAAGATAGGGTGGAAGTAATTCAATGAGTGGACAGTACCTTATGGTCCACTTAGCTGAAATTGAAACCTTGGCAATAAGAAAATAAAAATAAAAAAACCTACCACATATTAATCCTACCAAAATGGATGGAAAATTCGAAAGTCCAAACACATCGTATGCTATTTATGAAGAAGAATAGCTAAATTAAATTAATAATAATAAAAATAATAATAAATTTAAAAAATAAACAAAATCAGAACATACAGTTGTTGCAAACTAAACAAATTCCCCAGCTCAGGTGGGAGCTCTGCAGCGTAGCTATTGTGGCTTATGTTCCTGAAAATAATTAATTAATTACATTTTATTATTTATTAATGTTTAAACATTGTTGTAATGGTCCCATCTAATTAATTAGTGGGTGGGACTGCCTTTTCTACAATGCTATCCTTATGGAGGAGCCAACCTATTCCAAGGGTTGGATGTGGCATGAACATGATAGATTGGAAGTAATTTATTGGACGGAAAGTAACCGACTTAAATTGTTCTCGAAAAGAGAAAGGGGAAAAAAAAAAAAAGAACTGTTGCATTTTAATCACTACCAAATTCAGTGGAAAATTTGAAATTCTGAACACATTTTATGGCATTTCTTAAGAAGAATAATATTTAAATAGTAAAATGAAATAAAATAAAATAAAACTTACAGTTTCTGTGGACTTGGCAGATTACCCAACTGGACTGAACCAAAGAAGTTATTTGAGCTTACATCCCTGAAAATAAACAATTATTGAATTATTATTTTTTTTGTTATTTATCAATTAATAAATATTATTAATATAATCTGGGGAAACTGTTGCATATTAATTACTATAAAATTAAGAGGCAAATTTGAAATTCTAAACACCTCATTGCCATTTCTGTGGAAGGATAATTAAATAGAATTAAAATTAAAAATTAAAATAATAATAATAATAATAATAATAATAATAATAATAAAAGAGCTTACAGTTGTTGCAGACTTAGCAAAAGCCTCAGCTCAGACGGAAGCAAACCGGAGAAGTTATTTGATCTTATAACCGTGAAAACAAATAAGTAGATATTTCATCCAAACAATACCCCTTTTTTGCCTTAAATTACTAAAATAACCTTCATCATTTCACTATCATTTGAGAACTGAACATGCAGCTGGAGGCAGGCTAACTTGTGTAGAACATCCATACCAGGCCAATGTTAGGTCCTAATGAAGATTATCTTTCTCAAAAAAAACTAATCAGGAATGCAGTTTGGCTGGTGACTCCAACACCAGCTAGCTGGTGTCAAAACTCTATGGGCCCCATCATGATATAAGTGTTTTATCTATGCCATCCATCCATTTTCCAGCTCAGTTTTGGTGGACCCCACTACAGGAAATAGTGGAGATTACACGCTTACAGCTGAAAACTTCACAGGGGCACAAAAGTTCTGGATGAAGCTGATATTTGGTTTTTCCCATTGTTTAGGTCTGTGTGACCTTCTGAACAAGTTGGATGACTCTTTCTCACATCCTATCATGTTCCAAATTCGAAGGGAAAAATCAGATGGCGATGGTCTGGATCGCCCTAAACCACGCCACGTGAACTGTTAATGAGTGACAAAAACAACAACAGCGGATATTTCGCTGTGGGAGAAATTTCGTGACTTACAAGGAGCGAATGGACGTCAATCTGCTGATAAATCCTGGCAATGGACCCGTTATGAAATTTTGTGACAAATCCCTGCAATATAGAGAAAACACTTGATGATGTGTGACACGTGTGTTAAATCAAAGCCGCCCATCAGGTGGGGCCCGCTCTAAATTGTTGATAGGCCACACAAGTTCATTGAATGTTTGGCATTGGTCAATTTCCCTGGCCATCCTATTCTTTTTTACATGTGTGGCGCACCCCATGAGCGGATCCATTGGATTTCGGGGCCAGGCAATAAAGTGGGCCCCGATTGAGTGACCTTAGGACTCAAGTGGGCTATGGTTAATAACTTTAGCCTGGGTTTGTATGTAATGGACTGAGTCCAACGTAGGGCTGTCAATGGAAGGTCCAGCCCGTCAGGTCTGGCCCATTTAGTTCAAAATCCGGCCCGAAGCCAACCCAAGGATCCCGACCCCAAGTGACGTACCCGGCCCAATTACTAACAAGACCCGATCTTTCAAACACGTTCCCGAGTCCTGACCCGACTTGCGCTCTGGCCCATGGATAGATGAATCAGATGAGTTAAGTGCGACTCGTCTGAGTTGATTTGGACTCGGTCTGACCCGATCCAGTTCAACACCACGAGTCAGCTTAGAGTGGAGTGAGTCGGACCGATTCATCTATGACTCGTGACTCGAATCGAGACCAGATTAGTCGGCACGATAGCCCATACGGCCAAGCACCTAGAATAGGGCGCCGCTTCGGTGGATGCATGACAGTGGGGCCCATCTTGATGTATGTGCAGTGGGGCCCATCTTGATGTATGTGCCTTACATCCACGTCATCCATCCATTTTGACAGCTCATTTGAGGGTATGATTCCATAAACGAAGTACATCCAAATCTCAGGTGGACCACACCCCAGGAATCAGTGGTGATGAAATACCCACCATTAAAAATTTCTTGGGGACCACCGAAATGTCTATTTTTCATCTAACCTGTTGATAAGGTCAAAAAGATCTAGATGAAGGGACCACACGAATATCAGCTTGATCCAAGACTTTTGTAGCCCACAATAAGTTTTTAACTGTCAATCAACACCTTTTCCTGTGGTGTGATCCACCTGAGATTTGGATCTGATTCATTTTCGGGATCACATAATAAAACGAAATGTCCAAAAGGATGGACGTCGTGGATGTAAGGTACACACATCACGCTGGGTCCCACAGTCAGGTATCCACCGAAGCTGCACCCCCCTAGAATGTGTACGCGTGGGATGAATTAACTCAATGTAAACCGCCAAAAAAACGAGATCCACTGATTGGTTGAGTGATCACAACCTTTGATCAATGTATATCTATCCTTGGAATCCAGACCATCGAATGGCTTTCATTTCTACTTCACATCAAATATCCACCAAGCGGCCACTCAAGAAGTTAAATAAGTGTAGGTTTTTATCCACAGTCCATTTAAACTGGGTCCCAACATTTGGTCGGTTGATCATAGTTAATTATACTCCACTTTTATAATTTCTTAGGGTCTGAGTATCAGCTACAGCGCTCAGCCAGAGTATGAAAGCGTTTTTTCATACCAGTCCCCCGACAACAACAACGACAACGAAACGAAAAAAAAAAAAAAGAAAAAAGAAAAAGAAAGAGGAGAGTGTGTACAGATCCGTGAGGAAAGTCAGGCTTCGGAGCTCTTCCGGAATTACCCCTCTCAGCTGCAACCCTTGCAGTTTGCTGAAAAGCAATAAAAATAAAATGTAAGTAGAGTCCGAAGGACTTCCTGAATCGGTAGTCCAATACACCTTCACGTACACGTAGTATTTACCCTCAAATGATCCAAGCCATTCATCTGGTGGCCCACTATGGATGAGCCATTACACAAAGACCAAAATCGAATAGGCAATCATAAACATCCAAGGCCCACCAGATGGTCCACTCGATAAATAATATTTTCACACCAAGTTAGCATATCTAAGTGTATACGTACATTTGGGTTATGTGGCAGGTGGATCCACCGTTGGATGAGCAATTACATTTGATCCCAGGGTTGCTGATATTTGATGAATCAACGGCGATTCCACTACATGGCTCTCCACTTATGTTCCATTCATCAGAAGCAGAAAGATTCCATTGTTGGAAAATGGCATTAAAAGCTCTCACAGGCCATACACAAAAAAAAAAAAAATGCTATAACAAGCCCATGGGGACCATCACTAATCAAAAGGCTGTTGGGAGGCAGAAACAATTGGGAAAGCAGTTGAAAACTACCATATGTTCGAACTGTGTGGGCCCCACCCGTGATGTGAACGTGGAATCGAAACTGTGAATCTGGTTTACCTCCTCGTGTACACCATTTATTTCAAGAATCATCCCCAACAAAAGCTCAGGTGGGACACGCTAGGGTGGGAAATTTACAATCACCCTTAAAACCGATATATTCACTCGTGACCCATCTAAATTTTGGAACAGGTTGGTATACGATTTTTCCATTCGTCCTTAGTGGGGCTCACATGATGGACATAAACAACATGATCTAGCGAGTGGCCCACTTCCATCGTCCCCACTTTTCCCCATATATAATGGACCGGTTGATGGAACTCACTCATTATAATGGATTTTAGGTTTATATATCTATTTACTGCTAATTTAGCCATATTAGATGCAGCTAATCAGATGATGTCATGTGATAACAAGATTTTAATAAGATACAAATGGAAGATCTTTTAGATATTCTAATGATTGAATTCCATTGTAATCTAAAAATTCACAAGTATTCTAAAAGAATGAGTCCAACAAACTACTGTTATAGTACACGTGTAAGAGTCCACTACTCCCCTATGGTGGCCTAATGAATAATAATGAGTATTAGTCAAACTACTATCGTGGCTAATGACGAATTCAGCTTCACGTGTAGTCTAAACTACTTAAGGAGATATGATACAGTACCTGTTATGGGAAAAATCAAATTGACCTGTCGCAATCAATCGTATTTTGGAGTTGCGCCGACTAAAACATTACCTGAACAAAACTCCTTAAATTATGGAGGCATCAATGATGAGATGGGCTGACCTCAAAAGACCAATACTGAGCTAAACCGCTCAAGGGCAAAGCTCAACAAGAGGATTCACCCGTCGAGCTGATCAGATCGACCAAGACCTAAGAAGTAGGATATTTGGATAGAATCCTGCCTTGTAAAGATAAATGAAAGATTTCGTAGGATCCTATTTGAAGATCACGCTAAACGATACGGGCTCAACGATACTTTTAGAAGCAGATCCTCATTTAAATATAGACCTTCAACGTATCTAGCGGATCCTACCAAGATATGCAAGTCTAATGTATCCTACCAGGATACACTAATTCAAAAGCCACCTAAGCATCATATAAATACACCCATGACCGTTGAAAGAGGTAAGCACAAAAATCTTAACTCAAGTCCCATTTCCATTATTCAATCGGCTTGACTTGGACGTCAGAGGGTCTCCGGCCATAATCGGCGCCCTCATTGTCTTTTACATGCTACTATTGTAGGTACTTGTACATTTACAGGTGTAGTCCCTGCCTATCCAAATTCAAGCAACATTTTGGCATTGTCTATGAGAATGAAAGAAAAGCCATTAAAGTTCCTCAACTTCAACACGGCTCTGCGTTCTTCTCCTCTCTTACCACAATGGCCAAGAAGAAAGGAAGAGCACTGGACGCAGCTGGGCCTATGTAGGAGAAATGACCCAAGAATCCCTAGGCTTTACAATTGGCTCCCTGGTCTCAGGCACTATCACCAATAAATGCGCAGAGACCTCAAAACTAGGGAAATCGGCTCGTCTGCCTTGAAAATCAGGTAAGGGCTCTAATCAGCAATATCGACCACATCATGAGGTTGTTGGAAAGATAACATACAATTCCCACCGATCAACACGCGGAGTTGGAAGCAAAAACTAAACATTCCCATCTAATGACTTTGCGCCTTATGCCACATGCCATGAAGGCCCAACTAGGAGGAAGTATGTATGTCCTAGCACAAACCCTGCAAACCACCGAGTTCGCCGATTCAGACTTGCGGCATATACTAGAGAAAAGAAGGCGAGCTCAGGGAAAGGCCCCAAAGGTCATGACAAAAAAATGAGATTCCCTCGGGGGAGAGAGAAATGAAAGAAATCCGAGATCAGCTTGGGGTTATTCAACAAGCATTCTGAGCTAAGGCCCCAGCATTCGTCGACGCCCTACTCGAGCAGACCGAACTGCTATTCACGGATGACATCATGCATACCTAATTACCATCTAGATTTCGGATGCCCTAGGTAAATTCTTATTCAGGTTCAGGGGATCTAAGCATTTAAAATCCTTCAGAGTATGGATGGAGCTTCGTGGTGCTTCCAAACCTATGATGTGCAGGGCGTTCTCCCTAATGCTAATTAGAGTTAGCAGGAAGTGGTATAGGCACCTAAAACTAAAATTCATTGGCTAGTTTGCGCAACTCAACATTGCATTTACTACCCAATTCATTGGGGGAAAGGACATAAGGAAACACATGACCCACCTACTCACGATAACACAGAGAGGATGAACTCTTGAAATATTACATTATAAGATTCAATGCTGAGGTTGTTTAGGTGGACAACTACTCTGATGAGGTCACCGTCACACCCATGATGGCTAGTCTCAAATGAGAGAAATTCATTTTCTCGATTGGGAAGAACCCCCGATAAATATTGTCGACCTCCCTAACTAAGTTAAAAAATATTCTAATGTTGAATAACTATTCAGCGCATACAGAGCTACTCAAGGATAAAACAACTCGGCAAGAGATAGGAAAAGAAGGGAAGGGAATGATGCACCCAATACGAGCTCCAAGAGTAGGAAAGGATGACGATCAGAGTAGTATCCCCCGATCCAGCCAACCCTTAGAAAGTTGGTTCCACAAATATACTCCTTTGAATACCACACTTAAACAATGCTCATAGAAGTCAGGGACAAAAAAAATTCTTAGGTAGCCAAATAAGATGAGAGCTGACTTAGAAAAAAGGGATAAGAAGCAATATTGCCACTTTCACCATGATCACGGTCATAACACGACCAAATGTTTCAACCTCAAGGAGGAGATCGAATCTCTTATTCGAAAGGAACATTTGCGCAAATCCATCGACGGAGGCAGAGAACACCAACCAGCTATATAGTAAGAGTGATATGACGAGTAGATTAACAACGAAACAATAGGCGAAATGCACACCATCTTTGGATGACTTGCCAGGGGTGGAGACTTAAACCAGGCACGCCGAGCTCAGGCATGAAGTGTGAACATCATTAAAGGGGAGCATCAGGTTTACCTCACTAGGCGACCCAGCAAGGAACCTGGGATGGATTCATGTAACGTCACCTTCACCAAAGAAGACACACACGAGATTCAACATCCACATGACGACGCCCTAGTGGTTACTATGACTGTCGCCAACTATAAGTTGCACCGAATATTGGTCGACACCAGAAGCTCACCGGATATCTTGTTCGCAATCGCATTTGATAAAATGAGAATCAGGAGATCAAGATTACGGCCTGTGTGAACCCCTCTACTCGACTTCACAAGAGAAAATGTGACATCAGAAGGAAGTATTCTCTTACCAATAACACCCAGCAAGGGTACTAACCAGGTCACCACCAAGGTCAACTTTCTTGTGGTAGACTGCCCATTGGTGTACAATGTGATCCTAGGCAGGTTATCCTTAAACGACATGCGAGTTGTAGTCTCCAATTCCCACCTTGCCATGAAGTTGGGTCTGAGGATACCAACACGAAGCTTGACAATGCTATCTGACAGCCCTCCAAGGAGAGGCACAATGACACCAAGCAATGCAAATTACCTCTCTACACTCATATGAAGAAAGTGCATAAAGAGGGTCACCAATAGAAGGCCTCATTGCGATACAGCTCTCTAAAGCCGGCCCATCTCGTATTGTTCAGGTCGGATCGTTACTCAAACCGTAACTTTAAGCAGAAATAGCTGACTTGCTAAAATAACACTCCAACGTATTTGTCTGGTCGCACTAGGATATGTCCAGTATAGATCCAAGAGCTATGGTCCATCGACTGAATGTGGACCATGATCACAAGGCCGTAAGACAAAAAATGTGAGCATTGGATCCCGAAAGGTATGTGACAAGCGATGAAGAGGTCAGCAAGCTCCATGAAGCCAAGTTCATCGAGGAGATGCATTACTTCATTGGTTAAGCAAATGTCATACTAGTAAAGAAAGCCAATGGGAAATGGCAAGTCTGCGTATATTATACCGACCTAAATAAAGCTTGCCAAAAGACAATTTTTTCCTCCCTAGGATGGACCAGTTGATGGACGGCACTAATGGGTGTGTACTCATCAACTTCATAGATGTATATTCAGGGTACAATCAAATTATCATGTACGAACATAACATGCAGGACAACCTTCATTGCTGACAGAGGTCTATATTGCGATTGAGTAATGTCGTTCAGGCTGAAGAACGCTTGAGCAACGTATCAGCACTTAGTGAACAAATTGTTTGGCAAACTAATCGGGAATACAATAAAAATATACATAGATGACATGCTCATCAAGATCTCATGAAAAAAATGACCATGTGATACACCTGAAGGAGATGTTCAGATCTTGGAAAAATATCGAATGAAACTGAACTTGAATAAGTGCACTTAAAATATCGAATAAAACTAAACCCGAGTAAGTGTGCTTTCTGCGTCAGCTTGAAAAAGTTCCTTGGCTTCTTAGTGCTGAGTTGGATTTCAGGTCGAGTTAGTAAGTGATCCTATATGTAATATGTAGTGTATGAATGTGAGATCCAAGCCGTAAATAAGGTGAGCCCGAACAGTAATTCCCTTGGTGAAGAAACTAGCTTGGCTGTTTCCTATTCAGGCGGGCCACAATTTTATCAAAACTCTTGTATAAAGTTTTGTAGCTATACATTTTCTTTAATAAAATGTGATCAACTGAATGGCATGAGATTTGTATCACACCGTTGAATGGTAAAATCAATTCGATGGATGGCTAGGATAGCATGCCCATGTGCCACTCTAGCTCATATGGCTAGGTGAGATGCCTAACACATGCGTATGGAACATGAACCTTTAGTCCGGTTCTTAAAACATCGATAGCAGCTGTGGTCACGTCGGTGGGCCACAGTCCAATTGAACGGTGCCATTCCACCAGGTCAGCATCACAAAGTAAAAAACCATGCAGTTCACAGTTTTATTTTGATTAGGAAAATGGAAAGAAAGAGAAAAGCTTAATCACTATCTGGTCCGTGATAGCGACCATTTTAAAGTTCTGGTATCTTGCCAATCTGGACCATTCAAATTGAGGGTCCCATTGTCAATTGAAAATTAGTCGAAAGAAGAACTGATCTAACCATCTTCGTATGTCATCCTTTTTTTTCTAGTTGAATTTGGACCGTTTATGTTTATTTCCATTCATCCATTTGATATCCACCAATTGGATCATTAGGATAGTTCAAGTAATTATTGCAATCCAATCCTATAATACATCCAAACGAAGCGTAAGCATCTTTCCCGGTCAATATTGGATGCGGTCGCCCGTGATTCAGTGAGCACCCAAACATGACAAATTAAGACACGTAAATGATTTAGTGTCCCAGTACACTTTTCTACATGCCATATTGAACTGGATTGATATGCAAATCCAATGACCGGCTGCTTATATAAATCAAAACTTTGGCTTTGTTGTTGTAGTGAGACCGTCCATTGGGTCCGGTGCATATGCATGGGCCAGATTGAAAAAAATTCATACTCATCAAATGAAACAATCCATCTGTAAGTTGTGGCCTTCCTTTTCATTATCCATCCGTTCCCAAGCTGAGGATGGGATGGTTAAGATTGCATGATAAAATTAATACTCCCATGATGGGCCCTAAAAAAGAGAGAGCTGATGTAGAGCAGGTCGCGGACACTTTCATGGCTAAGATGAACCAGAGAAAGCCTGATAGAAGGCGAAAGTGAACAGGACCATCAAAACCCTAAAGCAGGATTCCGGTATTTGACATACCATATATGATTTTGGGTAGGAGAAGTTGTTTTATCCAACCAACACCGCTATGCTAAGTTGCTCATACCAAATTTGGGAGATTCTATTAAATTGACGGTCGAAAGCTCATTTTAATTTTAGTTTTACTATTTATAGTAAGTTTTAATTTGATGGTAACTCTTGATCCTTTGAGCTTTAGGAGTCGTGCCCAACATGAAAATATATGACTCAAAAAAATTAAGAGAATAACATAGTTTGACCAAATTGGACACTTACTTTTTTTGGCCAAAAACTTTGAAGTCTAATAGAAATCATGATGTCCATAAATAATAAGTTTACCATTTATAATAAGTCACTTTTTAGGAAGTTTGAGTTGGAGTTTGATTACGAAACTTCTTCCTAGGTTTGATATCAGAATTTAAAGTATTGTAAATTTATTTTTATCATCAATCAATTTATTTTCAAATTTATTAGAATTTATTTCTAATTTCCTAATTTGAAGAATTTTTGCAAGGAGTCGAGAGAAGCTCGGTGGATTCTCGGAGTAATTATCCCCTTGAGGAAGACGTTGATCGACCTCATCACGTCCATCCCTGCGTCAACAGCTAAGATTGTTGATTAGACCTACTTTTATTTAAATGATCTTGATCATCCATTTGATAGGCTATTGATCGGATGGCTAAAATGGTATGATTTGTGTTCCCTGCACTTATAGTGCCCAGGATCCATCTGGTCAGCAAATCGGCGTCATTTTTGGATCCAAGAAAGTATGGAAAAGAACACTTTAGGTTCCATCACTATGCATGTGGTGTATGGAAGATACAGACCATCCATCTAGTGGCCTACATCGATGGGCCTCAGCCGAAGAAATTATCCTGGTCACAGACAAAATTTTAAAAAAAATAAATAAATAAAAAATAAAAAATCCAGTGATGAAAAGTGATCTGCCACGCCACTGGGTAAAAGTCCAACCCCCGGATGCTCATAGTTTTCCAATTGACAGAACTTTTGGTCCATGGCCTATTCATGGTACAGAACAGAAGATGGATGGTCAATTCTTCTTCTTTTTTTTTTTTAAAAAAAAAAAAGAAAAGAAAAAAAGAAGAAGAAAAATGCTCCGACTTCTATTTCTTCACCTTCATGTCGTATGAGCTTTGTTCTAATTATTTGGGGTCTGATACATGAATCCTATTCCATGGAGGATTCATAAGGAAAGCTCCCAGTGATGGAGTTTTTTTTTTTTAAGGAAACAGGGGAACATCCCCAGAATATATTGCTGAAGAAAAAAAAATAACAACCACCTGTAATTCGGGGGGACTCCCAAAAGGTGGGGCCCGCCTATCATATGAGGACCGCAAGCGGAACACCGCACCGCTCCCAACCTATACAAGAGAAAAACACGAAGAAAAAAAGGAAGCCCACCGATCAGCCCAGAAACCACCTCACACCACCAGTGGTAGGGTCAAGGTTACCCCTTGGCCTCGACTCGGATGGCGCCCAACCTGACCTTATCTAGGAAAAGAAGCCCCCTGGTCTACCTAGGAAGGGCTGCTGAGTGGGAGAAGATAGCCGAGCATTGATTCTCGCTCCCCAATCTGGCCAGCTCATCAGCAGGCCCATTCCCCTCTCTGAGAATATGAACAAACCTGACCTGGCCCTAATCAGTGACGGAGTTCTCGGAGAACTCCCACTGAGTCTGAACTTGCTACTAATTAACAGAATAATAATAATAGTAATAAAATAAATCAAAAGAGAGTTACAATTGGGTTTCAACCAAAAGATTCAAAACAAGAGAAAAGAGTCTTTGTTAAGAAGAGAGATTGATTCTAAGGATGCATACCTTCAGACAGGTCTGTTGTAGCAATACTTGCAGCTTGAGCTTTGCATCTCTCCACCTAACGCAAGAGATGCAAGCAAAAGGCAAGAAGTGTATGAGATGGAGAAATTGGGAGGGACCTTTTCATCATTCCATGCACTGGATGTATACTGTAGCTGTCTTTTGATCTCACCAAGCTATGCATTACAACTTATGGGTATAAAAAGCTGGGTTTCTCTTTTGATTACAAGAGCCATCTCCTAGAAACTAATTTTCTTTAATGGATATGAATATTCGAGTTTGATAGATATAAATAGGCTGTTAGTACTGTGTTCACTACAGGTGGAATTGACCTAATACTTCGATGTTAGGCCAATTCCACCTACAGTAAGCACAACACTAACAGCATATTTATTTTGCCTGTTGTTACAGTAATATAAAAGAAATTAGTGATTACAAATTATTTTACTAACATAATAATTACAAATTATTTTACCAACATAAAATGGATGAATGGATTATATAAAATTGTTGGAACTCTATAAGGGGGCCTTATTGATCAATGATTTGGATTGTCCTGATAGTTGGATTATGTAATCAAGTAAACCAGTGGACCCCACTTCAATGTGATTCTCACAAAATATCTATGAAAGTATTCGTAAGGGGTTGGAATGCTATAGCTGCATATGCAGGTAGCTATTTGAAGACTACTAGGAAGCTGATAGTGTGGAGCATGTGAAGAGAGTCGTGATGGGTTTCAAACTCTCTTCACCACAGCAACTATATAACAAGTGCTAGGTCCCCGATCCAACACAAGTCAGAAACGTAAGTCCCATTTAAGTTCTGAATTCAGGGAGAGGAAGATCTGGTATTCTATTATTCTCAGTCATGGCGTCTCAGTTAGGTAAGCTATCTAAACTCTTAAATCTCTATGTCCTATGCACAACAAGATCTCAAGGATTTCCGCATTAAGCTAAAATTAACAAAAATAACACCAAAGTTCAATTGAATTCTTATAAAAATTGTAAAGCCCCAAAAAGTATTGACGGTACAACATACAAATGGAAAAGTATGCGTAACCCCTTTATTTTCAGTAACTGAAGTCTTTACTCAGAATTTATGGTGCAAACCAACCACAACAGTCACTTGAGATAAGAAATATTATAATTTCTCAACCTCTAAGTGATTATATAGTTTTTAGCCAACTGTAAAAATCTAAAAATGCATTTGGCTAATGGCGACTCTAACTTAAAAATTATTTTTACATCAGAGCCAACCCACACTTAATCTAAACCTAACAAACATCATAGAACATCATAGAACACAGAGTCTAGTTAGAGAATATTGTGAGGATCATTTGTCGGATTTGTGCTTTCCCGGTTTGTGCGAGTAAAGGCATATTCACACTCTTATTAGTTATTCTTTTGCAATTAGTTTATTTATTATTTAACAATATTTTTATTTTTAAAGTTTTTTTTTTCTATTATTTAATCTACCAAATTAGTTTCAGATTCATATAAATACACCCAAGCCATCCCTTGAGGAGGCCATTATAATCCGATAGGACTCGGAAAGATCAACGCCGCCTCTAACGACTTCCTGTTTAAAAAACTCTCTGGCTTTTCATGGGGTCATCTAATTGTGAATGAAGATAAACTTTGATACTCTGGTGATTGATGATTGATACACATGCACTGAGGACTTGTACACGTGGCATGAAAGTAACTCAATTTATACGTTCAAATGTTGCTCGCTGTCATAGATTGATTTTAAACCTAAAAAAAAAAAAAAAAAAATCAATCGGTGGACATTTATTGGACCATTAAGATTAAAAATACCCAACGGTTTAGATTGAGCAATAAATGCCCGTGAATCAGAGGTTAATGTTGTTAAAACAATCTGATAGCTGGTATAATGAGGCTGTCTACAGTGGGTACTACAGTTTGGACAGTATCACTTGATTTAATGTTTTAATGTGTGCCACGTATAAAGTTTATGTGTGCCTGTGTATCAACCATCATACTCGACCTGAGCATCAAACAGCTTCCATTTGGACTTTAATTATAAAATAAATGGACGTTTTAAAAAATTTGACTCGCGGTCATACTCATACTCAAGCACAGGCATCACCCGCAAGGTCCGCTTAAAAATCGGATTGCGTACTGCGTACTGAATTACTCAGCACGCGCTTATCGTACTGAGTAAACTATGTTGGGCCCACTAGGAGTTCATGTGGTTTATCCACGCCGTCCATCCGTTTTTCCAGATCATTTTAGGGGTTGAGTCCAAAAATGAATTATATCAAAAGCTCAAGTAGGCCATACCAAAGGAAACAGTGGAAGCATTGATTTCCACCGTTGAAACCTTTCAAAGGCCCCCAGTGATGTTTATTTTCATCCAAACTGTTCATAAGATCACACATACATGGATGAAGGAAAAATACAAATATCATCTTGATATAAAACTTCTTTAGGCACCTAAGAACTTTTCAATGGTAGACTTCAATTCACATTGTTTCAGGTGGTGTGGTCCAGCCGAGCATTGGATATGATTAATTTTTGGTTTAATGCCCTAAAATTATATGATAAAACGGATGGACAGAGTTGATACAATGCATGAATGAGGGTGGCCCTCACAGAGTTTACTCAGTACGCAATCCTCCTCTATGAGCCTATTGACCAGATTTTACTGTGGGCCCCGCTGAGGAGCGGATTGGGTGTCTCACATGTGTTCTCAATGGCACGTGTGAACAGCAAGTAGCATGGCATCTTTGTTGCCCGTGTGGATGACTTCCAGTTACATGAAGATGGCAAATGGATGAATTCTGAAGACATGGTTGTCACTGACAAAAACATCCTATTTATTGCTGTTTGATTGGGCCACGTTATCACACATTACATTTAATGCAGTGGCCCTGATTAGGTACCGTAACACCCCTGTAGGCTCGGAGCTCGGGATAGGCGGAGGCCCGGAGGGGCCACTCATGATGTATGTATTTTATCAACAGTACTATTATCCATCCATTTTTTTCATATCATTTGAAATTAGTAGTAAAAAATTAAATGTGATCCAGGGCTCAAGCAAGCCACACCATAGGAAGGAGCGTGCTAAGGACGCCAACCATTGAAACCTTCTTAAGGCCCACTGCGTTATTTATCTTATATTGTAAGTGTATTCTCTGAGATAAGATCTACCCAAGATCTGTCAACATAAGTGTATGCCGCATGATTCTAAGGTAATTACCAATACTTGCACATGTCTTGCGTAAATGTTGAGGTCGTGCCTAAAATCACGGATTATCCTGCTCTACCTACACTATAAATAGAGGACTCACCTACATGAAAAGGTATGCAAAAGCTCTCGACCAAAAACCCTCTATACGACTAGACCCAGATTTCTAGCCTGACTTTGGCATCGGAGGGTCCCCTGGTCAAGCCAAGGTTTCCTTTGCCTTCTTCATATGCAGGTGCATGCTCGAAGCTTGGAGGAGAGCAATCTAAATTTTTGCATCGAACAAAAATAATAAATTGATTTTGTATTTGTTAATAAAACTAAATAATTAGCCTATTTGGTTAAAGTACTTTTAGTAGAAGGATATGTTGATCGATCGAAGTCAGTATTTGGTCAATCAAAAGAATCGATTTTTGTCCATCGACCAAAGTCGAAAATCATCTTGAGTTTTGATTAATTAATGTCCAGGTTCGATCGATCAAGGGTCTCCTCGAGTGGTCTCAATTAATCGAGGGTACCGATCGAGAATGACTAAATTTGTCTAGCAAACAAACCGATTTAATCCAATCAAGCCCGATCGATTGATGAGAAGGGTTCGTTCAATAAAAGGTGGTCAAAAGTGTCTAGATACTTAACAAACTAATTTCAAATTTTATCGATTTATGGTATTGATCGAGGGCCCTCGAGCTATCTCGATTGATTGACTGCATTAATCGATAACCCATGTTGTTTTTCAAATTTTAAATATAAGAATTTATGTTAGGCCATCTTACTTGAGTCAAAGGTGAACCCCACTTATTGGAGTAATGTAACTAAATTATGGTATGTTAAATCATCTTAATATGGATTTGAAGTATAGTTTCTAACGCATTTAATTATTCTAAGGATTCGACCCTATCATAAATAGGTGAGTAAATCCCAACGTATCTCATACTTGTACAGTTAATGTAACGTCTTGAATTTTTGCTATTTTAGATTGCCAAAAATTCTTAATTTTTTTAAAAATATAACTAGCTTACGTCATCACTTACTGACATTTGATACTCGAAGTGAATCTATACGTGGGTGGTACCGATAAAGAACTATACAAATAAGATTAATCAACCGTAAAAAGTCAACGAATCCGACCGATCACTTAAACATCGAGTTTAGCTCCATGATTTGTTCACGTAGGGCCCAAATCTAGCCAATATATTACTGACCAATCGAGATAATCATAACTAAATAAAGACCTACCTAAAGTTGAGACAACTATGGGTCGAATCTTGATTAATAAACCAAATCAACCCGGTCACTCATTTAACCTAAGAACCAACGATCTAGAGTGATCATGACCGAATCACCATTTTCGCTAATTTTGAATAGGTCTACTATGAACTTAGTTAATTCAGACCCTAGCAACTATGCCTAAGAAATCTCCCTACCCAATTCATTCGAAAAATGCTTTGTTTATCCGAACAAGCTCTAGACCGCTCGTTAGCGGGTCACTAGTTCCGAAAATATAGAATAATGTCTGTCTCATTGGGCTTGACGTTCATTGCGGGTGGCGAATAAATATAGTAACCAGAACTGCACAACTTGGGCCAGAGGCCGAGTGCTTGAAATGTGCAAATACCGAAGGCTGAAACCTGAAACTTAAGTGAAATGAACCTCCCACTCTTTCATGAAATTATAGTTTTTCGACCATTAAATCGCAACCAAACTCGAGGTATGAGTTAAAGATATTTCTATGCTTATATCCATAGAGTCGCGGCCCCGATCGAGTACTGACGACCGTTAATCGTAAGAAGGATCCCTCCAGTCCATCAAGGCATCCAATCTCCACCAAAATTGGTCTGATCGCTCATCCTATGATGGGGCACCTACCCCAAGGCATGGATGGGCCAGTGGGCCCCTGAAGTAGCCTTATGGGCCAACTTCAGCCCACTAGGGTCATGCATGCTAGAAAAAAGGCCCCTTGGACCAATATAAGGCCCAAAAATTCACTCCTTTACTCCCATACAAAATTTCAGCTGTAAGGGAGAAAGGGAGTGGGGAGAAGTTGGAAGAAGGAGCTCCTTGGGGGAGCTGATTAGGGAAAATTCCCTTTGCTGCTGCCCACAACGGACCCCGCAACCGCCCCCCATCATAGAGAGCGGGCTACTGGCGATAGAAAGGTAACTCTCTAGTCCTCTCTAAATTTCAGCATCGTATAACTATTTGCATGCGCCCTTACGAGCTAATTCTGTCGGCGGAGGGCCTCGATACGTCAATCCCTGGACCCGAAACCTCAAGAGCAGCACCACGAATCGACGGACTACTTTTAGGTGTGGACCATTACCTTTAGGTTACCGAGCATGGTAGTATAGGACACTCTATGATTGAGTTGTTGGCCTACGCAGGGGTGACAAATCTCCCTGTAGTGACTGTGAGTAGCCCGGTATACAACCCGCCATTCGTATGAGCCACAAGTCTTCTGAGCCAAGCATGGTGGTATAGGATACTATGCTTGAGTTGTTGGCCTATGCAGGGGTGACGAACCTCCCTATAGTAACTGCGAGTAGCCCGATAGACAACCCGCCATTCGTATGAGCCGGCTGGGAGTAACGAACCCGGACGGATTAAGGATCGCATGCACGAGGTCGCTACGGCCACCCTGCGCCTCGCGATCGAATTTGGGGCATTGATTTCGTAACGGTGGCCTAGTTTTCCTAATCTTGTTGGACGGACAGACATAACTAAACACTTGATTAACATTATCATAGACGCATTGCATTAGTTAGGCTGATGACTCGGCAGTTGAGGTCACATTGAGAGAGTGTTGGTCATAGCGAACATATAGATGGTGTAGCTTGAGGGAGTGTTGGATGGCAATGACATGCATCATATCATAATACCATGCATGTGCATTAATAAGAGTGCCTAGGAATTGTATCTTAATTATTTTTCATTAATTGCGCCTGTGGAATTGATAGCTTGTGTAACTTGATGCTAATAGAACCACTGAATTGATCATTCACTTCCACTCTGGGACAGTGTTTTAAAATACCAACTAGACACTTTTGTAAATGCAGGTATTGTGGAGTCTAGAGGAGGCGCACATAAACTCGAATGAGTCCTCGTACTTCCAGTTGCTGGGTGGGTCGATGTAGGACACTTTCAGGACGTCAATGAAATTTTAAAGTCGATACATTTTGTAATTTTGAAACTGTATATTTTGCTCAGTTGTAATCTCTTAATCTGGATAAACATATTTTACTTATTAGTTAATTTACTTACGTTAAAATTTATGTTTATTTCAGAGTACATCGCATAATCTATTTTAATTCAAGGAATTACTCAAATGTCAGGTAAAACGAACTATAGAACCCTGCTTCCGCAAAGCATAAGTGGCACCCGGGATATCAGGAGTCGAGTATCTACTCGGCCCCTAAAATTCGGGGCATTATAATTAATATAGAAGATGTGATTGTTGTGACTGATGTGTATGATTTGATTTTCATGTGACTATTGTATGGTTGTCATAACATGATCCATGTTATATGACATATTATCTGAAAGAGTTTTGATATATATATATTGAACATGTAAACATGTCAATCATTGATATTTTAAGTTCATTATTCCTCTAAAAAATATATGTATTTCTTAAATATACATGACCACGCATGGACATTAAGCACGGATGACATGCATCCATTATAATTGTATACACACCTTGTGCTTTAGTTCCCAGGGGATCTCCTTGGATTGTTACGCCTGGTGGATTCGTTACCAGATGCCCATGATAGTGGAAGCCTACTCACGGAGTAGATGAATAATTACCCAGGCCTACTTAGGTGAATGTCTAATAGTTACAGATTGCCCATGCCTACCTACGGTCGATTTCTGAAGAGTATAATTTTTGGGTTAACAGATATTCAACCTAAGCAAGTGGATGATCATCCTAATTGACATGCATATTACAACATTTTTGCATTCATAATCATACTGCATGCACACTATTTTTGTTATATTGTGCTATGTATGAACCAGGCTGGGTTCACTCACTAGTCTTGCTAGCTAATGTTATAGATTAATAACCATACGGAGATAGACGATATAGGACGATCTAATCAAGTGTTGGAAAATAAGGCCAGGTTGGTGGATAAAACTCAAGATCAATGGTTGTATTTGGTAAAAGATGAGCTCATTGCATTACATAATTAAATTAACTATGCAATAAATTATATGAGTTTTAGTTTTCATTCATTTTAATTACTGCCGATTTGATTAAATTTGAAATATGTTTATAGCCATAATTTTGTTAGGCAATGATTAATTAATTTAGTTGAATAAAGTTTCAAATGGGTGGACTTAGACTGGTTTGGATAATTGTTTTATAAATGAAGAATGTTATAGAGAGAATGTTAATAAATGTAGTGAAAATAGTTTGTTATATGAATGTTAATGTTGTGACGATCTAAAATATATGTAAATTGTGCCTCTTAATAATTGTATAATAAGCGGATTTATGTACACTTCGTGTATGAGTCATGGACCGTAACTCGGGTGTAAGGGTGCATACTGTATCTGAAGTGTGGGGCGTAATAATAGAAAATTAATATGAGCTACACCAATTGGGTCGATGAAAAATTACTCATATAGCTTATTATTTCAAACGGTTTGACCGGCCTCAGTTTTCCACGAGGATGATTTTCGCATTTGAACTTTATCTGAACGTGCTTTTGCATAACACATAAATTAACAATGGCATTAGATCTGAATTTTCTTATACCTAAGGTTTGCTTGGGTTTATTGAGAGCTCAGAATTTCAACAACACTCTTCTATATAAAAACATTGTCTATAAAACATTATTATTTCGCACCCACAATCACATGTTCCAAGATGGAGCAAACATGTGAGGTAGATATAAGCTCTTAGAATGATTGGAATAAGTGATTTGATTAACTGCCTAAAATATCAACCCATTTTGCTACTTAGGTAGGACATTCAAAGTACAATGATGGCCATCCATTTGTTTCATATGATGTGATTTGTTGAGTTGTGAAGTAGCCTAGTTTTTAGAATACCCGATCTAAAAACGACCACATGATGGAAGGCTTTGATTTGATTTCATGCATGCATTACATATTGTCACATGTGCTTAGTTGTAGGTTTCCACGAGCATGTAAAATCAACAAACTTCCAATTTTCAATAGGGGTGCAACAAGAGCTGAAAGTTGGGCGGGTTCAACCTGACGACCCGTGACTGACCCGACATTGGCTTGGGCTTGGGCAGGATATATCGGGTTTGGTCTCAGGCTTGGGCCATACAAACACCAACCCAATAAAACTTGGGTTGGGCCCAGGTTGAGGTCTCGGGTTGCCTGACCCAATCTGAACCTGATCAATATGTAAGTTCCTTATAAATCAATTATAATTGAGTGCGAATCATCTCTATCGAAGGCACATGAAATTCCATTGCCGTTGGGTTTTATTGGTCTACGTCATTTCCGATGACTCAAGCTAACAAGGTACATCGGATTTGTCTCTCCCAAATAGATTGCTTGATACACAATACAACTTTTTAAGGAGTAGTTGTCCTATATTTTAGGTCGTTTGTTTAGAAAAAATATTCTTTATGATAAATAACTACATATATAATTAATAAAATTATAGGTATAAAAAATAAAACTTGTATTGAAAATATAATAGACTAACTTAATAATGAAAATATTAGCATATATCTACCCGACCAACCAGGCAAACCTGGCCGAACCCGCTTGGGTTGGGCTTGGGTTGAGAATTTCCAACCCGAGGTTGGGTTAGATTGACTTAGGGTTGAGGTATAGGAACCTTGGGTTGGGCTAGGGATGAGCACCAACCCCCCCAACCCGCCCTAGGTACAACTCAAGCGTTTGGGATCGAGTTGAGGATCAACCTAGGCCCAACCCAACTTCAAAAGGACCTAAGCCGCCGCAACTGGACCCAACCCACGTTCCAACCTGAGGTGCCCACCCAGAGTCATTGGTGCTTGACTCAACCAGACCTGACCCGACCCAAATACAGGTGATTACTCTCGACCCTGCCTTAGTTGCTGCTAATTTGCTGAACTTCACCCTAACCTGAATTCAAACGAGGCCAGAGGTTTCCAAACCAAGGAACTGGATGACTTGAAAGTCAATGGGGTTCTGATGACGGGGATGCATCCCCTCCCCACGTATTGCAATAAGATTGGTCATCACCGTAACAGTTGGATTCGTTTCCTTTTTTCAATAATCCAAACCGTTTATTTGATAGGGATTTACTTGGATGTAAGATGATGAAAAAGATTAGATTTAATATTTTAATCTATTGATTATGCAAAGGTTAAGATGAGCATTCATATTCGTAGCAAAAGAACCAAATTCAAAGGATGAAATAATCGAATCGAGGGTTTTTATTTGTTGATTTTCCACTATTCATAGTCAGAATCGTACTATAAACGGTCTGGATCTTTGAAAGATGACCCGGATTGAAAGCCTATAGACTTACGGCTCGTATTGCAATACGTCAGGATGTACTCGAGCAGACCTCTTTCAAATTCCGCAGTTTCCTAGGCCTGCGAACGCATGTAAAATGCTATGGTTGGATTCATGTTTTGGTTGTATTGTATTGTATCCGGTACTATTCACGTATACATTGGGCGATATTCAGAATACATTCAGTGGAGGTATGCCACTAACCAATGTTTGGATAGGACGTATTACTCTAACATGTATACAATTTCATGTCAGATCAATGTTTGGAAACGATCGGATAAGGGTCACACGATGTATATACGAGCGTGTAGTGGGGCCCACTCATTGTTCCATTGAATGATCTGAGTTGTTCATTCACTTCAGAGGGTGGGCATTACCCTTGCTTAGGTGTTCTTTCGTTTCTATGCAAACTATTGCAGAATCTCAACCGTTAAACATGAAATGGATGGCGGAGTAAATACCCTCATGGGCCACAATGATTTCACTTCAAAAGCACTCCCTTTTCGTCCTAAATCCAATGGATGGAGTGGATTTTCCAAGAAGCTTCAATAAGTGGGCCACCAAACTTCACAGAGTCGACGTACGTCGACTCTGTTGCAAAACAGAGGTTCCGTCTTTTTGTTGTGGGCCACCATCATGCAGTGAAAGGTGGATTTGAACCGTTCATCAGGTAGAGGGAGAAAAATTCATCAAAAATATGTTGACCTTTTATGGTCATGTACTTCCTCATGATCGCTATAATGATCAAAAGAAGACCGTTCGGTTGTTATTTCAGCTTGATTGTCTTAGTGGGCCACATCATTGGATGATCAAAGCTCACCATTCATGGTTTAAATCTCGAGAGGAAGATGATGGACGGTGTGGATTTGTTAAAAGACGGCCAAACTGGGCATTACCAGCAACACAGTGAAAGAAGAAAATGCTTTCTTCCTGTTTATGTCTGACTGAATCGTCTGGCTGGTTGCATGGTACAATCCCATCAATGATGCAAAGTAGTTCTCGGGCGTATTAGCGCGTGTTGAATGTGTTGCCCGCCGTTCGTTTCCAAACGAGGGACATGTCCCATCAATCCCACTAATACGATACTATACACTCGAAACCGTGAATCCAAACACGCCCTTAGGTATAGTACTACTATGTATCATTTCTTTGGTCCATATGTAAGCAACTCAGCACCATTTTCGGATCCCAGAAAACATGAAAATAAAAATTTTCGGCTCCACCACTATACATGTGGTGTATGGAAGATACAAACCATCCATTTGGTGGTCCACAACATGGATGGGTCTCAGCCCAAGAAATTGCACCACTCACTTGATCCACAAAAATATGGCCGCCCACAACAGGGATGTTTGCGAATGCAGTTGGGTTTCAATCAAAAGATTCAAAACAAGAGAAAATAGAATTTTTGTTCAGGTGAAACTCTAAATTTTCATGAGAGAGAGAGAGAGAGAGAGAGAGAGATTTTCTAAGGATGCATACCTTCAGATGGGTCTGTCGTAGCATTACTTACAGCTTGAGCTTTGCATCTCTCCACCAAACACAAGAGATTTATGCACCAGAAGCATAAGGCAAGCAATGCATGGGATTGAGATTTAGGCATGAACCTTTTCATCATTCCATGCATTGGAGGTGTACTGTAGCCAGGCCTTCTTATCTCTTGAAGCTATGGAAGTTAAAATCCCAAAATCCTATAAATGGATGAATTTCACTTTTCATTACAAGAGTCGTCTCAAAGTCAATGCATGACTTGGTAGATACAGACGTGAGAATGACGATATGTTTTAGTCCCCCTAATGCGGGAAAGGCCAAGTACTCCTGGTTCTTCCATTCCGGGTGATGAAAGGTAAAACACTGCAGGTGATTTACTTTTTTCAAGGTTAGAAAAAAAATGAGCTATGCTTAGGTAAAGGTATCAACATCTAATGGCTTTAGTCGTGTTGGCAGGGCTGTCCCTTCTGCTATTTATTTAGTAGCTGGTAGTAGTATCATCTTCTTACCTGAGCTTCTTAAATTAAATTACTCTTTGGTGGTTTTATTAATGTGGCTGTCTTACCAGCCAATCCCAGATTGCCTGCTACAGGAAGTTAAGTGGGGCCCACCATGATGTTTACGAGAAATCCACCCCGTCCATGTGCTTTGCCCGATCATGTTAGGACTTGGGCCCAAAAATGAGGCAAATCCAAAACTTAAATGGGCCACACAATAGGAAAAAGTGGGTACGGAAATTACTGATGAAACCTCCCTAGGTCCACAGTGATGTTTATATGCCATCCATACCGTTCATAAGCCACTCCTGCTAAGATGAGCTGAGAACATGAAAGATGTTACCCTAATCCAAATATTTTGTGGCCCCATGAATGCTTCAATGGTAGACATTTAATCCTCACTATTTCCTGTCATGCCGCCCACTTGAGTTTTGGATTGCTTCATTTTTGGGCCCATATACTAGCATGATCTGGAAAAATGGATGGACAAAGTTGATTTCTCACAAACATTATGTGGGCCCCAAGGGACTCATATTTAATAGTGACTCCTCAAGTATAGGGCTTGGCATAGCCGGTGCTAGGAAAGCTCCATGGGCCCACCATGATATATGTGCTTTATCTAACCTATCCATTAATGTTGTGAGCTTAAGATCCAAGCTCTAAAATGGGGCAGATCCAGAGCTCAAGTAGACCACACCATTAGAGCTAGTGGGGATGGTGACGCCCACCGTTAAAACTTTCCCAGCGCTCACAGCATGTTTAATTGGCATCTAATCTGTTTCATAAAGTCACGTGGATTTGAACCAAGTAAAAACTTAAAAATCAGCTTCATCTAGGACTAATGCGTCTCATGATAAGTTTCAATTTCAACGGTAGGCAGACATCAATCTTTTTTGTTTCCTATGGATCAATCTTTTTTGTTTCCTATGGCGTGGTCCACTTGAACTTTGGATTTGCCTCATTTTTGGAATGATGCCCGAAAATGAATGGTATGGATAAAACATCGTATATCATATATAGTGGGCCCACGGAGCTTCAATACGGGCACCGATCAGTTCGGAGCTCCGCATTGGAGAGGTCAATGCAGAAAACGCGTCTCATTACCAACCAGGAAATGACTAAGAAAGATGAATAAAGGAAAACAGAGCTGCCTCACACGACTTCCATTTATAAAAGCACCTCCCATTTCTTTCCTTTCTCACGACGCATCTAATTAAATGGAGATGAATGGCTGATGAGGTAGAGGATTACGTGGTGTGCCCACCTGTGTTGACGTCACTAAGTTCTGTGAGCCCTACCATAATGTATTTATTGTATCTACACCATTCATCCATTTGGCCAGATTATTATGAGGTTTGCGTCGGAAAATGAATCATATCTTAAGCTCAAGTAGACCACCTCACAAGAAGCAGTGGGGACAATGATTTGTGCCATTGAAGCATTACTAAGTGCCCACCATGATGTTTATTTCCATCAAAATTGTTCATAAGGTCTGAAAATCTTGGATGAAATAGAATAAAATAAAATAAAATTAGATTGATCCAAAACTTTGCGATCCCAAGAAAGTTTCAATGGTAGACGTTCAATCCTCATTGCTTTATGCAGTGTGGTCCAATTGAGCTTTGGATCTGTCTTGGGCTCAAGCCTTAAAATGTTCACGTCGAATCTACAGACGATTTGGATATGACATATACACCATCGTTGGGGCCCATAGAACTTGGTTAGGTCAATACACGGAGATCAGTAGGGTGTGGCACACCATGCAATCCGTTTTGGTTGGTACATGGGACTTGGATTGAATAATGTAGAACAGAGTAGGTAGGCTGCGTGTTGATGTGCAAAGCTTTGTGAGCCACTTCATGATGTGTGTGTTATATCAGCATAGTTCATCAATTTTTTCATAACATTTCAGGGCATGAGTCTAAAAATGAGGCAAATCTAAAGCACAAATGGACCCCACTATATGAAATATTAGGAGATTAAACACTTATTATTGAAAACTTTTTTATGGAGTCACAAAAGTTTTAGATCAAGGTCATATTTGTGTTTTCCTTTCATCCCGGTCGGTAATCGGTATGATCTTCTGAACAGGTTGGATGGTAAATAACCATCATGGTAGGTCCTAGGAAGGATTCAATGGTGGGTATCATTGTACTCATCTCGTCCCAGGGTAATGTTTTGGTGATGTTTATTTGTCATCCAACCTGTTGAAAAGGTTAAAAAAAACACCTGGATGAAAGGGAAAAAAACAAGTATCATTTTGATCCAAAACTGTTATTTCTCAAAACAAAAAAAAAATGTTTTTAATGGTCGATCATCATCGTTTCTTATAATATGTCTACTTAAGATTTGGATTTGTTTCATTTTTCTGCCTATGCCTTAAAATAATATGAAAAAATGGATAGACGCCGTGGATATAGAATACATATATCAAAGTGGGTCCTACTATAGACACCACATCTTGGGTGATGCTGTGCGTACCTAGTCGGCTCCTTGTAGGGTTAGAACGCAATTCACATTCTTGTTGTTAGGGCAGTCAACATGTTAGGGCTGAGGTAGGTTTCGGCTTGAATTTTGAATAGAGCTGTACACAAATTGAGTTAGCTTGGTTAGTTCCCCTGACTCGGTTCGGAACTGAATTTGAGCCAAGTCGAGCTGATTTTTTGAGCTCGAACAAATTTCGAGCCTAGTTCAAGCTTGCCTGAGATCGACTCGATTCAGGTCGAGGCCCAACTCGAATGGAACTCAGATCGAATCAGTTCGGTGATTCGGTTATTTTAATATTGATGTTCAAATCGAACTTAGATAGAACTACTTCGATGACTCGGTTATTTTAATATTGATGTTGCTCAGCAAGTGTTTGATGAAATGACTCAACGAAGTGTTAGCTAGTAGGGAGGAATGTACGGATATGAAACAAATACCCTTGTATCTTGATTTTTATGTTGTCTATTGAGTGTTTAATAAAATACTTGTAAACCGATGCTACTGTTTTACATTCCATGAGAAACTGACGGTGCACTCCATGTATTTGAGAAAATGCTGCAGATGCTCGATGAACTTGGCTTAAACTAGCCTGAGCTGCTTACTGAATTAAGCTCAAGCTGAGCTGGCCAATCAAGCTCGAGGACCGAGCCAAGCCGAGTTCAAAGTAGGTCAGCTAGTGGCGAGTTGAGTCAAGCTGTGCCAGTCTCGTCTCAGTTCAAGCAATGTACAACTATAATTTTAAACTAGTTCCAGCCTCTATTCAAAATTCTGATTTTTTAATGCCTAGCCTAGAACATGTACACCCTAGGAGTAGTACACGATTAGGTGAGACCCGCACGAAACTCACCAACCACAGTACGGTCCTTGGCGTAGGGCCAACCTTGATGCATGTATTCTATATCCATGCCGTTCATCTGCTTTTTAAAATTATTTCACGTTATTATGAAAAAAACGAAGCAGATCCAGTAATCAGGTGGACCATAGGGAAGAGTGATAATTGACCGTTAATAAGCTACAAAAGTTTTGTATGAAGTTGATATTTATTATTATTTTTTTCTTCTTCTTTTTTACTTTCAGCTGTGTATGTTATCTTATCAACGGATTAGAAGGAAAATAAATACTATGGAAACATGGAAACATTAAAGTGGGCCCTGAGAACTTTTGAATGGTTGTTCGTTCAATCACCACTGTTTCCTATGGTATGGTCCACCTGATAATTGAATCTACTTCATTTTCATGATACTTCACTAAAATGAGCTGTAAAAACGGATGGACGGCGTGGATGCAGAATACACATATCAAGGTGGGCCCGTGGTAAAAGAGGCACCATCTCGGGTGAGGCCGGGGTCTCACCTAATCCGCTCCCCTGCTGTACAGGGTTCCGGTCCTTTTGTAATGGCTGTAAATTGGAAAGACGATCCTCGCACAACCGCCAATGCGATCACCAGCAATGACACCAAGGAATCTCCATCATTCGTATTATGGGATCCACCTGATGACTGGTTAAGATCTTACACACGTCTCAGGTTGCCATACTTGAGAGGCGGATTGGCCAAAATAAGGTGCACGGTGTTGGACGCGGATTGCGTCCTACCCCCGTCGGGACGGTAATCCGTCCGAGCAGGGCTCTGTGGGGCCCACCGTGATGTAAGTGTTTTATCCACTCCGTTAATCATTTTTCTCAGATAATTTTCAAAATGATACAAAAAATGAGGCAGGTCCAGGGCTTAAGTGGACCACAAAGTGGGGATTAAACGTCCACCATTAAAAACTTCTTGGGAGCTGGAGAAGGATCGGATCAAGCTGATATTTTTGTTTTCACTTCATCCACGTATGCATGACATCATGAATTGATCATATGGTAAAAAACAAACATCACGTAGCCCTTAAAAAGGTTTCAACAGTGGATGTCATAATCACTCCAGCTTACTTTGATGTGGTCCACTGGAATTTTTTATATTCTTCATTCGTTTTTAATTCATGACTTCAAATAATCTGAGAAAAGCGAGTCGTGGATAAAACACTTACATCATAGTGGGCCCCACAGAGCCCGGACCGGACGGATTAACGTCCGGGCGGGGGTAGGACGCAATCCGCGTCCCACGGTGTTGGTGCACGAAAATAATAATAAATTAATAATAAAATAAATAAATAAATAAATAAATAAATGTGACATTTACTTTTGCCTCTGTCTCCCAACGTGACTAGTTCTGATGGCCCTCGCTATCCCTTTTCTACGGCGAAGCGGATTGCGTACCGAGTAGCTCACTCCGCTAAGCGTAGTGAGTAAACTCTACGGACCCCACTGTCATTCATGCATTGTATCTACTCCGTTCATCCCTTTTATCACATAACTTTTTAACTCAAAATGGAGCATATCAAAACCTCAAGTGGACCACACCATCGGAAATAGTGCGAATTGAACATCTACTATTGAACTTTTTTTAGGGGGTAACCGAAGTTTTAGATCTAAGCTAACATTTGTTTTTCCATTCATCCATGTCTGTATGATCTTATGAACAGGTTGGATGACAAATAAATGTCACTTGGGGCCTTAGAAAGTTTTCAATGGTAGAAATCAATACTTCCACCTTTTCCTGAGGTATGCTCCACTTGAGCTTTGTCTATGCATCAATTTTGGGTTGAACCCCTAAAATGATATGGAAAAGCAAATGGCTGGCATGGATAAACCACATGCATTCACAGTGGGCCCAACAAAGTTTACTCGGTACGATGAGAGCCTACCAGGTAACAACGCAATCCGAATTCTTTCTAGGGACATGGATTGCCTTGCCTCCAACCCCGCCCGTCTTTAACCGCGAACCGACAGTTAGGTGGGCGAGCCCACCGTAATATATCTATTTATCCATGCCATTCATTTCTTTTCTTAGATCATTTTAAGGCATGAGCACAAAAATAATTAAGATCCAATGCTAAAGTCACTACAAGAAATTCCACTTTTACCTACTAAACAATTCGCAGGTAAACGGTTAGGCAAAAAGCTTTACCTACGCAAAAATTCGTTGGTAAAAGACGACTTCGTGAAGACTTAAGAAATTTTTCGTAGGTAAAAACTGTCTAAAAACTTTATTAAGACGTTTTCTTAGGTAAAAACTGTGTTAAGACATTTATCTATGATAGTTTTCATAGCTAATAATTGTTTACCTACGAAATATTTCGTAGGTAAAATGGTGTTAAGACTTTTCCCTCCGAAATATTTCGTAGGTACAAACTGTGTTAAGACTTTTAGCTACGAAATTGATTATAGGGAGAAATGTAGATTTACTTTTTACCTACGAAATCTGAAGTAGGTAAAAACTATTAACGAAACTTTTACCTACAAAATGATTTGTAGGTAAAAAAATGTGAATAAACCTTTTACCTACGAAATATTTCGTAGGTAAAAATGTTGATGAAACATTTGCTTACAAAAATTGTCGTAGGTAAAAGTCTCTCTTTTTTTTTCCCCTAAAAAACAGACAAAAATTCATGTTATACACCTATTACAATATATTTCATTATATTCACATTCTCATGTTTCCAAACAAACACAAACTACATCCATCCAAACACAAACCACATCCATACATACACAAATAATCTTATCCACATTACATTCATCCATGCACAAATACATATTTCTCATTATGTAGAATCACAAGGCAAAAAAAGCAAAACAGAGTCATCAGACAAGATTCCCCACCTATATAAATTACAGGCTGTACTATCATGTAGGACGAATGCTCGCATACAACTGGTTGGTGTGTAGGGCCCACTGTCATGTTTGTAAGACACCTGACCTCACCCATACAGCAAGGTGCCTCCACAATAAAAATAAGACACCTCAAAAATCAGGTAGATGAAAACATTAGATGGGTCCCCCATGAATGCGGAGGCTTTTGGGTGGTTGCCATTGGTTTCTATGGTGAGGTGCACTTGATAGTTTGATTAACCTGATTTTTCGGGCATCTTTTTCATGGTGGGATGACCTCACTAGATGGTTTGGATGTTACACAAACACCACAGTGGGCCGGCAGACCAAATAGTTGGATGTACAACTAGTTGTGTATGAGCATTTCTCGTTATGTAGAATCACCAAGCAGAAAAAGCAAAACAGAGTCATCAGACAAGATTCCCCACCTATATCAATTATGGGCTACACTCCTATGTTAGTTACACACTGTCTAGGAAAAAGTAGCAACTCTTTCAATGTACATGGGATAGTTGAACAGCTAATCCAGATCGTACAAATCATTGACCTAGCTGTGGATGGAGCATAAATAAAAAAATTGCAGAGAGAAGACAATATTAACCACATGTATTTAATATTTCTTTGCAGAGCCCATCACAGGTAGTGGTTTCAGCAAACAGGAGACATAAAACATGCATGCAAGCAAAATGTAACTTCTACATATGTTATTAGAGAAATTTTAGGAACATTGATGGAGACACGAACCTGTGCATTCATGTTAGCCCCATCCATATAGACTTGCCCCCCATTATCATGAATTATCTTGCATATCTCATCAATGCCTTCTTCATAGACTCCATGAGTTGAAGGATATGTGACCTGAAAAGGGTTATAAATCAATTCTTTGGAATTGCCAGTGATTGCTCATAGTATATTCTTAGCAGTTTCAGTAAATTTGATGTGTAAAATGATTAAGGATAACAAACTCGAAAACTGGACTCACAGGAATCCCGATTGCCGAATCTGGTGCTGACAGCCTCCGTAGTACTCCATTCTCGGCTCCTGGCGTCCATACGCCAGGTTCCGATCCTAGGATCGTATAAGGAGGATTTTCCAACGTACATTTATCTCATAAGAAGCATAACCACAATATACCCAAATCAAGGTAACATCATCATCACATATCCACTAATATAAACATTTGAATACAGTGCTGAAAGGGAAATACATATATAAAAAATGAAGCTCCAGAAGACGGCCACATGCTCCAAGTTCCACGCTGCTGCAACCTAAAATCACCTGCACACATCTATCGTGCATAAACTTATAGAAAGCTTAGAGGGTGGTGTAAGTGTGTGCACAAGGTAAGTGCCAAGTATTTAACACAACGCTATAATTATACAATATCGAAAATATTGGTAAGATCATGAATCATACGATATCACAGTAAAGCGGAAATACTGACGAGTCCATGAGTCAAACAATATCAGAGTACGCAATACAGATCAGCTATGCAAATAAGGAGTTATAAAGAGCCAATTATCAGATGTCGAGGATGCAATGCAATATACAATTCCTGATGAGTTCACGAATACTGTCAGCTGCATCTAGACCATATAAATGCAGAAACACAGTAATCCAAAATGTCATATGCTGCGGATGTAATGCAATATGCGGTGTGAATGGAATGACCATGCTGAAGTGTGAAGTCGGGATGATAGTACGTAGTATCGCAGGCTATGGGGTCCATCACAAGGGACTTCTATCCAAACTAATCCCATACCTAAATTTGGATAGTCAGACTTAATGTGGTAAACTCCTGATCATAAGTTAGTCACGTGCCCCAACAGAAATCCTGGCCATTATGAAGGTATACGTAACAAATAGTTCCGCACCACCAGCCGGAGTGGATAGTGAATGAATGAATGAATGAATGGGTATGCAACTCCTGCTCAATAAGTCCACATATTAGTACAATTCATCTCTAGGATCATCACCGAGGTTTAGTACACTCCAAATGGCACTGCTCCTCTCCCAGCAGCACAGTCCAAGTGAGCATAAGAAACCTCACTATCCACCTGGCCAATAGTCTGCCAATACCTATCCGGCACGTTGAAAGCAGACCCATTTACGAGCTGGTCAAACTCAGCCTAAAAATGCCCCTTACCCTTGGGCGGGAAAGGCCACACCCCCTCCCAATCGACCACGACACAGTGGGAGATGCAGCCTCTTGATATTCGGTACTTGGGCACTCAAGTATCCACTTGGTCTCGACGTTGGGGCGCCTCCTGAACTGGAGGTTTAGGTATTTTCACCCAAGGTCATTTATGGCAGCCCGATGCTAATAACATATTTTCGCTGTCCCATCTGGCCATCCATGATATGCCTGTGGAGGCTATGGCCCTAATGTCGCTAGGGCGTATAATAGTCACAACACACAATGTAAGATGCATGAGTCATACAATCTAGTCATGCATCAAGTTTGCACATACCGTGTGCTCATGTGAGATAACCTCTGCCTATCAGGGAGTCCCATAACAACCTGTCCAATAACATATGCAATGGTTAACCACATCTCATAACAAACATGCGGATGATGTGTATGGTCATGTATCATGATGCTATGCTGTCACATACTCATAATCGGTATTAATAACTGACATCAACAATCGGCCTCGACAATGTGGACATTTAACCAACATTGCTCCCATGGAATGGCCCACATAGAGCCTAACATATAGTGGACCCATGGCCTTGCACAATGGCCTAATATACAACAAGTGAACTGCATCGCATGGGCCTCTCATACATCACATCGAGCCTCGCCATCTGGCCCTCACTCTTGAGCCACATATACAACTCAATGGGCCGCACATATGGGCCGAAAGTACATCACAATGGGCTCTATCGCCTGGCCCTCGAATGCGTCACAATGAGCCTCATCACATAGACCTTATATTCATCACATTGGGCCTTAAATATGGGCTGAATACGCATCACAACAGGCAACAAATACGGGCCACATATATATCACTTTGGGCCTCAAACACGGGCCGAATGCAGTCACAATGGGCCTCAAATACGAGCCACATATACATCACATTGGGCCTCGACAATTAGCCTTGATATCTGGCCTCGATATTTGACCTTGACAATCGGCCTCGATATCGGAATCGGTCTCTATGATCGGAATCGGCAATCGGCCACAAACAATCGGAATCGATCAATAATTAGCCTCAATAATTGGAATTGGCAATCAGCTATGACAATTGCAATCGACAATCAGTCACGATAATCAGCCTCGATCGCTAATCGGCAATTGGCCACGTCAATTAGAATCGATCGATAATCAGAATCGGGAATCGGTCATAATAATCAACCTCGATCACTAATTGGCAATCGCCACATCAATCGGAATCGATCGATAATCGAAATCTGCAATCGGTCACGATAATCAGCCTCGATTGCTAATCGACAATCGGCCACATTAATCGGAATCGATCGATAATCGGAATTAGCAATCGGTCATGATAATCGGCCTCGATCGCTAATCGGTAATCGACCACGTCAATCGGAATCGACAATCAGTCACGATAATCAACCTCGATTGCTAATCGGCAATCGGTCACATCAATCGAAATTGATCGATAATCGGAATAAGCAATTGGTCACGATAATCAGCCTCGATCGTTAATTGGCAATTAGCCACATCAATCGAAATCGATCAATAATCGGAATCGGCAATTGGTCACAATAATCAGCCTCGATCGCTAATCGGCAATCGCCACATCAATCGGAATCGATCGATAATCAAAATCTGCAATCGGTCACGATAATCAGCCTCAATCGCTAATCGACAATCGGCCACATTAATCGGAATCGATCGATAATCGGAATTAGCAATCGGTCACGATAATCGGCCTCGATCGCTAATCGGTAATCGGCCACGTCAATCGGAATCGACAATCGGTCACGATAATCAACCTCGATCGCTAATCGGCAATCGGTCACATCAATCGAAATTGATCGATAATCGGAATAGGCAATTGGTCACGATAATCAGCCTCGATCGTTAATTGGCAATCGGTCACATCAATCGAAATCGATCAATAATCGGAATCGGCAATCGGTCACAATAATCAGCCTCGATCGCTAATCGGCAATCGGCCACGTCAATCGGAATCGGTCGATACTCGGAATCGGCAATCGGCCACGATAATCAACCTTGATCGCTAATCGATAATTGGCCACGTTAATCAGAATTGGTCGATAATCGGAATGGCAACCTGTGACAACAATCAGAATCGATCAATAATCGGAATCGACAAATCGGTCACGTCAATCAGAATCGACAATCGGTCACGACAATCAGCCTCGATGAGAATGGGCCGAACAAGGCCTAAGGGAAGGTCACAATATGAACATTAAATCATCATTGCCCATCAATGTGGCCATTTAACCAACATCGCTCCCAAGGAGTAGCCCACATAAGGGATTCATACACAATGTATCGGCCACATACATCACGTTGGGCCCCTTTATGGGCCTCTCATATATTGCGTTGGGCATTGTGTAATGGCCTTAAATGAATCACAATGGGCCACACCCATTGGCCTCGAATATATCACAATGGGCTTCACCCATGGGCCTTGAATACATCACAATGGGCTTACCCATGGGACTCGAATACATCACAATGGGCCTTGCCCATGGGCCTCAACATACATCAAGTGGGCCTCATCGATGGGCCATAAATCTATCTAGGTGGGCCATAAAAATATCATATTGGGCCTCGAAAAAGGCCACAAACACATAACAGGTGGGATCACTTACCATAATTGGGCCTCATATAAGATCCTCGTATACATTACATCGGATCTCACACAAGGGCCACATATAATCTCAATAGGCCTCCTACAATCATAGTGGGCCTTATATAATCACAATGGGCCTTACACAAGGGTCTTATACCTCACAATGGGCCACAACCCATGGACCTCGTATACATCACAATGGGCCGCATCTCATGGGCCTCATATGTATCACAATCGGCCACATATATCTCTATGGGCCCCATCACAGTGACCTTACATACATCTCAATGGGCTTCATGTGTACAATAAGTGGGCCTCTCAGGGCAATGAGGCCTACGGCCCAAAAATAAATGGACAGTGTGTGTAGCACACATACATCATGGTGGGCATCACAGGGCAGCCCTTCAATGGGCGCTCAATCACCACTATCCCCCAGTGTGGTCCACTTGGGATTTGGGCCTGCCTCTTAACGAGGCCCACGACCCTTACATTACCTGGGAAAGTGGATGGGTAGCGTGGAAATACAACACAAACACTTGCTGCTACAGGCCCTGATTGGTCATCCAAACAGATGGACGATCTGGATAAAATACGTGCACATGGTAGGCCTACTGAAATGAAACACAACATGGTGGGCCGGTTGGAATGAAACACAACATGGTGGACCTGCTGAAATATACATCATGGTGGGCCTGCTAAACGTCCAGCCCGTAGATGGCCCGAATGAAACAGACACATCAGTGGGCCCCACGTACACATGGTGGATCACACTTGAAACTTAGATCTATCCTATTCTCAATGCCAGAAAACTGTCTCTACAATGGCTGGACGATATAGATTCAACACATCCGCAAGGTGGCCCCACCCCCACACGTGCAACACGTGTGGGGTGGGCCCCATATGATGAAAAAAGGGTGGACAGTGTGGATTAAACCCACACATCACGTAAGGGTGGGCCACGTGGATGGGATCCACGGACGGCGTGTATATAACACATACATGAAAGGTGGGTCCCACCTAATCTGGATGAACGACATGCATCTGGTGGGGGGTCCACGTGAGTGTGGCCCACCAGAATTTCATGATCAAGCTGATATTTCTGTTCCCCATCATCTAGTGTCCAGGGGGGTTTGGATGTCCATCTTACGAACGGTTTGGATTGTCATAGCACCCCGATCAAACCGCAGCTATTGCTGCCCAAACAAACGGATGGAGTGGATTTCCACATACATCACGGTGACCCACAGAGTGTTGCTGCACATACAGTAGCTGCTTGCAGCGGCTGCTGGCCCACCATCAAACAAATGGACGGCGTAGATGGTGGGACCCACAACCACTTGCTGATGTCAGTGGGACCCATAGAGCTGGGTGGCGTCAATACCCACAGTAACAGCATCTAGCTGCTGGATGTACATGCACGTCGAGATGGGTTCACACAGTGGACGGTGCAGATAAAATACCTGCAACAAGGTGGTCCACGTCCAGCAAGGATGGACGGCCTGGATGTAATGTATGCATCAGGTGGGTCTCACTGTCCAGATTTGTTGGACGGTGTGGATCATACACATCACGGTGGGCCATACATCAAAAGGAAAAATAGAGAAAGGGAGGAAGAGAGAGAAAGAGAGACGGATGGAGGAAGGGCCCTGCCACTATGGGCCCCTCTATACGATACATACATCAAGATGGGTCCCACCATATGTGGGCTATCAACCCATAAATCAACAAAAAAAACACCCACCTATGATCTTCTCCTCCTTTCGTCAAAGTATCCTAGAGCTTCAATGGACGAACTTCAATGGTCGAGATTGGATCATGGACGGTGGAGATGAGAGTAAGGAAGGTGGGCCACACTAGCTTCTCCTCTTGGAAGCCATGGACGTGGTTACTTAGAGAGGTGGAGTTTGAAAATTAAGAGAGAGAGGTGATAGGTGAAAAGGTGAGTGATGGGTGTGAGATGGGTGATGGGTGATGGATGTGTACTTGGTTGTAAGAGAGTGTTGACTTTTGGGGAGGTGGTTGTACTTGGGGATGTGATGGAATGATGAGTTGTACTTTGATTGATTGATGTGTCGTAGAGATTCGCTCAGAATTGTAACGCGTGACGTTTTCCTCGAACTGAATGCAGGCCCACATCTTCTAGCCTCGGTATCGCATCGGCGTGCGAGATGCGGCATCGGAACCATGGTGACCACTACAAAAAATCCCACCTTTAGCAATGAAAATTTTCGTCGCTAAAAGCCAAAATTTCGTAGCTAAAAACTTTTAGCGACGAAAATTTTCATCGCTAAAAGACCGACGCAAGAGGTTTTTATCAACGAAAAATTTGAATCGTCGGCAAAGGCAAGCTTTTTAGCGACGAAAATTTTCGTCGCTAAAAATATTTTGCAAAACTTTTAGTTACGAAAATTTTCATCGCTAAAGAAATTTTGCAGAATTTTTAGCTACGAAAATTGTCGTTGCTAAGAAAATTTTGCATAACTTTTAGCTATGAAAATATTTGTCGCTAAAAAATTTGTAAAACTTTTAGCTACGAAACTTTTCGTAGCTAAAAATATTTTACAAAGCTTTTAGCTACGAAAATTTTTGTCGCTAAAAATATTTTGCAAAACTTTTAGCTACGAAAATTGTCGTCGCTAAAAGTCTCTTTCTTAAAAAAAATATTCCAGCACAAAATTCCACACAAAATTCCTGATATACACCTGTTACAATATATTTCATCATATTTATCCTAATATACAACTGTTATATAATATATTTCATCATATTCACTTTCACATCCATCTAAACCCAAACTAGTAAATCCATCCAAACATAAACTACATTCATCCAAACACAAACAATCTTATCCACATCACATTCATTCACACATAAATACATATAAGCTTTAAGTTAAGGTTATAAGTTTAGGTTTAGGAAATCGACTTCAGGTTCGGGATTGGGTTTACGTTTGAGTTTTCAAGTTTAGGTTTAGGTTTAGGTTTAGGTTAGGGAGTTGAGATTAGGATTAGGTGTAGGTTTAGGTTTAGGAATTTGAAAATACGTTAAGGTTTAGGTTTAGGAAATCGGGTTTGGGTTATAGGTTTAGGTTTAGGTTAGGCTATAGGTTAAGGTTTAGGAAATTGAGTTTAGGTTATAGGTTTAGGTTATAGGTTAAGGTTAAGGTTTAGGTTTAGGTTAAGGTTAAGGTTAAGGTTTAGGTTTAGGTTTGGGTTATAGGTTAAGGTTTAGGTTTAGGTTTAGGTTTAGGTTATAGGTTTTGGGATTTGAGAATAGGTTTAGGTTAAGGTTATAAGTTTATGTTTAGGAAATCGGGTTCGGGTTCGGGATCGGGTTTAGGTTTGGGTTTTCAAGTTTAGGTTTAGGTTAGGGAGTTGAGATGAGGATTAGGTGTAGGTTTAGGTTTAGGGATTTGAGAATACGTTAAGGTTGAGGTTTAGGTTTAGGTTATAGGTTAAGGCTTAGGTTATAGGTTAAGTTTTAGGTTTAGGTTAAGGTTATAGGTTTAGGTTTAGTTTATAGGTTTTGAGATTTGAGAATAGGTTTAGGTTAAGGTTATAAGTTTAGGTTTAGGAAATTGGGTTTGGGTTCGGGATCGGGTTTAGGTTTGGGTTTTTAAGTTTAGGTTTAGGTTTAGGTTAGGGAGTTGAGATTAAGATTAGGTGTAGGTTTAGGTTTAGGGATTTGAGAATACATTAAGGTTTAGGTTTAAGAAAACGGGTTTGGGTTACAGGTTTAGGTTTAGGTTAGGTTATAGGTTAAGGTTTAGGAAATTGAGTTTAGGTTATAGGTTTAGGTTATAAGTTAAGGTTATAGGTTAAGGTTTAGGTTATAGGTTAAGTTTTAGGTTTAGGTTAAGGTTATAAGTTTAGGTTTAGGAAATCGGGTTCGGGTTCGGGTTTAGGTTTGGGTTTTCAAGTTTACGTTTAGGTTTAGGTTAGGGAGTTGAGAATAGGATTAGGTGTAGGTTTAGGTTTAGGGATTTGAGAATACAGGTTTAGGTTTAGGAAATCGGGTTTGGGTTATAGGTTTAGGTTTAGGTTTAGGTTAGGTTATAGGTTAAGGTTTAGGAAATTGAGTTTAGGTTATAGGTTATAGGTTAAGGTTTAGTTTTAGGTTATAAGTTTTGGGATTTGAGAATAGGTTTAGGTTAAGGTTATAAGTTTAGGTTTAGGAAATCGGGTTCGGGTTCGGGATCGGGTTTAGGTTTGGGTTTTCAAGTTTAGGTTCAGGTTTAGGTTAGGGAGTTGAGATTAAGATTAGGTGTAGGTTTAGGTTTAGGGATTTGAGAATACATGAAGGTTTAGGTTTAGGTTATATGTTAAGTTTTAGGTTTAGGTTTAGGTTATAGGTTTAGGTTTAGTTTATAGGTTTTGAGATTTGAGAATAGGTTTAGGTTAAGGTTATAAGTTTAGGTTTAGGAAATCGGGTTCGGGTTTAGGATCGGGTTTAGGTTTGGGTTTTCAAGTTTAGGTTTAGGTTTACGTTAGGGACTTGATATTAGGATTAGGTGTAGGTTTAGGTTTAGAGATTTGAGAATACGTTAAGGTTTAGGTTTAGGAAATCAGGTTCGAGTTATAGGTTTAGGTTTAGGCTATAGGTTTAGGTTATAGGTTATAGCATTAGGTTATAGGTTTAGGTTTAGGTTAAGGTTAAGGTTTAGGTTATAGGTTTTGAGATTTGAGAATAGGTTTAGGTTATAAGTATAGGTTTAAGTTAGGTTGTAGGTTAGAGTTTAGGGAATTGAGTTTAGGTTATAAGTTTAGGTTAAGGTTTAGGTTGTACTTATAGGTTTTGGGATTTGAGAATAGGTTTAGGTTATAGATTAAGGGTGTGGTCCCTGCAAATACGGATACAAACACAGCTTGTCCAAATGGTCAGGCCACTCCAATGCTGTCCATAGGAAATGTACAGCTTCATCATGGTCATAATAGCGGTTCCCACCTTCCAGGGAGCCTCGCTCAATATCCGGATAGCTCTGACGTACATCCGGGTCTGCTCCATCAATTTCGAGCAAATACAGATATAAACACGGCTTGTCCAAATGGTCAGGCCACTCCAATGTTATCCATAGGAAATGGATAGCTTCATCATGGTCATAACAGCGGTTTTCACCTTTCAAGGACCCTCGCTCAACATCTGGATAGCTCCGACGCACATCCTGGTCTGTTTCAACAAATTCGAGCTAATACATAAACACGACCTGTCCAAATAGCTAGGCCAGTCCAATGTTGTCCAAAGGAAATAGACAGCTTCATTATGGTCATAACAATGATTATCACCTTCCAGGGACCCCGCTCAACATCCGAATAGCTCCGACGCACATTCGGGTCTGCTCCAACAAATTCGAGCTAATACATAGACACGGCCTGTCCAAATGGCCAGACCACTCCAATGCTGTCCATAGGAAATGGACAGCTTTATCATGGTCATAACAGCGGTTCCCACCTTCTAGGGACCCCCACTCAACATCTGGATAGCTCCGACACACATTCGGGTCTGCTCATTTAAATAAAATGGATTATCAAGATCATTTAAATAAAATCAGGTCCAATCAACAATCTGACCTGGAGGATTCTATTAGTATTGTTAACAGCACCTCGAACCTTGTTTAAATCCAGGTTGCAATCTGTGGCCACTGATGCTATTTGTCTTTCTGTGAAGTTGGCAACGATTTCTGCATCAAACCCGGCGAAAGCAACCCTAATGATAAAGAACATTTCTTTCCATGAATTCATTATCTCTCTCTCTTTTAATTTTTTAACTTTTCATTACAATAATAACTACCTAAAATCATGGCGTTTTCTCAAGATAGAAGTCCAATCCATCCCAACCTGTGCACCTGATAGGACAAGCAATTCAAACAACATCCTGTAACACATTTAAATGCCTAATTAGTCTCACTCCAGTCTTATATATTGAATGCCTAATGTACAGTCTCTTGAATTAATTTGGATATTCAACAAATAAAAAATGGGTTAGAATGAATTCATTTGCCTAATTCATGGAAACCTTGCGTTTGGATATTCAACAAAATTGAATTGTAATAATTCAATTCAGTTCAATAAACTCAGATTTCTGAGAAGGATTTAATGGTTTTAAATCCATGGTTTTCTAAAAAAGGTCCATTTCCTGAACGTCAAATTCAACGGGGAAAGTAAGATGGTTAATATTACTTTTCACAGTGCAACGTTTCAGTTATGTCTCTTCTTTACCTTCCATTTTTCTTCTTAACAAGAAAATCCATATTTACTAATATTCCCATTTTCCTATTTTTCAAAAGAATGAATTCGGACTCCGAAAGCGTCGGCTCCAGCACTCGTACTTTCAGCTCAAACCCTAACCAAGGACTCCAAAATTACTAAGTACTCATAAACATTCATTGCAAGCATTTTCTATCTATGTGCATGACGACCATACTGTTAAGATCAATCCTCTTATTTTCATTTACAAAAACTAGTGGATGACAAATTATGTGTAACATACAGAGATGGTTCAGCCACTTATGCAATTAGGGAAGGTTCAAAAGGACATACATATTTGAAAGTTGGTCAAATCATAAACAGACGTATTATAGACGGAGACATTGTTTTCATTAATAGGCTACTTAGTACTCATAAAAATTCATTGCAAGCATTTTCTGTCTATGTGCATGATGACCATACTGTTAAGATCAATCCTCTCATCTTCATTTACAAAAACTAGTGGATGACAAATTATGTGTAACATACAAAGCTGGTTCAGCCACTTATGTAATTAGGGAGGTTCAAAAGGGCCAGATTTCCACATCAAGCATCAGTTGCATACATATGATACAGAAGGACAAAAGTATCACCTTCAAAATTGGAAACCATATCAGGTAGGAGAGCTAAAATGGTTGGTTATGATTTTGGAAGTCTAGATCATATTATGTAGAAGTAGGACTGTTGAAGGGCTGCATGAGGCAAAGTAAAATGAAAACTTTGAATAGGTCCAGCCTGAATAGTTCAAAATCAGGGCAGAAGCTGACTCTTGAAATCCATATGTGATTAGTTTTCTGACTTTAAATTCAGATTTCAGATTTAGACTTCAGATTCAGACTTCGGATTTCAGATTTAACAAACAGGCCCTTAGTCTTCCATCCTTCTAGAAATATGTAAATCCAATTCATGGAACAAGAGTACTCAAGGGAATTCAAATTTACCTTGTTAATTTGGTATCTTTGAAGATGGAGCGTAGTACAGGAATATTTGGCAAAACAGGATTTTTGAACCAAATCTAGCATCTCTTAAGTACCTTTCCAGCAGATGAAAATCTGCACTCTACATACACAGATGCCAAAATAACTATCGCTAACCTCAGACCATAAAATGTCAACAAGCTCATGTATCTTCCTTTCTAGTTCTGATAGTAATAACATATCTCAACAATTGAAAAGCAAAAGAGCAGGGGATAAGGAATTCCAGAGAACTTCCCAAGGATCTTTTGAGAATAAATGCCACTATGAAACAGCGAACTGCCTAGATCCTACACATTCAAATGTTGTTCCTTATTTGAGGGCCTTCCCGATAGCATCCAACCACCATTTTCCATTAGCATTCCCCTCAAGTCCTACCTACAATCAGCAGAACAATCAATATCTGTAACTAATTTATAGGAAGACAAGGACCCTTTTTTCTTTTTTCTTTCTTTTTTTGGAATGATGGGAGAAACGATGGATTTTTAAATTTCACCTTTTTTATTGCTTGTGCAGGAGAACAGATAACTAGGAAGAAGTAAGCAATTGTCGGCATTTCAAATAACTAGTGAAAGATGATAGTTAAAAGGACAAGTAAAAGCAACCAAACACCCCAAATCATAAACCATGAAATTGCATAAATTGGTAACAAGGACAAATTATCTTAGATGCAACAAAATCACATGTACAATCTTAGATGCCCTGAACAAAATGACATTTCATATGGAGTTCGGCGCGGTCGCACTGGTACAAGTTTCGGGTCGAGCCGACTCTAATATGCAGGACTCGGCTTAGGATCGCGCGCAAATGTCGGATACAGGTTGAGGGTCACTGGAATTCGACCGGGAGGACCGCAGAGGCCTATGGAATGGTACGGTATAGGATATGGGCCTTACACTAAGCCTTATCCAAATTAATTGGGGTTGGCTACATGAATCCTGTTAATTCCACTCTATCAAGGCCAAAACTTTAGTTAAAACCATAAGTAATCAAGTCCTTGTTACTTCCAACCGCATCCTTTTGGGCCTTCCCTTTGCCCTTTAAGAGTCGTCAACTTGTACCAACTCACTTCTTCTAAGTTATAACCCACACATTTAAAAATAGAACCTTGAAATAATAGGCCTACTCGGGTACTTGTGGCAGAAATTTGTAAACCTTAACAGTCATCAAATAATTTCAGAAGAAATCAATTAAAAGAAAAAGGTCAATATGAAAGACATACCTCACTTCTAGGCGACCTTTCACAGCTATGTACAGTAGCTGTAATTTCAACATTGTTCTGTTGAGCCTTCCTGTATTTAAAAGATAAAAATCATAATTTAAGTTATTGAATAATAAGCTATCCACTAAAAACAAAATCGCTTAAAAATAATCAACTATGCAAAATCCACATTTGAACATGCTACAAGATATCAAAGATGTTCATACACTCATAAAGGCTGCCACTACACATATTTACCAGGAAACAATACTTGTTTTAGGGATTTCTCATAAAAACAATACTTGTTTTAGGGGATTGAATGAGCCTGGTGGTGGCTGTTAAAGCCCAGCTTGGGCTGGCCCCCTAGATTAGATCTAGGTACAGGTCTGGTCCAGGCCCTACTAGTCAAGTACCCATTCCAAAAGTTTAAATTTGTACGATCGGGCTAGGCTGGGCTGTCATGTCTCATGCAGGTGATCAACCCATGAGCCTTTAGACTCAGACTGAAGAGAGCTGGGCTAGGTTGGGCTGTCATGTCAATGATAATGACAACAATGATGTTAACATTTGTATGTATGCATGAACCAGTATGTACCTCAAGAAGTCCATGATGATTTGGAATTTGTCTTGAATCCGTTGCATGTAAACAACTTGATATCAGTCCCAAAGACATAGTGGCCGACCATTGTCTGTGCTCATGTTCATACTGAAACAACCATTTCAGCAGAAACTTTGATGCAGTAGATGTTACTGCATGGGCTGATGGAGGCAAAATCTGATGATACCAAGAGATGCTAAATGAAATGAGTATGAAGAACTCATTAGTTTTAAAACTAGGCAGAGAAATAAATTCACAAGTGAAAGAGAAACTACATATACACAGTAATTACATCCCCAACTATGGAGATTCTAAGACTGTTTTCCACAGTTAAAAATATATGTGCCAGATGGACCATCCACATTCACTGACTGAGCAATGCTGTTTAGGAGCATGAGTTAAGGTCAGCCCCAAACAGCTTGCAATAAGGTCATTGTTTTAGTGCATATTGGTCAGAATTAATCCATTTCTTTTCTTAAAAGGATGCACCAACATGAGAACTTCAATTGTCTCTACTTCTATGTAGTTATTGCTTCACATCCATAATGGGAAATATCAAAGACAAATCTTAAATCAGATGGAATATGATTAGTCAAATATTGGCATGGATGTTTACAAAAAAAAAAAAAAAAATCTAATTACTAAGAAAATAGAATAATTCATACAGAGAATAGTGACTTTACAATTCTACAAGGACTTGTAGAGGAACGAGTTGTTTGATATACCATTTTTTAGTAGTCCATTGTAGGTCATTGATTGAATGGGCTAGGATGATCTAGGAAAAATGAGAGAAATTTTGGAAAAGAAAAATCAAATTTGGGCCTTTATGGCTGTATCGGCCTATAACAACACGAATATGCTCGTACAAACAATATAGCCTGATACAACCCAGTTTTTCACTGGGACCTATACGAAATGGAAACAACTGTGTTAATCCATGTTGTTCACTATGGATATTTCAATCCATGTTGTTCACTAATCAAATCCTGAAATGGAAACAACTGTGTTAATGGAACTTACATAGAAAGGTATATAAGTATATCTGCCATTAACAAGTCCCACAATGGAGCCTGTGTATCCAACCATAGCACCATGAACAGCACTCTGAGCAAGGAGTGTGCAACATATGTTATCTGATCTGATGCATTGCTTGGAATAGCCCGGATCATATATGTCAGATCTGTGAAACATCACATAATTGAATAAGCTCACTTATCATAATTTTGTAAAAATATCCCAGGAGAAAGAAACTATTTTTTTTTTTTTTTTTGCTACAGACCTATATATTTGAGATTTATTACCATCTTCTGTCTTCTTGAGAAATAATCCTACAGATTACAAACAAAAGGCCATCACAATGTATCTGTTTTATCCATCACATCATTTTTTTTTTCCAAATTAGGTTAGAATATGAGCCAAATAAAAAAGAGATAGAAAAGAAAGAAAAAGAGGACATGAAAACAACAAACCAGATTTCTGCAATGGTGCAATGGAAAGAGACTTGGACCTTCAATGCTGTCCATGCCTGCAATTCAATCAAGCACAAAAAATTAATTGTAAGATAAACCTGTACGAAAAACAATAGCATATTGATAAGCATATAGTACATCCAAATCCAGTTTCCATAGAAATTGGCAACCAAATCATAAGAGGGCTTTCATTGAAAGAGAAGATATGAGTAGTATATAGGAGTTTTCATCTACTAAGGATGATACGCAGAAAATCTTTTGGACTTCTCCAAGCTGTAGCCGCTAATAAGAGCATTATTCTTTAATAAGGGAGTTTCCTCAAAATTTGGACAGAGAGCAAATAGAGTCATTATCATAAATTCATGTTAATGAATCTCATAAGTTTGGCAGAACTTCCATTACCACATGCAGTTGACATTCAAGACCAAATTAATAACAATAAAGATAGATAATAATCATGATTTTTTTTTTTTTTTTGGGGGGGGGGGGGGGGGGGATAGATGATTACCATAAATATTGCCATATCACTAGATATTACAATAAATTAGTTACCTTAAAAGAAAAATCCTCAAAGTTATATGCTAATGTATGATTCCATATCAACTCACCATGCACATTGATGAGATTTGGTTTTGGTAGTGATACCAAAGATGGATATGTTTTTATATGATGTGGGTAATTGAATTGTTACAAGGGCAGGTAGCTTGTTCACTTCTCAGTGAGACCATACAGCGTGAACTTTTGGCTCTACATAAAGGTGAAACCTGCCCCCAAAGGATTGTTACATGCGAATATTGTGAGTTCCCGCTGCCTGTTGTTGATCTCTGTATGCATCAGGTAGTAAATGTTGACAATTCTTTGCTTAAGCATAATTTTTCTATGGGATAATTTGCTGTTATATATTTTCTCAAATAATTCTCTATTGCTTTGTAATTTCAGGACGTGTGTGGGAATCAGACTGATTATTGTGATCTTTGTAACAAATATATTCGCCAGCGTGAGAGGAATGAACATGACCTACAGCTGCATAGTAGCATAGATAGTATTGCAGAGTGTTCCAGGTATGTTCATTTTGCAATCTTCCCAAGTTACAAATTTTAAAAGAGGTTTGCTGGAGATGCTCACCACCATTATATCTCTAGCATCTCCACCAGACACGTGCTGGATTTCTATTTAAACTGGAACAATTGATTAGATGGTCCACCATTTAAACAAGTCATAGCAGAAATTGATGGTCATTTGGCAATCATAGCCATTTGACCATTGTAATTTTTACCCATTGAAAGATGACAAATGCCCATCTTTTCTCAAAATTTTCTCAAATGTCCATTCATATGCCACTAGTACAATGATTAAGATAATTTCTGTGATTTTTAAGTTAGGTGGGCTACCAGATTAATGGTTTAAATTGAACATAAGCATGACCATATGTATGAATGAGATGCTAGAGGTGAGCAAGCCTCCATTTTCAAAATGGCTTGTTGGCCTCTCTAGCAAATCTAATTTCAAAATGGATTCTTGTTTCTTCTTTAGGATCTTTTATCCTCTTTCAAAAGGTTGATTTTGAGTTGTTACTTAAATGATAAAACTTGATATCATTTCACTATTGGGATGGATGCCTTAAGGCATGTCATTATTTGTTCATATTACATCCTCTATGATACATAAGAAACATAGGCAAATAGGCACTCTCACACTTCCAATAATCAAACATGCATTACATGCTCAAACATCAAATATTAGAACAAAAATAAAATAAAAAAAGCCTAAGATGAACTTCGATATGGAACTGCATGGAGTGGTGCAGTATATAAAGTGTGTACACACATAGGCATGTTATAGTGATGATACCATAAAAGGCAGAACATCAAACATCTGTAGAGGAACCCAAGTTCATTCAATAGATCTCAGAAAATGAATCATAGCTAGAGAGTTTCCAAATGTGCTAAAAAATAAATCAGGTTCTGAGCAGCAAAAAAAAAGAAAAAAGAAAAGAAGAACCAACACTTATTTATAAGAAACTTAATAGCAAGTAGCATTTGATGGAAGATTTTTATTTTCATTCCTCCTCACAATCTTAGGCAGTGACAAGTTTCATTAGCATTGCCTTCCCATATAGTAGAAAACTATGGAAACTTTGTCTTCAAAATTTAGTTAAATTCACACAAATGGAAATGGTGGCTCTTTAAGATACTGAGTCTTCTAACAGATAAATCCAATACATATAATTATGGCAGAATAAAGAAGGCACTTCTTTGAAGGCGTTGCGCATTAGTGCCTTTGACTTAAGTCATAATTGTTTTCACCAATGATGTTTTTAACACAAGGTTTCGTGGACTTCTTGAAAATGGCTTTTAGTGTGATCACCGATGTGCAGATGGACTTGTTTGTAAAGATGCAACATGCATTATAAGTTCTTGCCTCAATTGTTTATCTTTACAAATATCACATTCTATACATTGAAAAAGAATCATTTTACTGAAAATTTTTAGTAGATAACAAAGATAGCTGCAACTTATAGTTAATATATTGGAAATGCATATCCTACAATCATATCCCATAAAAATAAAAAAATAAAAAAAAGAATAGATTTCTTTAGATCATCAATGTATCAAAAGCTAGAAACAATAGCTGATTTCTACTTTTGAGAGAAGTTTGCAACAAAAGATCCCAGAATGAGGGACATACTCGTACAAAGTTAACCCAATTTGCTCCTGCAAATAGATCCGAGTTCAATACCTTCAAATGAAAATCATTATTTGAGGAATTGTAATTTTCCTTATTGTGGAGAAAAAGGGGTGGAATTCATCATATAAATAAATAAATAAATAATCCTTCATCGACCACCATATCGATCATCATATATATATATATATATATATGTATATATATATATATATATGTATGTATATAACTTGAATTTTCTATCAGGATTTGAGCCAATAGCGACCAAACAGTACACATCCAATGTCAAAAGCTTCAATGACATATCATAAGGTATTTGAATTGGATCTTGCTTGCTCACTCAAGGCTCATTGTCATGATAAAAGCTATGGGAATGCAACTTTCCAGAATCATAGATAAGAAGTAATCTAAAATAAAAGATGTAATCTAAAATCAGAAATTGAGAATTTCGATCCCCAAATCAAAAAATTAGGGATCTCCATCCCAAATTAGGAATTGGGATTTCAATTCCCAAATTCGATGCTTAGGGATTTCGATCCCCAAAAATTTGGTATTAGGGATTTTCTAAATTGGCATACCATCGGAATAACGATTTCAACTGTTGAAACCTTTCTAAAGACTATAGTGATATTTATTTGTCATTTACCTTGATTTAGATTGAAGGGGGTGAGTGTGGGGCGTATAGGAGTCCATGGCCTAAAAAATGACACAACACAATGAAAGAGAAGCTCACCTATTTGAAGATTGTGCTTCAATGGAAGATGATGCTCGATGAAAGAGGGAGAAGAGGCAATGGCGCTCGATGGAAATGGTGCTCGAAGATGAATTTGGAAGATGGAAATGGCGCTCGACGGATATCCTCTTTTGGATATGATAAAAACTTGAAATCCGAATTCTGTGAGTTTTCCATTATTTATAACACAAGCTATATTAATAGCCGTACATGCATGGGACCATTTTCTAGGTGGTTAAGATTATATTATATAATAAAATTATAAATATTTACCATCTACAACTAGACCGATTATTTGGATGGTCTAGATAACTCTAAATCTTTGCCGCTATTGTTATGAATGAGTCGTCATTATTTTAAATAAAATACAAAACTCACATTCTTTCACTCTCACCTAAAAATAGTACTTGAGCTTGGATCTGATATGGCTCTGTGGGCCCCACCATGATGCGTGTCAAACATCTACCCCATCAGTTAGATGCACCATTCCATGGTGGGCACAGGGATTAAAAATCAAATCAATATGTGACTTGTGTGGGCTACACCACATACAAAAGTTGAGAGGGGTTACCCTCCATTAAAACATTCATAATTATTTTTTAGGCCCACAGAGATGCGGTTCACAATTCCAGCCCATCCATTATGTGTGTGCCAGTTGGATGAGGGGTCATACCAAGTTTCAGATGCATCCAAATTTCACGTGGGGCCCCACCAAGTGCTTTTATATGTTATAGGCATGTCTTCACATGATTTTAGATGGTATGGCCCACTGGAGTTCCGTATACGACTGATTTTTTGGGATATCCCATAATTTAAAGGGGACCCTCAAATGTACGGTGTTGATGTTTGACACATGTCATGGTGGGGCCCACACAGCTCGACCTCATGGGGAGTTCCCATGAGCTCGACGTATAGAACCTTTTCCATATATATATATTATAATATTTAAAAAAATATAAAAACCTATGATGTATTTGTTATATCCACACCGTCCATCCATTTTGAGATATCATTTTTAAGTCATGAGCCAAAGAATGAGATAGATAAAAATCTGTAGTGGACCCCGCCACAGAAAACAACGGGGAAGGTGATTCCCACCGTTGAAACTATCTTAAGGCCCATCGTAATGTTTATTTGAAATCCAACTGGTTTAAAAGTTTTTTTTTAATTTTTTTTTATTTTTTTTTATTTTTAAACATGAAATAAGGTAATACACAAATATCAGCTTGATAAAAAACTTTTGTGGCCTTTAGAAGTTTTTAATGGTGGGCACCACTGTCCCGCTGTTTTCTGTGTTGGGGTCCACTGGAGCTTTGGATTTAACTCGTTCTTTGGACATTGCCCTAAAATGATCTCTCCAAATGGATGGAAGGTGTGTATACAAAACATACATCATGGTGGGGCCCAAAAATGAGAGGTATATAAATCTCAGGTGGACCACACCACATGAAAACAATAGTGATTGGATATCCATCATTAAAATCCTCCTAAGGCCCACTGTACTATTTATTTGACATCCAATATGTTGATTAGGTCATACATGCCTAGGTGAAGGGGAAAAACAAAAATCATCTCAATCCAAAACTTTTATGGCCCCCAAAATGTTTTTAATAGTTGATGCTCATTCAACACTGTTTCCTATAATGTGGTCCATCTCATATTGGGATATACCACATTTTTGGTCTCATGCCGTAAGATGATCTTTAAAAATAGATGGACGGCATGGATTAAACACATACATCATGATGGGGCCCACATAGCACCAACCACTAGCCATTGGCTAGTGTTAGGGGAAGTAGCCAGTCTGTTCCCCTTATTTGTGATACAGTCCATTTAATCTTTAGATATGATTCATTTTTTGGATAATTCTCTAAAATGATCTTGAAAAATGGATGAACAGTGTGGGTTGATCCCAAATTTTCGGTAAATCCAAAACTCAAGTGGACCATGCCACACGAAACAATGTGGAATAATGATTTCCACTGTTGATACCTTCCTTGGGCCCACAGTAATGTTTATTTGTCATCCAACCTGTTCATAATATCAAAAAGATATGAATGAAGGGAAAACACAAACATCAGCTTGATCCAAAACTTCTATGGCCTCCAATAAATTTTCAATGGTAGAGGTTCAATCACACTATTTCCTATGGTGTGGTCCACTTGAGCTTTCGATATGCTTTGCCTTTTTGTTCTTTAGACCCCAAATCATCTGTTAACATGTATGAACGGAGTGGATAAAATAAATAATTAATGGTAGACCCCACAGAGTTCACTCAGGGTAATTAGTAAATCACCTAAATGGAGTGGAGAGGGGTTTCCTTTCATAATCATATATTGGGTTTGCCTAAATGTGATTCAGATATCCAACCCACTCATTATGTGTGTCCCACTTGGATGAGGGGTCAGACCAAGTTTCAGCCGCATCCAAAACTCACGTGGGCCCCACCAAGTTCTTTTATATTTTTTAGGATGTCTTCACATGGCTTTAGATGGCATGGCCCACCTGAGTTTCGTATATAGATGATTTTTTACATATCTCATAACCTGAAGGGAACACATTAAATTCACGGTGTTGATGTTCGACACACATTATGATAGGGCCCACAAAACTTACTAACATCAACACTTAGGTTCTCACGAGGTCAATAAAGTTGGGTCACAATTTTGACCAAAATATTTGCCCCATTTTACATGTCTAGTCCATTCAGTACTCTATTTTTTTATTTTATTTTATCAATACTCAATTTCACTAGTTACTTGTCCCGATCAGGTTACATATGAAAAAGATATTGGGCATACAAGATTGATCAACAATTTTAGTGAAATTTGATTTAAACCTCTGAAGTTATTTACTCTTCAATCTGGACTGATTAGATTGTCCAAAAACGGTTAAAGATACAATTGGTGGATGTGCCTAATAATTTAGTAAATTTTTTTTCAAACATAAATTCCAATTTCCATTTAAAAATAACATTCTTTTTCAAAATGTATATTTTTGAAAAAATTTTAACAAAATAACATTTTTATTATAAATTATTTCTAAAACAAAAAATTTAAATACAAATTCTGAATTTTTATTTTCAAATTTTCAAAAAATTTCTCATATTTTAAATTTTTTCTCAAACATTGTTAAAATTTTTAAACTTCTCAATATTCTTTTTTATGTGATATTACAAATCATTTAAATATTACATTTTACTTATAAAAAATAAAAAAATTTCCACTCATACGATATAAAAACTATATATATATATATATATATAGAAAAATAGAGGATTGTTACCGATTGCTTTTGTTCGTCGGTAAACAATTAGCGATGGTTATCAGCCGTTGGGAAAACTTTTAATATTTATTTTTACCTACGAAAATAATTGTCGGTAAAAAACTTTTCGGTAAAATTGTGTTTTCGGTCGTAGCAGGAATTTTTGATCTGTTACGGGACCTTTTCCTGACGGTTTTAATTCGTCAGCAAAAGTGTCATGCTTTCGGTCGTTGTAGAAATTTCTGGTCCCTGGCAGGAAACATTTGCTGTAAGGCCCGTATCCTAGTCCGTACTGTTCTGTCAATTCCCACGATCATTCCCTTCGAATTCCGACAACCTGCGACCTATAATCAACGTTTGTGCACGACCCTAAGTCGTATCCCGTAGATTTGAGTCGGCTTAATCCAAGACTTTTACCACTGCGACCACACCGTCGTCACGGTTCCAACGCCGCGTCTTGCATACCGATCCGATTCCCTGGCCAAGAGATGTGGGCCCGCTTTTAGTTCGAGAAAAATGACGCGTTGCAAAACCCAAGAGAATCTCTACGATATGTCACCTCAATCAATCAATCAATCCCATCAAGGGTCAAGTACACCATCACCTCACACTCATCCCCAAGCAACCCCATAAGTCAAAAAGTTCTTACACACCTTATACCTTTCTTACACAACCTACCCATAAAGTCAACAATCTCTTACACACCCATCACTCACCACATCCATCACTCCATCACCCATCCCTCTCTCTCTCTCATTACAACCCTCTCTCTCTCATATTTCTCAAGCTCCATTCTAAGCAACCAATAACACCACTCGTCCAAGCTTCCCAAGCTCTCATGGAGGAGCTTTAATGTGGCCCACTTTCCACCCTCTCATCTCCCATCTAAACTCCATCTCTTCCGTTAGGATCGAAGCTAAGGAGCAAAGGAAGCCAATGGAGCAAGGAGTGGATGGTGGGTGATCTTGGACCCACATTCTTAATTTTTGTGATTTAAGGGTCCACTTGTTGTAGGACCCACTTGATGTATGTATGGTTCAAGGGAGGGCCCAATAGTGGCGGGGTCCTCCCCTACACGTTCCTTTCTCTCTTTCTCTCTCTTTCTCTTCCTATGATCAATGGCCCACCTATGATGTGTGTATTTTATTCATGCCATCTACCGGTGGACCCCATCTATGTGGGACACACCATGATATTTGTATATCATCCCAACTGTCCATCTAGGATGTGGCCCGCCCCACACGTATGGGTGGGGCCCTCCTTGATGCGATAACCCACCCAGATCCATAACTCAAGAGATAGACTGGGTGATAGATACCTCGTTTCCACGCCGAGGTCTTGGCTGTCAGACTAGATCCGTAGCTCCAGTGGTAGGCTGAGCGAAAGAAACCTCCTTTCAACGTTGAGGTCTGGGCACTGATTCCCTACCAGGAGTGGCTAACAGTGAAGAGTGTGTTGACGGTGGGGTCCATGGGACCATCCATGCCGTCCATCCATTGGGGTGGGCCACACCATCATGTATGTGTAGCGTCCATCGTCCCTGGATGGTGGAACCCACCCCCCATGTGTGGGGCCATCCTTAATGTATGTGTATGTCACGGCCTGGACGTTGCCTTATATTAAATATAATATTAATATAATATATCATATTATATTAGTTATCTTATAATATAATATTATATATATATTTTTTATATACAGATGAGGGTGCGCCCTACATGGGACCTACCTCTGCACCCTTTTAAAGCATAAAGTTGCACCAGCAGCAGCTGTATATATACTATATTATATATCTTACATATAAAAGGGTGGGCCCTCCATGGGACCCACCTCTGCTCTCCTTTAAAGCAGTAGTAGCTGCATGTACGACAACTATACAGAGGCCTATTTCGATTGTCGAGACTTATGTGATTGTATGTGACCCGTAGTTGAGGCCCATTATGATGTGTATTCGGCCTGTGTGATGTATTTGCGGCCCGTATTTGAGGACCATTGTGATGTGTATTCAACCCGTGTTTAAGGCCCAATGTGATATATATGAGGCCTATGTATTATGTGATGAGGCCCATTGTGATGCATTTGAGGTCCAAGTGATGAAGCCCATTGTGATGTACGTTAGGCCCATGTGAAAGGCCCATCGTGATGTACGTTAGGCCCATGTGAAAGGCCCATCGTGATGTGTATTAAGCTCTTGAGTGAGGCCCATAGTGTTGTATATCTGGCCCTTTACGAGGCCATGGGTCCACTGTATGTTAGGCTCTATGTGGGCCATTCCTTAGGGGCAATGTTGGTTAAATGTCTACATTGTCGAGTTTGATTGTCGATGCCGGTTATTGATACCGATTTATGAGTATGTGACAGCAAAGCATCATGATACATGCCCATACGCATCATCTGCATGTTTATTATGAGATGTGGTTGACCATTGTATATGTCATTAGGCAGGTTGTTATGAGACTCCCTGATAGGCGGAGGTTATTCACATGAGCGCACGGTATGCGTAAGATTGATGCATGACTGGATTGTATGACTCATGCATCTTCCATTGTGTGTTGTGATTATTGTACGCCCTAGCGACATTAGGGCCGTAGCCTCCACATGCATATCGTGGATGGCCAGATAGGACATCGAAAATGTTTGGTTCGAGCATCGAGCTGCCATAGATGGCCCTGGGTGAAAATCTCTAAAACCCTCTTGGTACTAGAGAACGCCCCAACATCGAGACCGAGTGAATATATGAGCGCCTGAGTGCCGAATACCAGGAGGTCGCGTCTCCCACTGTGTCGTGGTCGGTTGGGAGGGGGTGTGGCCTTACCCGCCCGAGAGAGTAAGCATAGCTAGGCCGAGTTTGACAAGTTCAAGGTATGGGTCCACTATCGACGAGCCGGGTAGGTATTGGCAGACTACTGGCCAGGCGGATAGTGAGGTCTCTTCCACTTACCTAGTTGTGTGCTTGATGGGGTCGCAGGTGGTGTGGAGTGTACTAGACCCCAGTGATGATCCCAGAGAGAAACCGTACTGATATGTGGACTTATTGAGTAAGAGTTACATACTCATACATTCATTTCATTCACTATCCACTCGGGTTGGTGGTGCGTAACTAATTGTTGTGTACCTTCGCATGGCCAGGATTTCGGTTGGGCACGCGACTAACCTGAGATCAGGAGTCTACCACATTGGATCTGACTATCTAAATTTAGGTATGAGACTGGTTTGGATAGAAGTCCTTTGTGATAGACCCTGTAGCTTGCGATACTACGTACTATCATCCCGACTTCACACTTCAGCTTGGTCATTTCATTCACATCGCATATTGCATTGCATCCTCAACAAAGTATTTAGCTTATGATCTCCACATTTCATAGCTGATCTATATTGTTTCCTCAGTATATGATATTGGTTTATTATATTTTTGCATCTATAGCCTGGGTAAGGCTGATGGCATTTATGTGCCTATCAGCATGTTTTCACATTATTCTGATATTGTATGATTATGGGCTTGTCAGTATTTTCGCTTATTCTGATTACTCTGATATTGCATGCTTGGCACTTACCTTATGCACACACTTTCATCACCCACTAAGCTTTCTTTAAGCTTATGCACGATAGATGCGTGCAGGTGACGTTAGGTTGTAGCAGCATTGAGCGGACTTATGGAGCTTTGATTTTTGACATATGTATTTCCCTTTCAGCACTGTATTCAACTATTTATATTAGTGGATATGTGATGATGATGTTGCCTTTGTGACTTGGGTAAACTTGTGGTTATGCTTATTATGAGTTAAATGTACATTGGAAAATCCTCCTTGTAGGATCCCAGGATCGGAATCTGGCGTATGGACACTAGGAGCCGAGAATGGGGTACTACGGAGGTTATCGGCATCAGATTTGGCGATCGGGAATTTTGTGAGCCCGGTTCCGAGTTTAGGGTGTGACATTTGCCGACGGTTTTAGTTCATCGGTAAAAAATAATATTACCGAAACACTTGCTGACGAAGATAGTTTTAGTCAGTAATAATATAGTTCTAGATTTTTGCCGACGGTTGATGTCCGTCGGGAAAAACACTTTCACCAATGAACACGGTGTTTGTCGGTAATAACATTGTACCAGATTTTTACCGATGTTTGACGTTCGTTGGGAAAAACACTTTTACCGACTAAAATATATTTCGTCAGAAATAACATTGTACCGGATTTGTGAGGACAAGTCGGAAAAAACACTTTTACCGACGAAACTAGTTTTCATCGATAATAACATTGTACGGGATTTATACCGACGGTTGATGTTCGTTGGGAAAAACACTTTTAACGACGAAGATGGTGTTCGTCAGTATTAACATCCTACTAGATTTTTGCCAACGCTTTATGTCCGTTAGGGAAAACACTGTTATCGACGAAAGTGGTTTTCGTCGGTAATAACATTGTATTGGATTTTTGCCGACGGTTGATGTCTGTCTAGAAAAACACATTTTCCGACGAAACTATATTTCATCAGTAATAACATTGTACCAGATTTGTGCCGACGCTTCATGTCCGTCGGGAACAACACTTTTATCAATGAAAGTAGTTTTCGTCGGCATTAACATTGTATGGGATTTATGCCAATGGTTTATGTCCGTCGGGAAAAACACTTTTACCGACGAAGATAGATTTTGTCGGTAATTACTTCGTACCAGATTTTTGCCGATGATTCATGTCCGTCGGGAAAAACACTTTTACCTACGACAATTAAATTTCATCGGTAAAAGTAATTTTTTTTTCAAAAATTCAAAACAGCCATTACCAATGAAAATTTTAGTCGGTAAAAAGGACTTTTACCTACGAAATTGTAAAAAGGACTTCTACCTATGAAATTACAATTTCATCGGTAAAAGTAAACTTCTACCTACGAAATTACAATTTTGTCGGTAAAAGTCCTTTTTACCTACGAAGAAAAATTCATCGATAAAAGTTTCATCGGTAAAAATACTATTTCTTGTAGTGAGTGGACTATAACATATATGACTCTTGCATTTAATGCAATGCAAGGTTATTATTTAGTGTGTTTTACTTGAGCATTAGATCTGCCTCATATTTGTATACATTTCTTAAAATGATATAAGAAAAGGATGAACAATGTGGATAAACAGATGCAACGCAATTAGCATCCATTTTCTACATGTTTTCTGATGGAGCAGGTGTCCAATGCTGGACCATAAAATCTAAGTGTAACGTCTCAAAAAAATTCGTACAAAGACACAAGTATCACCTCAGGCAGAAATCACTAAGGATCGAATTCTTTAGAAATTAATTAAGTACTAAACTAAATTGAATAGCAGATTAGCTTGAACCGCTTTCTATATGAATTGCAAGACCCAAAACTAGTAGAATCACTAACTTTACATTACTTAAAAACCTAGGATAAATCTCAAAACCCAGTTGCTCTCGAGAGCACATTGAAACTCCGTATCGGACCTGGATCGCGCATCAAAAGCTCGATTATCGTGAAACTAAATGGTTATGATCGCCTTATTGGGCTTGACAACCATCGCGGGAATCAAGTCCAAATAGTATCCAGAAATGCACAACTTGAGCCCGGAGCGAAGTGTGTGAGAAAAGCGAATATCTTTAGAAAATGAACTCAGATTTAAGTGATTTGGGCCGTTCACTTGCAGGCCAAATTTAAGGTTTCAGACCGTCAGATTCTGACCAAAATACACCCTTGGATCAAGAAAATTTCCCTACATATGTCAATGTATTTGTGGCCCTGATCGAGTGACGATGACCGTTGAACTGAAACTGGTCCTCTATGGTCGATCCACTAATCCGATCGGTCTAAAATCTTAACCTGACGTAGATCCAATATCAGGAAACTTTCTCTGGACCGTATGCAGGATATAGACCTCCAGATGAGTTCTGTTGGCGCGAAATAGATGACTTTTGGCTAGAAACTAAGTATACCATAGCCTTGGGGCCATTGAGACTAGTTCTAGGCCTATATAAGGGCCTTAACCCACCCCTCTCTCATTCCATACGAATTTCCTAAACCCTAGGAGAGAGAAGAGAGAAAAGAGGAGAAAAAGGTGAGGAGAAGTGAGAGAGAGTGGGAGATAGTTGCTGAGATTCGATCCCACCGCTCCACGTGCTAAATCATCCTACCTGTATCGCTATACTGGCGAATCCAAATCCATTTTTGGATAAGAAATCCTAACCCCAATTAGTTTTAGGGATTCAAATAGAGGAGTTGGTGAAATAGCTAACCTATTTCGTGATTCAGGTAGCCGTTGTGCCGTAGATAAAGGCATAGTGTTCGAACTGAATACGATACGAGTTTACCGACGAAAGGTGTGGACTATAAATGTTTAGGTAATGGTTTTCAAGACTTTCAATGTCAGTAATGGTTTATGACTGACTTGATTGCTACCATATGCCCTTAGACCCGATGCTTTCCATATATTACATGTGTATGAACTATGTGTATTAACTATGCATTCCATGTGTTTGTTAAAATGTTTGAATAAATATGAAATTATGATTTGTGTTTGCTATGATTATAAATTGAGAATACATGATTGTTGTATGTGTGGCAACTCCTTTATGAAAGGATTTGCGATAATATAGATTATAACTAATTTATTATGTGTATGTTGATATGTGTAGTCTAAGTGTTTGATAAAATGTCTGAATGAGAAATTGTTTGCTGGATTGCTTTTAATGAGGGTGTTGAGACGAATTCTCAATTACCTTATATATATGTATAATTTCCTTCATGTAGTCTTAATTTCAACTACGTGATTTATGTATAAAATGCATATGTATAATAACTTGTTTTATGTGTTTGATAAAATGTCTGAATGAGAAATTGTTTGCTGGATTGCTTTTAATGAGGGTGTTGAGATGAAATTCTCAATTACCTTATATATATGTATAATTTCCTTCATGTAGTCTTAATTTCAACTACGTGATTTATGTATAAAATGCATATGTATAATAACTTATTTTATGTATTTGATAAAATGTCTGAATGAGAAATTGTTTGTTGGATTACTTTTAATGAGGGTGTTGAGACGAAATTCTCAATTACCTTATCTATATGTATAATTTCCTTCATGTAATCTAAATTTCAACTATGCCATTTATGGATGAATCAAAATGTTCGGTAGTGTGTTCAATATGTTGATAAAATGCTCGAATGAGTGTTGTACTTGGATTGTTTGTTAAATGCCTATATGATTATCACATGTCTCCACATGCTGCATTTGAGTATGATTGGGACTACTACGTAGTCCAGGCAATCAGTACAATTCCTGTTAGAGTGGTCGAATTAGTCTCGCCACATTTGATGCATTTGGTGAATCCGAGTCGTACGATGATCGTCGACAGTGGTACCATGTCAATTAATTCAGCATACGCTCGTACCAGTCGAACTTGTCTAATAAACCGATTAGCCTAATGTGTGTTTACTATATATGGAAGCTACTACTTGAATCTAAGGTACCACTTACCAATATAAAACCCACTTCAACCATGGTACCATGATCCGCTAAGACTCATGAGTCGGGCATGGTGGTTTGAGACACCATGGTCAAGTTGTTAGCCTATGCTAGGGTGACGAGCCTCCCCGTAGTGACCAGTGAGCAACCTAAACTCGTGAGCTGAATACGGTCGTATGGGACACTGTATTTAAGTTGTCAGCCTACACTGGCACAGCCTGACTATAGTCCCCAGTCGGGTTGGTGACGAGCCTTCGAAAATAGACTGACAGTTGGTAGGGCGTTGGTGGTGTGACCTCGAGTACAGAATAGGCCTACGTTGACGGTGACGAGCCTCTTCATAGCGACCTAGAGTGCAAACCCTTGAACTTGCATATCGTATGTGATTAATTAGGATTGAAGACTCTAGATGGATCTTTGTTTGGGTAAATGATATAAAGGGAATTACCTTAGCTTTCCGAATATGCTGTATGAATAAGTCTAATCAAGAACTTGGCTAACACGACCATGCACCACATTGCATGTGCCTTTGGCGTGGGAGTTGAGCACAATGGGAGTTTAGCAAGTGCGACCGTGAGATGATGTCGACGAGGGAGTACAGGCGAGGGCATGCATTATTAATACATATTATCCTTGCATTAATAAGAGTAGCTAGGATTGTTTGATGTGCTGCTTTATCACTACTACTTGACTGAATTGATAACATGTTAACCTTTGCTTTATAGTTCCACTGAATTAGCTACTCATTCCCACCTGGGATGGTGTTTTAAAACACCAACCAGACTGATTTGAATTTCATAGATGAGGAGGAGGAATTCTCCTATGTTCAGCTATCAGGCGGGTCTATATTGACCATGTACTGATCGACGAGATCACAGGGATATAAATTAGTTGGACATTACATTTGGTCATTTTTTATATTTTGGAATGAGCATGTATATATTCAGCCTGGTGACATGATCATACTCTGGGGGTTAATTTATAACCACTTATATACCTCATATATCTATCACAGTCTTCCGCTAATTTAATCATCTCTGGAGTATGAAATGCTATTTTAGTATAATTGTTGAGGGTCAAATATTGCATATTAGACCCCAGTTATTACCTGATTTTACGAACATAGTATTGTTTAATAACCTATTTTAATCGTGTTTGTGATGCAAGGTGTATTTACGAGCTTAGACTGAAAAAGGTATTAAAAGTATGGATTTAACGCTCTGAAGTCACCAAGGCAAGGGACGGATCCCAGGGGACCAAGATCGATGGATTTACATGACAGAGATCCGAGAAAATCAAAAAAATGAAGCTCAAGTGGCCTGAAAGTCAGCCAGAATGTAAGATCACAGGGTTTTCACCATCTGTTCAGCTCGAAACTTCATACATGACCTGAGGACCATAAATGAACCGTACACATCAAATTTGAGCCATCAGATCCATGTGGAAGTGGCCCAACGGACAGATAAGCCCTTTAAATCCTGACGTGGGGCCCACCTGATCTCTGGATATGCCTCAATTTTAGACTCGATGCCTTAAATGAGATGATGAGACAGGTGGATGGAGAGGATTCCCCATAACCATCACTATGGACCCCACCTGAGTTGTGTGTACACCGTGCACATGTGCACCAGATGTGCACGGCTAGTCCAAGACGGTCAAACCGCCTTGGACCCGTTCTTCATTCAAAAATAGCAACTGCCGTTTTCTCTGGCGTGAAACAGGGGCGCCGTTTGATTAGTAGTGGGCCTTCATCATGGCCCATGAAAACGATCCGATCCGTCCATCATGTAGAGGGGCTCGATCTGGTCAAATAAATGTTGACCTTGTGCACTCATGCACGTACACATGCTGATTTGAATGGCCACAAACGAACTACCCTACAATTGCCACAACTGATTTCTTCCATGGGTCACGCCGAATCTGATAAAAAATTGTCCCTTACCAACATAAAATCTCGTGAAGAAGCAGATGGTCGGAGTGGATTTCTCAGAAAACTTCCATAATGGGCCCCACCAAATAACGCAAAGCATATGGAATCCCGGCTCCAGTTGGATTTCCCACCGCGCACGTAGCGTCCATTGCGAGTTACTGTGGTCCACCCCTGTGATCGGACAGGAAGATCAGGACCGTCAATTCGGTCCAGGAAGCGTCCATGACCCTTACCAAGGCTTCTTCCTGGTCCTATGCATGCACACACAGACATATTACATTCCCTTGTAAGATGAACGACAGAGAAAAAAATCCTGTGGGCCTCATCAAAAGAAGGCAAAAATTACACATTTCCAATAGAAATTGCAACACAAAGCTGATGGACAGTGTGGATCTCTCAACTGATACCGATCATGTGGCCCATCAAGCATCAGCGCAAGTGCCTTCCGCAGGCCCTGTTTCGCATCGACGCATCTCCACCGCCTTGTGCGTGAATTCCAACCACCGGCTCCAAGCTCTCCACCGGCCTTACCTCTATAAAAGGAGGAGAAAGAGAGAGAGAAAGGAATCCAATCTGGACGTGGAGCAGAAAGAGAGAGAAAAAGAGAGTATTTCAGAGTTTTTTTTTTGGATTACTGTTTTTCTTATTATTATTTTTTAGTAGATCTAGTCCAATCATGTTGGGCTAAACCTATTAGCTAGGGCTAAGAGGTGAAGCTTGTAACAGGATGGGGAGACTTTTTTCTTGTGCTTTTTATTTACACTGAATTAAACTTGATATTAGTTTAATTAAGGGAATGTTTTTAGTTTTTAATGGTCTGTTGTGACTAAAATTACAATGGGTTTGCGATAGCTTTGAGCATGTTCCTTTCCTTTTTATGATTATGACGTCAGGAAGCCCTATTGTTCACCATCGTCTCCTGGGCATGGTTGGATGACGATACCCTTTCTAACCTTCATACATTATTGATTGGTTGGTAATTAGTTTAATTCTGTTGTTTACTTTGTCTCCTGGGCATGGTTTGGTGATGGAATCCATTCTAATTCATATACCTTTCATCTCTTGAAAACTATATCAAAGGAAGTTTAGTTTGATTTTCATGGTTACACCCTTCAACTGGATGAAGATGGGACTCTAAGTCCAGTTGAGTTCTTGAAGCAGGCATAAGATCTCCCTGATTTCTACAAGTGGATCCTCTGAATCCCTAGTTTCCTACCTCTGATCTTTCTAAATTTTAGATAAATATTTCACCATTACTCCTTAAATTTATTTGATTTAGATTTCATTTTAGTTTAGTTCTAGTTCTACTTAGTTTCAGATAACGTACCGGTATCAGTCCCTTGGGATTCGACCTCGGGTTCACCGAGTTTATTACTACATCATAACCCTATACTTGGGGTGTGAACAAGTTTTTGGCGCCATTGTCGGGGACTGACGACTACGTATTTTTTAAATTAATTGGTTTTAGAATTAAATTAAGATTAGGATTTTACTAACTTTAGTTTTAGATTTTTCTTTCTATTTGATTTTTAGAACTAACTTTCCTATTTTGTAGGGTCGTTGATAGATCTTCTAAATTGGTAACTTCGTCCTAATTTCTTTACCTTCTCTATTTTTTAGATTAGGTCTTATCTCCTAGATACTAACTTAGTTTGTTTTGTTTTACAGGATCTTAACATAGGAACTTCTAATTTGGCAACATCCTTCTAACTTCTCCTTTGCTTACCTTCCATATTGCTGTAGGATTTTTCTAAGATTAGACTCAGAGTTAAGGTTCTACCATGGAAGCGTAGGTACGTGTATATGCTGAGATGGATAAGAGAAATTGAGGAATGCCTGAGGGTTGTGGAATTCAACTTGTACCTTAAGATTTTTCTCCATCGAGAACCAACATTGAGAACCGACTAGAACGTTATGTTTCATCGGTTAATAGGGCCATATACGATCGTAATTATGGGAATGTGGATTATTATCAACCATCATATTCTCCCATGTATGATCAGTATGACTATAACCAGTGGAAACATTAAAATTGGGAAGATGAACCAACAACATGTTATAATGATTATTCTCTTGGATACCCTACCATTGAGATCCAACCAGAAACGATCAAAGAGATTAATTTCAGCGTAACTTGGCCTATTTTGTAGAAAGTATAAAAACTTTAGAAGCACTTACTTCAAGTGATAATTCTCTTAGGTCCTCTACCTTTAAAATTCAACCAGAAATAATCCAAGAGAATTCAATTCAAAATTCCTTACAAACTCTAGAGCTCAACCAACAAAATACACTCCAAAGATTACAAGAACTTATAAAAGATATTCAACAGGGGAGTTCACATGATGCGATTGTGGAGAACTCTGAAATTTGGAATGATGAGTTGGATTCCATTAATGAGCATACGGTTCAATTTTTCGATGAATCGATCTTGATGACTGTTCAAAAGAATGATCAAGATACGTGGGTGTCTTTCAAATATAATGATTATGACACACTTCACTCACATGACACACTAGATTTCAATGATGATGAAGAGGTTAGTTTACGCGAACCTCAACCCATTCTAGGTGTAGAATGTGAGGAAAGTGATCCCATCCCAAGTGTGCACTACATTAAACTAAAATATGATGGCATCGCCCCTATCGCGATGCATCGCGGTCCGGTTCGTCCGGGCCTGTTGGGCCGATGGATGTACACACCTGTGGAGCCCACAAAATTGTGTTGGGGCCCCTATAACCCCCCAAATTTGCTTCATCTCCTCCTCTTACCTCCTCCAAGCTTTCCAAATCTCCCAAAATCCCACCTTTGTCTCTCAAATCTCCCCTTCAATCTCACATCTTCTTCTTCATCACTACATCCACACCTCCCATCATTTCTTTTAAACCCATCTCTTATCTCCCTCATTTCCTTCCGTTTGGGCACACAAACCCTCCTTGGTGTTTCAAAAATCTCAAGGTCCAACAACCCATCCCATCCCTCCATTTTATTTCACTTTCATGGCTCTTTTTGAGCTCGTGGCGGCCATATTCTTGCTCTCCACACTTCTTTCTCTCATGGGGGAAGAAGAAGGCTTCCACGGATGAAGCCAGGCCCACCCGCCCTACCAGTTCAAGGAGGCAGAAAGGCTTCGAGGCTAGCACAAGCATCGATCGGAAGATAAGGACGAAGCAGGATCTCGATCCCCAGCTTCCTCTCGAAAGAACTCTACTGGCGGATATGGCACATGGAAGTTTAAAGGCCGTAGGGTCCTCTTTGAAGCACACATGGACGAGAAACCATTTGGGCTTTATCTGGCTATGGATCTCTTGTTGGACACCGGGTGGGGTCCCATATTTGAGGGCAAGTCTTATGTGAATGAGAGCACTGTCTGAACCTTCTATGCCCATATACGAGAGCCTCTGCAATTCTCTATCCCCGTGGGAAGGCGGGAAGCCATTGTCAATGTGGACTTGATAGCCCGAGTCATGGGGATGCCGCGTGGGGAGGTTCTTGCTAGCGAGAAGAATCTCAGGAGTGTGTGTGAAAGAGATCGATATACACAATTTCTTTGTGGCCGACTGGTCCACTGGAATCGAGGTAACTGCCTCTCTGCGACCAAAATGACTCATGACTTCCGCCTGCTCCACCACATCTTCACGCACAATGTATATCCCAGATGGAGCAATCGCAGCGAATGCATGCGTCTGATAGCAGACTTCCTATACTGAGCTGGGCAAGGAGACAAGCTGTGCCTGCCTACGTATGTACTACTACAGATAATTCAGACCACATGCTCTCTTAGGACAGACATTTCACTCCCATTCGACTGACTTATATGCAAGCTTGCTCGTGAATTTGGCTACAGACTTAGCTCAGAAAGGTTTGCACCGATCCATTTCATTAACGACACTACCCTCAACAACATGAATATTGGGCCACGCCAATGTCAAGCCCGACTCAATGAGAGTAAGGATGAGACGGAAAGTGAAGGGGAATAGAGTGATGAAGAAGGCGGAGATGAGATAGTGGAAGAAAGCGAGGAAGAGGAAGAAGAGGAGGCCCAAGACTCTGATGGGGGCTCTCCTCCTGCTACACATGAGCCTCATCGTGATCGGGCTGCTTTAGAAGCCCGCTTGGCTTAACTTGAGGAGGGCCAGGTCGCCCTGCGACAGGAGGTCAGTGAGACTCAGGCCAAACTTGAAGAGAATAGGGCCTTCATGAAACAAAAATTCAAGAAGATGTCTCACACTTTGAAGGCTATCCTGTGCTGTATGTAGGATAAGGGTGCCTCTCCTCCATCACCAGATTCGGACAACTAATTATCTGTGTAGTCGTCCTTCAATTTGCCTTGTTGTTAGTCTTCTTTTGTACTAGCCTTTGTAGGCTTGGTTGGTTGTTAGTATGATTTAGTGTTTAAAGCTTGTTTAGGTTAGCACATGCATCTTCTGTCATGATTTCGGTAATGCCACATCATATGTATCATGACAATTTTGGTTAAATGAAATGCATGAAGCTTCTTTTGAATTGAGACAGGTAGAATGTTTGGAGAAGTATGTGTTGTTATTCTAAATCTTACACACGTCTACCCTATGTTGTGTATAGGGAATGCCACCTAAGAGCACACGAAGTACGACACGTCTTACACTTCGCGACTCGATTGACGGGGCACCTCCCCTAAGCGATAGCCATATGGACCCCAGTTTAGGCCTGACTCACGAGACTATGTCGGTTTCTCAGCCGGCCACTGCCCCCATGAATGGGCTGACACTTGTTACACCATCGGATCCAGAGCAGAACTGTGCATCTACCTCGACGCCTCACATGCCTCAGGCGGCTTCTCCTCCTGATAGGTTAGAGCAGATGATGCTCCTTATGTAGCAGTAGCAGATTTAGACCAGCGGCACCCTGCTGGAAACATGGGTGCCAGCGGCTTGCTCGAGCGATTCCAGCACTTCTAACCGCCTACTTTTGCGGGTACTCACAGACCTGAGGAGGCCGAGTATTGGCTTGACTGCATCTCTAAGATGCTGAAGCTGCTACACTGCACTGAGGCAGAGCAAGTTGAGCTAGTCACCTATATGTTCGAGAAGGAGGCTAGTTTATGGTGGGACAGCATCCTACGAACAGTTCCCACAGGACACGTGTAGACCTGGGATGCATTTGAGACATGCTTCCATGGGAAGTGCTTCCCCTCACTTACCGTAATGAAAAGGAGGGTGAGTTCCTTTGCCTCCAATAGGGAGGGATGTCTGTGTTAGAATACGAGAACAGATTTACGGAGCTAGCCAGATACGTTCCTTTGATCCTAGCAGATGAGCCGATGAAGATGCAACGTTTTTCAAATAGTTTGCGTCCTGAAATCCGCACTAAGATGTGTTGCGCTAGCATTTCCAACTATGCTGAGCTAGTCAACATGTCTCTACAAGCCGAACAAGATGGAGACAGATTCTCAGACACGTGTATAGTGGGCCCGAGGCCTCAACTCGAATTACACTACCAGCCAGTCCTAGGTAAGAGGCCACATGTAGACTCGCCTCCTAGGCTTATGACTCCGCCGACCCAACATAGATGAATGGGCCGTTGGTGTACATATTGCAACAAAGGCGGATACACTAACCCCTTCTGTTTTACCAAGATGAAAGACAGCGGTGTCACGCTACCTCAAAAGATCGACCGTTAGCCACCACGTGATACAACAACTCCACCTTTACGATCTGCACCACTAGCGCAGCCATTTTACCGACCGCCTGTACCTCAGAATAGGCCACCTCAACGACCTATGGCAGTGTAACTAAATTATCCTCAACAAGCCCGTGTGCATGCACTTGTAGCTAAAACACCTGAGTCAGCAATTACAGCGCCTTTGGCCTTTGAGGTCATTGCCTATGGTCAAGGTACACCTGTATTCCTATTGATAGATATTGGGTCCACTATTTTGATAGTGTCATGCTCTACAGTCAAGCGTTTGGGGTTGAACACTACCCCTATGGGTGTGTTGAGAGTCCTTACCGCGATAGGGACCTTCTCCAACACTACCAAACTTTGTAAGGATTGCCCAATAGACTTAAGAAACAGAACAGTGCGCATTGACCTAATAGTCTACCCGCTCATAGGCGCGACGGAAGCTTGGTGGGCTAATAGCCCACTGGCCCAGGATCGAAGGAAATTGATACAAGTTATACTTAAGGTTAGGTCACTAAACAGGAGCTGGATCTTCCTTAGAAGGTCAATAATGAAGTCATCGAAGAAAAGCAATTATGATCCAAGTATTAAACCAATTCATATGAAAGAATAGGCCTAACAATAGATTACTAAAAAAAATTGAAAATAATATAGTAACTAGAAGTGACAAATATGTTATAAATAATAGAAGAGTTGAAACAAAAAATTTCTACAACTTCGAGTTGCCCATAACCCCCTAGCCTTATGATCGAAATGGTGACATACAAATCTAATTTTAGGAGATTGAAAACCCTTCTAGTATGGTCTTTTGACTATGAGCACCACGGAAGAACTTATTATCCACCAAGTTAAACATAGGTTAAACAAGAACTCTCGTTGAACAAGACCCGAAGGACAACCTTATAAACATGAGGCTTGAACCTCCTAATGAATTATAATACTCCTTAAATACTTAGGATGATCAGATTTCAGAATTTCAGAACCATATCCCTACGAGGCATTTGCGGCTTAACTCAATTCTCAATCCTGGGTGATTATCAAATGACTCACTGCTTTGACAAAGCAGAAGACCAGGATCCATCAGGATTAGGAAGTGATACAACAAGTTGTCTGCCCTGGTCAGGCAGGCAATCGACGTATCGGATTTGAGCCTACCACAACTGTCTTTCCGTATTAGCCCAATCATAAAGAGAAGATTATACCACCCTTAGGTAAACTTTATCATCAAACACTTAGCACGATAATAATGATTTGGACATTTATTTTCAAACCTCAAAGGTAGAAACTTTTAAGGGGGGTAGACCAATATGAGCTAGGCTGATGTAGTTATTATATACCCTAACACGTATATAAATATGAAACTAACAAAACTAAGCAAATGAAATAATAAGACCTTTACTTATTACCCTTAGGTAGTTTTGGGGACCATGTATTTCTTAAGGTTTCCCCCATGAAGGGAGTCCTTCGATTTGGCCAGAAGGGGGAAACTTACGCCTCGATTTATTAGTCCGTTCCAGATTCTAGACTGAGTGAGTGTGGTAGTGTACTGCCATGCTTTGCCCACATCACTTGCAGGCGTGCACAACGTGTTTCACGTATCGATGCTAAAGAAATACGTTCCTGACCCTTCCCACATTATCAAATGGGAGCAGGTACAGTCGAGTGAAGATGCTACTTACGTACTGTGACCGATGCGTATCCTAGACAGGAAGGAACAGGTGCTACGCAGTAAAGTGATTCCACTTTGAAGGTATTGTGGACTCACTACACTAAGGAAGACGCTATTTGGGAAATAGAAGCCGAGGTCCGAAAGAACTACCCTCAGATTTTCGAGGAGTACGAAAAGACACTAATTTTGATGACGAAATTTTCTTTAAGGGGGGTAGATTGTAACATCTCGAAAAAATCCGTACAAAGACACGAGTATCACCTTAAGCAGAAATCACTAAGGATCGAATTCTTTAGAAATTAGACGAAAATTAATTAAGTATTAAACTGAATTGAATAGTAGATTAGCTTGAACCGCTTTCTATACGAACTGCAAAACCCAAAACCAGTAGAATCGCTAACTTTATATTACCTAAAAACCTAGGATAAATCTCAAAACCCAGTTGCTCTTGGGAGCACATTGAAACTCCATATCGGACCTGGACCACGTGTCGAAAGTCCGATTACTGCAAAACTATACGGTTATGACCACCTTACTGGGCTTGACAACCATCGCGGGAATCAAGTCCAAATAGTATCCAAAAATGTACAACTTGAGCCAGAGCAAAGTGTGTGAGAAACGCGAATATCTTTAGAAAATGAACTCAGATTTAAGTGATTTGGGCCATTTGCTTGTAGGCCAAATTTAAGGTTTCAGACTGTCAGATTCTGACCCAACTACACCCTTGGGTCAGGAAAATTTCCTTACACATGTCAGTGTACTTGTGGCCTTGATAGAGTGACGATGACTGTTGAACTGAAACTGGTCCTCCACGGTCGATCCACTAATCCGATCGGACCAAAATCTTAATCTAATGTACATCCATTATTAGGGAACTTTCTCTATACCGTATGTAGGATATAAACCTCCAGATGAGCTCCGTTGGCTCGAAACAGATGACTTTTGGCTAGAACCTAAGTATACCATGGCCCTAGGGCCATTGAGACTAGTTCTGGGCCTATATAAGGGCCTTAACTGACCCCTCTCTCATTCCATACGAATTTCCTAAACCCTAGGAGAGAGAAGAGAGAAAAGAAGAGAAAAAGGTGAGGAGAAGTGAGAGAGAGTGAGAGATAGTTGCTAGGAATCGATCCCACCACTCCACGTGTCAAATCATCCTACCTGTATCGCTACACCGGTGAATCCAAATCCATTTTTAGGTAATAAATCCTAACCCTAATTAGTTTTAGGGATTCAAATGGAGGAGTTGGTGAAATAGCTAACCTATTTCGTGATTCAGGTAGCCACTGTGCCGTAGACAAAGGCGTAGTGTTCGAACTGAGTACGATACGAGTTTACCGACGAAAGGTGCGGACTATAAACATTTACGTTATGGTTTTCAAGACTTTCAATGTCAATAATGGTTTATGACTGACTTGATTGCTACCATATGCCTTAGACCCGATGCTTTTCAAATATTACATGTGTATGAACTATGTGTATTAACTATGCATTCCATGTGTTTGTTGAAATGTTTGAATGAATATAGAATTATGATTTGTGTTTGTTATGATTATTAATTGAGAATACATGATTGTTGTATGTGTGGCAACTCCTTTGTGAAAGGATTTGCGATAATATAGGTTATAACTAATTTACTACGTGTATGTTGATATGTGTAGTCTAAGTGTTTGATAAAATGTCTGAATGAGAAATTGTTTGCTGGATTACTTTTAATGAGGGTGTTGAGACGGAATTCTCAATTACCTTCTCTATATGTATAATTTCCTTTATATAGTCTTAATTTCAACTACGTGATTTATGTATACAATGCGTATGTATAATAACATGTTCTATGTGTTTAATAAAATATCTGAATGAGAAATTGTTTGCTGGATTACTTTTAATGAGGGTGTTGAAAAGGAATTCTCAATTACTTTATCTATATGTACAATTTCCTTCATGTAATCTAAATTTCAACTATGCAATTTATGGATGAATCGAAATGTTCGGTAGTGTGTTCAATATGTTGATAAAATGCTTAAACGAGTGTTGTACTTGGATTGTTTGTTAAATGCCTATATAATTATCACATGTCTCCACATGCTACATTTGAGTATGATTGGGACTATTATGTAGTCGTGGCAATCGAAACAATTCCTGTTAGAGTAGCCGAATTAATCTCGCCACATTTGATGCATTCAATGAATACGAGTCGTACGATGATCGTCGACAGTGGTACCATGTTGATTAATTCAGCATACGCTCGTACCAGTCGAACTTGTCTAATAAACCGATTGACCTATTGTGTGTTTACCATGTATGGATGCTACTGCTTGAATCTAAGTACCACTCCAATGTAAAACCTGCTTCAACCATGGTACCATGATCCGCTAAGACTCATGAGCCGGGCATGGTGGTATGGGACACCGTGGTTGAGTTGTCGGCCTACACTGGGGTGACGAACCTCCCCGTAGTGACCAGTGAGCAACCCAAACTCGTGAGCCGAATACGGTGGTATGGGATACCGTATTCGAGTTGTCGGCCCACACTGGCATAGCCTGACTGTAGTCCCCAGTCAGGTTGGTGACAAGCTTTCGAAAATGACTACCAGTTGGTAGGGCATTAGTGGTGTGACCTCGAGTACTGAATATGCCTACGTTGACGGTGATGAGCCTCTTCGTAGCGACCTAGAGTGTAAACCCTCGAACTTGTCTATCGTATGTGATTAACTAGGATTGACGACCCTAGATGGATCTTTGTTTGGGTAAATGATATAAAGGGAGGTACCTTAGCTTCCCCAATCTGCTGTATGAATAGGTCTAGTCAAGAACTTGGCTAACACGACCATGCACCGCATTGCATGTGCCTTTGGCGTGGGAGTTGAGCACAGTGGGAGTTTAGCATGCGCGATGTGAGATGATGTCGCTGAGGGAGTGCAGGCGAGGGCATGCATCATTAATACATATCATCCCTGCATTAATAAGAGTAGCTAGGATTATTTGATGTGCTGCTTTATCACTACTGCTTGACTGAATTGATAATATGTTAACCTTTGCTTTATAGTTCCACTGAATTAGCTACTCATTCCCACCTGGGATGGTGTTTTAAAACACCAACCAAACTTTGTTGTAGATGCAGGTGGCGATGATGTCTACGCTGCTGATTTGGATTTCATAGATGAGGAGGAGGAATTCTCCTATGTTCAGCTATCAGGCGGGTTTATGTAGACCATGTACTGATTGACAGGATCAAAGGGATACGAATTAGTTGGACATTACATTTGGTGATTTTGTATATTTTGGAACGAGCATGTATATATTTAGCCTGGTGACATGATCTTACTTTAGGGGTTTATAACCACTTATATACCTCATATATCTATCACAGTCTTCCGCTTGCTTAATTTAATCATCTCTGGAGTATGATATGCTGTTTTAGTATAATCCCACTCATGTTTAATGCACTAATATGGACAACATTTAAACATCATTATCTATGTTGCATAAGTGATGCATTGGAACTCGGGAGTTGAGCTTTTACTCGACCCCCGATTTTTAGGGCATTACACTAAGTCCTCAATTACCGGAGCAGATTAGGTGATACCCCGGCCTCAAAAATCTAAGTCCTTAGTCATCGGAGCAGATTAGGTGATGCCCTGGACTCAATCAAAACAGTGATGCCCTCATCGCAGGGCCTACATTGATACCGTCCATCAATTTTTTTTTAATTCATTTTAAGGCATTATCCAAAAAAATAATCAAATTCAATTACGAGGTGGACCATACCATACAAAAAAGTGGTGATTTTATGCCATACAATTAAAAACTTTTTAAAGAGTCTATCTTAATATTTCCATAGTTTTTATTTGCCATCGTATCTATTGATAAGGTCATATGAGCCTGGATGAAAGGAATAAAACAAATATCAGCTTGATGCAAAATGTTTGTGGCCGATTAACGTCAATCACCACTGTTTCCTATGGTATGGTCCACTTGATAATTGGATTTGCTTTATTTTTAGGATAATGCCTTAAAATGATTTGGAAAAACATGAAAAATCTTGGTTAGCCCCAATGAGGTATGGGTTAAGAGGGTTGAAATAGCAGGTGTTACAAGCAACTGGACGTTCTGATAAGTCAACATATATAAATACAGATGCAGATTGCATGGCAAGTCTAGCTCCACGTAGCCAGATGTTGATGGCGTTCTGCTAAGTCGATGCAGCTATGTGGACACCAATTGCCTGCCAAAGACTTTCTACGGGGCTTCATGCGATCGGAGTTTAGGTAAGTCCACCCTATATTTTAGGGCGTGGTCTTAAAAACGAAGAAGATAGAAATTCTAGTGGACCACATCACTTGGAACAGTAGTCGTTGAATGTCCGACATTAAAAACTTCCATAATATTAAGGGTTTTGGTCATTGAAAGAGTACTAGATCCAAATGCTAAAGTCACAACTTATTCTATTTTAATATATGGTGATATACTCTAGCAAATCTCATCATATACATGCATATCCGAAGCTGGTCATCATGTCCTCCTGGAATTGTTTATAACACCATGATCCGTGGGGCCTACCATATTCTATATATAAATTAAATTTGTTCATCAGGTGAGAAGTCTTAGCTTTATCCCTATGAGTCTGTAATGCCATGAAAATTGGGGGTTGTGCATACACTCGACTCCCAAGTTCCCGAGTATCACTTATAACTGATTTTTATTATTTTTCGTTTAGTCGGGTTTAAATGCGCAGCGTGGAATTATTTGGAACATGAAACACAATCACATCTAGTCTACTAAAATGACAGAGGTCAAATAAATATATACAAGTCCAAAAGAATATAAATGGGTTGCACAACGTGTTGCCCAACAAAATCACAAAAAGAATCATATGTCCAAAAGAATGGTGCGCTGAGCCCACTACTCAGCGATCCAAAATCCAGTCTCTTAACCTGATGGAGAACCGCCCATCAACTGGAAGTAGGATAACTCGTCCTCTTCCTTAAGGCTCGCGCCGCCAGGCTCTTCATACTCTATATCACTTGTATCTACGGGAGAGTCTGGTTGGTGTTTTAAAACACTGTCCCAAAGTAGGAGTGAGTGATAAACTCAGTGGGTGCTATTAGTCTTTATTTGTAACAAGCATCAATTGTACTATGAACTTAATGAAAGGCAATTATTCATAAACACATGACTAATCTTATTAATGCATATGCATGATAGATGATATCAGGTATGCCCTCGCCACAACACTCCCTCAAGCGACTTCGTCTAACGATCGCGTATGAACAACACTCCCTCATTGCGACCTCGACTGCCGAGTCACCAACTTAGCTAATGCGATGCGATGATAATGTTAGCCGAGTTCTTAGTTAATTTCATTCATCCAGTAGGTTGAAAAAACTGATACACCCCACATATCAATGCCCTGAACTGGTTGCGAGGCCAAAGCCCCCAACGTGTGAGGCTAAGACCCCGCAATCCTTGATCCCGTCGGGTTCCCCATCCTCGACTTCAAGCACATGGGGAGTGCTGAGAGAAGGGATCGATCGCAGTCACTACGGGGAGGCTCGTCACCCCAACGTAGGCCGACAGCTCGGACACAGTGTCCCATTCCACCATGCCCGGCTCATGAGGCGGTGGATCGGTTTCAATTTAGTTATCGATGGGCTACAATGGTTGAAGGGTGTTCCAGGTTCCATACAGATGGGGGTAAACATGGTTAACAAACATAAATAGCCAGTACGTGAACTAGACCTTACGAGTCCAGGCGTGTACAAGACGGACGACATCGGGTACATACGACCCATGTAGTCCAACTACTGTCGCCCATCCATACTCGCCCAAATCCGCTGGCCTAGCCTCAAGACAATCCTACCAATGGGCCACCTTCTCTCACCTCAGTTTTCTGACCATCTTAGGTATTTGAGGGTAATCCATAACATGCCAACAATCAGGATTATCAACTAGCATGAACAATATCATGCATTCATACTTCTCAACATAAAACTCAGATTTTCTTACCAAGTAAAGCTAAAAATGTTGTGAAATAAAGGTGTATGTGTGTTGTGTGAGTTAGTGAGGAAGCTAAGCATGTCATATATGTCATAGGAACAAAATGCATAAGGGTTAATAAATCATACATGTTATAAGGTAACATCGTACATGAATCAACAAGACATATACATGCAAACATCAAATTTATACCCAATCATGTGAGAGACAACCAACAATAAATATTCCATAACTATTCCATGTAGATTGAAAGGATCAAGGTAAGGTATTTCCTAAGTTCTCTCTAAATCCTCCAAATACATTATCCAAGCAATCAAAATCATTAGACTCATACTAAACTTGGTGCTAGGCCACCTAAGAATAATAGTTCGCACCTATGGTCGTTGAGATCCCGAAAATGACCTAGGAATGAGGACTTTGGGGTCGATCGGCCGAAATCCCTAACGCAAGCACTTGCATGTTAGAAATCTATGTCAATCCCTTCTCAACACAAGGGTTTCAAGAAAAGGGATGAGGGATTTACCTATATGATCAACGAAAGCGATTCTTGCGGTTGTGGTGGAGGGTTTTCTTGGAGAAGAGGTAGGGAGATGCAAGATTGGATTCCCTTGGGCCCCACATCGATATAAGGTCCACCCTCACTCTCTTTCTTCTTTCTTTGCTCTCTCTACTCTCTCTTTACTCTCCTTGGTGGTTGTAGTAATGGAGGAAGTTATGAGAGGAGCTAAGGCTTTATTTCCTAGACTTGGGCCCTTTGACTTTAAGTTTCCTCAAATTCCCACAATGGCCATCTAGGACTCTCTATTGGGTTTGGGGTGGCCCTAACACCCCCTTGGCCACTAAATTTGGTGTATAGGTGTCTCATAGCCTGATGAGGGGCCTTGTAAAATTTGGAGACAAATGGATGCAGGGTCTCGCCCCACGGCTTCGATCTAGATGGCCCTGCAAGGTCCATTCTGGTTGTTGGGGCATTTTTGGTGGCCCTCTGGCCATGAAACTTATAGGATAGGTACTCCATGGCCCAATCAAGGGCTATGAAAAATTTAAAAATGATCAGATATGGGGTTTGATCGTACAGGTCCGATTTGCGATCAACGGTCACCGTTCCATGATCGGGTCCTAGATTTTGTGGACAGGCGTAGAAAAATGTGTTAGGCCTTCACTGTAAATGTAGAAGAGATACAATAGCTGAAAATCCTGGTATCTCAATTTTATTTATAAGTGTTAGATTTCAATTCTGACCTTGGGTGAGTTGCGTTTGGCAAGTGCTGCTGGGACGATGAGGATAATTAATTTCTGGGTGTCCATTGGGTTCGAGGTTTATGATAGACCACAAGCCCAGTGAGATCTCCAGTTTCTTATATTTTTTTAAAATTTTTCTGACCTTCCTTGGTCGCTGTATGGCCCGCACGGGCTGTCGTTAAGTGTCGACGGGCCATCTGGCTTGACGGCCCGCACTTGGTCTAATCATAACTAGACTGGTTTACTCTAATGGGCTAATCCTAAGTTAATTTATTTGTGGTACCCCACTACAGGTAGTTTAAATAAACGATCCTACAACAAATCCTACGTGGATGCCTCAGGACACTGTTTTAGTTGGACAGGATGTTACAATCTACCCCCCTTATAAATAAATTTCATCCTCAAAATTTGTACCTATTCGTATTGTTGAAGTAGGCTTTGGTAATGCTTGCGAGCTTCTACTTTTGTGTCCCAAGTGGCCTCTTCTTCATCCCAAGTGGCCTCTTCTTCATCGTGATGGGTCCATAATACCTTGACCAATGGGATGACCTTGTTGCGCGGGACTTACTCCTTTCTATCTAGTATTCGAGTGGGTTAGAGAATATATGTGGCATTTTTCTTGAGCTCCACGTGTTCCCACTTGATGATATGCGAAGGATCGAGGACATATTTCTTCAACATTGATACATGGAAGACGTTGTGCATTCTAGCGAGTGGCGTAGGTAGGGCCAAGCAATAAGCAACTGCACCCACGCGGTCTAAAATCTGGAAGGGCCCAATGAACCATGGCGTGAACTTTTCCTTCTTGCCGAAATGTACAACACCCTTCATTGGGGAGATTTTGAGAAATATGTGGTCCCCAGCTTTAAATTTCAAGTCCCTCCGTCTAGTGTCGGCATAACTCTTCTATCTGCTTTGAGCCGTCAAGAGGCGGCGCCGAATAATTCCAATCTTTTCAGTCATAATCCGTACAAAATCTTGCCTTAGCAAGCTTTTCTCACTAATTTCCTTCCAACAATGTGGGGCTCGGCACGGACGCCCATACAAAGCCTCGTAAGGCGTCGTACCGATGCTAGCCTAAAAGCTATTGTTATTGGCGAACTCAGCGTATGGGAGGCAGTCGTCTCAACTCTCCTGAAAATCCAATACACAAGCCCGCAACATGTCTTCCAATATTTGATTTACCCGCTCGGTTTGCCCATCTATCTGCGGGTGGAAGGAGGTGCTCAACTTCAGCTTCACTCTCATAGCTTCTTGGATGCGGGTCCAGAAGATCGACGTGAATCGAGTGTCCTGGTCCGACATAATTTCCATCGGGACGCCATGAAGCCGTATGATTTCTTTGATATATAGCTTGGCTAGATCATCAGCAGAGTTGCAAGTCTTTATCGGCAGAAAGTGGGCTGATTTAGTTAACCGGTCCACAATCACTCATATTGAGTCATGCCCCTTCTTAGTCTTGGGCAAACGGAAATAAAATTCATTGATATGAAGTCTCATTTCCATTCTGTTATGGGCATGGGTTGCAAAAGGCCCGGTAGTCGGCAGTGCTCAGCCTTGACCTGTTGACACATGAGGCATCGGGACACATACTCCTCTATTTCCTTCTTCATGTTGTCCCACCAATAGTTTCGCTTCAGATCCCGATACATTTTAGTACTACCAGAATACATCGCTAACTTAGAGTTGTGAGCGGCATTTAAGACTTCTTCTCGTAGTCCCTGAAGATTTGGGACACAAATGCGGCCTCGGTACTGTAATCCCCCATCAGTGCCGACTCTCCACTCGGACTCCACCTCATCCTTTGCTCTTTCTCTCATCCTTTCCAACAACTCATCGCCCTCCTGGGCTTCAATGATCTTACTGTTAATCATTTGCTGGGCCTGAATGTGGGCTATGACCTCGTACGGTTCCTCCATGGTTAGCTTCATATCTAAGTCTCGTACAAACTCCACCATGTCCCACTCTCTCACCATTAGCGGGGTCGCAAATTCGAGCGCTCTTTTGCGGCTCAAGGCGTCCGCCACCAAATTGGCCTTGCCAGGGTGATACGAGACATCGTCTTTCAACGTTTCCATCTAGCGACGCTGTCTCATGTTCAGATCTTTTTGAGTGAAGATATATTTGAGGCTCTTATGGTCACAGAAGAGCTCAAATTCTTCACCATAGAGATAATGTCTCCATATCTTCAGCGCAAACACTACCGCCGCAAGTTCGAGGTCATGTATAGGGTAGTTTTCCTCATGTTTCCTTAACTGTCGAGATGCATAAGTGATTGCCCTGTCATCTTGTATGAGTATGCAACCCAAGCCCACACGAGAGGCATCAGTATAGATGGTGTACTTGACCCCCTGCTCAGGTAACACAAGTACACGTGCTGACGCCAGTTTATCTTTCAACTCTTGGAAGGCCGCCTCCACCTTCTCATTCTAAGCAAATTTGAGGTCATTCCATGTAAAGCTGGGATAGCAGCCAGACTATTTTGAAAAGTCTCTAATGAATCTTTGATAATAGCCGGCAAGACCGAGGAAACTCCTCACTTTTGTAATAGAGTTCGGCTGCTTCCAATCTTACACAGCCACCACCTTGGCGAGATCCATAGATATTCCTTCTTTGGACACTACATGTCCTAGAAATTTGACCTCCTCCTTCCAAAAGTCACATTTTCTAAATTGCACAAATAGTTGATTTTTCTTAAGTGTCTCCAGGACTGCCCTTAAATGTTCTTTATGCTCTTCACGATTTTTTGAATAAATCAATATGTCATCGATGAATACGATGAAGAATCTGTATAAGAACGGCCCGAAGACTCTGTTCATGAGATCCATGAATACCGCTGGAGCATTGGTGAGCCCGAACAACATAACTAGGAACTCATAATGGCCAAAGCAGGTTCTGAAGGCCGTTTTCTGTATATCCTCGTCCTTGACTCGCAGCTGATGGTACCCTGATTGTAGATCAATTTTTGAGAAGTATTGAGCACCCCTCAGCTGGTCGAACAAGTCATCAATTCTAGGCAACGAGTATTTGTTCCGAACCATTACTTGGTTCAATCTCCTGTAATCTACACACAATCGCAGTGAGCCGTCCTTCTTCTTCACAAATAGGACCGGGGCTCCCCATGACGATATGCTGGGTCAGATGAAGTCTGACTCTAGCAATTTGTCAATTTGAGACCTTAGCTCTTCCATCTCACATGGGGGCATGCGGTAAGTTGGCAAGGAAATGGGTGTGGCACCAGGAGTCAGATCGATCGTGAAGTCTATCTCACACCGAGGAGGAAGTCCAGGTATGGTTTTAAACACATCGACGAAATCTTAGACCACGGGACTGCATGTGAGTGAGGGTCCATCATAACCCTCCTCCAATGAAGCATAACACAAAATTCGACGATCGTGGCTGACCTGGACCGGGAACGTGTAGGAGGCGCCTTCGCCCTCGTATATTTTCACCGATAGAGTGTCACAGTCGATTTTTGCCTTCATCACAGTTAACCAGTCCATGCCCAGGATGACGTCGTAATAGAAGATCTTGGTCACTATCAAGTCCACAAACGCCACCATGCATCCCAAGTCGATGGGGCAATCACGACATATCTTTGTTGCTTCTGAATAAGTGCCGACAGCGGCAATGATCTTTACCCCTACGAAGGGGGTAGGGCGTAGTCCTAGATGTTTGATGGTTGCATGCAATATGAGAGAAGCCGTGGACTCGGTGTCCACCAACAGAAATATGGGAGTACCTTGTATGTGGGTTGTCACCTCCAAGGCCGTAGGAGTGGGGGTGACTGCATCTTGGCCCTCTGCCACTAAGGCATGGACCCAAGCTTGCTACGTGAGGTTTGGTCACTGCATAGGCCGTTGTGGTGGCCTAACTTGAGGTAGCAGTGCACGATGAACTGCTGGCTAGGCCCCATCGTCCGTAAAGGTGGAATATGCAATGCCTGCTATGGGTCTATTGTTGCGCTGAGGTGGCGTGAAGCTGATGTCCCTCATTCTCGTAAAACTATATGGCTCCGAGTGACCTGTCCTCCTACAATAGTTACATATCTGAGCAGGTCGTGCAGAAGGGGCCGGCGTGGTAGCTAGCCTAGGTGGGGAATTTGGGTGTGGCCTCTTCCCGACAAAAGAAGAGGACGGTCCCTTTATCCTGTTTTGTGGCCCTAGCTGTGAACGGGTCTGCGAGACTCGCTCTTCATCCTGTTCCGCCCGTATCAACATCTCAACGAGCTTGGCATAGGTCCTGATGCTAGCATAACACATCTTCAAGTGAATGCCGCTCCTCAACCCCACCGTGAATCGCCTTATTTTAATCGCCTCATCGACAACTATCTGGGAAGCGTAACGCGACAGTTCAGTGAAGCGATTCTCATATTGCACCACAGACATCCCTCCTTGTTGGAGGCATAAGAATTCATTCTCCCTCTCAAGACGGTATGCCTGTGGGAGATATTTCTGATTGAAGCAGGCCTCGAACGCTTCCCATGTCCACACATGGTTCTTCGGGAGGGTCCGAAGAACACTTCCCACCACAAGTCTGCCTCCTTCTCGAAGAGGTAAGAGAGGAGCTCGACATATTCCGCTTCAGAATCGTGGAGAGGCCGAAGCAGCTTGGTGACTCGATTGAGTCAATATTCTGCTTCCTCTAGGCAGTGGGTGCTAGCAAAAGTGGGCGGCCTAACCTTTGGAACCGCTCAAATAAGTGGCTCGTGTTAGTTGCGGGCGCGGCCATGGTGGGTGGTTCTGGTTGTCGCACCCCCATGTTGTGGGCCATGGCTCCCATCATAGTGGCCATCATTTGTTGTTGCTGTTGTTGCATGAGAAGCAACATCTAGCCCATCTGGTCCATAGCTAGCGTGGTGGGAGGTGCGGGTGTCGTGGCTTGCGGTGGCGGCGCATCCGGGACTGCCTCCTGGGTAGTATTACCCATATTTTGAGAACCGGTCGCCCCTTAGGGGCTTTGTTGATCTAGGGGATTTGGTCCCTCTTGACTAGGCCGCCATGAGGTAGGCAAAAAAAATGAGTGTCATTCCAAGGGCGCATTTTTCCTGGAAAGAGGTTCCTTAGAGTGTTAATCACTAGAACATCGCGTACACCATGCATATAAGACTTACCGATTTAATTTATGACTATAACAACTATACATGCAAGGCACTCATAAGCTAGAAGAAAACTTCAAGTCAATCCAAACATTCACATTGATTTCAAAATGCCATTGGTATGGCCAGTTACATGTTACAGCATGGATTACAAGCATTACTAGACATGCAAGACGTAAGGGGAATACAATCTAGTTAAGCAAAAGCCCTAACTATCTTTCAGTACATGCAATTAGACCTAACCGACTTAAAGCAAACTACTAGTCATTAGTAAGGTTATGCTGCTATTCTTCTGAGTCGGGCAAAGATGGGGGTGCTTCTTCCCCTTTACTACAGAAGATCAGGGTCTTTATGGCTCGGTATATCTTTTTGTTCCATTTTTCCTGCTTTGCTTGGTGCCTGACTTAGTTCTCCTTGATCTCTGCTATCTCGATCTCGAGCGTATCCAAGTGCTCGCGTATACCTAGGGTGGTGAGTAGCTCCCTTTCTTCAATTTCCTCAGCTTCTTCTGCCTCTTCAGCTTCATCCTCATTCTCATTCTCGTCGCTTCCATCGCTTTCCTCGTCTTCTTCGTCGAGGTCTCCGTATTGGTTGATGTGGGCCTGTCGCTACTTGGGACCTATCCTCATCTTATTTAACATATCATCTCCCAACAGTTGTGTCGTATAGGATTCCCATCCGATCCGCCCACCCTGTATTGCTAAGCCAACTGACAGACCATGCGACCAAAGGGAAGGCATACACTCTTCCTCGTCACTCTTGCGGCCCGCATAATCTGTTAAAGTACTATGCTAGGGAGGCACACATCTGCTCCTTGTCCCACCTGATATAAAAACTCCACCATATAGCGGGAGCACTCGGTGCGGTTTATTAGCCTCGTGTACACGTTATAGGTGCAAGTGCGGTGAAGTACTCAATACTCTGGGGTTAAGTTAGTCGAGCTTAGACCGACCTCTTGCTTCCCTCGTTTCCACTGGGCAACCTTTCCATATAAAAAGCGGGTCCGCTCATTGCAGGCTCAACTCGTATCCAAATTTTTCTCGTTGATCTGCACCTCGCCTACTGGCATACCAAGTACGTCAGCAATATCCTCCACCCCGAAGTGAAATCTTTTACTCCCGGATATAACATCAAAGCCCAAAGGCTTGAATTGAGGGTTTCTGATCCGCATGTAGACAGCCCTAACTTGTCCTTCATATGCCTAGAAACTTTCGTAGAATATTGGACCCCATTCCTTATCCATAAGCTGGCCGAGTACGGCGTAATTATCAAACATATGCTCCTCCACGGAGGCTTCGAAGGCAACGTTGCGTACACAAAAATTTTCCATATCTTCAACGGGCAGTTGGGAGGCTTGGATTGCGGCCCTCTTTGGGAATCATTTCAGCGCTTGGATCGGACTTCCGAGACCGCCTTCCCCTTTGGATCGGCCTTTTACTTACTTCGCCTTTCTCGGCTCGGCGGTTGCCGATTTTTTCTTCCCCATGAGTAAAAGAATCACTGTGATGGAGAAGAAGGAGGCTACGGTTGCTAGAAATGCCATTTCTTTAGCAAGGAAAGGGATGGTTGTTGAGAATGAGTTAAAAGAGAAATGGGTTTAGGGTTGGATTTGTGAAAGGGGTTTGAGATGAGTTTTGATGAGAATGTTTTGAAAAAGAAATGGGTTTTGGGAGAGTGGGTTGGAAATGGATGTGGGAGGATGGATGTGGAAATGGATTTGAGAATAGGATTTGAGAAAGAGGGTTGATGTTGGCTTTTATGAATGAGTTTTAGTGGAAGGGTTTTGTGAATGGAAGTGGAAGGGAATGAGTGAGTGGAGTGGGAGTTTGAGGATGGGTGTTGAGATGAGATGGTCTTGGTAAAGGAGAAGAAGATGGGTTTGAAGTGGGTTTTGTGGGTGAAAGTTGAAGAGGATTTGGGGAATGTATGTTGAGAAAAGATTAGGGAATGAGTTGAGGAAATGAGATTTGACAAAGGGTTGGAATGGGTTTGAGAAAATGGGACTTGAGATGGGTTAAAGTACAAGAAAATGGTGGGTTTGGGGTTTGGGATTGAGAATGGGGAAGGGGATGGGTTTTTCTAGAGATTTAGGAACTATGGAGTGGGTTGTAGGGTGAGAAATGGGGTGTTTAGGCCCTTAAATTGCAATAGAGGTGGGCCCCACTCGTGTGTACATTGAAAGGAAAGGGGGAAACCCAACTTTGAATGTCCGGCGGGGGTAGCGCCTGCTCGGCGTGGTGGCGCCGATGCGCTGGAAGGTCGGGCACTGGCTGCGTTAGCTGGGCGTGGCGGCGCCGGCCCGTTGGATGGTTAGGTGGTGGCTGAGCCCGCTGGGCATTGTGGTGCCAGCCCGCTAGACGGTCGAGCGCTGGCTGCGCCTGTGGGCATTGTGAGTGTGGGGCGGCCGAGCATGGTGGCGCCGGTCGGCGTCTTCCCAGATAGGGCCCACATAATTTATGATTTTTCAGGCGCCGATAAGGTCCCCGGGGAAGTACTATATCTGAATTTAGGGTAGAAGAAGCTGGTCTACGCAGTGGGCCTATTCGTTTCATGAGATTTTTCCCAGTTAGGGGTCGAAATCAAAATTTTCTACTGTTTCATTATTTTTGGTAAATTCTCGTTCACCCCCATGTATTTATCCCTGAATGGGTCAGAGCTATCAAGTTTGGCCCGACGTTAGCCCATTTGTAAGTGGATGTTGACTTCGACTGTCAAATCCTTCGATTTTCGGCTCGTCCCTAACAAGGTGCCAATATACTTTAAAACTCTCGGACCCGATTCCTAGCGACGTTACTCCCTCTCGCTCCCCGATTCTAACTCGTTGGAAGTTCACCTTCCATCTAAGATTCATCGATTCGGGTGTCTGGGGTAGTCCCTAACGTTTCAGTATCGCTATTGCGTCCCTTCCTAAGTCAGCGGATGCGTTAGTGAGTTCATGACCCATGGCCTAATTAATTCCAAAAAGTTGCTCTGATACTAACTTGTAATGCCCTGAAAATTGGGGGTCGTGCATACACTCGACTCCCAAGTTCCTGAATATCACTTATAACCAATTTTTATTATTTTACGTTTAGTCAGGTTTAAATGCGCAGCATGGAATTATTTGGAATATGAAACACAATCACATCTAGTCTACTGAAATGATAGAGGTCAAATATATATATATAAGTCTAAAAGAATATAAATGGGTCACACAAGGCGTTGCCCAACAAAATCACAAAAAGAATCATATGTCCAAAAGAATGGTGCGTTGAGCCCACTACTTAACAATCTAGAATCCAGTTTCCTAAGCCGATGGAGAACCGCCCATCAACTAGAAGTAGGATAGCTCGTCCTCCTCCTCAAAGCACGCACCGCCAGGCTCCTCATACTTTGTATTACTTACATCTACGGGAGAGTCTGGTTGGTGTTTTAAAACACTGTCCTAGAGTGGGAGTGAGTGATCAACTCAGTGGGTGCTATTAGTATTAAGTTGTAACAAGCATCAATTGTATTATAAACTTAATGAAAGACAATCATTTATAAACACCTGACTAATCTTATTAATGCATATGCATGATAGATGATATGATGCATGCCCTCGCCACAATACTCCCTCAAGTGACTTTGTCTAACGATCGCGTATGAATAACACTCCCTCATTGCGACCTCAACTGCTGAGTCGCCAACCTAGCTGGTGCGATGCGATGATAGTGTTAGCCGAGTTCTTAGTTAATTCCATTCGTCCAGCAGGTTGGAAAAACTGATACACCCCACGTATCAATGCCCTGAACTGGTTGCGAGGCCAAGGCCTCCCAACGTGTGAAGCTAAGACCCCACGATCTTTAATCCCATTGGGTTCCCCATCCTCGACTTCAAGCACATGGGGAGTGCTGAGAGAAGGGATCACTCGCGGTCATTACAGGGAGGTTCGTCACCCCAGCGTAGGTCGATAGCTCGGACACAGTGTCCTATTCTACCATGCCCAGCTCATGAGGCGGTGGATCAGTTTTAATTTGGTTATCGATGGGCTACAATGGTTGAAGGGTGTTCCAGATTCCATGCAGGTGTGGGCAAACATGGTTAACAAACATGAATGGCCAGTACATTAACTGGACCTTACAAGTCCAGGCATGTATAAGACGGACGACATCGGGTACATACGACCCATTTAGTCCAACTATTGTCGCCTATCCGTACTTGCCCAAATCTGTCGGTCTAGCCTCAAGGCAATCCTACCAACGGGCCACCTTCTCTCACCTCAGTTTTTTGACCATCTTAGGGATTTGAGGGAAATCCATAACATGCCAACAATCAGGATTATTAACTGGCATGAGCAATATCATGCATTCATACTTCTCAACATAAAACTCAGATTTTCTTACCAAATAAAGCTAACAATGTTGTGAAATAAAGGTGCATGTGTGTTGTGTGGGTTAGTGAGGAAGCTAAGCATGTCATATATGTCATAGGAACAAAATGCACAAGGGTTAATGAATCATACATGTTATAAGGTAACATCATACACAAATCAACCAGACATATACATGCAAACATCAAATTTATACCCAATCATGTGAGAGATAACCAACAATAAATATTCCATAACTATTCCATGTTGATTGAAAGGATCAAGGTAAGGTATTTCCTAAGTTCTCTCTAAATCCTCCAAATACATCATCCAAGCAATCAAAATCATTAGACTCATACTAAAATTGGTGCTAGGCCACGTAAGAATAATAGTCCGCACCTATGGATCGTTGAGATCTCGGAAACGAACTAGGAATGAGGACTTTGGGGTCGATCGGCCGGAATCCCTAAAGCAAACACTTGCATGTTAGAAATCTATGCCAATCCCTTCTCAACACAAGCGTTTCAAGAAAAAGGATGAGGAATTTGCTTATACGATTAACGGAAGCGATTCTTGCGGTTGTGGTAGAGAGTTTTCTTGGAGAAGAGGTAGGGAGATGCAAGATTGGATTCCCTTGGGCCCCACATCGATATAAGGTCCACCCTCACTCTCTTTCTTCTTTCTTTGCTCTCTCTACTCTCTCTTTACTCTCCTTGGTGGTTGTAGTAATGGAGGAAGTTATGAGAGGAGCTAGGGCTTTATTTCCTAGACTTGGGCCCTTTGACCTTAAGTTTCCTCAAATGCCCACAATGACCCTCTAGGACTCCCTATTGGGTTTGTGGTGGCCCCAAAAGCCCCTTGGCCACTAAATTTGGTGTGTAGGTATCTCATGGCCCGATGAGGGGCCATGCAAAATTTGGGTCAAACGGATGCGGGGTCTTGTCCCACGGCTCCTATCTAGATAGCCCTACGAGGTCCATTCTAGTTTTTAGGGCATTTTTGGTAGCCCTCTAGCCATGAACTTATAGGATAGGTGCTCTATGGCCTGATGAAGGGCCATGCAAAGTTTAGGAATGATCCGATATGGGGTTTGATCGTACGGGTCTGATTTGCGATCAACGGTCACCATTCCACGATCGGGTCCCAGATTTTGTGGACGGGCATAGAAAAATGCGTTTGGCCTTCACCGTAAATGTAAAAAAGATCCAACGGTTGGAAAGCCTGGTATCTCAGTTTTATTTACAAGTGCCAGATTTCAATTCTAGCCTTGGGTGAGTTGCGTTTGGCAAGTGCCGTTGGGACTGCAAGGATAATTAATTTATGGGTGTCCACTGGGTTCGTGGTCCACGATGGACCACAAGCCCAATGAGATATGTGGTTCCCTTATTTTTTTATATTTTTAACCTTCCTTGGTCGTTGTATGGCTCGCACGGGCTGTCGTTATGTGTAGACGGGCCATCTGGCTTGACGGCCCGCATTTGGTCCAATCATACCCAGACTGGTCTACTCTAATGGGCTAATCCTAGGTTAATTTATTTTTGGTACCCTACCATGAGTAGTTTAAACGAACGATCCTATGACAAATCCTACATGGACGCCTCAGGACACTGTTCTGGTTGGACAGGACGTTATAGATTCAAACTTAGTTGACGGTTTTGATTAAAGATGCATAATACAGTGGCCCCACAAACAAACTAATGATTAACATTCCATTTCGATGATTCCATGCGATGCGGCTCACCCGAGATTTGGTCCTGAGGATAGAACCTGATGGGCATAATGGATTTTACTGTTTGGGTGCTGTACAAGCTGCCCAAAATAAGTGTTGCAAAGGATTTAGGTCCCATCGTCGTGGTTGTAACCAGGTATCCATGCACAACTGCCAATGCAATCACGGTCTAGGATATGCTAGAACTCCACCATTCACACAGCGGTACCAAATTGATTAGTGGCTTAGATCATATAGGCTAGAGTTGTACTAATGATGCAGGGAAGGACGTGATGAGGTCGATCACCATCTTCCTCATGGATAATTACTCTGAATCCATGAAGCCTCTCTGGACTCCTCACAGAGATTCCTCGAATCTAAGAGGGATGAAAACAGAAATAATTTCAAATAATCGAAAATAAATTGATTCATGATTTTATTTTTTTTAAAAAAATGAAATTAGTGTGGGACTTAATCTATATGCGTAATAGGCCCACGGATCTGTCTGTGCATGGGACATGGGGATTAAAGGGTCAAATAGCGTACCTAGCTGTGACGCCGCCATAGAAGCTGGATAATAATACCAGAATACCAATAGAGCTTAGGATCTTCCTCTCCTTCACACTCTTTTTGCAACTCGAAAGATGGGACTCGAATTCTGTCGTGGTATAGGATCGGGGACCCAGCTCTCTTATATAGAGACTGTGGAGGGGGAGTTTGAAACCCATCAAAACTCCCTCTCCCACGCTCCACATTGTTGTGTTCTAGTTTGACTCAAATTGCTATCTGCGTAAACAGCTATAGCATTCCAGCCCTAACTCGCATTGCTGTGCAATCAGAGTTATGCAGTGAATCACCTGAAGTGGGGCCCACTGGTCTACTCAATCATCTAGTCCAACTGAATGACAATCCAGACCGTTGATCAGTAAGGCCCACCAGATAGAGTTCTTACATTCTCCCACTTGGGCCTCATTGAACAACGTCAATGATTGTCATATAGAATAATTTTGAAAATAAATTTTGATCTTTTAAGAAAATATCCAAATGGTTAACCAATGAAACAGTTGGATAGTGTGAGTAATGCTATTCAATCTGGTTCATCAAGATAGTCAGTATCGAAACGCGGTAGTCATACAATATTTAATTTAGGTGAAGTGAGTCTAAGCGCGATCACAAATACTTTCAATCTTAATGACATAGATCAAGAACTAGGCAATGTGGTATAAGGATTACACCCTTTAGTGTGATAATATGTGCCTATCCTTAAGAGGTCCTGAAGCTTTTACCTGTCTCCAACGAGACACGACTGGAGTTCTACTTACTTAAAATTTGTGCATATATATAGAGAAGTAGAAATAAATCTTTATATCAAAATCATCCAAACAAAATGTATAAAATGAGATCTCTAAGTGTCTGTGAAAATTAAAGTACGCTCAACTCCCACTAACTTAAAACATCTGTGGGATCAATGACTCCCATGAATGTTACATGCTCCTGAAATAGCGTGATAGGGAGCCCTTTAGTGAGTGGATCTGCAATTATCTGCTTAGTGCCGATGAATTCCACGGACACTTGATGATTCCGAACCCTGTCCTTTACAACAAGATACTTGATGTCGATATGCCTTGGCCTTAACGAATGCTTGTTGTTAGTAGAGAAGGAAATAGTAGCCGAATTATCACAAAATATTCTTAATGGTTTTGGGATATGCTCCAGTACCTGCAAACCTGAGAAGAAACTCTGTAACCATAATGCCTGATTAGATGCCTCATAACAGGCAATAAATTCAGCTTCCATAGTGGATGAGGCTGTGGTAGATTGTTTCACACTTTTCCACGACACAGCTCTTTCCACCATCATGAAGATGTATCCCGAAGTAGACTTCTTAGTATCAATGCAGCCTGCGAAGTCTGCATCTGAATATCTGATCAACTACAACTGGTCAGATCTTCTGTATGTGAGTCCGAAGTCTTTCATTCTCTGAAGATACCGTAATACTTTCTTTGCAGTTATCCAATGTTGCATTCTTGGATTAGATACATATCTTCCCAACATTCCAGTGACAAAGGCAATGTCCGGTCATGTACAGACTTGAGCATACATGATGCTCCCTACTACTGATGCGTACGAAAATACTTTCATTCGATTCTTTTATAAATCATTCTTTGGACACTAAAATAGACCAAATTTATTGCCCTTCACAATGGGCGACTTTTCTGAAGCACAATTTTGCATGCCATACCTTTCGAGTACCTCAGTAATGTAGGACCTCTATGACAGGCTGAGCAGTCCAAGTGTTCTGTCATGGCGAAGCTCAATGCCGATGATGTAAGAAGCTTTACCAAGGTCTTTCATTTCAAATCTTTGAGATAAGAATTTCTTAGTGTTGCTTAACATACTGGTATCATTACTAGCTAACAGAATGTCATTAACGTACAAAATCATCATAACGAACTTACTTCCACTAATTTTAATGTAGAAACATTCATCTACAGTATTTTCTACAAAGCTGTATGAGGAAATGACTTCATGAAACTTTAGGTACCACTGTCGCGATGCCTGTTTTAACCCATAGATGAACTTCTTAAGTTTACAAACCAAATGTTCTCAGCCAGTAGCTACAAAACCTTCGGGCTGCAACATGTATAGATTCTTATTCAGAACCCCATTGAGAAATGTAGTCTTTACATCCATTTGGTGTAACTTTAAATCCATATGAGCTACAAGAGCCATTATGATTCTGAATGAGTCTTTCTTAGATACTGGTGAGAAAGTCTCCTTAAAGTCAATGCCCTCACGTTGGTTAAAATCCTTGGTAACAAGTCTGGCTTTATATCTTTCGACATTACCCTTGGAGTCCCTTTTGGTTTTAAATATCCATTTACAACCAATCAACTTTATTCCAGTAGGTAACTCTACAAGATCCTATACTTTATTTTTCCTCTCATGAATTTCAACTCATCTTTCATGGCATCAAACCAACGAGAAGGATTAACACTTTATTTGACTTGTGTAAAGGATTCAGGATCTTTTTCCACCCCTATGTCAAAGTCGTGCTCTTGTAAGTATACGATGTAATTGTCTCGATTTACAGACCTTCTCTCTCTTTCAGATCTTCTCAATGGTTCAGCTTGTTAGGTCTGATCTTGATTTTCCTCATCAGTGGTTTGTATATGAGGTTCTACAGTGACTGCAGAATCGACTGCATCATTAATATCCACGTGATCTGGATTGACTATGAATGGAGTCATAGTCCTTTGTTTCTCAAATATAAAATTTTTTATGTTCGTGCTCCCACTGTTTTCAGTGTCCTCAATGAATCTGGCATTCCCAGTCTCAACAATCCTGATAGAGTGGGAAAGACAGTAGAATCGATAACCTTTTGATCTTTTTGGATATCCAATGAAGAAACAACTTACGGTTCTAGGATCAAGCTTTTTTTTATGCGGGTTATAAATTTTGGCCTCAGCAAGACAACCCCAAACATGTAGATATCGGAGACTTGGTTTTCTCCCATTCCATGACTCAAAAGGAGTTTTGCTTACTGCTTTGCTGGGAACTCTGTTTAATATATGAACTGCGGTTTTGATCGCATCACCCCATAGAGATTCTGGTAATGTCGAATTGCTGATCATGCTTCGCACCATATCCATAAGGGTGCGATTGCGTCTCTCAGCCACTCCATTATGCTTTGAAGTACCAGACATAGTGTACTGAGCAACAATGCCACAATCCTATAGGTATTTAGTGAGTGACCTCGGATTGCGTCCTGATTCATCATATCTGCCATAGTATTCACCACCATGGTCAGATCTGACAACTTTAATTCTCTTATTGAGTTGATTTTCAACCTTGGCCTTATAGATTTTAAAAGCATCCAGGGCATCTGATTTCTCATTGATAAGGTATATGTACTCGAAGCAAGAGTAGTCATCTATAAAGGTATTAAAATATTTATGGCCACTCCATGAGGCTTTAGGGAATGGTCCATAGATATCTGTATGTATAACCTCTAATTGACCTACACTCCTAGTTGTACATTTCTTTCTCATTCTAGTCTGTTTCACTTTTATGCAATCAATGCATACTTTATATTCAGAGAAGTCTAGAGAATGTAAAATTTCTTCTCGCACAAGCCTGTCTAATCTCTCACGAGATATATGGCATAGCCGCCTGTGCCACAACATGGAGGAATTCTCATAATCTAGTCTTCGCTTGGATCCCACTTTATTTCCATACAAGGTATTAATATTATAGATGTGAGAGGCAATCAAGTCTAACTGGTATAAGTTGTTTACTATAGAGCCGGTTCCAAATTTAATTGAATTAAAGTAAATATTAAAACTTTTATTTTCAAATTGAAATGAATATCCCAATTTATCCAAACAAGAAATTGAAACTAAATTACATCTTATAAATAGCACACAAAATGTATTTACTAAATCCAAAAAATAACCAGATTTCAACTTAAGCATATAAACTCCTATTGCCTCCACGTCTACCTTGACACCATTGCCTACGTATATTGAGCGCTCTGCATCAGTTAGTGGCTTGACCTGTAGTAATTCCTGCATAGAAGTGCATATGTGAATAGTAGTGCCTGAATCTATCCACCAGGAATCCGCTAACACATTGGTTAGATTAGATTCAAAACAGATAAAAATAGAATGATTACCATTCTTTATGAGCCAATTCTTAAACCCTTCGCAATCTTTCTTTAGATGTCCTGCCTTTTTACAAAAAAAGCACGGTTTGCCTTTAACCCGTTTGCGTTTAGATCCATTTCCAGATTGATTCTCATGGTTTCCAGATGGAGGACCAGAGAATCCATTATTAGAACCTTGTTTCCTTTTCCTTTTACCTTTATTCCATTGCCCATGCCTATGATTGGAGGTCACCATATTAACATTTTGAACTTTGACTATTTGCCTGATCCTGTCTTCTTCTTGGACGCATTGAGTGATAAGTTCATCCAATGTCCACATGTCCTTCAGAGTGTTATAGTTGACCAGGAATGTGCCGAATTGAGGAGTTAGGTTGTTCATGATCAAATGAACTAGTTGATCATCAGTGAGTACGAGCCCTAGAGAACGGATCTTAGATACAACTTCGATCTACTCTACAATGTATTCACGGATATTGCCTTTTCCATCATAGGATGAGCGAGTCAATTTATTCAGAAGGATGCCTACTTCAAATTTATTAGATTTCATGAACCTTTTTTCCATTTCAGTCAGGAAAGTTTTGGCATTGTTTGTTTTAGGCATGACGCCCTTCATAGATTCAGAAATCGAATACTTAATCACTTTCAGGCATGTATCATTTGATCTAAACCATGTAACCCATCGATTATATTTAGCTTCAGTGGCATCATCAGAAGATTCTGGTGTTATTAGGGCCAGATCTAATTGAAGACAACCTAGTACAACTTCAATTGCGTTCTTCCATTGAGCATAATTTGATCCATTCAGGGCAGGGTCTTGATTCTGATTAGTTGGAATTGAGACTGAAATAAAAGAGATACATTTATACTCACATTAATTCATAGTTTCACAAAGTAATTTCGTGAATATAAACAAAATTATCAGGCAAAGTTAATCAATTCAGTTGCTAAGAGAGGTATCAATTGAATCATCCAAGATGAAAATGGGCCCAACCATCACATCCTGGTGAGAATCTGTTACATCATCATCATTCCTCCTGTGGGAGGTAATAATAACATGTTAGTGATCTTCCTGAATATGAAGCTAAGTGATGTTAATGATGTAAGTCTGAGACACTCAACACTTGTGGGTGAGATGAGTCTTTCAGCTTTACATTACTAGCACCATTTACTTCACTCGTTCATGTGTTTGCCAAACGGTAAACGTCTGTGTTTTCGTTACTGTGTGCATGAAAATGTGAATGCAACTATATGCAATCCTCTTGATCCCAATGTTACAAGTCTGTACTTATAAAATTTTCATCGATTTAGGTCACTATAGTGGCTAACACAACTGAATCCAAAACTGCAAATATAGACTTTAGGATTGCTATTATAATCCTGCCTCTCTATGGATTATATCTTAATTAGTCCGATGCGGCCCATAAGTTAGTTGATATTGACCCTTTTAGAAATAAAGGAACTTTAAAGTGAAACAAACAGAAAGGTTTTACATCATATATTCCAATGGTCCATATCAACTCTTAAGTATGGGTGATGGGCTAATAATAGGGCCGAATCAGTACTCTGAGTGATTTGGATATCATTAATGAGTATCATAAGTCTAGTCTATAGTACCCACACGATGAATGAATAATATTGAACGATCTACAAAATTTGATGCTCAGATCCTGACATTTATGTCCATTAGATGGACGTGTTAGATCTGATACTTAATGATAGTTCTTTATCCTAATATTTGTCCATTAAGTGAATGTTTCTGGATTATGTGCTCATTTTAATCCAAACTAACGACTCACATCTGGTTAACGGATCCAAATAGGTCCCTAAAATATCAGTGGGCCCAGATGATATCTGAATTTAATGTGAAACACTTGGTCTAAATAAATGGGCCCAACCAACATCCATGCTAAAATCACCAGATGAGGCCTACTTGTCACAAAATAAACCCAATATAATGTCCCAGAGTATATGTAATGGGCCTTGAACAGGCGTCAGGTCCATTACAGAGATTAGGAGGATCCATAACTAGAAGTGGGCTCTTAAATGAATGTCAGGCCCAATATAGGGATTGAATGTGGATCCCGCATTCGGGTACAGGATCCGAATGAATTGAAATCGGGTCTGTTGACCCGACCATATATCTAAGGTCATTTCTTGTCCTAACATAAGTGGTGAAAAATTAGGTCGTTTTCGACCTATTGCATGCGGCAACTGAAAATAGGGAGATGGAATCCTAGCCGCCGCAGATGAACAAGCGTCCGACCGCCTCCATCATCAGATGGTAGTGATCATGGTGCATGATGGCCGACTATGTTGTTATACGTAAAAGACATCGGTGGTGGACTAAAATCCTCATATGCCATCAACATCTGCCAAGAGACCATCTCCTTGTGACGATAATGGCTGTCGCAGAGAGAGATGGAGGCGTAGGTGGTGATGGAGATGAAGTATATGGCCGGAATCAGGAGATGAAGACGCATAGATGAACATCAAAGATGCTGGCTATGGTCTCCATGGCTATCACCCAGAAATACAGGTAAGGGTATATAAAATCCCAATTTGGGATTATTAGATTCGAATATGAGTTCTGAAATCAGGAATCTGAAATCCCTAATTGTGATCAGTAAACCCTAATTGTAATTTGGATTTGGGGATTCGAATTTAAAACCCCAAATTTATAACTGGATCATGGATTTTAATTCAAAATCCCTAATCAATACTGGATTTGGGGGATTTTATTTTATTTTTTAAAGATCTGAAGTCCCCTAAACATCCTGATTGGTGATCGAAATCCAAAATTCCTAATTGCTGATATGGGATCTGATTTGGTAATTCCTAAATTAGTCTGGATCTGTGGATCTAGATTCTGAAAATCCTTAATCGAAATCTGGAATTAGAATCCCTAATTAATGGATTCAGGAATTCCTAAATCCCTGATTTGCAGATTTGGGGTTTTAAATCCAAATCCCTAACTTTAACTAGATTTGGGGTGATAGTACTGAGATCCCTAATATGGGATTTGGAATTCGAAATCCCTAATCTCTCTAACTTCTAAATTCAAGAAAAAATTACAATTAACTGAATAAATCTGTAATGGATGAATCTGATCATCCATGCCTTTACATAGATGTCTCTAATACCAACTGTGGGACTTAAGCTATATGCAGAATAGGCCCACGGATCTGTCTATGCATGGGACATGGGGATCAAGGGGTCAGATAGCGTACCTAGCTGTGATGCCGCCATAAAAACTGAATAATAATACCAGAATATCGATAGAGCTTAGGATCTTCCTCTCCTTCATAATTAGAACCCTTTAAACAGTAAACTCAAATCTAGGAGGAGTTTCAGATGTAAGTGTTCGATGCCATCGATAACAGGTTCAATGACATCGAAGTAAGTGTTCGATGCCATCGAAGCCACTTCGATCCCAATCGCAAAAGTCAGATAAAAATTGAATTTCTTGCTGGACATATTAGAGCATCCTTCGATCCCATCGAAGCTAGTTCGATGACATCAAAGGCAGTTTGATGATATTGGAAAAATACACAAATTCAAAAGTTCATTGCTGGACAATTTCACAATTTCACTCGGACTCTTCAATGGGAGCTCGGTGCTGTCAAAGGTGACATCGAATGTTGGGGTTGTTAGAGTCATTATAGCTGTCAAAAGTTCATTCAGTTAATGAGTCCTATTATTCAGGACATGTAGGTAGAGTCTGACCATTTCCTTAACCACTTACCACGTTATTAGGCCCAGTAAAACGTGGGTTGTTTGTTTTAAGTTTATCTCTTTGTAAGGCTTATATAAGCCAACAGCTTGTTTTGAATAAAGATATTGCGTTTGTGCTTAGAATTTATAACAAAATTGGTATCAGAGCCGCATCATGGGGCCTGATTGTGAGAGAAAAGAAACCACAATTTCTTAAGAAGAGAAAGAGTGAGAAGAGCAAGAATTGAAGTATGGCAGCTGAAAATAATTTCGTTCAACCTGCAATTCCTAAGTTTGATGGTCATTACGATCATTGGTCCATGCTTATGGAAAATTTTCTTCGTTCAAAGGAGTATTGGACTTTGGTGGAGACTGGGATCCCTGCTGCAGCAGGAGTGGAGCTTACTGAAGCACAACAAAAATCAATTGCAGACTAGAAGCTGAAAGATTTGAAGGTCAAGAATTATCTGTTTCAAGCCATTGATCGAACCATTATGGAGACGATCCTCAACAGAGACACTACCAAGCACATCTGGGACTCTATGAAACAGAAGTACCATGGTTCCACAAGAGTCAAAAGAGCATAACTCCAAGCTCTTCGGAAGGAGTTTGAGATTCTATAGATGAAAGAGGGTGAGAGTGTTGATGCATATTTCGCTCGAACACTCATCATAGCAAACAAGATGAAGATTCATGGTGAAAACATGCAGCAAGTGATGATCATTGAAAAAATCTTGAGATTAATGACCTCAAGGTTTCGACTATGTTGTGTGTTCGGTTGAAAAGTCTAATAACTTAGACACCTTAACCATTGATGAGTTGCAGAGAAGCTTACTGGTACATGAGCAGAGGATGAACGATATGTAGGATATGAGCAAGCATTAAAAGTGACCTACGATGATAGAATTGGTGGACGAGGAGGCGGTCGAGCTCATAGAGTTTTTCGAGGAAGAGGCAGAGGAAGAGGCAGACAAGCATTCAACAAAGCTATAGTTGAGTGTTATAAGTGTCATCAATTAGGGCACTTTCAATATGAGTGTCCTGAATGGGAGAAGGAAGCGAATTATGCTGAGTTTGAGGAGAAAGAAGAAATGTTACTGATGTCACATGTGGAGCATAATCAATCAAGGAGAGAAGATGTTTGGTTCCTTGACTCAGGGTGTAGCAATCATATGTGTGCAAATAAGGAGTGGTTCTCGGATCTTGATGAGGAATTCCGGCAATCTGTGAGGCTTGGGAATAATTCCAAGATGGCTGTGTTGGGAAAGGGTAACATTAGGTTGCAAATTGCTGGAGTTACTCAGGTAATCACTGATGTTTTCTATATACCTGAGTTGAAAAATAACTTATTAAGTGTTGGACAATTGCAAGAAAAAGGTGTAGCTCTTTTGATACAGCATGGAGTTTGTAGACTCTATCATCCCAAGAAAGGACTTGTAATGCAAACAGCAATGTCTGCAAACAGGATGTTCATATTGCTTGCAAGAATTCTGCCGAAAGCTCCCACTTGCTTCCAAACAATTCTTGAAGACAACACTCACCTTTGGCACTGCAGATATGGGCATCTAAGTTTCAAGGGTCTGAGAACTTTGCAATATAAGCAAATGGTGAGAGGGTTACCACAATTGAAGGCACCATCCAAAATATGCACTTATTGGATGGTGGGAAAGCAACATAGGGATACAATTCCGAAGAGGAGTTTATAGAGAGCATCACAAAGATTGCAGTTGGTACATGCTGACATCTGTGGACCCATCAAACCTGTTTCCAATAGTAAGAAGAGGTATTTCATAAGTTTTATTGATGATTACAGCCGTAAGGTGTGGATATATTTTCTTGCTGAAAAATTTGAAGCTTTTACTATCTTCAAGAATTATAAAAACCTTGTTGAAAAAGAGACAGGAGCTTTTATTCATTGTCTGTGCACAGATAGGGGTGGAGAGTTCACCTCTCACGAGTTCAATGTCTTTTGCAAAGCTAATGGTATTCGCAGGCAGCTCATTGCAGCCTACACTCCCCAACAAAATGGGGTAGCTGAGCGCATGAACAGAACAATCATGAACATGGTTAAAAGTATGTTATCGGAGAAGCAAATTCCAAAGAATTTCTGGCCAGAAGCAGTAAATTGGATAGCGCATGTGCTCAATAGAAGTCCTACATTGGCAGTGAAAGATATGACTCCTGAAGAGGCTTGGAGTGGTGTCAAACCCAATGTTGATTATTTTTGGGTTTTTGGATGCATTGGCCATGTTCATGTGTCAGATAGTAAGAGAAAGAAGGTGGATGATAAGAGTTTTCAGTGTGTGCTGCTAGGGATGAGTGAAGAGTCTAAAGCATATAGACTTTATGATCCAGCATCCAAGAAGATCATTGTAAGCAAAGATGTGGTTTTTGAAGAAAATGAGTGCTGGGATTGCGGGAGAAGTAATGAAGAAGCATGACTTAATATCCTCGAATGGGGAGATAGTAATGAAGAAGGAAGTGGACATGATCAAAGTGAAGAAGAATCTGAAGAGGAGGTGGCAGCAGAAGAAGAAGGAGGAGAGGTTAGCTTATCTTCAAGTGAGTCACCTGGAGAGAATTCTCCAACATCTGAAGAAAGCTCACCAGCAGTGAGGAACAGAAGAATACCATTCTGGATGGAAGATTATGTGAGCGGAAGAGAATTTTCAGAAGAAGAAGCTAAGCACAACAATTTGGTTCTGTTTACCTCAACTGCAGATCCGACTACCTTTGAAGAAGCTGTTCAGAGTTCCAAGTGGAGAGCTGCAATGGACTTGGAGATAGAAGCGATCGAAAGAAATGAGACTTGGGAGCTGACAGATTTGCCTAAAGGAATGAAGAAGATTGGAGTAAAGTAGGTTTTCAAAACTAAACGAAAATGGCGAGATTGACAAGTGTAAGGCTCGGTTGGTGGCGAAAGGGTATGCACAACAGTATGGCATAGATTATACTGAGGTGTTTGTGCCTGTGGCTAGGTGGGATATGATTCGAATGGTAATTGCTTTAGCAGCTCGAAATAGTTGGAGTGTGTTTCAGCTTGACGTCAAAAGCGCTTTCTTGCATGGGGAGCTAAATGAAGCAATGTTTGTTGAGCAACCACAGGGTTATGTGAAGAAAGATGAAGAGTATAAGGTGTACAAATTGAAGAAGGCATTGTATGGCCTTAAACAAGCCTCTCGTGCATGGTACAGCCGGATTGAAGCATATTTTGTCAAAGAAGGATTTGAGAGGTGCAGCTGTGAACACACCTTATTCATAAAAACAGGAGATGGAGGTAAAATTTTGATTGTTAGCTTATATGTTGATGATCTAATTTTTACTGGTAATGATGAGAGTATGTTTGTTGAGTTCAAGAACTCTATGAAACTTGAATTTGATATGACTGATTTGGGAAAGATGAAATATTTTCTCGGTGTAGAGGTTTTACAAAATTCTAAAGGCATTTATATTAGTCAAAGTAAGTATGCAAAAGAAGTTTTGGAGAGGTTTAGGATGGAGAAGAGTAATAGTGTGAAGAATCCCATTGTTCCTGGCATTAGACTAATGAAGGATGAAGAAGGAGCCAAGGCGAATGCTACCATGTACAAACAATTGGTCAGAAGTCATATGTATCTAACTGCAACAAGGCCAGACTAGATGTATGTGGTGTCTCTCACTAGCAGATTCATGGCAAGTCCAATTGAGTTACATTTGCAAGTTGCGAAAAGGGTGTTAAGATACTTGAAAGGTACCATGGATTTGGGAATCTTTTATCGAAAGGAGGGTAATGGAGAATTGATGGCATATATAGACAGTGATTATGTAGGAGATATAGATGATAGGAAAAGCACTTCGGGTTATGTGTTTCTACTCAGTGAAGGAGCTGTGTCCTGGTCCTCAAAAAAATAGCCTGTAGTTGCTTTGTCCACTACTGAAGCAGAGTTTGTGGCAGCTGCCTCTTGTTCTTGTCAAGGGGTGTGGATGAGGAGAGTATTAGAGATGCTTGGTCATTCTCAAGGCAAGTGTACCACTGTGTTATGTGACAACAGCTCTACCATTAAGCTATCCAAGAACCTAGTCATGCATGGACATAGCAAACACATTGATGTAAGGTTTCATTTCTTGCGCGATTTAACCAGAGATGGAGTTGTTGAGCTGAAGCATTGTATCACACAAGAACAAGTTGTAGACATTATGACAAAACCACTTAAGCTGGATGTGTTCTTGAAGCTGCGTGAGTTAATGGGTGTGGGTGTGGTACCAGGAGTAAACTGAAAGCATTACTGCAATCAGTTTAGGGGAGGAATTGTTGGGGTTGTTAGAGTCATTATAGCTGTCAAAAGTTCATTCAGTTAATAAGTCCTATTATTCAGGACATGTAGGTAGAGTCTGACCATTTCCTTAACCACTTACCACGTTATTAGGCCCAGTAAAATGTGGGTTGTTTGTTTCAAGCTTATCTCTTTGTAAGGCTTATATAAGCCAACAGCTTGTTTTGAATAAAGATATTGCTTTTGTGCTTAGAATTTATAACATCGAAGCTGAGATAGCTGAGTAAATTGAAGTCGATTTTGAACTTGGTGTGAATCATGCTTATTTAAAAGGATGTCTTAGGAGTTTCTAAGTACAAATTAGGGTAGAAGGAGTAGTGAAAGGAGTTGTGGAGTTTGAATGAGTCCTCCCTCATCTTCAATTGTTCGATTCTAAATAGTTTTTATACTTTTCATTAAGAGTTTTAGTTCAATCATGTCTTTAATTGGCTAATCTCTTAGCTAGAGTTAAGAGGTGAAGTTTATAGTTTTTCTTAATGTTTATTTTACTTTGATTCAAGTTATTTGATATATATGTTGAATAATTAATTATTTTGGTTTGAATGAACAGGTACTTCTTGTAACATCTCGAAATTTTCATGGCCCAAGTACTTCTTTCTCTTTCTCTTTCTTTTTAATTTTCATTTCCTTTCTTTTTCTCTTTCTCTCTCTTTTTTCTTCTCTCTTTCTCTCTCTTCCTTAGGCGTTAGGAGATTGGGCATGTGAGTGGAGAGGGGAACGCACACCCCTTTTTAAAATGAGTGGGGGTGAGAAGGGTGTGTTTCACATCCCACTTGGATTGTGTGTTTTTAATTTTTTTCTTTTATGATAATCTCTCTTTAAATCTAATTTTTTCCATTGTGTCAGGGTTGTCGAATAGAGCTGGGTTTATGATTTTCTTGGTGATCTAAAATTTAGATTGACCTATCTTGAAAATTCTTCTAACTGGTGCTAAAATTAACTTGATCTTAATTAACAATCCATACTTAATGATTAGGGCCTAATTTCGGAGAAAATGTGCAGTCAGGATAGGCAAACGGTTGGACAAAATTTGGTGGTTGATTGATGGTGGAAAAATTCTAAATCTAAAATTTCACCTTTTGTACCAAAAGGAAGGAATTGACTTCAACCTTCAATGGTGTAGAATCATAAATTAGGTAAATTTTGTATAACCTTGTAGTCATATGAGACCAAAGTATGGTCCAAATTTGAGTTGCGATGGGCGAAAGAAAGTGGTAAAATTAGAAGATCGAGATTTATGAGTTGGTAGGCCTTGACAGAATAACTTCGCGCTTAAAGAAAAACCTACCTAAGTGGGATCTTCATATTTCATGCTTAGTCTATATGATGGGTAATCCAAGTCATTCATATGAAGGGAAATATCCTACTACGACTACCCACGACGTTTCTTCACTCGATGGACGCCAAAGTCAATGGTTAAGGGGCTGATTTGTCAATTAGGTCACTATTATAATAATTTAAGGGCCGAAATTTTACTTATATGCTTAATTTATTATACATAGGCATGGTATAAAAAATTCACATCAAACAGATATTTTCGTAATTATTGCTGATATGAGAGTTTTAGAAAATCTAATGATTTTATATGGTTATAGGAAAGTTTTTACGTATTTCTTACAAAAGAACTTAAATCTAAATTATATGAATAAAAAATTATTCACCAAATTAATTAAGTGAATGTACATATATCAACCAACATAATAGATGGTCAGATGACAGGTTAAGAATAGAAAAAAATGATAGTTAGTATTTTAATCATAAATGTAAATGGGTATGCGGTCAGTTTTATAACCAGATGATCATAAGTGGGTTCTTGAAGTGATCAAGAGGCAGAACATGTATACCATTATATTCAAGTGATTTGTTCACATGTGTAAGTTTCTTATATTTTAGTTTTAATGGTGAGTTAAGCATATTTATAGGTGGTGAACAAGATGAATGGATCATAATCTCAATTTGATATGTGTACGAGCAGATGTAGATATCAAGTAGTTAGTTTACTATGATCAGGTGGTCCAAACTCAAAGTGGACAATCAGATATCTTTACCTATCAGTGGATAGTTAGGTAAACGATTGGTTATAATGGACAAGTGGGAATATTTGGACATATGATGATCTTGTCTTAAAATCAATGGTCGGATGGCTTGATCTATAGACAAATATTAAGAAATATCATTCTTAACGGTCAGATTCGTGTTGGAGAATAGATGTAAGGTTCGGAAAGCCAGATTGATATTGTACACATGTACATATTAAGTTAAATTTCATGGTAATACTCAAGAACTTTCAATATTCGAGTATTGAAAAGTTCGAGATGTTACACTTCTAGTTTGTTTTGGTCCATTCTTGACTTCGGACACATTGGATGCTTAGAAGACTATGAATACTTTCTTACTTATGAGATTTTGATCCATAGAATTCATTTATCTATCATTGACTTTGCATATGATAAATGCTTTGAATGAACTACTATTAATTCGCTGATACTTTATAAGGGAACCAATTCAATGAAGATTCAGATATGTTTGATGACATGATAACCTCGACCCTCAACACATGACAACCACGACCCTAACCCTTAACACTATAAGGATACCGTCTGTGGGGTCTGCCATCGCATATGTGCGGAATTCACCTGGTTCATTAACTTCGGAATTTCATGGAAGGTCATGATTGGAAGCACGATTAACATCCGCCAGTGACATTGACTACATCACAAGAAAATAGTTTGTATCAAATTAATACAATTATAAGTTATCAAGTTTTGTGGGTCATAGAGATAATGTCAGCAAGAAGTTAACATCTTTCCATATAAATAAAAGGCTACAAAGAAATTGAATAGATTGAATCAACTTCCATCTATGTCACTTTCTCAGAATTGAATATCACGTAACTTCTTATTCATTCAAAAATTGTACAATGATTGATCCAAGAATAAACGCAATTTAGTCTGAAAAACTTTTCAAGAACTGTCGGATGAGATAACGACCTTGAGAATATTTGGAACTTCCCTTTGATTTAGAGAATTCCACCATACCACAATCCTAGTACAGTCAAAATCCCTTTGTCTTATGAAGTAGCTATTCTATGCTAGACAATCATATCGAAGTCATCAAGCACTCACTTCCATACACATGTTATGTAGGTGTAAGGTTACTATGGTTGAGTTATCCAAAATAAATATTGCTAATGGGATGATCCTATCCGTCGATCAGATGCCTACGTTCCCCTATATCTTTTGGACCTTCGATTAGCTATCCATTTCTAATTCTTGAGTGCTGGTCGTGGGGTTGTCAATGGGGTACCCGCCCTTGCAATATAATGGACCCAATCTTTTCAAATAGGGGAGGTCCCCTTTTGGACCGGTTAACAAATTGGTTCAGGTCTTAGATTCTTAGATTCGGAAAAAAAAATGAGTCTAGCCAGGTCAGGGTCCGTCCATCAACTTTTACCTTATCAAGACTGGGTTGAGTTGGGTCAACTTACTTTTTTATTATATTATTTGTGGGTCATGGTATCTACATCACAAATGGACCACCTTTAATCGACCATGACTTTAAAATCGCTTTCAAGATGACCACAACTGTTGGTTAGTGGAAAAAATGGCCAATTTGATTGTCATATTGGAAAATGTCACATCATTGATTTGGACTCTAGACAATGTATCCCACCTTTGATTGCATACCTTTCCAAAATTAATAATAGTAATAATAATAATAATAATAATAAATAAATAAATAAATAAATAAATAAATCTGCAGTATCCATATCTCATTAATGTCTGTAAAAATGAAAAATCCATATAGGTTACAATGGAGATAATCCGATTATTAATATGGTCCATCCATTATCTGGGTTGGGCTTAGGTTTTATTTCCTATCCATCTCAAAAGTCAATTCAATAGGATGATCATAATTAATCTATTATCAATGGTTATGAAAATGGGTAGGCCATATCGATAATACTAAAAATGGGTCAAGCCATTCATTTGGATCATCCATGTTATTGGTCTGCCATTGATTGCCCTTTGCTCCTAAAATCATCCTAATCTAATGATCCCAGTCATCTAATTAATAGACAGGAATGGATGGTCCTATTTATTATATTACAAAAGGTTTAATCAGCAATTTGGACAATAAATCACATGGGCCACACCTCTAATTGAGGATTCATCACAAATACACACACACACACACACACACACACACACACACACACACACACACACACACACACACTTTGATAGAGGATCTTAGCCATCCGATCACCACCTAGAAAATGAATGACAATATTTATTATATAGAAAATGGTGCTATTTATTAAAAATCATCTTAACCCATCCTGCTTAAGAATTACTCGGGCTTGAAAAATGGACGATCCATGCTGCTTTGGACCTTACATCATTTGGGATTAACTTTTGATTTCCCTTTTAAAACTCACTTTTACTCATGATTATAACCATCTAGTCAATGGGGTAAAAACTGACACTTTTTTTTTTTTTTTTGCAGTGACAATCCAAAACTCAAGTGAGCCGCATGACAGGAAAAAGTGCTAGGGAAATGCTACGGTTGAAAACCCCAAAGGTCCGTTATGATGTTCATATGCCATCCATATAGTTCAGAATGTTTTTTATTACTGGGATGAATTGAAAGCACTGGAAATTTAGCCTAATCCAAGACTTCCGTGGCAGTGTGAACGTCTCAATGGTGGAGGTTTAGTCCTCACTTTTTTCTTGTCATGTGGCCCACTTGAGTTTTGGATCTACCTCTTTTTTCAGCCCATGTCCTAACATGATCTGGCAAAATGGATGGATGGGGAGATTTCACGCAAACATTTGTTGTTGGATGTCTTAAATCAATTCAACAATAGGGTCTATTGATGTCATTGACAGACCAGTCGATGCCATCGAGTACTGTTCAATGCCATCAAACAGGTGCTATTAGTTTAGCAAGATGATTGGCTGATGTTCTTGAGAAATATTCTGGGAAATTTAATTTTAAATTATGGAATGTCAAAATGATTGGCCTATTAGTTCAGCAAGAATTGGATATGGGTACTCGATGTGAAAATGATTGAGTTTGCTCCCTTTATATAGCGTCCTAAGTGCAACAAGTCTCCAGAGCAATCGACCTCCAGGATACAATGACTATAAACCGATCCTAGTGGTACACTCACTATACATGGGCTTAAACCACTTGTAGTTTAACCCGAAAATGCTGAGTTAACTTAGTGACGAAATCAGTAACCAAAAACTTGTAAAATAGAAAAGGAATAAAGAGAGTTTTTCACAAGAGAGCATAAATAATTTCTTGTCTTTTTTTTTTGAAAAAAAATGGAATGGAAGCCCTTATATAGACTCTAAAGTAGTACATTACGCACCCTTTTGAAAGGGTATGGTCCGTTGGATTTAAAAACAACGGTGCAACTAACCGACCAGCCACATCTTTGTATTTCAAAATGAATAGGTACAAGTGCTAGTACACTCTTTCAAAAAATAAAGTCTCGTGAGTACCCATATACATATATACCCATATGAGTACATACCCACAGCCCTATCCCATCGCGCATGCGGACTTGGGCTCGCCTCAACACGCGTGTGTAAAGAGCGTGTGGATCAACGACATAGACTACCTCCGGAAAAGGGGCAAAGGCTATGGATAAAAACTGTAGCTAAATAGCTATTGCTACGGTTCTAGTCTGTAGCACGTCCATAGCAATTGGTGGTGTAAAAAATCATAGTAAAGGTCAAAACATATGGCTACGGATTAAATCCGTAGCAATAGGTATTAATAGCTACGGATAAAAGCCGTAGCTAGACTTTCTGTAGCGACATGTACCTACAGCTACGGATAATATCTGTAGTGGAAAGTGAAAAGAAATCCGTAGCAATATGCTCAGTTAGCAATAGCTTCGGTTTTTGGAAAAGAAGCTACGGCTAAAATCCGTAGCTATTTTAAAATTAAAAAAAAATATATAATAATGGTGCCTGTTACCATTTCAAGAACCTGCAGTGATTGATCAACTCATCTAAGCTAATACAATTAATGCTGATAGGAATAGTACATAAAATGCAATCAGGAAAAAAATGACGTATTTATTACAAATAACAATCAAATCATACAATGCATCCTACATTCTCATTTCTAAATAAACAATACTTCACTTTGCTCAAGCCTCTCCTAAAACTTTCCAATCCAGCATGTTTAACTTCTTTGATAAGAAGTTTAATATCCGCTTTTGATTTCATTTCCAGCTCTTCTTGATGTTTCTGCAGGTTATTAAGCTGTTCTTTTGCAACATCCAATTCCTGCACCAATAGCTCCTCATGAATGGCAGACACTTTTACCAACTCCGAATGAATCCTTTCATCCTAAAATAGATAATCATATTCATGGGATAATAACGAATAGAAAGGATTTAAGAGATCATTTCATGAAGGAATAGAAGGTAAAAAGGAACCTGTCAAAAGAATTACAAAAAAGGAACCTGTTCAAACTTGAGCTTCGACGCCATCTCCAAATACTTCCTACGAAGTTCTTCCATATCCCACTGCATTTGAGTAACTCTTTCCCTTTCAATTAAGATGGCTTGTTGCAGGTTTTGTTTACTTTTCTGCTTAGTACTTTCAAGTTCCACATCCAAATCTTTCACCTGGGTAGGCATGTTACCATTTACGAGAGTTATAAACACAGTAATAACCATGTAAAAGGGTTTGAATGACATGGCAAGGGGTCCTGGAATCCAATGGATAGCATATGTAAAGGTTTAATTAATTACAAGGCCTGGATTCTGGAGTTATATATGTCAAAGAAGCCCAATTTACAAGAAACTTTGAAGCTAATTAACCTAGGAGCTTGTAATCAGGAAAGAGAATGCAACTCACCCTTGTTCTATAATTCGTCATACGTTTCAGTTGTCCAGATGTTGATGAAAAGGACATCTTCAAATTCTCAGGTCCAACCTCCAATGTCTCATTTTGTGAAGTATCCGTAACTGACATGTGCCCACTACTTGCTCCTGTATTGTTTAAAGGAGAATTACAATATGTGATATTGTTATTGCTCATGGTGCTTTTGTTCCATGAAATGGATTTCTTTTGAATGCAGTATGTAACAAATGACCAGAAAAGCCAAAAAGTATTTGATGAGAAGAATATTGAAAATCCACCTTGTCCCCTAGCTTTAAAAATAAACTAGGTGTTCCATCCAACTAGTGGCACAGATACTTGAAATAAGAGCCAATATTTTGGGATTTCTTTGGCTGACACTCCTAGGTAGGCCTTAGTGTAAAAGTTTCTTAAGTTAATAGTAGCATTATCCATCTCCACATACTATGCCTCAATGGTATTGCTACTAGAATCTCTTATAACATGATGGTCATCATTAACCTGACAGAAATTGATTAAAGAAAATGAAAATAATTGATCAAATAGAAAGAGGCCCTTTCAGATAGGCATGCTGTAAGGAACTAACATGTTGGGAAATGCTTTATTTAAAATGTTAAATTTGGGGCTGAACAAGAACTAGAATTTGACATCCTATATGAACAAGCATTGTCACGCCCCAAACTCGGAAACCGGGCTCACAAAATTCCCGATCGCCGAATCTGGCGCCGACAGCCTCCGTAGAACCCCATTCTCGGCTCCCAGCGCCCATTCGCCAGGTTCCGATCCTGGGATGCTACAAGGAGGATTTTCAACATCAGTTTGATTCGTAATAAGCATAACCAAAGGCATAACCCACAAACAACAACCAAAAACTCCATCACATTTCCACTATAATCAAAAACTTTATAAGTACAATGAACATAAGGGAAATACAATGAATATAGACCAAAACTCCAAAAGAAGATCAGCCACGCATCCAAGCCTTAGTGCTGCTGCAATATAACGTCACCTGCACGCAACGGTCGTGCATAAGCTTATAGAAAGCTTAGAGGGTGGTGAAAGTGTATGCTCAAGGTGATAATGTAGTCATGCAGTATCAGAGTAATGCGGAAAATGCTAATGAATGCTAAGAATCCCATTAGTCGTACCAAGGCCATGCGGTGAAAAGAATGATGTCGGCCATACCAAGGCCATGCAATGCGAAATGCAAGTCAAGCATACAAATCCTCATCTAAGTCCACATGTCAATACGGCTCAAATCTGGAATATCACCGGGGTCTAGTACACTCCAAGCCAGATTGCCGCCCCATCGCGCGCAATAAGGTGAGTGGAAAAGACCTCACTATCCGCCTGCCAATATCGGCTCGGCTCGTCAATAGCGGACCCATTCCTCGAGCTGGTCAAACTCAGCCTAGCATTGCCCCCTACTCTCGGGCGGGTAAGGCCGCACCCCCTTCCAACCGACCACAACACAGTGGAAAGCGCAACCGTCTGGTAATCGGCACCCAGCGCTCATGCACCCACTCGGTCTAGACGTTGGAGCAACCTCCTGGTACCATAAGGGTTTAGGGACTTTCACCCAGGGATATCTATCGCACCCCATGTATAACAAGATTTTCGATCCAATCCCGCCAACCACGATACGTCTATGGAGGCCACGGCCCGATGTCGCTAGGGCGTACGAACTATACCACACAATGCGAATGCATGAATCACACTATTCGGTCATGCAGCAATCCTGCGCATACCGCTCGCTCATGTAGGGCAACACCTCCCGTACGGAGCCCCTAAACAATCCGCCCAAGGCTATGCTATGATCAGTCATTTCTCATATCAAGCATACGTATGATGCATATGATCATGAATCATGGAATTAAATATGTCATATGGGGTGGATGATGCTCATAATGAAGACGGGCCTAGACGGCCTACATATTACACATATGGGCCTATCAGTGGGCCCAAGGGAAAGTCATAATGCGGACATTTAACCACACTACACTTACAATGTGGACGTCAAACCAACATTGCTCCCAAGGCACGACTGCCACAAATATCATTTCATAAGTTATTTTGGGATCATACATTGCAATGGACCTTAGGTACATCCATTGGGCCCTTAAATACATCAAATTAGCCAAGTCATATGGGCCTTATATTCATTAAGTGGGCCACACCAATGGGCCTTATGTACATTGCAATGGGCTATAACCCGGGGGCTTCAGAACATATCAAATAGGCCTAAGCTTATGGGCCTTTCACGTGTCAAATGGGCCTCGACAGTTGGGCTCCATATGTACATCAAATGGGTCTACTCACCTGGGCCTTATATGTATCAAATGGGCCTCACCAATTGGGCCCCATGTGCACATCAAATGGGCCTCAACTCATTGGCCCCATTACATCAAATGGGCCTCGACCCATGGGCCTTATATATACATCAAAGTGGGCCTCAACCATGGGTCACAAGTACTGAGGTGGGCCTCCCACCATCAATAAATTATATATAATATAATATATACACACACACACACACACACACACACACACACACATATATATATATATATATATAACATATAATATTATATTTAATATAACATTATATATATACATATAACATATATTATATATAATATAATATTATATATATATATATAACATATGATATTATATATATAATATAACATTATATATATATATATATATATATATAACATATATTATATGTAATATAATATTATATATAAATATATATATACACACACCAGCACACACATGCACCCACCCACACATGCGCACACACACGCACACAGCAACACACGCACACACGCACACAGTGGGCTCCATGTTTACAGTGGGCTCCACGTCCACCGTCCAGGCGAACGGTGGTGGTCAAACACATACATCTATGTGGGCTCCATGTGGGGCCCATCATAATGTTTATATGTCATCCAACCCCTTGATAAGGCCAGTGGGCCTTAGATGAAGGGTAGAAACAAATTTCATTTTGATCCTAAACTTCTGTGGGCCCCAAAAGGGTTTCAAAGGTAGGGGTTAAATCCCGCTGTTTCATACGGTGTGGGCCACCTGAGCCTTGGATCGAGCTGATTTTTGGGGTGGGCCCACGTCAGGTAGGGGCCCACCATATGAACGGTTTAGATAGCATATAAACATCAAGGTGGGGCCCACGGCTACAGCCGTGCTGGGCTGCTGGGACGTCCGTCCGCCCGGACGCTGGCGTGCGCAGGCAGCGCTGCTGCACCTCTGACGCAGCAGCAGCAGCAGCTGCTGCTGTTTCTTATTTATTTTTTTTTTGATTTTTTTGTTTTTCTATGGATTTTGCAGGTGGGGTCCACCTCTTGCAGATCTGCTCCGTCTAATGGCTCTCCATGCCTTGCGACAGTCAAAACAAGCCCAATATTGGGCCTGTTTCAGCGTATAAAAGGGTTAGGAAAGGTTTCAATGGTGCAAACCTCCATTTGCCACGGTATGGCCCGCCTGAAGGTCTGATGGGTCCCATCTTTTAGGTCAACGCCTAAAAAGGGCTTAGGGAAGGAATGGATGGTGTGGATTTAATACATACATCAAGGTGGGGCCTATATGAGTGGACAACCCCCATTGGCAAGTTAATGTTTATGTTTTTTTTTTTTTTTCCCAAAACGTCCAGCGTCCCTGAACGCTGGACCCTTGTAAATATATTAAGGGTGGGCCCTGCTTAGGTGGGCCACCTCATGGAAAATGGTGTGGATGCTACACACAAAGTGGGCCCCACTTGTAGGTGATTTGGATGGAATACATACCCTATGGTGGGGTCCATTTAAGTAGGCCACACAACCTCATCATCATACAACAAAATAAAATAAAATGAAATAAAAATAAAATAAAAAGGGAGAGAGATAGAGAGTGAGACCGTGTGATGGAGGGACCCCGGCACTATGGGCCCTCCCTTGCACTAAATCATACATCAAGTGGGTCCCATTACACATGGGCCTATAAAAATTAGATCCAACGGTGGAGATCCCTTCTCCACTAAATTAAATGGTCTAGATGACCCTAAGCATGTAAAGAAATAAACATCATGATGGGGTCCATGGAGAATGGCCCCATCATGGAATGATCATGATGATCCAAGTGGGCCATTGGCCACATCTTAGGGTCCAAAGTGAGATCCAAACCATTGATCGGTTGGCCTCACTTGGCCCAACTTAAAAACATCAAAATCTACCCTATAAAACACCCACCACTTGATCTTCTTGCTCCCTTGGCTTCCTTAGTTCCTTGAGCTCCTCTTTGATGGTGGAAGATGAGAAATGGATGGTTGAGATGAGAGATCAAGGGGTAGGAGATGGGCCACACTTGAAACTTGGGAGAAAATGGGAGAGGGTCTCATACGTATGGTGCTCTCTCTTGGATTTGGATTTTTGAAAAAAAATGAATAAGAGAGATAGTTGTAAAGGGAGAGAGAGAGAGAGAATGATGGGTGATGGAGTGATGGGGGATGGTTTGGGTTGAAAATTGTAAAAAGGTGTATGGTTGTTGTTGAAATTTGGAAAAGAGGAGTGGTGAGGTGGAAAGAATGGTGGACTTTTGAAAAAGGTGGAGATGGGTTGATGTACTTGAGGTATGGGATGCTTTAATGGTTGATTGATGGGACTAATTGTAGAGATTCTCTCGAAATCCGCAACGCGCGGTGTTTCTTCGGAATAAACGCTGATCGGCATCTTCTTGCCTGGGTATCGGTTCGGTGCGCAAGTCACGGCGTTGGAACCGCGGCGACGACGCGGTCGCTATGATATAACTTTCGGACCAAGTCGATGTCGGTGCGCGGGACCTGGCTTAGGATCGTGCGCAAATACCGAATATGTTGGGAAATGCTTTATTTAAAATGTTAAATTTGGGGCTGAACAAGAACTAGAATTTGACATCCTATATGAACAAGCATGCTATGCAAAAGTCATATGCGTTAGATATTAATTATGATGCAAATGATCAGTTATAATTTTGCACTCAGGGATCATGTAAATATGGACATTTTGCACTCAGTGATCATGTATCTGGATATGGAGCCAGAGAAAGCTTCCAACACCATTCTATGGGAAGTTTCAACAGCATTACCAAAACTGCAACAGACAACCCGAATGTGAGTGGCTATTGTGATGATGATTGGGTTTAAAACAGATTATTACTGTTGGTTGTTACGTTTAATAGAAATTTTCAGGTGATTCATTCATGAACTAGTTAAAAAATAAAAAGAAGCTTGTGGGAGTTTGGGCTGTTCATTAGGTTGGAACAAGGGTTGATGATGTAAACATTGTATATGCAAAAAGAGCTACAAGTAGCTTCTTAAAAGATCATTCATTATTACAATTCAACCAAGATACCTACTTGCTTTTGCAGTTAGCACATTCCTTATTCTCTGGCAATTTAAGAAGTCCTACCAATGTCTGCAAATGATGCACCAAATGAAGGGAAAAAAAAAAATCAATCCCAAATTATAACAAAGAGAAACTAGTACATATCTATAGAACTGAATAAGAAGAGGAACCCAAGTAGAGGAGGTTAAGATGCTTATAAAACCCCATGAACAAGATATGATGATATAGTTCCTCCGTCCCATTCAGAAACAAGAATGCAAACAAATGGAGCATGAAAAATCAGGCCAAAATGTGAATATGATATTGAAAAAACAAAAAAAAAAAAACTGAGAAGCCCTTCTTCTCCATTGTTGCCAGGCCACAATTAAGTCTAATTCACCTTTCTAATTCACCAGGTGCTGATGGATTTGGTTTATCAAACAGTTGATGAAGACTATTTGTACAAGCCATCACTATGTTATGTGTAAAGCAATGTATTACATAGCACTAGATGATAAAAAATTCAGCAGTCATGAAAAAATTCAGCATCATGATAAAAATTTTTGAACAACCAAATGTCCTCCACAACCTACCAGAAATAGTTCATTCACATGATCAGGTTACCTCCACTTGAGTTTATGGAATTTCTGAACAACCAATTCCAACTAACCAGCAGTTAAATCATTTATAGTAGACAATCCGGTGGAAAGTTGGTTCAAGATTCTACCAAAAATGAACCAGAAACAACTAAGGAACAATGACAATCACATATCCCAACTGATAAATAAAAGCTATTACTTACTAGAATGACAGAGTAGAAACCATTGGGAATCCGTCCAGAAAATGATCCAGTGGCCCATAGAGTTTGTGATGCTGTCTGGCATGACAATTCTTCTTGCTCAGGGTTTCATACAGAGTCTCTCAAAGTCTCTTCCTGAGAAACTAGAGAAACGGTTTGTAGTTTTTCCATAAAACCTAGGGGTCACCAACTAGCATTAGAAGGCCCTGACTCCAATGGCCCCACATCTTCTGGTGACTCCTCTATATCCTACAAGCTTTAAGATATAAAACCATTTCACTCCACCTCTCACCCCATAAAGGACATCTTGAATCTAGATGAAATACGTCGATTACAGATAAGAGGTCTGCAATAGAGAAAAATTCTTAGCTTAGTTCCCTACTAAACATGCACATGTATTACTTTTATGGGAAACCTTCCCCCAAATATTTCCAAAAGTCACATGACAACAATGCAAGATGCTTAATAGAACATCACGAAGCAAAAGGTTAGAAGTAGAATCCTGGAAACATGAATGCTTGGAAAAACTATTATCATTACAACTTGGGTAAGAAATCCATGGCATTATAAACCCATTCAGATGCACTAGGACACCTGACCTGAATGGTTGGGGTAATTTTCTCTCTGAAAAATGAGCTAGTTCCAGAAACATAATGTCAGCCTATAAAGCAGACAATACAGAAACAAACTAATTAGGAACTTACAACAATAAAAGGTACCAGGTATTTGGTCCAGGGGTGATCCACAATAAAAAGTACCATTTACCATGAACTAAAACCATGTATTATCCATACCTTAATTGGACTCACTACAAGGGTAATCTTTCAATGATGGCCCACTGCTTCTGATAATCACTACAGGGGTAAGAAAATTACAAAAAGTAAGACTCATGAGATTAACATATGTACAAATAGTGACAAAACTAGTTGGTAATGACAGGAGGCTAAGACATCAAATTATTTATGAAGAACAGAATAAAACAAAGATAAAATGAATAGTTAAAAACTTTACCATTTCAATATTGAACCTTGCAGTGACAACATTGATCTGTGGGACTAAAAATACATCAGCCCGGATATAAAAATCTCAAGTTAGTTGGGCCTTTGAGGTCCTTAGATGATAGTAGAAGAAGCCATTGCTAATATGTTTTATAGGAAAACTCTTGAAATTAACCATCAAGCATTTTAAAAATGTCTCTTAGAAAATGAATGAAAAGTACACAACTCACCTTAATGCTCATTCTCCCTCCTCCTTTACCTGGGCTTGGGACCGGCAATGCAAGGAGTTGCATTGGCAGAGTTAAAAAGGGGCTTAGGCTCCATTTGGTTTGTGATGACCAAATGAAGTCTAATATGTTTAAAGATAGAGTACAAAATTCATTCAAAATTACAAAAACCAAACCAAATAACATATAGAGTAACTAGAAAAAACATGCAGACCATCAATATGTTGAACTATAAAGTGCCAAATTAGTTCAAAATTAAGAAAAAAACAAGCGAAACATCATATAAAGTAACTAAAAAAATCATCCACACCAAGTTCAATTATAGAGTACTAAATTTGTTTAAATTTAATTCTCAAAGATCCCCCGTTGCACAAATGATCCCAGACCGGCCTCTCCAAGTGTAGATGTAAACCCATCTTCTTTCCACAAATGAGTGTCAGGATGTATAATCTCAGTCAGGATAATAACAAAAGCTCCCTCCTCCAACAGTCCGTAATGGAGAACTGCATTTGGATTAACTTCGTGTACTTGACCACGAGCAACTACATCATGATTTCCCCAACCAAGCAAGTTGCATCTCTTACCGATATATATAATATCCGGCTACATGTACACATATAAAATGACATTGGAATGAATTCATCATGAGGTGGTCCATGATTCCATGCGCTGATGGTTTGAATTTCAGAATCAATGGACCCCACATCAGGATCTGTGGACCAGACGGTCTCTCTGTCTAGATAGTTTTGTAGCAGCAGAAGAATAACAATGGGTTTGTTGTTGTCCTACCACATGTAGCCCGTTCGAGTTTAGATCTGCCTCATTTTGTTGTTGCCTTAAAATGAGCTAGTGCAACAAACATATGGAGTGAATTTCATGATGGGCCCTACACAACTTTTGTTACACATGCTTTTGAGTGATGTGGGCAACTAAAATCACTCAAATCTTAGATCTGCCTTTTTTTTTTCTACATAATGTTACTCATGTTGTGCATAACGTAGATGGTGAGGCACACACTTGTTGATCCATCCAGACCGACCAATCACTGGGCCATCTCATTGCCAAGAGAAAATGCCTAAATATTTCAGAAATTGATGTTTCTAGTCATTTTATAGTCTCTTATGGTCGAATTCACCCTTTAGGCCATTTGATGTTTGGGCTTGAGAAAATATACATGTTTGGTTTCAATACAAAGCCAATCTTGAGCCTATATCTAGGACCATTTAATCTGGCCTGTACCTAAATTTCAAACCAAGATTAAACCAGTGGGCTCAAGCTAACCTTAGCCCAGACTAGCATGAGCCCCATCGAATTGATACTCCTATTTATAACTGTCCAAAATGCGTTATTGATTAGAATTCACGGCTCATAATATTCTATGATGTTCAATGCAGGATTTAGTCCGACGGTGTTTTATCGCCATTAACTGCATCTTGAGCTAATGGCAACTCCACAGAGAGAGAAAGTCGAGGAAGTGAGGGTATTTCCATCGGCCCCATAGGGAGGGGGCTCACAGTCTGACACCAGCCAACAACAGATAAACCACACACACTCAGGTGGGGCCTCAAACTGAGAACTATGAGGCTTAAGCATGGGGCTGGTATGAGCAAGAGGAACATGTTCATTCCAAATGAATACCCAATGTTCCTGAGGAATGTGGAATTGGTTGACCATTTATTCTTGCAATATTCTTTTTTCCAAGATAATTGGTGGAGGTTTCTGCACTTATTTGAGGAGTATTGGGTAATGTTGCAATCCATGGTGGATTCTAAGGGCTTGGCATGGTGGAGGAAATTGTAGTAAAAGCAAGATGTTTTTGTGGAGAGTTTCAGTTCCTATTGTGTCATGGACAATGTAGCTGGGAAAAAAATTGTCTTTACTAGTGAGGAGAAGAGAGTGAAAGTGAGAGATCGTTGCTTGGCTTCGATCCCATCACCCCACGTGCCGAATCATCCTTCCCATATCGCTATTCCGGCGATTCCGATTCCGTTCTTGGGTAAGAAATTCTAACCATAATCTTTTTTAGGGATCCAAATAGAGTAAATGGTGAAATACCTAACCTATTTCATGCTATAGGTTGCCGTGTGTCATAGACGACGACATAGTGTTCGAACTGAGTTCGATACAAGTCTATCGACGAAAGGTGTGAACTATAAACATTTAGATTATGGTTTTCAAGGCTTTCAATGTCAATTAATGATTTATAACTGACTTGTTTGCTATTACATGTGCTTAGATACGATGTTTCCGCGTATTACACATACATATGAACTATGTTGAAAATAATGCATTCCATGTGTTTGTTTAAATGTTTGTATGAATATGGATTTATGATTCGGGCTTGCCATGATTGTTGTTTGGGAACACATGATTGTTGTACGTGTGACAACTCATATGTGAAAGGATTTGCTATAATATGTGTTTTAACTAATTTATTACATATATGTGATATGTGTAGTCTAAGTGTTTGATAAAATGCCTGAATGAGAAAATGCTTGTTGTAATATATTTAATGAGGGTGTTGAGATAGGATTCTCAATTCCCTTATCTATAGTTACAGTTTCCTTTATGTAACCTATCTTATTGCTATGTGATTTATAGATGAAATGCCCATGTATGCTAACATGAGTACTATTTATTTGTTGAAATGCTCAAATGAGAATTACATTTAGCATGGTTGTCACATGCTATCTTTGACTATCACATGTGAATACTATTGTTTGGAGTGTGATTGACACTACGAAGTAATCCAGGCAATTGGTAATGGTTTACAAGTGGTGATCAAACTGTTTTAGCCACGTCAGATATGTTCGATGAATCTGAGTCGTACAGTGATTATCGATAGTAGTTAGGCCACAAGGAGTGCATTTGTGCTCCATGTCGATCAATTCAATGTATGCTCGTACCAGTTGAGCTTGTCAAGCAACCCGATTGGCCTAATATATGTTTACCATGTATGGACGTTACTGCTTGAATCTAAGGTACCAACTTACCAGTGCAAAGCCCGTTTAACCTTGGTACCTCAATCTGCTAAGACTCATGAGCCGGGCATGGTAGTATGGGATACTGTGGTCGAGCTGTTGGCCTACGCTGGGGTAACGAGCCTCCCTGTAGTGTCCAATGATCAAACTAAACTCGTGAGCCGAATACGATGGTATGGGACACTCTATTCGAGCTGTCGACCTAAGATCAGGTGACGAGCCTCTCATAGTGACCTCGAGTATATACTAGGACTACACTAAGGTGACGAGCCTTTTCATTGTGACTTCGAGTATAAACTAGGCATGCGATGAGGTGACGAGCCTCTCCATAGCGACCTAGAACTGCTATCGTATGAGATTAACTAGGATTGACGACCCTAGATGGATCATTATTTGGGTAAATAATATAAAGGGAGGTGCCTTAGCTTCCCAACCTCCTATATGAATAAACCTAAATAAAAAATCAGCTAACACGAGCATGCACCGCATTGCATGTGCTTTGGCGAGGAAGCGCACATTTACCGGGAGTGTTGCATGTGCAATCTTGAGATGATCTCGTTATGGGAGTGCAGTGAGGGTATACATCATTGTCGCATACCATTCTTGCATTAACAAGATTACTTAGGACATGATTGTTGTACTGCTTTATCATTTCTATTTGACTAAATTGATAACATGTTAACCTTTGCCTTATAGCTCCACTGAGTTGATCACTCACTCCCACATTGGAACGGTGTTTTAAAACACCAACCAGACTCTGTTGTAGTTTCAGGTGATATCGAGGCCTACGAGGCGGAGCCTGACTTCTACGACGACGAGGAGTTCTCCTATTTACAACTCTCTAGTGGATCTATGTAGACCTGGAGTTGCGTCACCAGGGCTACAAGGATATGGATTAGAGGACATTACACTTTATTATTTTGTATATTTTGGAACCAAACATGTAATTATTTAACCTGATATCATGTTCATAATCTGAGGACTTACAACCACTTATATGTTTTATATACTTATCACAGTTTTCTGCTTGCGTAATTTAACTGTCTATGGAGTATGATATGCTATTTTAGTATAATCCTATTCATGTTTAATGTACTAATACAAACAACATTTAATCATCATTATCTATGTTGCATAAGTGATGCGTTGGAACTCGGGAGTTGGGCTCCTGCTCGACCCCCAATTTTCAAGGCATTACAAGTTGGTATCAGAGCATGATTTGGATTAAACTGGGTCTGGGTTATGGACACATGATGCACATTGATGTACTTTGACTTAGGAGGGAGCGAGAAAATATAGAAACGATCGTAGGATTCCCAGTTTCATCGACAGGTGAAATTGACCGTTGAATTCGACTCATGGGCATCTGCGATTATACGAGATGGCCCCAATCTTTTTCAAGACTATCAATCAATGGGTTTAGTCTATAATTCAGCCTATTCCACACTCGAACAACCCGAAATGCGTGAATATACGGGAGATGGATACCGAAAATGGCTCAAACGGACTCGGGGGGCTAAACGGTAAAAATCGGGGGGAACCAAAGTGGACCCCACACATATTTGACACCTGGGGGGTGGATAACATTGCCCCTGGGGTGAGCCCTCACCCCAGTGTACAACGACCGGCGATGGCATCGCCCAATCGGCGAGGCCTCGCTGCCTGGATGATCCGAGCCTTTCGGCCTGATGCACGTATACACCTGTGGGGCCTATGAAAATGTGTGAGGACCCCCTTTTCCTCCCCATTTTCTCCCTTTACTTCATTTTCAACCCTCCAAGCTTTCCAAACTTTGAAAATTTTCATTTTTATCTCTCAAATCACCCCTCCAATCTCATCTTCTTCCTTCTTCTTACACCACCTCCACCACTCTCTTAAACCCATCTTCTACAACTACCTATCTCCGTTAATCTCTCTCATTTGAGCACACAAACATTTCTTTGTGCCTAAAAAAAACCTCCAAGTTCAACAACCCCTTTTATCCCTCCATCTTGTTTCGCTCAAATGGCTCTTTTCGAGCTCGTAACGGTGATTTTCTCCATTTCTAAACTTCTTTCTCTTATGGGGAAGAAGAGGGCTTCCATGGATGAGGCTGGGCCTACCCGCCCTACCCGTTCATGGAGGCAGAAAGGCACCGAGGCTAGCGCAAGCGTCGATTGGGAGATAAGGACAAAGCGGGATCTCGATCCCTAAGCTCCCCTCGAAAGTGCTCTACTGGCAGATATGTCACACGAAAGATTTCAAGGCCGTAGGGTGCTTTTTGAAGCACATGTAGACGAGAAGCTATTTGGGCTATATCTGGTGATGGACCTCCTGGTGGATGCCGATGGGGTCCCATATTTGAGGGCAAGTCTTGTGCGAATAAGGGTACTGTCTGAGCCTTCTACGCCCACATACGTGATCCATTGTTGGAGCCTCTATAGTTTTCCATCCCCGTGGGAAGGCGGGAAGCTGTTGTCAATGTGGACTTGATAGCCTGAGTCATGGGGATGCCGCGTGGGGAGGTTCATGCTAGTGAGAAGAGTTTCAAGAGTACGTGTGAAAAAAGATCGCCGCACGTGATTTCTTTGTGGCTGACTGGTCCACTGAAATCCAGGAAATTGCCTCCTGGCATCCAGGATGACTCCTGACTTCCACCTACTCCACCACATCTTCACCCACAATGTGTATCCTAGATGGAGCAATCGCAGCGAGTGCACGCGTCTGATGGTAGATTTCTTATACTGAGCTGGGCAGGGAGACAAGTTGTGCTTGCCTACTTTCGTCCTACGTCAGATAGTCCTAACCGCCCGTTCTGCAAGGACGGCTAATTCACTCTCATTTGGCCGACTCATATGCAAGCTTGCTCGTGAATTCGGCTACAGACTTGGCGCAGAAATTCCTACACTGATCCATTTCATTAACGACACTACTCTCAACAACATGAATATTGGGCTACGACAACGTCAAGCCCGACTTGATGAGAGTGATGATGAGACGGAAAGTGAGGAGGAAGAGAGCGATGAAGAAGGTGGAGATGAGATAGAGGAAGAAGGCAAGGAAGAGGAAGGGTAGGAAGAGGAAGAAAAGGAGGCCTAAGACACTGATGAGGGCTCTCCTCCTGCTACACAGGAGCGTGACAGTGATTGGGCTGCTATAGAAGCCCACTTGGCTCAGATCGAGGAGGGCCAAGTTGCCCTGCGACAAGAGGTCAAAGAGACCCGAGCCAAGCTTGAAGAGAATCAGGCCTTCGTAAAGCAGAAGTTTAGTAAAGTGTCTCGCACCTTGAGGGCTATCCTATGCTGTATGCAGGACAGGGGTGCACTGCCACCATCGCCAGATTCTGACGACTAGTCTTATGTTGTAGTCGTCCTTGAGTTTTCTTTACTTTCCTATTTCCTATGTTATAGCCTTAATAGGCTTAGTAGTAGGGTAGGTTGATGGTGTGTTTGTTGCTTAAGGCTTTGATTAGATTAGCTCATATGTGTTTCTTGTCATGATTTATGTAAAGCTATACCTCATGTATTGTGAAAAATTTTGTTAAATGGAATGCATGCAGCTCCTTTTGTTATGGAATGTGTAGAATGCTTGAAGAATTGAGTATTATATGCTAAATCTCACTTGGGTTGCACCTTATGTTGTATATAGGGAATGCCACCTAAGGCCACACAGAGTACGACATGTCTCACACTTGGCGACTTGATTGACGGGGCACCTCCCCTAAGCGATAGCCATACGAACCCCAGTTTGGGCCTGATTCATGAGACTATATCAGATTCTCAGCCGGTCACTGGCTCCACTAATGGGCCAACTCATTCTGTACCACTAGTTCTAAAGCAGAACCGCGCATCTACCTCGACACCACATGTGCCTCAATTAGCTCCTCCTCCTAATAGGTTGGAGCAGATGATACTCTTGACGTAGCAGTAACAACAGCAGTAGTAACAGTTTTTAGCCACCATTGCGGGGGCCATTGTTTAGAACATACACGCGGTCCCGCTTACACCAGTAGTGTAGCCTGCTGGGAATATGAGTACCAGCGGCTTATTCGAGTGATTTCAGTGCTTCTGACCTCCTACTTTTGTGGGTACTCACAGACCTGAGGAGGCCGAGTATTGGCTTGGCCGTATCTCTAAGATGCTGAAGCTGTTGCACTGCACTGAGGCAGAGCAGGTTGAGCTGGTCACATACATGTTCGAGAAGGAAGCCAGTCTCTGGTTGGACAGTGTCCTTCGGACCGTGGCTGCTGGCTATGTATGGACATTAGTATGAGAACATGTTCACGGAGCTGGCTAGATATGCTTCCCTGATATTAGCAGACCAGCCGATGCAAATGAGGTAGTTTTCTGAGGGTCTGCGACCCGAGATACGCTCGAAGATGTGTTGCGCTAACATATCCAACTATACTGAGCTAGTGGACATGTCTCTGCGAGCTGAGCAGGATGGGGACAGGATGTCTCGTACACGTGTGCCTATGGTTCCTAAGCCTCGACTGAATTTGCCGAGCAGGTTGTTCCTCGGTAAGAGGCCACGAGTAGATTCTCCTTCTTGGCTTGCGGCTCCACTGACATAGCCAAGAAGACCTGACGTATGGTGCACCTACTGCAAGAGGTCGGGCCATGTTGACACCCACTGCTTCACCTGGATGAGGGACAATGGCTTTATGCCTCCTCAGAGGATCAACCGTCAGATGCCACCAGCGATCTCAGCTCCACCTCTACGACAAGTACTACTTGCATAGCCTTCCTACAGGCCACCTGCACCTTGATTTAGGCCACCTCAACGGCCTATGGCACTGCAGCCAAACCGTTCTCAACAGGCTCGTGTACACTCACTTTCAGATGAGGCATCCGAGACGGTAGTTACAGCACCACTGGATTTCGAAGTCACCGCACATGTTCAACGTCCACCAGTCTTCTTATTGGTGGACACCGGGTCTACTATCTCTATTATATCATTCGCAACAGTTAAGCGGCTAGGGTTGGAAACTAGTCGTATGGTTGGGTTGAGACTCCTTACTGCCATAAGGACCTTCTCAGACTCTATCAAGATGTGTAAGGGTTGTTCGATAGACCTAGGGAGCAGAATAGTGCTTGTTGACCTAATGGTCGCCTTATTATGTCACTATGACGTCATTCTCGGTATGAATTGGCTCACGGAGATGAAGGCAGGGATCAATTGTAATACTAGGGTGGCGACAGTCCATGGACCTGAGGGCACGACCTTTACATTACCAGTGCAGGTCAGTTGGTACTACCGCATCAATTGCTACGCTACCTTGTTAGAGCATGTTGATGGTCCGACTTTAGGGAACACGCCAGTAGTTCAGGATTTTGAGGACGAGTTCAGGACGATACCTGGATTACCTCCCTAGCGTGAGATCGATTTTACTATCAACCTTGTGCCTGGTGCGACACTCATTTCATTACCCACGTATCGCATGCCTCCATGTGAAATGGAGGAATTGAGGAGACAGATTGATGACCTGTTGGACTCAGGTTTCATACAACCGAGTGTATCTCCTTGAGGAGCACCCGTGTTGTTTGTGAAGAAGAAGGATGAATCGCTACGATTGTGTATTGATTATCGCAGATTGAACCAAGCGACGGTGACGAACAAGTATCTTTTGCCCAAGATAGATGATCTGTTCGATCAGTTGTAAGGGGCGCAGTATTTTTCGAAGATCGACTTACAGTCAGGGTATCACCAGTTGCGCATCAGGGAGGAGGACGTACAAAAGACAGCTTTCAGGACCAGTTTTGGGCACTATGAGTTCCTTGTGATGTCGTTTGGACTCACAAACATACCAGCCGTGTTCATGGACTTGATGAATCGGGTGTTTTGGCTGTGTCTGTTCCAATTCGTCATCGTATTTATAGATGACATATTAGTATCCTCTAAGAGTCGGGCAGATCACAAGGAGCACTTACGAGCAGTTTTATATACTATCAGGAAGAACCAGTTGTTTGCACAGTACAAGAAGTGTGACTTCTAGAAAGAAAAGTCAAGTTCCAGAGACATGTGGTGTCTAAGAAAGGGATAGCTGTAGACCTTGTTAAGGTGATCACAGTTCAGGACTGGGAGCAGCCTGTTTCGGTTATAGAAGTGAGGAGTTTTCTGGGACTCGCTGGCACTACCGTGGATTCATTAGGGACTTTTCCAAGATAGCCAGGCCATTGTCACAGCTGACTAGGAAGGATCTTAAGTTTTCCTGGAATGAGAAGGCAGAGGCAGCTTTTCAGGAACTGAAGGACAAGCTGACATCCGCCCCTATGCCAGTATTGCTAGAGTAAGGGGTCAAGTATACGATATACACCGACCCGTCTCGTGTTGGTTTGGGTTGTGTTCTGATGCAGAAGGACAGGGTGATTACTTATGCATCACGATAGTTGAGGAAATATGAGAAAAACTACCCTACGCACGACCTGGAGTTAGCAGCCGTCATCTTCGCATTGAAGCTCTGGAGATATTACCTCTATGAAGAGGAGTTTGAGTTCTTTTATGACCACAAGAGCCTCAGGTACATATTCACGCAAAGGGACTTGAATATGAGGCAGCGACGGTGGATGGAGACCTTGAAGGACTTCAAGTTCGAGGTCTCCTACCATCTTAGCAAGGCTAACCTTGTGGCAGACGCGTTGAGCTGCAAGAAGACTATAGCATTTGTGGATCCACTGATGATAGCAGAATGAGATATGGTAGAGTTTGTGCGAGACTTTGAGCAGAAACTTACGGTAGAAGAGCCATTCGAGAGCATCGCACATATTCATATTCAGTCACTTATCGATGACCGAATCATTGTGGCTCAGAAGGAAGATGAAGAGTTGGCAGAACTGAGAAAGCGAGTTAGTGATGGTGAAGACTCGGAATGGAGAGTTAGTAAGGATGGGGGTTTACGTTATCGTGGCCGCCTATGCATCCCAAATTTTCATGATTTGAGAAAGGAAGTTCTCGAAGTTGCTCACAATTTGAAGATGGCAATACATCCCGTTAGTATGAAGATGTATCGAGACATGAAGAGGATGTACTGGTGGGAGAACATGAAGGCCTACATAGAAGATTATGTGTCTCACTGTCTCATATGCCAATAGGTCTAGGCAGAGCATTACCGACCTCCTGGACTGCTTCAGCCCATGCCCATAGTTGAATGGAAATGGGATTTCATCTTTATGGATTTTATCTCAGGGCTACTGAAGATGAGGAAGGGACACGACTCCATATCGGTAATTATGGACCGGTTGACGAAATTGGCTCATTTTCTCCCTATTAGAGTTTCGAACTCGACAGACGATTTGGTCAAGCTGTACATCAAAGAGATAGTACGTCTACATGGAGTTCCTATGGAGATCGTATCAGACTGAGACATGTGATTCACGTCTATCTTCTAGACTCGTATCCAGGAAGCAATAGGTGTGAAACTAAAGTTCAGAACCGAGCTCCACCCACAGACTGACGGGTAGACGGAACGGGTGAATCAGGTGTTGGAAGACATGTTGCGAGCATGTGTTCTAGATTTCAAGGACAGTTGGGATAACTATCTTCCTTATGCTTAGTTCGCCTATAATAATAGCTTCCAGGCAAGAATTGGCATGGCCCCCTATGAGGCAATATATGGGTATCCGGGTAAAGCACTACATTACTGGGCAGAGGTTGGTGAGAAGAGTCTGATTGGTCCAGAGTTAGTACAGGCGACCTCAGAGAAGATCGACATTATCAGGCGTCGACTTCTTACAGTACAGAGCAAATAGAAGAGTTACGCCGATATGAGGCAGCGACCGCTAGAGTTCGAGGTTGGGGACTATGTGTTCCTGAAAGTTTCCCCCATGAAGGGAGTCCTTTGGTTTAGAAAAAAAGGGAAGCTCACGCCATGATTTATTGGTCCGTTCCAGATACTAGACCAAGTGGGTGTGGTTACGTACCACCTTGCTTTGCCCACACCACTCGCCGGCGTATACAACGTATTTCACGTATCTATGCTGAAAAAATACGTTCCTGACCCTTCCCACATTATCAGATGGGAGTAGGTATAGTTGAGTGAGGATGCTACTTATATACTGCGATAGACACATATCCTAGATAGGAAGGAACATGTGCTGCATAGTAAAGTTATCCCGCTTGTGATGGTACTGTAGATGCACCACACTGAGGAAGAGGCTACTTGGGAAACAGAAGCTGAGGTCCAAAAGAACTACTCTCAGATTCTCAAGGAGTACGAAAAGGTACTAATTTCGAGGATGAAATTTTTCTTTAAGGGGGATAGATTATAACGTCTCAGAAAAATCCGTACAAAGACCCGAGTACCACCTCAGGCAGAAATCATTATGGACCGAATTCTTTAGAAATTAGACAAAAATTAATTAAGTACTAAACTGAATTAATCAGGGAATTAGCTCGAATCACTGTTTATACAAACTGCAAGACCTAAAACTAATAGAATCGCTAATGCTACATTACTTAAAAACCTAGGATCAATCTTAAAACCCAGTTGCTCTCGAAAGCACATTGAAACTCTGTATCAGACGTAGACCGCGCGTCGAAAGTTCGATTACCGTGAAACTATACGGTTATGATCGCCTTACTAGGCTTGACAACCATCTCAGAAATCAAGTCCTAATAGTATCCAAAAATGCACAACTTGAGCTCAGAGCAAAGTGTGTGAGAAACGTGAATACCTTTAGAAAATGAGCTCAAACTTAAGTGAATTGGGTCATTCACTTGCAGGCCAAATTTAAGGTTTCAGATTGTTAGATTCTGACTCAATTATACCCTTGGATCAAGAAAAATTTTCAACACATGTCAGTGCACTTGTGGCCCTGATCGAGTACCGCTGACCGCTGAACTGAAACTGGTCCTCCACGATCGATCCGTAAATCCAATCGAACCAAAAACTTAACCTGACATAAATCTCATGTCGGGGAACTTTCTTCAAACCATACACAGGAAATAGGCTTCCAGATGAGCTCCGTTGGCCCGAAACAGCCGACTTTTGGCTATAACCTAAGTATACCATGGCCATGGGGCCATTGTGATCAGTTCTGGGCCTATATAAGACCCTTTACCCACCCCTCTCTTATTCCATACGAATTTCTAAACCCTAGGAGAGAGAAGAGAGAAAAAGGAGAAGGAAAGAGTGAGGAGAAGAGAGAGAAAGTGAGAGATTGTTGCTGGGCTTCGATTCACCACCCCACGTGCCGAATCATCCTTCCCATATCGCTATTCCGGCGATTCCGATTCCGTTCTTGGGTAAGAGATCTTAATCCTAATCTATTTTAGGGATCCAAATAGAGTAAATGGTGAAATAGCTAACCTATTTCATGCTATAGGTTGTCGTGTGTTGTAGACAAAGACGTAGTGTTCGAACTGAGTTCGATAAGAGTCTCTCGACGAAAGGTGCGGACTATAAATGTTTAGGTTATGGTTTTCAAGACTTTCAATGTCAGTTAATGATTTATGACTGACTTGTTTGCTATTACATATGCTTAGATATGATGTTTTCGCGTATTACACATACATATGAACTATGTTAAAAATAATGCATTCCATGTGTTTGTTTAAATGTTTGTATGAATATGGAATTATGATTTGGGCTTGCCATGATTGTTGTTTAGGAATACATGATTGTTGTACGTGTGACAACTCCTATGTGAAAGGATTTGCTATAATGTGTTTTAACTAATTTATTACATATATGTGATATGTGTAGTCTAAGTGTTTGATAAAATGCCTGAATGAGAAAATGCTTGTTGTAATGTATTTAATGAGAGTGTTGAGATAGGATTCTCAATTCTCTTATCTATAGTTACAGTTTCCTTTATGTAACCTATATTGCTGCTATGTAATTTATGGATGAAATTCCCATGTATGTTAACATGTGTACTATTTACTTGTTGAAATGCTCAAATGAGAATTGCATTTAGCTTGGTTGTCACATATTGTCTTTGACTATCACATGTGAATACTATTGTTTGGAGTGTGATTGGGGCTACGAAGTAGTCCAAGTAATCGGTAATGGTTTATAAGCGGTGGCCGAAGTGTTTTAGCCACGTCCGATATGTTCGATGAATCCGAGTCGTACGGTGATTATCGACAGTGGATAGGCCATAAGGAGTGCATATGCGCTCCATGTCGATCAATTCAACGTACACTGATACCAGTCGAGCTTGTCAAGTAACCCGATTGGCCTAATGTATGTTCACCATGTATGGACGCTACTGCTTGAATGTAAGGTACCAACTTACCAGTGCAAAGCCCGTTTAACCTTGATACATTGATCCGCTAAGACTCATGAGCTGGGCATGGTGGTATGGGACACCGTAGTCGAGCTGTCGGCCTACGCTGGGGTGACGAGCCTCCCTGTAGTGTCCAGTGAGCAAACCAAACTCGTGAGCCGAATACGGTGGTATGAGACACTGTATTCGAGCTGTCAGCCTACGAATAGGTGACAAGCCTCTCGTAGTGACCTGGAGTATAATAGGACTACGCTAAGGTGATGAGCCTTTCCATAGTGACTTCAAGTATAAGCTAGGCATGCGCTGAGGTGATGAGCCTCTCCATAGCGACCTAGAACTGCTATCGTATGAGATTAACTAGGATTGATGACCCTAGATGGATCACTATTTGGGTAAATGATATAAAGGGAGGCGCCTTAACTTCTCAACCTGCTGTATAAATAAACCTAAATAAGAACTCGGCTAACACGTGCATGTACCGCATTGCATGTGCTTTGGCGAGGAAGCGCACGTTTACTGGGAGTGTTGCATACACGATCGTGAGATGATGTCGTTGAGGGAGTGCAGGTGAAGGCATACATCATTATCACATACCATTTTTACATTAACAAGAGTACTTATGACATGATTGTTGTATTGCTTTATCATTACTGCTTGATTGAATTGATAATATGTTAACCTTTGCCTTATAGATCCACTGAGTTGATCACTTACTCCCAAGCTGGGACGGTGTTTTAAAACACTAACCAGACTCTATTGTAGTTTCAGGTGATGTCGAGGCCTACGAAGCGGAGCCTGACTTCTACGACGACGAGGAAGAGTTCTTCTATTTGCAACTCTCTGGCGGGTCTATGTAGACCTGGAGTTGCATCACCGGGGCTACAGGGATATGGATTAGAGGACATTACACTTTATCATTTTGTATATTTTAGAACCAAACATGTAATTATTTAACCTGGTATCATGTTCATACTCTGAGGACTTACAACCTTTCGTATGTTTTATATACTTATCACAGTCTTCCGCTTATGTAATTTAACTATCTCTTGAGTATTATATGCCGTTTTAATATAATCTCATTCATGTTTAATGTACTAATACAAACAACATTTAATCATCATTATCTATGTTGCATAAGTGATGCGTTGGAACTCGGGAGTTGGGCTCCTGCTTGACCCCCGATTTTCAGGGCGTTACACCCATCGATCTCAAAAGTCAAGTTATGGGATGATCCTAACCAATCTATTATCAATGGTTATGAAAATGGGCAGTCCATATTGATTATACTAAAAACAGGTCTAGCCATTGATTTAGATCATCCGTGATGTTGGTCTACCTTTGATTATCCTTTACTTGTAAAATCACTCTTGATCTAATGATCCCAACCATCTTATCAATACACAGGAATGGATGGTCCTATTTATTATTGTATAAAAGGTCTGATCAGCAATCTAGACCATAAATCATGTGGGCCACATCTCTATTGAAGATTCATACCAAAATGTTGTTTTGATAGAGGATCTTAGCCATCCAATCAACAGCTTAAAATGGGGGACAATATTTATTATATAGAATATGGTCATATTTATTAATCATCACGTTGGTCCATCTCACTTAAAAATTACTTTAGTCAAATTATGCTAACCATCTGAGCAATGGCTTGAAAAATGGACAATCGATGTTGATTTGGATCTTACATTATGTAGGATCCACCTTTGATTTCCCTTTTAAAACTCACTTTTATTGAATGATTATAACCATCTAATCAATGGGTTAAAAACTGACACTTTTTGCAATGGTTAGGTAATCATTCCCCAATATTTTCGAGAGAATCATTTCTAGATAATAGCTAAGGCGTGGATTTTGGAAATATGTTAGAGAATGGGATTCCAAATGAATAACATAACACAGTTAATGAGACAAAACAAATATGTTTTTCAGTGAGACTTAGGAATTCAAAGCCAAGAACACCTTACGTCACCAATCAAACAGCCTTAAGAGACTTCATATCAATAGCTAGGAATGCCCAATCAAGTGATTCTTGTTATTTGGGTAAGTCCTATCTATGGTAGGGCCCAATAGATAAGTGGCCTAGATCTCATAAATGAGACATTTTGTTGTCTCTATGCCTTTATACCACCTTTACGCCCATCTAAAATACTATTCACCATCCATTTCCCCTTCCTTGACTCTTCCATACACCCGTTGTCTCTTGATTTCACAAGTGGCTCAATTCAAACCGAACGTCTATGGCCTCAAGTGCTAAGATAGGCAAATATGTCAAAATCAACTGTATTTGACTGAGATCGAATAAAATTAGTCGCCTATTCATGCACTTGCACCATGTTTAAAATTATCAAGTGATTATCAAATGGTACAGTTCATCCTCTGAAGATGGGTTGCACCATTGCCTTCCGTATGAAAGAATTTTTCAATATAGATAAAATATAACAAAAATTCTTACAGTTGGTCGCGAGAACTGCAAAATGCCTTTCTGAGTAGAGAGCTTACTTGATACTTAAATTGAATTCAATATATAAGCATAGACCCAAATTACAACTAAAGTTAACAACTACTTGATTATTGATACTTGTTATTACGACCGATTATACTAAGGAATGTAAATGACTGATAATGATAATGATAATGCTAATTAAGGAGCACAAAATAATTGAAAAATAAATTTGATTTAGTTTGGTTGGTATGAGACAACTTCTTTTACTGACTTATTTCATTATTTATAGCATTAAATCGATCATGCATCTAGATGCTTCCTACGTTGTAACGCTCCGTGCTTTCAGGACCCTAGTATATGACTCGTTTCCCAAAAACTCGAGTGTTAACCTATGGAGAACCAAATTCTATATATATATATATATATCTTATTAGAGTTAACAGTTTAGAGTAGAATGGGCAAATCAACATAAAAGAAGATTTACAATTATATTTAGCATATATAAAAAGCTGCCCATAATGACTTATACCAACCAATGTACTAATACTTGTAATTACAAAATGAAATAACTATATATGTTAAACAAAGTAAATCATAACAAATCTTGAATTGTAAAAGCACGTAGCAACTCTTAACAACACAATCAGGCATCTTTGACAATGGTACCCCACTCCTCATCAACATGAACATGAATATCATCTAGGCCACCTGCTCTACCTGTACGGTTAAATATTTGATGGATGACTGACCAACTCAGTGTGAATTCCCCTCAAGATTACACACCGTAGCCTTAGCTAAGTATACTTAAAAACAACAAGACATTCAAACAAAACAGAATGCGGCCTTATTTAAATGCATAGATGCATAAATACACATTGACCTGGGGATGCTCATCCAGTCGGACTTGGGCTCATCACCCATGCAAAAGACTGGTCACCAGTTAGCACATCTCGTACAGCATGGTGCCAAGTCATCGTACATATCTCGTACGTAGGTCACTAGCGTAGCATAACTCGTACAACATAGTGACCAAGTGTCGATAGTCGGTGATCTGGGAGCTAGCAAAACGATACCCCACTAAACCTAAGGGCACGTGCTATAGCATTCAGAATTAGCCACCCGTCATCATCAATATGTTATGGATGTATGATTAGCCAAAACATTATTATTCCAATTACAATCAGCCACTTTGAGTAAATCAATGGTCACTACGGGGGGCTCGTCACCCAGCATAGGCTGACAGCTCGTGCACAATGTCCCATGGCCACCATCCCTAGGTCATGAGATTTTTCCATCTTATGATGCTTAATGGATGTCCATCGACCAGTGGCTAATTAAATTCAATAATTAGGGATTGCCATCGCATGGTTATAGGCCATCGAAGCCACGCAAGACAACCATCAAAACATGGGACAAATATTAAATCACAGCGGTAAAAGATTGTCGAAACATTAAATTAAGATAGCAAAGGGGTCAAGTAAAGTTAAATAAGAGCGGTTAAAGCGGTCATTCTAAGTAACTCATGTTGTATGACCTATGGATGGTAAATCCCATATTAATGTTCCATGCTCCACATAAGCTCCAATTGAAGGCCATTCCTTACCACACTCCAACTTGATACATCTTAAGTATGGGTTCACATACACAAGTGGGATTACCCACAAGAAAGTGTAGCAAATAGAGATCCATAAGTGACTCACAACAATCCATGAGAAAGCATATATCTATGGCACGTTAGGCATAAGTTGATTTATAACAATCGCGATAAGTCATGATAAGAACTATCGATTGGAATTCAAATGAAAACTATCATGTAAGAAGTTATTGTATGAAATCATGGTTGACAACTGTCAATATAATCCAAGTATAAGCCATGCATTAAGAATTGATAAAAGATCGGCATGCTATGAGATAACATCTGTAAATCAATTAAAGACTATTACTTAAACTAATTTGGAAATGGAAAGCTTAAGGAGAAAAGTCATCACCTGATGAACCGAATCACCTTCCAGTGTCTCTAAGTGCTTGCGCCCTTAGAATTGGATCATACCACAAATCATGAACTTGTACAATTAAATCCAAGTTATACTCACTACCTAGGTTTAAGATCATAGCCTAGGGCTTGAATTACTTATCTTAGGGTTTTGATGTAGAATTAGGATTTCATCTTAGAGTTTAGTTAGATGCTTAGATTCTAGGATTTGAACTATGATATATGTGTAGCTTAAATATAATATAATAATATAGTTAGTTACAATTTAACGTTAATGATACAACTAATATTTGTGACCATGGTAATAATTAATACTACAATTATAATAAAATAGTATAATCTATTATGAAAGATAATATTTTCAAGTGATGGATACCATGTTAATATCATTAATGGTAGTTTCATTTATGATAACTAATATTAGTGTAATACGTTAATAGTATTCATTGTGGTGATAATTAATATTATGATCTACTATCATAATATTTAAGAGTGACAAAACAATACGCTAGTATCTAATAACGATATTATTTTATTTTCTTGTCTATGATAACTATTATTAGAATAGATAATTGCTAATGGCTATGCATTTCTAACATTAACAATCCTAACAATGATAGAAGTGGTAATAATGTTAATTGTAATCAAGAGAATTTTAATATGGCGAGAAATGGTGGACTCACCTTAGTATGGAGTTGTCGTGACTTGATTTCAGAACCCAAGCTCGACCCCAGCAAAGCTTGGACGTGGCCCAAGCATGACCCGGCCCAGTTGGGCTCAATCCCAACCGAGTTGACTAGGTTCCAGCCGAGTTGACTCGGTCATCTCCTCTACTTTCTTTTCTTTCCTCTTCTTTCCTTCTCCTCTTTCTTCTTCTTGCCCTCCACTCTTCTTCTTCTTTTCCAACAACTAGATTGAAGCCAGCAAAGCACTGGACTCCACCCAACTGAGTCGACTCAGTTAGAGTTAACTCGGTGCAGCAACGCCCATCTTCTCTCTCTCTCTCTCTCTCTCTCTCTCTCTCTCTCTCACCCTCTTGTTTTTTTTTTTCTATTGAAATCCTAGAAGCTCTGCTGGACGTGATTTAGCTCGCCCATCAGAGCTAGTCGGCCCCAGACTCCATGGCCAACGTGCCCGTTCAGTTAAGGCAGGCCCAGTTCGAACCCGACTCGATTTGGTTAAAACTCAAGCCACAACATCTGTCGTTGGGAGGCTGGACTGGATCAGCCCCAACTTAGATTCTGGGAAAGCTCAGTCCAGTGGTTAATCGAGTTAACTCGACAGCAGCTTGAAGAGCTCGAGCTTGACTCGTGACCAAGCCTGGTGGCACTGTCCGAGCGAACTCAGTAGCAACCCGACATCGCTGCATCTACCTTTCTTCCTCCTCACTCCTTCTCTTTCTCCTTCTTCTCTTCTTATTCCTTCTTCTCTTTTCCTTCTTTCCGTTTCTTCATCCCTGGTCAGCGAGAACACCGACCCAAACCGAACTCGGTCGGGTCAGTTAGTGCGGCACCCAGCAGCTCGGTGAGGCGCAACATCCCCTACTCTCTCTCCTTTTTCTTTGCTCTCCTTCAGTCCTCTCTACCTCTCTTTCTTTTCTCCTTCGGCCATGATCAGCAGGGCATCCAAAACCGAACAGATCTTGCCCCAACTTGAGGCAACTGGTGCGGCTCGAACGGGGAAGAAGACATGGGCGATAATGGCGGCCTGAAGGACGATGCTTTTTCTTCATTCCGCTGCTTGTGGAGGGTCTGGCTCAAGTCCAGGGAGCTTGGGGACGTGTTTTATTTAAGCTCTATGGAGGTTGGGAGGAGTTAGCTCGGTGGGTTCGAGCCAACGCAATAAGAGAGATTTGCGGCTGTTCTTTTTCTCTCTCTTTCTTTGTATGAAGCCCTAGCTTTGTAGGGCTAGGATTTCTCTGGTATGAACGGTCGAGATGCAGGGAAAGGAGATCACGCGGATCGCCAAGCTGACAACAGAGGAATGGAATTTCCGTTTTTGGAAAGCATGTGTTTGCATGCCCTGATTTCACTGGAAATTGTGATCACGCGCATGCATTCCAGCATGCAAGATGGGTTTATTTTTGGTCAGATCCACCTCCCTGATCGGATGGACGGTTTGGATCGTCCTAGAGGATGATGATGATGGGCCACAGATCAGCTCAAACGAAAGCAGTCCGTTCGTCAGGGTGCGGCAGATAAGACAGAGATTCTCTTTTAATAGGAAGTTCGGATCAATGGAGGTTGACCGAGCTCCTCAGCTCAGTGCACACCAGGTGCACACGCTGGTGTACACACGAGTGACTAGGTGGGGCCCACAGGAATTTTTTTGGATGAAATCCACTCCGTTCATTGGATTCCACAGGTCCAAGTAAGGCCCCTGACTATATATCAGGCTGATCTAAAACTTAGATGGGCCATACTAATTGGTTTCTAGTTCTAATGGTGGATTTTCATTAATTTAATGGTCAGATCACATCCAAACTTATCATCAACGGTGAAAAGGTCCTAAGGGTCGTCTGCATGTTCCTACCGTGAATTTTACTACTTGAACAATATAAATTTTAGTTACCTTATTATAAATTATTTTATTTCATTTCAATCATATTGTGGGCCCCTTTTTGAAAGTGATTAGGGTTGTTCATTAAATATTTTGGTAATAATGATATTATTATTATTACCTATACATTGTTATTCATTTACCCTTTTATTGTATTATTATTTGTATAGTTATATATGTGTTATGTTTTAATTTTATATAAATTGTTAAATTGTTTGAAATATGCTATTTATTATAAAATTTTCTAGTGTATTTTATTTTTATGTAATATAAATTCTATAATTTGTAATTTATATTAATGATGTTATATGTGTATAAATATAATATAGATTATAGTTACATATCATTTTAATAAGAAATTTTAAATATTTATAAGGTATATAAATAACAATTCATAGCGTATATATTCATGTTGTATTATTTTATTTATTATAAATGATCATTAAATAGTTAGATTACATTATATATATATATAAAATAAGTTATATATATTTAATAATTATTACATATTATATATCCTGAATTGGATGACCAACCTAGTGATCTGATAATTCTAAAATTGATTTTAAGCGCACCTAATGTTTCCCGTACTAGTTTAGGGAACCTTTGACAATTGCATTTATAAACTGATGGCTAACCTATGCAATCAAGTGGCTATCCATCCTATTCAGGTTGTGGATCTTATGTACTGTCACAAGCTTCAATGGCTAGCTTAGATTGCAAGTTGATGATTATACGAGACACAAACCTATCCCAATAAATCAAGGCTCAACCCAAGGTGGAATGACTTTAGACCTTACAGATGTATTGTGGGTTGTTCTAGCCCAAATTCATATGTTAAAAGCCATTAAAGTCCTAGGCCGATTGAACTCAACTCTTAAGGGTTCATCATCGTCATGGACTGTGAATCGCTGAATGATGACGTGCAATATAAGCCACGTGTGTTCCCACATATGCTCTTGCTAAATTCGATTTAAATGGTAACACCTGAGTATCGAAAAGTACGGAGTGTTACATACGTCCTGACGGTTATCATAACCATTTTATCACTACTTGCCTTCTTTGTCACTTGTCTTGATAATTGCTTTGGTACATCGACCAATTTCGCTCAACCACCCTCACTTAATGGATGACATGGCGCTGCTCGACATGTTAAAGCATGACCTAGGTTCCATTCACACATGGTAGACCAGAACATGTTTCCTTGAACAAATTGCCCTCTCTCTCTCTCTCTCTCTCTCTCTCTCTCTCTCTCTCTATCTTCTTGGGACAATCTTTCATCCCATCACAACCATTGATTTGCAAAATGGAAATCAACTATTGACATAGAACGTGGTAAATATACATTCCTAGCATGGTTGGACCATAAGAAGGCTAAATGGAAGTGGAAGTAGTCCGTCAAATCTGAGCTAGTTCTATGTAGGGCATAATGTAATTGGGCCCTTGGTGCATCCAGTTCAAAGAAATTTAATTCGATCGGATATGAAGAAATTGTCGTTTGAAGTGTGAACCGGAAATCAACCATGACTTTTGATTCAATTATCGTTACGGGATGCACAAGCTATCAATCTTTACCGTAATGGGTGATCCATAATTAACCGACCCATTAAGTGGATCACATGCATCCATTTCATGAGAAAACAACAATTCCAATTTAAAAACAAAATTTTAGAAAAAAAAATTTATTTTTAATCATTTCAATTTTTGTCATATTTCCTTATTTTTAAAGTATTAGATTTTCATCTTTTTTAGAAATGACTTGTAATCATGCTAGGACTCCTCTAATAAGGTTTATCTGAACTTTATATTTTTTGCAAATTAGGTTTTAGATGAGTTTTACTATTTTGGGTAACTTCTGTTAGGACTAGAATTTTGCTATTTTTGGTAGTTACAAATTAGGGTTTTATTTTTATTTATAATGGAGAAATCATACATATTAAACATTATTCAATAAAAATATTTGAGTTTTATCTCGGTCTTCTTCTTTTTTCTTTTTTTCTTTTTATTTTTATTTATTTTTTTGCCTTGTGGATTGGAGAATGATATTGAATACCTACTATTGAAACCACCATGCCATTGTCATGTGACCCGCCGTAATGTTTTCGAGAAATCCACTACCTCCGTCAGTTTTTCCATCTCATTTTAATCAGTGTGTCCAAATACAGTGAAGATCAAATACTCAGGTAGGCCACACAATTAGAAAAAAGTATTGTTAACCCCACGTTGGAAGGTAGGAGCTCAAAAAATCAAAGTGTCCCACCATAATGTTTCGAGAAATCCACCCTACCCACCATTTTTATTGGCTCATTTTAAGCTGTGGTCCCAAATATAAGGTAGATCCACCACTCAAGTGGGTCATGCTAATTGAAACAGTGGTATTGAACCTCCCCTTTTAAAATAGTCATGAGGTTCACATTTAATTGCTTTTTGAAATGTGCACCTGTACACCTGTTTCTTCATATGATCTAATGAGGTAGGAATTACCTAATAACCAGTTTGGATGGCATATAATCATATATAGCGGGCCTTAGAAATATTTCAATGGTGGTCATTGAATCTCCATCTTTTCCTTCAATGTAGCTCAGTTAAGCCTTTGATTTACCTCGTCTTTGGGTTCACTTCCTCACATGACATGGTAAAATAAATGTACATATGAGATTTCTAAGAAACATCATGATGGCCCTGGGCACGTGGAGTTAGGTTTAACCAACAATCCACGTCCCGCAAGGTCAGGGTACTAACGTGTTTTCTCAAGCCCTTACCGCAGACCCACTTGGATAGATGTGTTGTATATCCATGCCGTCCATCTTTTTTATATCCATGCCGTCCATCCATTTTTCCAGCTCATTTCTGAGCATAAGCATAAAAATAATGCAGATCCAACTCTGAATTTGACCACCCCACAGGAAACATGATAATTGAACGCTTGCCATTAAAAAATTCTTGGGGGCCACAAAAGTTTTGGATCAAGCTGATATTTGTATTTTTCCTTTCATTTTGGTCTACCTGATGCTATCAATGCAATATGTTAGATGGAAAATAATCATTACAGTGGGCATTAGGAAATCTTCAACCGTGGCGTTCAATGACCACTGTTTCCTGTGGTGAGCCGCCTGAGATTTGGATTGGCTTATTTTTGGGCCAGTACATAAAATGATCTGGAAAATTGGATGGACAGAGTAGATATATAACCCATACATTATGGTGGGCTCCACTTTCACCGCATTGCTGGATTGGGGGTTTCAATAACCCAACGTCAGGTGTTTTACCGAACATACTTGCCAAACATGTTTATCTCCTAATTAAGTTGAAGCCAAGGTAAGTTACTGTTGGAATAAGTAACTTATTTAAAGTAACTTATCATCCAAACGTGACTTAAATAAATGCAAAACATGTATCAAATACCAACAACCAAACCGCCTGGGTCTAAATATGTTGTCTTATATACATGCACATATATTTATGCATGTATGGAGAGATCGGATGCGGTCAACCTCGAAACGCATAAGCTCAAAGGTTCACAGGGTGAGATGCTTTCATTCGCGGGTGATAACTTTTGGCTGCTGGAAGTTACACTAGTCGATGCTGTCAAAGTGCCGTCACTCATGAAACTGCTTGTAAAATTGGGTGGCAAATCAGTTAAGTAGCCTGGCTTTGACGTGACGGTGCTCACTTCAATGTCTCCCTGCAGCATGGCCACCACCCGTGACATGGGTGGCCGTAGTGATGGTGATGCCTGGATACATAGAAGACCAATGCCGATCATCCGAGCTGCTTCTTCTGCATCGAAGTTGGATAGCGTTGGATCAACCAGTTCCAATGCGCGGTTGTTTTCATGGAGATGCCAAGCCTACAAGAATGGATTGGATACAACCAAAAACATTAACAAAAAAAAAAAAAAGAAGAAGAAGAAGAAGAAAGAAACGAGAAATGAGATGTGGGTCACTTGTGCTGATGCCCCACCATTTAGAATTTAGATGATCTAACCCAAAAATCTGGCTGGACGGCCTATCAGGTGGACCAACCTGTATGTTGAATACAGCCTGTTGGTAGTTTTCTTTTAATTAATGTCCATTTTATCTTTCTGGGCACAAGGGTGGCTTACCTGATGAGGGAACAGACCACATATTCAGGTCAGGGAAGTTTGTGATGAGACCCGCCGGATGAATGGTGTGAATATTGCATAGGCGCCACCCTTTTGGCATGGATATGCAATTTTGTGCTTCTCACAATCCGAAAAACAACTGAGAATCCATTACCAATTTAGAAAGTTCTGAAACAACCCCGTGCTTCTGAATTTCTGAAGGTCGTTTCAGAATCAATCTCAAGCAAATCGAGATTGATTGCCGCTAGGTACAAAACAATAAGGTGGATGCTTAAACATGAAAAATGAAGAATTTCAGTGTGCAAAAAGAGAACAGAGTCGAAACATGTTACCCGCTGAATGATCCAGAGATCGGGACTGTTGATTGTCACCCAAAAGAGGAGAATGCCGTGAGACTGGGGATAGCAGTGGGAGAGTGCTATTCCTGACTTTAGGTGGTTCTCGTGTTGTCTCTTGTTTCTTGTACTCCTAGTGATGGGTTTGCTAATACCCTTTAGAAAGACTCTAACCGACCATCCTAATTGTCAGATCAACACTCCTAACCGTTTTACAAAATAAGTAACATTAATAATAGTAGTACTAATACAAATCAAACTGTTTTTAGAAGTTTGATTAACAAGCCGATCTGATGATTACTAGGATCTCCACCATGGACAGCTAGGTTCAAGAGCGCTTCATGGCCATCGATCCAACTTCTGCAACAGAGAAATTTACTAATTCACAAGCTAATTTGGGAATGCTTGAGTTCCACTCTCCACCTTAAAAGGCTATTGCTTAACTTAGTAGAAATTGTTAATGGATTGCTAATCGTTATTCTATATTTCAAGATTTTGGAATTTTACAGCACACACACACACACACATATATATGAAATTTTATTAAATGAGGGAAGGATCATTACGCATTCGGGTAGGACCCCACAAAAAGGTTGGGGGCCCACCTATCATGTAAACCATATGCAAAAGCAACAGGAAGCACAAGCCTACGGAAGTAACAATACAGTGACCTTCAAGAGCCCCACATTGGTAGTTTAGAATGCATGTGTGCCCCATGTTATTTAAGGTCACTTTTGGATGCACCCTGTTGCTGCTATTTTCGGCTGTATATGTGTGTAGGTGTGCCAGAATTGAAATTGTAGCTTCAATTCAAACCAAAATACAATGACCCCAGGCACCAAGATAGGTAGACACTTAGTGTATGACTAAGATCTAATGAGATCAGTCACCTATTCAGCCACAACATTACCGTTGTTCTTGGATATTCGTTTGGGAGGCAGAACATCAAAAGTCGACTAAATCGTTACTAAAGTTAGCTGACATTGAGCTCTTAAATAAGTGTTTTTTGTCTCATTTTTCTAACTACCAAAGAATTTCGGATTCTCAATAGTATTTTCCAAAATGAAAGAATTGAGTTTCAGCCTTTACGTTTCCGATTTATGTTAGTAGGAAAATTAAATGTCATACCCATTCGACGAGATACATATTCTCTGGATACACGTTCTCACATGGGTTTGCCCTTCCGCTTACAATCTCCAGAGCAACGACTCCAAATCCAAATATATCAGCCTTCTCCGTCAGATGCCCACGCATGGCGTACTCCGGTGCGATGTAGCCTCTTCCAGAATAACAAGATAGCAGTTTGAGGCACTCCAATATAAACCAACATCTGGTAATAAGAAATTTAGGCTGCGTTTGGATGCTCAATTGACTTGCATTGCAACAATTAAAAATCATATTGGAAAATTACCAAACTGTGCAACCCCACTCCATTCATAATGACAAATCAACCCCTAGATTGAAATCATGAAATGGAACTTCTGCTTCAGTCTTGGGCTCTACATTGAGTTGGATTATTGCAATTTTGTTCAATGAAGCATCCAAACATGACCTTAAGAAATGAAGGCGAATGGGAGGTTTCAACAATGCTTACATTGTCCCTGCGACACCGGTACTGATGTGGGACATCTTGTCATCGTAGAGCTTGGCCAAACCAAAATCTGATATCTTTGGATTGAGATTAGCATCAAGCAGAATATTACTGGCTTTGACATCCCTATGAACAATGCGGGGCCTGGATTCCTCGTGAAGGTAAGCGAGACCTCTTGCTGTCCCCAAGCATATCTCGAAGCGCGTATGCCATTCCAGATGCAAGTTACTCTCTCCTGCAAGAAAATGGCAGCCATTAGCATTGAAACGTAGTACAATTACGGTCTCCTACAGATACATGCGATGGTGGGATTTTGAAATGTACTCTGCGTCACATGTGCCACTGCGGCCCATCTTGTGTGTGTAGTGGTCAGAAAACAAGCCAGTCTAATCATCAAATGGGCTACTATACAGTCATGGTTTAATGTGAAATTTAGAGACGGAGGAATTTTTTGTTTTTCTATTACTTATTATGGTGTATAAATACAGAGGGAATGGCTCCCAATATGAAAGAAATACATTGAGGAAGAATTAAATCTCAGATAATATGGAAGGATATTGATTCTTTCCTAACATACATGAGGAAGATTAATTCTTTCCTAATATACATGGAGGGAGATTAAATCATTCATAATATCCCCCCTCGAGTTCAAGCATGGAGATCTGTAACACCCAATTTGTGAAGAAGATGATGACGGAGTCTTGACCAATGGCTTTGGTAAAGATCTCTACAAGTTGTTGATTGGTGGGCACGTAAGAAGTGGGGAGAATCACGGTAGTAATCTTTTTTTAGGACGATAACAATCAATCTCGATATGTTTAGTCTATTTGTGAAAAACAAGACTAGTGGCAATATGAAAGGCAGCTTGATTGTCACAATAAAGCTACATAGGTGAGGGTGGTGGACATCAAGATCTTAAAGTAGTTAATAAGTTCACAAGTTGCATTGGCCATGGCATGATATTTAGCTTCAGTGGATGATCTTAATACTGTCAGCTAGTTTTGTTTCCAATAAATAGTGCATTGACCAAGCATTATTAACTTGTTGTGGATAGACATGCTTCGAGTAATTGGACCGATTAAAGTCACAATAAACGTATAGTTGGAGGGAATTGCTAGAAGGAAGAATGATTCTCTTGCTAGAAGGAGAGGATTTCAGATCTCGAAGTACTCGTATGGTCGTGTGATAAAAAGTTTGTGTGTATTGTGCATATTTATTACCTGGATTTATGAGCATGACTCTGTTTAACGGCTTGGTTTAACTGTGTATGTGATGCAGAGTGTATGTACGAGCCTGGACCGAAATGGGTGCTTAAAGCATGGACTTAACGCTCTAATGACACCAAGGCAAGGAACGGACTCTAGAAGACCAAGAGCGACGGAATTATACACCAGGGGTCCGCGGAAATCGAGGAATTGAAGTTCAAGTGGCCTGAAAAGTGTCCAGAATGCAAGATCATAGGGTTCCCACCATCCGATCAGTTCAAAACTCCATACGTGGCCTGAGGACCATAAATGAACCGTACACATAAAATTTCAGCTCCTGGATCACTGTGGAAGTGGCCCAACGGATAGATCAGCCCCTTTAATCATTATGTGGGGCCCGCCTGATATCCGGATATGCTTCAAAATTGTTATAGACCGCGTTAAATGAGCTGACAATACAGATGGACGGAGCAGATTTCTCACGAAAATCTCTGTGGGGGCCCCACCTATGATGAATGAGCACAACATCATGCGCAATCAGCATTGCACCAGGAATGTATGCACGGTCAAACTGAGTTTTGACCGTGCTTTCCAAAAGAAGAAAAGGAAACAGAGCTACGGGCCCCCTGTTTTTCTGCCGCTGGCGTTGTTGAGCGCAGGACCGTCCATTGGGACATGATCAGGCCCACTTCCATCATCATTCATGACGATCGGATCTGTTCATCATGACCACAGGCAAGTTTCGGTCACCCCAAAGATCAGAGCGATGCAAATGAAGCCAAGAATCGCTGTCCACATCCTCTGCTGTTACCCTTCAAAATAAGAAATAGATTTCAGACGGTAGTGGGGCCACCACCACTACGTGCTGATCAGATATGATGAACAGATCCATCTATTGAGGGGATATGACGCATCCGACCGACCTTGTGATGCGAAAGGAGAAGGAAAAGCGGAGAGGAGACTTCCTTGCGCCGAAAGTCTCGGGATTTCCGGACGGGTAAGCAAGTTGCGTTTCTGCCCACCATCCGAGCATCTGATTTCGATGGCCCACAAGCTCTCCATGACCCATCCAAGCCGTCCCTAAGCATCAGAACGAGGAGAAGCCCTGTGGCCGAAAATCTGCCATGATTCATTGTACCATTTTCCTGGATTGAATCAGTGATTCATCCTTTCTTGATGGGCCACATATGAGGATCTGAACGGTCCGTTTCGTGCGTCAGGGATGCAGATACACATCAGTATGGGTGGAACATCTATACGCTGCAGAGTGGGTGAACGAGTCAGGGGAAATTGCTGTTTTGGTGCGCAGGAATGCCAGCCACAGCAAAGTTCTGGAAACTGCGTTCTTGGCTGCGTAAAAGTTCCGCAGCAGATTTCCGGACGGCTGCTATACCGCAGAACGCACTCCCTACCTATAAAGGAAGGTGGGTTTTCTGCTGGCGAGGGGGAGAGTTTTTTTTTGGCAAGGTGAAAAGCTGGACGTAGCTGCTGTGCACGAGAGGAGGGGCTGCAAAGCTGGGAAGAGTTTTTTTTTGGATTTTGTTTTCTTGAGGTTGAAAGTGCAGGTAGTCTGGCTGCTGGCACGTTGGCTGACAGTTTTGGACGTGAGCATGAGGGGCTCGATTTTGAAGGCTTGAACGTGGGGAGGAAAATAAGAGGGAGGAAGAAGAAATTCGTGGCAGGGATGTGACTGACGATTGCAAGAGCAAAAGACATCCGGTCTTTGTTTCCTTTTCCTTTTCCTTTTATTTATTTATTTCTTTTGATGTTTTTCTCCTCTGATTCTAGCATGATCACGCTAGGCTAAACCTCTTAGCTAGGGCTAAGAGGTGAAGCTTGTAAAGTGATGGGAGTCTTTACTTATGCCTTCTTTTGGTTTAAACTGAACTGATGTTGCTTTTAGTTAATTAAAGGAATGTTTCTTGTCTTTAATGGTCTGTTGTGACTGAAATTACAATGGATCTGCAATGCCCTTGAATATCTCTTTTTCCCCTTTTATATTTATGAAGACAGGAAGCCCTGTTGTTCATCATTGTCCCATGGGCATGGTAGGATGACAGTACCCTTCCTGATCCTCACACATTGTTAGTTGGTGGGTAATTAGTTTAATCCTATTGTTTGCTTTGTCTCTTGGGCATGGTTAGATGATGGAATCCATTCTAATTCATATACCTTTCATCTCTTGAAAATCAGATCAAATAAGTTCAGTTTGAATTCCATACTCATTGATTCAGGCATAAGATCTCCCTGATCTCTACAAGTGGATCTTCTGAATCCCTAGTTTCCTTCCTCAGAATTCCTTAAAGTTTTAGATAATTATTCCACAATTATTTCTTAAATTCTATTTTGTTTAGATCGCATCTTAGTCTAGTTCTAGTTCTACTTGGTTCCAGATAACGTACAGGTATCAGTCCCTGTGGATTCGACCTCGGTCTTACCGAGTTTATTACTACATCACAACCCTATACTTGGGGAGTGAACAAGTTTTTGGCGCCGTTGCCGGGGACTGACGGTTACGTTTTTCTGAAATTAATTAGTTTTAGAATTAAGTTAGGATTAGGATTTTACTTACTTTAGGATAGAAGTTTTTATTTTATTTTATTCTATTTTTAGAGCTTAACTTGTTTCCTGTTTTATAGGATCTGGACATAAGTTTCTAAATTGGTAATTCCTTCCTAATCTCTCTACTTTTTCATATTTTTAGAATTTAGGATTATTTCTTTCCCTTCTTAGAAATTAACTTTCTATTTTTGTTTTATTTTAGTAACTTTCTAATTCTGACACCTTTAGAATCTAATCTTGTTTCTTAATTTATTTTTAGAATTCTTTAGAAACTAACCTTCCTATTTTGTAGGCCTTTAAGATAGAAATCTCTAATTCGGTACACTCCTTCCCTACTTTCTATTTTTCAATTCTCTTTTAGTAATCTACTTTCTAGTTTAGGTCTCTCTTAACTTATTTTAGAAAATTTCACTTTCTTTTAGGAATTCTTTCTTCTCTTTTTAGAATCTAACTTATTTTTATTTTATTCTGCAGGTTTTAACTCAGGACTCCAATTTGGTAATTTCTTTCCATCTCTTTCTTTCTTGCTAGATTTTCCTAGGGTTAAGTTTTTAACTGAGGGCTGCGAGTGTTTTCATGCCCAAGTGGGCCCGTGACGACACTCGACGTCTCTTGACTGAAGGAGGATTGGTTGAGGGGTTGACTATCCATCGCAGGACTAGACACTGCTCGAAATCCCCTGAGTTAACTGAGGTTATGGCTGAAGACGAACCTCCTCCACTTCCACCCAGGGTGGAGGATACCCAAGATGAGAATGAGGTGCAACAGTCACCCCCGCCTCGTACTTTACGAGATTTTCTACAACCGGCGGGAGTGAGTACGCCCTCATGCATGATTTTTCCTGAAAACACAGGACAAATGGACATCAAGCCAGGAGTTATCTAACTCCTTCCCAAATTCCATGGACTTGAATCTGAAAGTCCATATTTACATTTGAAAGAGTTCGATGAGATAATAGCTACATTATGTTTTCCTAATGTATCTGAGGATCAGGCTGAAACTCTTTCCTTTTTCCTTAAAAGAGAAAGCTAAGGCGTGGTTACATTCACTGCGTCCTAGATCCATTGGCACATGGAACAACATGCAGAGGAATAAAAAAATTCTTCCCACATCATAAAACGATTACCCTCAAAAAAGCGATCATGAACTTTGCCCAAAAGGAAGATGAAACATTCTTCCAATGTTGGGAAAGGTTCAAAGATTTGGTCAGTTCATGCCCACAACACGGATTTGAAACGTGGCGCATTACAAAATTTTTCTACGATGGATTGACATCTTCCATGCACCAAATGGTCGAGACAATGTGTAATGGAGAGTTCATTAATAAAGATGTTGATGAGGTGTGGGATTACCTTGATAGTCTCGCTGAAAAAACACAATCATGGGACTATTACCCAAAGTCGAACACCACGTCTAGGCCGACTCAATTAAAGGAGAAAGGTGGATTATATCTCTTGAAAGAAGAGGATGATCTCAAGTGTAAAGTGACTACGCTCATAAGGAAAGTTGAGGCCATGGAAGGAAAGAAGGATAAGGTCAATGAAATTGTTTGCGGCATCTGTGATTGCAACATTCACACAACTGAAAACTGTCCTACAATACCTACCTTTCGAGGAGTGTTGAATGAACAAGCCAATGCCGTAAATAATTATCAAAGACCTTTTACTGGACCTAACTCCAACACATACAATGTTGGCTAGAAAAATCATCCAAACTTTAGTTGGAGGAATGGACAAACGGCGACTCCTCCAGGTTTCTTCAATCAAAATCCAAATCAAGTGAAACCTCAAGAGGAACCGGTTCAAAATCCCATACAAGAGTTGGCTCAGGCAATGCGGGGAATTACAGATTTTATGCAACAGATAGATTCTCGTATGACGGTTATAGAAAAGGGGATGCTTCCTGCACAACCGCTCCCCAATCCTAAACCGCAGTACGAGAATAATGATCCGAGCACTTCAAATCAGATGGGACATGCTAAATCCATCACCACTCTTAGGAGTGGGAAGATCATTGATAAAACTCTTCCGGTTATGCCCGAAAAGCCTCAAGAACCAGAAGAGGATAACAATGATGGATCTAGTGATGCCCCACAAAAAGTAGAACCGGAACTTCTAGAGAAGCCAGTTGCTCCATTCCCCCAACGGTTGGTTTCACCAAAACCTCTCTCTAACTCTCAGGATATTCTAGAGGTGTTGAAACAGGTGAAAGTCAACATTCCTCTACTTGATGTCGTTAAACAGATACCTTCATATGCCAAATTCCTGAAAGACTTATGCACGACCAAAAGACGGAAAATTATTCAAAAGAAAATCTACTTGACTGAGAAAGTGAGTGCCATCCTGAAGCAAGACGTGCCGTAGAAATTCAAGGATCCCGGTAGCCCAACCATATCATGTGTAATCAGGAACCACCGAATTGATCACGCACTTCTTGACTTAGGAACGAGCGTCAATCTGATTCCCTACTCGGTATACAAACAGTTAGGTTTGGGTGAATTAAAACCCACCCTAACCACACTACAACTTGCCGATCACTCTGTTTGTGTACCAAGAGGGATAATTGAGGATGTGTTAGTCTAATGTCGATAGATTTTACTACCCTGTAGATTTTATCATCCTGGACACCGAACCCATCAATAACATGAGCACTCGGATTCCCGTCATTCTTGGTCGCCCATTCCTTCGCCACGTCAAATGCAATTATCAATTGTGGGAATGGTATCATGACTATGTCTTTTGGAAATTTGACATTGGAGTCAAACATTTTTTTCAATAACGGCGGCTTGGAGGATGATGACGATTTCCACGACATTAACATGATTGACTCTTTCGTGGAAGATACGACACCTCGGACCTTATCCTCTTATCCTCTAGAGACGTGCTGGCCCACTCCCATGATTTTGATGATGACATGATTAGGGAGACGTGCGCCTTGCTTGATACTTGACGGTACTTGAAGTTAACCGATGGAGGCCACAATTTGAAGAATTACTACAAGCGATGTAGTGCCTCTACCGTCTAACCTCAAGCCGAAGCTTGACCTAAAACCTTTGCCCTATGATTTGAAATATGCATATTTGGGTCAAGATGAGACATACCCGGTGGTGATCTCTGCCCACCTAGAGAAAGAACAGGAGAGTATGCTTATATCTATTCTCATTGAGCATAAATGAGCTCTGGGATGGACGATAGCGGACCTCAAAGGAATCGATCCATCGATTTGTACTCACCACATATATCTTGAGGATAATGCAAAGACCGCTCGGCAACCACAACGTAGACTAAATCCAAACATGAAGGAAGTGGTTAAGGCCGAGGTTCTTAAACTATTGGATGTGGGTATTATATACCCTATATCTGATAGTCAATGGGTGAGTCCAACTCAAGTGGTCCCTAAGAAGTCACCATCGTAGCCAATGCTAATAATGAACTCGTGCCAACTAGAGTCACTACTGGTTGGAGAATGTGCATTGACTACAGGAAGTTGAATACCGTCACGAGGAAAGACCACTTTCCTTTACCATTCATTGATCAGATCCTGGAAAGGTTAGCTGGTCATTCCTATTACAGTTTTCTTGACGGGTATTCGGGCTACAACCAAATAGAGATAGCCCCTGAAGACCAGGAAAAGACCACATTTACATGTCCCTACGGCACCTTTGCCTATCGAAGGATGCCATTCGGACTATGTAATGCCCCTGCCACTTTTCAGCGATGTATGCTTAGTATTTTTTCTGACATGGTGGGGCAATATCTAGAGGTCTTCATGGATGATTTCTCTGTTTACGGTCCATCTTTCAGCAAGTGCTTGGAAAGTCTTAAATGTGTGCTGAAAAGATGTAAAAAAAAGAACTTGGTACTTAATTGGGAGAAGTGCCATTTCATGGTTCAAAAGGGAATTGTCCTTGGGCATATCATCTCGTTCAAAGGAATCGAGGTAGATAAGGCAAAAATCGATCTTATCTCTAACCTACCTCCACCCAAGAACATCAGAGACGTGCGATCCTTCTTAGGACACGCAGGATTTTACAGGAGATTCATAAAGGACTTTAGTCTTCTCTCTCGTCCTTTATGTAATCTTCTTCAAAAGGATGCTCCGTACGAGTGGACTGAGCAATGCCAGGAAGCTTTCACCAAGCTTAAGGGCACGTTAACCACTGCACCTATCATGCAGCCACCCGACTGGAGCTTTCCTTTTGAGCTTATGTGCGACGCTTCTGATTATGCTCTTGGGGCGGTCCTAGGCCAGAGAAAAGATAAGAAGCCCTACGTCATTCATTACGCAAGTAGGACTCTAAATCCTGCCCAAGTGAACTACTCGACTACGGAAAAGGAACTCTTAGCCGTAGTGTTCGCCTTGGACAAATTTAGGTCCTACCTGATCGGATCCAAGATCATTATCTATACAGATCATGCGGCACTGAAGTATCTTCTTTCTAAGAATGATTCTAAGCCCCGCTTGATACGATGGATCCTTCTACTCCAAGAATTTGATTTGGAAATTAAAGATAAAAAGGGAGTAGAGAACGTAGTGGCCGATCACCTTTCTCGCCTTAATACCTCTGATTCCCTTGAGGCGACCCATATCAATGACATGTTCCCTGATGAACAGTTGTTTAGAGTCTCCCATTCACCTTGGTTCGCTGATATTGCTAATTATCTTGCTACAGGTGCCATACCGACACAGTGGATTGCGCAAGATAAGAAGAAATTTTTCACCGAGGTGCGCAACTTTTTCTGAGATGATCCTTACTTATTTAAATGTTGCCCAGACCAAATTCTAAGGAGATGTGTACCAGACAATGAGCATCAGAGCGTCATCTCCTTCTGTCACTCAGAGGCTTGTGGTGGTCACTTTTCTGCTAAAAAGACCACGGCCAAGATTCTGCAGTGTGGCTTTTACTGGCCCACTATGTTTAGGGATACTCATGAGTTTTGCAAAGCTTGTGAGCGTTGTCAAAAATTGAGAGCATTGTCCCGTCGAAATATGATGCCTTTGAATCCCATTCTTATCATTGAAGCATTTGATTGCTGGGGCATCGATTTTATGGGACCATTCCCCCAATCGTTTGGGAATCTGTATATTTTGCTCGCCGTGGATTATGTCACTAAATGGGTCGAAGCGATTCCGTGTCGAAAGAATGACCATCGCACGGTCATTAAATTCCTGAAAGAGAACATCCTTTCTCGATTCGGGACGCCTCGAGCCATCATTAGTGATGGGGGCTCACACTTTTGTAATAGACCATTCGAGAGCTTAATGAAGAAATACGGTATCTCTCATAAGGTGAGCACCCCATACCATCCACAGACAAGTGGACAAGTTGAGATTTCCAATAGGGAGATTAAACATATTTTGGAGAAAACGGTTAACCCTGATTGTAAGGATTGGTCAATCCAATTGACCGATGCCTTATGGGCATACCGTACTGCCTTTAAAACCCCTATTGGAATGTCTCCCTTTAGACTTGTCTATGGGAAAGCTTGTCACTTACCTATGGAGCTGGAACATAAAGCGTACTGGGCGATCAAAAATCTTAATTTCAATCTGGACAACGCTGGCTCGCTACGCAAACTTCAATTGAATGAACTTGAAGAAATCCGGAAAGATGCGTACGATAATTCGAGAATTTACAAGGACAAGATGAAAGCATTTCATGACCAACACATTTTGCGAAAATCATTCACGCCTGGTCAGAAGGTCCTTTTGTACAATTCTCGATTACATCTCTTTCCGGGCAAGCTTCGATCTCGTTGGACCGGCCCTTACATGGTTGTCACTGTTTTTCCTCATGGGGCCGTTGAGATAAGAGATCCCGACAATGGCAAGGAATTTAAAGTCAATGGCCATCGATTGAAACCATTTGTCGAGAAATTTGATTCAGAGGACATGTCCATGCCTCTGACTGATTCTGTTTACCAGGATTGATCTTCTAGTCTGATGGAGGTATAGGTAGGTTTCTTGTTTTCTTAGGTCTAGAGTAGTTGCTTTATTTGTCTGGCTGAAGACGGTAAACTTAGCGCTCCTGGGAGGCAACCCAGCTCTTCATCTCATTAGTTAGTTCAATGTTTGTGGGTAACATTACTGCAAACCCTCACGAGACTACAACTCGTCCACTAGGGGCAACCTAGGGGTTTAAAGGCTTGTTGCATACGCTAAATGCAATCGAGAGCACCTACGAAAGTGGTATAGGTAGGATTGTATTTTTGTTATTTTATTGTACTTCTGTTGGTTTCTCTCTTGTGCTGACCGCTCCTACGTAGAAATCTTTGGAAAGCCTCTTGATTCTTTCATCCAGGTATTATCTTTCCATCACTTCTCATCTACTTTTTGTCCCATGTGCATCGCATGCTTCTTTCTTTTATATTGAGGACAATGTAGATTTTAGGTTGAGGGTGGGAGATTATGTCACCTAATCAGCATTTTCTTGGTCTTGAACAAAAGTTGTGAAAATTTTAAAAAACTTTCTGACATTTTGTTGAAGTCGAAGTGATTTTGACGACCATCTAGGGCACTTAGAATTTCAAGATGCGTGATGTTGGTACTTTATGACTCTTTGATTCAGTTATCTATTAAATTTCACAGCTAAGTTTGAATTATTAATCCATTATTAGAATTTGTAAACATTGGTTGAGTCATGAATTCGCAGGACACATCTCGCTTGCACATTAAGGTTTCAGTTCGATATTAAAGGATTAACTTGGTAATCACTAAACATGAAAGGAACCAACTTAGAAAATTGAAAGGATTGGGCAAATGGTCTTCACCTTAGGTTTGCTCCCTATAGGTGTAAATTTAATTCTCCATAAATGATATGTGAAAAAGTTGGGTGTACAGACTTTACCTTAGGTTTGCTCCCTATAGGTGAGGATCTGATCCCTCTTCTTGGCGTTACTTCTAAAAATTTAAAAAAAAAATAAAATAAAATAAAAAAATTTTTAAAAGAATAAAAAGATAATGTGTAAGCCAAGAAGAGTTATCGTGAATTCTCTCAGTTGTTACCAATAATATCCTTAAATATCAAGGTGAATCTTAATGTTGACAAGTCGAGATTAGATTATGCATTCATAGATCTCAATGGTTAGAATTTTTCTAATTAATGGAATAATACTTTGAACTTGATTATGAAGTTTACCATGTACTGGAGTCTAGGAGAAAGTAATATCCAACATTCATGAATCTTAAACTTCTAGTATCTGGATTGTTCCCCAACATCATTCGAGTTTTTAAAATTATGATATAATTCTCAATTTATTTTTCGCATACTTTGCTCGGGACTAGCAAAATGCTGGTTGAGGGTTGTGTTGAGGGTCAAATATTGCATATCAGACCTAGTTGTTGCCTAGATTTATGAACATGGTACTACCGCTTAATGGCCTGATTAATCGTGTTTATAATGCAGAGTGTATGTACGAGCCTGGACCGAAATGGGTGCTTAAAGCATGGACTTAACGCTCTAATGACACCAAGGCAAGGAACAGACTCTAGAAGACCAAGAGCGACGGAATTATACACCAGGGGTCCGCGGAAATCGAGGAATTGAAGCTCAAGTGGCCTGAAAAGTGTCCAGAATGCAAGATCATAGGTTTCCCACCATCCGATCAGTTCAAAACTCCATACGTGGCCTGAGGACCATAAATGAACCGTACACATAAAATTTCAGCTCCTGGATCACTGTGGAAGTGGCCCAACGGATAGATCAGCCCCTTTAATCATTGTGTGGGGCCCACCTGATATCTGGATATTCTCCAGTTTTGGTCTCAACTGTCTAAATGATATGACAGACTGGATGGATGGAGCTGATGTCCATTGGGACATGATCAGGCCCACTTCCATCATCATTCATGACGATCGGATCTGTTCATCATGACCACAGGTAAGTTTCGGTCACCCCAAAGATCAGAGCACTGCAAATGAAGCCAAGAATCGCTGTCCACATCCTCTGCTGTTACCCTTCAAAATAAGAAATAGATTTCAGACGGTAGTGGGGCCACCACCACTACGTGCTGATCAGATATGATGAACAGATCCATCTATTGAGGGGATATGACGCATCCGACCGACCTTGTGATGCGAAAGGAGAAGGAAAAGCGGAGAGGAGACTACCATCCGAGCATCTGATTTCGATGGCCCACAAGCTCTCCGTGACCCATCCAAGCCGTCCCTAAGCATCAGAACGAGGAGAAGCCCTGTGGCCGAAAATCTGCCATGATTCACTGTACCATTTTCCTGGATTGAATCAGTGATTCATCCTGCGCAGGAATGCCAGCCACAGCAAAGTTCTGGAAACTGCGTTCTTGGCTGCGTAAAAGTTCCGCAGCAGATTTCCGGACGGCTGCTATACCGCAGAACGCACTCCCTACCTATAAAGGAAGGTGGGTTTTCTGCTGGCGAGGGGGGGAGTTTTTTTTGGCAGGGTGAAAAGCTGGAGTGCAGGTAGTCTGGCTGCTGGCACGTTGGCTGACAGTTTTGGACGTGAGCATGAGGGGCTCGATTTTGAAGGCTTGAACGTGGGGAGGAAAATAAGAGGGAGGAAGAAGAAATTCGTGGCAGGGATGTGACTGACGATTGCAAGAGCAATTTTTTTTTTTTGGTTCTAGCATGATCACGCTAGGCTAAACCTCTTAGCTAGGGCTAAGAGGAGAAGCTTGTAAAGTGATGGTAGTCTTTACTTATGCCTACTATTGGTTTAAACTGAACTGATGTTGCTATTAGTTAATTAAAGGAATGTTTCTTGTCTTTAATGGTCTGTTGTGACTGAAATTACAATGGATCTGCAATGCCCTTGAATATCTCTTTTTCCCCTTTTATATTTATGAAGACAGGAAGCCCTGTTGTTCATCATTGTCCCATGGGCATGGTAGGATGACAGTACCCTTCCTGATCCTCACACATTGTTAGTTGGTGGGTAATTAGTTTAATCCTATTGTTTGCTTTGTCTCTTGGGCATGGTTAGATGATGGAATCCATTCTAATTCATATACCTTTCATCTCTTGAGAATCAGATCAAGTAAGTTCAGTTTGAATTCCATAATCCTTGATGCAGGCATAAGATCTCCCTGATCTCTACAAGTGGATCCTCTGAATCCCTAGTTTCCTTCCTCTGAATTCCTTAAAGTTTTAGATAATTATTCCACAATTATTTCTTAAATTCTATTTTGTTTAGATCGCATCTTAGTCTAGTTCTAGTTCTACTTGGTTTCAGATAACGTACAGGTATCAGTCCCTGTGGATTCGACCTCGGTCTTACCGAGTTTATTACTACATCACAACCCTATACTTGGGGAGTGAACAAGTTTTTGGCGCCGTTGCCGGGGACTGACGGTTACGTTTTTCTGAAATTAATTAGTTTTAGAATTAAGTTAGGATTAGGATTTTACTTACTTTAGGATAGAAGTTTTTATTTTATTTTATTCTATTTTTAGAACTTAACTTGTTTCCTGTTTTATAGGATCTGGACATAAGTTTCTAAATTGGTAATTCCTTCCTAATCTCTCTACTTTTTCATATTTTTAGAATTTAGGATTATTTCTTTCCCTTCTTAGAAATTAACTTTCTATTTTTGTTTTATTTTAGTAACTTTCTAATTCTGACACCTTTAGAATCTAATCTTGTTTCTTAATTTATTTTTAGAATTCTTTAGAAACTAACCTTCCTATTTTGTAGGCCTTTAAGATAGAAATCTCTAATTCGGTACACTCCTTCCCTACTTTCTATTTTTCAATTCTCTTTTAGTAATCTACTTTCTAGTTTAGGTCTCTCTTAACTTATTTTAGAAAATTTCACTTTCTTTTAGGAATTCTTTCTTCTCTTTTTAGAATCTAACTTATTTTTATTTTATTCTGCAGGTTTTAACTCAGGACTCCAATTTGGTAATTTCTTTCCATCTCTTTCTTTCTTGATAGATTTTCCTAGGGTTAAGTTTTTAACTGAGGGCTGCGAGTGTTTTCATGCCCAAGTGGGCCCGTGACGACACTCGACGTCTCTTGACTGAAGGAGGATTGGTTGAGGGTTGACTATCCATCGCAGACTAGACACCGCTCGAAATCCCCGAGTTAACTGAGGTTATGGCTGAAGACCAACCTCCTCCACTTCCACCCAGGGTGGAGGATACCCAAGATGAGAATGAGGTGCAACAGGCACCCCCGCCTCGTACTTTACGAGATTTTCTACAACCGGCGGGAGTGAGTACGCCCTCATGCATGATTTTTCCTGAAAACACAGGACAAATGGACATCAAGCTAGAAGTTATCCAACTCCTTCCCAAATTCCATGGACTTGAATCCGAAAGTCCATATTTACATTTGAAAGAGTTCGATGAGATAATAGCTACATTATGTTTTCCTAATGTATCCTGAGGATACAATTAGCTGAAACTCTTTCCTTTTTCCTTAAAAGAGAAAGCTAAGACGTGGTTACATTCATGCGTCCTAGATCCATTGGTACATGGAACGAATGCAGAGGGAATTCATAAAAAATTCTTCCCACATCATAAAACGATTACCCTCAAAAGCGATCATGAACTTTGCCCAAAGGAAGATGAAACATTCTTCCAATGTTGGGAAAGGTTCAAAGATTTGGTCGATTCATGCCCACAACACGGATTTGAAACGTGGCGCATTACAAATTTTTCTATGATGGTGACATCTTCCATGCGCCAAATGGTCGAGACAATGTGTAATGGAGAGTTCATCAACAAAGATGTTGACGAGGTATGGGATTACCTCGATAGTCTCGCTGAAAAAACACAATCATGGGACTATTACCCAAAGTCGAACACCACGTCTAGGCCGACTCAATTAAAGGAGAAAGGTGGATTATATCTCTTGAAAGAAGAGGATGATCTCAAGTGTAAAGTGACTACGCTCATAAGGAAAGTTGAGGCCATGGAAGGAAAGAAGGATAAGGTCAATGAAATTGTTTGCGGCATCTGTGATTGCAACATTCACACAACTGAAAACTGTCCTACAATACCTGCCTTTCGAGGAGTGTTGAATGAACAAGCCAATGCCGTAAATAATTATCAAAGACCTTTTACTGGACCTAACTCCAATTTGTCCTGTGTTTTCAGGAAAAATCATCCAAACTTTAGTTGGAGGAATGGACAAACGGCGACTCCTCCAGGTTTCTTCAATCAAAATCCAAATCAAGTGAAACCTCAAGAGGAACCGGTTCAAAATCCCATACAAGAGTTGGCTCAGGCAATGCGGGGAATTACAGATTTTATGCAAAAGATAGATTCTCGTATGACGGTTATAGAAAAGGGGATGCTTCCTGCACAACTGCTCCCCAATCCTAAACCGCAGTACGAGAATAATGATCCGAGCACTTCAAATCAGATGGGACATGCTAAATCCATCACCACTCTTAGGAGTGGGAAGATCATTGATAAAACTCTTCCGGTTAGGCCCGAAAAGCCTCAAGAACCAGAAGAGGATAACAATGATGGATCCAGTGATGCCCCACAAAAAGTAGAACCGGAACTTCTAGAGAAGCCAGTTGCTTCATTCCCCCAACGGTTGGTTTCACCAAAACCTCTCTCTAACTCTCAGGATATTCTAGAGGTGTTGAAACAGGTGAAAGTCAACATTCCTCTACTTGATGTCGTTAAACAGATACCTTCATATGCCAAATTCCTGAAAGACTTATGCACGACCAAAAGACGGAAAATTATTCAAAAGAAAATCTTCTTGACTGAGAAAGTGAGTGCCATCATAAAGCAAGACGTGCCGCAGAAATTCAAGGATCCTGGTAGCCCAACCATATCATGTGTAATCGGGAACCATCGAATTGATCACGCACTTCTTGACTTAGGAGCGAGCGTCAATCTGATTCCCTACTCGGTATACAAACAGTTAGGTTTGGGTGAATTAAAACCCACCCTAACCACACTACAACTTGCTGATCGCTCTGTTCGTGTACCAAGAGGGATAATTGAGGATGTGTTAGTCCAGGTCGATAGATTTTACTACCCTGTAGATTTTATCATCCTGGACACCGAACCCATCAATAACATGAGCACTCAGATTCCCGTCATTCTTGGTCGCCCATTCCTTGCCACGTCAAACGCAATTATCAATTGCAGGAATGGTATCATGACTATGTCTTTTAGAAATTTGACATTGGAGTCAAACATTTTTTTCAATAACGGCAGCAATTCAGAGGATGATGACGAGTTCCACGACATTAACATGATTGACTCTTTCGTGGAAGATACGACACCTCTGACCTTATCCTCCGACCATCTAGAGACGTGCCTGTCCCACTCCCATGATTTTGATGATGACATGATTAGGGAGACGTGCGCCTTACTTGATACTGCACCGGTACTTGAAGTTAACCGATGGAGGCCACAATTTGAAGAATTACTACAAACTGATGTAGTGCCGTCTAACCTCAAGCTGCCGAAGCTTGACCTAAAACCTTGGCCCTCTGATTTGAAATATGCATATTTGGGTCAAGATGAGACATACCCGGTGGTGATCTCTGCCCACCTAGAGAAAGAACAGGAGAGTATGCTTATATCTACTCTCATTGAGCATAAAGGAGCCCTGGGATGGACGATAGCGGACCTCAAAGGAATCGATCCCTCGATTTGTACTCATTATATATATCTTGAGGATAATGCAAAAACCGCTCGGCAACCACAACGTAGACTAAATCCAAACATGAAGGAAGTGGTTAAAGCCGAGGTTCTTAAACTACTGGACGTGGGTATTATATACCCTATATCTGATAGTCAGTGGGTGAGTCCAACTCAAGTGGTCCCTAAGAAGTCCGGAATCACCATCGTACCCAATGCTAATAATGAACTCGTGCCAACTAGAGTCACTACTGGTTGGAGAATGTGCATTGACTACAGGAAGTTGAATACCGTCACGAGGAAAGACCACTTTCCTTTACCATTCATTGATCAAATCCTGGAAAGGTTAGCTGGTCATTCCTATTACAGTTTTCTTGACGGGTATTCGGGCTACAACCAAATAGAGATAGCCCCTGAAGACCAGGAAAAGACCACATTTACATGTCCCTACGGCACCTTTGCTTATCGAAGGATGCCATTCGGACTATGTAATGCCCCTGCCACTTTTCAGCGATGTATGCTTAGTATTTTTTCTGACATGGTGGGGCAATATCTAGAGGTCTTCATGGATGATTTCTCTGTTTACGGTCCATCTTTCAGCAAGTGCTTGGAAAGTCTTAAATGTGTGCTGAAAAGATGTGAAGAAAAGAACTTAATACTTAATTGGGAGAAGTGTCATTTCATGGTTCAGAAGGGAATTGTCCTTGGGCATATCATCTCGTCCAAAGGAATCGAGGTAGATAAGGCAAAAATCGATCTTATCTCTAACCTACCTCCACTCAAGAACATCAGAGACGTGCGATCCTTCTTAGGACACGCAGGATTTTACAGGAGATTCATAAAGGACTTTAGTCTTCTCTCTCGTCCTTTATGTAATCTTCTTCAAAAGGATGCTCCGTACGAGTGGACTGAGCAATGCCAGGAAGCTTTCACCAAGCTTAAGGGCACGTTAACCACTGCACCTATCATGCAGCCACCCGACTGGAGTTTTCCTTTTGAGCTTATGTGCGACGCTTCTGATTATGCTCTTGGGGCGGTCCTAGGCCAGAGAATAGATAAGAAGCCCTACGTCATTTATTACGCGAGTAGGACTCTAAATCCTGCCCAGGTGAACTACTCAACTACGGAAAAGGAACTCTTAGCTGTAGTGTTCGCCTTGGACAAATTTAGGTCCTACTTGATCGGATCCAAGATCATTATCTATACAGATCATGCGGCACTGAAGTATCTTCTTTCTAAGAATGATTCTAAGCCCCGCTTGATACGATGGATCCTTCTACTCCAAGAATTTGATTTGGAAATTAAAGATAAAAAGGGAGTAGAGAACGTAGTGGCCGATCACCTTTCTCGCCTTAATACCTCGATTCCCTTGAGACAACCCATATCAATGACATGTTCCCTGAGGAACAATTGTTTAGAGTCTCCCATTCACCTTGGTTCGCTAATATTGCTAATTTTCTTATCACAGGTTCTATACTAACACAGTGGATTGCGCAAGATAAGAAGAAATTTTTCACCGAGGTGCGCAACTTTTTCTGGGATGATCCTTACTTATTTAAATATTGCCCAGATCAAATTCTAAGGAGATGTGTACCAGACAATGAGCATCAGAGCGTCATCTCCTTCTGTCACTCAGAGGCTTGTGGTGGTCACTTTTCTGCTAAAAAGACCACGGCCAAGATTCTGCAGTGTGGCTTTTACTGGCCCACTATGTTTAGGGATACTCATGAGTTTTGCAAAGCTTGTGAGCGTTGTCAAAAATTGGGAGCATTGTCCCGTCGAAATATGATGCCTTTGAATCCCATTCTTATCATTGAAGCATTTGATTGCTGGGGCATCGATTTCATGGGACCATTCCCCCAATCGTTTGGGAATCTGTATATTTTGCTCGCCGTGGATTATGTCACTAAATGGGTCGAAGCGATTCCGTGTCGAAAGAATGACCATCGCACGGTCATTAAATTCCTAAAAGAGAACATCCTTTCTCGATTCGGAACGCCTCGAGCCATCATTAGTGATGGGGGCTCACACTTTTGTAATAAACCATTCGAGAGCTTAATGAAGAAATACGGTATCTCTCATAAGGTGAGCACCCCATACCATCCACAGACAAGTGGACAAGCTGAGATTTCCAATAGGGAGATTAAACACATTTTGGAGAAAACGATTAACCCTGATCGTCAGGATTGGTCAATCCGACTGACCGATGCCTTATGGGCATACCGTACTACCTTTAAAACCCCTATTGGAATGTCTCCCTTTAGACTTGTCTATGGGAAAGCTTGTCACTTGCCTGTAGAGCTGGAACATAAAACGTACTGGGCGATCAAAAATCTTAATTTCAATCTGGACAACGCTGGCTCGCTACGCAAACTTCAATTGAATGAACTTGAAGAAATCCGGAAAGATGCATACGATAATTCGAGAATTTACAAGGACAAGATGAAAGCATTTCATGACCAACACATTTTGCGAAAATCATTCACGCCTGGTCAGAAGGTCCTTTTGTACAATTCTCGATTACATCTCTTTCCGGGCAAGCTTCGATCTCGTTGGACCGGCCCTTACATGGTTGTCACTGTTTTTCCTCATGGGGCCGTTGAGATAAGAGATCCCGACAATGGCAAGGAATTTAAAGTCAATGGCCATCGATTGAAACCATTTGTCGAGAAATTTGATTCAGAGGACATGTCCATGCCTCTGACTGATCCTGTTTACCAGGATTGATCTCCTACTCTGATGGAGGTATAGGTAGGTTTCTTGTTTTCTTAGGTCTAGAGTAGTTGCTTTATTTGTCTGGCTGAAGACGGTAAACTTAGCGCTCCTGGGAGGCAACCCAGCTTTTCCTAGTTAGTTAGTTCAATGTTTGTGGGTAACATTACTGCAAACCCTCACGAGACTACAACTCGTCCACTAGGGGCAACCTAGGGGTTTAAAGGCTTGTTGCATACGCTAAATGCAATCGAGAGCACCTACGAAAGTGGTATAGGTAGGATTGTATTTTTGTTATTTTATTGTACTTCTATTGGTTTCTCTCTTGTGCTGACCGCTCCTACGTAGAAATCTTTGGAAAGCCTCTTGATTCTTTCATCCAGGTATTATCTTTCCATCACTTCTCATCTACTTTTTGTCCCATGTGCATCGCATGCTTCTTTCTTTTATATTGAGTACAATGTAGATTTTAGGTTGAGGGTGGGAGATTATGTCACCTAATCAGCATTTTCTTGGTCTTGAACAAAAGTTGTGAAAATTTTAAAAAACTTTCTGACATTTTGTTGAAGTCGAAGTGATTTTGACGACCATCTAGGGCACTTAGAATTTCAAGATGCGTGATATTGGTACTTTATGACTCTTGGATTCAGTTATCTATTAAATTTCACAGCTAAGTTTGAATTATTAATCCATTATTAGAATTTGTAAATATTGGTTGAGTCATGAATTCGCAGGACACATCTCGCTTACATAGTAAGGTTTCAGTTCGATATTAAAGGATTAACTTGGTAATCACTAAACATGAAAGGAACCAACTTGGAAAATTGAAAGGATTGGGCAAATGGTCTTCACCTTAGGTTTGCTCCTTATAGGTATAAATTTAATTCCCCATGAATGATATGTGAAAAAGTTGGGTGTACAGACTTTACCTTAGGTTTGCTCCCTATAGGTGAGGATCTGATCCCTCTTCTTGGCGTTACTTCTAATGAAAAAAATAATAATAATAATAATTAAAAGAATAAAAAGATAATGTGTAAGCCAAGAAGAGTTATCGTGAATTCTCTCAGTTGTTACCAATGATTTCCTTAAATATCAAGGTGAATCTTAATGTTGACAAGTCGAGATTAGATTATGCATTCATAGATCTCAATGGTTAGAATTTTTCTAATTAATGGAATAATACTTTGAACTTGATTATGAAGTTTACCATGTACTGGAGTCTAGGAGAAAGTAATATCCAACATTCATGAATCTTAAACTTCTAGTATCTGGATTGTTCCCCAAAATCATTCGAGTTTTTAAAATTATGATATAATTCTCAATTTATTTTTCGCATACTTTGCTTGGGACTAGCAAAATGCTGGTTGAGGGTTGTGTTGAGGGTCAAATATTGCATATCAGACCCCATTTATTACCTAGATTTATGAGCATGACTCTGTTTAACGGCTTGGTTTAACTGTGTATGTGATGCAGAGTGTATGTACGAGCCTGGACCGAAATGGGTGCTTAAAGCATGGACTTAACGCTCTAATGACACCAAGGCAAGGAACGGACTCTAGAAGACCAAGAGCGACGGAATTATACACCAGGGGTCCGCGGAAATCGAGGAATTGAAGCTCAAGTGGCCTGAAAAGTGTCCAGAATGCAAGATCATAGGGTTCCCACCATCCGATCAGTTCAAAACTCCATACGTGGCCTGAGGACCATAAATGAACCGTACACATAAAATTTCAGCTCCTGGATCACTGTGGAAGTGGCCCAACGGATAGATCAGCCCCTTTAATCATTATGTGGGGCCCGCCTGATATTCGGATATGCTTCAAAATTGTTATAGACCGCGTTAAATGAGCTGACAATATAGATGGACGGAGCAGATTTCTCACGAACATCTCTGTGGGGGCCCCACCTATGATGAATGAGCACAGCATCATGCGCAATCAGCATTGCACCAGGAATGTATGCACGGTCAAACTGAGTTTTGACCGTGCTTTCCAAAAGAAGAAAAGGAAACAGAGCTACGGGCCCCCTGTTTTTTTGCCGCTGGCGTTGTTGAGCGCAGGACCGTCCATTGGGACATGATCAGGCCCACTTCCATCATCATTCATGACGATCGGATCTGTTCATCATGACCACAGGCAAGTTTCGGTCACCCCAAAGATCAGAGCGCTGCAAATGAAGCCAAGAATCGCTGTCCACATCCTCTGCTGTTACCCTTCAAAATAAGAAATAGATTTCAGACGGTAGTGGGGCCACCACCACTACGTGCTGATCAGATATGATGAACAGATCCATCTATTGAGGGGATATGACACATCCGACCGACCTTGTGATGCGAAAGGAGAAGGAAAAGCGGAGAGGAGACTTCCTTGCGCCGAAAGTCTCGGGATTTCCGGACGGGTAAGCAAGTTGCGTTTCTGCCCACCATCCGAGCATCTGATTTCGATGGCCCACAAGCTCTCCGTGACCCATCCAAGCCGTCCCTAAGCATCAGAACGAGGAGAAGCCCTGTGGCCAAAAATCTACCATGATTCACTGTACCATTTTTCTGGATTGAATCAGTGATTCATCCTTTCTTGATGGGCCACATATGAGGATCTGAACGGTCCGTTTCGTGTGTCAGGGATGCAGATACACATCAGTATGGGTGGAACATCTATACGCTGCAGAGTGGGTGGACGAATCAGGGGAAATTGCTGTTTTGGTGCGCAAGAATGCCAGCCACAGCAAAGTTCAGAAAACTGCGTTCTTGGCTGCGTAAAAGTTCCGCAGCAGATTTCCGGACGGCTGCTATACCGCAGAACGCACTCCCTACCTATAAAGGAAGGTGGGTTTTCTGCTGGCGAGGGGGGGAGTTTTTTTTGGCAGGGTGAAAAGCTGGACGTAGCTGCTGTGCACGAGAGGGGCTGCAAAGCTGGGAAGAGTTTTTTTTTGGATTTTGTTTTCTTGAGGTTGAAAGTGCAGGTAGTCTGGCTGCTGGCACGTTGGCTGACAGTTTTGGACGTGAGCATGAGGGGCTCGATTTTGAAGGCTTGAACGTGGGGAGGAAAATAAGAGGGAGGAAGAAGAAATTCGTGGCAGGGATGTGACTGACGATTGCAAGAGCAAAAGACATCCGGTCTTTGTTTCCTTTTCCTTTTCCTTTTATTTATTTATTTCTTTTGATGTTTTTCTCCTCTGATTCTAGCATGATCACGCTAGGCTAAACCTCTTAGCTAGGGCTAAGAGGTGAAGCTTGTAAAGTGATGGGAGTCTTTACTTATGCCTTCTTTTGGTTTAAACTGAACTGATGTTGCTTTTAGTTAATTAAAGGAATGTTTCTTGTCTTTAATGGTCTGTTGTGACTGAAATTACAATGGATCTGCAATGCCCTTGAATATCTCTTTTTCCCCTTTTATATTTATGAAGACAGGAAGCCCTGTTGTTCATCATTGTCCCATGGGCATGGTAGGATGATAGTACCCTTCCTGATCCTCATACATTGTTGGTTGGTTGGTAATTAGTTTAATCCTATTGTTTGCTTTGTCTCTTGGGCATGGTTAGATGATGGAATCCATTCTAATTCATATACCTTTCATCTCTTGAAAATCAGATCAAATAAGTTCAGTTTGAATTCCATACTCATTGATTCAGGCATAAGATCTCCCTGATCTCTACAAGTGGATCTTCTGAATCCCTAGTTTCCTTCCTCAGAATTCCTTAAAGTTTTAGATAATTATTCCACAATTATTTCTTAAATTCTATTTTGTTTAGATCGCATCTTAGTCTAGTTCTAGTTCTACTTGGTTCCAGATAACGTACAGGTATCAGTCCCTGTGGATTCGACCTCGGTCTTACCGAGTTTATTACTACATCACAACCCTATACTTGGGGAGTGAACACCGTGTGATAAAAAGTTTGTGTGTATTGTGCATGAACTAACTTAGGATGTGGTCAGAGGCCAGCTCTTCCTTGACAAGGTGGGATTGGGAGCCGTCAGAATGGTCTAACATGGTGTTATGGGTTTCTCTTGCAGCCCACCTTTGAGCTTCTCCTGGGCTGTGGTTTTTTGGTTTGGTCGGATGTGGTCGTTGCCTTGTGGGTAGTTCTCCCATAGGTCCAAACTAGGGCCGACCTTTGTTTGTAGTTACAATAGGCTCTCCCAGGTCCATTTTTCTCTTGGAGAGCCCGAATTGTAAATTTTGATGTGATATATGGAAATTTAGCAGTTCATAAATAAAATTAAAAAAAAAAAAAAAGGGACATTCTTTATACTAAAATAAAATAAAATAAAAAACTTAGGATATTGACCACAGAAATGATGTCAGGGCGAGTGATGGTTAAATGAGATGTCCAATGAGTTGATGATATGTAGTGGGATCTGGAAGAGGTGTGCCATGGTCTTCAATTAAGTGCAAATTTTGCTCTATGGGGAAAGTGGCTGGTCGAGCCCCAACATAGCCACTATCTTTAAGGATATGAAAAGTATACTTTCTCTGATTTAGTAAAATGTCTTTCTGCAAGTGAGGCCGAGTTCTTTACCATGAAACTTATTATTAATAAATGTCTCTAAAGCAGTGATGACAATGGAGTCACTTCCTATCAAGATAATATTGTCAACATAGACAATGACTGTTGTAAAGTGAGGGCCATCTGAATGAGTGAATAGTAAATAATTTGCTAATAATTGAGGATAGTTTCCTTCTTTCACTGTAGAGGATAATTTCTTAAATTATTTTTTTTTATGCTTTTTTAAAAATCATATATGGATTTACTGAAACAGGAAACACATTGCTTCCTAGTTCTAGAGAATCCAAGGGGATCATCATATATACTGCCTTGTGAAGGTCTCTATGGAGGAAGGCATTGTTGACGTCTTTTTTTTTTTTTGGAAGAATCAGGAATTTTTTTCATTGATCAGCAAGATTTACAGCCATTTCGGGTACAAAAATAGAGGGGACCACACCTTTCGTGTATCCACAAACGAGAATGGAAAAGACCAAAGCGGGTCCACAGGGGACACTGCACAAGAACCAAAAAAAAGAAAAGCCTTCAACGCCGAGGCAAAGGAGGGTGATCGGTCAGGGGGATCTAACTACGCCCAAGCCAACATTGTCCAGCACAAGCTCCCCTCTCACGCGCTGCGGGAGAGAGGAACGACATCTAAAAATTCTATCTGGGCACACGTCACTTGCTAGCCTAGCTAGGGCATCCGCCATGGAGTTCCCCTCACGGAAGATGTGGGAGAAAGACAGATTGAGGCTTGATTTTTTAAACTGAATTTCTCCAATAATATACCATATTTTCCAGGGAAAGGATGATGATAGGTCCTCCGCTGTGACCACAATAAGCTTGGAGTCAGACTCCACCACAATGTTGGCTAGGCCCAGATTGGAGCAAATGTTCAAACCATCAAGCATGGCCTGAGCTTCAGCTACCGTGTTGGAAGCATGGCCGTAGTATATATGAAACGCAAAAATGAGGTTACCTGAGTGATCCCTACAAACTCCTCCACTCTCTCCTAGATTACCTCTTGAAGAACCATCAATGTTAAGCTTCAGCTAGCCCTTTGGCAGTTTGGACCATCGAACTATAATTGGAATAGCTGCATGAGTAGTAGGATTTGATATCTGAAGAGAGTTGAGAAAGGCGTTCTCAGAGAAGGACTGATTGGCTGAGATTGGAACGGAGGAGCCAATCTCCCACAGCCAATAGGAAACTCGAGAGATGATTTAGGAGACGAACATTTTGAGACCCTCAAATCTGGCAGCGTTCCTGCTGATCTAGAGCTCCCAGATGAGGATACTAGGAAGGAGGCCTGTTAGAATAGCATAACAAGAATGGTGGCTAGCTGATGCTGTTCAAAACTTCAATCGATGTAGAATGGGCTGACCTTGGATTAAGGGGATATCAAATAGTTTACAGAAGAAATCCCAGGCCTGGCTGGCCATCTGGCCTTGACAGAACAGGTGGTCAACACTTTCCTCAGCTCCCTGAGTGATGAGAGTAACGGAAACAGGCTGATGAGTAATGGAAAACAGAGTTCCAAACGAGCCGCTGACCAGGGAGGGGAGAGCACCGGTTGAGGCTGATGCAGGCGCTGATCTGCTGGATCCGAAGGGGCTTGCGTTGAATTGGCTGATTGAGAAAACCTACAACATTCACACTTCGAGGCTAAAGACACTCCAAACCTCTTGACAGTAGTGTCAACAGGGACCGCCCTTTTTACTGATTTCCACGCGAAGATAGCCAGCTTAGGGGGGAGGAATTTGTTCCAAATCCATGCAGTCCAGGGGGTCTTTTCATGCTGCCGTCTGATGACATTCCACGTTGATTTAATGGAGAACTCACCGGATGAGGATAAGTCCCAGATCAGTGTAACGTCTCGGAAAAATCCGTACAAGGACCAGAGTACCACCTCAGGCAGAAATCACCCAGGACCAAATCCTTTAGAAATTAGGTTAATATTAGCAAGTGCTAAACTAGAGTACTTATGAAATTAGCACTAATCACTTTAAATATAATCTGCAAGACCCAAAACGTGTAGAATCATTGACGCTACATTACCCTGAAATCTAGAATCCATCCTTAAATCTGTATGCTCTCGGGAGCACACCGAAACTCCGTATCGGACCTGGACCGCACGTCGAAAGTCTGATTACCCCAAAACTATATGGATATGACCGCATTACTGTACTTGATAACCGCCTCAGAAATCAAGTCCTAATTGTGTCTAGAAATGCACAACTTGAGCCCGGAGAGAAGAGGGTGAGAAACGTAAAAATATTTAAGAATAAAATTCGAATTTAAGTAATCTGAGTCGTGTCGCTTGTGGGCCAAATATAAGGATTCAGACCATCAGAATCTAACCCAAATACACCCTCGGATCAGGAGAAATGTCCCACACATGTCGATGCATTTGAACTAGGTGTGGGATGTTTGATTGTAACCCGCTGATAAATTGTGCTACCTTCTGCGATTCGGTTTCTAACAGGTTATTCCTCGTTGCCAACCACTGGAATTCTTCGATGTAATCTGTGATGATTTGATTTTCCTATCGGTAATTTTGGTATTCCTGGAACAATACCTGCTCATAGTCACTAGGGAGGAATCCTGATCGAAGAAGTCGTCTCATCCGTGGTCATGATCGGATTGGCACTTTGTTCTATCAGGCACGTGAGAGTTGTAATCGCTCCCAACATGCAGAAGCACTGAATTTTAATTTAAATGCTACTAATTTCACATTTTTATGTTCTGACATGCCTATGTAATTAAAATATTGCTCTACTTCGACTAATCAATCGAGAAAATCGTTTATATACAATAAGTCATTAAAACAGAGAAGTTCGGCCTTACCTTTGTAATCTCTTTTAACATGATGTAGTCGGTCGCCTCCATAAACTGGCCAGCGAGCAAAGCCGTCATTGATGTCCTCATCGCTAAAGCTTGACTTACCTAAGGTAGCCCTACGATTCACCTTTGGAAGTGCCCTACAGAAATCAGGGTTGTGCACCGTACAACAACCATGGGTAGTTGAACATTGCCTTGGGCTCAGGACGGAATTAGCATATCTGCAAGACAGTCGAGGTTTGCCTGCAGCTTTTACATGGTCAACTGACTTTCCTACTAGAAAACTTCTTTTCTATCCGAGAGGTAATGAACCCCTGGATCAGCGTTCACGGGATTTTGGCAATTTTTTCATTATTTGACATCATCCGAAGGGGAGTCCTTGCTCTAATACTAATTGATGCGGGGATGGACATGATTAGGTCAATCACTGTCTTCCTCAAGGGATAATTACTCTGAATCCATGGAGCTTCTCTGGACTCCTCATAAAGATTCCTTGAATCCACGAGGAAAAATAGAAAATAGAAATATATTCTAATAAATTTGAAAATAAATTGATTGATGATAAAAACCAATTTTCAATCCTTCAAATAGTGATACAAATCTAGGAAGAAGTTTTATAATCAAACTCCAACTCAAACTCCCTAAAAACATCACTTACTATAAATAGTAAACTTACTATTTATAGACGGTCATGTTTTCTACTAGACTTCATGATTTTCGGCCAAAAATAGTAACTATCCAATTTGGCCTAACCATGTTATTATCATAATTTTTCTAAGCCCTTTGCATGTTGGGCACGACTCTTAAATCTCAAAGAATCAAGAGTAATGATCAAACTAAAACTTACTATAAATAGTAAAAACGAAATTAAAAAGGACTTTCAACCGTTGATCCGATGGAATTCACAAATTCGACATGGGCAATCCAACATAACGGGTTGGTTGGCTAAAGTAGCTTCTCCTACCCCAAAATTATATATGGTATGTCGAATAACTCATTCTATTTTGCAGAATATGCCTTTTTTAAGGTTTTGACGGTCCTGATCACTTCCAACTCCAATCGGGCCTTCTCTGGTCCATCTTGGCCACAAAAGTGTCCGCCACCCACTCCACATCAATTAGCAAATTGACTCATTAATTTAAGGTAATTTTAGTTCTTCAAATTATATTTTTTGTTATAAAAAGTTTGACAAATATCAAATGGGCATCCTTAGGCAAAATAACATTAAATCTAGATTTTGAAAAATCTTAAATTCTTCTGCACTCTAAAAATCCTGATTGATGTTTTTTCTAGAAAGGTGAGAGCCCAACACCCGTAATTTTTTAAATTCTAACAAATAGTGCAACCAAACGCACCCCAAAATCATATGTGATATAATAAGGCTACTGTTGGTTTTCAAGTATAGTTTGATGGAGAAGGGAGAAGGTAGCAACGCACCGATGAGTGCTTGATCCAGGCTCTTGTTTTCTAGATACTCATAAACAAGGAGCCGATTAGCTCCCTTGATGCAGCATCCATACAATTTCACCAGGTTTCGATGTTGGACGGCAGATATAGCGGCAATCTCTGCTAGAAACTGACTCTTTCCTTGCCGAGATGTTACCGAGAGTCGCTTTACAGCCACCATCCGCCCATCGAGTAATGTGCCCTGCAGTGCAAATGAGATCTATTAGTTTTCTTAAAAGCATTTTCAATTTGGGAATTGTAGTAGTATAAAAATGTATGAAACTTTGCCAAAAAAACAAGGAGGAGAAAATGAAAAGGAAAATGGGTCTCAACTTAAGGAATGAATGATTTGGATGTAATCCAGACCATTTATTTCATGTGCAGCATTAAACATGGTTGATGACTCAAATATCTCTCAAATTAGAAGATCCCAGCCATTTGATCATTGGCTTTTGTTCCATTGAATGTGAACAATAGTTGTGTTTTCTCCATACCGTCTTTTCGTAGGTTACCAATCAAAGGCTTGTTCCATCAGGGAGTGGGTCCCTCATCCGCAGCTTGGCCCCACAAAGGCCAAGGACCATTCAAATCTTCTGATCTTTGTAGTTTACATATAATAAAAGAAAACTGACCTTAAAAACGGGCCCAAATCCTCCCTGTCCCAGCTTATTTGCCGGACTGAAGTCTTCGGTAGCGGTCTTCAGTTCTCGGTGACTGAAAGTGTTTGGTCTGGGACCCATTCTTAAAAGCTCTGCAGATACACATAAAATGGCAACTTTATACGTTCACTTCAATACCATACATGGGCTTAGAAACATTTGTACCATTTGGCGGTCCATGTTTTATTTATTTTAATTGTTCATTGGATTTGAATGTCTTTTTTAGCAATCACAGAAAAAATTAAGAAAATAAAAATAAATCCAGTTGAAAAATGTTGAACCCAATGAATAGGATTGGCACATTTAGCTTGTGTTTGGATGCATTATCAATTTGAATTGCCATCGATCATCTAATAAAGTGGAAAGCATCATATTTTAGTTTCCTTAACATTCATGTTGAGGATCTGGGCTTTGAATTCTCATTTCCTCTTGATAAGATGGAACTCTTGCAACAGTTGACTTGTGCATCCAAACACCGAATTAGGCCACATTTGGATTTCCCCACTTACCGAAGACGATTTGATAGGCTAGCACCAAATCTTGTGGTTTGGAAAAACACCCAACTATGATTCAGTGGTACTTCCAAACACAACTTTTAATGTACTCTTGAACTGTACTATGTTACTTGAACATTTCTGAAATTTCATTTTTGTTATCTTTTAGTTATTTACAAACATTGGAATTACCTCCTTCATCAACACTCGACCTTTTACTCCTTTTCCAAATCAAAAATACAGAAACAGATACAATGCTTAGAACAACAGAAGCCAAAATTTCAGCAGCCAAAGCAATCTTGTTCTTCTTTCGTCGAGTCCCGACAACCGGTTCGAAATCTGGACAAGAACTCAATATGATTAGTCAATGTTGAACTTGTACATGTGATAAAATGTACTTTTAGAGGAATGCTACAAATGGACTTGCAAGGGGTTATTAGTACTGTTGATTTGGTAAATCATCACATTGATAGTCCAAATATAGGACTCTTGTAGCCATCCAAGTAGTAGTGGTCGATTCACTAATTCACCATGACTTCCGAACCATGCTATGAAACTTTTGGAAAGAGCCATTGAGCAATAAGTAAAGCACGAGTGTATCAAAAAAATCAGTTTGGTTTCATGGCAGAGAAGTCTATCATAGAAGTTATTTGCCTAGTTAGACAATCAGTTGAGAAACATAGGAAGAAGAAGAAGGATCTCCCATGGTCTTTATACATTGACTTAGAGAATTCTTACAATAGGGTCCCTGGATAGTTAATCTCATGGGTGCTAGAAAATAAAAGAATTTCAAGAGGGTATATTGTCCTGATCAAGGATATGCATGAGGGAGCAGCCACAAGTGTGAGGACCACCAATGGAGAGACAAGCGAGTTCCCTATTACTATAGGCTTGCTCCACAGGTTGGCATTAAGCTCATATCTCTTTGCCTTCGTTATAGACAAGTTAACAACACATTTGCAAGCAAATATTCCCATGGTGTATGTTGTTTGCAAATGACCGTCATGATTGACAAGCTGAGATATGAGATAGGGTGTAAACAAAAGCTAATTAAATTTATGAGGTGCTTTAGAATGTAAAGAATTTAGAATTAGTTGGACTAACACAAAATATATGGAGTGTAATTTTGACAACAATAGGAGTGAGAAGTAGAAATTAATTAAGATTGCTGACCAAAATATCTTTCAAAATGACCACTTTTGATACTTAAGTTGATAATTCATGAGAGTGGAGAGATTTAGAAGAATGCTACCCTTAGAATTCAAGAATATGGTAGAAGAAATGGAAATGTGCCTCTAGAGTTTTATATTATAGTTGTGTACCAGTGAACTAAAAGGGTAAAATTTACATCATAATTATAAGATCAGCCATACTTCACCAAACATGTTCAAAGCGAGTGTAGCTTAAAAAGGGATGTTGAGATGGATAAGTGGCAAGACAATGATTGATAGAATTAGAAATGAATGCATACATTGGAATTTAGGAGTAGCAGCAATTGGTAATAAGATGAGAAAAATAGATTTAAATGATTTGGTTCCGTGCAATGGAAACAAAAAAATTGCATGAAGTGAGTCGGTACAAGTTAAGAGTCTCTAAAAGGGAAAGTAAAATGCCTAAAAGTATGTGGGTAGATGGAGTAAAGAAAAGACTAGACAACCTATAGGCTGGAGGAAATATGAAAGGATATGCCACTAGAATTTTACGTGATCAATGTTATGGCCATTGATGAAGTGGAATGGTGGAAAAGGATTCATGCATCCGGCCGCAATTAGTTGGAATAAGGCTTAGATGGAAAAAAAAAAAAAGGGCTTAGATGATGACGGTGATTTTTGGCCAATGATCCATCTTTGCGACAGCCACAAAACAACCAGTTGCAATTACCACCCACAATCGCCACATTTATTATTGGGATCACACCACATAGAACTTCTATGAAGAGCATTGGGCAATAACAGCATTTCTATTAGGCCTATTTAGAATCAAACTTCAATTAAAAATAAATAAATAAATAAATAAAAATAAAAATAAAAAAATCTTTAAATCTTACTAGGAGTAACATGGATGGCTGAGATGGCGGGTCCATAAGTAGTGCTCCCAGAAGGTATACAGAAAGTCCCCTTTCCAGCCCAAAGAAGATGAATTTCAAGAATATGTTCATATACCATAACCCATTGTGTCTTCTCAATGCCTTTGAAGGCAATACCTGCTTCTTTTTTTATATCAAAGTCTTTCCATGCCAGATTGCCCTGCACCATTAACTTACCTTCAAAACTAATCGAAATGGTTGTCACAATGAAATCAAAATTTGAAGGATCTTCTTTCCAGCCCAAAGAAGATGAATTTCAAGAATATGTTCATATACCATAACCCACCGTGTCTTCTCAATGCCTTTGAAGGATCCTTACTCTTGCTCAGGTGGAAGACTCTCTAGAGTTTCAACACCCGGTCAAGGGTTCAAGTATCCATAGGTGGTGAAAACCCACTACGGTGTGAGTGTGTGAGGGTGTGTGTGCGGGGTTTATAAAAAATAATAAATAAATAATAATAATAATAATAATAAATCAAAAAAATCAAAAATAAAAAAATAAAAAAAAAATCAAATTTTGAAAAACAGAATTTTGATTGTAGCAGATGGTAATTCGTTATGTTTAGAATTCTTTGAAGTTACATGTAATTCAAGAAAACTTCTATGCCTTGATCATCTAAAACTTATGTTGCCCCATGACGGTTTAAATGGTGGACTTCCAATCCCCACTGTTTCATGTGGTGTGCATGCCTCACTTCAGTTTTGGATCTACTTCATTTGTAAGCAACGTGAGTGGGCAAAACCAATGGGCGGAGTGGATTTCTCATGGGCATTGCAGTGGGCCCACGTAGCTTCTGCCTCCCGGAAGTTGTTTTAGGCTGAGGCACAGGCAATTCCCATCCATTTAAGACATGAAACAAGTAGGCCCTGCTTCTTAGATGATCCAGCCCATCCTTCGAACGTGAGCTGTTGCCAATTTTCAGAAACCTATCAATCATTTCACTCTTCTTAAATGTTTGGCATTCCAAATTTGGGCCAGATGATCTACACCTTGAGTCCCGCCTGATGGACGCATCGAATGTCCTACACATGCCATACTGGCACGTGTTTGCATGTAGAAGTACTTTTTGTGGGTCGATCAAACATATGGGATTTTGAGTATAAAACAGGAACTTACAAACTCAGGAAAATGTCTTAATACACATACCTGAAGATAAATATCGAAAACACGCTTTCCAACTCTCTTCCAAGTTTCTGAATCTGGAAATTCCGTTTCTGCGAATTTCAGATTTACAGTGTAGTTCCCGTTTTCAAGCCCCAGACCATAATATCTCAGCGATCCTGGTGATAGCCTTGCGTATTGGAATAGCTTCGAGTCTGTTGTATTCCGAAATACAACCTCAGTGTGCCTGTTATATTCGCTGCTGTTGCCTATAATGTCATCTCCGTTGGTGCGTGCAGCAAATATTCCTACATTGCTGACGGCCCACTTATCTGTGCTGGCCTTAAAGGTTGATGGGCCCAGAGGTTCATTGTCCCCCTCATACCCTGTGTCGTTAGTTTTCAATGGGGGTCCACCACACCTTATCGCGAATGAAGACTCTGTGGATCAATGGAACAATGGAACATTGATCAGTGCATAGCATGTTTGAAGGATCGTGGGGATCATCGCCTCATTGGATGGTCACTGTTAGATTATGATCTGCAGAGATCTTTTCAATGAACATGGAAGATCCAATGCAGAAAAATGAAAATTTGATATCATTAAACTGAAACTTAATGTGTTTACATAACACTACACGTGATTAATTGTCCAACATGGACCCTATAACGTGTGGGCCATAACCCAATAACAATACCATTTAAGATTCATTTGAACAGAAAAACATAATGATAAGAATGTCCTCCATTCGAGCAATTAGGATCATCCAACTGGTGTTATTTTGAGGCTATTGCCCATCTATGGTGAGTAACACATGATGATCTATATGGTGGGTTCAACTTGATACATGGCTTGGATGTCATAAACATGTGCCAAATTGACACGTCAAACCAGGTTGACGTTGAATGTCATACACGTGCCAACTTGATACATGACTTGGATGTCATAGTTCATGCTTCTCTGTTGAATTTCCCAATTGAGCTCTTAGCTTTCAGTCTAGAGTTTTGTGTTTTCGCCGGTTCAGCCCCAGATTGTACCTAAGAGGGTAGGTTGCTTTATTCGATAACCGTGGATTTTTTATTCTTCTTCTTAAATTAAAACGTTACATGTGGTGTGCTTTTATCTTTCTAAAAAATAAATTGATAAATAAATAAACATCCGATTGATTTTAGTGTTATATTATAATTTTAGATAAATCAAGTTGAAGTGGATTGCCTGTGACTCGGGGCATGGAGATATTCTTGTTCCTGGGTTGTGTGGGGCCCACAGGAATGTTGGTTACAAATCCACTCCGTCAACCTTTTTTTTAATACCACATTAGCACATGAATTTAAAAAATCAAGCAGATCAAAAGCTCATGGGGACAATACCGCACGAAACAGTAAGGATTGGATGCCTGGGGTGACAGAAGGTTTGTATCGGGTGATATTTGTGTCTACAGTTTATCTGAGTGGTAATAACTCCATGAATGGTTTGGATGGAATAGAAACATTATGGTCAGCTCAAGGAATATTACAGTGGCGGACATTTCCATTCCCACTTTCTTTTGGTGTGGCCCACCTGAGACTTTGATCCGCTAGATTATTTTTTTTCCTGTCCTATTATGGTCTTTCTCTGTGCCCAGGTTTACAGGCTAACCGCTTTGAAACAATATACATGTAAAGAAACAATAAGAGCAGAAAGCTCCCACTTTTGACAGGACAGCCATGTCATGCCGTGGGGGCCACTGTACAGTGCACATGTGGCGAATGTGGATGAGATCTGAACTGTTGGTTCAGCTGTTGCAGTAGTGAATGTGGCATGGACCAAGCATGACATTGATTTATTTATTTATTTTTAAAATTTACGGAAGATACTGATATTACACTACTGTCAAGTACAGAAATATAGACGCCAGTTTCCTGCAACACCAAGCCCTGTAGACAACCGCAACAAGAGCCCTAGATGAGGTGAATAAAAGACCCAGATGGGTCACACCAAAGGAAACCTCCGAGTTAGCCACACCCAGATCCATAGCTCAACTGGCAGACTGAGTGGAGATACCTCGTTTCAACGCTTGAGGTCTTGGTATCGATCCCTAGTGGGGGTGGCTAACTTAGAGTGTGTGTACTGACATGGGTGTGTACTAACAAGCTAACCCAAAAAATAAAAAATTAAAAAAATAAAAAAGAATAAAAAAAGAAAACAGCGGGGATAAGAACGCCCACCATTGAAACCTTTCCGGGGCTCACCGTGATATTTATATGCCATCCAACCCATTCATAAGGTGATTCTAACCAGGATGAAGGCCAAAAACAAACACCAGCCTGATCCAAAACTTTTGTGGGACTCATCAAGGTCACAATGCTGGGCATTCGGTCCCCCCGTTTCTGTTGGGAAGGCCCTATTGAGTATTAGATCTGCTTCACATTGATTGGATGATATTAAACGACTAACTTTACGGTGAACCAATATGGAAAGGAAAAGGGGCAACAGGATCGAGGGCAGTGCATGATGGGATCTTGCTGTCGCTGAACAGAGGTCTCTCTAACATCGAAATTGAATCTCATTCGAAAGTAGTGGCTGACATGCTTTCAGGGAGGGCGTCTCTCTTCTGGCAGTCGAGACCCTGGGTTTCCAGGATTAGGAATCTTATGACCAGAAGCAGGGTGTCAATCCGTCTCATCCGTCGAGAGGGTAATAGCTCGGCTGATGGCCTGGCCCGCATGGGAAAAGAGCGCCAATCGTCTTTCCTCTTCCTCCATGAGCGAGATCTCCCGAGTCAGATTCAGGGTATGGTTTCTAGATAAAGTGGGCCTAGGATCCATCAGAGTTGTCCCTATGGGACCCTAGGTTTTTTTTGTTGATAGGGTTGGTCAACCTCGGCTGCCGTTATGATAGGAGCCCCTCTATTTTTTTGCTGCAGAGGGGTTCCCCGAAGGTTCCTTTTGGGCTGTACAGCACAGTAACCTTTAATGAAAAGTTTTTCTTTAAAAAAAAAAAAACAAAAGCAAAAAAAAAATAAAAATGCTAAACCTTCAACAACTAAATAATGGATGTATCAGATAACCATGCACACATGCCACACGTCAGTACAGATAATGGACAAAGGATAGCTCCAATGCACATAGGGGCATAGGACCACTACCCCATTTTATTATTATGTATGTTGAATTAAAAAAAGAAGAAGAAGATTATCTATCGATAAAAATGGAATGGATGGCTTACGGATTGGAGATTTCTGACTGCATGGAAAGCTTCGCTGAAGGCAATTCAAGCTTAAGGGCAAACCACTGAATGCACAAGAAAAATGACTGTTAAATAATGGCCATTATCTGATGGAACGACAGCCATTAATTACAGAGGATATTTAGTTTGTTTAACCGAGAAGCCAAAATGCAGCATGGATAAAATCAATGCAGGAATAGGCATTATTCAGGTGGCTGGGTATATAATGTTGTGTACCAATGCTTTTTCTTAGTGTACCAATGCTTGTTTTTAGTAAACCCATGTGACACATGGGAGGAAGTGATCAGGTTGATCAATGTTTTCCTCAATTGATATATGCATTGAATCCACATGGCTCTCTTGAATCCACTAGAGCTTTCTTGAATCCATGAGAAGAAGGAAAAACATTTCTAAGGAATTAATTTATTGAATGATTGATTGATAGATTAAAAAATGAGTTTAACATGCCTTAAATAATCCTAAACCAATCATAAAATCGTAAAGAAGAGATTCCTAATTAAATAAGGAAACTATTTCCGAAAAACATGTAATTTCCGCTGTTTGTCCACCAAAAAGAGTCAAGAAATTTAAATCATAAATTCTGTGATTTTCTACCTGTCGACCTGATCTATCAACCTGTCGACTTGGATTTCAATTCCAGTCAACAAGATCTGTTAATTTTTCTAAACTGGCAAAAATCGGCGAGCAAGCAATCTGGAATAATATTTCAACCTATTGAATGCTATTTCGACATGTTTAAACTGACAGAAATCAACCAGCAAATAATTTAGAATTTCTGACAGAATTTTGACCTGTCAATCACAAAGGTTGACTGATCCTACATCACTATGCTTTTATTGTCTTGACTCATTTAAAAAAAAAAATTAATGACATTGATAATCACCTGCTGTTAAAATCATTGAATATGAAATTATTAAATACCAAGTTCCTGCAAACAAGGAGCACAGTGTTAGTATCATCGACAAAGTAGAAAGAGAAGTGCTCTTATTATGTGCATTTGAAAATGTATGTCCTAATCAAGATTGTTGATCCAGTGGGCCATCATGCGAATGGGTCATGCACCAAAATTACAGTAATTGGATAGCTCTGACTATCCGACAGCTCTACATTTTTCATTTTTCCTAACAATTACCTTCTGACAGATCATCCCTTTTGAGACCACAATCCAGTCACTTTATCATTTGGGGGGCCCACCAAATCATCAGTCCTGATTGGTGTACACACATTCCAAATGTACCCTAGAGATTTTTTTGAATATTTTGGACATCAAAACTTTAAAACCATTTTTATATTATGACAAGAAAGAAAGACTTCCATCCTAGCCCCGGAAATGTTACGCGGTCAACATTTAAGTGTAAAACATGGTTTTACAAGTACAAAAAATGGTTGTTAAAGGAGGGAGGTTTGTGCTTGCTCAGACATACAAGCTTGAGACTTCTTCTGAAACCCAAGATGGAAAGCTTCCTGATAAATAATTGTATGATAAATCTCTGCAAATTTAAAAATATATATATATCAGAGATTATGTAAGATAGCATTTATCAGAAAAACAGGCACTACGTTATATGATTGTGATCATTAAAATGCCTATCTTTGCCATACATAACACATTATCCCTGTTGTTGAAGAACAATGGAAATTTAACTACCATAATGCCTGTCTTTCCAGAGAAAGCTAGTTTGATTTTGATTGCAAAAAGTTTGTGATGACACGGTACCTGCCACAACATGCACTAAAGCAAAATAAATCTTGTTCGTGGGATCTCGTCCCCATAAGGCCACAACTATGATGATGTGGAGCCATGGGCCAGAATTAGCAGTAGCCTGTTGATGTTCAAAATTAAAATGGGTTCCTCTGTGAAATCATGGTGCTTGACGGTAACAAAATGAACCAATGAAATCTAAGGTTGCATGTAAATGAAAAAACGAGTTCAATTCAAGTTACTAGTTCAATAGAAGGGAAATAACCAAATTGTAGTAACCTTCAAATTTATAGCGTCGGAGAGAAGAAAATATTGTATATTTAATTTTTAGTGTTTCCTAACTATCGATTTTCCCAAATTCCTTTCCCATGCTCCTCTCTAGTAACACAATAAGACCTCAAGTGTTGAGAGAAATGTTGGAAATACCAAAAAAAAATTAAAAAAATAAAAGTAAAATTATTTCCTTTGCTTCATTAGGCTGAATCACGTAAAAAAATTATGTTGTCCTTAAAGTGTGATTCACCTCCTTATCAATAATTGATGGGTTATAGGTGAATTGCTTCTAGGATAAGACAAGCATATCTAGATCCTGCATGCAACAATCACGAAGAGTTCACTTAGGAACTATTCAATGCAACTGATCTTCTGGTAGACTCAAACAGTGGACGTATTTGCAATATTCTTAGAGAAAGATGTTTTCCATAAGATCTAATGGATGAGGAGAAATCTATTGGAGTCGATTAAATTTTGGACCGGATTGGTCCAGTTTATATAGGCACCAGGGCAGTGGATTGTTGCTAGGTGGCCATCAATGGTTCAGAACATTTGAAAAATGTTTCTGACCATTGGTCATTAATTTGGGTCATTTCAGATCGTTGGATAGAAAGATCCGACCATTGGATGTTCAAGACCCGTCCATTTTCGGGCCATTGTGGCTTTAAAGGTTGATAGTCCTTCTCAAAACGGCTGACCAGATTAATAATCTGACCGTTTTATGAAGCCTATAAAACCCAGGCCCATATCAGACCACTCGCACCCAGGCTCATATCAGACCACTCGCATTGTGTACGTGCAAAGTACAAAGTGCACCAACTAGCGCTACTACAACGACACTGCCCACACCTGAGCGCATGCACGCATGTGTGCGTGCATTCCAATGCTATGCACTAGAACACGCAACTCAAGCATCTCAACCTACAAGACTCTAAGTAAGAAGACTATACACACCTCCACATATAAACCTCAAAACTTTTTCTCTCATTTCTAATGTAGGACTAAAGAAAAACCGTACTTTTTCATTTGAAAATTTTCAACATCGTTTTGGCAGCAAAAAGAAAATTCTAAATTTATGTTTTTTTCGAAATCAAAATTTCAACAATTCCCCACTTAGTTTTAGAAAAAAAACTGTAAAAATTCTACTAGAGATAAAAATATAACTATTATGCATAAAGAAATATATCTCACGAGTTGAATCTTTCTTTAGTGTAAGTATTTTAAACTTTTGTCAAAATTCCTGGTTGCCGTAGAATTGAACCAGTTATTCTATAATGACATAACCAAAAATACTACACACATAATAGTTTCTGCATTATGTGAATTCCTTTACATTACTCGCTTAGTACTTTTAAGGGCCATGTGCTTATCCTGTTTCATGAACAATCCCAAGATAACTCTAATTCTCATGAGAAACAACACCACTTTTATGTTCACGTAGGTAAAATCCTTCTAGTGTTTCCGTTACTCAACACGCTTGTCCTATTTGACTGGATTTCATTAAGAGTTCTAAGACTTAGCCCTCTCGATATAACAGCCAGCACTTTCCATCTAAGATGAGGTTATGTTTTAAATTTAGTGCCGAAACTTTCCACATATCAGTGATTTTTTATTACCCATTAAACCCAATTTTTAGAAATTTTCTAACTTTAGATTGAGTTTCTATCACTGGTGGAACTTTGATTGAAGAGTTTCAACCCCATCTCTCTAGATGTTGTCTGTACTACCTCTCTCGTCAGAGGTTTAGTAAAGGGATTGGTCAAATTATTACTTGACATCATAAATGAGATCGCAATGATTCTATTTTGAATCAATTGCCTAACATAATCATGTCTCAAACTTATGTATCTGGACTTACCATTATATGTATCATTGTAGGCTCTCACTAACGTGGCTTTATTATCGCAATGAAGTGAGATAGCTGGTATAGGCTTCGCATAGAATGTCATTTTTATCAGAAGATCCCTCAGCCACTTATCCTTCTTTCTAGTTATAGCCAATGCTATGAGCTCAGATTCTATTATTGAGTGTGTCGTGCAAGTTTGTTTCTTGGATCCCAAAGATACAGTTGCACCTCTTAAGGTAAATAGCCACCCTGTAGTGGACTTTTTTTTCCTAGAAAGTGGACGCATGCCACAAGAATATCATTAATCTGCGAAATATACAGACATTCGGGTGGGTCCCAACAAAAAGACTACATACCACACCTATCATATCTCCATAAGAAAACTAGACACTAAGACAGAAGAGAACCCCCAAGAGGTCCTCATCTCAACCATATACAAACCAAACAAAATCGCCGAGTAAAAGAAAGGACAGCTAAGAAGAGAGATCCCTAATTAAGGACATCTAATCTTACCTAGGCCTGCATTACCTGCGTTATCCAACACTATAACGTTCCTCTAACTAACATCGAAAGATCAGAGTTGTGCCTGTATATTCTGTCTGGGCACCCATCATTCGCCATTCTTGTTAAAGCATCAACCACCGTATTCCCCTTGCAGAAGATGTGATTGCAAATTAGATTTAGGCTCTGCCTTTTGGACTGAATATCTCCCAACGTGTACCAAATGTTCCAGGGGTTAGAGACTAACGGATCCTCCGCCATATTTGCAATGACTTTAGAGTCAGTGCCAACTATGACATTGACAAGGCCCAAGTTTGAGTAAATGTTCAGGCCATCAAGCATGGCCTGAGCTTCTGTTACCCTGTAGTGGACTTGTTGTCACCTGCACTCCATATCCAACTTACATCAGTATATCCTTCTAACACGGTCAAAAATTCTGAGTAAAATAGCCCTAGTTATTTGGTTTATTTTAGTTAAACTAGAACTCTACTTATATCTTTCCAGTGTTCTATAGTTAGATTACTAATAAACTTACTTGGTTTACTCATAGTGTATGTTATATCTAGTCTTGTGCATTGAATAGCGTACATAAGACTGCCTATAGCACTAGTATACTCTATTATGCAACTGCTCTTTCATTATTTTCCTTTAATTTGATACTTAGATCAAATAGGGTTTTTGCCTCTTTGATTTTCAAGTGATTAAACTTGTTCAATATCTTTTCAATATAATGAGACTGACACAATGAATAACCCCCACTATGCTTTTTAATTTCGATCGATACCTAATATAGTATCCACTTGTCCAAGATCATTCATTTTGAAAACATAGGAGAGAAACCTATTTGTTTTAGTTACACCTTCCATTTTGTTGCTGATTATTAACATATCATTCACATATAAATATATGATTACAATATAATTATTACAAAATTTTGAGTATATGCATTTATCAGCAATGTTATGTGCAAAACCATCAGACAATACTTTAGAATCAAATTTATCATACTACTGTTTTAGTACTTATTTTAATTCATATAAAGACTTGACAAGTCTACACACTTTTCTATCATTTCCTAGTGGAACAAACCTGTTGAGATGTGGAGCCACATCTGGGGGCCGCTCGACCAGTTGAGTGCCCTACTCGACCGGTCGTGGACTGGCTCGACTCAAAGTCCAGTGAGCATAGGTTTTTTAGTTCAGCAATACTCGACTAGTCAAGGCCCTTGCTCGACCAGTTGAGGGGTCCACTCGACCAGTCGAGGTTACGCAGATTCGTTTCTGAATTTGATGCGGACTGTAAATTTTTGAGTCGGTTTTCGTATGGGTGCGAAAGGGAAGTTTCCTAAACTATCAATAGGGGTCCCTAGGGCTTTCCTAGGGTATGAAAAATAATTCTAAGGTGTGGGCAAAGGATTTTCTATGTACTTCTAAGGGAGAGGTTAGTATATTTATATTGCCTTATAATCTTCATTTTTCTTCTAGTTTATAATCCTCTTCTAGCATAGTGGAAGTTTGCATCCACGGTTTTTTACCCTTGTTGGGGTTTTTCCACGTATATCTTGTCTTGTAGTTTGTTTGGAATGCTTTGATTCTTCTTCTAGTTTATATTTCTTCTTGTTTATCGTTTGTGAGTGAGACCGGAGATTGGATTTCAGTTTATTGCGTTGTTGGCGTGCTGCGCAACAACTGGTATCAGAGCTATTGGTTTAGTTCTATTAGGAGCGATGACGGAAGAAGGGAAGATTAGAATTGAGAAGTTTGATGGTTCAAACTTTACCTTCTGGAAGATGCAGATAGAGGATTATCTGTATCAAAAGGACCTCCATATTCCTATTGGAGGAAAAGAGAAGAAACCAGAAAAGATGACAGATGATGAATGGTTTTTATTGGATCGGAAGGCTTTAGGAACGATCCGACTCTCTTTATCTAAGAGCATCACCTTCAATATATCGAAGATGAAAACCACCAAAGAATTAATGGAAACCCTAGCTACCATGTATGAAAAACCCTCAGTGTCTAACAAGGTACATATTATGAAACAGCTATTCAATATGAAGATGTCAGATGGTGGGAGCATGGCTAAACATCTAAACGAGTTCAATACAGTCACGAGTCAGTTGGAATCCGTTTGCATTATTTTTTAGGACGAGGTCAGTGCGTTATTGATCTTATCCAGTTTACTAGACAGTTGGGATGGTTTGGTGATTGTTGTGAGCAATTCTTCAGAGTCGATAAAGCTGAAATTTGATGATGTGGCCGGTCTAATTCTTAGCGAAGAATCTAGAAGAAAGGCATTAGGAGTTTCAGGAGATTCAGAGAATGCTCTAAATGTTTAAGGAAGAGGAAAATCGCTGAACAAAGGAGGCAATAAACATGAACGTTTTAAGTCGAAGAAGAAGTCCAAAGGACTGAAAGACAAAAATGGGTGTTGGCATTGCGAGAAGAAGGAGCATATGAAATGTGATTGCAGGGCGCTCAAGAAATTAGAAGGAAGCTCTTAAAGCAGGAAGGATTAAGTGAATCTATCTGAGGAGAGAGACACAAAGGTGTTAATCTTGTCTCTTGATGCGAGGAATGAGTCTTGGGTTATAGACTCGGGTGCTTCGTTTCATACCACTTCATGTAAGAAAGTTCTATGTAATTATGTATTAGGTGACTTTGGAAAATTCTACCTCGGTGATGATGAGCCGTACAGTATTGTTGGAAAGGGAGACGTTCATATAAATCAGAAAGACGGAACGACTTTGAAATTGAAGGATGTCAGACATGTACCGAGTTTGAAATGGAACTTGATCTTAGTGGGGCAGTTGGCCGACCGGTTATGTGACAACATTCACCAGTGATTCTTAAAAGATCACAAAAGGTGCCTCACTGGTATCTTGAGGCAAGAAGGAAGGTACCTTGTATATGACTTCAGGAATGTATAGTTCACTCGTCGTCGCATCAACTGGAGTGAATGGGCAGTTATGACATCAGAGGTTGGGACATATGAGTGAGAAGGGGATGAAAGTGATATTGTCAAAAGGGAAGCTACCAGGGCTGAAGTCTATTGACTTGGAATTTTGCGAGGACTGCGTGTATGACAAGAAGAAGAGGGTAAGTTTCAAGAAGACAGGATGCGCTCCAAAGACGCATCTATTGAAGCTTGTACACACTGATGTGTGGGGACCGGAACAAGTATCATCTCTTGGTAGTTCACGTTATTTTGTTTCCTTTAATGATGATGCTAGTAGAAAATTGTGGGTTTATTTCTTAAAGCACAAATCTGATGCATTTAATGTATTTAAGAAGTGAAAAGTTATAGTAGAAAATGAGACAGGTAAAATAGTAAAATGTCTCAGATCTGATAATGGGGGAGAGTACTGTGATAAAAAATTTAAGGAGTATTGTGAAGCAAATGGAATCAAACATCAGAAAATGATTCCAAGGACACCGCAACAGAATGGTGTAGCTAAGCGCATTAACAGGACCATCCTTGAGCGCGCTAGGAGTATAAGGTTACATGTAGGGTTGCTCAAGACGTTTTGGACAGATGCTGTGAATACTGCCGCATATCTCATTAATAGAAGTCCCTTAGCACCATTGAATGGTGGGCTATCAAAAGAAACGTGGATTGAGAAAGAAGTGAACCTTGCACATCTCAGAGTATTCGGTTGCACTTCATATGTTCACATTGATGTAAAGCACAGTAACAAACTGGATGCGAAGTTCAAGAGGTGCACGTTTATAGGCTACGGGCAGTAAGATTTTGGCTATAGGTTTTGGGATGCAGAAAACAGGAAAATCTTCAGAAGCAAGGACGTAGTCTTCAATGAAAAAGTGATGTATAAGGACTGTGCAGGAAAATAAGGCCAGGGAGAAAGAATTCGTAAAGTTGGGAGAGTTACCGGACACGGGTGTTACAGCGCCATAGGATGATCATGCACAGGAGCATTATGAGATAGAGCCACATACACCGGTTGTGAGGAGGTCTACTCGGGGGAAGAGACCCACAGTCCGATACTCTCCCACCTTACATTATCTACTGCTGGCAGATAATGGTGAACCAGAGTGTTTTAAAGAGGCATTACAGTCGGATACATGGGTTAAGTGGGAGCAGGTCATGAATGATGAGATGGACTCTCTCGAGTCTAATCGTACATGGGAGCTAGTGACTCTACCCAAGGATAAAAAAGCTCTTTATAATAAGTGGGTTTACTGTAACGACCTTGGAAATTTTGTGCTAATCTTTCCTTAGTAGTGTTTTTGGATGTAAGTGTATTTTTTGAAAGAAATTTAATTGGTACAAGGCTAGATTGGTAGTTTTGAAAGTTCTGGATCGGAACTGGACCGCGCGTCGAAAGTCAAAATTGACTATCACCTTGAAAATCAAGTCCATGTGATTTCTGTATGAAGTGAAGAGTGTGAGAATGGTTGGATATTTAATAAGGTTTTATGAAATCTGAGTCAATTTTCACCTATGATCGGTGAATTTTCTTGAAAACTCGCTTAAGTCCGACCTTTCGTGGTTTTAGGCCCACCGAAATATCTATTTTACTCCCCTCATATATATTTTCTCTAACCCTAGCTTGGATAGAGAGTGGAAAAGAGAGATAAGAGTTAACCTAACCCTAACCTGCATTAGAGCTTAGATTAGTCTTGGTGTTGTTGTATCTCATGTCTATCCTTGTTTGAAATCAGTTTGGTGTTTCTTTTTGGCTTAAGGTGCCGACTTTAAGTGTATGCCAGTGAGTGATTTATTCTTGTTATGGATGAGATTTCACATGCCAAATGTTGTGTTTTCTTTGCGTTCTTGATATGTATTATATGTGTATGTATAAAGTACAGTACCAGAAAAGGAAAACAATGTGTAGACTAAGAGAAAATGAATGATCTATATGGCTTAGAGCAAGATGTGCATCAAGGCAAGCAGGTTGGTTCAAGAAGTTGAACAGCTTTCATGTCGGATCGAGGTTGCTTTAGCCACGTAGGACGTATTAGATGAACCCGAGTCGTTTTAGAGTTGTCGGTTGGTCACGCAGAGGTTTGCGCACTCTATGTCGTTCAGCTCAACGTACGTTCGTCAAGTAACCCGATTGTCGATGTATGTTCACCATGTATGGACGCTACGCTTGAACCTAAGGTAGTTTGATCCGCTAAGACTCATGAGCCGGACATGGTGGTATGGGACACCGGGGTCGAGCTGCTGGCCTACGCTGGGGTGACGAGCCTCCCCGCCCTTTGTAGTGACCTCGAGCATACCTGGATACCGCATTGAGGTGACGAGCCTTAGTGTAGTAACGAAGGTATGAAAGGCATGCATTAATTGGTGACGAGCCCTTTGCTATGACCTCAAATATATGATTGTATGAGACGACTAGGATTGACGACCCTAGAATGAATCACTGTTTGGATGGTGACATGAGGAAGGTATCTTAGCTTCTCAATCCTGCTGTATGAAGTCGTAAGATGAAGACACTGAGGGTGTACACGTGAGGGCACGTATCATTTTACATACATCCTTGCATTAACAAGAGTACTTAGGATTTATTTAATTGTTCTGTTTTATCATTACTGTTTGATTGAACTGATAACATGTTAACCAGTGCCTTATTGTTCCACTGAGTTGATCACTCACTCCCACGCTAAACACCCACTAGACTCTTTCGTAGGTTCCGATGTTGCAGATGTGGATGCGACTTCGGAGGCAGGATGGATGATGATGAGGCCGCTTTCTCTTATATGCAAATCTTGATACTTGTAATTTTGTTAAGTAACACTTTCATACGACCTAGTTGGTGAATGTACATTTACACTTGTACACATATGTTTCTATAAGTCTTCCGCTTGCTTTCTTCACTCATCCCTGAGAAACTCGATTTTTTCAGGGCGTTACATTTACAGACTTAAGGAGGAGCATGATGGTTCAAAATGATACAAGGCTAGATTGGTTGAGAAAGGGTTTCAACAAAAATGCAGATATCGATTTCATTGAAATATTTTCACCTATGGTGAAATGTCTACGATTCGCATGGTCTTGAGTATAGTGGCTATAGAGGACTTATATATAAAGCAGTTAGATGTATCTCAAAAGACAACCATCGAGAAAATTTTTAATGAAGAATTTAGGAGCTACAAAACAAATCCTAGGCATGAGGATAAAGCGTGATAAGGAAAACAAGAAACTGGTTTTGTTATATGCAGAGTACATAGCCAAGGTACTTAATCGATTCAATATAGGAGGTGTTAAGCCGGTTAGCACTCCATTAACCAACCACTTCAAGCTATCTAAGGAGCAAGGTGCAAAGACGCAGGAGGAACAGGACTACATGGTTAAAGTCTCATACGCTTCAGCTATTGGGAGTCTCATGTATGCTATGGTGAGCACGAGGCCAGACATTGCTCAAGTAGTAGAAGTTGTTAGCAGGTTCATGAACAACCTCGGAAAGGAACATTGGGAAGTTGTGAAGTGGATTCTTAGATACCTGGTAAGTACTAAGGATGTAGGGTTGTGCTATGGTGGATCGGAAATCAAGCTACAAAGCTATGTGGATTCAGATTTAGCAGGAGATATTAAAAACAGAAGAAGCACTACAGGTTATGTCTTTACTCTGGGAAGTGTGGCAGTCAATTAGGTCTCTCAGTTACAAAAGATAGTACCTATCAGTATCACAAAAACAAAATATGTTGCAGCTACAGAAGCATGTAAGGAGATGGTGTGGATGCAAGGTTTTATGGAAGAGTTGGGTAAGAAGCCAACAGATTGCAAGCTATACAGTGACAGTCAGAGTGCAATACACTTGGCTAAAAATTTAGCATTTCATTCAAGGACTAAGCATATTGACATCAGATATCACTTCATACGTTCGTTACTGGAAAATGGATCGATTGCTCTAGAGAAGATTCATACAAGTTAGAATCCTGCAGATATGCTGACCAAGGCGGTCACACAGAAGAAGCTAAAGTTCTGTTCAGCTTTGATTGGTCTTCAAGCTTGAAGACGGGGAGGTGGTGCACTCCGAATGTAGAAGATGAAAGTTTGTGATGATGTGTCTCCAAGTGGGATACTATTGAGATGTTGAGCCACATCTGGGGGCCGCGTCGAGTGCCCTGCTCGACCGGTTGAGTGGCCCACTCGACTAGTCATGGACTGGCTCGACTCAAAGTCCAGGGAGCATAGGTTTTTTGGTTCCTTGGTACTCAACCAGTCGAGGTTATGCAGATTCATTTCCAGATTTGATGCAGACTGTAGATTTTTTGAGTCAGTTTTCGCAAGGGTGTGAAAGGGAAGTTGCCTAAATTATAAATAGGGGTCCCTAGGGCTTTTCAAGAGTATGAGAAATAATTTTAAGGTATGGGCAACGAGTTTTCTCTATACTTCTAAGGGAAAGGTTAGTATATTTATATTGCCTTGTAATTTTCGTTTTTCTTCATAGTGGAAGTTTGCATCCATGGTTTTTTACCATTGTTGGGATTTTTCCACGTATATCTTGTTTTTGGTTTATTTGGAATGTTTTGATTCTTCTTCTAGTTTATATTTCTTCTTGTTTATCATTTGTGGGTGAGACCGGAGATTGGATCTTGGTTCACTGCATTATTGGCGTGCTGCGCAACAAAACCCTTCCAGTTGCTCCATGTATACCTCCTCATTAAGGTCACTATTCAGGAATATGGTCTTCACGTCCATTTGATGGATATGAAGATGATGCATGGATTCTAAAGCAAAAAAAATCATATTCGAAGTAATTCTAACCACTGGTGAATATGTGTTAAAATTATCGATTCATTCTTTCTATCGGAAACCCTTAGCAACTAATATTGCCTTAAAGGTTTCTATTGTACCAGAATATAGCCACATTGCCTATGCCCGAGCCCAAGCAGATCTCAACCTCCAAGACTCCAAGTAAGAATACTACACACATCTCCATAATAAACCTCAAAACACGTTTTCTAATTTCAGATGTAGGACTAAAGTAAAACTGCACTTTGTTATTTGAAAATTTACAACAATGTTTTGGCATCAAAACAAAAATTCTGAATTTGTGATTTTTTTCTTAAATCAAAATTTCAACATTGAATTATAGTTATAATGTAATTTCAATGTGGGGCCAAAAACTAGTTATTCGTCATAGATACCATAGAAAGTAAGGGGTATTTGGATGGTTTAAAACCAAGAGGTGGATGTGGAAAAGTAAACTAGAATCCTTAGAAAATGGAAAACCATGGATTCCAATTTCCCTTCATTTGTATGCTTGGGATTGCAATTTTATATGGATTCCATGTATGATCACCTCGAACAATGACATTATGAAGATTTAAGGCTTATTTGGATACCATCCCATAGGTAACCATTTTTTTTTAATTATTATTTTTTAACAGTAAAAAAGTTGCTTTTTAAAGTTAAATTAACTTGATAAGTACATTTTCAAAAGTATTATTTTTCTTCTTTTTCAAAAGTAACTTAAACACTCAAAATTACTCAACTTCATTGGTATCAAAAAATTACTTTTCAACTTTTTGTTTTTTCTCTCCTTCTTCTTTTTCATTTCTTTGCATAGTGGATAATCCATGTCAAAGGTGGTCCTGCATGATAGATGGCTCATATCAAAGTGGGCTCCACATGATGGGCAGTGGACATTGAAGTTAAGGCCATATGAGGGACAATTAACATCGAAGGCAGACCCATATAATGGATGATCCACGTCAAGGTGGGCCTCACATAATGGGCACTCTATAGCCGTAATGATGAATGGTCCACATCAAACGCAAGCCTCATATGATGGATGACTCACATTAAAGGTGGGCCCCACATGATGGACAGTCCACATCAAAGGTGGATTCCATAAGATGGGCAATGGACATTGAAGGTGGGCCCCACATGACGGATTACCCACAATAAGGTGGGCCACACATAATGGATAATCAACATCAAAGGACGCCCCCTAATGATAATGGCCCACACCCAAGGTGCTCGCATGATGGGTGACCAACAATGAAGGTGGGTCCACATGAGGGACGATCCACATCAAAAGTGGGATCCATACGATGGGCGGTGGATATTAAAGGTAGGCCCCACATGATGGATGACTCATATCAAGATGGGCCCCACATGAGGAACAATCCACATAGAAGTTCAGCCCCTAATGATGAATGGGCCACACATGAGGAACAATCCACATAGAAGTTCAGCCCCTAATGATGAATGGGCCACATCCAAGCCCCTCATGATGGATGGTCCACATACAATGTCTAATATGATGGATTGTCCATGTCCAAGGTGGGGCCCACATGATGGATAGCCCACACCTAAAGAGGGACTCACATGGTGGATGGTCCACATTATAGGTAGGCCCTTCATGATGGATGGTTCACATTGAAGATAGGGCCAAGGTGGGCCCAACATAATGAACATTCCATATCAAATGTTACCTCCACATGATATATAGATGGTGGATATTAAGGGTGGATCAAACAAACTTGAGGGATAAGTTCTTATGTGATTTTATTACTCTTTCGCTAATAAATATGTTATGAAATATACATATTGTTGATCGAGTGCATTTATTCTATGCTAAAACAAAGCTTTTGATTCAATCGAAGGATCTTTTGATCAAATCGAGAAAACCTTGAATTAACTTAGAAATTCTAGATTGCTCTTTGGACGTTTTTGACATTATCGATTTGATCAATGGTCTTGTTGATTTGATTAATGATGCATCAAGTCTTGTCAATTCAATTGATCCAGGATGTCGTCCCAGTTGATGTGGGCATCCAGGCGAAGGGTATTCCTACTGTATCCAGGTGTTATTGTTGTGTGGAGGAGCATGGGATTAGGCCCAACTCAGAATCGATCCCCCATGTCCTCCTGAATGGAGCTCTGGCGAAGTCTGTCTAGGACCATTTCGGCGCCATTTTTGGTATCTTGTTTATGTCCGACCAATCTGTTGAAGATAGGATCAAATAGTGGTGGACAGTCACGGCTGGTGGTTCCCTCCCCATCTCCCTATGTAAGGTCACTCCCTGCTTGATCGTGTGGGAGATTTGGCGTGCGAGGAATTCTACCAAATTCAACCAGATAGTTGTTTCAGCTGCTACGTGTATAGCAAAAACCAAGGGAGGGTTGCTCTCCTTGTTCTCATCTCCCAGGCCCTGTTCTTAGCCTTCTCCCGCTAGGGCCCGAGTTTAGAAAATTCTAGGGCTTTCCCCTCCTTCGTGTGCTAGGAATAAAGTGGAATCGGTCAGGTGGTCTACTCCCGCCAGGGACTGGGTGAAAATTAATGTTGATGGCTCCTCCTTGGGGAATCCTGGCCTAGCAGGTGAGGGAGGTATTGCTAAAAGCCACACGAGGGAGTTTCTGTTCGCTTTTGTGGCATGTTACGGGTCTACCCCCAACAACAAGGCTGAGATGAGGGCTGTCCACGATGGGCTTAGTCATGCTTTGAGTAAGGGGCACAGCCGCATCAAGATAGAGTCAAACTCCAAATTTGTGGTGGATACAATCCTGGGGAAAATGTCTTGCTCTTGGCATTGGAGGTACTAGGTGTCCAGGATTAAATCCCTTAGGAGGTGAGGCTCAGTTTTGATCAAGCTCATCTCGAGAGAAGGAACTGGGTCAGCAAATGGGCTGGCCCGAATGGGTAGTGGCAGCTAATCCTCGCAAGTTTTTGATCGGGTGTGTGTTGTCCTTGGGTCGATTAGAGGCTTGGTGTTCCCTGATAGGATTGGCATGGGGTCCACTCGGGTTGTGTCGATGCCTATCTAATAGGCTTTTTGGTTTCTTTGTATAGGGGAGCTTACCTAGGTCTTCTTCTAGTAGGGGCACCTGGTCAGTTTTTTGGTGGTTGTGGAGCTGCAGGGGTTTCCCGTTGGTGTCTTTCCCGGGTTGTCTTTTCCTTTTGTCGATATGATAGGCGGGCTCTTTCTTATTCGGGTTGGGCCCCGCCCAAATGGATGTACATCTCTCCTTCTATTAATGAAAATAGGATCCATTTAAAAAAATAAAAATAAAAAATAAAATTGATAGACATATTGTTGGAATGTGTGAGGGTTTTGTTTCCTAATCTTATATGGGGTATAAATATGTATCTCTAATTGTGATTAGGGGAAATGAGCAGAACATTTTTATGGTTTTGAAGGGGGTTTGTCTGTAAAGACGTGGGTTCCATCTATAAGTTATTCCATCTCTTATAACTTTCTTATTATAGTGGATTGTTTATCACTTTCTGTCATGGTTTTTCCATAAGGGTTTTCCACGTGAAATTCATGTATTGTATATTCTTGATTTTTTTCTTTCTCTATTATGTCTTTAATTCATTTCTAAGGTTGCTTCTGCGCCTAACAAGCGGTATTAAAGCATAGGTTGGATTATCATAATGAATCTAAGAACATGACATCGAGGAGATCAAATGTAAAATTCAAGACAAAGAAGTTCATAGGTAAAATCAATTTTGAACTATGGAGGTTGAAGATCAAAGCCCTCCTAATTTAGCAAGGGTAATAACACTCACTCCTTGGAAAAGTAAAACATCATGAATCAATGAAGGAAGAGGATTAGCATCAACTGGATCAGAGAAAGATTAGCACAATCCAATTGTGCTTGGCCGATGAAGTCTTTTACAATGTCATTGATGAAACCACTATCACAGGATTATGGGTGAAGTTAGAGATCATCTATATAACGAAATTGCTCACTAATTGTCTATATCTAAAGAGACATTTCTATACTTTGAAAATGGCTAAAAGATCTGATCTCTCTGAGCACATATGCATTCAACAAACTGGTTTACAAATTGATAAGTGTGGAGGTAAGGATCGATGAAGAAGACAAAGCCTGAATTTTGTTGACATCTCTCTAGAGTCATACGAGTATTTAGTGGATACTATATGATATGGTAGGAATACCTTAACTATTGAGACCGTAATCTCAGCCCTTCAATCGAAGCAGTTAAGAAGGAATAATGAAGGCGAAAGTACTTCTACAGGTGCAGTACTATTTGCTCGGGGAAGATCATTTGAGTGAGAGAAGGAGAAGTTATGATATAGGTACAAGTCAAAAGGCAAAGAAAAGTTGAAGTGTTAAAACGTCAAAGGATGAGACATACGAAAAATGATTGTACATATACCGAAACACAAAAGGAGGAGAAATCGGTTGATTCATTGAAGGAGGCCAATTGAGTGGAATCTAGCTAGTGAAGGCTCAGGTGGTTGTGACGTGTTGTCAATGTCGAATATCGGTCTATCATAAGTGGATTTTAGATATAGGGGTATCATACCATATGTGTCTTCATTGGAATTAGTTCACCACATATAGCGAGTATGATGGTGGCTTGGTTCTTATGGGCAGTGAACATACTTGTAAGATGGTAGGAATTAGTTTAGTTCACATTAGAATGTTTGATGGGGTGGAGTGTACTATGATCGATGTGAGATACGTTATGAATTTGAAAAAGAGTCTAATCTCTCTACGAGCTCTAAATGAACTCGAGTGCAAGTTCACCAGTTATGAAGGTGTCAAAGAGGTTTCAAAATGGATACTCACAGTTATGAAGGCACATAGGAGCGAAATTTTTTATTGGTTGATCATGAATACTATATCAGGTGGAGTTACAACGTCTATAGCGGAGTCCACATTAACACGTTTGTGGCATGCGTGCTAGGCAACATGAGCTAGCACGGTATGAATGTACTTCTTAATCGCAATTTAAGTCCTAGTTTTAAAAGTATTCATTTAGATATATATGAGCATTTCTTAAATGGGAAACAATCAACTTTAAGTTTTAAAATTGAAAAATATGTTAGTAAATGTCAATTAGATTATGTGCATTTGGATGTGTGTGCGCCTTCACCCGTTGCTTTTCGAGGGTCATCATACTTTGTTACATATTCATTAATGATTTCTCTAGAAAGGTCTTGGTTTATATTATGAGGGATAAATCCAATGTTTTCACCACTTTCAAGACATGAAAAATGATGGTTGAAAAGTAAAAAGGGTAAAAGGTAAAAATTCTAAGGACATAATTATGGAAAATTTACTTCTAAGGAATTTAATCAATATTGTAAGAGTGAGGGGATAGTGAGATATAACATAGTGGGGCATACACCAGAACAAAATGGTGTAGCTGAATGTATGAACTGGACACTTTTGGAAATGGCCCTAGTATGTTTGAGTAATTCTGAATTAGACAATGGGCTATGGGCTGAGGCCGTCTCAATGGCTTACTATTTAATAAATCGATCTCGATATATACCTATTGATTGTAAAATTTCAGAAGAAATATGAAGTAGTCAAGTAATTGATTACTCGTGGCTGTTTATCCTTGGTTGTGATGCTTACCCTCATGTACCATCATTTGATAGAGATAAACTAGACTAAATAGCTAAGAAGTGTACTTTCATCGGCTATCGGGTTTCATGAAAAATCATATTTAATCAGGACGTCAAATTTGATGAAGGTTCCTTATTTCGAAAGGATGATGATAAGAAAACAGAAAAATCAATTATTGATGCTGAAATATACAAATGTAGCGCACTTAAAGAACCTGAGTTGTAAATAGATGTATAGAAAAACGTAGTTGGACCACCTATCAGGAGAAATCCACCAAGGAATCTTATAGTACCGTTGAGATACATGGATAACTCAAATATTGTATTTACTCTCATTACAGATGAGGGGGATCCATTTACTTTTCAAGAATGATTAAAAGAAAGAGATGTAGAGAAGTAGATAGCAGCGATGCATGCTTAAATGGACTCTCTATACAAGAATAAAGCATGAGAGTTGGTAGAGCTGCCTATTAAGAGGAAAGCAATTGGTTATATGGTTGTAAGTTAATTTTCTAAAAGAAATTGGATAGATACAAGGCTAGATTAGTAGCAAAGGGTTATGCTCGAAAGGAGGGTGACGACTTCAATGAGATATTTGTGCATGTGGTAAGATAAATATATATCATATTTATATTAGTTTTGATTGCCCAATACAATCTATAACTAGAACAGTTAGATATGAAGATTACGTTTCTACATAAAGAACTAGAAGAGCAAATCTACATAAAACGACCTTAACAGTTCGAGGTACAGGAAAATGAGAATATGATTTACAAGTTAAAGAGGTCATTGTACGGCCTTAAACAATCTCCTAAGAAGTTCTACAAGAAGTTTGATTCTTTCATGTTGAGTTAATGATTTATCATGAGCGGATTTGATTATCGTGTCTACGTTAGAGCACTGGGTGATAGGGAATTCATTGTTCTAGTATTGTTTGTTAATAATATGCGTACTGTTAGCAGTAACATGTCTGAAATTAATATATTGAAGGTTTAATTATCCAAGACAGTAGAGATGAAAGGTTTGTGGGCTGCAAAGAGGATTCTCGGCATCGATATACACATAGGCAGGAAAAGGGGCATGTTATGGTTATCTCAGGAGGAGTATCTTAAGAAGGTCTCGGTCAAGTTTAGACTGAAAAATGCTAAACCAGTTAACACACCCCATGCTACCCATTTCTGACTTTCTTTGGAGCTATATCCTATGTCAGGCAATCTTATATATGTCAAGATCTATACAAGACCAAATATTTCACATGCGCTAAGTATTGTAAGTAGATATATATCAAACCCCGACAAGTAAGATTAAGAAGTAGTGAAATGATTATTTAGGTATATACAAGGTATGATAGACTACATTTTGACATTCGAAAAATATGAGGAAGAACTTATAAGTTATGTGAATGCAGATTATGCGGGGAATGCGGACAATAGAAGATTAACTTTCGGTTACTCATTTGTATCAGTGGGTGGATATATCATTTAGATGTCAAAGCTTCAATCTGTAGTTGTAATTTTCTCAACTGAAGCTGAATATATTACAGTAAAGGAAGTATTCAAGGAAGTTGTGACTATGCATTGTGACAGCGAGGGAACCGTCAATTTAGTAAAAAAAAACTTGGTGCATCATTTTTGTACTAAACATATTAATATTTGTTATCATTTTATCCAATGGATGCTTAAGGAAGATGGTGTTACTCTCGAGAAGATTCACACAAATGAGAATCTCGCAAACATGCTTACGAAGTTGTTCTTGTAGAGAAGTTCAAGTTTTTATTGATTTCTTTGGGCTTGACGAAGAAGAAATGAAGATGGAGTGTGTAAGAGAAGCAATGATGGTGTTACTATGAAGATGAGTAGAGATGGTATAAGCTTAGAGCAGTGGAACTTGAGGATTAAAGCCCACTACCAAAAAAATGAGCAAAGGCCACAGTGGAGATTGTTGATTGAGTGTCTTTAATCTATGCTAGAACAGTGCTTTCAATTTAATCGAAGGATCTATCGATCAAATCGAGAAAACCTTGAATTAACTTTGAAATTCTAGATTGTTTGTTGGATGTTTTTGGACGTTATCGATTCGATCGATGATGCGTCGAGTCTTGTCGATTCAATTGATAAACAAATTGATGGAATGCGTAAGTGTAGGTTTGTTTTCTAAATTTATACAGGGGTATAAATATATATCTCTAATTGCGATTAAGGCAATGAACATAACGTTTTTGAGGCTTTTGAAGGGAGTTGTCTCATGACATGGGTTCCATCTCTTGTAACTTGTTGACTATTTTGGATTGTTCATCACTTTGCATCATGGTTTTTTCCCGCAAGAGTTTTTCATGTAAAATTTGTGTGTTCTCTGTGTTTACTTGAGTTTCTTTTCTTCTCTATTATGTGTTTAATTCATCTCTAAGGTTGCTTCCATTCCCAACACTTATTTGTTGAAAAAAAAAAATAGAAACCAAGATAAGATACTAGAGATGTAAATAGCTTATGTGAAGTAACCTACGATCCAAATGAAGTGGGAAATGGGGACTGGTTTTCAAAACTATTTTTTTTTTTAATTCTTTTAAATGGAGAAAATGCAGTTTTTCCATGAAAATTGATTTCATTTCCCTTTATTAGGCCATGTTTGTTGGCACACCCAAGTTGATACTTGTTAAGTATGCCAACTGGATCACATATTAAATTGGGAAAATTGACAGTTTATGTTAGGCTAGGAAATGAGACCTCTTTAATTTGTGGAACTGATTCTTCTCACCTAAAAAAGAATCGTGCACATTCAGTTGAACCCTCTATTGAGATATATATATATATATATATATGGGAAAAGGTACTATGCGCTCGACCTCACAAGACCGTCCCATGAGGTCGAGTTGTGTGGGCCCCACCGTGATGTGTTTTGAACATCTACCACATCTGTCAGATGCACCATTCCATCGTGGACCTAGGCCTCAAAAATCAAGTCAATCCGTGACTTGTGTGGGCCACACCACATACAGAAGTGGGGAGGGGCCGTGCCACCATTAAAACATTCATAATCATTTTTTGGGCCCACCGAGATGTGGTTTGCAAATCCAGCCCATCCATTATGTGTGTCCCACTTGGATGAGGGTTCACCAAGTTTCAGCAGCATTCAAAACTACAGTGGGCCCCACCAAGTGCTTTTATATGTTTTTGGCATGTCTTCACATGATTTTAGATGGTATGGCCCACCTGAGTTCCGTATACGGCTGATTTTTGGGATATCCCATAATTTAGAGGGGACCCATCAAATGCACGGTGTTGATGGTCGACACGCATCACGGTGGGGCCCACACAGCTCGACCTCACGAGAGCTTATCATGAGGTCGAGCGCATAGTACCTTTTCCCTATATATATATATATATATATATATATATATATAGAGAGAGAGAGAGAGAGAGAGAGAGAGAGACGTCTCTATCACTGCTTCTCCCTGGGTTACTCCAAAGTGGTGGTCAAATCAGACTCTCTCCTTGCAGTTAAAGTCATGAATGATGGCGCAAATATGGGGTGAAAATGGAAATACTGGCTCACCAAGATAGAAAGCTTCGGCTTAGAGGGTAGGTTGAGTTTAAACATATATTCAGGGAAGGAAACGCCCCAGCTAATACCTTAGTGTGCCTAGGTAGCAATTGCCAATCCCCCTTTTTCTGTATCTGTATCACTAACCTCCCTCCCCACCTTAGAGGGCTCCTCTTCCTAGACAAGGTGGGGCTAGGAGCACTTAGGGTGCCTTAATGTCCTGTTGGTCCCTATCTTTTTTTCTGGTTGTCCTTTTCATTGAGTTCCTTAGGATAGACTTCCCCTAGGTCCTTTTTCTCCCGAGGAAGTCCGAATGTATATTTTGGAACATTTTGAATGCTGAATGAAATGGGCAGTCTTTCTGGAAAAAAGAAAAAGAAAAAAACTAGTTGACTTGTGGGGGCCACCATGATGTTTGTGTGACATCTCGTCTATCCAGAAAGGTTGTCCCACCATAAGAATAGGATGCCACAAAAATCAAGATGATCTAAGCATGAAAATGGGATGTTCCACATGAATGTGAAATTTTTATATGATGTTTCATAGTTTTCTATGGTGTACCCTACCTAATAGTTGGATCAACCTGATTTCTAGGGCATCTAATTTTCATGATGGAAAAAGTTTAATGAAGGGGCAAGATGTTGTATAAACTCCATGGTGAGCCTCACATGCAAACTATTTGGGCATACAACTAGTTCCATGTGACCATTACTCACACACACTTCAATGCTCCCACGAGACCATACCTTTTGCAAATACTCTTTTCATAAAATAAGTGTTGGGGAATCATTTGCTCCCGAACACAACATTTCCCCAAAAATTCTTCTCCCCTTTGCATGGTACCAGAGTTAGAGTTTGCTTTAACCTTAGTTTTATTCTTCTATTCTTTCTCTTCTCTCTTTTACTATCAGAGCTAGGGATTGGAATTCAACTCAATACTGTATCCAAACATGCCTAAGGCTATAAGCTAAATACAAATGAGTTAGATGAACATACATATTAAGAAGTGTATTTCTTTTTTGGGACGGCAATGTACCGGATAAGCTGTTGTTTCCAAGAAACCTGAAAATTGTGATGATGAAATACATACATCAAAGAGACTTATGTAAAGAACATTTTATTGAGGAAAGACCGTTTGATTCTTACAAGTTAGCAAGTGAACTTATATTGAAGAGCGATGCTGGAATTGGGCCACTTAAATTGTTGAAGCTCAAATCCCTACAAAAGTAAACAACTTAATATGGTAAACAAAAACAAAAGTAAGATGGAATTGTTAAGAAGAAGATTTAGAGATCAAAGGCATGTGACAAGTCCTTTGCATGGCCTACTAGATGAATGGACCGGATTATAGTGTGGTGAGGCACAAGACGTGAGCAGGAGTGTGCAAAGCAACAAATGGCGAGCAGTGCTACCAAAATTAAGTTGAAGCCTTCCCCAAAAGTTGAAAGTAAAAACTAAATTTTATCCAAAAATTCAAATTAATGACATTCCAATAACATCCTTTAACTTTTAATATTTATCAAAGCATTCTTGTGACAATACCAATGGTGAGTAAAAAGTCTAATTTACTCTTATATGGAATTAGGAGAACAAATTAAAGATAGTGCGGAGAATAATGAAAACTACCAAAAATTATCCTAACTAGATATGTTTCTGAAAACCGATTCGATTACTCAAAAGTAGGGCTGTAAATCGAGCCGAGTTGAGTCGAGGTGGACCAAGCTCGGCTTGACTTGTCCATGTTATACTCGAGTTTGAGCTCAAGCTCGAGCTCGCCCTCGAGCTCATCATTGAAGCTTGGCTTGTTTGCTAAAGCTTTCGAGTCAAGTTCGAGTCGAGCTAGTGGTTCGAGTCTAGTCGAGTTTATCTTGAGTCAAGTCGAGTTTACCTCGGTAGGGTAAGGGAAAGAAAAAGAGGGAATGGGGATGGGTAGGGTTTTTTAGTAAAAACTTTTAAGTTTTAACTTCTTTTATATATATATACTCGAGTCAAGCTCGAGCTAGCTTTGAGTCGAGTCGAGTTAAAATACACCATGGTCGATCGAAGTTGGCTTGAACTCAACTCGAGCTTTAGTAAACAAGCTTGACTTGCCTTGAGTCGGCCTTTCGAGCAGAGTCAATCCGAGCTGAGCTGAGCCGAGTTGAGCGAGCTTTTCGAGCTAGCTTGTCTCATGTACAGCCCTACTCAAAAGCCAGTCCCATCCCTAATTTAGGTGGATCATATGATTAGAAATAGTGTATAAAGAAATGCTCACCCTCCAAACTACTTCCCACAATATGCTCCACCTGAATTATATATTGTCATGACTTTTGAGCCCCAAGCTTTAAATGTAATTTTAACATCTAATGGTTTGAGTGAATTTCACATAATAATCATGGTACGCTTCCTAAGAAATCAATGGTGGACGCCTTTCTCCCAACTATTTTCTTTGATATGGTGCATCTAAATCAGTAAGCTTGATTTTCTGGTTGTGGTCAATGGATTTCATGGTGGGCCCCATAAAAAATTGGTCTGCATCCCTCTCACAATTGTTTGATGAGATTTTTGGGAGGGAACTGCCTGCAGCACGGGCACGGGTTGGGTACTGCCCAACTAGGACCTCGCTAGAGATGGTCAGTCATGTCAGAGGGTTTTGTGGGCCCCACCGTGATATATATGTTTTATTTGTGTCGTCCATTTGTTTTGACATATTAATTTACTGCATGAGCTAAAAAAAAGGAGATAGATCAAATCCTCAATTGGACCACACCACAGGGATTTATAGCCTACCGTTGAGAACTGTTACAGGCCACAGAAGTTTTGGATCAATTTGATATTTATGTTTTCTGTTCATACAGGTCTATATGACCTTATGAACAGGTTGGATGGAAAATAAACATCACCCTAGGCCTTAGGAAGTTTTTAACGTTGAGAGTTCAATCCCCACAGCTTCATGTGGTTGGTCCACTTGATCCTTCAATGTACCTCCTTTTTGGGATCACACCTTAAAATGATCTTTCAAAATAAATAGAAGGTGTTGATAAAACATATAGATCATGGTGGGCTCCATGGGCTTGACCATTCGTCACTACCTAGGTCTTGGTGGGGACAACCTCCCCATCTTAGTCATAGTCAACTAGGAGGCACAACCTACCCATTCTAGCTAGTCAAGGGGACAACATCCCCATCTCAGTCATAATCAACCAAGGGCATAGCCTGCCCACCTTAACCAATCAAGAAGACAACTTCCCCATCTCACCCGTAGTCAACCAAGGGCACAACCTACCCACTCTCACCATCCAAGGGCATGATTTGCCTGCTCAGCCTTCCAGCCAGGGATGCAACACGTCCACATCAGTAGCCCACCACCAAGAGCAATGATATCATGCATCCAACCATAAGCAAATGGAGTCCATCCATTGGACCATGAAAAGGAAATGACCAGTCCTAGATTTGTTTGATATCCAAGTGTCACAACCAGCTGAGGAGTTAAAAGAACTCCAATGCATGGTAAGTGACCCAGGAGGGACAAAGTACAACTCTAACCCTGATCCTGACCCCAACTAGGCGAAGGAAATAGTCATCAGTTTAGTCCATGATCCTCCACCCATCTCATCAACTTTAGTCGGAAGGGTTGGGAGTCTTAGTTGGACTTTAGAACCCATGACAATTGAATCAGCCAGTGAGTCATCTAAGGGCATCAGTGCGATAAAAAAAATGCCAATTTAAGTAGCATTCGGGATCCAAAGCTAAGTCAGCCTCAATCTTGGTTTGCAATGCCGACCTATTCTGAATCCCTTGGAGCTAAAATTTCAATATATATATATATATATATATATATATATATATATATATATATATATATATATATAACTTTCAAAATCCAAAAACATCTAATATTTCAGCTTTACAAAACATCAAAACATCCATGAATCTTTCAAAACCTACATGCAATAATCTGGCTAGTTCGTCTATGGAGCCACATGAATTCATGGTTGATATATACGATTTCAACATCAAGTTAGACTTTGAACTCATGGCTCTAGACATAGTCCAGGATGGGGAAGATGATGACACAACTTCTGAGCTAGATGATCTCCTTAAAAAGTTTGAAACCAAGGCTAACGTTATCGTAGACGACTTCAAGATTATAAACTTGGGAACTTCTGAAGTTCCTCGGGAAGTGCGTGTCGAACAATTGTTATCTCTATAATACAGGTAGAATATGGTAGACTTCCTGGCTCTGAGGTTGTCCAATGTCGCGTTCCCATATGAAGGCATGCTTGGACTTGATAAAGAACTTGTAGTGCATTACCAGTTTACTAAGCCTAAAATGAAGACAATTAAATAAAATCCGAGAAAAACGAAGCCAGAATGGACTCTTAAGGTCCAAGAAGAAGTCATCAAATAATACAATGAGGGATTTTTTGTAGACTCCAAGTACTTGAATGGCTCGCCAACATTGTGTCAGTACCAAAGAAGGATGGCAAGGTTCGAATGTGCATCAACCTCCGAGACCTCAACAAAGCCAGTCCTAAAGATGACTTCCCCCTACCACATATCCACATGCTGGTTGACAACACTATAAGGCACAAGATCTTCTTAAATTCATGGATGGATTCTCGGGCTAGAACCAAATCAAGATGGTTGTAGAAGACTGTAAGGAGACTTCATTCATCATACCATGGGGGCCATTCTGTTACAAGGTTATGTCGTTTGATCTAAAGAATGTCAGGGCTACATATCAACAAGCAATGACGGTCTTATTTCATGACATGATGAACAAGGAAATGGAAGTGTACATAGATGACATGATCGTCATATTTCGTACGGTTGAAGGATACTTTGTAGACCTGAAGAAGCTTTTTAGTAGGTTAGAAAAGTCAATCTCCGTCTAAACCCTAAAAAATATGTCTTTGGTGCGAGCAGAGGTAAACTTCTCAGCTTCATAGTTAGTAAGGAAGGCATTAGGGTCGATGAGAGAAAGACAAGGGCTATTATGGAAATGCCTCCTCTAAGGAATGAAAAAGAAATTTGAGGCTTTCTCAGAAGGATCCAGTACGTCAGTCGCTTCATCACACAGATCACTCCCATCTATGAGCTAATATTCAAGCTCCTATGGAAGAATTTGCTGAAAGAATGGAATGAATATTGCCAATCTGCTTTTGATAAAATCAAGAAATACCTAATGAATCCCCCAGTTTTAGTGCCACCAACTCCTGGACGACATCTATTGTTATACATATTAGTAGCAACATACACCATTAGCTATTCCTCAGTCAATATGACAAAACGGGAAGAAAGGAACAAGCAATATATTATTTTAGTTATAGGTTCACCGACTACAAGACTCGGTATATTCAGTACTCAAGAAAAACATTTCTCACCCTAGTCTAGGCAACTTAGTGAATTAGGCAATACATGATTGCATATCCTATCCTCTTTACTCGTATGGACCCATTCAAGTACTTATTCAAAAATTTGGCACTCACAGGAAGGATAGAAAAGTGAATATGACTTCTGTCTAGGTTTAACATCACCTATGTCACTCAGAAGGCAATTAAGGGACAAACTCTTGTCAATTATGTATCTGGCCACTTGTTACTAGATTACCAGCCTTTGAAGACCTTTTTCCTAAATGAGGGAAGCCACAATCTTAGGTATAAAGAAGCTACGAGTATTCAAAGATTCACATCTTATCATTAACCAAACCAATGATGATTAGAAAAACCAAGGATGAGAAGTTATACTGTATCACATATATCTCGAAAAATTAGTCAAGAAGTTCGAAGAAATCACCTTCTCACACATGTCAAGAGTGAATAACCAATTCGCTCCCCACCCTAGCATCAATGCTAGACATTCCTAAAGGAGCTTCAGAATGGGAGCTCACAATAGAGATCCAAGAAGAGCCAATCTTCTGCCTACAAATAGAAGAAGTTAAAGCTGCCCCAAGTAGTAAACCCTAGTACACCGATATTAAGTGTTACATCAAAAGCCAGGAATATCCGAATGAAGCTACATTAACCGATTGTCGAACCATCTAACGTTTGGCGGGACAGTTTACGATAAGTGGCAAAGTTCTCTATAAGTGATCCTTCAACTAAGTCCTTCTTCGATGCATGGAAGAAACCGAAGCTGTAAGAATCATGGAAGAACTCCACGACGAAGTGTGTCACCCACATATGAACAAGCATATGATGGCAAAGAAGATCTTACGTCTCGGCTACTAATGGATGACAATGGAGATAGACTACTATTAACATGTCAAGAAATGCTTTAAGTGTCAAAAACATACAAACCAAATTCATGTCTTGGCATCAGAATTATACAACCTGACTACACCCTAGCCCTTCTCTATGTGGGGTCTCGATATCATTGGAAAGGTGAACTCGAAAGCTTCAAATGGCCATGAGTATAGACTCATGGCAGTCGATTACTTCACCAAGTGGGTAGAAACAACATCTTATGCCAATATAACAACATCTCATACAAGTTCATGAAGAATAATCTCATCAACTGATATGGAGTTCTACATACCATTATCACTGACAATGGGACACCCTTCGTCAATAAGAAGATGGATGATTTTCTCGATAAATTCAAGATTCAATGACATCGATCTAGCCCTTATTGTCCTCAGATGGGTCAAAATAGCTAAGAAGACACTCGTCAGAATACTCAAGAAAATGGTCAAAACATATCGAGACTGGTCAGAGATACTTCCATATGCACTCTGGCCTATCAAATGACTATATGATCTATTGCATGCGCAACTCCTTTCAAGCTTATATACGGAATCTAGGTAGTTCTACCAGTCGATATAGAAATTCCATCACTACGAGTATTGTTGGAAAGTAGAGTTGAGGAATGGGAGTTGCAACAAGTCAAATACGATCAATTGTACATTGCAGACGAAAAGCACATGTGTGCACTAAGTCACTCCCAATGCTATCAGAAAAAAGATCATTTGGGCTTGCAACAAGAGAGTCCGAAAGAGAAACTTCAAAGTGAGTATCATGGTCATAAAGAGTGAAAATAAAGGGTCAAATCAAATAAGAGTGAAAATAAACAAATAATAATAATAATAATAATAAATTAATTAAATTAAATTAAATTTAAAAAAAATTAAAAATGAAATTTATATAGGACATTTGCAAAAGCCAAAGATCTACGATGTACGTCTAATGGTCTGCAGCATGCTATAAATACAAAAAGTGATCTAAATAAAGGGTTAAATTAAAAAAATAAAAAATAAAAAAAGGAAGAGGAAATAATATAGGACCTTTGCAAAAGCCAAAGATCTACGATATACGTCCAAAGGTCCTCCTAACCATTACCGGAGTAGAGAGGTCTTATCACCCATCTGATTTTATGGTTAAGATGGCCCTAAATCATGATCGATGGTTTGGATCATATAAAGAATAGGTCAGATGGACATAATCTATAATTTATTATTTTTTCATTTCTCTCTCTAAAACTCTTGGAGTTACAAGATACCATCCCATCCCTATTTAAAGAGAATGGCTGGAGTTTGGGTAAGGCTGAAAATTTATCCAGTCTCATCCGAACCTCACAATCTCTAGTTTGAAGTCCAATTTAAACCTCAGAGTTTGAAATTCAATTTTAAACCGCAAAGGGAAATCAGAAAGGATAAATGAGGAAAACTTATATGGGACCCATCCATTAGTGGTTGATCACTAGTGGGCCCCATAGGCCACGTCCAACACATCAAGCATTTATGAACTTCATGCCCGTATAGCATGCACCATACACCGGACCAACATCTCATCTGCTCTTCCATGGATGGGCCACTTGCACAAAATTGTTGTGATTGGGCTATCCTAACCATCTTTAAAATGAACCCTCTTCTCACTAAACGTCAATAGTTACTAACTTATGATGATGCAAGCAGTGTGATTATTGGACTATGGACAATTCACTACCAAATGAACAGTTTTGATCTCATTCACTTATGCCCCATGTAATCCATTGACTAAAGGCACTGGTTCCACTCCCGTTATATACACTGCAAATGTTTAATGATTGAACCAAACATAATTAGAAAAACTCACATATGCTTCAATGATTGAAGATTTTCAATGGTGGACGGGATAGTGCCAAAAAGCATATTGTTTTTTAGGACTCTGTAGAGAAAGCATAAAAGTAATATGAGTATGTCATTTTAACTTTCTAGGCATGAATGAAAAAAGAAAAATATAATCTAACAGATTAGTATTACTACACATGCTGAGATCATATGTCCTTACAAGATGCGTAAAGATGTCATATTCACAATAAAATTCAACGAGGAGCTCCCATTAGACACGTCACTGAGGCTCCTGTACGAGTACATGCATGGTTAGTTAAGGCCACGTTTGGAGAAAAACAATTCACGATTTTCAAGAGTTTTACTTTAAAAATCAAAATGATATTTGCCTGGATACAAAAGAGCTACTTCTTTCCTGTAGAACACAGGAGATCCCACTCCGTGATTTTTGGAAATTCTACTTGGGGTGTGTTTAGTTTCGCCAAATGTCATGAAATTTCACAATGTTTGGTGCAACCAAACACACTCTTAGAGCACAAATTCCAATATCAAAATTTAGTAATGTGAAGGAAGACTATAAGAAGATTATTACAAGTTAATGAACACTGACACTCACAAATAGTTCAGTGAGGTCAAATTAGAAAAACTGGATGGTATGGGACCCTCGAAAGCATTGCCTTGCATACCCCTGCATCAACATTTTCAGCATTACAAATACTCTTTAAAGAAGCATACCATGGCATATCAAGAAAATGAGATCTGCTAAGTGCACTCACTATGCTACTCACATAGTAGGTCCCACTTGCAGGTAAAAAAAAAGGCCAGTTGTCCACATTTAACGTACACGTGTCCCACTAGATGACCGATCATTGAACATGGTGGAAATTCCTATCCACATTCAGAACAGCATGTGGCACCAAACCTACTTTGAGTGTGGATAGAATTCCTGTCCACCCACCAATGGATGGTGGGAGACTTTGTTACGCAATCCCATGCGTACCAAATGAGAAAGATAGGAGTTATTATCAGTATAGAACTCGTAAGTACTAGCTTACAAATAAGTGAGAGCCCAACTCCCAATGAAATCAGGTATTATTCCTGTGAAGTTGTTATCAGATGCCGACCTGAAATCCAATCATATTTTCCACCGCAAATGCGGATATTATTAAATCAAGGGATAAGAAAAGATAGACATGGCATACAAGTAACAAAAATTGAACCATCCGAAATCATGGGCCCCACAGTAGATGGGTCATAATCCAAAAATCAGATCAATCGAATGATCCTGAGCTCTGGATAATAGGCATTAGGATCTGTTGTATTCAGACCATTGTGAATTTTTCCATTTTAATGCCCATTGGATTGCACACCATAAGTTGTACTAGTGTTAGTTCAAGAGAAATCAAAGGTGGGGCCTACGATTTTGATGGCTTCCATGGGGCTTATAATCATGAGCTCTTACAAGGCATTCAGATTTCTCAAGCGGGCAAATGTTGAAGGAATCTGGCCGCTTAGCCCGCAGCTATCAATGTATCTGTGAAAATCAAGCATAGATCATGAATCCAGTTGTACAATTTCTTATGCTATTATCAGTTAGAGGAAAAAGTAGCTGACGATTGAGTTGAATTTTTCAAATGGTCAAAGCTGTTAAAATGGCTGAAAGGGTACTTTGAAAAGCCATGTAAATGCAAACAAAGCGTCCAGGGAAGGGAATATTACTCATTCCAACAACCACTCAAGGCTAACATTTTGCTGCTACCATACCATCGTTAATAATAATAATAATAATAATAATAATAATAATAATAATAAATAATCACTATTCTCATGGTGGATCCCACCTGTAAGAAGGTTGGATGTAATTCACTGGGTGGACAGTAACTTATGATTCAGCTGGTTGGACTAAAAAGCTTCTCAGAAAGAAAACTTAAAGAAAATAAACGGAAAAAAAAAATTACATATTAATCTCTATAAATTGGGTGGCAAATTTGAAATTCCAAATGCATCATATGATATTTCTGAAGAAGAATAATTAAATATAATAATAATAATAATAAGAGAAGTTACAGTATTTGCAGACTTGTCAAATTCCCCAGCTCAGGTGGGAGCGAACCAGTGAAGTTGTTTGAGCCTATATTCCTGAAAATGAAAAAATAATAATTAATTAATTAATCATTTCATAACCAAAAGCACCCTGTTTTGGCCTGAAATCAGAACGATAATCTTCATCAATTTTCCGTCATTTGAGAACTGGACACACAGATTGAAGTATGCTAACTTGTGGTGCAGCCAAACCTTTCCCGCCAACGTGTTGTTTGTGCAGAACATCCGTACCATGCTAATGTCAGGTCCTATGATGAAGGGGAGCGGATTGGGTGCGGCCTGCCCCACCCAAGATGATGAGGTCCTTACCCTGAGGCCATATTGATGTATGTATTCTACATCCATGCCATCCATCAGTTTGACAGATCATTTTACGGCATGAACCTAAAAATGAAGCAGATCCAATTCTGAGGTGGACCATACTATAGGAAATGGTTATGATTGACCATTAATGGGCGGCATAAGTTTTGGATCAAGCAGGTTTATGTGACCTTATCAACAGGTTACATGGAAAATGAACACTATGGAAACATTATAGCGGCCCTAGTAAGTTCTTAATAGTGGAGCCTTTAATCATCATTGTTTCCTACGGTGTGGTCTGCTTGAAAATTTGGATCTTCTTCAATTTTAGGCTCATGACTAAAATGATCCTAATCCGCAGATGGATGGTGTGGATATAGATTACATACATCAAGGTGGGCCCTGTGGTAAGGGCCGCACTGTCCTGGGTGAGGCTGGGGCCACACCTAATCCACCCCTTGATGATGATGATCATCTAGCTCAAACAATCAGATGGGTCCGTCATTAGGTTGGCCATGCCTAGATGTTGAGTCGCCATCGCTTATCCACTCATTCCAACGGTGCAGCCCACCCGTTGACAGGACACGGATTGCCGCTCGGACGGCCAGGCAGGGTTCTGAGGGACCCACCGTGATGTAAGTGTTTTATCCACGCCGTTCAACTATTTTCTCAGCTCATTTTAAGGCATGAACCAAAAAATGAGGACGGTCCAAGGCTTAAATGGACCACAAAGTGGGGATTTAACGTCCACATTAAAATTTTCTTGAGAGCTGGAGAAGTTTCGGATCAAGCTGATATTTGTGTTTTCACTTCATCCGCATCTAAATGACCTTATGAATGGTTGGATGGTAAAATAACATCACGTTGGCCCTTGGAAAGGTTTCAACGGTGGTTGTCATTATCAGTGCAGCTTCCTTTGGTGTGGTCCATTAGAGCTGTTTACCTGTATCATTTTTAATATAACAACTTAAAATGATCTGAGAAAATCATTGAACGGCGTGGATAAAACACTTACATCAAGGTAGGCCCCACAGAGCCCTGCCCGGACGGATAATCGTCCGGGCGGGGTAGGACGCAATCCGCGTCCCTGTTGACAGGTCTGGCCTGATTTCTGTGCCACGTATCTTCATGGTGGAGCCTACCATTTTGAATGGTGTCGATTCCCCAGTGATATGTTGGCTGGTAAGACGTGGCTTCATAACAAGATGTACTACACCACCTGAATGATTCAGACCGTTCATCTAGAAGCTCCCACCGTAGATGGCCCATCTGGAGAAAAAATATATATATATATATATGTCCTCGCCCATTCATATCAGCAATGATGATCCCCAACCAATGAAATTATTTTCATAACCAGCTTATACTATGAAAGATTCTAGATGAACGTTCTGGATCATCATGTGCTGAGGAGAAAGAAGGTACAGCTGGGAAGAGAGTTTGAGAGCTATGGGCATGCGCCCAGCAACTCTACAACATAACTTACAGGTAGCTCAATCCAAACCGTCCAAACAGTGAGACCCACTGACGAAAGATACATCCCTCTAAGCAGATTGATTAAATCATCCTGACCTTTGATCAATTTGTATTTTCATTTCAAACTATTGACTATTTTTCATCTCAATCTCAACCATCTACTAGTGTTCATCAATCAATCAGCCAGTGAGAATCATCTGTCCAATGTGGGTTTTCGATGACCCATATAAAGCAGGCCCATGATGCTTGACGTACATTTATGCCACATGTCCCATGGTGGTGTGTATGCATATGATCATCACAATGCCTGAGGAAGATAGAGAAAGTCCTTCCAAGCGGTTTGGTAAGGTCAATAACATAGGCATCGATGGCCCTTGTAGTGTCTCAGGCACGGACGAATGTTTATGAACTTCCGATCACTAATGGTGATCTAGTATAATTTTAAGTAGTCATGTATACTTATTTTTCTAGCATGGATAAATGGAAAGAGATTCATTAAACCCGAGACGATGAAAATTTCATCTCCGACGAGAGATCATAGTGATGGGATGAATCCTAACCGTTCCTGTATAAGAGTTCTATGCAGTTCTCAGGAGCGGATTGCGTGCAGAGTAAACGCCTTATGGCATAGTGAGTAAACTCTGTGTGGCTACTATGGATGTATGTAATAAAATAATGATTTTATAAAATATATTTCAAATAAAATATAATATAATATATTATAAAGTTTTGTAAAAAAGTTTTTTTGGGGGTTTTGAGAATAGTCCCACATGGGAAAGGGAAAAAAAGATTTTGTAGTTTAAATGAAAACAATGGAATACTTTATTATTTGCCTACATAGTCCATGGACCATGGAACTTGCGTCTGGAACACCCGCGTGCGTGCACTCGCGCTCAGTCACGGGTTCGGTGTGAGGGTGTGGGTATGGGCAAGTGAGGCAGTGTGGCTGTAGAGGCGCACGTCCGCATCGTGTCGCAGAGGGTCGCTCCTTCGCGACCTTACGCGAACCGGAGCGAGACGTGTGCGAGTCGCTAAGGCGGATGGCTGTTTGGAAGAAAAACTAAAGGACTGAATGAGAGTCCCTCAGTATATATAAATGTTGAAATATGACTATTGCAGTAGATGTGTAACAGCTGTTCCATAAGTGCAGAAATCATGGTATAACTACTGCATGGATAGCTCAACAGCTAGAAAATGGCTAGCCAGCTCTCACAACGGTCAGCATGCAGCTGCTGTTATGAGTTATGCACAACAGTCAGAAAACAACTAGTTTTTCAATAGCTAGAATTGGCTTAATGGGAGTTAATTCCATAGACCATAGCCCCCACCCACAAAAGCCTATATAAACAGGGCTTGGATGGGTTTCTAAACCATCACTCAACCCACTCCAGCAGACCCATATGAACTGAGCTATAGCCACTCCTCTCGTATACTCCAGTGACTCCAACAACAATAGTAAGGTTAAACCATTGCTTGAAAAACAAACCAATAGTGTGATTTAGAACGGTTCAACTAAACCAATGGCTGAAGAATTAGAAGAATAAACCAGTGCGGTGGTTTTACTCAGAAATCTTCTTATCTTCTTTCTTTTTAGGATTTTTCTTTTTTTCTATATTTCTGCCAGACTTTGTAATAGAGTTCCAGTAGTGGGCATTCGTGTTTTCTAAACGCAGACCCACATCAGGCTCGTCGTATCCTACAAGCGATTTGCTTGTAACCTTTCAACATACTCAATTCACTTGAGTAGGGGCAAATAACGCTTTAAGGACAACGTCCCAAACGTGCTTCATCATGTCCTTATTTCATATCATTTGGATTTTCAGTTTTCATATTTTACAGAAAAAATACTATTCTGTAAATTTTTGTAACAATGTATGTGTCTTATCCATGCAATTCATCCATATTTTCAAATCGTTTTAGGATATCAATGCAAAATTGAAGTACATCCAAAGTTCTATTGGACCACACCAGATGAAACGGTGGGTATAATCATTTCCACTGTTGAAACCTTTTTAGGGTCTACAGGGATGTTTATTTTTCATCCAAACTTTCCACGAGGTCACAGGGAGAGACATGGATGAAAGTGAAAAAACAAATATCAACTTATTTAAAATTTGTATGGCTCCCCAGAAGTTTTCAATGGTCGGCGTTCAATTCACTCTGTTTACTGTGGTGTTGTCTACTTGAGCTTTGGATATATTTAAATTTTGGGATCTTGCCCTAAACTTAGATGATAAAATGGATGGCCGCTGTGGATAAGACATATACATAATGGTGGGCTCCACATAGTTTACTCAGTATACTATCTGCCTCTACGGTTCTCTCTTTAGAGTACACGTGACCAACATGTGGTGATCAGTACTGTTGATCATGTAAGCATCCGTGGGGATGAGCTATAAGCCAAATTTCAGAGTGATTGCATAATGGTTAAACGTGACTGCTAACCATTCCTTTTATAGGCCACTAGTCAGACAGCTAAGACAGTCCGCTCCCCCATATATGGGATGGCCCGATAGGACAATGGTTCCGATCACAACATCTTTGCCACGTCCTACATACTGGCATTCCCCTTTCTAAAAAATGGTGCACAAAATTTACTAAAATCTGATCAATGATTTCTGCACTACATCCTTAAATGGTTAGGATCATCCTGTCATTGTAATTTTTCGTCTATAGTCCATTCATGGAGCCTTACGATGAATAAGTGGTTCAGATCATCACACACTTCATTATGAAGGATATCTTACAAGGAGATTAGATTCCGAAGGTTTCCCAGCTCTTTGGGGATGCTCCCTGATATGGCATTCATTCCAACGGAACTGAGAGAGAGAGAGAATAAAAATAAAAATTCAAAGCAAATGTTAGAGTCATAGTAAGTTGCACCATAAATCAAACCCATATATCTCAATCCGGACAGTCCAAAGTGTGCCCCATCAGGCTATATGTAAATTTGATGGTGCAGAATAAGGTATATATATATGTGTGTGTGTGTGTGTGGGATGAATTTGGTTGCAAATATAACCTACCATGTGATGTAGATTATCTTATAATTCATCGATAAATACTAGGGTGATTGCACCAATAAAATGGTGCGGGCATGATCCTTGTCTTTCATGTGAGGGTCCCACGCTATAGTTTCAGACTATGTGAGAGTTGCTATTTAACAAATACAACTATCCAATCATATGATCAAATCGATTGTCAGCCCATAGTGGGACCCACAAAATGAAAGGTTGACTATCCTCATACCTAGCTGGACTTGCCAAACCATAATTTTGAACATCCACACGTGTATAGAGCCATGTCCATCTCTACACAAGCACAGTTTTGAACATTGCATAGGTGCGTAGATCCGACCTTTCTATAAGGTGGACCTTACTGATTAGATCTTCTGGATCAAAAATCAGGTACCTTTACTCTTCAAGTGGCCAGTGTACAAAACAAACTTCTAGCTAAATCAATTTTTATCCAGCCATCCATTTGTTGTGTGTCGGCCCCAGCTGTAAAAGGCCTTTCCATCCTACACGTATGCCATTGTGGGACATGTGATTGCATATAGACGGATGAGATTTGTATTCTTCGTTTGTTGTGCCCTCGAGATCAGTTTATGACAGGCCAAATGAGGCTGATCAGATAATCCTAACCATTCAACTGGAGGCCTCCAACGGACGGTTAGAAAGAAACTGCTCAGTTTTCAAAGTTCAACGGTTGGAAAATTACCTCTCACCGACTTCAGGAATCCATAATTAAGACGGTCAGCAGATGGTTAACCAGTTCCTAGCCACCAATTGGAGGCATTGATTGTACTTTTATTTATAACCGTCTATTCCCATCCTCAAAAGTCCTTGAAATCGTTGGTTACGATCATACAGACTGCTATGGTTTGTTTTGGCACGGCACATTTCATGCGAGGGCCAACAGATAGGATAGATCATGTATGAAAATGTAAAGCTTTTTAAGATACAACTGATTGCACCGGATTCAAACTACTGTAACAGTTAACCGCCCCTTTGAAAGTGGTGATGATTCCTTCGGATTCCATGTGGTACTCATGTGGAGCTATCCAGACCATCCAAATTGTGGGAAAACTGTGGATGGAGTATATATCTAAAATCCAGATGATAAAGTAATCCTAGCCGTCCAAGTGATGGTCACCGGGTGAACGATTAAAATTAAATTAACGAGTGTTCCAAATTCAAAGGGAAAAGTCAGATGGATCCTATCAAACTCTTGGTGTAATTTTCCCCCCGTGTATGCTGCATCCATGAATGTTTCAGAGATTTGGATGGTCTGGATCGCCCTACGACCATGCCACGTGGACGGTTAACAAGTGATAAGTAATAGCAACAGCAGATATTAGACTGTGGGAGAAATTCCAATACTTACAGGAAGCTCAAGTTCCTTAAATTGCCGATGGATGCTGGCAAGGGACCCGTCATGTAATTTTCTTGGACATTCCTGCAATATATACAGAGAACACTTGTTAACGGTCGGAAAATTAGATCTCACCGACTTCAAGGGGTCAACACTGTTACAGTTAAGTGGTGGTGGCTCATTCACATACCATGTGGCACTCATGTGCAGCTATCCGGACCATCCAAATTGTGAGGAAACTGTGGATGGAGCATATATCTAAAATCCAGTTGATAAAGTAATCCTAACCATCCAATTGATGGTCACCGGATGAACGATTAAAAGTAAATTAATGGATGTTCCAAATTTAAAGGAAAAGTCAGATGACTCCTATCAAGCTCATGGTATAATTTCTTTTTCCTTGTGTATGCTGCATCCACAAATGTTTCAGAGATTTGGATGGTCTGGATTACCCTACAGCCATGCCACGTGGACTGTTAACGAGTGATAAATAACAGCAACACGCCGTGGTAAAATTTTAGATACTTACAAGTGGAGCATGCTCGTTATGTTGCCGATGAACGCTGGAAAGGGACCCGTTATGTTATTATCTGACACATCCCTGCAATAAATATAGAAAACACTAGGTGATCACGTGTGACACGTGTACAAGATAAAGCCGCTCATCAGGTGGGGGCCCACCACATGAGTTGATCCATTGGATTTCTGAGCCAGGTAACAAAATGTGGCCCAATTGAGTGAACGTAGGACTCAGTAGGACTATGGTTAATAAGTTTAGCCTGGCTTTGCATGTAATAGACTCAAGGGTCAGGCCTGGCCCAAACATTGCAAAACCCGGGCTGAAGCCAACTCAAGGCCTGGCCCATTGACAGCCCGACCTGACCCGGCCAGATATTAAGAACATTAGGCTTGACCACCCAGCCCATTTACTAAACAGGCCCAATCTTTCAAACACGTGCTGAGTCCCGACTCACTTGCACTCTGCCTATGGATAGATGAATCAGATGAGTTAAATGCGACTTGTCTGAGTTATTTAGACTCAGTCCAACCCATCCAGTTCGACACCATGAGTCACCCCGGACTGGGGCGAGTCAGGCTGATTCACTTCCAACTCAGGTGACTTACGACTCAACTCAAAAGCAGATGAGTTGGAATGGTGGTCTAGCCCAGTATTGATTTTATACCATTTTTCACATATACCACATGGGTATATATATAAACACTCTCTTAGTCACTTTCTTACATTTTTCTTTTCTTATCCAACCAACCGCGCCTAAGCTCCTATCTCTCTCTTTCAACGGTAATGTACTTCTATCTAAATCTAATTTTTGATTTTTTATTTTTATATAATTGTTTGAAAATAGAAAAATTACAAATATCAAAATTGAGATTTGAGATTTTGAAGATTTGATTTGAGGGTTGGGTCGGAGCTAGGTTGGGTCAGGAGCAAGTTCGCCTTAACTCGATTTACTAGCTCGTCTCAAGCTTGCCTCAAAAGGTTTGTCAAACAAGACAAGCTCTAATGGTAAACTTGGGGGTGAGCTTGATTCAAAGAGACCACGGATGAGTTAAGCCAAGCTTGGACCACCTCAACTCAATCAGTTAATTGTACAACCCTAGCTATAAATAAGGAATATCCATACTCAAAGCAGACCGTCCAAAACATTTGACTCACGTTATTCGACGGCATATCAAGTAAAAAGAGGTCTGCTAAGTGGACCTGCCAAGCTACTCATATATATGATAGGTTCCACTTGCAGCTAAACAAAAATAAATAAATAAATAAAACCAAAAAAAAAAAAAAGACTAGTTATCCACACTAACAGGAAGCGGATTGCATACTAAGTAACTGAGTATGATAAGCCTACTAAGTAAACCCTACGGGACCACCATGTGATTTATGTATTTCATCCCTTTTGTTCATCCATTTTATCTAAAAAATTTAGGGCTTGAGCCCAAAAATGATGTATATCAAAAGCTTAATTGGATCACTCCACCAGAAACAATGTGAATTGAACGTCCACCGTTGAAAAATTCTTGAGGGCCATAGAAGTTTTGTATCAAACTGATATGTGTGTTTTCCCTTTATCCATGTCTGTGTGATCTTATGAATAAGTTGGATGACAAATAAACTTCATTGGAGGCCCTAAGAAAGTTTCAACAATGGAGATCATTACTCTACTATCTCTTCCAGTGTAGTCCACTTGAGCTTTGGATATGCTTCAATTTTAGGCTCCACCCTTGAAATGAGCTGAAAAAATTGATGATAGGGAAATGGATAAACCACATAAATTCATGGTAGGCCCAACGGAGCTTACTTAGTATGATTAATAGTACCAAGTAACTCAGTACACAATCCCATTTCCATTCGACGTACATGTGTGGCCCACTGGATGGCCAAGCTTTGAACATTGCGGGAATCCCTATCCACATTTACAGCAGGATGCGGCAGGAAACCTACTTTGAAGGTGGATAGAATTCAAGTCCACCACCAGTGTATCGTCAATCCCATGCATACACAATGAAAACATATGAGTTATGTTGAGTTCAGGACTCGTAAGTATAGCTTACAAATAGGTAAGATTCCAATTCCCAATGAAATTAGGTATCTTTGTCAACTGGCTACCAGTTGCCAACTTGAAATCCAATTAGATTTTCCACCATAAATATTAATAAATTAAGGGATCAGAAATGATAAACATGCCATATAAGTAACTAAAATTGAACTGTCCGAAATTATGGGGCCCACAGTAAATGAGTCATAACCCCAAAATCAGATGGATCCAACAATCCTAAGCTCTGGATAATGGGCATTAGTGATCTGTTTAATTAAGACAATTATGAAGTTTTTTCCATTTTAATGCCCATTAAGAGCAATCGAGGTTGGGGGCCTATGATTCTTCGTATAATCATAAGTTCTTACAAGATCTTCATGCTCCTCAACTTAGCAAATGTTGAAGGAATCTCGCCACCTAGCCCGCTGCTCCTCATGTTTATGTGAAAAACAGGCATAGATCACCAATCCAATTGTAGATATTTCTTGCGTGATTAAAAGCTAGAGGAATGCTTAAACCATCTCAACAGAAGTTCAGTCTAACATATACATACACCGTGATTTGTGTACCACTTGCTTATAGAAAACCAAATAAAACTAAAGATTGTTATTTATTTATTAATTTTATTATTATTATTATTATTATTTACAAAAACTAGAGACCACCTTATGGTCCAACCGGCTGGACTTGAAATCTTCTCAAAAAGAAAAAGAAAAAGAAAACCTACTGCATATTAATCATTACAAAATGGGTGGAAAATAAAAAATTACCAACACATCATATGGCAATTTTGAAGAAGAATATATATATTTAAAATAAAATAAAAATAAAAATAAAAAGAACTTATGGCTGTTATTAACTGTTTAAAGGACCAAAACTAACTGTTGTTGGTAACCTTTCAACATATTGTAGCTTTAATATTTTTGAAAATAACTAACTAATTATATTTTGTTATTACCAACGCTAAAAATTGTTTTTGTTCTAGCCCACCTAATGAATCAATGGGAATGATTTTCGTACAAGGCTATCCTCCAGCCAACCTCTTAGTAAGGTTGGATGTTATAAGGACATGATGAGATGGAAATAATTCAGTCCGTAGACAATAGCTTATTGTCTAACTGGTAGGACTAAAACCTTCTCAAAAAGAAAAGAAGAAAATAAAAATTGATGCCTATTAATAACTATGAAGTTGGTTGGAAAATTAAAAACTCCAAACATATCCATGGCACTTCCAAAGAAGATTAAATAAATAAATAACAGAACTTACAAGTGCTCCAGACTTGGCAAAGTCCCTATCTCAGGTGGGAGCGAACCATTGAAGTTATTGTCCCTTATATCCCTGTAAATATGAATAATTAATTATGTTATTTATCAATGGCTAAAATTTGTGGTTATTTATCAAGTTGGAGCAAACTAGAGTAGTTATTTGGCTTATAGCCGTAAAAGTTAATAATTATTTATTTAATCCTAAGAATAATTGGAAGCACTGCAATAGCCTTCGTCATTTTTCTATCATCTGAGAAGCGAAGGTGCAGTTGGAAATAAGCTTACTTGTGGTGCAGCGAAACCTTTCCTATCAATATGCCACTTGTGTAGAAAATCCGTACCATGCCAATGTTAGGTCCCATGATGAAGATCATCTAGCTTCGAAATTTATGCAGGTCTGATCATTAAATTGGCCATGCCTGGATGTTGAGTTAGCCCGTCCGTTATCTACTCATTCCAACAGTGCGACCCACCTAATGAAAGGTTTGGCCTGATTTTCATGCTAGGTGTATCTAGGGTGGAGCCTATAAGTTTGAATGGTTTGGATTCCCCACAGAAATGGCATCTTGGGATGAAAGATGTGGCTTCACGACAAGATGTGCTCAGATCTGAGCTTTGAATATGGCACAGGTGCTCAGATCTGAGCTTTCCATAAGGTGGGCCTGATTTTTGAACTTATAGCTAAAGCATTTTTTTTCCTGCTATCCATTTGTTGCGTAACTACCCCAACGGTGAAAGGGCCTGATTTTTAGACTAGAAGATCTACACAAAGTCATCAGCGGACGAAATGCATGCCTCTGTGGTACATGCAATTGCATATAGATGGATAAGATTTGTATTGTTCATTTGACGTCCCATAGAGATCAATCGTGATATCCAAATGATGCTGATCAGATAATCCTAACCATCCAACTGGAGGCTACAAATTGACGGTTAGAAAGAAACTGGTCCGATTTCCATATTCAACGGTTGCACAATTAGATATGATTTCCCCCACGGTGAGTTTTGGTACCGTATGAGCTATCCAGAAGTGGTCCATGTTTAGAACGGCCTGCAGATGATTTATTTGTAAAAGACACGTTGCATTGGGTGCATCCTAGCCACCAATTGAAGGCATTGGTGGACTTTTATTTATTACTGTTCATTACCATCCTCAAAAGTCCTTGAAATCGATGGCTAAGATTATCCGGACAGGAGCAGTACTTTTTGGTGCGGCAAATTCCCTGCCAGGCTCAACAGATCAACCATCGGACTTATCACCGCGTATGAAAGTGAAAATCTTTATAAGATACAACTGGTTGCACCAGATACAAACTATCCGCCATTAGGAAAGTGGTGGTGACTTATCCACCTACCATGTGGCACTCGTGTGCAGCTATCCAGACCATCCAAATTGTGAGGAAACTTTGAATGGGTGCATATATCTAAAATAGAGCTGATCAAGTTATTCTAACAGTGCAATTGATGCTTTATCAGATGAACGGTTACAAGTAAATTAACTTAGGAAAGTGGCGGTGGCACTCGTGTGCAGCGATCCAGACCATCCAAATTGTGGGGAAACTTTGAATGGGAGAGCTGATCAAATGGGAGCATATATCTAGAATAGAGCTGATCAGTGGTCCACCTAACAAAATCAGCAGATATTTTGGTGCCAGAGAAATTGGATACTTACAGGTAGCGCAGGTGCCTAAAACTGCCGATAAATGCTGGCAGGGAACCCTCTATGTTATTGTATGACAGATCCCTGCAATACATAAAAAACACTTGGTGAAGCATGACACGTGTACAAGACCAAAGCCATTCATCAGGTGGGGGCCCAATTTGTAGATTCCCTAGGTAAACTAACAGAGCTTTTTTACATGTGTGGGCCACCCCAGGAGTAGATCCATTGAATTTCTGGGCCAATAATATAGTGGGCCTGATTGGGTGAGCTTAGGCCCAGGAGGCGATGGTTAAGAATTTTAGCCTGGGTTTGCATGTAATAGGCTGGCCTGACCGGAACAGTTCAGAATCCGGGCCTAAACCAACCCAAGACCCACCCCTGAACATCCCTAGCTCAACCCTTTTAGGTATTAAGAGCAATGAGCTTAACCCTAACCGGTCCAATTACTAACCACGCCCAATCTTTTAAACAAATCAGATGAGATAAACGCGTCTCGTCTGAGTTGATTTGGATTCAGTCTGACCCATCCAGTTCCACACCATGACTCACCCCTCAGTGGCGTGAGTCAGGCTTACTCACTCCATACTTGAATGAGTGGCGCGAGTCAGGCCTATTCACTCCATTTTTTGAATGAGTCACGGCTCGACTTGAGACCGGATGGCACAGTAGTCCGGTCCAATACTTTACTCCGCGACATTGTGATCACCCATACTCAGGCACCCAGAATGTGTACATGTGGCATGTAATAACTCAAAGAAAACGCCCTAAAACAAAGACCCAGTGAAGATAACGTCTTCTTTAAAGTTGGATTTATTGAATGATCATAACCTTTGATTAATGAATACTTTTCCTTAGAATTCAGACCATTGAATGACTTTCATTTCAGCTCTGCATCAAATATCCACCAAGCGGCCACTCAAGAAGCTTAAAAAGCCTAGGGCAGAATCTGGGCCTGATTGACTAATAGGCTGAGCCCACTATCAGGCCTGCCACAATAGTTCAGAATCTGGGCCCAAGTCAACCCAAGACCAACCCGTGAACATCCCTGGCTCAACCCTTTCAGATATTAAGAGCAATGTGATTAACCCTACCCAGTCCAATAACCAACCAGGCTCAATCTTTAAATGAATCAGATGAGATAAATGGGTCTCGTTTGATTTGGATTCGGTCCGACCCATCCTGCTCCACACCATGAGTCGCCCCTCACTAGCGCGAGTCAGGCCTATTCACTCAATACTTAGGAGAGTCGCGATTGGACTCGTGGCTGGATGGCACAGTCGTCCCGTCCGATACTTCACTCTACGACATTGTGACCACCCATACTCAGGCACCTAGAATGTGTATACTTGGAATGTATTAACTCAATGAAAATGGCCCAGAAATAAATACCCAGTTGAAGATAATTTCTCCTCCAAAATTGGATTAATTGAATGATCATAACCTTTGATTAATGAATACTTTTCCATGAAATTCAGACCATTGAATGGCTTTCATTTCAGCACTACATCAGATATCCACCAAGCGGCCACTCAAGAAGCTAAATAAGCCTAATGTTTTAATCTAAAATGTATTTAAACTGGATCCCAACATTTGGGCGGTTGATCTTAATTACTCATACCCCAGTTTTACAAAAATCTTAATGCCTGAGTTTAAACTACAGCGTTCTGCCATGAAACCGTTTCTCATACTAGTACTCCAGTAATGACAACGGGAAAAGAGATGAGGATCCGTACAGTTTTGTCAGCGATATCAGGTTCGAGAGCTCTTCTGGAATTGCCCCTTGCACCCCCTGATTATACACTTTCCTGAAATTAAGGAGAGCAAATATAAGTAGGGGCGAAGGAATACCTGAATTGGTAGTCCCTTGCCCTTTATGTACACATGGCATATATCCTCAATGATCCAAGCCATTCATCCGATGGTGGTTCGCTCTATGGATGAACCATCAAATCGATCACGAAATCCTAAACAGGCAAAACCCACCAGATGATCCACTTGAGTGTGTACGTACATTTCGATTATGTGGCAGGTGCCTCCACCGTTGGATTGGCAATCACATTTGATCCCAGGGTTGCTGATTGTTGATGAATTAACGGCAGTCCCACTACATGGGTCTCCACTTATGTTCCATTCACCAGTAACAGAAAAACCCCAACGTTGGAAAATGGCATTAAGAGCTCTAGCTGTCCATGCACACAAAAAATAATAATAATAATAAATAAATGTTATAATAAGCCCAGGGGCAAAAATTCCAGAAAGGAGTTATAAACAGCCGTATGTTCCGGCCCACCTGTGATGTGCATGTGGGATAGAGAAAGTGAATCCGGTGTACCTCCTTGTGGACACTATACATCCCAAGAATCATCTACGACAAGAACTCAGGTGGGATATGCTAAAAGAGGAATGTACAATCACCCCTTAAAACATATCTATTCACCTATTGCAGCCCATCTAAATTTAAGAATAGGTTGGTATCCGTATTATCCCTTTATGGCCTGTTTGGCTGAGTGGATTGGAAGGGATTGAATGGTACTAGGGTTGTTGGCATGGATTTCTAGGTAATGATGGTGTTGTCAGCGGATTGTGTTGAGATCCATGCTATTGCTATATCTCTTAATTGCTACATTAAGTCTGTTTGGCACGCCTGGCTAATTTCAGGATTAAACCTTTCCATCCCTTCCAATCCCTCGAACCAAACACGTCCCGGGTAAATTTGAATGGATTAGGGTGAATTGGATGGGATTTGAAGGTAATAATGGTGTTGTCAGTGGATTGTCTTAAGATCCATGGGACTGGGATAAGATCACCGACTCTGTTTGGCACACTGGGCTTAACTTCCAATCCCTTCCAATCCGACCGGCCAAACGGGCTCTTATCTTAGTAGGATTCACATGATGACTGGGTTGGATGACATATAAACAACATCCTCCACCCCACATTCCATTTGGCAGGCATCCCCATCATCCCCCACTTTTCCCCTTTGTTGTGGCCCACTTGAGTCATGGATCAGGCTGAATTTTGTGACCAAGCCTACAGTTGGGGGCTGCATATAATGGACTGGTTGGATGGAACTCGCACATAATAGTGAGTCCCACCATCTGGAACTCATGGTAACTAACATTCCACCGCATGATATCATTTCCGGAACACAACTAAATTCTAATCAGGTCCACATGCTATAATGTTGTGTTTTTTTCCCCATCAATGGCGGGCCTTCATATGTACGGTGTGTATATTTTCCCTGCTGGTACGGTTGCTGATGAGTAAGGGAAGCGGATTGCGTACTGAGTAACTACTGCAAAAACTCCGTGGGTCCATGTCTGTGTGGGAAACGGATTGGCTACTCCCCTGCCACCAGCCAATGGCTGGTGGTCGGTGCTCTGTGGGCCCCACCATGATGTATGTGTTTCATCCATGCCGTCCATCTATTTTTATAGATTATTTTATCATATGAGATAAAAAATGAGGTATATCCCAATCTTAACTGGACCACCTTACAGGAAACAGTGTTGAATGAATACCGACCATTAAAAACTTTTTGCGGGCCATAAAAGTTTTGTATCAAGCTGATCTTTGTTTTTTCTCTTCATCTGGGTATGTATGAACTAATCAACAGATTGGATGTCAAATAAACATTACAGTGAGCCTTAGGAGGATTTTAATGGTGGATATTCAATCACTATTGCTTTCCTGTAGTGTGGTCCACTTGAGATTTATATACCTCTCATTTTTTAGATTAAGCCCTAAAATGATCTATAAAAATAGATGAACGGAATGGATGAAACACATACTTCATGGTGGGGCTCACAGAGCACCGACCACCAGCCACCTGGCTGGTGGCAGGGGAGTAGCCAATCCATTTCTGTCTTTGTGATATTATGAACAGGTGAGATGACAAATAAACATTACTGTGGGCCCGAGCAAGTTTTCATCGGTCTTAATCATTATTCCCAGTCTTACCTGTGGTGTGGTATACTTGAACTTTGGATATGCTTCAATTTTAGAGTCAACCCTAAAATGATATTTATTAAAAAAAAAACAAAAAACTAAAAACTAATGGACGACGTGGATAAACCACGTACATGCATGGTGGGCCCAAATGAGTTTACTCAGTACCATAGGATCTTACGTGGCTAACGTGGAGTGTGTGTAATGACATGGGTGTGTACTAACAAGCTAACCCAAAAAACAAAAAAAAACAAAAAAACAGTCCGCAGTCCGATTTCATGAGAAAGACCCCATGGTACCTCCTGCTCAACAGCACGTGCATGATTCTATAAATGCTGAGCCATGGTTGGATGATCAAGACCGTCCATCAAGTATCATGAACAGTGGATGGGAGATGTCCTAAAAATCTCTAAAATTGTAAGATCCAAACCCTTCTATTGATTGTCTTCAAATGTACGAGTTAAGTAGACCCTCATATTCAAGCCAAAATATTTGGAAGTTAAAAAAGCAAACAAAATAAATAATTCAAACCCTCCCCATTAACAAGTGAAATGTACGCATACAACGTTTAACATACATCGTTTTTAACAAGGTATGGGAAATCTTAGCTGTGAAAATGGTGGGTCATGCAAAGTAACTGAAGCAAAATCCACTCATCAGGCAGGTCACACTTGTTCATTGGGTCAGACTACTTGCTTTCCACTGATTCTGATGGTGTAGCCTGCATGATGAATGGGCCATCCTTCTTTTAGCCTCTAAAGATTTTACGATGTCTCCCACCATTTGCACGGCTCAGATGTGGCAAACAAGTGACACATTAGCAGAAAATGAAGCATTGTATTATAAAGTTTGCATCCAATGGTTGTATGCGAAATGTCTCAAGAAACAAAACGCAATGGTTGCTCTCTTAAATGGAAACCTTCTTCGGCCTCTCATTGGGGCAAAGATGGCCCCAACTTATAAAAAATATGGGACATGAATTTCTGTTGTAGGAAGCGGGTGCACCAAAATGCTCCATGGGGTCTACTTGGTTGCGTGTGTGGCATCCACTCCATCCATCATTTGTACAGCTCATGTTTGGAAGTCAGCCGAAATAAGACCGATCCAAAACTCAAGTAGGCCACACCAAAAGAAAAGGTGGGGATGAAGATGCCTGCCACTGAAACCTTTCAGGGCCGCCATAAGTCTTGTATCAGGCTGATTTTTAGTATCACATGATGGATCTAATTGAATATAAACATCAAGCTGAGCCCCGGGAGGTTTCAATGATCCCTTGCTTGAGTTTTGGGTTGGCTTGGCTTTTTAGGCTCATGTCCTAACACGGATAGAAAATCGAGTTAGATGGTTTGGCAGCGTTCAATAGAGACAAGTGTTGTAACGGTTGGGTCCAGCTTTATGGCTTAGTGGTAGATAAAGTGTGTTTCAATACTGTGATAATGTGATTGAGTGCATGTGGTGTGGGTGTGTGTAAGTGCCCCGGGTGTGGGTATATGTAAAAAAATAATAATAATAAATAAAAATAAAATAAAATAAAATAAAGTACTACAAAAGTTAAGAGTGAGTTAATTTAAGTTGAAGTTTCTAAAAGAACGAAGGAAAGCCAACCCAAAAAAACATGAGTTCAAACGGTAAGAAAAGACTTAATGATCTATGATTTAACTGAATATACAATCCTTGATAGAGTGAAATGCTGGAACTCCCTTGAAACAGTTTGAATTGTGTAGATTTTCTTGAAAGATGAGTTGCTCCCCGTCATGATCCTACTTTTGAAAGCAACCCGTTTGGGTTTCCCAGAGAAACAAAAGCGCTGAATCTTCGACCACAAAGGTGTTGGGAGAGCTAACCTAGTCATGACTACCATATCTATCATTTAAAATTTTTTTTAAATAAACAATTTCTATGAAAATGTAAACATCATTAAACTAATTTTGTAATTACTGATTAATGTTTATACCAAATTTGACCACAGTAGTTGTGTCTGGTTCATCAGTGAAGGAAATTAGCGATTGCATGTTTCTTAGCACCTGCATATTCTAAAACGTACTTCTTTTTTAAAGCAGCCCATATTTCTTTAACAGAGTCATAAGAAGCATACACATCATATAATTCGTTAGAACAAGAGTTTAAAATATAATTTTTGTAATTATTTTTATCTACTATTTCAGTTTGATTTGCTAAATCTATAGTAAATGATTCAAACAATATGTATGAAACTTAAAGAGTGGTCAATGCAAACATAAGCTTCTGTTTTTACCGTTTAAAGTGTTGTTTAACGAATAGTTTGATTTTGACTAATTTAGTGGAAGCATTAACTGTTATGGTAGCCATACTATATTTAATTCAAAAAATTCGATTTCAAAATTGTTGAAATATTTGATTGAATCAAATAGACTATTTAAAATTGAAAACCAAAAAGAAATTAAAATTATGATAGATGACTTATAGAGTTGAGTCGAAGCATGACATGAGTCACTCGGCTTGAAATCAAATATGCTCCCCTTAGCGTCTCAAATGTAACGTGTTTCCAGAGCAATTGAGTTCCAAGATACAACAACTATAACCCGGTCCCGATAGTGTAGGCTCAAACCACTTGTAGTTTAACTCGAAAGTGCTGAATTAACTTAGTAAAGAACTCAGGAACCAAAATTCATAAATTTTTATTATTATTATTATTTTTAAGTTCTTACAAGATTAGAGAGATTTTTGTGATTTTGAAAACAGAATGGAAGTACTTATATAGACTCTGAAATGGTGCATTAAGTACCCTTTCAATATAGTTGGTCCGTTGGATTTAAACTCAATAGGTGTGACTAATCGACTGGTCACATATCTCTGGTTCAAAACGAAAAGGCACAAATGCGAGTATACGCTCACACAAATAAAGTCCCGCGAGTACTTACACACACGCATGCACACACCTACAGCCCGACTTGACCCATCACATATGTGTATGATCTTGGACTCGGTTCGACTCGGCACACGCGCGCGCGTAGTCAATGACATAGATTATATATATTGGCATGGTCCCATATAGGACCAAATTCACATGAGCCCTGAATAAGGACCAAGTCCCGAGGTAAAAAGCGTTTCTCCTATATAAGAAAATTTTCTTAGGCAATATGATGTGGACTAAACTTACAACTCAAAAGCAAGAGAATTTTAAATTTAGTGGGAAACCAAAATATTTGAATTTTTTTTAATATATATAAATTTTGAAACAAAATACAACAGATTTATCCATTCAAAGTAAAAAGAAAAAATTATGATATAAACGGTCTAGATAATCGGAACATGTCCAAGATTCAAAGGCTATAGTCCCAACTAATCATATCCCGATGGTGTGGGTTGTGGTGGAGGTGTGGTGTAGCAGACCTCTCTCCAACTCCACGAGTATCCTTGGCCCGCCACGCATGTAAAATGCACTTGAGGTTGATGTGCATGCACCAGCATGTTCCAGTGTAGATTTTAAGATCCAAGCCGTAAATAATGTGGGCCCCAACATGTATTTTCCCTGGTGAAGAAATTAGGCTGTTTCCGTAAAAGTAGGCTTAAGTTTTTTAGCCATACATTTTTTAAGTGTAGTCAACTTGATCAACTGAATAGCATGAGATTCGCGCCAGACCGTCCAAATAGTAATCCAATTCCATGGATGGCTAGGATAGCATGTCCATGTGCCACTTTGGCTCATGTGGTTGCGTGTAGGTGAGATTCCTTGCACATGCGCGTGGATCATTGATCCTCTCGTCCCGTTCTTAAAACATCGAGATCAGCTATGGTCATGTAGGTGGGCCACAGTCCAATTGACCAGTTCCAGTGCACCAGGTCAGCATCACAGACTCGGAAGATATGCAGTCCACAGCTTTATTTTGGACTCGGGTAGGCCCCACGATTTGTTTGATTAAGATGATGGAAAGTATATTTTAAAAGCCGAATCACGCTCAGACACGTGATAATTGACCATTTTTAAGTTTTGGTATCTCATTCACCGTACAAAGTGTCCATATTTTCCCATCTGGACCATTCAATTCTTGGTCCCACTTAGATTTAAAATTGGTCGAAATTAGAGCTGATCTAACCAACTTTATCATTTTGTTTTTCTAGTTCAATTTGGACCGTTGATGTTTTATTTCCATTCATTCATTTGATTTCCACCAATTGGATCATTGGGACAGTTCAAGTAATTATTGCAATCCAATCCTATAATGCATTCAAACGCAGCCTAAGCATCTTTCCCCATACTATGGATGTGATCACTCGCAATTTCGTGGACACCCAAACATGCCAAAGACATATACGTTTGTATATACCATATCGACTGGATTTGATATGCATATCCAATGGGCCCACCACGATGTACGTGTTTTATTCATACCGTCCATTTATTTTTCCATGTCAAGTAGACTATACCACAAGAAAATAGTGGTGATTGAACGCCCACCATAAAAAACATCGGGGGCTCACTATTCTGTTTATTTAGCATTTGTTGACTAGGTCACACAGACTTAGACAAACGGAAGACACAAATATCAGCTTGATTAGAGCCTTATCTGGCGCCAAAAAGTTTTCAATGGTAAACAGCCAATTTTCACTGTTTCCTACCATACAGCCCACATTAGTCTTAGATCTGCCTTGTTTTTAGGCTCATGTCATAACATGATCTATAAAAATGGATGGATGGAGTGGATTTCTCACAAACATTATGGTGGGGCCCACCTAGCTTCCGGCATGAAATTCCAGTTGAATCCTTTGGCAGGAATCGCATCTGATTTTAGTGGAAGCGGATTTTGTGGTTTGTCAGATACGACCTCGGTGATGTGTTGGCGTCACCAAGTTGTGGGGTCACCACTCTCCAAGGGCTGAAATTGGTATAAAATGATGGACCCACATGTGAAGTCGTCAGGAGCGTTTATTTCGTGGACCACACCTAAGGAATTTTATACCTAGATCCAACAAATGAAGTAAATCCAGATCTTATGTGGATCATATCACAAGAAAGAGTGGTGATTGAATACCGATCATTAAGTACATCTTGGGAAGTAATATTTATTTTCCATCAAACCTGTTAGTAAGGTCACATAGACCTGGATGAAGGGATTACACAAATATCAGCTTGATCCAAAACATTTGTGGCCCACAATAAGTTTCTAATGGTTAATCACCTCTATTTCATGTGGTTTGGTCTACCTAAGATTTGGATCTGCTTCATTTTTTAGGGTCATGTCATAAAATGAGTTGTCAAAATGGATGAACGGTGTGAATGTAGGGAAAATAAATTATGGTCGTAGGCCCACAGTTAGGGATCCATCAAACAGGAGATGGGCAAATGTGTCACATTAACATATTTCACACGTTTCTTAACAAACAAATTGTTCTAGATTCAATACTTAATTTTTAGACTTTAGCCCATTTTGCCAATAGTTACCAAATAAATTTTGAGAGTTCAAATTCAGGTTTCAAACTTTAGATTTAACCAAAAAAAAAAAGCCCTAAGCATCATTTTCATATTAAAAATATATATATGTGAAAAATAAAATTTTAGATTCCACTGTTATGCATGTGGTGTATGAAACTAAGATACAAAACATCTATCGGGTGGCCCACAGCATCGATGGGGCTCAACCCAAGAAATTACACCACCCGCTTGATCTACAAACAAATTGTCACAGGCAAAAAAATGATGAAAAATAATAGGCAACTGAGTAGAAGTGCAATCCCTTGGTACTTCCAGTTGTCCAATTGAGACGACTTTTGGTCCATGGCCTAGAAGATGGATGGTCATGATTGCATTTTGCTCCATATGATGCCTTGACTCATGGGGAAAATAAAAATAAAAAGAAAAAATCAATTTACTTGATTGCCTTCTTGTCATCTAAGCCTCATTCCAATTAATTGAAGTCGGCTACACGAGGTATCCTGTTCAGGACAGGATTAATAAGAAATGCCAGCTGCCAACCCAACAGAAACCTTGTCCTTTTTCTGGGGTTGGGAACCAGCATTAAGAGCCAAGGCTCCCAGTGGCTGAGTTCTCAGATAATTCACATTTCTACTTCATTAAGTAAAAGAAAATATATCAAAACCATGTGACACTTGGTTTCAATTAAATGATACAGAACAAGAGAAAATAGAGTTCATGTTAAGATGAAACTCTAAATTTTCATAATAGAGATTGAAATTCTAAGGATGCATACCTTCATCTGGGTCTGTTGTAAAATTAGTTTGAGCATGAACTTTGCATCTCTCCACCAAACACAAGAGGTGTATGCACCAGAAGCAAGAGGCAAGCAGTATATGAGATGGAGATTTTAGCGTGGACCTTTTCATCACTCTAGGCACGGGCGTACCGTAGCTATAGAATTTGAAATCCCAGAATCCTATGATAGATGCGTTTTTCCTTTTATTACAAGAGACACCCCCTGTAATATCTTTTTTTAAAGGGATTTTGACTTTGCTGGCATTGTTGTATGGTCAAATTCTCGAAAGAGGTTTTATCTTCCACATATTCCGACAGTGGCCTTCTGACAAACTTTGGAAAAACTTTCGGACCAAAATACCCTTGTCATTGATTCGGAGTTGTATGGTTTTTGAGTGAATAAGAAGTTACATTGTATTTAATGCTGGGAAAGTGATGTGGACGGAAGCCTTTTTGGGCATGGGAAAGGCCCAACACATGGGGCCCACATTGATATATGTGTATAATCCATGCCGCCTATCCTTTTTGCCAGGTCATTTTAGGGCTAGGGCCCAAATATCATCCTGATCCAAAACTCGTGTGGGCCACATAATAGAAAATAATGGTGATAATGTCACCCACTATTAAAACTTTCCAGGCTCGCTGTTATGTTTGCTAGAAGTGAACTGTTGAAAGTCAAACATTGCATATTAGACCCCATTTATTTCTTGGTTTTACAAACATAATATGACTTAATGGTATATTTTACATGTGTTTGTGTTGCAAGGTGAATTTAAGAGCTTGGATTGAAAAGAATGCTAAAAGTATGGATTTAGTGCTCAAAAGTCATCAAAGCAAAGAATGGACCTGTGGAGACCAAGATTGAAGATTTCAAGACCCTAGAATCCAAGAAAACCAGGTAGAGAAGGAAGGAGGTCGAAAGAACAAGCGCATGAATCACAAAGACTGTGTCATTGAGAACCGTTCGATGACATCGAAGCTTCATTTGATGACATCGAACATTGGTCGATGACGTGGAATTTATGAGGAAAATTTGAGTTGGTTGCTGGACATATTGGGTGCTTTTACCAATTAATCGAAGTCATGTTCGATGACTCGAAGGAAGGTGCTCGATAACATCGAATTTAGTGAAGAAATTAAAGTAACTCGCTGGACTGTTTTAGACCCATTTTCAATGACTTGAAGACACGTTCGCTGGATCGAAGCTTTGCTCGATGACATCAAAGGACGACTCGATGAAATAGAGACTTATGTAGTGCGAAAGAAGAAAAGGCGCGACTTCCGGATTCAAACCCCTTCGATGACATCGGAGGTGTTACGCAGTCCAGGTAAATTCGATCCGATTTTGGAATTTTGCCAAGGATCCACTTGTAGCAATTGAGAAGCTACCTTGCAATGATTCAAGAACACAACTGGAATCAGAGTCTTATCCTATCCAATTGGTAAGAAGAGATTTGTCAGATCTCTGAACTTCTCATAGATCTAATCATCAATAGATAAGAGTGGTGAAGATTTGGAAGTGATTCCGTCACCTAACCATGCCCAGGAGACTATGGCAAACAACAACATGCAATTTATCAATCTCGCAGCCAATCATGAGAGAATTGTGAAAGTTAGGAAGGGTTCCATCACCCAACCATGCCCATGAGACGATGGTGAATAACAGAGTTCTCAAGTTGACAATCTCAATACATAAAAAGAGAATATCTTAAGCTATCGCAAATCTATTGTAATTTGAGTCACAACAAACCATTAAAAACTAAAAATATTTCTTATAATCAAACTAGAATCCATGAGAGTTCAATAAACATAAATCAAAGCAAAGCTAACATTCTAATCACGCTACGAGCTTTACCTCTTAACCCTAGCTAAGAGGTTTAGCAAACCATAGTTTTGATTAACTAAAACCTCTCTAATGTAGAGCGGGTCGTGGATAGTTTCATGGCTAATATGGATCAGAAAAGGCCCGGTCGACGACAGAAGTGATCCGGACTGTCAAACCTTAAATCAGGTGTATCTCGCAATTCGGAATGAGTTACCTGATGTAAAATATATGATTTTGGGGTAGAACGAGCTACTTTAGCCAACCAACCCCGCTATGCCTGGTTACGCAGCCCAAAATTGAGAAAAACCCCTGGATCGACAGTCATATCCCTGTTTTAATTTCGTTTTTACTATAAATAGTATGTTTTAGTTTGATTATAACTCTTCATCCATCGGGCTTTAGGAGTTGTGCCCAACATGAAAAGAACTTAGAATAATTAGGAGAACGGTTTGGTGAAGCCAAACATGACACTTTTTTTGGCCGAAAACCTTGCGCACTAGTAGACATCATGACCGTCTATAAATAGTAAGTTTACTATTTATAGTAAGTCGTGAATTCTAGGAGTTTTAGTTGTAGTTTGATTCTGATTTCTTTCTCATTGCTTGGTACCCCTATTTAAAGGGTTGTGAACTTGTTTTTATTAATTCATTAATCAAATTCAAATTTATTAGAATTTCTTTCTATTTCCTGCTTTCTTTCCTCGTGGATTCGAGAAGTCTCTGTGAGGAGTCCAGAGAAGTTCCGTGGATTCGGAATAGTTATCCTCTTGAGGAAGACGGTGCTCGACCTCACGTCCTCCCCTGCGTCAGTTTGGTATCAGAGCGAGGTTTCCCCTCGGATTGATGGCTTCTGACGACGGGTCGGACAATAATCTCATGGGCGGTGCTCCACAAAATTTGCCTTTAACGGCGGCAGCTTTCGAATGAGCGCAACGAGAGAATCAGCAAGCCATGCAAGGGCTGCAGGCTTCCATCGACCGCATAGCGGATCTCTTGAAAGAAAACCTAAGGCAACTCCATGTTCCTGATGGTAATCCTCCATCGCCAAGTGCTGAAACTCGTAATCGCCCTGATCGCAAGATAGTACCGGCAGTGCATCCAAGGGTCATTCCTGAGGAATGGGGCTCCAGTGAGGAGGAAATCGACGACATCATCTTCCAACACCCCAGACATGGCGGCGATCAAGTAAATCAAATGATCAAGAATTCAAGATGCAGGTTAATATTCCTAGCTTCAATGACCAACTACACATTGAGGATTTTCTCGATTGGCTTTCTGAAGTTGAGCGATTTTTCAACATATGGACATCCATGAAGCAAAGAAGGTCAAGCTTGTGACCTATAAGTTGAAAGGAGGAGCTTCAGCTTGGTGGGAACAATTGCAACTCGCGCGAACCAGGTAGATGAAAGCACCAATCTGCACTTGGCAGCGGATGAAGCAACTACTACGTGTCTGATTCCTCCCTAGCGATTACGATCAGCTACTATTCCAATAATACCAAAATTGTTGACAGGATAGTTGGTCCGTAAGAGAATACTCAGAAGAATTTTACCGCCTGGCGGTGCATAACGATTTGGTCGAGACTGAATTGTAGCAAGTCGCCCGATTCAACGGTGGATTACACATGGCTATCCAGGATCAAGTCAAGATGCATTTCATCTAGACGATGAATGACGCGATTAAGTTGGCTACTCGGGCAGAAGCGCAACTTGAACGTCCTAACACACAGACTTATCTTACTGTAAGGATTCCTGTGGCAGGTCCGCCCCAGGGAACTTCACAGCCGAAGGGGAAGGAGCCCATAGGAGCACGCGCTCAACCTCCTATGTTTGAGAACCGAGATTAGGGAAGCGGGCAAGCTAGACCCCAAAGGGGCATATCGACTGCTGTTGGTCCAAGTAGAATCCCGAACTCCTATGCTCGGCCAAGGCCCAATAACTGCTATCGTTGTGACCAACCGGGCCACCTATCAAATACTTGTCCCCAGAGAAAAGTGGCAAACCTCGCCATCAATGATGGTAGTGCTGATAATGCTTATGAAGATCTAGATATTGAAGAACAGGAGCATACCACCGAGGATGAGGCAAATGATTCAGGTTGGGTTCAGCAAGATCACAATGAGTCGCTCGTCGTGAGGCGACTATTATATGCGCCAAGAAAAGAAGTGCATCCACAGCGGCATAACATCTTCCGCACTAGGTGTACGATGAATCAAAAGGTTTGTGACGTGATCATTGACAATGGGAGCAGCGAGAACATTGTCTCTAAGGTCATGGTGGAAAAAATGTAATTGAAAACGGAGCGTCATCCCTCTCTATATACAATAGGTTGGATTAAGAATGTCTGCGAAACAAAGGTAACTGAACGGTGCACCATATCCTTTTCAATTGGCAAACATTATAAGAATGAAGTAGTATGCAATGTAGTTGACATGGAAGTATGTCACATACTACTCGGTCGACTCTGACAATCTGACCATGACGCCACTCATAAAGGGCGAGATAACATATATATCTTTGTCAAGGACGGCCGGAAGACAATATTGGCCCCTATGGATCCAGGGGGACCACCTGAAACTTCTAAAGTGGAGGGTCATTTTCTGTTAACCATACGGGACTTCGTGGAAGAATCCAAAGAAACATGACAGACTTATGCATTAATTGTAAAAGGGAAAGAACTCAAGTCTACCATCATCCCTGAAAAACTAAAGCCCTTGCTACATGAATTCAAAGAAATTTGGCTCAATGATCTTCCTGATGGGTTAACCCCCATGCAGGATATCCAACATCATATCAACTTTATCCCTGGGTCCAGTTTACCTAATCGATCTCATTATCGAATGAGTCCGAATGAGTGCGAGATTCTGCAGAGACAAGTAGAGAAGTTGATCCGTAAGGGTCTTATCGAGAAAGCATGAGTCTATGTGCTGTACCAACTCTATTAACTCCAAAGAAAGATGGGAGTTGGCGCATGTGTGTCGACAGCCGAGCTATCAACAAAATAATCATAAAATACAGGTTTTCTATACCACGGTTGGACGATATGCTGGACATGCTATAGGGTGCAAAAATACTCTAAATTGGACCTAAGGAGCGGCTACCATCAGATTCGAATACGGCCAGGTGATGAGTGAAAAATGGCCTTTAAGACCAAGGAAGGATTATACGAATGGATGGTCATGCCCTTCGGTCTTTCGAATACGCCTAGCACATTTATGAGATTGATGAACTAAGTTCTGAAACCTTTCATTGGACGGTTTGTTGTGCTTTATTTCGATGATATTTTGATATACAGTCAAGACGAAACCACTCATATGGAACACCTCAAGAAGGTCCTTCAAGTGCTCATTAAAAATAAACTGTATCTCAATTTGAAAAAGTGCAGCTTCATGACTGATAGCCTATTGTTCCTGGGTTTTGTCGTAACATTCACGGGCATTCGGGTGGATGAGGAAAAGGTAAAGGCAATCAGAGAATGGCCGGTTCCCACAAATATTCACGAAGTGTGAAGTTTTCATGGACTGACGACATTCTATCGTCAGTTCATGAAAAATTTCAGTACCATTGTGTCACCAATCATAAATTGCATGAAGAAATGATAGTTTCAGTGGACTGACGAAGCCGACAGGAGCTTTGCTGAAATTAAGCACAGGTTATCCACGACCACGATTCTTGTACTTCCCAACTTCGACAAACTGTTTGAAGTCGAATGTGATGCCTCATATGTCGGAATTGGGGGAGTTTTGTCTCAAGAAGGTAGGCTGGTAGCCTTCTACAGTGAGAAACTTAGCGATGCACGCAAGAAGTGGTCTACATATGAGATCGAGTTATACATGGTGGTCCAGGCACTGCGACACTGGCGACATTATTTGATTTAGAGGGAATTCATACTTTTCACGGACCATCAAGCTCTCAAATTCATTAATAGTCAAGCTAACATTAACCGTGTGCATGCTAGATGGATCTCATTTTTGCAGGAATTCACGTTCGTACTAAAACACAAGTCAGGGCAATAGAACAAAGTAGCTAATGCACTGAGTCTCCATGCAACTTTATTAGTCACTATGAGCAATGAGGTTGTCGGGTTCAAGCGCCTCAAAGACATATAAGCCGATGACGACAACTTTAAGGACGCATGGGTTAGGTGCCAAGAAGGTCACCCCAGCGACTTACACATGCAAGATGGGTTCCTTTTCAAGGAAAATCAATTATGCATCTCGAACAGTTCGCTAAGGGAACAGATAATCCAAGAGCTACATGGAGGTGGCCTCAGTGGACACCTTGGGCGAGACAAGACGCGAGCTCTTATGGAAGAACGGTATTACTGGCTGCAATTGGTACGTGATGTGGGAAATGCAGTCCAACGTTGTTATATTTGTCAGATCTCAAAGGGGCAATCTCATAATACAGGCCTCTACACTCCGTTACCCGTACCTGACGACCCTTGGGAGGATTTATCTATGGACTTCGTACTTAGTTTCCTACGAACACAATGCGGCATGGATTCGGTGTTCGTGGTAGTAGATCGTTTCTCCAAGATGGCGCACTTTATTCTATGCAAGAAGACTCTCGATGCAACACACGTGGCGAATCTATTCTTCAGAAAAATTATGCGGCTACACGGAGTTCCCAAGACTATTACTTCTAACCGTAATACGAAGTTCATAAGCCACTTTTGGCGGACTTTGTGGACTTGATTCAATACACGATTTCAGTTTAGCAGCGCCTACCACCCACAAACTGACGGTCAAACTGAGGTTGTGAATCGCACGTTGGGAAACCTCCTTCGATGTATTTCAGGAGAAAAACTGAAGCAGTGGGATTTGGTTTTGTCTCAAGTAGAGTTTGCATTCAACAATATGGTGAACCACTTGACAGGGAATTCCTGTTCCAAATTATTTACAGACAAGTACCTCACCACACACTTGACTTAGTCCCTCTGCCCAAACTCTCAAGCATGAGCATTGCAGCAGAACATATGGCTGACAAGATCATGGGCATTCATGCAGAGGTACAAACCAAGCTACATGCCTCGAACGAAAAGTATAAGGAGCAAGCGGACAAGCATCGGCGACAAAAAGTATTCGAGGTGGGCGACCAAGTAATGGTCCATCTGCGCAAAGAACGATTTTTGACCGAAACGTACAACAAGTTGAAGAATAAAAAGATTGGACCGGTACCAATCATCCGAAAGATCAATGATAACGCTTATATTGTTGATCTTCCAGATGACAGCGATCTCACAGACTTTCAACGTCGCGGACCTGACCGAGTATCATGAACCAGTACAGGATGAGAACTCAAGGACGAGTTCTTTTGAAGTGGAGGGGACTAATATAGAGCAGGTCGCAGACAGTTTCATGGCCAAGATGGATCAGAAAAGGCCCGGTCGACGACAGAAGTGATCCGGACCGTCGGACCTTAGATCGGGCGTATCTCGCAATCCGGAATGAGTTACCTAACGTAAAATATATGATTTTGGGGTAGAACGAGCTACTTAGCCAAGCAACCCCGCGATGTCGGGTTGCGCAGCACGGAATTGCGAAAAACCCCTGGATCGACCGTCATTTCCCTGTTTTAATTTCGTTTTTACTATAAATAGTAAGTTTTAGTTTGATTATAACTCTTCATCCGTCAGGCTTTAGGAGTTGCACCCAACGTGAAAAGAGCTTAGAATAATTAGGAGAATGGTTTAGTGAAGCCAAATAGGACACTTACTATATTTGGCCGAAAACCTTCCGCACTAGTAGACATCATGACCGTCTATAAATAGTAAGTTTACTATTTATAGTAAGTCATGAATTTTAGGAGTTTTAGTTGTAGTTTGATTCTGATTTCTTTCCCATTGCTTGGTACCCCTATTTAAAGGGTTTTGAACTTGTTTTTATTGATTCATTAATCAAATTTGAATTTATTAGAATTTCTTTCTATTTCTTGCTTTCTTTCCTCGTGGATTCGAGAAGTCTCTGTGAGGAGTCCAGAGAAGTTCCGTCAATTCGGAATAGTTATCCTCTTGAGGAAGACGGTTCTCGACATCACGTCCTCCCCTGCATCACTCTCAAAAACTAATAAAAAGTAGGAGAAAAGAAGAATAAAACCCCTAACTCTCTCTCTCTTTCCACATGCATGGCCTCCACGGCTGCCCGCTTGATGCTCACGGCTCAAGATTGGATCCCCGTCTCTCTCTCTCTCTTCTCTTCCTTTATAGGCTGATGGAGTCAGTGAAAAAAAAACTCTCCTTACGCAAAAGGGAGGTCGGCTGGGCTATGCGTATCATCCTTTACGCAGCTGTGAACTCCCCTGCGTAAATCCTGTTACGCAGTCACGAAGACAGCGCCAAAAATGCCCATTTTCCTTGCTTTCTTCCCTAAAAGAATAACGTCCCCCGGGACGTTTTGGGGTGGCATACATGATTAACGGATCAGATCTACCATCTGATCAATGACCATGATCGTGCAATCGGCCAAAAAATTTCGGTTTCGGACGTTGAAACAGAGCCTGCGTAACAGGCCTTACGCTGTGACGTTGGTGGGGCCCATGATCCACGTCTTTTAGGAAATCCACACCGTCCATTGTCTTATACTCGAAATTTCAGTTGGTAAAGGATATTTTTGGTCATCCTTTGATGCGGCCCACAAAATCTGTAAAGCCACCGTCCGTCTTCCGTTTGAGCGGCTGGGATCCCATCATTTTTATTTATTCAAATTTTGTCACCTAGGTCTTGGTAATATGGGCCGTGGAATTCTAATGGACGGTCCAGATTCATCATCTGGATCAAAATGGTGGCCCACAATGTTCACCCGAAAATCTCGATGTGAACGCTAGAACCGAAAGTTTCCTTGTTAAATTTTTTTTTTTTATATTCTGTCGGTCAAAGGTGTTTGACCAACATAGCATTTACAGGGCACGGCTAGTGCACATGTGCACTATGCACATGCCATATCGGGTGGGGTCTACTGTGATGTGTATCAAAACTCCGCTCCGTCCATTCATTTCTCCGCATAATTTAAGGTGTTGAGACCGAAATTGAAGCATTTCCAGATACTAGACAGCCCCCAAATCAGGATTCTAGGGAATGATCTGTCGTTGGGACACTTCCACAAGGATCCAATGATTGAAATTTGACGTGTACGGTTAATTTATGGTCCTCAAGCCATATATGAAGTTTCGAGCCGAACGGATGGTGGAAACCCTGTGATCTTGCCTTCTGGCTCACTTTTTAGGCCACTTGAGCTTCAGTTTCTCGATTTTCTCAAATCTCTGGCATGTAAATCCATCGATTTTGGTCCCCTGGGAGTTCGTCTCTTGCCTTGATGATTGTGGAGCATCAATTCCATGCATTTAGCATCTTTTTCAGTCCACGCTTATAAATCCACCTTGCAACATAAACATAATTAAAACAGGCCGTTAAATAGTATCATGTTCGTAAAATCACGGGTCCTTACTCTTACTCGGGTGGTAGACTCTCTAGAGTTTCAACACCGGATCAAGGGTTCAAGTACCCATAGGTGGTGAAATTCCACTATGGCATGCGCGTGTGGGGTGTGTGTGTGCGCGCGTAAAAAAAAAAAAGATGAATAAAAATGTTCGTAAAATCATGTAATTACTGGGGTCTAATATGCAAATTTGACCCTCAACACTTGCCTTAGTTAATGATTATTTTAAATTATTTGGTGAATAACTTTTTATTTGTAATGATTTGGATATGACTTATTTTTATAAGAATTGCTTAGAAACGTTCCTATTATCACGTACAATCATGTACAATCATTAAATTTCTCAAATCAGAAAAATTACGAAAATACCATTAACTTAGATCCTTAAATTCTAGATCACATAGTTCTTATGATCTGTTTGATGTTAAATTTTATACCATGATTATGTATCATAAATTAACTATATATGTCGAATTTCAGCCCTTATATCATTGTAAAAGTGACCCGATTGACAAATCAACCCATTAACCGCTGATTTTGGTGTCAATTGAAGGAGGAAAGCTCGTGGGTACTCATAATAGGATATTTCTCTTCATATGAATGACTTAGATTGCCCATCATATGGACCGAGTGTGAAATGTAAGAACTCCACCTTAGTAGGCCTTTTATTAGGCACGAAGCTAGCCGTTTTAAGCTTACCAATTCTTTCTAAATCTGGAGCTTCTGATTAACCCACTTTATACTGTCAATTGCAACTTAAATTTGGACCACACTTTAGCCTCATGTGACTATAAGATCATAAAAAAAATTAAGTCCCGATATATGATCCTACAACGTTGAATGTTGACCGCCTTAAAGCCAATTTCTTCCTTTTGGCGTAGCAGGTGAAATTTCATATTTAAGTCTTTTTCACCATCGATCAACCATCAAATTTTGTTCAATCGGTTGCCTATTTTAACCACAAAATTGGGCCCTGATCATTAAGCGTGGACCTTTAATTGAGATTAAGTCCATTTTAACATCCACTAGGAGAATTTTTAAGATAAACGAATCTAAATTTTGGATTACCAGAAAAATTATATAGCATGTCCCTATTCGATGACTCCGTTTTTTTTTATTTTTTTACAAAAGGTGGGAGCACAAATGCTCACCACCCAACTTTGTTGATGAGAAGGGGAAGTTACAAGTATTTCAGGCGAGCATTACAAAAAGGATCATGCCTCACCTATCTTTTAGCCCAACAAAGGAACATGTACAGAGGAGAAAACACAAGAGAAAATAGATCGAATATATGCATGAGACTGGCGACACCTCAAACATAACAGCAACACCAGCAGAAACAGTAGGAACCTAAGCCCAGAAGGCTTTCCCATTGCAAAAAAGGCCCAATCAATGCATAGCTGCAACACCCGAAAGCAACACATGCCTCCACACTACCACCCCGAATCCGAGCAGACAGAGAGCCTGAAGAGAGGGAGAAAACTAGAGGACCGCAGCTCCTCAGTAGCAACTGCCAGACCGAGCTTCACATGGCATACTGAAAGTGCTGAAAAACTTTTCCTGGGCTAATCCAAAGCGGCCCCAGGCCCACGTTATCTAGGAAAAGGCTTCCTCTGACGTGTCTTGGGAGTAGAGAAATCTGGTGAATCAAGGAGGAGGGTTGAGTGTTGCTGCCCATTCAGGCCATACCATCTGCAGGTCCATTTCCCTCTCTAAAGATGTGGACAAATTTCAGCTATAGAAGAGTACCAAACCTTTTTATTCGGGCAACCCAATAGTCTCATTTCCAGCTTGGACTGGTAATCCAGTTAAAAAATTCCATCGCGAGCTTAAAGTCGGATTCGACCACAACTCTAGTTAAACCAAAATGGAAGCAAAAGGAAAGCCCGTCATGAATAGCGCAAAGTTATGCATAAATGTTGGAAACTGTTCCATAGCCTTCCACAAACGCAAAAAATGAAATCACCATTTTCACCTCTACAGACTCCTCCACCTGAAGGGCCTGGATTACCTCTTATCGAGCCGTCAACATTAATTTTGGCCCAACCCATCGTGGTTTCTGCCATTTGACGAATGTGGGAGGATTTCAGGAACAGGTTGTTGCAGTCAACCCCAGCTTGGACGCGGTCGATGGACTTGGCGGAGGGCAAAGAATTTCTGAAGATTGGTTAGATAGAGAGGAGAGCCACCTTTTAACCTTGCTCGGAATATCAGCCACCTGAACAAACTTACCGTCAAATCTAGCGAAAATTCTAGATTTCCAGATTTCCTACATAATTAAACAGGGAGTGAGCCTGAGGAGGGGGAAGGAACGGTCACTCAAGAGGGAGGAGTTCCACCAGGAGTTCAGCATAGATTCAATCGATTGATTAGTGCTATATGGAATGTCAAAAATGCTGCCAAAATGTGTCAAAAATGACCCCATCACCATGAACAAATTAGCTTTAAAGAAAGATTGCCATAAGAGACAAATTGAAGAAACCCAATTCAAGTGGGATGTGACACCCCCTTTCACGCCCACCGCTTTACAAAAGGGTGTATGCATCCCTTCTCTACTCAAAAACCCACCTTCCAACGTTCATGGTAGAGAGAGAGAGAGAGAGAGAGAGAGAGAGAGAGAGAGAGAGAGAGAGAGCTTGCATGTTCATCCATTCTCTTACTCTCCACACGTATGGTTTCTCCCTCTTACTCGATCAACGCCGTGATTCATGTATAAGGTTTCCTACATTAAAATCTATCTAGTGTTTGCATCTAAGGCTAATTGAGGGATTCCTTTAAGCTTACAACAATTTAAGTTGAATTTATACATAGTTTTCTTATTTCCCCCAAAACAAAAGAAAGACCGTAAGAAATTTACGTTGCCGATCAAAACTTGCACCTAATAATTTCACCACCATTGTTGCAGAGTAACATGCACTTCACTACCCTTCCATTTTGCCAGCTTAGCCATGTCGTGCCACTGGGATATCTACAGGGCTACCACGATGTATGGCTTTTATCCACATGGTCCATCCATTTTGCCAAATCATTTTAGGGTAGAAGCCCAAAAATTAAGTAGTTCTAAGTCTCAAGTAGACTGCATAATACTAGGGATGTGGGGGTGTGTGTGCCGGTGTAAAAAAGAGTACATAATACTAGGGATTAAAACTTTTAGAATGCCATATTTATGTTTTCCCTTCATCCAAGTCTATATAACCTTGTGAATAGATTAGACGGCAACTAACCATCACAGACTGCCCTAATAAAGTTTCAACTGGGGTGTCATTATCACAATTTCATCCAGTGGTGTGGTCCACTTGACCTTCGGATTTGCTTCTTTTTTAGCTCGTATTCTAAGATAATACGCTAAAATGGATGGATTTTGAGGATAAACCCCGTACATCACGGTGGCTCCTCAAAGCCTCCGCCTATTCCTAGCTAGGGACAGGCCAGGCCGAATGGTGTGTTCCCACACAGCACACGGATTTTCTCGTGTCTTCCAGTGGAGAGATATCTTTATGCCCGGGGCTCTATGGGTCCAGAGAAATGACCCTGGAAAATACATTCCGTTCATATGTTTTGAAAGACCGAAATTGATGATTTTAAAAATCAGGCAGATCTAATACTCAGTTAGACCACGTCCACTGTTGAAATCTTTCAGGAGTTGACCATGATGTTTATATGCCATCTCAGTCATTTATATAATTATTACCAGTCAGATAAACTGTAGGAAAAGAAATCATCCTGATACGAAACTTCTGTCGCCACATCCTCACTGTTTTGTGTGGTATGGCCCACATGAGTTTTGGATCTACCTGAATTTTAGAATCTTATTCTATTGTAGCCTTTCAAAACAGGTGGGCAGAGTGGATTTTTCACGGACATCTCTGTGAGCCTCACACAGCCCAGGGCACCTAGATATCTCCAGGGCTCACTCAGCCCCGGTCAGACGTAATCTGCTCCCGTGCACATGACCTGCCTTCGCACAGGCATGTGCGTAGCAAAGCTCATCATATCACCTGTAGCAAAATAGCTACATGCACTTTCTACCTCGCGTGCGTTCGTAGACAGCCCAATGCAGTAAAATAGGATACATCGCGACTTTATCAGTTGAATCAGGGTCCTTTTCAATTGTTACAAACGGTTTATATGATGGGCCATAATGCAGATTCAGGTTAACAAAAGGGCATGCCAGTAAAACTGTTTGATTATTTAAAAGTTAAGTAATGGTCCACTTTTGAAAAGAAAGACCCAAATGATCAAAGGACTAATCCATGAGCTTTTGATATTTGTGAATCACTCATCCAAGGTGAGATCCATAACATTAACGGTTTTGATTATTGAAAGAGGACCCACGATCCAAATGCTAAAGTCACTGTGTATTCTACTGTAACATGTTGTGATGTACTTTAGCAATCCTCAACGTAGATATGCATATCTAAGACCGTTGTTATGGACCAAATTCATTTACAACAATGGGATACCTAGGGCTACCAATATACATATATGTAAATCCAATCTGTCCATCGGGTGAGAACCAATATTTTTGGAACTGCACATACTCAGATCGATAGAAAACTGATAATTGCCACACCAATGGAATCAATGTAAAATCACCCCTAAAACTTATAATTTCATTAGGTGTGACTTGTCTGAGAATTCCATCAGCATTACTTCCATATCTTAACTGCATCCGCATGATTTAAAATTAATTGACAGTTTTGATGAAAGATACGCAATATGGTGGCCTCGAACACAAACCTATGGTTGAAATTCCATCCACATTATTCTCTGTGATGTGGCCCAACTGTGGTTCTAGTTGATGTCTTTCTCTATGGACCATAATTGAGGATAGAATCTGATGGACAGAGTGCATGTTGCATATACAACGTAGTGGGCCTAAGGAGCTTGGTTGTTGTACAAGCTCTGTAAAACTAGTGTCGCAGTCTGACAGGTGATTCTGGTCTCATCGTCATGGCTGTCGACAGGAGAGAAGATCCTCGCACCAGGCTCATGCGATGGGCAAGTACACCTAGAATCCCCAACATCCACACAATAGACTTACCTGATGAGTAGCTTAGATCTTGTACACCTGTTAGTTTTCCACACGTGATAGTTTGGTTAGTCAAAAAATTGTGGCAACTGCTTTGTCTCGGTTGACTCAAATTGGCTAGGCCTGATAATTTTTTTCTTACGGAGGAGGTATCCTATGCTAGACTGTCGTATCTAAGTCATCAAATACTCACTTTCCATGCAAGCAACGAAAATGGCATTTGCTTTGTTTTTTTATCCTTATGATAGGCTGCCCTATCTGAGTCATCAAAGCTTGGTTGTACAGTCTCACTTCATTACATGAATCACATGGGCGTGACCCCACCTTTTGTATAAAAAATAAAAATAAAAAAAATAAAAAAATAACTACTCACTTTCGATGCAAGCAAAGAATTTGCTTTGTCTTTGTATCCTTACAATAGACTGTCCTATGTAAGTCATCAAAGCCTGGTTGTACATTCACACTTCATTACATGAATCACATGGGCATGACCCCACCTTTTGTATAAAAAAAAAAAAGAAAAAAGAAAACAAAAAGAAGAAGAAGTCATCAACTACTCACTTGCCATGCAAGCAAAGAAAGTGGCATTTGCTTTGTCTTTGTATCCTTACGGTAGACTATCCTATGTAAGTCATCAAAGCCTGGTTGTATAGTCACACTTCATTACATGAATCACATGGGCGTGACCCCACCTTTTGTAAAAAAAAAGGTCATCAAATACTCATTTTCCATGCAAACAAAGAAAGTGGCATTTGCTTTGTCTTTGTATCCTTACGTTAGACTGTCCTATCTAAGTCATCAAAGCCTGGTTGTACAGTCAAATCACATGGGCATGACCCAACCTTTTGTACAAAAAAAAAAAAAAAAAAGTCATCAACTACTCACTTGCCATGCAAGCAAAGAAAGTGGCATTTGCTTTGTCTTTGTATCCTTACGGTAGACTATCCTATGTAAGTCATCAAAGCCTGGTTGTATAGTCACACTTCATTACATGAATCACATAGGCGTGACCCCACCTTTTGTAAAAAAAAAAAAAGGTCATCAAATACTCATTTTCCATGCAAGCAAAGAAAGTGGCATTTGCTTTGTCTTTGTATCCTTACGATAGACTGTCCTATCTAAGTCATCAAAGTCTGGTTGTACAGTCACACTTCATTACATCAATCACATGGGTGTTGTACAAGCTGTGTAAAACGAGTGTCACAGTCTGACAAGTGATTCTGGTCTCATCTGTCGACCGGAGAGAAGATCCTGATGTAGAGCGGGTCGCGGACAGTTTCATGGCCAAGATGGATAAGAAAAGGCCTGGTGGACGACAGAAGTGATCGGGACCGTTGGACCTTAGATCGGGCGTATCTCGCAATCCAGAATGAGTTATCTGATGTAAAATATATGATTTTGGGGTAGAACGAGCTACTTTAATCAACCAACCCTGCTATGCCGGGTTGCGCAGCCCGAAATTGCGAAAAACCCCTGGATCGATGGTCGTTTCCCTGTTTTAATTTCGCTTTTACTATAAATAGTAAGTCTTAGTTTGATTGTAACTCTTCATCCGTCGGGCTTTAGGAGTTGCGCCCAACGTGAAAAGAGCTTAGAATAATTAGGAGAACGGTTTGGTGAAGCCAAATAGGACACTTACTATTTTTGGCCAAAAACCTTGTGCACTAGTAGACATCACGACTATCTATAAATAGTAAGTTTTCTATTTATAGTAAGTCGCGGATTCTAGGAGTTTGAGTTGTAGTTTGATTCTGATTTCTTTCACATTGCTTGGTACCCCTATTTAAAGGTTTGTGAACTCGTTTTTATTGATGAATTAATCAATTTCGAATTTATTAGAATTTATTTCTATTTTCTGCTTTCTTTCCTCGTGGATTCAAGAAGTCTCTGTGAGGAGTCCAGAGAAGCTCCCTAGATTCGGAGTAGTTATCTTCATCACATTCATCTCTGCGTCAATTGGTATCAAAACGAGGATTCTCCTCGGGCCGATGGCAAACAATGAAGGTATGAATCAAAATCCTGTGGACGGTGATCTAGAGATTCGTTATCTTTCGGAAAGAATGGAAGCTTTCCACCGAGAGAGTCAGTTGACCATGCAAGGGCTGCAGGCAACTCTCGACTGTCTTGCGGATGCGCTACTTCCGCCCCGAGCCCTAGGCGGTGCTCCACCACCTTTAATTGCTCCACCACCCATGGTTGCTGTACGACGCAATCCCGATTTTCGTAGAGCACTACCAGTAGTAAACCATAGGGTTACACTAGATGATTCAAGTTCTAGCGACGAGGACCTTAATGAGGGTTTTGCCCGACGACCAATCCATGGAGGTGATCATCTAGATCGTGTTGAAAGAGACTATCGAGGTAAGGCTGAACTTCCTAGTTTTAACGGTTTATTACGTATAGAAGATTTTCTCAATTGGCTAGCCGAAGTAGAGAAATATTTTGATTATATGGACGTGCCAGATCATAAAAGAGTAAAATTGGTAGCGTTTAAATTAAAATCTGGTGCTTCTACATGGTGGGAACAATTATAACTCTCACGAGCCCGCCAGAATAAGGCGCCCATCTCATCATGGCCACTACGTGAAAAATGAAAAAAAAGAAGAAGATGGATTTAGAAACGGTTTTGGACCGTCTCTAAAATTGCTTGGTTTAATGTCGCTTTAGAGATGGCCGTAAACCGTCTCTAAAATTTTAAACGGCCCCTGACCATCCTTAATATTGTCTTAAAAATTTGAACGTCCACAAATCATTTAAGACGGTCGTTAACCGTCTTATATGGGTCATCTGAGACGGTCATTGGCCGTCCGCATTAGAGACGGTCCTTGACCGTCTTATATGCGGTCATCTGAGACGGTCATTGGCCGTTTGCATTAGAGACGGTCATTGGCCGTCTTTTACTTGCAATCTGAGACTGTCAAAGACTGTCTCTATTAGAGACGGTCCTTAGCCGTCTTACAGCCCTGTCAAAGACCATCTTTATTAGAGACTGTCAAAGACCGTCTCTATTAGAGACTGTCAAGGACCGTCTCTATTAAAGACGGTCCTAAACCGTCTCTAATGCTCAGGTCAAAAATGAAAAAGCTCAAAAAAATTATGAATTTCGAACAAAAAAAAATAGTTGAGAAGCTTAGAAAAATAATTAACAATGTTTAAGAAAAATTTAAATTTTGAAAAAAAAGGCTGTAATTTTATAAAAATCTAGATTTTGAAAAAGAAAAATTAAGAACTTTGAATAATGTTGATAATTTTAAAAAAAAATTTTGATAAAAATATGATCTTTTGAAAAAGAAAATTTTAAAAATTAAATAAAATTGTGAAAAAAATGATAAAATGTTAAAATATATCTATATATATATATATATATATATATATATATATATATATATATATTTAAAAAAAGAAAATTAGATTTTGTATTTTGACAACAAAAATTGAAAAGTTATATAACAAAAGTGAGATGAAAAAAATGATATTTTGAAAAAAGAAATTTAAGAAATTAAACAAAATTGTGAAAAAATTGACAAATTGTAAAAAAATATATATTTTAAAAAAGAAAACTAGATTTTATATTTTAACAAGAAAAATTGAAAAATTAGATAACAAAAGTGAGATTTTGTTGATGTGTTGTATATCCTTGCCACCCATACGTTTCTCCAACCCATTTTTGGGCCAGGTATAAAAAATTGTGTAGATTTAAATCTTAAGTGGACCACACCATTGGAAAGAATGATAATATAGTACCTCGCCATTAAAAATTATAAAGAGCCCATCGTAAGGTTTTAGTAATGTTTATTTGCAATCCAACTTGTTGATAATGTAAAGGAGATCTAGATGAAGGTAAACTACAAAGATCAAATTGATCTAAAACTTTTGTGGCCTTCAAAAGGTTTTTAATGGTTATTCATCATTGTTTTGATTGGTATGGCCCACCTGAGATTATTGAGTTCTTGTGATTTGAAATCACATCCTAAAATATGATGGAAAAATATATGGACAGTGTCGATATACATAAAATATATCAAGGTGGGCCCTATACGGTTAGAGTAATACCCATGAAGGAGTTACCTAAATAGTGAAATGGTACTATAAGGTCACCTCATGGGAACTTCCCATGAGGTTAATCTGTGTAGGCCCCACCACGATGTGTAGAACATCAACACCATGCATTTGATGTGTCCCCTTTAAGTCCAAAAACCAGTCATATACGAGACTTAGGTGGGCCATAGCATCTAAAACTATGTGAAGACATCCCTAAAACATATAAAAGCATTTGGTGGGGCCCACATGAGTTTTGGATGTGTATGAAACTTGGTCTGACTCCTCATCCAAGTGGGACACACATAATGAATAGGCTGAATCTATGAACCACATCTAGGTGGGCCCAATAAATGATTATGAATGTTTTAATGGGAGGGTAACCCTCTCAACTATAGTATGTGGTGTGGCCCACCCAAGTCATGGATTGACTTTATTTTTAAGCTTGTGGCCTACCATGGAATGGTGCATCTGATTGACAGGGCAGATCCAAAGTTCAAGTGGACCCACCATAAAAAAGAGTGGGACAGTGACACCCACTATTGAAACCTTCTTAGGGCCCGCCGCGATGTTTATTTGAGATCCAATTTGTTTATAAGTTAATACAGACATGGATGCGGTTGAAACTTGGTCTGATCCCTCATCCAAGTGGGACACACATAATGAGTGGGTTGGATATGTGAATCACATTTAGGCAGGCCCAATATATGATTATAAATGTTTTGAGGAAACCCTTCTCTACTACATTTAGGTGAGTTACTTGTTACCCTTACTAGAGTAAACTCTATGGGGTCCACTGTTATTTATTTATTTTATCCACTCCATTCATCCATGTTAACAGATAATTTGAGGTCTAAAGAACAAAAAGGAAGCATATCCAAAGCTCAAGTGGACCACACCACAGGAAATAGTGTGATTGAACCTCTACCATTTAAAATTTCTTGGAGGCTATAGAAGATTTGGATGAAGCTGAAGTTTGTGTTTTTTATTCATTCATATATTTTTGATATTATGAACAATCTTTAACCATTTTTGGACAGTCTAATCAATCCAGATTGAAGAGTAATAACTTCAGATATTTAAATCAAAATTCACTCAAATTGTTGATCAATCTTGTTTGCCCAATATCTTTCTCATATGTAACATGATCGGGGCGAGTAACTAGTCAATTTGAGGGTAATCATCAGTAAAATAGAGTGAATGGACCAGACATGTAAAATAGGTTAAATATTCTAGTCAAAATTGTGACCCAACTTATTGACACCCTGAGACTCTAAGAATTAATGTTAGTAAGTTTTGTAGGGCCCATCATGATGTGTGTCGAACATCAACACCGTGCATTTGATAGAAGTTTTGGATCAAGCTGATGTTTGTGTTTTCCCGTCATTCATATCTTTTTGATATTATGAACGTGTTGGATGGCAAACATTACTGTGGGCCCAAGGAAGGTATCAACGGTGGAAATCATTATTTGTAATGACCCTGGAAAATTTTGTGCTTATCTTTCCCTAAGTAGTTGTTTTTGGGGTAATTAGCGCTATACTCGATTGCTTGTGAAATTTGCATCAATCACTTTAAATTCGATCTGCATGACTCAAAACTTGTAGATTAGTCAGCGCTATGTTACTCTGAAATCTGGGATCCATCGCTAAATCCAGTTGTTCTGGGGATTTTTTGGAAGTTCTGGATCGGACCTGGACCGCGCGTCGAAAGTCCGATAGCGATGATCTTAGGTTGTTGCGGTCACCATGTTGGACTTGGTCATCACCTCGAAAATCAAGTCCATGTGATGTTCTGGGTCGATTTGATTGAGTTCGGAGTGAAGAGTGTGAGAACGGTTGGAAATTTAATAAGCTTTTATGAAATCTGAGTCGTGTCGCTTGCGCGACGATTTTAAGCAATCTGACCGTTGGATTCTGACCCAATTTCACCCTCTGATCAGGGAAGGTGGCCCAGGCATGTCCTTGTGCTTGTGGACCTGATCGAGTTTCTGTGACCGTTGAATTGAGTGTGGTCCGCCACGGCTGATCTGAAGAGCCGGTCGGTATGAAAACTCAGCTTGACCTAGATCCATGGTCAGTGAGCTTAAGTCCGACCTTTCGTGGTATTTGGCCCACCAGAAGTGCTTCGTTGGATCGAGAGAGGCTTGCTTTGGTTATAACCTAAGTATACCTTGGCCCTGGGGTTATTTTCATCAATTTTTGGCCTATTTATAGTCCTTAAACCCTAGCTCTCTTTTCCATACGAATTTTCTCTAACCCTAGCTTGGAGAGAGAGTGGAAAAGAGAGAGATAGTGAGAGAGAAGTTGGTGAATCATCTTGGATTCTTTCCTGTTCTTCTACATCCTTGAACCTTCACTTTGAATCGTTATTCTGACGATTCTGAGTTCATCTTGGGGTAAGTTAACCTAACCCTAATCTGTGTTAGAGCTTAGAATAGTCTTGGTGTTGTTGTATCTCATTTCTATTCTTGCTTTAGGGTATTCTATCGCCGTTGACGAAGACAACTCGTCTGAAATCAGTTCGGTGTTCTTTTCTGGCTTAAGGTGCGGACTTTAAGTGTATAGGTTATGGTTTTCAAGGCTTTCAATGCCAGTTAATGGTTTATTCTTGTTATGGATGAGATTTCACATGCCAAATGTTATGTTTATGTTGTGTTCCTGATATGCATGTGTTATTTTGAGATTTGTGTATTCTATGTGTATGTATAAAGTACCGTATGCGTATAAAATATGAACATGTGATTGCCATGATTATTTATCGTGTACTTATGCTAGATGTATGTGTGACAACTCCTTGGTAAAAGGATTTGTCCAAATGTGTGTATTTCAACATACGTCATGTATGTTGAACTATGTATTCTAAGTGTTTGTAGAAACGCCTGAATAATCTAAAGTGTAACTTATTACACTATTTGTGGGCGTTGAGAAGTGATTCTCAATACTGTTATTAATGTGTATGATTTCCTTCATGTCAGTTACATTCCTTGTTATTTAATTTCAAGCATTGGTTATGCTTTCATTTATGTTAAGTTGATATTCTTCGAATGCTTGTGTACTTCATGATTTGAGTCGTTGTTCCATTACTATACTAAATTGCAGTTATGAATATCTGTTGTAGTGTAATGTGTGTGGGACTATGCATTAGTCCAGGAAATCGGTAATCTACCTTAAGGTTGTGGCTGAGATCGCTTTCGCCACAAAGGACGTGATTAGATGAACCCGAGTCGTATTAGAGTTGTCGGCAGTGGTTTGGCCACGCGGAGTGTTTGCGCACTCTATGTCGCTCAACCCAACGTGCGCTCGTGCTAGTCGAGTTCGTCAAGTAACCCGATTGTCCGATGTATGTTCACCATGTATAGACGCTACTGCTTGAATCTAGGGTACCAGACTTACCAGTGAAATCCTATTAACCATGGTACCTTGATCCGCAAAGACTCATGAGCCGGACATGGTGGTATGGGACACCGTGGTCGAGCTGTCGGCCTACGCTGGGGTGACGAGCCTCCCCGTAGTGACCAGTGAGCAACCAAACTCGTGAGCCGATTATGGTGGTATGAGACACTATATTCGTGCTGTCGGCCTACATTGATTAGTGACGAGCCCTTTATAGTGACCTCGAGCATACCTGGAAACCGCATTGAGGTGACGAGCCTTAGTGTAGTAGCGAAGGTATAATAGGCGTGCATTGATTGGTGACAAGCCCTTTGCAACGACCTACAACCATATGATCGTATGAGATGTCTAGGATTGACGACCCTAGAATGGATCATTGTTTGGATGGTGATATGAGGAAGGTACTTTAGCTTCCCAATCCTGCTGTATGAAAAGGACTAATAACAACTTGGTAATCATGTTCATGCACCGCATTTGCATGTGCTTTGTAGATGTGGCGCACTTTGAGGTGGTGTCATGCGTAACGTAAGATGAAGACGCTGAGGGTGTACGCATGAGGGCACACATCATTTTGCATACATCCTTGCATTAACAAGAGTACTTAGGATTTGTTTAATTGTTCTGCTTTATCATTACTGCTTGATTGAACTGATAACATGTTAACCGGTGCCTTATTATTCCACTGAGTTGATCACTCACTCCCACGTTCTGGGGCGGTGTTAAACACCCAACAGACTCTGTCTTAGGTTCTAATGTTACAGATGTTGATGCGACTTCTGAGGCAGAGCAGGAGATGGATGATAATGAGGCTGCTTTCTCATATATGCAGTTTTCAGACGGGTTCTAGCGAGCCTTGTTCTGATGCGCGGGATGCTGGGATTTATTTTGGAAATTAAATAATGTAATTTTGATACTTGTAATTTTGATAGTAACACCTACATTTCGACCTGGTATGTATATGTACTTCAGGGATTTGCACTTGTACACATATTTCTATAAGTCTTCCGCTTGCTTTCTTCACTTATCCCTGAATTATATTTGTTATTTAGCTTAATCTATTCCATGTTTTATGCACTAATATAGACAACATACATCCATCATTAAATATGTTGCATAAGTGATGTTTTGGAACTCGGGAGCTGAGTTATGCTTGACTCCCGAATTTCAAGGCGTTACAAGTTGGTATCAGAGCATGATCTGGATTAAACCGGACCTAGGTTATGGTCACACACCGCACGTTGTTGTCACTTTAGTGTATTTGGGTGCAGGTCTATCGTAGATTTTGTGTTTGTGCTCCGTAGCTTCTATTGGCGAAAGTTTCTTGAAAACGTTCACCGAGATCGAGTCTGTGCTCTCTCTTGATCACACACAGTGACCCGAAACCTTTCCTAGATCATCTATTAATGAGTTTAGATGGTCTATCTTCCCTTTTCAACCATTCAATTGTCAAGAAATCTTTATTTGAATCAGATTTCTGCCCGAATGGCCCGATAGGCGTCAAATCATGCAAGGGGCCGATCGGGGCATTTTCAGTGGGGCCCAGGGGGGAACCACACCTTTTAGACCATGGGGGACCAGGAGGACCTCGCCCAAACGACGAGGCATCACCGGTCAGTCCAGAGACCGGCGATGCCATCGCCGGTTCGGCGAGGGCTCACCGATCAGCAGGCCAGGCGGGCCGGGTCGGCTCGGGCCGATCCATTTTTAGCCTAAGGTGGCCACCCCTCCACAGTTTTCTATTTAATACCTTTCCTTTACCCTACTTCCTTCACAAACATCCCTCCCAAGCTCTCTTTTCTCTTGAAATCCCTCTCTAAACTCTTCCAAATCTCTTCCAAATCCTCTTCTTCTTCCATTTTCGTGCACACCCCTTCAACCCATTTCAAAACCCTCACCCCATTGCTGATTTTACTCCTTTTCCTTCTCATTTGAGCTCTTACATACCTTTTTGGGCTCTCAAGTGTATGGAAGCTTCACCATCTTCCTATTTCTCTCTTTCTCTCATTTCTCATGGCCCTCTTTGAGTTCATCACGGCCATATTTTTCATTTCTACTCTTCTTTCTTTGATGGGGAAGAAGAGAGCGCCCGTGGATGAAGCCGGGCCTAGCCGCCCAACCCGTGCACGGAGGCCGAGAGGTGCCGCCGCTAGCACGACCGCCACTCGTGAATTCCAGACCAAGTGGGACCTTAATCCTCGAGCTCCCATTGGTAGGACCTTATTGGCGGAGCTATCGCATGGAGTCTATGAAGGCCGTAGAGTCCTTTTTGAGGCTCATGTTGATCCGCGGCTGTATGGCGAGTTTTTGTTGTTGGAGCGCCTGGAAGGGGCTGGTTGGTGTCCCTTGTTTGAAGGCGAGTATCGCGCGAATGCTAGCACTGTTCGAGCCTTTTATGCCAATATTCTTGATCCTTCGCTGGAGCCTCTGCAGTTCAAGATTCCTTGTGGTAGCGGTCGAGTGGGTATTATCAATGTTGCTTTGATATCCCGACTCCTGAATGTGCCACTTGGTGAAGTGCATGCCAGTGAGAAGAATGTGAACAGTGTGCGCGAGAGGGATCGTCGCACCCGATCCTTGTGTGGTCGTCTGGTCGAATGGCAGCCTAATAGGAGTCTTTTGGCTACCTACATGACGGACGACTTCCGTTTGCTTCATCACATGTGTACGTTCAATGTATACCCAAGGTGGAGCAACCGCAGCGAGTGTACGCGCCTGATGGTAGATTTCCTGTATCAGGTGGGGCAAGAAGGGAAGTTGTGTGTGCCGACGTACGTCCTGCGCCAGATTATTCTCATCGCTCGTTCGAATAGGAGGACCGAGTCGCTTCCATTTGGCTGCCTCATTTGCAAGCTTGCACATGAGTTTGGCTATAGGCTTGGAGCAGAGAAGCCGGTTCCTGTTCGTCATATCAATCTGAGGACTCTTAAGCAGATGGAGATCGGTTCTAGTTGTCATGCCTCAGAGAGTGAGGCTGAGTCAGAGAGCGATGATGAGGAGAGTTATGCTGAAGGTGGTGCTGAGATTGAGGAAGAAACAGAGCAGGACGAGGAAGAGGTCGAGGCACAGGAGACGAGTGATAGCTCTCCTCCTGTGGCGGTAGAGTAGAGCGCAGAGCAGACTGCCAGTGATGCCCGTCTCGCACGGCTTGAAGAAGGGCAGGCTATTTTACGCCAGGATATTGTTGATCTTCGAGCCCTTGTTAGACATAAGTTTAAGAAAGTGACTCGAACTCTGAAGTCTATCCTGTGTTGCTTGCAGGATAAGGGTGCCCCGCCTCCATCTCCTGATTCCGACGAGTAGCTGTCGTCGTGGCCGTCCTTTGCTTTGTTTGTTGTTTTCTTTCTATGTGTAGCTGTTGTTGGCTTTGTAGTTGGAGTTGTCTGTAGTTGTTTGTTGTGATTTGAAGTGTTAGATGTTGTTGTTCTCATGCTTTCCTAGTCGTGATTCATGTAATGCTGCACTACTTGTATTGCGACGATTTTGTTTAATGGAATGCATGTTGTTTCTCTTTGAAGTTGTCCTATGAATGCTGTATGGATGGATTATGTGACGTAGAATCTGACAGGTTGCATCCTCTGTTGAATGTAGGGATGCCTCCTAAGGGTTCGAAGTCTTCGGCCCGTCTCTCTCTGATTGAGTCGCTTGCTGGGGTTCCTCCCTTGAGCAATAGCCAGTCGGATCCATAGGCGGGTCCGTCTCATGCCGGTGTTAGGCCGACACCTATGGCTCCTCCAGTCACGCCCTCGGTTCCTGAGCCGAGCCGTGCACCTTCGTCTGCTTCGCCTACTGATAGGTTTGAGCAGATGATGCTGTTGATGCAGCAGCAGCAGCACCAGGAGTTCCCTGAATTAAATGATGTAATTTTGATACTTGTAATTTTGATAGTAACACCTACATTTCGACCTGGTATGTATATGTACTTCAGGGATTTGCACTTGTACACATATATTTCTATAAGTCTTCCGCTTGCTTTCTTCACTTATCCCTGAATTATATTTGCTATTTGGCTTAATCTATTCCATATTTTATGCACTAATATAGACAACATACATCCATCATTAAATATGTTGCATAAGTGATGTTTTGGAACTCGGGAGCTGAGTTATGCTCGACCCCCGAATTTCAGGGCGTTACATTATTCCACACTGTTTTGTGTGGCATGGTCCACTTGAGTTTTGGATTTACCGAAAATTTGGGATCAACACACATCGTTCACCCATTTTTCAATATCATTTTACAGAATTATCTAAAAAATGAATCATATTTAAAGATTAAATGGACCACACCACAAATAAGGGGAACAGATTGTTACTCCCCCTACACCATCCAATGGCTGACTAAAAGCATTTGGTGGGGCCCACATGAGTTTTGGATGTGTATGAAACTTGGTCTGACTCCTCATCCAAGTGGGACACACATAATGAATGGGCTGGATCTATAAACCACATCTAGGTGGGCCCAATAAATGATTATGAATGTTTTAATGGGAGGGTAACCCTTTCAACTATAGTATGTGGTGTGGCCCACTCAAGTCATGGATTGACTTTATTTTTAAGCTCGTGGCCCACCATGGAATGGTGCATCTGACTGACGGGGCAGATCCAAAGTTCATGTGGACCCACCATAGAAAAGAGTGGCCACATTCCACCTAAACAGTGTGGAAACAGTGTTGAAAGATCATCTTATGGTACGATTATGAATGTTTTAAGGAAACCCTTCTCCACTACGTTTAGGTGAGTTACTCATTACCCTTGCCAGAGTAAATTCTGTGGGGTCTACCATGATGGGTGTCAAACATCTACCTAATCAGTCAGATGCACCATTCCTTGGTGGGCCCGAGGCTTAAAAATCAAGTCAATCCATGACGTTTTTGGGTCACACCACATACAAAAGTTGAGAGGGGTTACCCTCCATTAAAATATTCATAATCATTTGTTGGGACCCACCATGATGTATGTGTTTCATCCATTCTGTTTCATCCATTTTTACAGATCATTTTATGGCTTGATCCTAAAAATGAGAGGGATATAAATCTCAGGTGGACCACACCATATGAAAAGAATAGTGATTGGATATCCACCATTAAAATCCTCATAAGGCCCACTGTATTGTTTATTTGACATCCAACATGTTGATTAGGTCATAGATGCCCAGATGAAGGGAAAAAACAAAAATCAGCTTGATCCAAAACTTTTATGGCCCCCAAAATATTTTTAATGGTCGACTCTCATTCAACACCATTTCTTGTAATGTGGTCCACTTGAGATTGGGATATACCCCATTTTTCGTCTGATACCATAAAATCATTTGTAAAAATAGATGGATGGCATGGATGTAACACATACATCATGGTGGGTCCCACAAAGCACCGACCACCATTTCTCAAAATTGGGCGCGCGCTCAAAATAGAGTCGCGCCCAAAAATCCCTCCATTTCTCTCTCTCTCTCTCTCTCTGTTCCCTATCTCTCTCTCGATCTTGCTCCAGCTCTCTCATCTTCCTCCCTCTCTCTATTTGTTCCCTAATCTCTCTCTCTCTCTCTCTCTCTCTCTCTCTCTCTCTCTCTCCATCTCTCTCTCTCTGTTCCCCAATCCGTCCCTCCCTCTCCGTCTCTTGCGGTTGGTTGCCAAACGCCCTACCCACGCACGCCCTACCCGTGCGGACGCTGGAAGATGGAAGATGAAGGACAACATCTCCATATTTTTCGGCGAACGCGACTTACTGATTGGCCGGAATCTCTAGTGGGACGCCGATTAATGGAAGAGAGGGAAGATCGAGAAGAGGGTGGTCAGGCCTAAGATCGAGCACCTGTTTCCTCTATCGCAGTCGAATATCAGTGGCAACAGAGGATGCAGGTTCGAGTAAGATCTGGAATCCCTAATCCTGAGATTGGAGTTTAATAATGGCAGTCGACTCCCACAATCGCAGGTAAGGGCAAGCTGAATATACCGATTTTGAAACCCTCAATCTTTGGATTTGGGGTTTGAAGATCCCTAATTGGCATCTGGATTTGGGGATCTGAATTCAAAATCCTTGATTTCACAATATGGGATACGAATCTGAAATCCCTAACAGCTTATTTGGGATGGAAATCCCTAATTCCTGATATGGGGATTCAAATCCCTAATACCTGATTCGGGGATTATGGATTCCGAAATCCCTAATTGAGTGATTTAAATCCCTAATCCATGAACGAATATAGGGGATTAAGGATCTGAAATCCTAATTGCAACTGGATTAGGGATCTGGGTTCCGAAATCCCTAATCGAAATCTGGAATTGGGAATGGGGATCTAAACTTCCCAATTTAGGATTTGGGATTTGAAATCCCTAATTGCTGTATTTGGGATTTAAATTCCTAATTTTCTCAATTTGGGGATTTGGGGATTTAGGGCGTGTTTGGGCAGTGGGATTAGAAGGGATTAGGTGGGATGGAATTGCAATTGGTCCTGTGCCTAACACTAGTTCCACACACATGTGTAAGATCTCAGCCGTTCATTTGGTAGGTGGTCAAGTGGTGAATGTCCATGTCCACATTCAACTGGACTACCTGATGAACTAACCATCAAGATTTTATTTTATTTTTTTACGGTAGGGAACATACCCATGATGGCCCACCAAGTGAAAGACCAGGATCTCATGCCATTTCCCCTTGAGGGTTTAAGCAGAGCCTGCAGTTGCAAATTGGTGAATGCTGCTGACAGAGAGGAGAAATGATCAGATACAGTAGCTGAATGTGAACTTCCACAACCATTTCTTTCACTCATTGGGTGGTCTACAATGTCAAAATCTATGGGCAGCTGATGGAAGGGATGAATGTACTGTTGTGGTCTACATCATATAAATGTGAGATGTTGGTGGTAAGGAAACAGTTGGATCAGATACAGATGTTTTATCTGACCATTTCTTCACATAAAAAAGGAAAGTGTATGCTACTGCCCATGTATGCATACATATGCATATGAATGCGTCTATACATACATACATACATATATATACATGCATAGACGTGTGTATCTATACGTACATACATGTATGTATGTATATCTAAATTGGAGAAGGTTACTGAAAGCGAGAAGGTTAGCTTATCTGGAAACTTATGTGAAAAGTAATGTAAGCTTGAAATTTTATTTTCAGAATTAGTGCTTGAATATTAATAATCGTATTTGTAAGTTAGATAATTAGTTACTCGTTTGAGGATGATGAATGTTTCAATTTCTTGGATGGATGATGAATGTATTTGCGAATGTAAATGAAAATAAAAAACTTATAATATATATATATATATATATGTTATCAATGGAGGATACCTTGTTTAGAGGGACATGAAATTCTTGTAGCTTATGGTATGGTGCCCCAATATTGGTTGTATGTTACTAGTATGTAGTAGATAATACTAGGTTCAATAGTAGATAATACTGGAGAATACCTAAACCCGATCCGAACTCGAAACCGAACCTGATTCCCTAAACCTAGACCTAAACCTATAGCTTAAACCTAAACCTAAACCTAAACCTATGACCTATAACCTAAACCTAAACCTAAACCTAAACCTAAACCTAAACCTATGACCTATAACCTAAACCTATAACCTTAACCTAAACCTAAACCTAAACCTAAAACCTAAATGTATTCTCAAATCCCTAAACCTATTACCTATAACCTAAACCCAAACCCAAACCTAAACCTATAACATTAACCTAAACCTAAACCTAAACCTAAACATATAACTTAAATGTATTCTCAAATCCCTAAACCTATAACCTATAACCTATTTTCAATTTCCTAAACCTATAGCTTATAACCTAAACCTAAACCTAAACCTATAACCTTAACCTAAACCAAAGCCTATGACCTAAAACCTTAACCTATAACCTATAACATAAACTTATAACATATAACCTAAAACCTATTTGGTTTTCATGTTTTGACAGGATCAAGTTGACCCAAGTCTATTTTTTTGGGTTTATGCATAATGGAAATCAATGAATTTAATTCCCACACTGGTTTCTACTGAAATCAGTGGGAATTCTCTTTTCACGCTGGAAAGCCAAAGCAGTTTGATATAAATGACTATAGAAAGAATTCATTTATAGAACCAAGCTTAAACCATATGATTATGGGCTCAAACAAATGTGACCTCAAATGAGTTCCTTCTTGGAATTTTTTTTTATAAAAAAGGTCATGGCAAATCTAAATGGGATAAGGGGGATGTGTGCATGTGCACTCCACCTTCTTCGTGTTCTTTTTTTTGCATTGATTCAGGTAGGGGTGCCGTCACTTGTGTGCTTTCTAAATAAGGTTGATGATGTTGATGATCCAGATCTACTGGAACTTGTAGAGATGGAACTCCGTGGTATGTACTATGACCGTTGTCATTCATTAATTTATTTATTAATGTTTTGGTTGTGAGGCATCCTATTATGCTTGTTTGAGAGAAACTACTTTGTTTGTTAAACAACAGTAGCTACTTGTAATATATGATTTTGTTGATGGTTGTTGTCACATATTTGAAGATCTGTTGTATTGTATTTATATGTGGTGTCCTCAGGTCTTACATGAACTAATTGATGACTTCAATTAGACATGCCAAATTTGGATGATAAATGATTAATATACTATCCTATCAACCATTTCTCAAAGCACTTGCATCCATCAGTAGCTATCTATCATCCTTAGCTTTTAAGCCCTTCCAGTGGGGTTGCAATTGGTTTTGTTTCACAATAAACCAAACTTTACAACTAAGCTATCAATGAGCTTCTTTCAAAGGATCAAAATTGATAGCACTCTTACCTAAAAAGTATTGAAGGTTTTTAAAGTCCTTTATCTTAAAATTTTGAGAGAGATTTTTCAAAATTTTCACATATCCTACAACACCACTTGTGATGATCAAATTATCTATGTCAACAACACAAAGTTTCATTTATATATTTCTTCACAAAAGTGCATGTATTAGTAAAAGGGAAAATAAAATCACTTGAAGAAAGTATTCTCTAACCTTTGTAACCAAACTTTATATGCTTGTTTTAGATTATGGAGTGCCTTTTTTGGTTTGCATGCATGCCTCAACTTCATATGATCATAAAATTCCATAGGTTGATCAATATATATGATATAACCCTACTCTCTCATAGCAATGTGAGAATAACAACACTCTAGATATGTATATCTTTTATCTTTCTTGCATGCAGTTACATATCGAATTTCTTCGTTCTTTGATTCATTACACTCAATTCAGGTATGGTTTGCACCAATTCAAGAGACTGTACATTAGGCATTCAATATATAAGACTGGAGTGAGACTGATTGGGCATTTATATGTGTTGCAGGATGTTGTTTGAATTGCTTGTCCTAATAGGTGCACAAGTTGGGATGGATTAAACTTCTATCTTGAGAAAACGCCATCATTTCAAGTAATTATTTTAATGGAAAGTTAAAAAATTAAAAGAGAGAGAGATAATGAATTCATGGAAAGAAATGTTCTTTATCATTAGGGCTGCTTTCATCGGGTTTGCTGTAAAAATCGTCGCCAACTTCACAAAAAGAAAAATAGCATCAGTGGACACAGATTACAACCTGGATTTAAACAAGGTTCGAGGTGCCGTCAACAATGCTAACAGAATCCTCCAGGTCAGATTGTTGATTGGACCTAATTTTATTTAAATGATCTTGATAATCCTTTTTATTTAAATGAGCAGACCCGGATGTGCGTCGGAGCTATCCGGATATTGAGCGGGGGTCCCTGGAAGGTGGGAACTGCTGTTATGACGATGATGAAGCTGTTCATTTCCTATGGACAGCATTGGAGTGGCCTGGCCATTTGGATAGGCCATGTTTATGTATTTACTCGAAATTGATGAAGCAGACCCGGATGTGCGTCGGAGCTATCCGAATGTTGAGCGGGGGTCCCTGAAAGATGGGAACCGCTGTTATGACTATGATGAAGCTTTCCATTTCCTATAAATAGCATTGGAAGGGCCTGGCCAATTGGAGCAGGCCGTGTTTATATCTGTATTTGCAGGGACCACACCCTTAACCTATAAACTAAACCTATTCTCAAATCCCAAAATCTATAACTACAACCTAAACCTATAACCTAAACCTATAACCTAAACTCAATTCCCTAAACTTTAACCTACAACCTAACCTAAACCTATACTTATTCCCTAAACCTATTCTCAAATCCCAAAACCTATAACCTAAACCATACGCTAAACCTATAACCTATAACCTAAACTCAATTCCCTAAACCTTAACCTATAACCTAACCTAAACCTATACTTATTACCTAAACCTATTCTCAAATTCCAAAACCTATAACCTATAACCTATAACCTAAACTCAATTCCCTAAACCTTAACCTATAACCTAAACTAAACCTATACTTATAACCTAAACCTATTCTCAAATCCTAAAACCTATAACTTAAACCTATAACCTATAACCTATAACCTGAACCTATAACCTAAACTCAATTCCCTAAACCTTAACCTATAACCTAACCTAAACCTATACTTATAACCTAAACCTATTCTCAAATCCCAAAACCTATAACTATAACCTAAACCTTAACCAAAAACCTATAACCTAACCTAAACCTAAACCTATAACCTTAACATAAACCTAAACCTATAACCTTAACCTTAACATATAACCTTAACCTAAACGTAAAGCTAAACCTAAACCTATAACCTAAACCTATTCTCAAATCACTAAACCTAAACCTAAACCTAAACCTATAACCTAAACCTATTCTCAAATCCCTAAACCTAAACCTAAACCTTAATGTATTCTCAAATCCCTAAACCTAAACCTACACCTAATCCTAATCTCAACTTCTTAACCTAAACCTAAACCTAAACTTGAAAAAAAAAACTTAAACCCGATCCCGAACCCGAACCCGATTTCCTAAACCTAAACCTTAACCTATTCTTAATTCCCTAAACCTATAGCTTATAACCTAAACCTAAACCTAAACCTAAACCTAAACCTAAACCTGTAACCTATAACCTAAACCTAAACCTAAAACCTAAATGTATTCTCAAATCCCTAAACCTAAACCTACACCTAATCCTAATCTCAACCCCCTAACCTAAACCTAAACCTAAACTTGAAAACCAAAACCAAAACCTGATCCCAAAACTGAACCCGATTTCCTAAACCTAAACCTTAACCTATTCTCAATTCCCTAAACCTATTGCTTATAACCTAAACCGAAACTTAAACCTATACCTTAACCTAAACCTATAACCTAAATATAAACTTAAAACCTAAATGTATTCTCAAATCCCTTAACCTAAACCTACACCTAATCCTAATCTCAACTCTCTAACCTAAACCTAAACCTAAACTTGAAAACCAAAACCTAAACCCAATCCCAAACCCGAACCCGATTTCCTAAACCTAAACCTTAACCTATTCTCAATTCCCTAAACCTATTGCTATAACCTAAACCGAAACCTAAACCTATACCTTAACCTAAACCTAAACCTAAACCTATAACCTAAAACCTAAACCTAAACCTAAAACCTAAATGTATTCTCAAATCTCTAAACCTAAACCTCCACCTAATCCTAATCTCAAATCCCTAACCTAAACCTAAACCTAAACCTAAAATTGAAAACCAAAACCTAAACCCGATCCCGAACTTGAACCCGATTTCCTAAACCTAAACCTTAACCTATTCTCAATTCCCTAAACCTATTGCTTATAACCTAAACCAAAACCTAAACATATACCTTAACCTAAACCTATAACCCATAACCTAAACATAACCCTAAAACCTAAATGTATTCTTAAATCCCTAAACCTAAACCTACACCTAATCCTAATCTCAACTCCCTAACCTAAACCTAAACCTAAACTTGAAAACTCAAACCTAAACCCAATCCCGAACCCGAACCCGATTACCTAAACCTAAACCTTAATGTATTCTCAAATCCCTAAACCTAAACCTACACCTAATCCTAATCTCTACTCCCTAGCCTAAACTTAAACTTAAACTTGAAATCCAAAACCTAAACCCGATCCCTAAACTGAACCCGATTTTCTAAACCTAAACCTTAACATATTCTCAATTCCCTAAACCTATTGCTTATAACATAAACCTATACCTTAACCTAAACCTAAACCTAAACCTATAACCTAAATATAAACCTAAACCTTAATGTATTCTTAAATCCCTAAACCTAAACTACACCTAATCCTAATCTCAACTCCCTAACCTAAACCTAAACCTAAACTTGAAAATTCAAACGTAAACCCGATCCCGAACCCGAACCCGGTTTCTAAAACCTAAACCTTAACCTATTCTCAATTCCCTAAACCTATTGCTTATAACCTAAACCGAAACCTAAACCTATACCTTAACCTAAACCTAAACCTAAACCTATAACCTATAACCTAAACCTAAACCTAAAACCTAAATGTATTCTCAAATCCCTAAACCTAAACCTACACCTAATCCTAATCTCAACTCCCTAACCTAAACCTAAACCTAAACTTGAAAACCCAAACCTAAACCCGATCCCGAACCCGAACCCGATTTCCTAAACCTAAACCTTAACCTATTCTCAATTCCCTAAACCTATAGCTTATAACCTAAACCTAAGCCTAAACCTAAACCTAAACCTTAACATAAACCTAAACCCAAACCTATAACCTAAACCTAAACCTAAAACCTAAATGTATTCTCAAATCCCTAAACCTAAACCTACACCTAATCCTAATCTCAACTCCCTAACCTAAACCTAAACCTAAACTTGAAAACCAAAACCTAAACCCGATCCCGAAACCGAACCCGATTTCCTAAACCTAAACCTTAACCTATTCTCAATTCCCTAAACTTATAGCTTATAACATAAACCTAAACCTAAACCTAAACCTATATAACATATAACCTAAACCTAAACCTAAAACCTAATGTATTCTCAAATCCCTAAACCTAAACCTACACCTAATCCTAATCTCAACTCCCTAACCTAAACCTAAACTTAAACTTGAAAACTCAAACCTAAACCCGATCCCGAACCCAAACCCGATTTCCTAAACCTAAACCTTAATGTATTCTCAAATCCCTAAACCTAAACCTACACCTAATCCTAATCTCAACTCCCTAACCTAAACCTAAACCTAAACTTGAAAACTCAAACCTAAATCCGATCCCGAACCCGAACCCGATTTCCTAAACCTAAACCTTAACCTATTCTCAATTCCCTAAACCTATAGCTTATAACCTAAACTTAAACCTAAACCTAAACCTAAACCTAAACCTAAACCAATAACCTATAACCTAAACCTAAACCTAAAACCTAAATGTATTCTCAAATCCCTAAACCTAAACCTATACCTAATCCTAATCTCAACTCCCTAACCTAAACCTAAACTTGAAAACCCAAACCTAAACCCGATCTCAAACCCGAACCCGATTTCCTAAACCTAAACCTTAACCTATTCTCAATTCCCTAAACCTATAGCTTATAACCTAAACCTAAACCTAAACCTATATAACATATAACCTAAACCTAAACCTAAAACCTAATGTATTCTCAAATCCCTAAACCTAAACCTACACCTAATTCTAATCTCAACTCCCTAACCTAAACCTAAACCTAAACTTGAAAACCCAAACCTAAACCCGATCCCGAACCCGAACCCTATTTCCTAAACCTAAACCTTAACCTATTCTCAATTCCCTAAACCTATAGCTTATAACCTAAACCTAAACCTTAACCTAAACTTAAACCTAAACCTAAACCTTAACCTAAACCAATAACCTGTAACCTAAACCTAAACCTAAAACCTAAATGTATTCTCGAATCCCTAAACCTAAACCTACACCTAATCCTAATCTCAACTCCCTAACCTAAACCTAAACCTAAACTTGAAAACCCAAACCTAAACCCGATCCCGAACCCGATTTCCTAAACCTAAACCTTAACCTATTCTCAATTCCCTAAACCTATAGCTTATAACCTAAACCTAAACCTAAACCTAAACCTAAACCTATAACTTATAATTAAAACCTAAACCTAAAACCTAAATGTATTCTCAAATCCCTAAACCTAAACCTTAACCTATTCTCAATTCCCTAAACCTTAACCTATAACCTAACCTAAACCTAAACCTATTACCTGCACTTATAACCTAAACCTATAACCTAAACCTAAGCCTAAAACCTAAACCTAAACCTAAAATCGAAATGTATTCTCAAATCCTTAAACCTAAACCTACACCTAATCCTAATCTCAACTCCCTAACTTAAACTTAAACCTAAACTTGAAAACCCAAACCTAAACCCGATCCCGAACCCGGACCCGATTTCCTAAACCTAAACCTTAACCTTAACCTATTCTCAATTCCCTAAAGCTATAACCTATATACTATAACCTATAACTAAAACCTAAACCTTAACCTAAACCTATAACCTAAACCTAAACCTAAACCAAAACCTATAACCTAAACCTTAACCTATAACCTAAACTTATAACCTATAACCTAAAACCTAAACCTAAACCTAAACCTATAACCTATAACCTAAACTTATAACCTATAACCTAAAACCTAATCCTAAACCTAAACCTATAACCTAAAACCTATAACCTAAACCTAAACCTAAAACCTAAATGTATTCTCAAATCCTTAAACCTAGACCTACACCTAATCCTAATCTCAACTCCCTAACCTAAACCTAAACCTAAACTTGAAAACCCAAACTTAAACCCGATCCCGAACCTAAACCCAATTGCTGTAATAATGTAGCCCAATCACATGGCAAGAAACAAGAATGTATCCCTTTTAACACATACCCCTTTTTACAAAGCTTTAATTTTTGTTGTTGTTTCTATTAACTTGAATTGTAGCCCAATCATATGGCAACAAACAAGAATGTATCCCTTTTAACACATGCCCCTTTTTACAAAGCTTTAATTTTTCTTGTTGTTTCTATTAACTTGAATTGAAACACTTTTTTGCATTATTTGCTTACATTAGTTTTATTTTTATGATGAGTTTTATTTTAAAAAAGTGCCCACTTTTTTAAAAGAAGTTTATGCAATTCTTCATGGTTCTGAATTATAATGTTTTGTTGGTTTAATATTTATTTTTTTAGATGAAAGACAGAAAAAGAAAATTGTTGTTGATTTTTTTTCTTTTTTAATTTATGATGTTAAACGTATATGTATTTATGCGTGGATGAATATAATGTGGATAAGATTGTTTGTGTTTGGATGGATGTAGTTTATGTTTGGATGAATGTAGTTTATGTTGGATTTACGTAGTTTGGGTTTAGATAGATATGAATGTGAATATGATGAAATATATTATATAACAGGTGTATATCAGGAAGAATACGATGAAATATATTGTAACAGGTGTATATTGATCCTCTCAAATTTGAAAATGTGCTTTGAAGGTTCATAAGGGACGGTCCGTGGCCGTCCTTTGAAGGCTCATAAGAGACTGTCCATGACAGTCCTTTTTAAGAATGGTCCATGACCGTCCATTTAAAGGACAGTCCATAGCCGTCCTTTGAAGGGCCATAAGAGACGGTCCATGACAGTCCTTTTTAAGAACGGTCCATGACCGTCCTTTTAAAGGACGGTCCATGGCCGTCCTTTGAAGGCTCATCAGAGACGGTCTATGACAGTCCTTTTTAAGGACGATTCATGACCGTCATTTCAAAGGAAGAATGGTCGATGGCCGTCCTTTGAAGGCTCATAAGAGACGGTTCATGACCGTCCTTTCCACGACCATCCTTTTTAAGGACGGTCCATGACCGTCCTTTTTTCGTCAATAAGAATGACGGTTTTCGACCATCCTTTGAGTAATACGACACGTCAAAATTTGATGGCCCATGCGACGGTCCATGACCATCCTTTTTGGTCATTTGAGATGATTTTGGACCGTCCTTTTTTCACAGTTTTGACGTAGTGGGCCACGGATGAGACGTCTTCTTCGATCACGATTTCTCCCCAGTGATTATGAGCAGATATTATTCCAGCAATATCAAAATTGCAGGTAAGGAAATCGAACCATCACAGATTACACTGAAGAATTCCAACAGTTGGCTACATGAAATGATCTGTCAGAATCTGAGTCACAGAAGGTGGCACGATTTATAGGGGGTTGCGACCGACAATTCAGGATCGAGTTCAAATGTACCCAGTCGGGACCGTGGATGAAGTAGTTCAATTGGCGGGTAGGGCAGAAACACAACTTGCAAGAGCTCCTGCTCGTCCATATCCTTCAACTCGACTCCCTATGACGGGTCTCACACAGGATCCAGTGCTGGCACGAGGAAAAGACCCAGTACCTCAACTTCCTATAACCGCAAACCGTAATATGGGGAGCAGCTCATCCAAACCTCAACGTGCAGCACCCACAAAGCGGGTCTAAGTAGGATTCCAAATCCTTATGCTTGGACAAGGTCGAACAATTGTTACCGCTGTCTCCAACCAGGCCACCTATCAAACACTTGTCCTCAACGTCCCGCAGCACACTTGACTATAAACGAAGGGGGCACTGAAGATGAGGCTGCAGAAGAAGACCATGGCTTTGATGAACATGAACAAACCACTGAAGAAATAACAGGTGGCGATGAAGTGACGGGCGAGGATCGTGGCGAATTTCTAATTGTGAGGCGATTACTGTATGCCTCACGAAAGGAATTACATCCACAACGACACAATATATTTCGTACTTGGTGCACTGTCAACGGAAAGGTCTGTGAAGTGATCATAGACAGTGGTAGTAGCGAGAACATCGTCTCAAGAGTGATGGTGGACAAGTTGCAGCTACCAACGATGAAGCGTCCTTCCCCGTACTCAATTGGCTGGATAAAAAAGGTGAATGAGACCAAGGTAACTAAACAATGCACTATCTCATTTTCAATTGGTAAAAACTATAATGATCAAATACTTTGTGACGTGGTCGACATGGAAGCTTGTCATATGCTACTCGGTCGACCCTGGCAGTCGGACCGTAATGTAACCCATTGAGGACGAGATAATGTCTACATATTCATCAAGGATAGTCGAAAAATAATCATTGCCCCTATGGCACCAGAGAACCACCCTGAAGCTTCTAAAGCGAGGGGAGTTCCCTCTTGACCATTCGGGATTTCATAGAGGAATCCAAGGAAACCAGCGAGGTATATGTCATAGTGGTGAAGGGCAAGGAAGAGGAACCCTTAAACATCCCTCCAAGTTTAAGACTATTGCTAAACGAATTCAAAAAAGTCTGGCCTGAGGATTTACCTAATGGATTGCCCCCCATGAGGGACATCCAACATCATATAAACCTCGTCCCTGGGGCTAGCCTGCCCAACCGCCCTCATTATTGGATGAGTCCGAAGGAGTGTGAGATACTTTAGGGGCAAGTGGAGGAATTGATCCGTAAGGGTCTCTTGAGAGAGCATGAGCCCATGTGTCGTACCAACATTATTAACGCCAAAAAAAGATAGAAGCTGATGCATGTGTGTCGACAGTCGGACAATCAACAAAATTACAATAAAGTATCAGTTCCCAATACCACGGTTGGATGACATGCTCGATATGCTAGAAGGGGCCAAGGTGTTCTCTAAACTGGATCTAAGGAGCGGGTACCATCAGATTCGTATCCGACCCAGTGATGAGTGAAAAACGACATTCAAGACCAAGGAAGGGTTGTATGAGTGGCTGGTCATGCCATTCGGCCTATCGAACGCACCAAGTACTTTTATGCGTTTAATGAATCAAGTTCTAAAACCGTTCACTGGCCAATTTGTGGTAATATATTTTGATGACATATTGATATATAGCCAGGATGAGGCGGAGCACAGGAAACATCTCAGGTAGGTGCTGCAGGTCCTACAAATTAACAAGTTGTACCTCAACTTGAAGAAGTGTAGTTTTTAACTGACAGCCTGTTGTTTCTAGGATTTGTTGTAATGTCCACATGCATTCGTATGGACGATGAAAAGGTATGAACTATTAGGGAATGGCCGATCCTAACAAACATTTATAAGGTGAGGAGTTTTCACGGGTTGACGACTTTCTATCTTCGATTTGTGCGAGATTTTAGCACCATAGTCGTGCCTATAACAGATTGTATGAAAAAAGGACTGTTCCAGTGGACCGATAAAGCTAACGAGAGCTTTCATGGGATCAAGCATTGTTTGTCTACAACACCGGTCTTGGTGCTTCCTAATTTCGACAAATTATTTGAGGTTGAGTGTGACGCTTCATACGTCAGAATTGGAGGAGTGTTATCACAGGAAGGCAGGCCAGTAGGCTTCTACAGCGAGAAGCTTAGTGAAGCCCGAAAGAAGTGGTCGACTTATGAGCTTGAGTTGTACGTAGTTGTTTAGGTGATGCGACATTCGCGGCATTATCTGATTCAAAGAGAGTTTATTTTGTACACTGACCATCAAGCATTAAAGTTTATTAATAGTCAGACTAACGTGAATCGTGTGTATGCTAGATGGGTTGTATTTTTACAGGAATTCACATTTGTTCTTAAGCGCAAGTCAGGGCAGTAGAATAAGGTGGCTGATGCACTTAGCCGTTGTGCATCACTACTTGTTACGATGAGCATCGAGGTGGTCGGCTTCGACTGTCTCAAGGAGCTGTATGCCGAGGATAAGGACTTCAAAGATTCTTACATGAAGTGTCAAGAAGATCACCCCAGTGACCTTCATATACTTGACGATTTTCTCTTCAAAGGGAATGATTGTGCATCCCTCAAAGTTCTCTGAGGGAGCAGATTATTCAGGAGCTACATGGAGGTGGCCTCGGTGGACACCTGGGGCGAGACAAGACGTGAGCTTGGTGGACACCTCGGGAAATGTCGTACAATGTTGTCATGTTTGTCAGACTTCCAAGGGACAATCTCAAAATACGGGCCTCTACACCCCGTTACCTGTGCCTAGCGGTCCTTGGGAGGATTTATCAATGGACTTCGTGCTTGGTCTCCCACGAACACAACGCGGCATGGATTCGATGTTCGTGGTAGTAGATCGTTTCTCCAAGATGGCGCACTTTATCCCATGCAAGAAGACCCTCGATGCAACACACGTGGCGAATATATTTTTCAGGGAGGTCATACGGCTACACGAGGTCCCCAAGACCATTACTTCTAATCGTGACATGAAGTTCATTAGCCACTTTTGGCGGACATTATGGAATCGATTCGATACACGACTTCAATTCAGCAGTGCTTACCACCCACAGACTGATGGGCAGACCGAAGTTGTGAATCGCACGTTGGGAAACCTCCTTCACTGTATTTCAAGAGAAAAATTGAAGCAGTGGGATTTGGCTTTGTCTCAAGCAAAGTTTGCATTCAACAACATGGTGAACCACTTGACAGGGAGATCACCGTTCCAGATTATCTACAAACGAGTGCCTCGCCACACACTTGACTTGGTCCCTCTGCCCAAGCACCCAGGCACGAGCATTGCAGCAGAACATATGGTAGACAAGATCATGGGCGTCTATGTAGAAGTGCAGACCAAGCTACATGCCTCGAACGAGAAGTATAAGGAACAAGCGGACAAGCATCGGCGACAAAAAGTGTTCGAGGTGGGCGACCACGTTATGGTCCATCTGCGCAAAGAGAGATTTTCGACCGGGAGGTACAACAAATTGAAAAATAAGAAGATTAGACCCGTCCCAATTATTCGAAAGATCAATGACAACACTTATGTTGTTGATTTTCCAGATGACATGATGATCTCATGGACTTTCAACGTCGCGGACCTGACCGAGTATCATGAACCAGAGCAGGATGAGAACTCGATGACGAGTTCTTTTGAAGTGGAGGGGACTGATGTAGAGCGGGTCGCGGACAGTTTCATGGCCAAGATGGATCAGAAAAGGCCCGGTCGACGACAGAAGTGATCCGGACCGTCGGACCTTAGATCGGGCGTATCTCGCAATCTGGAATGAGTTATCTGACATAAAATATATGATTTTGGGGTAGAACGAGCTACTTTAGCCAACCAACCCCCTATGCTAGGTTAAGCAGCCCGGAATTGCGAAAAACCCCTAAATCGACGGTCATTTTCCTGTTTTAATTTTGTTTTTACTATAAATAGTAAGTTTTAGTTTGATTGTAACTCTTCATCTGTCGGGCTTTAGGAGTTGCGCCCAACGTGAAAAGAGCTTAGAATAATTAGGAGAACTGTTTGGTGAAGCCAAATAGGACACTTACTATTTTTGGCTGAAAACCTTGCACACTGGTAGACATCACGACCGTTTATAAATAGTAAGTTTACTATTTATAGCAAGTCGCAAATTCTAGGAGTTTGAGTTGTAGTTTGATTCTGATTTCTTTCCCATTGCTTGGTACCCCTATTTAAAGGGTTATGAACTCATTTTTATTGATGAATTAATCAATTTCGAATTTATTAGAATTTATTTCTATTTTCTACTTTCTTTCTTCGTGGATTCGAGAAGTCTTTGTGAGGAGTCCAGAGAAGCTCCGTGAATTCCGCGTAGTTATCCTCATCACGTTCATCCTAGCATCATCCACACTTGAGAATCTGATTGGTCAAAAAATTGCACTGTGTACTGTGCGCAAAGAAAGTGGCATTTGCTTTATCTCGGTTGACTCAAATTGGCTAGGCCTGATATTTTTTTCTGATGGAAGAGGTATCCTATGCTAGACTGTCGTATCTAAGTCATCAAACACTCACTTTCCACACACGTGTCATGCAGGTGCAAGGTTAATGTGAACGGAGTATCCACAGAAAATCCAACTGGTCAGATGATCCTAGCTGCCGATCAGACACCTACATTGCCCCGTCCTTGGGACCTTTAGTTAGCTGCCCACTTGTAATGCGGAGGTCTATTTGTAGGGTTGTCAATGGGTACCGGCCAGTGTAATTAATGGACCCAAACCTGTTAAGCAGGTCCAGATCTCCTTTTGGACCCGTTAGCAACCTGGTTTGGGTCTTACATTTTTTATCTGAGTTGAGTTGGGTCAAGTTAGTTTTTATAATACTATAATATGCATTAAGTATATATTGACTATTTTAACAATGAAGTGAGTTTCCAAACCGTGAGAATGTAAAAAAGCCTGTTTACATACCATGCATGCGTCAAAGTAGCACCTGTGTGCGATCTAATCCATCCACCTCGTTGTATTTACTATGTACATGTTGTTATTTACCTCGAACCCAACTCACAGCATAGATCCAAAAACTTAATAGATATCAATTCTTCAAAAAACATGGTCATGCTCTTCTTTTTTCTTTTTCTTTTTTACATTCCATTCACATTCCACATATACATATGCACTCGCACCTTGGTGATTTTCCACGGTATTGGGTACTCAAACCCATGACCTCATGTTCAATATATATATATATATATATATATATATATATATATATATATATATATATATATATATAAGGCTACCACTGCACAGCAGCATGAGTAAAGACCCAAGGCAGCTACCACTGCACAGCAGCATGAGTAAAGACCCAAGGCTCATAAGGACCCAAACTTGGTTAACCCAGGCACATGTACTACCGACCTTGGCAAGACTTGGGTATGAGTATTATAGAACCCAACCCGTTGACAGCCTTAGATATTTGGTTGCAGAGGAGCAAATTATGTGGGTTTTTTTTTTTTTTTTTGGGAAACTCAGGAGTGTTAAAATTTAAAATTGTCTTAATGTTTCCTAGTGGAAATAAGATTTTTTGGTGACACATTGAGTTTTGATGGGGAATAAGAAGAGTTTTAAATTGTGTTTGGTTGACGCGCGCTATGATTTTTCTTGGAAAATACTGTAATTTGGTGGGTCACAGCATCTCTATCACATATATTGCGCCTTTAACCGACCAAGACTTGACTATCGCCGTAAAGATAGCTCCAGCTGTTGATTAGTGGAAAAACAGGCTAGTTTGATTATTCCTATTGGAAAATGTCATCTCATTGATTTGGATTCTCCATGATTATCCCACCTTTGACTGCCCATCTCTATGGAAAAAACGGAAGCGGATTGGCTGGTGCACCACACACCAGCTATATAACTGGTGTATTGACGTCAACAAGTTTTGTGGGTCCCATCATGAGGTATGTCTTATATCCAAACCGTTCATCCATTTTGCGAGCTGATATAACGCTCAATTGGACCACACTGCAAAAAGCGCAGTGGAATATTGAACGACTACCATTGAAACCCTTTTAGGGGTCACAGAAGTTTCAGATCAATATGAAATTTGTTTTTCCTCTTCATCCATGTATTTGTGACCTTATTAGCAGATCGGATTGAAAATAAACGTTTTGGTGGGCCCTACGAATTTTTTAACGGTGAAAATCATTATCCTTGTTGCTATTTGTGGTGTGGTCCATTTGAGATTTGGATATGATTCATTTTTTGTCTAATCCTCTAAAATGATTTCGAAAAATGGATGAAGGGTGTGGATATAATAAATACATCATTGTGGGGCCCTTGTACCTTTAATCTCCTTTGAACCGTTCGTACGACACGTATCTACACCAGCTATATAGCTGCGTCTCGTCTTCGCACGACACATATCTACACCAGCTATATAGCTGGTGTGTGGTACACCAGCCAATCCGCTTCCAGAAAAAACCACTTTATCCACCTCTAATCAATGTCCTTGAAAATGGACAATCCATATAGCTTACAATAGAGATAGTCCAACGGGGACCATCATGTGGGGCTCATCGATCTCAAAAGTCAAGTCATGGGATGATCCTAACCAATCTATTATCAATCGTTATGAAAATGAGCAGTCCATATTGATTATACTAAAAACAGATCTAGCCATTGATTTGGATCATCCATGATGTTGGTCTGCCTATGATTACCCTTTGCTTGTAAAATCACTCCTGATCGAATGATCCCAACCATCTTACCAATTAATACACAGGAATGGATGGTCCTATTTATTATTGTATAAAAGGTCTGATCAGCAATCTAGACCATATATCATGTGGGCCATAGCTCTATTGAAAATTCATACCAAAAAATTATTTTGATAGAGGATCTTAGCCATCCTATCAAAAGCTAGAAATTTGGGGACAATATTTATTATATAGAATATGGTCCTATTTATCAACCATCATGTTGGTCCATCCTACTTTAAAATTACTCTGGTCATATGATGCTAACCATCTGACCAATGGCTTGAAAAATGGACCATCCATGTTGATTTGGACCTTACATTATGTAGGATCCACCTTTGATTTCCCTTTTAAAACTCACTCTTATTGCATGATTATAACCATCTAATCAATGGGAAAATATTAGAGAAAGGGATTCCAAAGGAATAACAAAACATAGTTAATGAGACAAAACTAAAAATGTTTTTCAGTGAGACTTGGGAATAGGGTTGTGCATCAAGCCGAGTTGAGTCGAGGTGGGCCAAGCTTGGCTTGGCTTGTCCGTGCTCTTCTCGAGTTCGAGCTCGAGCTCGAGCTCGGCCTCGAGCTTACTATTGAAGCTTGGCTTGTTTGCCAAAACTTTTGAGTCGAGCTCGAGGCGAGCTAATGGATCGAGTCGAGGCGAGCTTACCTCGAGTCGAGTCAAGCTTGCTCCCAACCTGACCCAACCCGCACCGGACTTAACCTAGCAACCCGACCCAACCCCCAAATCAAATATTTAATTAATAATACACACACACACATATAATATTAGATAAAACCATAGATGGTATTTTGTTGTTGATACTGAGAGAGAGAGAGAGAGAGAGAGAGAGAGAGAGAGCTCAGGTGAGTGTAGGCCGTACGGCTGAGACAAGCCGGGTAGACGTTGAGTCAAGTTCAGGTGAGAGAGAGAGAGAGAGAGAGAGAGAGAGAGAGAGAGAGAGGAGCTCGAGCGCGGCGGGTTAGGTAAGAAAGGGAAATGGTATAAGAGAGACAGACGGGTATGATAGGGTTTATGTTTTTTTTTTAATTTTTAAATATAATATAATATACATTAATATATAATAATAATAATAATAATAATAATAATAATATATTCTAGTCGAGCCGAGCTCGAGCTTCGAGCTAAGCCGAGTTCAAGTCGAGTCGAGTCAAACTCTACTATGTTTGAACTTGGCTTGTTTTCAAAACGAGCTGGGTCATGTAAAGCTTGGCTCGCCTTGATTCATCGTTCAAGTCGAGTCAAGTCGAGCCAAATCGAGCCAAGTCAAGCGAGCTTTTTGAGCTAGCTTGGCTTGTGTACAGCCCTACTTGGGAATTCTAAGCCAAGACAACCTTACCTCATCAACCAAACAGCCTCAAGAGACTTCCTATCAATGGCTAGGATTGCCCAAACAAGTGATTCTTATTTTTCGGGTATGCCATGTCCATAGTAGGGCCCAATAGATAAGCGGCTTACATCTCATAAATGAGATGTTTTGTTGTCTCTATGCCTTTATATCACCTTTTGGCCCATCTAAAATACTATTCATCATCTTTCCTTGACTCTTCCATACATCTACATCCAACCTACCACTCATTAATATAGCTTCACCCTCTTTTATCCTCAGGGATGGCAATGGTCCAAGCTAGGACTTGACCGACTTACTACTCATTAGTATCCACACCCACATCCAACCTATTTCTCATTAAGATATTTCCCCCCTATCCCTCGCACCCTATCGTTAATCAGGCTAAAAATGCAAAGTTAGGAAAAAAAAAATCAAATTAATCTACTTATTGGTGGATTTTTTTTTGTAAAACACAATGAAACATAAAATGTTTTGAAAAACCTAATTATTAATTTTAACAAGATTTCTATTAAGATTAGTCCATGTTTCTTAAAAGAAGGAAAAAAATTACTTTCTAATCATACCGAAAGTAGATTTGTTGATCGTTATTGTTGTTGATCTTCTAACACTGAATTTCTCCCATATTTATCTTAAATAAAGAGATATGAAATCTTCCATCTATATCTTGATAGAAGCTAAATCAGACCAGAACCGTCTATATGACAGACCTTAGATAGGCATTATGGATAATGTAGACTTGATCAAGGCATGTGAATGTGGCCCACCTTCTCTTCCTTCCTCACTCTTTTTACTCTAGGGACCAGGGGACATGTGAATGTCAAGCTCCCTAAACCCTCCCTTTGAGATAGGATCTTATACGATAGACTGATCTTATACAATATACTAAGGTTTCAGGAGAAACACACCATATGATACTTCACCACCTACAAACATCTAAGTACCCATGTGAAGGATATCTATTTACCTTCTTAATCTATGCACCCCAACGGCCAAATCCCTCCACTATCTGTAGTCACCATCCCTAAGCAATTTCCATGCCACCCAATGTATAAATCGAATTATACCTTGACTATTAAATGTCCAAGCATGATTTGAAATAAATCAACAGTTAAAAATAAATGTTAACTATTGAAGAACCATGGCTAGCTAAATAGAAACCTCATGTTAAAATTGTGACACCAAAATCACTATGGGTTTATTCACTTTTTATTATACCATATGACCCATGTTTCACATGCTAATAAGGCCCAAGTGTCAGTGGACCCTTGGATGGGTATTTTTGACATTTTTTTCTTTTAAAAGAGTGTCTTTTAGAGTAACTTATGTGAGGGTTAAGAGAGAGTTCCAATTTTTTTTATTGCTTTTTGGTGTTTTAAGAGTCTCCAAGGAGAGAGCTAGGATTTTTTTATGTAAGTTCTCTCCATCCTTATAATATTCTCTGAACAGTAGATTGATCGTCTCTTTGTTTCATGTTTTTTTTTTCCGCAAGGGTTTTCCACGTAAAAATAGTGTGTTCTCCTTATGGTTTCTTGGATTTTTTTTATTTTTTTTCATTTTCTCTTATTTATTTCAATCTGGATTAAGATGCTTCCGTAGGGCCGGTTCACAAACAAGTGGCATTGGAGTGAGGTTGGTTTGTTAGTTTGGATTTGAGATACGGCATCAAGGGGATCAAATGTGAAGTTTAGACAGAGAAATTCATGGGTAAAAAAAACTTTGAACTATGGAGATTGAAAATGAAAGCACTCCTAGATTAGCAAGGGATTCAGTATGCACTCCTTCAGAAAGCGCATCGTCCTGAATCTATGAAAGAAGAAGATTGAGATGAACTAGATTAAAAGAAAATTAGTAGAATTCAATTGTCTTGGCCAATGAAATCATTTACGATGTCATACATGAGACGACTACTACAGATTTATGGGCAAAGTTGGAGAGTATTTATATGAAGAAATCTTTCACCAATCGTCTATTTCTGAAGAGATAATTTTATACTCTGAAAATGGCGAAAGCTTCGGATCTATCTGAACATATTAACAAGTTCAACAAAAATGATTTGAAAGTTGACAAGTATTGAGGTGAAGATCGAGGAAGAAGAAAAAGTCCTAATTTTGTTGACATCTCTCCCCAAGTCATTCGAGTATCTGGTTAATATTCTTTGTCATAGTAAGAATACTTTAGGCATCGAGGCCGTTACTGAAGCTCTTCAGTTGAAGCGGTTGTAACGGCAAAGTGGCGGTGAAGGTACCTCTATGGATGGGTTGTTTGCTCAAGGAAGGTTATTTGAGCGAGATAAGGGAAAACCACGATCTAGATCCAACTTAAGAGGTAAAAGAAAGTTGAAATGTTGGAATTATCAAGGGATGGGACATTTAAAAAAGGATTCTCAGTGCCGGAAGGATAAGAAGTTAAATGATTCACCGACAGAAGATAATTCAATTGAATCCGATGAAGGCTCAGATGGTTGTCATGTATCGTCGATAACCAAGAGTGAGAATTTCTATCAAGAATGGATCTTGGATACTAGGGTATTGTACCATATGTGTCCTCATCAGAGTTGGTTTACCCCATATAGTAAGTATAATGGTGTGCTGGTTCTTATGGGTAATGATCATGCTTACAAGATTATTGAAATTAGTTTGGTTCGCATCAGGATGTTTGATGAGGTGGAGCATACTCTAACAGATGTGAGGCATGTTCCAGACTTGAAGAAGAATATGATCTCTTTAGGAAATCTAAATACAATTGGTTGCAAGTTCATTGGTTATGATGATGTCTTGAAGATTTCAAATGGAGCTCTTACAATAATAAGGCACAATAGAGCGGTAATCTTTACTAGTTGATCAAAAATACTAGATCTAGTGGAGTTGTAATGTCTGTATTAGATTTCACATTGGCATAGTTATGGCATGTGTCATTGGCCACATGAACGAGCGGGATATGAAAGTACTTCTCAATCAAAAGTTAATTCATAGTTTTAAAAGTTTCGATTTCGATATATGTGAGCATTACATATATGGAAAACAGTCGAGGCTAAATTTTAAAATCGAGAAACATGTCAGTAAATGGTAGGTTAATTACATGTATTCTGATATGTGGGGCTATCGCCCATTATTTCTGGAGGTGGATCATGTTACTTTGTCACATTTATAGATGACTTCTCTAGGAAGGTTTGGATTTATATTTTGAAACATAAATCTAATATGTTTGCCACTTTCAATATATAGAAAGTGATGATTGAAAAACATATTGGGCGGAAAGTGAAAGTTTTTAGGATAGATAACAGCGAAAAATTTACTTTAAGAGAATTTGATCAGTATTATGAGAATAAGAGAATAGTCAAGCACAACACGGTGAGTCATACACTATATTAGAGTAGTTTGGTAGAACGTATGAACCAGAATCTGTTGGAAAGGGCTCAGATTATGTTGAGAAATTATGCGTTAAGTAAAGAGCTTTTCACTGAGGTTGTTTTTACAGCTTGCTATTTGGTGAATAAGTTTTCCTCTACAACTATTGATTATAAAATTTCTTAAGAAGTATGGAGTAGTCAGATAGTTGATTACTTGAGTTTGAGGATTTTTTATTGTAATGTCTATCCTCATGTATTTTCTATTGAGAGAGATAAGCTACACCAAAGAGAAAAAAAATTACACCTTTATTGGCTATGGTGATAGGGTGAAAGGTTACAAATTATTATATTGTGCTTGATTGAAGATCATTATTAGTCGAGACATCAAATTTTATGAGGGTTCCTTGTTTCAGAAAGATGAGCGAAATGAAACAAAAAATTCAGTTGTTTCTAAAAATTAACATGTTGCAGGCTCAGTTATCCAGGACGTTTGAAATAAAAGATCTAGGGGCCGCAAAGAGGATTCTTAGTATTAATATACATAGGGATAGGTAGAGGAGCAGGATATGATTGTCTCAGGAGTAGTATCTTGAGAAGGTTCTAGTCAAGTTCAGACTGAAAAAGGCGAAATCGGTTAACGCTCCCTATGCTGCTCACTTTTGACTTTCTTCAAAACTATGGCCTACATCAGATGAAGAAAAGCAGTATATGTCTTGTGTACCCTATTCGAGTGCAATTGGCGGTCTTATGTATGTCATGGTCTATACAAGACCAGATATTTCACATGCAGTTGGTGTTTCTAGTAAATTCATTTTGAACATCGGCAAGCAACATTGGAAAGCGATGAAATTGTTATTTCGATATATATGTGTAACATCCTGAATTTTCACGGCCAGAATTTATACTCATGCCCGAGAAAAACTGGGTGTTAATAATTGAATGAATTAGATGTTTTAAAAAATCGCACTATATATATTTTTTTCATTTAGATCACATCCAGTTACATTCATAAATCAGGAGAAGAAAATCGAATGTATTTATTATTTCATCAGAGTAAAAGAATTCAACAACTTATCTCATGCCCTCTCAATGAGAGCTTATTACATTATCGAGTTTGTAGCAGAATATAAAACTAAATCATAAAACTATCTTCTTATTCTTTCATTATAATCTTCTATAGGGAAATGATCCTCTAGGTCTTCGATTCGTGCATCACCTGCAACATCTGTACAGTTGGAGAAGGTTAACGCCATACTCATAGTGATGGTTATCTTTTAATATTAACAATAATTCAAGAGATTCATAAAGTAATGTAAGGGTTCTGATACGTCTCGTACTCCACTACTACGAGTGGTATCAGTATGTGAAACAATTGTATATATGTAGAGGTGGGCATCGAGCCGAGTAGAGTCGAGGTGGGCCAAGCTTGGCTTGGCTTGTCCATGATGTACTTGAGTTCGAGCTCGAGCTCGAGCTTGGCCTCGAGCTCAACATTGAAGCTTGGCTTGTTTGCCAAAGCTGTCGAGTCGAGTTCGAGTTAAGCTAATGGTTCGAGTCGAGTCGAGTCGAGCTCAAGCTTGTTGGGTGAGAGAGCAATGGATTCTGTTTTTGATCCTCCTCCATTGATGAAAAATTCAAAAATCTTAAGAGAATCAAAGCAAAACCCGATGAAAAAACCAAACAAAGTTTCGAATCGGATGAGGAAACCTGTAAGAACCGATCTGTTCTTGATCTTCTTCCACCAGCAGAAATCCAAGTACTAGAAAAGAAACAGAGCAGAACATAGATCAGAAATCCAAGTAAAGAGCTCTAGCCAATCAGATCATTGGATTTCCTTGAAGCTCTAACAAATCTGAGAAGAACCCATCTCGAATTTCTTGGGTTTCTCGCGTAAGAAGTAGATTTCAAGAGATTGAAATCATACTATTGTGGAGCTGAAATGAAAACTGGTGGTGGTGGTCGGGGCGGGCATATGGCTGGCAGTGGACAAAGAAAGAGAAGAAAGGGAAAGGGAAGGGGGTGCGAGCGGTCAGGTAGACACTCTAGGGTTTGTTTTCTATTTTTGTATTTTAGAGTTTAAACTTAAAACTTATATTACTATAATATTTAATATTTAATATATTTATTAATCGAGCCGAGTCGAGCTCGAGTTCAAGCTTCGAGTCGAGTTGAAATGCCCTTTGGTTGAACTTGTAATTAGCTTGGCTCGGCTCGAATCGGACATTCAAGCCGAGTCAATCCGAGCTGACTCGAGCCGAGTCGAGCAAGCTTTTCGAGCTAGCTTGACTCGTGAATAGCCCTATATATATGAATGCATGCCTAGAAAAGTGTGTACGGCTCATCATACATAGTAATCATCACAATGTGAAATACAATTTAGAGAAAACCTGACTCACCCAGCATCTTATAAGTACGGAGATTTGCCGGTGTGTCCAACGCTACCTTAATGGTAAACATTCAAGATTTGTGGAAGACGGGGCTTCAGAATAAGAGTTCTCTCGGTCCGTGACAACTACCAAAGTACTATCTTGCGAGGCATCCACAATTTCTTATATCATGGGGTCGTCGAAATCCACAAAGTGTATCAAGCATTCATTCAAAGAGTTGGAAAATTCAGCTGAGAGTGACTCGTTTTTTGCATCTAAGTCTGTGACGATTTTTCTAAGGATTCCATCATCTTTAAAAGGAGATGAAGGTATGCTCTCTTGCTCCAACCCTGTATAGAGTGATCAAGGGTCAGTAGACGAAGTATTGATGTGAGGACTCTGTTCATTAAAGCTACTCAGTAGAGGCCTTGAATCGTCAAAAGTGTATAGCTCAGATGGTGGCCTCAACTGGGTGGTTTCAAATTCCAGAGTTATATCAAGCGGCTCGTCCATCTCCTGAATCATATCATCATTTAATTCAAGGGAGTGGTCTAAACATGTCTCACAAGAGTTAGAAGGGTCGGTTGTAAGGGGCTCATCCTCCACATTCAAAGTGGCCATGTCAGATAGGTGGAGTAGATAACTTTGGTTAACAACCTCCTAAACCTCTTGATCATTGATGTGGGCCAAACTTGAGATTGAATCCCAATACTCATCATTGTCCAATTTAGTGCAGTACACTCTTGGGATGGGATCGCTTTCCTCACATTTTATTCCTAGATTAGGTTGAGGTCCCCATAAACTAACCTCTTCCTTATCTTTGAAATCAAGCATATCATGTGAGCAAAGTGTGTCGTAATCATTGTATTTGAAAGACACCCACGTCTCTTGATCATTCCTTTGGATAGTCATCAAGATCAACTCATCAAGAAATTGAACCATATGCTCATTAACATAATCCAACTCTTCATTCCAAATTCTAGAATTCTTTAAAAGCAAGTTAGGATTACTTTCATCGTATTGTTTCTCTGGATTTGGTTGAGGATGAGGTAAACTAGCCTTGTTCCTCTCATTGAGGTACGATTCAATTACTTCTAATGATTTCATCATGTCCACAACATGTTGGTTGAATAGTTTTCGATTTTCCATGATATCCAAACATGAATCCTCTTGATCGTTTCTAGTTGGATCTCAAAGGTAGGGGATCCAAGAGAATAATCACTATAACATGTTGTTGGTTCATCTTTCCAATTTTGATATTTTCATTGATCATAGTCATCATAGATGGAAAAATCTAATGGTTATTGATACATATTATCACTCATGATATAATCATGTATTGTTTTCTTTTTGTCTGATAGGTGATAATAATTCTCACTCCCATAACTAGTTATGATAAACCCAACACTCACGTACTATCCGTGAGGTGTAATTGTTCTCCCACATATGATCGTGTAAAGACTTCTTAACCAGTGGAGCATCATATTCTAGTCGGTTCTTGATAATGGTTTCAAAAAAAACTTGAGACATAGGTTGATTTCTGTCATAATCATCATCCTAATATATATTATTCTTCTCAGCATACTGATGTCCCCACTCTTGCATATACATGGTGAAACCTTAACTCTGAATCTAACCCTAAGAAAAATAAAAGAAAAAATCCTACAGCAGTATGGAAAGTAAATGAGAAGTTAGAAAGAAGTTACCAGATTAGAGTTCCTATGTTAAGATTCTGTAAAAGAAAACAAAAGAAATTAGTTTCTAAAGTTATAAAGTTTCTAAAATTAAATAATAAGTTAGTTTCTAAAATAAAAAAAATCCTACAATTAGAAAGTTTCTAAAAATCAAATAAAACCCTAAACCTAAAAATAGAAAAAAGTAAAAAAAAAAAAAAATTAAGATAGAGGTTACCACTTTAGAGAGTCTACGTCAGGGTCTACAAAATAAAAAAATTAGGTTAGTTTCTTAAAAAATATATATAATAATAATAATAAGAACTAAATCCTAAAGTTAAAAAATCATAATCTTAACCTAATTCTAAAACTAGCTAATTTCATAAAAACACAACCGTTAGGCCCCAGTAATGGCGCCAAAAACTTGTTCACACCCCAAGTATAGGGTTGTGATGTAGTAATAATCTCGGTAAGACTGAGGTCGAATCCACGGGGACTGAACCTTGTACGTAATCTGAAAATAACCAGTACTAGAACTGAAATAAGATGAAATCTAAATTAAGTGAATGTGAAGGAATAATGGTGAAATGTCATTCTAAAACTTGTAAATTCAAAGGTATGAAACTAGGGTACCAACGATACACTTGTAGAGATCAGGGAGATCTACGCTTGATTCATGAACTCAACTGGACTTCGAGTCTTATCTTCATCCAATTGGAAGATATATCACTAAAACTCAATCTAAACTTCCTTTGACCTAGTTTTCAAGAGATGAGAGTTATGAGAATTAAAGTTCATTCCATCACAAAACCATGCCCGTGAGACAAAGTAAACAACAGAATTAAACCAATCTACAACCAATCTGAAAGATGCATGAATATTAGGAAGGATTCCGTCATCTAACCATGTCCAAGAGGCAATGGTGAACAACAAGGCTTCCTACCTTTACAATCAAAATAAAGGAAAGGAAATACTCAAAGCCATCATAGATCTATTGTAATTTAAGTCACAACAAATTATTAAAAACTAAAAGCATTCCTATCAATCAAACTATAATAAAAATTAGTTCATAACATGAATCAAAGACCGTAGAATACTACCCATCACGCCACAAGCTTCACCTCTTAGCCCTAGCTAAGAGGTTTAGCCCATCATAGACATGATCAAACTAAGACCTCAATAAACGTTAAAGGAAAGGAAAAACCCAAGAAGGAAGAAGAAGATGCTGATGCCGTCGGCTCGCTCCATGTTCTCTCCCTCACCTCCACGGCTGCTCACACATTCCAAAATCTGATGGATCCCCCTCTCCAGCGTTCTCTCTCTCTCTCTCTCTCTCTCTCTCTCTCTCTCTCTCTCTCTTTATATGCATTGCAGCTCGGCTGGAGTTGGTTGGTGGACATTTTCTTTACGCGCAACAACGCATGTTGCACAGTGAAACCGCAACTCAACTTGCGTTTGGAGTGACTTTTCAGCCGAAGGACATCCACGAAACTCGTTCTGGCTCCATGGTTGGGGTAAAGACCCCCTTCGCGAGCTATTCAACGGTTTTAATCAAAGATCCAAATATTATCTGGGCCGTACAACGCCCTGCAACCTTCAGGAAAATCGAACGTGCATTGCATATGAATCTTCCTATGCTAAGATGCTTAGTGGACCCCAAAGTGATGTTTTTAGTGAATTTCACCCCGTTCATTGGATTCCTGACAAAATTTCAATCGAAAATGAGTGGTTTTAGTCGAGTTTTGGTGCAATCCACTGTATCAAATCACCTCATTATTCATCCTGGGTTTGACGGATATCCTCATGTGTCCACGTGTATGGGACCAAAAAGACCTCATGGAGAGCGTCGTGCCCCCCCTCTAAGCACGTTGGACGGTTCAAATTGTCCAATGGGATGATCCTAGTGGCCCACTATGATCATCTGGCCGGACATTTATGCGGAAGGAGTCGAGTCAGCGTGTGCTGACCGACTCCCTCAGTTCAGTGCGGTGCGGGAGTGCACTGCTTGTGCACTCGCACGACCCCAAGTGGGGTCCATTATGATGTTCGTGAGGAATCTGTTCCATCCATCCATTTTGCCACCTCATTTAAAGGGTTCATACTAAAATTGAAGTATATTCAGATATCAAGTAGTCCCCAGATTAGCGATTTATGGGCTAATCTGTCCATTGGGGTACTTCGACAAAGATCCAATGGCTAAAATTCGACGTGTTCGGTTAATTTAGGGTCCTCAGGCCAGATATAAAGTTTCGAATCAAATGCATGGTGAAAACCCTATGATCTTGCATTCATGATGACTTTCAGGCCTCTTTAACGTGAATGGCTTGATTTTCTCGGATCTCTGACGTGTAAATTCTTCGATCTCGGTCCCCTGGGGTCCGTCCCTTGCCTTAGTGATTCTAGAGTATTAAATTCATGCTTTTAGTACCCTTTTTCAGTCCAGACTCATAATTTCACATTGCAACATAAACACGATTAAAATAAGCCGTTAAACAGTATCATATTTATAAAATCAGGTAATAACTAGGATCTAATATACAATATTTGACCCTCAACACAATCCCCAATCAGCATTTTGCTAGTCCTGAGCAAAGTATGTGAAAAATAAACCTGAGTGAATTTTGAAAAACAATTCAAATACTAGAATTTTAAGATTCATGAATGTTGGGCATTACTTCCTCATGGACTCAAGCGCACGGTAACTTCATAGTCAAGTTCAAAGTATTAATCCATTGATTAGAAAAATTCTAAACATTAAGTTGCATGGGTGTATAGTGAAACCTAAACTTATCAAAATCAGGGGCTCAATTTTTTATTTTCATGATAACATTGATAACCACAAGAACATTCAGTATAACCATAACCTAAACCAAAACTTGCCTTACAGTTCAACTTTTCATTCTTCCAGCTTTTAATTTTTTCCATTAATAGCTTTCACGCTATGTCAACCTTTTAAAGGTAAAACAAGGAGGGGAATCGAACTCTCACCTATGGGGATCAAACCCATGGTGAAGACTATTCGCCCAACCTTTTTCAAAAACAACTGTTTTTTTTCCTAGTTACTATTTTTTCTTTGAACATGATAGACAAATTCCCCAGGTTGGCTCCTTCCATGATTAGTGATTACCTGGTTAATAATTCAATATCAAACTAAAACTTTAACGTATAAGCTAGGTATGACATGTGAAATCATGACTCAATCAATGTTTAAAACTTCTAATCATGGAGAAACAATTCGAATTTAATTGAAAAATCTAACATAACTGAATGCAAGAGTCATAAATTACCAACATTACATATCTTGTACTTCTAAATTAAAGATGGCCTTCAAAATCACTTCGACTTCATAAGAATTTTCAGAAAATTTTAAAAAAAAATTCACAATTTTTACTCAAGACCAAAAAAGCACTAATTAGGTAACCAATCTCCCATCCCCAACCTGAAATATACATTGTACTCAATGTAAAAGAAATAAGCATGCAATGCACATGAGACAACGAAAGTAAAAGAGCAGTGATGAAAAGATAGTACCTGATGAGGAAATTGAACGGCCTTTCCAAAGAGATATCAGCGCGAGAGCGGGTTAACACAAGAGTGAAACCAACGAAAGCAACATATCCTAAAACAACTTAGAAATCAAACTAACCTAACGGCATAAAGTCGACTATCCGAGAAAGGCATAAAGCAAACTACTCTAGTCCTATGAAAGCAGGGGAAAAGGTACTTAGTCATGTCGCGAGGTTTCTCTTGTGGCCAATATCTGGATAAATTTCTTCGTAGGTTTCTCAATAAGATAATTCAAAAGCCCTTTTTGTAAGAAGCTTGGATGCCCTAGAGCATGAAGTTCCAAAGAAATTTATGGACCTCATCAAAAATTTGTTGTTGATTCACCTGAAGTATCCAAAGTATGTATGATTCACTTGTGACAGAAAAAGTTTCAAAGTTAGTATCCATGGTGAATCAGAGACTATAACTAGATAAAATTCAAAAAACTTCTCATCAGATGATATAGTCTCAACACATTCTGAAGTTGTAGACTCCGGTTTAGTTTCCAGCACCTCCTCCCTTAATGGTAAACATCAAGATCTGTCGAAGACGGGGCTACAGAGTAAGAGTTCTCTCGGTCCGTGACAACTACTGAGGTACTATCTTGCAAGGCATCCACTATTTCTTGTATCATGGTGGCGTCGGAATCCACAAAGTGTATTAAGCATTCATTCAAAGAGTTGGAAAATTCAGCTGAGAGTGACTCATTTTTTGCATCGAAGTCTGTGATGATTTTTCCAAGGATTCCATCATCTTAAAAAGGAGATGAAGGTATGCTCTCTTGCTCCAGCCCTGCACAGAGTGATCAAAGGTCAGTAGACGAAGTATTGATGTGAGGACTCTGTTCATTGAAGCTACTCAGTAGAGGCCTTGAATCGTCAAAAGTATACAGCTCAGACGGTGTCCTCAACTGGATGGTTTCAAATTCCAAAGTCATATCAAGTGGCTCATTCATCTCCCGAATTATATCATCATTTAATTCAGGGGAGTGGTCTAAACATGTCTCATAAGACTTAGAAGGGTCGGTCGTAAGGGGCTCATCCTCCACATTCAAAGTGGCCATATCAGATAGGTGGAGTAGATCACTTTGGTTAACAACCTCCTAAACCTCTTGATCATTGATGTGGGCCAAACTTGAGATTGAATCCTAATACTCATTATCGTCCAATTCAGTGCAGTACACTCTTGGGATGGGATCGCTTTCCTCACATTCTATTCCAGATTGGATTGAGGTCCCCATAAACTAACCTCTTCCTTATCTTTGAAATCAGGCGTATCATGTGAGCGAAGTGTATCATAATCATTGTATTTGAAAGACACCCACGTCTCTTGATCATTCCTTTAAATAGTCATCAAGATTGACTCATCAGAAAATTGAACCATATGCTCATTAACATAATCCAACTCTTCATTCCAAATTCTAGAATTCTTCAAAAGCAAGTTAAGATTACTTTTCTCGCATTGTTTCTCTGGATTTGGTTGAGGATGAGGTAAACTAGCCTTATTCCTCTTATTGGGGTGCGATTCAATTACTTCTAATGATTTTATCATGTCCACAACATGTTGGTTGAATAGTTTTCGATTTTTCATGATATCCAAATATGAATCCTCTCGGATCGTTTCTGGTTGGATCTCAAAGGTAGGGGATCCAAGAGAATAATCGCTATAACATGTTGCTAGTTCATCTTTCTAATTTTGATGTTTCCACTTTAGAGAGTCTATGTCAGGGTCTATAAAAAAAAAAGTTAGGTTAGTTTCTTAAAAAAATAATAATAATAATAAGAACCAAATCCTAAAGTTAAAAAATCATAATCTTAACCTAATTCTAAAACTAGCTAATTTCAAAAAAAACACAACCGTCAGTCCCCGGCAATAGCGCCAAAAACTTATTCACACCCCAAGTATAGGGTTGTGATGTAGTAATAATCTCGGTAAGACTGAGGTCGAATCCACGGGGACTGAACCTTGTACGTAATTTTAGGAGGCATACCCTACATTCAACAGACGATGCAACCTGTAAGATTCTACGTCCACATAATCCATCCACACAGCATTCACAGCACAACTTCAAAGATAAACAACATGCATTCCATTAAACAAAATCGTCTCAATACAAGTAGTGCAGCATTACATGAATCACGACAGGGAAAGCATGTGAACTACAACTTCTAAAACTTCAAACAACATCAACAACTTCCAACTACAAAAGCTAACAACGGCTACACACAGCAAGAAACAACAAACAAAGCAAAGGACGACTATAATGATAACTACTCCTCAAAATCTGGAGATGGAGGTGGGGCACCCTTATCCTACAAACAATACAGGATAGACTTCAGAATTCGAGTCACCTTCTTGAACTTATGCTTCACAAGGCCTCGAAGATTCATAATATCCTGGCGTAGAACAGTATGCCCTTCCTCAAGTCGAGCAATACAGGCATCCCTGGCAGCCTGATCTGCGCTCTGCTCTGGTGCCACAGGAGGAGATCTCTCACTCGTATCCTGTGCCTCAACCTCTTCCTCGTCCTGCTCTGTTTCTTCTTCAATCTCAGCACCACCTTCAGCATAAATCTCATCCTCATCACTCTTTGACTCATCCTCACTCTCTGAGGCCTGACGACGAGGACCAATCTCCATCTGTTTAAGGGTCGTCAGATTAATATGACGAACAGGAACCGGCTTCTCTGCTCCAAGCCTATAGCCAAACTCATGAGCAAGCTTACAGATAAGTCGGCCAAAAGGAAGCGATTTGGTCCTCCTAGTCGGACGAGTGATAAGGATAATCTAACGTAAGATGTATGTCGGCACACATAACTTCGCTCCTTGCCCCACCTGATACAGAAAATCTACCATCGGGCGCGTACACTCGCTGTGGTTGCTCCACCTTGGATATACATTGAACGTACACATGTGGTGAAGCAAACAGAAGTCGTCCGTCATATAAGTAGCTAGAAGACTTCTATTAGGCTGCCATTCGACCAGACGACCACACAGGAACTGGGTGTGACGATCCCTCTCGCGCATACTATTCAAATTCTTCTCACTGGCATGCACCTCACCAAGTGGCACATTCAGGAGTTGGGATATCAAAGCGACGTTGACCATAGCCTCCCGACAGCTATCACAAGAAATCTTGAACTGCAGAGGCTCCAGCGAAAGATCACGAATATTGGCATAAAAAGCTCGAATAGTACTTGCATTCGCGCGATACTCGCCCTCAAACAAGGGACACTAACCAGCCCCTTCCAGATGCTCCAACAGCAAAAACTCGCCAAACAGCAGCAGATCAATATGATCCTCAAAAAGGACCCTACGGCCTTCATAGACTTCATGCGATAGCTCCACCAACAAGGTTCTTCCAATGGGAGCTTGAGGATTAAGGTCCCGCTTGGTCTGAAACTCACGGGCGATGGTCGTACTCGCGGCGGCACCTCTCGGCCTCCATGCACGGGTTGGGCGGTTAAGCCCAGCTTCATCCACGGGCGCTCTCTTCTTCCCCATCAAAGAAAGAAGGGTGGAGATGAAAAAGATGGCCATGATAAACTCAAAGCGGGCCATGAGAAATGAAAGAAAGAGAGAAATAGAAAGGATGGTGAAGCTTCCACACACTTGAGATCCCAAAAGAGGATTTGAGAGCCCAAATGAGAAGAAAAGAAAGTGTAAACAGCAATGGGAGGTGAGGTTTTGAGATGGGTTGATAGGGTTTGTACGAAAATGAAAGAAGAAGAAGATTTGAAAGAGATTTGGAAGAGTTTGGAGAAAACTTGAAGGAAAAAAGAACTTGGGAGGGAGGGTTATGAAGGAATTAGGGCTTAGAAAGGGTTTTAATCAACAAACCATGGAAGGGTGGGCCACACTAGGCCATACATTCGTCGGCCCGAGCAGGCCCGCCCGGCCTGGCCCGCTGATCGGCGAGGGCTCGCCGAATCGGCGAGGACATCGCCGGTCTTTGGACCGTCCGGTGATGGCTCGCCGTTTGGACGAGGTCCTCCTGATTCCTTAGCTCCTAAAAGATGTGGGTCCCCCCCTGAGCCCCACTGGAAATGCCCCGATCGGCCCCTTTGCATGATTCGATGCCTATCGGGCCATTCGAGCAGAAATCTGATACAAATACAGATTTCTTGAAGATTGAAGGGTTGAAATGGAAGGATAAACCATCTAGACTCATTTATAGATGATCTAGAAGAGATTTCAGGTCGCTGTGTGTGATCAGGAGAGAGCATGGACTCGATCTCGGTGATCGTTTTCAGTAAACTTTCACCGATAGAAGCAACGGAACACAAACACACAATCTACGATAAACTCGCACCCAAATACACTAAAGTGGCGACAACGTGCAGTGTGTGACCATAACCCAGGTCCGGTTTAATCCAAATCATGCTCTAATACCAACTTGTAATGCCCTGAAATTCGGGGGTCGAGCATAAGCCAGCTCCCAAGTTCCAAAACATCACTTATGCAACATATTTAATGATGGATGTATGTTGTCTGTATTAGTACATAAAACATGGAATAGATTAAGCCAAATTACAGATATAATTCAGGGATAAGTGAAGAAAGCAAGCGGAAGACTTAAAGAAATATATGTGTATACATGTGCGAATCCCTGAAATACATACACATACCAGGTCGTAATACAAGTGTTGCTATCAAAATTATAAGTATCAAATTACATCATTTAATCCCCAAAAGAAATTTCAGAATCCCGCGCATCAAAACAAGGCTCACTAGAACCCGCCTGAAAACTACATGAAAGAAAATGCAGCCTCATCATCCTCAATCTCCTGCTCTGCCTCAGAGGTCTCATCAACATCTGTAACTAAGACAGAGTCTGATGGGTGTTTAACACCGCCCCATAACGTGGGAGTGAGTGATCAACTCAGTGAAACAATAAAGCAAAGGTTAACATGTTATCAGTTCAATCAAGCAGTAATGGTAAAGCAGAACAATCAAACATGTCCTAAGTACTCTTGTTAATGCAAGGATGTATGAAGAATGATGTGTGCCCTCGCGCGTACACCCTCAGCGTCTTCATCTTATGTTACGCATGACATCGCCTCAAAGTGCGCCACGTCTACAAAGCACATACAAATGCGGTGCATGAACATGATTACCAAGTTATTATTAGTCCTTTTTCATACAACAGGATTGGGAAGCTAAGATACCTTCCTCATATCACCATCCAAACAGTGATCCATTCTAGGGTCGTCAGTCCTAGGCATCTCATACGATCATATGGTTTGAGGTCGTAGCAAGGGCTTGTCATCAATCAATGCACGCCTATCATACCTTCGTTACCACAATAAGGCTCGTCACCTCAATGCGGTATCCAAGCATGCTCGAGGTCACTACATAGGGCTCGTCGCCAATCAATGTAGGCCGACAGCATGAATATAGTGTCTCATACTACCATAATCAGCTCACGAGTTTGATTGCTCACTGGTCACTACGGGGAGGTTCGTCACCCCAGCTTAGGCCGACAGCTCGACCACGATGTCTCATACCACCATGTCCGGCTCATGAGTCTTGGCGGATCAAAGTACCATGGTTAATAGGATTTCATTAGTAAGTTCGGTACCCTATATTCAAACAATAGCGTCCATACATGGTGAACATACATCGAACAATCGGGTTACTTGATGAACTCGACTAGCAAGAGCGCACGTTGGGTTGAACGACATAGAGTCCGCAAACAGTCCGCATGGCCAAACCACTGCCGACAACTCTAATACGACTTGAGTTTGTCTAATCACGTCCTTCGTGACGAAAGCAACCTCAGCCACAAATCTCAAGGCCGATTACCGATTTTCTAGACTAATTCATAGTCCCACACACATTCCACTACAACAGATATTCATATCTACAATTTAGAATAGTAATGGAACAACAACTCAAATCATATGGTATGTAAGCATTTGAAGAATAACAACTTAACATGGATTTAAGCATAAGTAATACTCGAAATTAAACAACAAGGAATATGACTTGCATGTGGTAAATCCTACACATCAATAGCATGTTGAGAATCGCTTCTCAACGCCCGCAAATAGTATAATATATTACACCTTAGTTCATTCAGGTATTTCTACAAACACTTAGAATACATAGTTCAACATACATGACGTATGTTGAAATACACGCATTTGGACAATTCCTTTTACCAAGGAGTTGCCGCACATACAATTAGCATAAGTACACGACAAATAATCATGGCAAACACATGTTCACATTTTATACGCATACGGTACTTTATACATACACATAGAATACAAAAATCTCAATATAACATATGCATATCAGGAACGCAAAATAAACATAACATTTGTCATGTGAAATCTCATCCATAACAAGAATAAACCATTCACTGGCATTGAAAGCCTTGAAAACCATAACCTATACGATTAAAGTCCGCACCTTAAACTAAAAATAGAGCACCGAACTGATTCAGACGATATGTCTTCGTCAACGGCGACAGGATAACCTATGGCAAGAATAGAAATGAGCTACAACAACACAAAAACTATTCTAAGCTCTAAAACAGATTAGGGTTAGGTTAACTTACCCAAAGAAGAACTCAGAATCGCCGGAATAACGATTCAAAAGTGAAGGTTTAAGGATGAAGAAGAACAGGAAAGAATCTAAGATGATTCACCAACTTTTCTCTCACTTTCTCTTTCTTTTCCTCTCTCTTTCTTAGTTAGGGTTAGGAAATTCGTATGGAAAAGAGAGTTAGGGTTTTAAGGTCTATATATAGGCCTAACATTGATGAAAATAACCTCAGGGCCAAGGTATACTTAGGGTATAACCAAAACAGGCTTCTCTCGATCCAACAGAGCACTTCCGGTGGGCCTATAACCACGAAAGGTTGGACTGAAGCTCACTGACTATGGATCTAGGTCAAGCTGAGTTTTCGTACCGATCGGATCTTCAGATCAGCCGTAGCGGACCACACTCAATTCAACGGTCACCGAATCTCGATCAGGTCCACAAGCACAAGGACATGCCTGGGCCACCTTCCCTGATCCAAGGGTGAAATTGGGTAAGAATCCAACGGTCAGATTGCTTAAAATCATTGCGCAAGTGACAAGACTCAGATTTCATAAAATCTTATTTAATTTCCAACCGTTCTTACACTTTTCACTCCAGACTCAATCAAATCAACCCAGAACATCATCTAGACTTGATTTTTGAGGTGATGACTAAGTCCAACATGGTGACCAAAACTGCCTAAGATTATCGCTATCGAACTTTCGACGCGCGGTCCAGGTCCGATCCAGAACTTCCAAAAATTTTCAAGGACAACTGGATTTAGCGATGAATCCCAGATCTCAGAGTAACATAGCGCTAACCATTTTATAGGTTTTGAGTCATGCAGATCTAATTTAAAGTGATTGATGCAAATTTTACAAGCAACCGAGTTTAGCGCTAATTACCCCAATAAGCTACTAAGGAAAATAGAGGTAGTACTCGGGTCTTGGCACAAAATTTTCAGGGTCATTACAGGGGAGCATCAGGTTTACCTCACTAGGCGACCCAGCAAGAAATCTGGGATGGATTCATGTAGCGTCACCTTCACTGAAGAAGACACACACGAGATTCAACATCCACATGACGACGCCCTAGTGGTTACTATGACTGTCGCCAACTATAAGTTGCACCGAATATTGGTCGACACCAGAAGCTCACCGGATATCTTGTTCGCAATTGCATTTGATAAAATGAAAGTCAGGAGATTAAGATTACGGCCCGTGTGAACCCCTCTACTTAACTTCACAAGAGAAAATGTAACATCAGAAGGAAGTATTATCTTGCCAATAACACCCAGTAAGGGTACTAACCAGGTCACCACCAAGGTCAACTTTCTTGTGGTAGACTGCCCATTGGTATACAATGTGATCCTAGGCAGGTCATCCGTAAATGACATGCGAGTTGTAGTCTTCAACCCCCACCTTGCCATGAAGTTGGGTCTGAGGATACCAACATGAAGCCTAACAATGCTATCCGACAGCCCTCCAAGGAGAGGCACAATGACAACAAGCAATGCAAATTACCTCTCTACACTCATATGAGGAAAGTGCATAAAGAGAGTCACCAATAGAAGACCTCATTGCGATACAGCTCTCTAAAGCCGACCCATCTCATACTGTTCAGGTCAGATCATTACTCAAACCGTAACTTTAAGCAAAAATAGCTGACTTGCTAAAATAACATGCCAACGTATTCGTCTGGTCGCACTAGGATATGTCCAGTATAGATCCAAGAGCTATGGTCCATCGACTGAATGTGGACCATGATCACAAGGCCGTAAGACAAAAAATGTGAGCATTGGATCCCGAAAGGTATGTGACAATCGATGAAGAGGTCAGCAAGCTCCATGAAGCCAAGTTCATTAAGGAGATGCATTACCTTCATTGGTTAATCAAATGTCATACTAGTAAAGAAAGCCAATGGGAAATAACAAGTCTGCATATATTATACCAACCTAAATAAGGCTTGCCCAAAAGACAAATTTTCCCTCCCTAGGATCAACCAGTTGATGGACGGCACTGTCGGGTGTGCACTCATCAACTTCATAGATGTATATTCAGGGTACAATCAAATTGTCATGCACGAACATAACAAGTAGGACAACCTTGTTTACTGACAGAGGTCTATACTGTGACCGAGTAATGTCGTTCAGGCTGAAGAACGCTTGAGCAATGTATCAGCGCTTAGTGAACAAATTGTTTGGCAAACTATTCGGGAATACAATAGAAGTATACGTAGATGACATGCTCATCAAGATCTCATGAAAAAAATGACCATGTGATACACCTGAAGGAGATGTTCAGATCTTGGGAAAATATCAAATGAAACTGAACTTGAATAAGTGCACTTAAAATATCGAATAAAACTAAACCCGAGTAAGTGTGCTTTCTGCGTCAGCTTGAAAAAGTTCCTTAGCTTCTTAGTACTAAGTTGGATTTCAAGTCGAGTTAGTAAGTGATCCTATATGTAATATGTAGTGTATGAATGTGAGATCCAAGCCGTAAATAAGGTGAGCCCGAACAGTAATTCCCCTGGTGAAGAAACTAGCTAGGCTGTTTCCTATTCAGGCGGGCCACAATTTTATCAAAACTCTTGCATAAAGTTTTGTAGCTATACATTTTCTTTAAAAAATTATGATCAACTGAATGGCATGAGATTTGTATCGCACCGTTGAATGGTAAAATCAATTCGATGGATGGATAGGATAGCATGCCCATGTGCCACTCTGGCTCATATGGCTAGGTGAGATGCCTAACACATGCGTATGGAACATGAACCTTTAGTCCAGTTCTTAAAACTCGATATCAGCTGTGGTCACGTGGGTGGGCCACAGTCCAATTGAACGGTGCCATTCCACCAGGTCAGCATCACAAAGTAAAAAACCATGCAGTTCACAGTTTTATTTGATTAAGAAAATGGAAAGAAAAAGAAAAAGAAAAAGAAAAGCTTAATCACTATCTGGTCCGTGATAGCGACCATTTTAAAGTTCTGGTATCTTGCCAATCTGGACCATTCAAATTGAGGGTCCCATTGTCAATTGAAAATTAGTCGAAAGAAGAACTGATCTAACCATCTTCGTATGTCTCCCTATTTTTTCTAGTTGAATTTGGACCGTTGATGTTTATTTCCATTCATCCATTTGATATCCACCAATTGGATCATTAGGATAGTTCAAGTAATTATTGCAATCCAATCCTATAATACATCCAAACGAAGCGTAAGCATCTTTCCCGGTCAATATTGGATGCGGTCGGCCATGATTCAGTGCGCACCCAAACATGACAAAGACACGTAAATGATTTAGTCTCCCAGTACACTTTTCTACATGTCATATGAACTGGATTGATATGCAAATCCAATGACCGGCTGCTTATATAAATCAAAACTTTGGCATTGCATCAGGACAATTGGTCGACCCAGTTGTAGTACTGAGACTGTCCATTGGGTCCGGTGCATATTTCATGAGCCAGATTGAAAAAAAATCATACTCATCAAATGAAACAATCCATCTGTAAGTTGTGGCCTTCCTTTTCATTATCCATCCGTTCCCAAGCTGAGGATGGGATGGTTAAGATTGCATGATAAAATTAATACTCCCATGATGGGCCCCAAAAAAGAGAGAGAGCTGATGTAGAGTAGGTCGCGGACACTTTCATGGCTAAGATGAACCAAAGAAGGCCTGATAGAAGGCGAAAGTGATCAGGACCGTCAAAACCCTAAAGTAGGATCCCAGTATTTGACATACCATATATGATTTTGGGTAGGAGAAGTTATTTTATCCAACCAACCCCGCTATGCTAAGTTGCTCATACCAAATTTGGGAGATTCTATCAAATTGACAGTCAAAAGCTCATTTTAATTTTATTTTTACTATTTATAGTAAGTTTTAATTTGATGGTAACTCTTGATCTTTTGAGCTTTAGGAGTCGTGCCCAACATGAAAATATATGACTCAGAAAAATTAAGAGAATAACATAGTTTGACCAAATTGGACACTTACTTTTTTTGGCCAAAAACTTTGAAGTCTAATAGAAATCATGATGTCCATAAATAATAGGTTTACCATTTATAATAAGTCACTTTTTAGGTTGGAGTTTGATTAGGAAACTTCTTCCTAGGTTTGATATCAGAATTTAAAGTATTGTAAATTTATTTTTATCATCAATCAATTTATTTTCAAATTTATTAGAATTTATTTCTAATTTCCTAATTTGAAGAATTTTTGCAAGGAGTCGAGAGAAGCTTGGTGGGTTCTCGGAGTAATTATCCCCTTGAGGAAGACGTTGATCGACCTCATCACGTCCATCCCTGCGTCAACAGCTAAGATTGTTGATTAGACCTACTTTTATTTAAATGATCTTGATCATCCATTTGATAGGCTATTGATCGGATGGCTAAAATGGTATGATTTGTGTTCCCTGCACTTATAGTGCCCAGGATCCATATGGTCAGCAAATCGGCATCATTTTTGGATCCAAGAAAGTATGGAAAAGAACACTTTAGGTTCCATCACTATGCATGTGGTGTATGGAAGATACAGACCATCCATCTAGTGGCCTACATCGATGGGCCTCAGCTGAAGAAATTGTCCTGGTCACAGACAAATTCTTTTTAAAAAAATAAAAATAAAAAATAAAAAACAAAATAAAAAATAAAAAATCCAGTGATGAAAAGTGATCTGCCACGCCACTGGGTAAAAGTCCAACCCCCGGATGCTTATAGTTTTCCAATTGACAGAACTTTTGGTCCATGGCCCATTCATGGTACAGAACAGAAGATGGATGGTCAAAACTGCGGGGTTTTTTTTGTTTTTTTTTTTCATTTGACGCCTTGTGGGAAAAAAAAAGAAAAAAGAAAAAAGCTCCAACTTCTATTTCTTCACCTTCATGTCGTATGAGCTTTATTCTAATTATTTGGGGTCAGCTACATGAATCCTATTCCATGGAGGATTCATAAGGAAAGCTCCCAGTGATGGAGTTATTATTATTATTATTATTATTATTATTATTAAGGAAACAGGGGAACATCCCTGGAATATATTGCTGAAGAAAAAAAATAACAACCACCTGTAATTCGGGGGGACCCCCAAAAGGTGGGGCCCGCCTATCATATGAGGACTGCGAGCCTAACACCGCACCGCACCCAACCTATACAAGAGAAAAACCCGAAGAAAAAAAAGGAAGCCCACCGATCAGCCCAGAAACCACCTCGCACCACCAGTGGTAGGGTCAAGGTTACCCCTTGGCCTCGACTCGGATGGCGCCCAACCCGACCTTGTCTAGGAAAAGAATCCCCCTGGTCTCCCTAGGAAGGGCTGCGAGCGGGAGAAGATAGCCGAACGTTGATTCTCGCTCCCCAATCTGGCCAGCCCATCAACAGGTCCAATCCCCTCTATGAGAATATGAACAAACCTGACCTGGCCTGAATCAGTGATGGAGTTCTCGGAGAACTCCCACTCAGTCTGAACTTGCTACTAATTAACAGAATAATAATAATAGTAATAAAATAAATCAAAAGAGAGTTACAATTGGGTTTCAACCAAAAGATTCAAAACAAGAGAAAAGAGTCTTTGTTAAGAAGAGAGATTGATTCTAAGGATGCATACCTTCAGACAGGTCTGTTGTAGCATTACTTGCAGCTTGAGCTTTGCATCTCTCCACCAAACACAAGAGATGCAAGCAAAAGGCAAGCAGTGTATGAGATGGAGAAATTGGGAGGGACCTTTTCATCATTCCATGCACCGGATGTATACTGTAGCTGTCTTCTGATCTCACCAAGCTATGCATTACAACTTATGGGTATAAAAAGCTGGGTTTCTCTTTTGATTACAAGAGCCGTCTCCTAAAAACTAATTTTCTTTAATGGATATGAATATCCGAGTTTGATAGATATAAATAGGCTGTTAGTACTATGTTCACTACAGGTGGAATTGACCTAATACTTCCATGTTAGGCCAATTCCACCTACAGTAAGCACAACACCAACAGTGTATTTAATTTGCCTGTTATTACAGTAATATAAAAGAAATGAGTAGTGATTACAGATTATTTTACTAACATAATGATTACAAATTATTTTACCAACATAAAATGGATGAATGGATTATATAAAATTGTTGGAACTCTATAAGGGGGCCTTATTGATCAATGATTTGGATTGTCCTGATAGTTGGATTATGTAATCAAGTAAACCAGTGGACCCCACTTCAATGTGATTCTCGCAAAATATCTGTGAAAGTATTCGTAAGGGGTTGGAATGCTATAGCTGCATATGCAGGTGGTTATTTGAAGACTGCTAGGAAGCTGATAGTGTAGAGCGTGTGAAGAGAGTCGTGATGGGTTTCAAACTCTCTTCACCACAGCAACTATATAACAAGTGCTAGGTCCCCGATCCAACACAAGTCAGAAACGTAAGTCCCATTTAAGTTCTGAATTCAGGTGTAAGGAGCAGAATATCTGGTATTCTATTATTCTCAGCTATGGCGTCTTAGTTAGGGAAGCCGTCTAAACTCCTAAATCTCTGTCCTATGCAAAACAAGATCTCAAGGATTTCCGCATTAAGCTAAAATTAACAAAAATAACACCAAAGTTCATTTGAATTCTTATAAAAATTGTAAAGCCCCAAAAAGTATAGACTGTACAACATACAAATGGAAAAGTATGCGTTACCCCTTTATTTTCAGTAACTGAAGTCGAATCTACGGTGCAAACCAATCACAACAGTCACTTGAGATGAAAAATATTATAATTTCTCGACCTCTAAGCGATTATATAGTTTTTAGCCGACTATAAAAATCTAAAAATGCATTTGGCTAATGGCGACTCTAACTTAAAAATTATTTTTACAACAGAGCCAACCCACACTAAATCTAAACCTAACAAACATCATAGAACATCATAGAACACAGAGTCTAGTTAGAGAATATTGTGAGGATCATTTTTCGGATTTATGCTTTCCCGGTTTGTGCGAGTAAAGGCATAGTCACACTCTTATTATTTATTCTTTTGCAATTAGTTTATTTATTATTTAACAATATTTTTATTTTTAAAGTTTTTTTTTTCTATTATTTAATCTACCAAATTAGTTTCAAATTCATTTAAATACACCCAAGCCATCCCTTGAGAAGGCCATTATAATCCGATAGGACCAGGAAAGATCAACGCCGCCTCTAACGACTTCCTGTTTAAAAATATCTCTGGCTTTTCACGGGGTCATCTAATTGTGAATGAAGATAAACTTTGATACTCTGGTGATTGATGATTGATACACATGCACTCAGGACTTGCACACGTGGCATGAAAGTAACTCAATTTATACGTTCAAATGTTGCTCGCTGTCATAGATTGATTTTAAACCCAAAAAAATAAAATCAATCGGTGGATATTTATTGGACCATTAAGATTAAAAATACCCAACGGTTTAGATTGAGCAATTAATGCCCGTGAATCAGAGGTTAAATTTGTTAAAACAATCTGATAGCTGGTATAATGACCTCTCTACAGTGGATACTACAGTTTGGACAGTATCACTTGATTTAATGTGTGCAACGTATAAAGTTTATGTGTGCCTGTGTATCAACCAACATATTCGACCTGAGCATCAAACAGCTTCCATTTGGACTTTAATTATAAAATAAATGGACGTCTTAAAAAATTTGACTGGCGGTCATACTCAATACTCAAGCACATGCATCAAAGGCTTGGTCCGCCAAGAAATCGGATTGCGTACTGCGTACTGAATTACTCAGCATGCTCTGATCGTACTGAGTAAATTATGTTGAGCCCACTAGGAATTTATGTGGTTTATCCACGCCGTCCATTCGTTTTTCCAGATCATTTTAGGGGTTGAATCCAAAAATGAATTATATCAAAAGCTCAAGTAGGCCATACCAAAGGAAACAGTGGAAGCATTGATTTCCACCGTTGAAACCTTTCAAAGGCCCCCAGTGATGTTTATTTTCATCCAAACTGTTCATAAGATCACACATACATGGATGAAGGAAAAATACAAATATCATCTTGATCTAAAACTTCTTTAGGCCCCTAAGAACTTTTCAATGGTAGACTTCAATTCACATTGTTTCAGGTGGTGTGGTCCAGTTGAGCATTGGATATGATTAATTTTTGGTTTAATGCCCTAAAATTATATGATAAAACGGATGGACAGAGTTGATACAATGCATGAATGAGGGTGGCCCTCAACAGAGTTTACTGAGTACGCTCATACTGAGTTACTCAGTACGCAATCCTCCTCTATGAGCCTATTGACCAGATTTTACTGTGGGCCCGCTGAGCAGCGGATTGGGTGTCTCACATGTGTTCTCAATGGCACGTGTGAACAGCAAGTAGCATGGCATCTTTGTTGCCCGTGTGGATGACTTCCAGTTACATGAAGATGGCAAATGGATGAATTCTGAAGACATGGTTGCCACTGACAAAAACATCCTATTTATTGCAGTTTGATTGGGCCACGTTATCACACATTACATTTAATGCAGTGGCCCTGATTAGGTACCACCCCTGTAGGCTCGGAGCTCGGGATAGGCGGAGGCCCGGAGGGGCCACTCATTATGTATGTATTTTATCAACAGTACTATCCATCCATTTTTTTCATATCATTTGAAATTAGTAGTAAAAAATTAAATGTGATCGAGGGCTCAAGCAAGCCACACCATAGGAAGGAGCGTGCTAAGGCCGCCAACCATTGAAACCTTCTTAAGGCCCACTGCGTTGTTTATCTTATATTGTAAGTGTATTCTTTGAGATAAGATCTACCCACGATCTGTCAACATAAGTGTATGCCGCATGATTCTAAGGTAATTATCAATACTTGCACATGTCTCGCGTAAGTGTTGAGGTCGTGCCTAAAATCACAGATTATCCTGCTCTACCTACACTAATAAAAATAGAGGAATCACCTACCTGAAAAGGTATGCAAAAGCTCTCGACCAAAAACCCTCTATACGAGTACTAGACCCATATTTCTAGCCTGACTTTGGCATCGGAGGGTCCCCTGGTCAAGCCAGGGTCTCCTTTGCCTTCTTCATATGTAGGTGCTCGAAGCTCGGAGGAGAGTGATCCAAATTTTTGCATTGACAAAAATAATAAATTGATTTTTTATTTGCTAATAAAACTAAATAATTAGCCTATTTGGTTAGAGTATTTTTAGTGGAAGGATATGCCAATCCATCAAAGTCAGTGTTTGGTCAATCAAAAGAATTGATTTTTGTCCATTGACCAAAGTCAAAAATTCATCTTAAGTTTTGATTAATCAATGTCCAGGTTCGATCGATCAAGGGTCTCCTCGAGTGGTCTCGATCAATCGAGGGTACTGATCGAGAATGACTAAATTTGTCTAGCAAGCAAACCCATTTTGATCCAATCAAGCCCGATCGATCGATGAGAAGGGTTTGTTCGATCAAAGGTGGTCAAAAGTGTCCAGATACTTAACAAACTAATTTCAAATTTTATCGATTTATGGTATTGATCAAGGGGCCTCGAGCTATTTCGATTGATTGACTCCATTGATCGATAACCCATGCTGTTTTTCAAATTTTAAATATAACAATTTATGTTAGGCCATCTTACTTGAATCAAAGGTGAACCCCACTTATTGGAGTAATGTAATTGAATTATGGTATGCTAAATCATCTTAATATGGATCTGAAGTATAGTTTCTAACGCATTTAATTATTCTAAGGATTCGACACTATCATAAATAGGTGAGTAAATCCCAACGTATCTCATACTTGTGCAGTTAATGTAACGTCCTGAATTTTCGCTATTTTAGATTGCCAAAAATCTTTAAAATTTTTTTAAATATAACTAGCCTACGTCATCGTTTACTGACCTTTGATACTCAAAGTAAGCTTATATGTGGGTGGTACCGATAAAGAACCACACAAATAAGATTAATGAACCGTAAAAAGTCAACGAATTCGACCGATCACTTAAACATCGAGTTTAGCCCCATGATTTGTTCACATAGGGCCTAAATCTAGCCAACATATCATTGACCAATCGAAATAACCATAACTAAATAAAGACCTACCTAAAGTTGAGACAATTATGAGTTGAATCTTGATTAATAAACCAAATCAACCTGGTCACTCATTTAGCCTAAGAACCAACGATCTAGAATGATCATGACCGAATCACCATTTTCACTAATTTCAAATGTGTCATAGTATGAACTTAGTTAATCCAGACCCTAACAACTATGCCTAAAAAATCTCCCTACCAATTTATTCAAAAAATGCTCCGATTATCCGAATAAGATCTAGACCGCTTGTTAGTGGGTCACTAGTTCCGAAATTATAAAATAATGTCTGTCTCATTGGGCTTGACGTTCATTGCGGGTGACGAATAAATATAGTACCCAGAACTGCATAACTTGGGCTAGAGGCCGAGTGCTTGAAATGCGCAAATACCGAAAGTTGAAACCTGAAACTTAAGTGAAATGAACCTCCCACTCTTTTACGAAGTTGTGACTTTTCGACCGTTAGATTGCGACCAAACTCGAGGTATAAGTTAAAGATATTTCTATGCTCATATCCGTATAGCCGTGTCCCCGATCGAGTACCAACGACCGTCAATCGTAAGTAGGATCCCTCCGGTCCATCAAGGCATCCGATCTCCACCAAAATTGGTCTGATCGCTCATCCTATGATGGGGCACCTACCCCATGGCATGGATGGGCCAGTGGGCCCCTGAAGTAGCCTTATGGGCCAACATTCAGCCCACTAGGGGCATGCATGCTAGAAAAAAGGGCCCCCAGGGCCATTTAGACAAAATACGGGCTATATAAGGCCAAAAAATTCACTCCTTTACTCTCATACAAAATTTCAGCTGTAAGGGAGAAAGGGAGTGGGGAGAAGTTGGAAGAAGGAGCTCCTTGGGGGAGCTGATTGGGAAAAATTTCCTTTACCGTTACCCACAACAGACCCCGCAACCGCGCCGTATCATAAAGAGCGGCCCACCGGGGATAGAAAGGTAACTCTCTAGCTCTCTCTAAATTTCAGTATCGTATAACTATTTGCATGCGCCCTTACGAGCTAATTCCGTCAGCGGAGGGCCTCGATACGTCAATCTGCGGACCCGAAACCTCAAGAGCGGCACCACGAATCGACAGACTACTCCTAGGTGCGGATCATTACTTTTAGGTTGCCGATTATGGTGGTATAGGACACTATGCTTGAGCTATTGGCCTACACTGGGGTGACGAGCCTCCCTGTAGTGACCGCGAGTAGCTCGGTATACAACCGCTATGATATGATCCACAGGTCTTGTGAGCCGAGCATGGTGGTATAGAACACTATGCTCGAGTTGTTGGCCTACGTTGGGGTGACGAGCCTCCCTGTAGTGACCGTAAGTAGCCTGGTATACAACTCACCATTTATATGAGCCGGCTGGGAGTGACGAACCTGGACGGATTAAGGATTGCATGCACGAGGTTGTTACGGCCGCCTTGCACCTCGTGATCGGATTTGGGGCATTGATTTCATAACGGTGGCCCAGTTTCCCCAATCTTGTTAGACGGACAGACACAACTAAACACTTGGTTAACATGATCACGGATGCATTGCATTAGTTAGGCTGATGACTCGGCAGTTGAGGTCACATTGAGAAAGTGTTGGTCATAGCGAACATATAGATGGTGTTGCTTGAGGGAGTGTTGGATATCGATAGCATGCATCATATCATAATATCATGCATGTGCATTAATAAGAGTGTCTAAGAATTGTATGCTTAGTTGTTTTTCATTAATTGCGCATGTGGAATTGATAGCTTGTGTAACTTGATGCTAATAAAACCACTGAATTAATCACTCAGTCCCACTCTGGGACAGTGTTTTAAAACACCAACTAGACACTTTTGTAAATGCAGGTATTGTGGAATCTGATGCATTGGAGGAGGTGCACACAAACTTGAATGAGTCCTCGTACTTCCAGTTGCTGGGTGGGTCGATGTAGGACACTTTCAGGACGTCAATGAAATTTTAAAGTCGATACATTTTGCATTTTTGAAACTGTATATTTTGCTCAGTTATAATTTCGTACTCTGGATAAATATATTTTACTTATTAGTTGATTTACTTGCGTTAAAATTTATGTTTATTTCAAAGTACATCGTATAATCTATTTTAATTCCAGGAATTGCTCAAATGCCAGGTAAAACGAACTATAGAACCCGCTTCCACAAAGCACAAGTGGCACCCGGGATATCAGGAGTCGAGTATCTACTCGGCTCCTAAAATCCAGGGTGTTATAATTAATATAGAAGATATGATTGTTGTGACTGATGTGTATGATTTGATTTTCATGTGACTATTGTATGGTTGTCATAACATGATCCATGTTATATGACATATTATCTGAAAGAGTTTTGATATATACATATTGAACATGTAAACATGTCAATCATTGATATTTTAAGTTCATTATTCCTCTAAAAAATATATGTATTTCTTAAATATACATGACCACGCATGGACATTAAGCACGGATGACATCCATCCATTGTAATTGCATACACACCTTGTGCTTTAGTTCCTAGGGGATCTCCTTGGATTGTTACGCCTGATAGATTCATTACTAGATGCCCACGATAGTGGAAGCCTACTCACGGAGTAGATGAATGATTAGCCATGCCTACTTAGGTGAATGTCTAATGGTTATAGATTGCCCATGCCTACCTATGGTCGATGTCTGAAGAGTATAATTTTTGGGTTAACGGATATCCAACTTAAGCAAGTGGATGATCATCCTAATTGACATGCATATTACGACATTTTTGCATTCATAATCATACTACATGCACACTATTTTTGTTATATTGTGCTATGTATGAACCAGGCTGGGTTCACTCACTAGTCATGCTAGCTAATGTTATAGATTAATAACCGTACAGAGATAGACGATATAGGACGATCTAATCAAGTGTTGGAAAACAAGGCCAGGTTGGTGGATAAAACTCAAGATCAATGGTCGTATTTGGTAAAAGATGAGCTCGCTACATTACACAGTTAAATTGCTTATGCAATAAATTATATGAGTTTTAGTTTTCATTCATTTTAATTGCTGCTGATTTGATTAAATTTGAAATATGTTTATAGCTATAATTTTGTTAGGCAATGATTAATTAATTTAGTTAAATAAAGTTTCAAATGGGTGGACTTAGACCGGTTTGGATAATTGTTTTATAAATGAAGAATGTTATAGAGAGAGTGTTAATAAATGTAGTGAAAATAGTTTGTTGTATGAATGTTAATGTTGTGACGATCTAAAATATATGTAAATTGTGCCTCTTAATAATTGCATAATAATCGGATTTATGTACACTTCGTGTATGAGTCATGGACCGTAACTCGGGTCTAAGGGTGCACACTGTATCTGAAATGTGGGGCATAATAATAGAAAATTAATATGAGCTACACCAATTGGGTCGATGAAAAATTACTTATATAGCTTATTATTTCAAATGGTTTGACCGGCCTCAGTTTTCCATGAGGATGATTTTCGCATTTGAACTTTATCTGAACGCTTTTGCATAGCACATAAATTAATGATGGTATTAGATCCGAATTTTCTTATACCTAAGGTTTATTTAGGTTTATTGAGAGCTCAAAATTTCAACAACATCAAATACTCTTCTATATAAAAACATTGTCTATAAAACTTTATTATTTCACACCCACAATCACATGTTCCAAGATGGAGCAAACATGTGAGGTAGATATAAGCTCTCAGAATGATTGGAATAAGTGATTTGATTAACTGCCTAAAATATCAGCCCATTTTGCTACTTAGGTAGGACATTCAAAGTACAATAATGGCCATCCATTTGTTTCATTTGATGTGATTTGTTGAGTTGTGAAGTGGCCTAGTTTTTAGAATACCCAATCTAAAAACGATCACATAATGGAAGGCTTTGATTTGATTTAACGCATGCATTACATATTGTCACATGTGCTTAGTTGTAGGTTTCCACAAGCATGTAAAATCAACAAACTTCCAATTTTCAATAGGGGTGCAACAAGAGCTGAAAGTTGGGCGGGTTCAACCCAACGACCCGTGACTGACCCGACATTGGGTTGGGCTTGGGTAGGATATATCGGGTTTGGTCTCAAGCCTGGGCCATACAAACACCAACTTGATAAAACTTGGGTTGGGCTCGGGTTGAGGTCTCGGGTTGCCTGACCCAATCCGAACCCGATCAATATGTAAGTTCCTTATAAATCAATTATAATTGAGTGTGAATCATCTGTATTGAAGGTACATGAAATTCCATTACCGTCGGGTTTCATTGGTCTACATCATTTCCGATGACTCAAGCTAACAAGATACACTGGATTTGTCTCTCCCAAATAGATTGCTTAATACACAATACAACTTTTAAAGGAGTGGTTGTCCTATGTTTTAGCTTGTTTGTTTAGAAAAAATATTCTTTACGATAAATAACTACATATATAATCAATAAAATTATAGGTATAAAACATAGAACTTGTATTGAAAATATAATAGACTAACTTAATAATGAAAATATTAGCATATATCTACCCGACCAACCTAGCCAACCCAAACGAACCCGCTTGGGTTGAGAATTCCCAACCTGAGGTTGGGTTAGGTTGAACTAGGGTTGAGGTATAGGAACCTTGGGTTGGGCTAGGGATGAGCACCAACCCGCCCCAACCCGCCCTAGGTACAACTCAAGCGTTTGGGATCGGGTTGAGGATCAACCCAGGCCCAACCCAACTTCAAAAGGACCTAAGCCGGCGCAACTGGACCCAACTCACGTTCCAACCTGAGGTGCCCACCCAGAGTCATTGGTGCTTGACTCAATCAGACCCCACCCAAATACAGGTCTCTCGACCCCGCCTTAGTTGCTGCCAATTTGCTGAACTTCAACCCAACCTGAATTCAAACGAGGCCAGAGGTTTCCAGCCCAAGGAACTGGATGACTTGAAAGTCAATGGGGTTCTGATGACGAGGATGCATCCCCTCCCCATGTATTGCAATAAGATAGGTCATCACTCTAACAGTTGGATTCGTTTCCTTTTTTCAATGATCCAAACCGTTTATTTGATAGGGATTTACTTGGATGTAAGATGATGAAAAAGATTAGATTTAATATTTTAATCTATTGATTATGCAAAGGTTAAGATGAGCATTCATATTCGTAGCAAAAGAACCAAATTCAAAGGATGAAATAATCGAATTGAGGGTTTTTATTTGTTGATTTTCCAATATTCATAGTCAGAATTGTAATATAAACGGTCTGGATCTTTGAAAGATGACCCGGATTGAAAGCCTATAGACTTACGGCTCGTATTGCAATACGTCAGGATGTACTCGAGCAAACCTCTTTCAAATTCCGCAGTTTCCTAAGCCTGCGAACGCATGTAAAATGCTATGGTTGGATTCATGTTTTGGTTGTATTGTATTGTATCCGGTACTGTTCACGTATACATTGGGCGATATTCAGAATACATTCAGTGGAGGCATGCCACTAACCAATGTTTGGATAGGACGTATTACTCTAACATGTATACAATTTCATGTCAGATCAATGTTTGGAAACGATCGGATAAGGGTCACACGATGTATATACGAGCGTGTAGTGGGGCCCACTCACTGTTCCATTGAATGATCTGAGTCGTTCATTCACTTCAGAGGGTGGGCATTACCCTTGCTTAGGTGTTCTTTCGTTTCTATGCAAACTATTGCAGAATCTCAACCGTTAAACATGAAATGGATGGCGGAGTAAATACCCTCATGGGCCACGATGATTTCACTCCAAAAGCACTCCCTTTTCGTCCTAAATCCAATGGATGGAGTGGATTTTCCAAGAAGCTTCAATAAGTGGGCCACCAAACTTCACAGAGTCGACGTACGTCGACTCTGTTGCAAAACAGAGGTTCCGTCTTTTTGTTGTGGGCCACCATCATGCAGTGAAAGGTGGATCTGAACCGTTCATCAGGTAGAGGGAGAAAAATTCATCAAAAATATGTTGACCTTTTATGGTCATGTACTTCCTCATGATCGCTATAATGATCAAAAGAAGACCATTCGGTTGTTATTTCAGCTTGATTGTCTTAGTGGGCCACATCATTGGATGATCAAAGCTCACCATTCATGGTTTAAATCTCGAGAGGAAGATGATGGACGGTGTGGATTTGTTAAAAGACGGCCAAACTGGGCATTACCAGCAACACAGTGAAAGAAGAAAATGCTTTCTTCCTGTTTATGTCTGACTGAATCGTCTGGCTAGTTGCATGGTACAATCCCATCGATGATGCAAAGTAGTTCTCGGGCGTATTAGCGCGCGTTGAATGCGTTGTCCGCCGTTCGTTTCCAAACGAGGGACATGTCCTATCAATCCCACTAATACGATACTATACACTCGAAACCGTGAATCCAAACACGCCCTTAGGTATAGTACTACTATGTATCATTTCTTTGGTCCATATGTAAGCAACTCAGCACCATTTTCGGATCCCAGAAAACATGAAAATAAAAATTTTCGGCTCCACCACTATACATGTGGTGTATGGAAGATACAAACCATCCATTTGGTGGTCCACAACATGGATGGGTCTCAGCCCAAGAAATTGCACCACTCACTTGATCCACAAAAATATGGCCGCCCACAACAGGGATGTTTGCGAATGCAGTTGGGTTTCAATCAAAAGATTCAAAACAAGAGAAAATAGAATTTTTGTTCAGGTGAAACTCTAAATTTTCATGAGAGAGAGAGAGAGAGAGAGAGAGAGAGAGAGAGATTTTCTAAGGATGCATACCTTCAGATGGGTCTGTCGTAGCATTACTTACAGCTTGAGCTTTGCATCTCTCCACCAAACACAAGAGATTTATGCACCAGAAGCAAAAGGCAAGCAATGCATGGGATTGAGATTTAGGCATGAACCTTTTCATCATTCCATGCATTGGAGGTGTACTGTAGCCAGGCCTTCTTATCTCTTGAAGCTATGGAAGTTAAAATCCCAAAATCCTATAAATGGATGAATTTCACTTTTCATTACAAGAGTCGTCTCAAAGTCAATGCATGACTTGGTAGATACAGACGTGAGAATGACGATATGTTTTAGTCCCCCTAATGCGGGAAAGGCCAAGTACTCCTGGTTCTTCCATTCCGGGTGATGAAAGGTAAAACACTGCAGGTGATTTACTTTTTTTCCCAGGTTGGTTTAAAAAAAAAACGAGCTATGCTTAGGTAAACGTATCAACATCTAATGGCTTTAGTCGTGTTGGCAGGGCTGTCCCTTCTGCTATTTATTTAGTAGCTGGTAGTAGTATCATCTTCTTACCTGAGCTTCTTAAATTAAATTACTCTTTGGTGGTTTTATTAATGTGGCTGTCTTACCAGCCAATCCCAGATTGCCCGCTTCAGGAAGTTAAGTGGGGCCCACCATGATGTTTACGAGAAATCCACCCCGTCCATGTGCTTTGCCCGATCATGTTAGGACTTGGGCCCAAAAATGAGGCAAATCCAAAACTTAAATGGGCCACACAATAGGAAAAAGTGGGTACGGAAATTACTGATGAAACCTCCCTAGGTCCACAGTGATGTTTATATGCCATCCATACCGTTCATAAGCCACTCCTGCTAAGATGAGCTGAGAACATGAAAGATGTTACCCTAATCCAAATATTTTGTGGCCCCATGAATGCTTCAATGGTAGACATTTAATCCTCACTATTTCCTGTCATGCCGCCCACTTGAGTTTTGGATTGCTTCATTTTTGGGCCCATATACTAGCATGATCTGGAAAAATGGATGGACAAAGTTGATTTCTCACAAACATTATGTGGGCCCCAAGGGACTCATATTTAATAGTGACTCCTCAAGTATAGGGCTTGGCATGGCCGGTGCTAGGAAAGCTCCATGGGCCCACCATGATATATGTGCTTTATCTAACCTATCCATTAATGTTGTGAGCTTAAGATCCAAGCTCTAAAATGAGGCAGATCCAGAGCTCAAGTAGACCACACCATTAGAGCTAGTGGGTATGGTGACACCCACCGTTGAAACTTTCCCAGCGCTCACAGCATGTTTAATTGGCATCTAATCTGTTTCATAAAGTCACGTGGATTTGAACCAAGTAAAAACATAAAAATCAGCTTCATCTAGGACCAATGCGTCTCATGATAAGTTTCAATTTCAACGGTAGGCAGACATCAATCTTTGTTTTTTCCTATGGCGTGGTCCACTTGAACTTTGGATTTGCCTCATTTTTGGAATGATACCCGAAAATGAATGGTATGGAAAAATGAATGGTATGGATAAAACACGTATATCATATATAGTGGGCCCACGGAGCCTCAATACGGGCACCGATCAGTTCAGAGCTCCGCATTGGAGAGGTCAATGCAGAAAACGCGTCTCATTACCAACCAGGAAATGACTAAGAAAGAGGAATAAAGGAAAACAGAGCTGCCTCACACGACTTCCACTTATAAAGGCACCTCCCATTTCTTTCCTTTCTCACGAGGCATCTAATTAAATGGAGATGAATGGCTGATGAGGTAGAGGATTACGTGGTGTGCCTACCTGTGTTTACGTCACTAAGTTCTGTGAGCCCTACTATAATGTATTTATTGTATCTACACCATTCATCCATTTGGCCAGATTATTATAAGGTTTGAGTCGGAAAATGAATCATATCTAAAGCTCAAGTAGACCACCTCACAAGAAGCAGTGGGGACAATGATTCGTGCCATTGAAGCATTACTAAGTGCCCACCATGATGTTTATTTGCCATCAAAATTGTTCATAAGGTCTGAAAATCTTGGATGAAATAGAAAAAATTAAAATAAAATTAGATTGATCCAAAACTTTGCGATCCCAAGAAAGTTTCAATGGTAGACATTCAATCTTCATTGCTTTATGCAGTGTGGTCCAATTGAGCTTTGGATCTGTCTTGGGCTCAAGCCTTAAAATGTTCACGTAGAATCCACAGACGATTTGGATATAACATATACATCATCGTTGGGGCCCATAGAACTTGGTTAGGTCAATACACGGAGATCAGTAGGGTGTGGCACACCATGCAATCCGTTTTGGTTGGTACATGGGACTTGGATTGAATAATGTAGAACAGAGTAGGTAGGCTGCGTGTTGATGTGCAAAGCTTTGTGAGCCACTTCATGATGTATGTGTTATATCAGCATAGTTCATCAATTTTTTCATAACATTTCAGGGCATGAGTCTAAAAATGAGGCAAATCTAAAGCACAAATGGACCCCACTATATGAAATATTAGGAGATTAAACACTTATTATTGAAAACTTTTTTATGGAGTCACAAAAGTTTTAGATCAAGGTCATATTTGTGTTTTCCTTTCATCCCAGTCGGTATGATCTTCTGAACAGGTTGGATGGTAAATAACCATCATGGTAGGTCCTAGGAAGGATTCAATGGTGGGTATCATTGTACTCATCTCGTCCCAGGGTAATGTTTTGGTGATGTTTATTTGTCATCCAACCTGTTGAAAAGGTTAAAAAAAACACCTGGATGAAAGGGAAAAAAACAAGTATCATTTTGATCCAAAACTGTTATTTCTCACAAAAAAAAAATAAAAATGTATTAAATGGCCGATCATCATTGTTTCTTATAATATGTCTACTTAAGATTTGGATTTGTTTCATTTTTCTGCCTATGCCTTAAAATAATATGAAAAATGGATAGACGACGTGGATATAGAATACATATATCAAAGTGGGTCCTACTATAGACACCACATCTTGGGTGATGCTGTGCGTACCTAGTCGGCTCCTTGTAGGGTTAGAACGCAATTCACATTCTTGTTGTTAGGGCAGTCAACATGTTAGGGCTGAGGTAGGTTTTGGCTTGAATTTTGAATAGAGCTGTACACAAATTGAGTTAGCTTGGTTAGTTCCCCTACTCGGTTCGGAACTGAATTTGAGCCAAGTCGAGCTGATTTTTTGAGCTCGAACAAATTTCGAGCCTAGTTCAAGCTTGCCTGAGATCGACTCGATTCAGGTCGAGGCCCAACTCGAATGGAACTCAGATCGAATCAGTTCGGTGATTCGGTTATTTTAATATTGATGTTCAAATCGAACGTAGAACTACTTCGATGACTCGGTTATTTTAATATTGATGTTGCTCAGCAAGTGTTTGATGAAATGACTCAACGAAGTGTTAGCTAGTAGGGAGGAATGTACGGATATGAAACAAATACCCTTGTATCGTGATTTTTACATTGTCTATTAAGTGTTTAATAAAATACTTGTAAACCGATGCTGCTGTTTTACATTTCATGAGAAACTCACAGTGCACTCCACGTATTTGAGAAAATGCTGCAGATGCTCGATGAACTTGGCTTAAACAAGCCTGAGCTGCTTACTGAATTAAGCTCAAGCTACGCTGGCCAATCAAGCTCGACGACCGAGCCAAGCCGAGTTCAAAGTGGGTCAGCTAGTGGCGAGTTGAGTCAAGCTGTGCCAGTCTCGTCTCAGCTCAAGCAATGTACAACTATACTTTTAAACTAGTTCCAGCCTCTATTCAAAAATCTGATTGTTTAATGCCTAGCCTAGCACATGCACACCCTAGGCGTAGTACACGATTAGGTGAGACCCGCACGAAACTCACCAACTACAGTACGGTCCTTGGCGTAGGGCCAACCTTGATGCATGTATTCTATATCCATGCCGTTCATCTGCTTTTTAAAATTATTTCAAGTTATTATTAAAAAAACGAAGCAGATCCAGTAATCAGGTGGACCATAGGGAAGAGTGATAATTGACCGTTAATAAGCTACAAAAGTTTTGTATGAAGTTGATATTTATTATTATTTTTTATTCTTCTTTTACTTTCAGCATGTGTATGTTATCTTATCAACGGATTAGAAGGAAAATAAATACTATGGAAGCATAGAAACATTAAAGTGGGCCCTGAGAACTTTTGAATGGTTGTTCGTTCAATCACCACTGTTTCCTATGGTATGGTCCACCTGATAATTGAATCTACTTCATTTTCATGATACTTCACTAAAATGAGCTGTAAAAACGGATGGACGGCGTGGATGCAGAATACACATATCAAGGTGGGCCCGTGGTAAAAGAGGCACCATCTCGGGTGAGGCCGGGGTCTCACCTAATCCGCTCCCCTGCTGTACAGGGTTCCGGTCCTTTTGTAATGGCTGTACATTGGAAAGACGATCCTCGCACAGCCGCCAATGCGATCACCAGCTATGACACCAAGGAATCTCCATCATTCGTATTATGGGATCCACCTGATGACTGGTTAAGATCTTACACACGTCTCAGGTTGCCATACTTGAGAGGCGGATTGGCCAAAATAAGGTGCACGGTGTTGGACGCGGATTGCGTCCTACCCCCACCCGGACGTAATCCGTCCGGGCAAGGCTCTGTGGGGCCCACCGTGATGTAAGTGTTTTATCCACTCCGTTAATCATTTTTCTTAGATCATTTTACAGTACGAAATAAAAAATGAGGCAGGTCCAGGCTTAATTGGACCACAAAGTGGGAATTAAACGTCCACCAATTAAAACTTCTTGGGAGCTGGAGAACGATCGGATCAAGCTGATATTTTTGTTTTCACTTCATCCACGTATGCATGACATCATGAATAGATTATATGGTAAAAATAAAAAATAAAAAAATCACGTAGCCCTTAAAAAGGTTTCAACAGTGGATGTCATAATCACTCCAGCTTACCTTGATGTGGTCCATTGGAATTTTTTATATTCTTCGTTCGTTTTTTCTTCGTGACTTCAAATAATCTGAGAAAAGCGAGTCGTGGATAAAACACTTACATCATAGTGGGCCCCACAGAGCCCGGACCGGACGGATTAACGTCCGGGCGGGGGTAGGACGCAATCCGCGTCCCACGGTGTTGGTGAACGAAAATAATAATAAATTAATAATAAAATAAATAAATAAATAAATGTGACATTTACTTTTGCCTCTGTCTCCCAGCGTGACTAGTTGTGATGGCCCTCGCTACCCCTTTTCTACGGCGAAGCGGATTGCGTACCGAGTAGCTCACTCCGCTAAGCGTAGTGAGTAAATCCCCAGCAACCCCATCACCGTCATTCGGCGCATTGTATTTATCTGCTCATCCTTTAGATTACATCATTTTAGAGACTTTTAATCAAATGGAAGATATCAACTTCATGGACTGCACACCATTGAAAGAAAAGGAATCTTGAAACATTTATTAACTGAACTCTTTTGAGTCAACTAAGTTTGGACCTAAGCTAACATTTGTTTTCCATTCATCCATGTCTCAGATGACATCTATGAACAAAGTTGATGACAAATAAATGTCACTGTGGCCTTAAAGCCTTTCAATGGTGGAAATCAATACTTCCACCTTTCCTGAGGTATGCTCCACTGAGCTTTGTCTATGCATCAATTTTGGGTTGAACCCCAAAATGATATGAAAGCTAATGGTCG